>NC_041822.1:17146566-19546566 GCF_900964775.1 Scleropages formosus
TGAACACCATACGAACAACCCCAAACACATTGATAATGTTACTCTGGGCTTATTTGGATAAATTTCCAAACTATCAAAAATGTTGTGTGTGTAAGCTTCTGTGAGATATTCATAGGAATTTAGGAGACCTTACAACTCACATTTACATGGATACCACACAATGTGTCCTCCACTACTGTACATACTCTACTTTTAAATGCATTGAAATATACATTTTCATTCCCCTTATGAGAAAGACAAACTAAAATTCCTATTTTAATATTCACATTTATCTGACGCGTTTCACCAAAGTGACTTATAATGTTAAGCTACTTACACTTATTTACCCTTTTATACAGCTGGGTAATTTTACTGTAGCAATTTTAGGGTAAGTGCCTTGCTCAGGATACTACAGCTGAAGGTGGGATTCAAACCTCTGACCTTTGTTCAAAGGCAGAAGCTCTAACCACTTTGCTACCAGAATATAAAAACACAGAATATATTTACAAGTGTTTAAAATTACAACATTTTTTTTCAAGTCAGACAAAAAATAGCAGCAATACATCAGTGGTGTTCCTTTGTAATTCCTGGGACACCAAGTAGTGATGTGATTCCTTGCATCAATATTATTTTTCTTCCACTAGAATCACATGCAAAGGTTCTAAGTTTTGTTTCAACAAAGAAGAGAAATCAAATACTTTGGAAAAGACCACAGCAGTAAGATTTAACGTCTTTTATATTTGACGATGTTAGACATTAGATACTCAAAATCTTGAAGCACTCCGAGCAGACAAACTTTGTTATATACAAAAGTAATCGCTTTTCTCAGATGGTGTTTTTCTCAAGATACATGTTTCAAATCCTTTAAGACATTGCGGCTAAAATGAGCTTGTTTGACATTCTTTACAATTTTGTCACAATTAAAGCCATACATATGTTATTGTAAGCCGTGGCTCAGTATCCAGTCCACTCATAAAGATCTCTCGACATTCACAGTTTCACAGTATCTCCAAAAATAACATGAATGCATTTTAAAATACACTTTACGGTTCTTTTTTTTTGCCTTGTTCAGTATGCTTTCATGAAAATCTCTGCCTGTATTGCACAGCGCAAGCTCGGCCGAGGCAGCGAGTCCTCTCTTTATTTCAGTCGGGGGTTTGCTTCGTACCGCCGCTCATCGCTGCTGGAAGAATGGGCCAGAGGTACCATCCCTACCTAATGTACATGCATAAAGTGGACAGGAGAGAAGAGGACATTTGGAACATTTTCTGCCTCTACTTCCATCATTTATTTGGGCTGTGTGTGTTTGTTATGTTCTCCAAACCAAAAAATAAGGGAGAGACAAACCTATCAGTTGATCTAATGTCTGGTTAAAGGGTCCATGACTGTTATTTACATTTAGCTGAGGCTTTTCTCCAAAGCAACTTATAATGTTAAGCTACTGAGAATTATTTACCCATTTATACAGCTGGGTAATTTTACTGGAGCAATTTAAGGGTAAGTACCTTACTCAAGGGTACTACAGCCAGAGACACAGATCAAACCCATAACCTTTGGATCCAAAGGCAGTAACTCTAACCACTATGCTACCAGCTTATGTGTTATATGACTAGATTTCCATATTAATTTTGGAGTAAAAAATGGCATAATGGGTAAAGCCATTGTCTAGCAGTGTGAAGGTTCCATGTTCAAGTCCCTTTCCTCATACTGCCCTGGACTAAGTCACTAATTCTGATTTATTATAGCACAAATTGTCCTGCTGTCTAAATAACTCTTTTCAGCCAGTTATTATAAAAAAAGTAGCATGTATGTTGACATAGTTGACAGTATGTCAGATAGGACAAAGGCATCGGTTAAATAAAGGTTAATGCTAATATGTGTATGGCCTGCAGCCAAGCAGCTCTGTAGCTGTACATGTCAAAAGCATCAAGTTTTGTCACAAGTATTTTAGACATTGAAATTTACTCTGCCTTTGGGGAGTAGTCTTCGGACAATAGCCAACACCTCTAACGCAATGCAGGACACTGTTTAAGAATCTCCTCTTTGATGAGAGAGAAAAACAGCGGACATGATTCGAGACAGACCCTAATGCACAAGGTACATTTAAATGTAGGATAGATCTCACTTTACTGAACAGTGCGTAACTGGCCAAGTTTGTATTGTCTTCTTATTTACACATGGGAGTGAAATCGCACAATCATGTAAAATTAGAGTTTGTTGTTAAAATAAAGTGAAATTTAATGTTGACCGGGTAAAGCAGCCACCCTTGCATCACTTCATGGTACAGCTAGAGATTGAGGGGTACAGTGAGCCACACCCTGTGTGCGTTTGGTGTTTTAGATATTCTCTTTTTTTGTCTTTCTGCCCTTTTGCTGTGTTCCTGCTCTGTACAAGTCTTGTGTGTGTATTGTTTGTGTTCCTGCTCTCTTTGGCGTCTCTGTGTTTCAGAACGTAATGTATATAGTTTAGGTGTTTTTTTAAAGTGTTTCTGTTTTTTTTTGGGGGGGGGGGTGCGTGTCTGCGGTACTTGGGTATTCCTCCAAGTCTGCGTGTGTTTCTGCTCTTACTTTCCTGTCTATTTTGGTGATTCGGTTTTCTTTTTTTTTGACTTTCTGCACTCCTCGCTTTCACTCAGTGTCTCCGGCTTTGGGGCTCATGGTGGAGATTCACACACACACACACACACTCGCCCCCACGCGCGCGCACGCACGCACGCACCCGCGCTCTGTCATCTGAAGGATCCCTTCCCCACCCCCCCGCGGCGGGGCTCACAGAGGAGGCGCTGGAAGCTCGCGGATTCGGACTCGCTCTCCTCCGCGAACCCGGACAGACCGCCGTCCAGCGTCTCCTCCGCAGCCGGAACCCGGACATCATGGAGCTGCGCGCGGCCGTGCCCGTGATCGCCCTCCTCGCGCTGGCGGCTCTCGCGCAAAATGCCGCCTGTTCCAAAGGACGGGGGCCGAAAGTCACCGCCAAGGTGGGTAACGGATCGCGGAGGCTCGTGCCGCGCGAGCACCACGTTTCCCGCACGAGAGCAGGGCGGCACGCGGCAGAGCCGAAGCGCTATCGATGTACGGACCGTTCGCTAAAGCATGGCGGCGCGCGGAGCCACGTAGGCGGCGAACGGAAGAAGATGAAAGAGAAAAGAATGACTTTAATGTCACCGTCTTCGCTGATCGACCCAGAAATGAGCCCAACATAACATAATCGACTGTGTTCGTCTAAAGACAGCATTTCATGAATAATGTTTAAGTATGTATTCATATCGCAGTAATCAAGGCTCATTTTCGTATTCTGTCGGGGGGCCTGTTCAGCAGTGCTGCTGTTTTTATTTGCTAAAATTGACGCGTTTTCATCACCTGAAAGACCATACACCCTTGGCCTTGGCTTGTGAGAAATATATTTCCTGCATACCATATAGATATGATTTTCATATGTACTTGTTCCCACAGCGGTCAGAGACTTACAGGTGTATATATAATATGCATATGATATTAGAAGAAATGTCTAAATATTTTTGGACTATACTGTACACTTACACTTATACATCCAATACATGATTGTTGGCAATTTGATCATTATTAATTGGAGCACTTCACTGTAACTCTTGATTTCATAAGGGTTGTTGGTGCTTATTGGCACATTTCAAGGTACGTTGGTTAATATTTGTCACAATGAGCTGTATGTTTTGACAGACACCTATGAAGTCTCCCTGGTTTTATGGTAGTTAAAAGTGTTGAGTGTGGTCTACAAATCTGGGTTAGTTCTTTTTTTATGCATGCTATTATGTTTCATTGGTCTCTCCGTAAGATATTCCAGCTGTTGCAGTTGATACATGTATGATCTGAAGGTTTTCCTCTCCTAGTCCCCTATTTAAAGTTAAGTGTATTTCAGCTTATCCCTTGGAGCAAAATGCTCAACCCAACCCAACCCAACCTGACAGAGCAGATGTAGTTTGGTGTCCCAAGAAGGTTCTATTTGAATAAAAACTTGATCCCAAAGTCAAAGTTAGTGTATCATCAAATTGTGGGTTAATTCTACACATCAATGTGCAACCAGTCCTTATGCATAAATGTGCAACATATCTGTCAACCTTCTTCTTGTATTTGAAGGCTGAAGGCTTGCTTTTGCTTTATTGTCAATGATCAGATGGCCCCTGGTTAAAATCAGTTATATTAATATTAAAACGCTCTATCAGTATGTTGACGAGATGAAGTGAGGGCATTTGAGACATGACGTCTACATATGTGGTCCTGCCCACAGGATTACGTAAAACACGTGTAAACTGACTCAAGCTGTTGCACCAGCTGAGCACAAAATTGTACCTCCCAACACCTGTGACATTTGTTCTCTGTTACAGGTGTTTTTTGACATCACTGTAGGTGGACACGAGGTTGGTAGGATCGTGATCGGCCTGTTTGGAGATGTGGTTCCCCAGACAGTGAATAATTTTATTGCTCTGGCTACAGGGGAGGTAAGAGTTCCTGCACCCAGCATCGTTCAGAATAAAGATATAATGTGATTTTGACACAATATTACACAAGTAACACATTGTATGTAAAATCACACAGTTTACCCCACTTTTGATATTTTTCATGTCTGTAGTGTAAAAAAATTTTTTGAAGTGCATGTTAAATTATTGCAAACTGGAAACATTTTTGCAGTTAACTTGAATTAACTATAATGGAATACCAGACTGACTGGTTACACACTGCTAAAATGTCGGATATCCTTTAGTTTTTTCTAGCAATACAGTCCGACTTGAGAATACTTGAACAAGAAAGCAATGTCTAAGAAACATGAGCATTATTCCTTCCATCCATCCATCCATCACTAATCACTTGTCCAGTGTAGAGTCACGGTGGTCCTGAGCCTAACACATAGGGCACTAGTCTAGGCAGGATATACCCTGGATGGGATGTTAGTGCATTACTGAGCACTCACACACATTCATTCACTGATATGTAGACATATACGTCTTCATATGCATGGATTTGTATTTGTACCGTATCTGTGGCAGCATGTGTGTTAAATGTTAAACCACCTTGTTATTTAGAAAGGTTTTGGTTACAAAGGAAGCAAGTTCCATCGTGTCATCAAGGACTTCATGATCCAAGGAGGGGACTTCACTGCTGGAGATGGAACTGGAGGTACGCTTTAGAAAGGGGTGCTACCTGGCTGAAACAGGTTCATTGGAAACACTTGGCAGTGTAGGATTTTGTATTTTTTTTTTTTACTTTAATTTGTAGGTTGCAACCTAAATATTATGAAGCTTTTGTACTGTATGTCTTTATGTAGCTGACACTTTTCTCCAAAGCATGTAACAGTGTTCAGCTCTTTGAAATGATTTATTGTTTTATATAGCTGGGTAATTTTTAGTGGAACAATTTGGGGTATGTATTGCAATCGAGTACTCCAGAAGCAGGTGGGATTCAAATGAAAGATACCTTCAAGTGAAGCCACTTCACTACCTGCTGCCTTTTATGTACAATTTGGTATACTGTGTTCTACATAAGATGCAGATGCCTGATTTTAGCGATGTTGCTGTGTTCAGTTTAATTTGTATTTAGCTGATGCTTTTTCTCCAGAGCGATTTACCATGTTAAGGTATTTAGAACTATCCATGTATACAGGTGGGTAATTTCTGGAGCAATTTTAGGGTAAGTACCTTGCTCAAGGGTACTACAGCTGAAGGTGGGAATCAAATCTGCAACCTTTGTGTCCAAATGCAGTAGCTCTAACCACTATGCTACCTGCTGTGCCTATAGCACCCTTGCCAAAGGTTGCATCAGTATACTGAGTGCAAAGGAACTGTGGCTTGACCCAAAGTACTATTCTTCCTTGAGGAATCTGGCAGCAGCTTCAAAAGCTCCTGTATGCAGATGTAATATTTCTCTAATTCCTCTCCAGGTAAGAGTATCTATGGAAAGACTTTTCCCGATGAGAATTTCAAGTTGAAGCACTTGGGTGCTGGCTGGGTGAGCATGGCCAACGCAGGGCCAGACACCAATGGTTCGCAGTTCTTCATCACCTCCGCCCGGGCACCATGGCTGGATGGCAAGCACGTCGTTTTTGGGAAAGTTCTGGAGGGCATGGTATGTGCAATATTTATAGAGTACCGTTTCAACCATGGTACCTAGTCTTGGTCCTTGAGCACTGGAGTTCTGTAGATTACAGAACACGTTTTACTTGCTGCTTAGCAAACACCTGAAAGATAAGATTAGATCAGATATTATCCTAAGATAATCATGATATAATGCTGAGATTTAATATATATCCATTATAGTTTGAAAGCCTCAAGGACCAGGGTTGGACTTCACTGGATTAGACTGTAGAGTTGTGTTTTTTTGAGGGACCTTTGTTCTTTCTTCTTGATTTTCACTGTAGCCTTATCCTCTCAGTCTGTAGTTCACACCATTGAGCTGCAGGATACCAATGACAGAAACGTGCCCTACACAGAATGCGTGATTGTGAACAGCGGGAAGATCGAAGTCAAGGAACCCTTTGTGGTGGAAGTGGAGGATTGGTAGATCTTTTACTGTGGGATCTATAAAAATGAATATTTTGTTTATTTATTATACAGGTTTATGGCAGTGCCAATAAGCTCTAAAGAAATGACCTCAAGATTATTTAATGGACATAATCCAAGATATCTGAACCATCTTTTTCTATTCTCTCTGTCATGTAACAAAGGAATTAACACACACCATGAAATACTTTGCATGGAATAGTTTTTAAATCTCAAGAAACTACACTGATATGTTATACTGACAACAAACCACATATGCAATTATACTATACTACATATCATTTAAAATGCAATATAGATTGTATAATTCAGGCTATGTGTCAGATATGTCTCTGTGGTTGAAAAATTCCTGGACTTGAACTGGAATAAAATTGAGGTGGTTGTTTTTGTGTGTGTGTGTGTGTGTCTGTCTTTGTTAGCCTGGAAATACTTTGTTTCAGTTTTGCTTGAGTTTGCATTATGATGGTGATCGAGGCAGATCGCAAACAACTGTGCCCAGCTGCCGTTAATGACAGTAATTTGTCAGACCATTACCTTGCCCTTACCTGACCCTTGTGGTGTTTACAGTACATACCGTTTATCTCACTGGGACAGTGCTGTAGCCTCACAAAACAAAGATTAACAACTGGCCTGGTCCAAAACTAAAGCCTCAACATTTTCTGATCACAAAAACAGCAAGCGGTTGTCAGAAATGCTCTGTAGTGACCAATTTTATTTATATTTTTTTTAAAAAAATCTTTTTTAGGTCTGTGGTACCACCTTAAAAAGCACTGTTTTACAAATATAAGGAAAAACACCAAAGCTCAGTTTTTCATTTTTTCTAAATAAAACTGAAATATACAGAAATTGTGCATGTGATGATTTCTCAGAGTTATCACTTTTGTATTATGTAAAGTTTAGAACCTCTGTCCCTGTCTTTAAAGTCTTGTTTCACCTAGGCTCTGTCTTCCTATATTATCACAACCCCTCAGTTTAATACCGAAGTTAATGTGTCGCTTTATTTTACACACACGGATACTGGTTGACATTTACAAGGTGTGGCCAATATGACTAGATTAAATCACAATTGCAAAAGTGGATTCAGAGGTAAGCTCTATTAAGATAATTGTGAATTAGCAATATTTATCAACGACAAAATAGGGCTGACAGTTAGTACTTTGATCTGTGAGTTTTCAACACATCAGGCAACTAATGCTGTTTAAAATACACAAAATAGTTGGTGCCTGAATTGCAGGTTCATCAGTCATAAAAACTGGAAAATGATTTGATGTGTTAAGGGGAACAGTCTGCAAAATAATGACAGCATGTGACAAACATGGACAAACTGCATCGGCAAAGAGCAAGAGCGGTCGCAAGTCAAAGCTTGTGCGCTCTTCACGGGATAGATACTGAATGGCACACAATCACAGCTTTGAAAATTACCACGGAATTGCATCAGCACTTACATGACCCAGTCTCGGCGAAAACTGTACTTTGTCAGACTCGTGAAGCTGGAATTCGTGGCTGCCATTCGGAAACCTCTTGCATCCAAGGCCAATGCTCAGAGACACATGATCTGGTGTGAGGAGCACAAAATGTGAACCCTGAGCAATGAAAAATATAACATGGTCTGATGAATCATCATTCACCCTATTTCCTACATCTGGATCAGTTTACGTTTAAAGAAAGCCAAAGGATGCCTTCAACCTGTGTTGCCAACTGAACACAGTCGGGGGGGGGTCCATAATATTATGGGCAGCCCCCATGTGGGAGTCATTCGGTCCAATGATTGCTCCTCATGGTCTTTTAATTGCTAAGGAATATGGAGCTATTTTATAGGACCAGGTGCACCCTATGCTGCAAATATCGTTGCCTCACTTTGTGCCCATATTCCAGGCAGCCCCCATACACACTTCTAAGTAAATTTAAGGCTGCAATACAATGCCTTCATGTAAGATGTAATACATTTACACCAGAATAATTGAACATGGATAGCTAAAATATACAAATTAACAACAATTCCCCTGTGAGAAAAATTCTTTCCTTCGGAAAAAATGGATATTATGTTGTTCAGTCCTGTCCTCAGCATCCAAAATACAATTTTTTATTTGAAATTTTTCTTTTCACTCAGGAAGATTTTGGTGTGATGCGGTGTTTGTTTTTGTTCGGTAATTTTTGGACAGCCCAACTGAAACCGACCAACTCTTGCATCCAATTTTCACATGAACCCAGTGCGTAGTCTCACATTTGGGTTAATGATGAGGTCAAGGAAACGTTACTTTCCCAAGCCAGGGAGGTATTTTCATATGGTGTTTGCCTGAAAATTCCAGCACCGAACTTCTCACATTATTGCATCCATTAATCTTGTTTAATAATAATTAATGTTTATTTGAGAACAAATGAGTTTAGCAATGTTTGAATAACTTTGCTCACTTATTCCAGTTAAGTACTTTAAACTTGACTGTTTAAATAAAACTGGAAACTGATAAATATTTGAACAGTTACAAATATTATTGCTCGTTCATAACCATGGAACAAGGATGCGGAAAAGGTTTCATGCAGAAATTACTTGTCAGATGTTTCTCATGTAGCCAGGTTTGAAGCTTTTTCTATTTATTCATTTGGCAGAAGCCCTGCTCTAAAGAGACACTCAACTGAGCATAGAAAAAAATAACCTTACATTCAGTGTATAGCGTTCCACACTTTGTATAGGGTTAGGGTTCAGTTATTGAAGATGTATCGATTGCTGATCACAGGTTCCATTCCAGAAAAGATTCCTGTCTTCCCAGCCTCGAATTCCAGAGCCCGTATACAGGTGATGGTCAAAAAAATAGAAAACCACATTTGATGTACAGCATGGTTTTAGCAATAGCATTGGTTTTGCTCACTTCAGAGGTCTCTAATTTGCATTGTATTCATAATGATGTAAATGAGGGTGACTCTAGTAAACAGTCTCGGTAATTTTAACTGCGTTGCCATTTGCTCTTTCAGGAAACTGTAGGAAGGAGGGAATTTCACCGTTGTGCTTAAACTGCATGTGTCCTATGAACTGGAACATTATTGTTCTGGAAGAAAACCTCACAGACAAGGAGGGAAAACTAAATGATAGAAAATTTTTGATTTGGGCTAGCAATGTGTTTCTATGGTGTCCAAATTACCCGCAGTAAGTACTCATTAGGACCAATTACTAAATTAGAAATGTGTGTTTTAAACTATGTTTTGTATCCATGGATATGGTCCTAACTATATTGTGTACAGGGCAGTTGGTAGGGAAGTGGTTCAAGATACTGCCCTTAGAACCAAAGGTTACAGGTTTGATTCCCACTTCCAGCTGTAGTACCCCTGAGCGAGGCACTTACCCCAAATTGCTCCTGTGAAATTACCCAGCTGTCTAAATGGCTCAATAATTGTAACCTTAACACTGTAAGTCGCTTTGGAGAAAAGCATCAGATAAATGTATTCAAAACTTATTAACGATCCATTAGGGCGACGATTTACGATGCCCTATTAAAAGTTTAAAATGATGCAGACAATCACCTTTTGAGAATACTAGAGAAGAATAGCAAACTTGCATTTCTAGTCATTACACCTGCTTGTTTATTGCCATAATGTGCTGTTTACACAGAGAGGTGCTCTGTGTGTGATTTGTTTTCATAGTGGACTGTCATAAATAGCTGAATAAACTTTTGGTGCTGACAGGTGATCCAGGTAGCTCTGACAGGGATGTGAACTAATGAGAACACATTGCGATTTGTTTTCCTTTCCCCTGTCTCTGCGGCAAGAGGACCGAGGGTGGAAAACAGCCATGGACGTAAAGGTCAGCACAGGAGGACTGGTCTCGAGGGGCTCCGTGGAGGATGTGGACTGGAGCCCCCATGCTGATGAATCTCTCCTCTCACCAGCATCCAGGAAGGGCAGTTCATGAAAGCTCATGCCTCCCAAAACTGTTCAAAGGTAATCATTCAGAATCTGAAAGCAGCATGAACATATTAAGCTGTAAAGCAGAGATTATTAAATGGCTGATCACAGCAATGAAAAATCAATCACTCACAAAATGTTTAATAATAGCAAAAAAGATTAAGTAAGCATAATACACACTATCCCCTGCTGCCATTACTGGTGCTAATGGTGATTTGAAATTAACATAAAAAAGGTTTTAATTCCTGTATACTGTGATTAATTTTGCTGCGTTTATATTAGTTTACTGCATACGGCACCAGAAATGCATTGCTTCACGGTCTTGGAATGTGAAGATTCTCCTCAGCATAGTAATTTTTCATATTGTATTAAGATCCGTTGTACTTGGTCAATGAATTTTCTATTTTATCCAGGAAGCCAAAGTTATCATCAATAAAACGGTTAACGGAGAAAAGACACAAACCAAATCGGAGTAAGAGCTCTGAGAAAATTCAAATAATCATATTTCACAGCTTTCTATTTGCTGCTACTGAAATACTACAACATGAAGTACATTTTTTTTTTTTTTTTTTTTAACAGATTCCAGTGGCTCTGCAGCACTGGTAAATGTTATAGTGCTAGAAGTGATCACAAACACATATTTGAATAGGAACAGCTGGTGGCATAGTGGTTAGAACTTCTGCCTTTAGACCCCCCGGTCACAGGTTTGAATGTCTCCTCTGGCTGTAGCACACTTGAGCAAGGTACTTACCCTAAATTGCTCCAGTAAGAATTACCTAGCTGTATAAATGGGTAAATAAATGTAGCTAGATTAACACTGCAAGTTGAGAAAAGTGCCACCTAAATGAATCATGGTAATTAATATGAAATGACAGGGCTTGTATGCGAAAATGAAAAGGAAGATTTTGAAGGTTAAAAAATTGTTCATTTTCTGTATAAATGTTTCAAAGGATCATTTAAACACTACATTGAGCATCGTGTTCCTGGATTGGTCCTATACATCGTGGCAGATATGACAACTACAGTATATCTGTACATACAGTACCTGTTTGCCTATCAGACATCTCTTAGTTACAGTCCAGACCTTTTTCACTCACAAGATTGTGCAGTATATATTTGTCATTGTATCCTATAAATTTGTTTGTATTGTGTTTGCATTTACATTTATTCATTTAACAGATGCTTTTCTCCAAAGCGACGTACATCTCAGAGAAAACACAATTTGTACATTACATTAGGAGAAAGAGACATAGTTGCAGATGTGTGATTCTTAAGTAAACTTAGCTTGTTTCTTTCCATTTTATGCACCGATGTTCATAATACAAGTAGGTGAACAAAAGTCAGGATAGACGAATCCTGATCACCTTCCTACAAATTTATGTTTTCTTAAAAGGTGCACAAACATTTACATACAATACAGGAGTGGCAGCTGTGTAAAGACTTATCTGGGCATGATCATAAAGTTATGGTGCATGAACATTTACACCACGCATGAGCTTAAGAGATCATGGGTGACGTGAGTATGGAAAAGGTGGGTTTTCAGACCCTTCTTGAATGTACGCAGAATTTCAGCAGCTCTGAGTGAGTGAGGGAAGTCATTCCACCACAACGGATCCGGAACCAAGAACCTCCGTGTTTTACCTTGGACCGCCAAGTGAGCAGATGTGGAAGAGCGTAGCAGTCTGGTTGGCGTGTAGCGAATGATCAAGTCTTGTAGATATCTGGGAGCAGTTCTACTGATGCATTTGTAGACAATAACCAGGGTCTTACATGTGATCTGGGCAGCTATAGGAAGCCAGTGCAGAGAAACGAATAGAGGAGATACATGCAAACGCTTTGGCAAGTAAAACACAACTCGGGCAGTAGCGTTCTGTATCAGCTGTTGAAGTTTGATGGCAGTAGCAGGAAGGCCAGACCAGAGAGAGCTGCAGTGGTCCAGAAGGGATGTCACCATGGCCTGGACAAATAGTTGGGCAGAGTCTGTTATGAGGTAAGGATGGATCCTGGGAATGTTATGTAGGATATATCTGCAGGTCCAGGTTGTGGCTTCAATGTGTTGAGAGAAAGATAGACCTGAGTCAATTGTCACTCCCAGACTCTTGTATCATCACCATACATTGTTTGTGTGCGATGTCTTGTGTGGTGGGATGTCTGCAATTACCGCTGATGAAAACACTGCAGCTGCTGCAATACTTAGAAGGTGATTGAAGACAGTGTGTAAAATGAAGCTTTAAATATGGTTCAGTGAAAGCTCTTGGAGGCTAGAAATAGAGGAATGTGTTCCAACAACAATCTGTTTCACAAGACCCTGGATCTACTTTCCAAATCAGCGGCATGGAAATGTTCTTCTCTTCCATTGTACAAAAATAGAAATGTTATTGGTTCATTTACACAATAAAAACATTAACAGTGAGATTGAAGGCAAAGTGTTTGAAATCCTGGCTAAGACTTTGGACCCGATTTCTGGCTTTGTAAATTGCTATAAAAAAGGGCACAAACATGTGTGATGGGAAATACCCTTTGTAATATTTCCAATTTTCTCCACCTCATTTATTCTTTTCGCAGGTGATTCTTCTCCAATGCAACTTACAATGGCGACTAGATAGCATTCAGCTCACACCTTTTCACCTAAGGCGACTTATAGTGCTAGGTACACTACAGTACTCTACCTAGTGATTGACTCATCTTTACACCAGGGCAACGTAACACTCTCCCTCTCACGGATGCACGATAGGGGAATTTAAAGCCACCAGTTCAGCTGGAACACGAGTCTTCGGATGGTGGGAAGAAACCCGTACAGACATGGGGAGAATATGAAACCTCTGCACAGACCGAGCAGCAATTGAATCCACGTGAGACGACAACAGCGCTGTTCACGGAGCCACTTTACGTTCACATTTATTCATTTAGCTAAAATTATTTACCCATTCATACAGCTGGTTAGAATTTGAGCAATTTTAGTGTAAGTTCCTTGCACAAGGGTCCTATAGCTGGAGGGGAGATTTAAACCTGTGACCTTTGGGTACAAAGCCAGCAGCTGTTTGCATTGACAGCCACCTTGGATTTGGCTGTGGCAACGCCAGACTATCATGCATCAATACACTATACTATATTATGCACACAAGTGTATAGTGTATTGATGAATGATCTTCACAGTGCATAATACAGTATAGCGTATTGATGAGTGACATTCTGGTGTAGTCACAGTCATTGCTCGCAGCAACACCAATGCACCCATTATCTCATCTCTTTGTGAATTGTAAATATATGAATATTGAACATTGTTGCAATATGATTTGATAGAATAGCAAATATTAATACTTGCTGACTGAAATTTGCACACACAGAACTGATGACTTTGCAGGAAAGCAAGACTACTTTCTTAAGGGGAAAAAAAAAAATCCATTTACCTAAATTTATTTATTTGGCTGATGCATTTCTCCAAGGTGACAAAGGTATTTACCCTTTGATACAGATGGGCAATTTTTACAGAAGCAATGTAAAATTCCTTGCTTAGAGATACTATAGCAGGAGGGAGCTGGGATTCATACCTGGGTCCTCTGATTCCAAAGCGGCAGCACTAACCACCACGCCACCTGCTGCCTGCAATCTAACTTGAAAGATAATAATACAGCTGGAACAGAACATTACACGTGGACATAACAAACGGCAAAGACTGGACAAAAAGGACAGAGCCCTTGCTAAACGTTAGTATTTAATGCAGGTACAGGATGAAAGGTCTTCCATACAGCCTCCTGTGGTGGTTCAGATTAAAATGGCCTCAGGGTTGGAACGGACCACATACGGGGGACGAGCATCTGTCACTTGTCATTCAGAATTATTGATAGTATGTTAAACTGCATTGCTTTTCTGTTTGCAAAAGGGTCTTATTTCTAAGCAGTCCGTGAACACGTGTGTGTGTGTGTGAGAGTGTCTGCTAACAGCAGGGGGTCGGCTGTCCATCAATTGGTCTTGTAATGAGGCCCTGACCAGTGTGCCGCTGTAAGCTGTGAAGAGATTTAAGCATCGTGGGGCGCGGCCTCTTGTCAATGCAAAGCCACTAGCAGGAAGGGAGGAGCCATTGTCTCTGCACAATGCAAAACTGGAAGATCTGAGGGCTATTTCCTCTGGTCAATATAAAGCTGATAGAGAATCTGAAGGATATTGATGGAAGGTCCGCCTGCTGTTAGGTCTTTGACCAGCATGGAGTCAGTAGGGGATGTGAGGGGGTGGGGGGAGGTGAAGGGGGGGGTGAGTTGGTGACAGGCCTCATTGCAGTAAGCAGCAAGCGTCATGTGGGGTCTCCCGGGAAGAGGCAGCGCAGGTTGATGGGACAGTTCTCTAGAAAAGGTCAAGACCAGACGAGTCAGCCTCACTGAGAGCCAGGTGAAAACAATTCCTGATGCTGGGCCAGCCATCGCACCGCATACACACTTACAGCTGCGCCCACTAACTTACCTCATCTTACAGTCGATTCCCGGCCTTTATGCACAATTTCATCTTTAATATAGCCGGACATGCGTTGGATAATTCGTTGCTATGAAGCAGTCCAGCTGTTTACCGGGATATTCTGTACAGCAGCTGTCATCCTGTCCTATGGTCAAACAAACAATTAGTGAACGAATGAATGAATGAATGAATGAATGAATGAATTAAACATTATTAATCCCAGAAGGAAGTTCTACTCAACTGCAGAAGCATACAATATGCAACATACATACATACATATAACATATGTACATACATACAGCGACAAATAATATCAGTAAGATAAATAAGCAAATAGATAAATCAGCTGATAGGTTCATAATTAAATAAATAAGCTTGTTTACGCACAAGAGAGGATGGGGTGAAATGAGATGGTGCAAGGTGTACCGAGATGACACAGAAAACCTCAGTGGCACTCAGACATTTGAAGTCGCCCCCCCCGGGTGTCGTGAGGACTCATGGTAGAGCCTGATGGCTGCTGGTAGAAATGACCTTCTTGCTCCTTGGAAGACCACAACTGGACCAGCCTGTTGCTGAAGGTGCTTCTCCTCTATTGTGATACCAAAGTAGTGTTCATAGGGTTTGAGTCGTTGTCCATGACGGACCCGGGTTTTTCCAGAGTCCGAATCGGTCTGAATCAGTCTCCGTGATAAATCCCCTTGCGGAACGTCTCGTTGAAACTGCACTTCTCGGCTGACCACTACTGCGGTAAGCTTTCTAAATATACCCTCACCTGGAATTTTGGACCATTCTAATATCGCTTCCCTGTTGTTCCCTTGTTGTGCAATTACACCTCACTGTCCAGCCTAACTGCCCTTACAGTTTTCGCACTTAAAGGGTGGTATCCAGAAGTTCTTCCACCAGAGACCGTGCCTCCGACAGCTTCTCTGTCACATACTCACTGACAAATGGAAAGTCAAATGCTTAGATCCTTTTGTCTCGGAGAGTGACATCGCTTACAGACGGCCGGCGTGTTCCTGCCACGTTGACTTGTTGGTGAGGGTGCTTTCAGCGACTGCTGTTTGTCACTGATGCCAGCGACACACCTCCTCACCAATGCTACATGAAAAACAAAAAGGAAAAAAAATATTGTACTGCGAACAAAGTGTATCATTTCATACAGGCATCAACATGCAACAAACTACCTTATCAAGAAAATATGATGGCCTTCATTCTTATAAAAAAAAAAAAAAACAGGATATGCTGGAATTTAATACCATGCCAACAATTGATTTTTACCATTTTATTGTTCTCTGCGATGAAGGACGAAACGAATTGGGTTAGGAGAAGAAATTAGTTTACCCAGATTTCCACGCCAACATATTTTGACACCGCACACCCTTTGAAATAGAAAAGTATGGGGCTGCAGTCGAACTTTAGCTGATGGTGCTTAACCGAAACATGGTAGCAGCCACCAATTCAAGGTCACCTAAAGTCACCAGCTGCCAGAGACGACCAGAGGCAGAGGCTATTACAGCTCTTTTCCTGTAATAAATCTCTACAAATTCATGATAAGGAAATTATTATTACCGCTCAGTGAGTGGAAGTGGACCTCAAACACATGCATCCATGAAAAGAGCATTCAGGTCATGAGATTGTCTTAATTATAATAAAATAATCTTTGTTTTCACAAATCCCATGTGCAACTATGTACTTAAAAGGCAACACATTATCACCTATTATAATCTCTTAGGGAAATAAGAGGGTCGCTGCCCAGCTTATTTAACGGTTTATCGGTGGACCTGATACTTATATCAAGTGAGTCTTACATTGGTTATTTGCTCAGCAGACACTTTTTTATCCAAAACAGATAACACTTCTGCCAATTTGAACAGTTGACAATTTCCAGGACTCAGCACATTATGTTATATTATTGATATGGTACACTCTGAGGAAAATCAGTGAACAAACACTTTCCGCATCGGCTCATTGAGGCAAAATAAATCAGGCCAAGTCAGTAAACACTTGTAAACATTTCTTAAATTGGACACTTGTTATTTCATGAGTACAATTTAAGATATCTGATTTGTAATTCAGCTGCAATCTCTCATAGGAACATTAAACATTTGCTGGTTACCTTCATCTATAAAACAATTTATTCGCCATGTCTGTATCCACTTTCTGTACCCATATAGCAGCAGAGAACTCAGAAATTGGATACATGACTGTATTATATGTCAATTTTGTTCACGACATTTGACAAAATGCCAGCACACATAGCCACAAAGTTCTTTGTAAAAGTAACTGTACCAGCGTTATTTGATTTACAGAAGCAACGCCTTACTATGCTCACACTCACCGAACTGCTTGTCCCATGTGGGGTCGCGGGGAACCGGAGCCTAACCCGGCAACTCAGGGCATAAGGCTGCAAGGGGAGGGGACGCACCCAGGACGGGACGCTAGTCCATCACAAGGCACCCCAAGCAGGATTTGAACTGCAGACCCGCTGGAGAGAAGGACCCGGTCCAACCCAGTGTGCCACCGCAACCCCCGCTACTATGGGCAGATAAAAATATTATATACAATATTTTATATTACCATTAACCTACCACTTGGGGTCCAGTTTAATAAGATATCGAAAAAGAAGCTAAAATCCTAATTTATTGTGATGTCATTTTGCTGACCTGGAGGTTATAATAAACAATGCCAACAGTTTTAACAAAGTGCAACAACAAAGTGCTGTCCCTATTTTAAATTTTAAAAATGGTAAATATGGGGGGGTGCAGCGGCACAGCGGGCTTGGCCAGGCCCTGTTCTCCAGTGGGTCTAGGGTTCAAGTCCCGATTGGGGTGCCTTGCGACAGACTGGCATCCCATCCTGGGTGTGTCCCCTCGCCCTGTGCTGCCGGGTTAGGCTCCGGTTCATCGCGACCCCGCTTGGGACAAGCAGCTTCAGACTGTGTGTGTAAATATGCACCATGTTTTATTTAAATTAATTTCATGCAGTGGGAAATTGTAGAGAACATATGAAAGCACATTTCAGAGCTACTTTGAGCATTGTTGTTTTACAAAACCCTCTTCCTTCCACCCTTCGAAAGTGGTGAAGAGAGCAGTTCAAGAGCCCTCCCAGGCTTTGGTTCGAAGGCACAGTTCAGTCGCGCTGTCGTGTGGGACCCGTGCGCCGCGGCACACCAGCGTCCTGCTCATCACCCCCCGTGACATCACATCATCATCTCTGGAACAGCAGGTGAAAATATGACAGAAGGTAAAGTCATAATGACGGCGCAAGGATTCATAATATGGGCCACAGCGCCCCCTAGAGTGCAGGAAGCCACAGTGTATTTCCTAATTACCAAACACTAATAAGGTCAGCGAGGGAATTTGGCCCAGGCAGAAATATTCTCTCAACTAATGGTCCGACATTGATCATTCCTCAGCAAAAAGCAGCAACGACTTCAAAAAAGAAAAGAGGGAAAAACCATGAAACAAAGAGGGATGGGAAACAAAGAACAAGTGAGAAGCACGAATGGCTGACTTTCGGAAGGCAGAAAGGTGCTATAAGACAATAATAGGAAAGGAAGCAGGCAGCAAAAATAAATAAGTAAACAAAATGAAAAGAGAGATTAAAATGAATTTGTTCGCCAGCAATAGCTCAATGCAAGTGTTGGCCTGAGGACGGTAAAACTGAGTGTCCGTGTCCATCATTAAACATTGCAGAGTGGGATGTGAAACAAATAGCGAAAAAAGACACACAAAAAAAAAAAATCACAGCGGAGCGAGAAACTCCTGAAGTGGCAGGATGCCTTTTCCTGAGCTGACAGCAAACAGACAGAAGACATTCCCCTGATCGAACGACACGGTTTGCTGTGATTTTTCTGTCTGTAACGGGGGGGGAAAAAAAAAAAAAATCAGCGCACATATTTTCAGCACCAGCACGGTAGTAACACTTCATTAGCTGCAGTGTGATACTTTGAAATGTGATGCGCTGCGCTAAACTCCATTAATTGCTCCCAATTAAACTTCTAAAATACCTCTGAGGAGCCCAACACCATTTTTTAAAAATCATTAGGCTTTCCCCGGTCTCGGGGCGGTGAGGACGACACCAGGTGCACGGCATTGATCGCCCCCCCCCCTCCGCCTCCCCACGGCGCCTCGCCAATTGTCTGGATTTTTCTCTTTCAGCCGTTAAAATATGGTCGCAAATTTACAAAAGGGACTTGTTCTGTCTCGACCCCTGCGAGGTACCATCACTCTGCGGAAAACACTGCGCAAAATATCAAAGGGAGGCCGGCGCTGGAGGTATAAACAGAGTAATGATTTCCCCAGAGTTTCCGCTGAGGAGCGTTGTCACTGATAGCGCCTCGGTAAATGGTGACATATCTTCACTTAGAATCCGGGGGAAATCGAATGCTGACATTCTCTAAAACCCCGGGCCTCCTCATCAGCCAATTACCATGGTAACTGAGGAGCGCAAGTGAGCGGCGCTAACCTTCCGAGATCACGGCTGCGTACGCTGCCAAAGAGGACGACCGAGCGCTCGGGCCTCGCCACTCCCGTGCCCAGAGGAGCTATTTATAAATGAATTTCGGATCCTTTGCGGCAGTCCCACATCGGACCTCCCCGTAATAGGGTCTTTTTCACCAGCTGCCAAACAGACAAATGACCATTTCTTTGTTTGTTTGTTCCTTTTCCTCCTTTTCTATCGCCTCTAAACGGATGGTAATGCATGGAGAAACAAAAAAATACATATTTGAAGAATGCTCCCGCTTAACTAAAATCCTAAATAACAAGAAGGCGGTGACAGAGTTTGCCGACGGAGAATAGATGAAGAGGTTAGGCGGGCGATCACTGCGCTGTTTAATCATTAAGATGAAACGTCCACGCAGGACCCATCGTGTTAAATTTATGCATAGTGCCACATTTATCACCGGGCGGATGCGGCGCTCTGAACCTAGAAAAAGAATGTGTTGCTTAATAAATCAGGCGAGGCCGAGCGTGACTGCTTGCGCTTTTCACCTGTGGTGCCTGGGAAAGGGCGCGCGCCAACGCCGCCGCCGCCGCAGCTGGGCCTGGCCTGGCCTGGCCTCGCCTCCGTGTGGCCGTGGGCGCTCCGCAAAAAATGAAAATGAGCGCTTTCGCGCCGCAAGGTTAAAGCTCATTAAGGGGCCCCGCTGACAGCTTCGCTTAGCTTTCCAGGAGCCCGCCGACCACCAGGCGTCGGCCGTCAAAGTCAAGAGCGTGGAATCCGTTCACGTTTTCATTATCGTTCCTTTTAGCAGACGCCTTTGTCCAAGGTGACTTACAATGCGAGACACGCGGCTATAATGAGCTAATTAGTATTATGTACACCCTCCCCCGCGCCGCAGAGCAGCGCAACACGCTCCGAGGGCAATTTATGAGGGGGCACCGTTCGTTCCACCTGGAGAATGTCTTCGGACCGCGGAAGGACACTCGCGCAGACGCTGGGAGAACGTGCAAACTCCGCACGGGCTGCGCTGGACCGGAGCTGCGTCGGAACCCGCAGCCCAGGAAACCGTGTGGCGCCAGCGCTGCCCGCTGTGCCGCCCGCGTTAACGAACACACGCCTTCGGTAAATTCTTACGGAGAACATCTCTAAAATCCCACAACTGTTAGTATTAGCATTATTGTTGGATGACGTGCATGTTTAAAAAAATTATTTTTCATCACTGGTCGCTGCTCGTTTTGGTGCACTCGGAGAGGCCCATCCATGGTACGTATGAGCGAACCGCTCTTTCCACTCGCTTCGTACTCAGACCCAACCGGAGCGAGCCGAGGACCCGGGGATGGGCTCTTATCGGCCCTCGGCGGCGCCATCCCATGGATCGGCTGATCTGCGCTCAGGACGATCCGGCCTGCGTTTGTCTCGCTCGTGTCTTCAGTCTCCTCCTGCACCGAGCGGGACGGGGGGCTGCGCTCTGCCCTCCTCTCCCACAGAAACTAATTACGGCCGAAAGCCGGAGCTCGAGGCAGGTTGTAACGGTGATATGGAGGGAGAGCTGGGAGGGGTGACGCAGGGGGAGGGGGTATTTGGGGGGGTGCTCTCCTGAGGAGCCCACTCAGCCTTGAGACAATGCAAGCTGAGCGACACTGGGTTCGAGCGAGCAATAGGGCCAGCTTCAGAGCGGCAATAACGGAGCCGCCGTTCGCTCGCTCGTCCCAGAATCGCACCCGGAGGCCACTTGGCGCGCTGTGTGTTCTCCGCAGGGTCTCTTCCCATTCCTCTTGTATGAAACGGAAGAAGAACGAACGCAAGGATCAAAAACGGGCGGTTTATTACACTGCGAAAGGTTGTAATTCCGCTGCAAGGTCAAAAAGGGTGTGAAAGCCTGGTGCATCAAGAGGAGGAGAGGATTAACCTGACCTAACAAGAATGTGGATGAGCTAAACCAGTGAGATCTCCATTTGCCTGCCCAGCCCCCCCCCCACACAGGAAATAACACACTTTGGCTACAGATGTATTGATCAATGCATTTATTTACCTGTCCTGCTATAGAGTAAGATACCCCTATCGCCAAACATGCACACTCCTCTTTGTCTGGGGGAGCAGCGGCACGAAAGAGTCGAGGAGGGGTGCAAGGGGCCCGCAGAGTGTGCCCAGTTTTCGCCCACCCACCCCCAGCGTGCGCACCCCCCGCCCCGCCTGCAGGGTCCGGATCGATAGCAGCTGAATGCCATCTGCTTGGGGCAGCAGAACAGCACCAGAAGACTGCGCCATGCATCTTCCCCTATTGAAAGGTTATTTCTATGCGAGTAAACAATTCATCCTCTGGCTGCGTGCTTGATGCTCGTTTACCGCGTCCAATCAATACAATATGCAAAACGAAAAAAAAATTGAATCCTAAGAGTGAACCTGATGCCAAGGTGACGTGTAATCGATCAACCGGCCACTAAACTCTGACATAAGGGTTGGGGTGTTTTATTGCCATGGATGCAAATGATGTTTAACTCTTGTGTGAAAATTTAAAACCTTTTGTCAAGCGCACGCATATGACACATATGATAGAAGAGCTCTGTGAGAATTATTACGGCAGTTCATAGGAAAAGTGCCCAGCTACAGTTTCATAGACTTCCCAACAAAGTATGATAGGGTAGCGGTTAGAGCTACCGCCTTGGGATCCAAAGGGTACAGGTATAATCCCCACCTCTGACCCTAGTGCCCTTTAGCAAGGTACTTACCCTAAAAGTGCTCCAGTAAAATTACCCAGATTAATAAATAGTTGTGACCAGTTGCTCTGGAGAAAAGTGTCATGTAGATGTATTTAAACTATTAATTATTGTATGATCACTGGCTGATACCCACAGTACTTTCAGCGATATGCAATAGATACATTTTCTCTTCAATATACTTTTCAAGCAAGCAGAGCCGGCCCAAGCCAATGCGGTACAGAATAATTTATCTTGTTTCACGCGATGTCACAGGGCAGCGGCATCAGCCGGCAGTTGGGGGGGAGGCTGCACCCGCGGTCTCTCCCGGGTTCCACGGCGGTTTCGGCAAGACCGCGGACGAGCAGGCGTGACGGGGCTGGATGGGCCGTGCGTTCTGGGGGGCATGATCGTTGTGATGGTGACTGCCTGACCCGCCCTCCCCCACCCCCCCACAGCAAGGCGGGAGCAGTGTTGTCGGGGGAGACGCAGACATTTCCACCGCACGCTCCGCTGGTCACACTGAACCTGTTACTGCTCCGGAGGGGATTGCTCGCCTCCTATTAGATTTTCTACAGCACAGCCATTAGTGATAAATGTACTGGTGTATTCACTGTCAAGTTAATCAATGCTGCCAAAGTTTTGTTGACCTAACAGCAATCCATAACGCGAGGCGCTTTTCTCCCCCCCTCTATGACAACTCTGTCCGCCGCCAGGCCTCTAAGAAGCCTGTTTCTGACTCAAAGGGGGGTAGCGCGATTTGAAGCGCTGTCTCCAAATTGAAATACTGTCTTTAAAGGCAGCCAATTGCTGTGATGCTTCGCCTGTCTGAGAAATTGTTTAAAAAGCAGAGTCACTCAAATAGATCCAGTTTGATGGTTAAAACACTGGCAAATCGATAACTTCACAGATGATAGAACGTTGTCAAATAAAAAAAAAAAAAAAAAAGAAAAAAAAAAGGCACGGGATCGCCTTGACAACAAACCCCTCATTTCCACCATCCGCGCTCGTGAGGGATGAAAGACGTTAGGAACTGGTGGGATGTTGGGGGGGGAGGCTGGTGAGTGAAGGGGGCTTATGGGAATAAAATAAGATTTTGTCCTTGCACGTAAGGTTCTGTCATCAAGCAACGGCCACGCGGGCCTCCAAAACAAATTGCCGCCGCACACTTTCACAAGCAATTATGGGTTTATGAAATATGAAAGGGCATCGATTTTGCTCTCCGGCGTTGCTCTGCTCCGCGTGTGAAATATCCTCGGTATAAATTGTGAGAGAGAGCTGACATTACTCGCGCTTGTTTATTTGTGTATTTTTGCTGGGAGAGCGAGAAACATAATCTCTGCGCAATCACAGATAATTCATTGCGGTGCCCGCGGACCGCGACCCTCGCTCCCCCCGTCCGCCGGCGGTGAGGGACAGGCTGATGGTGGGACAGAGAGGCACAATTACCGGGGAGGAAAGAAAGGCCGCTGTAACCTGGCTGGAGAATACTGATTAACCTTTTTTTTTCCGTGCTCCGGCTGACAAATGAATTGGCTCAACAGGGCAAGACTGCATTCATCACTGCCTATCTGCACTTAGGTCCCCATTCAGCTGAAGAAAAATAACAACTTTTTGCTAATAAACCCGACTAGCCTGCCACGACACGTTACGGCGCCGTAGGCCTCACGACCGAGCATCAATCCTCCCCGACCGTCCGCAGAAAAGCGGCACGCTGCTCTATTAGCCAAGCACATTAACAGGTAAGCGAATAAACAGCGGGCATGAGCACGGAGCATAGATGGATGTTCGGCCTGGGAATTTATATTAATTATGTACAGAATGATACGAAACCGTTCGTGTAACTTGAGGTCTTGTTGAGTCGTACCGTGAGTTCGCAGTTGTCGAACACGACGCTTGGCGCCGGTTCAGGGCCGTTGAAAGCGTAGCCTATTCATCCCGGCTGTCGCAGCCGTTCTCCTCGTTTATGACTGACAAATTCACACTTTAAGGAAAATTCCGGAAAAAAAAGCACGACCGTTGTTCTTTTTTTTTTTTTTTTTCCTCCCTCAGAGTCTCCGATCCCGTTATATCAGAGTGAGGCTGCGTCGCGGGACGGAGCGCGACTGTCCCCCAGACGATAAATCGAGCGGCGCAGAGCAGGGGGAAAAAAACTGCCTGTGCGTGCCAAAGGCCGCTTATCTGACGTGTCACGGCGCCATTTGCATTTAATTGTGTGTTTTATTGACCTTGGGCTTCAGCGCTTTGACTGCATGCCATTACGGTGCTCCGGTACCACCGCGTGATGTGTTCACTCAGCAGATACTGCGGCACACACAATTAGCGCTGCTAGCTAATTGCACCGCTCTTTAGCCACGGCCGCGCCGCTGAGCAAAATTAAGAACAATCGGGGGAGATTCGTTTAATTTTCTCCCCGTAATGAGGATTTAAAGGGAAGAGAGCCTCTACAAATGATGATACAATTCGCCCGAGCCGAGCAATGCGTAACGCCATCATCGGCGGCTTGCATTTTCGGCCTTCCTTCTCCTCTCTTTCGCCGGTTTGCACGCGGGCCCGGGCGCCGCCTCTGACGGCGATGCGGACGCGAGGGTTCTCTCGGAAAACAAACCGAAATCAAGGCGCGAGAAGGAATTATTTTTCTTTATTAAGAGACTCGGCTCCACCGGGACACAAAACAAACCAAACAATTAATCTTTTCCTATTGGTTCTGCGCTGAAGCGGCTCCGGTTAGGAGCCAGACAGCTCATACCTGTAGCAGGCGGGGGGCGCAGTAATTAGGTCCAGCCAGGGAACGAATGGACTCGAGCGGGAGGCCCTACTCTGGAGAGATTTTCCCCTCTGACAGCAGGTTGCACTGCTAATAACACAGGCTCTAAGCCATGCCTGAAAATGACCCGACAACAAGTGAATAATTAACAAGGCCCGGGATTTTAAAAGCGTGGAAAAACGTTAATCCCCGCAGCTAACCGAGTGCTTAATCAAATTAAGGCGAGACAAACAGCGTACGCTTTATTACAGAGTTTCAACACTCCCTGGCTAGAGTAACAATAACCGCTTATGTCAATAAGTCTTCCACCTTAGTCCCAGGAGGCTAAATAATACGTGATATTCTGCGATGCAACCAAATGTCGCTCATTCGGATGTCCAATCGAAGCGGAATCGCGGCGTTTGTAACGCGATGTTTGCTTCTCTTTCTCCTTTGCCGAACACCTATGAGTTGTCTCGAGATGCGTGCTGTAAAAATCTACTTACTCGGCTCCATAATCAGCAGCCAAACACCTGCTGACGTTTGTCATTTTGCTGTAGTGCTTCTTGTGTTTTTCAAAATACAGTCCAAGTTGACTTTGAAAACCTGCAACGATTTGACATCGATACCTGAGAAACAAACAGGGAGATCCATATCAGTGTAATTTTTCAGTGAGGCTATTAAAAACCTCATCTCATCCTACTCCTCCCTAAAACCTCATGACCAATTTGTGAAAAAAGGGAGTAATTTTCAATTTCAGGCGGCGAATGGTAGTCGATGTCTCGACGAAAGGTCATTTTCTCCATCAGCTGCCATTAAATTTTTGCCCGTTCGGAAATCTTATTTGTGCAGGTTTATAATATGTAACCCAGCGTGGAATTAGCGTGGGGCCTTTTGATGTGCGTTTAAAGAGCCAGAGCTAAAGCAGATCTCCTGTTCTATATCACTGATGAAAGACCATACTTTCCTAATAGGACATTCTCCAAGTCGTCATATTTAAATGGGGGGCTAAGAAAATATCCACCCCGAGTCTCTTAAAACCGAGAATGGCTGGAGAAAAGAGAATTGAATAGGTACAGCATATCTGGAAGGTGAAGAGTACGCGGATATTTGGCAGGGATACCTGAAAGCGGAAATGGAACGGGAGCCTTAAAACTCACCCTGTGCAATCCTTTAAGGTAAGAAAAAAAAAAAGAAAAGGAAAAACAGATAAGCACTGCCGTGGCAGTAGTCACCAACAATTAAGTTACTAATTTAAATGTTAAACAGGCCCAGAAAAGCGCATTCCAAGTTATTCAGTGAGGGAAAACGGGGAAAAGGTGCATTTCTGCCTTCCCCCTGCTCTGGCTCGGAGGTACGAGAACGGCGGCCGGTTTCCACCGCACACTGACAAATAACAGTGGCCTGTGCGTTGTCCTACATTCCTAAACCGGCTCCCTAAAACCTGTGGGCTCAGGAGAGGAGGAGAGCAGGGTGATAGAAGCAGTGATGGATTTCAGTTATTAGCAGATCAGAAAGATGGATGACGCTCTGCTCCTCCCAATCAACATCATCATCTAGATCTATTTAAAGATACTGTGTGTGCTAATCAACTTATTTAAGCTGGCGATAATATCAGGCCAGAATAATCTGCTGCTTCATGCCGCATCCCCGCCGATCGATAAAATCACTTGAGCCGGCACAAACTGCAGTAAGTAATGACTATTCTGGTCATTAATATTATTTAACACTCTTTTCACGGGGCCTAATGAAGAAGAAAAACTGTGTGCTACGCCGGACCGCGGTGTGACTCTGGCAGCCGGTCGCATCCCCTCCGCAGAATAAAACACGGTCCAAGCAATGCCTCTAATTACAGTTTAACATGCAAATAAAACCAGCAAAAAACAGCAACTTTCCACTCTATAATTGCATTTGCACTAAAAATTCTTGCCATTACACTAATGTGAAATGTGAAATGTTGTAATTAGGTGAAACTATGAAATGCGCAATACTGTATAAGATCAGTGACTGGGCTGTTTTTTTTTAAATTGGTTTTCATTTATTTTCGGCATGTTTCGGAAAGCTGTTATTCTGCGGTGTCAGGTGAAAGGACATACAAGTATAACAAAGGCAAAGTACCAAACGAAATAATTTGATTTTGAAAACATTTCTTCTTTCTTATGCATCTTATGAATTCCATGGAAACCAAGAAATGTTGGCTGTTGAGAATTTTCTTCCAGAATTAGATTTTCTGAGATGATGGTAATTATGCTGTTTTAAAAACTTTTTTTAGATACACCAAGTGTAAAAGTGTAAAATTGAGGGTAAAATCCAACACCGAGGCACAGAGTGCTGGGGGTTTGCCAGCCCATCGAAATACTGCACAGTGGCCATGTCCAGGTGGCCTGGAGTAAAACTGGGGAACTGTCCTCTTTTCTATTACCACCTTTTATACTAAGGCATAGGAAAGTTGGTTGCATACAGCATTTTTCAAATTGGTAAACCTGCGTGGTCATCAGCCAAGGCTGATCCTGTGCTTAAGAAGGCTTTATTTGTTGATGTTCTTAAATTTCTTATCCTCACTCTCAATTTCGAAACATTCATGTGTAACTGTACACATATAGATGGAAGATAGAATGCACGATTTTAGGATTATTTTTTACATAGTGTAGCTGCACTTAGACCTTGAGTACGGATACTCTGCTGTGTAAATTATAGAGATTGCAAGATTTTTTTGGAGAAGAGAGTC
Organism: Scleropages formosus; assembly: GCF_900964775.1. Classification (NCBI taxonomy): domain Eukaryota; kingdom Metazoa; phylum Chordata; class Actinopteri; order Osteoglossiformes; family Osteoglossidae; genus Scleropages; species Scleropages formosus. The sequence continues at coordinate 17,174,037 of NC_041822.1, forward strand.
AGCTAGTTGAATGAATGAATGAATGAATGAATGAATGAATGCAAATATTGCTCATATTGTACTCACATCACTAGTCTCTTACCACTCCTGGGCTGTGGGTTTGAATCCAGCTCAGTCTATGTGGAGTTTGCATGTTCTCCTCATTCTCATGTGGGGTCCTTATGGCTTCTCAACGTTTCTCCCATAATCCAGAGACTTGAGTTTCAAACATGTGACTATATATATGAGTGATTGTGTGTGTGACACTGCTCTGCCATGTAAACTGTAGATTGTAAGGACTTACATCACTATCTAACACAGTAAACTACCTTGGTGAAGGGTGTCAGCAAGCATCTGCTATATGAATTAAAGTATTGTAACAAGCAGATGTAAATGGTTCAAATGCTACGTAGTTCATGGCTACCATATTGCTGAAATTCTGATTTCAGTTTACATTCATGCCCTTAAAACAGGAAGCGAAAAATCCACGACTTGAAACTTTTAATTTGGGGTTTATGGCGAAAAAGTTTCCAAAAACAAAGCTAATCTGACAAGGCTGCAATAAATACTTCACGGTGAAGTCCTCTGTTATTTTCATTGCTGTGATTTATTAGTTCTAGGCTGCCGCACTGTAAGCTGCTGAGACATTACAACAAAACATGGAGTAACAGAAATGCATAACTGAAAGTCCATCCCTCATAAACAACTGTCTGTGATGTTCCAGAAGAAGGATTTTCAGGAGGGAAACATCAGAGCGTGCATTTCAAGAGCTGAACCAAAGACTCACACAACAGTGCATCCACAGGAGCTCCTCTTCGCTGCAGTGTCACCCTGCCTAATCTCACACTTTCTTCTTCTGAGTCCTCTGCTCATAAAGGGTGTAAAGAAGTTTTTCATACGAATTAAAGATAAAAGTCAGTTACATGTGGATGTTTGTCTGGATGAAACACGATGCGTCTCAGTACTTAATTTAAGAACAAAGAACATGGAGAAGAGCATCATGGACCAGGATACAACCCTTCAGCTCAGTGGTGTGTATCATAGTCAGAAAGCTTTCCTTCCATGTATAAATTTTTGTGAAACTTCTCTCGAAAGAGGAAAATGCAACACGCTCACAGTGTAAACGCTGTGATTTTATAAATAATAAACTGGTGGGCACTTGAGGTGTGACGACCTGCTGCTCAAAGACAAGTCTGCTGGCCAGGCTCCGTTCGGCTTGCTCTGTTTGGCACACGTTCACATGATAGGTGTATCGTGGACTTTCGGTGTCCCCATAGCATCTCGGGTCCGAAGCCGTCTGGTGCTTCGTGGGCTGAAGCGAAGGCTTCGTCCGCGGCAACGTGACGGACCGTCTCCAGGGTGATGATCACAACCATCAGGCCGCTCTCATCACATTGTGTTTGCCACCTCCCCTGTCAGCTCCTGCACCAGCGCTGGACTGGGATACAGGGTCAGCCGTGATTGAGCCTGTGGATCAATATGGCCCTCATACGCTTGACAGCAAAAAAAAAAACTAATCCTGATTTCAAAAGTTAACAAATCATCTACCGTCACATTTAAAGGTTCGCTCATACTTCATAAGGCAAACCATGTTCCATCTAAATAAAAAGATTTGACTTGTTTTGTTCAACGCCTTTAGAAAAAGATCATCTAATTTTTGTGGTTTTTGGGCATCAGTGTGATAGTTAAAGTATTGAAATAGTTCACACATAATGTTGACAAGAAACACATCTTTATTCACTCTCAAAACAAATATAAGGTTTTTTTTTTTTAATTTTATTTGTGCTACAGATTTAGAAAATCCATAGCTAGATCTTCAGGAAGATAAAAATCTCAGCTTAATTATGTAAGTAATCATTATGAAATAAAATATTAGTCCTGTCTACACAGGGTCCTATAAAGTATAGAAAGGAATATCTGCTGATGTAATTTACAACGTAATAATAAGCAGACTCCCTTATCCAGAATTTTGTTCGTTTTATTCGATAACTGGGAAAAGCTCCCCTCCGAAGCTATGCATCCATTCCCGGATACCTTGTTCTCCAAGACCGTGGGAACCTGGTTGCACGCAGTTTATATAATCTGGATTCTCAATCCGCTATAGAAAGGTAGATAAATAGTTGATATTACATTATTAAAGATGGCATTATGTTTTATTATTTTTTTTTCCCTCCGCTGAGGTGTAGCAGAGTGTCTGTCAGAGCAGGTAGCCAAGGCCGCAGGCAGCCTGTAATGGATGGCTGTGGCTGAATTAAGACAAACTGGAGACAAGCCCAGTTTCCAGTAGGGCTAAGCTGCTTACAAGATAAATACTCGCCCAGTGCCCCTTCAGCCCATGATGAAGAGCCCCCCTGCTTCCCCTGGTCATGGACCCACCCTCGGTTGCCAGATGCTGGGGGGGAGGGGAATTACCCCACCGCCTCATGCAGTTAGAGGGGTCCGTTCCACTGCTGCACACAGTGTGGGTTGTCGGTATCTCCGGTACTCAAAGACCAGGAGGGAATACCTCCAAACCCAGTATGACCCCAGTGACTCCAACAACCTTCACAGAAGGGGCTGGAGGTTACAAACACCATCAATAAACTAAAATCTATTATCAATTGGTGTATAGACAGGCAGCTCAATAGCTTTATTGTGGTGTGGAGAAGTGGACGAGCGGACCTCCTGCAGGTGCTGTATGTTAAGAGCGGTAAAGAGCATCATCCACACTGGTGGGATCCTGGAGCGCGTGTCAGGCGGCAGCAACCTGAACAAGATCTGAGTTATTTTTACGTTCGACAAGCGAGTGATTACAGGTCGCGCGAGCGATTTTTCAAGTTCAGCACGTGCAGATTTTCCAGAAGTTTTGAAGAGGAAGTACAGCCCCAGAACTGAGAAAAGGCTAAACATCACTTAGAGAAATAACGTCATCCAAGTGATTCGGAAGTCAGCTGTGAGAAACACCTGCTCTTACTGTGACGGTGTAGCACCGGGACCTGTAGTGGACCGGACACGCTGGTCTGATTCGAGAAAAGTACTTTTAGCTCAATCGTGAACATGAACGTGAACCTCAGCAGCCTGGCGGGGTGGCAGTAAATGCTGAATGAGGTGGACCGTTTCTCCGAAAACCTACCGTACGGTCAACCCCTCACAATCGACAACTTTGGAAGTTTTATGCAACTGGCCATGTCATCAAAAGCTTGACACGTTAAATTCTTAGAGCGTAAATATTTTGAACGCCGAATATTTTACATCATAAATGAATAAACTTCTAAATTAAATGGATCGTCTTGTAATGTTTAAGAAATAATGTGGGAACATAGTAGGTGTTTAATGAACCGGTACCAGTAAATGTTGGGTAATATCAGATAATATTATGCCACATGTGATATAAGTAGACAAATAAAAAAGGAAGCACAAGAAACAGCAAGCAGTGCGTATGTATATGTACATTTAGATTTACATTTATTTGCTTAGCAGACGCTTTTCTCCAAAGAGACTTCCCATGAACTCTGTGTAGTGTTACTAGCCCACACACCTTAGTCACCAAGGTGACTTACACTGCTGGATACACTACTTACACTGGGTCGCTCATCCATACGTAGGAGCAAAAACATAAATGAGAGCGCTAAAAGCAAATGAACGAAAATCTATTTGTGGCACACAGGAGCGCAGACAGCATCCACTTTTATTATTCGGATTATTGTCTGTGCCTGAGCGGTGGATGAGCACCAGGTGCAGCCAAAGTATGCGAGTGAACTGAAAGCAAAAATCAGGGATGGGACTGAGGATCCACAAGACTGGTGGACTTTGAAAGAACAGTAAGAGTCTCAGTGTTACTGCTGGTTGTGGAGGAAAATCATTTTTATCTCTAATTTATTTTCAAATTTCATGCTCTGCACTTTTTCTTTTCAGGTTGTGAGAAAACTCCCTAAGCGCCTCCTCCTGCCTCACGCATGGTCGTTCTGGACCGGACTTGCGTTATTATGTCACAATAGTATTACATGAAGGTACGCTGTTGGAGGTGTAGAAGATATTTCGGTAAAATGTGAAAATACTGTACATATCCGCCATAGAATTATTAAAAAACAAAAAATCATTACTCAGCCTGTGGCAAGTAAGTGGTGTAATGGTTTCAAACTGCTGCCTCTGGACTCAGTGGTTGTAGGATTGAATCCAACTTTCTGCTACAGTACATTGAACAAAGTAGTTATGCTGAAATTCTCCAGTGAAAATGACCCTGCTGTATAAAGGGGTAAATCAGAAAAGTGTCGAACGAATGGTGATGAATGTTTCATTATCTCTAAAAACCAAAAGACCGATTGTGATTTCCACACAAGCGACGCTGTCAAACTTATGTACTCGTGTACTGTGTTATTACCACGTGCCGTTGACCGCATTTCTGTTTTTGGTCTTTAAACATCTTGTAAAATCCTATAGGGTAATCCAAAATGTGAACTAAAAGCAAACATGTAGGGATGCAACTTTTAGACTCTGTTTTCGGAAGCGCTGACATTTTTTGCTCATTTGAAACTTTTTGGAATACGTCCCGTGCTCGTACGGCGCGTCTAAAATAAAACGGACCCGTAGGCACCCGACCAACGCAACTTACGGTCCAGTTGGATGGAGTTTTATTGCGAGGCCAATTAGAGTCCAGGTTTTAGGGCTCCGAGGGACACTTTCTGCACCCTGTGCTAGTGACACCCTCTATAGCCCATCCTTCAGCAGGACCCAGGGTCACCAGGGGCCACTAATTACAATACGGTGACGTGACACTCTTGTCTCTCTGGAGTTGCGAGGTCGGAGGTCAAGCCCAGGGCTCGAGAAGCAGAAAAAGGAGCATCTCGGCAGAGTTCAGACTTAGCTGACAAAGTTAAGAAAGCCACGTGGGATGACTTTCTAAGCGAAAGTGTAATTTCGCCGGAGTGTGTGCAGCATTATCATGGCCAACAGCGATTTATAGTTTGCAGTGAACACTGAACGCTGTGTATTAGTTTTCTTTTGTGTGTTTAATTCTTCCAATACAGAACCAATATTGGTATTGGCATATTCTTCAGATCCATTGAATCATGTAATTGTCAAGCTTATTATTTGAATATTTCCTTCTGGTTTCATTCATTAATTACTCTTAAAGAATGATTACAAATTGACAGAAGAAAAATCAATACAGCGCAATTATGGGTGTTTTTTTTTCAATAAAAACCCCAACATTTAATTTTTCAAGTGGCTCATCTCCTACTGTGTTCATAGCCAGGAAAGTCATTGATTTGCTGTGGTTGGATGATGATGGAATAATTTTTTCTTTTACTTCTGTTTTGCATCTTTCAGCTTGGAATAAACAAAAGATAATCAGTGGAATATGTAATAAATAAACAGACCAAAATACAATTTTTTTTTTTTTTTTAATGTGGCTGTAAAAATGAAGTACTCAATAATTTCTCTTATTGTTTGCACATTACCATGGTATACCTTAAAACATTCTAGACAACGGAATTTTTTACAGGGGCTGGATGAGCTATTGAAAGCAACATTTCAGAAAATGAACTCAAACTGATCCCCAAATGATAAATGTATTGGTCACAAAAAAGTTAAGTTATTTGGCAAGAGATAAAAACATGAGCAGAAATGCCAAAAAAGATCCTTTTCTGATTGGAAAAGAGGAAGAAGCTTCCTGACAGCGTTCCCATATATTTACAGTATTTTTTTTTGCTCTTTTTTTTTTCTTTTTTTTACCAATTACACCTTATTCCAGTCACTTGGAATGAGATCTCTCTCTGTCCTTTTCTCTTGACGCATGTATGATATCTTAGAATCAGATTTGTGGCTCAACGCAGCAATAGTGCACATTTCCCTTTCGTTACGTGTTAATCGTAACTTTTCTGTTGAATGAGGAACTGTGATTCTTCCCAAGAATGTCAGTGCACCCGTGAACAGTAATCCACTCTAATAAAAAGAGTTCTGATAAGAAGATTAATGATCATTTGAGATCCTACAAGCTGTAAAGCCCCTTACGGCTGCACTCTTATCCCGAGTCCTGAGCCGCAGCCTATTACCGCACCTCTTCCTCCTGCACCTGCCGTGTCTCCTTACTACAGCATCGGTGCCGCCTCCCGCAGGTACGCCGCAGCTGTCAGAGGCAGGGAGCGAGCCAGTCTCCTGCCTTCGGTCTTAAAGCCCTAATCTTCGCACAAATGAAACCAGGTGTTGTTTTCGAGCACGTTCATCATATGCATCGATGACATTGACTTTGCCGTGCCCGTAGCATCAGCTCGATGTAAACCGAGAGTAGGTCCACTTTTCAATTTAATTCAATTTTTAATGTTACAAGCAACACCGGCCCATATAAAGAGACAATGGACAGGTCTCCTATAACTTGCTAATATATCCTTGTACATAAACTTATGTTACAGTTATCTGACACTTTCCTCCAAAGCGACTTACAATGTTAAGCTACTTTACAGTTATTTACCCATTTATATGGCCGGGTAATTTTACTGGAGCAATTTTAGAGTAAGTACCTTGCTCTGGGGTACTGGAGTCGGAAGTGAGATTCGAACCTGTGACCATTGGAACCACTAAACTACCAGCTGTCCCCAGGTAAAAAGTCAAAGGGTTACAGTATTTACAGGTATGATCACCTGTCCAGTAAGTTCCAGGAGGGTATCTAGAAATTGTTGAATTGCTCTGAACTGCCATGCAGATGAATGTTAATTTTTCGATCTGAAGAAAGTTAAACACTTCAATCATCCGTAAATCCGTGGAGGCAGAGGAAACTTGAGGTGCGGATCACGACAACAGAATACATTTCCTCGCCAAGAGCGTAAGGGTAAACCTCCCTCGTTCCAAAACTTTGTCGGCAAGAAAGAATTCGCGTTGAGTTTTAGCAAGAAAGAACGATGGGGACAAATCAAACATTTCGCCAAAGATTTTTGGAACGGTCGAGCGAACCCCCTTCCTGGAAACTTGCATCCTATCGCATTCCCGGTCCACTTTTTCAATCGAAAGTTTTTATTCGAAGAAATTCCGGTCGGGCGACTCGGCCGCCTCACCTGTGCGGCCCTGCTGTACCTCGACTGCGGTTACATTGCCGCCGACATCCTCGGAATGAGTGCGAAGAAGGAGGTAAAGCGGAGCCGCGCGACAAGGCCGCCTACTCAGAATCAAGGGGTTCAGGTTGTTCGCCATGCGATCGCACCGCACTTTCTTCCGCCGACTCCTCTCCCGAAGGCTCCCCCTCGCTCGTCGGCTAAAAATAAGCCGCTAGCAAAGGTTCCCCCTTTCCCTCCCGCGCACCGCCCCCTAGCCCTTAACCTTTCCCAGAATTGCAGATGAAATGTCAGCGTGGGGCCCTCAGGTATAAGTTAGCGGCCGAACCGGACGGCGCCCCTGTATGAATCACTGTCTCCCTAAGTGTGGAATCAGCAGTTCCACACCCGTCCTATCTGGACATTTAAAAGGGGGGGGCTGCTCAACAGCTTCAGTATTGATTTTTCCCTGGAACAAAGAGACTTTCTCTAATACATGATACATCATAATCAGGTAATTTGTACCTTTGCGTCAACAGATGAGCGAGAGTTTCGGTTTCAGAGAAGAGGTTGACCTGCAAAAGTAAAAGCTGTCTTTTTGCCACTGGTGTAAACAGCAGCGGAGCAGGAACCAGATCCTCTCGATAGCAAACTCCTCCTTTTCGCACATGTACGCCCAGGTTTGCCTTCCCTAGATCTACCGAATAACGTTTATCACTTAGGGTTTTCGGAGCGCTTCAGGCGAGGACACATTTTACAAGATGCTCTAGTCTTTCCTTCCCGTGAAACCGGAGCTGAAGAAAGTCCACGGCGAAAACGCGACGGACGAAGGACGAGGTGTAAAATCAAACATCTTAAACCATTTCCTGCTCTTTTGTTTTATTTCATAAATATGCTCACCTCCGTTTATGATTTAAACATCGCTCGCGCTCGCTCACGTCGCGTAACATCGTTTCACTTATTGTTATGGGACGACCGCGTGACGTTGGAAATAAAGAGAATGAAGAATGAACGCTAACTGCAGTAGATTTTTAAATTGCTCGTAATCAAATTGCTCATAATACCGCGTTCGTCACCTGTGCAGGGCGTCAGCTTCGTCGGCGATTGTGGCGAAAAGCCGAGCCACCGTTTTATGAGTTCAGGACACTGGGCGCTATGGGGGGGGGTGGGTGCCAAACTGACCTGTGGGGAATTAGGATCCTGGATGTGAGAAACGGGTAACTTGTGCTCTGCTCTCTCAAAGCCTCACCGGTCCACTGGAGAAAAATCCTGAACCTCCTGATGGCCGCTCTGGAATTGTTGGAATCTCACTCCAGCCATAGTAAAAACAAGACTATGAATACACACACATACACACGTGTCATCTGAAACCGCTTATCCCATGCGGGGTCGCAGGGAGCCGGAGCCTAACCCGGCAGCACGGGGCGTAAGGCTCGACGGGGAGGGGACACACCCGGGACGGGACGCCAGTCCATCGCAAGGCGCCCCAAACGAGATTCGAACCCCAGACCTAACGGAGAGCAGGACCCGGTCAAACCCACTGCGCCACCACGCCCCCCTTATAAATACACACCCAATGTGAAAAAAAAAACAATCTGCCAATTAGAAGGCGGTTTCTGTGTTGCCTGCGGTGGAATCGAGCTCTGTGGTGGCTTTCAGCTGATGCACCGGCAGCAAATTCAGAGCCACGCTCAGAGCTATGGCCAGACGACGCGTTGCGGTCCCGACTCCTCCGGCAGTCCAGCAGGCAGAGGGAGTCGAGCGGCACGCTCAGCCGGCTGTGGCGGATCTCCATCCCCTGCTCCGCCGGTCGCTCCGGCACCAGATGCCACGTTGCATCAGAACCAGTTTGCCTCCGGTTCCCGGACAGTCCGAAACACTTTTCTTGATCTCTTTCAACTTGATGTATTGTCAATATATGGATCGTCCTCCTCTCTAATTCAGTGAAAAAATCTAGTTTTCCATTAGTCTCTGCCTTTCTAATTTTCTGTACAGCTTTTCCATGTGTAATTATTAAAGGCAGATTCAAGAAAGCAATTACTGAACTACTGTTTGTATCTTTGAAATCTTAATAAGAGAGGAGAAGATGCTGCGGGCCACAGCGGGAATGAAAAATTCCTCCTGAGGCTGAGTTGGAGGAGAGTCTTTCTTCTGCTCCTCATTACTTCCACACTCCTCACCTCAGCAGGTAAAATCGCTGTAAAGGGCACTTCTCAGTATCGCGGACACGAAACGTTCGCCCGATCGCGAGGTCAAACGACCGTGTCCATGGGAGTCACCTTTATCGGGAACAAATTACTATTGTAACAAATTGTAGCGGTTCACTCATCAGACAGGGTTACGTTGCATTCCAACAATCTCGCCTCTTGTTATTTTGCTCTATTTCCGATGCTAGGGAACACAATATCGAATTTGTTATTTTGTTACACTATTTAATTTGTTATTCATTTCTTTATTTAGTGCCAAACATGGCAGCCGGAGAGAACGAAACAAGATCGGAACGCAGTCCTTTGTTCGTTTGGACGAATCGAATGTCGTCGCGCGTTTGCCTAGACAAACAATCTCAGCAGTTGAAAAACTATATTGATTTAACGATGAAATGAAGCTATAGTTCATTTTTGTTTTCCGGAGGACTCGGCACCAGTTGGAGTGATCTTTCCCGGACGTTTGTGGTACACACCTATTACATTTTCAGACTGATTTACACACACATCGTCCGAACCGCTTGTCCCAACCGGAGGCTAACCCGGCAACAGAGGGCGCAGGGCTGGAAATGGGAGGGGACGCACCCAGGATGGGACGCCAGTCCATCGCAAGGCACCCCAAGCGGGACTTGAACCCCCGACCCACCGGAGAGCAGGACCTGGCCCAACACACCGCGCCACCCAGACTGATTCAGTTACACCCCTCTTTTTTTGAGCCATGACAAAACGATTCTACATTTATGATGGCCACGAGGTGTATGGCAGCATTGTTGGTTATGGTTTTTAGCATACGCAGTCCGAAAAAATGCAGCTTTATTGCTATACATACAGTAATCGGAACTCGGAACTGATTATCATCATGTTTTGCGACAACTTTCTTGAAAACGAGATGCCCAAACTTCGTCTATTTTAGAAAGGCTTAACACGGGGCCTTTGGAAACTTCACCTCGGCCATCGCGTGTATGAGTTTTAGTGATTTTTATCGGAGCGAAGGGAAAACTGTCAAGCTAGTTTCTGACGTGAATTTGCATCACTCGATGACAAGTGACACCAGCAAAAGGCCACAGAAAACTGGTTATTGATCACGGTAAAACTATTCACAGGAGCAGATAAGGTTACGTCTGAGGGAAGCACTTACAAAGAAACACATTACTATCCCCTCCACTCCAGTGCTTTAAGGAACACAACTTCATTAAATCATGCCACTTGCGCTTATATCATTTTAAAGACCCCGTGATTGGTTTGTATAGGGCGCTGATGGAAGGGGCCTGATGCACATCAGGGCTATTAACCGCCGGCCGTGCCCGTTCGTAATCTCGCGCATACTAACATCCCAGCTTGTCGGGCCGCATTTGGCCGAGGGCGGGACACGGGACTGTCACCGGGTGATGGAATGGGGAGGAACTCGAAGCCAAAGCCATCGAGCGCCGACAGCCACCCGCCCTCACAATTACATTAATTCCCATCGCAGTGCTGACCTTTTCCTTGCACGGTGCAGGAGAAAATAGGCAGGAGTCCAGGCAGCTTGGCTCAGCACACCGAAACACACACCTGCTCAATACGTTTCCTTCTAGAGCGGGACAATAGTCTAAGGATTAATACAGGGTGGCAAGGTTACGGGCGCATCCTTTTAGTGAGTGTCTTTGGAGACCTAAACAAAAATATCTTCGGTCAATTTTTTTCCAAATATCTCGCTAAGCGAAACGGCCAGGTTTATTTGTACACTGGCAATTATTAACTTTTTTCGGTCTTATACGTACTTGATTAAACAAGCGTTAGGCTTCAGAAATGGCATTTTTGCCAAATTTTTTGCACTAGCAAAAAAAACAGTGCATAATGTATCATGCAGATGAACTTGTTTCATTCTAATGGCTGCGTTCAGTGGGGTTTTAGAGTTGGAGGAAAATTTCCTTTTCAGCTGAACAAGAAATTATCCGGACTCCTTCGGAGCTTACCATTAAAGTTCTGATTTATTACCCTAGTGATCTGTACGCAGCTAATTTCGATCCTTACCAAACTCAATTAAATAAAGTTCATCTGTAGACGTACAGTAGTTGTGCTCTGTTATTGTGCTCGGAACTGAATCGGGATCAAACCCGTTTGATTAAACTAATTGGTCCGCGCCGCAATGAGCTATTCCACCCGGACTTTGTATCTTTGAAATCTTAATTTAAAATTAGTTCCGGAGCTGCCAGCGGCTTTGTGACTGCGGAACTACACTCTGATGAACACTGCACATCAAATATATCCGGATACATATACTGTATATATTTATCATACGTTTCACCTTTAAAAAAAAAAATGCCGGAACTGTGATTTCTGCGCTGATTTCTGTGATAACAAGCAATTTGTGTGCTTATGTAATAAAACCTGACGCATTCAGGAACAACGTTCTTTTATGCTTTTATAGTGTGCTAGAAGCTCTCATACTGGGAGTCTTGACAGTATCAAATGACCTTCTCATTTCGAAGTGCAGATTCAAAGAAGTTTAGTCGTCACCCATATGGATGGTACTAACCTCGCTCCACTTAGCCAGATCACACACATTAGTTCATATGAATACAGTGCAAGTTATCAGATATCATGTACCCTCTGTGAGGTGACCCTGACAACCATGACCGAGAGCCACAGTAAAGCTGTAAAATTAGGGTTAAAAAACACGTTTAGGGGCGGCGATAGATGCAGTATCTTTATATGAGTACGGAAGGTTCCGGCACGCGCGCAGGCCCGTCCCACGGTGCCGCTTTTAAAAACAGATAAGAAAAACAAATGAATACCTCGGTGGATCAGACTTCTTCCGCCTTATCTTTCAGCACACAAACTCAGCCAGAGGATGAAAACAGGGTAAATCAGAGACCAGGTACATTACATCACCACCACAGTTGCATATGTATTCTGAAATTATTACTGTAACTGATGTGAAAAAAACTAATTCTTCAAAGAAATTAGGACACTTTATGCATTGATTATATTGAGGGTTTCATACGCCCCATGTACCCTAACACCTTAGGTGATGTAAGCGACCACCACAAAAACGGACCCCGACAGGTAAATGTTTTGGGGGATTATATTTTCAGTATATTTTCAGCATTTCAGATGCATGCAGTTAAAGGGGAATTATGTCATTACTATGTAATTTGTATTTCAAATTAACAATGGTAATTAAATAGCACCTTTGTTCATTTTACAACTAAACATCTCCCATGTAGTTTAGACATAGCTGTTCCTTCCATGTCCTTGCTTTTATTTCTTTATATTTATATCTTTGTGTCTGTGATTGTCAAAGGTTTCTGTTGCTCCAGAATAAGACAGGTGATGCTAAAAGCTTGGATTTGCTGTGCCATACTGTGCTGTACTGTATACCGTATACAGTATACTATGCTGTACAGTGTATACGGTGCTGCTGCGAAAGCATCGCTTCCATCTGAAGCCCCTACATTAGTCAGTGTGGGACAAATCCCTCCTAGATCACAGACATGTGATAAATATGCAGAGGAAATACACAGGAATTGCAAGTGAAGGTGAAACGGGTTACACTTAAGCTTTGAATTTAAATTCATACTTAAATTAAATATTATATAGCGACATCCAGTTTAGTTACAGTTAGTGTATAACCATGCAGGACCCAGAAAGCTGTAAAGTATATTTGAACGACAGAATATTCTAACATTTAAATCTTTCAGTGACTGAAATGAGAGTTATAATATTTTAATATAATATTATAACTCTCAGTTGAGCCACTGAAAGGCATACATTCGTTGGCAAGAAATGTGTGTAAACGCAGTTAAAAAAAGTTATTCGGGATGCAACGTTAGGCATACAATTTCAGAACGTTTGGGTCCATTTTGTTAATAGTTATGTATAATAAGGAAAGTCTCGGCCGAACGGCATTTGAATCCCGGGACTAAAGACACCACGAAAAAAAAATGCGAATAAATGAACGTTTCATCGCAAAGAAGACTTGCGCTCGGTAAACTCGGAGGCAAACCTCGTGCGTTAATAATATACACGGGGAGCGCTCTCGTTTCCGTTTATTACGTTCCGATTCCTTAATAAAACGAGGAAAAAACGATGTCACACAATTATCACCCGCTGATAGCAGCCCGGGGACAAGACAAATGTGCGAACGAGCAGCGAGACTGGGGGAGATCCAAGGAAAAAGGGGGCCCGATATTTGCAAGCAAATGATATTTTGGGGAGCTGGCAAGCAGTGTGCATGACAAACTGATGCAATTTCAGCCGTGTCGCGGGACTGAGGTGATATTTGTCTCCCATTGGCAAGGGTTGCTCTCTGGCTGTACGCGGAGGCCCCAGATTTGAATCGCCAGGGGTCCAGAGGCCCTCCTCTTGACAGGGCACAAATAATTACAGTACACCCTTTTCATTGTACTCCATTATATTGCTCTCCTTATCTGCGGACTCTGGGTGCGCTTGATCAAGTGAGGTCACTCGCTGTTGACCATAACGCAACACATAACATTGTTATTTGGAGATATGATAAATAAAGTGGGGTTGTTGTTACCTAGATGACATTTTTATCTTTTCCGCTGCTTTGTTTTCTTTCTACCCCTCCCCCCCCCCCTTTTTTTTTTTCTTCTACTTTACTGTGGTATTACAAGCAGAGGGCAAGGAATGTGAATGGAGAAAAGGTAAAAGAGAAAGTTTTTTGTGCTGCTCAGAGTTATTTCACAAACAGAATCATCTGGCTAATTTTATATAGCAACAACTGGCATCTACCCGTCAATTTGCATCGGCATATGTTTCTGTTCCTCTTTTCATTCATACTCTGAGCCTCGTGCTTTGATATTATTTGGTGAAAAAATGCAGTGATTTTCCAGCAAAGTAGGAAGTACAACTGGTTCCAGCAACATGTCACATTAATACATAAGTGGACATTTGACTGATGCCGAATTACGGAAGAAACCGAACAAGATTGCAGCTAAAACGTGCGTGATGAAATCAGTTAAAGTCTCTCCAAGCAGTTTCATCTTTAACCACTTGAGAAAAACAGCCCGTTTTTTTCATTATCTTAATGATGTCTTTCAACATTACTTCACACTTTCACACTAAAGGGATTCTGCCATTAAGGGTTAAAAACAAAGACTACCAGATAATGCTTGACAGGTTTAATTTTTTAACCTATTAAAATATCCGGAGTGTATTCTGCTTGATCTTATGCTCTGTGTTTCAGAAATAGGCTCCGGAAGAGAGACGCGGTTATGAAGAGTGAGTGAGTGTAAAAACTGGGTGTACGAATCGAGTGATTTTAAATCTTAAGTTCTGTGTGAAAGGGGGGCGGATTTGTCCGGGTCCCGCTCTCCAGTGGGTCTGGGGTTCAAGTCCCGCTTGGGGTGCCCTGAGACGGACTGGCGCCCCGTCCTGGGTGTGTCCGCACCCCCTCCAGCTTTGAGCCCTGTGTTGCCGGGTTGGTCTCCGGTTCGCTGCGACCCCGCTTGGGACAAGCGGTTTCAGACAATGTGTGTGTGCGAGTTCTGTGTGAAATGACTTGGGACTAAAATGATTTTAGGAATATGTCATTTCCATAGATGATACAGTTCCAGCACTCATTACATTTAAAATTTTATGTTAATGCCAATGATGTGTTAGTATAAAACATTTTTTTGTTCTAATTAGCTTAAAAAAAAAATTAATAAGTATTAATTTGGGGGAAAAGCATCACTAGAAGTAAAAGTATCATTTACTTTGAAATTTGTGCAGCAAAATCTTTGGACGTCAATACTACGGTATGCTACGAATATCCAAAATGGGCCAATGAAGCACTAAAGCTACTGGCCACCAGAGGCGCTGTTTCTCAGGGTGTCTGATTTCTCAGTAGGAGGCTCTGCTCCTTGGCTCGAGCTGCCGCACAAGTCATTATTTCCAACGAGGCCCTTTTGGCTTTTCTTACCAGGTCATTAATTTTTTTTTAGAACTGAACCAAACTCATAAAATAAAGTCTTTAACTAATGAAATGGAGAGTCTAAATTCAGCTAAGGATGGTAATAGTGTACTTTCACAAGTACACACGCACTGGCTGAAACCGCTTGGCCCAAGCAGGGTCGCGCGAGGCAAACCTGAGCCTAACCTGGCAACACAGGGCACAAGGCTGGAGGGGGAGGTCACACAACCAGAGCAGGATGCCAGCCTGTCATAAGGCACCCCAAGCGGGACTCGAACCCCAGACCCGCCAGAGAGCAGGACCCAGTCAAACCTGCTGCACCACCACACCCCCCCCCCCTTTCACAAGTATTTAAGTACAAATCCATAACAAACCTGCATGTACATGTAGCACATTATGTATGCTAGACAGCTATCTATCAAAAAAAGTAACTGAACAATGAGTAGATTATCACACATGTATAAGTAATCAGTGAATGAAACACAGAATTAGTAAATTATACTATCCAGCTGGTTGACTGACAAGGTTGTTTAGATTTTCAGCAGTATTTAAATTAGAAATAATTTCCAAGAAATTATGTATACAATTGTCATAACTATGAGCCACAATTATGGATTCATTAAAGCTCATTTAAGACTGAGTTTTTGAGTCGGGGGAATAATTGTACCGCACCGGCACTGGGACATTTCGGGAGGTGCGGCTGAGATGTAGATGAAGGTGAGGTATTGTACATGTTTTTAGAGGACTGACTTCCATTTCCGGAGAAAGTGTATCAAATAATAATTCAAAATGGTGTTTTTAAATCATCAATAAATAAAGGTGCATGTGAATCGACAGAAGTGAAGGTGATACCACTGCTTTTTTTCTTTTTTTTTTTTATACACTCCCTGTAGTCTCCTGCCCCTTGGCCTTTGTGCCTTTGGAAATGCATCAAGGTAGAAACACTCAGGTCTTGATCACCCAACTGAGCCCATCGAAAATCCAGGGGATTTTCTGGGAGTATTAACATTTAATTTTACCTCTAATTCTGCAGGTCTCATAGATGGAAAAAAAAGATTCCTAACTGCTGACGGAGGAACCTGGGTGAACACACAGCAGACGGGCATAAGCGCCTCATCCATCACTCACTAAAAGCCCGAGGTTGTTGACACCTAGGTTCAGCTGAGATGGCCACCCTGCTGTTTTCATTGTTTTCACTCAGCTGAGGTGGAGTGTGACACCCAAGCTGAGGAGGATTAATTCAGTCCTGAGTGTGGGTCGGGAGCTCGTGCGGAAGCGACACCCAGGTCTAACAACCCTGTGTTCTCAACCCGATTCTTGGCAGCAGTGACCTGAAGAATGAGGTTAGAGTAAGACATGGCCCAAGACACCACTCCTATCCTCTTATGTGGCTTTCCTGAACATCACAGAATGTGTCTCAGCCCCTATGTTGGCTACTATTCTTCTTATCAGAAGGTGAAAGTTTCTTACCCCTCAAAAAGCAGTAACCCCCTTGGGAAAGGTCTTCAGTAAATATGATGCTATATGGTGGGGCAAAAAGCAACAATTCGCCTTGAAATAAATGGCACTACTCCGCCTGCCTTCAAACGCACATCCATTCGGCTCCATAATGAGACGTCACGCTGTCGGGGTGATACCGGCCTGTTATTGCCCCAGTGGTATTGAGCTGTCGGTACTACTTTTTACTTTTTAATTTGCATTAGTTGTCTATTTTGGCACTGTTTATTTCTTGCTGTTATTCCAGTGTCTTCTGTCACTACTTCCTCTTTTCTTACTGCTATAGCCTCATGCCATTTCCTTCAGCATCAATAAAGTTATCCATCTATCCATTTATTTACCCACCTCACTAAGGCTCTCAACTGGAATGGCCTCCTCTGTGAGCTTTACAGCTGTTCTATTTGAGCAGTGGCTCTAGTTTGAACAGTATGTAGCTGTAGGTACCACTTGCTCTGTTCTTACAAATCCTTTCACTTAAAGAAAAGCAGGGAAAGACAAAGTGTACAGTATAATGGAAACACCTGCAGCGGAGCACAGAGAGGCGTTTAAAACGGCTGCATACGGTACAGTTCTGCCATGGATCGAAGGGTTCCACAAACCAGATCCTTGGAGGAAGGGACCCTCAGCCGGGACCCTCATTATGGGGCTCAGAAATGAGTTTCTACTTCATGGATACCTAATGCAATGGCTGGATATGACAGCTTATCAATAGGCAGAACCAATATAATACACTGGGTAGCATAACTTTTTGACAGCAATTTGGAGATGTATATGTACAGTCATAAACACCTGACAGGCCTGTCAGAGGTGCGGGTTTCATCCACAGTGAGACTCTGCTGGCCCAGCCTACATCTCGAGAGAAGTGTTATAATGTGGTCTTCCTGTTTCTCTTTACACAAACCTTTGACACAAAGTCGAGAAGTTTGAATCATAGCCACAATTATGCAAACCCCTTTGTCTGCAGCGGCAATAACATCAAATGGTTGAGCAGAAAACAGAACAAATACTGAAATTGTGTGTGCTGTGTGTTTGATTTTGTAAGAAAACAGCACATCAGATTCATAATATTATAATATCTTTGAAATATAAATATTGTATAAATATTTTGCATTTAGGAATATGCAATGCCAAGAGCTGAACCCTTTAAAATGCACTATCCACGAGACCAAGAGAATTACAATTAAAGAAATTAATGAAATTCCATTCACAAACTAGGAAACTAAGATGTCTAAGATCTTTGTTCTCCTGATAATACTGTCTTAATTATCCACCACTAATTGACTATTTACAAACACAGAACGAAAAGCATTGTATGAAATGCATGTTTTTCGAATCAATGAATACAGCAGTTCCACTGGTGGCAAAAGTCAGAACACAATTCAGTTGTAAACAATAACAAACCTGTAAAAACTTTATCCATAACTCTTGTTTGCTTGATACTATGCTGGATAAAAATGCCATCTATGACAGTGATTGAACAAAGACCTGCAGTTTTTAATGTATTGCAAAGTGTGAAATTTAACAAGAAACAATATCAATCACCTTCAGGTACATTCCTTTATTAACACTATAAGTAATCAAATGCTTTCAGCTGGAGAATGTATAGTCAAAATTAAATGAAAAATTTAAAAAGTACTTCAGACAACGCTTCTTTTAAACATACAAACAAAAAAATCATCAGGAAAATGAACAGACTCAACAAAAATTGCACATTAAACAAAGAAAAAACAGAGTCAGGCTAATAATGGGACAGAGCTGAGTCTCAGTCACTTTGGGGGAACAAAACAGATCCCCCACACACACCCTATCCCCAAAAAACAGACCCCAAGCTTCAGTTCTGATCCAAATCAAGACAGGACAAGTTGCCTTGTAGTGAGCCATTGCAAAAAAAAAAAAAAGCACAAAAAAAAAAAAGTGGTTCATTTGGGTTGTCATTTTAGATTTGCTTCATCCGTGCATCTTCTTCAACGTGACATTACAATGTAAACATAAGTGTGATCATCCGCCAGGGTCGAGTTCACAAAAGATGGGCCAAGGGTCGTTTATGCGATAGCTTTGGCTTCCGGTAAGAAGGCCTCCCAGTATTTTATCAGCTGGTTCCAAAAAAAAAAAAAAAACAGAATATATTATATTATACAATCACTACACTGTCTGCTGCCCTCTACCTGAGCTTTCAGAGAGTGAGCATAAGAGTATCAACTGTCAATAGTCTTATCAGGGACTATATGAATCTATGCAGATTTTTGGAAAATATTTTTTTTAAAAACCTATTTAAGCCAATATGATATAAACGTACAGTATCAGTGAAAAGTTTGGTTACAAAGCGTACTCAAACTTTTAACTGGTACTGTATAAATACTGTAAAGGTTATTTAAATACAACACATGGACCAGATAAACCAGATAACGGAACTTCAAATGACTGGACCCGATAGATCATGTATCATGGGAGATGAAGTGACATTATCTGGACTAGTGGGTGTGCAGACATACTCAGTGTGTAGCTGTAGTACCAGACAAGAAGAATTACTGACAGGGTACGAACAGTTAGGAGACAGACAGAACGGCCTGTGAACAGAACAGTGCGGTGGAAGGCACACTCTACCTGCTGTTGGGTATGCACTAGTGATTCCAGGTATTTGATAATGACAACTTTGAAGTCCTTTACTCGTTCTTTCTGCAAACAGAGAAAAAGGTCCTCAGAGGGGATACAATAATGAGCGACATCTAATTAAAAAGCAATAAACTACAATAATGGCTGAAAAATTAGACAAGACTTTATGAGACTAAATAGACTAACGTGAAAATCAACTTAAAACGATTACTGCAGGACATGCAATAAGTAAAACTGTGAATGACAAAACAAGAATATACTGTACATCTCACACAGCGGGGGTAAGCTCACCTAAAAGAAGATCCAGAACTAGGGTTCTATAGCAAAATACCCTTTAAATTTGAACAAAAAGTACTTAAACGACCACGCGCCAAACAGCACTGACATGCCTGACCTTTCTGAAAAGGATGAAGAGAAGACACTTGCCTCAAACCTGCCCACCTCCTTCCGGATGGTTTTGGAAATCTGCTCAAAGTCTCGCTCTCCCTGCTGCACTTTACCCTCCCACTGGAAGTGGCACAAAGAGGGAAGGGAGAGGAGACGTTGATTAAGCCGACACCCCAGGGACAGGAGCACAGGTTCTGTTCATCTACGTGCTTCCCAGAATGCACTGTGCTCCTTGGTACTGACGTACATGCGATGTACCGAACATGGGTACAGGATGCAGTGGCATTTGGAATGGCTTAGACGAGCCCGGTGAGACCATGGCTTTCGTGGCTTTTGGTGTAAATACAAAATCTCAAATTCTTTCAAATTCAGGCTCACGCCAAATACCACAACCAGCCACAAATTTAAAAGAGAGGTTGAAAAATAAGGACTGGAATTTTTCACATTTTCTTTGCTAAGATTTCCTCTTCAAAAGGTTGAGTGTGGCCAAAGACCTCAAACTGGTGCCAACATGTGTCGGTGAACAAAGTATTTCTTTCAGCTTGTTGCAGAGGTACACTACATTTTTTTTTTTACAATGCAATGCCACATATAGGGTGGCAAACCAAACCAGGTGTTTCAGCACTTCCGGTGGAAGGAGTCATTTCTGAAGAAACCTGCACAACAGTTACTGGAGGCACAAACAAAACTGCCATCGGTGGAGCCCGGGGTCAGTGTGAACTCAGACTTCCAGAACAAACTGAAAGGAGTCCAAGTGACAGATTGGACATGCCTACTAATCTAGCATTAAATGGAGGATGCAACTATGAATCAAAGTTGACAAAATGTTCAACGATATGGAAAAAAGGAATCAAAGAAAAAAAAAAAACAAACAAAAAAAACATGAATATAGAAACATGAAGACCAACGCAAGACAAGCTGTAACAGTTGCAAATACAAACGCATCACACGTTCATATTTCTGAATAACACACGTCACATGAGGCTGTCTGTCAAAGAGAGGTCCCTTCCAAGCAATCAGCTATCACATATTAACACCAATGTAACAAATTTTTGGAAAAATGCATTTCTATTGATCCATATAATGCACTAAAAAAACGTTAAAAGCCAAGTTAGGGAAAATCCATGCATTAAAAACAGCCCAATGTGACTGTGGGTGCTGGGTGCAGTGGTCTAGTCATGAGGACTACACCCTGGGGCAGTGAAGAAACAGCAGTCCCTTGTTCCTACCTCCTCAATCTCCTGTGTGAAGCATGGCGGGGAAAATGCAGAAATTAAAAGGCAGAAATGCTTTGTGCTCAAAATAAGTCAACGAAACAAAAAATAAAAATGAATCCACCGCTGTGCTGCACTGGTACAGTTTGGGTTAAAACTGAGCGCCCATGCCAGCATGTGTGTAAAAACAAAGTAAAGAAACTGCATCAATGTTGGTATAACCAATTTGGAATTCATTGTTGGTATCACAGAAACAAAAGAAGAAATTATAAAAATAAAATAACCTGAAAGTGGTCTGCATTTCAGCAACTTTAAAACTTTTAAAATTCCTACTTCAGACAATTTGTGTTATAAAGTGGTGCTTTTTGTGATGACATGTAAAATGGGGGTGTAAGGGGTGCTGGAGCAGGGAAGCAGAGGTATGCTAGCATATCCAGCAAAATGTTATGGGAAGCACTGGCATGACAACCCTTGTGATAAAATCCATCTGAAATAAGTTTAAACTATGGTACATGTCTGTCACCATCCACCACCCACCTGTTTTTCACCCTGGTAAGAGAGGCCTCTGTTTCAGCCACCCACAAAACCCCTACGGCTGTAAGGATGTCAGCCGAAATTCCTTGGCCAGTTAGTCCCAGAACAATAGCTGTTATGTTCTGCTGGTCAAAGTGAGCAAATGGTCTGGACAACATGGGTTGTAGGGAACAGTGTGCCCAACTCCAACAGCAGCCCTTCCGAATCGCGGTGCTGGCAGGCCCGGGTGTGTCGGATTTGCTCCACCACAGCAAATACCAGAATGGTTCAAAACAGAACCTGCAGCTTGAGAACTTCTTAAGTTTTCACTTGGATTGAATGGAATTTGCACTTGGGGAATATGTTTCAGTGATATTGGCAAACCCTTTCATGTGAATTTCTGATGATCAAACATGTTCCTTGATTTCATAGTTGATAATTTCATATGATTCTGATGTATGCATCTGCTGTTGGACTGCACCAGTTCTTTGGGTCAAGGCTGCTGTTCCCCTCAGAAAAAACATCAAGTGGGACTACAAGGGAATGATGTGGTGGAGATGGGATACTGGGATGTGAACTCTTCCTGCAGTGTTTCTGGGATATTTTACCATGTTTTCAGTTTAAACTAGTTTATAGGGTTTGAGTAACTCAAGTTAAGTTCATTATTAATGCACTTAAAGAATGTTTAAGTTTATCATGAATTTAACCATACCAATCATTAAACTGATTAATTCAGCAGAGGGTGATCAAAAACACTTCCCTCTCCAACCTTTATTCAGAAGAGGTGACACCCTGATCTGACTGTGGACGCAAATTGGAAAAACTCCATGATACCTCATCTTCTTTCTGGCCAGTACAGTTGAATATTATAGATGATCACACCATTAAAATGGGAACAGAAAGAATACAAATACTTTTCATTATAGTCAAAGCATAGTAAACAATATTTTTACAACCCTGAGTTTTAAAGTGTCTTCAGCTTTTATCCAAACTGTCGCGTGTGTGTGTGGTGCTCACATTTTCACAACATCCCTATGAAAGGCACAGCAGGGAAACAAAGTGGAGCACAGTACCAGGTTTTAAGTCCACACAGGTCAAGATGACCTTCTTTAGACAGTGCAAAAACACTGCTGCTGTGGATCAGTGCACACAATCCTACTGGATGACGGGTGTGATGCGGCGCAGCCTTGCCTCCTTGATCTCATCCTTGGCCTGTTGCAGCTTGTCTGGCTTGTTGGCCAGGTGGAGTTTGGCTTCTGCCTCCCTCTTCTTTTGAAGCATGACCTGGGCATCCTGCCACTTGGACCAGGTCTTCATGCGTTGGTCAAACACACCCTATGGGCAGTCACATGTGAGTCTGGTGAGTGCTCACAGCTAACTGTACTCCACACTGGTCGGATGGCGTGACACGACAAAGTTAGTGTGGGTATTGACAGTGCCAAAGAATAAAAACCCAGCCATTGGCTGATTCACGTTATCATTCACATTTAAATATATTCATTTGGGGGGGGGCACGGTGATGCAGCGGGCTTGGCTGGGTCCTGCTCTCAGGTGAGTCTGGGGTTCAAGTCCCGCTTGGGGTGCCTTGCAACAGACTGGCATGCCGTCCTGGGTATGTCCCTACCCTCTCCAGCCTTCTGCCCTGTGTTGCCGGGTTAGGCTCCGGCTTGCCATGACTGCGCTTGGGACATGCGGCTTCAGTCACTGTGTGTGTGTGTATTCATTTAGGAGATGTTTTTGTCCTAAGGTACTAACAGTTTCCTACAATTATTTATCCACTTACCCATTTATATTTTTTACCAAAGCAATTTAGAGTAAGTACCTTGCTCAAGGGTACTGCAGTTGGAGACTGGATTCCAACCTGAAACCTTTTGGTTTTACCACTGAGTACTACTGCACCAAGCCCCTATCAGACACACTTCTTATAACTCCTGATGTCAATCTCAAGTAATCGCACCTTGACCGCAGTGATAAGACGCACGTAGTCTCCCAGCAGCTCGGAGAACAGGTAGAAGTCGGCATAGGCCTGCTCCTGGTGCAGCTGGTCAATCTTCTCTTCCACCTCGGCCAGCTGCGACAATGCCCGTGACAAGGCTGTGTGGTCCTCCGAGTTGCCCAGCATGGCTGCACTCCTGGCAAAGGATGCCGTGTTCACCGACAGCTCTGGGGGGAATTAAGAGATCGCTGAGCACCGGTGATACACGTCATTTAGATGGGCATACAGCACTATGTTAATCTGAAAAACTAATGTAATTATTCTGGCTATTAGTATCTTTAAATACAGATCTTCTTCAAAGTTGCCTCTGGGTACAGATGTAAACAGGTAATGTTTTCTTCAAAAAAAAAAAAAAAAAAAAAAACTTCTTATAAAAGCCTTCTCATATAAAAACATTAAAAGTTATTTCTGTAACTTGATTTTGAATTAAAATGCACCCCTCTGCAATTCTAGTGACATATCTCTGGGGTTAAATCATCTAATAGTGAGACATGGTCACACAGAAAGAGCAATGTATCTGTACTATCCATACTTTACAATTCAGAAGGCCATCATTTTTCAAATATCGCATTGTGTTGGATATGAACAAGTAGGATGAGGCATATCTTACAAATGACCTCAATTTAACCTGAAATGCGGATATCCCTCTTTAGGATAAACAGAAAACAAGCTCAACTTAGTATAATCAAGTGAAAGACTTGGCTGCTCAGAACCCTGTAGTTTATGTAAGGTAAAGAAAAGATAGGAGAACACAAACCTTACCAAAACACTTCCTATTTTTTGGGAAGGATGCATTTCAGCAGGAAGCCTTCAGTGTACTGTTCACAGAAATCTTATTCCTGGGCTCAGACTTACTTACATAAGGCCAGTTTTTGTTTAGAGTCACATTCATTCCCTCTCTTACTTCTGCTTTGAAACAGGAAGCTTAATTTGAATAATGTGAAATAAATGGAAATTTTATTAAATATAATAAAATAGCCAACGGTAATATATGAAGCATTATATACAGTATTATATTCACACACGAATCCAGAAAGTGTTAAAATCTTTCAATTTGTCGCAACATGAAACTGTAGACTAAAGGTTTAAGAGAAAAAAACCCATGAACAGG
Organism: Scleropages formosus; assembly: GCF_900964775.1. Taxonomy (NCBI): domain Eukaryota; kingdom Metazoa; phylum Chordata; class Actinopteri; order Osteoglossiformes; family Osteoglossidae; genus Scleropages; species Scleropages formosus. Next base: position 17,198,454 of record NC_041822.1, read on the forward strand.
TGGGGTATTGGTTTTCTGTTGGAGAGGGGTGTTAGGGATCAGAACCATGTTACTACTGTCTTGCTGCAACCCAAATTTCCAACCAAAGGTCTCACACTTGCACCCATGCAAACAAAGAAATTGTCATCCATTACCCTTGAACTGTGAGAGAGCCACTCACAAATCAAATTTTTTAGGAGGCGTGAAACAAAAAAGCGAGAGAAATCAATCTCAATGGTAATTGGACAGTAACGCGACTTGCTATTTGCCCATTGTGGTTTCATTAGTCTCCAGAGGGAAGAGTCCTCAGCTACGTTCACACCAGGGACAGCAGAGTAATCGATGGGCAAGAATCTTGTCAATCCTCAGAACCACAACCATCTCATCGGCACTGCAGCGCATGGAACTTTGTACATCTTCATTTACCATCTGAACAACTTCTACAGAATGCATTGTTTACATGTGCCATTTACATTATAAATAACAAAGTCTGTTATCTGGCATTTCAAAGCAGGGTGTGTGATAAACGCAATGTTATAAATTACTAGCAGATGGCTGTGGATAAGGACACAGGTTATTATCTGAAGGCTGCAGATCTGAGTGCTGGGAAAAGAAATGCAGCAGAATATGATATATTAAATTTCTGCAGTATGAAATTGTTTAGTAGTGTAAATGGGTCAAATAAAGTTGCTCTGAAAAAAATGTGTCAGCTAGGCAACGGAAGCATTAATAATATTGATAATACAGAGTCAGCGGGACCTGACACATTCCAGACAAAAAATGGCCACCAGAGAGAGTTGAGTGAGGTGGTGGAAAGCAGGCTGAGGTTTACCCTTTCTGTGGCACACAAGGGCCTCTACGCTGGCGTGAAGCTTCCTCAGCTGCTGGTCCAGGTTCTCAAACTGCTGCTGTTTCTCTTCAAACCACTGAATGAAACCAAAGTGGAGAAATACACACATAGCGAACGCGCAAGCAGCGGACGCCCCCAATACCCACAGCCATGTGCTGCTCACAGATATAATCCAACATTATCAATGATGACAGCAGCTCAGTAATAACCCTAAAGACAACAGAAGTTAACTGACTCAAATATAACAGAAATAATGGATTAACTGTACATTTGGGAATCTATCAACAAGCCTCTTGGAGTTTAAGCGCAAACTGAAAGAGGATGGACATTGTTTAGAGGAAAAAAATTACCCATGCAGAGCTTTCAATGAATAAATCAAAAAGTGCAGAGCCTGATATATAAATAACAAGAACACCAGAAACTACAAGAGGCCTGGGTCCTGAACGCTGTCAGCAGGGAACTGCCTGATCCTCCCGGCCTTTTCCACTGGCGCAGTCTTAAGATTCAAGTGGAGAGGCTCATTAATTCGTCTCATTATTCAAGTCCAAAAATCAGCCCTTACCGCATCCGATTCATTCATCTTGATTGTCATTTTGTTGACAGCGTCGGCAGCTTTGTTTACCATCCTCAATATTCCCGCCCCGCTGAGCGCCTGGGTGCTAACCGCCCGCGGCAGCTGGAACAAAATGACAAATAAGGGCAAACAAACCGGTTAACAGGCTGGGGCTCGGACCCCCCCGCCCGTCCCCGGAGGAAGCCGCGGCGCTGGGACCAGCGAGGGGTTTTCTCCACTCCCATACATTTCAATGCCGCAGGATCTCATTTAATGCGCTCGCTCGTGGAAAGCTCTCCGAGGGACGAGCAAGCAAAAATAGCTTTCAATTGCTTCCAGACCCTCCCCCTGCTGCCCCCAACCCCGACACTCCCTCAGCAACGGTTAGTTTCACCACAAGGTGGATTAATACAGTCGTTCCAGGGCAACATGGACAGACGCGAGCATGAGCACGAGTACACTGGTGGACGGGGGTGACACTGAGTGGCTGAGAAATATTGATGGCACCTTCCCACTGTTTCTCAAAAACCTCTATGACCAGACAGGAAATCCATCAGAAATCTTCATTGGCAATATCTGGTATTAGTGGAGGTGAGAAGATCAGCATGAGCAAATGAAACGCTGGGCAGCAGGAAGCAGTACTGTAACACTTCCCAGAAATTCACAAATTACAGGTTTTCTTCCGCCAATGTAAAAGGTAATATTTCATTTACTTAGGTGACCCTTTTCTCCAAAAAACATGCAAACTTACTAAGCTACTTAGAGTGATTTACCATTTATACAGCAGGGTATTTTTACTGGAACAATGCAGGGTAGGTACATTGCTCAAGGGTACCATAACATGATTCGAACGTGGGTTTTTGCAAGTTGTTGACTGTAACTGCCACAGCACCTGCTGCGCTAGGTAATAAGCATTATTGTGACAAAACCCCTTTGGTTTTTTCACTCCAAGGAAGCTGTAGCAGACTGCGATACCTATACATGACGTGCTAGATGACTAGAGAGCTACTGGAACACTGGCACATGTATGATGTAAATTGTAGAAACGGCATCTGTACTATGAAAACCTTTAAGTATCCTAGATATTAGTGACTGAGTACCTCTGAGCTCTCCAGGAACTGAATAACATCAGGATCCTGTATCAAAGTGGGATGTTTCACTGTCCTCATCAGGTACCTGTGCAGAAAAAGGAGATGAGGTTTAGGGTGAACCCCGGGACACCTTATTTAAAGTCCATCCTGGGCCACCTCACTGGCAAATGGCAAAGACCATGAAGGAAAAGGTGAAATAATGGACTCATTGAAATACATATACTAATACCATCATTGCTTCAACAGTACACAAAATATACAAAAACTAACAATTCAGCTTTAGGAATGTTATTTTTAAAATTTAAATTTATTAAACTCTAGATAAATTATCCTTCTGACTTCAAATTATACATTCATAGATAATACTATAACTACAGATACTTAGCTGAATTGTTGAAAACGATGTCATGACATTATGTTCATCATTAATAATTCATTGCAGACAAAGAAAATGAGGCCAGAGAGACTTATTAATAGGCCCTTAAAATTAATCAATATTTCTGATTAAACTGTCTTCCTGCAGATAAGACTGATTGCTCTTACAAAAAAACAACCCCTGTGGAAAAAGTGTTTTGCTCACAGAAGCCTCAAGCATGATGTTTGCTGGAGTGGCCAGAAAATAAGTATGTGTCGAAGGAAATTGTTTCAGCCATCAGGATCCAGTTCTTTAACAGTTGAAGTCCATAAACGGACGTCCTCTGTCCTGCCGTTAACACTAACCTTCACGTCAATCAATATGATTGCAAAAAAGGGCAGAGAAATGTCACCCCCTCACTTTATTTAAATTTCCACTCGATTCGTCAGCATGCGCAAAACCCCGGCAATCAACGCCATGTGAAAATACCAGGCGTGTCAGAGGACGCCGGGCCGGGCGCGATCCGACAGGGCTTCCGGGAGAGAAGCCTGCTCGCGTACCCTTGCGCATCTGACAGCGGTGCGTCTGACAGCAGCGAAGCCCATGAGTTCAGTGATAATTGTTTATCTAATATTGTCTTGCTTAACCTTTCAGCCATAAAAGACCAGAACAAGAATGCTCTTTGCACCAAGGTCTTTTCACACAAAATTGGATGTATAAGGGTACACATTCCCAAGACGTAAAAGAACAAAAAACTACTCTATTCAATAGCTACAACTAAAAAAAAAAAAATGACCCAGTCCACTCCAGTCCTGTTACCCACTAACTGACATGTACTTACATTATACTGTACCTGTTCTCATTGGACCAAAATTTTACTTTGCAATAAAAATTTAAAAAAAACATCTTAGCGAAAGGACTAAACATTCAACAGCTTTCCAGTGTTTTTCAACGGCTTCTAAACACTTGGTGACTGTAAAAATGTGGGAAAATTTAGACATTCTTTAAAATAATGAGAAGAAAAATTAGACTCTAATGAAGTATCCCTTCTTCTTCAGAAACCACTTGGCTTGACTAAACCCAGCATTTCATGCCATTTGTGGACACAAGCGTTTCATTTGGTGAAACAGTGAAAAATAACATGAAGAATTTCTACCAGAGTGAAACAAAAAAGGAACCGTAAATACAAATTAATTTAAATTAATCCATTATTCTTAAAACAATCTGCAAACACCTCATGCCATGGACACTTTTCTCTGGGCACTTCTGTCCCATGTTTCTGATGGAAGACAGACAATGAGATGAATTTAATTTATAATGAAAAGTTAAAAAATTAACTTTTAAAAAGGATTGCTTGAAGACAAGCCTTAAAAATAGGAGTTTATGGAATAAACTACAGTGTCTGCAGGATCTAGACCTTTATTCCCCCATATATTTACTAAGAAAACTATAAATACACAATCCATATTTATGCTGTTTATTGCACTTTGCAGAACTGACACAAAGTAGGTCAGAACTGTGCTAATTTTACCTAATGTCAAAAATCTACGATACAGAAATTCTTTAATAATAAACACATTGTTTCAAACATGCAGGACAGTATTTCCATATCTCAAGGCAGGACCCTAAGCCTCAGGCCAGTTTCTTCTTCTCTCAAAAACTATTTTGTTGAAAGCAGGGTGTAGTGTCTGATCATTAAAAGACACTAAGAGGAGTGGTAGGTCAATTGGACTAGGTGTCCATGGGGAAATTAAAAATACCACAGTTACCGAACACTCCAGCTATTCCCAAATGATTTTGAGTCAGATTTTCGGCACCAAATCTGCCATGAATCATCAAGAGAGGAGGAATTTCCAAAGCAGCCTGGAATTGCCCTTATTGGGTGCCATTAAGGGAAAAAGTGCCTTCCTTTATTCGTTCTTCCTTTGCCTGATGCCTTTGTCCAGGATAAATGTGTGGCTGGACTGCAACTCAGCAGTTAGTCCCTGCAAACACAATTTGTTTTCATACTCGCACCTTTCCAAAGCCGATCGCCGCTTCTCCACAAATTCAGTAGATGACAAGTCCTCCTTTCCCACCTTGACCTTCGTCATGCCTGGCAATTCAAACATGATAATAAAATTAGTCTCTCCTACACTAACGAAGTTCAATTTGCGTGCCCATAACACTGTCGTCTGAAATTAGTAAGACATTTAAAATTTTTCTATATATTTTATTTAAAAAAAAAAAAAAAAAAAAACTTTGCAAGAAAGCACATCCAATTTAAGACGGGAAAAGCACACAGGTAACAATAATGTGCCGTTCCTGATACATGACAAAGCCATATACAGTATTGTCTTACCTGCGATGAATGGCTTACCTACAATGCTTTTCTCCGGTGCAGGTGGAACTATGTATCCGATATGCATGTATTTGGAAGCTAGCTTGCTGTGTAAGCCCAGGAAATCACTAAAGCGTCTCTTCACAGAGAATTCGCTCTGGTTAAAAATTGTCAGGGAGGTCTGGACAAAATCAAGGCAAAATTAAAGTACTTCAGAGGAGCAATCGATTTAACATCAAAGAATTTAGTGCATTAAAAGTCTGTTTAAAAGGTATGTTTGAGAAGAAATAGAAAATATTGCACATTAAAGGTAATACTGAACACTATGAAATATTTTCAACATCCAAAACATATGCAAAAGCTGTTTTCCCTTACCTTTGTGGTTACTTTGTATGCCATATAAGCATTCATTCCGTCACCTGTTAAAAACAACTAAATCATAACGGTTCATATAGACTGAGGACACAGAAATACTCAGTCTGACAAAAAATACAAGGAATTTGAAATATATGCCATAGAGAAATTATAAGTAATACACTTGTGGGAAAAATGACAATAGCAAAATTGTGGAGGAATTGATCTCTGGTCACCATTGATGGATGGCAGGATAATTGCAACACAAGACAGCGCTGCCTTGTGAGAAAAGGAAAAACAGACCTCAGATATTGGATATAAAAGATGCAACTGACTCAGATGGTATAAAATACCATACATTTTGCAACAGTTATTTTATATAACAGTTTCTTTCTTCTTTATGACACCTGCAGTACATGCAAAAAACTTTTTGGTTGTGATGTTTCCATTATTAATGCCAGTATGCATTATGTGTGGAATGATGCTCAGGTCATAAGCAGAGACATGTGCCCTGCAGGCAGGTATGGTGCTTTGCTGATGTCAGCAAAAAAAAAAAAAAAAAAAAAAATATATATATATTTTCAGTGGAGAGTTCATTCATATGGCTGCTCATTCTTTGTTAAAATCATTTTTTTAGGATATGGCAATTTGATTTTAGTATAAAAGTAAACGAGTGCTTACTACAGTATATTACACCTTGAAGGCTGTGTAGGTGTATAAGGAAAAAAAAAACTAGTATAAAGGAACATTAACATTACTCAGGGAAAACCATACACCTGAAACATTTCACTTTTTCTGTTGGCAGTAAAAGTATGTCTTGTCAATACAGCAGATACCATTAGCTGTGTTGTCCCGTGACTTTACCATAATGGACCTTGAGGTCTTATTTAGCAGTAATAATTACTAATTTATGCTGCTCAAGACTGCTTGCTATCAATCATTATTAAGATTAATCTTGCATCCAACTTTATGCATATATAATATATATATTTAGCTACACTGCATATTCAGCACAAAGCTGAGCACAATTTGTGTACAATCAAGAATTCCAGGGTAAACAGGCTCTCCAGTGAATATGCTCCTGTCATGTGCAGCAGGCCACCCAGGATCATGAGGCACAGCCTGTCAAACCACTCCCCATATTATGACACAAGCAGTTGTCCAGAAAGGGGGGGACCTCAAGACACCACCAAAGGCATCCCTGGTTGATACCTCACAGCAGCATGAAGGACAGAACTCAAACAAAACAGCATGACATGCAACGTGGTGCCTTACCAACTTTCTCTGGATCAGAGACCGAAATGTTGATGTCAAACAAGTCCCCGCCAGCTTCCTCCTCCACCTGTGCAAAAATAAAGCACGCTGAAAATGAGGATTTACTCATGAGTTAACAGAAAACATTTGACATTTCAGTGATATCAACACTCCATAACTCCCAATACCCGCCTTATTAAAAAGTGTTATAAAATGGGTCATTTGAAGCATTGCGTGTCTCTCTCCCATTTAGGCACAGCTTGGTCCAATCATCATAAGAAAGGAGTGGACCACAAGGGTCAGCTGTGTCCCTGGAAAAAGAGGAGGCCTCAAGCTGCAATATGGGTGCTTGAAGGTCTAGACTGAGTTGTTCTATGAGCCCAAAGAGAATTCAGGCTTTATTTCTTCAAAAAATAAAGGAAGTCTGTAGCGTAGTGGTTAGAGCTGCTACCTTTGGACCCAGAGACTGCAGGTTCAAATCTCATCTCCAGTTACAGTACTCTTGACCAAGGTACTTACCCTAAATTCCTCCAGTAAAATCACCCATCTGTATAAATGGGTAAGTAATTGTAAGTAACTTAACACTGTAAGTTGCTTTGGAAAAAGCCATCAGATAAATGTAATGTAAAAAGGCTGCGTTCACCTAACCTTTGCTTGGTTGTCCGTGACCCAACCTTTTTCTCGCAATGGTGCTGGATACATATTCTCACAAAAAAAAAAAAAAAAAAAAAAAACCATCTAATCTCTAGTCCAGACCCTTCTTCTGCAAGTTACAATATCTCAGATCCCCCAATGTTTTTCAGGTACTCGCCTCTGGAGAAGGCTTATAAACGATAAAACGCAGTAACGTACTTTTGTGAAACAGACCAAATTTACGGTTCCCCTGAAAACCGGATGCCCCATTTGAGGCTATTAGGTCACTATTATCGATTTTGTTAATGTTACAATGTCAATAAGACCAAAAAAGAAAGGTTGAAACTCCTTTTAGGGCAGCAGGAAGTGTACTGGTTAGAGACACTGCCTCACACTCCAAAGACCCCACTTTGATTCCCATTTCCTGCTGTATTACCCTTGAACAAGGTACTTAACCTGAATTACTCCATAAAAAATGACCCAACTGTATAAATGGGTAAACCACTGTATGTAGCTTAATAATGTAAATCATTTGGTAGAAAAGCATTAGCTAAATGAATAAATTAAGACTCACTGAAGATGTATTAAACACTGCCGAGGGAAGATACATACTTACTTACAAGCATTAGCCTTACACAGATAAAGGTATACCGTGTGTGTGTGTGTGTGTGAGAGAGAGAGAGAGAGAGAGAATGCCCGAGTGTAATGCCTTTGCACTGGAAGGAAGGAGGGAAGGGGAAAAAAAAAAAAAAAAACTCTACATGGGTCAAATTTGACCTGAACACAATCAAAAGGTTAAGAGTGAGTGCTCTGCTAAGAAAGATGAGCCCAAGAAGAGAGGACTCCTTCACATTCTACAGTTACACACCTCATCCAGGGATCGCTCAAACATGCTGGGAACTCCAATGACTTTGGGTTCAATGCGATTCGAAATGAGTGCTGTTGGGGTCACGGGGGTGATGGCAGGGGATGGACCATCAGAGAGGATGGGCTCACGCTCAGGGCTATCAAGGGACACCTCCTCGGTGGCCTCTGTGGACAGATGTCACCACATGCAATTACAAAAAATATGATCAATCAGAATGTCTGGTTATTAAATAAAACCTCTCATAACTTGAGAGCAGTAATGGCACAATTTATTATAAGGTAGAAATAATGCTGTTATATCACTATAACTATTCAACTACACCAGTGAAAGCAGTGAGCTTGCCAGCAAAGAGGTCGTCTTGATCATCATCAATCAGGATCTCCGCTGTTTTGGGTCCATTGGAGTTTGCACTGACATCTTCCACTTGGAGGCTGGCTGGTTCCGGGGACGACGGACTGGACTGGGATCGGATGGAAGGGAAAAATACATGAATGAACAGCAAGCGAAGGATCACTCTTCCCTAGCACAATGGTCTCTGTAAAACATCTAAATCTAATTTTTTCTGCCCAGTGACACTAAACTCATAAGCTGAAAATAGGGCATGCTTGTAGTTGTTCTAGTCATGACACAAACACACTGCTTAAAGTCTGCAGAACACAGAAGCTGACGGAAATCTGGGAGAAAGGCAGGAAACCTATAATGCCTGTCTATCTCAACTATAAAAATCTTTAAAACTGAAAGTCATAGCGGGTGGTGGGACAAGGGCGATGTACATTAAAAAAATATACATATAACTGCAAAGAAGTAATGAGCTACATGAAAATCTTAAATTATTTAGCCTTACAATGTCTGGTTTTTATAATAAGCTACTTGTAATTACTTGTTCATATAGGCAAGTAATTTTTTACTGTATCAATTTAGGCTAAGTACTGTACTCAAGGGTACTACAATAGGAGTGGCATCTGACCCCAGGACCCTCCAAGTGCAAAATTATAGCTGGAATCACCACACTACCTGATGTCCCCTTTACTGAAGCACATAACCTATTAGATCTATTTTTCTTTATTATGCCGACACAAAAAAAACAACTACCACCAGATGGAGTTTGGACTTGATTCAAATAAAACTTGAGTTGGAGGCAGTAAATTTATGGCACCATAGCCCATAAAGGATACGTACATGATTTTTGGCTTTATGTGCCATGTCAATCCCAGAAATCCCCAAGACAGTTACAACTGTAATGTAAAAAAGGGAACAGAATAGTTCATCTCTCATCAGATATTGAGAACCCTGGGACAACAGTTTGCATGACGGTTATAAAGCCATTGCTCTGCAATCGGAAGACCATTTGAAAGACCCAGGTTCAAATCTCCCGCCTGCTGCAGTACCCTTGGTCAATGTACTTACCCTGAACTGCTTCTGTGCCAATTAGCCAGCTGTATAAACAGTAAATAATTATAGTATAGCTAAGTATAAATTAGTTTTGTTCATTTAGCTGACGCTTTTCTCCAACGCAATTTACAACATTAAGGTTACAATTATTTACCCATTTATACAGCTGGGTAAATTTACTGGAGCAATTTAGGGCAAGTACCTTGTTCAAGGGTACTGCAACTAGAGGTGGGGAATCGAACCTTTGACATTTGGATCCAAAGGCAATAGCACTAACCACTACGCTACCAGTCACATATCACTGTCACTTGGAAGAGAAAAGTGTGAGATGGATGGGTGGATAGATAGACAAATAAACCTTAAACAATTAGGACATACAAAATCATATCTAGTTAAACGGATTTAATGTCATTAGACAAAAGTATACTGATAATGTGCAGATAAAACGGTACAATGGCAATGAGGAAAATCAGCCGAAGCAAAAACACTTGTACCAAAAGATAAGTGTATCTCCCACTTTCCTCTCTGGAGTAAAGAAGACACGCCAAGGCCACTCCTTGCCAAAAGAAGCATGTGGTAACATATAAGGCAAACTGAAAGGGTCTCAGCAGGAAGCGCCCTGCTTTCACAGGGTGGTTAGTGGGATATTCTGTGCACGAAAGCTGGAAATGGGTCCAGAAATCTATGCATTTGGAGAAAGAATCACATAGGAAGCAAAACATGGGAAAAAATACAGCTGATATCTCAAACAATGGCACTTTTTCACGCCGTTCCTTAACAGACACGTTTGCACGAGCGTACTCACATGTCTTTTATTACCACAGTCTGTACTCATTTCTGCTGAAGGGATTAAGGCTAAAGGTCTTGATCAAGAACACAACAGCTTGATTGACTGTAACCTTGGATCACCCATCCCCTCACCAAAACCAATTTCTTAACCGCTAGCATAAGTCTGCATACTTAGGGAAAAAGGACCTCCTCCATCCATTACTAATGGTTCGATGAGGAGAGGATAGAAGGTTGCTGATAAAGTGTTTCTTCAGGCTACTCACAGGAAGAGGAATGGGAGGCCAGGGGTTTTAAAAAAAAAAAAAAAAAAAAAAAAAAAAAAAAAAAAGACAGGAAATGTCTCAACACAGTGGATCAGTAATTATACAAATCTGTCTTCCAAAAAGGAAAAGATGATGACAGATTTCCTCTCATGTTCGCTTGGTCAGCTCAAAGTGTCCCACTGATGGTCAACTTTATGTTCCGCTCTAATTTCTAACGTTTCGGTTGTTGTGCACAACTCTCATTCTTGATGGGAAACGGCCATGAAGAACGATCAACAAACCTAACCCTGAACTCCCCATCAACACCTTTCCAGTAAATAAGCTAAGGTCAGCAGGGACCAGGATGGAACTCAAACTAAAAGCAAAATGGAAAACTAAAAAGTTCAACTTATGAAAAAAAAGAAAAAAGAAAAAAAAAGTTACCAGATTCTGACTGTGAGCAACTGGATCTAACAAAAATAGAACAAAAATCAAAAAGAAAAATATTAATACCCTTGTCATGCCACAGAGTATTAGCTCTCTGAATATATTTAAACTTGTGTATTTTTAACTTTGCAAAAAATTCAAAATTACTTTCACACAGCTCTTTTTGGAACATTCGCTTGGTTGGTCAAAGATTTTGCAGGGAGGCTAGGCTGGTTAATGTATACATCCACCTGTGTGTATGAGTTGCTGCTTGTGCTGTAAACACACCCAGACATAAAGAGCTCACAAGGAAAACGCATGACCGCCTACCATTACCAGGAAGGCCGATCAGTAAACAGCTGCGAGGTGCTGGTGATACACCTCGACTGCATGGACATGCAGATATGATTCCAGCCCTGAAAGCAAAGAGCAGGTTTCCAGGAACTCAATTTCCAGCTGCTTCAACCTTGAGCCTAGTGGTTTCAAATCAACATCATGCTTAACACTCAAGACCTCAAATGGACTACAATCAATACAACAAGCATGTGTCTGACCAGCCAAGTCACGTGTAAACATTAACTAATTCCTAGTGACATCAAAGTGTCAAAGGAGCGTGATGATAATATAAACTGCAGAAACATCTAACTTTTCTGAGAAGGGCACAGGGTCCAGGAGGACTCACTGCTGTGTATCAAAAGACAACCTGGTCAGGACTTGTCACTGAGTCCGCAAAACAACAAACCCTTAAGCAAATTCCCTTAGCAGTTTTGTATCTACAATGCTGCTTAAAAGTAGCAGGGCTACTCTAGAGAGATTAGCATTATTCTTCCAAAATATTAAAATAAAAAAATGTCAAATGTGAAAATAAACTTAAATTAAGATGACTGATTTACACAACTGATTCTATTTACTTGGTTTAACCAATGCAACTTGGGGTTCACTTATTTTTGCACCTGCTCTACTTCAGTTTTTCTACTACATGCATAATTTCTTCTAAACCAACATATAGATTATGATAATTACACATCTATTATATCAAATGAGAAACAATGGTTCTCACTTAAAACAATTTTGTGGCAAAACTAAGGGACACAAGGGGCTCACATACTTTCAACTGTATATCCTCTTAAGACCCAGCAAAAAAATATTTTTTGGAGGCACTTATAGAAATTTCAGAAAATTGCATAAACTCCACCCCCGAGACATGACATATCATTTAGTCACAGAATTTCCTCTGCAAGGTGCATTAGGACTCAACAACACCGCATGTGCAGTTTGCGGCATGCACTTAAAAATATGTCCTCTACAGTGGACAAAAATGAATAGATCTCAGGAGGATTTTCCTGGCCAACCAATGCGCAGTGAACATAAACACAGTGCTGTTGGTTAAGGTCACCAAAAAGGAACTGCTGACTTGCAGTGTGGACTGTGTGGACAAGCACAGCCTATCCAAGTTGCTTTGGATAAAGGCATCTGCTTAGCAAGTACTCTAATTTCATGATAGGATTATAAGTAAGTGGCAGTAATGCAAATGGAATCCAACCACCAGATAGAAAACGGCACAGTTAAGGAAAGAGGTCAAGTTGGTTTCCTTCACCATAAGGTCTAAAGCAGGGGGTCAGTGAACCCTGTGGGGGTCTGGGCATCGGCTTCTGAAGATCTGTGAAGCACAGGCCTGCTAACTAAAAAAAAAAGCTGAGTATAAAATTACTGTGTTTTAACAATGATATCATTTCATATGAAGGTGACCCAAGTTCCAGCACATTAAACTGGGTGCAATATTCTCTCCTAATTTATTTATGGAGATTTTTCTAGGAGCAGTCCTTAGTTTTCACGAGATTCCGAAAAGGGTCCATGGCCTAGAAAAGGTTAAAAACTTCTGTAACACAAGTTTAAGTCACTGATTAATTTTCGCCGTTTCAGATAGTGGAAGTCTGCGCCGTTCAACTGGTCGGCCAACATTAATTAATAACCGAGACGATACGCGGGCGCACAAAAGGAATGCTGCTGTACGCGGGCCCCAGCTGGATCTCCTCGGCATGGCACCTGTCAAATACACAGAGCAAGAAGTACGTACAGGCCGAAGCGTAAAGGAGTCCTCGCCACCTGCATGTTCCCGGTCGCGTGTGGACCGATCACACTTGAAATGCCACCCCCCTCCAGGTCCAACCATATGACAGGAAATTGGTGCCACGCTCTTACCTTTCCTGCCAAGTCCTGCAGCACATCCACACAAATGAGTGAAGGAATGAACAAACAAACAGTATGAGAGTTCAAGACGACGCATCGGTTTTTCCTCACGAGCGATACGTGCGAAAGCAGATGGTGCGACACGCCAGACATAACAGCTCCGCGACACTGGAAACACCAGAACATACTGATCGACGTTCAACCGCGACGTCCCGAAATGTGCAAACGCATTAGGATTGAGGCCCGTTTAGAAACACCCGGGGAAGCAGATGGCAAGCGAGCTGGTGAAACTTTCCCATTTCCACACTGACGGGATGAAGGAAGCGAGGGGGGTGGGGGTGAAGAGCTGATCATTCCTCAGTCTGTGTGGGAAAACAAAAGAGGTCTAGCAAAACAAGAACTAACAACTCAGCTAGTCACCAGTCATCAGTGTAACACACACTTCTATCACCTGTTCACCTCAGAAAGTGCAGTGACGTCGTCACATCTTTAGCTCGTCATCTGGCATAACACTTGAACCATTATTAAGAGACAAGGTCACCATTGACATCATGGTTACCCCAGAAGAGAGCAGAGCGGAGACGCGTTAGTAAATACGTGTAACACTAGTGACACGGTGCTACACATCGAAGCGTGTCACAATTCGGAGCCGCACATACTGAACGCGTACATTTCTGCCTCAGGAGCCGAACAGACGCTTGTGAACCTTACTGCGTCGCGCATGCGCGCTGGCGGCTAGCTCGGTTAGCTAGGATAACGTGCAGAAAACGGGCGGACAGCGGCTCGCGCTCGTTGACCCGCGCCCGCGACGCGTGCGTTCCGCCCTTCCGGAGCCCCCACGGGCGCGCCGGCCTCTGCGTGTGTCCGCGCGAGCGCTGCGAGCTGGATAGTCGATATACGCCGCGTGTGTCGCCGGGCATCCACGTCTGAGCGGGACAGCTCCGGCAGTCTCTCCCCTCCACCTCCCCCGCCCCCCGCGCAGCGGCTCACCTCCAGTGTCGAGGCGGTGCTCACGAATAGGTCCTCTCCGTCCTCCGGCTCCCTGAAGTCGGCGAGCCCCGCCGCCGCGCTGCCCAGCGGTGGAGTGTCCCTCTCCGCCGCCATCTTACTCCGCCACTGAATGACTGACGGAGCGAAAGAGGGGGCCGGCAGGAGCGAGTCAGCAGCTCCTCGGCCTGTCATGTGATTCGCGGGAACGGGCACGGTCTTGTGACAGGAGGGGGACCGTGAACGCGCAGGGGCGGAGGGAGGGAGCGCAGCGGGACCTCGGGTCGTGAATGAGCGAGTCTCCGAGTTCGTCCACGGCCCAGAACTGCGGGATGAGATTATCAAGGGCCAGATATTTATTTTATCATTGAAATATCATTACGGGCGGCACGGTGGCACAGCGAGTAGCGCTGCTGTGTCATAGTGCCTGGGTGGTGCGAGAGGACGTGGGTTCGATCCCACTCAGTCTGTGGAGTTCGCATGTTCTCCCCCCGCGTCTGTGTGGGTTTCCTTGGGTGCTCTGGTTTCCTCCCACAGTCCAAAGACATTTTGTGTAGGTCCCCCCATAATGTGAGTGACAGAGGGAATGTGTTCCACTGATGTATGGATGAGTGACCCCTTGTAAATAGTGTATCTAGCAGTGTAAGTCACCTTTGCATTGGTGGGTGGACTGATAACACTACATGGAGTTCATTGGAGGTCACTTTGGAGAAAAGGCATCTACTAAATAAATAAATGTAATCTAACCAACCAGGTGATCTGGAACCGATTAATTATCATGGGCCAAACAATTGCCTTGCTTCTCTCTATGTATATATGTATACCGTATATATAGTAGAGGGGGGGCGTGGTGGCACAGTGGGTTGGACCGGGTCCTGCTCTCCAGTGGGTCTGGGGTTCGAGTCCTGCTTGGGGTGCCTTGCGACGGACTGGCGTCCCGTCCTGGGTGTGTCCCCTCCCCCTCCGGCCTTACGCCCTGTGTTGCCGAGTAGGCTCCGGTTCCCCGTGACCCTGTATGGGACAAGCGGTTCTGAGAGTGTGTGTGTGTATATATATAGTTACTTTATATAGTAACGGTAAAAAATTTGTCATAGTCTTAAGCACATTTTTGATCTAAAGGCTAATGCTTGAAATTTAGTTGATTCCTTTATGTTCCCAATTTCTTTCCAA
The DNA here is from genome assembly GCF_900964775.1 of Scleropages formosus. NCBI lineage: Eukaryota > Metazoa > Chordata > Actinopteri > Osteoglossiformes > Osteoglossidae > Scleropages > Scleropages formosus. Next base: position 17,213,907 of record NC_041822.1, read on the forward strand.
AAAGAAAAATTTTACATCAAAAAATGGTGAATTCCTCCAGTTCCTCCCACACAAGCGGTTTTCATTTGTAACTTTAATAGAATTTAGAGTTGGAGACTGTTGAGCCATTGTGTCATCCTAAAGACTATGTGAGCCTCTTACGAAGTTATGAAGTGGAATTCCTGTCGTAGCTCCAGTATGTTGTTGATAGGAATCCCAGCATCACTGGATAGATACACACCTCAACCCCAGTCTGATTACCTCACTCTTCACACTGTGACTATAACCATAGTTCTGCTCAGCGACTATATAAAAGAGTGACCTTTGCTGCACTCGTCCCTCTATCCGTGTCCTTCCTTGAAACCAAGGGGCAGGAAAAATCAGGTTTAAAGGTGTGTGGAATTTTTAATTTTCTCGAAACATCTGTAGGTCATGCTATTTGTCTACCAGCTGGACCTCCTTTTCTGAATGAATTTTATTACGATCAATGTTCTGTTTCAAGTCACTCCATTGTTGGCTACGGCTCGTTCGGTCTCTAACATTTCCGAGGGCCAAGTTAGAATATTTCAGCCGCGTTTCCTGTTATGATGAAGAGGACGCTTTCATGCCTTAACTAGGAACCTGGCAAAAATAAGAAGCCTCCTGGGGAAAGCAGAAACGCTTCCAGTGTCGTCAAAACAAATAAATGGACAAAGCGATGAGTCTTCCGAAACGTATGAAGTTGACCTGGATGAATTGCTTCTAACAGGACTGCGGGAGACCGGCGAAAACTGCCGGCTGGAGAAATCTGTCTTGTCTCTAAGTAAATGTCAGCGCTAAAAGTCATTTACCGAGATGTAGCAGGACTGGGCGCTGAAACGCTGTGGACCTGCAAACTAAACTGTCGCCAGAGCGCAAGCCCTGTCAGCGAGAACCCCAGAGAGGAACCCCCTGGGATGTGGGATGTAGACCCTCCTCGAAACCTTTGTTTCCCCTCAACAGCAGGAAGGTTTTGCGAAGCACCGAGGGACAAGTCGCTTCCCCATAACACACACAAACACACCCAGAGACAGCCAGCCTGTAATGTGACACTTAAAGATGAAGGGCCGAGGTTAAAGGAACTGCTGGGATCCAATAAATAAATACCACGTTCTCACTGTGAAGAGTGAGACGAATCACATCGCAGCAAAGCGAGGCAGGACGAGTGTTCCCCTGGACACCTTATCCCATTCTCTGGAGATCAAATATAACTGTCTTATACTTTATTCTTTAGTGGCTATAGTAGCTGTTATAATTACTAATGTGTTATAGGAACAACAACACAAAACACACATAAAGAAAACCCTTCTTTCTGAGCGACTAAAAATTTTCTGCATGAAATCACTGTTGTTCATTACATTTACATTTATTCATTTAGCAGATGCTCTTCTCCGAAGCGATGTACATCTCGAGAAAAATACAACGCAATGTGTAAAATACAATGAGTGGTCATGGTTCGATGACCCAGAAAAATGTCATATCATTATTGTAAATTTAGTGTAATTTTAGCCCTTCTGTCCCTGAAGAAATAACATTGATAATATTGTATATTAGTCATATTGACTGCAGTTTGTCTTCTGCTTTCCTCGCTGGTCCTGTGCTTCACCGCTTTACATGGCAGGCAGCCTTTGAAAGAACCTCAGACGCAGGTAAGGAAAAATGCATCGTGCTGACACCAACGGGCTGACTGACAGATGGGCGCTGTGTTTTAGTCGGGGTCAGGTTTTCGAAAAACACAAAATTTGAAAAATAAAAGACAACTGAACTGCATTGTCCCCAGGATGAGACTTGTCAGGCAAAGCTGCTCGCGCCATTTTTCAGTGTAAGTGGTTTGACAACAGGTCACAGGTCACGCTGGCGAGCGCAGATGCACTGTTCAGCCCACACATTCTGCTGACTGACAGAAAAGGGTGTCTTTCCAGAAGGCCCCCCTGCAAGGCCTCCCCGTTACCTTAAAACAAGGGAGAAAAACTATCGGTCTGTAGCCACTCAGGGCAAATGATGTAACTGCTCCCTGTCTGAAAGTCAATGTTTTTGTGAAATGTTTTCAACTCTAAATACAACAAGTCCTTATCCAGCAAGCAAAAAAAATCCTTATATACACAAAATCATTGATTTCAGCTTTTATTGTCATGTGTATTTGATAAGTACAATGAAATTCTTCACTGATATGTTGCAGTCTTCTCTTCCTACAGCAATATATATTGGGGGAAAAATATAAAACAAGCAAGAAACAAGACAACTGAGCAGGACAAGCTGATACAGGTCAATATAATAGAGTAATCCAAGGACAAGACAATAGAAACATTGTGGGAACACAACCTTGTGTTTCTTTTCACATGGCATGTTCACAGTGTGAGGAGCAGCAGTTGAAATCCATGTGAAGCACAGCTGCTCGGGGATGGAATCCCGCAAAGTTTCCTGTTTTCTACATGAATTTGCACAGTAAGGACAAGAGTGACGACCGATGAGTGCTGATGGCGGAAAACCTGGGACACGCAGAGAAAGCGCAGTTAGGGGTTCGGATCCAGTCTGACGCAGTGATTCGGCCAGAAATTCTCTCCCAGAGATTCTCCTTTGCTTTCAAATTACAAATTCAGCCAAGTTTGTTGTGCAGTCAAAAGCTCGCAAAACAATTAATGACAACAGCATTCCTTAATCATGCATCTATGTATACACACTTGTACCACATCCCTGTCATGTTGGTGATGAAGGACAAAGGGATGTGGTGGCATGGTGGCACCGTGAGTAGTGCTGCTGTTGCACAGTGCCTGGGTGGTGAAGGAGGATGTGGGTTCAATCCCTGCTCAGTCTGTGTGGAGCTTGCATGTTCTCCCTGTTTCTGTGTGTGGGTGCTCTGGTTTCCTCCCATAGTTCAAAGACTTGCTGTTCAGGTTCACCTATAGTGTGTGTGTGAGTGCCACCGGATATGTATACAATACTATCAGTGTAAGTCACCTTTGTATGGGCTAGTAACACTATATGTATAGAGTTCATTGAAAGTCACTTTGGAGGAAAGTGTCTAGTATGAACGCTTTCTGCTGAGATACAGTGGCAGTGAGAAGTGTTGGGGTGGAGGGATGAACTGGACAGAAGAGTGAATGTTAAGAAACCCATTACTAGTGTCCTACATCTCTGGGGTCTGCTGCCCAAGAGCTGGGAAGACATGGCGCCTTATTTCTTGATCACACGTTTTAACCACGCCTCGTACAAACTAGTTTCCAGGGGCTGTACTCACACTTTTGATTGGTGCCATACATGTATGAATGAATGAATGTATGAATGCACCCTCTCTAACACAATCACTTGTAAACACTGCTGTTGGAATAAAGTCTTTCTACTGGAAAAGTCGTGACACGTGTCTCACTAGATTTCAGTTATTTTTTTTAACTCATCCACGCGTTAAGCGAGGCACGCGCTGAGCGTCGGCTGTTGCACTTCGGCGCACGGGCGACAGGGGGCGCGCGTGAGCACAGTTCTACTGCGAGACGGAGCGGCGCGCGCGTTTCTTTGCTCGCGCGTCGAGACCACGGTGAGTGAAGGGATGACGTAATGGCGTACGCAGGCTCGTATAATAATTCACTTACAATCGGGTTTTGTCATAATCTGTGCGTGCGCCGTTGAAGAAGGTCACTCCAAAAGTTGTAAATAATCAAACCTCACCGTCCTCATGTGGATATTTTCTTTTTCAACAAACATCCAGTTAGTTGCGTTTTTTTCGTGCCCCTTCATTATTATATATATAATATGCCCGATGAGATTTTTATTTCTAGGAGGGAAGAAACGCGTGCAATTTAGGCTTTTTCTAGCCAGGTGCTGCATTTTGCTTTGTTTCGGTCTTGCGACGTTCACGTTTTTCATCTAAATATTGATTGATCGCCTTATATATTTGTAGAGTCTAAGCTTATGACACAGCGAAGGCGTTCGTTTAGCTGTGTTAAAGTAAATCCACTTTTAAACATTTTTTCAGGAGCAAAGCGAACTTCGGAAACAATCGGGACAAAGTAAAAAATTCAGAAGTCCGTCTGTTGGGGCGGTTTAACACTATAATCGCGATTTGTCCAATACAAACCATAGCAACATTAAATTAAGGATGGAAATTAAATACAGCATCGGTGACGTGCCGATGAACGTGTGTATTAATCAATTTATTTAGATTTAAATGAACCAAATTACGTCATAAATGTGTTGTATTTGCATTCTGAGATGTTGAAGTCATGATAAAGAAGATGGGTTACTAATGTTGAACTGTTAAATAATACCCTGATATCCAAAATGTGAAGGGCATTATTATTATTATTATTATTATTATTATTCACACCTGTGTCCCTCACTGAAAAAAACGGAAAGTAGCCCTACTGAAAATACTAAAACAATACATTTACAATCAACTTAATACATGTATGTTTGAGAGGAGAACATAATTGCATATGCAATGGACACAAGTTCAAGTGAAATTCAACACAGTCATCAAAAAGTGATACGATCATGCCGCAATAAAATGTTCCAATCTATTTAGACTTCTAACAGAGGGTGTTCACTCAACATGATTTTTACTGCTTGTCCAATTTACTTAATTAAAATTAGTTAATGCAACACAATTCTTTTGCATTTGTCTCAACTTAATTTCATTGTGTACAATCCATCTACATTTACTTAATCCAGTTGTGTTGGGATTATGGGACTAATATTTGTTGGGTCAGTCAGTGTATTGCTGAAACTGAACTGAAAAAAGGAGGCCCTATTAAAAATATATATACATTTTTATAGTATATTGCATTATATATAGTAATAATTTATTATATAATATAGTTTAACATTCTACCACTTTATGAAATATGTATGAATGACACGTAATCAATAATAAATGTAATTAATAATGTTATGCAGATGACATAGGGATACATGATGTTTTTTCTGTCTTGTTTTCTCGAAAAAAGGAGAAAACCTCAAGCTTCTTTTCGAGGTGATAAAAACAAGACATGAAATGTTGGCTTCAGTGTCATGTTCCGAGTCTCAACTGTTTGCGAAGGCGTGTTTCCAAGGTTTAAACACACACACACACACACACAAATGTGTTGTGTGTTTCCAGAAGATTTATCACACAGCTTCATTTCTATGGAGGAAAAATTAGATGGACTTCTGTTGAAACGCTCGCTGCCCATGTATTTACCTTGTATTCAAGAAATATCACGTTTATTCCTCACATATTTTTGTTTCTGCCTTCTGCGAGTTTTTTTGGGGGTTTTTTTTCGTTTGCGCGGGAACAACTTCAAAGTGAGCGAACGCGCGTGCGCTTTGCAAAGCACGATCGTTGGTCTGGAGAGCGACGCCTGAGGGGACCTGGTAATTCAGTAGAAGGTAAGAATTGCAATAAAAATGTGGTAGTATTCTGATAATAGCTCTCCACCTAACGTTAAATACAAGAAATTGAGTTTTAAGAAAAGCCTACACTTTTTTAAAATCTAGTCGACCTTTAACAGATTGGGCCTATAGTTTCGCCGAGTGTCGTGATCGTCGTATCGCGATAGTTGCGACAGTTAATCGCGAGAGTGGCCTCTCGCTGCGTGTCGGTGTTTCAGTGCTGTTCCTCGCAGTGATTTAACCCACCTGGCAGGTGTGTATGCGGCCTGTTTAACTGGGACTTCGGCACACACAGCTGCGGGTCCCCGTTCAGGCCGCAGATCTTTAAGGATGAATGAAGTTTGATGAAAGCTTTCAAAAAAAAAAATCTCCCAATTAGTTCCCACACACAGGACCCGAGGGGGGGGTCGGTCTGCGCAAAACAGCGCGCATTTCAAGGTTTCCCAGCCAATGAATGGATTTATAGATGGAAAAGTCCAACTGAGATCAATATAACTGTCCGAATAGTGGCATGTTTTGGATATATGTTGGATAAATATACCGTGGTGAAGGATTTTAGACACTCACTGGTGTCTGTGGATTCGGACCAAGGAGGCTCCTTCATTCAGACTCACCTCCTGCATGAGGCCTTGTCCTCGGTACAAATTATTTGTGCCTCAGACACACAGAATGAATATATTCAGCAAAACATATTTTGAACAGCACCTAGGACTAAATACCAGGCTCCTCCAGGAACCGGGAACCACTCCACCTTTGCTATTCCATTTCATATACAAACTCAAACTGAATTACCTGCACGATCTTGCGCGTTACATTGCACTGTTACGCACCATATTGCGCTACGTCTTATGCCGCACAAATTTTTATCATTAGATATTTATATATTTTGGTCTTACATATGCATAAATAAATTGTGTGTATATTTTTTTTTCTTTAGATTTTAATACCTGTTATTTGTCTTTCAGGGGGCGTGGTGGTGCGGTGGGTTGGACCGGGTCCTGCTCTCCAGTGGGTCTGGGGTTCGAGTCCCGCTTGGGGTGCCTTGCGACGGCCCGGCGTCCCATCCTGGGTGTGTCCCCTCCCCCCTCTGGCCTTACGCCCTGCGTTGCTGGGTTAGGCTCCGGTTCCCCGCGACCCCGTATGGGACAAGCGGTTCAGAAAGTGTGTGTGTGTGTATTTGTCTTTCTAAATTATGTCGGACAGCTGTATAAAGCATTTCGCTGCACGTCGTACTATGTACGGTTGTGTATGTGACAAATAAAACTTGAATTTTGAAAGTACCCTTTTCTGTTCACAAACACATGCTGGTCTTGCATACAAAATGTATTTTCAGGAAATATAATCAGTACGGAATGTAAACATATGCACTGATACGTGGAATGAATGGTTTGGGGATTCCTCTTACTTAGGCATCATATCAGCTTACATTCTGAAGGCTGCAGAGCGAAAAATAAATAAATCCAGTTCTTGTCATATGCTCCTCTCACCAAGGTGCACACTTTTAAAGGAGCAAATTTGATGTACTGTGGTGCTTTGTAAACACAAGTATATATTTTTGCATAATACCTCTGAAATTTAAAATCTGTGTGAATGCATCGATTTTGGTCATTATATAGGGTTTTTTTGGGTCATTCTGTACATGCAAACAAGGGAAAATAACCAGTTGATGTTTGTGGCTGTAAAAAAACCTCCGTAGGACCATATTGCTAAAATACAAGACACAGTAATTAGGAACCATATCGGTGAAATAAGGCATTCAGTTCCAGTCCACTGCATTACACAGGATTCCCATCATGAGCATCAACAGCGACATATTCAGTACACAAGGTTTTTTAAACATGACTCTACTAATACTTTAGAGTAGGATAGGAACTTTAGGCACTTTATTAATCCCTGCAGGGAAATTCACATTAACTCTGTTGGTGTGCTCTATGTCTCTCAATGCTACTGTGATAAATTCTAATTTAGTTTCAACAAATAGCTGCGAAGACACTCGGCTTTCATTCGTATCCCTTTCGCAAAAGGCCCACGTTTGCCGATGTCACCTAGACTAAACACTACATTGTTGATGCGTTACTCCTTTCAGATTAAAAAGTACTTTTTTAGAAAAGCACTACACGTTACTGCCAGTCTACCTGATTTGATTGTTGCGCATATCTTTACTCTCTTAGCCGCCTTTGTTCCCTGCTTCCAACTAGTTAGTAATTATTTGGAAATCCAAATATGCATTATTCGTTTATCTAATAGCTCAGTAGTGGTTTCAGTTACAGTAAGTTACCCTAAATTAAGTCCTGTACAATTATATATATAATATATATATATGGGGGGGGTGCGGTGGCGCAGTGGGTTGGACTGCAGTCCTGCTCTCCGGTGGGTCTGGGGTTCAAGTCCCGCTTGGGCTGCCTTGCGACGGACTGGCGTCCCGTCCTGGGTGTGTCCCCTCCCCCCCTCTGGCCTTGCGCCCTGTGTTGCTGGGTTAGGCTCCGGTTCCCCGTGACCCCGTATAGGACAAGCGGTTCTGAAAATGTGTGTGTGTGTGTGTGTGTGTGTGTGTGTGTGTGTGTGTGTGTATATATATATATATATACATATATATATCTGTACCAAATTTGTATAACTCTTCTCCCTTCTGTAGAGAGTAAAGTGGTAACATCAAGACATGGAGTATAATTGTATAACTATTATGTGCAATATCATTACTTCTTTCAATATTACTAGCAATATAACCATCCAATATCATGTGCAATTGTTTTTAAATTTTAATATAATGGTGTAATATAAGGTGTAATATCATGTGCTGTATCACTTTCTACCTTTCACTTTGCTTTTTTACTTTTTTTGTGTACTTTTTTTTGTATTTAATTGTTGTCGTTAATTTGTTTAAGCAATCTCTGGCACAAGAATTTCCTTCGGGATGAATAAAGTTTTATCTTATCTTATTACCTGTCACATCCCACGGGGTCACTGCCCCTCCTGGTCAGAGGCGGCGCCACTCAGTGCCGCTAGCTAACGCTCACCTATCACCTCACAGTCTCATAGGACATGGAGGTATAAAAGGAGCCAGCGGAGCAGAACTAGTCGCGGATTCTTAATCAGCAGTTCTCTTGTGCTTCGTTGGCGATTGGTAGTCTCTTGTTCCCTCAGTTTGTTTTCTAGGTGTGCATGTTCCAGTCCCGAGTGCCCGTCCCGTCAGTTCCTGCCTCTTGTTCTTCAGTCCTGGTCCATCGTTCCTGTCCGGTATTTCGTCACGTCTCAGGGTTGCGGTCAGACTCACAGATTAGCGTTTCACTGTTCACCGTAGTTCCAACACCGTGTGTGTTTCCTGGTCTCGTGTTTCTTGTTTCACTTCCACCGAGTGTCTTACAATACTCACCGTACACGTCTAACCTCACACTGCACGTGAAGTCATTATATATTTCGTCTGTGTTTGGACGTAAGAGCAACGCGCGTCCGTGTCGGACTCCCGTCCGGACGCTACAGAAGAATCCGCCTGCTAATATGACTTCAGCGGAATGGCGTGAGCTGGCGGATCTGACAGAGGCGAACCAAGAACGACTCCTGGTTTGCACAAACGCCGCTAGCCGCCTCACAGATCAGTTGGAGCAGTTGACACGACTCCTCAGTCACGGTGGGCGGGGCGCCGATCCGACCAGTTCGCAAACGCATGATGATTGGCGGACATGTCTTTTTGATCGTCTTTATGCTTCCTCGGGTCCTCGCGCGGAGCCCACGAGCCCTGTGCAGACCAATGGGATCAGCGCTACTGAGCAGCTGTCCGTTCCCTTCCCGGAGGCTTTGCAAGGTAGTAGAGGTGAGAACCAGAATTACACAGAATACTCAATCTCCAGTCCAGCCTCTCTGTTCCCAGGGCCCTACTCTCCAGAGTCACCCCCTAGCCCAGACAGAAAGACAGAGAGACAGTTCTTCCCCAGCACCAAGAGTTTTCAGGTGCGTTCCAGGTCTCCAGTGGAGAAGACATCCAGCCCCCGATTGTCAAGACCACTCTCTCAGGAGTTCTCGCCGGATTACCGGAGCAACTCCGGGTCCAGCCGGACCCCGACGCCGCCAGGGCAGCAGGTGCCCTACAGCCCTGTGGACAGTGAGCCGGCTCAAGCATGCAACCTTGTCAGCTGTGCAGGGCTCGAAGAACAGTGCGTCAGACAGGGAATAATACGACTCAGTAACGGGCGTTTGACAGAGGAGGAAAGGAGGCGCCGTTTTCTGCAACGCTTGTGCTTTTACTGTGGAGCTGCGGATCACGTTCAGGTTTCCTGTCCAGTGCGGCCACCCCGTGGACCCCAACGGACCGACTTACTGGTGAGTGATGTATCTCTCCATACCTCCCTGTTGACATTACCAGTTACAGTATCCTGGGGTTTCCAGCAGCAGCAGACGGAAGCTATGGTAGACAGCGGCGCTGCAGGGAATTTCATGGATCATGATATGGCCGCGTCCTGGGGCTTGCCCTGTGCCCGATGCCCAAAACCCCTGGCTATTAAAGCTATTGATGGCGCTCCAATCGGGTCGGGGCGTGTAGAACAGCGCACAGAGCCCGTTACTATGCAGGTAGGGCCACTCCATAAGGAACAGATATGGTTCTATCTGATTAAGTCCCCTGATAACCCCATTATTTTGGGATATCCATGGTTATGCACCCATGACCCTATTATCTCTTGGAGTGAGGGGAAACTGCTGTCTTGGGGACAGCAGTGTCCCAAACACCTGGAGACGTCTTGTAACTCCACATCCATAGAGAGCCCTAATGCAGATCTTCCCCTGCAGCTTCCAAGGGAGTATGCAGATCTAGTGGCGGTGTTTAGCAAACACAAGGCTGCAGAACTGCCTCCTCATAGACCTTGGGATTGTGCTATAGATCTTTTTTCGGGCACTACACCCCCTAGGGGGCGGGTATACCCTCTTTCTCAACCTGAACATCAGGCAATGGAGGCTTATATAACGGAGGCACTAGAAGCCGGATTCATCCGGCCGTCTACCTCTCCAGCTTCCGCTGGCTTTTTCTTTGTTGAGAAAAAGGACGGGGGTTTGCGCCCCTGTATTGATTATCGGGGGCTAAATGCCATTACTGTGAAGTACCCGCACCCCTTGCCTCTTATCACGTCGGCCCTCGAACAGGTTTCCGGTGCTACCATCTTTACTAAACTGGACCTTAGGAGCGCATATAACCTGATTCGCGTTAGGGAAGGGGATGAGTGGAAGACCGCCTTTAGCACCGCCCTCGGCCATTATGAGTACCTGGTCATGCCTTTTGGCCTGGCGAATGCACCTTCCGTATTCCAGGCTTTTGTTAATGAAGTACTCAGAGAACTAATTAATCGCTCAGTATTAGTGTATCTGGATGATATCCTGATCTTTTCTCGGTCCCGTGAGGAGCATATTGGACATGTCAGGGAGGTGTTGCAAAAGCTGGCAGCACATAAGCTGTACGTGAAAGGGGAGAAGTGCCAGTTCCATGTGCACTCTGTGGATTTCCTGGGGTACATCCTAACACCCAACGGGGTCACGATGGATCCACAGAAGGTCTCGGCAGTTCTGTCATGGCCCCAGCCAAAGACAGTAAAGGACCTGCAACGGTTCCTAGGTTTTGCGAATTTCTATAGGCGCTTCATAAGGAACTTCAGTTCCGTTGCAGCCCCGTTGACTGCTCTGTTAAAAGGAGCCCCTAGGCGCCTGACCTGGACTCCTGAGGCGAGTCAGGCCTTTGAAGACCTAAAGAAGCGTTTTACTTCTGCCCCAATCCTGAAGCACCCTGATCCCAAACTGCCCTTTATTGTGGAGGTTGATGCTTCTGAGGCCGGGGTAGGGGCAGTGCTCTCACAGCGCCAGGGAAGTCCCCTGAAGCTCTATCCATGTGCGTATTTCTCACACAAGATGTCGCCTACTGAACAGAATTATGATGTAGGAAACAGGGAGCTCTTAGCCATAAAGATGGCCTTAGAAGAGTGGAGACATTGGTTAGAGGGGGCTACGCACCCATTCTTAGTGTTAACTGATCACCGGAACCTGGAGTATCTGCAGAAGGCAAAGAGGCTCAATTCCAGACAGGCGCGGTGGGCCATGTTCTTCACCAGGTTCCGTTTCACGGTGACCTATCGTCCTGGCTCCAAGAACGGCAAGGCCGATGCCCTGTCCCGTTTGTTCGAGGTATCGCCTCAGCTCTCCCCACCAGACACCATCTTGTCCCCGACGCAGTTTGTGGCTCCTATCCGTTGGGCTTTATTGGACGATATCCAAGCAGCCCAACGTCAAGAACCCGGTCCCAACGAGCAGCCCCAAGACAAAGAATACATCCCGTCCACTGTTCGGTCCGAGCTCCTACACTGGGCCCATGATGGTCCAAGTACAGGACACCCAGGGGTCAACCGAACCTTGAAGCTTCTCGCTGAACGCTTCTGGTGGCCATCCATGAAACAGGACGTACGAGACTTCGTCCTTGCCTGCACCACATGTGCCCAGGCCAAGGTCCCACGGCAGCTGCCAGCAGGGCTTTTAGAGCCACTCCCGATTCCCAACCGTCCATGGTCCCATATAGCGGTGGACTTCCTTACTGATCTTCCGTGTTCTGATGGAAACACCACCATATTGGTCGTCATAGATCGCTTTTCCAAGGCCTGTCGACTGATTCCTCTGAAAGGTCTACCTACAGCCCTGGAGACCGCGGAACTGCTGTTCCAACATGTCTTCCGGCTGTATGGCCTGCCAGAGGATGTCGTCTCGGACAGGGGACCCCAGTTCACCTCAAGAGTCTGGAAGGCCTTCTTTGCCCGCTTAGGAGTCTCAGTCAGCCTCTCCTCTGGTTATCATCCACAGTCTAATGGGCAAGTGGAACGCCTCAACCAGGAGGTTGGACGTTACCTGCGGAGTTACTGTGCTCAGAATCAAGCGGATTGGAGCAGATACCTCCCCTGGGCAGAGTACGCCCAGAACTCCCTGGTCCATTCGTCCACAAACTTAACTCCTTTCCAGTGTGTGCTCGGTTACCAGCCTCCGCTGTTCCCGTGGACGATGGAGACCAGTGGGTTGCCAGCTGTGGACGACTGGTACAAGAGGAGTGAGTCGGTGTGGGAATCCGCACATGTCCGTCTCCAGGAGGTGGTATCCCACCAAAAGGAGAAGGCCGACAAAAGGCGTAGGACTGTATTGTACCAGCCAGGGCAGAGAGTATGGTTGTCCACCCAGGATCTCAAACTGCATTTGCCCTCGAGGAAGCTTGCCCCCCGTTTCATCGGCCCCTTCAAGATCCTGAAGAGGATCAACCCGGTTTCTTACCGTCTTCAGTTGCCCTCGCATTATCGTATCTGTCCCACGTTTCATGTTTCGCGCCTCAAGCCCCATTGTGTTTCCGCCCTGCAGAGCCCAGCAGTTGCTCCACCTCCACCGTTGGATGTGGATGGTTCTCCTGCCTACTCCGTCAGGGCCCTCCTGGACTCCAAACGGAGACGGGGTACGCTGTACTATCTGGTCGACTGGGAGGGCTATGGGCCGGAGGAGCAGTCTTGGGTACCAGCACGGGACATCTTGGACCCAGCTCTTATTGAGGACTTCCATGAGTGTCATCCAGATCGGCCTGCTCCGCGACGGCGGGGGCGACCGCCTACCCGCCGGCGTTCTGCGGCTGGAGCCGCCCCTGGAGGGGGGGGTACTGTCACATCCCACGGGGTCACTGCCCCTCCTGGTCAGAGGCGGCGCCACTCAGTGCCGCTAGCTAACGCTCACCTATCACCTCACAGTCTCATAGGACATGGAGGTATAAAAGGAGCCAGCGGAGCAGAACTAGTCGCGGATTCTTAATCAGCAGTTCTCTTGTGCTTCGTTGGCGATTGGTAGTCTCTTGTTCCCTCAGTTTGTTTTCTAGGTGTGCATGTTCCAGTCCCGAGTGCCCGTCCCGTCAGTTCCTGCCTCTTGTTCTTCAGTCCTGGTCCATCGTTCCTGTCCGGTATTTCGTCACGTCTCAGGGTTGCGGTCAGACTCACAGATTAGCGTTTCACTGTTCACCGTAGTTCCAACACCGTGTGTGTTTCCTGGTCTCGTGTTTCTTGTTTCACTTCCACCGAGTGTCTTACAATACTCACCGTACACGTCTAACCTCACACTGCACGTGAAGTCATTATATATTTCGTCTGTGTTTGGACGTAAGAGCAACGCGCGTCCGTGTCGGACTCCCGTCCGGACGCTACACTTATTACCACTTCTTGGTCTGCATGTCAGCGAATAATAATCAAATACCCCCTTGTGATATTTTTATGTTATGTTATTCTATTATATTATTTCCTAGCTTCTCCTCTGTGTCCAGTGTTAACAAGCAAGATGTTGGGCATGTCGAACAAAAGATTTAACATCTGTTTCAGTTGTACCTCATAATCACTTCTTACCCACATCCATATGCACAAGATCACAGGTGCAGGCAACTGTAGCTTATGTTGGAGACATCATAGATATACTCCAGCACTTTATTAAAAACACAAATTCTGCCCCCGGGCCTTGGGGGGGGGGGGGGGGGGTTGCCAAGTTTTAACTGGACTATTTTGAGATCACACCCCATGTAAATGTAAAACTCAAAAACCTTTACAGTTTAAGTACAGAGTGCAGTACACATTGATTTCTCGATGTAGAATTATTAAACCCGATCCATAGAGAATAAGAAAAGATACTTTATTGTCATTGTATGCAATACAATGAAATTTTGTGTGGCAGTCCTCAGAGCAGCGGCAGGAGAAAGAACATGATAGATAGATAAATAGAAACTTTGAATTATTGTCGCTCTTGTTCTATCTGACAGGGAACTTTTCTCAGCCTTTTCCTAGGCAGTTTTCATGTTTTTTTTTTTTCTTTTTAAAAAAACACAGTAATTTAAATACAGTATCTGTAATGTAAGTGAAGCTGCGTGTTCTTTATGTTGAGAAGGGAAATGGCTCCCTCTTGTGGCCGCTGAGAGTATTGTCACCCCCGTCAGCGCACCGAGTGCCCGGACAATCACGCCTGTTCATTATTATAACTAGTGGAACGTGGTACGTGAAGCATTTTGTGGGAATTTGCATGAAGCTGACATTGAAGACTTTTTAAATTCCTTATTTACGCGAGCATTTCTATAAGTATCTATTTTGTATATTTCCTGTATTGGATACATTCACAATTTGAAGTCCCGGACTGCGTAAATGCAAAAAAATAAATAAATAAATGAATAAAATTTAAAAAAAAAACCCTGTGTAATGCCGCGCATACAAAGCACCTGCCTCTCCTCAGGTGAGAATACATGCCTCTATTCCAGACATGCACGCCTTCTAACATATGCATGGGAGTTCAGAAACCTGATGTATGAAAGCGATATTCCCACTTTTTTTCAAAGGTTGTATTCATCAGTATCCATCATCTGTGCTATTACATAAATTAATACGGTTGAAGGGGGGAAATATTTGTCACAGGCTTGGCAGAAACGTTTCCCCATCCTTCACCGGGAGGAGTTTCTTCACCGGCTCTTTCCCTGGCATTAGCCGCTGTCATCCGCGAAACAAGGGAGCCCAGTGGTGTCAATTATATTTGATTGACTGAGTAAAGCGCACACAAATAAGCCAAAACAATGGACACAAAAATCTATACATGACTCCCCCTGTCAAATCAAGGCCTTGTCTCCTCCATTTTCATGCTGCACGCCGGCCTCTGCCACCGCAGGCCTTAAACGTTTTCCTTCAGAAGCTCATAGGATCTCCAATTAAACGGGCCCAGTCCTCGAAGGTGTGGAAGGTCTCCCCTGGCGACCTGCTCGAACTGGTGTCTAATAAATGAGCTCTAATTTATTACTTTAACATCACGTTAGATAAACTAACATCCCCGAGCACCATTCAGTGTACCCCCCCCCCCCCCCCCCCCCCCCAATTCGTTTGTGTTCCTCTTCTCAACTGCCGGCGAAATTCCAATACGGTAACAATTAGACAGAAAACCTGAAACAATTTCACTTTTTTTTATGCGGTTAAGGAGGACATATTTTGTATTATGTCCCGAATTAACCTCAAGGATGTTAAATGCAATGAAGCGAAAATTGGATTCGGATCTACTGAAGCATTTCATTTTGAACTGATAAAATATGTAATGAAAATATTTTGCTTCATAAACACATTGTTTAAAGACATTATTTAAAAGTATGACAACATATAACCCTATACATATAGTACCACAATGTAGTTGTACTATATATAATAAAATATTTATACTGTATATATATTATACATATATAAACCACTCTTGTGTAGGGACTGTACTTGGTATATACATAGAGTATAGTGTACAGCATAGTACAGCATAATTTTATTATTAATATTATAGATACCGAAAATATCTATACCAAACTTACTCCTGGGCATATGGTGGTAAACTTACCAGGCTTCACATCTTTAGTTACATATTTGAATAAAAAATTAATCAACGCACACTTGAGCCAGTTTAACAGTTGAAAGTTAACGTGGCTTCTGACTTTTCCGAAAATGAAAACTCTTCCCCGTCAGTCGCCAAAGGGTGAAAAAATGATCAGACATCAAGTCCACGTGACAATGTGCAAATGGCCAAGCGCGTATTTCCGGCAATATCTGCGAATCGACCTCGTACGCGGCTGCTTTCTGTCAAGACACGTTTATTTAGCATAACGGTCCAGGGGTCCCTGGTCCACCTCGCCGTGCGGCTGTGGCAGATGCTCTCTTGACAAGCCTCAGCTGCAGCTCCTGCGAGCGCCTCCGCTCCGGCCTGCCGGGAACAGGTCTCTGCACCTTCCCGGAGCTCCCAAATGAAACGGGGGCTTTGGCCCGAATCCAGACCAGGGCTCAGAATTGCAACAGAGGGGCCTACGGTGCGGTACCTCGTGCGGTGCGGCACAGCAGGTAGATCTGGTGCCCCGCAATTCCCAGGCTGCGGATTCAGACGTGGGTTCCTGGGTTTGTATACTCTGGTTTCCTCCCACAGTCTGACTCTGAACTGCCTGTAGGGAGTCTGTGTGTGTGAGTTTGCGTGTTACACCACACTGTGGTACAGATGGGTGAATGTTTGTTGAGTGTTTAATGTAGCATGTCTAGCACTGTAAGCCACACACACACACACACACACACACACACACACACACACACACACACACACACACACACACACATTTTCTGAACCGCTTGTCCCATACAGGGTCACGGGGAACCAGAGCCTGACCCAGCAACACAGGGCGTAAGGCCAGAGGGGGAGGGGACACACCCAGGATGGTCCATCGATGGCAAGGCACCCCAAGCGGGACTCAAACCCCAGACCCACCGGAGAGCAGGACCCGGTCCAACCCACTGCGCCACCGCGCCCCTCTGCCGCCTATACACTCGATGATAATCATTATATGCCGCACTGGAGGAAAGCTTCCGCTAAAGGAATAAACACACGTTATTAGGGGCGGCCTTGGCTTCATCTGCATTTCCGAACATGCGAGGCCCCGGGGTCATTTCCCTGCCTCCTCCACCGGTCGACGACTTCAAAGTGAAAAATGAATTTTGATAAACCCATCAGGATAACTGCCAGGCCTATTTATGTAGTTATGTTTATAATCACTGTCATTACCATTACCATCATAACTAAGATTTTCAAACGGACATAATTCGGGACTCTGCACCAATAAAAATCCCCTTTGAAGTTTCGAGAGATTAAATGGAATAAAGCAAAAAGTGCAGCACACTCAAAAGGGTATTAGCGTGACACTGGTGCAATCCATCTCACGCAAAACCCTCTGTTAACTTAAAATTATGGCATTTATTGGTAAAGCAATATCCATAATTCATTCAGCAGTCAGCTCTTTGTATTTAGTCCGTCTGCAAAGTTTGCTAAAGTGAACTGGGAACTCGGGAGACAGGCACACTGCACATTAATATTTCATCCTTCCCCTTAATTCTCTCTCTCCCCGCTCAGATTTTTCAAACGCCGTCGTAAATTCCTTCTTAAACGTCAGCATCGGGTCGGCGTGAATCGCCGTGAAACTGCACGCTTTCCCCGGAGGCCCACAGTACGCGGTGAGACGAGAGGCCTGCTTGGTCACACAGTGCCAGAAAGCAAATAAAGTGCGGTACAGTACTCACCCACGCAGTGCGTAGTGCTTTGTTTGTGGTGACAGACGTCCCCTTGGGGACAACACTGTTTACCATATTCTAATCTGAAACGAGCATTTCCAGTACTACAGTACAAGTGGTACTTTAAGGGGCCAGCAGGTGGCGTAGTGGTTAGAGCTGCTGCTTTGCACTTAAAACACCTGCATTCAGCTCCTACCTCCTCCTGTAATACCCTTCATCAAGGTACTCACCCTGAAGTGGCACAGTAAGAATCACCCAGCTATACAAACGGGTAAATATCTGTAAGTAGCTCAGTGTATAAAACTTAACGAAACGAAAGCACATCACAAATATCTGCAAATGACTCAAAAAAAAAAACGGAAAGTTAAGCCACATTTCGTTATGCATTCACAAAAACGGATACAGGCGGGGCACGTGGTTTTAGATATCTCATTACATTTATTGGGATTTTATTAACAATAGTATCAATCAGGATTATTTCTTTATAAAAGATTATAAAAAACAGAACTTTAAGATTTAAGAAATGTTAAATTTACAAACCATCAAAGGGTACAACAACCTTATCAACAGTTTGAACAGACAAAAGTCATGAGACAAAAATGTGTGCGAGTGACACGGAGAGTGTGTGTTCCACTGGTGTATGGATGAGTGACCCAGTGTAAGTAGTGTATCTAGCAGTGTAAGTCTTCGGGTGCTCTGGTTTCCTCCCACAGTCCAAAGACATGCTGTTCAGGTTCATCCATAGTGTGTGAGTGACAGAGAGAGTGTGTGTTGCACTGATGTATGGATGAGTGACCCAGTGTAAGTAGTGTATCTAGCAGTGTAAGTCTTCGGGTGCTCTGGTTTCCTCCCACAGTCCAAAGACATGCTGCTCAGGTTCCCCCATAGTGTGTGAGTGACAGAGAGAGTGTGTGTGTTCCACTGATGTATGGATGAGTGACCCAGTGTAAGTAGTGTATCTGGCAGTGTAAGTCACCGCGGTGAATAAGGTGTGTGGGCTCATAACACTACATAGAGTTCATTGGAAGTCGCTTGGAGAAAAGCATCTGCTAAGTAAATAAATGTAAATAAAAAAATAGCAGCCTTCACAATGAGGCACCCACCTCCCCGACTGCTGTAGTAATGAAAAACAGTACTTTAATTCATGCTTCTCCCATGTCATGCTTTGTTTACCCACCTTTTCATAACTGTAATAAGAACAATAATCATAAACAAAATAAGTAACAGCATTGCCATAAAACTGCCCTTAACACTGCTGTTGTTAGAATACAGGTGTTGTGATTCCAGACCAAAAAAAAAGAACTTAAATGATCCAAAGTGGAACAATTCCAACATGGAAAACATCAGCAAGTGTTGCTTTTTAGTTTTTTCTTTTTTTTTTTTAAATATTTACAGTATACACTGCATTGGTCTGATTGGCCAAAGGTACATGTAAAAAGTCCAAACAAAAATATACAAGTTTATTTCATAACTAAAATTACTGATCTCCAAAATGTTAAAAGACATTTGGATCAAAACTAACAGTAGATATTGCAGTCTTGGTTAATAGTGGAGTAATTCTATATACACTGGCTCCGGTACAGTGGTACAAGTGTACGAACACCAAGTGCTCCGTCTGCTTTTACGTTTACTTAAAATAAAAATAAAAAGAAAAAAAAAAAAGGAGAATCCCCGGAGCAATCCGTCTCGTCTTTTGCGTCAGCGGAAAGTCGTTCGGTTTCAGTGAATGAAGAGCTGGTTGAAGTCGTTCCCTCCAGAACCCGCCACTTACGGGAGGGGAAATATCCTGCTTTCAGGCCTGAAAAAAATCTCACACTTGTGAAGTAAGATTAGGGTAAGATCAGGGTAAGAGCAGGTTGCTCGTCGGGTGAACCGCGCGTTCACCGAAGGCACTTACTACACGGCACTCGCCTTGCCCTTGGATTTGGACGGGCCGGCGGGGCTCGATTTAGCGTCCCACGTTTTCCTGCCGGGCGAGCCGTGCGACGCGCCGGAGACGCACTGCTTGGCCGCCGAAGCGGTCTGCTGATTGCTGTTGTTGCTGTTCTGGTTCCCGCCCAACGACTCCATAATGGAGCGGAAGGTTCCGAAAGGCCGCTTCCACATTTCCCCGGACTCGGATCCCGCCGAAGTCCTCGCCCCTCCTTTCTCGGCGTCCTTGCCATGCGCGCCCTTAGCCTCTCCCTCCTGGCCTTCCTTGTGAACGACCGGCTCGTCAAACGTCACCCTGAGTTTGAGGTTCTGGGAGGTCTTCCTCCTGGAAGACGGCGACTTGAGGGCGCTCTTGGGGCTCGTAGTCACCTTTTGCCCGTCGCCCGGCGTTTCCGATTTCGGCTCGTGGTCGTGATCGCTGCCGTCTGAGGTTGGAGAGGGGTTGTACCCGTCCACGGACTTCGAGGTGCCGTGGGCGAAGGAGAACTTGCGCTCGGCGGCTGCGCCGTGCCTCCTGGCCGGCGGGTGCGAGCCGGCGGATTGCTCCTCGCCGTCCGCGACGGCCAGCTGCCGAGGCCTGTCGGGTCGGCCGACGGCGCCGGAATGCTTCTGCTCTTCGCCCGGGTAAGCGTCGGAGTCCGACTCGCTGAGCGACCGCTGCATGAGCTGCTTCAGCCTGGCCAACTTGAGTTCGCGGCGGCCCGTCAGCGCCGCCCCCGGCCTCCGCGCCGCCTCCCGGGATCCGTCGCGGAACTCCAGCGACAGCCTCTCCTGGGTACACACCTTCTCCGCTATCTCCTTGCCCAGCAGCTGCCGCAGCACCGCGTCCGTGTCCACGTCCCGCTGCCGCAGCACCCACTGCCCATCGCCGGCCGCTGCCTCCACCGTCAAGGTCATCTCAGGCCACGACCCCAAAGGTGGGACAAAGGAGCTGGTGGAAATAAAGGAATCGGTCAACATGTACGGAGGGTTTTCGTGCGAGTTCTTGAGTTGTTGATTTTAACAGTTGATATTTAATGGTCATTTTAGAGTTTCGTGTGGTGTTTTCATGAATGCATGTTTCAGTGTTTTTTCTTTTTTTTTTTTTTTAACAGATAATCGAGGAGACATATTTTAAGAAATATAAAGTTGGTGAGTGACCGATTTTATGCTGCAGACCTGTTAATGGTTTAATATAAAGATTTTTTTTTTAATATTCGATATCCTGTAGTTGGGGGGTGCGGTGGCGCAGTGGGTTGGACCGCAGTCCTGCTGTCTGGTGGGTCTGGGGTTCGAGTCCCGCTTGGGGTGCCTTGCGACGGACTGGCGTCCCGTCCTGGGTGTGTCCCCTTCCCCCTCCGGCCTTACGCCCTGTGTTGCCGGGTAGGCTCCGGTTCCCCGTGACCCCGTAAGGGACAAGCGGTTCTGAAAATGTGTGTGTGTGTGTGTGTATCCTGTAGTTTTATATTCTGTCAAACGAAACAGAATTTTATGTTTTAAATTTCATTCATCTGTCATTTCACTGAGTGAATGGAGTTTAAATTTTTTTCTGAGCTTTGGGCATCTGTTGTATTTGATGTGTTTTAAATACTTGATTAATACTTAAATTAAGGAAAAAGAAATTATGTGCATACCATCGGTCAAAAGGCAAAAAGACCCAAAACCGAGCTGAAAATTTTTACATAACGGTCCCGGGTCTATCCATCCATGCAGACATAATAAAATATGATAAAACAAGACAATTATAAATTCTTAAAGGTGATATCAATGCTATGCGTTGCATAATAATGTAATTACATAATTAGAACCCAAATCTCAACATACCGTCGGTTCAAAGCGGTGTAATAAAACCCCGATCCCTCCTACTTCCACTCGACGTCTTAAAATCATCGTTATAAAGAAAAACGCAAAACGGTGCAGAGCGAATGTGGACCGAGAAGGAGCAGGACCGGCCGGGTGGCTGCGGGGCACACCTGGGTGACAGAGACGGCGAGCCATCCAGGTGCGGCGATTCCAGGAGCTGCTGCATCTGGTTCTGCAGGGTCATCCTCTCAGCAGTCTGCCTGCAGTCACACACGTTTTAACAGCGAGCGCGGGAGCGCAAAGAACCGCAACGGGACAGGCCGGCTTCTCTCCTCTCGGGAGACGTTTATTAAAACGAGAGCGACGTTCGGCTCCATCTACGTCTTTGCCATTTCTGCTGAAATATACGCCCCGCGAAAACAGCGGTACGAGTTAAAGGTAACTCCTTGGATTATTTCTACTCCGAGGACACCACCGGAGGACACGCGGTCGATGTGCTCAAGAGTCCACTCGGCGGTACTTCGCTAAAAAAGTGATTCGTGTCAACTTAAACCTGAATTTGCGTGACCGGTACACACGGGCGGCTTCCGCGGAGCGGGATGGGGACCCCCGGCTGAACCGCATAACCGAAACACTCACTCATTAAGCTGCTTGGTCAGCTTGACCACCTGGGAGGCCAGCGACATGCAGGTTTCCACCACAACCAGGTATCGCGAGCAGGTGGTGTGGCCGTGCCGCTCGGCAGTCTGGGAAGGCCGGTCCCCTTGCTGGTTCTGCACGGTGACGTTGGAGCCGTACTCCACCAGGGTCTGGCAGGGAAGACATTGGGGGCATCTTCAGATATGGGGAGTCCACAGTTCTGCTTCGAGGAATGCGAGCCCTACGGGGACTGTCATTATTCTCGTTTAAAACATTAAAATAACTTCTAAATCTTAAACATAGTTTATAAGTTAAATATAATAAAACAACAAACTAAAAAAATGAATAAGAGCATGATTTACACACCTGATTCTACTTACCAACTCGGTTTAACCAACGCAGCTTGGGGTTCACTTATTTTTGCACATTCGCTACTTCCGTGTATCTACTACAAACGTAATTTCTTCTACGGCAACGTAAGGAATTTATAATCACACCTATTATGTCAGATGCGAATGACTGGTTCTCATTAAAAACAATTTTATGGTAAAAGTGAGGGACACAAGGGGTTCACATACTTTCAGGCAGCACTGTGCATGTTCATAAATAAATATATAACTTTAGACAAGTGTTACAAGTGAGAAGCACAGGAAGGAAAAAAAATTGTTTACTAGTCCAATCATAGTTAATATTAATGATTATTATATATTAAATATAAGCACGCTGCAAAACGAACATACAAATTGCATCATTATGCGCCTGACTTGCAAATGAAAACTTCTGTTTCTCAGTGATGGAAACGCTTAGTGAGAAAAATGCGTATCTGCTCATTAATGACTTGCAGAACGGAGCTACCGCGCAGCTTTGTTTCGCGGAAACAAAGGATCTGAAGGTTTTCCCCAAAAGATGGCGCAGTTGGCTCAGTGCCAACAGCGTCGCTCATTCACGCCAGAATTCCAGCGTATCATTTTTTAGGCCTTGCTGTGATTTCTGATCCTTCTTATAAGGAAATGAGCTCATCTTCTACGTCTGCACGTGTGCGTCGGGCAAGCGGCGCTACCTGAATGCAGCCCAAGTGTCCGTGCTGAGCGGCCACGTGTACGGCACTGTTCCCCTGGCCATCCAGCTCGTCCAGGGAGATGGCCTGTTCCTGCATGAACTGCAGCAGCCACAGCAGGATCTTCTCCTGCGGAAGGACAACCGGACCTCTGCGTCTCGCACATTCACTTGAATCGACAGCTCACGGTAAACAAGTCCATTTCACAGCAGAATAAGGAGTAAAGAAGCACACGCGCGATCGTCAAAGCGCAGTTCGTGCTGCGCGTGGTACACGAGTAGCTGCCTATAGAACCGACACTGAACGGAAGCAGAAAAATGACAGTGACAGATGGTGCGATGCAAATTTTTGGAGCTTGTAGATCAGTAGAGAAGTGGGACTAAAAGAACTGGGTTAAGACCCCTTTTATTTTTTTTTTTTTTTAATATTTTCAGGGATTCAGCAGTTCTGAGGGACAGAAGAAGCTCATTCCACCATTAAGAACCTGCAGACTTCTGATTTTGGACCTCTCGGGCGTGCGACAACCAGCTCGAACCTTCCTCGAACGCCCGTGCGCGTGCCGCGCCGAGTATTGGAAACGGAGCGCTCGTTCACTCCAGCGCCCTTTATTGCAGTTAACACTCTGCCGCAGTAACACCGTTTACTCCCCTTGTTCACTTCTCCTCCTCTGTAATATACACAGCGCTTCAAAGTCCGTGCCAAACAAATAAATAAAGGCGAACACAACAGAATGAGACCGCAAACAATGGGCCCTGCAGACCTCCCACATAAATGTCAGCAGAGCTGAGCCGCCGCAAATATTAACATAAACAAACATACGTAATTAATCCCGAGAACGGAACAGCGGTGAGCTCTGCCAGCATGGCAGCGGGAAGAAGAAACGCTCGGTTCGCTTCGGGCTGCTTTTTTTCTGTCAGATTTCACGTACGCGCAATTAACATAAACCCAGGATTACGGTGCAGTGAAACGCCTGGAAAAGGGTGCCCCTAAAGCGAGGTATTTAATTAGGTACATTCTTCCGTACAGCCGCCCTCCAGAACACCGAATTACCTCAATTTCACGAAGAAAACACCGCGCTTCATTTATTGGCTCAGCGGACACTTCTGTCCCGAGCTATTTATTCCCATTATGGCGTTTGCCCATTTTCATCTGCGTGATAAAAGCTTTGGCGAAGACATCGACTTGAGTCGGCAAACGGCCAGCGCTCACCTGGCCGTATCGCGCGGCGTAGTGGATCAGACTGGGGTGGTCTCGCGTGCAGCTGAGCTCCGCAATGGCCTCCGTCTCGCTCACCATCCAGCGCACGCACTCCAGGTGTCCGTTCTGCGGGGATCCAAAGCTCCCATCAGACACGTTCGACCGTAAGTTCAATTTGCACCAAAGCATTAATCGGGGGAACGCTGACCTCCGGCGACCTGCGCTAGAGAAATACATCACATTTTGATCCTGTGCCGTTCACTTCGTAAGCGGTGACACCATCCGCACTGAGTGACCTCTGCAAAGGAATGACATCTCACACTTAATGAAATACAGCGTTAATATAGGCCCCGCCTCCTAGACTGATCTGCATATTCAAATATTTACAGCATACTGGCCCCATCTCCTAGTCTGACCTACATATTCAAATAACTACAGCTATCAAACTGGTCCCACTTCCTAGACTGATCTGCATATTCAAATATCTACAACTGTTATTCTGGCCCCACTTCCTAGATTGATCTGCATATTCAAATATTTACAGCATACTGGCTCCGCCTCCTGGTCTGACCTACATATTCAAATAGCTACAGCTATTAAACTGTTCCCACCCCCTAGACTGACCTACTTATTCAAATAATTACCGCTGTCATACTGGTCCTGCTTCCCAGCCTGATCTGCATATTCAAATATCTACAGCATACTGGCCCCACCTTCTGGACTGCCCTACATATTTGTCCTACAGAGGGTTCTCAGTTTACTGAGAATTGTGTTCTGGAAATGCAAGCATTTCATATTTCACAAGCTTTAAACAATTTCTTCCCCACTGATAATTATTGTAAATACTAGTAACCATCAAGGATAATAAGAATGTTTATGGGGCTAAATAACCCTGTTGAAACAGCAAAGATAGGCCAACACTCAGGCCATTAGCTTCTGGCACCGGCATAACTGTGATTCTCATTATTTTGACTCGTACCACATAACTTAAGCAAAAATACAACGAAAGGTATATAGCGTTATATTAGAATTTTTAAAATAAACTCTGATAAAGCACAAACCCACCGTACTACTGCCGGACTGCGCCCACCTCTTAGACCACCCGCTCTTAACCAACTGCAGTTTTTATATTAGCCCCACCTCCAAGGAAGACCACAGCTACTCAACCCCCTACAGTCAAAGAGGGTTCTGCTCTCCAGAATGGCTCCACAATGCTCTACTGTGGGTTTGGAGGAGCTGCTTTTCCCCACACTTTTGGCTTTTAGTTCACTAGGTGCCCTGCTGGATGGATGGATAGATGGATGGATGGATGGAGGCCATGGATCTGCGCCTCAACGCACCTTGATGGCCAGGCCGGCCGGGGAGAGCTGCTCACTGTTGCGCTCGTTCAGACAGTCCTCTCCCATGAGGGAGGTGAGATGCTGCAGGCATTCGGCATGTCCTTGCGAAGCCGAGATATGCAGCAGGTTGTTACCCTCCTCGTCTCGGATGAGCTCCAAGTTGTCCGCGGCCAGATGAGGCTGTGTCGCATAGCAGAGTGAAACAAATCACACGTAACTTCTTTTTTTTTGCTTTTAAGACGTCTTAATGCATAACAGTCAATCACGCATACCATTTACTATATATACCCATTAGCTCAGATAGTTTCCCAGATGAACTATGCTTCTCAAAGACGCAAAAACAGTTCCCCTCCAAGGATTTACACTGGTAGTCTACTGGTCCAGTAAATAAGTACACCAGCCGCCTCCGCCACACGTTCTAAATGCTTGCTCACCAGCAGAGATATTTGCCCCCCGCGGATGATGTTGATGATATTCTGAGCCTTCTTTGCATCCTCATCGCACTCGCCATGTGCCCTGGGGCTGCTCCATGCTGCCCCGGTACAACCTGGAACCGGGAACATGGGAGGCTGACCCCCAGGGATCCCGACTCCCGCCTTGTGAACCCTGGGCTCCTGGAACGTCCTGCTGGGCAGGAGCTTCTCTGCCTCGGAAGCTGCGGAGCAGCCCAGGCCGCTCTGGACGTGTCCGTGGCCCCCGCCGGGCTGCCGAATGAATTCGGACTCCACGGACTTGGACTTGCGCACCTCGGGACCCTTCACAGGGGAGAGCACGCAATACTGTGTCATGGCGCCCAGCGTCTCTGAATGGGGCAGGGTGGTGGTCTTTGCGACATGGCCCCGGTCGCCAGCGCCGCTGCCCAGCGGCTTCTTCTCAGCTGCCACCCGGGGCAGCGTGGCCATCTGCTGGCTGGACTTGATATAAGGCACGTCCAGGATCTCGTCCATGTCCAGGTCATAGTGCTCCAGCTCCCCAAACAGTGGACCGCCACCCTTGCCTTTGAAGCCCTGGCTGTCGGTGCAGGACACGTTTGCCACGTTCGCCTTGTCAGATGTCTCCCCTTTGCTGCCCTCTGCATTCTGCCCTTTGCTGTCGGCCTCGGTGTCCGACACCTCTGGCTGGTGCTTGAGGGGCGACACCCGCTTGACGGGTCGGAACTTGCTGTGCACGTCGGCAATACCGGCGGGTTTGATTCCATTTCCTCCGTGTGAGGGGATCCCACGACTCCAGTTCATAGGTGGAACTGAAACAAGAGCACCAGAAAATCAACGCTACGATGTAATGCACAATAACTGACAAATCCGTAACCAAGTCATTCCAGACCAGTTTCAGGATCCACGGTTCGCCAGATCTACCTTGTCTCTCTTCACCCTGGGAATCATTTCTTCGGCAAAGTTCCGGGATATTCTTCAAAGATGTCACAGAATACTGTATGAAAGGAAACATTATCATGCGTTTAATTTAAAGCTGCTGCTAAATCAGTGAAAGTATGAAATCCTCACATCATGTACTGTTCATGTTCATTCATCATTAACTCCTAAAAACTATCACACCTGAGCCGGTAAATTCATTTATGGGCTACTTCCTAACCTCATACTCCACGGACACCCATCCCTCAGACAAATGAAGGGCAGTGGAAACCGGCTATAACTGCTTATGAAGTCATACAGCCCTCAACCACCTTCTGCAGATGATATTCTCCCGAAAAACCTTTAATTATGTAAGCTGTCATAAATCAAATACATAATTATTATTTGTTTCAACAGTAATTAGTTTTTGTGCTTCAAAATAAATAAAATAAAATCACCAGTTAAAACGGACATCTTTGGACTGTGGGAGGAAACCCGTGTGTACATAGGGGTACTCATATGTGTTTTTTTGTTGAATACATTACCTTTATAGACTAATCATTTCTGTTAAACAATATAAAACGTGTTGGTATCAATGTCATGCACAAAAATACCCTTCATTTTGGTTTTCCATAAACTTCAGGTGACACATTTTTTTGTACATGAAACAATTATTTTTTCCACAAGAAATAATGGTCATTTAATACCCTCACAACAGGAGATTGTCCACAAGGCTATTATGCAAGGGTGAGGGTGTATAATTACATTAAATGTACACTCAATTCTTCGTGTTTGTTTTTTTAACATGGTTTTTAGTTTTTCGTGGTTTGTTCCTAGAAATTTTTAAAAAAAGAAAAGAAACATCTATTGTATATTCCTTATTTAAAATTTCATTGTATCTATGAAGCATTTCTGAATCACGTCTGCAAAGCTTTGAGCAACGCGCACAGTTGTAGTAGCAAATATAGGAGTATATGAAAAGCTTCTTCACCATTCTATGTCTGACCATTTTTTAAGATTACGTTTGCAATAGAGGCAAGAAAAAATTAATTTTTTTTCATCTGATTACAATTTAACTTTTTTCTTCTACTCTAAATTATACATAAACGGAGAAAGAAAATAAATATTACTTATTTGACTTTTTTTTTTATTTGATAGTATTTTATTTTCAAGGTTTACTGGGTCTATAAACAACGGCTGGCTATTTACAGAAGGACTGTGTCTACAGTATCAAAACCCAGTTGGTTAAATAATCGTGAGCCCTTTACTGAACTTTACCAAACCAAATCGAACCAAACTTCAAACAGAATATGAAACGCATGTGTTCCCCCCCCCCACGAGCATATTCTAAAGTGGAGCTGAAAAATCCATGTAATAAAAACGACATGAAGAAAGTGCAAGGAACAAAAGTGAAATACTACAGTGAAGCGATGTAACACTTAACATGTTTTATTGCCACAATCCATATACCACTGCTCCATACTACTGATTATGATTATTACAGTAACGTCTTTAATAGTCTCAATTGGTTTTCATTGATAAAAAAAATGTGAAGCAAAATCAGACCAGGAAAGAAGGACATTTTGAAATCTATAATCAGCGCTGAGTGTGTAGATACAGGCTATTTGGCAAAATAATAAATTATAAAATAATTAAACCAGATAAGTCAGATAAACTGATTGAAGCCAAAACCAGCTTGCACGCCAGCCCCCCACGGACCGAGTGCGTCATCTCCGCTCCGGAATATTAAGACCGCAGTTCAAAGCTCCTTCCTGGTCTACTCACAGCTAGGTCATCAGTGAAGTCGATCTCATCCAGATCCAGATATTCAGGGGCGTCCATTCTCTGTCAGCATTATGACCACACAGCACTAATGAAAAGCAAACCTGAGGAAGAGAACAAACGGAAATTACAACAGAGTACCATTCCTGGGCTGTCACTCGATGAAAAGGTGCGAAAAACAAACACAGGTACGAACAACTCCTAAGCTGTGAACAATTCTTCTCGTGTATTTTGAGCGAGGCACAGGAACGCTTGGCATTTCGCTTTCACGCAGGTATAAATGGAACTGTAAAAAACGACCACAAGTCCTCTTTCTTCCTTTTAAACACACTTTGAGCAATAACACGCCTGGGGTGCTCACCTGATGCCTTAACATACATTCTGTGGTATTTAGGAACATCTCACTGCCTATAATTTCTTCTAATATTTCTAATATAGGGGTGCGGTGGCGCAGTGGGTTGGACCACAGTCCTGCTCTCCGGTGGGTCTGGGGTTCGAATCCCGCTTGGGATGCCTTGCGGCAGACTGGCGTCCTGTCCTGGGTGCGTCCCCTTCCCCCTCTGGCCTTACGCCCTGTGTTACTGGGTAGGCTCCGGTTCCCCGTGACCCCGTCTGGGACAAGCGGTTCTGAAAATGTGTGTGTGTGTATTTCTAATATAATTTCTAAACATGCAACTTAAAAACAAACACAAAGTTTTTCTTTTTTTTTCTGCTGAACATTTTTCATCTGCCAGTAAGAGTCAATATTAAGGGATTTATTAACGCGACTGCAGCAGCAGGTAGTGCAGTAGGCCTACTTAGGACAACGCTCGCGTAAGCTGAAGGAAAGTGGTCCGAATCCTGCTCCTACTGTAGTACCCCTGAGCAAGGTATTTAACCGTATCTAATACAGTAAGAAAGCCCTGCTACATATGTGCATGTAAATAACTGTAGTAAATGATAACGGCTTGTTGTAATGTGAAGAGTGCATTGAACATAGCTGAGATGAAGGCATCAGATAAATAAATGTTAATCATAATTACTGTACTTATTCACGCACTATAAGTAACCACTCGTTCATGTCAGGGTCACAGTTGTCCAGAGCCTATCCCGGAAGCGTAAACCATAAGGGTAAGAGGGCATACTCTGGATGGGATGCCAGTCAGTCAAAGGATTGCCCCACACACACACACACACACACACACACACACACACACACACACTCCAGGCAATTCAGAGTCACCAATCCACTGGAATTACTGTAATGTCACTAAATGATACGGTGTAGCTGGTACTCTAATGGTTAAACACATTGCCTTGTATTACGTGGGTTGTCCGCTGAAATCCTGGGAGGAATTACGCTGTTTGTACCCTTGAAAAAAGTACTTCACCTCAATTGCTCTATTAAAATAGCCAGCTTTGCAAGCGTGTGCTGTTGCAAGTAGATCAGGATAAAGGCTTCGGTTAAGTCACGGCAAAAAAGTCTCCTCGAATCCTCCACGACGCTCCTTGAATCTGATAAACAAAGACTTTTTTTTTTTTTAAAACTCAGCTCTCTTCCATCTCGCTTCACACGTTCAGAAAATAATGGTAAAACTGAAAAGAAAGCAAGCATTTCCTGTGGAAACTGTATGACTGCCAGCATTGTGTGAGCAACGTAAAACAGGGCATTTCAAAAAAAAAAAAAAAAAAAACTACAAAAAACCGAAAGAAAAGAATTCTAGCTGGTCACCTGGAGCAGGAAGTGCTACTTGAGAGAACCGAAACAGGCAAAGATGTCAAGAAACCAAACTATTTTAATAAAGACAATGCTGGCAAAAGTAGCCAACATCCAGTCATACAGCATGGAAAAACACTGCGTTGTACTATGATAAAATCACATGCTATGTAACACAGCATTGTTCTTGTTTTTACATGTGCAGCTTTCCCTACAAATAACACACTACAGCCTTCAAACTGCACAACAACATAAAGTATATTTCAAAAGTGTGCAATTTTAATTTTTTTCAAGTCATTCTACCAGAATATAAATACAAGGAATAAAATGTGTTTTATTCTCATATTACATAATGTGTAATCTGATGTGCTGAAATATTTACAGGACTGAAAAGGAGCCCTGAGGTACGCCGAGTACCACAGAGCAAAAAAGCCGGGAAACTCAATGTTACACTGAAAGGTAACAATACAAACATAATACTGTATAGGCCTTTTACTTTACACATTCATTTTCATAACTATTTCAAATATTGTTTCGGTACTGGTTATCCTACTGGTACTGTATACCCAAAATGTCCAAAAAATCTGCTTATCATCCATGTACTTGAAGAGATTGGTGTGGTTCTTAGCTGTAGAGTACAGTACACAGGTTCAAGGAAGTACAAATAATTGTTGTTTTTGTGTTCATTCTAAGGGGGGTGCGGTGGCGCAGTGGGTTGGACCACAGTCCTGCTCTTCAGTGGGTCTGGGGTTCGAGTCCCGCTTGGGGTGCCTTGCGACGGACTGGCGTCCCGTCCTGGGTGTGTCCCTTCCCTCTCCGGCCTTACGCCCTGTGTTGCCGGGTAGGCTCCGGTTCCCCACGACCCCGTATGGGACAAGCGGTTCTGAAAATGTGTGTGTGTGTGTGTGTGTGTGTGTGTTCATTCTGTGAGCTCCCGTTGCAATTTAGACCTGGGAGTTTTTGAAAAGATCGGAAATAAGGGCTCTTCTCATTAGCAAGAACAACTCGAGCAGTTGGAAGGGGAACTTGAGCTTTAGTATGCCAGTGTCCCTTTTTTTCCCCGATATCACCATCTCAGATACCAGATCACATAACCAGTATGACGCTTCCCAGGGAGATATGGAATAACATTCATATTCATTACAAAAAACCCTGGAGAAAAAAGGGTTTTGGAGACCAGCCTTCACTGGGGACATCAGGAAACCCTGAAGAAGAACCCGATCCACCGCACACATTCACTTTTCACTCGCAGGGGAGTAGAAACCCAAGTTTAACACCTCCACAACGTGACACAACATCACTACTCTTCTTTAACACAACCAACAGACAATTGATGGACTGGTCGCTGTGTACAACGTTCCTGATACAGTGGTACCGCACAAAAAAAAAAAAAAAAAAAAAAAACTTACTTTATATTCTATTATTTAATATATTATAGAATTTTATATATATATAATAATAGCTACTCTCACTTGCGGGGTAAAACACTTCGTTTTGAAAGAGGACTTACATCTGTCACGCAAAGAGAAGGGGGGAAAAAAAGGGGTAACAAACTACAAAGTAACAGCCACTCCGCCGCGCGTGATTAATAATAAGGTACGAGAGGAACAGATGGAGAGATACGTCGCCGGGATGATCGCGAATTCCAATTCCTTTCTCTCCGTTCCAATCTGCACTCATTAACGAGGTGCCTTTTTCACTCCAACAAAGGAACAAAACCGAGAGATCGAGCGTTCCGTTATTGATTGATAAATAAACACAAATAAAATGGAGAAAAAAACGGCTACATTACTTTACATACCGCCGACTTACGACTCTGCAGCTTCCGAACACTAGATTCTAGAATAATTCAGTTTAGCCGCTGTTAACCGTTATAATGATGACACACGTACGTAAACAGTTACCCTGAAGTTACATCGCTACATTTTGTGACTAAGCGGCTCCGGTTTCTCTTATGAAACACATCAAAGGAAAGAAGGAAGAAAGGAGATTTGAGATGTGGGTTAGCTGGGCCTACCGCTCCAATTCGCACCGACAACTGATATTTTTACAACATCTCCGGTGCAGAAATGTAAAGAAAAAAAAACAAACAAACAAAAACAGAATTTCCGAGCATGACCATAAAATGGTACGGCAGAGCTTCGTGTCCATCCAGCTTTGGTTTTGTTTGAGGGCGAAGAAACGGCTTTGTCTCACCAGCGGACGCCGATATACATGTCATGATGATGAACCCGCGACGGAGCCGTTTTCGTTGGATAAAAAACGTCCAAATAGCGCAGAGGCGGGATGGGAAAGAAGACGAGCGAGACACTTTTGGCGCGTTTACCTTTCCGCAGGAGCTTGTCGCCGTGCTGTACGGGCCGCGTTCGTGCCGATGTGTTGGATACAAAGAGCGCCGCTGGATGTGGATGTGCGCAGGGCAGCTGCTCTCAGTCTCTGCGCTCCGGTTCCCCGGCGGACCGGAAACGCGCTCTCGCGCTCCGCTCCGCCGCTCTACTCAGCTGTACAGTACAGTACTGCATTCAGCTGTACTATACTCTACTCCACTGTACTGTACTCTATTGTACTCTACTCTCCCTGGTCGTGATGGTCACTGCCATAAATCTGTACCCACAACCACTGTGGCCTCTTGATAGACTCATTTGAGCAAAAGTCTATATGAACATAACATTTCATTGAAACACTGAGATTTTAAGGGCCATTTCTTCACTCCATTAACTCCATCCTTGTCAAAGAACCAGCTGTCTGCAGCCGCACGCTCTAAAATACTGTATGGTACCATTACAGAGCAATCAAATGGTATAACAGAAGACATACTGAAAATGTATACACTACTCACTTTTACTGGAGCAATTCAGGATGAGTTTTTTTTTTTTTTTTTTCCCCAACTTTATTTAATAAAGTTACCAATAATACACACAACCAAAAACAATACATTAAAAATCCACAATCAAACAAACCCGACACCATTTTACTACAGTTGGTCAACAAAATTACAAACAACCATTACATAAAATACATTGTCAAGACAAAGTCTTTCCCATAACAATCCCCTTTCTGGCTTCAAAAAATATAACTGACCCATGTCTTCCCCACACCAACGTACCCAAAAGGACCGTCCCCCAGCTCAACCGAAGTCATCATATCATAATGCATGCTTCCTTCAAAACACATAAACACATAAAATACTTCTAAATTAGAGTATAAAACTTGATCATACCCCTAAAAACAGAAAAATAAATACAAAACAGACATACACATGAGTAATCATCAGTATAAAAACTCAAAGTGCACAAAATCACCTGATAAAACAAGGCCATTAAAATCTGTAGATAAAACGCTATACAAAATTCAGGATAAGAGTATTGCTCATGGGGGGGGCACAGTGGCACAGCGGGTTTAGTCTGGGGTTCGAGTCCTGCTTGGGGTGCCCTGCGGTGGACCGGCATCCCGTCCAGGGTGTATCCCCTCCAGCATTGCACCCTGTGTTGCTGGGTTAGGCTCTGGTTTGCTTTGACCCAGCTTGGGACAAGTGCTTTGGCCAGTGTGTGTGTGTTGCTCATACAGCAATGCTGAGATCAGGATTCCAGCTAACAGCCTTGAGGTGGCAAACCTATTTTCACTATCAGTAGGCCTACAGTTGGTCCCAGCTGTAAAATCTATGATGTTTCTTATAGCGAAACAATGTTTAGCCAGGCCTGCTTTATTCTAGGGCACAGCTGGTAGCGTAAGTGGTTAGAGCCACTGCCTTTGGACCCACAGGTTCAATTCCCACCTCTGGCTGTTGTACCCTTAGGCAAGGTACTTACCCTAAATTTCTCCAGTAAAAATTACCCAGCTGTATAAATGGGCAAATAATTTAAGTACCTTAACATTGTAAGATGCTTTGGAGAAAAACATCAGCTAAATGTAAGGGTTCTAAAGAAAAATTGCCATTATGTGGGCTGAATGCCACAAATTTGACCTTTTGTGGCGCTAAACGTTATCAATCAGAGGTCAGATAAATATTAATAAAATGCAGCAGGCTGGGCACTTCATGCATGCGTCTAAATCCCGATCAGTCTGCATCAACTTCACATGTTCTTTACATTTTTGCTTGGCTTTCCTCTAGGTGCTCTGGTTTCTTCCCACAATCTAAAGACCTGTCAGTAAATGTGTGTATGTGTGGCTATCCTACAGTAGAGTGGCACCCTGTCCTGGGTGTACCCTACTTACCCTAGCCCCTTGTGCTTCCAGGATAGGCTCCAGACTGTTGTGACCCTGACCTGGACAAGTGGTTATGGCTAATAAATGTTAATAATATTAACAAAATGACATATACAGAGAAAATACAGTATACATATTACTTCAAGGGATGATGTGTGCTGTGAGTTCAACCTGCAGTTGTACAGGGTGTACCCTGACTAATCTAGCACCCCATGCTTCAAGGATAGGCTCTGGACAACCATCACCATGACTTGGACAAACGATTAAGGATAGTGTGACTGTGTGAGTAACAACACTCATGGAAAGTTTTGTCTTTTATACCTGCTGATATTCCAGCTCCACTCTAAGAGCCAATAATTTTAATCTTTTTCTCCCCATTTAGGTTTTAAGAAGACAAAACTGACAGAGTTCGTCACGTCTCACTCCAAGGACGACAGGAAAAAAGTAACAGAGATATGAAAGGAGCCTTGAAGAAGAAATCAGCCAAAAACAGGGAAGCCAGAGCGGTCGCTATAGACACATTTGAAAGTTGGTGGTCTGATTTCCGTTACTGGTGGTAGAAGTTCACCATCGCATGAAGATTTTGTTGCATGGACGAAAGAGATTCTCGGCCAAGAGAAAGTTTCCAGTTTGACGGATCCCACGAATCATTTCATCGCAAAGGTTCAAGTTATGAAATCTTGAAAATACACATTTTCCCATTTATTTTTAAATGCATTTTCATCACTTGTCAAAATGGCATATGAATAAATATAGCAATGTCCTTAGCTGACCTATGCTGTATTTAATAACTGTTTAATAACTATTTTGGCATAAAGTTATTACCTCTTGTCAAATAATGATTTGACAGAGAAGAAGAACCACATACAGCAGCAGGGACTGGGACTCCAGTGCATGTAGCCTGTGAGGATATAGGCCACAAGTGACCCAGCACTAAAGTAGAAAACCAGCTGGGCCAACAGTACCCTTAGTTGATACATCAGGGTGAAGAAGCCAGCAGTAGTCCCCTCATGCATGGTGAGTAACAGGAGGATTTGGGGGTTGGGACCCTGCAATCCCAGGTCCAGGCAGGGCCATCGATGAACTTTGGGTCAAGCCCAGCCACCGGTAAACTCACCAATGTGTCCTGAACCAGGAATAGCTCTGGATTGGGTCTGGATGGATCATGAGTGCAGGAGGTATTCCTGGGGAAGGGGACAGCAAAGGAGGTGGACTGGACAAACTCCTACCATGATGTGAGGTAAACGTGTGGCAGGCAGCACATCAGTCATACCCCCATCTCCCAGACTGCTTGTCGTAATGTGGAGAACTTACAAGTGCATCGAATCAACCCCATTGAAAGACTGTATTTAAACAGAATAATAAATATTGTCTTGGGGACTGGGGGGTGCGGTGGTGCAGTGGGTTGGACCGGGTCCTGCTCTCCGGTGGGTCTGGGGTTCGAGTCCCGCTAGGGGTGCCTTGCAACAGACTGGCATCCTGTCCTGAGTGTGTCCCCTCCCTCTCCAGCCTTATGCCCTGTGTTGCCAGGTTGGGCTCTGGCTCCCCGTGACCCTGAATGGGACAAGCGGTTCAGAAAAATGTGTGTTTGGGGGACTTTAATTAGTAGTTAGTGATTGTTAGGCTTGGATTTGTGGCTAATTTTTTTCTAGCTTTAAAATAAAATAGCTTTAAGTGTGTTTTTTTTTTTTCTTTTTTTTACATTTTCTTGAATACTTGCTGGTTTTGTTCTTTTTACTTTTTTCTGTATTCTTGAGAATCAAAGAGTATTTCAGTTAATTCTTTACTTTGCTAATACTTTTCAGTCTTGGTAATATAAGTAGTAAACACAATGCAGTGTAAGAAATTCTGGGACTGGTCCAAGTATCCGTTTGACACCTTGTAGCAAGACCACAATGTTCCTGAGTGGAGGCTTACACTCCCACTCAATTCAAAATAAAGGCAATGTTTGCTGCCTTGCATCTGGTGGCTTCCTGAGCCAGACAAAAGCTGGTGTGGCATAAATATGCAGATACTACACTTAAATCTTTTTTTTATGAGTCGTTTATTTTTTCCTCATAACAAACGTCGATGCACAGTTCCATGTGGTGTACTACAGGAAAGAAAAATATTCACAGAAAAAAAAAACTTTAGCACACTTTGTAACTTTACACACAGTATGCAACAGGGGAAATTGTCAGTCTTTTCATAGCTGCAGTATATTTACCATGACAATTAACCATGTTTTACATTATCCGCACATTTTTGTATAAAATATAGCTTGCACTGATACAAAGAAAAAACTGATTTACGCATGTAATTTAAAATTAGACTGGTTACATTATATGAACAAACACAAAGAAAGCTCCCTACTCATCTCTATGCCGCTATATTTTCCTACACACTAACAAAAAAGATATTTGTAAAATACGCTCAATCGAGTTATGTGAGCCTTGAAGCTTTACTGCTTTTATTCCAGGCAGCACGGTGCAGCAACAGGTAGCACTGGTGCCTCACAGCATCCATCATAATAATGAACGAATGGATACTGTTATTCCTGTGCTCTTATTCCGTTTTAATCTGAGGTGTCTGGGTGATACAGACAGTCATTTCTTTTTTTTTGGAGCGCAGGGGTTTCTTTTGTGCACCCCTGCCTCCACCTATGTTGAGTGTTTTCCTTATTGTGGAGTCATGAACGTACACTTCGGCACAAGCAAGCGATGCCTGCAGATCTTTTGCCGTCGCTTTTGGGTTTTTCGTCATCTCTCTCAGTATCATGCGGCACACTCTTGCATTGATCTTCGCAGGACGCCCACTCCTGGGGAGAGTGGATACGGTACTGAACTCCTTCCATTTGTGCACAATCTGCCTGACTGTAGAGCGATGGAGGCCCAATTCTTTGGAAATGCTTTTGTAGCCTTTTCCAGCCTTATGAGCCTCGACAACTCTTCTTCTGATGTCCTCTGAAATCTCTTTTGACCGGGGCATGTTTCACTTCAACAGATCCCTGTTGGGTAAAGCAGATTCTGTTAACCATTCTTTGTGGTTCTATAGGACAGGGCACCTCTAACCCACAGATCAATGTCATCTTTCTGACTGAACCACTTGACCCCAATTAGCTCCTTTCGTAAATGCCTTCCTTTTCCATGCTACACTGTAAAGATTAAACAATGAGTTCAATAAAAACATGACAGTACAATCACTTGACAATCACACCACAGAAGCACATGATGCTGCAATAATTTGAAAAGATTCACAAAGCTGCAAGTACTGTATTAATATTCTTTCAAAATTCAGGTCTAAAAATAATACCTAAACCAATAAATGTTTTAGGGCCTACTTGTTAACTTCATAATCCAATATATATTTATGTTAAATATTGAAAGTATCACATGATCCCTGCAATATTTTTAAGTCCTTTCTTAATGTAATTCTATTGAAGCCATTACTAAATTTGGAAGTCATGGATTTTTTTTCCACAGAACAATGAATGAGAAGTGTGTGTGTGTGTGTGTGTGTGTGTGTGTGTGTAAGAACTGTGGCGTTTCTCTTGTTTAAACAGGATTGTATCTGCATTTTTCATTTACTACGTTCAGGAGTGTTTCTCATCACTTGGACTTCATAACTGGTTAAGAAAATCATGAACACAATTCTTCTCATCCACAAAGCCCTCTTTTATCTCCATATACATCTTGACTAATCAGACAGATGGATTTTTAACAGGCTAGTTAATCGGATTTTTGAAAGTAACAAGTTCTTTTACTTGGGTAGAGAAATTAAAAATAATACTCATCTCTCAATGTCAGTATTTAGCACGTGCACATTGTCCTAAACTGCACACACAATTTAGTTCCTCATTGTAAAATGGAAAATTAACCTGAGATGAATATTCTATTTACACATAACTTTAAGCATTTAAACATAGTTTTCCAATTATTATAATCTTACCTAGCAAATACTAATTTCCATCATACAACACGGTCCATACAATAGAAGACCATTACAATGGCTTATGGTAAAATATACCAGTTTCATACAACAGTCTTACTCAGAGCAATGTAATTTTGACCTATTACCATTTTACTTCCCCAACAGGTATTTTATTCACTGCCTATCCTGTCTTTTACTCCACAGAGCAAGTGGATACTATGAATCTTCTATAAGAAAAAACAACTACAGTAAATACATCCCACTTCCTAGCACATTGACAGTTTCAACCAAAAACAACTTCAATAAATGTAATATCTCAACTCCAGATTCAAGACTAACTTAACTAATTAAGTAGTTTAAACATGGCATTTCCCTTGTTTAAAAGGTGTTATGGTACCAGTTGTAACAATACAAAGAAGCACATCATTTGTAACAAATATAAAATGTCATCACTGTCATGTATAACATGGCTTTACACCCATCCCCTCACATAAAAGGGTTAATCCTTTCAATGAAAACTCAGGTTAGACAAACAAATGAAACCCATTAGGTGAAGTATGGGTGTAGCAGGGCATATATTCAACACATAAACAATCATTAACATTGCAAATATTTGTATAGTTCAAAGACAAATCATCATACAGATTTATGTGATCATACAAGTCATACAGATTTTCATTTCTGAACTCAGCACAATTAAAGTTTTTAAGGTTATAAAATTAAACTGTATTCATGTACAGTATTTTTAAAATGCCATATGACTGTAGCACAGTGAATAAAAAGCAGTAGTGCAAAAGAGGCAAAAACCAACTCAATTTCTGTACAAACCACAAACAGTACTGCACAGGAAAAGAAATGTGGCCTAACTCGCACCCCCAACCAAATATTTCTATTTTTGGAAAGTGAGTGCTGTATGTTGAGGTTTTTTTTTTTTTTCTTCTTTTTTTTCCCTTTTCCTTCTTCTTTGATATTGGGGTTGTACTGTCACTTTAAGTGTGGCGCGCCCTCTCTCACTTAGTGGGCGGGGATCACGTCTGTGTAATGTATTGTTTTTTCTCTTTTTTTTAATGCAAGGCGTTAGCAGAGGTTGTGTCTTGCCTTTAGGATTGTTTTGTATGTCCCCACGGGGCACCCGTGGTGCGCGTGCAACAATAACAAAGTAACTTGACTAAGAGCTCTTGGTTTTTGTCCGTATTTCTGCAACACAATAGTCTAGTAGTCCTTACAGAATTTTGTTCAAAACACCAACAACATTTTTTTTAAAAATAAAAGCAAAACCTTTTTTCACTTGTCTATTTCAAGTGCAATGCTGCACTGGTTGTGAGCATAGTAGTGCTTTTTAGGCGCTGGTGCCTTTTAAATCCCTGTCACTGTGGAGTTTGCAGGTATCTCCTGCTGGATGGCTCAAAACATACGTGTTTAGCTGAACTGGTGATCATATTTCCCGACCGGCGTAGTGCCGTGTGTGAAGGACGAGCGATCTAGTGATTGCGCAACTGCACAGGTATATATACACACATACACACACACACACACTACACAAACGGCTACACTGACGTTAAGAGTTACGGTAAATAAACTACAACATAAATTGTAAACGGTCATTTGGTGTTGTCAAGAGCCTGCAAGAGGCCCCTGTTTCCTGTAAAAAACGCACCACAAGAAAAGCTGGGTTAGCTGGGCCTGTCAGCGCAATAACCACGACTAATGATTTCACCACTACATCATGATCATCTCCAGCGCAGAATTTAAAGAAAAAAAAACAGATTATTCACGTACATGATAATTCCCGAGCACGACCAATAGTACGTCTACCCAGAGCTTTTTTTGTGTCCATATCGCATTTAGCTTTGAGGGCGAAGAAATGGCTTTGTTTTGTCTCACGAGACGCCGACATGTAATCATCATCATGATGATGAACCGCGACGGAGCCGTTTTCGTTGGATAAAAACGTCCAAATAGCGCAGAGGCGGGATGGGAAAG
Organism: Scleropages formosus; assembly: GCF_900964775.1. NCBI lineage: Eukaryota > Metazoa > Chordata > Actinopteri > Osteoglossiformes > Osteoglossidae > Scleropages > Scleropages formosus. The sequence continues at coordinate 17,254,238 of NC_041822.1, forward strand.
AAGACGAGCGAGACACTTTTGGCGCGTTTACCTTTCCGCAGGAGCTTGTCGCCGTGCTGTACGGGCCGCGTTCGTGCCGATGTGTTGGATACAAAGAGCGCCGCTGGATGTGGATGTGCGCAGGGCAGCTGCTCTCAGTCTCTGCGCTCCGGTTCCCCGGCGGACCGGAAACGCGCTCTCGCGCTCCGCTCTGCTCCACTCTACTCGATACTACTCTCCCCGGTCGTGATGGTCACTGCCATAATATCTGCACCTACAACCACTGTGGCCTCTTGAGAATGGACTCATGGATAAAGTCTGTAGACTTTACTTTGTCCATTATGAGTCCATTCAAGAGGCCACAGTGACATTTACGAAACACTGACGCTTTAAACTGTCCTTCAAACCCACCCTAACCTCCTACCCGGACGCCTCTCGCATATTCAAAAATGTCCCATTTATTAGTATAAATCATAGAGATTATCTGATATTTGAGTCTAAAGCACTTTGTAGATTTTACCAATCTGTACCACTCGGGATTTTCACTTGAGCAAGAATCTAGGGAAAGTATTTTCCTCAGTGTTACTGGAGTTCAGCTCTGGAAAAAAAACGTCCTTTCCCTTACATTTATTTACATTTCATCATTTAACAGATGCTTTTCTCCAAAGCGACATACATCTCATAGAAAATACAATTTGTGCATTACACATTAGGAGAAAGAGACATTAGCTGGAGACGTGTGACTCTTAACCACTACCTGGTGCATTCGTCTGCAGTCCGCCTTTTAGACTCTCATGTTAATATAAAATAACTGAACACAACAATCTGTATCATTCATCTCCACAAAGTCCCATTGAGCGCCGGCTCTTGACAGATTCATCCCACATATAACATTTGTCACCTCTGTCAACAGCACTCACGCCACACGCGACTAACCTCGGCAAAAGTAGTTAAGTTCCTATTCTGTCTGCACACCTTAGTTCGTGCCAACTGCCGTCTGGGCTATGAACAAGCTGCCTTCACTGAATACGAAGGAGAAATTCTAGAAAACAGATAAATGAAGGATTGAGTATCTGCTTGTTTTGTTCAGAGCTTTGGTGGTTTACATTTATTCATTTAACTGACACTTTTCTCCAACTTACAATGTTAAGGTTACAATTATTTACCCATTTATACAGCTAGGTAATTTTACTGGTGCAAATGAGGGTGAATAAAGGTACTACAGGTGGGGATCAAGCCTGTGACCTTTGGAGCCAAGGGCAGTAGCACTAACCGTTATACTACCAGCTGTATCTGGAGTTTAGGGCCTATCCTGGAAACACAGGGCCCGTTCATCACAACCACACACACTCACACACACTGGCTGAAATCACTTGCTTCGACCAGGGTTGCGGTGAACAGGAGCCTAACTCGGCAACACAGCGCGTAGGGCCGGATAAGGAGGGGACACACCCAGGACGGGATGCCAGTCCATTGCAAGGCATCCCAAGCAGGACTCAAACCGCAGACCCACTAGAGAGCAGGACCCGGTCAAGCCCACTGTGGAACGTACAGTGTCGTGAATGCTTTTGTAATGAACTTGCTCCAGAGACATAAAAGATAATGCTGCTTATAAGTATATGTAAAGAGAAAATGCGATACAAAATATGTAACGCAATTATTTTTCAGAATATATCTATAGAAACGTGCTGTTTACAGGGACAAGCAAATGTAGGCTTTATCTTGGGTATAATGGAAGTCAATGGCCAAGATGACAAAGGGGGAACTGTGGGAGCTGGAGGTCTTTAAGGACTGCGAAGAGTCGGTCTGAAAATGGGCAGTAGGAGATACATTGTTTTATGTGGTTATCTGAATTAAGCTGATGAAAATAGGAAATATTACACACACACATTTTCAGAACCGCTTGTCCCAGGGAACCAGAGCCTACCCGGCAACACAGGGCATAAGGCCGGAGGGGACACACCCAGGACGGGACACCAGTCCGTCGCAAGGCACCCCAAGCAGGACTCGAACCCCAAACCCACCAGAGAGCAGGACCCAGTCCAACCCACTGCGCCACTGCACCCCCTAGGAAGTATTATGTGCTTGCAAAATGTTATGTTACTATTTTACATTACTTTAAATGAAAGATGGATATTTGTTTAAACTGGCAAATGGAATGGCTGAGGGTGGAGCCTACTATAAATGGGGAAAAAAAAATTGGAGCGAGCAAGAGCACGTTTTCTTTTTATCTAAGCTGATAGACATTTCTCTGTTCGTTCAGCACTAGTGTGATTTTATTTTAGTCAGTATTAAAGTGTGCAAATGAAACATTAAAACCGCTAATTCTACCCGTTCCCTGGTATGGATACACCTTGGTATGGAAACATGTAGATACAACACAGGTACAAAAAAATACAAGATAATTAATTTCATTTGTTTATTTTTCCTCATAACAGACCATGAGACACTGTAATAATATGCAACACACGGAACAAAGAACAACAGAAAAGAAATTCATTGAAAATGTTGACACTGGCTCTGGCTAATGGCCAGCTTAACAATTTTCAAAGCTACAAAGATTTTCCTGCTAATTTAATTTTTAATTGTATTTTCTTTGCATGTGCATTTTTAAAATGTGTTGTGCAGCAAATGCATCCTGTTTTTACACATCCACCTGTTAGGTGTCACTAAATCACACCTGGTTTAGCAGAACAGTAGTGCAAGACCACCTTAACTGAACTTGTTTACTCAGTATTTACAGCTCAGTATTTACAGTCTGATGTTTATTAACGTCAGTGATCAATAACAAGATTATGAACATTGCACATGTCTACATGAACAAATGTGAAGATGTAATAATGCAACAATGTTGGGACTGAATAGAAGATTGTGAAGCAACGTATTTTTATTTCGAGTCATTTTGATATGCTTTAATTCTAACGTTTGCCAAAGTTTATAAAACATTAAAGTGAAAAGTCTTAGAAATTATTTTATGTTTAGCATACATGTATCCAAAATTTTTACAGCACTTAACCTGTGAATACAGGTAATGTCTGTGTTATCCGGGTTTTAGTGATCATGACTTTATGAACAGCCTTTAGGTCCCGGCTGTGTTTGTAAGCTGGGTAGCCAGCGTATAAGAAATAAACTGTTTACCATGCCTTACTACAAGGGAAAACTCTGTACATCTCTGTAAATATGTAGCACATAGCTTACCTTCTTTTAATATAGCACCTCATTTTTATTTGAACAGTACATTCTATACACTGACACGAAAGAGGAAGAAAAAACAAATAGTCAAAGGACAAGGGCATTTCAAATCTTTTTTTTAAACTTCTATGTAACACATCTAGTTTAACATTATACTTAATTACAGTTTAATGCTCATTTTTATAATTTAAACATAGAACAAAAAGGACTCCTTCTATATTACTTTAATCTCTATAATGTGTTGCTTTTTTCTATACACTGAAACTAACAGAAAAGGATATTTGTGAAATATAAAAATATAGTTGATGGAGTTATCACTGGACTACACTACCCCTCGCAGTCTAAAGCTTAACTGCTCTTAGTCCTATGTTCTTACTTCATGTGAGTGTTTTCGAGGTGTTTGGGTTAAGCCAAGCTTTCCTTGAGTTGATTCTTGTTTTGGACTTGACAAGAGTCCCAGGTTTCAATTTTCAGCAGACACTTCAAGTTTCTTAGTATCTGAAAAGGCAATGGAATTAAATGAACAAAGTGACACACTTGAAATACAAAAAAAAAAAAACATATGTTTTAAAGAGGTCTGAAATAGAGAATGATTGCTGTGAGGAATGTATGACATGTCCCACTTGAAACAGCATGTATCATTTTATCCTGAATAAAGGGCACACTGTGGAAATGACGCATAATGAACACCCATAATAAACAAATAAAGCTAAAATAAGCAGCTTTGTAGATGGGTCCAACAACTGGTTACGGTCAGCAGATTTATACAAGGAGTAATTCCATGACATCATGTGAAGCTGGGGTTTAGAGGGAAAAGGAGGTTAGAAACCATATACTTCTTGAAGTGTTCAAACATGGTTATGTTTCACTAAAACCCTGTTTAGAAACATAAGTCAGCAGCAAAAACAGTAGGTATCTGACAAAACCAGAAGTGAAAACAATGAAAAAGTTAGCGCACGTATTTGGAATATTATGGTAGGGAATATTAAAAGACTCACGATGAGATGTGACATCCTGATGCCGTTGCATACTGGCCAGTGTAGCGAACATCACAGCGGACAACATTGTTGGAGAAGTCCGATTCCGGAACCTGGAAGTCGGGGTTTGCCGTGATCTATAAGGAAAAGATACAGGACATAGAATTAAACACGACCACTGGATCACTACCACCCTGGACAAACAGTTAGTGATGGATGGATCCATTAATACGCATGACGTGTTAAAGTCATTTGATATAGGCGGGAGGGTGCAGCCTACACTGGCGAAAAAACACATAATTTACTTTGGACAGATGTTCACACATGTGCGTACAAATATGCAGAAATGGTTATTAACCGCCATTCAAACAACTCATATATGCAGTCAGTTCAAGCACAGAAACAGTAGCGGACAACTGAATAAACAATGTTTTGGCGTATAATCAGACGCATATGGCTCTGTCATACGTTTATCAGCCATGAGGAGAACATACCATTATGGAGGTAACCAACCTTGAGAATGTAGTTTCCTGGTTTTACATCTGTGATATCAATCCACTGGCAGTCAATTTCTGCGTTGTAAGTGTCATAACAACCTGGGCTCAGTCCCTAGTACACATGATCAACAAAAGAATCCAAACAGCTTCAGCTCAGAGCAGCATCGCTTGATAAATGGTCAGTTTTCACAACAGCTACAAAGATAAAGTTGGTTCTTTTTTGTGAAAAAGCCACATGTACGTTCATTTTAATTGTGTTTTGTTAAGCCACGGTAGTGGCAAATCTTTCGAATTTTTTTTCCCATTTTAAATTTAATTCATTGATCTTGCTGTCAGCTGGTAGACCAATTTATTTTTATTAAGTGCTCCTTTTAACAAACTGAGAGAGTGCTGAACAACAGAGCACATACAGTGGTACGAGGAAGCAAAGAGACGATAAAAACAAAAAGCAGCGTTCACACCGCTAGTGTACTGTTCAAACGTAAGCCATCTGGCAAGTGAGGAAAAGAAAACAAAAAAACCACCAGGCCAAAAAAATGGGAGAAAAATAAACCTCTGGGGGTAACAGTACCAGTGATTCTGTACAATTCCTGGGAATTCTAGTGTGTTACATCGGCTTTTACTGGGCTGTCATTTGCAGCAATTAACTATACTACACTATAATAAACACAGCATATCTAATTTATGATGACTTTACTGGGGGATGTGTAATTACGTAATGGAACTATATGGTTCAGATACCTGGGTATGGGCGGTACAGGCATAGCGCCTATAGTAGCCTGGGTCACAGGAAGTGTCCTCCAGGCAGAAGCTGGCCTTGTGGCCCTCCGCCACCCTTCTCTGGGAGCTCCGCTCCAGCAGGTCATAGTGGCTGAATTGATCCATGCTATGATAGTGGCTGTGAAGAGAGATGTTAAAGGTTAGTACCAACCAGACATGTGTGGTCTGAGAATACACGTTCAAAAACAGTGTAAAATTACTCCAAAATTGCACGTGCGCACGCACACACACACACGTTGAAGCCGCTTGTCCCGAGCAGGGCTGCAGCGAGCCGGATCCTAGCCCGGCAGCACAGGGTGTGGGGCTGGAGAGGGAGGGGACACAACCAGGACAGGACACCAGTCTGTCACAAGGCACCCCAAGCAGGACTCGAACCCCAGACCCACCAGAGAGCAGGACCAAGCCAAACCCACTGCGCCACCGCACCCTCTCCTCCAAAATTGCAAATAGCAATATTAAATAGATGGTGAGATAATCATTCAAGTGCATTTAATCCAGTATATGCTGGTAACATCTATTTGATTCTATGAGGGAACTAATAAATACAATGGGCGATGCGCTGCATGCTGCTACATGGGGAAACTTGCAGACTGCGGTGTCTGTTTGTGAGCAGCTCCGCTCACAGCAAAACCATTCAAACCCATCTGCTGTCTGTGGAAATTCATTGGTCATGCTTAAAATAAAAATCTCCTGACCTTTAAGAAACCACTGGCCTGTCAGCATGTAGCCATTCGCAGTTTAGTCATCGAGCTGCTCTAAGGGTTGCTGAATCCTTGACTCTTTTTCCCAGAAAATCATGTACAGTATAATATGTAGTATTTGATGAAGTTGCTGATGGGAGTATAGGAAGATGCGCGATGCTCACCGATGACAGCTGTGCCACTCCCACGCATACCGTGGCCTGCTTGGGAGGAAGTCTGCCGTGCCCTGGTTCTTCACGCGCTGTGGGAACCTCAGCAGCACACGCGTGTCCCAGTCCTTAACACTGGACCGGTATGCCGTGCTGTCAATACACAAGGCGCCGAGGACAGCTGGTTAATGCCAGGGCTTTAAATGCCTGTAATGTATGGCACAGCATGTTTATATTCATATTGGATTTTTTGTAGAATTTGCCAAACTGCTTTGATGAACAATGAACAGTGTTTCTTTTTTTTGCCCTTTAGCAACAGGATAGGATTCGATTAGGCGGTATAGAACATACACATCTCCAGAAAGAGAAAACACACCGACAGCAAACACCAAGCAAAGTAATAGTAGAGTTTCAGTCAGCGCGTTACAGTTTCTTCAACGTAGACACACATAATACATGTACTGTATGTAGCGATGGACAGTGCGGAAGAAGGTAAGGAACGGAGAAGAATTAATTATAAATATCGAAATTTAACACAACAGAAGAAGGCGATATTGTTATATAAGCAGAAGCAGAAGAGGATAACACGCATCAGTTTCGGTTACTCCGAAAAGGTTACGTCTTCATTGCAAGTTGTGTAGCTGAAAATGGGCTGTACATCTCCAACTCATGACTTAGAGCCAGGCCTACAGATGGCAGCACACAAAAGCTTTTAACCACACTTTTCACCGGAGGCTAGTGCAAAACATCCAGCGTGGTACCCATGATATGACTTATCATCTCTCAAAATTAAACATGTACTGTAATTCTGTCTGACAGAAGCAATTTGTTTTCAAAATTGGTAATGTTGCCTTAGTGTGTGGGTTTTCGGTGAGTTTTATTGAACTGGTAATTAATTATTTTGTCAGTTTTCCACAATTTCTACGGTTGCCAAAAATATGAAGGTTGCTATAATGAAATCTAGAAGGCACATTAATCTAAAAATGATTACATTTTACCCATTTGTACAGATAAATGTTTGAAGAAGAAGCGGGGAGTGGATCAGCTAGGGCATCTGCCTTTTAACGTGGAGATGATGTTGTTGGTTCGAATCCCACTCTTGCTGCAGTGCCCGTGAATTGCTCCTCTGCGAATACCCTGCTAATAAATGAGTCAATTAATTTGAAGTTGCCTTTAATTAAAATGTCAGCTGAATAATTAGAAATAGTTAAAGCAATTTGAGTAAAGTAAGCCACGTGACAGTTAAACTAGCGTTCTGCTAATTTTTTGCAGAATCAAATCCCAGGTGCTGCCTTCAAACCCTTTTAAACCTTTCCGTTCCAGGAAAAAAAAGTAATGCTGCCGCTGGATGAAAGTTTCTGCTTAATAAACACTCCAATATCTATTGTGCATGAAAGATGGGATTACATGATTCATGTAAAACTTTTAAGGTCAGTCTATTTAGAAAAAAAAATAAAAATATTAACATGTTTCAACGAGCGGCCTTCAGCAGTTGTGACAGTGCGCCTGTCCACTGTCCTTGGTACTAAACTGTCCTTCGTAATAAACTGGCATTAGTACAAAACCGACACTGGCACTAAACTGTTCTTGGAAACAAATCAGCAACGAAAACAAACTGTCCTTGATCACAATCTATCACTCATAATAAACTAGCATTACTAATAAACTGCTTTTCTTTATAAATAGCCATTGGTACTGGGCTGTTCTTTGAAATATGCCCTCCTTGGTACTAGAATGCCATTGGTAATAATCTGGCATTAGTACTGAAATATCAGTGGAATTAAACTGCCTTTCCTGATAAAATATCCTAGTTAATAGACCAGGTCTTCGGTACTGAACACACTTGGTGATAAACGACCCTAGATAACAAATTGTCCTTGGTGATAAACTATCACTGGTACTAAACAGGTTTTTTTTTTTTGGTTTGTTTGTTTCTTTTTTAATAATAAACTGGCTTTCATAATAAATTGTTCTTGATGCCAAACCATCATCGGTAGTAACTAAGTGTCCTTGGCAAATAATAATAAGCTGTCCTTTGCAACAACAGACTGGCACTGCTAGTAGTACACCACCAGTAAACCATGTTCGTGCAGTAAAATGACCTCGGCAGTGAGCGAGCCGATCCGAGCCGATCCGAGCCGATCCCGGCCCGGTGTCGTCACGTCGTGTCTCAGGTGCGTTACCTGGCCAGGCAGTTCTCCTCGGCGGCGCAGCGCAGGCTGTACATGGGAGCCCTCTGCACGTACGTGGTGGACTGTATGTAGTACGGGTCCGGGATGAGGTCCGGTAAACCTGCACGGCGGCGGCGGCACACACGGGGACGCGCGTCCCGTTACTAGCAACAAGTTCCAGGTCCAGCTCATGATCATCATCATCATCATCATCATCATCATGTCACGATGTCTAGTAGTACGATCGATCGTGACTAGTTTCTGCTCGCTTTTCGTCACCGACGCGCACAAACCACCTGAACTGAAGTTACTGAAGCTGAAGCACGCGCTGCTCTTACCGTGCTGGAAATACCTGGTTCCGTACCCGGGGCGCTGTCTCGTGCCAGCTCTCGGGCGGCTGTACGTGTCATACGTGTTGTAGTACGGGTTGTTCTCGTCGGGGCTCTTGTACGGGTCGTACGGGTCGTCGGCGGCCATCAGGTCGGAGGGTCTCGCGCCGCTCAGCGGCGGGCGGGTCGTCGTGGCGCCGCTGGGTTCGGCCGCGTCGCGCTCCGCCGGCTCGCGCTCGCTTCCCCGCCTCCGGCCGAAGCCCGCCTGGAACCAGCGGGACCCCCCCGGGCGCCGGCGCGGGGACGCGCGCGCATCATCTCGGGGCTCCTCCTGGCGACGGTCGGACACGATGACCACGGATCCGGAGGGAGCCGGCTCGCTGCTGCCCTCCCCCGCCCTGCGCCTGGGCGCCTGGAAGCGGGACCCGCGGCTCTGAAGGCTGTACGAGCGACCATTGACCGTCCACCTGAAGCGGTTCGCGAACGTTCCCTCCGCACCGCCCTGCTGCTGCTGCTGCTGCTGCTGCTGCGTATAAACTGTGTGCAGAACGCAGCTGATCACACACAAGCGCAGCCATGAGTACACCATGGTGTTGGAGTCCAACACCTTCGCTGTCAATCTCGACATACTACTGTCATGCAGACCCGTGCAAAAAAAAAAAAAAAACAAAAAAAGGGCGATTGATCTTCGATTGATCTTCGATTGATCAGTTATTATAGGCAAAAAGTCATTGGCAGCGATTAGGCCGGTTTGTTTGTGCAGGAACACAAACTATGTCCTTCAAAGTGAGTGTGTGTGTGTGTGGAGTGAGGCGCAATGGAGCGTCAGCGATGGTCAGTCCTGTCCAGGCAGTGTCACATCTCACCCTTACTTGCTGGTGTGTGAAGTGTGGGCAGAAGGAGGGGTTGGATTTTTAAACTTCTGGACCAGTTACAAAGTTACACAAGCCCTTTTGGCAGACGCCTTCCATTGTTTACGTCGGATGAAACGTGACGTCCGACACGAGCCCTCGCACTCGATGGCCCTTGTATTTTGGCCGCTTCGTCTCAGTCCAAGGCCTCGCGGGCTAACGATCAGAATTTTTCCTCCTTCGCGGGTCATGTCTCGCACACGCACTGGCTGAAGCCGCTTGTCCCGAGCGGGGTCGCGGCGAGCCGGAGCCTAACCCGGGAACACGGGGCGCAAGGCTGGCGGGGGAGGGGACAGACCCAGGATAGGACGCCAGTCCGACACAAGGCACCCCAAGCGGGATTCAAACCCCAGACCCACCAGAGAGCGGGCCCCAGCCAAGCCCGCTGCACCACCACGCCCCCTTAATATTAAAGACCTTGGTCAAAAATCCATTGACTTTATTGGGGCGTAAAATATCCGGCACCTCTCATCCGCCCATAATCGCCATCACTTTATTACGGCTGATCAGGTACATTAGAAGGTTTTGTTGGTTGACTGTGTTACTCGTATTATTTCACACAATGTAAGAAACGGTATCATGTGTGACGTCAGTTCATAGAGCAGAAAAACACCATTATGTACAATAAGACAAACAGCAGCAGTTAAGGAAAGCTAACCACACAACAGCCTTCCACCAACTGAAACTAAGATCGGGAGCGGAGATGAACATACCTACTTAGACAGGATGGCCGCTTACATCATATGGCACCTTTTCAATTTTATGATGTAAAGTGTGATGATTAAGATACTTCAGGGATCCTTTTGGGATCATTTGCTTCCCTAAAACACTGGTTCCAGCGGCTATATCGTAATGCGTATATACTTCTGCAAAGGTTTAGCGAGGAAAAAGATCTCATGTAATTTAAAACAAGTAGCACTCTCTTGTTCATGACTGTTATTTGCCTCTGATCCAAAAATGATAAAAGGGCGCAGAGAAGGGAAAGTTAAATTGTCTTAAACACTAGGATCCTCAGGCTTAACTATCTCTGGTGAGTATGTCAGGATACATCATATACGTATATTATCTAGGAAAACAAACTTATCCTACAGCTTTGGATATTTTAAACTCCTTTGAAGGGCTGGATGTGTTTTTTTGTAATGCGTTCAGGTTTGTAATTCATGGATATATCAGCATCGTTCTCGATCACGAATCCTTGTTATCCACTTCTTGCTTCCGACTTGTTTCGATAGTTTCAAATCGTGTAGAGATCATACTCAGTTGTGCCGAGGAGTCATTAAAAAAAGAAAAAGCTGATGTTACTGAGATGATATCAAATCATGCAGTTATATCTTTATTCAGAGTGGTTTCATACAGCGAGTTGCTGCTTTTCTGAACTTGGTCACCATAAAGACATTTTTCAAAGCAGGGTTTAGAAAGCTTTTGGACAGATTTAATATAGCACAGGTATTGTACAAGTTAGTGCTGTAGCCTACCTTGAAGTGTTCCGGTAAAAGATAACTAATTGTAAAAACTGGTGATTGTAGATAGCTTATACAAACCAAAAATGATGAGCTGTCTTGGAAAAATCATTGCTTGTATAATTACGTGTTATTTCTTTATTCTGCCCGAGGACCCTGACGTAAAAGTTCATGCTTCTTTCAATTTGAGATCTCTCTCCTGCAACAGTTAACCTTTGCAAAAGGGCACATATAAATGTTTTCGTTGTCTGAAGTCTTTCAAATGGATGTTTTTAATCAAAAAGACCTCGGAAATTCTCAGCAAAATCTAGCGCAAGCTGACATGAACTGGAAAGTTGCTGTTACGTGTTAAAAATTCTATATCAGTCTGTTTGTAGTGTATTCTGTGATGGACTGATGCCCTGACTAGCGTAGTGCCCAGTGCTTCTGGGATAAGCTCCAGACCACCATGACCCTGCCTTAGGATAAGTGGTTGTGGCTAGAAAACAAGCGAGTGCAGCGCCTGTGAAACTTACACATAACCGTGATGCAGAAAATGAATTTTCAAGTATATAATAATGTGATGACCAAAACTCTGAAATACATTTATGTTTCGGCCTCTGTTAGAAAAGATTGCAATTTTTTATTGCAGGCTCGTTTTAATTGTACATTTGTTTATAATATGCAACCGAGTGAAGGTCTAAAAAAAAGGTACGTAAATGTATCACTTACTCTTACTCTTATAGAACCCACATTTGCTACTTTTGTATTATATATGGAATTTATAGCAGAAAAAAAAGGTCCGTTCTGTTTTTGGACCCAACATGGTTTGCATCCAAGAAACAGTGTTTATCTCCCAAAGAGGCAGGCCTTTCAAAACTGTTCCACAGCCTGTGCTTAATTTCTCTCCCAACAAGCCCAGAAGTTTAACAACATCTTTTCAAACGTGGCAGTTTTTCCACCTGCTCTCTGTATTTTGGTTGCTTCCGCTTGTTTTGTTCATTCCTTCTCCTGTGGTTTTTTTTTTTTTTTTTTTTCTAGATATACTATATGCCATGCTTTTTAAAATGCTTCTTTTTTTCCTGCTTGCATCTTGGAAAGCTAGGTCAAAAAGAAGCATATTTTGTAAGTAAATATTTTGATTCTGCATCGCAGAAGACTAACTCATTTAGAGAAAAGAAAACCCGGTTAACATCAAATATTAGCATTTCACTAGATTTATTTTCCACAAATAAAAATAAAACATTGGAGCTATTTAAATTTTGAATGTAATGCTATTATTACTGAGAAGTACACGTAAATATCTTACCTGAGTAAAGTAAACGACTTATGGATAAATGAAAATACTTTTGATTTTCAAATCACAATAGTTACATATCATCTCATCTCACCTTCATCATGTTGTTAGCCTTTAAAAGCAGCATTGTTAAAGGAAGGTTTTTTAATAGATTATCAAATAGATTTTTCCTGGAACAAATTGAGTTTTTTCACTGCGCGCTGCATCAGAATACATCTCAGATGAAAATAATTTTTTGAAATATGATCTTATTCTATGTTGTTTCATTTCCTTTCCACCAGATGTATTTTGACCTTTTCATTCTCATGGCATGAGTATCTATCCTAGGTTCTTGAGTCACTGTAGGAAGACGGCTGTCAAAAAAAAAGCGTCTTTTCATTCCTTGAGTTTGTTTGTATCAGAGGTATGAATGCATTGCAGAAATGATCATATGTAACAACTTAAGACAGATGAAATGGGCGGCACGGTGGCACGGCGGCACAGCGAGTAGTGCTGCTGTCTCACAGAGCCTGGGTGGTGTGAGAGAACGTGGGTTTGATCCCTGCTTGGTCTGTGTGGAGTTTGCATGTTCTCCCTGTGTCTGTGTGGGTTTCCTCTGGGTGCTCTGGTTTCCTCTCACACTCCAAAAACATGCTGTTCAGGTTCCCCCACAGCGTGTGTGAGACAGAGATTGTGTTCCACTGATGTATGGATGGGTGACCCAGTGTAAGTAGTGTATCTAGCAGTGTAAGTCACCGCGGTGAATAAGGTGTGTGGGCTCATAACACTACATAGTATAAATTGTAAGTCACTTCGGAGAAAAGCGTCTGCTAAATGAATGAAATGCTTTATCCTTATTGTTATGAATCCGGCCAGGCCGACCTCCCAGCAAGACGGCAGAATTCTATCAGCTTCCGTGTGACGTTGTTTCCCGTCCCAAAGCAGCTTTAGACTTTTGACTATGTGGTCTGTGGTAGCGTTCTGGGGTAGCGGGAAGCCTTCGCTGTTGCGGCGGTCCTCATCCGGCGGTCCTCCGGTGGCAGGGCGCCAGCACACTTTCCACTGTTGGGAGCCCTGTCGCCCGCTTAATAACTATGAACTGACCCTGTGAACAAATCGGCACGGTTGTTACTATCATGAAATAATGCAGGAAGGGCAGAGATCTGAATTCAATGAAAGTGGAGATAATTGTGATATAACAAAATAAAAAACACGTACAAATATAAATGGAATGACTTCCTGCGTATTGTAGAAAATAACCTAAAATGCAGTGTAGAAAATATATTCGGCCACATAAGAAATTGTGCCATAAACCAAAAAAATTGCCCACTTATGTGAGAATTTGTACATGTGATTGAAGTTACCTAGTTTTTAGGTCTCATTAACTCAGCTTTCAAGGACAGGGTATGGGAAAGTGTCCAAGCCACTCCGAGAGACACACGAGCATTCGACCACTTGAAACCGCATTTTGCTTTAAGGGTGCCATCTTCAGCTGCTCTCGGCAGCCTCCATGCGGGATAGCAGCGTGCGAGGGCAGAGAAGAAGGTTACGAACGACTCGCTGTGCGTGTCCGCTTGTGTATCGGACACAGATTTATACTGTACTACAGTACCGACGCTGAGCAGAAACATTCTTATGAAATGCGGTCTGTTAAAAGGCTCAGTCACCAGTTCCTGAGTCATGCAAGATCTCTTTGTTTCATGTTTCTTCATCTTATAAATATTGTATGTTTGCATGGGAAGTAAAGAACATTTAACAAATGTTCGAAATGATGAGTGATCCAGCATAAAAAAATAGGGGGATACGGTTATCTTTCCACACACCGTGAAAAATTCTCTTTTGTATGAATTAAACAATGTCGGTTTTCATTTTTCCTAATCCTGCAACACACAACTTCAACAGCTGGAAATCCCATAAATAGCTCCATTTGCACTTGCCCTTTTTTGCAGCAATATTCAATCGTCACAGGCGTGATTCAGAATTTTTACCAAAACCTCAAAATTGTGCTCATGCTGTAAATCACATCAACTACCGCTGATTAATGCAGCCCAATTATAAAATTCCGCTTGGCCAATTACCGGTGCAGTCTCAATAATAAGTCCACTTTGGACAATTTTCAACTACAGCACGGGAAAATCAGAGCAGCTGCGTTGTGTTGAAAACGCAGAGGGATACGTGCGCAGCTCTCTGCAGGCCGCTGCTCCGGATCCCCACATATTTATATCTGGAAACCCCAAATCAGCCGGTTCGTGACCAGCATTGTTTTTCCTTCCCGTTTTATGGAATTCGATTTAGAAGAGGTCCTGGCAGCGCTTCCTCGGCGAGACACATCTGCTAACGATTAGCCGGGTTTCTCCACGTGAGTCGCTCGGACGCTTCGCCGCTGGCGCCGCGTGCGCACGGTCCGCGTATCTGCGCGGAGGCCCGGGGGCTGGAAAGCGGAGCAAACTCCATCAATCCCAGGAGCTTGCCGACGGTCTTGACGGAAGGCCACGAGACACGTAAACACCAATTAGCAGGGAGACACCAAACTCCGAGCTCCTTCTCGTGATGGGAGACGACTCCGGGCATGAGAACCGGCTCAGTTAGCGGCCGTCACCGTGGTGCTGTTTGTGCAACTCCTTTCTACCCCCCCCCCCCCGATTTATCAACAGGCTCTCCACCTTGGACTCCGTAACTACCGTTTAAGCCCAAAAAGGCTACCGTAGAGCTCCCAAAACCACAGAGACCACGGCTCCAGCGTTCTGCGCTGCCTCCTTAGTCCCCCACCCTGCCCTCCCCCCGCTGCGGTGTTCCGCCAGCTCATTGTTGTGGCGAGGCTACACCCTCCCGGAGACGCTGGCCCTTCGCCCCGGACGACGTGGCCTGCGGGAGCGAGCGTCTTCAAGTTGTGTGCCGAGCATGGCCGGGAGTCCACTTTTTAAAGAGCCGCGCAGAGAGCAACATCTGTTTCTGGCAATTGCCTGCAGATGTCCGATTAAATCACATTAAGCGGAGAAGCCAGGAAAGAGCCTTTGCTGAAAAGACAGGCACGTTTCCTTTACCTTACGTCATCATCGCTAACTCTACTGTAAGTGCCTCTACTTGGCTTGGTATTTTTGCGTCAAACTGCAGCTGGCAGGAAGCTTCATTTCAGACCGGGAGACGCTTGCAGTTGTCAGCCACACGCTACAGCTGAATTACAACCATGCACATTGCATGAATCATAAATAGCCGTTTCACTTCTATCCTTCAATAAATTTTTATTTTCTTCCATTTCCTCATGGTGCATGATTTTTCAGTTGCCTCCGCACCCAAACAGGACAAAGACGATATCGCCATCACGGAAAAATGTAGCGTTGCCCAGCATCGCTGCAATTGCATCTCGACCTCGGACCTCTTGAAAAGCTTTACATATACATGTGCTGATCCCTGTCAATACACACACACACACACACACACACACACACACAGTTTGAAACCTCTTGTTCCCATACGGGGTCGCAGGGAGCCGGAGCCTAACCCAGCAACACAAGGCGTAAGGCTGGAGGGGGAGGGGACACACCCAGGATGGGACACCAGTTTGCTGCAAGGCACCCCTAACGGGACTCGAACCCCAGACCCACTAGAGAGGGGGACCCGGCCAAGCCTGACACACCACCGCACCCCCCTCCCTGTCCATAAATTTATTAAAAATGTTGTTTAATATTTTAGTCTCTTTTGCCCATCATCAGGAGATCCACTAAGTCTTTTTTGATTTTGTTCATTGTCTGGTATGACCATGCTATGGACATCATGTTACTTATAACCTTAGTGGGGTATTGTCTTTAATTTTGTTTACAGTATGCAAGTAAAGAACTCCCTAACGAGGAACAGCAGCCAGGAGAAACCGACAACTGAAATTGAAGTACAGTATATTTGTCAGAATATTTATTGCTATTGTACACTCTGCTTAAAACCAAGGTGCAGGAGCATGACCTCCATGTAAATTAATTACATTGGACATCACATCTAGTTCAAGTCGAGCTCAGTCTGTACAGTCTACGTATTCTCCTATAAACTGGTGAGCTGAATGGCCTAGGTGAGGTGTGTGAGTAGCCTGTGATGAACTGGTGTGTTGTTTAGGGTGTACTAGGCCTCATGCCCAGCAGTTCAGGATAAACTACAGACCACCCTGCATCGGAAAGGCTTTTACTGATGGTGGATCACTCACCCGCACTGAAGCCACTTGTCCCGAGCAGGGTCACGGCGAGCCAGAGCCTAACCCCACAATACAGGGTGCAAGGCTGGAGAGAGAGGGGACACACCCAGGACAAGATGCCAGTCTATCACAAGGCATCCCAAGCGAGACTTGAACCCCACACCCACCAGAGAGGAGGCACAGACCAAACCCGCTGCGCCATTGTGCTCTCCCGACGGTGGATGCTGAACACAAATAAATATTGAACATTTAATTATCCAACATATGTAGTCTTTTGTGCAGGTAACATGAACTGTGGAACCTCCTGTGGAACTTCTCCCACTGCGCCTCGATGTCTTCCATAAGCGAAAGGAGTGTCAGTGAGAACACGGCTGAGAAGTTGCCCGCGGGGGGGGGGATGCTGGTGGGGGATGGCACATCACGCGCTCTCATTCTCACAAAGGAATGGCGACAGCCTCCAAAAAGCCTTTTTTTCCAGATTTTGGGGGAAGCACTTTTTTTATGACACTGATACATCAACATGTGGTCATCCTGCTTGTTCTGAACATCTGTAAAACTGGATGCACTTTCTTAAGTCAACCTGATAAAAAGAAATCATCCGTGCTTTTCTACAGGTGAACAGTTCATCAGCGTAATGCCCGGTTTGTTGTATTACCGCACACTGTCATTTTTAAGCTGTAATCTTGTGGAGGCAATCTTCACTGGTTTTATCAAAGCCTTTTATTTCCCATGGCCTTTAGTGTTGAGGACAGAAGCATAATTACAGAGTACGGCTTCCACGCGCCGTTCCTCCCTTTCGAACTGAGAACGAACGTCGCTCCTGCACAGCACGTCCTCATTTCTCTGCTTTTGAATGATTTAATATGTCCCATTTCGTGGGCTTTGCTCAGCTCGTACGTTTTACTTCAGCTGCTTTAATGTTATAGACACTACGGAACCGCAAAGGCCCCTATATACCCATCCTCAAATTAGAGAAGGGACTATAAAGCTCTGCAGTGAGAACTTCCACAAATCAAAACCTATTAAGCAAAACAGATGCCAGACATTTATAATGGTATGCAGATTAACATGGTACTCACAGGGAAAACTTAGAATATGTTCAACGAAAAATGCATTATAATGAATACTTGAAGGTAAAGGTGAGGAAAAACTCATGGCCCCTAAATAGATATATAAGGTGATCATATTTAACTTTTTTGTTTTCAGGTGTCTTAAGTTAATCTCTATACCCTTATTGTCATCATGATTACGTATCTAACATTACAATTAAAAAAACTGCCAGTAATACATTTTATAAACGGAAAAATGACAACATTGGTTTTTTTATGTGTTTATAAAAAGGAAACTATTTGAGCCAAAAATAAGCAGCAGAGCCTGTTAAAATGTACCATCAGACTATGAGCTGGCAAAATTTCGGCAATTGTTATATTAGGACAAATATCAGAATTAATATAAACTATAAATATGACACATTGTTTGATGAAAGAACCCTGAAGGACTACAAAACTTAATAATGATGTATGTAATGGTCTGTGTAAAACGGCTTTGTGGTTTTTGGCAGTGAATTATTTTTCAATCAGCTTCTCATAAAAAAGTCTAGTTTAATCAGATCAAATTAGTTTTTGATTGCTTAATAGGTACATAAGACAACATGATGGAATGGATCTACTCTGGGGTGAATCTTACTTGATTGTCTCCAGCTCTCAACTGGACAAGCGGTTAATGATGCTGGTAAATTAAATGCAATGTACTTTCTGAAATGGTGGGTGTTGTAAATCACATCAAAATACAAGGTAAATTAAGCGAAAATCAAAGTCGCACCAACAATGACAATTGTTCATTATTAGTCATGCCGGTGACAATACCTCAGGCCCAGGTTATCATGCTTTCTTCTGGTATATTCGTCATACTTTGAGGACAGTCTCTAATTTGGCTCCATAACAAAGGGATTTGCTGAAGGTCTAAACAATTATTAAAATTGGGAAAAGCCCCTTTTCTGCCCTGCTTTAGAAGGCAGAAGACTAAATTAAATTTAATATTAATAACAGATATTAATGAAAAAGTGGCACATTGACATTTCTGCATAATATTTCAATGAATCTAGAGCGGAGTACACTCCAGCGGGAGAGGGACTTAGGTGCTCCTGGGGGTTCCGCTGAGATTGCAGCAGTGAGTGAATACGACCAGTCCAGGGTGCAGGACAGAGGGTCATATGAGCTCTCTTGATGACTGTGAGAAAGGGGCCAGTGGAGCACTTGGCAGGCAGCTGTACAACAGCGAGGTGTATGTGTGCGATGTGTGTATTGTCAGGGGTGCAACAGTCTGGAAAAATAGAGTAACTGGTTGAATCGGTACCTTCTGTTTAGTTTTATATGGTCCATCTGTCCGTGAAGGTGCTGTATAAATTAAATTCTTTCATAATATTAATTATTACATTAACGGATGTTTTTTTTTCTCTAAAGCAGCTGTGTAAAGTTATTTGCCCATTTGAATTCAGGGTACCTTGAGTGAGGGTGCTACATCATGATATGTGGAGTGTAAGGGTGGAGCACTAACATTTATGCTAACTTCTGCCCCTTTTATTATTATTATTATATTACACACTGACTAAAACCGCTTGTCCCGAGTGGGGTCGTGGCGAGCCGGAGCCTAACCCGGCAACAGGGGGCGCAAGGCTGGAGGGGGAAGGACGCCAGTCCATCACAAGGCATCCCAAGCACGACTTGAACCCCAGACCCACCAGAGAGCAGGCACAGGCCAAACCCGCTGTGCCACGCGCCCCCCTAATTATTATTATTATTATTATTATTGTAGCAGTAGCACATCTTACTAGAATATGGTCAAAGCTCTTAGTGACTGAGATTGTTTTTTCCGAAAAATTTATGTAGAACTGAAATGTAAGACTATAGTTTGCATGTTGTATGACAATTGCATATTATATAAAATATGTGTGAAACAATATCTTTCTCTCCTATTACATGTCACAGGAATTACACAATTGTTTGGAAAATGATACCGCAAAAAGCTGAAACATATGATGAGAACAGAAGAGAAAGATTGCCATAACTAAGTGTTAGTATACTTAAATTCAGTGCCGTCTCAGTCCTCCAGTTGTTCAAAAACCTCACTGATTCAGCTGCTTTGTGCGGTTGCCACTTGCAGTCAGGTGGACTGATCTCATCTTTTTTTAAGGTGAAAGACGCGGAGCTTTTCTTCACATGAAGGAGACTGACAGTTCATCTTATTTGACAGGCTATTATCTGTGAATATATAAACCTGGAATCTGGAAAAAGGAGATTACAGTGACTGCATTTACATGATGAGCAGGACAAACCAGGTGTAAATCTAAAACTTTCTGTCCTTCAATAAATAAATGAATAAATAAATACACAAACAGACAGTGGGAGAGGCTCACCGCGACCCTGCTCAGGACAAGCAGTTATTGAAATTGGACGGATGGACAAATATAAACAGGAGCTTTAGTAAATGGTAATATAAAATTGCATCAAGCAGCAAGGAAATTTCGTTGAGAGTGTTAAAGAGATTCAATATTAAATATGAAAGGTTAAAGCTCAACACAGTTTAGAGGAATGTATTTAAAGGTGAATAAAATTATTCATCTCAGATGGCTTTAAAGGGACAGCATGGCGGGACACACTGCTTCATCGATGACAATGTTGGTAATAGAATACAAGTTTTACACCACTTCCTGTTCCCGTATCCCACATTCTACCGCATCTTTTTTTTTTTCTTTTATATGAATTCAGAGAAGTCAAGATCACCTGTGATTTTACATTTTCTGTCTTGTTGAAGCAGAGCCCTGTCCCTTCAGCCTGGGGGAATCCTATTTTAAACCAAATATCGAGTCACTTTACTCTTTAGGGCAACAGTGACGTAACAGAACAGAAAGAGCGTGGAGCTTAGCGTCAAATACATTAGCTATTCGTACAATATTATCGGAAAAGTACGGAAACCTCACAAGTGTTGTGGACCGTCGTTGCAGGCAGTGCTGTGAGAACTTGTGAGAACAATGAGCGGTGGACTGCCAGACTTCTCCAGAAGCAATCGACCACAAGTGGGAACGAAGCCTCCGTGTCAATGATGGGTTGAGTTTGGGGAAGCACACGTCTCGTGGCCTAGAGCGAAGCTACAAAGCCGCTCCCATGAAAGTGTCGACGCCTCCTCTAAATAACAGGAACATTAGCATAAATGCACCCGGCATTTGCAGGATAAATCTGCTGAAAGGGTCTTTAGCCTGATGATCTATAAGTCAAAGCAGACAAAGTAATTGCTATTTGTTTGGCCTCTATGGAGGCATTAGACGTGACTATCTCACCTTTCACAATACGGACTGTAACTATGCAAAATAAAGAAAAACAAATGGTTTTTTTTATGTACCAACGGTCAAATTTTGATCAATGTAATTAGAGTTTTTCTATTAATTTATCCAGCTTCCTATCTAATTAGGGTCACCGTGACCCAAAACCTCTTCCAGGAAAAGTACTATAGCATGTATAATATGGTCCTTCTGTGATTTAATTTCAAATGCACCCTCGCAGAACTCAACAACAGTGGGCCGTGGATTGGGCATGGCCAAGCAGCCCTGCGTGACTGCATCACTTCCTCAAGATTTTGCTGCCCCCTTTTGCTATATTTTGATATCTTCACCCCATCAGCATTCAGGTCAGCGCCACAGCCATCTGCCTCATGAGTCAGGATCTCTAGCGTTACGATGCTGGAACAGCCTTACTTCTACTGCAGACGTTTCAGTTATTTTTGCCCTATATAGACGTCTCAGAGAGTCTTAATGTATGTGTGGATAGAACGGTAGGCTATATAAGTCGCTTGCAAAAAAACCTTTGAAAAAAAAATTTTTTGCTCTAGAAAAATGAAAAAAAAAAAAACCAGCTAAGTGAGTAAAAATTTAATTCCATCTGACATTTGCATTGCAACACATTATATTAGTATGTGTGTGTGCATCTGGATAAATTCTTAAAAATAAAAAATTGTAGCCATACAATTAAAAAAAATATGTTCAATAATTACTTTTTATTTAGGTGAAGCCTTTGTCCAAGGTGGCTTACAGTGTCAGATAGTCAACTTTACAATGATTTACCCATTCATACAGCCGGATATTCTTAGTGTATTAGTTCAGGGCGAGTACCTTGATCAAGGGCACTGCAGGTGGAGGGGGGGATTCAGACAACAGCCTTAAGATTGCAAAGTAATGGCTCTAACCTCTAGGCCACCTACTGCCCCATAATAACCTTGTTACCAAAAGGTGAAAAGATCACGTTCCCAGCATTTCAACAAAGTCCTCACTTGAATTGCTTTATGTTGGGGGAAAAAAAAAAAGAATATATAGCTGGATGATGAATAAAAGTGGAAAAACAATCAGGGCATGTCACCTTTATAAGAGTGTCTGCTAAGTAACTGATGTATATAATTTAATTCAGCGCCCAAGCTAGAATGTCAAAGCAGCTATTTTTAGATTCCAACCCTTTTCCTCCATTCCACTCGGTGAATCGGTAAAAAAAAAGATGTTACACTCCAGATTTAAAACATTTTATCGATGTTGAAGTGTAACAGAATATTCCGTTTTCTCATTGATTTTGTTCGGGGGGAAAAAGTAAGCGCTGCATTTTTGAAAATGGAATTGCTTTGGTCTCGCGCTTCAGGAGTTGATGTCCGGGAGTTCCGGTGTTCTCTGAAAACTCTGATTGTGCGGACTTTAATCCATCAAGATACACTCCTATAAATCGCCTCGTCTCTCAAATGTGTTTCCAATACTTCCCAGACCTTCGAGTATAATACGTCAAAGAGTCAAATAAGGTCACGTAAAGCAATTCAAAAGTACTAAGGTTTTAATCATAGGGAAAAATACACCTATACAAAATAAAGGCAGCAGGAATTGTTATAGGTGTGGTGCAGAATTTGTCCCTTTTTGTTTTGTCTAGATTTACTGACTGAAAAGAATCCATCAGAGGAGTATGATATTTAACTAATAGCTGTGGGTGGCAAAAATACACAGAGACAGAATGATAAACCATGAAACCAAAATTATACACTTATATCCAATATGGTGAGTGGTACCGATCTACACCACTGGGACAGGTACTTAACCTCCGTGTCTGTAACAATACAGATGATTACCTGTGCAAAAATTTTTACCTATGAGTGTCTGCGAAGCGCATGAATATCGAAAATACTTCATTTTCCGCTTTACCTTTACGCCGCAAATAAGTTGAAGCTCAAAGAAGATGCTCTCACTGACAGTATATTTCTTCATCGCAACTGTCAAAGCAGATTTGTTTTCTATTCTGGTTCATGCGAGCAGAGAAAACACACAAGCCCTGCATTGTTTTCAAATTAAACGGCTAATCGACGCATCACCATAAATAAAACATGAGTGTGACTTTGCTCGATAGCGGCTCCTTTGAAGTAAGCGTACTGTGCCGAGCACTGAGCCTTGGCAGAGTGGGACAGCGAAGATATAACAAGCTCCCCAGTCAATTCCAAGGACCCGATTCAAGACAAGAAGCCCCTTTCTGCGCAGAATGTCTGGAAGGACTCTGTGTTTAAGGAAAAATGCCCTTCGCTCCATGGAAAACGAGCACATGCACATCATCTGAAACTGCTTGTCCCATACAGGATCGCAGGGAGCCGGAGCCTAACCCGGCAAGGCAAAGCATAAGGCTGGAGGGGGAGGGGACACACCCAGGATGAGACGCCAGTCCGTCGCAAGGCACCCCAAGCGGGACTCAAACCCCAGACCC
Organism: Scleropages formosus; assembly: GCF_900964775.1. Taxonomy (NCBI): domain Eukaryota; kingdom Metazoa; phylum Chordata; class Actinopteri; order Osteoglossiformes; family Osteoglossidae; genus Scleropages; species Scleropages formosus. Next base: position 17,277,595 of record NC_041822.1, read on the forward strand.
AAAGGAGAGCAGGACCCGGTCAAACCCACGCCGCCACCGCACCCTCCCAATAGAAAATGCTACAATCCAAAACTGTAATAAGAAGAGAATTGAAAGAAACCTGCAATGGACTGGTGTCCCATCCGTGGGATACCTTGCCTCATGGTCTGTGCTCCTGGAATAGACTCTTTACCACTTGTCTTGTGAAAATCCGCACGCCACGGCTTACATTCGGGCCGATTTCTTGTAAGCTGGCAGTTATGGAGAGGCGAGGCCTCCCTGGAGGTCTTGCATTAGCTGTGCATCACAGACCTGTGCAGGCCTACCCTGCGCAGTTGAGGAATGGAAAGATTCCTCCAAAAGCACAACCTCCACGCATGACATAACTGGCATCGTGCAACTTGTCAGCTGGTATTGCAATCCTCGGCGCATCAAGTCCTTCGTGCCTATCTTGGTAAACGGGGTCAGGCTCCATTTTTAATGTCAAGGCAATGAGCCATTCCAGCATTAACAGCTTTCTGCTGCTAAGTTACTTTTCACTTGAAAAGATGTCCCCTGCCTCACGAGTCGCCGCTGTTGCCTTCTGGAATTTGATTAACGCTTTCAAATCCACTTGTTCACGGTGGACTGGGTACCCTGCCGCTGTGGGTACAATGAGCCTTTTAAGAGCTGCGGCTTTCTACACATGGACACTTTTAGAGTGGCAACAGAGTCGCGCCTGTGCTTGCTTCGAGACTCAATTTCCGGAACGTTATGGCAAAAAAAAAACAAATAAATGCAGAGTCCGGAATGTTGTATGGTAAAAAAAAAAAAAACCGAAAAACTCGTATCTTGACACGAATTTCATAGTTGTTAAACAAGAACTCCAATGTAGGAGTTCGCTTCTTCATCCAATCATGGGTTTTCATTTAATACAGCTAGAGAATTCTGAGGAGAAACTATGTTCATTAGTGAAAATCGGGAGATGAGTGGATAACACACACACACACACACACACACACACACACACACACACACACACACACACACACTGTCTGAAACCACTTGTCTCGAGTGGGGTCACGGCAAACCGGAGCCTAACCCAGGGGCGCAGGGCTGGAGGGGACACACCAAGGACAGGACGCCAGTCCACCGCAAGGCACCCCAAGCAGGACTCGAACCCCAGACCCACCTGTTCCAACATAAATAAATATATATAAAACTTTCACAGTTTTCAACAGATCAAACTGCACATTAATAAACTTGCCATATTAACACAGGTTCATGGTTTCTCAGATTAAGAAGAAATGCACCTATGAACAGGATGTCTGCACGTTTAGGTTTGGTCTGTATTAACACCACGGAAGCTTATTTGCAGGCCAGCAGGTGGCGTAGTGGTTATAGTTGTGACCTCACAATTGGAGGACCTTGCTTTGAGTCCTGCTCCTTAAACAAGGTATTTACTCTGAATTAAATAAAATTTATGAATTTGCAGCTTGTCAGTTGAGAAGAAGTCAAAATCGTCATCTTGAAATGACGTATGCTTATTACACAGTAGTCGTGAGTGTAAATTAGCCAGTTGAACCGATTAATTAAGACTTTGGATAAAATGAAACATTCATTTTAAGATGAATTACGAATCAGGAGTTCTCATTCTTTTAAGGGGTGGCAGTTTTGCCCCTGTTTAATTTTCAGTTAAAAATAAACTCTTTTATGGATGGAACGGACCGTTGTTTTCACCCTGTGCCGAGAACAAATCCAAAGCTGTAAGTCATTGGCTAGGTATCTGAGAAGAAGGTTATTGCACACAAAGATTAAGGTGCATTAACATCTCAGCACGAAAGGTCTTTTTTCCGTCTTCGGGAATCACGCAGGGACGACGTCTGATTCTCAGCACGGAGGTGGAGTTGCGAGAGACAAGCGGTTCTACTGGGATTTAGCGTTTTATATCGGGGCTCCGTGTTCCTCTCAGAGCTACACTGCTCCTGACTTCCACCACGTGCTCAGATTTGCATCTCGAGAAGAAAACCCAGTATGAAGGGTGGGATGCAAAGTGCGTAGCCTCTGCTTCCCTCTGGAGCCCCATGATGAAACCGGCAGACAAACCAAAAAAGCCTCTCGTACCGTCTAGTACAAGGTAGCACAGCAAGGAGGAGGCTGACAGTTTTTTGCCATTATAATATATATATATATATATATATATCACACACAAGGAGTACAGATCCTCACCCACCTCACCCACCTATGGTATCATGGGTCAGTTTTTTGTTTCTCGGGCCTCCTCGCCACAGACGACCAGTGTGACAATGCAGGTATTCGAACCCAGACCCAACCTAGGGCACAGAGAGATCCATGGCTCCTTTCGCAGAGCAGATTGGCAGTCATGTGAAGAACGATGCTTAACGAGAATTATTTCAGCAGATATATTCATCCACTTGTGGGGGGTGCGGCGGGTTTGACCAGGCCCTGCTCTCCGGTGGGTCTGGGGTTCGAGTCCCGCTTGGGGTGCCTTGCGATGGATTGGCATCCCGTCCTGGGTGTGTCCCCTCCAGCCTAATGCCCTGTGTTGCTGGGTTAGGTTCCGGCTCCTCGGGACAAGCGGTTTCAGACAACGTGTGTGTCTGTATCCATCTACATAAACTGGTAAGGGTAAAATGACACCATTCCCGCCTTATCTTAGGCAACGGCGGTGGCAATATCGTTGGATAACCAGCCGAGCAACGCAATGTTGTACATACCCATCCTGGAAAGTCGTGACGAAGAGGTGGGTAATGCGGTCTGACGGTAAGGACCCAACTGGCCCGGCTTTCACAGTCTCTTCTGCGTTACTTCTCTCATGCTAATGACCTAATTTTATGACACGCCAAAGCAGGCGAAGAATGTTCCAGGCAATCAAGCAGCAGGCCGGCAAGTCACTCTTTGTTTTCAACGTGCTTTGGGAGGTGTGCATGCGCACAGAGGAAAAACATGGCGTAAATCATCTCGCGTCAATGGCTTTTACTCTCCTCCACACACATTACCGCTGACCTCATAAATCCCATAACCTTGACGGGCTGCTGTCTCTGCTCCGAAATCTGGCGGAGGCTTCTCTGCACGCCGGCATAATGAGTTCCAGATCCGAAAGCTCCTCCCACAGGTTATCTGAATCTCATTATGTGATGTAATTAAGAGTATTTTAAGACGTATTCCTAAACTGTGATTGGCTAAGATTCGAAATCCTAATAAAAGTAGAAATATAAGCGGACATAAAACGATCGTTTCATGACTGATATTATTTCAACCGAGAGAACGTTTCACTAAGACAGATTAAGGATATGGGCACATTAGCCTGAAGACTGCTGGTTCGAGCACCGCTCTCTGCTTGGTTGCAGAGCCCTTAAAGAAGATAGTTATCGAGTGAAAATACGCAGCTGTTTAAACAGATGAAATACTTCAAGTGAGTTAAAAGTGTTCGCTAAGCAACAGATTAATAGCTATAATCAGAGAAGCCTCAACACTTGAAATCTGGGAAGTACTGCAGTTTTACTGTTAATGTGACGTGTTAGAGGGCCAAGACCCTTAATAAGAAACAAATCTCGCCTTTTGGACTTAAGTATGTGGAAGTGACACTTATGGGCATGTTAAGTAATTATGTGTAAGAAGCTATGCATCTCTAAGTATTGTGGTTGAGTCTATATGCTTTTGAAGATCTTACTGATGGGCTCAGCCTGACAGTTCAGTAGATAATACTTATATTACAACCGGCGCACATTATTGTACAACTTTTTCATCAATGGGCTTCCTGGCTGGGAATCTAAATTAATTTTTTAACCAAATACAGGATGTTTAATCCCATTGAGCATTTTTGGAATTGGACCCCAGTTTTATGAAATGTGCCTTTTAATGGCTAGGGAGAGAACAAGTAAGAAATTAAGAAAAGCAGCTTTTTTCCCTGAGTAAGACAGAAAAAGGAGACGTGCAAACTGGAATCAACATTTACACACGGTCTGAAAATCGATCTGTATTTGTCTCACATAATAAAGTGAATTAAACACCATTAAAAAAGAACAACATAAACAGTGCAAAGTGATTTGTTGTTGGACCTGTTCCAGCTTCGTTACTTGTTGCCATTGACATTTTCTACTCTGCTTCTCCATGTCAGACCAGCGCCGGTTCTGGTCTGGCGGAAGGTGGCTGCCAGGCCGCTTGATTGGGGCTGAAGTGACAGAAATCCGCAAGATCCTGGCAACGGAACGGAACGGAAAAAAAAAAAAATGGCACGTCTGACGGCTGATGGTGGTCCAGTGTGCCGGGTAGCTGCTGAACAGCCTTCTCCCCCCCTTCCCCGCATCGCTGCGTGGGAGACGGACGTGATGGAAGGACAGTGTACAAGAAATCAATGGATTCCTGCATCTTGCCGGCCACTGCCCAACATGGCTAGCGACATATTTGGTGTAAATTCTTTTGCCTTCTCCGTCCCGTGACTGTTTCTTCTCATCTTGTCCTTTCGATTCAAAATGAACTGTAATATGTTTATATAAAGTCACTTCCTCTGTCTTTGAATAATATATATAAATAAATCAGCCTGACATACCCCGCAGAAATTTACACACTGCAAAAGGTTAAGCCATCTTTAAAATACCCCTCTCAGCTTCTCAATAAATTCTGTGGAATATCAAAAATATTCTCTGTTTAAATTCTAAAATCTCCTTAGAAAAATGTTCTAAATATATAGATATACAAATAAAAATTTGATGCAAATTATTTTAAGACGTTTAAAGCTGTATGCCATTAATGCAGGTCATTATTAGACATATATCTTCCATCACAATAACCCAAAAACATTCGTGTTGAACATATATTAAGGGGTAATCCCAGCGAGAGAACTGTAAGTCATTTTTAAGGGCTCCTAGCATAGAAAGGATTGATTTCTATTGCAGCTTTCCTCAAAATATAACTGAATAAATCCATTGTTTTCATTTCATACCAGTCTTCATAGATTTGCTCTCGACTGTGAATGATGTAGTGTCAATGATAAATATGACTTATTCATTTCAGCCCCATTTTCTGGATTATAGTTCTGCACCCAGGTTGAGACATACGCACACTTATAAAACCCAGTAAATCAGAGTGGCTCTTTAATGTTTTTCCACTCCTGGTGCCGAGCGGCGTTTGGTCGTTTCCTTCTTGAAATGACTTTTGAGGTCAGCGTCCCTAGGCGTGACAGCCAGCGAGCGCCTTGCATTGTGGGATCCGCGCGTGTCTTTGGGGCCGGGGGTCCATTTGCGGCCCCACTGCAGCAACGGGCACGTTCACACGCATTACGCATTGAGAACAGCTGATCCAGCGTCATGCAACTATGCCCTTAAATAACTACCCTGCCACCTTCTCTACTAGCTGAAAGCCAAGCACACAGGTGAAACTGTGCAGAAAGAACATTGCAGAGTAAGACGTTCATAACGTAACCTGAAAAACCAGCAGTTTCACTTTCCAGCTCTGTGGATAATTTTTATCTATGTCTGTTCTTACCTTTTTTTTGTATTAGGTTTGAATCCCAACATTCAATTTCACTGCCTGCTGAAGTACCCTGAAGCAAGGTACCTACCCTTAATTGTTATAGCAAGTTGCCAACTGTATAAATGTATAAATAATAGCAAGCAGCACACAGATTGTACAAATATAATATAATATAATACAATATAATATAATATAATATAATATAATAGCTGTGTAGGCCTAATCTGCAGAGCTCCTCATCCACCTCCACAATGTATCTATAAAAGGAATCTCACTCTCTCACTCTCTCACTTTCATTAACAGGTTGTCCTTGTCGGGGTTTCGATGGTCTGGAGCCCATCCCGGAATCACTGGGTGCCAGGCTAGGAGAGGGATACCCTGGACGGGGTGCCAGTCCAATGCAGGGTATAAAACGAATCTATTTTGCTTATTACTGTTATGTTTCACTTGTTTTAACTGCACTAGACCGTAAACCTAAACCAAACTCACCCTATGTTCCCTATCTGCTGTCTCTCAAATCTAGGGCCATCTGGCATGCGGAAACTTATAACTCTGACGATGAACCCTGAATATCCACGGGCTCATCTCCACCTAGCCAGTCAGCCAACCTGCAGCTTCCACGAATGGAGACGAAACACCACCAAGCACTGAAGAACACCAGGAGTGGAGAAAGCAGACAGGCAGGACAATCTGGAGATGTCCATGAACCCATCAGGAGTCCCTGAGGACCACAGTGTTCCCTGAGAGGCCATTCTTTCCCTGCTGGGTCTCATGACTAGAAGCAGCGGACTGTAGAGGACCCACATCCACAGGTGATACAGATATACCGCATCAGTCACCTCCATTACGTCAGAACAAACTGACTCCTCAGGGATCAGTGATGGTACTGCGGACATTGCTGGACTGGTAAAGTTGGAGCTCAACACCTGGTTACACCTGGGCAGGTTCATATGGCAACAGAGAAATGGGTTCTGGGATGCAGACAGTAACATCTAGTAATATCCAGAGAGTAATTGTTAAGACACCCTTCAATATTATGGGAACCAAAGTACTGTATAGTATGGTGACCTGGGTTAGTTGTCATGCCCCCTTTGGTAGATTGTGGTACAACGATGGCTGACATTTAACAATGAACCAACAGAGGCAACGTCTATTCAGGCTCAGATAAGAGTGGCGGACATGTTTTTCAAAATCAACACAAGACTCCTCTCCCCTTCCCTGTCACGGACAGATACATGGACACACTCACCATACAGCAAATTATAATGGATCGTCATGATTCGGTTGCACCTGCATATGGATTTTTCCCACGATGGAGCAACGAAGGAACATTTTTTTAGAACAACAAGTTAAAAAAAATCACTGCATATTACAATTGAGACCAAGATGAAGTTTCCATGTTGCATTTCGTGGTAATTTCGTTTTCCCTACGTATTTTTGACGGCTACTTTCACAAATGCCCCGGGAGGCGTGTTGCCTTCCCCCGGTGGGCTCAGTGAGGGAGCATCCTTAATCACCATTAAACAAGGAGCTGTGACTTTAATTGCAGATGAGTTTGTCCCACTTTTTTAATCCAGGGGTTTAATCTTATTTTCCTCCTTTTCAGAACTCTGTCATGAATGAGACCGTGCCCCCGGGGGTCCCAGGACGCTTTGTCTCTGTTTGTGAATTATTCGGTGGTGTTGGAACCCCCCCTCCCCCCCCCCGGGGCTCTGCATTGAGTGAAAGGGGGGCCTCGGGGTCACGCAGCTGATCGGTGCTCACTGGCTGTGAACGCCACTTTCGCTGCCATCCAGAAAGACCTGCAGGGGCAACAGGGAAAACACATTAATGCGAGCACTCTGACAGGGTGGGGGGGAGGAGGATGGGGGGGGGGGGTGGCAGGGCTGCGCTACACAGCTGCAGCAGCCGTGGGAGCGCATTAGATGCATCGGAGAGAGAGTGATTTAATCAAGATGCATCCTGGGGGTTGGAGACAGTTTCCCCAGATAAAAATACCTTCAATAAGATATACTTAGTTCATCCTTGAACTCTGAAAGACCTGGAGACTTCCTCAAAATTAATTAACCTGCACATTCGGAGTTGACATTTAACGACACGCCAATCCATAACTGCTACGTGACGTTAAGTTTATTTAGGCAAATTCTTAGTATTTGCACATGTACTATATGTGCATGTACTGTATATGCATATGTATAAAATACGCACAGACCCACACACACACGTTTATTCTGCCTAACAGCTGATTTGCGACATCTGTGCTGCAATCACACGCTTTCCCAAATAGCAATGAACAATTCTAATGAACTTGATGTTCTTTTTCCTCTCGGCACATCCAGAAGGATTTCTGCACCACATCATCTGTCGGTTTCAAACGGAACACTTTGCACAGGCTATTGTAGGTTTCTCTTAAAAACTTGTGAATACCGGACAAGGGTTCTCCTTGAAAATGTGAAAAGGCAATCACATGATTCTGAAAGTTTCATTTTTTAGTACAGTATTAGAAACTTTTCATAAGTGGGTGGTGGCATAGCAGGTAGCTCTGGTGCCTCAAAGTGTTTGAGCTGTGGGATCAAATGTGGCTTCAATCCTGGCTCAGTCTGTGTGCAGTCTGCGTGTTCTCAACATGTTTCCATGGGTTTCCTGTAGGTGCTCTGGTTTCCTCCCACAGTTCAAACACATTAACTAATTCCAGGTGAATCAGTGACTCCACATTGGCTGTAGTGTGTGAGTAGTTGCCCTGTAATGGAATGGAGCCCTGTCTAGGGTGTACCCTATCTCACCCCCTATGCATCAGCAATAGGCTCCAGACCACTGCAATCCTGCACTGAACAACCAGTAACTAATAATGGATGGATAAAAAAAAAGAAAAAAATTCAGCATACCCTCCGCAGACCATAACATTTAATCAAACTTTAGAAGCAACTGTAAACAAAACAAATTGACTATAATCATTATACCAGCAGGGTACAGAAGCTATGTATTTATAATATGTACTGTCAGAGCCAGAAAGGTTACAGTCAATAATAGTACTAATCCTGCAGTTCTTATTAACTTACATTCAATATTTCCATTTTGTCTCGTTATCTAACTTGCGACCAACAACGTCTTAATTAAAATCATACTCGCACAAGAATCAAGAAAAGAAAGTACATTTAAAACTCAAAGGGTGATATGCCTTCATAGATTAATAATGTGGCGACCTAAATAATTTATAATGTAATAAATGAATAATAATGCATCTATATAAAGTGAGTAAGACTCGGGAGAGTGGATATGTACTTAATGAAAACACCCACACGTTTCATGATGGATATAGTTGTTCAGGCTAAAAAATGGCGCTGCATGGTGATAAATTTGTATCGAGCAACTCCGCCTCTGAGTCGTGACTGAACTCTGTTTTATCCCACTCTCACTTGGTCTACTTGTGTAAATTTGGAAATGTGCCTGATTAAACCGACCACTATTCCCAGGTATCCTCAGCCCAAAGGACAGTGTGCGCTTGGTGGGATGCAAGGTGAGCGAGCACAAAACACTCATCTTTTCATCATTGATGTATGGATGAGTGACCCATTGTAAGTAGTGTATCTAGCAGTGTAAGTCACCACGGTGAATAAGGTGTGTGGGCTGATTACACTACACAGAGTTCACGGGGGAGTCTCTTCGGAGAAAAGCGTCTGCTAAAAAAAATCAATGTACATGTAAATCTTAGCATCAGCAGAAATACATGGAGCCAAGATGGTCACCAAGCCACTTGTCTCGATCTGTCACCATGCTGCCGGTCCGCAACCTGCTGGTCACCTCACCACTTATCGCTACCAAGCCATTGACCATCAGGCTTTTCCTTGCCAGGTAGTCAGTGATCATTGCACTTCTGGCTACCAAGCAGCTGCTCAGAAAGTCCCTGACTGCTAAGCAAGTGGTCGCAAGACTGCCGGCCGTCAAGCTTGCGATCAACAGGCTGCTGGTCACCAAGCTGTGAGTCAACGGGCTCCTCTCCAGGCCTCACAATCACGAAAACAAAATACGAACTCCTTGAAAAGGAAATACATAGAGCAGATACTACAACAACGTCCGCCGATCGCCACTCACGCCGACGGGCGGTGACGGACGGAAACGTGGGTATCGTATCGGTCTTTGAGAACAGGATGGCAAGACCACCATCAAAGCGGAAATCCAAAAGGCGTTAAAACCTCATCTAACATTGGGGGGTTCCTGAAGTGAGGGAGGAAAAGCGCTCTCTTCGTCTGAATCCAATTTAAATCCTTTTATAGTGGTCATGGCCTGCTACTTAAGGGCAAAATGTGTTACCAGGAGACATGTTTTCCATTGAAAATGCAGCCAAAGAGACGTGTAGAACAGGGTCGTTATTAATCATTCCTTTGGTTTTGCTGAGGACGGTCACTGCAGCTCTTTGGGGACCCCACCATATAATGTGCGCGAGAGGAAAATTCTGGAAAAAAGCAGTGCACGGACAAGACCCGGTTCAATCCACCACTAAGTGTTCTGCCATCCTAGGCAGCAGGATCTGCGTTCAGCAGACAGGTTCATCCGTCTTTATTTACTGGCATGATTCATTGCTGAATTCACAGTCCTCACACTTTCCCGTATATTGAGCGTACAGGTACACCGTATAATAATTTTATGCAAAATAATGCAACAGTTGCCTACTGGAGTTTACCCAACAGACCAACGTCAGCAGCTTACTTTGGCTTTAGGGTTTTCTTAATAAGAATTAGAATTTAAGCGCAGCTGTATAAAATGCATAAATAATTGTAAGTAGCTTAGTTTTCAAACCTTACACTTTAAGATGCCTCGGAGAAAGTTGTCAGCTGAATGAATAAAGAAACGGCCTCTTTGTAAACAGACCCAAAAAGACAACTGTCTGGGTGAATAGCCTTTCGCTGAGATCATTATTATTTAAACTCGCAGGTTTGTATACTAAGCTACTTACAATTCTTTACGCATTTATGTACTTCGGAAATTTTTACTCACGTAATTTAAGTGCAAGTTCCTTGGTCAAAGGTGCTACAGAGAAGGTGGGAAAGGAATCCCGGCAATTCCAGCGCAAGGCGTTGCCTCCGTGCTACCTGCTGCCCCGCGTAACACGTAACTGCGAAACACAGTACTTCTTTAACGAAGTGCTTTTAAATTCAATCGATCAGTTAATAAGACTTACAGAACTGGGCTATAGAACAGAAGTTTGTGCTGATGCAGTTCGACATGCAGAAATGCAACCATTTCCATTCTTTCGGACGCCTCAACGCAACCATCTCCGTCTTTCCAAGGCCTCAATGTAACCTTTTCTATTCTTTTCGATGCCGCAAAACTGTGCAAACTGTTCTGACAGTGGGCTAATCTGCAAAATGTGATTCACCTCTCTTTAAGGACACGATGGCCTGACCTTTTAAGATTCCCCTGCATGGTGCATTCAAGGCGAAGGGAAAGAGAGGATGACCGTAGCTCACAGACGCTCACCCCTGTCTGAGGCCTGTTCATCAATACAGAATTTAAGATGCTGGGGAAAAAAAAACCTCAGACATCTGGCACATCAGAGGTGAGATGTGCAGCGGATACCCAGGGCTGTCGTCCAACGCAACGGGAAGCCTGCATCGCACTGGCTGTGTTCTTCAGGTAAACAAATGTCTCTGAAGGGAGCATTTTGTGGCCCCTCTGTAGGACTTTCGTAACCTTTCGCTGCACTAACAGAGCTCCGCAGAACACACTGCTGCATATTATTATCAACATCATTTAACACATTCCTTTCGCGTCACGTCCACCGTGCTCTCATACACAGATGGTTCCGTTCTTGCCAATCAAGCTCTCGTTAAAGTCAACTGCTCAGAGGAAAGAGACGGCAGCGGCTTGTGCTTCGTTGTTGCCATAGAGAGCGTTGCAAGGGTGCACCATGGTGTCCTGCAAATCCAGTCCTTTCTATACCTCCGTTTTCAGACTGCAGAAATAAATGCAGGTCCCATGATCTCCCGAAGAGATCCCCCCCCCCCCCTTCTCGGTTAATGACATGTAAGCTGGCCATATAACCTGCTATTGCATGAGATGAATAACAGCACAGTAATCCATAATGGATTCTGCAGAATGAAAAACCCTGAGATTAAGAGGAAAAGAGTAAAACAAAAGTAAACTAGGCACGACTGCAACATTTTTATATGAAATACGACTTTCTGGACAATAAAATGATGCACAGCGACTAAAAGTTAACTGGCATAGTCTCTGAGTAAAACCCTTTTTATAGAGCAAATGTGTACTCTTCAACGTAGAGCTGAAACAATGAGAGCGCCTCTACTTCTCTGAGATCCGGTGAATTCGACAGTCCACATCCCCTTCCGCACTCCTAAAAACGGCAACGGCTCCATTCGGAACGATGTTTGGAAACACGAGACGTCTGGTAGAAAAGCTTATAATAACGATAAACACGGGGTTTAAACTGAGTTTCTAAAATAGAGATTACTGTGGAGTCTCTTTCCTTTGCATCATGAGAACATACTTGGAAAGCACTTCTAAAAATATATTTTATGTACTTAACCAGTTTTTCAAGGCGTTGCTCGGAAAACCCAACGCACGGGCTACTGCAGCTTATTTGTAGCCCGTATTTAAGACACTTTCTTGAACTCTGAATTTTTTTCTTTAGGTTTCATTATAAGTTGCATTAGTTGATTAGGTGCTGGAATGCGAAGCGCTAGACCTGCCTTCTGGATCCATCTCACGTGGAGATAAGGCGGCTTTATCATTTTTCAGAGAAGGGTTCTGCAGCGCCGAACAGTCTGAGATTATGTTTGACTCACAAAGGCACCTTCAGTACACACAGGCCAGAAGAAACACACACACTTTCACACAGACACATGTACGGCATAGAGGATTTGCGGAAGTGCTCCACCTGAATCATGTCCTCTTCGAATCGTGTTTCCTCAACACATGCACCAGGCTTTGCACGAAATTCAGATGATCCCAATCTAATAAAGATGAGGATGCGTCCGCCAGCGCTAAGAAGCAGACGTACTGCAGGTGGGTGTGAACGGAAAGGAGGTAGAAAAGCGGATGTCTACGCTTAGTATGCATGAGTCTTATTTTTAGCACTGTCCTGTTTGCTGTTATGTCATTAGATCACTGTTCCTTTAACCCATACTTATTATCATATGATTAGAAATTATCATAATTATCGCCTGTCTCTTACATTTATGATTTTAGAGGCAGAGCCTGGCGAACACTACATGGGCTTTATTCCGCCAGCCTGTCCTGCTTTGTTTAAGTGTGTCGGTGCAATGGGACCTATTTTCAGCATCAACCGTGCTGCTTTTGCCTTGTGAAGCAACAGACTCGGACGTCACAGCATTGCATAAAAAAATGACATTTCCAATTAGCGCGAACAAGCGCCGTTTTCGTTTCACTCTGACAATTTCAATTCTGCAAACAAAACCGGCTTAACGACGTGCCGAGCGGTTAAGTCCAAGCTGCGAACGCGGGCCGAAGCCGGCCTTGGGAAGCCTGGAGGGGAACCGGATTGGGTGTGAGCCGTGGCCCGAGATGAGGCAGGACGGTGGTAGAGAACGGCGACTCATCATGAAGTCAGGGCTCACGCTTTACTCACCGTGTGGGATGTGCTTTCTGCATCTCATCTATATCTTTTCCTGGTCCAGCAAACTCCCCCTCAGCTGCAGCAGCTCCGGTTACGTTCTTTGCAGCTCTCTTATGAAAGACACGTTTGGGGACTTTCTGTCATTGCTCAAATTTGCTCGGAAACCCTCGTTTTTCTTAAAACTAACCTTATCTTTCCTACGATTGGTCTCAGTTCTTCCTGCTATCAGTCTCGTCCAATGAAAGAGTCAAACAGGTGATGAGTACTGCTTCGCTGCCCTTGGTTTCCTCACTGCTTTATGTCAAGTTTACGATCCATCTCCGGTCCTGCAGTGAGGAACAAATCAGCACCCAAACTTGCTTCTCGTCTCCTGGAGAAACATCTTAAGACGTTTCCGCTTCTGCATTATCTTACACATAAGGCTACTGACAGTACGCCCAATAAACAGCGGCTGCTAACTTGATTAAATCACAGGCGATAACATCAGGTCATGCATTTTTCAAATTAGAGAATGATCTGCTTGTGTCTCTTTGCATAAATACTTTGGAAGTCAGGAAAGTACTTACCACTTTCAGTTTCTCCTTAGCTCTCGTATCGGTAATGAGTTTTCTTCCTAATCCATTTATTCTTTTTTCCTTTGTCATGGAGAAGAGAGTGCTCGTAGAAATGAAAAATGAACACTATGAATATAAAAATGTTTACGACTGGGGGACTGACGTTAAACCGTTGTGGTGGTGGACTTTCGGAGAATTGTCTTCTGCGGTTTGGGGCCGAGAGGATGAGGCACACATGGCGGGTTTGTAGGAGGGAAACTGTGGCTGACGCTGATGCCCCCGTTCTCGACCACCTTGCTTGAGCGGGGGGACGTGCAGCAGTGGGAAGGGCTCAGTTTCGTGTCTCCCGGTTCAGACTCTAAGCTTAGGTCCATGTTTTGAATGTCATACTGGAGGTCACAGTCTGGACAGTACCCGTGGTATTGGACCTTCTCGCTAAACCGGACCCGCTCGCGCGTCACCTGGGAGCACCGGGGGTTCTTCTCGTGCCGAAGCAGTGGCGCGAGGCCCGGAATCGACCCCGCCCCTGGCCCCGTATCCGGCCCTGGCCCCGGCCCTTTCTCTGGAATGTTTTTGGGAATGCGACACAGGTCCCTGTTGATCTGTTTCCCTGGGACGATTCCGTTGCGAAGAAGAGTCCCAACAGCCTTGCCTGGATTCCCCGACACCTGGCCGAGCTCTTCCCCTCGGAAGGGCGTCAGACGAGGAGGCGGCAGAGGAGGACGCGGCTTCTTGAGTACCGTCAGGACAGCCGGGAGCAACGACGGAGGCCTGAGGGAGGTGTCCTCATGCTGTAGTTTGATTTTATCTATGCTGGAAGCAGTTGTGGTGGTGGTGGTGCTACTGGAACTGCTGTTCAGTGTGTCTGTCTTGGAACTGTCTGTCGTCTCCTCCTCCAGCTGCAGGTCTGAGGTTAGTGAGTCGATTTCATGAACTACCTAGAGGCAGAAAGGAACAAGAGCATCACAAGGATGCCTGGCTGTGCTCCTCTGGGAGGATCACAACAGCAATACAAATTAGCAAAGCATATTTATGTAGAAAAGCGTATTTCCATATCTGTGTGAAAATTTTTACGCTGCATATTTTTCATTTGAATTTTTTTAATGTATGTGGACGCATCTGAAAATCCTTTGTGCCCCGTTTCTGCCTGCACGTTGCTGCGACCCAGTGCTATTCTAAACTATTAATAATTCAATAAATACATACATCTATACTTGAATGAATGAATGAACGAACGAACGAATTTTGCTTTCCTAGAATTTGCTTCTTTGCTGGATTACTGTGTCAAGAAAATAAAACAACGTATGTTGGGCTTCCTTTATATTAACTTGAGGAAGATGTGACTGCTTTTTGAGATCAATTATTAAGAACGACACCTGTCTTATTCAAGGTGTACAGCGGCACAGCGGGTAGCACGGGTTCCCCAAACCTCAGAGGCTGTACGCTAAGACCTGGGTTTAAATCCAGCTCAGTCTATGTGGTGTTTACGTGTTGCCCTGGTGTTCACGTGGGGGTTCCTTAAGGTTCTCTGGTTTCCTCCCACAGTTCAGTACGTTTTTCAGGGGAATTGATGACTCTAATTTGCTTTTTGTGTGTGAGTGTATGTGATTGCTCTGTGATAAATGGGTGCTCTACACAGGGTGTACTCTGCCTCACACCCTCTGCTTCCAGGATAAAATCCAGACCCTCCGCTGGACAAGCGGTTCATGATAATGGTTAGATGGATGAATGTATTCCAGTAAATGGCCCAACAGGCAGTATTATTATTTAGTAAAATATTGAATGTTTCACTAAATAATTAATAAAGCCAGTCTGAAGAGCAGACTGTGCCATACAAGTAGCACAGCGGAATATTCTCCTCTTCCGCTTTGCATTATTATCACAGGGCGTTTGTGGCTCACAGCTCCTAGATTGCACTCTTGCTGGATTTGCTTCAAACAGCATGTTCCGTATTTTAGCAAGAAGCTGGATTGCAGCACATTCAAAGTCTTTTCAAAGAGCCCAACAGATACCGCACAAAGAAACCCTTGAAGACATTATTCAACAGGCACAACTGTATTTGAAGCACTGGCCTTAGCGTCAGCTCCTGGAATTCCGAGTTCATCTTTTGAACCGCCGACACTCCATAGAGGCTTAAGATGAATCCTTAGTTCGTTACAACCAAACACTAACGTCACGGAATGAAGGTGACGTGCATTGATAAGGTGTGCTCGATCAAACCGACGCTTGAGGGAATATAACTTATTTAGCCATCTTGACTTTACGTAGGAAAACCAAAAAAAAAAGAGACTATGATGTGTACATCAAAGTGACAACATCCTACAGACATGAAACAACTTGGACTGAAAGATTTCGGGAAAAACGGCCTTCTGAAACTGCGCTTCCAGCTCCACTCAGCTGCAGCCTGCCATGATTTATTGCACTGATACACGGAAACTTTCTTAGATACAATGAAGCTCAACCAGACGGTTACCTCTGTCAACCTGCTTCTCATCTTCAAAAGTGCTTTACAAAGGATGTCTCCGAATGAGTCATGCTGGTCCTCCTTTATGGTTATACCTGTTTACAACTACCGATCCAGCAGAGTGTACGCTGCTATTGGCCCCCGCTTAGTAGGCAAGAGCGTAGTAAGATCACAACGATTAATTGATATAGTGTGACCTCGGATGTGCGAGACATGCTCACATTTTGCACTTGGCAGGTGGGAGATAAAGAATTTCATTGGATATTCCTCTAACGGCATAATTTCCATCATGTGGGCGAACTGATAACCCCAGACAATTTACTCTATTTAAATAACCCATTTTGTTATGTTAGATTCATTTCCGACACTTGAAATTACCGTGGAACATATTTTATCCTGGTGACTAAGCACAAAAATGTAACGTGGTTGCAGGTAAAAGGGTTTACAAAGAAGAGCACCTTGCTCTCATCATGTTCATCATGTATATTGCTTCCAATGCACCAGTGAAAATCTATGAATTAAATTTAGCAAGTCTAACATGATCTCTTAAACTAACTCTTCTAATCCAGAGATTATGCGGGTTCAAACTTTGCATGGATAAATGACATTGGTTTATATAAAAAAGGGATTAAGCCGCTACGATTAAAATGTGCCACAGGACTTTCGTGGTTTCCAGCACAGTTGTACATAACAGCCACATACAGCTGGCAAAAAGTGGTTTGAAAATAATTTAGTGTTTAAGAAAATTAATCACGTGTGCAAGTCCCAGCCCCTCCTGTTTTGCCTTAAAGAGGGGCACTTCTACTTCAGCAAATACCCAGCTCCTGCTATAAGGAGGTTTACATTACAAGGTATGTTTAAAAAAATCATCCTGAAACATGTGTGGATTTTAACCAACTGCGAGTATGAATCAATACAGTGGTGCAGGTCTGCAATACAACTTGCCACCAAAATACCCCAATCTGCCTGTCTGAGTAAGGAAAAGTGTGACTTGGTGGTTTTAGGGTCTGGTGACTGTTCATTATGATGAGCCCTTCAAGAACATCAGAATTTGCCTGTCTTCTTAAATAAGCCACTGGATGTCTGGATTGAGGTGTAAACGGTTCTGAACGCCGCTCTGATGCTCAGTTCCATGGAGCTGCACATGGTACTGCTCTGCACTTCACTGCCTTACACTGTACCACTTTCCAGCAAGTAAGAGGAAACGCTGTAGAGAGGAAACAGGGGGAAACAAAATAAACATTTTTTGGGTAAAAGGAAACATTTTTTTTTTTTAAAAGTAAGCTTTCTGAAGTTTTTAGGATACAGGACACCTTGGGGTAAAGGAACACATTAAGAGGAAAGAAGAAATATGTTTAGGAAAAGAAAATATGCTGGAGTTACAAAGTAAAAACGGCCTAAGGCGCCTTTTTACAACATGGATGGTAACCAAAAAAAAAAAACTTTGCATCTGGTGGACTATTGGGGTCCGGACCAGTGCGAGTGCGAACGGTTCTGGGGCCCTCGGCTCGCGCCCATCATGCCCTATGACTGTGCCCCATATGCTCTCGCGCGGTGGAACGTTCACGGCGAGCGCGTGAACTGCGCACCGTAACTAAAACAAAAACAATCAATGAGTGACAGCGCGGCTCCTTCAGCACCGCCGGGCACCGCCGCCCTCCGTGGGGGCTCCGTGGGTGACAAGTGACCATTTAGCGTCACACACAGTGAGCGCAATGTGACATGTGTGCACACAACGAATCACCGGACGTCATAATTCAGATACTCTATTAAACATATCTGTCACGCGCGTGTATATGGACAAAATAATCGGGGACAGGGCAGTGCACGTTGTCTGTGTGTGTGTTGCATACTACAGTATACATTTTGCGTACATATACATACATACATATTATTGTGTACTCTTGTACAAACACACACACACACCTCACAAATTTACCCTCTCCTGCTCCTTAAATTTGCGCTGCAATATTATATGTCCAAAGATATACAGGTATAGAGATATATGAAGGCAAAAGAGCCAGGTCACGACTGGGACCGCACGGTGTCACACACACAACCGTGTCTCCGAGAAACACACACACAAGCGCGCGCGCGCGCGCGCACATAAATCCGTTTTGATGACATACACAGGCCCCGTTTAACTGCTTACTGTGTGAGTTCTTTAAAGAAGATGATCTTTACAGATCAGATGTGTAAATCCCACAGATGGAAGCGGGGAGGGGGCTCGTCTCCTAAGCCGCCCCCCCAACCCCCTACCCCCGGGGTCCTTCGAACCCCGAACCCCGGTCACTTCCAATTACTCTGGAAGCAAAACAAACAGGCTGTCCGCGCGCGGACACGACGCGGCACCGACCTCCTTAAGTTCCTTGGCCACATCCTTCAAGTCGCCCAGGATGTTCTCCAGGTCCTCCACGATGATCTTGATCTGACGTTTCACTTTAACTTTGGAGACGACCCCCTCGGGCTCCTTGCTCGCTTTGCCGGACATTCTTCGCGCGTTCAGGGACGGGAGACGCTCGCTCCCGCTGCCATGATGATGCTGATGATCGCGAGGACGGTGACGGCGGCGGCGGCGGCGGCGGCGGTGGTGGTCGCGTGCCCGAGCGCTCCGCGCGCTGCTGCGTTTCCCTCCGTCTCCTGCGCGCGCTGCTGCAGCAGAAGGACGTGGCGGCGCGCGGCGGCGGGCTGCCCGCCCGCGCGACGCTCCATCTCACAGGCACCGAGGTAATTCAAGGGAAAAAAAAAAAAAAAAAAAAAACAACACAAAAATACAAAGAAACAGTCAAAAACCGAACGTCGGTGAAGTGGAGTCAGTCAAGGTGCGACGGCAGGCTGTTTGCTCTGCGAACAAGGGCTCCGGTGTGCGTTTGCCGAGGCGAACAGCCGCATTTCTCTCCATTGACGAAGCGTGTTCCTTCACATCGCCGCTCTCACAAAGCCTCAAGAGTTACAAAACAAACAAACAGAAAAACACCGAGAAACAGGAGGTAAACGAGAGCAATTTCATCTCTCCAGCTCCTTCAAGTCCACTCAGCAAAATACAAACGCATCCCAGGCTTACACTGCCTCCACTTGGAGTTGCACACTTCTTGTCTCTTATATTATAATAACATAATAATAATTCTAATTATTATACTAGATCATGATATTCCTCAGGCAGTTGCGCGCACATTCAGCGCTGAAGCGCATCCTCCTCGCGTCCAGACGAGCAGGCTCGGTGAGAGAGAGAGAGAGAGAGAGAGAGAGAGAGAGAGAGCGGACCCCCACGACCACCAGGACCACCACGACTGCGGTAATAATAGCACATCCGTCATCGGATGGCGTCCGTGGCGACTGCAGGGCATCCGTCTGATGCAAATCCTGCACGGCTCCGCTCCTTCCTCTCTCTGTCATTCCAGACGGAATTCGTCGGGGCACGCGGCCGTACGCGCGCGCACAAACAACACATCATCGATCGTTCATATTACGCACGGCTCGCAAAATCGGGGCCGTGAAGCACAAACAAAGCGGCTGTTGGCTTGTGCTCATGTTCAGAACAGGGCTGTTGAAGGGACACTGAGTGTGTGTGTTCGCAAGAAGCTTTGATAAATGTACGGTAGGTGCAGTATACACTGTGTATTGATGTGACTTTGTCACATCAATACACAGTGTATACTGCACCCACCGTAAACAGTGCACAGATTGGGCTGAATCACATGATAGCTCGGAGTTGGACATACCTGAACACACATTGCACCTTAAGAAAATATTTTTTCTTCCCCCAGTTTACGCATCAACATTCAGTATGTCACTTACTCTTCTTTTTCACACGTGGCCCGCGAACAGGTTCATAAGGATGACCGAGCTTTGGCAGAAAAAGTGTGGCTGCTCCTGGTTCGCTGCGTGCAGGGTGGAATACACTGGATTAAATAAATTCATTCGGTCTAACCTTCTCCTCTTGCCCTGTCTAAGTATCTGGCAAGTGTCCCACGATGAAATTTGATTTTATCAACTGTGTCTCTTCGATCTTGTATTATAGGGGGTGTGGTGGCGCAACGGGTTTGGCCGGGTCCTGCTCTCTGGTGGGTTTGGGGTTCGAGTCCCGCTTGGGGTACCTTGTGATGGACTGGCGTCCCGTTCTGGGTGTGTCCCCTCCCCCTCTGGTCCTGTGCCCTACATTGCCGGGTTACGCTCTGGTTCACCGCAACCCCGCTTGGGACAAGCAGTTTCAGCTAGCATGTGTGATCTTACATTTATTTATTTATATATAAATATATCCATTTATCTAAATATTCATACTGATTTTCCAGTATTTGGTTAAACAACAACAGTGTTTTGCTGCAAACCATGGAGGCTGTGGAGTGCACACTACTGAGCAAAGGAGCTTTGGGGATTCCCAGATTTAAAAAAAAAAAGAAATGCCAGAGAGATGTTATACAACAGCAGGGCATCATCAAATGCTCTCCAATAGTTTCCGGGCAATTAAAACCACTGTAGGCTTCAACTAAGTCCGAGTGATTAACTGCGTGCTATATGCATGGCTTCATTCTTGTATAACACATTACTGTAATATTGGAGAACTGGTAACATACCCCAATCCCATACATCATAAGAAGTATAAGAATAAAGTGAAGAATGAATACATTGTCAAAACAGAAGCTCTGTTGCAAATGATGACTGGGGAAAAAATAAAATAAAATGTTAATACAAATTACATGTATTGGTGGGTTTGTTTTATTTTCATATAGGTATTTTTCAGAATCAGTGTAATATTTATGTAATGATATATGATGTACTATGTGATACATCATCTATTCTGCAAAAAGTATTGGAATGCGCTTTCCAAAATGCATTTCATATGCCTGTCCAGTTTCTCACATGGTGTTTCGAAACAAAACTGTAAAAATGTTCTTATAGAAAAGTAAGCATCATCACAGTGCTTTAAACAGATTACACCTCAACCGAGACACAGATTGGCATAATTCTATGCGGCAACAACAGCTGGAAGACGACCATTTTCCGGCTCTTTTATCTGTTCTGTGCAGTATGTAATGTTGCTCTACTTTGCTCCTCACAAATCCAGGTTATGCCCTGGACAAAAAAAACCATTACGTCTTGACACTTGCTCACATTATATATATTTTTCATTAGAGCCTTTGGAAGTTAGCAAAATATTTTCAGAGCAATATCATTGTTTACATTTATTTTTTAGCAGACACTTTTCTCCAAAGCAACTTTCAATTAACTCTGTGTAGTGTTATCAGCCCACACACTCACACTATGGGCAAACCTGAACGGCATGTCTTAGGACTATGAGAGGAAACCTATGCAGACACCAGGAGAACATGCAAACGCCACACACACTGAGCGAGGACCGAATACACACCCTCTCGCACCACCCAGGCACTGCGAGACAGCAGCACTACTCGCCATGCCACCGTTCTACCCCCATTGCTCCTCTACGCCTTATTTTTATAGGAAAATACAAAAAAAGTTACAAAACTGCTAAGTAATTTAAAATACATGTGACATCTATACACTTAAGACTGTGGTGGCCTGGAGCAAACTGCAGGACACAGCAGTTACAGAATTGACTGTTCTTTTTAACTGGGAAGACATGCAAAGTCCATGCAGAAGAGGGCCCAATTTAAACCCACAGCCCCCAAGCTAATAACTCAGACAGAAAACTTTTAGGTATTAGGTATAATCTCAAGTGGTTAAAAAGTGGGTTGAGTAATAAAGTATTCATACAGATGAGACATTTTTAAATAAATAAAAACAAGGATATGTCAATCATCCTGATGGAGTCAAAACCGAGCCTTTTATTTACAGCAGCACTAAAGAATATGTTTTTAAACATTTATGCTCTCTGTAGATTTTTCCCTGCACAAAATGTGTTGTTTGGAGGTGGAGTGTGTAAAACTGAAACAAATGCATGCAATAATCTTCTTATCCTAAGGGTGGGTAGGAAGAGCAAGGAAAAGATGAGGGACTTTGATAACTTGACATAGAGTGACATGTAAATATAGACAATCAATTGACACTGTTGGAGGGCTTGTGAAAATGCTCCTGGCAATTAAAACATTGCTAAACATCTTAGGCTATAACATCCATCTGTCATGATGCATGAAGCAGAGATGAATTGTGGTGAACTCAAGTGGGGAGTTTGTTTACTAGTGCAATAGGTGATGACCGAAGATCTGGTATTGTGAAAACACAGAGGCTTGGTGGTGTGGTGTCCAAAGAGCTTGGCTGATGCTGGGACATGGAGACTTGGAGAACACCGCATACGACAAACATGAACTTACAGCAATGGAGAAGAACACCAAAGCAGACCATACTCAGCTCCTCTACTCTCTCAGACAAGCACACTATAGGCAGTGCTTAAAAATGGACAACCAAAGAACTCTTAGACTCTTTCCTTTAAAGACCTGGGTAGTTGCATGATTGCCTGATTGCCTAATAAAATTATTAGAACCAGGTTTGCAGGGTTATGTTGGGTAGCCCCAAACAAGGGCATCTGGTGGTCACTGGGGGAATTGCTCCCAGGGGTTGTGACATCATCCATCCATCCATCCATGGCCCTGGTAATTAAAACATTGTTAAACATCTTAAGCTATAACATCCATCTATCATGATCACACAAAGAAATGAACTGTGGTGAACTCAAGTGCAGAGTATACTGACCAGAGTACAGTGCAATAGGTGATGACCGAAGATCTGGTGCAGGGCCACAGTGGTCTGGAGATTGTTGCAGAAGCACAGGATGTGAGGCAGGGTACACTTTGGAATGGAGGTCCATAGGGGAATGACACACATACTCATTCACTCACACGTACACACAAAGGACAATTTAGCGTCACCAATTCACCGAAAACGAATGTTTTTGAATTGCAGGAGGAAACCAGAGCGTCCGCAAGCAATCCAAGCCAACCTCTGACAACATGCAAACTCCACACAGATCGCGCCATATTCAAACTCACATTTGAACACGTATCCCAGGTCTGTCACCGAGGCATGCGTGCATCCTTCTGCATCACCATGCTCTCCATCTCATGCTATAATCTGAGTTCCCATGCAGTATGTATTATATCCGGAAAAATGGCCCTCGTATTCATCATTTACAGTTTCAAACGTGAGCACTTTGTTTACAACAGCCTGTAGCAAACAGCTTTTAAATACAGGTAATTATACTGCATGGCATCATGTGATTCATTTGCCAAAACCTTGTGTTGCAGATGATGAAAATACTGGCCATGTTAAGCTGCCTGGTTTGAATTTCCCAGAGTGCATCACTTTCTAGTTAAGATAACAGGACATTTTTACTCCTACATTTTGAAAAAAAGGTATGCTACATGTAACAGAATGTGTTATTGCAGTGACCCAGCCAAGACAGATAATCAAAAGGACAAGTTTTAAATAGATATTCTTGTAACTAACAATACTATTGCAGCATGCAGCTGCCTGTCACCCCAGGGAAGTGACCACGTCACGTGACGTGAATTGTCAGCCTTGGGAAATTTATTTTTCTTTCGCGTATTTAATCACAGTAAATTATTAACGGAGTAAAAGGCCTTTCGTCTGTAAAATGAGAAAGAGACAAATAGAAAAAAACAAACTGGCTAAAATTCAATGTTGCCACGTCCAGAACACAAAGTACCACAGACACACACACTCCAAAGGTTACACTGACACTGAGACGTCAGCTGAGGGTTAATAATAAATTGATCTTTATTAACTGTCACCTACGTATTTAACCAGACCCCTTTGACATTCTCTCTTTCGGTCCATTTTCAAGTTCAGTTTCTTAAATATTTTACAAATAAGAACCCTCAAAGTTGATAATGTGCGTAATTAATTGCCTAACACTGACACCAAACCCCTCTCTCTGAGAAACCCAGAAGAAACGATTCCACTGCATTAACAAAGTCCGAAACGTTTTACGTCACTTCCTAAATTGACATACAAAATATTTCAATTGGTCGGTCTGCGGCAGTGCTGGATCTGATTGGCTCTCGTGTTGTCACTTCTTCCGCCCCCAGGACAGCGAAGGCGGAAACGAGACGGAAGACGGGTAGGATAAAACAGTGAGGAAGGTCTCGCTCTGTGCTGTTGACCGGTAAAAAGCTGGTGACTAATCATGTTCGCTCCGCTGAGGTTTGATGGAAAAGTTGTTTTAATAACTGGAGCTGGAGGAGGTTGGTGCGTTTCCCTTTTTTTTGTTAAAAAAAAAAGGAAAACATAGTTTTTCCTCAATATATGAAATTCTAACTTATATGCGCTCTGACTGAGAACAGCAGTAGAGTTATGACGAAGAAATCATCCTGCAGCTTGCATATGTCGATATAATTCTCTCGTCACTTTTTATAAAAAAAAAAAAAAAAAAAAAAATTTAAACTTAACGTTGCATTGACCTAAACACTTTGAATCACTGACCTGCAATGTGCACAATGACAGTTACCTGAACATATTCGCAATAATAAACTATGTAAGTTACTAAACAATGAATTTACAGTAGTACTAACTAAGGCCAGAAGGTTGTTGGTTTGAATTCCACTCCTGTTCTAAATTTGGGGTGGAATTCAAACCAGCAACCTTCTGGTTCTGGGTCCATTTCTCTGCATTCTTACAGTTGTAGCAGATGGAGTGTGATGGGCTGTGCAGGGTTGGTGCTGCAGATCCTCTCTTGACTCTTCTCTTGTAGCACAAAAGCAACTCTGTTTGCTGCGAACGTTGGAAAATGCTAATGCTTTTGGGTCCGTGTATGTTGCGTTCATTTGTTCTTTTATTCAAAATTGGAAACACAATGCCAAGTATGTATGATGCCTTCGTTTGTGTTTTATTTATTGTTGGAAGCAGAAAAATGAGAAACGGCTTCTTATTGTTTCTGAGCACACACAAAAGAAAAGGACTTGTTTAATTTTCTCTTTGTTTAATCATACAAAGTGTATGAAATCTCCTAATACCAAATATGATGAATGCCCTGAAGTGCACAACATTTCCAGTCTAACGAGTAGCCTAACCTAGAATCCGCTACAGTGAGTAGCGCCGCTGTCTTACAGCGCCTGGGTGGTGCGAGAGGATGGGGGTTCGTTCTCCGCTCAGTTTGCATGTTCTCCCTGTGTCTGTGTGGAGCTTCCTCTGCGTGATCTCTTTTCCTCCCACTGTCCAAAGACATGCTGTTCAGGTTCCCCCATAGTGTGTGACAGAAAGAATGTGTTCCACTGATGTATGGATGAATGATGCAGTGTAAGTCACCACGGTGAATAAGGTGGGTGGGCTGATAACACTACATAGTTTATTGGAAGTTGCTTTGGAGAAAAGTGTCTGCTAAATAAATCTAAACTAGAACTTCAGTGCTTTTAACACCTGTGCTTAATTAGTAATAAGATTCTTAAGCAGTACTTGAGAAAATCAGCAGGATTTCTCAGTGGACAAGTCATTCTCCCTTTTGAAAAACACCTAGTGATCCATATTAACTTATGATCAATAACTCGGAGTGAATAGCATGTTTGACAAAGCCACACTGATGGATTTTGCGCCCTTTCAATTACTTTACACCTGGACTTCTCAGGAATACCACAAAACAAAATAAAACAAAGTCAAAAAGAAAGCAAGAAACTATAAATGAGGCATATTGTAAATATTTTACATTTTGAACAATAAATGATTTTTAATTATTGATAGGTCATAATTTGTTAATTTTTAAAACAAAAAGTGAAGCCATTGTAATTTGCATTTTATTCTTCAATTTCGAATCGACAAATGAATGACTGCAATGTACACAGACCCTTTTGCCTCTGTGCTTGTGCAGATGTGTCGCCAGTATAGACATTTTGTAAAAGTCCCACTCTTCGCTACTTTCTTGTCATACTGATCTTTTTGGACCAGTCAGGGAACACCCTGGATAGGACATAAGTCCAATAAAGAGTAGCTAAACACACATGTAGTCACTCGCATTCACACAATATGGGGGAGCAAGCTGGCACACCAATAAGAAACCCACGTGAACATGGGGAAACTCCTCCCAGACTAAGTTGGATTGAAACACAATACTAGTGACTGTGCTCCTCTGCTACCTGTATCTTGCCAAAAGTCTTTTAAAGACATTTTTTTTATTGTCTTTTAAGAAAACATTTTTTTTTTAAATCTCTTTCAGGACTCGGGAGGGAGTATGCTTTGGCCTTTGCTGAGAGAGGTGCCTTTGTTGTGGGTGAGGTGGAATTTCAACTTTGTCTTTATTGAGCATATAAAAAGTACCAAAGTCTGCAAGCGGGTCAGATCTCAAGGTCTGTTGTGTGTATTAGATAATTTCAGACCTCTGTTAGATAGCAAGAATTCAGCTGACATCGATGAAGCATATATGGGCAGTTGACTAATTCTTTGCTTAGCATATGTTTGATTCAAATGAACTTACAACGTTTGATCCACTTACACAGTATCTTCCCTGGAGCAATTCATGTTAAGTGCTATACCAGCACTGACTAGTGTGGCTATAAACAAGCTTCATGTTAACAAGTAGATGTCTGACCACTGTGTCACTTAGGAAGTATAATGCAACTGTAACCTATATAATAACATTTTTGTTTTGTCATAATGAATAGTCATTGGCTTCTGACAATTTTTGACAGTATTTTGCACTGTTTCCTTTTGTCAATGTTATTTCTTCAACTTTTTTTAGTGCTTAATCTTTGGCTACTTTTTCCTCTCTAGTCATTGTGGAGATTTTTTCTTTTCTCTTGTACCCAGTGAATGACCTTGGTGGAGACATCAAGGGGGGTGGGAAGAGTTCAACTGCTGCAGACAAAGTGGTGGCAGAAATAAAGGCCAAAGGTGGCACAGCAGTGGCAAACTATGGTAGGTACATCATCTCAGATTTGTTTGTAGTATGGCAATAAATTGGTACTCTATTACCTGGTTTGTTAGTACTGTGCCTGCAGGTACTGTAATAATTGGGTGAACTTTACATATCTCCTAGTGTTGTCAGTGCTGGAGTCTCATTTGGAGCGATTTTCAAATTTTGTGTTGTATTTAACATTTACAGTTTCAGCTCTGGATGAAGTTTTTATATGCAGCTCCCTGTAATTGTTTGTTTCAATCCTGTACTTTAAAAGTGTAAGTGAAAAATAATTCTGTAAGTCTAACATGTGGTTTGTGAAAGTAGACAGTGAAGAGGAGGAATGTGGGTACTTCCATGATGGACCTGCAATTTTTATTTCCATGCACACATGATGCTGATTATCACACAGCGGTGTGAATTTTGTAACCTGTGCTTTGAAGTTAACATATCTTGCTGTGTGTGTGTGTGTGTGTGTGTGTGTGTGTGTGTGTGTGTGTGTGTGTGTATATATATATATATGTATGTATATATGTATATGTATGTATATATATATATGTGTATGTATGTATATATGTATGTATGTATGTATATATATATGTATGTATATTTTTTTTTATTTAATTTAGCATTGTTTAAAGTAGCTGTATTAGCAGTAAAGTATAGGTGTAGGTTACAGTGCCCTCCACTAATATTGGCACCCTTAGTAAATATGAGCAAAGAAAGCTGTGAAGAATTGTCTTTATTGTTTAACGTTTTGATCTTCGGTTCAAAAAATTCACAAAAATACTTTGCTCTCATGGATATCAAACAATTGTGAACACAACACAGGTTCATCCAACAAAAAAAATCTTTTAAATATGTGTGCCACAATTATTGGCACCCCTGTGAATTTATATAAGAAAAATATATTGGAATTATATTCCCATCGATTACATTTTTACACAGGGGTATAAATATGAGGTAACATATAGGCCAAATTCCCTAAGTCATTTATCACAGTGGGTAAGACTAAGGACTATAGCTATGATGTGCGGCAAAAGGTTGGTGAGCTTCAGAAAATGGGAAGTGGTTATAAGGAAATAGCAAAAGCATTGAAAATGCCCATTTCCACTATCAGGGCAATAATTAAGAAGTTCCAGGCAACTGGCAATGTTGTGAATAAACCTGCAAAAGGACGTGTGTCTATATTGTCTCAATGCACTGTGAAGAGGATGGTTTGAGTAGCCAAAAAATCTCTGAGGGTCACAGGTGGAGAATTGCGGAAGTTAGTTGTGTGTTTGTCGTCAGAAAGTCTCCAAAAGTACAATCCTACATCCCCACAAGTTTAAGAAAAAAAGCCTCTACTTTCATCCAAAAACAAACTCAAGCATCTTGTTTGCCAGACACTACAGGAACTTCAAATGGGAGCGGGTGCTATGGTCAGATGAACCCAAAATAGAGCTTTTTGGCAATAAACACCAGGGGTTGGTTTGGCGCACAGAGAGAGGTAGCCATATGGAAAAGTACCTCATGCCCCCAGTTAAATATGGTGGTGGCCCTTTAATGTTTTGGGGCTGTTTTTCTGCCTGGACATTTTGTTAGGGTCCATGATGCCCTATATCCTATCAAATATCAACAGATATTAAATGAAAACCTGACTGCTTCTGCCAGAAAGCTTAAAATGGGCCGTGGTTGAATCTTCCAGCAGGATAATGATCCAAAACATACAACAAAATCAACACAAAAATGGTTTACTGACCACCAAATCAAGGTCCTGCCATGACCATCCCCGTCCCCTGCCCTGAACCCCATAGAAAACCTGTGGGATGAACTGAAGAGAGGAGTCTGCCAGCGTCGACCTTGAAATTTGAAGGCTCTGGAGAGATTCTATATGGAGGGAATGGTCTCATCCCTTGCTATGTATTCTCCAACCTCATCAGGCATTGTAGGAGAAGACTCAGAGCTGTTATCTTGGCAAAGGGAGGTAGCACAAAGTATTGACTAAAAGGGTGCCAGTAATTGTGGCACGCATATATTTAACAAAGATTATTTTTTTTTGTTGGATAAACCCGTGTTTGCAATTGTTTGATATCCATGAGAGCAGAGTATTTTTGTGAATTTTGGAACAAAAGATCAAAATGTTAAATAATTAAGACGATTTTTTCACAGCCTTCTTTGCTCATATTTACCAAGGGTGCCAATATTAGTGGAGGGCACTGTAAATGTTCATGAGCAGTTTATCATGTATAATTCAGACCCATAGTTGTAACATGCACAATTCTAGTGATGCAGGTTTTCTCTTTGCTAATTCCTTTGTCCAAGGTGCCTTATACAGATAGGTTTGTATGAAACATAACAATCCAAGAGAAGCTGCAGCTTAAATAAAAATCAGTCTAGGACTAGACAAAACTGTCAGGAGTAAATAAAAGAAAATTTTAAATTGATGCAAGAACAAACCAGTTATACAATACAAAGTCAGGTTATTACAGAGACACCAGGCCTAAGAATGTGGTGAAATGGTAGTATGAGAAAGATCATAAGATATAGTACGTGCTTTTTGTATGGTTCCAAGATCAGTGAAGAAATGGGTCTTCAGGAGGTGGTAGAAAGTCAGAAGGCTGATGATGACAGAAAAGTGGGCCTGAACATGAATATCTAAAATTCTTATCTTAACAGACTCTGTTGAGAATGGAGAGAAGCTGGTCCAGACGGCCTTGGACACTTTTGGCAGAATAGGTATTGTACCGTGTCATACCTCTGTCCGAGAGAGCATCAAAAATATTTTTAGTCATAGAAAAAATATGGAAGCAAAACTTTACTGGGTTACCTTAAGTTGTCTTTCTCTGGGGTGAAGCTTTTTGAGAAGAACATAATTCACAAAACACAAGTTCCTTCAGGTAAATAAGAATGCATTCAAAGAGAATGAAAGCAAATTTAACAGTGTATAAATCTGTGTACATCGGTTACTTTGTGAAACCTCCACAGTTAACATGGTTAATTCTTTGCTTTTACAGATATTGTGATAAACAATGCAGGGTATGTACGTATTTCATGCATTTGTTTTGTTCTTAAAATTTTTCTTTAATACTTCACCTCTTATCTGGATTGATGCAAAATTTTTTCTTTGGGGTTGTTAGGATTCTGCGAGATCGCTCCTTTAGCAGGATGAGTGAATTGGATTGGGGTAAGTGATAATATTCCTCAGCAGTGATGACCTTGTTTTGTCATTGCAGCTTTTTGGAATGTCCATTCAGCTGTAAAAGTGCAAGGCACATCCAAGAGTGTGTTCTCTCCTCCAGAAATGAAAGAGTTGAAGGACTGGGCAAACAGGCTATCTTCATACAGCATTAACTAGTCTCTACTTTCAACAGCAACGGGCCTCTCATGTTACTAAGGTGTCCCCCCCCCTTCATTGTTTCATGGCAGACCTCATTAACAGAGTGCACCTGCGGGGCTCCTTTTTGGTTACCAGGGCCGCTTGGGATCACATGAAGAAGCAGAAGTTTGGAAGGTACGATTTGAAGCCCTCTTACTCTTCTCCCACCCAGCTAGTAAACAGCACCTTAGCTTATAAGTTGGATCTCAAGCACACAGAAGCCACCTGGTGCTGTTCGGGTCTAATGGAGAACTTTTAATGATTATGGTCTTTTTGTTGCTAAATGGAGATCATAATACACTGATTTATATCTACTAATCCTGTGGCTTCCAGTTGGCAGTACCTGAGGCGATGGTTAGGGATCTGTGAAATGGTGATGGGTGGCTATTTGGAAGCGTGTCCAAAACATTTAAGGGTTGGAAGCACTTGGGCTTTTGTTGTATTCAAGCACCATCTATGATGTTTACTTGTTTGTTTTCCAACCAGGATTTCTCAGAGTATTGTTCCAAATTTGGTTCTGATCATTTCGATATAAACGGCAATGTTTTTTTGTGGGCAGGATCATCATGACCTCATCGGCCGCAGGCATCTATGGGAACTTCGGCCAGGCAAACTACAGCACGGCCAAGCTTGGGCTGCTGGGCTTCTCCAACACATTGGCCATAGAGGGACAGAAGTACAACATCTACTGCAACACCATTGCCCCCACTGCAGGCTCTCGTCTCACACAGACCGTCATGGCCCAAGGTCGAATCCCATCTTGTAAAGCCAGGGCCCTCAAATACTAGTCCTGCTGGCCTGCATGTTTGCATTTGTTTGTTTCTTTAATCCTAACCCATTTTCCCCTGCGCAAGTGGCCCAGTTTATTGTTGTCTATTGTTAATTTCTTTTCCATCAGAATGCCAAAAACTATTGGTTTAATTAAGGAGTTGAGGCTGAAACCTTAACATACACTGGCCTGCAGGATACTTTTTTCACACTTGTTTAGAACTTCACCCAAAATCCAAACCATTGTTCTTGTCATGGCCCACTTCTGCCGTACACAGAAAGATTGGTGGTGTTACCATGGGCACTCCTCAACTATTAAAAGCAAAAAAACAGATCTTAATCCTCCTTTGTTTTGCAATGTACCCTTTGTGGTAACATTCACTGACTTTCTTTACTGCGGTGATCAGGCACTATAGGCTCTCCGCACGCTCTTTGAGCAGGTCTTCTCTGGAAACCATTGTTCGTTTGAGGCACAAGTAGCTCTGCACAACGTGAGGCAGGTTGGGATGCTCCCATGCAGACGCATGTGTCTTCAGAGTGTGCTGCTGG
Source organism: Scleropages formosus (assembly GCF_900964775.1). Lineage (NCBI taxonomy): Eukaryota > Metazoa > Chordata > Actinopteri > Osteoglossiformes > Osteoglossidae > Scleropages > Scleropages formosus. The sequence goes on from NC_041822.1 coordinate 17,309,155, forward strand.
GCATGCTTTTTTTTTTTTTTTTTAGTTTTATTATATAATTCTGAAATGTTGGCTCCTCTTTCCAGCTCTCTGGCATCTGAACTGAGGGGTCTGTGTTGTGGCAGCGAGCATCTGACACTCTTTCATCTGTGGATGTGCCGCTCGCTGACATAGCCTTATGCTGTATTGTGTGCGCTGCCCTGCAGCCAGAGTCCCAGCTGCCGGCCTGTCCGATGCTGTCGTCCAACACGCAAATTAAGCATATGCCCTCATAGCGGCTTATGATGGGAGGCATGGGGATATGGAGGTGACATGAATAATACGGTGCCGTCTCCTTCCAGTTGTCTGTTGGCACAATCTCTTGGAGGCCAGTGCGGTGGTTTTGACCATAGGGTTGCAGATTGAAATGCGCTTCATTGCAGAATTTAACCTGAATTCTCTCACACCTCCATTTGAAAATGTAAGTCTGTTTTGGTCAGTGTTATAAAACAGATGACTACAATATTCTTGTTTTTGTGTCTGTGTGTTTTCAGATTTGCTGGATTTCTTTAAAGTGGAGTATGTGTCCCCCCTGGTACTTTGGCTGTGTCATGAGCAATGTGAGGAGAATGGGAGTCTTTTTGAGGTAAGGTTGTGGTCCCCAGTTACCAAGTCCAGTCCTTTGAGATCTCTACTCATACCTACTTGATGTTTTACATGGTGCTGAATCTATAAAACCTAAATACACCCCTTGCACCTTTCTTGTTTTTATCCTTACAGGTTGGAGGAGGCTGGATTGCTAAATGTAAGTGAACTTCACATAACTTTCTGCATAAATGTAGATGAACATATTATGCAGTTGCTCTTGATAGGCTGTCAAATATTATGTTTTCATGTAGTAAGACGGGTCTACTTAATATGTAGTAAAATATTGTGGACTAATATAAGCAATGACTTCTGGTCCTGGGAAAAATCTCTGCAGTGAGGGAGTGTTTTGAATGTGTGTCCCCACAGTGCGCTGGGAGCGAACCCAGGGCGCCATCCTGAGGCACCAGAACCAGTCTATGAGCCCTGAGGCCGTGCGGGACCACTGGGATAAGATCTGCAACTTTCAGAATGCCACCAAACCTGCCAGTGTCCATGGTGACCCACATGTCACATCAAATTAGCAACATAGCACACTGTACCTGGCATCCTTCATGTGCAAGTGCTTGCTTATGTAAATGTCTAAGGCTCATGCAATGAGTTAAAAACAACTTTCTCTGCTCCAGCGGAGTCTAACTCTGGGTGAGCCAGTATGTGTATCTCCGTTATTGCCGCAACGTGGACTAGTGTCCTGTCTAGGGTGTAGCGTTCCTCCTGCCCTGTGCTCCTGGGATAAGCTCCAGACCATGTTGACCTTGCATTGCACAAGTTGTTGATAAAAATGAGGGGAGAATGGAAATACGACAGTGCTGCACCCTGCCAATGCCAGTGGTCCCAGGACCCAGACCACTCTTGCATGCTTTTTTAAAGAATAGGAGTGTCGATATGGAGCTGCTGATCAAGAAACTGAACACAGTCGATTTTGATTTATTTTACATAATCTAGATTGCCCACATTTTTGTCAAGTCTTACGGGGATTTATTTCTGTTTTCTCTGTGCTGTACTGAAGAGGCGATGAACCAGTTGCTGGAGGTGCTCTCAGCTGTGGACATTGACACAGGGCTGGCAGGCAATCCAACTAGTGCTGTGGCCTCCACTGAGTTGGGTATTCCTGTGAGTACAGCAGTAAACGGGGTGATTCTGCTGACTGCCAGCACTGTATTGCCCCCGCTTCCCCCTTTTTTTTTTTTTTTTGTTAAATAATTGACTGACTTTTGCAGTCAAAATGTATATACAGTGCAGTGACATTCAAATCAATTTCAATTTTTTTTAAAAATTTTATTTAAATATGCAGATATCTCTAAAGTGGTAGGATGCACGTTACTGCTTATTAAAACAGGAAGAAAACTTGTGAACAAGTGCATCATCAGCTGGCCAGTAGCTGCAGTGTGTAGGTGTTAAGTCTCTCACTTCCCTTCCTTCGTCCCCCTGTCTCACACATGCCTACCACAGTAATTGTCTTCTCTGAGGAACTTTGAATCTCTACTTCATTCTTGCCGAACCATATGGGCTAATGATGTACTCTGCTGTGAGTGTTGTTTCATTGAATAAATGAATTGTAGAAGAGTACAGACTTGTATCCCTTTCTCCCTCTCAGCTATCGGCTGTGGGGCAGAAACTTGCAGAGGTGGAGTTCAGTTATTCAAACATGCAGACCATCCTTTATGCCCTGGGAGTTGGCATGTCCACCAAGGAGCCTGACCACCTCAAATTCTTGTATGAGGGTGACTCGGAATTCAGCTGCCTGCCCACCTTCGGCGTCATTCCCTCCCAATCCGTCCTAGCACACGGGGGCTTGAGCACCATCAAGGGCCTCAATATCGACTACACCCGGGTGAGCATGTGTTCGAGTCCCAGAGAGACATTGCCTTTCTTTGTGGTCTGTGTCAGTAAAAAATGTGTAAGTTTTCAGTCCGGTAAACCATAACTAGCTTTGCTCAAAATCTGTTTGTAGGTAAGTCTGCACTCAACAAAATTTATTGGGAATTGAAATATAACCTTCCTTTTTGAACTGCGTGTGGAGTAGAGAGCAGTCTTTGAAACATCTCACATTTCTTATGTCACTTACCCAGCTTCTGCATGGAGAGCATTATCTTGAGCTCTATAAACCACTCCCCACCTCAGGTAAGCTTTTTAGAGATTTTTTTTTTTTGTTGGAAGTTCAGCTATATTCATTGTATTGCATTTTATGTAGCCCCTTGCAGACACGGTTTTCTCACAGCATTGACAATCTATCAAGACTGCAAAAAAGTGCAAGGAGACATGAAACAAGTGGCATTAGTAGCACAGTCACAGATGGTCCATTTGTTAACTGCTTGTCTGTCCAACTGGCAGTGAACCCCTGCTCCCCTGCCTGAGGACATGCGATTGTTGCACATGAACAAAAATGCTGCTGATCCCATGGCATGTTAATGTGTATCAGTGCCTGGTTTTTAATTTCATTTTTAGAAATTGCAGGAGTTTTTAATATTCTTTCCTAGGGAAACTGACCTCACGGGGAATGATTGCTGATGTTCTGGACAAAGGATCTGGAATGGTCGTCCTCGTGGATGGTGATTATTATTTATGAAGTTTTGAGGAAAATGCTGTTCGTGTTGGAGCAGACTGAACCCTGCAGTGTCAGAATGCTTCAACTTCTCTCTATTTTGGTTTCCATGGTTGCACCTTAACATTTCCCTCCCTGTGCAGCTCACACATATAATGGCCAGGAGCTCGTGTGCTACAATCAGTTCACCCTGTTCCTCGTGGGTATGGGCGGCTTTGGGAAGAAGACATCCGATAAAGCAAAGGTAGCCCCCTGCTGTCGACAAGCACGCCGACTGCCAGATCAGTGCATCACCAAAGTAACACCATCGTCAGCATTGCAAACCTCTCCATCCTCATCCCACCAAGTTAAAGTATTAACTGTCCTGTCCTGCAGAACATAGTGGCAATCCCAAATCGCGCCCCAGATGCAGTGGTGACGGACCAGACCACCAGAGACCAGGTACTGTTGGACCCCTTGGGGATGCCATACCTGATTTAGTCATACTGTGTTGGTAGACCTAGGTTTTTCAGTCATGTTCACTCTCCTTTGTTTGACACTATTCGTAGAAAGTTCATTTTATGCAACAATTTAAAAACACTTCAGATGTTTCATGTGAGTTTCCGTTTGTATTTGCATGGAGCTTTTTTCATGTATTTATTATATAATCATGAGGATATGGCATACACATTTCAGAAATGCAAAGATCAGATTGTAATGCATCAGGGAAGCAATGGGATGTCCAACAGACCACCCGTGTCACTTTAACCTAGTTACTCGTGACTCCATCCAGAAAACATTTGGCTTCTAATTAGCGTTTTAAACATTTCCGGCATTTCTGTTCTATTCAAATTGGAAATGTGTGTGTGTGTCAGCAGCACTGCAACAAGCATCTTCCACATAGTAGCAAAGAACTGCATCCTCCAAACGTGCTGCTGCACTTGATGCAGAGAGCTGTGGTTTTTGTGTAGACCAGCACTTTGTCTTTTCCAGGCTGCATTGTATCGTCTGAGTGGCGATTTTAACCCACTGCACATAGATCCCAGCTTTGCAGCTCTGGGAGGTGAGCACTCTGCCTCTCTCTCTGTTGCTCCATCGAAACCCAGACCTCTATCAGTGTCTTTCAGACCTTGCTTCAGGGTTAAGATAACTGTTCATATTTAACTTTTCTTGCTTACACAGATTATACACGTTAAACACCCCTAACATTGTCTTTTTTTTAAATTTTGGTAGTGAAGGAATTTAAATTTAAAAAAAAAAAAAAAGCTTATTTGTTTCTTTTTTTTTATATATCAGAGATTTTGGATGAATGTGAATATGTCTAATACATTTTTTTTTTTTTTTTTTTTTTTTAATAAAGGCTACAAAACACCCATTCTTCATGGGCTCTGCTCCTTTGGTTTCGCCGCTCGCCATGTTTTGAAGCATTATGCGAACAATGATGTGTCTAAGTTCAAGTCCATCAAGGTGAGGCTTGCATATGCTACTGCAGCCTGATTTCTCTGAGCTGTGTCATGCAAGGGTACATCTGCATGCATTTCTGTGGCTTATTCCCTTATTGAAAAGGAGCAGACATGGCAAAAATTCTGTAACACAAGCAGCCAAGGTACAGGAAGTAAAGTTGAGTTTTCAAAGGTGCAAATATTTTTTTTTTTTTTTTTAAAAAACTAACCTGTTTTCTAAAATTTCTGCTTATTGTGGAATGAACTTGACCTGTATTTACTTTCCCATCCTATTAGCGAAGTGTACCCAAACAAAATAGGAGTGTGGGACTGCTTTAATTCAGCTTTGTTGCACAGTGTTTACGTATTCTGTTGATGATGGATGTTACAGGTCCTGATGAGGTGAAATGAATAGGATGCAAATTGGAGACAAATGGTTTTCACTCCTTTTTAAATTTATTTTTACTGTAGCTTGAAGTTAGTTTTAAAAAGTCTTGGAATTTCTTAATTTCTTGAAGAACCTCACTGTTGAATAAATTGAAGCAAACATTTTATTATTGAATGTGGCTTGGAGGTAAAACTGACTTTGGAAAAACTGTCACATCTGCACCTTCATTTGAGGTGCCAGTGTACATAAAAATATCGGCATTTGTGTGTAAACCATTTTACTAAACTGAGGAGGCAGTATTGCGAGGATCAGCATCAACATATTAATACAAAACTTGTATTTACTATTGGTTTTTGTAACTAATGCAAATAAAAGTAGACAGTTTCAGTGCTATTTGTCTGAAGTGAGACTGGTCACCTGTTCAAAGGTTGAATTCATGCTAAGACCTGTACTGCACACTGATTTAAAATGTGAATAAAAGCATGTAAATATATACCAGAGAAATGAACCAGTAGGTGACCTCATGGTCTCTAAACATGGAGTCTATCATTTTTCCCAGATGAACAGGTCTGATCAGTGAGAATTGTAAATTATATCAGGGGGTCTATCACCTGCCTGGGACTAAACCTCAACCACAATTGAACTGTGCAACAGTAGGTTGTGGAACTGATTTGAAAGAACATTTGGGAACCCACTTCTCTAAGCTACTCCACTATTGCCCCAAAAGCAAGATGCTAAAGCTGGATTTGCGTAACAGGTGAACTGCGGTTGCTTTTGTTGCGCGGTCTAACGCTGCTCTCCTCGTTCCTGCAGGTGCGCTTCGTGAAGCCGGTGTTACCTGGTCAGACCCTGCAGACGGAGATGTGGAAGGAGGGCAGCCGAATCCACCTTCAGTGCAGGGTGGGGAATGCCATTCTTCTGCAGAAAGAGCGTTTCTGGGTGGACTGGGATGCCTGAAAGCGCTGGGGTTGTTCTTCTGTTCTTCCTCCCAGTTTGATCTGGATATTTGTCTGGCTAAAGGGCTTGTTAGTAGGAGCTGCACTCACATCCTGCTCATGTAATATGAAACACTTTCTAATCATGCAGTGTTTTCCCCAGATCAAAGAGACTGGAGATGTGGTTTTAACAAGTGCATATGTAGATCTTCAGGACATCACAGATGCGGCACCTTTGGACAGACTCCCAGAGGTAATGCCCACATGGTGCTGGAAACCCCCACAAAAACACATAGCTCTGTTAACATCATGTTGACTAAAAGAAGCAACCGCTTAATTCACACTAAGAAACAAGTGTGTTCGGTATCTTATTTTTGTTTAAAATGTCCTTCAGACAAGGGGCCTGCAGAGCGACCTTGTGTTTGCAGAGATCGGGCACCGCATCAAAGACTTTGGGCCAGAGCTGGTGAGGAAGGTCAACGCAGTCTTCCAGTGGGAGATCACCCAAGGGGGACGCACCGCAGCGCAGTGGAGTGAGTGGGCACAGCACACACACTGGGGGGATAATATGCATCCTGACAGCTGGGCAACATACACGCACCAGGACTTACACTTTGGAAGTCTGTCCATCAGACGCATGTACAGTATTCACAGGTCAGATGACCCTGCAGTAAACGTAAAGAGCATTTCAGTTTAGGCCACTGCACAGCAGGTTCTCGCACCGAAACAACTGCACAGCGACTGCAATGAGCATTCACATGCCGTACACCATCTGCCCATCAGTTTGGTGCCAACTCATTTCATTCTTGGTGTGTGAATATCTGATCCGAGCTCGCAAAACCACAGTGACATGTGCTCTCCCTGCTGTTCAGCTATTAATTTAAAAAGCGGGACTGGGTCCCTGCAAAAGGGTCCGTACAGCGGCAAGCCAGACGTTACCTTCACCCTTTCTGATGAAGACTTCATGAAGGTGGTTCAGGGAAAGTTGGACCCACAGAAGGTACAGTGGTGGCAGTCTGCCGTTTTTCACTGTTCACATAAAATCTTCATTTGATTGGACTGAGAATAAAGTTCAGCCTTTAAAGAATTAAAATTTTAGTAGAAAGGGCCATCAGGTAGTGTAGTGGTTAGAGCTACTACCTTGAGGTAAAGAAAAAAAACGAGGTTCGAATCCTCACTCTGCTGTAGCACCCTTGAGCTAGGATTTTTACCCAAAATTAATCTGATTAAAAATACCCTGCTGGGTAAATAATTGTAAGTAGCTTAATAACAAACCTAACATTTTAAGTAACTTTGGAGCAAAGTGTGATCTATATGAATTAATAATTCTTGGTCACTGATTCCTTGCAGGGATATTAAGGGAGTAGATAAGACCACTGAGGTTAAATGAAGGGTAGAATCTTCATAGGTTAATCTTGCATGATGAGTTTGCTGTGGGTGTTGGGGAACCTCAGAGATCAGACTTCAATTTTACAAGGTTGTTTAGTAGAGGCCATTTTTGTAGTTAAATATGTATTCCATGCTGCGATTTAAATGGTTGCCCAAATTAGTCGGTTGTTAATCTTGTTCTCTGTTCTTGCCTCAGGCCTTTTTTGCTGGCAAGCTGAAGGCAAAGGGCAACATCATGCTGAGCCAGAAGCTGGAGACCATTCTGAAGGACTATGCCAAGTTCTGAGGTTGTAAAACAAGCAGCTAAGAGCTCTTGGCTACAAATGATCATGTCATGTTCTATCCAGCTCTGAGATGAAACATCAGGAGGCTGTACTTGATATGGATAAAATGAAAGTGCACATAACTGCTTTCATTTATGGTTTTGTTTGATTAATTTCCAAGTTTCCAACAATAAACTACTGATTCAGTTGAAGAGTTATACTTTTCACTATGCATTGAAAAATGGACTATTGTGATCTGTGTACTTACTGCTGCACTAATGTAAGTAATACTGCTAGAGGACCTAAATAAATCAGCATTTCACCATTTTTCAGAGAACCTGTTTTGCTTTTAAAATTGAGAAGGGGATAAGAGATGGTAAAAGTTCAAGGCCCATGCCTTCAATTGCTTGATATTTAGTGGTGACTGGATTAACAGCCTCTTCTCGCAGTGAGGGAGGACATAATGTCTATAACCACTTGTCCCGAGCAGGGTCATCTGCTGCAAGGCACCACAGAGCAGGCCCTGGCCAAACCCGCTGCGCTACCGCACCCCCTGCCCCCCAGGACACACACAGAGTACAATAGGGCCCACTCTTGAGTGAAAGCCACCCTAGCAATCAATTAATTAAATGGTATTCTGAAAGTTGGGTTTTCCTACTATTCACTTCAGTATGGTACAACAGATAGCACTGATGTTTAGTTGGCTTGAATCTAGTTCAGCTATTTCATCCCATCGTTTAAAGCCATGTTTTCAGGTGAACTGGTGGCAAAATGGTCTTGTGATGTACTTCTACAAGAGGCTCCTGACCACTGTGACCTTGCATGGGACAGATGAATGGACTAACCTCTATAGTAGCTTTAGCATGTATGGTTAACCACACTAATGACAATGTAATTCTGAATTACATTATTATTTTCACTTTCACAGCAAATCCATAACAATGCTGCCCTGATATCTAGTTCATTCTAGGAACTTGACAGTAATTCAGAACAAGATGTAAACTGAACTCAGAAGGCCACAATCTACATGTGCTACTCACAAAATACCAGTATTTTAATAACAGCAGCAGTTGTTACATCAAAGCAATTTGTAATCCTTTCTTTATAATACAATTTGATTTACAAGGTTTCCATATATCCATTATAAAAGACTCATCTATGCACATACTGTATTCATAGATTAAAGGCTAAAAGCACTGAAAACTAATGCTGATTGTTCTGCTTGGATGTTTTTTGTTTTGAACCTCACCAAGTCACGTCCCAGAACAGTCAGGAAGGGCATAATAATGAGTAATACAGTGCAGTACAAGGTCCTGCAGATTAATTCACTACAGATTAACCCTTTGTGGCTATTAGCCTTCTACATTTGAAAATGCTCACAAAAAAATTAAATGTTGAAACAATTTAATCTCAAGCACATCAAAAATGTGCAACTTATTCAGATGGCACAAGGTCATTGAATCCAACAAAGGATGGGGGGGGGAAATTCAGATTTCTGAACTCTGAGGACTAAAGCATGCTGCCTCTATAATTACTGAAGATAACACCTCCTATGCTTATGACAATAAATATCACTGGTATTTCACACAAATGCTATTAAAATTCTTACCTTTACATGAATACCCAATGAAGCAGGTCTGCAGTTCTAGTTGCTCTGTCATTTATTTACATTAATTTTACACCACAGTGTGTGGGGTGTCCAGAGCACGTGACAGCAGCGTGGGCACCTTTCAGAGAGCAGGGACCCTTCACAGCCCCTGCCTCTGGGACAAGAGCTGCTCTCCACCTCCCACACAGTGCTGCGGCCATGGCAGGAAGGGTACACGCATTGGCATATGCTGAACAATGGCAGAAATGGAGCAATACCTCCGGACCTCTGTTCTCTATACATATACACTGTACAAACTTCCTTCTTCTGTGATGTGTGCTTCTGTGAGCCACCCAGGCCTGTACCTGTTCTCATTCTTTTACTGAGGGGGAAAAATATATAGATTTTTATACATATTTTATATACAAGTTCCAAAAAAGTTGTTATATATTCGCTGAATCTATAATTGATCATTTTGCTAGAATGAGAATGACTGTTAAGAGCACAGTTCTGTTAGAAAGGTCCATTTCACTGGAAACCTCGGCAGTCACGTAAACAGCACAGTTGTGGTCCAGGCAGCCAATCGCATGCCACCACCCAAGGGCTACAGCTGGAGGGGGTGGGCAAGACGGCCCACGGCACAAATGCACTACATAATGAACTTAATATCGTTCTTTGGGTTGCTGTTGCCAGTGCCATAACGGTCAGGGAGGATGCGCATCTTCATGGTGCCATCGGCACCGCAGGAGAAGATGTGGTTAGCAGGACCGGACTCTATCTGCATCACGCCCGTGCCCAGGTTCCGGAAGAGGGACTGCCGAGTATGTTCGCTGGAGAAAGTGTGCAGCAGGCCCTGGGTGGTCAGGCTCCAGATCTGCAGAGCAAAGCATCACATGGAAACAGACAGTTTAACAAGGATGAGCAAATGGATTTTGAAAAGACTTGACTAGATATTCAGCTAATTTTGGTTTTCTAATCTTGATGATATGATTTTACATGGTACTCAAGTGAGAAGAAATGGGAAGGTCCGATCTGGTGTGGTGTAAAAGGGACCTCGGCATGTTATACTGATAAGGTGGAAACCAACCTGACCGACTCTCCGGGAAGACGGATTTACCTTGATGTTGCCCTCTGCAGAGCCGCTGATGAAGCAGTCCTCCGTGGGGTCCACCGCCAGTGCCTTGATGGGCGAGTCGTGAGCCTGGAAGCTCTGCCGGGGGCTGCGCAGCCGCAGGTCCATCACGCAGATCCAACCCTTCCGGCCTCCTGAGATCAGCAGCTGCTGCCTGGAGGCCAGAGACAAAACGGTGGCCCCCGACTCATGGCAGGTGAAGGCTGGGGGGGGGGAGAGCAGGAGGGGAAGATTCGTTTTATATGGATTCATAGCTGCACAAACTAGTGAACAGGAGGTCAGTACATTTTAGAACTTGTAGGGAGAAAGTGCCGCCGAGTCAAATCTGACACACAGCTACTATTCACTGATAGCAAAGGAACAAAAAATAAAGTTTCTAAAAATTATTAGAAGCATAAAACATCCTTCCAGAATTGAAGGGTTGACTCACCGTGAACCAGGCTGTTGACAGGTGTGACCAGGGTATCCCAAAGGCACACGTTTCTGTGGGAACACAGATCACCTTCATTTTGGCAGATGTATAACAATTCTCATCCATCATCTACAGTCCAACAAAGGTCTCTCTCTCTCACTCTCTCACTCCCTCTCAAACACGTCTGTGGGAAGAAATCAGAGCGGCAGGAGGAAACTCATGAACACAGGGAGAACATACATACTCCACACAGAGATTCAACCCTATATGTGAATATAGAGCCCAGGAGCTGTGAGGCCCCAGCACTACCTACTCCACCAACATGTAACTCTACATAGTAGCAAGAAGATATATAGAGACTGATGGTCCTGCTGCAGGTGGGGGGCTAGTAAGGTATTCAGCAATGTCAAAATGCTGCCATTTGAGGAATCGACCAAATGGCGCCTCTGCTTGACCGAACTCTTCTCCACACACCTGTTGTCCGAGGAGAGTCCAGCAGTAGCAATCAGGGATGAAGAACCCACAAAGACAAAATCATGAGCCGTCTTGTTGTGGCACTGCAGGGTCTGTCGGAGAGCAGACACTTGTCAGATTTCAAGCGGGAGTTCGGTGGGCCTTTGGCGATGAGGAAAAGGAGGATGAGGTGAAGACGACAGAATTTGCCTGCTCACCAGATATGGTTTAGGTGTGTTCCCTGTCATGTTGGTCTGCCACAAGCTGAGGACTCCATCTGCGTCTACAATGCCGAACTGCAAAGCACGAAACGTGGCACAGGACCGGTCACGTCAGATGGAGAGCAGTAGTCACTTACACAATTCATGCATGCATACAAAGGCACAGAGAGCTACTGAATTTTTTTTAAACAAACACTCCTGGTTGGTGTGCACCCCTGCTGACTTGTTAAACAAAAACTTACTTTGTTTCCTTGGTGATTGAACCTGATGCGTGTGACCCTGGAGTTGCCTGGACTCCGGTAGCAGATGATCTGCTGAGAATGACCCCATTCGAACATCCGCACGCTGCCATCCTGGGCACCTGTGAGATCTGGGGCGACGTGGGAAATGTGTGTGTCCTCCATTAGTCTCCTCTGCATTCTCCCCATTACATTCATTCCTCCAGCATAGCATAACCATCCAGTTGTTTGGAATTCAAGAAACTTAAGTTCAGAATTCCAAAGAATCTCTAATCAGAATGTATTGAAATTCTACTTAAGAAAATTTTTTTTTTTTTTTTAAAAAAGTACAATAAATCTATGGAATTTATTAGTTACTTGACAAAGACAACAGTATTACTACAATAAAAGTTGTGAACAAAGATATAGAGGGAGCATGATAAAACATCGCAAACAATATCCGTGGCTTGGAGGACTTGATTTTGTTGCTTGAGCAGAAAAATTATATATGTACTTACAGTATGGTAAGGTTGGATGGGAGGTCATCCGTCTCACATTGTTTATGTTTCTTTTTATCAGCTGTGAAGAATAAAAGCAGGAGTGACGCATTTAAAGTATTCGGGAACGAGATGCAGATATTGGACCCAGAACAGCAAAGTCCAGAGTAACAATGACCCAGCCAAAACACTCACTCTGAATTACAATGCCAAGTGAATAACCCTAACCTTAAAATGTGATGAGTGTGAATAAAGAATGAAGAGGACAGAGGAACGAGCGTTAACGTTGGACCCCTCACCACAGAGGCTCCGCGGCCCGTCTGCATGCTGCCCAGCCAGGGCATGTTGATGGGGGTGCCGGGGCTGCTGTGAGTGTATGGGGTGGTGCCTTGCAGGGTACCAAAGTCCTCCCGAGCGTGGATAACCAGGAAGTCCTCACTTCTAGGAAGAAGATTAAAAAGAGTGAAACTCAAGGCAGCTCATCCTACACCTGTGACTTTGGTGTAATGAGCAAAATGAAAAGACATCCGGTTCCAATGGCGTTCCTAAGTTGAACAGCCACTGTACATAATGAGAAAGCTGTGCATCAATGCATAGAACGCTATAATACTCACTAGATACACAAGAACCATTTGTTCATTCGTATATTCTTATTTACGCATTATGTATTTTATAAATTTCAGTAAAGCAGTTTTTCCTCTGATGTGCAAGTGTTTAGGGGGGAGGAAAGGGCCATTTGGACATGATCAGACATTGGATCACCCATTCCCTCACTGGTTGAGGTGAGGATTTAGTGTGTGTATGTAATAGAGCCCCTGATTCCCTCAATCATCATCCCACCCATCCACCTACCCTTTTGCCTCAGCTTCATCATCCACCCAAGTGAGTATCTGGGTAGCCAGAATGGAGGACACATCCAGCTCCTGGATGTCATGACTCGAGGCAATCACCAGGCAGTTGCGGTTAGCCTGCATGAAAAACAAACAAACAAACGAGTATATAAACAGCTCTGAGACTGACACTAATCCTCCCAACCCTTGAGTCAAGAGTTTTCAGCGGTACCTTGTTGATTGCAAAGGCCGTGATGATGTCGGACTCTTTGTGGATAATTCTAGCCTTGCCCCCAGGGTATCCCAGATCAGTCTCCACCTGTATGGCAGAAAAGGCACCAGGATCACTCACAATCTCGCTCAAGTACTGTCATGTTACACAGACTGAGGAGCATCCTCCGAAAATACTCATTCTGATGGACGCAGCCTCAATTCAACAAGCGACAATTACACAAAGAAGTTTTTTTTCCAAAAAAAAAAAAAAAAATCAGTGCTAAATGTTAGTATGTACAATGGCACACAGAGAGCGAAGCACCAGCATACAGACAGCAAATAAATACAGAATGAGCCACAAAGCATTCAGAGCTTGATTGAGCATGAAGCTGCATTTACACAGGGAAACACCGGGTCTGATGGGACGGAAAAGGCAATCTACTGCACATGGAATATAAAGAACAACAACACACAAAAACAATGGGCTTATTTGTGGCAATTCACTATGTTCATGCAAGTCAGTGTCCCTGATTTGGAAATTCAAAGTGACATATGAAACAATGTCAGTCAGAATCTATTTGTACTGGAGTACAATCTGGCCTCTGAAGACCTGGACTCCAGTTACTGCCACGTAACAGTGCTGGGGACGTGACCTTGCTTCTGCGGGAAAAACGGCCTGGTGGGTATGCATTCTTCAAGACTAACTGCTTACAATAAAAAAAACCCACAAGTGTTCAAAAACTTTCAATAACAGAAGCAGAGTTTAATTCAATTATAATAAAAGAAGCTTAAAATTTTAATCAAGACTGCATGAATGGTGTATGTATTTATAGCTATGAGTTATGCAGGAACAGTTTTAAAATTCATTTTTAAATAAATTTAGCATTTTCTGAAACTAAAATTGTTTTAAGTGCGGTTTGAAATTCACAAATCGCTTGTGCCAATTTGATCCTATGAATTTTTCGGGATCTATAAGATTTTTCTTTAAAACTGAAACCTGTCTTGTCAAGGTATTAAATTATAACCTCATGTGAACATGACCGTATGCCACAGCTAAGCAGCTTTTTCAATAAAACCATGCAGTGGTTTTGATCATTCAAAATGTACACATGTATTTTTTTTGAACTTCAGGTCTTGAAACGGGTTAGAAAAAGCAAAAATGATGTGTGTCAGATGTTCCAGCCAAAAGACAGTTACCACAGGGGACCTGAACTGCATGGTTTTACAGTAATGGCGCCGAGTCGACGTCCTCCCCCCTGCTGGGTGTGAGGAAAGCAGTACCTGATTGAAGCTAGGCTCCTCCAAATTTTTGTTACTTTCACTGTGCTCCTCACCCGACTTAACCAATCAAGTTGCCACGAGACAGACAGAGAAATGGAGTGAATCATGCAAGTCAGTAGATCATGTAAAATGCAAAGTCAGACTGTTAATACACAATTAGACAGCAGCGTAAACCCATAAGTGGAAATCAGGTACAGCCAAAGTTGATCAAGCGTCCGAGTCGAAACAGGACGAGGGAGACGTTCAATAATGCGCAAGTTCCCGCACAAAGATTTGTCCTTAGACACCTACTCAAATATGGTCAATAACACAGCTCCTGTCATAGCCAAAGGAAATTTCATTGACTAATCCGATCTGCCATAGAAATCAGGTTGGGGTTCTCTTTAAGAGGAATAGCATGGCGTTTTACCGTGCTGTGTGTACCCCTGATGTTTTGATTAGTCACTTTCATTTTTAATTATCTTAGCATTGTTAATGAAAAATGCTTAATCTCAAAAGGAGCCAGAATGTGCTACAATTACACATATTACAAATATTTTCATAAAGACTGTCAAAACATTTTCAGTACATACCTAAGTCAGATTAGGCTCTTTTTTTTTCCCTTATTTTTCCATTTTCTTGTTTGTGGTGGTACTTTTTGGGATAACTTTCATATACTGACATAAGGTCTCCATTTGGATTTAAAAACGACACTAACAATCCATTACTGAGAGCAAAATAAAGAGGTATAAGAAAAAAAAAAGCATTTAAAGGAATGCAAAATGGGTTATAGAGTTGTCTCACCATGGGGGGTAAGGTTATTAAGCATCTTTATGAGAATCAGAGAAAAAAAAAAGTGGCCTGGGGTACCGGTATGTCAAAGTAAGAGTTATAGTAACTAAGTGACAAGTAAGAGCACTTAGATTTATATTTACAAAGTAATAATAATAATAATAATAATAATAATGTCAACTTCCCCTTTAAGTAGCACCTATACAGTCCAGGTGTTGTTTAAAAGGGCACCTTAAAGTGCTTCATAAACGTTCCAGTGGAACCTTCAGAGCAACAGCTTACTGTTGAAACAATTACTAAACTGAAAAAACATACTAATCACGTGAACTGCACAGAAATTAGAACAATTAAATATGAAAAGGGACATCCATGCAACATGGCAGAATGGCAAGGATTAGTCAGGTTGCCGAAAGGGAAAAACATCACCACCTCCTTTCACCAAAACCCAATTTTGCAGGCAGTGCTTGTGCTAATGGTACATGTCACTGGCATTTGCATGCTACTAGTGTGTATGAGCCCAAAGCTACTCACTCGGACCAGTTCAACTTGCCAAACTGCCACTCATAATAGGCTGAAATAAGGTGTGTTTAAGCACTCTGCCCGTGTCTAGGTGTCCGTCCTGCTGAGGACACTCGGCATGTACCTCGTTCGGATCCCGCTTCTTGGTGAATATGTTGCGGATGAACGTCTCCTGCACCTCCTCCTGCTTGACCAAATACTGCCACAGCCTCCGGACTGCCAGTGCCGAATGGTGACTTGACCTGCACACGTGGGGCACACATGCTCTGGTCAATCAGCCATAATCATGTAATTGTACGGATACTACCCTGTCCGCATCGTACTCGTCAGCAGAACAGATTTTGTGACGTGGCTAAGCTTGGCTACTGTAAGACTGAACCAGCAAGCATCAGAGATGCAGGATGTTCATTATACTTGAAAGGACTTGTGTACATTTGTGTGTGTGTGTACCACAGGTATTTTAATCAAATATATTAGTGATTGCAGAGGGTGAGAATTTTAAGCAATTTTCAAGATAAATGTGCATGTATGTACATTATGTATAATTTATGAGTTAGCTAAATGAATAAATGTAAATGTGTTTTCTGAGCTCATATGAGGACTACCTGAATGGGGTGTTAGTTGGCTCAAAAAGGGCTTTGTGGCGGAGGAGGGCAGGACCCGCTGCTGGAGTTTCATCCAGAGGGTGTGTCGAGATGTACTTAAGTGGTGGGCCACCAAAGATCTCTAGCCTCTTCTGCAGCAACTGTTCCCAACGTTGGAGAGTCTTGAGCACGTTGTGGCACAGTGGGGAGCATACTGGCAGGTCTGCAGGCCAACAACAACAACAACATTAGAACCATTGATCTCGAATCCAATGGCCATGAGTAATAATCCAATGGAACCAGCAACAGCAGACAACTTTTTTGCTGCCAACTTGTTTCCTCTCGGCTACACATTGTATGTATCTGAATCACTGTCACTACATGGATCCAGCAGATCTCGTGTCCAGATGTGAGGTCACACAGGCCAGCAGTTAAGCCATCATCATATAATATGGTCCAACAACTCTTTTAGAGATTGACACGTTATAACAGAAATGATCTCTCACTTGTTCTCTCTTAACCACGTCCCAGTTAAAACCTATTTCAGGTCTAAATGCAATCTCAACAACCACACGTGAGTTGAATTACCTAAAAGGTCGTGACCTGCCATGGGGTAGAAGGACTTCAGGTTGACCAACACCAACTGCACCATGGCCAATCGCATTAGACACCAGCTGGAGAAAAAGGACAACTCACAAATGACTCAATGCAGTGCATCATTACATTTAAATAAATAAGCACCAGTAATAAAGCTTTATGTAAAACTCATATTTTCCGAGGACTGCAGGAGAGGTCATCTCTATGCATTTCAAGCTTGAAGCTTTTGGTTCACTGGTGAACCAGATCAGCGCAAGGGAATGCTGCCAGTAAAAACTCTGTACCTGTATGAGTTGGGGTTGGAATGTTCTTGAAGCAGAGCATTGGAATCAAAAATATCTTCTTCCTCTTCCTCACCTTCACTGCCCTGACTCTCCTCAGAATCATACTCTACCCTGCTCTCGGAGGGCGGAAGGAACGGCTTTAGGTAAAAAAGAATGGGGCAGGGAAACAAAAAAGAAACATGAATATGCCAAGAAAGAGAGAGATATGAGGTCTGAAGACCCTACAAATGAAGCCGAGGACACGAGAGATGACAGAACTCCCACAAAGGAGAGATCCAACACTAACAGAAACACTAAAACGAGTGCAGAAAAAAAAAGATCATCAACTGAATGACTTGACACCTAGCTATTGTTATGACAACACAGATTATGATATTGTTTATTGCCTAATGTCAATGTCTTAATTTACTATATTTTGGCCCTGGCAGTCCTGTTAGTCACTTGGATGGGAGTCAAAAAAAGTGAAAAATACAAGGGTAGCGGCAGCCCCAGGGCTCATAACAAGCACCTTCAAACAGGAACACTTCAAACTGAGGGAGTAACCACTGTGATGCATTTCCCACTACAATAACAACACAGAGTCTGGCAGATAAAGGACATGTCCTCTGGAATTTGAGGAAGGCTCTGAGATTTGCACGACGAGATTATCTGAGACGGTACCTTTGCAATGAAGTAATCCCAGATGCTGAGCTCAGGGGGCACAAATTCCTCCTTGAAGATGGAGGTCTCCTGCTCCACAACAGGGCTTGGGGGACCCTGGGGACTCTCTGCGGAGGTGCTCCTCGATGAACGCAAGTGGAAGCGCTTGGACTTCCTGTCCAAGTCGTCGCCTGCTGAGGACAAAGATTAATTATGCAAAACACCATGCCATGAATGTGCATCTTCTTATATTAAAGGAGTTACTGTTCATTTCCAGTAATGCTTATGTCAGTGTCTTATCAGCAAGGCCATAAAACACAATATTCTGTACACAGGAAAATATTCAAACTTAAGACAGTTGAGCTATAGAGATTGAAACCTGGTGCCTGAAACAGATAGCCATAGCTGTATCCTCTGATTCATGGTATTATCCAGTTATTATTACTATTGTTACTTCTCACTGTTATCCACTGAGGAACCTCTTGTCCAATATAGGGTTGGAAGCATAGATTGAGGCAGGGCAGACACCATATGGGTCACCAATCCGTCAGAGAAGGGGGGGGGGGGGGAGGGAGGGGAAAAAAAAAAAAAAAAACATTCTTGCACAGTACAAGCAATCTAGAATTGCCAGTTCACCCAAAACACATGTCTGAACTGTGGCTGGGAACCAGAGCATGCAGAGGAAACCCACACAAACGTAGCGACAACATGCAAACTCCATACAGGCCCAGCTAGATTTGAACCAGTGCCCAAGTCCAGAGCACAGGAGCTGTAAAGCACCAGCGCTACTGTGCCAGCTTCCTGCTATGACGACAATTATTATACCATTACATTAAAAACCGTATCCAAAAAAAAAAAAAAAAAAAAAATCACCAGTCTTTAATGTTTAATGCAGGCAAAATGATATAACCAAGTACCAAATCTCAAATACAATGTACTCTGTAAATGCCTTGGCAGTAATGACTTTAGGTGACCATGCCAACAAATGCACTGTTGAATTGCACCAGATTCTCCTGAGGTTAAACACAAATTCACATTCAGAGCAGCTGCAACTGTGAGAGAGACACACACACACACCCCCAAGGGCTGCATCCAGACATTTAGCAAGTTAAATTACACAACAACCAGTCCCAGTTTCGGACTGTGAGACACACTGCTAGGGGCCTAGCACAGACATATAGTAAGTTAAATGTAATTACATAATTCTATTTTGGACTGCTAGACAAAACGCACCCTGGGGCTCAGCACATCTCATCTCATATTAAGTTAAATATCGCTACAGTTTTGGACGTAGAGCTGTACCCACCCACCTGAGGGGGCTTTGGGCAGACACAGCACATGAAGCAAAAATGGAGTAACAGCTTAGAAGCGGGAGACACACCCACCAGATGGCAGCCTGAAGGGGCTGCGCTTGTCTGCAATGGGCACACGGGCTCCGCCCCCGAATACAGCGGCCCACAACTTGCTGTTGAGTGGGTGGGCCACGATGCGGAAGAGCTCGTTGCTGGAGTGCGTGGCAAGGCCGTGCACAAACAGGCTGAGGTACACGGCTGTGAGCACCTCGCACAGCAGGACTGTGAGGCCCGGCTGCGTCTCCTCCCCCGCCGAGCTCAGCAGTCGCACCAGTGTCAATATACCTGGAGGGTCCAAAGCCACCACATTATTCATCAAGGAACCCATCAGTCCAAGACCCTTTTTATTTAGGAGTTATGTGGCTCCTTAGGGATTTGAGAATTCATGCGGTTATCAGAAAATGAATAGAGTGCATCTAAGTTCCCAAAACAAAGACAAGCAGATTTATTTTCTTTAAAAAAAAAAAAAAAAAAAGCTGGTGAATGCACACAGTATCTGCTCTTAATCGAGCAGACAGTGAAAGTGGTATGATTTAATGCCCCTCAGTATTTACACATCTGCAATATAATCCTACCCAGTACAGGCTGGAGATTAAGGGCTTACAAAAACATACATGCTTTCTTCCATCTCAATGACAGGTCAGCGACCCAAATATGGCCCTTGGAGTTACAGCTACCCAGTTGGCAAACTAGAATGGCAGTATGGGGGCACAGCGGGAGGATTATCATAACTGCTTTACATTTTGTCAATGAGTATGTATGTGTACATACAAGTCCAGTCTGTGTATATGCACACATGTGCAAAGTAATGAGTGTACACATACCTGGCCACTGTGCTGGGGACGTGTTCGGAAGGACGGCCTCGTCCATGCTCACGGTTCGTGCCGGGTGCTGCTGGGAGAGCAGGAAGCTCTGGTACACGGTCCCGGTGAAATGGTTGGCTTGTCTGACCATCACAACAAAGCTCCCATTAGAGGGGATGAACACCAATGAGATGAGTGTATTTTTGTATGCGCTCCATTTCAGAAGATTTGATACAGAGCACTTCGCAGCACAAACGTATACAAAGCACCGCACTGCATGACAGAAAAACAGAACTGTCAGCCTAATAACATATACAAAATGTGGCATGTAAACTCAGATGCCCAGAGGGCATGAAGAAGAGTTATTACAATGGCTGAGAGAATGCAGAAACTCAATAAAAGAAAACCCAACGCAGAATGGAGCCACAAGACATGCAAAGACACGCAGTGATTCATTCTGCAGCTAGCCTCCGTGGAATTGCTTAGGAAGGCGGGCTCATGAGGCCACATCATCACAACAATAACCTGTGACACACACTGCAGCATCGCCGCCGGCAGCTGCGTGGTACGGCACGTGTTGACATGCGGAGTGCAGTGGAACATAGCTCACGAGGGGCATGTGCTGCGGGTACAGCATCAGTACTCTCAGCTTGCAGAGTTGTGCAATGGCTTTGGCCAGTTTCATTATTTTTTATTCATTCTTTCTTTTCTCCAAAGTGACTTACAATGATAAGCTACTTACAGATATCACAAGAGGTTTTTTTTTTTTTTTTTGGTGATATGGTGTCCTTTTGATGACAATAAGGTACAAGTAAAATGATCTAAATTCAATTGCAATCTATTTTGATTTATTAGCACAAACTACCTTCACTTTAGACATAACAGAAGAGTTGTTTTTTTTTAAAAAATAGACTGCAACTGCTAACAGGTGTTAAATCAATATCTGCAGTCAAATAAAACCTAATTTATGCTGTTGGAACATATATTCCACCTTTTTTTTTTTTTAAAACACAATTACAATAATGACTACCATGCATGCATGACCTGTAATACCTGCAATAAAACGGCTCAGTAAAACAATACATGAATGGAAAAAATGAATGGAATCTCAGCTGGTCTGATGAACACCTTCCTAGACAAAGGAGTGAAATACCACAGAGGTGTGCAGTTCTACGTGTGTACCATACTGAGGTAGAGCCTTCAGCTCAGGAACACTGACTGCATTGTGCTGTAGGGCCCTGGGACATGGGGGAAGGTCAGCGCACAGACCTACCTGAAGCTGCGCCCATCACACAAACACTGGTAAATGCAAGCGGACAAAGATGCTGCTAGGGTGTGCATCACGTAGATCTGGAAGAGAGAGACGTTGGCTGTCAATGAAAATCTCCTTCTGTCCACAACATCACAGCCTTTCCTGCCGTTGCATGTTCACGACAGTGACTCAAATCTGTTCATGTTACTTCAAGTACAGGTCTGACTATCAGTGTGGGAGAAATCCAGAGCACCAGGATGGCCGTTTCTGCTGATCGCAACCAGCTGAAATAACTTCCGTTACGCACTTTGGAGGTGATTTGGGACTTTAAAGACTTGCAGGCCCTGTGACCTTGGAGATATGCGTTTCCCATCCTCCCACATGAAGAGGCAGAAGCTCAAACTGTGGCTGACCTTGTTGTTGATGATGCTGGGGTGGGGGGGTGAGTCCAGGGCATTGATTGTGTGCAGGATGTCATGGGTGAGGTTGCTCAGGTGCACGATGGGATTGGCCACCACTGTCTTGGCGCTGGCTGTGCAGGCTAGCAGGAGAGGGATGGAGGACTTAGGCTGGAGCAGGCTGAAAGCAGCTGACTTTGGTGGATCTTCCTGTGGAGCGCAGAACACAGCAGGTCCGCTAGTCAGTTACTCTGAAACTGGGCATGCATACATACACACGCAAGTGGTCAAGAACTAGGTTAAAAAACTAAAAAAAAAATTACAGAAAAAGGTACTTTGCAAGGTATCTCTGTGGATTAAAACTCAGGAAAAGCAACTCTGCACATATGAGCAATTTCCAAAGTATTTGGCTTTAAACGGTATTCCATGTTTATAAACATATCTCGTGAATTTTTGACATTTTGAGGTTACTATTCCAATTCCCTCTGTTCAAGCACTTTTGGCCATAGGGCTCTGATCAAACAAGATCCCCTTGGTATTTTTTGGTTGAAAAAACTCTGAGTACATTTCTACTCTACTCAAAGACCTACATATATAAAACAAACAACCATCCCAAAACACTTCAATTCCCTTTCATAAATAAACCACAATAATCCTGCATGAGGTGCATATGGGCATGAATGAGCAATGTGTCCTTCAGTGGGCGTGTGTGATAGGAGCGAGTGCGATCAGGGGCATCTCAGTCCGTCACAAGGCTGACCTGTTGTGACTCCTGCAGGAGCAGGATGAGCTCCATCTGGACGGAGGCCAGGCCGCCACCGTGCGAGCCGTGCAAGCTGCAGTAGCTAAGGAACATGCGCAGCAGTGGCTGGTTCTGACGAAGCCAGTGTCGCCGCCGCCTCTGTAGCTCTGCAAATCCGCCTGCTGTTCCTGTCCCACTCTCCATTTCCTCCACTGGCCCGTCGCAACTTGAGTCGCCTACTATTCCCTCTGTCACCCCCTGCAGATCGGCGTTATAGCCGCAGCTGCTCTGGAGTGCTGCCACCTCGCGTTCCAGCCAGTGACACAGCTGGTAGCGCAGCTTGCCGCCGTCCAGCTCATAGCCCGTTGACAGCGTCCGTAATTCAGTTGTAAGAATTTTTAGGCAAGCCATGAACTTCAGCTGAGCCGTCAGGATGTCTTCTGAGGGAGCGACGATATCAGCGTCCGTGAAACCACTGCCTGTTTCCGCTGGCGAAGAGGAATCTGTCATGTCTTTGGAAGCGATAGCGGTCTCCATGTGGATGTTCTTCATGGCCAGCCCAGACTCCTCGTCCTCCGACTCGCTGTCCCACTTGAGCTCCAAGGGCCCATCCTGCATAGTCAACGAGGGCTGGCTCCAGTCAAAACTGAGTGCCGAGTCAGACTGGCTGTTGGACAGGCCGTCTGAGACTGACTCGTACCCGTTGACCACTGGGTGGGACCAGTCCAAGTCCGAGGCCCGATCCTGCCTGGCATCTGCAGATAGCAGGGAGTCTCTGGTACCGGGTGAAACAACTGGGTCCTCCTGGCTCAGTGGCAGCTTGGACTTTCTTACCACCTTGGGCATCTTGGAGAGGACCTCAAGGGCCAGCATAGGGCAGCCAGCCTGAAAATGGGCATAGGCGGCTGTGAAAAATAGTCTACGTTCCACCAGGCTGATTGAGTCAGCAAGCCTGCCCTCCGCACTCAGGCCAACCCTGGAGGATGACTTTGACTCAGAGGACTGGAAGTGCCGCCGCAGCAGCAAAGGATGTGTACGTAGGTAGGTGTAGAAGTTGAAGACCTCAGGGTGACCTGGAGACAGAATGGCTATGCTACCTAAAGAAATGGGAAGAGGAAGAATTGGTGTGTTACTTGGATCAACAGTGAAGAATGTCTTAAAAGAATAAAAGATTCACAATGGACCATAACTATCAACAAAGCCACAAGTTACATCATCAGAAATGACCTGTAACTCAAAGAAAATGATCATCAGGCCCTTAGCGCTAATGCCTACTTTTTGCTTGCACCACAGATATCAGAGTGACTTTGAACACTGCTGTCAGATGAGAGAATTTTCATGCCACTCACCTGGGATCATGTCAGATTGTGGGCTTGGCTGCACCAGCAGGGTGTCCAGGGCCAAGCCATAGTCTTCCAGAATCCAATGGGCCATACTGCGCAAGAAAGGGTCCTGGTGGATCTCAGTAGGGGCCTCACGACCCAGAACGTGCCTCTGCAGAATGAGCTTGTAGGTGGAGGAGGCCTCAAACTCTGACTCGTAGAGTCGGGAGATCACCAGTGCCAATTGGAGGTCATGCATCTTCTCCAGACAGACCTGTTGAATTGTGACCCAATTTTGGAATTTACAATCATTTATTAATTTTTACTGGAACAATTTAAGGTAAATACCATGATCAAGGATACTATAGTGGGAAGTGGCATTATAACCTAGGTCCTTCAACTGAGAAGTTCTAATGACTATGGTACTCTTATGTGCTTCATTAGGCAGCAAGTACAACAGGCAGGGTGCCTGTAACACTGAGGGTTATGCAATCAAGGAAAATGTTTGTGGTTTTTGTTTCCCTCAAAACACATCACATCTTAGCTGGATGAGTTATTGCAGTGGACTACCACTTGTGACCAAGCACTGAGAGCCTATTATGTAGTTTACACTGAAGGGTAACAAGGAAAATCAGCACTCATGGAAAAGCATGACCAACCATTCCTCTGGAAACAGTCAAAAATATTTTTTGAAGAAACTTCCTTTTTTGATTTTGGTCAAGTACAAGCAGTGTGCTGATAGGAGTGGTATCTCTGGTCAAGCCAAGCTGGACAGCTCTGCAGCCTGCGGCTGCTGGAGTCGTGACTCCGTGGTGGCACTCACCTCCACGGCATCCTTCAGGGAGCCAGCCAGCAAGAAGAAGGCAGCTGAGTGCTGGAACCGCTGTTTCCCCAAAAGGGCGAAGGCATTCTTCAAGGCTGCCCTCCTCCACCTGTCCTCGTTGAAGTCATTGCTGAAGAATGCTGTCATCTTGGCGTTCTTCTGGGACCTGCATGCAGTGAGATGGACTCTTATTAAACTTCTCATCAAAAGATGAGCTGGGAAACACACTGGGAAATGTCTTTTTGCCATGTGTGCTATTTGAGTTTACATGCAACAGATAACAAAAAAAAAAAAAAAAATTTTGCAATTAACATTCTCCAGCACACACCGATATAATCCCCAGACCACTGCTTTCTTCTTCAGCGCCAGATAGAAGATGGCTGCATCCAGGGGATCGTTGTTCCTTTGAAAAGTTGCCTTTGCTACCTGTATTAAAGGAGGACATAGTCTCAAGGCTATGCTGCTTACTCTGAAATCACATCTGAAGTACGGGGCACCTTTTATACTTTCTACAAATATTAAAATTAAACTGCAAGAAACGGATTTAAAAAAAAAAAAAAAAAAAAAAAAACACTTATAAAGTTGCACCCTGTGGTGCAAAACACACATGAAAAACAAGATCAAGTAGATGTTGGTCACTTCAGTTCTCATCTGAAATAAGCAAATAGGAGCAGTTCAAATGAAAAAATTTGCACAAAGCGAGGTGAAATTACTGTGGGAATGACCCAAAATATGCTCACTATGACCACAAATGACACTAAGGTTGTTTCTATAGGTATCAATGCAAGCGTTTGAGCCAGTGGTGTTAGAGGAGCTGGGCAGTGTGTAGACGGACCTTCTCGATGCACCTGCGCAGCTTGCTGGTGCTGCGTAGCCACCAGCCGACACCCATGGCCCGCAGCTCCGGCCAGGTGGGCTCACCCTTCTGCAGGGCTGGCAGCATATTGAGGAGCTCCTCCTCAGCTTCGGAGTGAAAGGCCCAGGCAAAGTGACACGTGGATAGGCCTGCAGGGTCACAGGAAGGTCATAGAGAGGCCAAATTTGGATTTTAAAAGCAAGTCAATTCATAAGTCAAAGAGAAATCATGGTGAGTGTTCTGAAATGGGAAGTGAACCACATCCTGCTTAAAGTGGGAGCCTGCCGTGAGCAGCTGCCTTGTGGCCCACCTTGACGAAGGAGTCGTGCGCGGTGGGCTGGCGGTAAGGATGTGAGCAGAAAGGTGTGTAAGCGCACGGCCAGGAGGAACTTCAGTCCACATTCATCCAGGGTCTCTCCACCTACCAAATGGACAAACAGACTCTGATGCTTAGCAAGAAATGAGCACAAACATCCACCGGAAGGACCAACGTGTGATGGCAAAGTTTTCACCTTTGTGTTTCTCTCGGCTCTCCTCAATGTCAGTGCTGGTGGTGGCGATGGTGTCGGCCAGGGCCATGAGGGACATCTGCTCCATGCGGGTTAAGCCCGGCAAGCTGGAGTGCAGGAGATGGCTGGACAGAACTTGGGTGTGTTCTGGCCCAAAGAATGTGGGACCGTACTGAGAGAGGTCGATTACTTTGGGTCCGCTGTCTTCCTGGTCACTGTCCAGGGGATCCAGTTCGCTCACCACACTGTTGTCTTGGAAGAGCTCATTGTAAGTGTCAGTCTGCTCTGACGAGCCGCGAGCTGTGCTTCCCATAGAGGTGACGGGTGCCTTGTCCTTAGGTTTAGAAGAGCTGTCCTCATCAGCTGCCAGTAAGGCATAGAGGGGCAGGGGTGGGATAGAGTCAATCTCAGTGTAGTCGGGGTTTTCAGTGTTGTTGAAGAGCTTGGGGTCACGCGCAGTGCTGCCGCTTGCACTGATGGAGAGCGAGCGAAGCCGACGCTCCTGGCTAGTTGAGTTGTCCTGAAGCGGCACGATCTCACCCGCGATGCACTTGACCAGGTGAGAGAGAATGGCTTTGGCCCGGCGTACCTTGCCCAGGTCCATCAGCTCCATTAGCTGCACAGGATGGTACTGTGGGAGGGTTGGGAACAGGTGGTGTGCTGCCTCAAACAACCCGCAATCCTCCATCTCCGGTGGGAGGTCGTATGCCGTTCTCTTTCCACTCAGCTTCTGGGCGAGGCTAGTCATGGACCGGGTCAGGTTCCGTCTGGGTGGTGGGGCAGTTTGCGCCTCCTCTGGACCCTGGCGCACTGCAGCTATGAGGGAGATCACACTACCTGTGTCCACATCACCTGCCACCGATGGGGGCTTGGCGAGTGCTGGGGGCTGCCACTGGGAATAGACGTGCATCTCACAGTCCATGCCCACCACCAGGATGCCGTTCCTCACCCAGGACAGTGAAACAGGGATGGGCAGGGCCCCCTCTACCGAGGACACCAAGTCCACGCAACGTAAAAGCACCAGTCGGGAGGAGTTCTGCTGTGAGGAGCCCTCCCTCCATCCTTCTCTCAGCCCCAGCTCCGGAGGCTTTCCAGACAGCAGTCCATACATCTGCAGCTTGGACCCATTGCCCACTGTTAAGATGTGTGATCCATCCTCCCTGGAGACCCAGTCCAGGTGGACCAGACTCCTGGTGTTGGACTCAGGGCTTACCTCTGTCTGCATGATCATCTCTTGGTTACTGTGCAGCACCGGGACCCCGTGCCTATTTGTCACCTTGTCAGGATGCACTGGAGTTGTGTCCTCCAAGCTCAGTGTTTGCTCCAGCAGCCACTGCGACCCGCCAGTAGACTCACACTGAAAGATGCTCACCAATGTTGAAGAGTCCCTGAGGCCCAGCGATGTGGAAGGATCCCTTCGGTAAGCCACCGCCACACGGCCGGTATGGCAGCAGCTCACGTGAAGAGGCCGCCCCGGCACATTAAGGGCACTGCCGCTGTCCAAGCCTGCTTGCACCAGGAGAGGCCACTCCTCCCATACATACGCTGGGTCGCCAAGCTCCACTCGGCATCGCCAAAACCTCACCTTGTGGTCTGAGCAGGAAGTTGCAAGTAGGTAAGGAGCACGGCTCGAAGGCTGTAAGGAGGAAGAGCTCAGATGCCCTGTAATCAACGGAATGAGAAGTCCCAATCAAACATTTTTAAACTGCGCACACCTGTGCTACAACAGCAAAAGTGTCAAAAACAGAGATGCGCTGCCTCGCTCAGCAAATTCCTCTGACCTGCCGAGGGGGTGACCTGGATGACCTCCACGCCCTCTGGTAGCTCCAGCTCCTGACTGTACACCCTGTGGGAGACCAGCTGGAGGCGACAGGCTGTCTGCAGGTTTGATGTGCTAGACACAGGTTTCAGGGTGCTGAGCCTCTCCGGGGAGAAGCTGAAATGTGAGCTGTTTGTGCTATCCCTATTGGAGGAGACCGGGGGTTCATCTGCCACCATAGGAAAATAAAGAAGTTACTCAGCTGTGCTAGAACATAGCAGGACAAATCGTGAATATATTTTTAAGAGAGGCCTAGATGTCTTACTTCAGAAGATCAGTGAATAAAGTCATCAAAACTTGCACTGTTTTTGCAAAAGTTGCAGAAGTATTGGGTTACCCAAGTATAGTGGACTTGGCTTTTCAAGGTTTTTGAATTTGACCAAAACAAAGATTGTGACTTTGTGCCAACAACATGTGACATCATTAATCATTACCTTCTTTCCAGAGACACTTATGAGATATACGGTCTCAGACATTCACATAAGCTAAACCATGATCACTTGAGTTCTGTCATCCCTCCTCCCCTCAACAGTACATTATCTGCACAAAATATACCTATACCACCTAAATCTTGGTTTATATTGGCTGCTAACTATTTGTTACTGAACCGTTTGTTTTGTGAAATTACGTCAAGTGTACTGTTGCACTACAGTTCAGCAGTAACTGCATTTCATCATTCCCTCTTGGACTTTTTATAAGTGTGGAATTGTCATAAAATAATAAAATGGCACATAAAAAGAACCTGAAACCTTGATCAGAGCAGAGGAAGCCTTAGTTCTGGGAATAGGTGGTGGTTCAACTACATACCCACGATGACCTGCTGTGCAGCCAGCTGCAGGTGCCACATGTGTAGCAGGCTTCGTCCACTCTGCGTACACTCCATCACCACCAGGAAGAACCGTGCAGAGAAACCAGACTGACCTGAGGCTAGGAAAAGGAAGAACACAGGAAACAAAGGTTACGCATCTTGGAATGAACCTCACCTAACCCCAACAAGACCCCAGAACAACCCACCCCAGAAATGGTTGCAAAAAGGTGAGGCGGTAGCAGCATACCTATGCGGCCTGAAGTTGAGATGCTGGGGTCAGGGGTCTCATTACTCAAGATTAGGTCCTCTTCAAACACGTGCAGCAGCTGGGTCTTCTTCCCTTGCTGCAGAGGAACCAAAAAGACACTTAAAGATAAAACAGCAAGACTCAGATAAAATGTTGACAGCAAGACACAGAGATTGCCATTGCTGCCATTTAAAAAAGTAACAAAATGATGCAGAAGTGTCCAAACATAAGTGTCTTTCCTCACAGAAACAAAATTATTTACACACTAAGCATGCGTGGTTCATGTGATCATTGTGACCTGCAGTATAAAGTCTTAAGTATAAATGGACAGACACAAAGAATGAATTGTTCAGGTTGTCTGGTTTTAAATTTATGACAAACTGGAGAGGACTTTGACAGGACAAAGACTTTGTCTATAAACAGACTTCACATGGATATAGGTGTATGTGCAACACAGTTTAGCTTGGTGACAATATCCTGCTCAGTAAAATCCCTGCAGAGATGCACCCTAGCGAACTATACCGGATATATGAAAATGGTCATATATGCACAAGATTATTTACTAAATTATTTATATGCTTAAGCTATTTTGTACAATAATACACAGGGAAAGATGTTCAAACCCTTGTGCCAAAATTAAATGTTGAAATGTATACGTACAAAATCTGTAATGGCATCTAGTGCGATGATACATCCAGGCCTAGCAGTTGACTGTAGACTGATGATATTGAACACTTCGCCAACATATTTCTAAAATAAAACAGGACAAAATTTTAATAAAACTGCAAAAATACAGAAATTGTATACGTTATATTTTTTAAAAAGACAAATAGCTTGTTTTCAAGACTGCATTTTTTGCAAAAGCTACTTTTTGAATTCATAAATGTGAAAGGACAGTGAAGTGATTCTGCTTACCGATATCTCAGGATTGGAAAGCTCACTCAGCAGTTTTTTGGCTTCAATGACAGCCTGGTACAGCCGCAGGGAGAGGCCATCGCTAGCTATGAAGCAGGCACTGGGCGAGTTTCCATACACACCTAGAAGACGACCATGAAGCCACCTGCTGACAATCATTCATTACTAATTCTTCTATTCATCACCTGGATCGTTCATTCATTGCCTACATTATCATCATTATATATTTATTCTAGTGATACATCTAGTTTACAGTTTTCAGCTTCTCACAAATTTATACTATACAACTGGAACTTGAAAAGCAGTTCAACGGTACAAAGGAAGCTACTTAGTCACAATAACATACGCCACCTGTAAAGTCTTACCCAGGCAGTGGCTAGGGATCAGAATGGGCAGCCAGGCCACATTAGAGAAGGCAGAGGCATGTAATGAGTTGATCCTAGCCAGCTCAGAGACACCCCCTGAGAAGGAGAGCGGCCCCACAGGGTCCACCCGCCATAGGATGAGCTCGCTGTAGATGGCATTGGGGTCCTGGGAGACGGCCTCCAGAGATGACCTGTTGGGGCAGCCAGGGAAGGAGCCGTTCTGGGCATGGTCCACCTCAGGAGTGCGCAGCGCGTTATGGTGTGAGGTGGTGAGGAGCAGGGGCAGCAGCGAGTGGCAGGCCAGGCCATTGAGGTGGAAGCGGTGGCCGCAGTAGCGCGACTTGTGGGAGACACTGAGCACGGTGGAGAAGGCCGACTCTTCAGCAAAGCTGACGGCCCACTGGTTCAGTGAGCCATCAGCGTGTTTGGAGATCATTAGCACGTTGGGTGTGAAGATGCTGAGTCGCAGGCCCGAGTTCTTGCTGTGGCCAGAGCTGATCAGCGCTGAGGAGGAGTGGGGGAGACGGGTGGGCCGATGGCGCCCCTGCTGGCGACCCTGCTGGATGGCCAGATCTACGTTCTTGTTGCAGGCATACATCACTACGCTGCGGCTCAGCGAGTTGGCGTCACCCGTTGGGAAGGCAACAGGGATCCGAGACACAAATGACACCTGGGGGGGAGGGAGAGAGAGAGAGAGAGATGACGCCATACAGTTGGACAATCTTTTCCTGTGAAAGTGACTGCAATAGCTGAGAAGATGTGCTGTCCTATTTATTCCACAGTCTCAGAACTTCATGTCAAATTAACAAACCTCTGTCTACCCACTTAACTACTAATAGAGTACTACTTTAACATTTGTCATACTATGAAAATTGACTGAAACCTGGCTCAAAGTATAGTTTTGCAGCATTCACTTCCTTCTCACCTTACAAGCAATTGGGGCCAAAGTCTGTTCAATCAAAAGTTTATTAGCATAGATGTCCCTCAATTTATGGCTAGCTGACTTTTCACTCAAGCATATATTTTTGAAAATAGATAAGTGCAACAAAGAAGTTTTCCACATTTTCCAGCTTCTAATTGTATCTTTGAAAACTCATTTTGACTACTTGTAACAAGAGGAGCCAGAATAAACATTTGTGTAAGTACTCAGGGAATGAACTAAATTTCTGCCAAGGTGCCACTGAGCCGGGCTACAAGTTAGCTGGCCTACCTGCACCTGACGGAACATCCCTGGCTGGTATTCATCCAGCCAGTCCACGTGCCACACCAGCAGGGAGCCATCCATGGGGTGGATGCTAAAGAGCATGTCAGCACCCTTGTTCCATTCCTCCAGCAGGAGTGCCATCTGGTGGTCCACGGCAGCTGCAGGGAGTGGGATGCCCATCAGAGCCCCCTGTCCCTTTCCCTTCTTCTCCTTCGTAGGGGAAATCGGGAGCTCGTCTTCATCAGATCGAAATTCTGCAGAGACAGGCCGTTACTCACCTGTCAAACTTCACTCGACAAGTGTTAACAGGCAGACCCCAGTGAGGGAATAAAAAGGTAGCAATCATTCAGGTGTCAACAACTGTCTGCCTGCAAGTGCTGCTCCCTCACCCTCATCTGACTGGCTGGCCTGTTCTTGGCTCTGCTGCTCAACAGTACTGCGCAGCTGATGCAGGAAGACTTCCATAGCCAGAGTCAGGTGAAGCTCCTTGTTGTTAAGCCAATGCACGGTGAAAGGTCCACCCAACTCATCATCGTCTGCCGTGCTCAGAGAAGAGATGGATGGGAGAAGCGGAATGTCTGCAACACATGACAATGCCATGTCGCTAACTGATAACGTCCTCCTCATCATGAACACAGCAATGGATGGCTAGAATGGATGTCATATTGCGCTAGCTCTAAGATTCTGTGTCACAACTCTTCCAGTGTTTTTTTTTTTGGGCTACTTGTAAATATCTGGCTAACGTGATGCATACACATTCGTCACAGTGAAATGTTCAAATCGCAATGCAGCAAAAAACCGATGTGGAGCTTTACCATTGGCCTAACAAAATGGTACAACTGCTGAGCTTCATCATGGACCAGTTTATGGTGGAACTGTTGCTGAGGTTGATGTCAAATCACACTCACCTGTGGCAGGGTTGATGCTGGCCGCAATGTGGAAGTGGCAGAGCGCATTGGCATGTAGAGTCATGTTGGCCCGATGGGCTTGGTGCCGGTCTTGCTGGTGTGGGAGGAAGCCTGTGTGTGCAGGCTGGCCTAGGCTTCTCTCTGGACCTCTCCAGGTGTCCTTCAGGTTCAACTAAGGAGCCGAGAACAAACACAGATCTTGAAATCAATGGAGAGCAGAAGGGGGCATAACGTTAATGCTTAGATGGATGGACGGATGGGTATTTATTACATTAAATGTAAGAGTCATTATATTTGAAGTTAGAGGGGCACCTCTATTTCTACAGAATATACAGAATGCATTCAAAGCAAGGCCAAATATCCTCTTGAGACACAACCATTCATTCTTGTCTACTGAAGAGCACACACATTTTTTAAATCTACCGCCCAAAACTATAAGGTTCAACCCTAAGCCCCAACTCCCTTAACAGAGAACATTCTATGATTTTAAAAGATACCACACGTATGGAGATGGGATTTGGACATCTACATAAAAATCTGAATCCAAAAATTTTTGCTGGGTGTCAAATAAGCATCTTTGGAACATTTACCTATAATCACAAGATAAAACGACAAACGCTTGTTACACAGATGCATGCATAAACATGCACATACAGACTAGGGTTGCCAAACCCTGCAGAAGAAAACAAGGACACTTTTGGGGTTCTTTATAGGAAAATAAGGTACAATTGGAATTTTTTTGTAGCAAATGGATATGTGCAAAAAAGAAGTGTCTGCTTGACTGAATACTAAAATTAATGAGACACATTTAATTAGCTTTTAACTCACTGACATGTCAGCTGTAAAAAATGAATTGTCATGCTAAAGTCTCACACATAACACTATAGCATCTACCTAGGCCATTTATAATATTTGTTACACAACTGATGAGGAACAGACTCACAGTCCTTCTGAGTGATTTTTTTTTTTTTTTTTTTTTTTAAACTTTAATGAACAGACACAAATTCAAAAAAAGTGAAATTTGCATCAACGAAAAGCACATGCTTTGATAAGCTTAACTCATCTTTAAGCACAGCAACTGATTGAAAGTAGACTGCATTTCACAAATTTTTATGAACAAAAGTGCAATTCTGACAGGTTAAAGTGCAATCAAAAAAGGCCCTTCTCTTTCCTTCTTATTAGATCCTCCTTATTTTTCCATGAGTAGTACTTCTCACTTCTCACAGCAGCAAGAATTTCTTTGTCCCGAAGTACAGTTTTGTAAAATTCACTACATGGTTTATTAAAGTTCATGGTCACAAACAGCTCACTTTTCATGAGTTCAACAGAGCATCTGTTCCTAGAGTCACTCCACTTGTTTTTCATTATGGAGAATATCCTCTCCATGTAGCCTATTAGTAGCCATGATGACATCTAGTTAGTAGCTACCTGCCTTGACCGTCTTGGGGTCCCATTGTCAAATGTAGCATCCAGGTAACGTAGCAATGCCCAACAACAGTCGGACTCACACATGCAACACAGCTCTGTTTCACATCCATTTTTGCTATTTGTTTTCCTAATCTTTTAACACTTTTATGCAAACTGCGAAGTTTATGTATGCAGTAAATGTATATAACAAATACTTTTAAATGTCTTTGGGTGCAAAAGGTTAAAATATGGGACAACAAACTGCATTCCGTACGGTTTTAATACGGAACGCAACTTTTATCCCTTAAATACGGAACGATTCCGTATTGTACGAGACAGATGGCAACCCTAACACAGACACACACACACTTCAACCCATCACAACTTACATCATGTTTCTCAAGCGTACCTCACTCGGACCCCCTTGCCAATGCCCCTCAGAAACCATCCGTGTGATTATTACATTTACATTTATTCATTTAGCTGATGCTTTTCTCCGAAGCGACTCACAATGTTAGTCTGCCTACAATTATTTAGCACATGGGGTAATGTTAGTAGAGCAATTTTAGGTAAATACTTTGCTCAGGGGAACTACAGCCGGATATGGGGGCTCGAACCTGCGACCTTTGGGTCCAAAGGCAACGGCTCTAACTATTACCCTCCCTGCTGAAAACATCGTGTCACTGAAATGCTGCACAAAAATAAACCACCAAAAAACAGGGGGGGGGGGGGGGGGAACAAAAACAAAAAGCACACCAGCTCTTATGAGAAAGACTGAATTTGTTGCTGTTGAATTCTGAGAAAAATTAACCATATGATGAAGATATATTCACATTCCTGCAGGCTCTTCCCACTCAGGGCGAAACCCTCCTCACAGCCTCTCGCTTGGCAGCCAGGCACAGCCGTGGAAGAGTGAGTCAGAGGACACGGTGTGGGTGTTACTTCGACAAAGGTGCAATATAATAACTGCGACAGCCGCCCTGCATTTTAGTGCTCAATTCATTCATTATCACTGCTGTGCTATCCCACGAAGGGCAATAGATTTTCTCAAAACCATACATTAAACAGTAGGAGATGAAGTGTTATGAAAATGTGAAACATTTGACTTGCACTAAAGCAGATTTTAAGTGTGGAGAGCGCTGAATGAGCCGAGTAATTCAGATAACCTACGTAGGACAACATAAAAGCCCAAAGGACATGGCATGTTTTCCCTTTTTAAATACCGACCACCAGCAGGTGAAGCCTAGCCTTCCTTAAATAGTTCATTAATGGTGTATTATCCCTTTCTCTTCCATTCAAGAGAAGTCAGTTACCTAATTTTTATGTCTCCAACTGGAAACCTGACACCTGTCCAGCTTGTGAGTGGTGAAGACAGGATGCCAACCACCAGCTTATTTCTCTAAGGGCTGCAGGCTTCATCTTGCGACGTGACCAGCCTGTAGGAGACACTAGTCGCCCAGTTCCTGCGTCAGCCCTGCAGGAGCCTGGTTGACCGTACCTGTCAAAGCGAGCATGGCAACATACTGATGTTGCACTAGAGGGATTCTCTTCAGAGCTGCTCTGACCCATTTTATTACAGTTCCATTCCTGTTGATGTTTTTGTTCTTATATCTGACACTTCCACCCCAAGTGACTTACACAGCACACACTTCGAACCACTTATACACACAGATGTTTCACTGAAGTTGCTCATGTTAAACAAGAGTACAAGTGCAGAAACCCAGCGGAGATTAAGCCAAGTTTTGAGACGGGAGATGTGACTCTTACCTCCAGGGTGCTCCTGCTCTGCGTTTGGATGTTGGAGGACAGCTTTTCGGTGATGCCTGCAGATCGATGCGCTTCCACTCCTGCGTTGTTGCCATAGCTGCGGGTTGGCCGTGACAGCACGCTATCGCTTGGCAACAGGGTCTCAGCCCAGAGGCGGCACACGCTGTCCTTGCAACAGGTCAGCAGGACATTGCACACGGAACCCCTGCGGGAGCGAATGATGGTCAGTGACGTGTACGACAGACAGGTGGGCCAACCAGAGCACCACGACCTTGAAGAGTCAATTAAGAGTTAGCAGAAGGTTAACAGTACAGCATGAGGTCAGTCTGAGCGAGTCCAGTGACAGGGTTCATTTAAAAACTAGTACAAACCTGGAAGATATATTTTTCCTAACTGATTAACTTTGTTCTTTGATGCATTTGAACTTTAGGTCTACATATTCTCTGCTTGTTCAAAACTTATCCACCATACAAAAGTTATCTACTTCATCGTGCTAAGCTGGGTACAATTAGCCATCTCCTGACAAAAAAAAAAAAAAAAGCTATGTTTTAAACAGCAAGGTGCACTGACGTATTGAAATGCATTCTCCGCACTTGTCCAGGTCCTTGCAGGTGTGATGAAGAATAGTTAGCCATGGCAGCTCCACACAGAATAGGACTTTGCACTGGATTTAAACCCACGAGGAGGGTTCTGCTGGGCCCTTGGTGAAGAAACCAAATTTCTACATTTTTTTTTTTTTTTAAAAAGTGTGAAATTTTTTTAAAAATTCAACTGTTCACATCCTCACTCTCTCCTCCTACAACAGGGGGCGGTTTCTGTCTGGTGGGAGTTTGCTGATGTGTCCTCATGGTTTTAATTCTTATCCATGGCAACTGTGAAGAAGTTGCCTCGGTGACTGCAGTAGTAGGCGGTCATATACATAAAGGAAAGATGAAAAGGATGGGGGGCTGGGGTATTTTCCCCCCACTTGGAGTGTGAAAGCTGGTCTTTAAAACCACTTTATAAAACAATCAAGGTGTTCATTTCAAAGTGTTAGGTCTAGTGAGTTACAGTGAGTTTACCAATGTACTTATTTCACGTTCGTTTAACATACTGCAAACAGAAGTGATGCGGAGAAGAATTAATGTTAACCCAATGCAGGTGTCCCTAAGACTTGTATCCTTCCCTATATAGCCTGGTTCTAAATCTGCTAAATGGTGGGACTGGACGAAGGGATTGTACTTTGCAAATCTCATGTCTGCATCTCCATCCCTCTGCTATCAGTGTAACACACTTTTGTTTCCTATGAACTGTATGTTGCTTTGGAAAAAGCATCTGCTAAATTAATAAACATACATGACCACCAGCAGCTATGGGACATTAGTGACAATTATGTCCATAATTCTACAACAATTCTTCAAGCTGGAACAGACCGAAACAACTTACTGAATCTTTTGCACACATGACCCTTAACACTGGTTTTTGACCCCAAAACTTGGCTTTACAGCCATGCACATGCCAAAGAAACAACAGGCTGTATTTCACAAGGTCTTATACAAGTATTAAATAATAAATAAAACTAAAAAAAAAAAAAAACACCATCAACACATACTCACAATGAGATTAAAATACAGTCGGCTTCCTTTCCCACAACGTACTGGCTCAACAAAAAACCACTACAGAAAAAAAATGTAGCAGATTTTCCCTAAACTCTACATTACACAAACCGTACTGATGATACATTGTCATAGTTTGTTTCTGATAAAGATTAAAGGAAAGTATTAAACGGTTTTGTTACTTTATCATTGAACAATTATTTGCCCAATACTGGCTGTTTTCAGATTAAATGCTGCCTATTTTTTGCAACATAATAAAGTGGCTTAAACCCCTGGAAATGTTAATCGGTGTTAATGTATAAATTTGGAAGTACCAGTGCTACTCTCAGACACATGCGTCACTCCATCCTTCTCACATCCAACTGGACCCCATTCTAACACAGCTCCGCATTAAGCAAGATGCTGTTACAATTAATTGTGACACAGATGCTTTCTTTAAATGATGCATGCCAATGTCTTGCAATTACTGAGGTTCTTTGGCACAAGACAGGCTCAGAGTTTACACATACAATAGCCTTCTGTTTCCACATTCCTATATCTCGCACAGTAACATCCCCACCCCCCCCCGGAGAAAGAATGAGTCTAAGCTACACAAGTACTATGTAAACAATGCACTTGCTTATACTATTTGGGGGGGGGGGGGGTTACTCCTTTCATCTCAGCAGGTGATCTCTCAGATCCCTCTTTTGATACAAAAAAATACCCAGCAAACTATACAGCTTAAGGTTGTGAGTACAATATAATGTAAATTTGCCACAGTGAGGGGGGGGGCGCGGTGGCGCAGTGGGTTGGACTGCAGTCCTGCTGTCCGGTGGGTCTGGGGTTCGAGTCCCGCTTGGGGTGCCTTGCGGCGGACTGGCGTCCTGTCCTGGGTGTGTCCCCTCCCCCTCTGGCCTTACGCCCTGTGTTGCCGGGTAGGCTCCGGTTCCCCGTGACCACGTAAGGGACAAGCGGTTCTGAAAATGTGTGTGTGTGTGTGTGTGTGTGTGTGTGTGTGTGTGTGTGTGTGTGTGTGCGCGTGCCACAGTGAGAAAATCATGTTATACATGGCTGTAGATAAGTAATTTAAAAAAAAATCACAAAATAATCAGTATATCAAAAAGTTTATTTATAACTGCACAGAAAGCCAAGCCTTAAATCCTATTTGCAAAGGTAGAGGAGCTTTGAATCATTCAGGCCAAAATTAGGTTCCTTTATGACTACACCCTCTGCTGGCAAACCTCAAGTGTGACCAAGACCCAGGCATTTCTTCATCCTCACCTTGGCATGTATTTGCTCGTCTTCCTCCAGGAGAAACCAGTGACGGACCGTGGATGGGCCAGGTAAATGAAGGAGAAGTCCATCTCACCATGTGAAAACGGCTCTGGGGGCGTGAACAACGTGGCTCCGCCTGACTGCCACCGGCTGGTGCTGTACCACACTTTGACCAAGCAGTCGTCCTGCAGGAACATTAGCCAGGGTTCTCAGGGGGCTCACCACCCTCTCACAAATGCAGAAATAAGGGTCTTGTTATTAAGGGACTTTTCCGTAACACAGTTTCAGCTCAAACCAATCTTGGCCCGCTGACAAGATCTCAAAATTTTTTAATCCAAATAGCCAAGTGGCTTGAGGGGATGGCCTATGAATAAAAAAAGCACTATTTAAAGAACTGGTTCTAATCGTGGGCTGCAGGGACCGCAGCTCAGGAAAGGTAACTTTAAAGACAGTTGGAAGAGCAAACAGGTCCATGCAGTATAAACCATGTCACCATTTTGCACTACTCTCAGAGTCCTCACTCACGGGAAGCACGTGCTTCAGTGGCATAAAGTGTTCATAATCAGCCATAAAAACGCTCTTTTTTTTCCCCTTGCAAACACTGGCAAATTCACTGGCTTACAAATTGACTTATGATTATACAACTTAACATTTAATCTGATTTTGAAATTTTTGTGCCCTTACACAGACCGTAAGTGAAAGTCCAAGGATTACCATGAACTTCAACACACACACAAAAAAAATCTTTGGTTTTGCTGAACTTAGACCTAAAGAGTATCTGCATTCCAGGAATGCATTGAAGCTTGTAGCACTTTGCATTTAGATGGGCATTTTGTCTGCAGAACAGCACATCCTTTCCTGCAGGGGAACCCTGCATGCTGTTCCTCCCTCTTGTGGATTCTCAAGAACAACTATGATGAACATGGTTTCCAGTGTGTGTACTCTACAAGACCTACATAAGTGAGGGACATTAAAAATACAAGAATGCCATGATCTTACATGTGAACATGTACATAACTGTGCAACCTGTCAGTTACAGCTATTATGAGGTTTAATGCACCTGCAGGGGCTGTTCCAGAGCCATAAAGCTGTCAAAACACCAAGGCTGCTCACCTGCCCAGCTGTAGCAAAGAAATCCCCGCCTGGAGAAAACTTTATCAGATGAACGGGGGATGCAGTCCTGCCAGAGTAGACAAAGGTTATAGCAAACACACGGCTGCGGGTAAATCAAGTAAACAAACAACTGTAAAAATCAAACACAAGCACAAAAAATCTGAAGCTTCTGCAGGTACAATGTTCAGTACAGGTGGGAATTAATGTGACATCACTGCCAAATGTGATGCATCATAAGGGAAAGCAACCTCATGAAACGAAAAATCAAGAAATCATTTATGGACCCTTGCTATTATCTAACCCTTACTAAAGCTACCATTCTGTCGGTATCTTACTTGCATTGCCAGACACATTTCCAGGAGCTTCGGGGAATTTCAAAACTCAAGGACTCCTTTGCTTCAGAATTCACGCTGGCGCGGTCAATGGACCACAACTGGAGACTAGTGGATCCAGTCAGAAGATATGTACCTGCATCCAAAAAAAAGAAAGGAAAAAAAAAAAGTTTTGTTTTGAAACTTTGGAAAAGAGACAGGAGTTCATTGCATTTGTGCTTATAGAGATAAAAGGACTCATTGGTTTCCACCTGAGGGGTCCCATGCTAGGTTGAGCGCAGCAGAATCCAAAATGAACTGTCCGCTTTTCTGCCACTGATAGTTCAGCTTCTACAAGACAAAAATCAGCGAAATGTCTGAATCAAAACAAATGGACTAATTATCAGTAACAGATCCACCGGCAGTCACAAACTCTGCAATATCTTTAGTGCCAGCAACACAAACAAACCCTGCTAACAACATGCATAGGGAATATAATGATTGATCTTAAAAAGAACATACCGGTGGTGTCTTTTCCTTCGGGTCCGAAAGAGGAACGGGTTCAAAGACACACACAACGTTCCCATACGAGGCTGCGATCTGTCAACAGCCCAAGAGAAAATACTGAGACAGCATGACAACAACCCACAGGTTGCCTTTCACAAATTCCTAAAATGGCAACTTTTCACTCAGTGTGCAGCTTCTTAGTGACACCATTCAGTGCAACTATATAGTACAATAGGTACGGGTTAGGCACAAGAAGTTGCTGTTTGAATCCTGCTATGCAAGGTGCTCCACTTAAATTGTCCAATTTAAGGATCCCAGCTCTTTAAACAGGTGAAAACTGTTACATTGCTTAGTTCACACTCTTGTGCAAAGCAACAACAGAGCAAGTGCAGCCCCGCAGGCATCTTTTTATAGCGACCTCTTGCGTAGTTTCCTTTGTAAAATGAAGGTATGGAAGTGGTGTCCCATTACCTTCCTCCACGGAGGTCTTTGGGTTGGTGACACAGAGAGAAAATGCAAACTCCACACACCTTGAACTGAATTTATGACCAAACCAGCAAGTGAAACTGTGAAAGCAATAATACCAAAGCATTACTTTACTCATCGAGTGTATTTAGCTGGACAATGAAGTAGCGATTAGCATAGTGCTCGGAGACATCAACAAGGAATCAAAGGATCTGGGTTCGAATCCCTACCACTACTGCAGTAGGCTTAAGGAAAGTACCCAAAACTGATACAGCAAAAATTACCCAGATGTATACACTGGCAGACCTTTGCAAGTCATTCTGTAAACAAACCTAATGTTTTTGGAGAAAAAGCTGCCTGCTAAATGAGTACATGTTCTTAAACTTCCTCAAAGGAGCAACTTGCAGCAGATAAGGGTCCTGCACTGCTGACAATGAGTGTTCAAAGTATGAGTCACATCTCCAAGTGGCCTTTTATAATATATAATCAGCAGTGTAATGGGGTGTCTATTTGCAGTGATATTTTATTTATTCAAGAACATCAGTAACTTGCATTCAAACTGCGATTTACTTGAAATCCTGCCATAATGAACAAAAACGAAAAACAGGCTATTTTCAGACAGGCCTCAAAAATTTAAATATGATTGTGGAACTTTATTAAACATCCACATTAGATTTCAATACTTGCTACCATTTTTAACAAGGCTGAAGAGATCAAAATAGACCAACTATGTGAATGATCAAAGGAGAGCATGCCTTATTTTGCATGCGCACAGTGTGAAGTTTCCCCATCTTCCCCGCAGCCACCGAAGCAAGCTGGGCCTTTGATTGTGAATTCCATTGCGAATGACACAAGCTGATCTGCGGATGCAAGTGGAAGGAAGCACGTCCTAGGTGACCTGAGCTTAAAATAAGCTTTCTCGGCAGTCAGCCGCTAATACTGTCGTCAATGAGGACGAGAGAGTGGAGTGCAGCCTAGATAGTGGTGCTCCGCACGATCGCCCTCCCAGATCTGCAGCTGAGGCTTTTGCAGGAGCCTCAGTGATCTGGGGTAACTTAAATGCTCTCCCACTGAGCAAGCAGGAATTTAAGCCACAAACACCTTTCGAAACTCACCAACATGATGATTCTGATTTCTGAAGAACGTGCGAGATGCACACGTCAGTCTGAAGAGCAACACCCACTACTGATGGGGATCTTCGCTATAGAACTTCCGCAAAAGCATAGACAGCAATAGGCAGAGTTATGCTTAGGGATGTGTAGCCCGTTCACAGCAAAGTCAGTTTTGTCATTCCTACAATATGTTAGGGCATACAGTACATAGGAATGAAAATGCATTTCTCCTGGACCATAGTGTGAACACAGAGGACAACATATACCATCACTACTACAAAAATGTATAACAAGCTACAGAACTTAAACACTCCGAGATAAAGTGCAGTGATATGATTCTGGGGGGGGCTTACTCCTGTAACCACTGATGTACTTAAAATTAAGTACAGTCAAATATCCTGCAGTATTAAAGAGCAAAACGTGTTTAGCATAAAAACAGGCAGTGAAGCAAAAAGAAAGTTAAAGAATGTACAAAGTGGAGGGAAAAAAAGATTTTCCATTTAACGCCTGCAATGATGGGTTTCACCTCATGCAGACCCATTTTCCACACTGTCAAAAGGCTTTGCAACTTCGAGTTTGATTATAAAATGAGTTGCGCCCACGTCAGTTCCACATATAATCAGCAGTATGTGCGGCCAATGCAAATAACATTCCAGCCAGTTAACGGTTATGTGTTGGGGCGCAGGAGAGTTTGGCCATGAAGCATTCCAAGGCTAACCAATTTTGGCAACTTATTTGCATCAATTCTCAGATTAGTGATGAAGTCAATTGATGTCTCTGCTGCAAGTGGCCCATTCCAAACCAGAAGAAAAGAAAAAAAAAAAACCATCATCATTCCATAAAACCTGTTTGCTAAATGATCTACTAACAATAAGAGCGGTTCAGCTAACCAATACCTAGGCTACACTGAACACAGAGATGCTTGAAGACTTCCTTTGCCTCACACTTCTGTTCACCCAGAAGGTTTAAATTATCACTTAGCTGCCTCATGTAACAAGAAAAACGAGTAAGTTTAGTTTGTCGAACAGTGCACAATGTAGCCTAAGTACAACATTGTCATCTGTACATCCATTAAAACTCTGGTTTCCATGTTCAAAAAGGTTTACAGTATTGATTCAAACATA
Organism: Scleropages formosus; assembly: GCF_900964775.1. NCBI lineage: Eukaryota > Metazoa > Chordata > Actinopteri > Osteoglossiformes > Osteoglossidae > Scleropages > Scleropages formosus. The sequence goes on from NC_041822.1 coordinate 17,351,916, forward strand.
TGGCACACCCAAATCCCTTTTCAACAACAATGCACGAGAAAGGCTCGCATTTTGATCAAGCACCCCTCCAAAGCCCTGACAATGCAAAAGGCATGGTGGAAAGGGTACAACAGGATATGCACTGCCATACCAGTAACAAATTCAGGTGTAAAGTCTCAGAAAAGCCCTGCATCACACACACACACACACACAAAAAAAAAAACTCCCATCAGTAAATCATGACATCATCTCTAGCTGAACTCAACTTCCTAATAGCAAAAAAAAAAAAAAACCACCCCAAAAAGATTACTGGGGAATACCCTGACCACTAATGTTTAATTTTATCAGAATTATCTGAAATATTATGCTGTTTGTGTGCACAGTGCATTATAATATTTGTTGTAAAAAGAAAAAAAAAGTTACCAGCTGTTTAAACAGTAAACAGCCTATGACTGCTGGAAACCCGTTGACACTTTGGCGCGCTGTCACGTGCAAGTTTACATCACGTACGGGAGGTCAACCCTCCCCCCAACAGCACATACTCCACTAGCTTAGCGCTGCTCTATACTGCCGTGCTGCAATTCACACTGTGGTCTGAAAAGCTTCACATCAATGAGCTTTCCAGAACTTCACACACAAATTCAATCCTTTGCAAAATCATTAATTTTTCAACACTCCTTCAAGCATCTTAATTTTCCTTTTTTTTTTTAAAAAATAAAAAGCAAGACCTCACATGACCAGCTAATGGTTTCTGTGCAAAAAAAAAAAAAAAAAAAACCATCTTCATCCTTAAACAGTACCATGACAACGAGAGACAGCTCTTGCAAGACATTTTCAAACTCATCCTTCACTAGCCATCGACTGCACCTTGAGGGTTGTTGAGAACACCTTAAGACAACACCTTTTGAAAAGTAGAGCATGATGGGTCAATACTGACTAACACAGCTGTCCTCCAACAGGTTGGTTTCAGTTCCAGACCAGTTCAAACCGCTCCACTCAAACCACCTTGGTGACAAACTGCATTGTTCTCCTTCGAGAATATCCTCCCACATACCCAGCTATTGCACCTTTCTGCGCAGCATTTAAAGAGCCCTAAAGGTCTCAGGTTCAGTTGTGACACAATATATGCAGCGCGCGGCTAATTTCTTCCCACAAATTTTAACTACTGATAAAGCCTTAACTTGTTCAAGGTAAACCCGTGCATAAAGATATGATAACAGTCAGAGCCAGCAACTTCTGTGCCAAGAGTTAATTTCCTTAACCATCACATAACAACAACAATAATAATTCTTGCGGCTGACACTTCTACAAAGCAACTTTGGTTTATAAACAAGAGCATGTCAAAAAATTAAAGTGAAAATATCTGTAATAATTTGGATTTGGTCAGATTTTTAATATCGTGGATACTTGCTGACTTACTCTGGTAACAACGTACTTAGAATTATTGACTCATTTATACGTGGGTTAATTTTTACTCAATCAGTTTAGGGCGAATATCTTTTCTCCTAGGCTGTAGAAGGTGTGCAGATTAACAAGTCTGAATCACTTTATTCTGAGTGGATACCGAAATCTCTACGCTACCTACTGCCCCAGGCCTGATTTAAGATAACCTGCTACCCAGAGCAGCCTGGAACCACAGCAGCCATTGCAGTCACTCCAGTGGAGACCATGAAAAAAACCACACCAGTTACCATGATAGCAAATGTGCTTCTTACCTGGCCTCCCTGCAGGGAACAATCCACGCAGCCCACCTGGATGTTGCCATGTTTGGCCCCAGGAATGATCTGCAGGCGCTCAAAGTCACTGCCGAGGACCACAATGTCACAGCCCGATGCGTAGGCCTGTGGGGGGGGCAGCCAACAAATGCTTACAATAGAGAGCGAGCTGTGGAATGACACACCAGCCCCACAACCCCAACAGGCTCAGCAGGTGTTAGACACATCCATATGGAGACCTCGGAAATGTACAAACGAAAATGACGAGCACTTCTTACTTCTCTTAAAAATTCTTTACACAGGAATCCTCCATCACTTCACCTACAGATAATGTTAAATATCCATACCTGTTAAAGCTCACCTTAAATCCTTTCTTTATTCCCAGATAGAAAACGGTTTAAGGTCTTGCATTACTCATTTGAAAACGTGCTCTAGGCCATGGACTCAACCCCGTACAGTTAGGAAAACGAGGGTAAGGGGATTAGTGCTGTTGGGTTGAAGTAGAATCTTAGTGACCACTGCTGTAATCGTCTTGCCAAGGGAAGGCATGGAAGTGATTTACTATTGCATCTTCTTTGCGTCTTTGGGCTGCTAATGTGGGGAGAATATGCAAGCTCTGTACACCCTGAGCTAGATTCGAATCTACATCCAAACGAGCAGCTTAGAAGTTGTGACGCATCAGCATCACCTGATGCACCATTGTGCTGCTCATGGGTACTAACTAGTTTCCTGTTATACCCAAGATGCCATATTTTATCCTGGAACCAATTAGGACAGTGGTATCTCTCAGCCTGAGAGTGGTATCAAACTTTCTGCTGGAAAGTAAGAAAATTTAAACATGTTCCATCAAAGCTTTCATTTTACACTAAAAGTAGCAGGGAGAAGTTTGCATTTAGCAAGTTTGTTCAGGAAACCAGCCGTCTTCCCAGCTGTTGTGCAGCAGGTGACATATGTCGTACACTTGCGTGTTGCTCTCCGTCCAGTTTGTGCCATACAGGTACTACCGAGGTGTGTTCACATTTTTTTCACTGGTACTGTAAATAATATTAGCATGTCAACAAATCGTCACGTATTTGCATGATCATCTTATTTAAGAGACCCAGCAGGACTGAACCAGTCTCATTCTGACAAGCGCAGTTCTTCCTCAACCAAAGAAAAAAAAACACACACCAAGAAGAGCTTGGGTCTCACCGTGAAGGGCTCCTCATTGATATTCCCCACAGCGAAGCAGTTGTCCCCAGGGTTGACCGCCCCTGTGAGGACTTGGTGGAGATTCATTGTCCTTGTGCTACCAGGGGGCTCAGAGTTGGCGCAAGGCAGGACAGGAGGTCACCGGGTCGGATCCCATCGCGGTCCCGCGTGTCTGGCACAAGGCTCTTCGGCCTGAGCGGGGATCGGCACCTGCGCAGCCAGACAAAGAACAGAAAGACAGCGGTTAGAGCTCCTGCCTTGGGACCCGAAGGTCACAGGTTCGAATCCCACCTCCAACTATAGTGCCCTTGAGTGAGGTACTTCCCCACATTGCTCCAGTAAATTACCCAGCTAACCAGGCAAATAACTGCAAACTTAACATTTTAAGAGAGTCCGCTAAACGAACAGATGTAAAAGAGGCAGAAAGGGAGCAGACAGTGCAGAACATCATCATCATGTGTCCCTCGCAGGAGAAACTGCCTCAGCTCTTCACCATCACACACACCGGCAGCAATCTATCGCAACGTGGGTATTTTTAACTAAAAAAAAGCCGAAGTGCTCCTTTGGGGAGGTCACCTGCAGCCCAGCTCCCGAGTCCTGTCCTGTGTCAGCGCACACACACACAGTCGGGGCGCCGGGCTGCCTCACCGCTCGGCCCGCTCCGGTGCGCTTACAAAACACAGCGCTGTCACAGCGGCGAGTCGCGCTCGGGATCGCTGTGCGGGGAGGAAGCGCCTGCTCTCCGGCCCTACGAGCAGAAACCTCCCCGGTACGCGTGAGTGAGTCAGTCTCCCGTTGTCGTTGAGTCCCGCTGACACTTCCGCCCCGCACGGCCCCTCACTTCGCCCCTGTTTACGTTGTTTTCCAACAAACCCAAGCGACTGACGCAGCAGGCGACCGGGGAGAAGGTGCTACGCACAGATGACCGCGCCGCGCCCGTTAGTCTAGAAAAATAGCCCGGGTTCGCCGAGCAGGGCTCCGGCTTTCCACTCTCGCGCCTCCGCGCTAGCCGACGTGCTAACTGCGCTGACACACCGGCGTGTGACCAGCCCGACCTCAGCGGGACCAGTTCCGCGTCCTGCTTCACGTGACCAGTCGGATCCCAGCGCTGTACCGGTTTTGTGTGTGTGTGTGTGTGTGTGTGTGTGTGAGTGAGTGAGTGAGTGAGTAAGTGAGCGAGCGAGCGTGTGTGTTGGGCGCATCACGTGAAGGGTCCGAACTGTGAAGTACCAGTTCCGTGTACCGCGTCACGTGACAAACTGAGCCGCGTCATCAGAAATAAGTTGGCAAGAAGGGTTTGAAAAAGATACGTACGAACGAAGGCTCAGCCGCGTACAGCTCTTCTCACAGCGGCGCGGAGAGCGGGAAATTACTTGCGTACAAGAAAGGCTCGTAGCTCTCTTGGTCTCAGCCGAAACGCGGCGAATGTTGCCAGTCGAATCCCAATCGTCGTTGCTCACTGTAGTTAAACAGTTCAGATGCGATGTTTTAGGCAGCTATGTGTGTCGACAGCTGCGACGGCGTGCAGCGGTGAAAGTAATTAAAGAGGCGCGTGTCTGGTGGAGTGCAAGAGTTTCTGGGTAGTGTAGTTCAACAGTGAACGGCTGCTGCTGGCTCGAGCTAGAAATCTAGGTGTTTACAAAGAACTGTGTATGCTAGATTTGTTTTTTTTATTATTATTATTATTATTATTATTATTATTATTATTATTATTAACGTGTATTCCCCTTTCATATAAATGTCTGTCACAAATACACATTTTTCAAATGTAAACAATTGTTTAACGAAGCAACTTCTAGTTCAGTCATTCCTGAGGTGGTTTTTGCTGTGCAGATAGACATCCCCTGATCATGTTCAGTGATGCTGTATTGTATGTGGCACAGTTTGTATAAATGCAGTATATTCAGCACAGGAAGCTAGATGAGTCGTTTATCAGTCAACCTGTGACATGTGCACGTTTTTTCATTGTTGTGAATAAATGCTTTTAATTTCTTAGCTTGTTATGATGCTGCAGTGGATAGGCCACTCACAGGTCCTAGGCTTTTCGGGCCTCAGGTTTGAATTTGGCTCAATGTGTGTGGAGTTTGCGGGTTTCCAGACTACTGGGACCCTGACTTGGACAAGTGGTTATTAATACTGAGTTGCGAATACTTTTCTACCCGGGCATTCGCAGCTACGGCCGGTCCCCTGCTTACGAACCCAACTGGGGACTGAGAGTTGATTCGTTACTCAAAGTTCGCAAGTCGAAAGTGACACAGAACGAGTGGCTTGTCATCAGTCCTACGTGCAGCTGCTCAAGCATGTGTGTTGGTAAAAATTATGCTATTGGATTAATTGACTGTACCTCAAGGATCATGTGTCTCCATCTATACCTCTCTGCCTGTTGGTGAAATGCAATTTTCTTTTCTCTGAGTTGTACATCAATTGCAAGAAAAATGTTGGTTAAATGACTGAATGTAAACATGAGCAAGCCCGGAGAATTCCGCAAGGAGAGAGACAACAACGGGGTTTTTTTTTTTTGGATGGGAACAGAGAAGTAAACTGTTGCCTTCCGTTTTGTGAGCCAGGATGACTCGTGCGCAACCCTGCGCATTTAGCGTTCCCTGGTAGAAGTATCTATAACACTGTGAATACCGTAAACCCAATAAGTAATTGTAGTGCAGAGCTAGAGCAGCATTTTGGTGCTCACCCATGGCTCCTTGATCCCTTCTTTTACCCCACACATCTCATGAAATTCACTAATACCCAATACAAGTGTAATAATGGGAAATTAAAGCATAATAAAAAAAATATTGAAAAAGGAGCCAAAAGTATTACATGAAGGTGGAGGATGATAGAGAGGTGGCACTTAGCAGAGGGATCACAACTGGTAGAGGGAGACGGTAGAGGATCATCTACAGCTTTTCCCACCATCTCTTTGCTTCCTTCACACATGTTCCATTCTTGAAAATCTTAAAGCATTTACTATCACTATATTTTGGCCCTTTGCATGACATTTTGGGGTGTGCTTTACATTAGTATGCCAACTGTCTTTTTAATTAAAAAAAAAATTCTTAGCAAAGTTTGTATTGGTGAAATGTTCGTTATTTAGAAGTTCATAAGTCAGGGACCAACTGTATATTCACCAAAAATAATTATTTTCTCTCCATGTTCCCAGATGTTGTGCTAGTCAGGTTTGTAGCAGTATCTGGAATCCAGCTCAACCTTTTTGGGACCTTGTTTGGTGTGGAAACGAGGAGTCCGGTGGTAAATGTTAGTGTCGAGACCCTTATGGGCTACAACGCCTCATGAAGCAACGTAAAGCTGCTAAAGTCTGTACACGTGAAGGACAGCTGGCCAGTGACATCAACGCTGGAATCTGGGGATGAGTTTTATTAGCTGGATTGTTCTAGTATTTGGGGCTTGAACTCATTGGGCTAACTGTGATAACACAGGACTGATAGACAGGGCTGAGCACATGGGTGTGACCCCAGTCCACCCAACCCGTTATGTACATGTAACTGACACATTCCTTTAGGTTTTCAAACTTTTCAAAGGCATATTTTGACTTATTTTGACCTGTTGGCAACTCATGAACCTTTCAGCTATTCCACCAATGAAGTCGTAAATGTCAGAGATCAGAATGGCACCGTTTAATAATACAGCATGTGGCCTTGTGGGAAACTCAGAACTAATATGCCTTTTAGAGAAAAACACACATTCAAGCTGTCACCCGGGGTGGGGTTTACGTACCTCAGGCGCTGCTGGAAAGACGAATAACAAAGCCCTGTGGTAAAATCTGATTTGCACAAAGACAATCCATAAAATCATGTGCATGTGTCTCTCACACTAACTGTGCCCCCTACATGGCTCACCTCTCTAACAAAATTCCACTGCAGACGCTCAGTTTGTCACTGACACAACGGGTGAATGGCGCTTGTTGTTCCGACAGGATCTGCAGAGCTAAAAGAGTGTAAGCATATAAAGAGTGGAACAAAGCCCTCCACAGTTCAAGACAAATGTGATCGCTTTTCTTTCGGCTTTCAGAACATAGCTCTCTCAGCAAAAGACCAGAATGCCAAGCTGGAACCACAGGAACACAGTATGTATATAGTATTCGCTGGGTGGAAAAGTGTCCAAAATTCCGACACCTCTATGAATAACTGGTTGTTACTTATATTTAGGGGGGTGCAATGGCACGGTGGGTTTGGCCTGTGCCTGCTCCCTGGTGGGTCTGGGGTTTGAGTCCCCCTTGGGGTGCCTTGCAGCAGGCTGGCGACCCACCCGGGGGGTGTCCTGCCCTGCACTGCCAAGCTAGGCTCCGGCTTGCCACGACCTTGCTTGGGACAAGTGGTTGTAGACATTGTGTGTGTGTGTGTATGTGTGTGTGTGTGTATTTATCTGGCTGATGCTTTTTCTCCAAAGCAGCTTATAAAGCTGGACTGGACCAATTTATATAGGTGCGGTTTTCATTTTTAAACTGTCACAATTTATACTAAATGCCTTGCTTGAGGGTATTGCAGCAGAAGGTGGGATTCAGACCTGTGCCCTCTATGTCTAAAGGCAGCAGCTCAAACTACTACACCACCTGCTTAACAAATATTTGTGGAAGGATTGGACAGGATAGTACTTTAATCCCTGCGGGGAAATTCAAACACAGTAGCTGAAAGTGACACAGTGTGTGAATTTCCCTCCAGGCATTTAAGTACTGTGTACTAGTGTACAGTTAAACCAATTAAATAAATAACAAATCTTAGCAAAATAAATATCATAATTGGTTTTAAAATAGAGAGGGGGTGCGGTGGCGCAGTGGGTTGGACCACGGTCCTGCTCTCCAGTGGGTCTGGGGTTCGAGTCCCGCTTGGGGTGCCTTGCGACGGACTGGCGTCCCGTCCTGGGTGTGTCCCCTCCCCCTCCGGCCTTATGCCCTGTGTTACCGGGTAGGCTCCGGTTCCCCGTGACCCCGTATGGGACAAGCGGTTCTGAAAATGTGTGTGTGGTTTTAAAATATATAGATATACAGTAGTATCTGCTACTGCCATCAAACCAACACAGCTGATACAGAATGCTGCTGCCCGAGTTGTGTTTGACTTGCCGAAGCATTCACATTATCTCCTCTACTCGTTTCTCTGCGCTGGCTTCCTATAGCTGCCCAGATCAAATGTAAGACCCTGGTTATTGTCTACAAATGCATCAGTAGAACTGCTCCCAGATATCTACAAGACTTGATCATTCGCTACATGCCAACCAGACTGCTACGTTCTTCCACATCTGCTCACTTGGTGGTCCCGTGCACGAAAGGTAAAGCACAGAGGTTCTTGGTTCTGGATCCATTCTGGTGGAACGACCTCCCCCTCTCACTCAGAACTGCTGAATCTCTGTCCACATTTAAAAAGGGTTTGAAAACTCACCTCTTCTAGACTCACTTTGCCCATGATCTCTTAAGCTCATGTAAGGTGTAAATGTTCATGCACCATAACTTTTTGATCATGCCTGGAGAAACCTTTACGCAGCTTCTCCTGTAATGTAATGTAAATGTTTATGTATATCTCAAAAAAAAAATTACGAGGAAGGTGATCAGGATTCGTGTACAGTATATTCTGATAAAGTTTTAAGCAGCTACTTGTATGATGAACATTGTTTCATATGATGGAAAGAAACTAACTGCACTTAAAAATAACACATCTGCACCTATGTCTATATACATCTATCTAGTATGATGCATGTTCTCTTTTGTTCATCAGTGGGATATTTCATGTTAGTTATCTTTCTAGAGACTCAGCTGAATGATAAGAACTATGTACACTTTTGTATATTAATCATGTTTGCAGGGACGGCTTGGGTGGTGCAAGAGAACATGGGTTTGATCCCCGCTCAGTCTGTGTGGAGTTTGCATGTTCTCCCCGTGTCTGCGTGGGTTCCCATCCGGGTGCTCTGGTTTCCTCCCACAGTCCAAAGACATGCTGTTCAGGTTCCTCCATAGTGTGTGAGTGACAGAGAGAGTGTGTTCCACTGATGTATGGATGAGTGACCCATTGTAAGTAGTGTAGCTAGCAGTGTAAGTCACCTTAGTGAATAAGGTGTGTGGGCTGGTAACACTGCATAGAGTTCATTGGAAGTTGCTTTGGAGAAAAGCGTCTGCTAAATGAATACATGTAAATGCATTGGGCATTAATGTCCTGGTTCTATTTGCATGCACTTGGAGTATAGATAGACTGACTCCCATTTGTCAGGCTGAATTCCTAGTGCTCGAGGCTAGTAGGCAGAGCATTATAATAAAGCAAACACGTCGTGCAGTTAGCAACGCTTAGAAGGGCTTCACCACGTGGATGACAGGACACCACAGATGTGGCCACACGAGGGCGCTCTGTCCTTTCATTCGGCAAAGGGAGAGGCGCGTGGGAATCTTCTGCAAACAGCCTGAAACGGTGTTCGGAGTATCTAGGGATCACAAGTCCCTTAAATGTTCCCGATCCCAGGTGTTAAGGCTCAGCACCAGTATTGTAGTTTATGTTTTTTCCATGGCTAAGGACTCTATTGAAGTTTGTTCCCATTTCTTCCAAGTTATTAATAGGAAGGGGGGGGGTGCGGTGGCGCAGCGGGTTTGGCTGGGTCCTGCTCTCTGGCGGGCCTGGGGTTTGAGTCCCGCTTGGGGTGCCTTGCGATGGACTGGCGCCCCACCCTGGGTGTGTCCCCAACCCCCCCCCCCCCCAAGCCTTACACCCTGTGTTGCCGGGTTAGGTTCCGGCTCCCCGCGACCCCCGCTTGGGACAAGCAGCTTTTGCCAATTTGTGTATTAATAGCAAGTTACCCAACTCTGGTAATTCCACCTTGGAGTATGGAACCCAGACATGCTTCCTGCTTCTTTATCCTTGACCATCATCACACTGAGTGATGAGCTTGGAGGAGAGAAACATTCACTTGGTTACATTCATTCATCTAACTGACACTTTTCTCTAAAGCAACTTATTAATGTTAAGGGACTTACAGTTATTTACCCATCTGGGCAATTTTTACTGGAGCAATTTAGGGTAAACTCCTTGCTTAAGGGTACTACAGCTGGAAGTGGGAATCAAACCTGCGACTTTTGGGTCAAAAGCCAGTAGGTCTTATCACGACTCTACCAGCTGTTCCTGTTTCATTCCCAGACCTTTTGGTCCATGGTCCAGCTCAGGTGTACCTGTGAGCGATGAAGGGGAGAGAACCTCAGCCATTGACCTCCACTGCGACTATACATAATTGGACTGGAAGTTGGTTCGTGTCTCTGAATTGTTCGTATGTTTGCTTATAGTGTCACAGCCAGTAAAAGCTTAATTCTTCAATTTATTCACCGGTTAGGTGCTATTAAACCACCAGATAAAGCTAAAAGTTAATTTAAAATTTGCAATACAACTTAATTATGGACCATGTGTCTCGTGATAACCTCAGATCTAGCCAATCTAACCAACGCATTACATAAACATGTGTGCCAGAATCTGGTTAATTTACATTTGCTGTTAATTTACGTTTATTCACTGGGGAGTTTCTGTAATCAGAGATAATCGGTGAAATATGCGCCGACTCTGTGCGCTCCATGAAGCCGTCTGCTTCCCCACTTTCCTCCAGCCTCTCGGTTTCGGTTCTGTCTGAGAGCATTTTGCTGCCCCTAGGGGCAGAAACCAGAACTGCAGTTCATTTTTGCTCTTCAACAGAGAAATTTTAGAAAATAGACAAAATGTAGTTCAAAATAAACTTGGAAGTATTGTTATCTCATCTATGTGCCTTTAGGAAGACATGTATATATGTATACCATATATGTCTTCATATTAAATTCAAAGCATTTATTGTCAAACTCAGACAAAAAGGAACAGCTCAGGAGCTTTCAATGAAACTACTTGCTCTACTTTGCATTTATTTATTTAGCAGATGCTTTTCTCCAGATGAACTCTATGTAGAGTCACCAGCCCACACACTTTACTCACCAAGGTGACCTACACCGCTAGGTACACTACATTACTCATCCCTACATCAGTGGAACACACTCTCTCTCACACAATGGGTGAACCTGAACAGCAGCTCTTGGGACTGTGGGAAGAAACCAGAGCACCCTGAGAGAATCCACACAGGCATGGGGAGAAAATTCAAACTCCATATAGACTAAGTGTGGATCGAACCCACATTCTCTCGCACCACCCGGGTGCTGTAAGACAACAGTACTACTCACTGTGCATGGGCTGTCCGTTTTAAATAACACATTGAAGACTTATCACATTGTTAAACATTTAATGTCATTTTAAATTAAGTAGACACTTCCGTAGACTTTCAGGCAAAATCTTTTCACACCAAACACCATACTGGGAGTAGATGGAAATGTAAATGAAATACTCTTCAGTTACACTGACAACACAGTCACCTCTGCGACGTGTCAGGCAGCTTCAATATATTTTCTAAATGATCAATTATTTACATTTTTTAGGCAGCTTGGTGCTCGGTTGGTATCTTCTCCCTACTGAAGATTTACAGGAAAGAATGTGGCGGTCAGTGGCATTTGTATGATCTCCCTGTGTTTCATGAGTTTGTGACTGTAAAGTTGCTCTTAATTTGTGAATGCGCGTGTCCTACAATGGATCCGCATCCCCTTCCTTACACCCTGAATTAATGTAATTTTGTTGTGCTGAGCTGGTCAGACCTGTGTGCATCTGGTTGGTATATCATGGACCGTTGTGTGAGCTTTTCCCCAGAAGGGCATACAGCCAGTGCTTGGGAAAATCACCGCTGTACCTTTGAGAGAGGTAGCTCACCTGAATTATATCAGATTAGGTGTCTGTGCTTGTGAGTATTTTGTGAAGCAGAGCAAAAAAGTAGATTTACATTTTTTCTGATGCTTTTCTCCAAAGTGACTTACAGTGTTAAGATACTTACAATTATTTACTCATTTATACAACCAGGTAATTTTTACAAGATCAATTTTAGGGTAAGTACTTTGCTCAAGGGTACTACAGCCAGAGGGGGGAATCAAACCTATAACCTTTGGGTGCGAAGGCAGTAGCTCTCAGTACTATACTACCAACTGTCCCTAGTTGATTATTGTTGCTCTCGAAGAAACCTTTAACTGGCTTGGCCAGCTCATTAGTGAAAAGAAAAGGTGAGATTTTCTGCACCAGTTATACTAGAATGATGTCTTGTGAAATTCAGCTCCTGGCTTGTAACTCGGTAGTTAAAGACTAATATAGGACACAGAAATCAGCTGCTTACCCAGGAAGGTCTGGGCTAATATTGAACTGTGCTTCAGCATTTTACAATGTTAAGGTACTTACAACCATTTACACAGGTGGGTAATTTTACTAGAGCAATTTAGGGTACGTACCTTGCTCAAGGGTACTGCAGCTGGAGGTGGGTATCGAACCTACCACCTTTGGATCCGGACACACATCTAAGCAGTGCACCACCAGCTGTCCCCGATTTAGGTAATCATTGTTGTAGGTGAAGAGTGCTGCCCAATAATATTTATTTATTAACAGAATTCTCTGAAAGAGTAATTCGCAGGAAGGGGGGCGCGGTGGCGCAGTGGGTTGGGCCGGGTCCTGCTCTTCAGTGGGTCTGCGGTTCGAGTCCCACTTGGGGTGCCTTGCGACGGACTGGCGTCCCGTCCTGGGTGTGTCCCCTCCCCCTCCGGCCTTACGCCCTGTGTTGCCGGGTAGGCTCCGGTTCCCCGTGACCCCGTATGGGACAAGCGGTTCAGAAAGAAAGTAATTCGCAGGAGGAATTTATACGAATGAATGCGAATAGCGGTGGTGTGACGGCTCAACAGGACGTTGGAGCCGTCGAATGAAAAGCAATCTCAGATCTCTCTGTGCCGTTTCAGTTCATACCTGTTTGTCACCTTCCATAAGACATGAGGGAGACTGGTGACTGTAAATGGCCTTTTTGTGTGTCCGATACTGCTCCGCTGCAGTCTGTATTCTGGTTACGCTGTTCCCCAACTCACACCTCATGTGACCTGGGATTGACTCCACGATGGGCGAGCAGCTGCCGAAAACGCAGAGACAAGACAACCGGATGACTCGGAAGCATCGGGTGAAACGAATGAATCGTCGTTAGTGTTTAAACTCCTTTTTTGAAGAATTAGTCCTTGGAGTTGGTGGTGTGGAAACGGGGGTCTGCTTGCGCACCCTGCGTCTTTGGCGTGAGCTCAGAGATTTTGCGCTGGCTGCCGAGCAGAGTGTCAGTCCCATCTTCTAGACCTTGGAAGGTGGAGCTGTGTGGATGTGTGGTGCTGTGGGCAGCGGGGATATGAAGTAAGAGAGCATTATTTATATGTAAAGCAGCAGAGGAGGCCGAAAGCATTGCGCTGAAATTTTTTGGAAGCTTCTTGTGGCATGTAAAATGCAAAAAAAAATAGATATATATACTGTATATACTCAAGTGTTTGGCTGATGAATCTTTTTTTTAACCTAGTTTTAAACTTAGTGCCTTTGAGCAAATAGGCTCTGATTTATAGTTTCCACAAACCAGCTGGCCAGCATCATTACCTTGACTAATATTTCAGCTTCTGGCATCGACAGCACTGCTTGTCCTGGGTTCAGTGCCAGTTCGTGCTTATTAAAGTTTCAGAATTCCTTACGGAAAATATTCTTCCCCTCCACAAATAAGGGGGTGAGTCAAGCGGCTAACTTCCGCTGGAAAAGTTAACATTTGACCTTCGTCGTCACCCTTACTGCTTCGTGACCATTGCTGTGCTGTGACTTTTCGCCCTTGTGCTGTTTTATGCATCTCTATGTATTTTTATTTTCTCGGTTTGTCTCTGTGTTGTTGCGATCCACTTCTGTTCCGTTAGTACACGGATTTTTTTAAACAAACACAGACACGCACAGATTTAAGTTTATTTGTCTAGTAGCAAACATTCCTCTCCAAGCAATTAACTGATGCCTTTCTCTCTCCAAGGTCACTTATACCTCTCATTACGCTGTACTAAACCGCCTGCGGTCCTTCACCTATTTATGCAGCAGAGCAGTACATCGCACTACAAGCACTTTAGAGTGACCAGTTCACCTGAAACACATGTTTTTGGAGTATGGGAGGAAACCAGAGCACCCAGAGGAGATGCACACAGATGCAGGGAGAACAGATAAACTTCACACACACACTGAGCTGGACTAAAAGCCATGTCCAAACCTGCAGCTGAGGATCTTTCGAGGTGCCGCCGTGCAACCGGATGCACTTAAAATGCGATGACGGGCCCTCCCTAGTCCTCCTGCGTGGTCTTTTTCACAGAAATCCTCCTGGTTCCACTTCTGTCGACCGAGGTGTCGGGCTGGCGCCCCTCACGCTGCGGAAGGGCGGAAGGCGGACAGACAGGGATCGATGACCTTTGACATCTGCCAACAAGCTTGTCCGCCGCTGTCAGGCTCGACAAGGTGCGTGTGCAGGGAAGGCCATCGGAATCTCAATGAAACCATGCAGAGATAAGTAGGACAGACAGCCGCCCTGTGAATAATTAAAAGGCTGACATGTTATTGACATCAAGATGGTTTAGGGACATCTTTGCCATGACAGTCGGCTTGGAAGCAGTTTACGGTGTTCTGTGGAAGTAGGTCACACCACTATTAAAGATGTAGTTTATGACTCACACTAAATATTGCATTGCTCTAAAAAGCACATCACGCATTCTGTCCGCCGTTGTGGAGATGTGCGTCACGCTGCCTTGCGATGACAGCTCTTTGTCTTTGCTTTTTGAAACGTCCCCTTGCCAGGTGCTGGGAGGTCTGTGCTACTTGTTTTGGGCACGCCGAGTCGGGCGCTGGAGATTAATAAACTTTCCAAAACAGAATTGTTGCTCATTTTCCCGCAATTTTGCCGCATCCAATTAGCCTCTTTTTCCACGAAAATTATATTGCGAATCACAAAAACATACATCCACTGTATTTAAACGGTTGCCTAATGCACACTGATTACTAACAAGCACCGCAATGAAACTGAGACAATCAAACGCAGTCAACTCGAAACGGCATCGTTTATTTCAACATTATGTGTTGTCTCTCAAACGAAAATAAAAGGCCAAGTTTGTGAGAAAAAAAGTAGAATTTCTACTTTTCACAATCTTTTGTTGTTTTCCTGGATTCACATGCTGTTCTAGTCATGAACTTGGCACGTCTTCCCGAGGCTTGTCAAGTGATCGACATTCTCAGTTTCAACGGCACGCGAGCATGACTTCTCACTAAAATCCAAAATATACCTAAAAAACACATTCAATGCAGGTTTTAAAGGCCATAACAGAGTGTGTCAATGGTACAAGAAGAATTGGTTTGAACATTCAAGTCTATCTTTTTTTCTTATAGGTTAAAAGGAAGTAACTAACCCTATCCCAATGCCTAACTTTAAACCTATCTCTAATCCAAACACCATCCCTATCTATCTGCACACTGGTGAGGTGTGGGGTTAGGGTTGGGGAAAGGAATAAAGATAGGATTAGGATGAGGGTTAAGGATAGGGTTAGGGTTGGGGTTAGGATTGGGGTTAGGATTAGGGATAGAGCTAGGGTTAGGGACAGCAATAAGGTTTGGGTTAAGACTTGGACTGGAGATAGGGTTAGGGGTAAAGATAGGGTTAGGTTTAAAGTTAGGTATAGACTGAGGGGTGGGGATAGGTTTACAGATAGGGTTAGGATTTGTGTTAAGGCTACGGCTACGGTTATGGTTAAGGATAAGGTTAGGTTTAGGGTTAGCCATAGGTTGAGGGAAGGGGATAGGGTTACAGGTAGGGTTAGGATTAATGGTAGGGTTAGGGTGAAGGTTAGGGCTAGGATTTGGATTGGAGATAGGGATAAAGATAGGGTTAGGGTTTATGTTGGGGATAGAGTAGGGCATAAGGTATAACCATAACCTTACCCCTAACCCTAACGCTATGCCCTACCCTAACTTTAACCCTTAGCCTAACCCTAACCCAACCATCTCCTTGTCCCTAAATCTACACTTAGATTTAACCCCAACTCTAACCCTATACCTAACCCTATCCTTAACCTTAACCCCATCGCTATCCCAGACCCTAACCCTAGTACCCTGCTGACTGTAGATGCCACTTCAAACAACAATGGAAAGAGAAGTCATCTGTATAAACGGCCTGCAGTCCTCAGTTATCACACCCAGTCTGTTTCCAGTGCAATCAGTGCCACATGACAGGGACTCGAATCTAGATTCCACAGTTAGGGATCCCATAATTTCCTCGTGTGTCATCTTCACCTTTTAAGGTTTATAATATAGCTATATGCCCATACAATAGCAATAATACTGGAGTTAAACACAGACAGTGGGGGGCTGGACCCCCCCCCCCATCCCCGTTCTTACGCCGATGCCCCGAGTGACCTTTTTCTCCTGAGCAACATGGAGGAGTGCAATGCGCACTAGCGGAAGTGTAAGACCCCGATCTCCAGGCCTGTCTCTGAACATGACACGCTCCAGCAGGTGGAAGCTGCAGCAGCAGAAAGAAAAGCCTGAGGGATGCGATGAGCCCTGGCCTTCATCTGTTACTCATTGCATCAGGGATTATTTCTAATTGCATTACCATGCGTACGCCGTCGGACTACATTCGCTCAGCGTTGTTACCGTTCCGTTGTTTGTTTTCCTTGTCTTTCCCTGTGCTGTAAATTGTTTAAGTGAGCTGGCGTAAAATAAAAGTCCCTTGACTGTGTCGGGGGGGAGATGGGCTATAGCACAGAGGCAGTTGCGAGCATCGCACAGACATTGGCCGATTCGAGCACCGTGTAGTGCCACGTGTCCAACACCAGGGGGCAGTGTTGAAACGGCCAATTTCAATGGAGCCTCCCTGGCTGCTGGCCATGAGACCATGGCATTGTCAACAAGACTGTCACTTCCCAAACCACTCCCTCTGGGCATGGGAGCAGGTTTTTGGCACCTGGAGGGGGGCACACAAGGCCACTGGCCAATTGAAAGCCAATTTGAGTGTGATAGAATAACAGCCCTTAGGCCTGACGGATATATTAGTGAAAAATGAACAGAATTCCTTCCAAGGCTGCAGGATTCACAGAATAAGAATTGTTTGTTTTCTTTATTTTTCTCTTCTAATCAGTCTGTTCGGGGTGTTAAATATAATCCATTATGTATTCCGTGTTGCTTTCCATTATTGCCTTTTCTTCTTGAAGTGTTTGACTTTTTTTTTTTTTTTTTTTTTTTTTTTTTTTTTTTTTTTAAAGTGCCCTGACTTGCATAACAGCGATGCGGACGTGAGAGTCGTACAGACCGTGCAAAGGGCGTAACTGCACCTTTCGGCCACAGAAATCGTGAAGCGACGCGACGCCGGGAGAGAAGAAGGCCGCTTCGCGGCTTGCCCTGTCGTCTTCGCCGCAGGCATGACAGAGGAGACCTGCCTGAACTTTTCTAAGCCGCTTAAAGGGTGAGCTTAGGGGAGGTATGGTCTGGCCTTACATATTGGGCCAGCTGTTCTCTTCTTGCTGCTACTTGCTACCGTCTGTTTCGCCCTCGCCAGGTCGCTCGCTAACCTCCGCAGACATGGGAAGTTGCTCTCAAGTCCCTTCCAGCCAACCGCCGCGCCCCCTGCAGGACACCGGGCCAAAGGCATGTGATCGGCAGAGGTGACTGGGGTTGTGGGAACAATGGCCAGGAGAAAGGGACAGACGACAGGATATCCCAGCATGCTGAGCACAGCCGTTTCCCGCGATCGTTTCCCAGCACTCTACAGGAAGATGAGCGGCGGGGACGGGTCAGCCAGTAACATCCCCACCCTTCCCCTTTGTCGCTCCCTCACCTGCCCCCGATGGCGCTGACACCACAGCTCCTGCTACTCTTGCTGTGGAAGAGTCTGCGGGAGGTTTCAGCTCGCCGTGAATGTCGGGAGCACCTGTTCCCCACAAAGAAAAGCGGCAAATGGAAAAAGATGAAATGTTGCTAATTAGGCTTAATTAATTTTCCCCTATTGTGCTTGATTTTTACATAATTTAGTATGAGTGGAGCGTGGCTTGGGTCCAAAGGCACCTGCATAGCTTTTTTTAACCTCTTTTTAAACATCTAGTTTTTCAAATAAGTCAAAGTGCCCAGCTCAAGGGTACTATAGCAGCAGTTCTCTCTCACACACACACACACGCACACGCACACACACACGCATGGTCTGAAACTACTTGTCCCATACAGGGTCGCAGGGAGCCGGAGACTAACCCGGCAACACAGGGTGAAGGGCTGGAGGGGGAGGGAGTCACACCCAGGGCGGGATGCCAGTCCATCGCAAGGCACCCCAAGCAGGACTCGAACCCCAGACCCACCAGAGAGCAGGACCCTGTCAAACCCACTGCACCACCGCACCCCCCTGCAACAACTCTTCCCTTCCTAGTGTTTCCACCTGCAAAAGTTAAGCCGTATTTCCACTTCTTTTTAGGGTTTTATTGTGGATGCGGTAGTTAATATAACAGCAGGTTGTTTTATGCCATTAGGAAATTCAATGCATGAGTGAATATGAATAATCTTAATGTAATATTTCCAGTCATAGTCATGACATTTCGGAGGCTTATGAAGAGCCGATGGATCACTGCCTCTTACAGACGCTGATGCGTTTCAACGTGAAAGAGCAACAACACCGAAAGGGAATTACTTAAGATTACGTTCCACCGACTCCGCACACACAAACACAAGTATTTCTGCAAGAGTAACTCTGTGAACCAGTCGGTACAAGATAAAGAAAGAATGTAAACATTCCTGGAAAGAAGAACATCTTTCAATAAGTCAGCATATGATTCTGACAGATCTGGTTAAGGGACAAATCAATCAGAGAAAGAGAAAAGTGGCCTTCAGGACCTTGACTTGGTGTGTATCGCGAACTTCATTTGTACTAAGGTTTTGGGAGTATTTCCTCCCGTGTTCAGTATGCCCTTTAAAAGGCCGAAATTTCAAAAGCAAATACATTTTTCGTCACCGCAGTGCGTCCCTGAGGATTATAGGATTATGTGGGATGCAAATGGGAGAAAAACTTGTCAGCAAAATCATAAGAATTACGAAACTGACATTAGGAGACATCACGTGTGAAGGTGGCATGTTCACCGGACAGGCATTTGACTGCACACGCTCACAGTCCTTTACTGTATGCCTCAAGGTCGGCTCAAGGCACCGGGCTACAGACGAGCCCCCCGGGGCCCAATGACCACCCTCTAATGCCTCAGTGTTCTCTAGCCATCACTTCAGTTTATTTTGGTACGACGCCCTTCCCTCAGGTTGCCTTAGGGCACCTAAGAGAAAATAATACCAACAGCACAGAGAGATGTGCAACAATTAGCATTACAAAGAGCTGTGAAGTTAGCAACAGTCATGTCTCAGAGCACACAATGAGTCAAGGACCCCGAACGCTGGGGTCCACCATGCATTTACTAAATGGACACTTCATTCGACATGTACTTTTACATGTTAATTCTAATAGAAGAGAAGAGATCCAATTTAAAGAAACCTGCAGGAGGAATGTGTGAGCCACACACACACACACACACACACACACACACACAATTTACCGATCAGCCACAACATTAAAACCATTGAGAGTTGCAGTGAATAACATTGATTATCTTGTTACAATGGCACCTGTCAAGGGATGGGATAAATTAGGCAGCAAATGAACAGTCAATTCTTGAATTCATGTGTTGGAAACCGGAAAAATGAGCAAGCGTAAGGATCTGAGCGACTTTGACAAGGGCCACATTGTGATGACTAGACAACTGGGTCAGAGCATCTCCAAAACGGCAGGTTTTGTGGGGTGTTCCCGCTATGCAGTGGTTAGTACCTACCAAAAGTGGTCCAAGGAAGAACAACCGGCGAACTGGCAACAGGGTCATGGGTGCCTTATAGGCTCATTGACACACATGGGGAGCAAAGGCCGCCCCGCTTGGTCCGATCCCACAGAAGAGCTACTGTAGCACATACAAATTCTTGAAACCCTAATGCTGGCCATGATAGAAAGGTGTCAGAACACACAATGCATCACAGCTTGCTGTGTATGGGGCTGCTTAGCAGCAGACCGGTCAGAGTGCCCATGTTGACCCCTGCCCACTGCCGAAAGCATCTACAATGGGCGCATGAGCGTCAGAACTGGACCGTGGAGCAATTGAAGAAGGTGGCCTGGTCTGATGAATCACGTTTTCTTTTAGATCATGTGGATGGCCGAGTGCGTGTGTGTCGTTAACCTGGGGAAGAGATGGCAGCAGGATGCACTATGGGAAGAAGGTAAGCCAGCAGAGGCAGTGTGATGCTCCGGACAATGTTCTGCTGGGAAACCTTGGGTCCTGGCATTCATGTGGATGCTACTTTGACATGTACCACCTACCTAAAGATTCTCGCAGACTACGTACAACCCTTCATGGCAACGGTATTTCCTGATGGCCGTAGCCTCTTTCAGCAGGATAACGCACACTGCAAAAATTGTTCAGGAATGGTTTGCGGAACATGACAAAGAGTCCAAGGTGTTGACTTGGCCTCCAAATTCCCCAGATCTCAATCCGATCAAGTATGTGGGGTGTGCTGGAAAAACAAATCTGATCCATGGAGGCCCCACCTCGCAACTTACAGGACTTAAAGGATCTGCTGCTAACGCCTTGGTGCCAGATACCACAGGACACCTTCAGAGGTCTTGTGGAATCCATGCCTTGATGGGTAAAAGCTGTTTTGGTGGCACGAGGTGGACCTACACAATATTAGGCAGGCAGTTTTAATGTTGTGGCTGATCAGTCTGTATACTGTATGTAAATGTATGTGTTTATCCATACAGTTTAACTTTTGCATATATGCTCAGTATTTCTCCAGGTGTATCTGTAGTTTCTTTAAATAGGTTACACACACCTAATTCCAGTCTCTTTTATATGTATTAGGTTATTTAAAGTTTTACCCATATACAGTGTATCTACGGGGAATAGTACCATTGTAAAGGATAAGCACGCTTGCTGGATTTTTTTTCTCAACTTACAATATTTCAAATCCAGGTCATTCATTTAAGTTGTTCTTCACATTCTTTCTCACCTAGATGGTTCATGTATAACTTCGAGGTGTGTTTTCGGTTGTTATCTTGCTGAAGAATGGAGAACTGCTCAACTAGGGGATACCAGTCCTGGAATGGTATCCCTCTACAGTACGCTATGATTGCCATTCTGGTTGAGATTCCAGGGACTTGGTGACGAGCCTCACAAATGAGGCCAGCAAAATCCCCCAGATCATGACACTGCCTCCTCCAGGTTGGACAGTGGGAACCACAGAGGCACAACTTGTGTACCCACTCTCCCTGGGTCTTACAAATACTCAGCAGTTGGACCAAAATATTTAGTATTTTGAGCAACTGGTCCACAATACCAACTTCTCCTTCTCTAGCAAGCTGGTGTACTATATATGTGCCCAACATTCCTCCGGCTAAATATACAGTTTCTTTAAATGTTGCACGCATGCCTATTCCTTGTAATTAAAATGTCTGAGATTCAGTGCATGTGTGGAATTCCAGTCTCTTTGGGCTGTCTTATAAATATGCATGGATGACAACCCACACAAAACCACACAGATACAGTACCAGTGAAAAGCGTGAGTCCACCTGGGAAAGACTTTTTTGGGGCAAACTGGATAAAAGAGTGAACGCAAGTCAATGCACAAGTGTTCCGTATCTCTGAAACCTGCTGGAGAAGAGACATGGCGTCTCATTTCCTGATGTAACTTATTAAAGAAATGCCTTGTGAAAAAAACCAGTTTCTAGCAAGTGAACTCAGACCATTCACTGGTACTTTATATGAAACGTGTTTTCGCTAAGAACTTTATTGCAGAGATCATCCAGAGTTGGTATGGGTGTTCTGGAGGACTTCTGGAGGACATCTGGGCCCGGTTTATATCCGAGTTCACAGATGTGAAATTGAAAACTGCCATCTTGTCTGCCAACAGGGAAGCTGCATACTGTTTTATCTCTCTAAAACTATAAATGTGGACAAAATCACATAGCTGCAGTCTGGAAAAGAAAGTCTGACCTTTAAGAACAGTACCAGATGCCCCGAATGGGAAAGGAGCTGACGTGGTTCTTATACCATATCTTTGAGAGAAAAGCATGGTTCGCATTCTCTGCCTATTAATACACAAGAGGCAGAACGGAAACTCGCTGTCATGTCATGGTTCCCATTTGCCCAAGCTCATTATCTCAACGTGTCGAGGACATGCGCATCTAACTGAAAGTTGTGCAAAAGTGCCGGGCCTGACTTTTGTCTCTTTGGCTGCACTTCGAAAAAAGATCTCTGTATGGAAAGTTCCAGGAAGCCTGACAAAGGTTGTTGTGTTCAGATGCATCAGCGCTCAGATAGAGAGAATCGTATTTGGCCTTATTCTCCATGTGGGTTTATCTCGTCCTTTGGTGAAATATTGATACGCAGTGAAAAAAGTAAGACGATGACCCAGTTCCGTCAATAACCCCTCCGGTGGTGGCGGGAACCAAGTTCCACGCCGAGTAGCATGAACAATGGCACGGCTCACAAAGCCGATTTCTCCGGAGCCTGGTGCTGGTGCTGGCCTTCTGATGAGCTAACCGTGTCCTCTGTTCCGCAATCTTCCACAGCTCTCACTCCAAACTCCTCCCAAGTGGTCTAAAACATCATTCTTTCATCTCAACGAATCTTATTTATTATTTTTTTTTTTTCCTGGAGAGGGATAATGTTGTTTTATGGATTTATTGATGTGGCACCGGGTACGGCTCTTGTTTTTTAGCCATGGTGCGTATCGCAGCCTGCTCCGCCACGGAGACGTCCAGCAGCTCTGTTGGAGGGAGCCTTAATGAGGAGTGATGAATATTTTTACATGTTGTACCCATTCAGATCAGCGCCTCCTCCGACCAGCATCCACCGCTGAGACGTGATTGCGTAATACATTGGAAGACTGGTCACGAATAGACAACAAGGAGCCTGTTGGATTTCTTCTCGCACTTCTGCTCTGCACCATTCGTTCCAAACAGTGACATCACCAGGGGCAATACAGCGGTGGTCATTATACTGGAATATATTCCCCGCGAAAGGACCGTCCCGAGAGACTACAGCCCTGCCGTCATTGGGCAGAAATGCGCAGCCCTTGCGCCTGCAATGCTGGCAGAGCCGCAGTCCCCAGCTGGACGGTGTCGAACACCGAGGAGCGACACCTGGAGCTCACCAGCGGG
The DNA here is from genome assembly GCF_900964775.1 of Scleropages formosus. Taxonomy (NCBI): domain Eukaryota; kingdom Metazoa; phylum Chordata; class Actinopteri; order Osteoglossiformes; family Osteoglossidae; genus Scleropages; species Scleropages formosus. Next base: position 17,374,934 of record NC_041822.1, read on the forward strand.
GGACAAAAAGGCGTCAGGGCTGTGAGATGCTGGAAGCAGAGAGCCAGACTCATTAGAGAGGGTCTGTTGCCTCTGACCTCCCTCCTGTGCTCCGGATAGAGGTGGCCAAGCGGGGCAGCACCGCAGCACCGTGTGCACCCGTTTCTCATGGTTACGAGTTCTGTGAAAAGAGGTGTCTGAAGGTGTATGGTGATAGTAAAGGCGGTAAGCAGTGCAGTGGTTACAGCTGTTGAGTTGCAGTCACTAGACCCGAGTTCGAATCCCTGCTCCTGCTGTTGTACCCCTGAGTAAAGTACTTACGCTACACTGCTGTAATAAAAATTACCCAGCTGTATAAATGTCAGGGGGGGTGCAGTGGCGCAGCTTGGGGTGCCTTGTGATGGGCTGGCGTCCCGTCCCGGGTGTGTCCCCTCCCCCTCCGGCCCTACGCCCCGTGTTGCTGGGTTAGGCTCCGGTTTGCCGCCACCTTGCTTGGGACAAGCGGTTTCAGAAAATGTGTGCGTGTGTATAAATATGTGAATCATTGTAAGTAGCTTAGTGCACAACCTGACATTCTAAGTTACTTCACCGAACAGCATCAGCTACATGCATTAATAAAAATAATATTTAATGACACAGTAGCGCCGCTTCTGCTAAATGAAGAAATGTGGTTGACGCCTCTATGCCGCTGTTTGCACTTGCGCAGCACGGTGTTTGTTTGAGACTGGTACCTGCTTCAGCAATGTTTGTTTGCAGTAAGTGCTGCTCGCTCGGGATTACAGCTTGCATCCTTATTATCTCAGTTCTGGGGAGCAAACCGGTATTCCCGCTGCTAAACAATTAACCCAATGTGCTTAACAGTTAACTGCTTTTTGACGGAATTCATTTTCAGAAATAGATCATGCGGTAAGACTATTATTTTGAATTTCGCCAAAATTAATTGGAGAAATGCAAGCAAATGTTTTCAGGAAAGCAGGACACAGTATCTCAAGTTTACAGTACACATGTTAAATGAATAACAGAAATATATGTAGCATGGATGTAACAGTGTGGTACCCTAGTGCCCATACCAAGTGTCCTGTCCAGGGTGTACTCTGCCTCACGCCCTTTGATTCTGAAATTGGCTCTGGACCACCATAACATTGGCAGAGCACCATTTAGAGAAAATGGAAAAATGTATGTATATATGATTTTTGCTGTATTAATTTATTTAGGGGGGTGGGGGGCGCAGAGTCATGCTTGGGGTGCCTTGCGATGGACTGGCGTCCCGTCCTGGGTGTGTCCCCTCCCTCTCCAGACTTGTTCCCTGTGTTGCCGGGTTAGGCTCTGGCTCCCCGCGACCCGCTCCCGACAAGTGGTTTCAGGCAGTGTGCGTGTGTGTGTGTAATTTATTTAGTCTATTATTTTGGAAATACTCACTCTTTAACATGGACCGTGTTTTAATTGCAATCCTCAAACAGTGGTCCTGCTGCTCGGTGTGTCTTCACTCTTCTTTCATGCCGCTTCACTGAAACAGCAGTTATGAGGTATGAAGGCATAGTGTAAAGCCCAGGAATGTCCACACACGTCCAGGCTTTCCTAATAACCCGGGACAAGAGAGAGGAAAGGAAGGCGGTGTGGAAAATTTTCTCTGTTTGACCGCTGCTCTGTTGTTGCTATGCTACAGCAAAGATATACACACACACACACACACACACATTCGGTCACACATTTTGTTTTGTCCTGAGCGTGCTGTTAATGAAAATGAAATGTCAGGGGCAATTTTAACTTTCTGCAATAACGTACCCCTCTACGGGCATCTTCACAGAAAGAAACTGCAAAGGTGAAACGCTCGTTTCCCTTTTGAATCACTGTTTTCCCATTAACTTTCAGAGCCGCACAACTCTTGCATTAGCAGCAACTGAATTTCCGAGTATTAAACAAAAATGTCACAGGTTTGTCTATCCCATCAATACAGATTTATCTAACTGTGCATATATTATTAGTTTCATTTTAAGAAAAAGGGGTTGTCTCTCTACTGTTTGCATGTATGCCAGAAATCTGGTTGACATAAGGAGTCAGTCTCTGTTCCCCTTTAAGTCACTAAGGCCTCGTCTTCTCCGTATTGCCACAAGTCAAAAGTGTCCTGCTGTATTGTTATGTACAAGTACCTACTTCAGTGCATGATTCATAAACTCCTGCTTCCTTGCAGTGTGAATTAGACGCCAGTTACATTTTCAGAGAGTGAACTTCTTGAAAATTGTTTTAAGAATCTAGGTTTTCGATTTATCCGCTCTTCTCAGTCCACGTGCTGGGAAAATGGTCTTTAAAAATGCACGGTGAACTGTGATGCAAGTAGTCCTGGGAAGATGACTGATGATTAATGCAGTTTTAATGGGGCAGTGTTTCGAGAACAGGAGAGTCATCGCGGATGAAGGCATGTGCCATGAGGATATTTCCTGTTTTTACCCTTAAAAAGGAGCATAAAAGGTCAACTAGATGAGGCTCAGCCCACCGACACCGGGGGTGGATCGCAGTTTGATAGGCTCCCACAGTGGACGCGGTCACTCATACAGTCTGTTCCTCTTGACACAGCCCTGGTCGGCAGCTGCTCGTGTCAGAGACCCTTGACCCCCGACCTCTGACCTCCAGTCATTGAGTCGTTTCCCAGGTCAGATGCAGAGCGTCTGCTGGGATGATGCCGTTGTCATCATCACAAGATGAGGGTGACGTTTTTGTCTTCTATCTGAAAAGCCCACTGCCGACTTGATGGGACAATTCAACTGGAGAGTCTCAAAAGTCTGATCTTTTCTTTCCAAATTTAAAAGGAATACAGGAGAAATATTTTTTCCTATCAAGGAAAGAAAGAAAAAGCATTTCCTACCTATTGCAGTTCTTAGGAAAATGGGAAGTGAAGACATGAACACAGTGGATATGGATATAATGTCAGTACATTATACAAATATGAGCAGTTATGTATAAAATAATTTAATTTCTATTAAGGACCAGTGCACAAGGCTGAACTTGGCTTTATATTTTAAATTGTTTTCCCTGGGATAACAGTTAAACAGAATCAATGAGGCAGTGAACATAAGGACAATTCTGGTGCCCCAAAGTCTACAAAGTAGAGTGTAAACCCAGAGGGACATTCAGAGAACGATGGGATGTAAAGTAGGTTAGTAAACCATGCTAAAGCATAACACAGTATGAGTACAACGTGCCCCTCCCTCGGAGGAAGCGAAGTTGGATCCAGCGTAGATGTTATTTTGAGTTGTCATGACTAAGGTCTTTAATAGTTTTCACTGGACTCACCAAAAAAAAAAAAAATCCACATGTATGTGTATTTAGACCATCTCTAGGCATTTTTAATCCATCCAGGTCCAGCCTATAAAACCATGATCTTTCATTGGCTCCACTTTAGAAATAGTGACATATCTTGTTATCCAGGTTTTAACATCACGGAGTACTTTTAGTAGAATTTTCCAGAATTGTGATCCATTATTTTATTTAGTAGGATCACAAGTAACTAAATGCTCTAAGACGGCCCGGCATCTTGTCCAGGGTATACCCTACCTCACACTCCAGAATGAGCTCTGGAACACCACAACCCTACACTGGACGAGCTGTATTGATGATGCTTGGATGGATGTATAGATGGATGGAAGGGCTGGACAAATAGGTTGGTCATGTATGAGTATGGATGGCATCTGAAGGACTGTGGGAAATTTTAAGTAAAAAAGGCCCGTAACACACCTTTGCGGTACACCACATATTGCATCACTGAATTAAACTGATCTGTTTATCATTAATCATAAATTACTGATTGATTGATTACGCAATACCAATACCAAGAATACACTTCTGGCGATATTTTCTAACGTATTTGACAATAAAATATTACAAACTGCATCAAATAGGGCTCGTCGATTGTAAGCGATTGCAAGATGTTTGCGAAATTGAAAAAACCCATTTCTGATGGCCGGGAATGAGCCGCATCATTTCGACAAAAGGCCGCTACAGTGGGCACGGCTGCTGCCAACAGCATAGCTCACGTTGCGGCAGAGCCAGAGCTTAAATCACCCAAGAAAATGACATTTCATATGATGTAAACAACATCAGTTGTTCACCAGTTTTAAAGAAGGAAACGCAGGAGAAGCCATCCAGCTCTGCGCAGAGGGCTCCCGATGGAGGGAAGCGACCACAGGTCCGGGTACAGAGCCTCGCACACTCATTGCTTCCAACAGCACAGCCTGCGCTGCTGTTTATTTTTTTGCTTCATCATTATACATACACATATGCAGATGAGCCTGGCAGTTGATAGTGCAGTTGACACCTGGTCAACGTGGAGGACATATCAGCATGTGCGCTGCCACCTAAGGGAGCTGTTTCCCATATGCCCAAGTTGGCTTTTACAACCCAAGCTCCCTGTTTTCTGTTTCACAAGACGGCACAGCTGCAGTTCACCCCAGCGCAGCGTCTGTTGTAGCCCCCCCCATCAATGATGGACACTTTGAGCTTCCATCACGCCACCCCACTTACAAAACAGTTTGCGGTCCATCCACGGATCTCTGTGGTCTTTCTCTCGCCGTCCTCCGCAGCTCCCGGACCTCACGGCGCAGGTAGATTTTCTCATGACCATCATCCTCATTACCGAACTGCACATGCTGTCAAGACATCCTAAAAAAAAAAGAAAAAACCTCGTCAATGCATTCTGCCTAAACTCCCCCTAAAGCAATATTTTCTGTCTAACGTAAAAACGAAGCCAGACAGAATTTGCGCTCAACAAAGCAATGAAGAAAAAGCGAGATATGACTGCTGAAACTCTTTTAGTACAATTAGCAGGCTACTACTGCAAAATGACTGACACTTTAAGCTTCTCACAAGACGAGTAACAGTTCTATTTTAAAACGCATCCTTCATTAGATTCCACACATTTTGTGTCGGAAGTATGAAACCAATTATAAGTTCTGAAAGTGCTGCAATATGTAATTTTGTCAGCGTTTCATGTTGTGCTCGCAGTTTTCGGGATGATGTCGTCAGAAACGTGCGAAAAAGTCGTAAATTTAAAATGCGAGACTGCAATAACGGTGTTTAATGCCATGCTAAAGTGCTACAGCTGATTACATTTACATTAACACAGTTTATTAGTAGACAAATGTAATTTATTTTACTTTGTTTACATTTGCAGTGCTGGATGCTCCTATCGAAAACACACGCATTTTTACCCAGCGGAGAAATTTATTGCTCACTATGGTATGTTTTCAATCTTTTAAGATAAAAGGGAGTTATGTATTTGTATGTGAAATTTTAAGTGATAATTTAGTGGTCTCATATCTTAACCATCCAACCAAATTCAATAACTGCTTTTTGTGGTTACAGTGAACTGGAGCCTGTCCTGGAATCATCAAGGCTGAGGGGGGATACACTTTGGACAGCACTACAGCCCATCGAAGTGTAGCTGCACACGCACACGCACACAGGGCAATTTAGCATTACCAGTCCAGGCAAACTACACGACATTGGATTGTTGGGAGAAACCAATACAGACATGGGGAGAACGTGCAAACCGTCCACAGACCGAGCGGGGATCGAACCCTCTCTCGCGCCACCCAGGCCGACCCCTGCTTTGACCGCTGAAAGACAACAGCACATGGTGTACAACAATCAAAATATGGTGGTACTTCTGAGCAAGGTGCTTACTTTGAATTACTGCAGTAAAAATTGCCCAGCTGTATAAATGGGGCAGCAGGGTAGTACAGCGAATAGCGTTGCTGTCTCACAGCACCTGGGTAGCGCGAGAAGGACATGTGTTCGATCCCTGCTCAGTCTGTGTGGAGTTTGCATGTTCTCTGGGCGCTCTGGTTTCCTCCCACAGTCCAAAGACACGCTGTTCAGATTCCCCCATAGTGTGTGAGTGACAGAGAGAGTGTGTTCCACTGATGTATGGATGAGTGACCCAGTGTAAGTAATGTATCTAGCAGTGTAACTCACCTTGGTGTGGGCTGATAACACTACATAGAGTTCATTGGAAGTCGCTTTGGAGAAAAGTGTTTGCTAAATAAATAAATGGACAAGTAGATTGTTAAGTGTACAGTCCTAACATTGTGAGTATACTTTTGAGAAAAGCATCACCTAAGTACAGGAAATTTAAAAAAAACTTTGAATTCTGAGAAAACGCCCAAATCTAATTTTATATGTGAATTGATGATTGTATCTTTTAAGGCTTGAAAACTGGGCTTAGAATTAACAGCATGTAGCCAAAACAACTGTTTATTAGCGGTCCTTTGAAATTGCTTTTCATACGTTTAAAGCTTACTTCAAATGTAACTTACTCATTGAAAGCAAGGTGATACTTTATTAATCTTCACAGCAATAAGCGTGAGCCAAAACAGCCAGAAAAAAGTGACTAAAAGAAAATGTTATGTCGGAAGTGGTATCAAAACAGGTGATGATTTTTTCACTTTGCGGGGATGATTTGCAAAGTTTTGCATTTTAGAGCAAAATTACTGGTGTTGAGCGGTGCTAAATATTTTTAAAATCTGCTAATTGTTTGAGAGTATCTTATAAAAATTATCATTACAGAAGATAAATGGAAAAAAACAAAAGGGTGGAAGGAAAAGACCATTGCGTTGTAATTTACTTTGCTTGCAGTTAAGGAACGCTATTTGAATAACCTTATTTGCCATAAAACATTATGGGTAATTACCTCCACATTTCCTTACAAGAAATGTTTCAGGTGGCAGAATAATTTGCGAATGTGAAGGTACATTAGAGGACAGTGCTTCTGGAGAGAGATGCTACCTGGAGACAGGGAGCTACATCTATGATAGATTCCTTCTGCCATGCTTTCTATTTTCAGTCCGTCACCTTGTGTAGCAGGTATGCTTTGAGTCGCGGCGCTTGACAGGTGCGGCTGAAATTTAAATGAATTAGTCATTCAGATTTTATACTTGGGGGTTGTGATAAGGCGTAAAGTTAGAGTTCGGGTCGCGGTATTTCCTAGGATCAGGCCTTGGGATGGTGGAGATAGACGAGAGCATGGGCTTGGGGTTGGATTTATAGAGAGGCCTATCACTTAAAATTTATACTACAGATACTCAAGGTGAGTGCAGCTATAAACCTGCAGTTTTACGCTGCTCTCTGTTCTCTGGCTGGTGAGAATGATGGATCAGCCTTCAGTTCAGAGCGCAACTGAACTCCACTGAACTGGAGTCACCTGGTTCGGCGAGGGTGGGGGCGCTAAGGGATTGCCGTGGGATGCTGTTGCCGTGGTTTCCTGTGCAGGTGACACCATCATCCTGCCTTTTTCAACAAGTCATTGCTCTCCCGGTGATTGACACACCTGTGATGACAGCACGACTCGAGCGACCGCTGCCGGTGATCAGAAATCCTAGGGGTTTTTCCCATGGTGCATTGCAAATAAGTTACACTTTCAGGTGTGGCATCAGTGGAAACATACGCCCCCAAGGAAAAGAAACGCACAGAGAACGCTTTCACTAATCAACGCAATCTACAGGATTGCAAGTACACATATTTGCTATGTTTTTTTTTTTTTCTGTCCGTGTTTGTTATCCGAAACTTAAAGCAGTTTTCGCTGAAGTTAATGTGCACAAAATGATACTTTTTTACATGGTGTTATCATCAAAAAAAAAGTAGCTGCTGTCATTGTGAAAGATTTTAATTTCTCCCTGGTATGCACATATCTTGTTTTGTGGGAGTTCTGCATAGCTTGAAAGTTTTAGGTGTTGCATGTTTTGGACTAAATGAGTATCTAGTCTGCTTCATTTTTGCTTAACCAAATACATTTGCATTTATTCATTTTGCTGACACCTTTCTGCAAAACAACTTAGAGCATTAAACCACCTACAATGATTTAGCAACTTATAAAATGAAGTAGTTTATTGGAGCCGTTCAGGACAAGTACCTTCTTCAAGGGTATTATGACTGGGATTTGAAACTGTGACCTTTGGATTCAAGAGCAGCAGCTCGACCCATTGTGCTGCCAGCTGCCTTCGAGTAAATGCAAAGAACATCCCACCCACACCATAACTTCACTAAGGATTTCAAGCATAAAGTTGACCTTCCAACCTAATTTTGAGAGGATTTTAAGAGTGCTACTCTTAAACTGGGTCCTGCTTTCCGGTGGGTCTGGGGTTCGAGTCCCGCCTGGGGTGCCTTGCGACGGGCTGGCGTCCCGCCCTGGGTGTGTCCCCTCCCCCCTCCAGCCTTACCCCCTGCATTGCCGGGTTAGGCTCCGGTTCACCGCAACCTCGCTTGGGACAAGCAGTTTCAGCAAGTGTGTGTGTGTGTGTGTGTGTGTGTCTACTTCATGTATAAACATTGCTGTCCTTCACTCTGCTCTGTCAGAGCTCCGCATCCCACCTCCGCACCAGCCACACCCGGTCAGGATGTCCAACAGCGAGTTTGACTCCTCCTCTGGAATCCAAGTTAAAAATTAATATTTAATCCTGCCAATTCCAAAATCTAATCCTACCAAATAATTATTACAGTTTTATTTGGTTATTGCTTGCTTGCTTTCTTTTCTCTTGGGTGACTTGCTTTAAACTTCCCCTGTTTATACAGACATGTATTTGCCAAGAGAAATTCAGGTATTCAAGTAATTTCTTTAAGCGTATGACAGCAAGGCCCCTCATGGGACCCGAAGCTGAAACTTTAAGGGTCTGAGTCTATATTTTTAACCGCTGTGCTGCATTTACACTCAAGTTACTCTGCACTTTTTCACTCGTGCTGGTTTGGCTGGCTTTAGAGGGGTAATAAGTGCCACATAAGCTCTTCAGCTTTTCTGCACCATCAAAGCCGTGCAGAGGGGTCGTCTCACTGGCTCTGACTGCAGCTCCCTTTTGTTACATTATTTATCATCAATTTATTGATTTTGACTGCAGTTCACCTTTAAATTGCTTACATTTGACACAGCACCCATTTTGCTGCCCAATTTAAACTCAAGCGATTCCATTTGAGAGAATTCATTAAATGAGTATTCCCCCTTTTGATCGTTACTCATTTTAAGAAGATCAGAGAGAGGGGGGTCGAGGGAGGGCGAGTGAGGGAGCGTGCGAGCGACTGCGGGAGGTAGCATGTCGAGGAAATGAAAACTTCGATTTCTACTGTTTTCACTCAACTTTCCCTCAAGAAAGTTCAATTTTAATATTCCTCCTGGAGAAATTACATATTTTATGCCGTTTTTATGAGATGCTATTACAGAGGTTTTGCAGAGGTTATTTCAGTTTGGTCCTAAATTCTTATTATAGATTGTTGGGATTTCAATTGCGAAATTCCATTTGAATGAAGAATTAAAGAATCACACTTAATTATTTTTATTTAAATTATATGTTTTGATGTGCTTGGCTCTTTTACAAAAGTATTTAATGGGGATGATCTTCTGCAGCTGTGTAAAGACTTTATCTTTGGATAAGTGAATAATGGATGTTCTTCTGCTATTAAAACAGGGCTTTTTTCTAGGTGTCCTTCCCAGGGTTAGAGTAGCATTGTCCTCACCGTCGTTTAAACGCAATCATGACTGAAATGATACAGTAACCCCATCACCGTAGTTGCAGTTCCCACTTATTTCTACATTCCTGTGTGAATACATGCACGCGTGCGTGTGTGTGTGTGTCCATCTGTCTTGTCTCAATAGTTCACATGCTCTGTTCATTCTTCACCTCTCGAGCTTTGCTTGTGTTTCTTCGTTTAAGCTCCTTTGCTCTTATTTTTCCAATAGGATTTCATATGTGATGTGGGTGTGTTTTTCTGCATGTGTTTGTGTTTTTTCTAAAATGTGTGTCATTAGTGCACTGCGTTTAGGGAACTGTATGCACACTGAGTGTGCTCAGTGTCACGTGCCGGTATCTGTGATCTTTGCACAAACGGGCGTTCGACATCTTCTGTGCCCACGGTGCTTTCCTGCCTGCATTGATATCCTACTCACTTTAAACTCTACCCCCTGCCACTCCTCCCGACCAGAGGAATTCAGATGTCTCCAAACAAAACAAGTTCTGTCCGTAGCACTCCGAGCTGGCGAGAAGCTCTGATGGGACACTCGGACCATAAAAAATGGACGAGGAGCGGAGCGGGTGGAAAACTCTCCCTCTCAGGCACACATCCGAGGGGAGCTGCTGAAACACACGGGCTGAAAAATTCATAAGCACTATCGTGTGTTAATGCTGGCAGCAGGATGATTTATTCAACAGGAGTTGCTCGCAGTTGTTATTCAATCGGTGGGTGTATCTACAGCCGAATTGGCCCTGAGGCCCAGAACCCACCTGCCCGAGTGGGACGTCAAGCTGCCCGGAGGAGGCTGTGGTCAGGCCTGCTCCCACCCAGTTGCCAGGGATCTTGGAGAACGATGGTGGGCGCATCTCAGCCACAGAGACTGTCTGCAGTTCGCAGACAATGGCGGAAATGAGGGGCTCTTAATCTGTCAATCCTCGTTACAGGGGACCACATGATGGGCTCCTGACTAATTCATGTGTGCAGACAGGCTTAAGGTGATCCCGCCTGGTACCGCTGCAAAGACGCACCTGGGACTCTGCAGGTGGCACCGCTGGCAGACCCTGGGAGAGGGATTGCTACATCTGTGGAAAGGTTTCCGTCAGCATGTGTGCTTCAGTCTTCCATGAAAGTGCAGTCGAATCACAGCAGCACACTCATACCGCGCTGCTCTGCTGCTTGTGTCAGAAAGACACCCATCACCTGATTCAATTTATCATAATACCTGGATCAGATGAGCATTAGCGGCACCAATGGGCTATTCAGATATGCCAGTGTGTGTTCATTTTTCACCAACATGTGTCTAAATGTAGTTTTTTGTCACCTGTGAAAAGGAGCACCAGGTCCTGTAGTGGTTATTGTCAGCTTGAAGTCAGACGAAAGGTCACAGGATAAAATCCCAGCTCCTGGTGTAGTAGCCTTGAAAAATGTACTCACCCTCAACTGATACTCTATAAATTACCCTGCTGTATTAATTTATAAATAAAGTAAGTATTTTAATATAAGACCATGTAAACCTGGCACTGAAAGTTGCCTTGAACAAAGCTCTCAGCTAAATGAATAATTGATAGTATATTTCATGTTTAACTGTACCGCTGTTTTGCTTTTGTAATTAGACCCATGTATAAATTTCTGTAATTAACTCTAAATCTAATTACTTTTTGTAAATCTAATTCTCGAATCTTTGCGTTTGTATTTAGCATTTCCAATTAAGTACACGTTTACATGGGTACGTCGTGCTTTCTTGCTAAATGGTTTCACTGTTGTGCCGTATACCCCTTACACAGACACTTATTATATACATGCACAGTTATTATTTGCATAAATATAATGTATTTCTGCTGTGCACATGTGCCTTTGGCAAACCTCTCTCAAAACAGCTGATACATGAACTAGAGATCAACTGTGATCGACAGATAAATGCCTTCAATACATGACAATGGGTCTGAACTGAGCACTGGGGGACATCTGTAGGTTCGACTTGCACTTGGTCCGTGGAGGAGAAGGAATAAAAAAGCATGATTGAGGTTTCCCACACTGAGTGCCTTGCCAGCCCTTATGAGGTGCACTGGGGTATGTAAAAAAGCTAAACAAGGTTGTAGGAATTTCACTGCAATTTAAATCCAACCCAGCTGCCACCAAACCATTACCAGTGCATTATATACAACTACTTCTGTTATAAATGTTCATGTTGGGAATTCATGACCAAAGTTGGTATTTAGGTGAAAGGAAGACTCTGAGAAAAATAATGCAAAACTTTGCTATTTTTGTCCCCTTTTTTAATCACAGTTTTCAATACCCGCTAGGCTGTGTGGAAAGGAATTGCACCAATAAACTCTGTAAGTGGTTAGGCCACTTTCCCTATCAGTGACTGCATACACACACTTTCTGAACCGCTTGTCCCATACAGGGTCACATGGAACCGGAGCCTAACCCGGCAACTCAGGGCGTAAGGCCGGAGAGAGAGGGGACACACCCAGGACGGGACGCCAGTCCGTCACAAGGCACCCCAAGCGAGACTTGAACCCCAGACCCACCGGAGAACAGGACCCAGTCCAACCCACTGCACCACCGCGCCCCCTTGACTGCATACAGTTAATTCTTATAGATACAGATCAATCCCTCACATCACTGTGGATGAATTTTGGCTTTCTCATTCATGCAGGTTTACGCTGAAGTGCTTTATTTTTACCCAGCAGCATATATGGACATTCGAACATGAACCATTTGTTTCAGGTTCTACCAGAACATCTCAATGGGGTTTATTTCTGGATTTTGACTAGGTCTTTCAAAAACACAATTCTTTCTTCTTTGGCATTCTGTTGAAGATTTGTTTATTAGTTCTTCGCATCATTTCCTTGGTGCACTACCCTGCCCTACTGAAACTGGAGGGGTTGCACTAGGCTTCAGCTCATGAACAGATGTCTCGACATTCCGTTGTTGAGACTCCTGACTCAGAGCAGAATTCATGGCAAGTCACTCAATAACACTTCTGTCAGCATTAGTGACTGCCAGTAATTTTTTGAAAAATTGTATGTGTTGTTTTATTTTTGTCAAGTGTAATAGGGCCATGTTGCCCAAAAAGGTATACTTGTGACTAGTATGTCATTAAAAAAACAGCTGTTCCAGAACTATTGATGATCTTCAAGGTACATTATGGCAACCTTGAGTCAAGTGTTCATACCCTTGCCAGTCTGTCTTGCTACTTTTCTATTAATATATTTTTCTGATGGTGGGGTCATAAACATTGACCTTTTTTGAGCTGAGAGAGGACTGCATATCTCCAGATGTTGTTCTTGTGTTCTTAGTGACTTCCTACACAATTTTACACTTTTCTCTAAGAGAAGTTTCACAGGACATCCACTGGTAAGAAGATTTACTGCTCTCCCATAACACCATCTGGATAATATTGTTCTGTATTTCAGTGGAGCCCCAAAGGCTTATAAATTGTTTTGCAACCAATTCCAATGATATACAGTACATCAATAAATTTTGTCAGGAGGTTTTAAGGAATTTCTTTTCATCATAGTTTAGTATACCTGTAGAATCTGTGTGCTGACAATTCCACTCTTATGGGAACAACCAAAGTTATTCAGATCTATTTTAGGCACAGCTTGCCTAAATCATGTCCCACTGTTAAGCAAAGTATTCAAGTAGTTGACACCAGCCACCCATTCAGTAGGAGTACAATAACTTTTTGACATTTCAAGCCTGCATTCAATTACCTTGTACACCAAACAACTGAAGGAAGTGCCAGACTTTGGGGTCACTTTTTACTGTGGTACTATGCACAAGAAGATCCAACCAAATTCAGTGTGACCCAATGGAATGTCTACAACTGCTTGTCCCAAGCAGGGTTGCGGCGACCAGGAGCCTATCCAACAACGCTGGGCACAGGGCCGAGGGGACGGACCCAGGCTAGGATGCCAGTCCATCGCAGGGCAACCACAGGTAGGGCTCAAACCCTGGACCCGCCACACAATGGGGACTGGCCAAACTTGCTGTGCCACCAAATCCCCCCAAGTCAATGTGAGAAATTCGCAAATATGCAGAAAATCAGACAGGGGCAAACAGTTTTTCGCAGCTCTGTATAACATGAATTAAAGTGTGTCACACTGGCTGAGGCAGTGTCTGTAAGATCTACAGGAGTAAACTTCAGAAAAGTTCATGACAGAAAACACTGTTTCATTTGCCAGTTTAACTGGTATTTTTAGACCTGTTAAGTTGTGTAAAGATGTTTCAGATGCACACAAAATTCTTCAAGGGCGTAAGAACTGTTTTGATATCCGGGAAAGATACGAGGCGTGTGCGAAAGCTGAGAATCTTCTGTTTTGTCACAACCCTCCTTGAGACCAATTAGCCAACCTGAGAGGTGCTGTACACTGTCGGTGAGGTGCTGTTGTGTCGGATGTTATTCCTGCTAGAGGTGGAACCGAATGGTTCTTGTGCTCTCCTGTTGATGGATGACACACCTCCTCCACCATCGTAGCATCCAATCAGTGAAGTGTAAACAGAGGTTAAGTAGATGAACCTCTATTCAGAAAGGTACAGTTTCAAAGCTCAAAGTTCTGGATAGGATTTGCTGTTCCACCAGTGCGAAAGGTTTTACAGAAAAACTGTTGTTGAATTCCCAGCATAATACATATGAGTACAATCTTAATCTATGTAAGGAGTTGTAAGTGTTTATAAAGTAACTAAGAAATGTTATGTAAAGTATTTTGTTCTGTACAAGAACGAAGACACAGACAGTGTGAGTAGGAAGCACTTTATACTCAGTGTCAAATATGTCTGGCGAGACTCTTCTGATAAGTCCTCCAGCACCAGCATTCATTAAGCCTTCCTTGTAAGCTGTCAGGCACTTTTTGTATCTGGTGCACAGATACATTGCAGAGTTTGTCTCCATCTGACAGCCGCTACAACGCTTCTGAAACTCGTGCACATTTTACAAAACCCAGAAGAAAGTGTTGAGCATTAAAAATTGCCTCCAATTGCAAAACAGAATCTACAGGAAACCCTAGATTTATGAGCTCCTTTTATCTGAAATTTCTTTGACGGCTGTTGGCTTTGGATACCCAACTTTTAAAATCTGGAATGAAAAATCAGTAGAATGAAATTAATCACAAGTGATAAAATTTGAAATTTCCATGTTACGCGAGTGAAGCGGAGGTGCAGTAATGTGCTGTAGCTGGCTCTAGTCTTCCATCAGCTGTTTCCTGTTGGTTTCTTATCTTGCATTCGTTTTGGTTTTATGTGTTTATGCAGTGGCAGTGCAAGAATGACTGCCAAGCTTCCTCCCTCCTCCACCCACCATAGCTCACAGTCAACTGTTCTTCTTTTTACTCGGTGAGTATAGTTACAGCTCATTACAGTAAATTTCTCGTTTGTTCATTTTAAATTGTTGTCTGCCCTTACTTGTTTAACTTTTTAACTTTTTAAAAATTCCGTTTCTAAACGTTCATTGCTGTTTACTGGGTATATGGAAAAAACTATTTATTTCCTGAAATGTACTGCCTAGAAACATATCCATTAATTAGCTCATTAAGTTTTGATAATCATGAAGTGATTCATGTGTCTGCATCTGGATCTCCCCATCTGTTAATCTAATGCACTTTTTTTTATTGTTTCCTGAGATGTACGTTGCTTCGGAAAAATGCATTTACTAAAAGGATAAATATAAATATAAGTGTTTTAAATCATGCTGAAATGATGGGTTGATAGTTACACACATGTTTTTTAGTGTTTTGGTGATATTTGGGAAATTTGATTTGGTGTTTTTGGATGGGTTAGGAATGCATTATTATTTTTCCTATTTTAAATTACAAGAAATAGACTTTTGAGGTCCACACTATTTTCAGGAAGGGATTATCATTGTAAATCAAGAGATTGCTGTACATTATTTTCTCATACAAAATTAAGAGCTGATTGGACTGTGTAGTGTATTCTGAGGTCCATGCTGGGTGCAAGCCCTGCAGCAAAGTCCAAGCCAAAATGGAAATAATCCAAGCGTCCCCTTCAGATATTACCACACACTACTTCCTACTACTGATTCCTGCTTACATCATTTATGTTGTCGGAGGGGGTCTGCAACAGCAATACTCATGCAGTGATTCCTGATGTGTACAGACTTTACTCTCATATATCAGTCTGGTATGATATTGTAAGGGGCAACATAAGCAACGGAATTCTGCACCTTGACCCCATGTTGAACCCAAAGCCCCTGTCTGCTCAACCCACTGAGTAGCCATCTCTGTCAGTTACATCAACCATAGCCAGGGAGCAGCTGCTGGGGGTGGAGGGAGCATGCATTCTTGCCTCACTCCTGGAGAGCAGAACACAGTAACTGTCCAATGGTATTTAGTGCTGCTCCTTCACAATGGAACTGTCACTGAGTACTTTCCAGATGGCAGCACAGAAGAGTCTATGAGGGATTAACTACAGGAAAAATTAAAATGTTTTGGACGACAGCTTTGTACACTTGCGGAAGAATCCAAGTCAAGGATGACTTTCTCAACCTTCAGGTCAGGTACAGTGTGCTGCTGATTCAAGAGATGGAAAAAGAAAGGCATAGTTTCAGAAGCAGGTCCTATTCCCGAGGGCCGTGTTCATCCAGGGGTCCTGCTAACTCAACAGCTGTCATCGCCCAAGAGGCGACTCATGCTCTGCTTTGCATGCAAAGCTTTGAATTACATCAAAGTGAGACCTCGTACTTTACACTTTCCAGCTGAGATGAGTGTCAGGCAGTCAAAAAAGCTCCACTGAGTGCAAAGGTGGTAAATGTTTCCCAGACGCCTAGAGGTGAATGCTGAGTGCTCCAAGCCTATAAAGTGCTCCAAGTTTTCTGAAAAACCACACACACACACATATTCATACACACAAATATCTCTCTTCAGTTGCAGACTTTTACGCGTATCTGAGCCCTGATGCACTTGGAGAAGATGGCTGCATTCCCCAGAGTGTTCCCAGTTATGATTTATGAGCTTAATGTAACTCCAGTCTGGCACACATGTTAACAGAGTCTGTTGAAGACTATAAGGAGGCAAACTGAATGATGGCTTCCTACGCACACACTACAAGTTCACGGCACTTAGCAAGTTCCACAGCTGACCACTGCTCAGATTCCTTCAAACATGATAGAGCACATTTGTGAATTTACAGGAGGCTCTTCACTGAAGCCAGATCAGAGCCAAACCTTTCAACAACCCATTCCTTATCTCAATAAAAATGTACAAAAGCTTGAATACAGGTGGCAAGAAAGAAAAATAGTGAGTACATATAGAAGAAAGTTGAGATGATGTTCATGCTAAGGTTAGATCCAACAAAACTGATTTAATTTTTCTTCTACTTCTGAGTGTTGCTGAAAGTTTTGGTGAACTAGTAAATTAATGTATTCATGTATCAAAGTGATATAATCATCCACTGAGTGATCATTTATTCCAAAACTCTTAAGAGACTAACTGGAATGCTGAAGATAAGGGCTAGCAGGAGACACCCCAGTTAACAACATGAACTTGTATCCTAAAACTCATCTGTTTAAGCTTCACTTGCAGCTTCTTCTTTAGAACCCTTGAGCAACTTACCCTGAATTGCTCCAGTAAGACACGAGCTGTATAAAGAGGTGAAACACGGTAAATAGTTTTCCAAAAAAAACGTCAAGGACTACTGCTAAGGAATAACCCCATCATGTTTCCATAATTAAAATTTGTTTAACTTGACAAAGGCCGTGTGGGTCGTTCTTCATTGTTAAAGTGCTGAGTTATTAATTGAGAGAAATTTAGGACATTTTATAAAACAGTGTACTGTGCCTCTGATCATTTTTGCATTTCAATCAAACCATTCTCAATGGCCACTTTTGGATATTTTTTTATGCTGCACCCCTTTTCCAAAATGTTATTACTCTTGATAGTAATACGTGCTACATCATCAGATGCAGTGCAGATCCAGTCTGACACCAGCAAATAACCTCATATAGCTATCTGGGGAAAAACATGTAAAAACAAATAGAAAAAATAAACAGTTTCGGAGAAGAACGATCCATTTTATAATAGAATTTGAAAACTTAATTTCATAGAAATGCTTGACAAATCTCTTGGTACCAAATGAATAGCTTCACCCTGACCCGCCTTTCCTGGGCTGGAAGTATCCCATGAAGCCAGGACACAAAAGCATTGGTTCACTTTTCCTATTTGACTCCACGACCAGACAAGACCCACAGGGATAGGTAATCAGCCGCAGTTTCTCCATTTTGGAGCACAACAGGAGCCCTTTATAGAGAGAGATCTCTCCAAGCGTGTGTGCGAGACCTCAGAAATGAAACTGGTCAAGCGGGGATCTACACATCGATGAGTAACCCTTGACAAGGAGGTTGCCAAATGTCCAGGCTCATTCTCATTAGAAATGAACATACTGGAAAATCTGTTAGATTATATAGAAACATTTCAAATTTACAGAAATATATATATATGTATTTTTGTTTTCTTTTGTTTCACCTGACATTAAAACTTATTTATTTCATTAACATGTTTGAAGCCTCATATTTCTCCTTTGTTACTTATTCTACGACCTGTGAGGTTGTGAATGATGATACACACACATCCAATTTACTAGTTAGAAATCAGCTTTTTTGTATAGCTGAATAACACAGTCTGACAGTTAACAGTATGAAGATGGGTCTTTTAATGCATTCTGCCTTAGCTGTACCTTAAAGCACTTTTTGCTTTTAACACTCCTAGAATTTAAAAGTATTGTCAATATCCTGCTACTTTGCATATGAAAAAGACTGAACACAGCACTGATTTAGTCAAAATATTGTTCTGAGAGATTCTGTTCTTTTAAGTTTCCTCTAGAAATATAATTTCAAAGTTTGTTTTGATTCCTGGGTGTTCATAACACTGTCCATGTCACAACAATTTATTGTGAAATTTGTGTAGTTGCCGCATTGTCCAGATTATAGCTTGCTGTACTCAGATCTTTTGTATCTGTGAAAAAAAAAAAAGAACATTAAAAGTGCAGAACAGGACTGAATGGCATTTAAGCACCCTGCGCCCAATTTCACAATGAACACGATCCCACTGTGTGATGGATTTAATATTTTGGCAGCTCTGCTTCATCAGCAAAGGCCACAGTATGTACTGAAGTGTTGTGCGGGAGGTCTGGAAGGCAAAGCCAGCTTGGGCGAAAGAAGGTAATAAATCCTCATCGAAGGGCACTGGCAGAAATACCCACTGAATAAAACATTTCTCACAGACGATTTTTTAGGCTGCAAGCTAGAACAAGAGAGCAGACACACTGGGGCTAGGTGGTTAACCTGAACTGCTTTGAGCTGTGATCCAACTGAGCAAAAGCAAGAATGTGAACCAGTAATCTCAATAACACGGGAAAAATCTATAATATTGTACTTTTCAGACAAAAGAAGCATTCACTAAAACAACAAAGTCACAAGTGCTTGACTGTGACCAGAACATGGGGAATCAACAGAACTATAGCAGATTTGTTCTATTTTGAAAAAAAAAGTATTGATCAACTAGATTATCCGTTCCCTTATCTTCATTTATCGTGCGCAAGACATGGATGAATGTTTAAAAGGTTTTTTTTTTTCAAAATAAGATAGGAAAAGTTGTATAAATTGATTTCGATAAACCAACAGTGACATGATTACCGTTTTATATGAAATGTATCAATTATGCATTAGGAATCAATGACCCCAAAAGAATCTATATAACCCAGTAAAATGAAGAACCTCCAAAAACTGATGTCTGCTATACTTGACAAATGTGGCAGCCACTGCTGGATAACCATAGCAACATTTTTCATCCAATAACTGCAGAATAATCCATGCTCTCAGAATGACGTTGGAATTGTCAAAAATATGTCTTTAACGCTTATGGATATTTACAATGACTAACTATAAATGCTATGAGCTATAAGCTTAGCCCTTCAGTGATATAATTTTCATAACTCTGTAATTAAAAGCCACAATAACAGCTTGTCCATTTGGTCATTTGAAGATGAATCTTCAATAATAGCAAACTGTGCATGTGTTCCTAACAACAGACAAATTGCTTTGGTCTTTTTATTATGCATGCAGACACATGGAAAAATGCTCACATCTCTGACCTTTTTTGTAAAGCAAATAAATAAATAATGGTTTTCTATCGTAACCTTTTGCAAAAAAATGATGAGGAATGTCAGTATGAAAGGCATGCGAGTTAGCTGTAAACCTGGATGTCCACACAAGCCGCCAGAATCACATTGCCCCTTAAAGAGACATTAAATATGTAAAAGATTTACATAATATTCCTCCCAATGATGCTGGCAAGGCTGAAGTGCCAAGTCTAGGCAAATCTTGTTGTGCTCAAAATAGCCTTTTTTGGTAATTAAACTGAAATAAAAGTTAATTAACAAGATGTTCATTACCTAAAATGTGCCCTGTCGCTACTCACAGCTAATTACTTTGCGGCGTTAACGTTCTTGTGCGGCACGAGACGCTAGATGCTCTGTCAGCCTCCTGCCCTGCTCACAGTATTAACAATTTATTTGTTTCCTTTCCAACAGCATCTGGTCGATGCTCTACAGACATCTCCTGCATGCAAACCAAAATAACAGTTTTATTTTTCCTTTTTTGCCCCAAGCTTTCTCACACAGATGAAATCATAATTCCCTCTCCATGTGAACGGAGTTATGTCATACCCTTTCCCTAAATACTGTATTTTGATGTAGGCACACAAAACTCTGCTAAAATCTCCCATAAAACCAGAGAAGATGGCTGAACTTTGATTAAGCTAACATATGAACCTCGCACACCCATCTGCTCACATCATTAATCACAGCTCCGTCTGAGACGTTATTTTAATAACAGACTGCAAAGTGAAACATGAGTCTTTAGTATCAGATTCTGTTGTGTTGGGGATGTATCATTCTGGGTAAAATTTAATAGAGCCAAGATCCATTCTCACAGTCATGCGATGTCATCTTCAAACAACAGACCAAGTTTATACTCGTTTCCACTAATATATGCACTGTATATCACATTTTCAGTAACATGTTCCTTTCTCGAGGGGGTATTTGTGTGACAGCGCTCTTTGAAAAGAACTCCTGCAAGGTCTGAGAACTACCGGTTCAGTGAAGTTTGTCTGTGATCGAATTCACAGGCGTAGTCTTATCCTGATTTTGCATTCCTGGAGGGGCAAAATGCTCAGCTTTAAGAAATCACTTACCGAAAAAAAAATGTTCTGCACCATAACGGTCTTCTAAAATGTGATCCATTAAGCAGCTGCAGTAAATATGGTCATTAACAGCTAAGCTATAATAGACATTTAAAAAATGCATCTGTTTTGAAGTCGGGGGGTGCGGTGGCGCAGTGGGTTGGACCACGGTCCTGCTGTCCGGTGGGTCTGGGGTTCGAGTCCCGCTTAGGGTGCCTTGCGACGGACTGGCGTCCCGTCCTGGGTGTGTCCCCTTCCCCCTCCGGCCTTACGCCCTGTGTTGCCGGGTAGGCTCCGGTTCCCCGTGACCCTGTAAGGGACAAGCGGTTCTGATAATGTGTGTGTGTGTGTGTTTTGAAGTCATCGGTGTAGTAGGTTTCATATTATGAAATGTGGAAAAACTGACATGCATCACAAATTAACTACTAGTTAATCATTTATTTATCAAGACTATTTAGAGCTGGTTCTGCTAATGCAAACTCTTGCTCGTAAATGTGTGTGCCTGACAATCTTCATGGATCATAACACATTCATTCTAATTTCAACTATAAAACTGTTTATCTCATATAAATTTAAACCCTGTATTATAAATCAAGATTATGTTCCCTTGCTGTCATAAACTGACACATGTAGCTCTAGTTCAGCCTTCCTGCCTGCCGTTGTTCTCACATAAGGTTTTTTCAATTATAAAATGTTCCTAATTAGAAATAGAACATAAAAGAGAGGAAACACAGCAGCTGAGTGCACCTTTTAGTGTGTTATTCCTGTGAAGAAGTTTTTCACATGTATTTTCACTCTAGAAAAACCTGAGACATTTCCATTGATTTTTAACATCAGACTTTTGCAAAATAACTGGTTGAATCAATTTATTTTCCCCATAACTTGGTTTGGTAGTCTTTCTAATTTGGATATATGTTGACCTGAGGGTTCTTTTACCAATTTCAGCGATCAGTAGCTGTGGCTGAGCTTTCTCACTTTTCAAATAAAATATTGGATTCAGACCTCATTTGCTTTTTTGCTTTATTTTTTTTGGTTTGACAATGAAGGCCGATCAGTTTCTGTGCTTTTAATTTAAATGTATAAAAGTTAAGCATTGTTACTTTAACTTGCACAAATCCTGCAGCCAATTAGGAAGCACAGAAGCTCGAGGTGATGGGCCAAGGATCAACTTAGCACTTCCTCAATCAAAAAAAAAAAAAAAAGTGAGAGCTCCCTTAGAAATTATGAGGAAAAATTTGAGCTCTTTTGTATTGCTATGAAATGGTCTTCTGTAGACTGTGTGGAAAGCAGAAATGGTAGGCAAGAGAGGAGAGAAAAGTGCAGGGGTGGGATGGGTCAGGTGAAGTGCCAGTCAGGGCTCACCTGAATGAGAGAACCTCTATGGGTAGGTGCTATATAAAAAAATTGATTTTTCATTAATAAATGTGTGCTTATTCAGAGTGACATGCAACGCTCATAATTCGACTCTTACCAATTCTTACAGTCAGATATTAACTGAGGCGATCTGGCACTTTGATCCTCCTGGGGAAAAATAAAAGCCTGTCATCTCTGTAACACATGTGCTGCACTTTATGCACGTTGTTATATTCTTTTATTCCTACTTGCCACTTTCCTAATTTGTTCCTTCTGTCACTGGTGTTGTGACTTCCAGTGACACAATGACAGTCAAAAAAAAATGTGTGCACTTAGGCCTGTGACTAATGGCAATGAAAAGCCATCATTTCACACCTCAGCTTCCTGAAACCTGTCTAAACATTATGCCAGGTCATCATTCCACATGTACTTATCTCAGAAGAAGAAATTATGTGTGTGAATGGATTAGACAGCCAGATGTATAAACTTTTAAACTGTATCATTAGTGACTGTTCCAAGAAAACAATAGCAAATATTTGCATCAACATGAGTCATCTATCATCGTCATAGTGAATGATAATTAGTGTGTTTTACTCCGTTATGTTTTAACTGAATTAGAGGCTATACTTAATATAAATTGAAAGGTTTCTGGGTGTGTTTCACAAAACCTGAACACCTGGAAAATATAACTTGATCAGTTTGAACTCTGCCGGTGACATTAGTGTGCGGGGCTCGTCTCTTGCGCTTCAAAGAGCCACTTGTTCTCCCAAATCCATTTTGGCGACGTCTAACGGCGATAGGTGCGGTTACATTTAAAAGGAGTCGCGCTGTCAAATTTCGAAAGATCAAAAACAGAAAAAAAAAGGCACAAACGCAGCATCCAGATTCGGCCCAAAGAAAAGAAACGAGGGAGTGTTTATTTGAGGAAAGTAAAAAACTTAAATTGTGGAACATAGGAGTAGCCAAGCAGGATTTTAGAGAGGAATAAATAGACCCTGAGTGCTCGTAAACTCGGGGAAACACACACACACACACACACACACACACACACACACACACACACACACAGCCGGGGACAGCTCTGTTTATGAACAGGACACACGATCGTAAATGAATGTAGTGAAACAGAAAAGCCTTGAAAGATGCTCCTCACACCGGTTTCAGCAGAACTGACAGAATTAATTATGTGGCGAGGAGAAGGGCAGCAGCAGCAGTAAGTTTGGCGCGGCGGTACCCAGCCCTGTACCGGGGGGACGGTGCCGGTGACACGCCGTGTCACACGGTGTCCGTCCCTCCATGGAGGAAAAGGAAGGTGGACAAAGGACAGTCGAAGCGGGACCGAACGCGCTCCTGCTGCTCAGTGCGTTTCAGCGCAGAGTAACAGCAACACACCCCCGCTGCTTTCGCGTCCTACTGCTCCGTGCACTCCACCACCACGAAACTGTACGGCACACACGCCTTGCTTTGTGTGTGTGTCTGTGCTGGTGGTGTGCGCGCGCGGAGTGCAGTGAATTATTTCATTATTAAATTCGTATTAGACGCACACGCGGATTTATGAAGTCGTCCAAACGACCACGCGATCCACTGCAACTTGCAAAGTAAAAAGCCTTTCCCGTGGTTCTTTTTATTCGTACGGCAGAGGAGCGGGGTGGAAAACGTGAGCGCTGCCCACACGCACTCGTAGCCCCCCACTACCAGCTCGCGGAAACAAAAGATCCGATCCAGCGCGCGGCGCTCCAGTCTCGGTCTTCGCTCCTCCCCTCCGGGCGGCGGGTGACAGCTGGGCTCGCGCTCCCGCTCGCGCCCGCGCTCCGGTAAGAAGGTTCACCTCCAAAGAGGATGACGAGCAGCTTCGGTGGACCGACAGGGGTTCGGGACGCTGCGCTCTCGGTGCGTTCGGAACCCGTCGGTTCAGCTCGGGCTGTTTGTTCGCTCTCTCTCTGCTTTTGCCGCTCGTTTGTCCGCCTTAGAGGATTTTAAAAAGAGCAGCGCGGCGGGCTGGATCATATTTCCAAGTGGATCATCATCATCATCATTCTCGCGTTCGGAGAACAAAAAGTGTGCGCAAGGCACGGCACGCGGCTGCTGCCTGGTGCGCGTGAGAAAAAAAAAAAAATTCCAGAAGCGAGAGAAAGAACTCCGCATGTTTTTGTTTTCCGAGCTTTTTAGAAGTAGATCAGTAGCCGGTGTTGAGAGTGAAACACTGACTGAGACGAGCGCAGATCTCACATGGATTACTGACAGGACAATGGACACTTAGTCCGCCGCTCCTCCGGCCATTGAGGAGCGCAAGGTACAGTATGGATCTCTCTTCTTCCGAACTCACTCTGCTGCATGCGCTCCGAAGACTCTTTGTTTCGTGGCGATACATGATGCTGTGATTAAGTCAACAGTGAGTAGTAACACGTGCGGTATCAATAACCAACTCCTGTGTAGCAGCGACGGACAGTTTTCTTTGAAAGTTACAAATAAATTCTCGGTGGAAACAAACTCTCCTTGTGAACAGGTACACTATGCATATATATATATATATATATACATACATACGATTTACATACATACGCATACACTTCAGGACTTGTGCAACTTCGGGAGTAAAATTCGAATGACATTTTTGGCAACGACAAAATGTGATATATATTATATGTAATCATTATACGTTGCTTTGTCTTTCCTTGTCACTTACCTGTGTGTCTATGTGCGGTATTAGGCTACTGTATTATAGTTGGTCCCATCATGTGGTTGATTTCGACCGTGCGTTTCGATGCTTTTATGGTGTTCAATCACATTTACGTGCAGCTCTCAACGTGCATTAAATCGCAAGTTGAGGGCACTTAAAACGTGTCCGATCGTTTCATTCTGTAAATCCAAAAAAAAAAAAAAAAAAAAGTGCAGACTCGGACTGTAGAATAGACCCCAGAGGAGAGGAATTAATAAATCTTTCTTGTGTCTTCGTGAGAATGAAAAAGTAGTAGCGGGTGAGACATGAATGGGAGGGAGCATAACTGGTGGCTGATGCTTTTCTTACTGGTGCCTTAATGGTGCCTTACTGGAGATGCTCTGACTATAACAGTATTGACATAATTCTGAAACATTTTTATAACTGCATGTGTGACATAGACATCAGACCCTCCTTGTGAGCTCTCTTGTGTGTGCATATACCTATGTACATATTAAATTCTCAGTTTTATTCATGGCGCTGCTATTAAAATATAACTGGAACCTTGATGATTTATGATGCCTAATTTTTAAAGGAGTTCTGTACACTTGCTGTGCGAAATGAGACATGCGCTTGGGCAGTGTAATAAGCTGTCTTTCAGAGCATGCGGAACAGCAGTGCAGTTTTAAGTCGTTTGCAGACCCATTTAATTTTTAAACGCTGTAAATTCTCCCAGACATGTAGACTATTAGATAACCTATCAGTCCTAAAGCCATTCTCATGCCTTTTTTCCCAAAGATATGTTGCCTATTCCAAGACTGAGAGGTTTTAATTATATGATTTGGCTGCTTTGCTACTGGACTCGGTAACTGTACACCAAGAAATAAACAAGATGCCCAAGATAATTCACCCTGAAACACACACCCACCCATCCACACACATACACACGCACACATGCTGAAGTCTTTGGCCAGAGTGATTTAAGTGGAAAGCACATCCCGCTGGCTTTTTCACGATGAATGGTGCAAGTTGGATCATAAAAGCAAAAAAATCCCAGATTCTTGGAAACAAACAAGTTTATATAATAATAATGATGATGATTATTATTTCTTTATAAAGGATCTGAATCCTGTACATCGTAATCATAGCCCTACCTTTTTTAGAACTACCCACGCCCTCACACATGGAGGGATGGACGGACAGGATGTTTGAACGTGATGTCTACTTACCCAGACACCAGTTATTAAAAATAACACATTGATTAAGAAATCCTGGGGGGCATCAGCCTTCTAGCACATCAAACCCACACAGCGACGGCTGTCACTCACGGAAGTGGGGGTTGGGAACCAATGAGCGGCATTCATGTATGTGGTCTCCCTAAGCATCTTCACAGAGGCCCCGAGGGCAGGCCCTTCTAGTGGGAGGTGTCATGGGAAGGGGACCAAACTCAACAATACAGCCTCTTGCACCAAGTGTGTTTACCCTGTGCTTCTGTTTCGCTGCACTGGTAGCTTAAATGCTGGAGCTGTGTCCAGTGCTGTATGGTGGAGACATTTCCACTGTTGACACCGCATCTGAACAAGCTTCCGTGGCAACGGCTAGCGGCCTCCGCCTAGGGCCACACCAGCCCTCAGTTCCAACACAGTTGGCTCACTTGCACATTGTCTGTGGATGTGGTCTGAAAGGATATAATTTAGAGGATTTCTTTTGTTAATCTACAGACTCCGTTAATAAGGGTATTTTCCCTGTGTGAGCTGGTTATCTTCGGCAGTTTTTCCAGTGGAAATGTGACAGCCTTGTATGAAATATTTTTGTTGTGGTTTTACACCATGCAAAATGTATTTACAGTAGCAGTTCTATTAATCTCATTTTTATTGAAATGAATGGTTCTTTCCCTTGTTCTGAAAACATGTTGCTTATTCTAACACTATCTTTGTAAAAATGAATTACTATGCAAATAATATATTTAAAAGTCCTTGTATTTTTTCGTTATAAAGGCTACATCTATATTGAATGCGATCACTCAGTTAAAGGTTACACAGAAACTGCTGAACAAATCATTAATAACACAAAAATAATCCAACCACCCTTATATTTTAGAAAAAATAACAACAGGTTGTGTATTAGGTGTGTATTACTATTGTGTAGCCTGGGTATTAGGTACAACTGGAACACTAGATAATAAACGATGAGATAGTGTAGGTTATGGAGAGAAGCAAATAAACCTTTGAGAAAAAAGTAATAAAAAGGAAGGAATAAAGACACACACGTTGTATTTAATTAAAGTGTGCGAACATCTAAAGTGAGCATGATTACAAGTACGTTATTATATGTATTAAAGAATTATTACAACTCAGAGGCGTGGCGGGTAGTGTGGTGCATAAGGCTTCCTTCTTGGGGTACAGAAATCACAGGTTCGAATCCCACCTTTGAGATACTAGGTATTGCTCTGAGTTTGCTCCAGTAAAAATTACTCAATAAGTTAATAATTACCGGTATCTTTAAAAAAAACTGTCACTAAGAAGGGCTAAATGTCAGGAAGTGTTTCAACCAAAAAAGCTTTCAAAAGCAAACACTTAGCGCTGGGAAAGTCAACATCTAAAGAGTTCTTCAAAATAGAGCACAGGACATTATCAGCGCGCGAAAGAAATCGATCAGGGCGCGCGCAAACCCACTCGGAGCGTCGCGGGTCGCCGTGCCCGTGCGCGCGCTACGTCCCCCCCCCCGTTCTTGGTCACAAGACGGCGAGGAGCTAAAGCGCAACATAGTGAGCGAGCGAGTGGCGCGCGGGACCGCACCGTGTCGGTCTCGAGCGCGTGCGGCGCGAAACGGAGGGCCACCGGCGTTCCGCTGAGCGGCGCGCGCCTCAATGGAGCCGCCACGGATTTCTAAATGAGTTTACACACGTCTGAAATGGATTAATCCGATAACAAGTTCATTGCGATGTTTGAAATATCCGCAGCGCTGCTGTTATCATTAGAACGGAAATCACTGCTGCGCCATTCAGTTAGTCACACGACACAACTTTTATTTGCGTTGTCTAACTTTTTCATTTGTAAACACGGGGTAAGAGACATCGCGTAGCGGAGCTTTGCTTCGTTTGTCTTGAGCCCGATAAACAAACTTCCTGCGAATGAAGAACCGAGGTGAAAGGGTACCCATGGCAGATATTTCTTGTAGTCGTTAGTATTTCACTCGCATTTCCCTGACAGTGTATTTCTCAAAGTGCCTTGTTGTATACAAAAGGAACTTTCCTTTACAAAACAATCAAGTGGCTACAGTTTTACACCTGTGGGTCCTTCTGTTGGACCATGGAAGAGAGTGGTGTACTGAATGAGAAAATGCAGCGCAGCTTTACAGTAATACACTGGAGTGTGACCCTGACCCTACTCTCAAGTCCAGTGTCTTAACCACTGAATAACCAGCCGTCCAGATCTGGCTGATGTCTAAAATACAATATGGCACATTTGCTCTTAATCTCCCAAGGGGGACAGAGGAGGGTCTGCGCTCTCATTTCAGTGGCCACATGGATGACTGAACAGTCATTACCGGCTCCATCCTTCTGCTGTTGGCAATCATTTCTCCGTGCCTCATCTCATGACTGATGTGCAAGATGACAGAGGTTGGTCAAACTGAGGTTTTGGAAGTGCATTGGGTTAAAATCCATAATGTATGAAGGCATAGTTCATCCATATTTCACAAATGGTGTCAAATTTCACGGCACAACGTACAGTGCTAATTTAAATGTGCCGTACGATGCAACCATGATAATGAATATCTTCTGAGTGTACAGGCACACAGTCATAGATTACAGCACTAAATTTCCTCTTAATGGCCTTAGTAAATTCACCATTTTTTTTTGCCAGATCAATGTGGAAAGCTGACTTTATGCGCTGCCCTCGTACACCGCCCTTCAAAAATTTGTAGCATTGCATTCTGGGTAACAGGTAAATCTATGTATCGTCTGTGAGAGCCAAGGCTAGCAGAAAATCAGTGAACAGCCATGAATGTCTACTAATGTAAAAATGTAATCCGCTGTGTACGTATGAAACAAAAAACATGAAAATAGGCAAAAATTATATTTGCTATAAACACAAGTTCTGCTACGATGCAAATCACAAACTGTCTACCAAAGCACATAGTAATTCATGTTCTCCACATGGGAGAGGAAAAACGGTACTTTAAACACATACCCTTAATTGGCGGACATGTGGCAGGGTGTCGTTGACATATGTTTAAATATTAACCCACTAAATCAGTGCCTTAATCATCATGCAACCAAATTGCGTGCAAAGACTTGAAAAATACTGAAGTTGAAAGAGCAGGAGTCATCTGTGTAAAATATGTTTTTCAAATTAAATTTTCTCTAAAATTGCTCTTACATTGAGCTTCTTATTTTTGGAAATATGAATCGGATTTTATAGAAGTCACTGTTTTCTCTATTATTTTTGTTGTAATCTATTAACTGGAAGAGGATTACATAAATCCCTACATACGTTTTTTTTTTTTTTTTTTTAAATGATTTGGTTCTTAGTCATCAAGATGTTGCCTTTTTTTATATATATATAAATTGGTGAGCATATATTTATTGGCATGTTTGTGGTTACGAAATTCCATGCGGTTACTGGAAATACATTTATTATACACATTAATGTGTTATCCTTCCTATTAGCAACTGTTTTAATCATCTTAGTGTGGCTGACAGGCATGTAATATACAGCAACAAAATTGCCGTGGCTTCCTGAAGGCTTTTGCCCTTCTGTCTTGCTGTCAAGATCTTACTCAACTCTTCGAAGTTTCAGAAATGCCCTGAATGTCTGTTTCACTGGCTTTGTTTAGCAACATCGCACAAACCAAACTAATTATCTTTCACATGACAAAATAGTGCCATTGAGTTGTCAGTGACAAGTGAAACAGATAATTCACAGTGGTTTCACTTTTTTTTTTTGCCAGTTTTTAACAAACGCAGACAGATGCTGAGTATTTCTGCACTGAATTTTCCCCTTCTGAATTAATAACTGCAGAATTCAAACTGATACATCTATATCTGAATTAATAGAGCAAAAATGAGATTTTTCCTTCTCTCCATGTGGAAATGTTTGTTAATCACTGCTAACTCCTGCCAATGATTAACAAGAGATGAATGACACATTTAGGCAATAAGACAGTGGAGCATGGAAGTGGGGTTGGTTCCCCTGTGTGTCTCAGCAGCGATGTTTCCCACGTGTTCCATTTGGCCTCTTCCTGAGTCAGGTGTAGAACAACGAAGCATCTCTGCTTCCCTCAGCACTGGCGTATTACATGGCTTCCCTGTGCTCTTCCTTTATGACACCCCGTGCTTGTTTTGTCTCTCTATACATGCTACCGGTTGTTAACTAACTGTCACGAGCATCCATTGACATGGCCCTGCTTTTTATTTATTGATTGCTGCACTGTGGCTATCAGCTGGTAGGCCCATTTAATTAAATATTTTACTCTAAATAATTCAACAGCCCCAGGGAATCAATGGAAGGAGAGCCTTGAGGTAGACTGCTGAACCAAGTTTGGGAACAAGGGAGTCCTTTAATAACCCCATCTTGCAGAGAGCTGTATTGGCATAGCCTGTCTATGCTTTATGAGTACTCTGTTCCCCGACATGCATCTGAAAGTGTTCGGTGTTTTATGCAAAACCTCCTTACTTCCAGTTAGTTATTGCACGCTCAGGCCGGCGAGCAGGAATGGGAGCCATCAGGCTCCGTGCCGAAGATGCCACGTGCACACATCTTACAGAGACGGCTTGCCTCAGAGTAAGCTGCACGCGTGGCTGGGGCTGCTGAGTTTACCCTGCTGTTGAGCTGTCTGATAAATTCGCTCCACCGGAGGCACGCTTCAAGTCACACAATTTAACAACCTGTAAAGGATGGAGAGCATCGATCGGCGGGTGCAACCGAGCGGGCCTACTTCACAGCGAGGGAGGAGCGGCGCGGATGAGAAGCGTATGTTCCAGGGTAGCCGTGCGTTAGCGGATCCGGTCTCCCTCGCCCCCGAATGCCACAAGGAAAACGAGTGCTGCACCTCAGTGAACCGACACCTTTTGTGTTTCTCAAGGCACGGTGACTTCGCCCCGCGTTCTGTGTCCTGGTGCGAACATCTTCCCTGTATGCCCCATGCAGGACGCACGTCTTAAAGAGGTTGCTGGTAATATCCCTCGGGTCTGGAGGACTTTCCCGCCGGCACTGGGAAGGAAAGGCGTGTGTGCGTGTAACGGGGTTAATTCGAAACGCAGACGGCAGAGACAAAACAAGGGGGAGAGAAGCAGGATGGGCGTAATGACGGGGGACTTGAGCATTTCATCATTGCGCTGCCCCTGTTTTTCTGTTCAAAGCTCACGTCTGGTCGTTCTTGTTAATCGTGCGCGGAATAGCAGTCGCAAGCTCTTCCTTTTCATATTCTGAGACAATTGCAGTTATTTTTGTCACCGTCTAGCAGATATTTAACTGTGGCAAACATTAAAGTAGGATGAGTTTGACTCATCTAGTCTTTTTTTTCCTTGTTCAGAGCCAACTTTGTGCTCCAGAAAACTTGAATGATATCCCTTCAGATGAAAATCTTGTGCTTTAAAGTAGATGGTATATCCGTACATTCCTGCATTTCAGTGGTTCGGTAGCATCAATATAAATTGTGCTGCATAAACAGGTTGTCCACGGCAGAAACAGATGGAAGCAATGCAACATAAATATAAAAAAGTATAGGGGAGCAAATATACTGTGCACAGAGAGTGGGTGTCCATCGGAACCCTTTACGAAGTCCACACGCACGCGGATCCAAAGTCTCCTTTTTCCGTAAGCGCCGCCTCCGGTCGTACAATTCTAAAAACAGAAGGTCTGCAAGTGGAGCTCTTAATATTTTATTAGAGGAGCGATCGCAGTGTGCTGAGCAGACACCTGAGCAAAGCCTTCTTCATCAGCAAGAAGCAGCGTGCTACAGGAGCCAGAGCGTAGTGGGCTCTGATCCCAAGGGGGGAAAACCACAGCTCTCCACTGACAAAGGCACTTAAACTATGCATTACTTTAAGTATCCACCTGCATAGATGGGAACTTTGTTAATCTGTGAGCTGTGTGAAGCCCATACAAAAGAGTGCCCGTTCCAAGCAAATTTAGAAGACTTCCTTGAAGAAGGTGGAGAAAAATGGCACAAAATAAACAGAACAGCATCCCTGCAACATGTTTCCTCTTATGATGGTGTAATGCACTCTTTGTATTTTTCTCCCTTTCTATGTCGCTTTGGAGAAAAGCATCTGGTAAATGTAAAGGTAAATGATTATGTGGCACAAGAAACTGTCATTTGTGTAGGTGAGGGGTATGGTGTCTCTGCTAATCCTCCATGCAGTGCACAAAACTTCAAGTTCATTTGCAAGAAGGCTACTGGTTCAACTTCCAAAATGATCAAACTCGTGTCTTTAAAATCTACCAGTTATCCCTTTTGGTGGTGTTACTGGAAGATAATATACTACAAGACAGCTGTAAAATAAGCCCTAGTTTTATTAGAGTCTTTCCATGATATCCCATTTTTGGGGAAAAAACAAGAATGTGAAGCATCAACAGCTAATGGGTTTTACTGGGGGTCTAAATGAAGTTTTGATTAATATGTCCAACTAGACTCTTAATTTGAGTCATCCACCCATTTTTACAAACTGAATGTCCAAGCGGGGTTGCAGTGATCTGGATCTGCAGTGTATAAGTCATGGATAGAGCTCTCGCGCACACTCCAAGGGCACTTCCACGTGGCCGTTTTGCCCGAACCACTGGAGAACCTGGAGGAAACCCACAAAAACGAGAGAAAAACATGCAAACTACACACAGATCTGGGCTCTTGTTCAACCCCACAGGCCAGAAGCTGCGAGGCACCGTGCCTGCCTTCTAAACCACCATCCCAACCTAATTCGAATCATTAATCTATTTCTCGTTATTTATTTTCCTTTTTATGGGTTAAAGGTAACACTTAATAGAATGCTGGCAAAGTGAGAAGGAAACAGTGATTAATACTTTATTAGCAGTGATATACTTCAATCAATAATTGGCTTGGTGCACAGCTATAGACGGACTTGCTAATGTTGAATGTTTAAATGTTACCTAAAGCTTTAATTAGCGCTGTATTGATTTTAAGGAAAATGAAGTCACTAAGCAACTCTCGAGCTCCTGTGTACATTACTGAGAGAGTTTGAAATCAGATGACTTTTTGCACCCATTTGTTCCTTTGGTCCTCTGCTTGCAATCACTGTACGGTCTGGCAGAGCGCACAAGCGCATCTGAACCGAAAAGGCACTAATACAGTGAGGAATGAGGTAACCAATTCTGAGCACATGGGCTTGGGCAAGGAAATGAAACACCAGCTCTGGGAAACCTGTGCATGTGTCCCTGGGGGTGGGAAGGGATGTAAAAAATGTGTCCATGTGGCAGACTGTCACCTGCACCTGAGATCATGTGATTTTTGTGATGTTCAGCACACTTGAGCACTTCTGCATGGCTTCACCTTCCAAGTGTCTCCGCTCAGTTTCAGCATTTAAATTCTGGACCTGAACTAGGAACTTGAGGGATCTCAGAACATGGCATGCAAGGAATTCAAGAATGAAATAAAATTCTGATTCAGCAATAAAATGGCAAAAAACGTCCCGGTGTGTGTGCGTACGCGAACATACGTATGTATTATACATACAAAGAATAAAAGACTGCTTGGAGGTATGCATGAAGGATGGTTTAGTGACAGTGGCAGTGGGCTGTTTTTTATGCATCCTGTGGGCATTACGTGATGCAGTGTTGTGGGGGTGCGTGTTGCGTGTTGGGTACAATGTGTTGCGTGCCGCGTTGGAGGCACCCCTTACTTCCCGGTTTCTGTGCTGCGCTGCATCACTCTGTCCCCTTCCTGGGCCCACAGAGACTGCCGCCGTGTTTCTCATCTATTAATCATGGAGGCTACTTTCTTATGCGGTTACCATAGTTTCAAGAGCTGGGGTATTTTCGGGGTGCCTGGAGAGAGGCCCAGTTGTGGGCCTGCACGCCTAGTGGCCAGGCAAGTAAAAGTCTGCTCAGGGGGGACACTATCACCCCCCCATTTGGATTTTATAGCATCCAGCACAAAAATTGGAAGAAAAAACTGCAGAGAAAATGGAAAAAGAGACTCATCCTGCAACCCCAAAGAGGAATTTATGGAGCAGTTGACATACTAGGCAACATAAATCAGACAAGAATCCCGGCTAGTCTTTGCTCATGTATAAAGAATGAACTGAAAAGAATAAAGAACACAAAATACAAAAATGGCTTCTATGGGGCTGGCAATTTGGCCAGTTGGACTTCAAGATCATGCTTGTTTTGGAAATTTGCTGTCATTTCGTTGTTCGTTATCGTTTTAATCTCTGGGCTGAAAGGCCCTGCTTTATCTCAGCCTAACGGATTCGGCTCACCAGCTGAACGCTGCTCCCGCTGAATGTTCCATGTCTCTTGGCCCAAAGAGCATTTGGGGTAATTCATTTGCAAGACTTAAGAAACTGGTGGCTGACAACATATGTGCTCATGGTTTTGCGACGTTCGCTGTATTTTTTACGCTAACCCGAAAAGGCTTCACATTCGACCGTTTATTATCATCTCCTCGTAATTTAGGGTGAAATATGCGGTGTGGACACAGCCTTCTGCTTCCAAGGGTTTCCAGGGCCTTCCTTGATGTATTGCCTCACTCGCAGTGTCCACAAACATTTTGTCGTCATCAAACACAGCCATCTGTCCATATGACCTCTCCGCAGTAAACTTAGAATGAAATTGTTTTTCCCAAGCCGGGTGACTACAGCGAAAAGAACGATTCTCTAATCTTGTTGGGCTTCTTCTTCAGCCCAAAGGGCCCCTTTGTGCAGTGATGTGGAGAATAAAGAACCTTGCCATTGTGAAGGGCTCCAGGCTGAAATCCAAGCCCTGATGATACCCACGCCACAGTTTGCTCCTCCTCTTGGAGTGACCTTTGTCTAGAGAAAGAAGTCTTACCGTGGATTCATAAAGCCAATAGAGTGCTTGGATCTGCTGATGTGCACATTTTGCTCGCTGCCCCCTCTGAAAGCGATATGATCTCAGGTCCGGATGACGGCATGATTCCAGCTTTTCCAGGTGCAAGACAAACGGAGGTTTCGACACGGAGAGGAGTCGTGTTGTTGGGCTCCCATTTCTTGAACTATACACACTGAAAATGAACCGCAGCCGAAGGGGCTTTAGAGGTGTCTCATCTGTCCTGGTAGGCTTTAGCTGATTTATCTCCAAGGTGTTTCCTTTCAAGTTCTTTCCTATCTTGTGGTCCATGGTCCGGTGCATTTAAAAAAAAAGCAAAAAAACTTGCAGGGATTTAGTGAAGAAACCATCTTGTAATCCTACTTGTCTTATTGCTATGGCTCTTCTTTTCCACTGAGATACTTTTGAACACCCCGGAACACATGTTATTTCTTCTTGAAATAAAATGCAAAAAAAAAAAAAAGACGGACTCATAGAAGAAAGCTTTCCTCATAAAGCACCTCATCTGTTACCATTTAAAGATTAATAATCGCTCGACAAGAAGATTATAGACATTTGCGCTGGAGCAGTTATTGGGTCACAACCCAGTTACTTTCAAAAGTCAGGAACCACATGTGAAGGGGCCTTTGTTTTTTTTCCCTCCTTACAGATCAGGTTAATAAAAAAGGCAACAATCATGCCACTTTGTATACGTTTATTGTACGGATAATGAGTTAAATTGCTGCCATGTGGCATCGCGTGCACGCCGACTCCGGCACAACCACAAGGCCCCCTGTGTTCCCCACTCAACGGCGTACTTTTGGCTCCGTGCAACACACTGCGGTAGGAAGGATGTAGCGAGTGGCTGGGGTTAGGTGGGGTGGGTGGGGTGGGGTGTGGTTGGTGGTGGGTCGTGGATCGGGGGTGTAGAATGGCACTCTGGTCATGTTTCGCCAACTGGGTGGAGGAACGGCAAGTTGAAAGACTCCCAAGGCTGATTCACTGCATTTGATGTTTCATGTGTGGGGTTCCACCCGCAGCTGTTGCCTTTGCTGTGGGACCATACAAAAAAAATACATACCGTATGTGTCAAATGAGTGGAAATGAGTTTTAGCATTTCTTAGATTTCTCCTACTAGGATGGGGTGAACTTTTCAATGGGATTTTCTGACCTTGTATCACCAGCGGCAGGTGGTACATTTTTCCAATGATGCCGGTCCTGTTTATCACATGTTCACGCATGGCATGTTTACTAGGCCTTGGGTGGCTGTCAGCTCCGTTGTCCTCCGCCGTGCCTCTGAGTCAGGGCGGTGGAGCTCCCCCTGCATTCTTCAATAGGGCATATGTATGTGAAGGCCACCGCCGTATTTACATTTGCATGTAGCTGCCTGGGATGCCAAAAGGCGAGGCTGCCAGGGTGCCTAATGTGCCTTTGTCTGTGCATGTGATTAAATGTGATGTTCAGCTGGAAATAACATTAGGATCTGCTGCACTGTTCCCGGGCACAGGCTCAGAGGCCAGATTACATAGCCTGCAAAGGCATTTTCGGAAGGACAAGTAACATGCAAATGGTCTTTAAAAACAGTATGCAGAAAAGTCGTTGTCTGAGGGCATTATTTATATTTTAATGAGTCCAGGCCTCTGATGCCTCTGTCTGTGTAATATGTGGGTGTTTCTTTAGAGTCAAAGGTCTCTGTTTGGGGAGGTGAAGTCCCGGTTCTCTGTGTTCATGGGATGCATCAAGCGTGGTCATAAATATTTTCCTGGCCACGGGGTCTGCTCTTGAACCGTTTTATGAGTTTGCTAGTTGCTTGGATTCCATCAGGGGTTCAAATGATCTGGGAACACTGGTCCAGCTCTGTGTATTTGCCCATATATCCTTCCAAAATTGAACCTAACAAATCATTTCCTGTTATCAGTGTATTGTGGGGAATTTTTTCCTTTATTGTATTTGATAAGGGTTGAGTTATTGTGCTCTGTAACAAACAGAACATGTCTTGCAGTGAACAAAAGAGAATGAATATGAATTTTTTTGGTGTGTTTTTCCTATTTTTGATATGACATATTTGAAGTGTTTTTAGTGCCTTTGCGATATACTACCAGCGGCAAGTAGTCGACGCTCAACGCATTGCGCACATTTCAGACCGAGCCTGCCACGGCCTTTCCGTGGTCATTATACAAACATGCAGTTTTCCTAAAGACATTCACTCAGTCGTTCCTCTGATTAGGAAAAATGACGGTCAGCATTGGGTTAGGCAGCCATCTGAAGTTACGTTCAGGAGCCTGATAGTTTATGCGAGTTTGTGCGGAGTAACTGGATAGGTGGGGGTTGGACGTAGAGAAACAATATCCAGACACACTGTTACTGTTCTGCATGTGACCTACATAGGACCACAAACCTCCTCCGCTGCCACTGAAACTTCTTAGTGCCTGGTTCTGGTCTCCATGTACCTCATGGCTGCGTGGATTTAGTCTCCTCTTGACCTCATGGTGAGCGCTCATTCGTCGGCCTCCCTCTCGTCCTACCGTTCCCTCCATTCCCTCACACGTGTGACGCAGGGCTGACGTTCCCGCTATCTTTAACAAACAAGGTCTGCACCAGCACGACTGATAACGCTGGTGGTTTCCACACCTGCGTTGGCGCCACAGAGCACTTACCGTTGTTCCACACAGCCTGGTTAATGAGACAACTGCCTTGTCCTTCCAGCCCTGGTGTCTGACAGAACATCGAGACGCTCAGACGTGAACCGAAAGAGATTATGTTCTCATTTTCGATGTCCATTAGTTACTCTATACCGTGTGAGGGAGGATGTAAGTTTTCCTGTTTCAACGTGTCCCACATTTTTCATGGCTCAAGGCTAGCGGTGACAGCTACCGAGAGGAGCGCGCGGGGTTTTTCCAACCGGGAGCGAGAACGTCATCCGCAAAGGCAGAGACAGAGATCGCGAGCAGAAGTTACGTGCGGCGTGGAGTACCCTCCAAAGTCACCCCTTCATTCCACTTACTGTAATCTTTCCCATCGTAATATGCCTCCTCTCATTAACATTGTCTCTTTTGTACTATTTTGCAAGAGCATCTTTGCTGCATTAGAACATTAAAACTACAAAGTGTTCATTGAGCTGTTTTCAAGGGCGGCTGCACCCTCCACATCCCTGCCCACCTTCAAAGCTTTCACTCGCATCTCAGGGGGTCGTTCTGATAGGTGGAGGGAGAGTCAGCTTGAGGTCAATTACCTGAGCACCCTGGGCTTTTCTGTCCGCCTCCGCTCCCGTTCTAATGAAGCTGCTCATTGCTGCTTCCTGTGGCCAATGAGGTGGTAATTACTGTGTAACCCTCTGACTGGTACCGCTCTTCTACATACCTGTGTCACCCACAAAACTGGCTCATGCAACACGTGAGGCTGGCACAGACTTCCTGTTTTCCCAGGAGGTCACTGGGTTTGATCCAAAGTCCATATGATGACAGCTGTCAGACGTGTAGCTTAAGGCCATTGAATTTGTTTTTTGACTTGTAATTTTTTAAAATTCAACTTGATAAGGTTTTGTGTATCACCTTTTTTACAACCTGTGCCTATTGCCCAGGGAACGTAATTTGTTGACTTTCAAACATTTTGAGTGCTGGCCTGTGCTATGGCCATCTTGAATGCCACATAAGCTGGTCCTCCAGAAAGGACAACAAGCCGCCCATCTACTGCGCTGAAATGGACTGAAGCTTAAGAAAGTATTGATTCTGGACGCAAATATGCACGGTACATTCCTGGGCCCTTTATAGCCCCTGATATTAGCTATTTATTCACACTGCTCAGGCTGCATTGTATTACACCTCCGCAGGATATTGAATGGACACTGATATAATACCCAGTGACATGTAACATTAATATTTCCTTCACCCAGCATTTGTACCCTGTCGCTTCCTTTCCCCCACCCCTGTGAGCTTCAGAGCAGGGAAATAAAGGTATGCAGAAAATGGAGCCATTAATGGTCAATAATTATGAGTTAAAGGCTGAAGTTTGCTATTAATCTGCTGTTATGTTTTGATGTTAACGGTCGTGTAGTCCTAATTACCTTTTCCTTTAGAAACAAACAGAAACTTTTCAGATGCAAAGAAAGGCTCGTGCTATTGTCATTGAAAATGATATTCAACAGCAGGCATGTTACTCAATGGACTGGTATGGAGAAAAGTGGCTAGACTTTGCCATTCAACCTATCAGAAAGACAGAGAATTGCCAAAGTTAACATGTAATTTGCTAAAGGCATCAGCTAAATTCAAGACCATTACAAATCAGTTTTAATTCTGATTGAATCAAGTGTTGATGGGTTGATCAGATGACCCATTTGATAACCAAAGACTGCTTGCCCTAACCTGGAAGGACTACTTCTAAATTCAAATAAGATGATTCAATAAGAAATTTTGCCCCTTATGGTCCAAATCTTCTCCTCGGCATCAGAGCAACACATTTGGAAACTTTCTTTTTTGTACATAAATAAAAATTGATTCATTAAGCAGATGACGTTGAAGTACTTCACGACCCTATCAAGGAACTGATGGAAAAAAACTGCATTTGAGAGCTTCCTG
Organism: Scleropages formosus; assembly: GCF_900964775.1. Taxonomy (NCBI): domain Eukaryota; kingdom Metazoa; phylum Chordata; class Actinopteri; order Osteoglossiformes; family Osteoglossidae; genus Scleropages; species Scleropages formosus. Next base: position 17,414,193 of record NC_041822.1, read on the forward strand.
GATCAGTGTGAGTCAGATGTTTGATGAGTGTGGGTTCCCTGATAGGGTAGATATCTGCTGGATCGGGTGGCGGAATGACATATGCGCTGGGTCAGATTTCCCATCACTTAGATGACTGAGCCGAGTATCACATAGTTGCACATTTTTGTGTCAGATGTCCGACAGGCCTCACCATCCTTTGGATGTGGCTTCTGATGTCATGATGGGTCAAATGTCAGATGGGCTTGATTACCATCAGAAGAATAAATGCAGTTTACTGCATCATTGGCAGTGGGGCATTCTCATTCTCGTAGTTTGTGGTTAACTTTTTTTAACAAATAACCTAATAACCAAAGTGTCTCATTGCAAAGTTTACAGCTTGACATACCACTCTCTGAGTTGGATATAGGTTTAATATTAATTGCGGTGAAAGCAAATAAATCATTACCATTTTATCAGCACTTCTCCTATGACGTATTTACTGGTCCAGCTTCTACACTCCATGCTGTTTCCGATGGTCTTTGACTGGATCAACTAAATACCTTGCTGAAGGCAGAACATGCAGAGCTTTTCGCAATGAGTCGATCCTCTCTTTCGGTGCCAGAATAGCGTAAATGAATAGGCCTAAGAAAGCAGGCCTATGTTATGGCCGGAGCAAAGAAGAGCTTCCTGTCTTGGGTTTCAGCTGATTTGGCCTTGAATGGCGGTGGCAGTGTTAAGGCACAAAAGCTGCCCTCGTACCCGGCACCCTTATGAACCGAGCCCCGGACGGCGAACACTCGACTCCAGTGTCCGCCGGGGGCCGGGAGAGAGGCCTGACACGGTTAGCCAGCAGGCAGGCTACCCACAGTCCCGAGCCCACCCCCCCAAGACAGTGCCGCACCCCTGTCCCTCAAAGTGCGGGCACACAAGTCCCCATTGTGCCCTCTTCCAGATAACACCACCCGTAGCCGCTATAGCACGGACAGTTTCGGGCACAGCGGAGATCTGTCAGGGTTATAAATTATTCTCAAGTTTTCATATGGTAATCGCCTCTGAGCTTGTTTTTCAAACCGAGTTGTTTTAATGAAAGTGGTCATTCATTGTACGCTCCTGTATGGAATGTGACAGCGTTTAGCATTTAGGTAGCTTAATTGACGCTGTACAGAAAGGGGCCAGGGGAGCGGAGAAAGGGGAAGAACGGCCTTCATTATGGCCACACAGCGTGGCCCCCCGACATCCCTAGTTAATGTAAAACCCATTGTCCTCCTGTACAGACTGGCAGAGAGAAAGAGGCAACGATGGTTTCCTCTCATCGTCAAGAACAAAATATACTGTATATACAAAAAAAAACAGCTCTTGGGATGCTAAACATTTTGAACCAGTAGACCGTTTACGGAAGATTGCTTTTCTCTAAGTGTAATGTTTTACTTTAAAAACTTTGCACAATAACACATCATGGAAAGCGTTAATGTTTGTCAAAGTCAGCGCGTTACTTTATACTTTCGGTACTTCACACATCTTGTAAACCGAATGTCAGCGACATGTTGACTTGTTAAGATACGTGGAATGATGATGTTATGACCGCAGTATCAGCGCCTGTCCCTTTGTGGTTACTCTACATTAACACATGTTCTCCCTACTGGGATTTCAGTTGTGCAATAAACTTTTAACGTGGAACTGGGGTCTTGTCAGAACAGGGTCACATTTTTTCTTCTGAATTAAAAGCCAAGTTTTTTTTAAATATAATTTGTGTTTTGAGTTTGAATTAAGTGCAGAATTCGGTGTGATGGCTTCAGACGACGTCAGATGAAGGCATAACCGATGCTCCGCAGAGAGGCTCACCAGGCAAAACGGATCTGGTTATTTTTCCGTATGTCAGAGATGCACGGAGCGGACCACTGGTTGGTTTTGCCAGGCGTATCGTATCCTCTTGTTTTTGCGCCAGTGTTTCCAGGCTCAGCTGGCCTTGATCTGTGCTTCCGGATTCCGTCCTTGCCTGCTTTTATCGGCCCTACAGACTAAACTGGAAGTAGAGTTCTGCATATCCTAGTCTGCACCTCTCTCACCAAGACGTATCCTTGCAGAGCAGGGGTAAGATGCCCCGGAAGAAACAGATAGCGAGAGCCTCTGCAGTGGCGGGGAAATCGAGAGCTTTTCTGTTGTTTGGGCTAGCGGGCAACCTAGCACGATAACGTCTGTTTCGAGGGCGCGGCGAACTTGGTGCACTGTTACGAGCCCAAACATTAATCAGTACCTGACACCTCTGGAAATAAGGGTCCCTTCGGAAACCAGGGGACGGGCGGAGGCACGGAAGGCCTGAAGGTGCATTCCTCTTTGGATTAAATGCCACCATAAAGACACTGAGACGGATCGTTGCGAGGATAGATACAACCCGGTGACTTTCCCCTGGAAAGAGCGTAAACTTGAGCAATGAAATAGCAGCAAAAAAGTTGCTTGGGAGAAACGTGCATTGGAACTGCACTTTAAATTCCAGACAGCGTGTCTCCTTCAAGTGATTAAATGGGTGACACTGGATCATCGTGTTCTTTATGCTTAAAGATGGCTTGGTACGTCATTTTTCTGCACATTGATTTTCTCCAGACCTGATAGCGCCTTAGCGTGACATTTATGACTAGTGAATTTGTTATTTTATTTTCTGAGATTAAGGGGAGCTGCTTCGGTGGTTATTGAATTTTAATTTAACTAATGGGTCTAAATGTTTTTTCCTTAAACGGCATTTTTCTTTCTTTCTAATAGGCGACTGAATGATCTGTGGCAAAAGCAACCATAGCAAGAACTTGACATGTTTTCATTAAGTATGGGTGCCATACGGGCTGGACCCAGTAGGAGCTAAGATTTCAGAATTATGCAGGATGCCCATTTGCTGTCCACTCCTGTTGTGCCTAATGCACATCTGTTATGCTGCTCTGCTGTAACGCTGGGATATGTTGATACGTGTTAGATTTCAGTAAAGCAAGGTTTTCAGTGGACCAAAGATGACAGTGTAGTTTACTTCAGTTTTTTTCCCTTCAGCTGCTCAAACACATTGAAGAAATGTGTTTATAAGAATGACATCGGGTGGAGCTGGACCGTGAAGGCAGTCGGCAGCCCTTTCATAGACAGTCTAAAGCTGCCTGGTGACAGTGAAGAGCGTTTCTGCTCAGTGATCTGCATCAAGCTCAGGGGTCATCGCTCACCATTTTGAAATGGAAGTGAGCCTTTCCACGGTTTGTTTTCTTCAGCTTCTCGCCACATAGTAGCTCTGGAATGCCTTGTTTCAGCTCTACTGACAGATCAGGCATAACAATACCTGGTCATGAGTAGCAGGGCAGGCTATGATTTCAAGTTCAAATCTGCCTCCTTTTTGAAAACTCTCTTTCACTGACAATGCTGTACCTCCGACAGACCTCAGCTTCACCACAAGACAAGGAGCGATCTTGGTGGAGCTATCTGACCATCCGCACTTCTGTATGCTTTAGCGTGTGAATATCCGTGTGAGCTCACACATCGGTTATCGAATGTCTACCGTGAGGTCTGAAGGATATCCTGGATGAAGATGTCCATTGAGGTTGACACACGGGAGAAGACCTACAAGGAGAACGAGCTCTCCCAGAATAGCAGCTGCAATTTGCGTAACTGAGACTAATGTGCAAAAGGGTACACAGAGAATTCTGTTTCAAAAGCAGAGAGCCATTCACAAGATTGCTCCGTGCCTTCGGAATGAAGCCGGCGGTCTTCCATCCAGTTCGGACTCTCAAATTCGTACTGATTAATTACAGCCCAATCGATCCTCCCAGCCTGTACCTACAGAGACCTCGCCACTGTATCTCTATCCTCGACAGAGTTAATTTCCCTTAATTGAATGTGCAAATTAGGAACACGGAGAATGTGTCGTGTTCCAAAGCAGCACTGATGTCCTGACAGAAAGACGCTGACTGCCGAACATGCTTCCTGTGTCGTCATGATAATGATTAATACAGTATGTTATAGATACTGATAAATGCACCATTGATAAGTTCAGCTCCTTACAGTGGCTTCTGACCAAGAGGGTGAATTACTGTAATAAACTCCCCATCATTTGTTTCAGCAGCATAAACATGATGCAGTTTTAAGACTATGTGCTGTGAAAGTTGATGTGGAGGGAGGCATCTGCTGGCCTAATGAAGAGCAGTAATAATGTGGATGGTGGCGATGTGTTTGGAGGTAATGGAGTGGCCAGCCAGCATGTCCCAGCTGCGCCCTGCTGCCTCCGGTGCTCTGTATCAGCTGCTAAAACGGCCGTAGGAGGCGGCAGACCGAAACAGGAGGACTGAGAAGGCTATTAATCTTCCAGTTGTTTTAGAACGGGCGAGGGCGACGTTGATGGCACGTAGGCCCGTCAAAGAGGCAATTCGTGTTGTGAACCCATCGTATCTCTGTGCAGGAGGTGGAGGCACCCCGTGTTTTTTTTTTCTGTGTGCAGTGGCCGTTTATGCTGTTTATCATCTCGAGCCCAAACACGCGTTTTGGGTTTTACGTACCTGATCAACGGAACCGCAGGTGTCTGCGTGTTCCTCAACAGATAACTAGTTCCGTGTCCCTGGCAGAGATTGCAAGAAAGGTTCCTGAGATTGCTAAATGTCATTATTCTGCTTGAATAAATGGCCGTCTGCTCTACCTTCTATGGTGCTCTCTCACACTGCCTCTTAAACACAGGCAAACTCAATAATACCTTGATAGCTGGTCTCAGGTTGCACCAAGGCTTTAAATACCTCAACAAACTAATGTTAATTTTGAATGTCCTACCATGGCGCTGGTAAGGATAATTAAATAACTGCATGCTTTGTCCTCCCCAGGATAATTGACTTTTGAGATGAGGATGTACCTTTGTAATTGAATCTCGTAGCTATTTGATAAGATAATCTGACTTGGATCATTTTTAAACCCTGCTGACTGAAGGTGGATCTACCCCAGACTGTCGCTGCCGTTATTTACTCATTTTGCTGTGGCCCAGCTTAGTTGTGCTGTCGATTCGGAAAGCAGTTAAGGTATTGGTCTTGCTTGTTTAAAATGTTCGAGATTTCAGTTCTACGATACGCCCTCCTGCTTCACTGTGTAACAAAGTGCCTAAACTGATTTTCATGGATTCAGATGCGTTTAGCTGTAAAAATAGGGTGCATTTTGGAATTGGAAAGTCTGTACCGTAAGCAGCTTTGGTTATAAGCACCTGCTGGAACAGATAAATAGAATTAGAAAAAAATGGAAAACGGGACGGGAGAAAGCAGGCAAATAAGGAGTGATTGAGAGCCTGCTCATTCTGGCGTGCAACTTCCCCCTTTTAATTGCCAACGGTGATGCGACACTGATGCGCGCCGTTACCCCTGAAAGCTCCCCAGGAGCTTGGGTGCATGTTTGGGGGTCCCCCTATTCATGCACCGGGGCGCCCTGCGGGGCCTGGCTAATTGGTCATACTGGCTGAGCCCTTTCTGGTTAAGCTGTCTCTCACAAAGGCGCCGGCCTGAGTCACGTGGTGTGACAGTTAAAGAAAAGGGACAAGGACGGGGAGTGAGGGGTGTGGAGGGGGAAAGGGGTGGACATAGGTTTACTAAACAAAGCCCGACAGCCAGGAGGATGCAGGGCAGAGAGCTCTGCGCTGGCTGTAGGACCGGATTCAGTCTTTGGTCCTCACCAAGTCATCTGTGACCCACTTAGCCACCCATGTGTGAGAGATGCCTTTACTCAATTACTCTTAATTGCGACCAAGCTTTGGGTTGGCTTTTATTTTTTTTCTTTTTTAAATCTCAAGCCTTTATTTTGCGGACGAGGAAGGGGTGTGTTGAAAAGCCCAGCGTGCACTGGGGCTCACTGTACGGTCACGGCCACGTCCCTCCGCATGATCTTGGACCGTGACGTCCTTCGGTTTGCTAAGCAAAAAAAGGCGCTCTAATAGGCTGGAAACACAGTATTGGTTCTCCTCCTCTGGACATCTTCAGCTGCACATGAAGACAGTGAAAGGTCACTGGTTCTCCTGAGCTGTAGGCTGCTCTGGGCTGGGTCTTTAAGGTACCCCATATCGATTCCGCTTTCATGCGTATCCCACATCGCATTTTCTAGAGGTAATGTTTACTCGTAATTAGCACCTGCTGCAGCCGCACAGGCTGAAAGGGGTAATTTTACTAAAGAGGTAATTGCTCTCAGCGCTATTTCAGACTCAGATTAAGCCTGTTCTACCTGCACTCCATATGACATAAATTTCGCCCATTCCATGTTTTGTGGCATGCAGCCCACCGACTCGGTGCGGCTGTGACAATGTTACCATCGATGTGTGTTGACTGCGAAGCACCGTTAGATCACTGACAAATCTCATTTTTTCTGTCATGGCTGACCCCTAGACAGTTTCTGAGTGTTAAAGACGCTGGTAAAAAGGTTGTGTTTCTCTTTTCTACTTAGGCCCCAAGTAACGTATTTGAATGATAAGATTTCAAGTGCTGATGAACTCGCTGATCAGTCACTCAGTCATTATTAGTACGTCTATGGAGTCAAAGCAATTTATAGCAATTTATAACATCTTTCTTTGGCTTGGAATAAACTAAAATGTGATCCAGTGAAAACCGCTGAACACGAAGAAATTTCTTGTGAAGACTCGCTCATTTGAATATCGGGACAATATCTAAAACACTTTATACATCAACTGTTATTTAACCGATTTATTTTTCCAAAGCCTTCGTATATTTAGCTACTTCCAATTATTCACCCATTTATGCAGCTAGGCAATTTTTTTACTGCAGCAAATACGAGTAAGTAACTCGATCAAGTGTACGGTAGCAGGATAAGGTTCTAGCCGCTACGCAGCTCACTGCCCGACTAATCCGAAAGGAAGTAAGTGTGTTAGGTTTGCCATATATAGTACGTGGCAATATTCTAAAATCTGAGCTTTTGTTTGCAGTTTTCCTGACATTTACGCTGTTCTGCATTCACGTTCCTGTTTACACAGGTAATTTGTACTCAGAGTTTGTCTCACAGTTCCTCTTCCCACCTGGTGTGACTAAAGCAAACCACACCAGCACAGTGGCGCGGTTATCTAGGTGTGCTTCATTGTTTATGTTTGCCTGTTGCTCAGTTCAATATGCAGCTGTGTTTTTTGTGTTAAGCAGGGTTTGGAGATTGCAGAGATGTGCGGTGCCGCGGTTTCATATTAAAGCGCATCGTGGGTGGGATGAGGCTTTGAAGGTTATGCAGCCGTAGCTCGAAGGGGCCTGGTGTCCGGCCGAGTGGAACCGACACTGATCGGCACGCTCCGATCCCAGCGCTGCTCTATCAACCAGAAAAATGAACACAAGGGCCCTGAAACAGGTTTACCTTACGCCCAAAAATGCCAGATACAGACGAGCGATTCATATCACATCCTAGAGCTTAGGTGCTTACATAAAACATCACTGAAAATTAAAAGCATGAACATCAATGCTTCAAAGCCTACACAGGAACACGAAGAAAAACTGAAAATCTGCACTTCAATAACTCGCTAAGTGATGTTTGCCGAACAACATTATGAGAACATTCGTCGGGTGACGCATCCTTTAGCTTGCATTTGATATGTCAGCCTCAAAAATATATTCCGTTTTGCTTTTGAATACAGACTAAAATGCAGGCACTTTAAATCTCTCCACACTGCATTTATTTGAAACACACTGTCAGAGGGCTGATATAACAGTGGGAGACAGGGCAAGCTATCGAGTTCCACGAACCACTGTCAGAAGACTGTACGACCGCAGTATCTCCTCATCGGTGTAGTCAAGGGCAGCTGGAAAGGGGAACAAAGAGCACTTTGAATTATACCCTAATTTTAATATAGGCACAGGTACCTCCAAAACATGGAAGCAGAGGCACCGGTCGAAAATACTGAGAGAAATACTTTCATAATATAAATTTCAGGATTTATATTGTTTTTCACTGTTCTTAACATGTCTGCTTATTTCATCTGATTTCCCTCCTGAATTGAGAACCTTGTAGACAATTTCAGTCGAGCATATACTTCTAATTTATAGCAAGTATGAAATGGGCAACTTGGCCATTCCCCAGTAGGGAATTTATCCTTATTAGCTAATAACACAGAAAATCTGAATGAATGAGCGTTGAGCGCAGTGTGTACTCAGGTATAACTCGGATGTTAAATTCGAAAAGGTAACGTTGCTGAACAAATGACTGATAAACCGAACAAAAATTGTCAAAAAGAGCTTCGGCATATTTTTAAGTGATAGGTTCTGAAACGATTTCAGCTGCTTTGCTGTAACATAACTGAAAACCGAGAATACGCCATGAATAATTAGCATCTCAGTGATGAAGATGCAGTCCTGTCACCAGCTTCGACTCTCACTTGCAGAGATTAAGATTCAAAGGGTGTAATTTCTAAAACCTCATTAGACAGAGAGAGAGAGAGACTCAGTTTCAGACATCCTAGGCAAACTCATGAGAGCACCTGTGTGAACACAAAGATTTACTACGGTATGCTAATTTCTACAGGCCAAAAACTGCCGCTGTTTGCTAAGATAATTTGCCAACCATACATCTCCTACCCTATTAAACCATCATTAGAAGAAATTTAGTGCTTAACTGTTTTTGTAGAATTTATTATAGTCTGTCGTCTTTGAATGAAGATGTTAAGACGGAGACATAGAAATGAACAGTATAGGGCAGGAATAATGTCAGAAATTCACCAAACGTCTGCTTTTTATCTCTCACGCAGAGGAGAAGAGAAGAATGCTGGGTTCCTCATTGAAGAGACTTATTTCAGCCTGTTCTTAATAATAAGGTACATTCTTTCATTTCCTTCATTTTAGCATTGTACTCTGCAGAGGTAATGTGTAAGTGAAGAGAAAAGAGAAACTAAATCACTAAATGGACAATTGTTTCGAGATTTGGCTGGGTGTCATGGATAATCTGAGATCCTAAGAGGTAAATTTACCGTACTTAAGGAAATGATTCAAGGTTTACTCAGAAGGATGTTAGGCCAGTGACTAAGATAAAATAAAGAAGAGCTCTTATGTTAGATCTGCGGTAAGAATACAGGGGAAATCCAGATTTTTTTTTTTTCCAGTCAGAAGTGTGGCACCAACCTGTAAGCTCTGTTGAAGTAAATGCAAACACAGCAGCCACTCCGATGGATACAGGAGAGGGAGATTATCTGGAATTACATGTGTGTCACGAGACAAAAAGATGGGCAAAGCGGCATTCGCACGGCTATACTAGACGAGGCCTTAATGAATGGCACATTACCACATGGACCATTCCAAAAAAACGAGGGGCTGCCCAGACACCCTCCTCCCGAGCACCGCGGCAGACACACCAGGGGAGGCTGCCAGATTGGTTTTAGGGAGGCTATAGATGTGAGAAATAAAACAGGGCACAGAATTTTGCTATTGTTTGAGGCGCAGGACTTCTAAGAGGTTCTTACCAGATAAACTGCTTTAGTTGTTATTATATTATTATTTATTAATTTATCCAATACTTTTCTCCAAAGTGATTTACATTGTCATTTTGCATATTAAAATATTTGATGGATTTATTCATGTACACACCTGGGCAATTTTTACTCTGTCCATTTGTGGTGTGTACTTTGCTCAGGGTTACTACAGCAGTTGGAATTCTAAACAAAGTCCATGGACAGCAAGGTGATGAGACTAACCCTACGCAAACACTTTCTCCATAGCTAAAACACCTCCCACAAAAACGAAAACTATAAAACTGTTAGGATCTGTATTTTAGTTTCAATATATTTCTGTACAAAAAAATCTGTGGTCTCACGTTTAATCCCTTAAAAGCTGTCATCCAGGGGCTTGATGGCCAGACGTGGTAGAGAAGAATCCACAGACAGGTGGTCATATTAGAACTGGGAGAAACACACACTGCTAAAATGTAAGGAACAAAATGGCGGCTGGGAAGAAGAACTAACCTTTTGTATAACCTGATGTTTTCCAAGCTCAACTTATACTCTCCCGGGTATAGTGGCCTCTACTTCAACCACAACCAAAAATTAACAGAGGAAACGCATGTAAATATTGCCTAACAAGAAGTCAATTGGAATATGACGGTGCACTACGTGATTTGATATATTACTTTCCGTCACGGTAAGAGGAGGAAAAAAAAACATTCGGTGAACATGGTTATTTTCCTTCCAAGATCATTCCTCGGGTTTCAGTCTTTCATTATTTTTTGCTTTAAAGCAAAATGAGCTAATTCCCCATGGGGCCCCTATCGACAGGAGCTGGCTGCCCAGCCCTCTCATTCATTACTATGGTGCGGTGTAATGAGTTTTAATCAGGGGCAGGTCTAGTGGTGGTGTTTCATTACAGTTTGGCCTGGTCCGCTGGCAGTTTGATTGCGGGTCTCAATGAGCTTATGTCAGACCTTGATTAGACTGGAAAGCCTGGAACCAACGTCACCTTTCCTTTTTTTTAAAAGCTAATCTTCTCTTGAGGACAATGTTTCCTTTGCCTCCTATACTCCTCCAAGAGTGTCCTCTCCTTCTGTCAAGAAACCTTCCTGATGCATATTTGTTAATAGCAGTTGTTACTGTTGTTACTATTCCAAGGCTAATTTTACCCAGTTAACAATGCTGACCAAGCTGGACTTTATTAGGTTAAGTACCTTCGTAAACAGCAATGCTATAAAGAGCCTCCTGGGACTTATATTGACATTCCTTGGGTTACACGTCTGAATTGTATGCAATATGCTTTCCCTGTTCTCATTTGGTTCCCCATTGGTCCGTTTTCTGGTCTCAAACTGGCTTCACATTGGTTCCTTTTTAGTTGTCCGTTATTTCCTGCTCTTGGTTCCTATTTGATTCGCTACTGGTTCCCTCACGGTCCCCGTTCCCCATTGTTTTCCATTTGCTTCCCTGATGGTGCGGGTAGGTGCGTTCCAGCAAAAACTGTTCACTGTGAAAATTATGTTTTATAAATACAACAGATGAAAAGCTTTTGAAAGTGTGTCACTTTCCTCTTTCTTTTCAATTACAGAGTGCAGTTTTTTCTTTTTTTATTGTGAATCACGGGGATAATAATAGGGATATGCACTTGTCAACATGGGTGGTGTCCTTCATCCTGAGTTTGGCAACTGGTCCCAAAAAAGTAAAATAAGATGTTCCGGAAGAGGTCTGCACTGAAAATGTTAATTAATTCTGCCGTTATGGAGGTGGCCTAATCTCATTGAGTCAAATAAAGAGGAGCTACTTTGATTTGTAGTGCTGGCTCGAGGGGGGCTCTGTTCCCACCAGATACAGTCACATCCGAGGGCCTCGGAAGCCTGGCTCCCGCTAATCCCCTGAACGAGGCACTCCAAAGGAGGACTTACCTGTTACGCTGAACACTGTAACCCTACTGCTTCAAATGTATATGCGGAGCTGGGCTGCCATTAAAGGGGCTGGCTGGAACGAGCACGATTATTACGGCTTCTTAGTCTGTCATCAGAGCTATAGCTAATGGGAGGGAGTAAGGGTGGGGAGGATTTACACTCTGCCCCCATTAATTAAACTGTTCTGGAACAAAAATTTACATGGCAGAGTCTTCCAAAGTAGTGTGAAACATAGTGAGAGCCAGCATTCTGGACCTTCTTTTGCTCATTTTGGATATAACATATTTTAACTGAGGCCCCAGCATAAAAAAAATGTATAATATTTTTCTGAACACTGATGAACACGATGCTTTAAGAGACTTGTACATGTAAGCACATCCCAAGAGAAAGTTCCTCTAACCTGTCAAGACACACATCTGTGTGAATGTTTGCATCCTATATTAACTGACAGAGAATGGACCGTTGGGCGGACAACATAAGTTTAACTTACATTAAAAGTTAAAAGTTTTAGAACTAAGTTCACAGGGATCTGTTATAGTTTATGAAAATGCACCTTTGATCTAACATCCTCCCTGTCCTTTGCTTAATTGTTGTTTTCTAGAATTAAGCCTGTGTTGCTAGAAGTCTCTGGTATTAAGTGCACAAACGGTTAAATGGTTTACGACAAAGGATGAGAAGGCTGATCTTCTTACATCCTAAAGTCTGACACCGACAGTAAAGTAGACATAGACTTCATTGTTGTTGCCTGCACACGGTAATTGCTAACCACGTTCTTGGATGTTGGAGTCCTCCTAGGATTAGGCGTGGTGGTGGAGGTGGGGGAAGGGGCAGATCATTTCAGTGACAGTGGGGTGTGGTGTTATCTGGAGATTCATTGAGGAGAGGAAGATATATAACAAAAGAAACCATGGACTATCCAAGGCCGTCCGACTCACGTATGGCAGCTGATGTGCCTCTGCTCAAGTCATTAGTTGAGTGGATATTTGAGCCTAATCAGTCTCAGAGAGATAGTCACAGAGTCTTCGCTTCCATTAGGTTAATTTAAGTTATTCTGCTTCCCATTAATCAAATTTTCATATGGGTTTAAACTGCGTGACGTGCAGCGTCGTGGAAAAAAAGCGGAGTGAAACCGTTCAGCCGGAGCACCCTGGACGGAATAGCTGGGGACCGTGCCGTTTCCTGAGACGAAGGATTTCTCTGAGGATTTCTGCGTACGCACGAACAAGCTGGGGCCAATTTGTTTATCTCTGGACCTTGCTACAGAGTCCCAAATTCAGCTGCCAATTATAGATTGCAAAGACAAGAGGAATTGAAATGAATTTTTAATGAAACCCTACAAGTGGACATGATTCCTCCGGGGATGAGATGGTAAGTTTTTGTGAGGAAAGCAATTTATTCAGGAGATAGAATTTGTATAAGAATTAGTTTTTCATATTTGTTGGTGACATAGGCTAGCTGAGTGTGAAGTTTGTGACTCCTGCCTGTTGTCACAGAAACTTCTTTATCTGTTGACATCACTGGACTGATAGCGATATATCAGATTTTAGCTGTGGCGCAGTACTGGCATTTTTTTTTTTTTTTGACATAGTAAATAAATAGTGTTGTCATTTCTTGTAAAGTCAGAAATTAATTCACTGTTTGTGTGAGGTTGCCTGCCTTATAATGCCTTTATGGGGTTTTTACATTTTCTAAAAGCTGACAAAATGCAGTATTTATAGGATTCTAGTTTGGTTTACTTTCTTATTAATCTGACACAACTATTATTAATACAACATCATAAAACAAATTGCCCAGGAAAGATGATTTTGCACATAATCTCTGTTGTCCAAAAAGTCTGAATGAATAATTCAAGAAATTCTCCACACAAGTTCTCGAAAAGAGTTGAGTGAGGCCAGAGGATTTCTTTTTTGTATCCACTTAAAGAGTCTAAGCCTCAGAGTAAACAGTTTAGAGATATGTTTATGATTTCCATCAGGACTACTTTTGAAGTGTCTCTCACACCCGGCTTCAAACATCAGCACTTCTCAAACATCTAGGTGTAGTTTATTAAAGGCTTAAGCTTCTCTTTTGCCTGATATTTGCTTTCTGGCAAGGATTTTTTTTTTGCTGAAAGGAATTGTAATCCGAGCGTTAGACAAACATCACAGGGCTGAGTCTGATAGACAGGTAAGAGCTTCAGGTGTAGCGTAGTACAGCGTTCCCTTTAGGAGTGTTCCCATCTCCCTGTAGAGCATATCTTGTGGTCCTCTTTGTACTGCTGAGTATCACATCTACCCCAGCATTCTGCAGCAGAACACCACGCGCAACTCCACTGTGCTGTTGAATATAGCCCCGATCTTTCTTTTTACCGTAAAGCTCTCTTCTTACTGCACACCTCCACCTGCATCTTCCTCGTACCGCAGACCATCACCTCTCTCCTCTTAATCCCGCAGAAGATCAGCCACATCTCTCACTGTGTTGCAAAGCAACACATCTTTCCCCTTCATTCTGCAGAACTTCACCTTTGTTCCTCAATGAACTGAATTGTATCGCCTTCATCTGCCTCCTTAGTGCAGAACATCACACGCTGTACATCCATCTTCGTTGTCCGCGGGCACCAGTGGCGTCGAATTTGCACGGAATCGCCTCGACTTTCCTTCATCTGTGTCATAGTTCACAAACTAAATTTACCAATATGCCTGTGGGGAGCTTTTGTTGAAAATAGGAAGTTGAGGAGGTGGAAAGGTCACCTCAAAGGCTATAGGAAGTGGAGTTATATAGGTCTCGGCAAAGGGAGGAAATCTGACAAGCCCACTATAATTAGCGTACCATACTTTCTCCCAACAATTTTCCCAAAGTTCTTTTTCAGTTTTTTTTTTAAAAATAATCTCAGTCTTCCCTGATTCGCAATGCTTTCATTTGTATTTGGATGGCTGACATTTTCAAAAATAAGGCGACATCTCTGGCAGTTCCACCTGAGGAGCAGAGATGGATTTAATGCCAAGCAGAGGAAAATGTCTCACATAAGTGTTGTTACGCCGGAGGGAGATAACGGTGAGTTCAAAAGAGACTTAATCCAGGGGTGGCTCACCGTAAACAAGCTCACATCATACGCTCTCACAAATCAAAACTTGTAAACAGAGCGCTTCCGTTCTATTTAATGTGAATTTTTCCCAAACATTGGAAGCATTTTTTAGAATGTAAAAGCATGTTTTCCACAGTCTACCATCTTTCTGTTTCCATAGGCGTGCCATCCCAGTGGACCATTGGGGAGGTCTTGATGTTGAGGCGTGTCTGTGTGCCAAACGCAGGTCCTGATGCTGGTGATCTATTGCCCCAGCAGTCGAGTTAATGAAAGCCTTCCATTAGAAAAATTGCATGACGCAGCTAATTTGAGAAGTTGGTAATCAAGGACCTCCAGTGATACAATGTGGAAAATTACTTATTGAACAGCCAACCACCCCTCAGTGGCTGTTCACCCCATGGCTGCGTAAGAAATTAGTGAGTCCTCTTCAGATTGCAATCTGTTTAATTGAGACATTCTGTAAGTGGCCTAGAGATGAGGCATAGAGGCTAGAAATATTCAGGCTCCCTGCTCTTGTCAGTATCATTAATTTAATTCCATTGCCTTGTCAATAGGACAGCCTCCATCTCATTCACCTCTCAACAGTACCTCTTACAGACTTCTATTTGACATTGACTCAATGCTTTAAGTTCCATACCTGTGTGTCTAGTCCATGATGGACTAAAAGCATTGAACATGATGCAGCATAATTTTGTTGTAACTCATCATTTAAAAAACATTTGAAGGTGTAGAGTTTTTTTTTGTGTGCTACGTTTGAAAGAGCGACAGGATGGCGCAACGGATAATGCCAATGTCTCCCAATCCCTAGGCTGTTTTTTGGGATGTAGGTTTAAATGCAGTTCAGTTTCTGCTGTGTTTGTGTGCTTCCCCCTGTTTGCTGGGGATTTGTTCAGTCCAAAAACGTGGGGAAAAATAGTAAACCACTTCCATACCCTTTTCTTGCCGTAGAAAAAATTTGACGCAAAGGCACGTACTCTACCCCACATAAAGAAATCGGAACAGTAATGTTGTAATATTTTGGCCCATACTTCTCTTATACTAACGTTTCAAATATTGTAATCCGTAGATCTCTAAAGGTTACATCAAAGCTGCTTTTCAAAGAACATGATCAGCCTTCTAAAAGTTCCAGAAAACAGAAGTCACAGTCATTGAGCTCATCAATAAATCAAAGCAAGTGACTTTTTCTCTGGGAATGCCCTGTGTCCCGGAGCTTGGCATCGGAAGTCAATGACAGGTGGTGTGTACTGTGTATGCTGTGTATACTTTAGTCCTGGGAGTGTCCCTTAGTGGATATTAGGGAATGGTGATTTATGTCCCGCTGATCGATTTCCTTTGGTGCCTATTTTTCAGACAGTCTCTCCTGCCTTCCTTTCCCCCTCATCAGCTGCTTCAGGTCAAAATCAAATAAGTACATTTTTTTACAAATAAAACAAGAAATAAACCCTCTCTACGTTATTCTTTTTGCTAGGCTCTGAGAGTGACAAAAAGCAACAGAGTCAGAGAACTGTGATGCACGGTCATGATACATGGCACAACGCTGCTGATGTTGGCATGCTGACAGAGGTGTGTGTCGGCTGGCCGGCCAACTCGTGCGCAGCATTGGGCTGTAAAGCTCAGCGTCCCAGCGAGAGGAGCCGTGTCACGGGCGCGGGGCAGGTGAGGGAGGGCTTACATTGGGCTCACCTTTGGGCTCTTGCCTTGGCAGCCATTCCAGCACCTGGCCAGGCACCCATGAGCTGCTTACCGCTCCCAGCAATGAGGCGTTATTGTCATGTCAAATAAGGCCTTAACGCTGAAGCTTTCCAAAACCAGTATATATCTGTGCGGCAGTCATACTAAAGCGGTATGCTTTCTTGGCATGAAGTGAGTTAAATTTCGTTAATGTCCACTCGTCACACAATATCATCGGGCTGAATTGATTGAGAGGTTTGGACTCAATAGCTAAGCTGAACGTCTGTGGAAGAAGTGCAGATCCAGCTCAGGTGTAAAGCAGTGTTCCAATACCACAACACAAGGTGCGGCTCAGCTTTCGGATCGCGGTGCCACGCAAGGTCTCTAAATGAACACCATTTCGAGCCCATCAGAATACAGAGTCTGACATGAAGGCCACCTCTTCCTGTTTACCCTGCTCAGCCCATTAACAGATTAGCGTCCTGCTCGTTGGGGGCAGATTGTCTCTGACCTGGCTGGCATGTCGCTTATCGGATGTGGGTACACCCTGACAGGAAGTGGGCTGGAAAAATCACACCGTTGCATCAGGTCATTCCATCAGGCTGCACCCCAACACCCAAAAAATTTTGATTATGTCTCTGAACCTTTTTAACTCTCTTTTATATTTATACGTAAACCTCGGTTCATTATATCCAAACCAACTTAGAGCACATAGTCTGTATTTCTGCACTTAATCCATTTATGGAGCTGGACATTTTGCTAAAGGCATTACGTTAACGTTACATAGCTGCTTAAGGGTACTACGACAGGACACTCTGCCTGAGAGTACCTATGGCAGGAGTTTACCTATTTTTACAATTTAATTAATAATATTTAAATGTGTATTAAAACAATATTACCGTTAACTTACATGTAAATGTCATGTAAGTATAATTATTGTTTTTATCCTAATTCTCTTCCGGAATCAAATGTTATCTGCCATATTATTAGTGAAGTAGCAATTAAGTTTTAAATTAGGGCTGCTGATAAAATATGGATATAACTATGATTCTTTGTTTAATATCTCAACACGTCATCTGTCGATGCTACTGAAAAATATGTCACTTTTCGGCAGAAATGGCAAAAGAACCTATGTGAAAAAGGAAATCTCTTTTAGGATTTCAAAGTAACGGAATAAGTTAAAGTGTCACACAGCTGTACCATCAAGATGAATCTGTTCAGGGAAGCTGACGGATCCATCAATAGTGTAGCGCAATAAAGCTCTGGTCCATTTTTACTTTGGCATATCTGAAAATAAAACTGAGAAATTGCAAGCAAAGAGTTGCAGAATGCTCTTGATCTGGTTAATGGAAAGTCTTACTGCATCATTACTAATCTCTTATTTTTGAATGATTGTGCCCTCGAACTAGGCGAGAGCTGACTAGTTCTGTCTATACTGTAATCTTGAATGACAAGCAAACACAAGGAAGCTCGTGCCAAAATGGGAGCAAAATAAGATCGTCCTGAGACGTAGCCGTTCATTTTTGTCCGATTTTGAGTACTTATATTTTCACGTATTTCCCAAACTTGTACATGCTGCAGTACCGAGCCCTAATATACATCATAGAGGACATTCTGAAATTTTTAAAGGACACAACATGTGTCAGTGGGGCTTTGACAAAGTCCTGGAAATTCATCCAAAAATCATTTTTCCCGACTCTCAGGAGGATATACAAGTCAGGATTTGAGAGATAATTTTAAACTTCTGTTGAATCTCAGTTTGAAAGTATCCTGTTGCAAGTTTTTCCCGTTTAAGAGCAAATACCTATCCAGCGGTATGTTGGCTGCAGCCCTTTATTGTGCACGGAATATTGTGTCACTTTCCACCAGCGTATTCTTTGTCATTGTGTAACAGGATTGCTACCATGTAAATGACAGTTCATGCTTTGCAGAACCGTATGTTTCTTTTGTTCCTCGCAGTGCCGTGAAGGTTCATTTTCAACGGTTTGCTGTTTTTTCCTCCCTGCGTTACTTTGAAGGTGTCTGTGAATTTGGCCCCCGTGACAAATGGAGGTGAGGTCACGTTTTGGACGACTTTCCCTTTGTGGGAGCCCCCTCGGGCTCCTCCAGGCAATTACGGCTGATGAAAGGATCGCCTCATGATGGGAACCCACCCGTACCTTTGTCTGCTCCTAATCCCCGATTACCCGAGGATTTGTTACTTCACAAAGACTCCAGTATCTTTTCAAATCATCAAATCAAATTCATTTTCAACAATTTTCTCTGACATTAGCAATATTCTTGAAAAAATAGCTCTAATTTGAACTGATACTGGAATTAAACGTGTGACTATCGCTGACTTACATTTGGTTTTCAACACCAACGGCCCAACCGTTTTGCACACTGAGTCATTCTCTCTAAGGGGGCTGACTTAGCTGTTCATTTTCAGATTAACTCTGTGGCTGAAATCATTGCTTAATTTTCCCTTTTTCTGCTGCACATTCAGAGCTTTGATTTTATACCTCCCATATTGGGTGCAGAGACAAACTCGAATAAAAGAGGGATTTCGAAACAAAATGGTTGTCAATGCATTGCGTGGTACGCACGCTTATGCTGTGATTGACACGGTTGTCACATGTGCTGTTCTAGCTGTTCTGTTGATGCGCAGAATGTGGAAAAGGCAAACAGCAGTCTGTTTGCCCTATTGTATAGATCTAGCATGAGCAAAGCTTGACGGGGGGCAGCACAGCAATTGCCTGTTATGGGTATATTAGTGCCTGTGTCTCCATATTCTCAGGCTTCCTTGCAAAGCTTATTCACAGAGATATGCTAATGGTCAGTATGGCCTCACAGAGTGTAATTGTAATGGTCCATTTTAAATGAGTTATTTGCATATTTCTTCCAGTACCCACAGTGAATCACTGCACGTTGACTGACGGCCTAAATGCCAAGCACATTAGGCATTCCCATTAAATCGATGGACTGGGTTGAGTTTTCGATTTGGTTTCTGATAAATGGCTTTGAAGGGAGCAAGAAAATGATGAATAATTGTAGCCCTGTTGAATACCCAACTCTTCCCGCGTCCTGCGTGCCATATTGGTAGGGCAGCTTTCTCCCGGACTGAATTTCCTCCGGCGTGTTGCATTTTCCTGCATTGGCCCAGCGGACTGACGGGAGCGGCGACGGTTCCCCATATTCCGGCCTGTAACCTCCTCTTTCAGGAGGTCATAGCTATTTACATAAACACCATCTGGGCGGCTTTTGCAAATAATTTCCCAGCCAACTGACAAAGAAAAAAGCCTGCGTATTGCTGTTCTGCACAGAGAAATGGAGGAATGTTGGATGTGCAGCCGGCCCATCGCAGCCATCCCTGCGAAGATTGTTGTTCCTCACCGGAGCTGTGCAGACAACTATCATCCATTGTCTTGTGTGTTTTCTTGGCTGTGTTTGCTTTGGCGATGAGCTCGCAGAGTACGCCCTCACGGTTTTCCGGTTTTATTCTGGGCGCCCTTCTCAGGAAATATGCTCCAGGGGACAGGTTTGTTCCGCTCTGAGAGCCATTGTCTGAGGGTAAACGACTCACTTGATGGAGACAGGTGTGACACATGAATGTAGTGTCCAACAAATAAATGTTTCCCATGTCTTGTGAAAAGAAAACATTTTTGGTATCTCTTTACTCTCATGCATTTGTTTTAGACTCTGTCCCAGTAATAACATTAATCAGGTCAATTGATGGGATTTAATTGTGTGGATGAATTCAAAGTGGTCTAATTGTTTATGATTGAATAAACAGCAGAATTTTCATTTTATTCTAGGTAATTCTATTCAAGATTAACCAAGCAAATAACAGCATTTTCAGACCTTTGTAGGCCTATCACGTGGCTATGCGTGTTGTCTCGTTTTCCGTACTCTTCTAGGAGTGAAATAAACATAGGTAAGGTCAGATGGCGTGAGTTTGTGTCTGATGGTTCTTGTGACCCTACCGTGTGATGACACCAGTCAGTGGGTCCCGATGCCAAAATTTCACCTCCCAGGCCCCCATCCCGCAGTACGGCCTGCTGGATGCCGGAACAATCGCAGCTGTATGGTTACACCTCAAACTGTCCGCTGCCACACCTGTCTCATTCACCATAGTTATGCCTGGATGTCTAGTATGCTCTGGTTTCAGATGACATGTCATTTGCCTGGTTTGATGTTTGATCTCTGGATTTTTTTTAGAAGTAATACGGCAGGAGAATGATTTTTTTTCAGAACGCTTTCCGGTTCACGATTTCTACCGAAAGCCAGGCTGAAATAGCTTTGCGGTTTGGCAGGACAACGACAGGTATTCGCAAGTCTACTTTTAAATGTGGGTCTCAGGCTGAAACTAAGGGTGACTAATTTACCTTTCATTGTTTTATAAACACATTTACTGTAAAATGAATAGCATGAACTCAGCAGCTCCCTGAATGGGTGCTTGTTCTTCATTTTCCAGTCATATTTCAGCAAATGACCGAAAGGGTTCTTTTTTGTTTGGTTCCTTTCCTTGGAGGAGTTTAAAATATATATACGCCTAGATTCTTTACAAATGTTGAATTATGGATCTGTCTTCCAGTGAGCACACACACACTGTGACTTAGTTTAAGAGGGATATAACGCTGGCGCTGGCGAGCAGTTTAAGGATGTAGCTCTTATAATTCGGTCATTAGAGTGTCCTCCTGATTTTGGGCTGAAGAACACGGCCCGTCTGTCACTGTTTGTGTGAGGCAGGGCTGAGATAAATGTCCAGAGCGAAACAGCAAGTGTTTCATTTAGGCTTTAGGAAGATGCCAGGAGAGAGGACCCGTTCCATTTCTGTCCCTTAAAAACCAGCTGCTGCGAATCCTTAATGGATACATCCTCCCCCCCCGCAACCCCCCACCCCCCCGCAGCTCCGGAAACCGTGACAATCACAATAACACGGCGAAAACGCTTCAATCAGTGTGAAATTAGAATGCATTCTCTCCAGCCGCCCTCTCAGACATATTTGGTACATTTGTGATAAGATGCAAGCCTACTATTGTAAAAGTTTTATTTCATGATAAAAAAGCCTCTTCAAGTTATGAAAGAGTTTCAGCGACAAAGGGTTTTTTTTTTTTTTTTTTTTAACTTCCCCTTTCAGTCAAAGCTGGCGAAACGTCCGAGTTACCCCTGTCCTATTTATTTTAAGCTTTGTTAACCATTAACGGGCGACTCGATCGGCAAATCTTCGGGATTCAGCGCGTGTCCTCTAAATGCACCGAGTCCTCTTCTGCAAAATTTAATTTGTATTTAATGGCAGGCGGCGGTTAAATATATGTGGTGGCGCAGTTGCGTCTCCTCCAGATTTATCCGCAGCCATTATCCTCCCCGGGCGAAGGGCGGCTCTTTCTCAATCGATTCCCGAGGCCGCAGCAGGCCAAGCGCTCGACACCCGACGGCCGTTATTGATAAGGAAGCCTCCACATCCGATGAAAAGTTCCTCGGCTTCGTATAATGGGGAATGAATTTCGCATTAGAGTTTAATGAAAGTTTGTTTATGTTTGCCCCCGTAGCCGTGCCTGGACGAGACCTGAAAGCGGCCAGCTGTTAGTCAGAGGAAGTTGGCTTTTGCCTGACGCGTTTATGGCATCCCCGTGAGGTATGTTTTATGACCGGGTGCCGTTTGCTGGAGCGTACTGTCCAAGGACATTTTTCAGTTTCCATCAGACGCCTCCTCTTCGCAGTTCACGATGCCCAGAGGCGGCACCGGCGAGCTCTGAGTCACTGGCTTTCCTCCGCTACAAATTAATAAGCGCTCTGGGTATTACCTGTCGTCGGAGAGACCGTTACGGTGCTCGTAGACACTTCTCGTCGCTGAGGTGGCCTGCTCGACCGCTCAACTCCACGGAACCGAAACATGCTGTACAGAAGGCTGCGCTGCTAATGGAGAATTTGTTTTAGGGACGTTACGCTGGATAAGGACCTGCGGCCGATAAGCGGTGGAGCGCCAGCATTGCGGCTTTCGATGGGGAGATTACGCGTTTGCGACGTTTTCGCAGGTTTCGGAAAGAAACCACAGTTTCTTTATAAGTCGGCGCAAAGTCGAACTTTGATCTACGCGGCTATGAATGAAAATACGGGAGCCGATGACATGTCGCGTCCTAACCCGACCTGCAGTCATCACTTTTCTAGTTGCGGTTATTCTTGTTTTTCGCCCTGTTATTTCCATTTTCATAAAACAGTGCAAACGTTGAGGTAATGCTCTCACTGGCTCGACACACATTGCAGCACAGGCAGTTTCGGAGCGTTTGCCAAATTCTAGCAAGGACAAGTGCTTTGAAATAAATACTCCATCGAAAAAGAGTTGACAGTTGGAAGCCTCTCTATTATGCACAGAGTATTTGTGTGTGTGTGTGTGTGTGTGTGTGTGTGTGTGTGGGGGGGGGGGGGGGCTGCTTTGACACTGAGTGGCTCCTTTTGCTCTCTGTTAAAGTGATTCCAGAGTGGTCCAGCCAGTCTGAAAGACAGTAAGCACAGGCATTATTCGAACCCCCCAAGCACCCCCCTCCTCGATGAAGGTCCTTTCCTGGGCTTTTATTTGTATGCTCCTCACTCTTTCGTGGATCTGGGCCAGAATGGTGTTGTCACTCAGGTCCTGAATGAGATTCACGCGTCGGTAGCGGAGCTCCGCCCACCGGCCCACCCCTTCTGTCTTTGTTACACAGATGTGGATACAGTTCACAAATGTATCTAGGGACACCAGCAACTTTCAATGGCTTCAACAGGAAAAAAAAGAAAAGATTTTTATTTAATAACGCAAATGTTCAGAGTCTGACCATACCAAAAAAAAAAACATCGAATTAAATTATAATGCCTGATTAGATTACGGCCTCAACAATTGTCTGCTGTGATTTATGGGCGTAATTTGTTGCCACAACACACAAGAAATGTTCCCGGGAATGAAAACATCCAGGGTCGGTGGCGGGCCGCTGTAAATCTGGTCAGCAAGCTGCACCCGGCTTTTTAGCTCCCAATAATTACGTAAAGAAAAGTGCTCGCCTTTTAATTCCGCCTTTGACACCGGAGCCAATCATATACGCATTTCTATTCATTCAGCTCACTGGCAATGGCTCAGCCCAGAAATAAAAGACAAGAGGAATGAGAGAAAGGAGGGGAGGAAAAACCTGTACGCAGCCCCCTCCTGGCGCCATGGCAGGTTAATCACAACTGTTCCATTTCAAACTCCACCATCGATCTCTGACGCATATCGCTGCACTAATCCAATTAAAGTGTGCGTGGAGTGCGGAGCCCTGCGGCTGTGGGCCGTGTCGCCGACAGTTTGCATGGGTCGAATGATAAATAAAAGCACATTTTAAAGGAATGATGTTTTTCTTCCTCTCCGCACCTGAAACCCCCATCCGCCTTCTCCCCCCCAGGTTACAGTGAAGCGGTGAGCCGGGAGGGCAGTGCACGTGTCACCATGAAGGGCGGGGCCTTGCTGCTGTATGTCGCCCTGCTGCAGATGGCCGCGGCTGTCTTCCCAGAAGACTCTGAGCCGATCAGTATTTCTCATGGCAACTGTGAGTACTGCGGGGGGCTCGCTCGAAACCCGCCCCCTCTCCCCCGTGCGCCTGGAATCCAGAATGCGACCCGGTGCCCAGGGTAACCAGTAAAGAAATGAGCGCAACCTTCACACTGTGGCCTGTTTGTCCATAACAAATATTTTCCTGTTGGTGTCTAGGAGACTTCCTTTGTGTCGTGAACTGTTTGTGGTTCGAGTAAGGCCCTAGTCATATGTCAAAGCTCCCTACCTTGCACCAATTAAGCAGGACTGCTGCCAATCTCAGCATTTCACTTTTGTGTGCACAACTTTGACATATCCTGTCCACGATATGATGCGCTTTTGCATTCAGACTGGCTTGCCGTGCCTTCGGGGCAGAAACGCAGCACACTTAACAGCATGCTGGAAAGGGTGGAGGGCAGTTGGGTGGGGATGCGCGATGGAGAAAAGAGGACAAGGTTCCCCCACTGAGCTCTCGCTTCTCTCCCTCAGACACCAAGCAGTACCCTGCCTTCGTCGGGCACAAACCTGGGAGGAACAACACGCAGCGGCACAAACTGGACATCCAGCTCATCATGATCTTGAACAGGACCCTCTACATTGCTGCCAGGTCCGTGAGCTTCCTCTTCCCCTTAATCTCCCGCCGACTTTCGCTTCCCTTCACCCTTCAGAAAGGTCGACTTTTCCTCACCCTCCCGCTGAGCTCCACTTCTCCCCAGTCACTCTGAACCACCTAACCGCTGATATGCTCTGCAGGGCAGCCGGTGGCGTGACGGCTAAGGACTTGTAACCTGAGGGTGAATGAATGTAACCTGCTGTAGAACCCTTGAGCGATACTTAACCTGGATTGCTCCAGGGAGGTGTCCAGATGTCCAGTTTGTAATTTACTTTCCATAAAGCCTTAGCTACTCAGTGGAACATAACGATCATTATTATTATCTGTGAGGCTGCTGAGATTTTCTTTTTTTTTTTTTTTTGTTGCCTGGGAGGAAACCCTCACAATTGCTCCTTTGTCTCAGCAACATCATACAGCGATAATGCGGTCATAAGATTAGTACAGACTGCCTCTGTATCGCTTCTCCCTGATTGCGAAAGGGAGCTCCAATTAGCGTTTTATGGTTTTGGCAGTTGGGTCAAAACGAGGCCGGTTACCTTCCTGACATCACGTTTGTGCAAACAGACTCATTTACGGGTTGAGCTCGTTCTTCCACGTAAGGTGTGAGTGTAGAGGATGAAGTGGGAGATGAAATGTGCCGTGCTAGTTTGTCAAGCACGTTCTCAGGTATGACAGAGCGCATCTGTGTTTAAACAGCGCTTGCGACGCGATGCTCGGCCCCGCCTCCTTGCGCCCAGTCATTGGCCGCTCTATTGCTTCAGCCTTCTCAGCTGCAGTGAATGAAGCCGACGGTTTGAACACAAATGGAAATTCACAGCGGTGATGTTTGCAGAGACCCCCGTGACCACTTTGCCGCCGCTGCACAGCATTAGCAGCCGTGGTGCTGAAGGAGGCCATGCGTTGGCCTGTCGCTTGTTTTTGTTACATTAATTTGAACTTATTTAGCAGATGCTCTCATCCAGCGGGACCAACGGTGCTAATGAATCAGAAACTCAAACAACGAGAAATGGACAAAGGCAATGAAATTTTCTCCGGCAACGGTTTAGTGAAAAACGAGTGAAAAGGCAAAGAGAAAAATCCTCCCGTTGGACCAGATGGATTGGGGTGTTGACAGGGCTTCTGTTTCGAGCCCAGAACTGCAGGAGGGGCCTTGCTGTTCTCTTCTTAAATAAGAAACTTTACCCACAATGCAGTTACTTATTTGATCATATGTAGGTTAACATGATAAGCTGTAAGCTTTAAAATCGTTTTGGTTAAAATACTGTGTCGGCTGTGGGTTTTGAGTGAGGTCTGAGTGTGTGTTTTCAAGGGGCCTTTATACCACAAAGCAGGCCAGATATGGTGCCCATGGGGTCCAGCTCCACAGATGGTGACCGGAGTCCACTTTCCTGCTGCCAGTGGCACAGAGGACTGGTTTCATGAGCACCACCAACCTGTCTGGCTCTGGTCTTCCCTCCCCAGAGACCTCTTTCACACACTCCCAGTATGTGGGATCAAATCGGCTTTGTGTTCTGTGTTTTGGAGAAAGCCGTTGCGCGAACACGACCAACAGCCAATCGTCTTCGTACTACAGCCGACTACGGTATGCCGATATTTACCATTGGCATGGTCTTCTGCCATGATTCACGCCCCGTCTTGGTGATATTAGGGGTGATATTAGTGCGCTTCATTGCCAGACCTTGCATACCAGCCGTTGACTCCTTGGACATTCTCCAGTGCTGTCTTTTTTGCCCTTGACTTTTACTTCAGCGCACCGATATGATTACTTTTACTGTTGTTATTTTTTATATATTTTTTGGGACACTTATTGCTAGTTTATTCTCAGCTTTTCTTCCCAGGTGCAATAGAAATGCATAAAGAAGTTCATTATTTAGACTAAGTATCTTTGTTGCCAGATATCCGTCCTGGCTTAGTTCCTGTGCCATGTAGATGTTTGTTAAGTTGTTTCCCCATATAAGGCCCTGTCAGCGATTAAAGTCATGACCAACTGTGGCGTGCCCCTTCAAAGCAGTGTGTTACCAAGAGCTCCACGCAGTCTCCATGGAATCCCTCAGATGTCCTGCTTCTCGGTCCAGCTACTCACACGGCAGTCGCGACCCCGCCGCATTCCGTGCCAGGCAGACGTGAGAGTTTTGAAGGAGGCCCCTGGGAATTTAGCCACCCCCTGCTCCCAACCCACCCTCCCGAGATGCCGTCGTTCTCAAAGGGGAGGCTGACCAGCGGTGCCACCGACACAATGCGATCAGGCTTGCCGGCTCCAGAACCATCACCCTGCACAGGCTGCATGCTGACAAGGACAGGTTCCCCAATCCACTTAGTGTCTCGGTGACAGCCCCCACCGCTCACACCCTGCCCCTTAACTGCCGCCCCCAGTCTAGCCCCATAGCACACATACGCTGTAGGGATTTCGCACCGTAGGGATTCTGCTAACCCCCATGCCATGTATCCACGGTGACGGTACCCACCCCTTCATCTGTAGCCTTGATTGAGGGTGGGAACTGGGGGAAACTTGGGCAAAGATTACTGGAGCATCCTGGAAAAAAAAACTGGGTGCTTTCTGGTTTGCACTGGAAATGAATTTGTCTCACTTATTATGCCAGCCGCAAATCCAGTTAAAGCCCGTTAATGACACAGATTACACTGTTGCCTCTCAGAACCAGTTGCTAATGTAGACCCACTGTAGTGTCATGGTTGTACTGAATGTAAATTGGACTTTGGGAACAGGCCAGCCCAAGGAGAAAAAAATATCTGTTATCTGGGTGCTTCCCTGATGGCGGTCTAATTTAACACCTTTGCTATATCACATTCCTGTCCGTTTGCTCTCGCCTGAGAGTGTAATCACGTGTGCGTGTGTGTGTGTGTGTGTGTGTGTGTGAGGCTGGGGGGATGGTGCTGCGTTTCAGGACCAGACGACATACAGCGACCTTTGCTACACATGATCCGCTAATGTGGGGGGTGGACTATGTGGAAGGGTGGTGGTGGCGTGGGTCTAGGGGGGTCTCCCATTGGAGGCAATAGGTGTGGCGTGGACTGCATACTAATGGCGGTCTTCTTTCTCTGTTGCGACCAGGCGATGTTGTACAAAAGGGCCACCAGATGGAAGGCTCTGGCCTGGGGTAACCCTAGAAGAAATGGGGTGTTATGAAAACGGTATTCTTCGGGACAAAGGCGTTCTGTTCGCACCATCCATGTTCTCCCTTCTGTCCACGCCAAAGGTCTGCACCAGACCAGAGGGGCGCAGAGCGGTACGGGGCATCGGACTGGCCAACTCGTGCCCTCTCCTCACTCGCACAGGCAACATGAGGCCCTTTCCCTTTAATGCTGCACATGAAGTAACACAGGGGGCTTGACGCCTCCAGAGACTTCATTGTTTCTTGTTCATGTTGTCGATTCTTGCGCTTAGGTGCGATGACAGCATGGACTCCTATTTTTCCCTTGCGACCGTGCATTGTGATGAGAATAGCTGTGCATGTAGGAACCGTTTGGCGGACAGGGCAACGGGGCCATCTGGTCTCGCTGTTCAGGCGATGCAGACTCTGTATTCCATGATCACAGGTCTGTTTTGCCCTGCGGGGTATGTTCAAAGGGTTTTTTAGTGGCAGAACAGGATTTTTTTAAATGAAATTTAGGGCGGCTGGAGCATCCCGGCCTCATGGGGAAGTGTAACAGACGGCAGGAAGCAGGATGCAGCTCACATGTTTGGGTGGCACCTTCCACAGTTGGGTAGGGGGTGCCCTTTGTCAGGGCGGCAGGTTGCTCGCCTGTCGTCCCCCTCTATCTTTTCGTTCTCCGTCTCCTTTCCGCCTCTCTGTCAGGACCCTCCCTGGCGTAACAGGGGGGATTAGTGCTGCTCAATAGGGGTATCGAAAAGAGCGTGAAAAACAGTGGGAGCGGGGGAAGGGGGGATTGCGACAAGATTTTGCGGCGTGTGATTCTTTCTGGAAGGGGCTCAAGCGCAGCCAAGTTAGACGCCTGATCCTGCAGACAACATGGAGGCCAGGATCTCATCTTCGCGGCGGTATATTCCGAATCCGCCTTTTCCTCTTCAAGCGTGGCGGGCGATAAGCACGGTGGCGTGCCGTGGTACAGTCGAGGACAAAGGGATTCTTATCTCTCCTTGCTTGGCATATCAAGGCACTGCAAAACAAAGAAAGCAGATGGGAGGCATGCAGCGGTGCCTCTCTCTCTGGCACCCTTTCATCTCCGGGCACGCTTGCCACAGAAGGCATGCCCTCCATTCCCTCCCAGCTACTCCTTTTAACCAGGCCCCTGGAAAGGCACCTCGCCGATGCGCTACAAACCTCTTTATCCTATCGGGGTTACTTTCGGGCCACTGTAGTCTCCCAGTGCCTTTCAGGAGAACAGCTGGGGCCTGGGAAACACGTGAAACTGATGCCACCTCAAAAGCTGCCACCCATCTGCAGTTTATTCCATTAAAAGAGAGCAGCGTCATCATGCTTGTTGCTATTGAACGTGGTTCACACCGGCATTAGGAATCCACTCAGGTCCTCCAGGTCCCTGGGACACAGAGCAAGGCCTTGAGCTCCACCTGATGCAAGAGCTGAGAGCAGCGGCGTTTGCCTTTTACGACTATAAATGACACGTGGCGTCAGAAGAGGAACAACCGGTCAGAAGTCTTAGCTACACCACTGCAGTGGCATTAGCAGCAGTAATTTAGCATCATAACAATGGCAATCAGCTCGAAAGCCCATTAACCGAACATTAACCCTTGACTCTAGGTTATGGGATCCATACAAAAGACAGTAGTGCAAATTGGGGCTTTATTGACTGGGATAGATTGAGGGGGCGAGAGGAAGAAACCGTCTGCTGTTAAAACAGCAATTAAGGAGTTAGGATTCCATTTAAAACAACCAAGAGGTATCCAATAAAGCAGCGCACCCCACCCTTTCAACTTGACCTTTGTACGAACCGGGAGACCACACAGAGCACGGGCCTAAGATGATTTTTGTAGGCCTCTATGCTAAATTGATTTGTCGCAGGACAAACGCACAATGTAGCCGGCGTCTGCATTTCACACATGAACAAATGGAGCCTCTCTTTTATTCATCAGCGTTTATCAGTGTGCTGCCACGTGGAAAAAAAACAGGGAATTGTCCTGTGAAATAGCAAATTTGCTTCCTCGGTTGAAAATGAAAGAGTATCGAAAGAAGGTTCCTGAAAAGGGAGCGACCTTGAGAGACGCTGCGACGTTTCGTCACATTAGTGGCCTTCCCGCCTCCCCCTTATCACAGGCAAAAGGCACATTTTGGTTAATTAAATGGATAAAAAGTGCTCTTACTCTATTTGCATAATTAGTCTAAGAAAACAGGCCGCAAAGTGGCGTAACAGTAAAACTTGCACGATGTGAAAATCGGTGTCCGTAGAGCGGGCTAATTTTCCTTCTAGCAAATGTGTCTCTCTGTGATTAAAAACACGTTTGCAAGTAGCCTTAACCTGTTTTTTTTTTTTTTTTAACTGCCTGGGCCCCCCACTTCTTATTTTCCTTTCGCCAGCCAAATCTTTCCAGCACGCGCCTCTCGCCCTCTGTTCTATGCCCAATTATCAGTGGACTTTGCAGCGGAGGTGTTTTAACCCCCGAGTTTATGGCTTCCACATGTGGTTCCAGCGCAGAGCCGGCATGGCGGTACCTCCAGTGAGACGTGCAGGTTCCTGCCCGCTCCTTAATGACCAAGGATATAAATTTCTCATGGGCGAGCGCTACGTCTAATTGACGCGAACGGCCCGGAGTGACTTGGCACTCCCTGCACAAACCTTTCCTGCAGAACAAAGAGGCCCTTTGTCTTCCGCTGAGGCTCTCGAAACCTTTGTTGACTGCCTGAGAGAGCGCGTCGCCCCATTTCACAGTGCCGTGTTCTTCGGTCACAGGGGGAAGAAAAGATAGACAAACAAAACAGAATGGGAACAGAACAAAACAGAAGGCGAACATTAAATCAGAAGCAAAATGTCCCATAATATATAGATGTAGGAATATTAAAACGTAATGTTTTGTTAGGCCTCACATCCAACAGTCTTGGAATCCCAAACAGAAGACAATTTGGTACAATGTAGTGCAATATAACAAATATTTGGAAATATTTATGAATGTAATATGTAAATGATACAATCCGGTGTAAAGTACATCCTCAATTTAACGGGATAATTGGGGAAAGGGGGTGTGATGTTTAAGGAACAATTTTTAAGAACAATGCCACCTGTATTTACGAGAAAAGCAACAAATCTTGCAATACATATTACATATGCATTCAAAAATAATAAATAATAATAAATTAGTCACCCTCTTTTAACAAGGAAAAACTGAATATTATGCACTCAGAAGAGGAATAGCTTTGCTCTCTTCCCACATCTATCAACGAGACAAGCAATTATAAGAGTACCGACATATCGCCTGGAAAATGATGGGGAAGCACTTGTTAGTACTCTAAAATTGTGCTGTGGAACTTTTTTCTGTCGTATCTGAAATCCATCGAATTGGCGTCCGCAAAGGAGAGGATTTGCTGCAGTGTAATGTACTGTATATATACGTATATACAACGCACTATAACGAGAAACAAAAATTGTTTCATTGTGTGTTTCAGAGATCACATATACACAGTGGACATGGACTTTGCAAACACGGACGAGATCTTCTTCAGCAAGGTGAGTGCTGCAGATGTGGCACCACTTGTGTGGCGGCTCGTCTGACTGGCAGACCGCCGTGCGCTCTAATCACCCGAGTGGGATCAAGCAGCTGGCAGCGATGAGCCCTGACCCCGATAAGCACATTATCCCATCAAGCATCAAAACTGCTCTGCGTCATCGAACTCTAAAAAGAGGCCCGACAATTACACACATATGTAACGGCCCACTTTGGCGTACCAAATGTCTGCTTCCGCCTTGCGCCGCGGTCGTGCGGCGCAGATGAATCCGAGCGATATAGGGAAACGCCGATCTCCGGGATGCTCACTCAGAGGGATGCTCTGAACTTTCCTTTGTGGGTTTAGTAGAGACCTTAGCACCGGGGGCCTTGCATAGCCAACTTGTCGGCTTTGAAAAGGCCGGCGACTTTCCGGTGCAAAAATCTCAGCTCTCGCCTGATCTCTTGCAGAAACTAACGTGGAAGTCCAGGCAGGCGGATGTAGACACCTGCCGAATGAAAGGGAAGCACAAGGTACGGTGACAGTAGCATTCTGTGCGGGCGGAGGGTGCGGTTTGCAAACACCTGTCCTCCCCGGGGGCGATTGTTCCCAGACAGATGACCTCATACCATCACAAAATGGGATTAACAAAATCAGACATCATTGCAAGTGTAAGAATTGCATATTTTCCCCTAATGCATGTTCAGTTGTGGCAGCTTTAAAGAGCACCTCATGTACAGAGCTCAACGGAGGAGCTGATAAGTTTCCGTCGGAGCTCTCTCGGACAAGCGTGATGACAGCGACATCACGCTTGGTACGCTCGTATTCGAGCTTAAATAAATATTGAACTGAAACCTTTGGGGCATCCGTCAGCAAAACCGCACCTGTCTGTGCTTTGGTTTTGTTTAACTGCTGTGATTCCATCCATCAAGAATGCATCTGTCATGGGGCTCCTTGTTTTTTTGTCCTCTCTTCTCCTCCAGGATGAGTGTCACAACTTCATCAAGGTCCTCCTTCAGCAGAACAACGACACCTTGTTTGTGTGTGGAACCAACGCTTTCAACCCCGCCTGTCGGACGTACAAGGTACGCGTCTCGCTCTCCGGCTTCTCCTGGGCTTCCATCATTTACAAAGAATGTGTGAAATGTCTGGAGGAGACCATCAAAAGAGTAAAAACGAGGGCTGTGTGTGGCAGGTTCCCTGATTAAAGGTGCCCGGCATGTGGAAGGAGCCACCGGTGAAATACCCAGGGACATAAATAGAAGAAGAATTTCAAACTTTTCATTTGTATATTCTGGAAAGTTTTCAGAGAAGGAGTTATGTTATTCATCTAGACATGGTTGTTAGGTTGCTCTCTCAGTATTAAGGGTAGGAATTTTCTGTGACGCTACGGCTGAAATAGAGCGAGTCTTTTGCTGTTTTCCGACTGTCGGGAGGCAGCGAGTTAAACGGACTGCTGCGCTCCGAACGCTTTGTCAATTTTAAAATTTGGCCAAAATTTCTGGCCGTTCAGGTGCTCCGCACTGAGGAACTCCGGCTTCCAGAGTTCTTTGGGGTTCTGTGGGAAACTCAATGAACTGACAATGGAGGGAGGGGCGTCAACCTTTTTGAAAAAAACCTGTGCATTTTCAAACCTGTGCCCTTTCTACAAGCTGCACCCTTCCAAAGAGAGGTATAAGGTTGCTGAGCCAAGGAGCTGTTCTTGGCAGGTGACTTCATTATTACAAATTCATTCAAGTGACATTAATGGTTTCACCTGCATGGCCCCACTTCGTAATGAATGACCGTCCAAATAGCTTTTAATACCTACGAAGCACAGCAATGTTTCAGTTTCTGTCCTCGATGTCGGGATGGAAGTGTAAATTGAGATTCGGCTGCTTGCTCTGCTTCGGGTGATTTAGGCGAACGTGCGCTTTTGGGGAAGTATCATGCACTCATGCATATATGAAACAAATGTAAATGGAATGTGCAACAAAAGCCCACTGTTTCTTGGCCGCTCCAGTTTGCCGTTCCACTTCCGCTCCCGGGTGTTGGTTTTCCGAGCGTTAAACAAAACATTACTTCCTCATTACTTCGGTTCTTTCTCTGGGATTTCCAAGAATTTCATGACAAACGGCTCTGCTTTCCTCACCCGACTGCGTTCGGAGAGGGCGGGAGCTGCAACGGAGAATACGCCCCCCTCCGCAACCGCCTCGAAAGTGGTGCCCTGCGATGGAGGGGAAGCTCTCAGTGACACCCCCTTCCACCAAATGGCTCTCAGATGAGTCCCAGGTATTTCGAATTTTTGTCCCAGGTGCACTTGCATGATCTCCAGCAGCACAGATGACTCAGAGCTGTTGATGTTAGAAGAGGGATTGAAAGCAATATGCTGCTCAGCCCTTGTATTGGAGGACAGACACTTTGAGGGCCATATCTCCATTTCCATTATCTCAGCATATTTCTGTCATACGTATGTGCCGGCTCCAACCCCTCAGGGTGGCGCGCGGGATCTCGGAGCAGGAGAGGAACGTCTGCCTCCTCCGTTTAATGCTCACGGATGTTGGCGTGTGCCAGCAGGATGATGCTTACAGGTGGTGTCCTGGGAAATAAAAAAAAAAAAAAGATGTTCATTACGGCAAAGTGGCGCGGGGCCGTCAGGGTATCGTAAAACACGCTAGCACCATATGGCAGTCGGTGGGACTAAATGGAGGGAATCGTTTATGGCTGCTGTTAAACTCGGTGAAGAAGAGGCAGGCCACGAGGCAGCTCCTGGGATTTCGCAGATCTTCTTTTACATGGGGCAATTTGGAGGGGCAATTGGTAACCCAGTGGGAAGTTTCCCACAAGGCAATGGGGGAAAGGTGTCATTCGTCTC
The DNA here is from genome assembly GCF_900964775.1 of Scleropages formosus. Lineage (NCBI taxonomy): Eukaryota > Metazoa > Chordata > Actinopteri > Osteoglossiformes > Osteoglossidae > Scleropages > Scleropages formosus. Next base: position 17,447,841 of record NC_041822.1, read on the forward strand.
CTGCTGAGTAACTCTGTGTTCTTCTGTGTTCTGTGGTCATTACCGTCGTTATGTCTACAAGCGGCAGGAGCGTAAATTCAGACAGGGATGTGACATAATTGCAACACTTGAAGGTCCTGCAACCAAAGGATGGGGGGGAGGGGAAATGTACTGTGAGTGCCATTGACAATCGCGCACACACACACACACACACACACACACACACACACACACACACACACACACACACACACACACACACACATTCCCAGCGCGGCACAAGCACCCCACATAGTGTCGGGAGCTCAGGCACCCCTCCATCTCTCCCTGAGGTGACAGGCCAGAAAACAGCTTCTGTTTCAGGGCCAGACTCATCTCACATTAATCAGAGCGCCTGGGGGCTGGCGAGGAAAGAGGTGTGTGCGCGTCTGTATCTGCGTGTGTGTCTGTGCATGTACGGTGGGGCGGACGAGAGCAGGAGAACTGTTCCCCGCCGACAGAGGCTGCTCCCCGTTCTCCCGGCCCCCGCCCTCCCCCGGACGATCCATCTGTGCCGAGCTTCCGCGCTGGCCCGACCCCGGCGTTGGCGGCCCGCTCAGACAGGCTACCTCGCCACGTTCGTCCCCGAGCCGAGAAGCCTTTGCGCCATAAAGCTGTCTGCTAGATAAACAGCCTGGTGTGGATTACATCACCTGTTGCTATGCAGAGAGGGGTCGAGGTGTCGAGGGAGCGCAGGTGACAGTTTGGCTGTATATCCCCTCTTAATTACTGGCGATCGCAGCCGACTGAAATATGGACTTTGGCACAGCTGACACGTGCGAGGCCTATAATTATACACTCGCACATGCGCGGTCACTCTCACGCATGTAGACTCTGCCTTCAGCTGTAGCAGAGTAAAACAGCGTGACCGTTCACAAACCACCAGAGAAAGACATATTGCTTTGGCACCTCTAAATGTATTTTTTAGCCGTGTATTTATGCGAACCACCTGTATTTTACAGTCACGACTGTAGGATTCCCGCAGCCTCGGGAACCAAAGATCATTCTCTACGTGGAAGACAAAGCCGTCGGGGCGACGTTCGCTCTTCTGGTTGCGTGATGCCTGCTCGGGCTTATGTATCTGTGGATTGCCAGGGGAAAACTCCCTCCTGTTGAAAAGGTTCGAATGGGTCACGGACAGTGAGCGTGGTCCTCCGAGACAGAGCGTGGAAGATGAAAACCTTATTAACAGTCAAGCCTTAGCCCTGGAGGGAAAAGATAAGGCAATATTGACAATGGGGCTAATTTTCATCTCTGATGTTACAGTATGAAAATGAATACAAATGACTCTTAACTGGTAGACAGGTTGTTTTAATAAACATTAGTTTGTATATTATACATATTTATATATACTTTGTGATTTTTTTCAAGACCATTGTTGTTAATTACAGTTTTCACTCTCATTTGCAGTTGAAAGCTGAATTCAAATTACGAGTGACTCTAGTTTTTTTAGTTTTTTTCCTGCTATAATTTGAGGCCACGAGTCAATTACAGTGTCGCCGAAATAGATTCTGGATTTAAAATGTTCCCTGGCAGCGTGTGCGGCACTCGCTGTGTGACCTTTCTGGCGGGGTAGATGATAGCCGTTTCCGCTGAGACAAGAATAGAAAAACAAAATGACCTGTTTAGAGCCCAAAAAGGGCAGCGTAAGCACTAGTGCGCCTTGGCAGGCGACCGTCTTCGTCGACAACGAGAGGAAGTCTAATCCTCTGAGTAGAGCGGGGTTGGCATGAGTGGCACGGGGGCATCCCCTCTGAGAAGGGAGATGCGTCACGTCTTGCACCAGCTCTCCTCCCCCACAAAAAAACATCCCCCCACTGGGCAGGAGATGTAGAGCTCGGGTGAGGGGTGGGACTTCTTTCAGGGCGTGTCCCAAGCTGACTGACCGTCCGCCTCTCTCTCCGCAGATGGACTCCCTGGAGGCTGTTGGAGAGGAGATCAGCGGAATGGCACGCTGCCCATATGATGCCAAGCATGCCAATGTCGCCCTGTTCGCCGGTGAGCCTACGGCACACGCACATGCCCGCATGCGCACATTAGCATCCGCATACATGCAGATGACTATATATGCACTCCCTCAGTTACATAATTACATAAATAAACGCACAGCCACACAGCCGTGTAGATACATACTCAACATAGAAACGTGCAGAAACATAATTCTGAGTACACGCACATCACGGAATGGGTCTGCAAAGCACAAATTTTCTTCATTCAGAAATGCTAATTTGATTTAAACTTGACTGATGTTAGAAATATTACATGAAACAAACTGAGCTTGCTGAGTTTGGGGATGGGTAAATGCCCAAGGGTTAAAAGGCAGCAGGAGGTGCGGTAAGTAAGAGTCCTGGTCGCTAAATCCGGAAGCTGTAGGCTCGTCTCCGGTCTGTGTAGCTCCGGACCATCCGGCAAATTATCAGCGTGCGGAGAACTGGGACTCGTGCGTGCTGCTTTTATATCTTAAAACTCAGTTGGCTCTGGGGGGGCTCTTATTTTGATTAGATTTCAGCTGAAAAGTATGGGTTTGAGGTCAGCGGAGCTGGCGAGCATAACAAAAACCTGATTGTTCAATAAACCCAGCCCACCAAAGTGCAGATTGCTTAAATTAAAGTCCACATTTGTGTAGAGGGACTCCGTCTGTGTTTGTTTATATCCACCCTGAGATGGACTTACGTATTTATGAATTCGTGGATGTGCAAGCTGAGGTTTGCGCCATCGACTGTTTTTGTACACAGGAAGATGGAGAAAGCCATCTGAGTTCTTCTGCTTTTTCTCCCTACCGCCTGCTATCCGGCTGACCTCATATATCTCCCGATTGTCTGGGAGTTTCTTCCTCCCATTGAAAAGGCAGGAATAGATCACGGATGGTGGACCCGTCCCACCGAGCGGCTCAACATCATCACCACGGTGATGCGAGTGGAGAGCGGCGAACGCAGCCGATGCGATGAGAGGAAACGGGCAGGAATATGATGCTCTCCACCGACAGAATGCGGCCTCTCACAAGCCCAGGATTGTGGCGTGGATATTCTTATTCGTGATTTTTTTCTTTTTTTTTTTTTAATTTAATAACTTGACAATAGGCCAAGCCATGTTACATAGACGGGTTATCATCTTACTCACTTGGGCAACAGCTCTGGTCCCAAAGGACTCGTAAGGCGTTCTTTGCAAGCGCTATACGTTTGAATATGGGAACAGGGTGTAGGATGTGATTCACTTTGAATTGGTCCCATGGCCAGTGCCAGAATGCGGAATGCAGGGCACATAACCGAGCTCCTGATCGTAGATTTTACGGTCTTTCCTCCAAAGCGGCTACAGAAGAATGAAAGCAAAAGACCAGCAATCAGAGCAATTAGTAAAGGTGGTCACGCCCCCCCTCACAGGGTCACGACCCCATGTGATTGGGGTGAAGGCTATTTAGGGTGCTGGGGGTGGGGGTGGTGTCTTTGTGTCTGCTGTCTGGTTTTTCGAGGTGTGACAGGCCCACTTACCCCCCCCCCCCGGTCGTGCAGCTGCTACCCGCTGACCGTGTGACACAGTGCGACCCATTTCTGTCCGGGGGACCTTTCAGGATCACATGCACAACGAACCGGTGGATGTCTCTAACATGATGTGTGCACACAACCGCGTGTGTACGTGTGTGTACACAGTGACGTATCTTACGCATACATTGACTGGGTCACATCCATTTCCCATGTCTGCCCCGCCCACCGCATGAGGGAGGAATGCAAATGGACTGTTTAAAATTAAGAAACGTGCTGGTTTGCTCATTGTAATGCATAGAATTTGGGGATTCTCCGACGTAAGCGAGTGGGGCAGATAATGTTATGGATCAACCCCATTTTGCACGCAGAAAATTCACTGAGGATTTCCTACACTTTGCATTCAAAATTCTTATATGACCATACGCATAAAACGAAATGAAAGGCAGTGGGACGAAATCAAAACATATCTGTTTATATGGTAACAGTTCCTGGACCAGAACCAGCAGAAATTTGCTTTAAATGCTGTTCTGTGGCTGTCCTTCTTTAATAGTCTGCGTCGACGCAGAGAACTTGCATCGCCGTCGCGGACCGCATAGTCACCGTCCTCGTCCGAGTGAGTGCCATTTGCACGCTGCTGGGGAATAAAATGTGCCTTGCAAGTTTGGGCCCGCCACTCTTGCAGATATGACCCATTTTTGTGGGGTACGGAAAGCAGGCTTGCATTCTGGAACTGGGCCAGTAAGCCCACGATGGTCTCCGGCTATTGGCTCGAAGGTATTCGCTGGAGTATAAAAACATGAGTATCCGCATTAAGCGGGGGAGACACGGAACGGTTTAATATGTGATTTTTTTCTTCCGTAACATGGACAGCAGTTAAAGTAATCCCTAATACCTCCTTCAAAACAAGAGCTGCATTAGTCATCTTCTGCCATTTAATCTGGATTCTTATGGTAAATGCATGCGATGCTGTGTGTGCAGTTTAGATATTACAGTACTTATGTATTTTCCTTCATTTATAGCGAGATCGCTGCTGGTAATAGCAGAAAAGAAGTATGAAGCTAATCCCTGGGGACAATGGCAAGTGCAGCTGTGTTCTTGTACAGTCCCCTTCTTGCACTATTGATTAATGTTTGTATAAGACGCGCTCTGCTGAACGTGTGTACGCTCTCATTTAAATCTCCGTGCGTTCATATTATCGTGCGTTTGCGTGTGGACGTTTGCTGAAAGCTGAATTATGGGATGTGCTGTCTTCTGGGTTCACGGCGCGCTGCTGTAGGTTGTGAGGAGTTCGCCGGATGTGCGCATTTGCGCCCGGCGAGAAAGCGGGCAGCTCTCCGGGCCGTTGTCTCGGTCAGCGACGCGTCTCTCCGACACCATTGGCGGTGCAGATTGGAAGCGCGAGTCCCACAAACCAAGGAGTGCCTGCAGTGACCAAAAATAAATCAATAATAAGAAAGGGGAAGAAAGCCGATGTGAGTCAGCCTTCCATCTGTGGGGTTATGGCTCATCCAGTTGGAGAGCTGTTAAACTGATTCATGTCCATCGATATTCCCCGTTAACTTAATTACGCTCCCGCTTCCCGGCCCGTTTCGCCGAGGTCGAATAAACAGCCGAGGACGACCTGCGCGTTTCTGACGGAACTGCGCGTTTCTGTGCAATCAAGGGCGTTTATTCTGCTTCTTCCCTTTTAATTATGCAGTTAAAATTTCCAGAGCGGCAGGCTGCCGCCGGTGCACGATGAAGTCGTTCTGTTTGGGGTGCATGGCTTTCGCACGCGTGCGGTTCCTTCTCGCGGCGCGCGGGCGATGCTGCGGGAGCGCACGCCCCTGGAAGGGGCCCTTCTCGCCCACACACACACACACACACACACACACACACACACACACACACACACGGCCTTCGGCCGTGAGCCGGCTACGCGCGTTCGTGCCGAGCGTGTCGCGTCCCAGAGCGTGGCCTCGCGGCGAGCGCGCGCGGGCCGTGGGATCGACGTGGCTGTTACCAGCGCTCCTTTTCTCTACCTCCCAGAAGGAAAGCTTTACTCGGCCACGGTGACGGACTTCCTGGCTATCGATGCAGTCATCTACCGCAGCCTTGGGGACAGCCCGACCCTTCGCACGGTCAAGCACGACTCCAAGTGGCTTAAAGGTGAGACCGGCGTCGACGACCAACCTTGCAGGAAAATAGCCGCGTTGTAGGATTGCGCGTGTGTTTCTACGTGTGTGTTCCAGCGGGAGATTTTCCCTGCGGATTACAGCGTGGCTTTGCCTGAGTCAGCTCCTGGCTCCAGTCGCGAGTTGGGTGCGGAGAGAGCCAGGTGCGTGGATGCATCCAGAACCGCAGGACTCCCCAGAGTGGCTCTCGGGGACTCATCGTGTTCCTGTGCCACAAATCCAGCGCGTGCCTGTTGTGTGTACTGCTGTTCGCGTTTTCATCACACACTGAGCAGCCCCATTTAAATATTCGTACGCGCGTTGGACGCAATCCGTGTATAAGAACGCCGCGTACCCTGACTCGGAGGTTACCCGGAGACGGTGTGTTCCGCTGATGTGTGGATGGGCGGCCCGTTGTAAGTAGCGTATCTTGCAGTGTAAGTCACCGCGGTGAATAAGGTGTGTGGGCCGGTAACACTACACAGTATCCATTGCGAGTCGCTTTGGAGAAAAGCGTCTGCTAAGTGAATAAATGTAAATGTCCAAAATGTTGTGTTGGAGGCTGGCAGTGTATCCCGGAGAAAGATACTTCACTTGAATTGTGGCAGTAAAATATGCTGCAGTACAAATCGTAAGCTACTACGGACAAAGGTAACCAAGCTAAGCAACAAAATGACGGTGATGATGATGATGAAGATTAAGATGAAGATGATGATGATGATGATGATGATTATGATGATGTTTCTCTTGCTTCCAGAGCCCTATTTTGTGCAGGCGGTAGATTACGGAGACTTCATCTACTTTTTCTTCCGAGAGATCGCCATGGAGTACAACACCATGGGAAAGGTGAGGCCGTACGGGGCGGCTCGCGCTCCTGCTGCCTCTTCCTGCCGCAAAGTGCCGTTTCCTGCTCGGGGAGGAATCAGCCTGCACTTGAGACGGCAAACAGGAAGAAGATGTATCAAACAGCCAGTGGGGTGGGACCGGGAAGCAGTGTGTTTGTTCACCACTTTTGGTAAAGACAAACAGCACGCAGGATGTTGAGGCTAATATTGGTGCAAAATAATTCTTATATCCTAGCTGTGTCTTCACTGCTTCTTTAAGCCACATTTGGATACACACACACACACACACAAGCACACATATATATGCAAACCTTTTAATGAGTCATTTAATTTGAGCTGCCGTACGTTTACACAAGCCCTGGAGAAAGCGGTTAAGGTTAGAACAATATATCAGAGGAAATTGTAAACCATTTAAGTGAATTTTTTATCACCTTGCTATAATTTGGCTGGAGGCGATACAGATAGCAAGTGGGAGGAAGGCTTGTCACCACCCACAGTTCATAGTGAAGTCTACACACTCACACTTACGCACACACACGCACGCACACACGCACGCATATAGAGAAAAGGCTCTGCAGCACGGAAAAATGTGTTACCGTCAAGCATTTACGTGTTTAAATGAGTCCGTCTTTTATGTGTGCTGCCACAAACTTACTGTGGTAGTGGAAAACCTGGGCTGATGACATTTCTGTCTTGAACCACTATGATTTAACCCCACTTGATGAGGAAAGGAGCACATGTTCTGGACCCGTCATCTTCCCAAGTACGCCTTCCGGCGGTTGGATCTCGGAACAAGGCTGGCCTGAAGCGGTGGCTAAAGACACACTTTTACTGGTTCGCTGTAAGAGGGGACCTGCTGTAGTGCCTTTGAGAAAGGCACTTTACGTTGCGTTATCCCAGTAAGAACATCTGGCTGTATAAATGGGTAAAATACCGAGATGCGTTGAACGAAAGCGTCTCTTCCACATTATGAGTTGGTTAGGAAGAAATGATCTGCAGCGTTAGAGTTAGGGAATCTCCGTGATGTTCCGTGTTGGTGTGAGAGCTGGAGGACGCGGTGCGAGACGGGTCGGTTTGGGTGTTCGTGAACCTCGGCTTCGGCCGCCGTCGTTATTCCCGACTCCGAAAACAGCCGGACGGGTTATCACATGAATTCAAGCCTGAGGTACATGCAGTACGGCCCAGAATAGCTAGATAAGGTATTGATTGTTTTTCATAGACAGAGCCCTAGGCCTGGGCCTGTTCTCGCTCTCGAGTCTGAGAACCTGTTGTTATGTGAAAGGAGAAACGGCTCTTGCAGTTTCAAAATTGCACTGATATTTCGTGCTCGCATTATGAAGGCTTTAAATAGTGGCTACACGGATCAATGGCTTGTTTATCTGCTCCTCGACTAGGCCGGTTACTTTACCGTCGCTTCTAACAAGAGTGGAATCTGGGTCGTACCGGTAAGACTCTGAAAGCCATACGTCTCCAGCACAGTCTTCTCTTATAAGTGGGGACATATATCAGCTGTGCGGTGACTCACCTGTTTTCGGTAAAGTGGATTAACCTATTAGTGACAATAAAGATGACTGATGTCAAATCAGTTCAACCTGAAGAGATTTAGGGTAATATGCAACGCAGCCTTGACTGGTGTTCTCCCAAACTGCTCCGAGGGGATTAACGTTTATTTTTGTCCTCGCCTCATGGGATGCTGGGAGGGTTGTTATGCAAACGGAGCGGTGGGTGCTCTGACCCAGGTGGGGTGTGTTTTCCCACAGGTGGTCTTCCCCCGGGTGGCTAGGGTGTGCAAGAACGACAGGGGTGGCTCTCAGCGGGTGCTGGAGAAACAGTGGACCTCCTTCCTGAAGACCCGCCTGAACTGCTCCATCCCTGGCGACTCCCACTTCTACTTCAACATCCTGCAGGCCGTCACTGATGTCATCCACATCAGCGGCCGTGATGTTGTCATGGCGACGTTCTCCACGCCTTACAACAGGTACGAAAGCGCAGCGGATAGCACAAAGTGGGTGTCTCTCTGTGGGTTTTCCGATCATCTGTGTGTGGATGCTCCGGTCAGTTCTCTTTTGAATAATTCATGTGAGTGATCAAATGAGGACATCCAGCTGGTAGCGGTTGGCATTAATAACACCTTATTGCTGCATTTATTACCTTTTGTTGACTGACACGGTAAAGGTATAATCAGCATGTCAGTAAATGAGAAAAATAATAAAAATAATGAAATAACTGAGTTCCATAATATGTTTTCATCATAACAGTCCTCTTTTGAGATCAGCAAGGAATAATTCAAAAAATTCCATGGCCCGGGGATATTTTGAAGAAACATTGGCTTTTTTCCTGAACGTTAAACATCAATGGAACTCCTAACAGTTTTTTTTTAAATTAACTTTTATTCAGCTCATATACTGCAATATAGAGCATGAAGAAGGAATTCAGACATTTGGCCGCAACCCCACCCAGCTGTGCAGCGAGGGAAACATTAGTCACAATCGTGAGGGATCGTCTGGACGATACGGCGTGCCTCTTGTTCTGTATATATCCAGCCCCCCCCCCCCAGCAGAGAGATTTACTGCTTGCACCGCGAGGCGAGCAGAATGCTGCCTCTGTCGCCATGACAATCCAGGCCTTGTGCAGGCCGGTCCCTGGGTGTCAGGGAGCGGGGTCGGAGCCAGGGAGCCTTAAATGCCTCCTTGAAGCCGAGGGCTGGAAGGGGCGTCGTGATTCAGACCCGCGCTATGTGTACAGTGGCTGGCATCCCGGTGACCGACACGGGTTTTAGGAGAATCTCCCTCTTTTACTCTTTTTCTTTCCCCGTTTCCCCTTGCTGTCTCTACAGCATCCCGGGCTCGGCCGTCTGCGTCTACGACATGGCAGAGATAGCCCACGCCTTCACGGGTCGCTTCAAGGAACAGAAGTCCCCCGACTCCACCTGGACGCCGGTGCCGGAGGAGAAGGTTCCACGACCGAGGTACCGCCGCCCGTCCCCCGCCCACTTTTCCCAAGCATCAGCCACACCCGCATACAAGCAGAACCAGTAGTGAGAAAGCACAAGTCTATGTAAATGAAGCAGAGAAAACAGTTCTTATGTGTTACTTTCCAAAGGTGCCTACCAGCTCTACCTCTGACTCTTTGTTCCAAAAAAAAAAAAAAGAAAAAGCCCGTTTGATGCGATCTTTTGGCCTGGGAGGTATGCGTAAAAGAAGGATCTGCAGATGATCACTGCAACTGAAATATCAGCTCCATATGGCTTACAGTGATGTCAACAGCAAGCAGATACAGAACCGGTGATTTGCATAAAATTATGTGTTTGTGTGAAATGGGGTCAGGTGTTAACGAGATGTGAAGTACAGCGCTGGTTAATTTAATTTCATCGCCGAGAAGGTCTTGAGCGGCGTACGAACAAAGGCGGTTTTTCAGCAGGCCTCCGAACGACGTTTTTCTTTCACCGGGCTGCCTTTCAGCTGCCTTGTTGGTTCCACAGTGATGTAGTTCTTTTCTCGCACACACAACATGGAAGTAATCCCAGAAAAAAAGTGTAACACAAATAACTATGAATCGGTCTGTTTTACACTCACGGATGGCAGCTGCGAACCGCACTCAATTTAATTCTGTTCCCACACAAACCTTTTCTTGTTGAACACTTTATTCAAATGAGCAGCAGGTGACATAGTAGTCAAAGATGCAGACTTTTGACAAGAAGACCAACGTGCCCGAGTCTCCGAAGGAGCCCTTGCGCAGTTTAAGAAGCCCTTTGGTAATTTGCTCGGTAGGATTTGCTCCAGTAAAATATTCATCATCGAGTCATTTTGGATTAAACAGCCTTCTCGGGTTTAAAATGCTGACGATACTGTAGGAACCGGGCTTATTTTGTTCTGACGGAGCAATAGAATAGACGTCATCGTCCTCTTCCCCTTCTCCCTACCCATTCTAGGCCCGGCTGCTGCGCCGGCACTCCGTCGACGGAGCGGTACAAGGTGTCCAACGAGTTCCCCGACGACACGTTGAACTTCATCAAGATGCACCCGCTGATGGACGAGGCCGTGCCGTCCATCGCCAACCGGCCGTGGTTCCTCAAAACAATGGTCCGGTGAGTGCGGCTTGGCTCCGGAGCTGTCGGCGGAACTGATGGTACCGCGATAATGTGGGATGCGTGAGGCGAAGAAGAGGTTTTTGGTGACCGCGGAGCTGAACTTACGGGCGAAAGTCCCCTGGCAGCTGGACTCGAGCAGGATATTTAAACGGAAAGGCTTCGGCGAGGACGCCCCAGAGACGAAACGCTGTACGCTGTGTACAACGCTCTGATAGTGTGAGAAAACAGCAGATGTATTTGTGATAAAATCCTGCACTATCTACTTGTTTTTCCCCATACCTCCAAGGTCGCATGTTGCGATTAGCTGAATGTCTTCACACGCAAGACAAAGTAAACCAATGCAAGTTCACATTTTGGGCAACGGGCTCTGAATTCTTTTGAGGACTCATAAATTACCTGTTAAAGGAGACATGACATGTATATATTTAGCAGATGCTTTCATCCAAAGCAACTTCCAATGAACTCTATGTAGTGTTATCAGCCCACACACCTTATTCACCGCGGTGACTTACACTGCTAGATACACTACTTACACTGGGTCACTCATCCATACATCAGTGGAACACACTCTCTCTGTCACTCACACACTATGGGGGAACCTGAACAGCATGTCTTTGGAGTGTGGGAGGAAACCAGAGCACCCAGAGGAGTCCCACACAGAGAACATACAAACTCCGCACGGACTGAATGGGGATTGAACCCACGTCCTCTCGCACCACCCAGGCGCTGTGAGACTGCAGCGCTACTCGCTGTGCCGCCGTGCTGCCTGTCATGGTCATAGTGTTCGAACAGTGAAATCAGAGCAAATTTTTCTCCTAACATGAGTGAAATGAAACTTTTTCAGCCACTTTATTCATGACACAAGAGAGGCATCAAAGATGTTCATAAAGATTGAATAACGGAGTTAAGTCTTGCATTTCTCTGAAAGTGGCAGTTTTGTGCCACTGCGTGGTTCCTTGATCTTTCCACAACTCACTGTCCATTCGCTTAAATTTAAGGGATAAAGAGTTAATTTGAATATAACAACGACAGGAATGGCAGTAAAATGGGCAGCGTGAACCCAGCTGGACGTGCGATAAGTCGGTATCTCCGCGAGTGCCCTTGAGGCAGAGGTGTGAGCTGTACCGTCTGTCCCAGGTCCGCATGACAAAGCTTCTGCTGTCTGTTATGGCTGTTTCCGCTTGCTCAAGGTTGTCCTAGTACAGATATCCTCCTGGTCGGAGTAAAACTTGCCAAATCTCAAGTGTTTGTGCCCAGACAGTTCAGAAATGTATTTACAGCATGTCCGTTCCCCTCTTTCCCTTCCTCCTGTACATCCCACCCAAGTTTTCAATGACAGTGTTTACTTGCTTAGGTGAGGGGTGTTTTTCACAGAGATAAAATTTAACCACCTCGCTGTCTATGTGCGTTAAATGCCTTTATTTTCTGCAAGGTTTCCTCCATACGCTGCTACCCTTGCTTTAGCCAGACTAAGTGAGGCCACTGTAGGGTACAGAGAGCTCACTATGGTAATTCACTTTCATTTTGGGAATGGCTTTCTGCATGAGAATTTGAGCGAGGGGCAACATATTTGCATGCTGACTTGTAAATGGAAAATAAATGGGATTAGGACCTTGAAAGTAAGCGGTGCTGATTTTTATTTAAGTTTCATCCTCTTGCCTTCCCTGATGATTCGAGAAGTCGCTCTGGGCCCCGACGGGCAGGAGACGAGGGGGAGTAAAATATCCGAGGTTTTCCCGCAGGAGTCGTCATCGCGACGCAGCCTCCTGAAGTGATCCTCCCTTCTGCCTTGATTGCTTTCAGGTACCGCCTGACGCGGATCGCCGTGGACAATGCCGCGGGCCCCTATCGGAATCACACTGTGGTTTTCCTGGGCTCCGAGAAGGGCATCATCCTGAAATTCTTGGCCAAGATGAGCAGCGGCTTCCTGAACGACAGCCTCTTTCTGGAGGAGCTCAGTGTCTTCAACCCAGAGAAGTGAGTGCTCCTTGCCCCCCTCCCCCCCTCGGGCCCCCCCCGCCCTCCCCGCCTATGTCTGCGAAAGGCTCCTCTATCATTTAAAGACTTTTATCAGGTTACGCTGCAGTGCTGCGGTCAGCAAATTAAAGAGTCCTGCTGGAACGCGTGCGCTGGGCTCTGACCACAAAGCCTGCACTTACAGAGGCCTCAATGATTAAAGTAAACAGGGTGGCTGAGCCATGCCCGCCAGCCCGCTAACCCTACAACCCCTTATGGAGTGCTACTCCAGCGCTCCAGCTCAGAGAGAGCGGAGTGTAGAGGCACAGCCCGTGAGCCTGACCCGATGCCAATGTGCTGATAAGAACACCTACGGCCCGTGCTTCGAATCGGGAGCCGCGGCTGGGCGTGACGTGAGTTGCCGGCCTTGTCCCCACGTGCCTCGAGTTAGTGGCTTTGCCACGGTCTCCTTGGTGGACCGCACGCTGCTCGGCACAGCGCGTGACGTGACCGTGCGTGGGTTGAAGGATGAGTCGACACCTGGCCCTGCTTCGCTTCTGCAGCCCCCTCCGTCCCACTCCGCGAGATGCCTGGCTTAGCAGTTAGCGTAAGTGACTTTACTTGGAGGGGATGAGGGGGGGCCCCCGGGCTGCAAACGCTCAGTAAGCCCTAATAGAGTGTGCTAATGCGGGACGGCCTCCCCACGAGGAAGGAAGTAAATCCCTCCCGGCCAGATAAGCGAGCACCGCAGGGGTGATTAGCATGGGTAGTTCTGCCTTCTAACTAGGGCCCTGCTGGCTATCTGCCCTGTTTCCTGGAGCTGGACGCCAGGCTCTGACCACAGAGTTGTTGACGTCCCGGTGTCCCGGTGTCCTGGTGTTACTCTCACCCCCCTCCCCCACCTTTTCCAGGTGCAGCATCGACGGCGTGGAGGACAAGCGCATCATCAGCATGCAGATCGACAGCAAGGGCCACGCCCTGTTCGTGGCCTTCAGCTCGTGCGTCGTCAGAGTGCCCCTGTCGCGGTGCGAGCGGCACGGCAAGTGCAAAAAGTACGTCCGTCCCCTTTCGTTTCGCCTCGCCTGCTCGCATCCCGGACACTTCCAGCTCAAGCCCCGTGCGGGTTTTGTAACGCGGTGCATATGCTCACTTCCCTGTCCATTAGACTGCTTAAAATAGCGCCCACCACAGAGGAGAATCAAAATGCATTTTACATATTAGCACATTCTGAGCTGAATGTATTTGCTCTCCTTTCGGTAGAATTCTTACATCGTGCGCTGTGCGGTATTTTCGGAGAGCCGCTATATCATTTAAGAAGCTTCCCATTTGCAGAGGCCACCGAGTACCTGGCGGAGACACGTCCGGCTCCCGTTCCTCCCGCAGCCCTTCCCCAGCCCCCACTCCTTCCCTCCCTCCCTAGAGGGAGGTCCCTCTCTCTGTCAGCGATGACCATTTTCCTCGGAGGACAGCAGGAAAAGGCCAGTTTTAGCATATCTCCTTGCAATAAAAGGCTGGGCGAGCAGGATCGCGTTCGCTGAGATTCAGGGAGATCGCTTTTAATGCCCACGTTTAAGGGTCTTCAAAGCCTGCTGTTTAATTTTGCATAAAACGAGAAGCTCGTGCGGAAAAGCGAAACTGACAATTGAGCTGGATCTGTGTCGCGGGACCGAAAAGCGAACCCGCAGCGCATCTTTGACAGCCAAAAAAAAAAGGAGACGAAACCATACGTTCTGCATGACGGTGAAAGCCGATGATAGATAATCCTGTGTCCTCTGCGCTGTAAACTGGCTCGTCCCGCTCAGACCAAGGCAGCGGGAGCAGAAAGATTTACAGAAAATAAGACGCAGCTCAAAAGACGAGCGCTCCGGCAGATTAGCAAATAGGCCGTGCTCGCAAATGCCTTTTTCATGCATTGCAAAACAGTCTAGACTGATAAAATGGACACTAAAGAGAAAATAAAATTAGGCTGAAGCATGGAGTCTCACTGGAAAGTAATGAAAGGAGCCTGTAGAGTGACGTTGAGTGCTGCTAAATGTTGGCCTGCATGAGGTCCCTTACCTTGTTAAATTTAACCCATCAGCAAATATTTCATATTAATTTCAAATTTGTAATTTTATTTCCCGTTGTATTGCTGCAACCATATTTGTATATGCAATATAACTCTTTCCTGTCCTTCCGTCTTCCGTATTCAAAGACAACAACTGTGTTCTTCATTACTCATTGCAAACTGTTATACCGAATGATTTGTTATGGGTCCCGACAAAAAAACTACATTTCCAGGTACAGGTACATTTGTCTTGAAATTGCATCCTGCCAGAATGCATTGAAATGCTGTGCTTTGCTCGGAATTAACGTATTTCAAAGGCAGACGGTAAGACAATGTATATGTGGGGCACGGAGTAAATTGCATCATGTAGCAGAAGATGATGGGAGATGGAGACAAAGTGAATATATAAGGAACACAGCATTTCTGAGTGTATTATTGTGGAGATGCACTTTTGAAAGGAGCAGTAGGGATCCAGGAATAAAAGAATATCTCTGATTGTGCCTCTCCGCCTCCAGGTCCTGCATCGCTTCCCGGGACCCGTACTGCGGCTGGGTGGCGGACGGAACCTGCGGAGAAGTGGTGCCGGACACAAAGTACGGGCATCCTTAGTCTTTCATTACTGCTGTAATTACTGCCAGCTTGTGCCAAGTGATGAATGTAACCATCTTTGGGTAATTGATGTGGTGCGCTGTTATTTTCCCCAAATGGGACGTACTCCAGGAAGGGAGCGTGCAGGTAAAGAGGTGTTTGTTCTGGCAGTCGGGGGAGGGGGCCACTAAGGGAAGACGGTAATTCAAACTTAAATTTATCTTACCGAAGAAGCAGCTTCCTGGCGGTGCACGCCACGCACACAGTTAGGTGACCAAAAAAAAAAGGGAAATGTGAAAGAAAAGCAAACTGCGGCGCGGATGAAACCATAATAAAGGCACGGATCTGCTTCTGATGCTAAACGGTTGTGATCCCAGGCAATACGATCCACCTTCTGCGCCAACTTTACAGCATGTTATTATGTCCCGAGCCCAGATACGAGGGCCCCAGCCGAAGTCGCGCTTTTGAAAATTGAGCGGGGACATTAAGCGGCTGTGTGACCTCAGACTCGCCTCACTTTCGGACAGTCTTTCTGAGTGACTGAGTGGGGATTAAACAGGTTATGAGCTGCCGGTTGGCAACAAGCAATCTAGATCGCGGTTGGAAAGCACTGATGCAAATGGGCTGTGGACGTGCCGAATGAAAAGACATTTAGCTCGTGTTCTTCGACGAAGAGATGCTTAAACGTTGCTGAATGGTTGCGGACCTTGCTGCTCGGCTCATTCTACCCCCCACAAGGCTCCGATGACTCATCCGTGACGTCATGCGCCGTTAGGCATTATGGGTAATTCCCTAATTATAGGTAACCCCCTCATCCCCTGAGCCCCGTGAACCCTCCCACATCCGTTACCGGCCTGCACCTTCCACCACGGCATAACTAAATATGACTGTGATTAAATGTATATGAGGCGCGGGCAGTCTTTCGTCTCACGCTGTTGCACATCCCCACATCCTGCTAGCTCTCATCCACACCTGGAACAAAGCAACGAAATCAGGTGATAACAAGGAGCCACGTGCATTTTCTTCTGCCATGACTCTGAGAATTTGACTAATGTGAACTTGAAATGTTTTTCTTTACACCTTTTAATGTAAAAGCTCTAAAGTGAAACTCCTACTGCACTGATTTTTCTCTTGAACATCTCCATTGCAAGGTGGAAATTAATGAATCTAAGCAGCTGGGACCCTTGGCCTACTTTACATACGTTGGTGTGGGGGTCTTTACCATGTGAGGTCTCTATCTCCACCTCCCGGTCACCTGGCGCGGAGGTGCCCTGTGACCACAGTGTGGTGTCAAGCTGCAGGCCGCAGTGTCTCTGCTTGCCGCCGCACCCCGTTAGGCCCCCTCTCTCAGTTGGAGCTTCCGGCGCTCACCCCCATGTCTCCATTCGCTGTGCAGATTGGCGTTTGAACAGGACGTGGAGAATGGCAACACAGATGGACTGGGAGACTGCCAAAGTAAGCAAGGTTTTTCCCTCTGTGTGTCTGTCCTCAAAGCGTCTTTCTGCTGCCTTACAATATTCCTTCTAACAATTTTATGGTGTGGGAAAAAAGGGATCTAAAAATAGACAAAATACTGTAGCATCTACAGCAACCAGCTGTCTGTGCTGTATGTTATTGACTGAGCTTTTTTCACGCGTATGTGGCGTCAGTGTGATAACAAAGTGATTTTGAGTCATTTTAAGAATGGTACTGATGAACTGATTGGAATTTTGCAAAGTTAGTCCCTAGTCAAGTATTCATGTGTTGATATAAACACATTATATAGGAATTGGTTGAAGATATACTTCACATTTTGGAAGAGAAAGCCCACCAGCAGGAAATCTTGACACTCCTTTTTTTTCTAACTTGCAGACTCATTTGTGGCCCTGAATGGTAAGTGACTCAAAAAGCAGCCGCTATGTTCCTCTTGTTTTCCACGTTGTTTTGCCCCTTGTGTTATCTGCGTGTCGACGGGGTCTTCCACAATGACGTGCGAGGCTACCTTATCGCAAGGAGGAAACTCGCAAAGAAATTAAAATTCTTCTTTTTTTTTCCTTTGCAGATGTTTTATTCCGTTCTAATGGTCATGAAAAGTCCCCATATTCTCTCCATGGTCAGTTTAACACCATCAGATTTCTGTGGTTTGGTTTAGATTCCTAGACACCCATAGAAGATCTCCTCGCCCTCAACCAGTGTTCCTGTAGCGGTTCAGTCAGTCTGCCCCTCGCTCTTGCTGGCTTTCACTATCCGCTGTGCGTCTCCCTCCCGCTGGCCGTTCCGGGCCGTGCCATAGATTCATCGTGACCTTTGAACTCCTAATTAGCAGGCTTTTCTTGTTGAAAAGATAGAGCCCAGCGCTACCGGGCTGAGTCAAGGCAAGGATGTCAGAGGACAGTGACAGGATGCTGACTTGAGGCATGTTTTCCCAGCAGCCCTGCAAACATAAAAAACCTATCACTCCAAGATCACATAAGTGGGAAAAAAAAACGCACACAAAAACAGTCTTTCACATGGGCCTGTAATCTGCACTTCTTTAGCTTCACTGAATGATGTCATTTTTCTACCAGGGACATATGGAATAATAAACTTTCCTAATTATGGTGCAGTGCAAATCTTCCATTCCCCCATATGCGTTACTTCTGTACGCTTAACAAACATGTTTTGGAAGACTTCATAAAACTGCTGAGTTTTATAAAACGAATAATTTGCTTGCCGGTGGGCTGATGTAGCAGAAGGGTTGCTCGTTCTTGGCTTCCATACTCCAAGAAGCAGCTCTTGGTTGAAACTGAATCTATGAATAAATGAAGCTCTACACATAAAATAAACACTCTTCATTATTTACTCTGTCGATGGTCTTCTCCAAAGAAACCTACTCTTCTATGTAGCTGGACACGAGTTCCTCGAGGGTTCCCTACTAGTGCTCTCTTCTTGGGCTTTGCTCTGCCCACCTCGCAGTTATGAGCCCACTTCCTTAACCTCCGTGTTACCTGTTGACTAAGTGAATAGAGAGCTTTTTATGCCCATCTTGTTTCGCCCCACCTAGCAGCACCTTTCACAATGACACGCTGATTGAAAGCAGGTCATTTGGGCTTATTCTGTTGCGGCAAACAAGCTTTTGTGACTCGAGCGTGTGTATGTGTGTGTGGCATCAGTCTGAGCGGCACTTCCCCTGGCAGTGGGAGAATGAATTATAAAACAGGCCTGTCACACTAATCTCTCAGCCCCATGGCGCATCGTTAAATAAATCATTTTAATGATTGCGACTTTGGGGTTTTGGGGGGGGTACTGTGAACATGGCAGACCAGGGGCAAGGATTTCAAATCTGAACACACACACACACACATATACACACACACACACTACTAGCCCTGCGTACATATTTTACAGAGGAGTCCAGTGACATATGATGAGGTTTTTTTATTCGAAACATTAATTATGGCTGCCAAAGAGCCCCTGTGACTGTAAAATTCTGACAGATGAACAGAGAGAAATGGAGAATTTATCCAGCTGTTGAATTTCTAACCAAATATCTAATGGTTTTAATGGCAGGGCCAGTGCTTAATAATATACTTAAATTTTCTTTCATTGGAAAATGGAATGTAATGACAACATGACTTGAAATAATTCATTTAGGTAGAGAAATTTAGGAGGGAAAAAATCCAAGGCATCGCTCTTTCAGTGCCAGTCCTTCCGGCAAGTCTTCGTTTGTGCTCTGCAGGAATAAAAATCAATAGAAAAGATGTTTTGTACATTGGTCAATATATGAAGAAGTTTTATTGCCTATTAATCTGTAATCTATTTCTAACAATCTACTAAAACTCGAGTACCATTAAATGCTCTTACACAGGTAATTTCACGCAAAGTTTATTAAATCAGTTAATAACTCACAATATATGGTGACAATGGAGCATAATTGAGGAGGCCAGACATGGAGACAGGCGGCATAAACAGTATGACAAGATCTTACTTCTTCGTTTGAATCACAAGTCTGGAGAAACAAGGATAATGAATGGAGCAACGCTGGCTTCTGAAGACCTCTCTAGTAAATATGCATGCAATTTACCATGCAGTAAAACACACGCACACATTCTCCGAACCGCTTGTCCCACACGGGGTCGCGGGGAGCCGGAGCCTCGCCCGGCAACACAGGGCGTAGGGCCGGAGGGGGAGGGGACACACCCAGGACGGGACGCCAGGCCATCGCAAGGCACCCCAAGCGGGACTCAAACCCCAGACCCACTAGAGAGCAGGACCCGGTCTAACCCACTGCACCACCGCGCCCCCTGCGCTAAAACAAAGGGCAAATAAATGCAAAGCAGGTGCCAGGGACACAGAGAGGGGTTTCGTGAGAAAGGTGGGGTTTGTTCTAAGCAGAACCTCGTGGCCTCTCTCCGGAAGCTCTGACCCGCGTTCTCTGAGCTCTCCAGAGAAACAGCCTGCAGATAGCAAGGTCTCGGCGTGAGGATCACAAGGTCTTGCGCCTCGGGAGAGATGATGCAGCAATGTGACATGCCCGTTCCGCTCATAACCATCGACCCTCCTAGAGGTTTCATGCGCTGCCCCGTCCCTCCCTGCCCACCTTGCGTCTGTGAAGGAGTGTAACTCGTCTTGTACCTGGCAGGCCACCCCTCCCACCCACTCCACACTACCGCACAGCCCCCGGCGCGAGGAGCCCTGGGCGGTGGCCACGTCGCTGAGCCGGAGGATCGCCCCTTGCCCGCTGATAAGAGGGACCCCTACATCGCCGTGCCCTCGGAGAACCAACAGGACGCCAGCGGTAAGCCCTGGAACGGACCAGCCCTTTTCCTGTGGCAGGGAGGAGATTTACCGTGTGTCCGCTTCCAGCTGACCAGCACAGGGCCATAATGGTGTCAGGGGGACCAGTTGCCCCGCTGTGGGGAGATTTATTAAACAAAGCCTGCCATGACCCAGGGGAGATGTAAAATCCAGGCCATTAAAGTTACGAATTGGAAGATTGCGGTGTATTTTTTCGAGCGAGGCCACGGGGCTCATCTTTATCTCATTCTGCGAGGTGACATTGAGGGCCGTTTCCACTGTAAGCATCCGACTGGCTCAAGGTCGTTCTGAGACGTGCCAAATATAAATGGCATAAATGGCACACCCCAGAGACTGCAGCCCTTGGATTCGATTAACCGTCGTAAATTCCATTAGGCCAAATCTTGTGCCTGTTTTCAAACATCTCATTAGTTGCTCTTAATATCAAAGTATTATGATGAATAGCTATTTATGATCAATGATCATCATTATTCTGGGCCAGTGCCTGTCAAATGAAATATGTTTCCACTCCTGCTCAAATCCCCTGGAAAATGGAATGGAGCCGCAACCTCCCGATGGCTGCGACAGTCCCGCTCTGGGGACTGGGTGGAGCCCGGGCAGGTTGCGGGAAGGGCTCGTACGGGAGCCGGACGATACTCGGGCGGAGCCTAGGCCGGTAGCTTTTACACCACTGGGAGCTGGAAGCCGGAAGCGGGTACGGTAACACAAGCTGCACGGTCACAATGGCGGCAGAGACAACTGCATGCTCGCACCGCATTCTCGTTGTGTTGCCGCCGCCCCCTCGCGCCCTCGCGGTCCTTCGGGACCGCCTCATTGGCAGGTGAACCTACTCATCATCGGGTGACTCCGGGCAAGGGGGTGTCGCTAACATTCGCACATAGCTTTGTTCGGTGTTTTTTTTTTTAAATCATTCTTTTTCGGAAACACTTTGGCTGCTTCTCAGTTATTTTGTCCTGTTTAAGTGGATTTAAGTTACAAGTGGCTGCGCAAAATGGCGAGTGGATGTGCCCGTGTGCGTGCGACTGTGTTTTCTGTCGGTGTGTTGCATGGCTTTGGGCGCCGACGCGCTGGCGGGTTCTTTTCTTACGTTCGGGCTTTTGTGGCCTCTCGAGTGAGCGCTGCGATGTTAAACCGCCCCACTTCCTTTTCTGCGATGCTGCTTCTTTCCTGCCTAAGTTCTTCTCTCTGTGTGATGCCACCACCCTACGTCCCATGGCCAAAATCACCCCCGGTTCCCCCCTTTCCTGTTGTGTTTGGCGCCGGTCCAGCTGCATGTGGACTTCCACTAGTCCCCCCAGGAGCCTGATGTACTCTGAAAACAGCAAACTCCACTGTTTTGCCTTTGGTGTGAAAGGTACACTCGCTCAGATGCGTTGACATCACCTGAACATCTGCAGGACTGCGTGGACATGACTAAGAGTGATATGTGTCCCGATTTTGCGTCGCAGACACATTTGCCCTTAAACTTCGAAAAACAAAGAGAAATCTCACTTTTCAGCTGGAGGAGAAGGTATTGTTGGCTCCAGTTAGTCATTGATAGTAATGAAGACTTCAGATGAGCTGTAGAAGAGCTGTCAATGCGGAGAAGATAACGGACCCCCCTTGCGGTCAAGTCAGTTCAACACGTGAATAGAAAACGCAGTTCATTCGCACTTTAGAACCGCTTCCTCCTATGTTCTCGTATATTCTGATGTGTTCTGATAGGGACAGCTGGTAGCGTGGTGGTTGGAGCTCCTGCCTTTAGCCCCACAGCTTTGAATCCCATTTGTAGTACCCTTGAGCAAGGTACTTACCCTAAATTGCTCCAGTAAAATGAGCCAGCTGTACGAATGGGTAAATGAGTGTAAGTCGCTTTGGATAAAAGCGTCAGCTAAATATATAAATGTTCTCAGCCATCTCCTGGGAGTGCTGCAGCTCAAGGTTATTAACATGTCCCGTGCTGAATATTTAAACGATGCTTTATTTTAGCTCTGCCCACCCAGTCTCGGTGTAGCACCCAGGCTATGTTTTCACAGTACATTTGAGCCCTGGTGTGTCTGGACGCCGCTGTGCGTGTGATACTCGAACCCCCCCAACCCTTCATAACCCCCCACCTCCACCACCACCACCACCACCATCTGCTGCCATTGTGTGTTCTCTCCCTTCCACAGGACCTTTCATCTGTCAGGTTGGGACGTTCCAAGGCTCTACCTCATGTGGTCCGAGTGTGTTACTAACCATATTTCTGGACCATCCTTACCAACCCGTGTCATATCTTTCCCCTGTCTGGGGAATGGATTATGCCCCGCCCCTACCCCTCTCCCCTCCTTGGATGACCTGTGGCCATTTCCCCGTGTGTGTCTGTCTCTGATTTATAGTTTTGTAAGAAAAAAGCAACAGCTTTCCCCCCAACCCCCAGCACTCCCCCACCACCCCTCTCTGTGGCGAGCCGCAGTCTATAGAGAGCCACACGCATTCGCAGTCAGTCCTTTGGTTCCTGCTCGGCTAACGTTAACCACTAACCCTCTTCTCTGGGCAGCCTGGGTGTTGTCCAGGTGTGCCTTCTAGTACGGGATGGTTTGATGGGTATCAGGCAGCGGAGCAGGGACTCGTGTGTGATGGCACACCTTCGATTCCTTCACTAAGTCTCCCTGCACCGGTAAAGCCTGCTCTGCCTGTCACAGTGCTCAGCATCTATTACAAGAGGTCCAGCGCCTTAAAATATTCCTTTATCTCCACGGTTTGTTTTCTTCATGCGCATTTGTGCCTTTTGTGAAAGTTCTTAGACTTTCGAGAATTTTATTAAAAGTACAGTGTTGCCAGGATTACTTGTGCTATTTCTATCCAAATATTCTAGGCGATTTTGATTTCTGGGTATTACATCAGGAAAACTCTTCTGGGGAAATGCACAATTCTTAACGTTGATCAGCTCTCACAAAAGGTGCATTGAAGTGTTCATCAAGGTTTTCCTATGCAGACTTGCTCGCTGGGTACTTTGAACAGAAAATTCAACATAGGCTCTCTTCCAAACACATGACCTCGGTCAGAAATATTGGTATATGTATCTCGAAAGTTCATTCAATGCAAATTTGAGAGCAGTGTAAATTTCATTATACTTCTACCCTTCAGCAAACTAAAGGGATGCACTGTTTAGGCTGGCTGAATAGAAAATTACTATTAACAGTTATTTAACTGATGCCTTTGCCCAAAGCCACTTTACAGTGTTAGGACTGAATACAAAGCAACTTAAAATTATTTACCCACTTACTGTGTAAAGCAGAATAATTCGTAGTGTATCAATTCAAGGTAAGTACCTTCTTGCTCAAGGATAGCACAGCAGGAGCAGAGATTTGAACCAGGGGCCCTTGAGTGCAAAGCAATGGCCCTTAACCACTTAGCCACAGGCTGGAAGGAAGAAAAACTGCATAAAATACATCATATTGTAGCAGACTTTCAAAACACCATGTTCAATTTATGTATTTTGTTAACGTTAAGACGTGGAAAGTACAAAAAAGATATATGCATGTTTAAAATTGCCCACACGACTTGGAGAGGCAAGTGTTTTACTTTCATTGTATTACTTACATTTTTGAATATCAGTATAGCCATATTTTAGATAGTTTCTTCACCAAGGCATTTAAAAGTAGATTAGCAAAGCGGTCAGTGTTTCCTAATGGCCTCATGAATCAGCCAGTGAGTTAAACATGTGCTCTGCAAAATTTCAGTGCAAGGTAAGTTCATTTCACATTCAAAGAATATGTTAAGCAAAATTATGCAAAATTTTCCCTTGAAAAGTGCTGGGAAAGTTACTTTAAGTTTAATACATTTTTAAACAAGGTGCAGAGGATCCAAATGCATACAGATCACAGTATTAAACAAATAAAATGCAATGTTATTAACATATCTCAAATGAATAATGAAACTGGCAAAAGCAGGGCAATAAATCATTTTATTTTATTTATTTAGCTGACGCTCTATTTCCTTATGTGGCCATTGTTGAGAACCCCAGTACATTAAGTGCAAACAACAGTGTACATCAGCAAAACGCCAAAGGAAGCTCGTGCATTAATCATCGTGAGCTGAGCTCAAATGTCTGATGTATGTAGGTACGGTTGAGAGGCAATATATTATGTTCTATTTAAAATTGGAAGGGGGACGATAATCCAGTATTGAGAGCAGGAGTACAGTTTAATGATGTGAGTTTTTAGTTTGTTACGGGCGAGGGAGACTGCATGTCCCATCATGCTGGATCCTTGTTTGCTCATTGGCGGGAACATAAAAGGATCAAGCCCTGGAGGGGGGCCCAGGGGGTAAGAACTACTAAATGTCCAGAAGATGTCGAGCAAAGAAGTCTGGCCAGGTTCTAGGGGCTTGTGACATTCTGAAGGTCTTGAGCCATTTGCTGCTTGGTGGGCCAGAACCAATGTCCTGGACACCGGTGAGGACCAGCTGGTGGAAGGAGGTGAGGGGAGGAGAAGCCTGTGAGCTGCCTGAGCGGCCGAGAAGCCGACGGCGAGCGGTGTCCTGGTTGAAGCGGAGATGTCGGGTAGTGTGCGGAGCAGGGCTCGGGCACCCGGGTCCTTCTACCTGCAGGGCATTCTGGTTTTTGTTCCAGCAGAGCTTGTTACTCACCACTGAATAGGGCAGAGACTGAACACATCACAAAGTTCAAATCACGTTAAACCTGAAAGCAACGTCATCCTTCTTTACACCGAATTAGTCTGAATAAAGAAATGTCTGGCTCGGTGTTGAAAAATATAAAGATATTTTACGTATTTTTATTTTTGCCCTTCAAAGAGCATAATAATGCAATTTATTTCAGTTAATCAATGACAGCTTGATTATTCAACCTAAACTAAACAAAATGATGATTTATTCTGTTCCGTTTGAGCTTCACGAGTGAATATATTCGCGTAGAAGCACATATAACACCTTGATAATGACCTGCAAGTGCCAGGGCTGCCAACCTCACACATGGAGGAAGGCCAGCAAGGTCCTGGGGCTACAGGTAGCATAGAGGACACGCGCCCTCTGCTGCTTTAAGTCCCAGGAAATGTGTTCAAGTGCTAGAGTAAATGTGCTCAGTATATCCCACTTCATGAATAAGTAAAAATTGGTAAAAAGTCACTCTGGAGAAAATTGGGCGCTAAGTACAAAATGGAAGCGGGGAAGAAGTTGATACTGAGAGAAGGCGCTCATTGAAGTGAGAATGAATAGTACATACGGTATGATGGATGTCTCATCTTTCCGGCGTTATAGGGAACTAGGACTGAGATGCAGGTGGTCGGTCAGCAGCGCAGCATCGGGAGAGGAGCCATTCACCTCAAATAGTAGAGTGGCTTTTTATGAGTAGCAGAAAAGGTACAATACGTTTTGAGTGATGGGCTGATGATGATTTTCTTCTCAAAAGAAGGAAGACGTTTCAGATAGAGGAAAAACAGAGTAAGGCAGAGGGACCATTTCCGTGTTTAATTTAGAACTGATAACCAGATTGCTCAGTTGAGGTGATGACTGAGAGGAACAGGGGGTTCTGGTAGGTGGTGGGGGTGGATGGAAGCTCAGCTTTCATCTCCAAAGCCCATATCTTGGATCTGTCACTACCTAAAGCTTCCATAAGCCTTTTGGCGGAGCAGGATGGCAGAACTGTCTTGGTGGAGGAGGTACAGAGAGAGTTAAAGGAAGAGGCTGGAGCGGATATAAAAGGTGGCAGCCTGGTCAGCACTGGCCTAGATGAATGAGTCATGGGGTGGCAGCGAAAAATAAATGGAGCTAGAAAGGTTTTGGGAGGACAGAGGGTACAGGATGCACTGTGGAAATGAGAGCCAAGGAAGAGGTGGATGTTGGGTTTGGAACGAAGGGGGCCAGAGGCCGGTCAAAGGAGAAGGAGTTGAGTGACCTCTGGCAGAGAAGTACTGCAGCTGTGAACACAAGTTCTAGATGTTTACCAGTTCTGTGTGTGGAGTGTGTGGTTCTCACACACGAGTGAAATCACTGAAATAAAATTGGCTGAAATGCTGGCGAGGGCGTGTTGTGTACTGCGTATACTTCTTACAGCAAGTACTTCAAGAATGAGTCATTAAATATTAATTTAACTTTGTTGTCATTTTTATTTCAGATACTAATATTTATTTTCCGGTAAATATGACTTTTTAAAAAATTCAGAGGTTATTCTATTGCTTTTTCCCACATTGCACTTTTGTCGTGATCTCACATTTACATTTGTTCATTTAGCAGATTTTTCAGCATGGCAATATGCTTTTTGGTTGTCCACTAAGTCATACATTAGATCCAGCTTTGCTATATCATGGCTGGATATTGAAGAATCGATTTAAAAATATATGTGTCCCGTTCTCCTTTTTCTATGATTTTATTTCGAACAGAGTAAAACAGTAAGACACCTGCAAGTAGCATAGTCTATGAGGACATGGGCTTATAGCCCAAAGGACACTGGTTCAAGCTCCACTTCCCTTCTCCTACAATGGCACTCTTGATCAAGGTTCCGACCCTGAATTACTGCAGTAAAAATATCCAGCTGTATAAGCGGTCGGAACGCTGCAGGTTCCTTGAAATAAAAGCATCATTGAAGCAATGAAATAACTGACGCAAAGAACAAAGTTTCCGTATGGCAACACTTTACCAGTTGTACATGAATGATTGATTCTTCGGGAGAAGAGATTTTTTTCTTTCTTTTTTTCTTTTACAATGAATGACATTCAAAAAAAAAAAAAAACAAAAAAAACAATTTATTGCCATGGCAGAAGGAAGCTTCATTCCAGCATTTAAAGAAACGAGAGAAATCCACTTTGTCATATTTCCAGTTAAATGAACACTAATGGCTGTGTTCATTGTGCTTTCCTTTGGTTCAGTATATCCAGCCTGTGAAATAACATGGACATATAAGAAATTTCTCTGTTTTTTCCGACTGTATTTCTCGTAAGGGTATTTATTCTGGGTCCCGTATTTGTCAGACACAATGGGCTCCATTCATGCGAACTGACCCTCAAACCAAAACACAATTTTCACTGCAGGAGCTCTGCGGCCAGTGTGACCTGGCCTGTGTGTGACTGGAAGATTGGAACTTGCGTTATTCAATCTGTAGAATGTAATTACTGTGAAGCAGGGAAGCTTTTTTTTTTTTTAATAGCAACTTTGGCTGTTTGACGTAATTTAAAGCGAAATCTCCTCGCTTGTCGCAGACGAAGCCGCATTGCTTGGCCGTGAACCTTGTGTCAGTGCGTCAAACTTTTGCACATTTTATGTCAAACAATTTCCCCCCCATCAGGAAACCGGTTGGAGTTGAGGACAGCGCAGGAGCGGGACTCGGGGCTCTTAACCAGTTTTGACAGTTGCCGGCTTGATTTTATGCAGGCGGACTCTAAAACGCAGAAGACAGGCACTCGGGACCGTGGTCATCTACCATGCTGGCATCCTCATTATTACTTCATCATTTTGTTTGTCTTTGTACTTGTCAGCATTGCCTAGTGATTTTGGTGTCAACACAAAGGTTTGGAGGGGTTTATTGCCTGTCAGAAGAAGACTTTTCTTTTTGTCCTCTTGTATTGCACTGAAAAGCAACCGCTTTGCAAAGTCTCATACAAAGCTTGCATCTCCGAGAATGAGGACAAGTGGTGGGGCTTTCAGAAGAAGAAAAACGAGGAGTCTCACTAGAGAAAGATGATTCACTGTGCTGTTGTCAAATGCACAAGTGTTACTCCATCACGGAGCAAAACACTTCATCAGGTGTTGTTTTCAGAATCACACAAATCATTCTTTATTATGTTATATATTTGTCGGTCGGTCGGTCGGTCAGTTTCCTTCCGCTTTTCCTGATGAGGGTGGCGGTGCTTTGTATATCGTATTATAAAAAATACATTTGTATACATGTAACACCTTATTTTTTTTAATAATTCAGTTATTTTAATAATAAAATACATGCCACTCACCCAAGATAAGCAGGTCGTCGGATTAGGAAATGCAGGATTATTTTTTGGTTCATTTAGCCAAGGCTTTTCTTCAAAGGAAGTTACAATGTTAGGTTCGTGTACTCAGCTACTTACAATTATTTTCCCATTTATACAGCTATAGAATTTTTGCTGGAGTAATTCAGGGAAAGTACGTTGCTCAAGGGTACCACAGCAAGAGGTGACATTCAAACTCTGGTTTTTCAACGGGTCTGCTTGTCATTAATTCTCATTACTATTTACCACGTACTGAAGAATTACACTTAATACATAGGTTGTAGTTATGTATTTGTCTACAGTGATCAAATAAGGGTTTGTGATGTTCCGTTCATCACGTGCATCACATAACCAGAGAACAAGTTCACTGCTTTGTGCAGATCTGTAGCAACACAAAGGTTTAACGCTGGAAGCCATATCCTGGAGATCATTCTTTTGAACAGGCTTTTGAACATACATCAGCAACATTAGTGAAAGGGGCATAAATGAAGGCCCAGCAACCTTTATTTGCCCCTCAGCCAATCAGTCACGCTGCTATCTTACCCGTCTGTTTTTTTCCCCATCGGCCCTCCGCAAAACATCGCCGAGCCCATTTCTGTCTGATTGTGAGATTTTTATCATTTCCTTCACACACAATGCCTTCAAATGTAGTGGTTTTTGGGTGAAGGTTACAGTACTTGAAAGCACTGCTTATAATTTAATGTACTCTTTGATGTCAGCCCAGACAATGGTGACACTATTGGTTAAATGAAGTCAGCCCACGGAGCAGAAGGCATTTTTTGTGAGGACATTCACACATTGCAGCAATTCATTTTTTTGTTCACGCAAGGTCCCCAAAATAGGAACATTAACTTGAGTGCGAGAATTTTGTTTTGCTGAAAGAGTGTACACTAGATATGTATAAGGCAACCTTGTGCCGGTATTGAAAATATCGGTAGAAAGGTCGGTGTGGAGCTTTCTTTTGTCAGTCATTTTACAAGAACCATTGTGAAATCTGCACGTGTGTGGTGCACTGCCAATACCATATGGAATTATGCGGACGGTTGGGAACAATGAAGGTATTTTTGTTACCGTTTGCATCTATACTCCACGACAGCTGTTGAACACGGGGTTAATCTTATGTTTACGCGACTTTAAATGGAGCTCAAGCAATTTGGGAGGAGGAAGCCTCAGCGAGCCATAATACCGTACACATCTGTAAAGTACGAGTGCTTTGTAATGGCTCTGCCATCTTTTATGCTTATGCTCCTCTTTTGAAGTGAAGATGAGAAACAATTGACTCCGGAGATGAAAGATGGCAATCTTCAAAGGTCCGAGGAGGCCTGGAGGGGTTTTTATGTGACCTTGGGTCTCCTCCAGGCAGGGGCCAGTGTCTGACTCAAGCCCCAGGCTTTAGCGGGTGTTACAGGCCCCGGCCCCTCCAGATGACCCCTCCACCACCAGCCCCCAACACCCACCATCAGCCTTTACAGGATTATGCGGTACTCTAATTTCCCTGCTAGGGGATTGGCTTCACCCGTGTTTAAAACTACCCCAGTTAAAACATGAAACCCTATCCCCAAACCACACCACTGGCCATTAACTCATACAGACTCCATGTCAGATGGTTTATTTTCCAACCAGGCTTTCCATCCTGGTCCTCTATAATTAGCATCTGAAACCATTTCATGGGTAAGGGCATAAAAACTATAGTAGAAAGAGGGCAAGAAATGATTTTTAGCATGTTTGAAATTTACAGCTGCATATAGTATATATTGTATTTACAGTGGTAACACAATGTATGTTTTTTCATTTGTCATTTCATTTAGCTCATGTGTTCAGTATAATGCTTGATAACTGGAAATTCCTCTTTCCATAGAGAAAGGAACACACATTTTTCAGAACAACTTTGTTGTTTTGGCGTAATTTGAAATTCTGAGAAACAATATGCTAATGGTTTGAGGAGGGTCGCTTTGTGATACAACATCCTGTCAAACTGTGAACAGATAACAGACTCAAGGATATTGATGGAGAGGCTACAGGGAGTTCATTTGCTGCGTATGCCACGTTGTATAATCGTAGTTCTTCATCGGTATAACATGGCCAAGGAGGCGGCAGTGTTTATTTCCAGTGCAAAAATTTTTAATACGTTTTGGAAATCTGATGAATACTGTGAAAAATGTGACGGTGTGCCGACAGATCTTGAGCCGGAGTATATGATGGGTGAATTTCTTTTTTGCAGGAGTGATTCGGGAGACCTTCCAGAAGGGGCACGATCAGCTGGTTCCAGTTACTCTGCTGGCCATTGCAGTCATCCTCGCCTTTGCTATGGGTGCCATCTTCTCAGGCATTGTGGTGTACTGCGTGTGTGATCACCGGCGGCGGGACCTGGAGCTGTCCGGCCGCAGGGACAAAGACCCAACCCATTCCAGGAGGGGCTCCATGAACAGTGTCACCAAACTGACGGGTTTGTTCGAGACCCAGGCCAAGGACGGCCGACCCGAGGCCGTACTCACGCCGCTCATGCACAACGGGCGGCTAAGTGGGCCTAACGGCAAGGTTCTGATCAAGGCAGACCAGCATCACCTGGACCTGGCTGCCCTGCCTACACCAGAGTCAACTCCCATGCAGCCCCGGCGCAAGCCAAGTCGTGGCAGTCGCGAGTGGGAGAGAAGCCAGAACTTGATCAATGCCTGTACCATGGATTTGGCACCCATGGGCTCGCCAGTCATCCCCACGGACCTACCGCTGCGTGCTTCACCAGGCCACATCCCCAGCGTGGTGGTGCTTCCACTGCCCCAGCACCAGCAGGCCTACCAACACGAGTACGTGGAGCAGCCCCACCCGGACGATCAGGCAGCCACACTGGAGTATAAGGCGCTGAAGAGCCCCTGCCGCAGCCTAGGCCTATCGGAGAATGACGGTGTCCCACCTCGCGTCCCCCAGAGAGAGGCCTCATTAAGTGTGCCCCCCGCCGTGCCACAGATGGGCAAGCGGCTTGAGGTGCACCCATCTGTTTATGGCCATGAATACAAGCGGGGCTACCCACTCGGCAGCCAACAGAAGGGCTCCGCCCTCAAGAAGCACAACACCAACTCCTCCAATTCTTCACACCTGTCCAGGAAGCAGAGCTTCAACCGGCTGGAGAGCCCTCCTCCAGCACCCCAGCGCGTGGACTCCATGCACATGAGCGCCCAGACACAGGGTGTGTCCCTGTCCCGCCAATCGAGCGTGAGCTCCTACGGCTCGCTGCCCCGCATGGGGGCCAAACACCTCAAGCCAGACGTGCCGCCCAAGCCCTCCTTGGTGTCCCTCTCCACAAACATGAAGTCAAGCGACTCATGTACATAATCCTCCCTGCGGAGCCCGGGAACACGATTGCATCTGTTCTGTCTCTTGTCGGTGTACAGCAAATACAACACAGTTTTTAATTTTTTTTACATATATAAATATAAATCTATATGGGACAGTTGTTGAGTTCAGGCTGTCGGATCTGGATTCCCAGAAGATGCGGAATATCTGCTGCGGAACGGGCACGCAAACAAGCCACTGACACAAGTCACCAACAGGCGGCATCGCTCTGTAGCATTCTATAAAGTGGAAGAGTTAGACTGCAATTAACACGGCGATATGATGGACGCAAGTTCTTTTTTCGTTCTTGTCTTTAACAGACTGCCAAAAGCACATGACTGTGATAAAACTGGAGTTCTTGCTGGGTAGCAGGGAGCTGGCCTACGTTCAAGTGCTCGGGCACAGCGAGCACGAACTCGGGCGGCAGCCGGAGTTTGACTTTGTGCAGGAAAACTGTGAAACGCCTCTCAGTGTTACAGCAACCAGCGACCCAATTGCATTCAACATCGGCGAAGGCCGAGGCCTACGAGTCTGCTACTGTACTGGTTACTGAATAACACGTATGACTGTTTATACTAATATCTTGTTGTATTTATTATTTAATAAGTGCTTTTGGAGAAAAAAAGAGACATGTTTTTTTTTAGGCTCAGAAAAATTCTTTTAATATTAATTAATCACGTGTGAAATTATTTAAAGTCATGAAACTGGAGCCAGTCTTTTTTTTCTTTTTTTACTTTTTCTTTACTTTTTCTTTTGGTCAAACAAGCCCACCGATGTGTTGGGCCTCAGATTTTTGAGTCTAGAGACTACGTGTGACCTCTGGACGGAGGAATATTTATTTACCTGTGCCAGGTGGCTCTGCAGCAGAGCTGGGACCCATTCATAAACGTGGAGCGGAACCTCCCACGCGGTCGGAACTACATGCGGAACTCCCGATACCACCTCCCAGCACCCCAACCCCTTCCACACGAACACACACGCGCCTCCATGGGCATCCACTTTTTAGCACTGTGGCTGGAGCCGGCGCTTCTTCTCCTGAGGATCCCCGGTGCTTCTCTGTGCCATCCGGGTGCACCACTGCATGTGCGAATGCAGCAGCGGCAACAACGATAACAACGTGCCGAAGGCGTCGACACACGAACGGACGCGTCCGAGTCGGCGTTCTGCAAAAGCGTACTTTTTTTTGCCAGGCATCGAAATGCATCCTGTCTAACCCTATCTCACAGGTCCTTTACTGGAATACATTTGTTTAAAAAAGAAAAAAAGAAAAATAGCCTGTTTTTCTTCCACCTGTAAATGTGTGCCTTACACCTGAGTAGTGAGGATTTCTTTAGCTGTTAAATATCTTTCCTTGTAGTTTTTAATGATGAGATATTTCCCTTGTCTGATTAAGGCAAATAAAGAATGTAGATGTTCTTGTTGTAACTCCAGTCCCTAGAAATATTTGGTGGGGAGGGTGCCGTGGTCTCCCATCTACCCCCCAGCATTCTTTTTTGTGGTTTTTTTTTTTTTTTCTTTTCTTTTTCTTTAAAAAAAACTGTGCCAATGATGCGCTTGAAGCAGCCCTTTTGTTGTGCTGGCAGTGTCGACAATGTTGTGGGTGTTTGTTTTTTCCATTCATTGAGTCCTGTTCTTTTTGCTCTCATCTTTGCTGTTTGATAGCGTGATTAATGTACATTCTCGCAAAAGGTCTCCTCGTGTCTCGTTGGTGCACTACAGTACGGAAAAGAATCCAGAAAGGCATTCATTTCTAGCGGAAATGATAAAAACTCAATTTCTAGGCAGTAGTAGCGGGCTGGTTCCTGCACAGAGAAGGCTTCCTTGAGTAAAACTAGGCAAAATGTTTTAACCTCCCCTATTCCATTTTTTTTTTTTTTTTTTAAAAAAAAAAGAAAAAACAGGTTTACATTTTTTGAGGTAAACTAGTTTGTTTTTAATAAATTAACTCAAAATATGTGTCTTATTAAAACGGAGAAAGTTATCTAATGATCAGATTGATTTGGATTTTTATTTTGTTACTGCTAGCTGGCGATTTCAGTTGGGTTTTCCTGCGTGGAAAGGAAGGAAAAACACACCCCGTAGAATTCATATAGAGTTGAGCTTCTTAACCTTTGAAAGGTTCCCAGCAGAAAACGGGGAAAGCCAACCCTTGTCGAACAGCAGGTGTGAAATTAATCAACATGTAGGAGCTCCACAGTGTAAAACAAAAGAGTATAGCACTCTCCATAATTACCATAATTGCCGCTGAATAAGACGTTTTCGTCTGTAGGTCACATCATGATGTAAGACGATATTTAAATGAAAAATTGTGAGCAACTTTGACGGAACATTGGGATTCATATTGTGATATTTTGAGTACTGCTGCAGTACAATTTATTTATTGAGAGTGTTATGTTCTCACCATGTGGTCAACGAAATCTGCCAGACAACCAGCTTATAAAGCCACTGTCATTCTGTGTTTCACACACGGAGCTGCGTCCTACTGGTGCGAACGTGCATCTTATTCATCGGCAAGTACGGGACTCGACGGAATTGTACATAGACGCTGTAAGGGTAAGACGGCAAGGACTAGGCTTAGCGAGAGGGTGTCCTGTGCAGCCCCCTTCCTCCAGATGTGGCACAGGGCTTACCGGGTGCCCACTTCAAGGGAGGACTGCATCCGGAGAGCACGGGCTCTTTGGTGTGCCTTCGTCTTTCACTTTCCCGCTACACACTGCTCGGTGCATTGGAGGTGAGCTCTCCCGTGGTCTACAGTTTGTAAGCTTGTAAAATATTGTGACGTCACAAAAGGTTTTTTCGCCCTTCTCCACTTTCCTTAACATCTGATTCACAGCTAAATGTATGTTGTAAAGAAATTCTCTTTAATAAATGAAAAAAAAAAATGTCAAAAAACATTGCAAAATGCTGCGTTGGAGTCGTGCTTTTGTGACGATTAAAGGATTTTCTTTCACAGAAAAACGCTTGTTGATGCCAGAGAGTTTTACCTCAAAGTGCGTTGGATTCTTCTCGAGGAAAACAAGATGTTCCGAGATACAGATAAGCAATCTTTCTGAAGCTGAGAGAAAATAAAGGTAGGTATTAGTATTGACGATAGCTTGGTTATAGCGCAGGAGTGTTAAAGTCCTTTTTTACAAGAATAAATGTGCAGATAAAGATCAGTCTGGAGACTTTGTGCAGATTCCTTGTTTGAAGTCACTCGACATGATCTGATGATAATGAGGTGAGTCAGACGCATATGAGATTACAAGTAGGACGTTGAGAGGGAGACTACGATTCTCTGCTGATAAGTTCTGTGTTTTTTTCCATCCTTAAATGCATTCTTTGTCTAGCACGGGTCATTTTATTTACTTGTTCAACCAAGAAGATGACTTCTTTCTGTTAACGTTGTCAGCAGGAAACTGCTGTCAGAACGTGCAGATATTCATTCATGATTGACCGGCGGCATTATGATCCGTAGCACCTATCTTACACCTTTCAAACCGTCTTAAAGAAAATGAGATCGCTGGTGTTTATATCCTTTTGAAGTCAAACATGGGAAAGGCTTTGGTGTCAGCGCGTAGGCTATAGTCTTGCTTTCTTGGCTGAGATACATAAATGCAGAAGCACCTCCTGGTGGCACCTGGCAGGTTCCTGCAGAAGCGACCTGCCTAGCACGAGGTATGCCCTGCGGGCACAGGTCCACATGTGAGCCATCAAAGGCCCACTGTGTTCTTCAGCGCCAGCGGGCTCAGTAAATGGGCAGGTCAGAACTTTGAGTGGAATACCATTCTGCTGCAGGGGAACCTCCCCCAAGCCACCAAATGGAGCAAAACTACAGGGTATGAAGCGTGCGCTAAAACAGCCATAATGTTTGGTGCACACACATCTTCTGAGGTGAAAGAGGCAGGTGGAAAAACCTGTAATGCTTCAAATATTCGTCCCAACGTGGCTCAAACGCAGAAGAGAGAAACGCCGCTCTCCTTCCTCCCACCATTTCGGTGTCAGCTGCGCTACCCGATACTTCGCAACTGAACCTAGAATTTTCTCTCCTGTTTCTACGAGGTCTTAAAATCTGGGAAAGCAGAATAACTCCAGTGCTTCTTTGACTAGAGGGACTTATGAAGAAATAATAATAAATAATAATACCTGGCTTCCTCTAGCTGCCCGCATCAAGTTCAAAGCTTGGGTTGTGGCCTACAAGACAGTCAGATTATCACTGTGATATCTACTGAACCTGATCCATCCCTACACCCCTGCCAGAATACTGTCCTCCTCTATCTCCGGTCATCTGCTCATCAAAAGGGGTCCAAAATCAAAACCTGTTAGTTCTCATTCCAAGACCTGATATGAACTCCCTCTGGCTCTCACAACTGCTGAATTCCTTCCAGTATTCAAGAATGTTCTGAAATCCCATCTCTCGTAAAGATCACCACATCGTAACAGATTCATTTCCCTCCCAGACTCCCGAAAACTTATCCCTTTACTGCCTGTTCTTTTTTTTTTAAAATCAATATACTTTGATATTTGCATAGCACTTATATAAGTAGCTACAGGAATACATGTGATATAAAAACAGCAGAATCAGATCTACTTAAGACCTCTGTCTTTTGTGGTCTGCATTTTCTTTACTCTCACTTGTATGTCACTTTAGAGAAATGTAATAAGTTAAAAAAAAAAAGTTCATTAAGTTTATAAATTAATTAGTACGAGGTGGAAACAGACCAACACAATAATTCCATTTCTCACGAAGACAATGAAAACCAAAACTTGAGCCCTATGTGTGGTACCTCCCACGTCATTGACAGTCATCCACTTCTGCTTGCTTGGTTTGCCGCAGGTACTCCGTCTCGGATTATCCTTTGCAATCTTCTTCAGTTGCCACAAGGCTTCGTCACAATGACTGTAGTTGTTTTTCTAGGCCCTGTGCACAATAATTCATTGTCATATCTTACAATGGCTTGTAGATGCCAACCATGTCTTCATTCTTCCTTGCTTCGGGTCTTCTTCACTTGAACGCTGTTCGACTGCATGACCCTCGCACTACCATATATAATGGCTATAGCACTTGACAGCAGCCATTGTGCTGGTTTTTCTCCTTGGCTCCCTACAGTCCCTTCCTGCAATAGGCAAGACATTATAATCAGAATAAGTAGCCTTTGCTGGACCTCTTTCAGGGGAAAATTAAAAATGATTTTTAAAGTCAAGGGACAAATAATTTAAAACCACCCAGAAATTGTTGTTCAGATTTCTCTTTTTTCGTAACAGCTCAAGGTCTTTTCCAATAAATTTACATTTATTCATTTAGAAGGCTTTTCTCGAAAGCTAAACACAACTCAAGCAAGACTGCATTTCAGAGCAAACGAAGAGTTACAGATGCAGACACGCAATCCCCAAAGCACAGTCAGTTTGTCCAATAGCACCATTTTCGCTGGTGCACATCACATCTGTTCATTTAGCTGACACTTTCCTCCAAAGTTAGTTAACATTTTAAGGCTCTTACAATCATTGACCAATTTATACAGCTGGGCAATTTTACTGGAGCAGTTTAGGGTGGGTACCTTGTGCAAGTTAGGCAGTCCTACTTACTGCAGCAGTTTCATAAGCAGCTGCCAGAAGAATTCATAGTAAATAGAGAGATGTTGATCAATTACGTACCGCAGGTTTACGGACCAGTTAGGAGATCTCGAGAGAACTGGATTCAAAACAGACATTTATAGCGATATACAGCAAAGTACCCCTTACCACACACAAACAAATAGATAAGCAGTAAATTAAAATCGCTACCTGTTAGAATCGTTAGTTAGGGGATCGAGTGCACCAATGCAGGTGTTTTTCATTGTGAGGGACTAAGATCTTTCTTCTTTGATTTTTAAGAGCATTTTATTAATGAAACAGTAATTTAATTGATGTAGTGTTTATGTGTGTGCCTCGGCAGAACAAATTACTCTGTAGGGTATTACATACGAATAAAGTGGCTGATTAATTAATTCCTACACAAATGAATGAGCATGAAGTAGTGCTGCTTTTTTCTTTAATCTGTCACACAGCACATTTAAAACAGTGCAAAAGCATTCAATATTTTTTTTTTTTTAATTAAAAACTATGAAAAAACACATCTATCCTGATTACAGTTATAGCTAAATGAGCGAAAGCAAATCAATTCGTTTTCATTTTTGTCCGTCTCAGTCACTCAGACTGGCTACCGTTTGCTTGTTTTTCAGTCGTGAGTCACGCTCAGCCTCAGCGACAAGTTTAAAGGTAGCCCGAAGCAATAATTCTCTAGCTGGTTGCGTTGCGGCAGCCCATATCTGTGTACGATTGCCGCTAGAAAGCATTTTGATTGCTGCCCAGGAGTTCAGGTCAGTCGACAATAAAGGAAGATCGCAACTTCATGGGCGTTTCTGTAAGAGCCCTTCGTCCAGCAAGCAGACAGCTGGGAATGATACCGGCCGAGCGACTGACCATTCGACCTTCACCCGCACTCGGGCTCGGCCGAAGATGTACCCCGTTAGCAACCGATCGCTCTAATCGCTCACCCCTCTCCAAGTTTTTATCTGAATGTCACCACCCACCGGAGAAAGGTTAACATATCCTAGCTATGTAAGAATATGTCGCACGGTCCTTTGGAAATAGGAGACAAACAAAGCCAAATGAGAGTCTGAAGATTTTGAAAGGGAAGCATAAAAAAGTCAAACAGGGGCTACTTTGAATCCAAAGGGGAGCGTGACGAATTCAGATGAGGACCGTCGTAACGAATCTGAAGGGTACCGTTATAGACGCCAAAAGGGTAGCGTTATTCGCTAAAAAGGGAAGCGCAGCAAATACGTGAAGCGCAGAGGACACATAAGCAAGAATCTCCCCCTCCGTTTCTCATCTGTCGGCCGGTGCCTTTAGGGGCTCGAGCGTGAAGCGTGACGGGAAAACGAGGCAGAGCCACACCTGCTCTGGGGCGCGACGAGCCGCGGGCCTCAGTCCGGGCCCGCGTTCCGCGGCACATCGCAGCATGAGGTCGCAAAGTCAGCCGCGCGGAGAGGCACGCAGCTCTCCGCTGCGTCACCGGACCGACACAAAAATAAACAGGTGACTTACTAAAACGGACCGTCGCTGCCAATGGCCCGCAGAGGCCTGACATTGATTCGGACATGTTCATTTGCTTTGCTTTCTTAGCATAATATTTTCATTGTCAAGTTCCCTCGTGTTCCGAGCCTGTCTGGAGTCATGGAAATCATTTACGCTAAAGTTTGTTCCCGAGCGCTGTCACGGATCCGTCCGTCCCTCCGCGATCCCCCGCCTGCCTCAGGTTAGCATGCCTGGTTATTGGGGCTATAATGGGATGGCTGTCTCAGGCCATCTGCAGTCCTGCTCCAGTGCTCTCGGCTTGTGTATTAGTCCCGCGCCGGCTTAGCCGCTCATCTCCACGGCTGCGCTCAAGGTCGCATCCTTCTCTCCGGGGGCCCTTGCCCCGGAATTAAAGGCGCTTTTGTCCCAGATGAGCTCCTTCATCACGGAACCTTGATTGTCACAGCTGAGCTGCTTCTATCTTTTTTCTTTTTCCACGGCGGAAATAACGAAACACACACGTCTGCTATGTGACATTGGCTATGGCTTACACGAAGACCATCTGCAGCTCATCACCTCATAACAGATTCATAGTTTTTTTTCAATCCCTGGGCTTTGTGCTCTTTTCAACAGTTCCTCTGTTTATTTTTCAGAAATCTTCCCGGCAATGACAACGAAATGCCGCCGCAACTTTTTCGCCTTGTGATCCTTCGCACTTGGCCTCTCCTTGTCTCAAATGAGTGACCGTTAAATAAACATTACACCAACCCAACCGCTTAGAGATTTTTTTCCTCTTTTTTTGTTATGGACATGTCCAGGTTCTTCAGCAAGATCAGCGTAAATCACTTCATGTGGTTGTATGAGGTAATCGTGACATTAACTATTAGTACAATGCTAGACTAAATACAGACCGCCTGGCCTGCTGAAGGCCAGTGCCCAGTTTGGGGCCGAGGAGAAGGTACGGTATGACAAATCCCGATCAGAACTCCTCCCTCCTGTTCTTTGCTCTTATCTTGCAGAAATTGCTGCTGCAGTAAATCCAGAACCTTCCAAACCCCCACCACCCCCACCATATAGACGGACCATCCACAGCCCAGCTCAACAAAGGTGAAGGGCTTACTTCAGGAAAACGACAATCCCCTGACGTGCCGAGGTGAAGGTCACCCGCACCACCGCTGCTGCATGATATTACAGCTCGTCTTGAAGCCCTTTGATTGAT
This sequence comes from Scleropages formosus, assembly GCF_900964775.1. NCBI lineage: Eukaryota > Metazoa > Chordata > Actinopteri > Osteoglossiformes > Osteoglossidae > Scleropages > Scleropages formosus. The sequence goes on from NC_041822.1 coordinate 17,487,320, forward strand.
TTTCAGTCAGACTGCTTGGAAATTAACAGACGGGATCGCCCAATGGATCACCGAATGGACGGGCGATTGCCACTTACCTGTTACAAGGTTACTGAAGAACGCAATAATTAGGAACCATAATAACTGGACTTAATATAACATTCACAAATAACATGACTAGTTTTTTCCGCAATACATAAAATATATTAGCTTTTGTTTTTTTTTTAACTTCTACCAAAATGTTAAAAAAGGTATTTTAATAGCTCGTATACCGGAGAAACTGGGACATAGGAGTTCAATTAATGCTTCCTAGTAGGTTGTTGTGCCTGTTTTGTGAAATACTGCTGTTGAAAAGCAGGTGCAGGCATCTGCAAAGTAAAATCTCTATTTCTGACACTTACGATCTCTTCCATCACAGCGGATAAATGAAGAGGGGAAAAAAAAAAATACTGCCAAATGCAAGCAAAAAAGCCTCACAAAAAGATCATAGTCTCTCCAAAGTAAATCGCAAGCTCCCCGCGTTCATGCTCTGACTAGTATGTAGATTTATGTCAACTTCATTTCAGTTCATTTTATTTTTTCATCAGACCTCTGAATCTTTAAAATCTCTTGCAAAGGCGTATGTTATGTGCGCCTTTTTGCAAAAAATAGCAGCCTAACAGCACTAACCGTGAATGAGCATGCGGTAATGACTACTGTGTTAATTGACTGCATTTCACTTTGACATCCTTTATTAACTATTTCAGCCTTTCAGCCTATTGCTCACAGATGGCACTCAGCATGTCACCGCTTCATTGCGGTCGTAAATGTGTTATTTACTCTTACTTGGCCAAAGGTCAAAGGTTGGCACATCATTATGAACCAGCAATCAGCTGCATGTCTCTCGGCGGTGTTCTGCCCTGGCAGAGATTTTAGCGACACCAAAAAAAAAAAAAAAAGAAGTTGTAGGAAAAGGGCTATTGGTTTTGTTTCATTGAAATTTCATAAGAAAATCCATAAATGTTGAATTAATTTGGTCCTTATGCAGTTATTTTTGTACAAACCAACTGAGCATTTTGCCTGCTTGTGCAGCTGAATACAGTATTTTCAGCATTAATATTACAGAGTGCATCTGGTCATGCCCAGGGATGTGAACCCAAAACCTTCCGGTAACACATCCGTGTCCTTAGCCCCAATGCTACCCACTGCAACCCGGGCGTATACACCAACCGCGTCTGAGTTCAGAAAACCTCAATTTGTGGGCGTTTCTGCTACGACACGTGACTACGAAACCTGCTCCTGTACATTCTGCTCAGAGCCCATCCGAACTGACAGCTGGTTCCACATTTACATCCTTAAAGCGGGAAACGGGGGCTTTATGTGACGCAGAAAGTATCTTCAGTGAGCGATACCAAAATGTTACAATCTGCAATCTCTCACATCCGTTTCGCAGACGGTGCTCTGGAGCGCCTGTCGGATGTTTAGGCCATGATGGATGAACAATCGCATTGATGGCGAAGCCATGGGACAAACGCGGCTGCATTTATGCTGCCAGCTGCGGGTGCTCTGCCCCTGAATCTTCATGCATAATAGATGAGGAAGGCGCAGACTCCTGGGGGCTGACCGCCCCCTCCCCACCCCACTGCCCCATCTACCCAGATGTTCTCAAGCAGGGTTCCGTTTGCTTGCTTGCTGCCCGTTTCCATTTATTATGCTGACACACAATGCAGTAGATTTGTAAGAACTGCGGCCCCTGCAAAGCTGATACTGCAGCAATTTATTGCTGCTGTTTGTCTCACAAACTCCGAACTGCACTCCAGTGAGCCGGAAGAGGATTTTGTACGGGGAATCCAAGGGGAAGACTTGTGCAGCAGCTCACCTGTACCGCTCACGGTACGGTATTAAAGAGAATGTTAGTCCGCTCTAGGATGAATGCGTTTGCAGGTATTGTGACAAATTACAGAGCTTGAAATTATCTGTTTATGCAGTTAAATAGCACACCAGAAGTACTGAGTCAGTTTTATTAATTTATTTCACCATCAATAACCTGCTTGCTGCTTCCAGTGAAGGGCACAGTGGTCCAGATCCTATCCAAGAAGCACTGGGTGTGAGGCAGGGCTCATCCTGGACAAGACCCCAGCCCATCACAGAGCAATCACCCACATACACGCACTTTCATTCACATACACAGCCTAAGGGCAGTTCTGACTCTCAAGCTCCCCTGAAACACACATCTTTGGGTTGTGGGAGGAAACCAGAGTACCCACAGGCAATACACAAACGCAGGGAGAACATGCACGCTCCACTGAGACCGCTCCAAATTCCAGCCCAGAGTTCAGGAGCTGAAGCACCATCACCACCCACTACTATTACTGCTGTTGTCATATTTACCTTTATAAAACATGCTGTTGTTGTTATACCCATTTATAAACAGATGAAGAGTTCTGTGCTAAAGGGTCACGGTTTCCTACCGAGGGTAGCCTCAAATAGCGAGCGGCTCCAGCGCTTGTAGACTGGAAGAACATGCCTGCTGGGGCCGCAGCGGCGCTGCACCTCATTGACAATGACAGGCATCCCTCCGGAGAGGTCAGCACAGCCTCGGCCCGGCGGGAAGCCGGCGCCCACCAGGTCGGTCAACGGCACGAGTCCAACAGACAGCAAGGCAGCCAGGACAGGTCAGCGCTCCCTAGAGGAGAACCAACGTCCCTCCTTCACCCCGCACCACACCACACCACCCACGTTAAGTCCCCCACAGATGGTCCAGCAGGAGAAGTGCCGCTAAAACGCATAAATAGATTCAGATGACTTCAGAAAGGGCATTAAGAAAACATAAACCCACAAGTCCTGAGTGATTCCTTGCACAGCATCCGCTGCAACAGAGCCATCATTCGGCTATTAGCTAAAAAGCAAGGAAACAAACGCATTTCAGCCAAAATATGTTTGATATTTTTATATCACATATGGGATATTTGGAATAAAAAGGACAAATGTAGTTGAAAGGTTTTTCTTCACAACTCTAGGCTTTTGGCACATTTATGCTTGCTTTGTTGTGATGATAATCAAAAATAAATATATATTTGAATAGATTAAACTACTCTTTATTTGGGCAATATAATGAGATGAAAAATGATAGGAGAATAACCATAGAAAGATTTAGTGCTGGAGCCCATGAATGAGTATTTTCTGAATACCAGTTTGTACCGCTGATGTGTAGGTCGTCCTTGAAGTTTTCATGTCGGTAGACGGAATGTTGGAAAGAAATTGGGAAATAATCAACATTTGCACCTTGTGTATATAAACAGACGTCTACTATCTTTTCACCGAGGCAAAAATGAAACAAGAAACCCGCAAATTTCGCAGCTGCACCCAACATACGCGCAAGGTTACGTAACTCGGCTCATCATTTATTTTTTAGAACCCCGCTCGCAGACCTCTTAATTTCACAGCAAATTACAGTAAACTCTCCACGAGCTCTCTTAGTCTAATAGGTACCTTTATTTCAAGCTTGAAAATGTTCGCCATTTCGGAAGGGAAGACGGATCGATTCTTGGCTCCAGCGTTTGCGACACAGCAATTTCTCACCATTTAAACCGAACTAGGATGTGAGGGTCAGTAGATCGTTACCGGTAAACAAGGAATTAAGTTACATGAGGATGCCGGCAACTCCTACGTTCGCTTAGGGAAAGTGCTGCCGTTCTAGAAGTCCAGGTTATAAGTTACAACTTAATTAGTTAAATTTGTTCCTGGTGACCATGTTTTTCTTTTCTTTTTCAAAACAATTTCTGAATATTTGAAAGTTACGTTCAATATTTAAACAAAGGTCAGGACAGGGGAACCATTTATGCAAATTCCAGCCACATTCTGTATCGATGCGTTCCAAAAAGCCTTCTGGCATCTTTCAGATTTTTAATCTTTAAATAAAAAGCCTCCGTGCGTATTGCAATTATCCTCCATGAAGAGTACCCAGTCAAAACTTTTCCAGCGTTCCATTTAAACTCTACCCTACAGTTCATCCAAGGCTGCAGTTTCAATAGTGCCACCGTGGTCTCAAGGGGCAATAAAATAAAAGCAGCATTTATTTTTGTATTGATACTTAAACAAAAAAATTGCACTAAATTATACATTAAATTTGCACGGAACAGATGGTTTGCGACAAAAACTCACAAGTTCACGTCTCCTGCTTAAGGCCTGTTATTATACCCTTAAGGAAGGCACTTAACCATAATATCCAGCTTTTCAACGACGTAGAAGCGTAGGAACCGTAAGATACTAGGTATTGCAGGTAATTCAGCATCTGCTGAAACTTGTCTACCAAGCAAATAAACAGTATAATGCAAATGAAGTCTAGTAAAATGACAGCCTGGATGGACAGAGGATGAGTCCTCAGAACTTGAGCGTTCTGCGAGTGAAATAAGGTTACCGGAGATAAGAGCCTGGGCGGAAGACGGAGCTGTGCATTAACGGCGCTGCCGCAAGCGCTGCCTGGCCAAAGACGGCTCCTATAACTAGCGCGGTAAATCCCATTAACGCAAACGCACGCGTGCTCCTGCCTGCCTGCCTGCCTGCCTGCAATGACACACCTCCTTAATCCGCTCCCCATACCCATCCGCTCCATCCCACACACACGTACACATACGGCTCCCATACGCGGTTGGCATCGTGGAAGGTTTCCATTACCTCGGCGAGTGTGAATTATTCAGTATTTGAAGGAGGGCAGAACGAACAATAAACAAGTCTTTGGTAAGCATCTCCAAAAAAGGGCACATCACCACCGTTGTCATTATCAGCATCGTCTTCCTCCACCACCTCCTGGTGAGTACCACGGTAAGACGTGGAGCTTTGAGATTTTCAGTATAAATATATAAATGCAACGGAGCCAGAGCATGCGATCAGGACGCGTGACATAAGCAATAATCATCACAGACCTACTTAAAAAGAAACAAAAGGGGGAGCACCGTAGTGAAGCTTTCTGCCTGGTAAACAGATGGGGAAATGCTAAGAGGCAATGGGATTTTCTCTGAAGGACCGGAGCTACGTGGATTTGTGAAACAGGATTAGCCGGTGTGTAATGATTTGTGTGCTGTAGGCACTGACACACCGCGCTGTAGGTGTTTATGTGCAAGCTGGGGGGAGTGGCGACGCAGCTGACTGACAGCTACTAGAGCCGGGGAGGCGGGGGGTGGGGGGGCTGCGCCGATAGAAGATTTCCAGAACGAAATGGGTACGTCAAATTTTAAGAATTGATGCAGCTGTCCTAATTTTAGGACTCGGCGGCACAGTGAAATATAAATGAGGGCCGCTGCATTTCCAGAAGCCTCTCACACGATGCTCCGACTGCTGAAAAGCAGGCCTGCCTGTTCCAATTTGGAGAGCGTAACTGAAACGCTTACCGCTGAGGGATTGTGCCTCGCTCAAAAAAAGTCGTTTTACTCTCGCATGTCTAATTACAGGGAAAATAGGGTAGCATTGTTCTCAAATCACACGGCGACGCCACAAACGCGTCTTGTTCCGAGGTTCTTCGCTATTCTCCTGGAAGTAAATTAATCTATAAAGATAATACATAAATCCTTGTGTATCACTCGACATTATCCTCCCTGATGTTTAAAATGTAGGATAAACAGGGGTAGGGAATCTGAGAAACAGAAGAACGAGGTATCAGATCTGTTGCACTGCGCAGAAACGAGAGCGCGGTCTCCTCCGTTAACAGTGCGGGGGTGGCGGCGGCTCCATGCAGAGGGGGAGCGGCCTCTTCCCATGACCCCGACACATTGCGCTTTCGGTCTTCCATCTGTGACCTCCAGTGTTTACTCGCCGCGTTGCCGCAGAAACGGGCCCCTGGACGAGGTCACCACCGCAGGGCCGTCGGCACGTCGACTCCGACTCGTACCCCGCAGGAAGCGCTCGGCGCTGTCCTTTCACCCCGGGAGGAAGGGAGGACGTCTGACGTCCCGCCACCACGCGAGACGTCGACAGACTTCCCGAACAGAGACACCTGGGAATCCTCCTGCTGTTCGTCAGCATTCCACTTTGTTTTTTAACATGCGAGGCCTGAGAAGGGAATTCCTTTCACACATTACCTTAATGAAAACATTTATTAACGCACATTCAACAGCCTCGCGTTGTAACAATCCTCATCGTGCTTCCCTTCGGTTCTTTATATCTAGTCGATTTGAAATCGGCGAAACTCGTCCATCAACGAACACATCAGACTCACCGCATCGACTGTACGCGGTGCAATTAATTTACAATTAATAGAAGAATCCACATCAATGCGCTGCATCAGACTACATCACATTATTCCTCACGACGTACCGAAGTGTCGTTTCAGCTCGGCTAAAAGTGCAGCTGCTCAGCAGTTGAAGCTCTCCAACTGCACTTCTCGGTTGTATTTCTGGGTCCTTCTTCACAGACGCAAGGGCCTGGGTTCAGACCCCTGCTTCCTCTCCGTTCCTGGCAGCTTTCCTTAGAGGGGTGTAATGCCTGGCAGTCGTGTTAGCATTTGGCTCCGCAGGAATACATCAGAAGGGTGATAAGCGACGCGATTATGGGGTGGTAAGTGCCGTCTCCGTAGACTCAACCCTCTGCTCCGGCAGCTTAGCTCCAGAGCGAAGGCTCAGCCGGCGCTACGGCCGGTTTTGCCCCCGCTGTTCTCGGCCTCTTAGTTCGATGACGTTTAAGCAAATTTGGCCTTTATTTCCTTGTGTCGAGCGTTAGCGCAATAAGGGCTGTATTAAAAGTTTATTTCCAGCTGAAAGCGATCAATGTGACTGATCCTTTTGCAAATACACCGTTAAATTGTAATAGCTCCTGCAGCTGGTTCCCACACTTGGAAAGGGGAATGCCATGGTACCCTTGGGTAGAGTACTTAACCTGAACTTCCTTAGTTAATTGAGCAAAATATAAGAAATGCAGTGATTAAGCCACATTGAATAATGGTATGCATTATTGAAGCAATAATATGCAATAATACCAAGCAATGGTATTGCTTATGGAAGCATTTGGCGTTTGCTGCACTGGAGTCATCTCCTGTACGTTATTCTCATGCAGCTGATGGCATTCAAAAGCTCGTCTCTTTGCGAATATTTTCTTTGCTAACCTACAGCTTCCCCTCCGTGGAACACAATACTAGGTGTTCAAAGCTTCCTTAGCTTCAGGGGGGAAAAGAACAAAGAAACTTTAAAAACTCTAAAGCCCCTAAAAGCCTCAAAAAAAAAAAACCCTCACAGTCATTTGGAGTGTGGTTTTGTCTGAGTTTTCTTTTTTTTTTTTTTGCACTGCCGTTTTAGTGTAATTACAGTAACAATGGGTGAGAGGCAATACAGGAGCCTTGAAAGCGAACACAGAGCTATCGCTTTACAGCGGGAGTGGACTAGTACGACGTCGCCGTGTCCCGGGGACATCCTCAGCAGACACGGACGAGCCCCGCCAGAGCCGAGCACAGCCAAGCAGCTCTAACAAAGGCCCTCTCATTCGAGGGCTGCTGAGAAGAACGGCGGACTTTTTGAGCGCTGCAGGGCAGGACAAGCCGTCAGTGGCCTGCCGCTCCATGAGACACAGCCTGTGGCTTGAGATATGACAGAAGATGCCCGGCCAAGCCTGCGCTCCGGCACGCTCACGCCTTCAACTAGACAGGGCACTTCATGCAGTTCATTTATGAGTTTAAAGGTTATTTGCAAATGAACTAAGACCATCCTTCAGCAAAGATTCGGTAATATTTGACTTATTCATATTTAAATCGTATTTTCTACCAGTTCATGCATATTACATCAACATACATTGGTGAATACTGATATAAATGGTGGAATTCAAAAGTTTGAGTACACCTCTGCAATATCTGGACAGAAGAATGAAAACAAAGCAACCCACAGGTGTTCTCCATCTCTGGGAACTGCTGCAGAAAAGATGGGATGACATACCGGCTCATTTCCTACTCAAACTTGTTAATCAAATGCTTCATGAAGGAAAAACTAGTGCCTAGAACATGATGCCAAACTTTTGGTTGATACCGTATGCGCGTTACCTGTACAGTTCTGCCAGTGGATAAGACAGCTGAGCTACAACATACAGGAGAGGGGTCTGCCGCTTCTACCAAAGCAGAGCAGTAGGTTTCCATGCCTTCACACATTCCTCAATTACCTAATATAGTTCAAAAGCCCCTGGTGACCAAGCTCACCGCACTTAGCCTCCAGCCTTCGCAGCATATTCGTTGCTTGGCTAACACCGACGTTCAGTCTTGTAGTAAGCAGCAGTGAAGAACCCAAGAGACCTGCCTGCTCATCCCCAGCACACCAGTGTGAAGAAAACAGAGCACAGCAAGCCAAAGAAGAAGCACAGTTAAGAGAACGTCACGAAGATTTCCGGACAACTGATGGTAAGCGATCTTAACAATATTGCTATTTAATATAAAGTCCCTTCAAATAGTGTAATGGTTGTGTACAAACGATTAATCGAGGAGTTCCGCTCAGTTTCCGACTGTCCGATTCCCACTTCAGTTCCAACTGTGAAGACCTTTGCATCAATGTTGACGTACCCACCTCTCTCTCCCACCTCAGCTGCACAAGATCTACCATGCTTGTCTCCTGTATTTGCTTACAAGACATTTTCTGTGTAAAACTCAACGTTTTTTCCGTTTTTAACAGCTGGTTATTTCACAGGGTGGATAAAGTGAAGGTTCTATTTTACGGCTGTGATCCTTCAGCGTTCTTGTGCTGCTCTTTAACCTCCTTGTTTTTGAAGAGCCAGCGACACGCCCCAGAAGAACGGCGAACGCGACATGTCCGTTTCTTTCTCCCAGGGGAGAGCGGCACCCCAAAGCAGCGACGGCTGACGCGGCACTCCGTGTTCGGCGTTTTGCTGCCTCTCGGCGGGAGGCTCTCGGGCCCTGCGCCCCGTCCCTCTCGCTGGCTCCGCACTGCCATCTGCTCGGCCTGCTGCGCGACACATACCTCCCTCAGGCGACAAGTTTGCCGGGCTTTTTTTCTTCCCCTTCCTCTCGAATCACGGAAAAAGCTGTAAATTATGGAGAACTGCAGCCCTTACAGAGGGTTTAATAGTTTGTTTGAATCTGTACGGTTCAGGCTCATCCACTTTAAGGTGCGTGTCAAGTTCCCAATCGCTCACTCCAAGACCAGAACCATTTTTGTATTTGCAAAGCGTCTCACCAGTGGCGCAACAGCAGTGGTTCGTCGACAGGGCGTAATTTAAACTCACTTCTTAAAAGCGAGTAACTCAACTATTTCTGAACCAATTAGAGAACGGTTTGACAAGTCCACATTGACAAATGATTCCTACAAAGTTTGGAAATAAATTTAAAAAATAAATAAAAACAGATCCATGAAGCAGTGTCTAAATAACCCAAGTTGTAGCTAAACAATCAACCCTATAATCAAAAGCTGTGACAGAAAATCAAAGTCAAGCAAACTGGCAGAACTAACCAAATGCAGGCGAGATCGACAAAAGGGGCCCGGATGTTCGTGGACCGAACTCGCACAGTAAACCACTTACGGAACCCAACCGCTCATCTCAGGAAGTCTACAACAAACTCACCTGGTCACAAATAACTTTCCCAGCTGTCTGAATGCGTTGAAAAGCCATGTAACTCCCAAAGCCAGTATGCTCTCCAGCATCATCTGGGTGGGGTTCAGTCATCTATGAAGGAGGAGCATAGTCATCTCACCCTCATCTCGCCAGCGTGCCGCTGTACTCTTTCCAATCGAGGCATCGCACAGACCAGCCTGAGCGTGTTCCTGTGCTGCGATTTGAAACATCCCCAAGAATAAAGCACGTGAAATATGGTGTGAGAGATTGTCTGTGTTTGAGATTAGCTGTTTTATAGTGCCTGTTTGTACTTCTCTGCTGCAGTTATTGTTTGGCAGCGATAAAACTGGAGTTCTGTGGTGTGCGCTGAAAGCAATTTGCTTTGAGTTCACAGCAACATCGCCGCGTAACTCCGAGGCTGTATTCTTTTATAAACTGACCAGTTTAAAGCCGCACTTATTTTAGAAGTTTAAAAACTTTCAAAGTTCCAATAAACATGTTTCTCTGCATTTATCTCCGCATTAACACGTGTCTGTAGCAATTAATACTTTGTTCCAGTGGTGAAAAAGGCGGGGGTAAACATAAATAAAGATATTTAATCATTTTAACAGTTTGAAATTTTCTACATGAGGCCATCATCAAAGGCTGTTCTGACTGATATATGGTCATTTGGCTACAATGGATGAGTGTTTGTTTGTTTGCACATTTGTGTTTAGCATCCATACAGACACAGGGTTCATGGCCGAGCTCTTCTGCAATAAACACAATGAAGAAACGGCTCAGCAATGCCAGAATGACAGCAGAGATGAGCCAGTGTAATTGGACAGCTGAGACCAGGCGATAGCCAGTAAAAAAAAAAAATCGATATAAAGCACCAGGTTTCTTCATTTACATGGCATTGTTAGAGTAGGGGTCGATACGCATAGAGAAAACAAAGCAAAATGGTTTCATATAGAGCAGGAATAAAATAAAAGTCAAATTCTCCCATGGTCTTCTCTCAAAGGCACAGCTCTCAGACAAAAAACACCAGCATCTCCATATTCACGCAGCCCAACGGGTATCTTTAGAGAGGGTGACAACAACGGCACATTTGACACTTTTGACCAAACTGACAATTAAGCTGTGACTCAAACTGTTCTTGTTTGTATCGACTGTCTTGTATAGAAGACCGGTAGGGTGGCCCCCATTCCTGCGTCCTCCTGGGTGCACAATTAGTTGGAGGCTCTTTAACCCGAATGAGAACGGAGGACCACATTCGCATCATCAGGTGAGGGAGTCCAACTGAGCTTGAACCACCTCTAACTGCAAAACAGGAAACAGAAAATAAGGTTGACCATTAAACGCCGCTTAGCCGAGCTATCATGGGCAAGAAGCAGTCGAAAAGAAGCAGAGTGAATTCCCACTGACCTTGTTGTAGAACTCCAGTAACTCCTGGTGGCTGAACTGTACAAACAGCTTCTGTGGACACTGGAAGACAAGGCGCTCAGTGAACTTCAGCTTTACAGTTACAAAAAAAAAATCTGACTGAATTTGACTTGACTGAAAAAGACCACATACATAGCAAACCCAAATAATTAACATAAACACCAGCATTCAGAACAGGCGCCGACTTCATTCGCTTGTTTGCTTGACAGATATTTTTATTTTGAAGACGCACTTTGCTCTAGTAAACGACCACACTTTTACACACGTAACCTGTTATCTAAGTTACAGAAGCCCCTGAAACATCAACGTAGACACACGGCTCCTCGGCACATCGAAGCTGTTCGCCATTACCAAACATCTCCGGTCATCTCAAGGAGACAGCTCTGCACAAGAGCGAGAATCGTGCACATTCTCCCGTGTCTGCGATCACATCAAATAATCATGCATTCTGACCGCCATTACCACGTTCAGTCGTTAACAGAAACCCTCTTCTCAAACTGGCACTTCGGTCCCAGAGGGCTCAAGTCGCGGGGAAGGGGGGTGCGTCAGAACACATTAATAGCAGTGACATTAACAAGACCCTGCATTATCATCCACAATTAAGAGCAGAGGGAGGAAAATGTCACCTTTAGTACAAGTGGCCTCGACATGTGTTAACAAGAAATGTAGGGTAGATGCTGATTTGAACCTGGTCCACTGCTTTGTTCATGCGTAACTCACAGTACAGTACACAGAACTCCATATGTAAACACTAGGTTGATTCATCTCCCACACATTTAAACAGCGTCTGTAATTCTGTAATAACAACATACTAGAGCGGTGAGTTTGTAGAACGTGAAAAGATAAGGGACATTCCAACCAACCAACCAACTTCAAAAACCACTTGTTCCGACCGGAGCCTATCCTGGAGACACTGGGCGCGAGGCCGAAGGGATGGGAAGGGCACACACACCCTGGACAGGGCGCCAGTCCATCGCACGGCCACAAGTAGGTACCCAGGCACACAGCCGGGCGAAGACACTGGAGTGGAGCAATTGCAGGGCAAGCAGTGACGTTCCTTAACAAAAAAGTCATCCATCCATCCTAACCATCAAGCTGTAAATTAATATTATGTATTACTGTATGCCTCATCAATTTTGTTTTTTCCCCCCAATTACATTTTTAAAGGCAACGTGAGACCGTACCTATATAGGGTCACGGGGGGGTCAGGTTGTCAAGGTTTCACTGCGTTGACTGGATGGAAGATGATCTTACTCTCTTACCTTTCACCTAAGGAGATTTCATAATTTTATAGGCTGTTACTTTTTTTTGCTGGATACTCTCCAGTGTAAAACCTCTTTGAGCTGAGAAGTTTTTTTTCTGGCACATGTATTTAAAAAATGCAATATGCCCCAACGCTTCCTCCATTCTATACCCATATTCTATTCTACAATGACAACAGCTAGCCTTAGAAAGCTTCCCCCATATATTGTATCCACAGCTGCTCTGGCCACGTGACACTTATTATGGGATCGTTTGGATGGATCACGGAAGGTTCTACAGATAAATACCTTAATCTGACTTGGAGAAATTGTGAGCTACACAGCCATGAATAATTACCGATGCTCATTCCCAAACAATGGGGAAAAAAGCAGGCCAAATAAACTCGTCAAGGGCGCTTCTTAGCATGTAGCAAGCTATAAACCTGCTCATCTCTGATACCCTTGTCTTTCCCGTGCTGCTTGAAGACTGACAATCTTTAGTAGACACGGTTTTAAGAGAAATGGATTAGGGAGGTATTCAGAAACGTGTTTAAAGCTGGGGTGTTTTCCTGGTGGCACTGCAATTTGGGGTCAAGAGTCTCCGGGAACACGTATTTAAGCGTCTGTGAGTAATTCGAGTGAGTGGGACGCTGTATTTGCAGCAGGAGACAAATTCACTGGGGGCGTCTTGGCACAGAAGCTTACATGGAATTTGACACATCTGGGGTGATCCTGATGAGCGAAGAGCAAAGAGACAATGCTCACATTAAGGCTGGAAACCCAGTGAGGGCAGGAAGTGGTGTGGGGACATTACTCTGCTGCACCTGTGTTGTACCGCATGGCATTAAACAGCAAGAGTGCAGAAGCCTAATGGCATTTCCGGACCAAACACAACCTTGGCTACAAGGCTCACTAGGCCTCCGGTGGACAACGCCTACACTGCCATCAGGCTGGATGGGAAAGGTTTATTTACAGTTTTTAAATTAAACATCAGATGTCAATTCATATGCTGACATTCATGCATGCAGCACATGCAGCAGTAGATGTGTTTTATTCCTCTTTCATCCCACAAAGAGAAACATAAAAAAGCACTTCTCATGAATTATTTGTTACTGTAGGTTAAAATTTATAGTATACAATTTTTTTTTTTTTAAAAACAGTTCTTGTTTGTGGTCCGTATCCTGGGTTCTGTCGAGAGCGTGGCTCTGATTACTGATTACGGGCCAGTAAGACCCCACCAATCTCTACACAAATTACATTTTATTGAATACAGGAGATCTGTGCAGAAATCATTATCCATAAAATGGAAGGGGGGGGAAAAAAAAAAAAAAAAAAAAACGTCCCCACTGAAATTTGTGTCCATTGCAGGGTGGTGATTTATGTAGCCTCCCATAAAATGGTTTCATACAAGAGAAGGAACGAAACACAGCAACACAAGTTTTTAGACACTCCTACATAACCCAAGTTTTTGGAAGAACCCAATAATCAGCACGTTTGTAAATCATGGCTTTGAGCACAATATACCATTCCTAAGCAATTCTGCACTCTACAAGCCACAGTCCCCGGTGACCTCTGAGTAATTCACAGAACTGTGTCAATGGGAGTGTGATCAGATGACACCAGTGTAGTTGGGATAGTAGCACATTACACGCCAGGGCTACCGTGATGTTTGAGAATGGTTCGCTCCGCGTACCTCACACTCACGCTCACTTTTGCACGCATTCTTTCTCTCCAGAAAAGAACACGATCCAGGCATAAGTGGTTCATTTAACTTGTAGTTTCTTAACGATTATCTTGCCTACTCCCCTAATGCCTCTTCAATATTTTTAGAATTATACTATGCTCCTTCAGTTCGCTACCTTAATGTCGGCTTCTCTTTCCTAATCCACGATATTATTCTTTTAGCACGAAAGGCTCCCTTGGCTTGTTCTTAAGCAGAACTGTTTTAAATTGCTTCCTAATTAGAAATTCATAGAATGTTTTGTTTAATATTAATTTTTCCTCCCCCCTTGTGAATAATACTATAAGCTGTTTATCTCTGATATGGTTTTCACATGACTGTCAGACTGGGGACCTCAGTGAGAATCCTGCTAAAAGTGGTTAAAGCATAAGACAGCAAGTTCATCGTTGTGTCAAATCAGGACAAAAAGGAAATTTTTATCCTTACTTTCACTTTGATGCTTTTCGACTTTTCTATATGAAAAAGAAGCTTATTCAGACAACAGCAGCTTTTGAGTACCAACAGCACATGAGAAAAATGGATTAGTGACTACGGGGGCAGGCTTGATCCTTCAACAAAGAAAACTGTCATATCTAGCCATTTAGAACGGTAAGGACCTATATGACAGAACTATTATATACTGTGCAGGGTATAATTCATGAGTGTGAGCCAAAGCAGAATTCTATATGTATTATTATATCTTGTTATTTCTTCAAAGGGCCTCTAAGTTCAAAGAGTTATCCCTCCCCTGTAATTAGCATACATTTCAGATAGCAGAATAATCACGTGTAGTTGTCTTGTCAAAGTCTAGCGAAAATTTTGATGGAGACATGGCTGAGCTGTTGATTTTTTGGCACCTCACGACCTACTCCACAAACATTCTTAATTACGAATAAAATCATGAACTCCCGGGTTAACTCGTTGCCATGGACACGGAGCTCTCAAAAACCTCTCCTTGCAGTAGTGCCCTGTTGTCTCCATGTCGGCTCAAAATCGCTGCTTCCCTGGTGGATCTGTGCCTCCTTTCTTCCACTTGAAAGCTAGGTGTGCATGGACCCCTTTCAATACGACTTTTAGAGCCTTTTGCTCTATATTTCCCTCAACAAACCTTTGATGGTGTTTTGCAGTCTGCCAGTCCTACCTAGACCCTTCATGTGGAAGTGATGAACCCAAAAAGCGACCACAAATAAAGTTTTAAAATTTTCTTTTAAATCATTTTCCTCACATGCTGTTGCTCCCCACAGGGGAAAGATAAATAGGAAAAGGTAAGATAACTGGCCTTCACCTTGTGAAAATCAATTAGATGCATGTCTGCGTGTGTGTACACATGTTGGGAATTGACAGTAAAATAACAGCAGTCAGAGGGAAAATGACAGCAACAGACAAAAGGCTCGGGCAGAGAAATGGGGAGTGCATTTTCAACACTGAAAGGAGAAACTAAAAAGAAAACGATAAACCACACATGATCAACTCCATCCACACAAATTATTGCTGCACAGTCACTCATTGACACTTTTCCTCGGTGGTTTTATGGTAAAATATTCATCTCATTTGCATGCCTGTGTATTTTACTGGAGGAACTTCAGAACAGCAGTTTGTTTCTCTGTGTGATGTACGGCCAGTAATGAAACATTTGTCCTCAAAAGGTATGACAGGGTGGTCTCGCAAGCAGGCCATCGCAAGGCGGCCTGCCAAAGGGTTGATGTTTCCTTCCTGCTGTCTGGGTCCAAAAAGCTTGCTACTCAGATACATCTAGTACTGTTAATAATAAGAAAAATAATAATAATAATTATTATTATTATTGAGGGGGCGTGTGGGTGTGGCAGATTCAGCCGGTGCCCGCTGTGTGGTGGGTCTGGGGTTCGAGCCCTGCTTGGGGTGCCTTGCAGCAGACTGGCGTGCCATCCAGGGCGTGTCCACTTCCCCTCTTCGGCCTTGCACCCTGTGTTACCGGGTTAGGCTCCGGCTCGCCACGATCCCTCTTTGGACAAGCAGTTGTAAGACATTGGTTGGTTGGTTGGTATTATTATTATTATTATTATTATTTTTACAACTATTACTTTGTTTAAGAACTTATAAGTTTACCCACTCAGACAAGCTCCAAAATCTAAAAGTCTATAGGGTGTAATTTTGGCTGTGGTGTAGTAGAAGGAACTCCCTTTCTCCCTCAGAACTGCTAAATCATTTGTAGCATTCAAGAAAGGTCTCAAAAAAATCTTTCTGGACCAACTTCTCTCCTGATGTCCTAAAAGCTACATAAATTTGGATCATAGCCTCCATCATTATCATCTTTGCATCTCCTGTATCAGTCAAACTAAAGGTGCTTTGGTAATCATGTGTCTGGTTCTAAAGGTCTTTGTCCGTTGTAAAATGCACTTTTGTGTACCCTGATTTTTACTTTGTTTTGGAGAAAAGCGTCTGCTAGATGAATAACAGTTCAGGTCCCCATGAAAGGAGTGGCTGGACTGCATAAACATGCCCATACACTGCAGCTGGCGATGTGCTTGCTGAGGGTCAATACAGATGGAGTAGGTCTCCAGACCCACAGACGCCAATGGAGCCTCCCATGTCCTTGCCACAATGGCAGCATTGTGAGTATTGCTTTGTAAAAGCGAGTAGACTAAACTAATAATAAACGCAAATAAAAGAACTATTTAACTAGCCAGCCATGACACCATAACCCAAGAGTTACAGTAGCCTACTACAAAAACCCTCAGGCTACTGGTGATTAGATCAGTCTGGTACTCATTCCTCTCCTGAGGCCTCTATGTAAATCCTCATGACACAGCGAAGAACAGGAATCTGGCAGAATGCTGCTCCATGCCGTACTTCACTAAATATAATCAGTTTAACTTACAAGAAAACAAGAGGAAAAAATAGATTTATAATGACAGAGAGAACAATTGGCAGCCAGGCGCAGTTAAATGCTCAAGTGCGGATTCTCCACCAAGTTTGTCATGAACGCCGAGAGCCTGGAATCCCACAAAGGACTAGCCGACACTGTCATGGTAACGTCAAAGCAAAAACAAGCCAGCCTCCCCATCGAACAGCCCACCCGGCCCCGCCCCACCCTGGTCAACAAAGTGTGATGAACGGCTACCCGGCTGAAACATGACGAACATCTTCCGGAGCTGCTGATGTTCTCCAACACAGCGAAAACAAGGGTGTGTTCATCAAGCTGCGTCTGCAAGTCTGGGGAAAGTCTCTGTCAGGGCAGTGATGTCTACTTCCCTTTGTTTTCCTGCGATACGCTACACGGATGGCTTTAAGAAATATAAACGGAATCTCAAGCAGCCTCTTGAGGGCCAGCAGCAGTGTACCTTCAGACAGCGGAGGCAGCTAGATTACAGATATCTGGCTGCCGAGGTAATTGCTGGGGGCTTGCAGGTTGTTACCTTGCCAGCCATCTCTTTCGATTCCAAATCAGCCCCCCGCTATCTTCGATTTTAATGTCATGTTCTTTCAATGAGCGGAAAAACTTCCCTTCGGGCACGTAAACAGATAAATAAAGACAAAACGCAGTGGTTTCCCTCCGCTGTCCCCGGCACCTGTGGGGTTCTGCCATGACACCTTTGTCTCAGTATGAATAGTAACAGAGACACTGCGCGGGAAAGGCCACGCAGGCCGGCACCCATTGCTTTTCACACCTTTGTCTCTGCTGCGATGGTGTCCTGGGGGCAGAATGCCATCTCCTCGGTAAACATGGGAGGGGTCGGCAGGAGGCAGGCATCCATCCACCCGCTGCAGAATCGAAGTGACGTCCGCTGAAAGCCGGGCCAAACTCATCCCCCCTAACGCGCCACCGTTTCTACGAGGCCCAGCTGGGCTCCCGCCTTTGCGCAGGACACTTTAAACAATGACAAACAGGACACGGTTTATGGAAGTCAAAGTAAACACAGCTTGCAGGTCTTGCTTCAGAAACCATAAAGTGGTTTGGGGGGAGTGAGCGAAAAGGAGCCGCAGTAAAGGAATGGGTCTCATGGCCGGAAAGATCTACTGCTGTACCCTTGACTGGGGTATTTAAGCTGAAAAAGCATCAGGAAAAATGTACCACTTTGATGTAATTGGGAAAAAGTGTGAAATTGCGTGCTGCACAAAGCACTGTTGATAACAGCAACAGCTAAATTAAATAAAGCTGTAAACATTCTGGGAAGCTGAAAGAGTTTTAAAATCAACGGCGTGCAGAGTGAGCAAAAGGAACAGCCCCTAGGTGAAACTGAGGCCGACTAGCGGAAACCAGGAGGGAAAACAAAGAGCGTGCCATCGGGGCTGGCCACAAAGCGAAGAGGAAGTCCCACGTCCCCGGGTGCCCCCCTCCAGACCCCTGCGGTCCCATCGCCACAACAGCCCACATCCTCTATTATGGCAGCAGGCCGCACGAAGGGCCGCTTCGCTCTGCTGACAACACGGGAGTCACACATCCGGAACCGCAACAAGAAGAGAACCCCCTGCAAGGCTCAGCCACAATGTCATAGTGAAACCGAGACTGAAAGCACATCCAAGGTACTCGTCTGGTCATTTCCATTTTGGATTAAAGAAAGACACAGAGGGAGGTGGTTCGAGGCAAACAAACAGGTCTGACATTGTGCCACTGATGGCTGTTGCCTCACCCACTACTTCTCGTACTCGTATTTTGTGCATTCACCATGGCAGAGTAGGACAACCAGGCTACCTTTCAGGGTCTGCTCCATCTCACACTGGAGCATCCTCTGACACATTGAGCCCTACCTAGCCCTCTTACTGTTGCCACCATAAGCCAGCTATGGTACAATCAAGGTACCTCTCCATGACAGCTCATTACTAAAACATCATAACTGAGAAATGTAAAAAAAAATTAAGTGGCATAAAGAGAGCCATTTGGCTCATCTCAGTCCACCATTCTGCATCTGAGTGGGTCTTTTTCCACAGCCGGAAGAAAACGGAGTTCATCACTGCTCCGTCAAGGTCTGTCACCACTGAGACGCAGGCTGGCTGGTAAGAGAAAGCCTTCACACGTCACAGTTAGAGCCGGGGCCCCCATCCTCAGCCTTTGCCCCCATTGTGCCTTGCCTAAACTTCTGAAAGGGTCCTTCAACACAATGTCAGTCAGGGCTGTCAGGGACCAGAGAGATTTCACACAGAGGCCGTTGTTCATTCTTCATCTGTCCGACTGACATTTATAATGACTGAGGTCTATGGGATCTGATCAGCAATGTACTTTCCCATGAGGCCCCCTCAAAATGACACCAGTTCACACTCCACCCTTGGTCCCATAAAAACCTTCAAGAGTGTTTTCATCCTCATCTGGTTTAATCAATATCACGAACACATAAATACTCAGTGCTATGATGCTTCAAGTTGCCTGGATACTCCGGGATAAACAGTTCCCCTTGAGCCATCATGGCTGGCGGCAGCAGATCCCAAGTTCCAATACAGCTTCCCAGAATCAGGCTTTTTCTTCTTCTTGCTCCAGCAGCAAAAAAAAAAATCTGGTGTGCCACATGAGAGGGAAGCACGGCCGCAGCGGTAAACGGGTTGGAGCCGGGTTCCATCGTTCTCAAAATAACCCACCCTTGTTTACCATATGCTGTGGGCCCGGTGAAAGCACGGGGGCTTCTAGGCGTTCAAAGCTCCGCGTGTCTAAGGTGGGGGTGGGATCCAGATGTCAGACCAGAGAGCGGGTTATAGGCTTGCCCTTCATTTACTTACAAACATCACACAGAGACACCCACACTGCAACAACATTACACACTTGGCATCTGGTTCTTGGCCACGGTTAAATCTCCAAAACTAAGTGTTTTACATGTGGTGGGTGATGTCCTAGATACATGCAAATTAATAACGTATGAGCTTTATTTTCCTTTGATAAAGAACTTGGAATAAACTTGTGCATCTGTTCATGTTTTTTTTTTTTTTTTTTTTTTTGCCAGTAACTTTCTAAATATAGATGCTGGAATAAGGAATTATTCGCATCATAAATTATGCATGGCTGGCAGTAGGACTCAGTGCAATCAAAATAAGTTCTGATAATTTTCATTGCATTCAGTGAACTAACCATTCGCCTTGCATTCATGCAGTTTATTCCTTTTGCAAATATAGACATTTAACACATGGAAGAAGTTAAAACTGAAAAATTTATTTTTGTACAAATTTAAGCTCCCCCCCATTTGGGTAACTTTTCATGCTTGAATTCTTAAATCTCACATTTCATTATGATGCAACTATAATCAAATAAATCATTCGGCAACAATTTATCAAAACACAAATTATCTATATGGATGTCACGAAAGAAGGTGGTCATTCAAGAACATTAACCATTCCTCTGGGTGATATATTTACAAGAATACATTTGTAATCTATCCATAAATCCCTAGGTATGATTGCAAATGCATTAAATATAGAATTCATTTACTGAAAATGTTCTAAAGCATAAATGCTCTGAATCCATTAGGGCTCAAATGTAAACGGCACCACATAAAAGCCGGCCCGTGTTTGTTTTGGAGAAACATACGAACGGGTGCTTTGCTCACTGCTTCAATTCTGATGTGTGGATTCAATCAGCCCTGCAGCTTTCAGCCTGGTAGGTTTATCATGAGCCACCGCAGCCACGAGGCCCCCAAAAGAGAATTCCTCATTCTGTCATTACAATGTTTGTTTGCTTCGTTTTCTGGCTTACCGTCTCAAAAGATGATGCGTCTCATCTAAAAATATATATAAATAAATGCTTAAGAGTATAAATAAGGCCTACGCTTCCCATTTCCCGTGATGCACCTCATTTCCATAACGCAGTGCTCACAAAGGGTGGCTGCCCTCATTAAGACACCAGCGATGGAGCAGATTAGGGACATATTTGCATACAGGAACATCTCGCGGTATGTTTTCCCCCCAAATTTACCAAAAGTGGAGAAAACAGGACACAAACAGGAAAAACATGTAAAATGCATACTCTAAATTATGGAGACCTTAAAATATTTAGCAGATGCAGCAGCAGATGTGACGCAGAGAGAATGACCTTCTGTTAATTAGTGAAAAAGCAAAGAATTCCCCTGGCCTGGGCAATACCACGTGAAGAACATTGTGCTGCTACACCCCGGCGGAATGGACAGCCCCCAGCCGAAGCAACACTCTACTATGGTCCTCCAGGAGGGGAGCAAACAGTCCTGCTTCAGCACATTGCTCTCACACATAGTCCAGGTGTACACCTCCAGCAAACTCCTAAAACAGCTCCCACTTCCAAAATTGACCCAAATGGGCCATGCTCTTCCTCCTCCATTCCCCATCACACCGACAGCCATCCCACACGAGTCGAAAGCAGAATCAACAGCAAATCGGAAAGGTTTCACTCATTACTCAAAACCCATTACGTAGAACAGATGTCTAGAACCACCTCAAGAAGGCTTACTCTGAGCAATCTACACACCATCTCCTCTATGATACTATTAGTAACATCATAATCACCATATTAATATTAAAAAGAAACACTGGAGCAAGTACAGATAAGATCATGTCATATAATCAGTAATTATGTTTCATTAGGTAAGAATAGTAATTATTTGTGTAATTGCTTAGCAGATGGTTTGACTCAAGCTGATTTACATTATTTAAATATATTAAAATTAGATTCCGGTTACAACAACCAAGATACATACCTGAGGCCACTACACCTTTAACCACCACTATGCCTCCTATTTAACAATAAAAAAAAAAAAAAAAGGGGGGGGGGCAGGATCTCACAGACTCCAGGTGGTAAATACAGGTGTTGCCAAATGAATTTCACTAGCAAATGTGTATTGTTTTGCCAAACCACAAGAGGAAAGCTATAAACAAAACCAGGACCACTTTATTTTTATACCACAAACAGTCAATATTTGACATCATGTCCTTGGGGAAGGTGGGAAGTGGTGGAGTGTCTTGTGTCGGCTGGGAAAGCGCGGAGCGTGGCGAGATCGGCGAATCTGCCCGGTAGCGGCAGCGGCGTACCTGGGGGCTCAACACGTTGCAGCGTTTGTTGACGCGACTCCTACCTTTCCACGCAGCGTTCGTTGTTCTGATGTTCAAAAGGGCCTTTTCTTATCAACAAAACAAGTCTCTGTTTCGTACACTGCAGCTGCATCTCCGCTGTTATTTTCAGTGTTACTCACCGTTCCCGATCAAACGTTCCTATTTCGGGGGATATGTTTATACTGTACAGCCTGTACTTCCAACTAAGTAACTTTAAAATGCATTCAATTTACAAAATGTTAGTGAACAGCCCTTAATTTCTGCTGCTCCTAAAATAGCTCCGTCCTGTTGCATTGACCTGATACAGGTAACCTTAGATATTTTCCTGCTTCAGACGGTATTAAGGTATGTAGAGCACTTATCGCAGGTGGCAAAGAGTAAGTGCGATGAGATATGAATAAACTCTCAGATTTCTCTGAAATTTGTTTTGCGTCTCAGTAACTATCTACGTACATGCTTTGAAACCGTATAATACTAGGAGCGTATTTTTTCCCCCGAGAAACTACTTAATAGTGAGTATTTAGAGTGAGGAGTTATCAAAACAAAAAAGGGAAAAAAGATAAAGTTTTTGACAGATTTTTCTTCACTTTGGGGAGCTGTATAGTGTGATGGTATTGCTCTTGGAGTCAAAGGTTGCAGGTTCAGGTCTCACCTCCAGCTGTAGTACCCTTGAGCAAGGTACTTACCTTAAAAACTGCTCCAGTAAAAGTTACTCAGCAGTACGAACGAGCAAATAATCGTAAGTAGCTTAACGCTCTAAATCGCTTTGGAGGAAAGTGTCAGCCAAATGAAGTAAAGTAATGTAAAAACACATTTTCCAGTCAGTCTCAGTCCTCTTTCAGCGCTGTTTACAAAATGGAAGGCTGCTGAAATTCCACACCGTGTTGGAGAACGAGTTGGCTCTTGGCCTCTTACCATGTCGGAGATGGAGACAGCTCCTGGCCTCCTACCACGCTGGAGATTGAGACAGCCTTTGGGCCTCTTCGCGAAAGGCACTGCCAGGTCCAGTGACAAAGGATGAGCGTGTTTAAAATCTTTAGAGCCCTGCAGCAAGCGCCAGCATCTGACAACATTCAAGGAACTCCTTGATATGGAGTTCAAAGTATCCTCCCTATCGCATCGCTGTGAAAACAAGGCTCTTCGGCTGATAAGAAATACACACAGACAATTGAAGTGCTCAGACAAAAAGCATCTGGGATGAGTCACAAACTGCAGCTCTGAATACAGTACAATGTACTTATTGAACTTTCACATGACGGTCATAATTTAGCGAAACACTTGTTATTATGCTGCCTGCGTATGTACATCGCACTGCATGTTTCCATAAATACATGGTATACATACACACAAACACCTTCTCCAGATGCGCCAGGTATACATGCTATGCTTTGTCCTCATCTTTTTTGCACGATTGCAGATTCCTCCCAAATCAAATCCAATGACATAGCTGCCCTTCAAACAACAGAAACCTGATGACTATCTTGGGAATGCCACCGGTCCCTAAATCTCAAGCAGACTGCTTCATTTAGTATCTTCTCCAGATTGGTCTCGAGTCATGTCCCGAAACTAAACTAGCTTATTCTGAACCAGTACACACCCCATTGTGGAACCAGTATCAATGGTCAGAATTGGAAGCCGAGTTCCTGCAAGGACTCAGGATGAACTCCTGTCCAAAACCCAAAATCCCTTGAATTTCAACCAGCCAGCACATGGTACAACTACTGAAATGTACTTCTGCGCATCATTAGTTACCTAAAACACTGCCTGATTAAAGTGCAAACAGCAGATATTTGCAATTAAATGTGCTGAATTTTGGCTAAGAGGGTCAGTGAAATTAATGAAATGTAAATGTAATTTATTCCATGGCAAATCTATTTGCGATGGTCTATAGAGAGCCTCTGTGACAAGCGGATGATTTTTAAAAAAAAATAAAATAAATTAAATTAAAAATGTGTGTCAGCCATAACACTGTACACCCAGTAGAAGCTCTGCCTCTTTTTTCCAATATTTGCCAGTCCCCACTGTATGCAAGCTGACGTGCTTATGACACAAACTGAGGTTCAACTTCATTCCTGTATTTTATGGATAAGTAAGTAGGCAGAAATTGCCTTCTTTTAAGTGCCTTTCCGGCACAGCTGTGACTAAATGGATTCTGGGAGGTTCTGATGTAACGGTGAGAAAACCGCCTAGCTGGAGTAATTGCCAGAAGCCAGAGTTTTCTCTCTCCCCTCTATTTTTATCTCTTCATTATGCTCCACACACCAGTGTGCCTTGTTTAGGGTTGCAGGGCTGGGGGTCCTTATCGAGGTTCACAGCACCCCCATTAAACCGAGTTGTCGGGATGCTGTCAAAAACCACCCTCCCTCTCTGCCACCCTTATCCTCATCCCAGCACAATAAAGTTGACATACAGTCTACTTGGTTGTTGAATTGTTTTTTTTCCCCCGAGTTTCCAAAATAATAACAGACTTAACACTAACGGCCTCTGTAAATGACAGAGCAGAACAGCACAAAGAGAGAGAGGCCTATACAAACTTCGGCTGTTGGGACACCGGTGCCTTGACACGTCTGTGTATCCAAGGCGAGCGAGGCAGAGAGTTGGGGAGGTGCTCGCTACGCTTTGTTAAAACATACCGGTAAACTGGTACCAGGCACTTCAGGCCCCACGTCTTCTCCTTCACGCTGATAGCAATCAGCCATCGACACAGAGTCCGATGGAGGTA
Organism: Scleropages formosus; assembly: GCF_900964775.1. NCBI lineage: Eukaryota > Metazoa > Chordata > Actinopteri > Osteoglossiformes > Osteoglossidae > Scleropages > Scleropages formosus. Next base: position 17,511,903 of record NC_041822.1, read on the forward strand.
GAGCAGATTTAGCAAGGGGAGCCTTGAGAATCCCCATCCGTCTGAAAAATCGGAGCGCTCGGAGGCAACCGCAAGCCTAATGGATAGATAATGAAAAGACGGCTGGCGTGAGGAGCGACACGCAGTGAGCAAAAACAGCCGTCGCTCAGCACGTCCTTGGGGCACCAAAGTACACCGAATACCCCATTTCCTGGGTTCATTCCTCACCTGCTTCTGTTTCATCTCTCACTGTGATACACCACAGGACGCTGTCGGAAAATAAAATGAGTACGGTACCCCAAGGGCAAGAATCGATTAACAAAGGCGGAAAAGAAAAACTCTTATTCAGGTTAATATATATGAAAAAGGTTGTTTTTTTTATTATTAAAATGTACAAGTTTCACTGCTTTGAGTACACATTTTCACTTAATGGGATATTAATAAATCAAAAGTTTTATTGCGTGAGCTCGGAGCAGGCTTCACTGCTGTAGCTTTCAGTTATAAGCCTTCCATGTCATTTAACTGGATGCTCTACTAAAGGGCTTCTGGTCTGGTATCTCACTACACTCTACAACAGTAGCACAAAAAGTACAAATCCCAATTTCATCCTGCACTACGCTGCAATACTGCAGTAACAAATGGCTCTACTGCTTTTGTACCACAGAAGAACTTACACAAAAAATACAGATCTCTTATTTTTTTTAACAAGATTAAAATTCCATTCAGTAAGATAAACTATCGTGGTTCAAGCCCAAGGCAGCATAAATCTAGAAATAATCTTGGGCACTCTGCATGACTGCTAAGATGGTTTTTCTGAACAAGTAAAAACATGTTCATCGGAAAAAGGTTAATCAGAAAGTGGTTATAAAACCCCGGAGGCTTAGCACAGAGGAAATCCCGATGTATTTATCGTCAACTGTCCAAACACCAAAGGCTGACTGGTTTAAATCCCTAAGACTGGACGTGCTTTAAACAGGTGAGAATCACAGGCCCAGGGGGAAATAGAGCAGGAAAAATATATTTGATAACAATCATGAAGAAACACACACACTGAGAGCTTCTCATACTAAGCTGACATACTGGCAAAGGCATGAGAATACACGCATGTTTTATACATGTTTTTCTGTGTGTATCTGCGCTTCTGGCATATATGCACGTGTGCTCTGTTTGTAAGTAGGCAATAAGACGGTGATGAAATGGGATTTTAAAGATTCGGGGGGGGCTACAGGAGTTCTGCAGAATGGGCTTGTAGACTGTAGGAAGAGGTTGACACTGGCACTCATCCAACAGAAAGAACAGATAATATCATGCTTCATGTGAATAATTTCTAGCATGCGGTGACAAGCACCACACTGACTGCAAAGAAAAAACACATTATTTTGTTTTTAGCATAAATATTACGCATTAATATACAAAAACATAGAGCTGTGTTTCACCCTTACTGAAATTTCATTTAAACACATTTAGCTTTTTTCTTTACTATATGACATGTCATTCATTCTTAGTTACAGATCAGATCTTGAAAAGTGGAGCTGCCAGAGACCAGGATCTCGGTGGGTCAGGACTACCAGTTGCTCCATGGAGGTTTATATTCCCTGTACAACAGAGCCTTTTTTCTCATACTATACTATGTAATTGCAAACCACGGGGGGGAAGTGACATTAAAGCAAACCCTGCTCTCCCATGTTCATATCAAGCCTCTCAACACGAAGGAAAAACAATAGTTAGTGCCTGACGGGTCTTCAAGGAGCCAAACCCAAAGCTGAGCCCTGTCTAGTGTTGGCCTCTGTAGCAGCCCATTTACTTTGACCAAAGGGGGTCTGTTGGCTTTAGAAATCATAGCGGCTATCCAAATAAAACCACCCAGAGAGAGCCTTTAGAACATATATAACAAGGTCACAATCAAGTTACCTGGGTAACTCTTTCTGGCTAACTTTCAGCCTGTCATATGCAACACCGAAAAGAGGAAATTCACAAAAAAGACCCTTCTTATGACATGTTAGTTGGAGAGAACCTGATTGTTCTAAGCAACAAAGTCAGATTTGCACTCAACTGGGGAGAGGGGGGGGGACGCTTTTATCTGAATCGAGATGAGCGAAACACAATTGACAAGGCACAGCTTAGCAGGTTAGCAAAAAACGAGTATGCATCACAAACCGATGGATCATGGCATCGTTTCTCCAGCAGCCATGAAAAGCAACTCCCAGCGTACATTTGGATGAGGTCAGAGGATGCATGCCCGGGCTTGTGCCTTTGTACAATGATGAAAAACAAAAAAGACAGACAGACAGACAGAAAGCTACGCTCATCATCACCCTACTTTCAGCTTTTTGCTTTCGTTCACTGCAGACTAGCGATCTCCAGCGCTGGCGCAAACCGCCGTCCCTCCCCAGCACTCCATGCCGGTCCGCTTTCAGGAACGGCGCACGCGCTTCCAGCAGGCCGGGCCATCTGGCGTGTCGCTAGCACCGGGCCGCTGGACAGGAAGCTGCCGCGGACTCCAGTTCCACGGGGGTCGGTTGCTAGGACACTGCTAGCCAGCAGTGAAGCATTTTAAGACGGAACAGTTGGGAAATACGCTAAGCGTAAAAGCTGAGAATGTATATCACGGCCCTTTCAATTTATGACATGGCATCCATGCCCCCCTCTCTACCCCACTGTGAGCAACACAGGCAAAACTGCAACATGAAGCAGCTGGAGTGCAGGGTTGCTTGGGATAGCTCACAAATATTGATTATTTATTTGATCCCTGATGCATTGTTTTGCTGATGCTTTAATCCAGTGGTGTCAAAGACATTCCTCAATGGCTCATCTGTATGCAGGATTTTGAAACGAGCACCCCCCCCCCCCCCCCCCCCCCCCTTAATTCATTAATTGGCAAAATTCAATGTCATTTATTTGTTCATCTACCATTAATTGAAACAACTAAGCAGGGAAATTAAAAACAAGCATGCACATGTTCCCCCATATAAAGAAACTGACTCCTGCTACAGCCCAAAGTAATTAATACTGAAACGTGAACCGCTAACCTGAATACAAGTCCGCTTCCTTAACCACTACTCCACCTGCAGCAGGATAAGACGAACGTGGCATCAAAACGAAACTCATCTTTAGTACTGTTTCATGTGTCAATCAGTCCAAAAGCCCGGTGGACCACTCAAATTCTGCAAACAAGTACGTCGGATATGACAAGCTGTTAAACTGCTAATGAACTCAAAGATCATTAAAACCTGGCTCCAGTATTTGATCATTAAAAGACAAAACCAAAAGGACCGCACCGATCCCTTCCACATATGCTCAGGTACTTGGGATGTACAAGAGGCCCTACAAACTTGCACATGTTAACAACGGAACAATCATAAGGAGGCGTCTTCAAAGCAGATGGCTAATTAGCACAGCCATGTAAACAGCGCCTGTACCGCGTAGGTAATTTACTATGGATATTATGGTTTCTTCAAGGTTCATCCTACATTTTGTGTAGTGGAGCTCAACAGAGAGCGCAGAGCTGCTTCCATAAAAGACATCAGTAAAATAAACCCCAAGAATAGTTGTGTGTGTTGAAGTACTTTTCTCATTCTTTTCCATCTAACACTGTATTCAAGGTTTGGAAAATTTTGAACAACTGCAATTTCTAGCTATCTAGGGCTATCTGTCTACAGCCTGTGTATTTGGGAGCCTGCTGACAATTGAGTCCCAAATAGCTACAATGACAATATCTGTTGTTTGGAACTTAAACATGTCACTTGTATGGGGGGGGGGGGGGGGGGGCGGTGATGGCTTCACTGAGGAGCATCATCTGCGAAGGATAAAAGCACTTTGGTTGTCGGGCAGGCGGTTCAGACAGCGTGGTGTTCCACAGGCAGGCCACAGTGGAGCCTGATGAACTGCTTCTGAAGAAAGTTCTGTTCTGAACCCATTTCAGGTGCCTTTGGGAAAAAAACATTTCTTTGCACCAAGCAACTTGCAATAAAACTCAATACACATTTCGGTGCCTTGCGTTTCCTTGCCGAATTCAGTTCCTTATTTTATTAAAATCACACGTCTTATGTTTAAAAATGCATTTAAATGTATTTACAAGTTCACTCACTGGCTCAATTCAGTATATAGCTGTATCTTGTAGGCTTACTGGCAGGCTGACCAAATTGAGCACCGAAGCTCCCTCATATCTGCAATGAACCCATTTCCCTTCAGCGCTATATAACAGCCCAAGCTTCATGGAACTGAGACCTACATTTTTCCCTGGGCTGAACAGCAGCTTGACAATGAGTTACAATGTCCTTTAACACTGAAATGCACTGAACTGTCACTCTCACTCTTCTCCCACTTCCACTAGGGACTGGATTTTGGGGGTGTTAATCACCTCATTATTATGCATCACAACTTCACTGTGTAAAGATCTGGTGTTGTATCAGTTGACACGCATAACAGAAACCATTTTCTTTCCATTCCATTATGCTTCCCACCCACTCTGCAGAACTGCAAACTTCCAGACAAAAGTCCATCTTTGCTTCTCCTCACGCTATTCTCTTTCCTCTCTCCCTCCTATTTTTCGCAGTCGTCCACAAATCATGCCACCAGCTAATGGGGATGAATCCTACATGGGAAGACACTTAGATCACAGCCCAAAACGTGCCGAAAGAGTACAAAGAGGACACACAGACACTTATGTGGACATATCTAGAACAATTCACCTTCCTTAATAACTAACTGCTATTCTTAATTATATTACTATTATTATCATGATCCATCCACCCACTCAATATCAATACCCACTGGTCCAAAGCAGGATCACAGTGCATATCCCAAAAGCATAGGGCATAAGGCAGAGTAGAACACGGATGGGTTGCCAGTCAATCTCAGGGCAATCACACACAGTCATTTATTCACATATACACACATTACATTTATATTTATTCATTTAGCATATGTCCTCCAAAGTGACATACAATAATTACTATGTATAGTATTTTAGCTGATACCTGTAGCCAAGGCAAATTACAATGACAGATACAGTATATTACAGTAAGCTTACTACAGTTATTTACCAATCACAGCAGCAGAACAATAGAACAAAGAAATGCATATATACACACACACTATGGGCAATTTAGAATCACCAGTTCACCTGAAACATGTCCTTGGGGTGTGGGAGAAAACAAGAAAACCCAGAGGAAACCCACGCGAACATGGAGAGAACGTGCAAACTGCACACGGACCAAGCTGGATTCGAACCCATGTCCAAACCCGCAGAACATGAGGTTAATAGTTAAAGGCACTGGGCCACAGTGCTGCCAATTATTATTTTGATTTCATTATTATTACCACTATCATTACGGTGCTTGGGCTAAAATTGTATCCACGGTTACTTCTGATTCATTTATTCTGCTGGATATTTCTCTTTCGAAATTCACACTGGGAGCCTTCCTCAAGGCTATACCATCAGAGCACTAAGGTTTCAAGTGGGTGCCCTTAACCACTATGATTTAAACCGCCGTTACCAGCTGCAACTACCTGCTGACTACCACAAGCGCTCTCCAAACAGTACACATTCCTCTGGAATTTAAACCTGCTGTTGCTTAGTGAGAAGTCCAGTTTCTTTGGCTCATACAGCGCTGGTCCAGATGGGAATTTTTAGCAAGAGCAACATAACTGTCCAACCAGTCCCCAGGTTGGATGGCACACCACACACTGTCAGAGCGATTCCACTCTGCCGTCCCGTTGGCATGTCATCCCCGCGACACATAAAGGTCAGCTGTGCTCAGTGCTCATTAGAGCCCCCCCAGCTCTTCACGTCGCGCAGGGGACGAGGCGGGGCGGCCGAGGGCCGACAGTGGCCCGCCGCTGTCCTCTGGCTTTAATGAGGCACAGTTCAGACGCACAAAATGTGCCTCCGGCACTATGCTGCTGGAACTCCCTCTCAGCAGCAGCAAACGCCACAGGAAGAGAAGTCCAAATGAGGCAATGGCATTCGTGCAACATATTTACTCAAAATATTCCAGAGAAAATTTCGCTGCCAACCAATGCAGTGTATAAGGTGTTGTACTTATTTTGTTTTTTCAATAGTTCAGCCTTTGTTTGCCAAAATGGGACATAACAAAAAACAGGACATCTAATTCTTCCAGGACACCCACAATAAATTCTTTAGATTTCTTTAGATACCCAAGCTACTGTTTCAGGTTTGGCTCTCCATTATGCTGAATGCATTATTCACCAGGAACAATGTTCCTTCTCTTCCATCCAGAGACAGTGAGCCTTTAAGTAGGTAAACACACTGCTCTCTTATTCTTCACTGAGACGAGCATAAAGAGATGCTCTTAGAAGACCAATCAAATCGGTGAATTCCACAGCCCTACCCAGCTCACCATAAGAAGCTTCCAAAACCTTTTAATAAAGGGGTTGAAGAAGCCAGTCTGACTAGGCAGAAAGCTGGGCCTCTGCAGTTAATGATACCACACATTCCAACCCCCCAAAAAATGGAGTCAGAAAAGCCTGGCGCAACCATGAGCGTGCCTTATTAAATTAGCATATCACAGACTGAAACGCAAATGGAGCGGAAAGAAACGGTATTTTTTTCCTAGGCTTCGAGCACAGCCTTGTCATCTAGAAATGTATCCTCAAGATATAGACCCACAGTAACCACACTTGGCCACACACCGTATTTTAATTTTATGTTATACTTCATGCAGCCTTTATATGGGCAACATGCACTTACAGAGATTTAGCAGAGATATATAAACAATTTCTATTTATCGAGCACCTCCTCCTTCGGCGCTTACCGACTGCTTTCTTTGCACACTGCAAAGTTACCATCACCATTCACAACAGGCACATCCCACAGGTGTGTCGCACCTTTCACTTCTGGCAACAAGCGGCCGGCAAGTACTTGACAGGCCTGTAAGAGGCACTTGCGCTGTGGCCAGCTGGGACACCCCAGCAGTCTTAAACCCAATTAGATTCTGGTGCTGCAGAACTCCCTGCTGCAATGGCCACATGACAGGAAGCCTGAGTAGCTCACACTGGGAGCACAGAAGTTACTGGCTCAACCACTGGGGAACCAGAAGAGCCTTTCCTTCTGAGCACTCCAGACATTTCACTGCTTTACTCTCTAATGCTGCTCTTTAAGAAATTACAGGAAGGTACGATCCTCAAGAGTACAGCGGCAGGGCCACGAGCGAGACGTTAAATCTAACAGCCTTTCAGTCCCAACTCCACTAACTCCTCGCTGCACAACATCCGTTACCTGCACCAAGACCTTATCTAATACCGAAATGAAAGACAAATGACTGCATACAAGCCCCAGGCCTCCCACTAGGCACCTACAGAAGGAGCGCATGACCCGGAGGCACCTGCTGCAGACCATCAGCTCCACCGTGGAGTGGCATGCTGGGTAGCACTTAGACGAGCTTCTCTGGGACCAGGCCCCCCTAGCCCCACATTGCCAACCAGCTCTAGGGAGTAGCAGCGAGACCCCGGAGGAAGCATCAGATAAAGAAGCATCGGTTAAACATAACACGGGAGAGGGTGAGGCGAGGCAAAGAGAGGAGGGGAGTGGCAAACACGAGCCTGAAGCCAAAGGAAAACCCAGTGGACGATGCTACAGTGTGACAAACAAAAAAACACCCATCTGCCATGAGAGAGGCAGTACAATGCCCCGTAGCCAGCTGGGCACATATCACGTGCCTTCTCAATCGTAGTTACTGTCACAGTATCCGAGCAGACACTTTCAAACTTAATATTCTACCACGCTGGAAACACCTTTAATAAACCAGGGAGCTGCTCTTTACACATTTATCATCAGCCATGTCTCACTCTATCGGGGTAAGATCTCAGCTTCACCCTACTTGTGTCTGCTTATCCAACTGAATGTGTAAAGGGTGTGGGTTTCATATCTAATATAGACATACAAACAGATTTACATACATACACGGTGCACATATAATCGCAATACATGACATGTGACAAACACCACACTATGCAATATTCAGTGCGTTTAACTCCAAACACTGTGTGTGCTTGAGCGTGCGCGTGAATACAAGTGCGAGTGTTTGTATGTATGAGTGCGGAGTACCTAGAGCGCAGGCGAGCTTCCTGGGGGGATTAGTGCTACGCCAGGGGGCTGGGGAGCTCATTAAGAGCTCTCTCCGAGCCGTGCGGCAACCGGTCCCCGTGTGTTGTGTTAACCACCGATGTACAGGTCTGACCCCAAAACCGCAAGCTTCGCTCGGGCTGGGATTTAATACATGCAAAGTGTGTGTGCGCGTGCTGGATTACACCTTTACTGAGTAGAAGCACATTTCCTTGTCCCACCTCAAAGCTGGAACTAATCACTGTTTCCAGCATGTCTTTGCATAGTCTATTTTTCTTAGTCCTGGAGATTACTCCTTAAAACTGACCCAGAGGTCTGCACAGGTACCCCGTGGCTCCGATTTCAAGCCAGCAGCATGGATGGAGTTGGTAAAGAGCTAAACTTTCAGTGTTTTACGCCACATAGAATGAATATTCATTCTCAGGCAGAATTGCAGTGACACCACCGCTGTCTAAGTACCACAGCAGTGAAGAAATCAAGCAAAAATCAAATATGGCTCCCATACCATGTGACATGGAGTCAACCCACTTTCTGTTAATGCTGTTGGCATCTTCTACGGTCCAAAGTTCCTCGGAATGTCAGCCTGAGTATTGGCTATTTTTACGGAGAGGCGAAACTTTTTTCTAGAAACATAAAAAGGGCAGAAATCTAAAAGAAAATGCAATAAAATGCAGTGTATAAATATTTCAACAGGCTTTTACTTCTGTTCTTCAGTGGTCACTTTGTTTCACTATAGCTTTCACTGAAAGTTTATGAGTTGGAACAAGGGGTTGCTAAGTTTGTCATAAAAGTAAGGTTTTGACCAGCGTCAATGTCTGAAAACCTATGGCTGCACAGTTTACAGCACTTTGCCCAAACCTGCATGAAGAAGTGCATACAAAAGCCAGGATGAAAAGCAGGTTAACCAGCGTCATGTCCAACAGGCAGAACCAAAATCACCACTGCCAAAAAAAGATGTGAAAGCCAATACAATGATTAAAGAAAAAAACGATGGCAGCACACCAGGTTTAAGGAGCACAAGGACAAAGTCAGTCCCCAAACAAGGAAAGGATTTAGTGATGAAGCCATACAGCCCAATTGCCTGACTTACTCCACAGCTCTTCTGAGACAAGCACTCCTGTTCCTCCTCAGGTGCTTTCAGGTCTTCTCCTGGGTGGTCAGACCGTGGGGAAATCTCCCTCCATCTGGCAGCGGCTCATTAAAGTGGCAGCCTGGATGGTTTCCTGCCACAGCACTGGATTTTACAGTCATGAGGAAAACGGGTTCCTTTGTAAATTTAATAGTCCAATACGTGTGACCAACTCCGAGTCGTACGAGGGTTTTGCAAATCAGACTGCGACCATAAAGTTTTTACACTCAAATGTGCAGCCACTGAGGTTTAGGTGGCTAATTGGTCTTTAAAATAAAAAAAAATTTAAAAAAAGCCCACTTTTTGTTCACAGCCTAATTAGAGGCGTGAAATTATACATACACGTAAAGCATTGAGAGACACCTAGATGACAGCACCACAGTTTTTACTGTTACCTACTAACATACTCACAGATGGCCTTATTAAAGGTGTTTCACTTGCACATTTATTTTATCCCCTATGTTCACATCTGCATACCGACTGATACCATTCAGAACAATTTTCATACCTGGTGCTGATCGTTAAAGTTGAGCAAAAACTTTCAGTCCTGTGCCTTCAACACAACATTTACACTTGTTCCAAAGTCACTCCAGCACAGTGTGTTTCAAATTGCTGTCAAACTGAAAGGTGAATCTCGGCCCTAGTCTAAGGTCCCGTGTACTTTGGGGCAGGATTTCCTTTACAGACTCATCTGTGCTGGACTCTGTACATCTTTCCTCAATCTTGACCAGTCTACCAGTCCCAGCTTCTGAGAAGCATCCTTACAACATGATGCTGCCATAACCATGTTTTACAGCAGTGAAGGTATTATCCAGGTGGTGAGTAGGTTTTTGCCAGACATTGCATTTGGAATTATGGCCAAAGAGTTAGATTTTTGTCTTTTTAGACTGGACAACTTCACCCATCCCTCAAGCTCTTACAGTGCTTTAAATGGTGTTCCACAGACTCCGGGCAAGCTCTCATAGGCCTTCTATCCATCTACTGTACCCTAGAGACCTGACCTATGGGAGTGTTGCAGAGTGTCGTGCTTCCAAAAGGTTCTCCGAGTTGTGCAGGGGAAGTGAAGTTCTGTTAGAGTGGCCATTGGGTTCTTAGTTACCTCAGGCAGGAAGAATGGCTAATTTGGTCAGATGGCCAGCTCTTGGAAGTCTTGGTGGTCCCAACTTTTTCCATTTGATAACGATGGAGGTCACTTTTAACAAACTGCCTACTTGTTTATACCCTTTCCCCTTTCCCATTCTACAAAAAAAAGTATAAAACAAAGTGTGGAAAAACCGGAGGGGTCTGAATACTTTCTAAAAACACTATTAACTACCTTAGAAAACTACAAAAACAATACAGAAGTTACTGCAGGCATCAAAAAATAGAGTGTAAGCCTAAACAAATCTATTTATTCAAGGTAAAACCTCGCAGTAAATACAAGCTGGTCATACGCTCTGTGCCTGAGTCAGAATAATAAAAATTTCAGTCACCACACTAAAGCTTTACCCCTACAACAAATCTGAGAGAACATGAAACACACTATAAAAGAACTGGACATGGCCAAAAGGAAACAACCAAAAGAGTAATTTGATTGTCCAACAGGTCATCAGTTCAGATCCCATAATGGAAATTATAAATTAATAAGCTTTGTAAGATGCTTTGAAAACAAGCATTGGCTAGACAACTAATTAATGTAAAGATCTAAGAAATTAGAGCAAATTGGATATAGAAGATGAGCTTGTATTCTAAAAAGACAAGATTGTCATAGTCCTGCCCCTAGATAAACTGCAACACCAATCAAATACGAATTTGCAGAATTCCATTTTGCAACAGGTGTAAAACCAAGCTATCAAATTAACAGTTAGTTTACTTTTTCACCCAAAAAAAAGCATAAACCAAATTGCATCGGACTTCGACCCGTAGTCTGCCAAAGTCCAACAAGATTTATGCTGAAGTAGGTATATCTAAAATAATTTCACTTACTTTAGCGGTCAAAGCTGTGACTACTTGAGAAGTAGTTTATTACTCTATGTTTATGAAACACTTGGAGTATGGGTACGTATGACTAGTCCAGCCTTGCTATTTCAAACAGCAAACTCAAAATGTAAACAGGAGGTTCGTCGTTTCCTCGGGGTCACATTTTTTCTAGCCTCTGCAAGGTGTTTAATATGGAAGAAATACACTAAATTATGTCTAACAGCATCTACCGAGGAAAAAACACAGAAATGAATGAAAAATGCCCTGAAAACATTAGCAATCAGACTTGAAGAAATTAGCTGCTTGGATGCATTAACGTAGAGGCCACTTAGACTTGCATCTGCTCTCTAAAGTAAATCTGTTAAACCAAGGGTTGGTGGGCTCGAGAAGCATACAAATATTTTCATCATTTAGCTGATGCTTTTCATTCTGCTGACAAAAAGTACTTGCATGTCAACCCTAGAATAACATGAACCCACTGAATCCACGTAAGGAGGGGACCGCAACCTGCTGATCAGCCGGCTTGTTGCACGAGTGTAACGAAGAGGGACGCTCGATGCCCCGGCAGTACACCCATGGCCCTGAACACTTACTCCACTCTGTGCCCATTACTCATTCCCTCAGTGCTAAACAAAGGTTTATGTGATGTGTGTGTGATCACACTGTGCGCCTCACCTGCTCTCCCCAACATAACAGGCTGGCTCTCATTCCCCCCACAACCCTTCGTTAAATAATCATACAGAGTGCATAGAGAGCCCCACTTAGACACCGAGTGCCTAGAAGCGGCGTGTCCCTGAGCCCCTGAGCCATTGGAGAGACCCAGGACATGGCACATCTGCAACAACAGCGCTGTGCTAAAGGCTGCAGTCACTATATTTTACTGCTCTCTTTACATCTCCATGATTTAGCACCAGCCACTGGGCTTGCAATGTTTCAAGTTGGATAAGAATGTCTGCCCCACAAATCTTTGAATGAATGAATGAATGTGCTTTTTTTTTTTAAAAAAAACATTTATTTCCCACAAATTGTTCCTGAGCAGCACGGTGCCTTATCAAGTGTTCATACGAATGACAGCCAAAACAGGAACCACAAAATTTTATACACTAATAAGAAATAACAGGGAAACGCATCAGACAGACGTAAGCTGTAATTATATCCACGTGTTCTGCCATTGGTGTGTATTTAGTGTACGTGCTGCTGCCCTGGCAAAGAACACACTACATTTGCAACACAAGCCACTTTTTAATAACCCATTCACAGCATTTGTTCTGTCTATTTATACAGGCTGTCTCCTATTTAACTCAAATAAGATATCTTCATCATTTCCACTCTTTGAATTTCCCATTCCTACAGCGTCCAAATGGCCCAGGAACATACAGGCTGCCTCTATGCTAAGAAAACAGAAACGGATTGAGACGGATTTAGAACACAAAACCATCTGCGTCGCCGCTTACAAAAACTAGCCACTGTGAAATGTCAAAGTGCTCCAGGGAATTTTTTTCTCACTAAATGGGGGTGAGTGGTATACAAAGATTTAGATTCGTTTAAAAAGGTCTTTGTACAAATCCCAAAACAGAAATGAATAAATGGGACTGTGTATAACACTATGTATAGTTTACCTAAAAAATTAATAAATGGAGAAATAATCACAGACCACTACATATTTCAACTTTATGACTGAATGCAATAAAAACGATCAAACAGCACGCACTTTTTAAACTCAGAAAATCAGAGGAATTTCTGCGTCACACTGGATGAAAGGACTAAAATGCTGCCCTTAAATGCAAGGCTCTGAAACCACTTTAGCCCACGCTCTCTGTTTTTAAATGTTAATCTTACTATACTTTCACTGAATGACTAAGATTATTTTAATGCTCTAAAGCCTTGTTATAACCAAAAATAGAGTTAACTGTGAAAAGTAGGATGCATAAAAGCCCTTCTGTATTAATGGGTTTTTTTGACCAACAGTTACCTGTTGCTCAGTGAAGAACAGCAAATTTGAATGTACTGGAGTAAACAGTACAGTTTATCTGATGCATAGTGACCGCATCAACATTATAATGCATTAAAACTGAATTAGTGGACAATCTATGAATATTAAATGGTTATTTTCTGCTAAAAACATTAGAAACAATTCATACGCTGTAGTTATGTGACTACCGTAACAGATGGGTATAAAGAAACAACAGGAATCTTTGGTTTCAAGTGCTGGATACTGTACATAATTCATATTTATGCATGTACATATAAGTACATGTTGACAGAAAACACTAAGTTGGAAAACACTGCTATAAGTACATCTGGTGTGCCATAAAGTTTTACAACCAATAAACGCACCACACGTGACAGTGAGAGTGATAAAATAATACATCAATGTGTTAAAAGAACAAGGCATTAGCAAGGGAATGCACCCACATGACTGTCTCTGCATCACAGATACGAGTGGGTGTGGTCCATGGGGAAAGCAGGTGTGCTGAGCTAACAGACACGAGGCCCACGATCTAGGGAACTGGACATGTTCAAGGACCTTCTGGAGTAAGCACTATAAGCGGTTTCTACACGGAAGCAGAAGGTGGAGACTCAAGACACCTTGTGCTCCTGTAACAAAGCATGCATACACTTATGTAAACGCAGGAGTGAATGGGTGTGCGTGAGATCGCCATGCAATGGACTGGCATCTCACCCAGGGTGTACCCGGCCTGGCACCTTGCATTTCAGAAATAGGTTCTTTACCATTACAATCCTGCACAGAACATAAAGCTACTGATATGGAAAGGATGGACAGAAGTAATTTGTTATTATTACCAACAATCTGATATAGTGCATATGGGTACTGCCAAAACTTTTGTTGTGTTATTGCTGTTTGTATTTATTACATCTGGGCATGAGGGTTATGCAAGTCACTCTGGATATGAGACTCAGTAAAATGAATAAAATATGTAGCAAATGATCTTTGGGTTGATGTTCCTAGTGCTATATTTAAAGAAGTCTGCAGCGGCGTAACACACGGAACGCATGCACATCTGCAGCTAGAGCAAACGGGGGAGGGAGGCGTTGGAACATGAGCAGTCATTAAAATCAAAAAGATGTCCCAGTGCAGTTTGCTCAGGAAACTTAATAAAACCCGGCAAATAAACTAAATAAGCTCACATTCCCCACAGGTGTGGGAAGAGGACTGGAAGCATTAAGAATGTAGGAGTTACTTAATTTATTGCAGCAATCACACGGTGAACACCGGCTGGTGGGATCAGCTGATCGAGTTCAATTCCCGCTACGCCCATCACTCGCCCTCATCAAAAACGGCATTCATCTTTTTCTTTTTTTTTTTTTTTTACAGCTACAAAATGCAGAGCCGCTTCGAAACGATCTGAGGAATGGGCGAAAAAAGACTGCGTTTATTTCGATGACTAGCCCACGTCGAGCGTTTGAGGCCGGCTAGTCATCGAAATAAACGCAAGGCGCGACGCCGGCGACGTGACGGCCACCTGGACAGGCCTCTTACAGATCCAAGTCAAACCGCTTCCCGGCAGCTGCCAGGTGCGCAGGTGCAAGAAATACGTTAGCTTTGCCACAGGGTGACAGAAAACATTACCGTCAAAGTTTGCCTTAGTAAACCTACGGAATAAACTGTCTCCTCAAACTGTTGTATCACCTGGAGAGATGACAGAGTGAAAAGCCGAATGGGAGGGGGGGGAAAAAAAGGAAAAAAAAAAAACTTCGTCAGCACCATTGAAACAGCCCCATTTGAGTGTGAAAATTAAACAGTATGGTGTCTGGGCTACGGAAATACGTGGACCGAGTTTGCAATGTGACTCCTGAGGTCAATGACAGAGGTCAAAACAGACACCTCTCTCAGTCTGGATTAAGGGATAGGGGAAGAGAAATTCTGATTTCTATGCGAGATGTTAAAAAAAAGTTTAAATGCTGGGAATCGGGTTGTGTACCGAAGGCGCCAGTCTTGCATGCAAGTAAGTAGATCAGCCATGCTTGGGAAGTTCTTTCATCTTACAGATGATTTTTAAGGACCCATCTGGCAGGGAGACCGCATGGAGCTGCTGCTTTTAGTGAACGTCAGATTTCATTGACTTTTCCTCCCTCACTGAGGTTTTAAAAATACTAAACACTAATAAAAAAAAAAAAAAATTAAAGCGATGGAGACACAAAGCAGTTGCTGTTAGTATTATTATTAAGTATTAGTATTTGACAGGGTTAATTAATGCTTTTTTCCCTGTTCCACTAGTAGCAATGCATTTCCTGGAAGGTGGACTAGGATGGATTGAAATCTGCAAAGCCAATTTTCCTCTGTCGAGTAGAGCCTAATTGAGCTGAACCTGCTGTGGAATGAGTCTTCCTACCACAGCTAACCACACTGGAACCAGTCCAAGAGAACTGTGGGATCAGGTACCACCTGGCAGGTGAAGCATGCTCTAAGCATATTACACCCTTAGCAACTCATCTTGGATTGGTCCGGTCAGATACCTAAGGTCAAATGCGGCCAAGGGTACACCTGTGGTGCACCAAGCCCTGCCCACACTGCCCTCACCGCCCTCACAAGGCCTGCTGAACATTTAAATGTAGGCGGGCTGCGTTCTGGGGCCACAACACCTGGAGTTCCACCACAGCTGTGTGGGGTTCATTACCTGGCAAGGATTACCGGAGGGACAAACCAACACCCTGCCTCTGGGAGAGCCCTGGCTTCAGCCGCAGTCATTAGAGACGCCTGAGTGGAAACATAACACGGCAGGTGGACATGAAAAGACCTTTGCCTTTTCATGCTTGAAACAGATGCATATGAAAGCGCTGACAGAGAAGAAAGGAATGTCACCTGTGTATTTTACACAAAGCCTTTGTGGTTCTGCTAACATTTATTTATTTCTCTGCAGGACAATATATTTATTTTCTCTATAATCACAGTAGTGCACCAGGTAGTGCTGGTGACTCGCACGTCCTGAGATGTGCGTTTGGACACAGGTTCAAATCCAGCAGTTCGTATGTCAACCCGTGAGTTTGCTGTATGGTCCAGTCTTACTGGGTGTGGATTTGTGTGTGTGTGCAAATGCCTTGCAATGGACTGACATCCCACCAGTGTGTACTATGCCTATGCCTCACACCCCATCCTACTGGGATAGGCTCTAGACCACCATAACCCTGCAAAGGACAATAAATTAGTGATAGTTCATGGATTGTTGTTTCAATACATTTATTTAGAGAATAAGGAAAAGAGATTATTTGTATAAACATATAATAGATAGACATAGATATTTATAAAATAACTATTCATTTTCAATAGAGAAAAAAGGTTTGTTTTGCAAACTATGCCCGGTATTCAGTGGTATATTTTACAGAGCTGCAGAGCTCACATTATTTCAGAGTATCATCAGTGAAACAACACTTCACAGTGTGAGCCAGCTCCAAACCCCACTCCCACAGAAAGCAAAATGCTGGGAAACAAGCAGAGGAAGAAAAATAAGTTGGCTCAAATACAGCATCTCCTGCGTCCACAACCTCCCGCTGCATTATGCACGACTGTTGACAGTCGTCATAAGTGTGGTAAAGTGTGGCCAAGATAGTCCACTTTTCATTGTAAATGCAGGAATTCTCACATACCTCTCATTTTTGTCAATAACAGATTGCGTACTTGAGACCTTCTGTGGATTCACTTTAAACAAGTGGGGCAAGGTGTATGTGGATCAAAAGGCCTTCCCAACCCTTACCATTTCTCCTAAGACAACAAGCTGAATCCACCACTTAAAAGGAAGAAAATTGAATCTTTGACTTGACAAGAAAAGGCACAAAAAGTGTCTTTGAGAATAGAGTTGTCAACAGCATTCAGGAGGAGGGTATAAGTGCAGGTTTTACAAAAAAAAAAAAAAAAAAGACATTTTTCACATTCAAAGAAAGAGATATTGACAGATTTCCAACTGCTTTATAACTAATGTTTTTATTGCTATCACTCATGCTCCAAATCTGTATAACCCAGGAATATCAATTAAAAATGCTTTGAGAAAAATATTTTTATGTAACACCTGAGGGAGAAAACAAATAAAAAATGTCCCAATAACAAGCTTATCAAAGTAGAAACTGTCACAAATACATGGGAAGATGGGCTTTCATTGAGTAATTTGGGAAGCTGTAAAAAAAAAATTACACAGAATATGCATTATGAATACTGCTGCCGAGAGAAGAGCAGAATTGCTCGCTGTCCTGCCTGTTAAAGATAAATTTGACAGATGCTGCTCCCAGCATCCAAAAAAGTGGTAAATAAAACAGAACAGGCTGTCTAGAGTATTTTAGATGTTTTCTCAAGACTCTCTTCGCTGAAAAAGAGAAATCATGGAAATTTAATAGTTTTCAAACACTGCCATCATTTTCTTTATTAATTAATATCCACTGATATCCATAGGCAGCTCCAAGCTGCAGTTACCATTAATTTAATTCATTAATTAATTCATTAACTAAACAAAGGGTGGTCCTGGGAGCCACTATACCATAGCGTCATGTCATAAGCATGACGCATTCCAAGACACCAGTGCAATGACTGTGCTTTGGACATAGAGCCGGTCCTTATCACAAGACCTCTTTTTCATTGTCTAAAATCAGTAGGATCACAGAGTCAGCATTAAACACGACCAGGAGTAGTTCTAAAGGGAACCAGAAGAACAACTTGTCCTTGTTCAAAAGTACAGGACTTTGAAAAACAGTTCATTACTGATGCTGACATCACGGGGCAGCGGGGAGCGTTAGGGGTTTCGCATATGGACTGAATCTGAATGCTGCTGCTTCAAGCTTCAGGGAAAAACCTTGTCGCTGTGCCCAGGAACAAAATACTGTACCTGCTATGCTAAAACTTTTAAATTGCTTTGGATTAAGTGTTAGCCAAGGAAAGAAAAAAGGACTAAATTAAGTCAGTGCCTAATCTTTCTTGGGAAGAGTGCTATGGATCTGTGTGTCTACAATAAGAAATGGAAAAAGGAAGGCTCTACCATCAGTGAGGTGGCTAACAGGTGTCACAGACTTACGTGTCGAACGGCAGTCATCTAACAGGCTTATTCGTTCATGTAGCGTGGTATTGACTTAGGCCCCGCCTACCTGAACAACTGTGACAGTGGTTTGGAGCTGGGTGGGTGGCTGTAGCAAGAAACTAAGTGCCATAATAGGGCCCATGTTCCCTTTCAAGATGCGATAAGAAGCGCTGCTGGGTTCCAGGACGAGGCCACCTCGTCCGCCCCCTTCCGTTCCCTGGCACGTGGGGCCAAGCCAACAATGATGCGATTGTGCGCCTCTCCTCACCCCTTATGTCCAAGGGGCTTGAGAATCCAGGCAAAGAAAAAAAAAAATGCTTGCTTTGCGTAATCCCGACAATCTAGCCATTAACTAATCTTCCTTTCCACAGAGGGCCTTCTCAGGAAGTACGAACAACCATGACCACGTCCTTAACGCTGGAGAGCATACAAAACAGATTAACTATTTAATTCAGCAGAAATAAACAGCGAACAAGAACACTATTACCATAAGCCATTGTAAAGTGATTAAGGGGCAGCCTTGCTCCATACAGGATAAACAGCTGGCAACGGTGCCAACGTAACTGTCCTTTCAGGAGCAGCCATAACAGAGAACAATGCGTCGCCGCAGCGAGCACCACCATGTCAGCCCCAGGCCTCCGTTTCGGACCGTCGGGTGCTGTTTGCCTGGGCGGCCCGACCCAGGGAGGGCTCTTGTGAACCGCCATTCATAATCACAGAACAACCCCCCTCCCCATCTCCCTAAATTCATACCATCCTGCCCCCCCTGCAAACTCCATTCTTATGTGGCAGCTCCCAGGGCATTGCCTAGGCACCCTCCTCAGCCCCACTGGTATGCAGACGCCGCAGGCTTTGAGCACGATGGTCTCCCTTACAGTATGGCAAGCCTGTGGGAAAAGGCCATCCAGAGCGCCCAGTGGCCACAGCTGTACCCCATTCACCCCAGGATCCTCGCCATCCATCAACACCGACACCCATCAGACAGGCCTGAGCTAGTCCAAACGTGGCACAGGCTTAGTCAAGACTGGACATTTTTTTTTTTTCTAGAAAACAACAGTTGGGTCTCATTAAAAGAAATGCAACAAGTGGAACGCCACAAAAGCCTCGTCTGATCGCGTCGTATCGTTTGTTCTCATTTTCCCTGGTTACAGCAGGTGCTACTGTTGCAGCTAGGGAGCCATACTGCTGTGTACAGCTGGTCCAGGATCACAACGCGTTTTGAATTCACGTGGCACAAAAGCACCAGTTCAAAACAGCAGTAAACCTTAATCCCGGAAGTCATACTATGTCACCTGGCATTTATACAAACAAAAAAAAAAATGCTGTGAATAATTATACAAGGTGTCAGTCCATTAAAAAGCAGTTTAGAGTGCCAAAATCTTAAATCAGCTTTCATTCTTCCTCCAGAAACAAGGGAGATGAAACAAGACAAAGCTACAACGCATATAATTTCTATCCCTCAAATTCCATTCATAACCAGCACCAGTGAGACTTATGTCAGTTTCCATCCATTGACCTGCACAACATGTTGTTGTTTTAAACTTTGAACATGTTCATTCGTGAAGAACAGATGAAAAATTAAAGTATATGAAGGGAGTAAGTAGCACGTAGGACTATAGTTCAGAAAAATGCATTTGCAACCTAAGGGTTGCTGGCTTCAGACCCACAACTAGCCCTGTTGTAATACTGCTCAAATTATTTATCTTGTTTAATAATATTTCAAGCTGTACAACTGGGGGAAAAAAAAAAAATCTATATTAATTAAAGAGGTGTAGCCTTGTTAGTTAGGGTAGTTTAAGTTTGTGGAATGGTGCATTTGCAGTTTCTGCTGGCAGGTATGGATGTAATCCATGATTTGAGTTTATGAAGGTGGCACTTTTGAAGGCATGTATGGAGTTGTGGTTTAACTGGGGTTGTTGAGTTTGTGGAGTTGCGGTATTTATTGAGGGTGAAGGGCATCTAACGTGTGTGGAGGGGGGTGAGTCTGGGATGCCAGACTGCACCGTTGAGCCTTCCGGAAGTGTCGTGAGCCTAATTCAACAAAACACCAACGAAGAGAGGTGCCCACTTGACAATCTCAATGAAATACCCATGTTGGTACCCTGTGGTTGTGTTGGGTAGGGAAGGAGGTTAAGCTTCTTGGTCTCGAGTCATGGATATACTTGTTGGCAAGGCTGAATGTTGTTCTCTGTGGCTTCATGGTGATGGTGGTTGGACTGGGTCCTTGCGTAGAGCCGGTGTAATATACGCATGGGAAATAACATGTCCTCTGTATCTTGAATGTTGTATAAGCAATATAGAAGTAAAGCCTTTTTATTTATTAAAAAAAAAAAAGTAGAAGTTCTATCTTCACATACGTACTGGATTTAATGAGGTGGGTGCGTGATGACATTTAGTCTCTCAAACTTCTTTAGATGAGCGCTCACATTAGGACCAACCGGCCAAGACAACAATACACACACACACACACACACACACACACACACACACACACACACACACACACAGTCTACGACTGCTCGTCCCAAGCTGGGTCACGGCGAACCAGAGCTTAACCTGGCAACAGAGGGCACCAGGCTGGGGGGGGACGCACCCCACACAGGACGCCAGTCCGCCTCAAGGCGCTCCAAGCAGGCCTCGAACCCCAGACCCGCCCCACAGCAGGCCCAGCCAAACCCGCTGCGCCATGGCGCCTGCCGACAGCAACCAGTTCAGGCAATTCAAAAACTAGGAAAATGTGAGAGTATGCAGGATACATCCTCCAACACATCAGCACTTAGCATTATTGCATTTCAGTTGAATTGGAGGTTCTTGGCATTTTTTCCCATCACTTGGGGCTTCCTCACCCAGTCACTCTGGGGAGACCAGGGCCTCTGTATGTTTGGACATGACAACCATAAACATATATCTCAAGGACAACATCTTAGACTACTGAAGGGTACTGGCATAATTAGCGAGCGCTACATGTACGAGAATGCAACACCCACCTTTTAAAATGTGAATGTGGAGCGGCACTCGCGTGTGCCCGCCAAAGGCTTCTTAATTAACTTATGCATAAACACTGGAAGCTTTACACACTCGTATGGAAATGCGGCCGCAGAGGATTAGACGCAAAAATGAGTATTGAGAAAGGGCCTAGAGGGCTGTTTGAATACATTGCTCTCTCAAGGGGGCTGGATTCTGTGGTAGGACTTTAGAGTCACTGACGATGCTGACCCCTGTATGAAGAAGACATACATTATTATTCTGTTGCTTATCCAACACTGCAATCCAAAGCTACTTAAAAAATTTTATCTATTTACACAGCTGGATATTTTAATGGAGCAATTTAAAAACGGGACCTTCTCTAGGACTTGATCCTGCAACCTACAAGTCTACAACCTTAATCACTTATTCAGGTTTATGCTTCATTGCCCCTGCCAGGATGTAAGCCCACAACCTTACTGGTTTAACAACTAAACCCCATTCCCATTATGAAATTACTCATTTAGTTGGCACGTTTCTCCAATGCGACTACTTATAATTATTTATTACTTTCTCTGACTGGGTAATTTTTACTGGAGCAATTTAAGGTAAGCACATTGCTCAGGGGCATTACAGTGGGAGCAGGGATTCAAACCTGGGTCTTTAGAGTGCAAGGGGGATGCTTTGATGAGCGAGAAAGGACAGGCGCCTGAGCGGAGCAGTGCAAACACGTTACATCACTGCTAGGCCTGGTAGGTGGGGGGTCTGGCGGCACTGTGCCACCGCTGTACACACAGCACCACTAAGTCCCCACAGAAGGTAACAATGGCCTCAATGAATGGGCACCCTGAGACCGACCAGCGGAGAAAGAGGGGATCCAAGGACTGAAGCAGGAGGGGCGCAAGCCTCAAGGCAGAAAGGCGCTCATTGTGCTGCTTCGCAGGGACGGTCCATCATCACGCCGAGTGGTGCGAGCTAAAGGGAGAAGTGCTACTGGCCGCATTCACCGTCACCACCAGGGAGTAGGGCCGTCTTTTCCACATTTGCCGCAATGCCTTGAATGGAGAACCACCCCACCATTTTCGCCTTTGTCAGCTGCGCATGACAGGGATGCAGATGTTTTCCGGTGCTTCTCGTGAGTCAAAAGGGATGTCTAATTGTATTCGCTCTCTCGAGGTGAGGATAAATGAGGTTGCAGTTGTCACTGTGAGAATTCCAACAAAGCATTTCCGCTCTGCGGTGGCACAACCCAACAAAAACTAATTATAATCAGCACACTTTCATGTCTGCTGCTTTCATAACAATTACCGAGGTTCAGCAAAACACGCTCTTTGCACTAAAACCTGCTATAGAGAAAAGAACTACAAACCAAGAAATACAGCCGTAGCCAGAAATATTGACACCCTTGTACTTTTTGCAGATAAAACACGATTTTGTCTAAAAGTTAGTTGAAACCGACCAAACTATTTGGTCTCAAGAATGCTTTATTTCACTGTTCGTGTTAATATATTAACAGTGACATTCTGCACAACAAGTAATAACTCACCATTACAGTTTATGCATCTTTGATTTTCAGGTTCGGTAGTGCTGAAGAGAATAGAGGCCTGCAGCAGCTTGTGAGTACAGAGCAAACAGCAGGACGGCGAGTGGATAAATTACAGGGTTACAGCAATCAGAACCTCTCATTTAATACAGTAAACATACACATCACATTTTACAATTACAGCTCTTAGAACAGCGTTTTCAGCCAGAAATCCACTGCCATACTGTTTCAAACAAAAGCAAACACATGATTTGAGTGGTGTCTTTATGAGCAGTTGTGTTCTTGCAAAAACCACATTTCAAAAAAAAAAAAAAAAAAAAGACTTGTAGAAAAGTCACCTGATTTTTCTAAGTTCCGTCAGTCAGAAGCCATAGGTGTGGTGTGTTTATTATGATTTCCACCAAGCAGGTTGCAATATATCACAATCCAATATGGTCATAATGTGCCACCTTTATCAGAGTGAAATTCACCACCTTCTCTGCTGTTCCTTTCAGGTGATGAAGTTGAAACGTGTCTACAATTCGCAGCCAGCTATCAAGTGTGTTCTTTACAACCACTTCACTCCACTGGTAATTGCAGGCTGCCTTGAGCAGGCAAGAGATGAGGTGGGAAAAAAATGGAAAGGGTTAGCGAGCAACACGTTTTAATGCCATCGAGACCATTTCCAAAAGGGGGGGAAAAAAAAAAATAGAAAGAAAAAAACTGAGAAGCGTAGATGCAATGACCTGGTCTTTGCCCCCAACTCTCTCTAGGGGTGATCACTTTGACATTTCCATCAGCTGTGTAGAAGCCATACACTTTGCACACTTTCATGAAGTCAAAACTAACATTTACTCTGGGATGAACCATTAAATTAAGCACTGTTTCTTTCCTAATAATAAAAACAACATTATCTCACGTATTACGCTGTATTTATATCTTCACGTATAATACAGCTGAAAAATGTTTCCATGAAAAGTCTGTGGTTTGTTGTCACGATGTAAAATAAACACACATCCATGGCAACTGTTGGAAACAGGCGTTACGAAAGGGGTGGAAATGGTACTGCTCGGGCTAAGAAAACGCGCCAACATCATCATCCCCAAACGTCTTACGTCTCAAACGAAGAAGTTCTTCGGTTAATAACGTATCAGATAAGCACTCGTAACAGAAACATTCGAAATTTATTTTGCGTGTCAAATGTGCAAGATAAATTTGGAAGTTTAAAATATTCTACTGCCAGTGCTGTCTTTTACTGTCTCCAAGTGACTCTTGGAAAGGATTTGGGCACCTGAACTGCATCCATAAACTGACAAACAAACAGAGTTGAGCACATCGTCCAGTATTATTATTGTTTCATTCAATTAGTCCGTTTGGTTTGGAATATGACTTTGTAAAGAACTAAAAATAAAAACATCTGAAGTGTAGTTGACGCATGACACGAGCGCGCAGTAAGTAGTGGGGGCGGGGGTCTTGGACCCGTAGCCGTCCGTAAGGGCTGGATTTTGCCGTCAGAGCCGTCAAAACAACATTCCTTCTGGGAGAGAAAGCATGCCTTCCCAGATATCTCTCTGACAGGTATGCCGCTTCAGCTCAGCGCTCTAAGGAAATAATCACCGCCTGTCAACGGTTACTTGACCCCCTTACAGAGAAAACATTAATTAGGTGTGTTCGCATTGAAAATATCTTTGCCGTGCCTTAGTGCATCTGCAGCCACCCACAGCACTAACAATTACTTTGGAGGGGTTGCACAAAAAATAAAAAGAACACGCAATGTGCGCAGACTGAATCCTTGACCAAAATCTTATCCCAAGAGGAGCACTACGATTGTACCCTTAAGCACAGTGGTACCCTTGAACTACTTCAAATCACCCAGCTACTAAACTGGTAAGGGGCAAAACAAAGTAAATCGTGCACATGTTCCTAGATTACAGTATTTGCTGCGGAAACAATCGCAAATCTAGCATCACGTGCTCTGAAAACACAAGACCGAAAGGCACTTTTAACAAGCAAGCAACAAAAACGAGTAAGCATTCAAATGAGCTCATCTCCCCTCCGCAAAGGCCTTGTTTTCACTTTGTGCAGCGCAATTGCATTTGCAACAATGCATAGAAAACACTCAAACAAAACTGCCAGCCAGAACAGGTACAGTTTAAGGTAGTTATGCAAATTCCAAACAAACCTTAAGAAACATAACAATAACACGTCCTTTTTATGGGCAACTTTCTGACAATATGTCAGGACAGTTCAGAACAATGGCCGAAGGACAGTGCTTCTGGTGTGTAGCAATAGTGCCCCCTTCTGAAAAAAATAAGGAGAAACCGCTAACAAATAACTCGTAATTACTGCCCTCATTATGTTGTCTTGTTTATGGCTTCAGTTCATTGCCACTGCAGACATCTAATTGATGCAGCAATATAAGAAACAAGATATTAAAACAGCTCACGCCGAATGACAAGAAAAAATAAAGCAAACAATGCTGATTTCTCAAAAATGTAATTACAGGTGCATCGTAGCAGGCATGCATGTTATTTACATTTATTCATTTAGCAGATGCTTTCCTTCAAAGAAACAAAGTCCATTTTTCAGCAGAAATGGGGGTTAACACAGATAGCTGTCAAAGCCCAGTTTGTCTGACACTACTGTCTCTTGCTGTACGCATCGCACAAAAAGCCGCCTAAAGAATTGAGTCTGAAAGGAAGTAGAAAGGAGATTGTGACAGATAGTGTGATGAGAATTTGTGAAGCTGTTAGGAGATCGGGAGAGAAGTTGGTATGAGAGAGAGAGATCACAAAGCCAATCTTAAATGCTCAAAGGGACTCAGCAGTTCAGAGTGTGGGAGGAAGCTCATTCCATCACACTGCAACAACTTTCAAGAATTTTCAAATTTTAAAACTCTTTGAGAGTGGGACCACTAAGCAGCCAGAGATGGAGCAGTTAAGTCCTGTAGCTTTGGGAGTGAAGATGCTTTCATGGCCTTCTTGGCTATAATTGATCTATCCAACTTGATATGAACAACCACAGAAAGCCAATGGAGAGAGATAAGGGGGTAATAACAGTACATGGGAGATAAATGTCTATAATAGTTACCAGTAAAGTGAAGTTTTATGCACAGATAATCCAATATTCAACAAGTTCAAGCAAGAGGTGAAATCCTACCGAAAGCACAAAATTAGAATCATCTCTAAACACGAGCTGAGGTAATGGTCCATAGGACCACTTGGGAAACACAATGCTTCATCGGGGGGAACACAAGACACAAGAGTCATTTTACAAGTTCTTTTTCACAGGATGACATTGTACCATTGAGAAGTGGGAAGTCACAAAGCCTGGAATGAGACAGAGGTTTACAGCAGCCAAAAACTGTTGAGAGGCCATGCTCTTGGGGATGTGCTGCAGAAGGGCCCAAGTGAAACCCAAAACAGAAGACGACAGAGACAACAGCGATTCCATCCCTACTTGCTGCCAGACCACTGCCATGGTGTTGAAGCACCACAGTCCTTGAGCAGGATAAGAACACAGGAAGAAAGGGAGGAAAAACCCTTTTCTCTCTTTCCAAACTTCCAGATGGAGCACAATCTGCCCATGTGGTAGGATCTAAGTGGCATGGGTGATAATGGGCTGAACCCTGAGAAGCCCAGAGGCCGAACGACCTGCATCATCCACACAGCCTCCTTGCAAAGCCTGATCTCCCCCACCCAGAGCCACACGCAAGCACAAACACCAATTCAAAGTCAATAAGTCCATTTAGCCATTTATTCGGCCTATAAGATGTTTTACGTTTACAGATTGCACAAATGACCGGAGCCTATAACTTGACATGGTTGCAGAGAGAATGCTGAGTGACGGTCACTCCATACCACGTATAATGCGCTTTTCTCAAAACCCAGGAACTGCGTGCTATTTTCTGGTCTGTAGGAGGTGGTAAAGGCAGTCAATTACATTGACATTCCTAGCTATGAAAATGGGTCACACACTTTAAGCTGCTCTGGATAAAAGTGACAGCTAAGCAACAAATTAATTAATTATATTCAATAGCAATAATGAGAAACAAAGACCACAAACAGAGCAGTTAACTAACACTCAAATGGAAATTTTCATCAGCGCTGCAAAACACATTCATTCAAGCCAGAGTTTGCATGGTAATGTTTCACAAACCTTGTATTTTTCATTCAAGTCAGTAGCGTCTGCAGGTTATATCACCAGTCAAAGGAAAGACAGCAGTCAGTTCTTCAGCCTGACACGATGGATCGGCTGGAATCAAGGTCGCGCACACGTTCCCTCTAAAAGGTGCCATAACTGTCAAGGAGTGTCCAAATGTACTCATTGGTCAGAAGCAGCGGGACAGGGGTTAGCGTTCCAACACCGCTCAGCCAGGGAGAGACAAAGGTACGATAAAGGCGTTCCTTGTGTATTCCTAGGAGCAAGAGCGGGGTCTGAGATGCATAAGAAGTGTGCAGAACGAACATGGCAGTGAAGGGACTAGAAAACCAGCAGTAATGGCATTAAAGAAGGACCTTTACACAAATTGCAAATAACATGAACAGCAAAGGAGCGGGTTCTTCCGCTGTGAAATGTGTCACAATTAGCTCGTGTTGGGAAAATACTAATCAAGCCTGTGAAAAAGCGTTTGACATTTACAGGAGAATGCAGTCAAAATACAGTAAGCAGTTCAATTATGACAATCAGGACTGCTGCAGCAACATTTTAATTAAAGTTTGAGGGGCATTTGCTAGATTCTGTGGACCTGCTTTGTCTGTCATTCTATATTACAGCAAGTAGTAATGTACTATACATTCATTTAATGTTTTTACACTATGTACCAACATGCAAATGATTAAAAAGATATACTAGTAAAATGAGCACAGCAGACAGGTTAGTGATTACAGATAAGAAATTGTAACCTGAAGGGTGCTAGTTCAAGAAGGGGTCCTGCTGTTGTACCCTCGAGAAAGAAATTAAAATGAATTACTGCATTAAGGATATAAAGCCACCTACTTATGAAAACATGTACGGATGAACGTGTAAGCTAAACCACAATATGCGTAGGAACAAAAAAAAAAAAAAAAAAAAAAAAAAAAAAAAACTAATGAGGAGACCAAGGCTACAGAGGTTTGTCTGTGGTTTCTCTGTGAAATCTGCCATTTGGTTCTGTTCGTTTTTTTAACATGTTCACAATTCAAGCACAGCACAGCCTGCAAGTTCCTGCCTTTCTTTGTTCGGGAAGCTGTATGCAGTGATGGAAATCACGTTGGCTACCTGTGGTGATGTCTTCCGTAAATAGCTAACTGCTCCTCTCTCCAGCCTGTTAGTGTCTAGGCCTGCTGTCAGAGGCTCTCCTCCCCATCATCTCCCTCTCAGCCCCAGTGGCTCCTAGGGAACTGCTTCTACTGTTGGCGGAGCAGCCTTGCATTTCAAGGCCCCTCGCTTTCTCGACAACAGCATCCGTGTCCTTCAAGGCTGTCCTGGTGCCACGTGATATTGCCGAAGCTCCGAAGCACCTTTGTTCGATTACACCCAGAAAACAAGATCCACGGCTGTGATGCCACCTTGTGTTGGTTCCTGTGCAAAGCACACCTCTGCACTTCTAGCATGCTACATTACAGCAAGTGAATACTTTACAAGAAAAGTACAGTACGTGACTCAGATCCAAAATATTTAAAAAGCTAAACAGCTGTGTGTCATTAGTTGATTTACAGAATCTTTTCATTAGTAACACTAGGACCACCCACAGAGGAAGACCTACTTTTAAAGGTAAGGTGGTAGTTTATCTCCAACTCTGAATACAGGGAGATTCAAACGTCCATTATAATTCGTACCTGCTAATGGTCTTCCCAACTGCAGGTCTCCACAAGAAGGATAACACACAACTGTAAGCTTCGCATACCATCCGTTCATCACAGAATTGCAAGCAATGTCAAAATGGTAATATGGTCCCATCAAAAAGAAAATGCTGACATTACACAGGAAGACCGAACTTTACCTCTGAATTCTCACTGCTGACACCAAACTCCAGCACAGCAGATGGGGCCTTCAGTTTTGCCTGTGTTGCCTGGCCCATCTGCAGGTTCAGCTGCCATCCCACGTGTTCGAGCTATAACATGAAGACAATAAAATTCACTACTATTACTGTCATTCACACACAAGAGGCCAAAACAAACTCTCGTAACCCTTTCGTTTTTGACACAATTCTCTCGACACCCCCCAAACCTACCACAGTGCTCTGAAGGTAAAGCTTGTGTCCTCCTTTGATTTGCTCTCCTGCTAGCCAGCAGTACATCAACAAGCACAGCAGAGAAGAGTTTGTGAGGACAGTGGGTCCCTTTCCGCTAACAACCCACCAAACCTCAAGAACCCGTCTTCAGAAGGCAACAAAAATACACCGACCGAGTATAACCTTCTTGACATTAAACTCATTCCAACAGACCGTGGAACACATCCAGGTCAGCTAATGATGTGAAAGTCAGTAGACTAATAAAAAACAAAAAACTAAATTTAAAATTGCCGTAGCAAAAGATGACGGGGCTTACGGCCTCAGTCCAAAGGGCGTGACAGTTTTTATCTCCCTGGAATAAAGTTGTTACATCACATCCAACCATCTTGCAAACAGGTAACTAAGAAAAATGAGTCACATTCCATCTGACTTTTAGCACAAACACTTTTGCTGCATAAACAGGTCCACTAACCAGCTGATATAGCGGAAGAACTATACGTACCTTTCTGGGGGCAAAGATCTTTTGCCTGAACTTCTCGATAGTTTCTGGACCAGCTGTGGCCCAGGCCTGGGATATAGCATCCACCTTGTCCTGGTGGAGATGAAGGTTCTCCAGCTGCTGCTTAAGAGATGCTGGTTTCACATTGTGATAGACAGCCTGAAGAGGCAAAGGTATTGTATCAATACCATCTTAACAACATGTCTAAGAACAATCAAAGCCTAATTTCTCTTAATATAAAAAAAACTAGCTGAATAGCTGCAGTCACAGTTAAGCCCGAGAACTTAAGTGTATTACTTAATGAACCCATAATATTTCACATCTTTTATTAATTCTAGTTCATTTTCAGACCATATGTCTGCAAGAAATTAGGCACTTCTGCTGAAGAAGAAAAACGATGAAACAAAAACACAATAAGCTGCACAGTGGTGAACCCCATAGAATGTACCCTGGTAACAATAAATTGCTTGAGACAATGAGCACGAACCTGTTCTATGATAAATGATACCGTTTCCACCACCAGATTTAGAGACTGCTTCTCCAGTGACAGAGCACTCTGCAGTTTCTCCTCTTCCTCCTTGCTGAACAGGCGTTCTTCCTGCCAGAAAAAAAGAAATTACACATCTTTTAACACCCGTCAAAGAATGTGCTGAACCATCACGAACGGAGCAGAACTGGAGATACAGAAACGAGGTTCACTTTATCACACTTCACTACTACAAGTACTGCTAAAAGAAGATCTGAATGCAATATAATGAAACAAAATAATTCCAGAGAACAGGGTTCATTTGATTTCATATTCATGCCATTCTCAATATAACCATGCTCACAGCATAAGTCTATAGGTCTGAAAATTATAATCGGTATCAACACTGTACATAGTTATCACTGACAGCAATGAAGCACAGGAGGCAATCGCTTCAAAACTGGATCCTGAGGGCGACACTATGAATTAAAAGAGAAATATTGATCAGAAACAATCCATAGTATTTATAAAACCTCCTATTACATTTGCTTTCCATACACAGAAATCTTTTAAAGGGATACAACAAAGACTAGCACTGAGCAGTGCTGCAATGAAAGATCTGCGGGGGGAATCTTTAACGCGCCAATGTATCATTTGTGAAAACAATGGTATTCTCTATAAGACAAAATCACTGAGAAAGCTGTACTTTAAGAAGGAGAACAGAAAACACACTGTCTCCACATTTTACATAAATGGTTGTGACAGGAAGATTGTCCATAATTCACTTTCACCAAGTCACAAATAATAAAAAGTTAATAACGCTGATGTCCCCAAATTGGTACATTCTCTAAAATTCTTGTCTATAGCTATAATAAAAAAAAAAATACTTCCAAGAATGTTTCCAAAAATATTTCCAATAATTCCAAATATTGTGCTAATTCATGCTGCAAAAAAAATCTACAAGTAATTTCAAACGACTGAAATGAAAAGTACCTCCTCTCTATAAATTCCTATTCAGTGTTGACTGTTGTGGATCACAGGTTCTCACAAACACCAGACACGAGTATGATTTTACACATGTGGAAGTTTCTCAGTAATGGGCTTTATGTGTGTCTTTTATTGACATCTGTTGACTGGTTGCATTAATACTGATCACATTTACTTGGTAGTAACTCAGAGATTTCTGATAAAATTTCAGAGTAATGCAAAAAAAAATACATAATATAAAAACAAACAAGGATAGAAAATTCATAACACGAGGATCCAATGTACACAGACTCCTTTGAACTGAGGTGCTGGAGGATACCATGGAGACTTAGGTAGACAAACCGATGGATACTGGATCAAGCAAAGAGTTGCACTGGAAACACAAGTGACAATGAGACAAAGGTTATTTTACATTGAACACTTGATGCAAAGTCTACAATGCTTCGGAAGGCTGGAAGAAAAAGAAGAAGATGACGACCAGTAATCAGGGACAGCTGGTAGTGTAGCAGTTAGAGCTGCTGCTGCCTTTGGACCCAAGGGTTGTAGGTTTGAATCTCACCTCCAGCCATAGTACACTTGAGCAAGGTACTTACTCAAAATTGTTCCAGTGAAACATACCCAGCTGTATAAATGGGTCAATAATTGTAGGTAAATGAATATTGTAAATCACTTTGGAGAACAGCATCAACTAAATGAACAAGTGTAACATAACCAGATGGAAACAGACACACTCCTTTCAACAACAAGGAGAGGAGGGGAGGCGGAACATACCGGAAGCACTCTTCCTATGCAGTTAGCAAAAGCCAACACTGACTCAAATTCACATACTATATGTAAATATAATACAACAAATACTGATGTACCTTTAAATGGAGTCTCTGAAAGATGCGTGACAGCAGTCTGGAGAACTTGTTCAGATCTACGCTGTTGATGTGAGTCACTGCTTCTTTAATGCTGGCAAACAGACAAAAGTGAAGGTGTTTCAGTGAGAAAACAGCTAAAATCTCAATGACTAGAGAGGCACAGCAAGTAGTACTGCTGTCTCGCAGCACCTCGGTGGCACGAGAGGACGTGGGTTCGATCCCCGCTCAGTCTGTGGAGTTTGCATGTTCTCCTCGTTCCCTCTGGGTGCTCTGGTTTCCTCCCACAGTCCAAAGACATGTTGCTCAGGTCCCCCCATATGTGTTAGTGATAGAGTGTGTTCCACTGATGCATGGATGAGTGACTCAGTGCAAGTCGTGTATCTAGCAGTGTAAGTCACCATGGTGAATAGGTGTGTGGGTTGATAACACTACACAGTATATAATCCATTGTGAGTCGCTTTTGAGCGTCTGCTAAATAAATAAATGTGATGTTCTACTTCTCCTTTATGGTCCTCACGTGTGTGAAAGCCAAATTAGGTGATTAAACTTAATAGTGGTCATTCAGTAAACAAGTCTTACATTATTATTGCTATATTCCTCCTGTTCCAGAGTCAGTGACTAAGGAGACAACAATCATGTATGTCCGACAAACTAAGTACACGCCACGGCGGGGTATATTCACAGTATTTAGCAGTGAATTTCACTAACAGTCACTGTTAACCTCTTCACTGATTTTGTGTAAACAACAACAACACACAAGTACTGTATCATGTATGAGAAAAGAGAGTTGTTGTACGCGAGCCCAGCACTTGCACTAATTAAGTTGCGCGAATGACAACTCATATTACTTCTAATTCCTAATTCGGATACGAGTAATATTTCAATGATGAGAGTCGCGACGTTCTAGGCATTTAATTAAAAAAATAAAAAAAACGAGCGTGAATATCATTAAGAGTAAAATCATCATGCGCAGCCCAGACTGTGCGCTGAACTGCTCGGAACTGTACGCCGCAGTGAAAGCTCCCGCCTCCATAGGTTCACGTGACCAGTTAGCTCCTATGCTAGCTCGTTCGCGCTACCGTCACTACAGTCACGTACCTTTGCGTTTCTTTGATTATCGATGCCATCGCGTCTTCCCCAGCACATTTATTCACCCTCGACGGGTTTACTTTCCTCACTTTCAGTCACTTCCTGGTTTGGTCACGTGAGCAGCATGCGCTTCCGCACGTGACCACAGCGAGTTTCCGGGCGCGAGGTCAGCCTTTGGCGGTGCTTCGCGCTGGTCTGTAGATAAAACCTCGTAACGTTGCTTCTTACAGTCGTGGAAAATTGCTGGCCCTTATTAAAAGGATTAACCTTAACTTATCTGACTCGTTGTTCACTCATTTACAGGTTTACTTCATCAAGTGGCCCATAAGGAATGGGCGGTCATTGTGGGCCAGACAGTGTCTCTCTCCAACTCCAAATCTCAGAATTAAATGCTTTAATGCACCAGTGAGGGGGGCTGAATAAAACTACTTTCATTTCTATGAAATTCTTAATATAATACAATCCAGTCATACTACTGAACTGGTGTTGCCACTAATTTTTAATAATGCTTCTTATAGTTGCCCTACGCAGTGGGTTGGACCGGGTCCTGCTCTCTGGTGGGTCTGGGGTTCGAGTCCCACTTGGGGTGCCTTGTAACAGACTGGCGTCCTGTCCTGGGTGTGTCCCCTCCCCCTCCAGCCTTGCGCCCTGAGTTGCAGGGTTAGGCTCCGGTTCCCCGCGACCCCATATGGGACAAGCAGTTCAGAAAGTTTGTGTGTGTGTATAGTTGCCCTAATCAAATTCAAGACCCTGGTTACTGTCTACAAATGCATCAATAGAACTGTTACCAGCTATTTACAGGACTCGATCAACCGCTACACCCCAGCCAGACCCCTTCACTCGTCTACTTTTACTCACTTGGTTGTCCCGCGCACAAAAGGTAAAGCACGGAAGTTCTCGGTTCTGGCTCCATTGTGGTGGAATGACCTTCCCCTCTCACTCAGAACTGCTGAAACTCTGCCTACATTCAAGAACGGTCTGAAAACTCACCTTTTCTGGACCCACTTCGCCCCAGATCTCTCCAGCTCATGTATGGTATAAATGTTCATGCACCGTAACTTCACGAGCATCCCCAGATAAGCCTTTATACAGCCGCTACTCCGGCATTGTATACGATTGTTTGTGTATCTTATTATAAAAATACATTTTGAAAAATTTGGTAGGAGGTTATCAGGATTCATCTATCCTGCATTTTATGCACCTATTCGAGCGATGAACATCAGTGCATCAAATGGAAGGTAACAAAGTACATTTACTTAAGAGTCACATGTCTGCAACCATGTCGCTTTCTCTTAACGTAATGCATGTAATGTATTTTTGCTGAGATGTACATTGCTCTGGAGAAAAGTGTCTGCTAAATAAATAAATGTAATTTGCAATTGTTTTCAGCTCTATTTTATTTCCAAATTTTACTGGCAATAATAATTAGAATTCCATGGAGTAATGAATAATTGCAGCACCATCAATGATTCTGACCCCTTGCCGTTTACCATGTTATAATTCCTGTGAT
The DNA here is from genome assembly GCF_900964775.1 of Scleropages formosus. Classification (NCBI taxonomy): domain Eukaryota; kingdom Metazoa; phylum Chordata; class Actinopteri; order Osteoglossiformes; family Osteoglossidae; genus Scleropages; species Scleropages formosus. The sequence continues at coordinate 17,546,192 of NC_041822.1, forward strand.
GTTCTTGAAACCCTGACAGCACCAAAACATTTCACTGACATCATCAAAATGATAATACTTTATTGTTGCAAAAGGAAAAAAAAGATATGCACTGATTAATAGCAAAAGAATAAGATTTGATCAAGTGAAAAGAAAAATGATTCAAAATATATTTTATAAAGACAAAACATCACTACATGAGGAAATAATTTGAATTATTGTATACAGTAATATTAAGACAAATGGAGTACTAAGTACCATTTCTTTGTGAAATACTGTAGCAGCCAAGACATAAGGAAACACCTTTGAAGAGAGCAAAGGAATGTCAAATAAATAATGTAAGAACCTCTTCTTTTCTTACAAGAAAATAAAGCCATATTTAGGATCATTAGCCCACAACAGGCCAAAAAAAAAAAAAAAAAAAAAGAGAACACATCAGAGAATCACAAAGTACCTTCACAGTTCTCTCTTTAATAAAGCCGATTATTTGTTTTTGATTTTGGTAAACAAATTGCATCGTAAACACGTTGACCTCGGCAGCATGGGGCTGCCCTGCTACTTGAAGGAGGGCAGGTTTGGCACTTTTATGCTGATGTCTCCAATATTGATGTTTCGGGGAATTTCGGGGAGGTTCATGTTCTTTACAGCTGACACGGCTCGAGCTGGCGCCCCTGCAATACCAGCCTGCGCATGGGGGACACAGGCACGCACCCACACACACATACACATACATACACACACACAAATACAGTGTTAGAGTTACCTGGCCTTGTCCAACCCAACCACAGCAATCAAACAAGACATACCATCACTAGGCATACTGTACAGATACAAGGACCAACATATCATGTGCAAACCAAGAAGAACTCGCACATAGACATACATTCAGGTACCCATACCTTAATAGCCATACATGCATGCAGTCCTCCATTATCCTCAATTCAGGGTTTTTTTTTTTTTTTTAAATTCAAAAAGCAGCTACAAACTCAGGAAGGCGGTAAATGGTGGGGAAAAAATTCAAGAGCAATGCACATATTCAATTAGACGAGCAAAGGCAGCCTTACTTAAAATAAGCAGAACCAACCAAACCCACAAAGACTTAAAGAGCAAAATGCTAGGAGAGAGCTGAAGAGAAATGAACAAGGGGTTTTGACATGGTGGGAAGGTGACAGGAAGATATGCAAGCTATAAAACAATACTTAAACACTAATTTGCAACAACTGCTGATCAGTTCCTTAAGTTATTTTGTAAGTGGTAAATTAAATCACACATGCTGACAAAAAGCCTCTAAGTAAACCAAACGGCTATATGTAAGGAGGGGGAAGGCTAGGAAAAGAAAGCACAAACCCCTATCTAGTGTTACATGGTGGTATGTACTTGTAGTAGATTTTAATAGAAGCATTATGAGTGCTAAAAATAACAACCAGGAAGTCTTCCAAGAGCCCAGATTTATGAATGGGAGAATGCGGTACGTAATTTTGTGTTACATTACTGTATTATAGAATTTGGTTTCTTATTACCTTGCAATAGAATAGACTGTTACAAAACTCACACGCATTCCCAGTGTGGCTTCCTGAAAAAGGTAAAAAGTCAGAGAAGATAATCTGCCACGTACCTCAATGCAAGTATTAATATTCCCAATAATTAATATTCCCAATCATTGTTAAGGGGGGGGGGGCTTTAACATTGGAGTGATGCTTGTTTGATTAATCTCACTGACAAAAAACTAAACAAAAGCCAAAAAATTTAAATCCTTAGATATCTAGTGCGTATTAACATTAGCTCTGTTGGGTCTGGGGTTTGAGTCCTGCTTGGAGTGCCTTGCGACGGACTGGCGTCCCATCCAGGGTGTGCCCCCTCCCACTTCTCCCTTGCGCCCAGTGTTGCCGGGTTTGGCTCCAGTTCACCACGATCCCGTTCGGGACAAGCAGTTTCAGACAGTGTGTGTGTACTGTACCACTATTGACAGTCATGGAAGTCAAAAGTCGCAGTTTTTTTGTCGCATGTTGTGCATTTCCTGGCTGGCACTGTTCCAAGCCAAAGGGCAAAAGGTGCCAGTGAGCACAGCACACGCTTGTATTGTAGGCTTGCTGAGAAAAGGGTAACAGATTGGTGTGAACTACATGTTCTTGTGCAGGGAGGTGACCTTCCAGCAAAGAAGGTTCACCTCCCTGCAAGCTTTTCAGTCCACATTTCATCCTAGCCTTCCTTTCAGCATGCTGGGACCAAAATTATACTACCAACTGTAATTTCTTTGAAATTGTTCCGATAACCCAGTTATTTCAGTAATTTTCATGCATTTAAGCAACTGTTCTGATGGGCCTATCAGCTGCTGTAAATAAAAGTACCGATCAAACTACTGAGGACTAAATGAAGTTGGTAACATAATGAGCTCTGTAACAATTAATTTGAACATATAATTTTTTAAACCAACAAATGATTATGATCATTTGCAGGGTTTACAAAAGAATCATATTTTGTTCAACTCTGGTTTAAGCCTTCATTAAATTTATTCCTATCCATCCACCAGCCTCCATTCCCAAAAAAGGGAACTGGAGATACACTAGCATTCAAATCTTGGGCAACAGAGCAAATTCAGGACTTTTCACCTCTTTCACAAGGCAAATTAGAAATAAAGGTCTGTAAAATAGCAAAAGGCTTTTTACTACGAGGCACAGATTCAGAAGGTCAAACCACAAACTGGTGACTTAACTATTCTAACCTTCATTTAAAAAAGTTGGTAAATTTCTTAATAGCAGACTCTGCTGACTCACTGTACATGAAAAGCTCATTATTATCAGTTCTCCAAACAGGTTGTCTACTCAAACGGAAAATAAATTAAACAAAATTTAGTTCTAGCAGTATGTTATGAGGGCAGTTACATGGTACACTGACAGTCACTAGAAAGGCTCAAGTTATCCAAGCAAATACAAATTGTTTTTGAAGTACAATAGTACTCAGCTGGCTGGATCAGAAGTTAAAATGATTTTTTTTACAACAAAAATATTAGTGGCTGTGACAATGCAGTATTTCCATTGTTTCTTATGACCTAAAGCAAGAGTTAAGAATAAATCCATCTGTGCTGGACTGGTTAGCAAATACACATTCTGCATCACATTGACTATCTTTCAACCATATCTTTTTAGTCAATTTTTAGCCAAACAGCCCTTTTTAGTTGATTTAATTGACTCTGAACTGCATATTTCTACACAAATGAAAAATGAGTATGGTAGCGCAGCGGCTAACCCTGGTGCTTCACAGGGCCGAAGCTGCTGTGGTTTCAGATCTAGGCTTCGAATCTGTATGGTCCCCATGACTGATTGGGTTCCGCCCACAGTCCAAAGACGTGCACTGAAGACAGTGTTAAACAGCTTATGTACCCTGCCTTACCATGAAAATCACTAGTGGTTGCCAAGAGCCAATTTCAACGCAGTGGCATTTAAACTAACCCTTAAACACAAGCAGTTCACAGGTGAGAATACAATGTATGAAAATAATAGTCAGCAATTACATTTAAAAAAAAAAACCCTTGAAATAACTTGTTTAAACAACTAAAGTCTTAGCTCCATCCTTACCAAACCATATGAAAGAGTCACTTCATTGCACCATTTCTGCAAATTATAATGGTCAACAATGTCAATTTTTGTATATACAGCACCATTACCAGAAAATTCCACTGTCCAAAGAAATACAGAAGACATCCCTTTCAATAACTGTCAGTACACAGGCTCTTTCATACATATGTTTAGCAAAAAAATAGATACATAAATAAAATTTGAAAATCTTAGCAGAAAAAAGCACCACGGTAAACTAAAAAGGACACAACTAGAAACCACAAATACTGTAAAATAAAAAAATGCACTACTTAACTCAGTAGGGAATAAACAGAATCCAGAAATTAAAGTATGGACAGTAATGAGTCAGATTTTAACATTTTGCTTGGAGCCAATTACACAGTGATGAATCCAACAAAGTCTTTTCTGTCAGTTAAGTTAAGCATAATGTGCCAAGACATGAGGGTCAGAAAAGCTGTAGACTTCAGACTTTGGCTCCGCTTTTATTTGGTCCATAGAACAAGCAACTCAAAGGAACAGCGTTTAATCAAGATATTTCCCTACCCTATAAACACAACTTGTGCCACTGTAATGAAAAAGCGACATTCACTTAAGAGTTATATCAACCTTTCTAAACACATCACCCAACAAAAGCAAAAGAATGACATTCCCAAAGTAACTAGTCCCCTACAAAAAGTGGCTCTAGGACTAAATAACAGCCTTAGTTGACAAGAGCTGTCTATTAAGCAAGATAAATGTTTGACAACTAAACATCTCACCTGACCTTTTCATCAGGAGGGGGGGAAAAAAACAGCTACTGGGAAATTTGTCACACTCTTACCTTCAATTTAAAAAAAAAAAAAGCACATACAAAGTATTAAATGCTTAAGTGGGAGGACAGTTTAATGTTTTAATAATATTCATAAAAATATTCGATAGTAACACACGTCATTCCTTTGGCCTTGATAAACACTTACTATTTAGAAAAATTAATTTTTAAAAAAGCTTTAAAATAAAAGAATAAAAAAAAAAGAAGCCTGCGTCTTGGTAACGAATGGGGGGAAATAACAAATACCCCTGAAAACAGTTTAATAAATAATGAAGATATATAACATCATTATTAATCTTTCAAGTGCACATTTTTCAATGTTCAAATGGATTTGGTACAGCTTACAGTTCAGTCTCTGTGTACACAGCCCTTGCTTTGCAAGGGACTAAAACTAAAAAGATTTACCAGGTTGCTAACTTAAGTAAAACAGAAATTTGACAAACAAAAGGGGGAAAGAGGTATGATAAAGCCAGAGGATTTTATCAGTGTGTGTTAATACCAAATATTATATCGAGTTCATTTTAGCTCCTTTGACAGGCCCTTCTCACAAAAGCATTAATTGGTTAATGATGCCTGCTTAATCTTAACTTGATGCACTAAGATGTGAGACAAACTTTTTTGTTTTCTTTTTCTTATCTTAAAATCAGCAGTACCTTTGTCTACCTGTCCTGCCTGGGAGACTGAAAGATACATGTCTGCAAAAAGAGAAGAATGAAAAGAACTAGAAAAGGTCAGAAAATAGGAGAAATGAGGAATGGTCATCAAGGCATAGCAAAGGTACAATAATTACAGTTCACATCACAGAAAGGAGGGCAGCACACTGTAAACAGCAAGTGCCCATATGTCACTATGGAGTCCCCAAAGTCCCAGTATAACTATTAATCAGAAGAAAAAAATGATAGGAGAACTTTTGTTTCGAGCCTGTAAAAGCAAACCCAGTGAAGTCGTCAAGGAAACCTAATCCACTTAACTGAGCTGAGGTAGAGGCCTCCTAACCCCCGAGTCTGGAATGGAAGAAAACCTAAATCTCAGGTAAGAACATCCAGTACAGAGTCCAGATAAGTCGAATCCTTACAGGTTTTCTTTTTTTTTTTTTTGGTGTACCTCACATTTTAGTTTGTTATTCAAACAAGATAAACAGACATATGTCTAAAGCCATGATGAACAAACAATTTGCTAACCAGCTTAGAGATCCTCCCTGTATTACAAATCAATCCATATTTTTATTAAATAAAAAAATAAGCTGGCTATACTACATCATTACAGTTTAATGCTAAATACTGTAAAACTTTTCTCCTCCTTTCTATAAGGCAAAACATTTACAAATTACTCCAGTTGAGCTTCACCTATGGAAATACTGTACAGTTTTTACTTTTAAGGTATGTATGTTTTGCCATGAAACCTGCCAGATATTTAAAAAAAAAATTAAAATATTAATGGTGCATTTATTATAGTACAAACAATACCATTAATATTACACTGCATAAAAAAATAAACACTAATGCAACAACGCAAAGTGAAATTTTGGTTGACTGCATAGGCAGATATGTGGGGGAGGGGATTATGTATGCCAACGGAGAAACCCCATTAAAAATAGATAAAAAGCTAGTGAGCTAACAAGGTGCTTACTGTTAAACAGAAGAAATAACTGCTTCATTCTAATTCTATAAATTTCCATTTCAAAAATCAAATCCCCTTTGCGGATTAGAAGGAAATTAGCTGGCTGATTCCCAAATTCCTAAACATAATAAAATTTTAATATTTAGCTAGCTTGCTAATATAGCTAGAATTGTACAGGGTAGAATGGAGATAACTCCAAACATGTTATCCAAACAAAAATGTTATCCAAACAAGGTTGATGGAAATTTCAGCAGTTTGACTAGGGTGAACAATCAATTGAAAGAGACAGAAATCAAACTGGGACAAACCAGGACAAGCAACATATGGACACTTCCACTTTCAGGTGTAAATCCTATAAAATGATATGGAAAGGATGGCAAGACCCACCATAGATCGCATACATAAAAATAAGTATTTATACCTCACCTACAATGTTAAGATTTCACTGCCTGTCCAAACTTTAGTCTGATTAGCACACACTACTTGCAGCCAAAGAGCTGTGCGGCAAATCTGCACCGTTTAAAAATAAAATAAATTTTAAAAAACCCTCAGTGTCTTCTAAAATATTCTGATTAAAACATAGCACTACCTCAAAAAAATCATTTTATAAGAATTCTGTAAATTTGGATAACTTATTGCATTTTTCAAGTTATGTAACTTAAGAGCATTGTTTTCATTTGTTGAGTTCTAAAAATGCACATGTTGTAATCGAAGATAATTTCTAAGCGCATGAATGTTAAAAGGGTTTGTCACAAGCAAACTATGCTGAACATATTTTGTAGGACATGAGAGGATAATACTCTATTAATCTCTGCAGGGAATTTCACAAAGTTTGCTCGTGTGCATATATTTTGAGACACTTTGTATAAATTACTATAAATTGTGTTATTTATATCTGGAATTAATTTTACTTTACACTTATGTCTCACTGAAACCTTTGTCCTCTCCTAGATTACAAGCAAACATTAAATCAAAGCAGCCTAAGCATTTCAGTTCCTCTGAAATGTGGGCTGCAGAAGTTTGAAGTGATACAAACTGTAACCAAACTTCTGGTTTCATCTTGTACACCTAGGTCATACAATTCAGTAAACAAACAGTGACTAACAGTACCAAATCAGAAGTTATCCCACACTACTGTCTAAACTCTTCAAGTGAAACTACAAGTGAGTAAACCAAACTTGCGAGACTGCAGTCTATGGTGGGTCCTGGGAGAAAAAGACAACAGCAGCTCTGATGGTTGGTAAACAGTCAAAGACTCTGCCTAAATCTGTCAAGAATGATTCAGAGGTAAAAGGAAATGAAATTCCATTTCATACATTTGTGTTCATGTCAATCATATGAATCTGTAATTTCAAATAACGTCAAATTACCTGGATATTTTTAATAAATTGTATTCCCATAAATACACAAGACTTAACAGTTAATTAAAAAACAACGCATCTACAAAATCTAGACAATTCTTTGAGGAATCTATTTACTACAATAGCCTGCAAGCCGTAAATACCAAATTCAACCCCAAAAATCACAAACCACAGCACACCATACTTACTGCAGAAAAATGTTACTACAAAAAGACAGTATTGAAAATGCACATCTCATTCACAAACAGAAGTCAGTTGAAGAACTAACAGAATACTGCAGGCCATGGTTCCAGCCCATCAAAGCATACCACATTTTAAAATCAAATTCAACCTTATTAATAAAACATTGGTATGCATAAACCAAATTCATAAAAATGCTAAGTATTGGAAGTCACTCAGTTGAGCTTTAAAAGATGATGGATAATTTAAATGGTTTGTAAGTTATACAAATTGTCAAAACATGAATTGCATGAAAAGACATTTCCCAACAGGAATACAATTACAGGCTTAAATTATTTTGCCAAAACCTGCAGAATTCTTCTGCCAACCTCCAAAGATGGTGTGATGACCCACACCGATGACCAAAATACTATAATTCCAGCAGGCTTCCAATTCAAAAACACAGAAAGTGAACTGCAAACTGATTTGAAGGCCATGTAAAAATTAATCACTTAAAACATAAGGAGCACTCAAGTCAACTTGATTCCCACAAGTGAAAGCAACTCAATTCACTTGTAGAGAAACCACATTTTCTACGTATATTAATTTGTATACTACCTGAAATTAAGACCAATAGTGCATTATGAAAGTAGAAAAAGATTTTTTTAATGAAGCCCACATACTTAGTTTAAAGCTTATTCACACATTTTTTTCTTGTGGATACTCCTCCGTGAACCGCCACCTTAACGTGGTGGAGGGGTTTGAGTGTCTGAATGATCTCAGGAGCTATGTTGCCTGGGGCTATATGCCCCTGGTAGGGTCTCCCAAGGCAAACAGGTCCTGGGTGACAGACGAGACAAAGCACGGTTCAAAATCCCCTTATGACTATTAAATCAAGGATCTCGTTCACCCCGCCCGGGATGGGGTCACTGGGGCCCCACCCTGGAGCCGGGGGGGGGGCTCGCATGTGAGCGCCTGGTGGCCAGGTCTATGCCCACGGGGCCTGGCCGGGCTTAGCCCGAAGCCAAGATGTGGAGCCGCTCTTCGGTGGGCTCACCACCTGCCGGAGAGGACATAAGGGGCCGGTGCGTTGTGATTTGGGCAGTGGTCGGGGCCGAGTGCCCGGCCAACCCAAACCTCGGGCGCCAACTCTGGTTTTTGGGACTTGGAGGAGCAATGCGGTTTTCACCCTGGCCGTGGAACACTGGACCAGCTCTATACCCTCACTAGGGTGTTGGAGGGTTCATGGGAGTTTGCCCAACCAGTCCATATGTGTTTTGCGGACCTGGAGAAGGCATTAGATCGTGTTCCTCATGGCATACTGTGGGGGGTACTTCGGGATTATGGGGTTCAGGGCTCGTTGCTACGGGCTGTTTGTTCCCTGTATGACCGGAGCAAGAGCTTGGTTCGCATTGCCAGCAGTAAGTCAGACCTGTTCCCGGCGCATGTTGGACTCCGCCAGGGCTGCCCTTTGTCACCAATTCTGTTCATTATCTTTATGGACAGAATTTCTAGGCGCAGCCAGGGAACGGAGGGTGTCTGTTTTGGTGGCCGCAGGATCTCGTCTCTGCTTTTTGCGGACGATGTGGTCCTGTTGGCTTCGTCGAATCAAGACGGAGGTTTGCAGCCGAGTGCGAAGCAGCGGGGATGAGAATCAGCACCTCCATATCCGAGGCTATGGTTCTCAGTCAGAAAAAGGTGGATTGCCCCTTCCGGGTTAGGGGGGAGTTGCTCCCTCAAGTGGAGGAGTTTAAGTATCTCGGGGTCTTGTTCACGAGTGAGGGAAAAATGGAGCGGCAGGTTGACAGACGGATCGGTGCGGCGTCCGCAGTAATGCGGTCATTGTACCGGTCTGTTGTGGTGAAGAAGGAGCTGAGTCGTAAGGCGAAGCTCTCAATTTACCAGTCGATCTACGTTCCTACCCTCACCTATGGTCATGAACTCTGGATCATGACCGAAAATGAGATCACGGATACAAGCGGCAGAAATGAGTTTCCTCCGCAGGGTGGCTGGGCGCACCCTTAGGGATAGGGTGAGGAGCTCAGTCACCCGGGAGGAGCTCGGAGTAGAGCCGCTGCTCCTCCGCATTGAGAGGAGCCAGTTGAGGTGGCTCGGGCATCTGTTCCGGATGCCTCCTGGACGCCTCCCTGGGAAGGTGTTCCGGGCATGTCCCACTGGGAGGAGGCCTCTGGGCAGACCCAGGACACGTTGGAGAGACTACGTCTCCCAGCTGGCCTGGGAACGCCTTGGGGTTCCCCCAGAGGAGCTGAAGGAGGTGTGCGGGGAGAGGAAAGTCCGGGGGGCTCTGCTTGGACTACTGCCCCCGTGACCCGGTCCCAGATAAGCGGAGGAAGATGGATGGATGGATTTGACCAATATACTATTATGCATTATTATGGAACATAGCACAAGCCTGTTATTCGTTCGTTCACTCAATCATTTTCAGTAACCACTTGTCCTGATGAGGTTCATGGGGATTGCGGCCTATCCCAGAATCACTGGGCGAAAGCCTGAGGGGTGTACACCCTGGGCAGGATGCCAGTCCATCGCAGAAGAGCCACATACTCACACATTACAAGCAATTTAGCATAACCAATCCACCTCAACTGCATGTTTTTAGAATATGTGAGGGAACTGGAGCACTCAAAGGAAACTCGCATAGACGTGGAGAGAACATGCAAACTCCACACAGAATAAGCTGGACTCGAACCTATGCCTGAACAGCCTAGGTGCTGTGAAGCAACAGCACCACCTGCTGTGCCACCGTGCCACCCTAGGAGCTTGCTGAAGCACTGATCACTGTAAATACATTTACTTATTTATCTGAAACTTTTCTCCAAAGCAACCTGAAATTGTTCACCCATTTATCCAGGCAGATAATTTTACTGGAGCAATTTATGGTAAAACCTTGCTCAAGGGTACAACAACTGGAGGTGGCACTTGAATCTGTGACCTTTAGGTCCAAAGGCAGAACCTCAGACTACTACACTACCAGTTGCCTCAAAGAGTGGTATATCTTGTGTATTAGTACTGAATGTTGATTGCTTTAAAAATGAAAAGTGTTCAGCTGGCAAAAAAAGACAACACATGCTCTAGGTTCAGTATTATTCTCCTGCCCAGGCATTTTGTCTGTAGAGTGTCCTGGTTATGTTATGTAATTTCACAGATATACTCCTCCTTTATGACTGTCTAGTAAGACACCTTTACCCTGTATATACCTCACTGGACTCACAGAGGGAAGCAAAACGTCTAGCAGTGGGATTTATTTTAACTCAAAACTGAAAGTTACAAAAAACAAAAAGCATTTAAAAATGTCTGTTATCTGACAGTTCTCTGTCTTAATTATTATTTTCCACAATAGTTTATGGAAAATACACCAATAAACCCAGTTTCTATGAAATTAGTATCAAATGGCAGGGTCCCAAGTACATACATTAGCCTTTGCAAAGTCACAGGAGGAAAATTAATTATCACCTACTGCTAGCTAAGATTAATTTGTTTCTGAAATTGCATAAAGCATCTCAAGAAAGAACTGAAAAAAAAATCAATAATTTTAATTAATTTTTGAGGATTTATTAGTGGTCTTTAAATGTGCTGATTCTGTAGCGGATAATTAACATGTATTTGAAGATATGCTCCTAACTATAAAGCTGCTCTATTCTGCCCAAAACAATTATAACAGTACTGACACCTTAACACAAACTGTGTATTTTATAGCATGTAATTGAAAAAACCTTTCCTGTAAATGTTGCTTTATCGAATATACAGCATATACAGAAAAAGAAACTGACAGCAGAACTCTGGACTTTTCACTTATGAAATTTAAAAAATAAATACTTGAGAAAAAAAAAATCGCTAAGCAACTCGGAGACTTATAAGCTGAATCATTCAGGTCAGATCATAAAATTCTCTTTAGTCAGGAAGTCTTTGACTTAAAACGCCATCACATCTTGCCACCCTTCTGCTAACCACACCCCAGAAATCTCTACGATTTTAAGAAGTAGACACTACAGCTATGCAGCAGTAGCCTGTCAAGTACTCCTCAAAAAGGAACACTGACAGACACTTCCAGTCTCACCAAGAAAGGGAGTGCTGAGGTCTCCAAGAGGAGGATGCCTTGAAGCCTCAAAGCCAGTGGCATGTCAGGGTCTGGCTGTGTGTGCTCCTACTGCCAATTAAACACCTACCTTATCTACTGGGATCCCAACCTGTCCCCCACTTGTCTGCTCTCATGCAACAGCAGAGGGGAAAAAAGCACAGAGCAGGCCAGCGAAGGGCAGGCAAAGGGCAGCATTAGCAAAAGGATAGGAGGTGGCCAAGGAGCATGCAAGGGATGTGCAGTCATGTCGGCAGGTGCACCAAGGCACATTTGCAATCCAGGTCACACTCTTACCTCTGACTTCTCCATCTTGTTCTGTGCATCAACCTGTGTGATGATCTCGTTCATGTTGGTCTCCAGAACCATCCCTCCCATCACCATTTCAGCCAGAATGTTATGGACCTTTGTTTAAAAAAAAAGTTAACACCTAGCTTGAAAACAAATTCTCATGTGATTTAAAACTAAAGCAGTAACATTAGAACTACTATAACAACATTTAAGTAGCTTAATACCCTCTTACCTTGTCCACATGGAAAATTAAATCAAGTTCACAGACGTTCTCAAAGCATTTGTCCAACGTTTCCACAAACACCTGTCAAAAAACATTATCAATTTTTGTACTTACCAGTGCAATCAATATAAATATAATATAAATGAACAGAAAACACAAGAACTACAGTACAGACAAAGTATAAAGACCATGCATGTCAACAGGCTCAAAAGACAATGGTGTATCTGGATTCCCAAAAATTGTACTCATTCAATTCAATGTATTTTGGTACAAAACTCTCCCTGACAGGTTGCCTCAGGGCACTTAAAGAACAATATAAACAGCACAATGAGATGTGCAGCAACAAGCATAAGTAATGAAAAGAATAATAAATATATTCATGAAAGTTGGGAAGAGGAAGCAATGTGTTTTTCAAAGTTTAAATATTAACACTTAAAAAAAAGCCATATACCTGGATTAAATCCAGAATGCCCAATTCACTCTCTGATGAGTCGACACAGAATACAAAGTACAGAGTGGCGTAGTGTCTGTAAATGAGCTTATTGTCTGACCCACCAATCAACCTGAGGAAAGGGGGGGGGAAAAAAAAAAAAAAAAAAAAAAACACTTAAATAGGGTCTTTTCTAATTTTGTTTTAACATCCTCCTTCCTTAAGTGCCTCTCTTGGCCCTTAATGCAGCCGCTGATTTGTTAGATCCTTCTTGGGACAGAACAGGCAGGAAATAACACAATCACAAACGTCAGGGACTAAAGCACACGGTAAAATGGCAGTTCTGGTTTCAAAATACAGAATATTGTCTTCCAGGGAAGAAACACCAGTGGCTTGAAGGTGGCTTGACTTTCAGAACACTGTTCCTCCACAACTTATACCCTTGTCTGCAAACTTGTCACCCACATGACCTGTACAAGTATTCTGTGTTGGAAATTATGAGCACCATTTACAGCCAACAATTATTTTGAATGATTATACCCAGAATAAACTGCTCTAAGCCTGTGATATCTTACAGCTAATGTATTTAAGCTTGTTCTTTTTAAATCAACCTTGAGTTTTTAATAATTAGCTGAATCTTAAAGTCAGGCTAGAGAGCTGTGTGAAGACAGCCACAGCTCTATCTCATGAATGTTTTACAACATTAGTGTACACGCCACCTGCTCTCTCGCACACACACAAAGCAGCAACCAAAAGGGAGTACTCACAATCCACCCTCCAGGAAATTACAGACATTCTCATCTCGCTTTGAAACCAGGTGAAACGTTTCACGAATTATCTGCTGTTCCATGTCTTCGGTCTGTGGGATACATACAAAAAAGGGATGCTCAAGAGAGAAACGTACAAAATATTCATAAGGTTATTAAACAGTAACAAAAAAAAACTATTTGTGGGAAAGGGAAAAAAATGCAAACGAATCAAAGGTAATTCCATACATAACCTGGACCACGTACGTACAATATTTCTTTTTCTTTTTCCAAGAGTTATCCTCTACTAACTCATTTATAATAGCCACTGCATTCCACAAACATTAAAAATTCAGAAACTGGCACTGAGGGTAGTACTTCAGCATCTGAGAATACCTTTAAATATACAGTCAAGAACAAGTGATATATTGACACACAAATGTATACAGAAAAATAGCAAAAACCTTTTTCTAAAACAGATCCTCCCAGTTCCAGTCCTGTGGAACTAATTATCAGCCGCAAGCTCAATTCAGATTCTGATGTAAAATATACTCCAACATTAATTCTAATGGGAAATATCTGAAGGTGTATACGCAGTAACAGAAGCACAAGTTAGTTTGTAGTACTTTCAAACAATTACGCAATATTAAATTTAATTACAATCCACACATGAAATACTAAGAAAAATAGAGTGAATTCGTAGCCTGCATTTTCTATTAGGGTTGTCACTCATTCACACACTACAAGCAATGTAGCATCACCAATTCACCTGAACCATGTGTATTTTGACATCTGGGAGGAAACCCATGCAGGCACAGGGAAAACATACAAAGTCCACACAGACTGAGCCAGATTCGAGCATAGGCCCAAACAGCCCAGGTCCTGTGAGACAACAGCACTACCTGCTGCACCACCATGCAGGCCTACAAGCTTGTTAATGTGCTGTAAATAAAGCACTGATCACTGCAAATAGTGGTGCGTCTCCTGTATTAGCGCTGTACATTGACTGCTTTAAAACTGAAAAGTGTTGAGCTGGCAAAAACCATTATATGTTCCAAGTTTGATATAAATCTTCTGCACATACACTTTTTTCTCTGAATTGGGGGTTGTCACAAAACCAGAACTCTGAATTTCAACATGGTATTAAATTTTTTTCTTTTTTTTTAGTTTTTAAAAGTACTTGATGTCTTCGGTACATCCAGCAATACTAAAGCAATACTGTTTGAATAAAGGTAAATGTAATTTTCATTCCTTTAATGACATATGGAGGCAAAAGCCACCCAAAGGTGCCTTGTCACTCTTGTACTCATTTAAAATGAAATTGGAACTGGCTGTGCATGAGACAATATATTGGTTTTAATTAGTCCCTTTCCCTTGGTGAAATTAGTCTTTAATTATCTGAACCTTTTATCCGCAAAATACACTGTAGAAGCATCAAGTGATTACTAAATAAAAAATATTAATAGCAGCAGGCAGTTTGGACAGTACATGCAAGTGTAAATGATGTGGAAAAAATATAAGTAATCCTGAAATATTATTATTATTATCGGTAATTATCAAAAGATATTGTAAAAAAGAAGGTTCCTCTCAGGGGTCTGAAGCCAGGAGTATGCATGAGAAACTTCTCATGGAGGACTGAAATGATACCAGCACAGTTAGCAAGTCACAAGGGTGGAGGGTGGGAGAAGCAGCAAGCGAGGAGCAAAACTGATATCTAACATCACTCTGCTCCCTGCATAACCATCCGATGGGATTCCAGAGTGGTTATTTGATTACACAGATTGCCAGTGACTCGATGCAGTGTCTACACAAAAACATAATGATAAAATATTGCAGAACATTACAGACACAGGCCCTGTCACTCAGCCAAGCTGACGGAGTGCAGTCACATCTGAAGGAGAGCCATATTTTATCTTTTTGCATTTTGTTTACATTTTTTCAATCACCACTTCTTGTCCTACCAACAGCTAAGCTAAGATCGATTTAATTTTCCCTCTTTCAGAATATGCATATATTTTTCCCCTACATTAATCAATCTAGTTACATTATAGTTCAACTAACTAATCACCACAATGAGTCTCTTCTGTACTACTTCTTAAGCTATAGGACACTTAAGTCAGAAAAGCTCAAATGATAAAATTTTTCTTTGATATTGCAAATATAATATAAAATTATAAAGAAATATCATCTTTTAAAAAATTCTTTCTAAATCTGTTATTTCCTCTTCAGGTTCAACAAGAATTTTGCTTGGCAAATTGTTTCCCTATTTTTAATGTTTTTTTTCCCCACAACTTAAATGGGAAATTTGATCACAAATAATTTTAACAGTTCATTGTTTCAGCTTTTTAAACTTCTGAATTCCTCATGGAAAAATAAATATTTCAAATATTTAACATAGAACAGCATATTACTTTCAAACAATCAGCTCTGCCTACCAGTCCTCCTATGGCAATGCCTGAAATAGCACCTCTACACACTTCACATCATCATCTTCCTGTTCTACAACACATTTCAGCAATTTCTATTTCTGTCCCCTTAATGGTGCGGTGACTTCACTACCAGAGCCAGAACTACTTTCTCCCTTACCTAAATGACAAGTCAAAATGCATCTTTACATGTCACAACAGCCATCCTCCAGGTATGTAACTGTGCTGCCTGGGGATGTAACTGTATTAAGGTACAGTTAAAACTTTAAATCTGAGAGACATGTGCACTTCTTGCGTAGCATAAACTGTATTCCTTCGACACAGCAGTTGTAACTCTATACCTCAATCCATAAACGTGGGATTAGTTCATTTAAAGCTCTCCTATGGACCTTCTTTGTGTTTTATTACAGGATAATCCCTTATACTTCACAGTCTTAATTATACTTCAGTTTGATCACAAAGCCCTCAACACTTCCTACAAAGTCTACCGTCCACTCAAAGGAAAAATGTTTCTGGTATTGCGCTATGCAGCAAACCTACTATTCAACAATTATACAACATATAAACACACACACACACACACACACACTGTCTGAACCGCTTGTCCCATACGGGGTCGCGGGGAACCGGAGCCTACCCGGCAACATAGGGCGTAGGGCCGGAGGGGGAGGGGACACACCCAGGACGGGACGCCAGTCCGTCGCAAGGCACCCCAAGCGGGACTCGAACCCCAGACCCACTGGAGAGCAGGACCTGGTCCAACCCACTGCGCCACCGTACCCCCCACAACATATAAACATTTTTACAAAAGAAATGTACAGAACATAAGTACATCTGTAGTTATTTTCCGATAAACTCTGAATACCTTGTGAGTTAGGGGCTGTTTAAAAACACCTTTTCATCTGTACCAAGTCTGTTGCTAAGCAGCTTCAGGGCCATCAGAAGTTTTAAACTGACATTCTAAATGCAGTTATACTGATGACTATGCCCTTCATCAAACCTTGAAGTCAATTCTGCTATTCTCAGTAGAAATAATACTTGGTTTAGCCAGAGATTATCAAATCTAAAAGTACAAAGTCATGAGCGGAGCACAATAATTCATTATAAATCTAAGGAAATCACATCAGGAATGGCACAGAATGCAATTAGAAACTATCTTCTATCTCAGGCATCATTATCCCTGTTCAGGCTCTAGTCACTGTCCTGCTATTAAAAAGAACGTATAAATAATTACAAGGCAAAAGCTGTTCTAAATCAGGAATTCATTGCAATTACCACAGACACAGAAGTGAATTGGTTACAGCAAAACACAGAAAGGGCACAACGGTAACAATTAGGCCATAACACCAAGAAAGGAAGCAATTTAGCACCCAAATGCAACAATAAAACAAGATCTTAAGAACTTCACTTAACATTAAATATTCCAGTCTACAGACAAGAAATAGAATTTTATTCTCTGTGATACTAACTCAAATTGATGAAGAAGAAAAAAAAAAAATTACCATTACAGCAAGTACTTCTAAGGTTAGTCTATTATACCTTGGATAACCTGACCTGCTGCTTTTACTACTAGTTGCTTCACAAATCCAAATTATGAAATTATATATCAAATTTCTAAAATGTGAAACAAGTTGACAGGGTTTTTAGCTCAACACATACACTATTCTAGTGCGAATTACCAATTATTGACTTTAATAACTGTCCCGGGAGCTGTGAGTAGCTGAGTTGTTAGAGTTCCCAAACTGGAGTCTGTTCCTGATAGTAGGATAGCACCCTTGATCAAATCAGTAACCCTGAATTGCACCAGTAAAAACACCCTGCTGTGTAAATGCAAAATTAATTATGTTAAAATAAACGTAAGTGTAAAATCAGCTAATATTGCACATTGCCTTGAAGAAAGGTGTCCACTGAACGAATGTAAATTATAAACGCAATGACCATTCAATTCAATTCTTTTTTCGGAAAATTTCACCGGTTATTAGTATTGTACAGCCTCACCGTTTTTTCCAAAGCAAATTTAAGAGTTTTTGATTCAGTTATGTGGTTCAGTCTTTCAATCCAACATCTGTAGTTTCTGCAGGAAGTGGGTCTTGAACCAGCAACCATCTGTTAAAGAGTCCATGACATGCCATGCCATCTGCTGTCCTAACAGGTGAATGCTTGAAAGCATTAAAGGGAAAAGAAAAGAAAAGAAAAGAAAAAAAAAAAAAAAAAAAAAAAAAAAAAAAAACTTCAGGATCTGGTCTACTAGGCTCACTACATAACATTATGAGTTGGGCACTTGGAAAGCTGAGCAATCAATGACAGAGTCAGGCATTCAGGGTCCATCATGCGATCAACTCACGAGGTGGACACGTGGCACTAGGAGAAAACTCCTGTCATGTCAAGTTAAGACGCCATCAATGATCTCAACGTAGACACTCGATTCCTCCAACTCGTGACTCGGCTCGGGGACACTGACTGGGACAACAATGTGCATAACTGAGCGGATATCTGACCCCGAAACTGTACCGCGGTGGTGGGAATCGGTGACAGGAGGATCACCGGTTCGCATAGATCGAATGTCACACAGTAAGAACACTGTCCCACTGTCCCCTCCCTGTCCACGGCCACTGCCCGCACTTTGCCTTTGCTGAGCTCGTGACCGTCGTCGCGCGAGCACACGGGAGACGCAGCTTCTTCGACAGCTGACGAGCCAAAAAAAAAAAAAAAACATGGAAAGTGTGAAGGGCACAACATACATTGCTAGCCGCCGGACATCCTCGACAAATTCAAAAACTTTAAATTAACCCATGTATAAACATTAATTTAACGACTACAAGCCAAAGCACTTGTCAACAGTCCAGTCCCAGTGTTTTTACACAACTAAGTTAAGTCGCTAGTAGTGAGTCGGTCGCTAGCCCGTTAGCGAGCCTACCGTTCCGGATAACTCTTCTCTTGTTGTACTCACATAATGCTCGTAGAATTTCGACAGCCGAGGCTTGCCGTGGTTATTAAATATGAGTATGGCTTTAATCATGGTGTCCCGCAGCGATCCGGAGGGACGAAGAACGTTTACGAGTCAGTCTGTTTCAGACTGAGCGGATCAATGAATTTTAACCCTCCGGTCTCCGCGGTACCTGAAGGGCCAACTGAAAATATCCGCCTCGGTCGCATCGCGAGGCCGGAAGCGCTCCACGTAGAGCCGCTCGCTGGAGCCCGTGCCGTACGGAAACGTGAAGTGGACAAACTGAGCGACTGTGCGTTGCGCCTGACGAAAGCGCTACGGAAATACGAACGCCTGCAGTGTTCATACAATACATCCAGAAGGCTAAGTCCAATAAATCTACCCTTGGCCTTGGTCTTAATGTGCTTTAGTAAAATTTTTAGGTAAATAAAAAGGACATGTGAAATTAAAAGTATGAACGCGATATATGTGTTATTATAAATAAATAAGTAAATAAATAAGTTTATATATGTTTAGTAATTTTTTCTATTTAAAAGACAAAAAGGTGTAAGAGCAAAAAACATGGACTGAAGAAATATCAGGTCACAGAATTATTCTACTCGGGATAAAATAATAGTAGAAAAAAAATTTCAGACACCTTAGTATTAACTTGTAACACAAAAGTTAGTGGCTCTCCCTAGGGACAGCTGGTGGTGTGGTTAGAGCTGCTGTCTTTAAACCTGAAGACTGCAGGTTTGAATCCCACCTCCAGTTATAATACCCTTGAAGAAAGTAACTGTCAGTAAAACTTTCCCAGCTATATGGTGTAAGTAGTTCTTAGTTGCTTTGGAAACAAGCATTGGCTAAAAAAGTAAATAAAAGTTGCTGGACTGAATGCCACTACCCTTCTCCTCTGTGTTAAGTAAATTGTTAATTATGTCCTGTAACTACCAGAGTATTGGGAAAAATGGGTGGCATAGTGGCACAGGGAGCAGCACTACTGTCTCACAGCTCCCAAGTGGTAAGAGTCTGTGGGTTTGATCCCAATTCAGTCTGCATGGGGTTTACATGTTCTCCCTGTGTCTGTGTGGCTTTCCTTGAGGTGCTCTGGTTTCCTCCCACAGTCCAAAGACATGCTGTTCGGGTTCCCCTATAGTGTGTGAGTGACAGAAAGAGTGTGTTTCACTGATGTATAGATGAGTGACCCATTGTAAGTAGTACATATAGCAGTGTAAGTCACCTGGGGTGACTAAGGTGTGGGCTGATAATACTACATGGTATTCTTTGGAAGTCGCTTTGAGAAAAGCACCTGCTAAATAAAGTAATGTGAACATAAAATGTTTGAACAAACCAAACTTTGTCGCCAGTTTCAACATGGGCTGCAGGTGGCTTAATGATGGGAATACAGGTTGCAAGAAACAGTAGGTAAGCAATGTGGTAATGGGTAATCCATTCCCCATCACTGAAAACAAGCAATCTGTGAAAGGCCTACAGAAACTCTTATTCTGCTAATTAACAAGTGTGGTGAGAAAATTTCTTTCACACAAGTTCAGTCAAACATGCAACATATCAGCAAATGTTTCATGGAGTGTCTAACAGCATAAATCCATAATTGGCTTGGCAGATTTCCAGCTGAATGGAAGAATTACTTCTTGAATTACCCTTTGCTGATTTAATACACACAAATATTGACTGAAACCACTTGTCCCAAGTGGGGTCGTGGCAAACTGGAGCCTACCCGGGAACAGAGGGAATAAGGCTGGAGGGGGAGGGGCACACCCAGGACAGGACACCAGTCCATCACAAGGCACCCCAAGTGGGACTCAAACCCCAGACCCACCAGAGAGCAGGACCCGGTCAATCCCACTGCACCACCATGCACCCTTTGCTGAATTAAGATTTCTTTAATTGCCCTCATTTCTCTCTTTTTCTCATTTATGCTTAGGCTGAATCACTGTTATGCTAAATAGAGGAATGGTGTTGATGAAGATACTGTCAAGAAGACAATAAAAGCAGCTCAACATTGTCAGGAGTGAATATACAGCATGTACTGATCTGCTATATTAAATTATCCACTAGATGGCGTCACACAATCAAAAAAGACCTGGCTGGGGCGTCTCTGCTCAAGGGCCCTGGGGATTCTTGGCCTTTTTTCCCACCTCAGGTGTTGATTGTTCATTTGAAGTAATTACTTGTCAGGTGGCATGATTTGTTTCTTGTCATGTAAATAAGGCCCTAATTAAAATGTGCTCTGCAACAGAGCTGTGGACTGTGCAAACAATGGTATCTGTGCCGTGCTTGTACTGTCACGCCCAGCACATGTAGAAATTTCTCTTCTCACCTCGCTTTTGACCTTTTACGTATAAAGCAAACGCTTGACGGGGAATATGAAAAGGGCAAATAGTCGAACTGAGTGAATCTCATAATTTACTGCCACCACGAATCCCACGGACCAGGTTCAGATCCCACCTCCTGCTGCAGTACCCATGAACAGGGTACTTACCGTACTGTGAACTGCTCATGAAAAACTCCCCAGCTCTCTAAATGGGTAAAAAATTGCACATAACCTAGATTACAAACATTAGAGATTGCTTTGGAGAAAAAGACAAGAATAAATAAAATGCAATTCCTGTGGCGGTGTTGTCCAGGATCTTCACGACTAGTGTTCCACATAATTAAGGCAGCATGTTTTTTTAAGAGTATGTATATTAATCACAGATTAATTTGGTTTTGGCAGTAGTAACAAGCCCAAGAGCTTTTTCCCAGGCAGTTTACCGGAATGTCTTTTCTTGGGGGGGCGGGTTGGACCGGGTCCTGCTCTCCAGTGGGTCTAGGGTTCAAGTCCCGCTTGTGATGCCTTGCAACGGACTGGCATTCCATCCAGGGTGCGTCCCCTCCCCCTCCAGCCTTACGCCCTGTGTTCCCGGCTTAGGCTCTGGTTCGCCGCGGCCCCACTTGGGACAAGCGGTTTCAGACAGTGTGTGTGTGTGTGTGTGTGTGTGTGTCTATTACTTGGTGTACAACATAACAAACGTGTTGCATCCGCTTTTAGATTACAAGCCTAACCAGTGACCTTCACCTCTCTTATAACTGAATCCTCCCCTGTGAAATGACACTTACATTTATTAATTTAGCAGACGCTTTTCTCCAAAGCGACGTGCATCTCAGAGAAAAATACAATTTGTGCATTACGTTAGGAGAAAGAGCCATAGTTGTAGATGTGTGATTCTTAAGTATCAGGATACTTGGTGATCAGGATTCCTCTATCCTGTTTTATGCACCTGCAATGAACATAGGTGCATCGAGTAGAAAGGAACACACACACACACACACACACACACACACACACACACACACACACACACACACACACACACACACACACACACACACACACACACACATTTTCAGAACCGCTTGTCCCATACAGGGTCACGGGGAACCAGAGCCTACCCAGGAACACAGGGGCGTAAGGCCGGAGGGGGAGGGGACACACCCAGGACAGGACGCCAGTCCATCACAAGGCACCCCAAGCAGGACTTGAACCCCAGACCCACCTGACAGCAGGACTGTGGTCCAACCCACTGCGCCACCGCACCCCCTATATTGGAAAGGAACAAATAAACTTTACTTAAGAATCACATGTCTGTAACGATGTCTCTTTCTCCTAATGTAATGTACGCACTGTATCTCTCTGAGATGTACGTCGCTTTGGAGGAAAGCATCTGCTAAATCAATAAATGTAAGTAAACTTTGTTTCTTCCCACTTGATGCACCGATGTTCAAAATTAAGCCTATACGCAGCAACATCTATTCATTTAGCTGATGCGTTTATCCAAAGCGACTTACAATGTTAAGGTTACAATTGTTTACCCTTTTATAGGGCTGGGTAATTTTACTGGAGCAATTTAGTGTAAGTACCTTACTCAAGGGTACTACAGCTGGAATTGAGATTAGAACCTGCAATTTTTGGGTCCAAAGGCAGCAGCAGTAACCACTTCAATACCAGCTGTCCCCACGAGTGTCCAAAATGCAAATGATTCCTCCACAAGGCTCTTTCAGAAAACTCGCAGCTCAATCTGAGACTTTCTGTGATATTTTATATTTATTCTTATTTTTCACTGGTGCGTTCATTTCATTTTGACTCGTAAATCAGCACGAGTTGGAGCGCAGGGTCATCTGAGATACTGCGACCGGGATGGAGCCTCAAATATTTCCGTAACAAGTCCTCAGCGCATTGCAACATGAGGCTCGGGAAACTTATCGATCACGTGCTAAAAGGCACTCGGACGAGCTTCCATAAGAAAATAGGCCATACCGTTCCGAAAACACACGTTTCCGTGTTTCGCTTGTGTGAGATATAGTCATTTTCATATTACAAGTCCGTCTTACGGAAGGGATGTGGGTTTTGAGGGAAACCTGCTAGTTTTCACACTGCTTTGTAAACATATGTCGCTGGGAAACACTGGTGAGCGAGCGGGACACGTATGCGGCAGAGGCCTTCGCCGTCCCGTTGGATTGTCCTTCTCCTCGGTTTGCAGAGCCAGAGGCCAATAAAGCGCTTCGCTTCGGATTACGTGACGTTCCCAAAATGCCGTGTTGCGCAGCTCCCCAGACCTGAGACACGAAATGACACCGGGGTAAAAACTTGCGAAACTTTCTCAAAGTCTTGCCGTAGGGGTTTGAGCTCTAAAAACCTCCATCCTGCAGGCAAACCCTAACACAGCAGCGTTTTTAAGTGTGGGGTAACTGTGTTACATTTACATTTATTCATTTAGCAGTTGCTTTTCTCCAAAATGATGTACATCTCATAAAAAATACAATTCGTGCATTAGGGGGGCGTGGTGGCGCAGTGGGTTGGACCGGGTCCTGCTCTCCGATGGGTCTGGGGTTTGAGTCCTGCTTGGGGTGCCTTGCGATGGATTGGCGTCCTGTCCTGGGTGTGTCCCCGGCCCTACGCCCTGTGTTGCTGGGTAGGTTCTGGCTCCCTGCGACCCCCTAAGGGACAAGTGGTTCAGACAGTGTGTGTGTGTGTATTACATTGCAGGTGTGGCTCTGTAAAGGACTGATCTGATCATGAACATTTATACTTTATGTGAAATTAAGAGATCATAGGTGAAGTGAGTCCAGAAGAGAGGAGTTTTAGGACCATTTTTAAACGTGGACAAAGATTCAGCAGTTCTGAGTGAGGGCGGGAGGTCATTCCACCACAACGGATCCAGAACCGAGAACCTCCGCGCTTTACCTTTTGTGCGCCAGACCACCAAGCGAGCAGATGTGGAAGAGCGTAGGAGACTGGTTGGTGTGTTGGGGCAGCATAGAAGTTAGAGCTGCTGCCTTTGGACCCAAAGGTTGCAGGTATGATCCCCACCTCTGGCTGTAATACCCTTGAGCAAGGTACTTACCCTGAATTGCTCCAGGAAAATTACACAGCTGTGTAAATGGGTAATTATTGCAAGTAGCTTAACATTATAAGTCGCTTTGGAGAAAAGTGTCAGACAAATGAGTGTGAGTAATGAAATAATGCTGTCAGCTGGACTGTTCCCATCCAGATCCATCCCAGCACCCTGGATGCTTCACGCTGACGCTGATGTCTATGCATTTCCGTGGTTTTCGCGGCTTCACTGCCCCCATAGCTTTTCCAGGGGTAACATCTGAGCTGTCAGTTGAACTGGGACACCCTGAGAGGGTGTCATTATCTTAGGGTGTGTAGCAGCCACAAACCATATAGCTACTATCCAAACTCAGTGCTTTGTGCTTCTGTTGCACATTTATAGGCCTATTTTTGTATAAACTCATGGAGAAATAGTCACAGAGCAGCACAAGCATGAGAGGTTTAACTCTGAGAGAAAATCAGAACTCCATATATCGTAATTTGGTGTAGACGTTTAAAGAAAATAATGACTTAAATAGTGGTTGGTTAAAAAAAGCTTCAGTTAATGAACATATACACCGATCAGCCACAACATTAAAACCATTGAGAGGAGCAGTGAATAACACTGATTATCTTGTTACAATGGCACCCGTCAAGGGGTGGGATAAATTATAGGCAGCAAATGAACAGTCGGTTCTTGAATTCATGTGTTGGAAACCGGAAAAATGAGCAAGCGTAAGGATCTGAGCGACTTTGACAAGGGCCACATTGTGATGACTAGACAACTGGGTCAGAGCATCTCCAAAACGGCAGGTTTTGTGGGGTGTTCCCGCTATGCAGTGGTTAGTACCTACCAAAAGTGGTCCAAGGAAGAACAACCGGCGAACTGGCAACAGGGTCATGGGTGCCTTATAGGCTCATTGACGCACATGGGGAGCAAAGGCCGCCCCGCTTGGTCCGATCCCACAGAAGAGCTACTGTAGCACATACAAATTCTTGAAACCCTTAATGCTGGCCATGATAGAAAGGTGTCAGAACACACAATGCATCACAGCTTGCTGTGTATGGGGCTGCTTAGCAGCAGACCGGTCAGAGTGCCCATGTTGACCCCTGCCCACTGCCGAAAGCATCTACAATGGGCGCATGAGCGTCACAACTGGACCGTGGAGCAATTGAAGAAGGTGGCCTGGTCTGATGAATCACGTTTTCTTTTAGATCATGTGGATGGCCGAGTGCGTGTGTGTCGTTAACCTGGGGAAGAGATGGCAGCAGGATGCACTATGGGAAGAAGGTAAGCCAGCAGAGGCAGTGTGATGCTCCGGACAATGTTCTGCTGGGAAACCTTGGGTCCTGGCATTCATGTGGATGCTACTTTGGCACGTACCACCTACCTAAAGATTCTCGCAGACTACGTACAACCCTTCATGGCAACGGTATTTCCTGATGGCCGTAGCCTCTTTCAGCAGGATAACGCACACTGCAAAAATTGTTCAGGAATGGTTTGCGGAACATGACAAAGAGTCCAAGGTGTTGACTTGGCCTCCAAATTCCCCAGATCTCAATCCGATCAAGTATGTGGGGTGTGCTGGAAAAACAAATCTGATCCATGGAGGCCCCACCTCGCAACTTACAGGACTTAAAGGATCTGCTGCTAACGCCTTGGTGCCAGATACCACAGGACACCTTCAGAGGTCTTGTGGAATCCATGCCTTGATGGGTAAAAGCTGTTTCGGTGGCATGAGGTGGACCTACACAATATTAGGCAGGTGGTTTTATGTTGTGGCTCATCAGTGTATAGGCCTTTAAAATAGTTTTAAAGTTGAAAGTATTAGTTGTTTCCATAGTCTTTGAAAAATACAAGATAACAATTTTAAAAATATATTTTAAGTATAATATAAATAAATATAAAAAGATTTTTCACGGGCTGTTTCCACAAATCAGCTGAAAGACAGGTGCTCCTGTAACTAAGGTGGCATCAGCACTAGGATTTCTACACATTCCGTTTATAATATTTATTTCAATTTTTATCTAAGTGCCTCCTCTCCTAACCGTCAAACTTTAATAGCCTGACATTCGGAACCATTTTTCCTTTGCCTGCACTTAATCTTTTTTTTGTGTGTTTTATTACGCATTTTACACCATTCAGTATTTTATATATTTACAACAGCGTAATGATGATGATGTGGACGATGATGGTTATGGCAGTAAAATTTGTACTTTTTGAACAAATACTCCAATCAACACACACAGTATCCTGATAGCTGGGTCAAAATTATTCTATATTTTTTTCTAGACGGAATGCATGACATCTGCGTTTTATTATATATTTACAGTAAAACATAATGATGTGGATAATTATGATTATGACAATACCATTTTTTTATTTTTTTGCACAAGTGTTCTAACACAGTACACTTCAGTAGGCTGAAATTTGGGACAATATTGTTTTTTTTTTTTTGAAGGAGTTCGTATTTTATTTTGTTCAGTCTTGTTTTGTTTGTTTGCACTTGTCGTTCTTTTGCGGTTTAAGTTAATTGTTCCTCCAGCCGCCACATGTACAGGCTGTTCGGACGGGCGCGTGGGACACGTTCGTTGTCCATCTCGCGCGTAAACAAGTACGTTCTCCCAGCGAATAATTCCGCGAGGAGGACCAAACCACATCGCCCACCCCGGAGGGGGGGGGGGGGGGTCCCTTTTCTGTGCACCTACTTCAATAAACGATTTCACGGCATACAAAATACATTTAAAATTCCCATTGTATGTATAAATCGGGAACCGCGTCTGCTTTGGAGACAAGATGTTCCGTTGTTGAAGTATTGCCGGAGTTTTCCTTGGATGAGTGAAGGAGCACTTTGGTAGCGTCCATCAGCACTTGAGCCCAACTTGTATAAAGAGTAAAAGAGCAGAGGATGAGCAGCGCAGAGAGACGTTGGTTCGGTGGTGTAGAGCGACTGAGAGAGGATTTTTTGTCCGCAGCTGTCATGGAGCACACAGAGGTGGTGAAGCCTCAGAGTCTGCAGGAACTCATCGCTGTCCTCCACCGCATCTTCTCAGGGGATGAGGTGAACGTCGAGGAGGTGCAGAGCATCATGGAGTCCTATGAGAGCAACCCGCAGGAGTGGATGAAATACGCCAAATTCGACGAGTTCAGGTCTTTATTTATTACGTTTTTGTATCATCATTCATTGTTTTGTTACATTTTTCCTTGCCGCCAGACGGACGTCCGTGTCACCGCATTCTGCAGCAGAGAGAGTGTGTTTTGGAGCGAGAATAAATCACGTCGCGAGCAGGATTTTAATTTCATGGGTATTTGCTTGCTTGATCGTATCATGCACTTTATTCTTGTTCTCGGAGACGTACGTTGCTTTTGTTCAGATCAGTGAGTAAGTATTGGATTATTTTGAATTGCACGTTTTTGCAGCTGCTTCACTACCCGTACAACGCATTTCAAAAGTATGTGTATATCTTATGAATCCCCCCCCCCAAATTTTACTGGAGGAACCGTGCAAACAATTTGAAATGTTCGGAATTATTTATTTATTTAGTTTCGGGGCTTTCAAAATATTGTGCTGTTACGGTGAAATCGCGCGTTCATGACAAAAATATTTTTGCTCTTAATTCCTTATGTCTTTCTGAATCTCAAGTTAGCGGTTCGTTCTGGTGTTTTTTTTTTTTTTTCCCGGCAATGTGTCGGTCGTTTTTTTTATACATGACATGACTTAGAACTGCAATTAATTACTTTCAGTTTCTGCACCAGCTTGCTGCGTATTTTAAAAGTATTAATCTTTTTGTTAAATTTGTTTAATTCATATTTCATTCGTACAACACTTGCTTTTTTTTTTTAAAGCAGCGCATAACTTCCGTTTTGGGCGCGCCTGTTGAAATCTGAACGCGAGGGGAGGGGGCGTGGCCGGAGGCATTCAGTGAGACGGTACTGACCAATCAGAGTGGCGCCTCGGAGCCGCACCCGCGCGGGATGGTGGCGGTGTAAGAAAGTGTCCACTGACGCGGAACGTCGAGAACTTTCACAGGTCTCACGCGTGAGGTGGGCACTACGAGCGTAACAGCAGAAGAAAAGCAGAACTTTTTCTAATGCTGTGCCTTCGTTTTGGTGTGTTTTCAGCAAAATAACCCTCCAGATTATTTCTTTTCGACTCGTGTCAAAAAAATTTACGACTTTGTTTGTTTGTCAAATGTAAGCTACACAAATTGTTTTTGAATGGAAATTAAATGAAGTCAGTATATCATAAATTTGGCGCCATTTATTATTTTACCTGAATCCCACCTCCACATATATTTTGTCACCATAACTGGGTTCCCATTCAGTGGCAAGAGTCATTAATACCTCAGATTTGTACTGTGTAGGTGAATGCCATCAAAAGTGTCCTGTGCAGTAGAGTCCAGTGAGATGTAAAATGCAGAGTATGGAAACTTGGAGAATTACACTAGCTTTTTATTATAAGAAGCTTAAAACATAAAAAATGATATCCATCTCTGTTGCCAATAACCCTGACCTGTAGGTTATGAATTCAGGTACCATCTGGGCTTTTTGCTTATGAGAATATTCGTGTTTCATTAGAATTCCTTAAGTAAAATGTTTTCTAAATAAATGAAAATAAGTTATTTTGGACACAAGTGTCATAAAAGCAACCAAATGGTATCATATACTGAATAAGATGATATTCTGTGCTACACTATGCTGAAAATCCAGAATAAGTTAATGCTTCTAAAAGCTTTGGAGCATTTGCTGGTGGGGGTGGAGGAGCAAAAGTTATTTTGAGCTCCAGGGCAACATGTAATGGACCGGCTGATTGGGACGCTCCAGTCTGCACTTGTAAACGTGGCGTAGCGCATATCTGAGCTGTCGGGGCTCAGAGGCGTAGCTGAGTCTTTACCAGATTTGTATTCGATAGCCGCAGAAATGCCATTGGTCTTTAGTGGGGTTTTATTTGAATTCAGTGGAATTCTTTCAGTGCTGACACTCATTCATTGCATGTTTTCTTAACAAATTAATGGAAAAGTGCTGTATGGTATGCCTTGAATTTTGCAGGGCTCAATATTTGACATCTCTACCACAGTCGTTATGTTCTTATAACACTAAGCTCAAGGTGTCACACGGAACAGAGGGCGTGGGGACGGCTGGATCCGAGTGCGGGATCATTTGTCGGGAACCGAAGGGTCAGGAGAGTTCTTGTTGTCGGGGGCGGGCGAAGAGCCGGTCGATCGGCGGTCGGAGCGAGTATCCGTGGACGTAGACCTTGGCGACTGGTCCAGAAGCCGGGGAGCGAAGATCTGGGACTAAGAATGAAGGCGATCGGGCCATGAGCGCAAAGGCGACGGTTGGCTCAGTGAGATTCCGCGAGTGCAAAGGGACTGAGGAGGATGTTTTAAAGCTGAGCGCTCTAATTGTCATCAGGCACCCAATTGGTGTCGGGTGCTACCGATTGCGGTGTGGCTGTGACACAAGGAGTCCGGATTCAGTCACCAGACTGATCTTTTCAAACAATGTCTTGCTAAACATGGAATATTCTGCTGCTGGGAGATCCCCACAGAAGCAAATCAGGGATGACTGTTACTCAAGGGTGCAAAGTTTCTTGATATTTGGCACCCTTCCCACAGTCAGTGGTTGTCTATCTTTTTAACATAATGAAATAGGATATTCTTTTAAAATCACCAGTAATTACTGAGTGAAATGAATGTTCACTAGTACTTTTTGTGGTTTTTTTTTTTCTTTTTTTTTTCATTAAAATATTTTTGTGTTTAAGATCTTGGACATATATATGATTTTTATAAGGAGATAGGGTAACAACAAGCTTGCTTTCTCAACTTTCTACACCTGGCCAGGAGCCAGAGTTGTGAACGTGAGTGTAGTCATGTCATTTCTAGATATTTCTCACCTGCAGGCATTCAGGGTTACTCTTCAGCCAAAATATGAGGGTTTCATTATATAACTTGACAGATGGCAAAAAAAGCAAGCTGGAACTTATAGAAACTTTTTTTGGCAGCTGACAGATATCCAGGTGCTTAACTATCCCATCCATATGCTTTTTTTCCCCTTCAGGTACACCAGAAATCTGGTGGATGAGGGCAATGGGAAGTTCAACCTCATGGTGCTCTGTTGGGGTGAAGGCCATGGCAGGTAACTAGTCCGCTGATCTTTTTTCCCCAGCATGAAATGGGCAAATATGACATTTTGGACTCCTATGCTTGTCCTGGGTCAATGACACTCGTTTGTTTGCACCATTTTCACCACACAGTGTTCTGCTTCCATAAATTCAGTTTGTTCCAGTTTTGTCCAGACAACATCAATTCAAATTACCAACGTGTCTTCAGGGGACCTCTAATGATTTAGTCAGAGGAACTACCAGTTGTCATTTGTGACAGCCTGCCAAAAACCGGGCTCCCTGCCTGCCCCCCCAGACCATTGTAATTTCTGTTTGTCTCATTATTTCTGGGATCGAAGTAGACAGTCTGGTTTCAGTGATGTGTGCATCTTTCCATTCTTCAGCCCCTCTGGGAAATGGGTGCTTCGATCTGTGCCAGTCCCTGTCATTGCTGGGAACACGTTGGTGTTTTCTCTGTTGGTAGCTAGGCTCTTGCTGTCATCCTGTCTCAATGCCCAGACTGTGGTCACAAAGCCTTCACTTGAGGGAAATCGCTCCTTTATTTCTATTTCCAACACGAAGGAGGCATTGTGCGTACAGCAATACCTCCTTATGTGGCCATTGAACAATAGGAAGAACTGTTGGATAAACTGGTTTGCTCAAGTTTTGAATATATATGCATATTCCTTTACCAAAATAGAATATATCAGTGCCAAGGCACAAATATAGAAAAGTGGTGAACTGAAACTTTTTTTAAACTTCAAATTTTTTGCAAACAGCTGAATAAGGGGCAGTTTTTGCACAAAATTCACTTGCACTAGCTTCTCCAGTGTTGTGCCAAGCAGTACAGACCCCGCCCTAAGCTTGCTTGATTGCTTTCCCACCTGCAGCAGTATCCATGACCACGCAAACTCCCACTGCTTCATGAAGATGCTGCAGGGCCAGTTGAAGGAGACCCTCTTCGAGTGGCCTGACAGCAAGTCACACGGCAGCATGAAGCCCAAGTCTCAGAGAGTGCTGCAGGAGAACCAGTGCGCCTACATCAGTGGTGAGTGTAAAGCTGAACTCAAGTTCAATAATGAGAATATTGCATGAATAGCAGTAAGTGTGAGGTGGTACACATTTGTCCAGCTAGTGTGCAGTTTTTTTCTGATTACACTGGATACACCCTGAAGTGTCTGCTTCCCTGCCCCAGATTCCATTGGCCTGCATCGGGTTGAGAATGTGAGCCACACGGAACGAGCTGCCAGCCTTCACCTCTACAGCCCCCCTTTTCAGCTCTGTCAGACCTTTGACCAGCGGACAGGTCACAAGAACACGGTGAAGATGACTTTCTGGAGCAAATTTGGAGAACGGACCACCTTCGTAAGAAGAACCCCCTTTTTTTTTTCTTTTTTTTCCCCCCTTTTCTCTCTCTCTCTCCCATCACTCCCTAAAGTTACCATTGCTTTGTGCAAAGTTTCCCATAGAAATTCTCGGGATTTATGTTCTGAAATAGAGGCTCATGGACCCCAAGGGGCTACGTAAATGAGGAAGATCTAGAGGGAGTCGTCAGGGACAGGTTGATTCACTGATGTGAATCTGGTTTTCTAGAAGAGCTGAAGTCAGAGTTTGGCAGAAAATGCAGCAGATTTCACTCTGTGCCTTATGAAACCATACCGTGGTTACCTCTAAACCAATAAGATATCCATTGGTGATGAATTTTCGATTTTCCCTCATAATATTGGTTTTGGGAGCATGAAACATATGATACATGCATGCAGCGAGTAAATTCAAGGCTTTTCATATCCCAGTCACCTTAAGTGAATCCATTACACAAAATATTCAACTCCTGCTCCTCAACCTTCCCTCCATGTCTGCCATTCTACCATTGACGTTGGTAGATGTAGCTTCTTCCGCCTTTCAGGATGGTCTGCAGCTGAACATGCTGCAGGATGAAACACCAGAGGGGTAGCCTGGAATTCCTTCCTGTGGTGGCTGTGATTATGGCTTCGAAGAAACAGGCCCTGCTGTGATAACTGTAGGCAAAGAGTCTCTGTAAATAGACTCATTTTTTTTCAGCATTGTGCTCAAGGCCAGACGAGCCTTCCTAGGGCGTGAAGTGCGCTCGCTAAAGGTGTCTTTCCTCAGGCTCGGGGTTGCCGGGGATTTTAATGTTCCAATAAGATTTATTTTTTTGCATGGCTGTATGGGAGAGCTGGTAGTGTAGTGGTTAGAGCCGCTGCATTTGAATCTGAAGGTTAGCGTTTTGAATCTCACCTTTAGCTGTAGTAGCCTTGAGCAAGGTACTTAACCTAAATTGCTCCAGTAAAATTTTACAGCTGTAAAAATGGGTAAATAGTTGTCAGCTTAATAATGTAACCTTAACATAGTAAGTCACTTTAAAGAAAGGCATCAGCTAAATATGAATGAATAAGTCAAAGGCAAAAAAGCTGGGATTAATGGAAGAGTGCAGCAATATTTTTGCTCTCTATTTAGTATAATTTTCAATCGTATGGTACAGTTTGTCCTAGAGCTACCGATGATGTTGGGCTAGCTAAGGCGTTCATTTTTAAAGTTGCAGTTCATCACCCACCAGAGTTCTACTGTAGCAAAATACCGCAAAGCTGAGAAACAAGGTGTGTGCAGCCAGAGAGCCCACATGCACTGGAAACAGTGTGTGACAAGGCAGCAGTATCGTGTCAGCGGGGTTGTTTCATTTTTACCACCTTCCCATGGGCACACAGGAATTCAGGGAATGTGATTCGAGAAGCAGGCCTCAGCACTGCTGCTGGGCCGTGCGGGGGTTCGGGGGGGAGGCGGGTTTGTTTATAGGCAAGAGTGACGGAGCTCAGGCTGATCGGCCCCGCAGTGCTAGGCCGCCTTTGCCCTGTCACACAGAGCGCTTATCTGAAGCCCCACGTGTTACTCCAATGAAACAATCAAACTACTGTCTGGTCAAGTGGGCTTGCAACATCAGTGCCTCCAACATCAGTGCCTCCAATAAGATTAGATAAGCTGTGTGCCTGCTGGTACCCTTTGTGCTTACCTCATCTTATCCTTCTCCCTGCTTGTTTTCAAAGTCCTTTCTATATTCAATATTTCATGTTTCACCTGTATGGCTGCAGTGCAGGCCCCTCAAGTGTTGGGCACTTTTTTTTTTTTTTTTTTTAAGGTGGTTTAACCTGGACATTTATGCTGAAATTGTCCTTTTTGTCTTTTGTTTGTTTTTCCACAGGAGACCACAGTTTCGCAAGAAAACAACTAAAGATGTTATGACGTCACGGAAAGCAGCGTTGGAAATTAGTGAAATTTTTTAGGTAAAAAAAAAAAATGAGAGCTAGTGAAAAGACGGTCTGAAAAGGACATGCCAGTAATTAGAGCAGCTTTAACATCACGGCCCAGTGTAAGCTTGGCAAGTTCTGATGATTACAGGGGGACTGTGTGAATAGCGGCATTAGGTGCAGTCATGGAATGAATCTGCTCATTGTCTGTTAGGCCAGAGAAAACCCCTCTCGACCATAACAGCATTCCTATCCGCCTGTGACCTGTGTAATTACATTTTTGTACTACAGCAGCAGATAAAAAGGGTGTAACGTGATTAAAAACAGGACGAGATTCTGACCACAGCTACAGCTGCACCGTAAACAATGATCTGGAAGAATTCTGTAATGAATATTATTTTACACAAAATGTAGCACTTTTTTCTGTTGCAAATGTATTGATTCATTATATATATCCTAAATTGCCTTTTACATTTGTCTGAATTGTGTAGACGTTGCTTGTATGTACATTCACTTTAGAAATGGAAATTAGAATGCTTAGAAACCTTTTTATTTGTAATATGTTAGAAAATTAAGTACCGGTAATTTATTGTTTTACAGTAAATGTTGGAGGGAGTTGCGCTGAAAACAGTATATTGATTGGTCTTTGTTACTTGAGTGTCACGCCAAGATGTTTGCACAGTCAGCTCGGATTCATTTGGGATTGATGTCCCGGCCCCGATGGACTCTCGCTCCCTCTCAGGATGTATGGGCTGGTATTTTAATGATAGCTATATCTATATATTTATAATTCTCGACGCATTGCCCAGGAGCGAGAGCAGCGTCAGTCTCTAACTGATTACACGGGAACTTGTGATCTTGGCATTTCTTGCTTATATGATAGACCATTAAACTTTTTTTTTTTTTTTTTTTTTTCCTCTCTTTGGCAACAGTTGTGTGTGCATGTTGTTTTACTTTTTAAAATGGGACCATTATACATGCTTTCAGCAATGAATAACCACCAATACTAGGGGAAGAGTGCATACCACTGGTGTAACACTTGGAGTGATGGAAGTTGGGCAGGAAGCAGGGTTTTTAAAACACATGGCCACTAAAGCAGTTTTAGATAATATTAAAGTTCTGGAAATATGGCTGCTGATTTCCAAACGTGACGATGAAACGGACATATTGAAAAGGTTGGGTAATCGAGGGGTGCAGGAGGTGCAGCTCTTGCTTGTGCCTCACAGTGAGGTTGTTTACGAGAGGCTATAATTTGCACAAAGAGTCACATCAATATATTTCAGGAATAAATACCAGTTAAATGGAAACCAGCTGATCCAACATCCCTTAAGAACCACATTTTGACATTCCTCGTTTATGCCCCCAGGAGCTTGTACCTCCTCTATACCTGGCAGATGTCCTCTCACTTCCAGTACTTGCTCATTAAAATGCTGACGAAGAAGTTGAAACTAAGTCTTTCACTTAAGTTAGATGACACTCTTCCAGAACATATTTGTGAAAGATCAGGGGCAATGAAAAATTTTCATACTCTGAGGCCAAAACATAATTCTTTGTTCTACAGTCATGTCACCACAACAGTGGATTTTAATGTCATAAAGCACTTCTTGCACTCATGACCTCCATCAGAAGATGAATCAGCAGAGAGAAAGAAGGGTCTGGCGAGGGTTAGAAATAGACTTTATCAGGAGTGGTAGGGTTTCAAGTCACAGCTGGTCTATATTGCAGTTTCCTAATTTGTAATCGACGCTATTTATGGCGAGTGTTGTCATCTTACATCAGAGAGCTATGAAATTTGATTCCGATGAAGCATAGTTACCTTCCACTTTGGTCCCCTCCCGGTGTTTACCCTAATTTAGGTTTCCCATACTCCTGAACATGTTTCTGTATCACGTCTCATGTCATACGCTGCCCTGTGATGGACTGGTGTCACGTTCAAGGTACACGCTCTCCACTTTGTGTCAAAGGTGTCTCGTTATTAAGAGTGGACAGGGGGACATTTAAAACCTTATCACGTTAAGGACTTTTATGTAACTAACTAACATACCCATGAATTTTTGAGAGACTCTTACACACGCCCACCTAAACCATTCCAAGTAAGGGAACCCTTCCAGCCATTAGCACAGCCCATTCAGCTGCTCGAGTTCCCGTATCCCATTTGCCCTCGTAATTAGCTGCAAAACGCAAGAACATCGAGTACAAGGTGCGAGGCTGATGGAAGTCAAACCACGTAAGAACTCTGGAAGCCCTGGATCTTTATCGATGCTTGCCATCTCAGATCTGATACTCATGGCCACAGGGAAGTAGATCTGACAGCGCAGAGAAAAGGAAAGGCTCTCCGAGGGCTGTATTCAATCCAGCGGGGGCTACACCAGGATCAGGGAGGGATCAGCAGGGCTTGAGCACAGCTTGAAGGAATCTTGGTCCAACTGGCCCACATGTCCAGATGTTTGCCATGTGTGCATGGAAAAGTGATTTATAATCCACAGTACGTTCATTTTTTGCTGCGCTATAAATTTGATCAAACGATGTTTCTACGCGCTGAGCTAAATTCCCACTTTTGCTCATTTATGGGGAAGGATTTTTCCTTAAGCAAATTTGATACCTTTTTCAAAGTTACAACTATGAGATGTTCCAGAGTGACTGGAAGTGAGTGCAGTTACATTCTTACATGAGTCATAAGAAATAATATTGCGTAACTTTTCAGCTAGGTCTGTGTTACTGAAGTTCTATTTTTTTGGAGGAAAAAGAAAAAAGTGCTTGCAGACAGACCGAGCATGATTCATGGCATGGAATTCCAATAGCTCACATTTCATGGTTTGCAAATGCTGGGGGCAGATTTTTTCTCTCCCATTTCGACGACATGGTCTCTAGTGACTTAAAACAGCTCTCGAAAGGAAAATATATTTTGGGCTCTTAAAAGTACCTTCACAATAGAACATGTTTTTTTTTAATCGGAATTCAAACTTTAAAAAAAACGATATCTGAATTATACATAAAATTATATATAGACCTTTCAAAAGTGCGCTCTGTCTCTATATAATGAGGTCCCACACAACAAAAAAACTAAGTATAATAAAATACGTACTTTATTGCCCTTTTTTTCATACAGCAAGCTTGTTATTCAGCACAGCAGCATTTTTTTTCCTGTTATGTGGTCATTTTACTTCCAGGAGGGGTATTTTATTTTAAGCAACATCTTGCATCACACATTTTGGGACAGATTGTACTTTGTGTCTCAGACTAGTGGAATCAGGTTTCTTTCTTCTTTCCGTTACCTTTTTCTCACACTTCTTCCATAACAAAATCGAGTAATCACTTTTTCTTCCTATCACACAGACAGCCTCAACTGATCACAACCACAAGGTGAACAAAAATCACAACTGAAATCGCCAGTTCTGTGCTATTATAACAATAAATTAATTTAGATGATGCTTTTCCCTGCAGGAGCTTGGATTTTAACCTTTGAGTCCTTATCGAAAAAACTATGAACATCTATTTATTCCCTATTTAAATACTATAATTATTTGGAACTAATACATTTATTTAAATAATAAAAACAGCTTTTATAAGCCTAATGACTTACATAAGCCCTTAATCTTGCATCAAGAATTCATGACTCTGTGCTTTTTTGTAGAGTGGAAGACATAGGCAGTGATCTCAGCGATTATTAATAACTGCTTGTCCAGCGCAGGGTCGCGGTGGACCGGAGCCTGTCTTGGAAGAATAGAGTACAAGACATGGGATACCTTGGATGGCACAGCAGTCCGCCGCAGGACAGCCATGCCCGCTCATGCAGTCACACAAAGGGCAATTCAGAGTGCGCTTAAAACACGTCTTCGGAGGAAACTGGAGCACCCGTAAGAAACCTGCACAGACACCAACAGAATAGGCAAGCCGGACACAGGCTGAGCGGGAATCGAGCCCAGAGCCCAGGAGCTGCGATGTACCGGTGCTACCCGTTCTGCCACCGTGCTGCCCGAGAACAAAAGGGTAAAACTGAAAAAATGAAAAAGAAATAGCGCTAAGGTTACGCTCACCAATAAAGATGCAAAAGGAAGAGAAGAAGTGAGCACATACACTTTGTATGGTATAAAACCTACACATTTTCTATGTTTATGAGCAATTTTACACATTTAGGACTTAAGGTGTTATCAGTAGTTCCGATACTCTGCACTTGGATTTGAAATGAGATTTTCTCTCTATTCGAAAGGTAAGGCTTGCGTTTTGCAAGGCAGGTGAAAAGATGTGAACCTTTCATGTAAACCCTCTCATTTTTCCCATTTAAAGGTAATCAAGAGTTTGTTTCTTGATATTTCGCCCTGCGAGCAGATTTTCTGGAGCCACATGCATTTGCTGTACCAGGTAAGCTTGCATTATGTGTCCATGCGTTCATTATTCATTTTACTAATTTGCATTTAAGAATTTAACCAAACTTTTTTATTTTGACAACTGACAGCTCCGGTTTGGATCTTGTGAATAATTTCCTTCGAACAAAGAGAAATAAAAGTTAGACAGAGGAGCAATGTACAATGTAGAGTTCATGTAAACATTGTTACAGGTATCTGAAACGTTGCACGGCTGGATGCAGGGTATGACGAAACTGGTGAGGAATGCCATATCTGATGAAAAACAGAAACATAGCCTATACTTAGGGCCTGGTGATGCAGACAGAGAAGAAAAAAATCTCAGACGTTTAGTGCAAAAGCACAGGGTCTGGAAGCCATGGTTGAGCACATATGTGGTAAGAGCACAACCTCACTGCAGCCCCGTATGCTGCGTCACTTTAAAGGGAAGCTGCAAAGAGGGTTTCAAAAAACACGTTGACCAACGAAGGTTATTTGACACGTTTGATGAAAGCGAGAATCAGGTTATTTAACCAGGACCCACTTGTTTCTTCTGGACTGAGATATAATCCATACAGATCAGATGGATTCCACTCAGTTGAGGATACCTCCAGATACAGATCTGGTCCACAGTGAGTCTCAGCACAGAATATATCAGATGACTGGCAGCAGGAAGCCTGAATTGATAAAGAGTTTATATAACATGTATTTCTATCAATATACTACTGTTTATTTAGTTAGAGCTTTTGTCCACAAGGATTTTCACAAGGACTCGTGACCATCTTTAACCTTGACCACATTTATGTAGCAGGGTGTTCTTATTATATCAGCTCAGCCAATATATGATGAATATATTTTTCATGAGTAGAGTTCTGAAAAAGGATGGCATATTTCAGGCGCTTGTGGCAAAAAATGTATTGCTTGATTGTGAGCCAGTTTTTTTATTGTTTTAATGATGAGGAGCACAAACTGAATAGACAGGTAAGTGTTCTTTGCGTGGCATCATTTCATTAGAAGATGGGCAGAATGCCGGAATAAGCTCAAGTTCTTTAGGAATATACTGGGGGTTGGTAAGAAAATCACTGCCGGTCAATAGATTCGGAGCCGCTGAATGTCATTGCTCTATTCCGGCTCGGTGTTCAGGCTTGTCCATTTCCTCGTTTCAGGGCTTCTGACAGTCACCTTTCAAAAAATACACACAACGAATTGATAATTGCATGATGGTTCTAACATTTACTTATTTAGCAAATGCTTTTCTCCAAAGCAACTTCCAACAAACTCTACGTAGTGTTATCAGCCCACACACCTTATTCACCGTGGTGACTTACACTGCTAGATACACTACTTACACTGGGTCACTCATCCCTACATCAGTGGAACACACTCCCTCTGTCCTAACACAGTATGGGGGAACCTGAACAGCATGTCTTTGGACTGTGGGAGGAAACCAGAGCACCCAGAGGAAACCCACATAGACACGGGGGAGAACATGCAAACTCCACACAGACTGAGCGGGGATCGAACCCACCAACCAGGCACTGTGAGACAGCAGTGCAAATCACCGTGCCGCCACTGAAACTTTCTATTATTTGGACTATTTATATTTTTCTATACTGCGGACTACAAAGAGTATTTAGCGGTATCTGTGAATTCCAGGATGGAACATGGAATACTTCAAATGCACAGTTCTTTTAAATGATGCTATCCCGAATCTGAAAGTTGGATGACGTTTCGACAGTTACACAATTATCAAAACACGGAACGGCCAAACATTTGCGCGCAAGGAACAAGGTCACTGAATTTCACGCTCATTGCAAAATGACGTGTGTATACGTGCAGTTCACAGGTCCGCTTGCAGAACTTAGCAAAGTCCACTGAACTTATGCTCTGATCAATGAATTTGCCTTTGCTACATCCATCCAAGTCAGATGAGTCAATAAGTCAATAATTAATATGGGAAGGAGATAAAATTCCAGCTTCTTGTGTGTTATTTGCCTAATTGTACATTGTGCACATTTTCAAGTTCCGTCAGCGGAAGATAGTTATGGCATTGGGTCCAATTTAATATGTTCCTTTCAAGACTTTAACAGACTCTTAAATTTTGCTGTAATTTTTTTCAGTGAAATATATCCTTTAAAAGCCCTGCTCCAATACGGGTTTTCTGGTTTTGAAAGTGGAAAAAAAAATTATAACATCACGTTTTATTCTGTAAATGGAGCACTGCAAGAACTCAGACATGGGTATAGAAAGAGGACGGAGGGGAAGAAGACCCCCACTCACACCCCCACTCACACCCCCACCCACACCCCCACCACCCGATTATTCGAGCAAACCTCATTTGTTCCTCCACATCTGTGTATGATTCCATTGATCGCTATAATTCCATATATAGTATTTTTATTCCCCCAGTACATGACAAATTGTTATGCAACATTTTTTATTAATCCTGGAAATCCACAGATTTCTCCTACTGTTTACGTGCTTTGAAACTATTCAGAAATAGGTTTGGAGTGAAGAAAGGTTCGGAAAATATACTGTATTTGAGCTCGGCCGTTTCGCCAATACTCGTTGTGGCTGGTTCAAAGGTGCGCCTTGTACAGCACAGATAAGACCCTGGCGACGGAGCCTCTGCTAAAATCTGCAAATGGTTTACGAAAACGAGATGCGTGGTATCGCTTTGTTGGAGGCGGCTTCGGTCGCTCCCTTTTCAGATGCCTGCAAAACTGCATCATCCGGACGGTGGCTGATCCTCAAAGGAGGAGGGAGGCCGAAGGTCCGATTCACCAAGTCCTGGAAGGAGAGAAGCCGAAATGATCCCGCACGCAACCCCCCCCCCCTCCCCCCCACCACCACCACCACCACCACCACCACCACCAACCCTCACATAATCCCATCGGGGGGCGTGGATCATGTCCTCTTGCTCATTTGTTCTTCCTGAGGGCAGGATCTTTGAGTTTTACCTGGTGCCCCTTGTTCCCCAAGGCCTTGATGCATGCAGCGTAAGCAGTTTGCCGGACCTGCGAACAATGATGACGTACATGGCGGTGAGACTGAGCGCAGCAGATCGATACTGATCTGCAGCTACAGCCAAAACAGAAGCCAGCTACACCAGCAGACAACTAAACGCAGGTCTAAGAAAAAGATAAAGAGACCTTGTAGTACCATGGCAGATTTCCAGTGCTCCTTCACCACTCCACTACACATAAACCTTCAGACTAATTCCGACTCTCACGAAACCCATGTTGTCGTTCATAAACTCCTGCCCCGGCTAGGAGATGACATCACACGGCACTTGTGCAACATTTCAGGCGTGTTCTACCAGCTTATCCCTATTCCATACGAGCATTTACCTATGAACTTCCAATCTCGATTCACCGATTATTCCAGCAAACATATGATGCATAGCGCATTTCTGTCCAGCATTACCGCACCTCTGTTTTGTTGCAGCTCCACAGACGCGGTAATACCGCGTTCTGAGTAGTAAAACAAGTCATCTGTGTTCATCTTCAGTGATATGTAGCAGAAAGAACCAGTCACAATACTGGTTCATAACAAGCTTGCATTGTATTAAACTTGATCATTCAGTTTATTGGAGTTCACCAATTAGTAACAACAACAATACATTTATTCACTTAGCAGACACTTTTCTCCAAAGCAACTTCCAATGAACTCTATGTAGTGTTACCAGCCCACACACCTTATTCCCCAAGGTGAATTACACTCCTAGATACACTACATCACTCATCCATACATCAGTGGAACACACACACTCTCTCTGTCACTCACACACTATGGAGGAACCTGAACAGCATGTCTTTGGACTGTGGGAGGAAACCAGAGCACCCGGAGGAAACCCACACAGACACGGGGAGAACACGCAAACTCCACACAGACTGAACAGGGATCGAACCCATGTCCGGTCATACCACCCAGGTGCTGTGAGACAGCAGCACTACTCACTGCGCCACCGTGCCACCCGAAAGACCGTTCCCACCCGGTGTGGGACCGAGGACCTTTCGCGTGTGAGGCGAACGTGATAACCACCACACTACGGAAACACAGCAACAACAATAATAATAGCTTCACAAATAATACTTGAGATAGTGATTCAATGGTGATATAAAGATAGAAGTTTCTAGAAGAGGTGTTTTCAAACCACAGTTCATTCTCGACACCAGGTTCACAGCACAACGTTACATATTGCCACCTAGAGGTGAAAACAAGAAGAGACATACAGTATTACTATTATTCTTCAATGGACATATTCTGCAAACAGCAGAATGCACGTTTTTTATTGTTATTTTGTGGGACCCCATTCCATGCTGAAATTCCATTAGAGAAAACTATTTTCAATAAAATCTCAAGCACAGTTTCACTGATCCAGTCAGTGCGAAAAGGTAGAAGACAGGTCACACCTTTGGAGGAAACAAGGGACCCCGGTCAGTCAGAACTAGAGGCAAACTTGAATCCAGACCCTTGGCACGATGAGGCTGGAGCCTTACGCTCTGAGCCACATCTCCATCCGTTGTGAACGTCTGGTGCATGAAAACATCTGTACCGTCCATCATCATACACGGATATTGTATCATGTTTGCGATACCAGCGATGGCAATGGACCCATATGACCTAAGAGCTCAATGTAGAGATTCCTGCTCAGCACTTCACAGATTGCATGACCTATGGGGTAGTGTAGATCAAGAGATCAAGGACAGCGGGTGATAAGAACGGTCGTCACGGTATTTAGTGAGGCAGCTAAGCTCATTTTCAGTGTAGGAAACATCTAACTGGATAAAGAGAGGAAGCTTTTGGGTAAAAGTGCCAGTCAAGTGCAGCGGTGCGGCTAAAAAGGAGCTCACGCAGGTGGCAGGCTTGTGTTCGTGCGTTTGGCAATCTGGCAACTTCAACAAATAAATACCTTGATCAACAATAAATACTTTTGTACCTTTTCTACAGGGATCTTGACTGAGATATCTTGATTACCAGCCATAAAGCTGTGTAATAATATCTGCCGACCATATGCGGTAATACCATATGGCATATTTGTGTTGGCTCAAACATCGCACCTAGTACGGTGAAGCTATTGTGAACATTGCCATGTAAAGTAAAATAAAGTATATCAAACTCTGTACTGATTTTATTACAATGGTCAGCCTCCAAAAATTCTACTGAGCATCATTTATGATTTCATAATATGGCTCTACATTTTCTCACAGTGACGTGTTTGCCTAAACTTCGGTCCTGTCTAAGTGACCTGGACACTTGTAGTTCAGTTTACCACCCTCACGGTAAAATCCTGCTAGTACTTACAGTTACTTATTGTTGTGGTTTCTTCTTCATCGTATTAAAGTCATTTTGACAAACATATTTCCCAATAAATTGTGGATTATCATTCTTTCCCAAAACATAATTTCAGTCAAATATTCTGTATGCTGACTTCCATCTTCAATAAACACGAAGTAAAAGGGCAGAAAAATATATATTTGAGACACCAAAGCTGTGCTGTGTTTACGTAAAAGAATACATAGCTTTGAAATAACCGTATTTTCATTCTGCAATATGAAATTATGTAATATCTTATCGGAATTATTTATTGCTTTTACTGGAACAGCAAACGAGAGTGAAGTGCACATTTCCATTGATAGCCCTTTACGTTTCGATAACAGTACACACCCATATTTAATAAATCACTTAACCATTGCTTTTTAATGTTTATCCACTGATGGAAAGTCACCACACCGACGATGGCTATATGTTAAAATGCCCACAGACACATG
Organism: Scleropages formosus; assembly: GCF_900964775.1. Taxonomy (NCBI): domain Eukaryota; kingdom Metazoa; phylum Chordata; class Actinopteri; order Osteoglossiformes; family Osteoglossidae; genus Scleropages; species Scleropages formosus. Next base: position 17,589,690 of record NC_041822.1, read on the forward strand.
AAAATATAGACTGCTTTATTTGTAGATTATCTTTTAGTTTTAGTATTTTTTCTTTAATGTTGAGTTACTTGCTCCTGGAGAATTTGCAGAAATTACATTATCTATATATATTACATTAATACATTATCGACTACAGTATAGCGCTCCTTATCAAACCTTGTACCAGTTTCTCATTCTGGACCCCTTGAGCAATTCCTCACACACTTGTAAGCCTTTAATGTTATACTAGTATAGGCTGCCCTTGTATGAACAGTGAAAAGTGAATTCTAATAAAACAAACCGAATTACCATTAACTGGGGACAACAGCTAGTGAGGCAGCAGATAGTATAATAATTAGAGCTGCTCTCTAGATTCAGAAGTTGCAGGTTTAAACCGCACCTCCGACTGTAATTTCCTTGAGCGACATACTTACCCTAAAACTCATACACACATTGTCTTAACCGCTTGTCCCATACGGGGGTCGCAGGGAGCCAGAGCCTAACCCGGCCACACAGGGCGTAGGACTGGAGGAGGAGGGGACACACCCAGCACGGGACGCCAGTCCATCGCAAGGCACCCCAAGCAGGACTCGAACCCCACACCCACTGAAGAATAGGACCCAGTTCAATCCACTACGCCACTGCACACCCCTTACCCTAAAACTTTTCTGACAAAAAATAAATTATATAAAAATAATGTGGCTGTATTAATGGGTAAATTGCTGTAAGTAGCTTAACATTGTAAGTTTGTTTAGAGAAAACCGTCCACTAAGTAAATAAGTCTAAATGGGAAAAATAAGGTTTTCCTGACACACAAAGGGTTTCCCCATTTTTTCACCACACCTGCAAAATTCCTGTGTTATCTTTTAACAGTTGAGAAACTCTAATTCCAAAACAAGTCCAGAATAACAAAACTAGTCTAGATGCCTTCAAATCAAGGCTTTTGACCCAGTTTTAACAGTTGAGAAACTCTAATTCCGAAACAAGTCCAGAATAACAAAACTAGTCTAGATGCCTTCAAATCAAGGCTTTTGACCCACATGTTTAAAATCACTTGTACATTAGCTAGTCCTTTTTTCTCCCTTATTTTTCCTTTTTCATTTGTCTTACTGCACTATCATTCGTGATAAATAAATAGCAAGTCAAATCACACAAACAAAGCCGTTTGTAATGATGTTGCCTTTCAAGAAAGTTCTATGCATTTTTGCACTTGTAGTTTTAGTCTGAAATTCCTTTAGCATTTTCTCTGAAACTTATTTTTATTTTCAGCCTGAATATTGTGAAACATGATGATTTTAAACAACGTTAGAAACACAACATTTCTGAGAGATGCTTCCAAGCATGCACTCAGCAAGAAGACAACGCGCAGCAGATGGCGAGGCTGCTTGCATGCTCATCACAATGGTCAGTATTTTGAATTAAGATGATACTCATTATGTAAATGCTGGGATACAAATGGCATGTGGTCATAGGTTTGTATTCTTAAAAGAGAAGAATCTGATATCGGAGCGAAGCCTGTAGTAGCCTGTGGAATGAAAAAAGCAAACTACGACATTTGTGTCACAGGCAGGAACCAGTTATTTTCCACCAGCTTGAACAACTTGAACAAATTTCAGGGTTATTATTGTTCTGAGCCTCCACTCAGTCACAAATGAGCTGTTGGGGAGGTTTGTGAATAACAATTTTATCACAACCATAGCAGCATAAAAGTTCATGGACCTTTATGGAAGCCAAGCCCCTCATTGTCACTATTTTTAACAACCTGACACGTAGGATAAAGATAATGGACATGTAAACAGGTTACCTCCTATGAAAACAATTCTGAGTCTCCTGATAGATGAAAGAACTGAATTTTATACACATCAGTGCTGTACAGACAATTTTTTAGGAAGATATAGGAATTCAATAACTCCCAGCGTACAGAGAAAAATATGGCATCTATTTCAGGTTATAATTTACTTAATAATTAACTGACTTAATTCCACAACCTCGACACACACTGTGTGTGCGATGACGGATTTCAGCATTAAATTCTATCATTCACTGACTGAGTGCTGTGTATGTTGGCACAAACAATGCAATATATACAATATATAAGAAGATAAATGAAAATGTGGGGGAGGGGATGAGTCGAAATGAAATAGCTCACTCGCTTCTTTCTTCATAAAAGGCAGAAGTATTTAGTAAAAGGTATTCTACGTTGTGTAAATGTACGAGTACAGTATTTTGATCGTTCAAATACCTTCCCCTAATCGATAGAGGGAGCCTTTTCATTTGTAACGTCTTTCCGTATCAATCCTCCCACTTCAGCAGGCTGTCCAGTGCACATTTTCACACGTAACGTATGGTACGACCAGACAGAACATATAAAGACATCAGAATAATACAACACGAATATTTCTCATGTGTCATATGCAAGCTCTGAGTTCGTAGGGCCTTCAAATAAAAGTATTTATTTAATATTTAGCGGGACAATCCTTCTCTTTCGCATACAAACGGAATTTCTTCCGTCTAGTAACGACCTTCTGACCAGCCCCAAATTTACTTCCGGGCATAGGTGTATTCCTAACAATGAGAAAGTACTTCCGGGGCGCGTCATAGCCTTCACTGCCGGTGTTTTGCCACGCAGAAGCTAAGTGTCTCTCATCCGGGTGACAGATTCGAGGTGAGTTTGTAGCTCAGGTGTGATTATTTCGCGTGAAAAAAAATATATGCGGCATAATTTCGAAAACAATACAACAGTGCCCCTTATCTAAGACGAGACATACATCGCAAGTGCAGCTTTTGAGCTGAGCAACTTGAATTGAATGTGTTTTTCTCGCTCCTGTTAGCAGTTAGCTTGCTAGCAGTTAGCTTTTTAGCTCATATCATACTACTAGTTACCGCGGGCCCAGGGTAGGGAGGTCTCAGTCCCTGTAATCCGGTTTCGCTACTCCAGTCCAAGCGAGGTGAATATCGCACGTCTGTGTTTACATCACTATTAACTATTTTTATTCTCCATAGCGGTGTTTGGATACCCTCCCTGCTCCCAGCTCTTGTTGAACTTGAAGATGCGCCGTGCCCGTGCTCCAGCCCGCCTGCTGCTGGTGCCGGTGCTGTGGGCCCAGCTGCTGTGCGGCTCGGTGTGGGGTTCCGAGCTCACCTTCGAGCTCCCCGACAACGCCAAGCAGTGTTTCTACGAGGACATAATCGTTGGCACCAAGTGCACCCTCGAGTTTCAGGTGTCCTGGGCTTGTGTGCTGCTCTGGGGAATATATATATGGGTCTAATTACAGTGACTTGTTCACTGAATCATCATGTGTGAGCTCTGAGCAGTCAGCAGGCCCCATGCAGCTGAACTGTGTAATAACACAGCTTACTAATATAGTCAACATGTGTTATTAAAACAGGTTAAACCTTTTGAAAACAATTCCCCGGTACTCACTAGTACCATCAGAGAACTTACCCCTAAATCAATAGCGACATAAATTGGTCAGTCGGTACCATAGCAGTTAGAGCTACTGCCTTGCTTTGGATTCAAAGGTCACAGGTTCGAGCCTCGTCTCCAGCTGTAGTACCCTTGAGCAAGGTACTTACTGTACATTGCTCCAGTAAAATTACCCAGCTGTATAAATGGGATAGTTGTAAGAACCGTAACATTCTAAGTCGCTATGGAGAAAAGCGTCAGCTCAGTGAATAAATGTGAAGTTTATTGTCTGACAACGCAAAGCATTTTGGTCCAAGGACAAAAGATTAAGCAAAAGTTTATTGTTGCATTGTAGGATTTTTTTTTCTGTGCTGGTGTTATCAAAGTTTTCTGTATTTGTTGTGTTTTTTTTTTTTTAATGGTGACAACAGGTAAAATCTTGAAATTCCTCTGTTGCTGCCTTAGAACAGGTTTTTCAGTGTTGGGTGGGGCTGCAGCAGCAAATCCTCTTTACATTATCCCTTTGTGAGAGTCTTTCATGTAATTATAGGTGTCTTGTTGCAGTTAAATGGTGCATTTCAAGTGAAATGCTTCATGATTTTTTTTGAGTCCCACATTTCTGGTTCATGGGGAGGGGGATTATTTACTGTTTATTACACAGAGGAAGCTTGCAAGTGGATGTGCTTAAATAGTTTGCTGAAGTTTTTTTTAATTATCATACATGGTACAGACACCTTAAATAAATCTAGCTTCCAGTATTTCATGTTTTTGCAGGTTACTTTTCTTGAATGTAAAATTATTTATGCTTTCAGTGTGGAAGATTAAATTTATGGAATATTGTAAATTGGGATTTAGGAAATTTCATTGACAAAATAGTGTATAGTCTTGTTAGACTGAGAATTTCATGACAGTTTGTTTCCTATGAAGATTATTGTAACAGCTACGATTTGTTACGAAAAGGGATGCATTTTTACATTAATAATGGAGAGCTCTGACAGTAGTTAAGGTCTGTTTTCTAGAAAGACCTATTGCAGCACCTTTACTTTGTCATGAAACAAGATGTCTTTGTTCAGGTGGTCACTGGAGGACACTATGATGTTGACTGTCGACTGGAGGATCCAGATGGAACGGTCCTCTACAAAGAGATGAAGAAGCAATACGACAGCTTTACGTTCACTGCCGCAAAGAACGGGACCTACAAATTCTGCTTCAGCAATGAGTTCTCCACCTTCACGCACAAGACCGTCTACTTTGACTTCCAAGTTGGAGATGACCCCCCTCTTTTTCCTAATGAGAACAGAGTCACAGCTTTAACTCAGGTATGTCTGAGGTTTATGGATGTGTTATCAGTGTGGTATATTTAAAGAAAAATGAGGTAAATGCTGTTTTTGTTCATTAGTGACATTATCAATCTTTCATTGTTTGGTCCAGGCAAATTGCTAGACCAGGATGGATGACAATGTTAGTATATATAGATATATATATATTTTTTTTAATACCAGGACTCAAATTTAATACATTACTTTAAATAATAAAACAGTGACAAGCTTGAAAGAAAAGGTTTATTTTGTACACAACTTTGCTTGGTGACCTCCCCAACAAGTTTAACCTGCTTTTTTGGTGTCATTCATTTTAAGTCATGTATGCACAGTACACCTGCATGGTACATTTTATGTTTTTTCCAACCAAGTTATTTTATATGTATCTTATGTGTGTGGAACATTATAGTAGTGGGAACTTTCTACATGCATATGCTTGAGGTTATCCTTATTTGTGTTTCAAGGCAAATAACACCTTAAGTCATGCTCCTTCAAGTTTATTTTCTGTTGTTTTAAAAAATGTAATGTTCAATGGTAGCCTGTGTGCAGAGGTGTAGTATGACAGGTTCTGCATTATTTGTTAAACATCACTGAAAATGGATTAGCTTCCCCTTTAAAGAGTCAGTGTAGAAAATGTTCTTTTTGTGATCATCTTTCTACGAGTATATGCTTTATTTACATTTAAGTAATAAAGTAGCTAGACAGGAGTGCTGATGAAATAGTTACACATGCAGTGTTGGTATCACACAGTCATACTGTCAGTGTGACTCACCCTGTAGTCTTCACGTATGGTGTAGATGTTTCATAGGCCCTTGTTGAACTCTGCCTTGGTCTGTTTTCCAGATGGAGTCTGCCTGTGTCTCCATTCATGAGGCCCTAAAGTCTGTCATCGACTACCAGACACACTTCCGCCTGCGCGAGGCACAGGGCCGCAGTCGTGCCGAGGACCTCAACACTCGCGTGGCCTTCTGGTCCATTGGGGAGGCATTCATCCTCCTGGTGGTGAGCATCAGCCAGGTGGTCCTTCTCCGGAGCTTCTTCTCGGATAAGAAGACGACCACAACCAGAGTCGGCTCTTAATGCCCCCACACCCCTCCCTTTGCATTGGCGCTCAGTCTTGTACGTGAAAGTCCCTGTTGGCAGGCTGCAGTCAAAACAACTTATGGTATAATTTCAGTTTTATACAAAAAATTCCACTTGCAGAATTTTTTTTAGTCGCACTGTAGATTTTATTTTGAAACCCAACGGATTGTTCTGAAGTTATGAGATCTTTTTGCTGTAATAGTAACAATTTAATTTATTGTGTTGGGTGTATTTTTAACACACCTTCGTTTATCAGAATGTAAATCAATACTGGTTTGGTTGAGCATGTCTCCAGTGCAGGAAACTTGTTTGGCCTTTCCAAGGTGTAGAAATTCCTTCCTCCCTGTGTGACTGGAATGCCAAGCACCAGGTCAGCCACCCTGATGAGGGGATGGACCAGTCTCCCCTGCAGGAGATTGAGAGCATTTTACCTGTCTATAGTGACTGCGTCCCTCCCAGTACTTGTGTTCAGTCTGAGATGCCCGTAAAGAATGCAGACTCGTTCTTTCAGTGTACCTGGTATCACAAACGGGACTCTGCCGTTTCCCTCTGTTGTGGATGGTACATACCTTTGTGACATCACAGCTTGCACAAGGTGTGGGGGTTTCTTTTCTATGTACCAAGTCTGCCGGTTCTTCTTCACCCGTGGAAGCTGTGGGGTACCCTTTGAATGCTAATTTCAAAAGTACATCTGAACCTGGTACCCCTTTATTTTATTTGGAGTTTTAACAAAAAAAGAAAGGTCTTTTTTTGGGTGTGCATGTGTGTGGGTGAGTGCACTGTATGTTTGTATGTGTGGACATGTAAATGTCAGTCTGTTCATAGTACAGTCACCCAGACTCATTGGCACTCCGCACTGGGAATTGTTTACTGATTTATGTTGTTAAATAAAACATCTTGTGTCTGAAACCCCATCAGCTGGTGATCTTGATTTTATTGAGCCTTTTTCAGAAGCAGTGATCCACTGCGCTGTCCAAGGGTGTGGGGATTCAGTTCAGCATGAACTCCAGGAAAATGCCATGAACTGTCCCCTGTATTAAAATGCATAGTTAGTAGAGATGGTTCTGCATATCATCACACTTAATGATTGATAAAGCATATGTCCATTTTTTTTTTTTTTTTTTTTTTTTTTTTTTTTACAAAGCCATTCAGATTGAAAAAAACCTTGGTCAAGTACATCACAGCTCTTAAGTGAACAAGTCACCTTATGCTAATACTTCTCTCCTGATCTCCTAACAGCTCCATAAATATGCATCACACCACCAGTCACAACCACATTTGTATTTTGTATCAGACTCAGTTCTACAGGAAGGTGCTCATGTAAAGTGTACTGGCGCAAATAGTTGTGTTGGCCAAACTGTGCTTTGACGATGGCATGTCTGTGTGCAACACTTCCAGAGTGCTCTGAACTGAACTTCCGTTTCCTTAGTTGCATGTGGCTTTGGAAGGAAGCATCTTCTTAAGAATAAATTTGTATGGTGCCTATACAACATGCACTCCCCTAAACTGTGCTTCCTTCTATACCCCAGTGCTGAATGATATGGTTTGATTGCTGAATTCTGCAATATTGTAAAGTATTTCTGTGAACAATTTTTTCCTTTCAACAGTTCAGATTCAGGAAAACTAATGGCAAATGCAGGGCATTTTTTACGCTTTAACATGTAATTCAAAAATTACTGCAGTGAAAGAGTTAAAGTAACATTACTGGTAATACAGTGAAAATCTTTGTACTGTTGCATAATTTTATGATATCATCTCATTGTAAAAAACCAGTGATGGTTGACACCTGCATGTACAGGCTGTCTTTAGACAGTGTAATTGATTCCTGGGGAAAAACTAATGTGAAGAAAGACGGGATAAACCGATTCATTTTCTTTCAGTACTGTGGATTAGTGGTGACTGGTATGGTTTTAAAGTCTTGGTTTTCCTAGGTTATTCATACTGTATTCAGTTGGTCTTTTTTCTATGAATGGAGGGTATATAACCTCAGATTTTTCTGTATGTATGCGAGGTTACATCACACAGTAGTTCTGAACTAAATGTCATTTGCTAAACATTCAATATGCTAATAAGGGTCATGAAAAAAATAAATCTTCATAACATAAGGGCCATAATCATGAAGAACCCTCATGGTGATTCCACAGAGTTTTTATCAGCCTTTAAGGTAGTAAAACACATCCTAACAAATGTGCAGCGCTTGCATTCAAATACGTAATTTTGAAGCACATTTTATGGCCAACCTCTGAGCGATTCTATCTGAATAATCCATTTATTTGTGAATTTAACATTGTCTGCAACCAACTGTTGTGCTGTAAACGCTGACGACATATTTTTGTGTTCATGCATTTTATAAATACGAATCTGTGTTTATGCAGCGTTAATGCCGTTTGCCGGTGCGAATGCGAAGTGGTGCGGGTGCCAGACGTGGCTCTGATAGCGATGCCAGAGGGGAGCAGTTTTCCGGTTATGTAAAGAGGACCAGACAAGGTGGTGTTTTTAAGAACTCATTGAACAGGAAGGACTGCGCTCACTGCTGAGATGTGTTTTAACAGGGAGTCCGTTCCAAATCTGATTGCTTGATTGTTCGACATGACTGCTCTTTTTGTGCTATAATAATTAATCAATAGATTTAACTAGGGGGCACGGTGCTGCGGCAGGTTTGGCCTGCGCCTGTTCCCTCTGGTTGGTCTGGAGTTCGAGTCCTGCTTGGGGTGCCTTGTGATGGACTGGCGTCCCGTCCTGAGTGTGTCCCCTCCACCTCTAGCCTTATGCCCTGTGTTGCCGGGTTAGGCTCGGGCTCGCCGCGACCCAGCTCGGGACAAGCGGTTTCGGACAACGTGTGTGTGGATTTAATTACAGAGGCTAATAGGGGTTCCTATGGTGCTGCTCTCAGAACGAGGTGTGACTCCCCCTCCCAGCTGAAGATGGGTCTCTGCAGGCTGTAGACCACAGCAGTCTTTTCCTTCCCCAGGGGACATTATGCTGATTTTAAAGCTTTTTGGTTTCTCGGCACGACCTTATAAATTTGTATTTGCTCCGATTTTGAATAATTGCATAAATATACTATATGTTTTATTTTATGATTATTCTTCCCAGCCCAGCTCTTGAAGTTGTTTCCCTTGGACTGCTGAATGAACAAAGCCATGTTCAGAAGTGTTCAAATGAGCTCCAAATGAATTTTCGTTGCAGTCTTGTCAATACACGTCTAAGCTGGCTGACCTCATTAAATTAATTAGTGTTTTGCATGCAGATTCTTTAATAGGAACTTGAAGTGTGGATGCATTTTAGGGTAACTAAGGACAACCGGACATAATTTAATCCTGCGCATTCAGCTGACATTCTGTCCTGTGATTTTTCATAAGCACTGTGTTCAAAGAGTTCAAAGTCACTTTTCCACTTTTCCTAGTCCAGTATCTGCTTGTCTGTTCCCACTGAGCTCTTATCAATTAAATTTACAAAAATTTATATAATTTTTAACATTGTTATCTGCTGCATTGCCGTTTAAGCTACTCAGCTCAAGAAACATCTTCAGAAAGCAACAAATGATAGTACTGTATAAATGTAAATATTCAAGGTCCAACCCAAGGACACCACTGGAGAACAGCATTCTGAAGACATTATTTATATGGTCACCAAAAGATGACATCAACTCAACCCAGCGAACATGACATAGTAAGTTCTCCCAGTACCCAAACACAGGGTGATTTTTTTCCGCTCTTTCATGCAGACGTTGCAATGGTCACTTATTTCATTTAATTGGTAGATTGTTTTCAGGGAAAAGATGCACCTCTGTGTGTTTTTGTCACTCACGTAAGACCATACAGGCAGTCCCCGGGTTACGAAACTACCCAGTAAAGCCTACTATATTAAATTTCGAGTTACAAACAATGATTTGCAATAACAAACGGGTGCTGCTTTGCGACTTGGATCAGAACATTGCACGTCTACAGCGGTTTGTCGGCCTGTGGGCCCCTAAGCCCGAGGTAGGACAGACTTTGTTTTTGTCAGTCGGACCACGTTCCTGTTAACAGTGTCTCGTGTGTTACTGTATTTAGCTTTAATTTTTTTTGTTTCTACCCTCGTAACCATGGCACCAAAGTGTAAACGTGATGCAAGTGATGGAGATGTATCAATGAAAATGAAAACGATCACGATTGAAACTGAAGTGGAAATAATAAAGCGATCGCAAAAAGGTGAAATGCCAGTGAACACTGGAAAAGCAAAGTTTCTTTAATGTTTTTTATAGCTACACATACACATTCTCTCTCTCTCCTCATCTCATTCTCTCGCTCTAAAAGAAAGAAAGAAATATTGTAGTTAATTTATTATCATTCTTATCATTACATCATCACATTCATTGTTGTATTATTATTATATTACTGTATTGTTATATTAAAAATATTTTAGTGTATCCGGAAGCGTTTCTTTAATGTTTTTATGCATAGAAAGGTACACAATATACTATATGCTAAAACAAACGTTTGACTAACTGGCGTTAGACATGAACAATACCTAACTGTACCGACTTACGTACAAATCCAACTTAAAGACAGACTGAGGACACGGAACTCGCTCATAATTCGGGGACTGCCTCTATTTGGGAAGTCGGTGTTATGGTATACAGCTGTGGCGACGTAGGAAGCTACAATATATTCCTGTATCTTAGCTGCAAAATTTATATACCATAACCAGGAATTAAAACACATACATAGTTACAAAATGTTATTTTTAAATACTGTTTTTAATTTTCTAAAATTATGAAAGCATTTTCAAATGTCATCTGAATGCCCCAGAGAGAAGAGTGTGGTTCTCTTTAGCAGCTGAACTTTCCTCATTACTCAGAGTGCTTGTGTCCTACAATTGCCTACTCAACGAGAAGTTTCAAACTGCTCCCGAGACTCATACTTGTCTCTGGAGTATATGATTATTACTATAGGTGACTAATAGAGCACCCTTTTACACGACTTCCGTTTTATGTAGTTATTTTTAAGTGCCTTTGGCTCAAAGTCAAGTCTTGGTGGTCACATAGACAGAGTTCTTCAAGAAGGCGTCCTTAGTGTTGGAAGGGGTGTTGATATTGCTGCTGTGATGGAGTTCATCCATTTGTTTGCTCGTTGTTCTCTTATAGACAATATTCCCAAGCATTAGTCTTTCCAAGAGTCTGAACTCTGCATGCTCTTTTATTCATTTAACTGACATTTTCCTCCAAAGTGACTTACAGTGTTAAGGTACCTACAACTATCCACCCATTTATACGCTGGGTAATTTTACTGGAGCAATTTTGAGTATCTTAATCAAGGGTACTACGGCTGGAGGTGGGAGTTGAACCTGTTACCTTAGGGTCCAAAGGCAGCAGTCCAAAACACCACGTTACCAGCTGCCTCCATGTGTCCAAAGTATGATAACCTGAGTCTCATCACTTGTGCTTCCTGTCACATTCTGGCTTGATTTAACCCAACATCCATGTGTTTCCCTGGCTATCTGTGGCATCCTTAAAAGTCTCCTCCAACACCACAGTTCAAAGAAGTTTCTATTTTTCCTTTCCTGCTTCTTCAAAGCCCAGTGTTCATTTCCATAAATTGTTATATAAAATACTGTTGCTTGGACAATTCTCATTTTTTTTCCTTTGGATACATCAACACTTTTTAAGGACCATTTCCAGACCTTTACTTGCAGATCTGTTGAATGCTACTCTTCCTCTTATCTCTTGACTGTTCAATCCTTTCTTGTTGATTATTTTTCCCAGAATGAAACAATTTGTCCATAAGTCCTTATGCCTGTGCCAGCAAGTCTGAAGTTTGCTGCTGTGTCAGTTGCAATAACTTCTGTTTTCTTCATTTAAGGTCAATCCCAGTTTCTTTGCTAATTTTTTTTCTGTTTAATCTTAAGGTCTTCATCACCTGCTATTAAGCTTTTTTATACATTTGTTCATTTATTACTTTATCTGGCTGTGGGCTGCAATATTCTTTTCATCCTACACTTTTGTTAATAACGTAGAAGCTCCTTGCTACTTTACATATTTCAGCAAGTATATTCTGCACTTGGGGGTGCGGTGGTGCAGTGGGTTAGACCGGGTCCTGCTCTCAGGTGAATCTGGGGTTCAAGTCCCGCTGGGGGTGCCTTGTGACGGACTGGCGTCCCGTCCTGGGTGTGTCTCCTCCCCCTCTGGCCTTGCGCCCTGTGTTGCCGGGTTAGGCTCCGGTTACCCGCAACCCCGTATGGGATAAGCGGTTCTGAAAATGTGTGTGTGTGTGTGTGTATTCTGCACTTCTCCACCACCATGCTGCTTTTAAATTACTTTATTGCCGTTGTGTTCCACAGCTAAATTTTCCATTCGTCTTTCTTCCTTTTATTTACTTGAATGCTTTACGTCCAACATTGTTCTCGTCTGCCTTCTCATTATTTCATAATGACAAAGCTTCTTCCTTTATGAAACCATTTTTTGCATTGAGCTGCATGAAAATTGCCAACGGAGGAAAACCTTCTGTTAATGGTATTATTTTAAATACAATCATTAACCACGTTGTCATATACAAATTATTACTCATAGTTATTTTGTGGCAAGTGAATTAGTTTTCGGCGTTTTTCTTACATTTAATTAACAGAGTCTCATTGAGTTGTTGTTGTCCATTAGTAATAACTTCCAGCAGTCTGGGAACCCGCAGACGAATCTCTCAGTTATATCTTCTTGGCAGACTGTGGTTGTTTGCTAAGGTCTGCTTTTCTGGCACGGAGGATACTCCTTGCTACAGAGATGAGGTGAAATAAACACACCCAGACCACAGGTTTTGTTAACAATGATCACTTTCTCATCTCATGTAATCTATTTTAAAAAGGTAAGAGTTGTTGATGTTAACCAAACAGAGCATCTACTGTGATGCTCTAGCTGGGCTTGTTAACACTGATACCAATACAGTGCACAGCTGTATGTGGCGAATGATGTGTCGCAACCTTGAAGTACTGACATAGTCGATATTAAGGGAAATGAGCCTGAAAAGAAAGAACTGGACCTTAACTATGACTACCCTACTGTTTTTTTTAAACTGACCATTTGAGACATTGAAAGTAAGTTGTGTATCAGATGAACTGGGCCAGTAGCAACACATTTACGTTTATTCATTTAGCTGATGCTGTTCTCCAAAGTGACTTAGAATGTTACTGTACTTACAATTATTTACCCGGTAATTTCCACTGGAGCAATTTCAGGGTAAGTACCTTACTCAAGGGGTCCGAAGGCAGTAGCTGTAACCACTCCGCTAGCAGCCGTCCCTCATACGCAGCCCCGGGTGTATTCATGGTACAGAGCAGAGGCAAAATAACAATATTAATGATAACTGTTGACACATGATTTCAAACACATACCATTCTATTATTTTTCAAAAGATGTTAAGAATCACATGACGCTAATGACAAACTTGAGCAGGAATTTATGAACCTTGATGTTAACACGCAAACTCTTTTACACACACCTCCTGTTTGTCATAGGTGGGGCAAAACGGGAAGAAAGACGGTCATTGTTACATTATTAAATATTTAAGCATGCGTTTCTGTATCTGGGATTCACTTCAGAGAGGCTGTGATTTTGGCAATTGTCTAGTCTAAAAATAAATCCTTTGATTTTTTTCCAACTACATTATGAAGTCTGATCAAGAACTCATTACGCAAAAGTGTTATCAAATAAGTCTTTGTATCACACATAGACAATGGGTAGTATAATTTAATTTATTGGCCATTACCTAAACAGTGCTCATTTTTTTGATGAATGTCATCTTCGTTGCCATTCCTGACCCATGTCTTGTTATATAAATCCCCCCCTAGAATCTTCAACTAGGTTTCCACATCTTTTTGCACAGAATGGTATAAACTTGATATTTTCTCTAAAGTTCTTTTAACTTTATAACTGGCTAAACCCAGACTTAGGAAAGATTTACATGTCCGAAATATATTAAAAATGGGAATCATTTTCATACCATCAACATTAATGCTGACACCTCAGCTCTCTCATAATTATTTATTTTCATCTGGTTTCAGTACTGGGTAGAGAGTAGAACTAGTTTGTTTTTATAACTAGTTCAGGTTTCGACACATGCTGTAGGTAAATGGTTTTGCCTTCTAAATATAAAAGTAGCGCAATATAATCTCGGTGGATGTGAGCTTAACTGAGCATTCGTCAAACTTGGGTCACCTCTGAAATTCTCCAACAGAGGAGTACCGTGATCCCACTTAACCACGTCCCCCCCGTCCCCCACTGCTGTCGAAGCCCACCGGTGGAAATCACACGTAACCACAACGCAGGCACGTCATTGGACGCCTCGACTGTCAATACAACAAAGGAATGGGCGGGGCCGAGAGGCTTTGTTTTCTATTCGGCACACTGGGGCTTCGGGGATTTCTTGTCGCGAGGAGAGGCGCGCGGTGTGCGCGCGCTCGCTGTCATATTCTGCTTTCGGAGCGCGAGCGGGTTTGATGGGGTACGCGCCTGGGACGTGGCGGGTCACGAGAAGCTGCTTTTAGCGCGAAGAGGGGAGCGCGCGGGACGTCACCATCTTCTCTCTGCGACGAGCACAGGAAACCCGAGCGGGGGCGGAGGGAGGACCGTGGATGTCGGATGTCTCCGCCCGTGAGGCTGCGCTGCGGCCCGCGTCGCCTTCGCTTCTCCTTTTTCACATTAAGAGAAAAAACGGGAGGGCGCTGACGGATCCCTGACAGAAATTAGACGTTGAAAGCGACGCGTTTTCCCGAATGGAGGCGACGTGGTCGTGAGCTCTCACTGACCTACCTACCTACCTACATTTGAGCCAACTAGCTGCGCTAACTAACTAGTTGTGCTGACTAACTACCCGGGGACGGTGAGAGCCGCGCTGCCGCGCCAGGCGGCCGACGCTTCCTCTCTCTACTCTCTGGCACCGGCGGGAACGCGAGTCACGCTTCTTTGTCCGACACTCGCGCGGCTCTTTCATCAGTTTCCTTATTAAATTGAGCAAACTGGAAGTCGCCATCGCATCGATTTGAAAGAGTTACCAGCGCGCTGTTTCGGAAAAACAAAAAAGAAGGAAGGAAGGAAGGAGGCAGGAAAGGCGGAAGATGGTGAACCGTGGCCGCTGCTGAGGTAACAGCTCCCCGCTCGGCCCGGGTCCCTACTGCTCTTTTCCCGCAGAAAGTCAGTCACCGTCCGGAGGGAGGAGGTCCGACCAGCCCCGGAGCGTCGCCCCCGCCCAAATGGATCTGAAGACGGCCGTGTTCAACGCCGCCCGGGACGGCAAACTGCGCCTCCTGCAGAAGCTCCTGGAGAACAAAGCCGGGGATGAGGTGAGCAGGCTGATGGAGGAGAAGACGAACGGCGCCACCCCGCTGCTCATGGCCGCCCGCAACGGGCACCTGGACCTGGTGGAGTACCTGCTGGAGTGCTGCCTGGCCCCGGTCGAGGTCGGAGGCTCCGTCAACTTCGACGGCGAGACGATCGAGGGCGCCCCTCCGCTGTGGGCGGCGTCGGCCGCCGGCCACCTCAAGGTGGTGCAGTCGCTGCTGGGCCACGGCGCCTCGGTGAACAGCACGACGCTGACCAACTCGACCCCGCTGCGCGCCGCCTGCTTCGACGGACACCTGGACATCGTGCGCTACCTGGTGGAGCACGAGGCGGACCTGGAGGTGGCCAACCGCCACGGCCACACGTGCCTCATGATCTCGTGCTACAAGGGCCACAGGGAGATCGCGCAGTACCTGCTGGAGAAGGGGGCCGACGTGAACCGGAAGAGCGTCAAAGGTGGGCCTGAGCATCAGCCTGTAGGTTGTACGTGTGATGTGTAACCGCGTGGTTATTGGTTCGACTCCCACTCCTGCTGCACTACCTTTGTTTGTTGGAGGTGCCACGTGGGTTGCTCAAAGGTGAAAATATCCAGGTGTCCGAGTGTGAAATTGCTGTGAATAAGGGTCAGCGTGTAGTGTGACAGTCTGAGGTCTCAAGTTCGTATTTCCGCTCCAGATGTAGTACTCTGGTGATCGGGGTACGGGCCCCGGATTACTTGAGTAAAAACACCCTCAACAGCACACGGCGTGAGACAGGAGTCTTCATGTCCAGTGCTTTTAAGTCCCCCTACCTGCGTAAAAATATTACTTGGAACTAGTTTTTATGGGCAGCAGGTGGTGTACCAGTGAATGTGCTACCCTTGTAGCTTGAAGGTCTTATGAATGTTCTCCAGATGAAACTTTTTAAAATAGACAATATCGATAATCTAAAAAGCTACGAATTTCAGATTGTTGCCGGCATTCCCAAACACGCCTGGTTGTAACAGGGCAGGGGCGACTGTAGAACTGACCAGAATTTTACAATAAACAATCTAGTTTGAATTTTAAAAAAATGCACTCACGATCAAGTAGAACTTCAGGTTTTTTTTTTAAGGCTTCTGAGACTGTTTTCTAAAATCTTGTAGCAAAAGGTTCTGTAATAGATTTCTTTATATGCACAATTCGAGTTATTAGAATGTGATTTCCCCCCCCCCCCCACCCATATTTAGGCTACAGCTGTCAGATAGATGGGTATCCTTCTCCATGATCTGGACAGTGCAATAAATCTTCAGGGAGGTGAAGGAGGCGGTAACATTTAATACCCAAATAGAAGTGGTCTGCCTGGCAGAGTAATCTCAACACCAATTTTCTGTGATTCATTCATGCTTAAAACTGTTTGGGCATTATTCAGAGGGGTGTGAAAAGGCATTGTTACCACACTGATCACCACTCATTCAGGCCAGTAGGCTGCTGCTGCTGACAATGGGCTGTGCAGCCGCACCATTACATCCTTTGTCAGACCCTCCCTTTAGTAGATTCTTTGCAAAATGAAAAATAAAACCTTAAATGCTCATTACAGGAAGCACACAGTAGTTTCAAGCATCTGAAATGTTTCATTGAAGACATCCGCTTTTTGAAGGCCTCCCTGCTTTACTGTTGGGAGCACAGATGTTATAGGATGGTTGCACATCAAAGTTCTCTACAGCAAACCATTTAGTTTAGAGGTCTGAGGACTGACTGTCCACAGTATAGCTCGTGTAGTATAGCGTGACGTCACTGCTACAGCACAATGGAAAACTAACTTTGCAGAGTGAGCATTCCAAGAGTGTCAGATAAACACTTTCGCTGCAGCGCCGTTTGATTTAGTGTAAATTAGTGGGGTAAGGAATGGCCTGGCTGTGCTGCCACAGATCAGATATCAACACAGTTAAAGTTCACTAATCCAAAACCATCCCATCCTGGACTCAGCCCAAGGTCCACTGACTGAGAAGACAAACTTGTGCTGAAGTAGTGGGACATATCCAAGGCTGCTTCATGGATTCAGTTCTGACCCAGATCCTGCTGTAAACTTAAATATGTAAAGAGACCAGATGGAGGAAATTACTGCTGCTTTAATATAGGAAACCCAAATTTGATAGTTGGACATCAAAAGCACTGAGACCACCTGCTAAAATAATTCAAAGGGACTGTCACTCCCCAAGTGTGGTATAATGCATTTTAAGAATTTTACGTAATCAAATTATTTCCAGTACTGTACCTGAGAATCCGAGGGTGTGCTTTAACCACCTTGCTTGGGTTTTAATCTTAACAATTTTGATTAAATAGCCAGCTAAATAAGTCTGTGTATAATCAGTGTGAAATGTTAATGAAACTGCTTTATGTAAAGTTTATGCTCTACAGCTAAAATAGCATAATTGAGGCACCATCCTAGATCATTGAGGTCAGTTCCCTGGACAACAGGAAGGCTGTCAAAAGTCCTCATATTGTCGTATGGACTGAAATCTCTATTGCTACAAGTAATTTTTAAGATAGGAATATGCAGGTGGTTAAACTTTTTGACTGAGCTGGAGTGCTTTTCATGTTCTTCATGTTGGTGCCCACGGGGAGAAAGCAGTACCTGAGCTAGTCCGAAATAGTGAGAGCCAGCCCAGGGGCAGTCTAGGTTGTGTTTGTTTTTTCTCTCCATCAGAAAGGGAAGAAATTTTAAGAGTTAGTTTTGTAAATCTGAATATAACAAAATTAAAAGGGTTACCCTATTATTTCCTCATTGTTATGTTTGTCTGTTGTTGGCAGGAAATCTTGTGGAGAAAAGTTGATGCATTGTAACATGTTTTTTGTCTTTGATAGGATGCCAGGGTATTCATGCTAGTCTGAATCTTTACCTGCTGTCTAGTTTTTGCACCACAGACTAAAGGGTTAAACAGTGTTTATTGGTAGTTCTGAACGTTTGACTACATGTGTGATAGGACTCCTTGTTCTTAGAATTTCCCAGTTTATTAATTTTGGCTGTGTTTTTCTTTCTCCGCAGCAGATTATTTTCTGAAGTTCATGCAGAGAGCAAGATGTTGTAACGCGAGAAAGTGTGTGCAGTTGAGTTGTAGGTAGGATCCTTGTATGGAAGCACTAATTAATCCTTGTGTGTCCTGCAGGTAACACTGCATTGCACGACTGCGCTGAGTCGGGGAGCTTGGAAATAATGAAGATGCTGCTAAAGTATGGAGCAAAGATGGAGAAGGACGGTTATGGTATGACACCATTACTTTCAGCCAGCGTGACAGGACACACCAACATCGTCGATTTCCTCACACAGCACCAGCACACTAGCCAGATTGAAAAGATTAATGCTCTGGAGCTGCTTGGGGCCACTTTTGTCGACAAGAAGCGGGACCTTCTTGGCGCCCTGAAGTACTGGAAGAGGGCGATGGACCTGCGGTACAGCGACAGCAGCAACGTCATTCATAAGGAGGAACCCAAGCAGCTGATCATGGCATACGACTATGCGAGAGAGGTGGACAGCACAGAGGAGCTCGATGGCTTGATCTCTGATCCAGATGAGATGAGGATGCAAGCCCTGCTGATCCGTGAACGCATTCTGGGCCCTTCGCACCCCGACACATCCTATTACATCCGGTACCGGGGAGCCGTCTACGCCGATTCGGGCAACTTTGAAAGGTGCATCAACTTGTGGAAGTATGCTCTGGACATGCAGCAGAGCAACCTGGACCCGCTGAGCCCCATGACGGCCAGCAGTCTGCTCTCCTTTGCCGAGCTCTTCTCCTTTATGCTGCAGGACCGTGCCAAGGGCCTGCTGGGCACCTCGGTGTCCTTCAGTGACCTTATGGGGGTCCTCAGCAAGAGCGTGTTGGAGATCGAGCGGGCAGTTAAGCAATCGCAGGCCCCTCCAGACCCAGTGCAACTCACCAAGGCTCTGTCCATCATCCTGCACCTCATTTGCTTGTTGGAGAAGGTTCCTTGCACTGTGGAGCAGGACCACTTCAAGAAGGAGACCATCTACAGGTTCCTCAAGCTGGAGCCCTGCGGCAAGAATGGCTACAGCCCTCTGCACTTAGCAGTGGACCGGAATACCACCTGCGTGGGCCGCTACCCCGTCTGCAAGTTCCCCTCCTTCCAGGTGACCTCCATCCTGCTGGAGTGCGGCGCAGACGTGAACTGCCGCGACCAGGACAACAACAGCCCCCTGCATGTGGCAGCCGCCAACAACCACCCAGACATCATGAACCTGCTGATATCCTCTGGGACGCACTTTGACAGCACCAACTCCTTCCAACAGACCGCCTGCGACCTGCTGGATGAGAAGGAGATGGCCAAGAACCTGATCCAGCCCATCAACCACACCACGCTACAGTGCCTGGCTGCCCGCGTCATCGTCAAGCACAACCTCCCCTACCACGGTAACATCCCTGTCAAGCTGGAGACCTTCATTCTCCTGCACAGATAATGGTGGCCAACGACATGCAAAGGCCCAGTCTGGCACGGTGTCCTGTTCCTGGCCCACCCCAGCGCTCCAGTGCGCTCTAACAATTGTACCGAGGATTCGATTGAAACTTCTACAGATTGTCACACCAATCGAGGATGGTAGACAGCACGTTGAATGCATGGGTATTCTATAACATGGACGCACTCAGTATTTCATACAAACTTTTTTTTTCTTTTGCTTGAAATGAGGACTTTTGCATATTTCATGTTATTTATGAAGATCTTGGTGAGATGCTTCCCCATTATCTTCTGCTTTGTCACTATTTCTATGCAAGGGCAGTGGGATGTGCGGAGCCGTTCTCCTGTTTTCTTAACTTGGAAATCTGCGGCGAAGGCAAACATTTAATATTTGCATCTCACGTTTGATATCTGCATCCTTGTAAATGCTTAGTATGTGCTCCTGATGCTGGTTGTTATCTGTTTTTGTTACATGGAGCTGAGTGGAAGAACAACTATTTTTTTTAACATCAAAGCATAGATAAGCTTTATGAAATTAATGTTTGCAAATACCGTAAGTGCTTTATTCCCGTTGCACAGGCTATGATATGCAACTGTTCTGTGTTACTTGTCTGTGCAATTTCTCTTTTTCTTGTGACAATAGCCTGCTTCTTTGTGTCAACTTACGTTTCCTCAGCGCTTTTTCCTTAATGTTTTACACTACACAAGGAGAACTGGGGTGACTATGTACTGTTGTGGATTCTCACAGTGGTTCAGGTAGGCTTGATTCCGGTTGGCTGGAGGGAGTTGCTTTCGTGGCGGTAAAGCCTAGGTTGTCCCGAGTGCATCGTGCATGCAGTGTTCTTGTGCTACGTGAACCTGATTGTCCTGAAGTAAGTTCTGAAAGAACCAAGACAAGCCAAATATCAGTCAGACTTTTTTAATCAGGATGTGCATGTGGTTATTCTTTTTATCCTAGTCTCTTACTGTCATCTTTACGCTTCTTTGCCATATCATATTAACGGGAAAATGAACTTGGTCGGCTTGTTCTGACAAGTGGACAGGGGGTTTTATTTATTATTTTTAGAAGTTGTCCTTGGGATATTGAGCTGGCCACAGAATGCTCCATGAACTGATGGGCTGAGCTTTGTGACCCACCGCTCTTTGCACATCCGCTTTGGTCTTGAGGCATAAAGGGCTTTTTCATTTTTTAGAAGAAACTTCCCCTAATTACCTTACTGATGTTTTGTCAGGTGACCGACTATAATCAAGCACTTTATTACAGCGGAGTATAATATTTCATACAGCATAATGGCATACAACCTGTTAACGTCTTAAGAGCAAAATTGGAAATAAACCCATGTTGTACTTGTGTGCTCTGTTCACTTGTGAATTTTTTTTTTCTTTTATATTTTGGTTGACTTGACACGACTTACATTTATTCATTTAGCAGATGCTCAATAGAAAATACAGTTGTGCATTACATTAGCAGGAAGCTAGACTTAGATGCAGATGCATGATTCTTAAGTGCAGTTAGTTTCTTTCTTTCCACCATATGATCCAATGTTCATATATTCAACCAACTTGATGTAAGGGGCTGTGCTTCGCCGTGGTGTGAGCTGCTGGCTTGTTCCAACCCGACAGGTGGTTGGCTCTGGGGCAGGTGAGTTTCGTGCTGACACCACCTCCTTCTCAGCAGGAGGAGCACATCGCGCTGCATTCCTAAGCGTTTCCTGCCTGAGTCATGCCGAGGTATGCCCACGTGGTAGTTCATGTAGGATTCATAGGGGTGTGTGAGAGAGTGGGAGCATGCGATGCGTGTCTTGTCAACAGCCTTCTTAGTCGGTACTCGGTGATTGATTTCAGGCAGTTCTACCGGTTGAGGTTGGATTTTTTTATGCATAACAGGTTAACGGTGGACAAAGGAGATCTACATATAACCAATAATGTATTTGCGCTACGCTTCCAGTCCTCAAGTGTCCCCTTCCTCCCCAGCCCTTTGTGTCAGTAGCTGAAAACTGATGGAAGACCTTATACCATGTGTTAGTTTCTCACTTCAAGGGGCAACTTGCACCTGTTTTTCATTCCACCTGTCTGCTAAGCATCAAGTGCACACACAGTTGGTTAGGAAATGCTAATGTAGTCAATGTATGTTTTCTGCCTCAACACTAGTTGCACCTCCTTAGACTTGCTGAAGTCCCCCCGTGGGCTTCTCCGTTCCGGTCAGTATTGGTCTCACACAGAACTTTCCGTAGTGCTTGAATGTTTCAAGTGTGTACAAGTAGATGAGTGTGTGCAATTGGTTTGCGATACACTGGCATCCCACCCATCCAGAGTGTAGCCTGCCTTCCAGGATAGGCTCTGGAGCACTGTGACCCTGTACTAGACAAGCCATTACTAATGACGGATTGAGCTTCAGGCATTTTTATATTTTGGCTGAAAAGTTGATTTTAAGTGGGCGGGAATCAGTTTTGCGTTTTAAGTTAATGGAAATATGGTTTTATCAAATTTTAACCACAGTTTTTAAGGTGTTGGTTATATCTACTGTATATTCACTGAAATTACTTACTTTCAGACCGGTGATGTGTCTCCCTGGGGCATTGCCTGAAGTGCAATCTGTACATTTTAACACTTTAATCTGCCCTTTCATGTGGCTTACAAATGTTTTCCTCAACAACCCTATATGCATATACTACCATTGCACAGTGAAATGTTATCCCTCGCTATTGTCACCCAATGATATTGGTCACATCTTTTCTTCCTGGGGACTTGATGATGCAGTAGACCAAGTTGGGTTTTCTTTTAAATTTAATTTTCTGTTGCTGCTTTTCTGTATTACCTCAGTCTGCTCAACCAGGTACCTTGTTCATTAAGTGTGATGTTGGTCCCCCCCCACTGCAATTCAATACTTTTTCCTCCAGTTGCAACCATTTGTGTTTTGAAAGTATGTATTTTAAAGGAAAGGTTCAGCAAGGCCTTGGTATTTCAAGCTCATAATGAACGGTGAAGATCCAGTACAGAAATCTTGGACACCCACGTGCGATGGCTGATCCACGTTGACTTCTCGTCTTGTGTTGTAAGCTGAAGGATACAGAAATCAGAAATTCCATATCCTTTTTTCAACTGAAACATCAAAGGGGGGGAAGTCTTTTTAAAATCCTCATTTTGGTGTTTACAATCCTTGTGGTTTAAGACATCCCCCTTCTTGGCTTTTTTTTTGGCCTCGCATGTGATGTTCAGCCTACTTCTGCCATGTCTTAAAATAACTTTGAATAATGCCCCACTGGAAGCATGTCCTACATACGCGCCGGGCTTGGGCCCTGGCGTGCAGGTGCTGCGGTCGACTCAACCCGTGCATCAAACGGGTACGACATGCTGGCTCTCCTGGAGGACTGAGACCCCTCAGACTCAAAACTTGGTGGCCACACCTTAACGATGTCTGGTAGGACTTTGTCCTGTCCTCTGATTCCAGGTTTGATGTGAATACCTCCTTTATCCAGTGCGTTTCTGCCCTGATTGACCCTCCCCTCCCCTCCCTTTGTGTGCCTGGAACACTGGTGCTGTGGTGCTGTCAGAAGGTGCGTGATAACACAGGTGAACTGTAAATGCAGCTGGACCTTCAGCTGTTCTCAATGTGCTCAAGTGACTATAGAATGTAAATTGGTACAGTAACAGAAAAAAGTGAAATGTGATAAATGGTGGTTGGGGTGAATTATCCTCCGAATATGATGAAAAGTGCTCTGATGTTCCTGCATAAAAAAGACAATATTAATGTTTCCTTTTGTACCAGTGCTCAGAAATTAGATAGTACTGGTCAGAAATTTCTGGATAATTATAGAAGTTCACAGAGGAAGTGTTCATTGGAATTCCTGACAATGCTCTTGTTGTGGCTGGTGGGTCAGCGACTGAGTATGCAGCTGTCAAGGAAATGAAAGTTAATATATTTCATAAATGATTTGTTGCTTAACCGGTGCTCTTATAAAAAGTACTCATTTATAATGAATGGATGTTGCTTACTGAAGTAATAATATTTCATTATTGTGAAGTTTGCATGTGATGGGTCCAAATCAGGAAACGGCACTCTTGAGGTCACAAGTCCTGGTCCTGAGCCACCATGTGGCCTAAGAGCCCTAGTCTGTGGCCGTTTTCTAGGGGAGCTGCTGTCGTGTCCCTCTGCGAGGTACTTGGCTTTTTCGAAGAAATCACACTTCCCCAGCTGTGCAAATGGGCCCAGGTGCGACTGCTGAGGAAATGCACGACACGCGCCACGTAGGATAAAGGCTGCCCGAGCAGCGAGCGGAAAAATGTCCCTGGCTGCGCTCTCTTCATCGCGGTGACTCATAGGCCGCCCACACGGGTGCTGCGGGGGCTATTTTCAGCCACCACATGGCTTGCTCTAATTGATGTTCCATTGTTAGCTCCTTTCAGTCGCACGTTTCTCCTGTTTTTGAACCCCCCTCCCCCGAACCCCGGCTCCACCGTCACCGTTGTTCGGGACCAGACCCGCTTGTCCACCTCGCTGCCGTGCGGCGCCTGGTCAGCCCTGCGTTACACCTCCATTCCCCCAGGAGTTTTTATTTTTAGCCAGCCGTGCTGCGTTTATACCATACAGAATGGCACTAATTTGCTGCCATGGCTCTAGCACTGCAGTGATTTGTTACTGTGATACAGGTCTGGCAGGCTGCTCTCTCCATATATTCATGGTACGTTGCTGTAGGAACCAGGTTTGAAAAGTCAAGTTTGCCAAGTTAGTAAATGTACATGTATCTGTATGGCAAACAGCCCTGTCTAGTTCCCTAAAAGTTATGACCTTAGACCTGCTTGCTGTCTGCTGTAAGAAGGAAGACGTGTCCTTGCTCTGCAAACGTGTCAATCCACGAATTTAGTGGGTTTACCACTTAAAAGGATTTCTATGAGGGCTGTTGGAATGTTAAAATTGGAGTTTAATTATTTTAAGCTAGAATCCTATAGGTCAGGGTAGCGGTTATGGCTGTACTGTGCAGCCTGGGTGAAGGGCATTCTGGGCAGAAAGACAGGCAAGGAACTGAGGAGTATTGTCACTCATTGAGAGGATAATGACACTCACTGCCTCCCACCCTCACTTGCTGCAAGTACGGAATAAGAGAGTGGAAGGGAGGTCACTTATGGAACCTTAACCATGCCAGCTTGACATCTAGACAGGAATGTTTCTGCTAACAACGGGGGCATTCGAGCTAGAGAGCATACATATTTTACGCACACAACCACCCGACGTGCCACAGCTTGTCTTGCTGCGTCAACTGTGTAAACAGGCATATTTATGGGCTGAGGAGGCCCGATTGTTGCGGCCAAGCACCAGATTCAATGGCACTAGTTTGCTAAGCCACTGGACGGCCCTCGGCTTTTCATGCCGCCAGCTGACGCAGAAGATGAGACTGGTAACGAAACCCCCAACTTCATCCTGGGAGCTTGTCCATGTGTGATTTATGGTCGCTAAAGAGTGAACTGAATAACCTGGCAATGGAGCACTGAACACCAAGGCTTTGCACCTCTAGACAGACACGGAGCTCTACTCATATTGTGTCAACATCCCAACAGCGGTGCCGTGTGACTATTGCGCAATGAAACCTGCACTTCACCACGCAGACTGCCTGTTTAAAGCCTGGCTGTCAGCACCAAGCCACATATTGAACGCGAGTCTTTACCAAACACATGTTAAACAGGGCTTGATCATCCTGGAACTGATGCTGAGAACAAAAGGCTGCGTCGTGTTGCTGAGAAGAAAGCCCCAGGGAACCATTGTGTCCTTGTTAGAAGCTGCGTGGGACAAGATCTGCTTCAAAAGGTTTGTTTCAAACTGGGCTGAGCTCACGACAGCAACGCCGCCACATAGGTTAAGACGCTCTCATCAAACTTCAAAATATTTCTAGTACGATGAAAAGATTTTCTCCACTGCAGAGTAGTGCGGTTTTCTTTAAATGATCATCTTTTCAATTAGAAAGCACTTGCTGAGATTTGCCGTTTGTAAAACTCTAGGCTTTTGCTGCCTTGTTGTTAGATTATCAGATGTCTTTGCATGCTGTGTCGCTTAATTGAGGACAGCGTGAGTGAGTTTTCTTGGCTCGGCACTGGACAAGCGCCCCCTGCAGATGAATGTATAACGTGCAAGATGCTGATTGGCTGCACTGGCAGTTTTGCTCCTCCTCCAGCAGGCACTTAACCAATCAGAACGTGCGCTAGCCAGACTCTTGCATATTGCCGTAGCTTGTGAACGCAAATGTCTCGGGTATAGAGGACTCCACCGTGCATGTCATTCCTCACCACAGCTTTCGATGTATATCACTGATCTATACGTGCAATCTTGTATTAGCCCCGCCTCTTTCCATCAACGATATATTAACTGAGGCCAAAAAGCTTTCTCTGTGCAGGTATTCATGCAAATTTATTTGCACACTCCAGCTGTTGCGAAAGGGCTGGCTGCTATACTTCGTTCACAGCAATATTATTTAAAATGATGCCTTGTGTGATCGTTTACACTAGTAATATCGAATACAGCATATCGATATACTGTCATTGGAGCACACGAGGTTGGTGGAAATGCTGAGCTGAGTGCCTCTTTCCCTTCTTGACATGCGATTTATCCAGTTGATGCTTTTCTCCAAAGCTACTTAATTTCAAACCAGTGATATATTGACGGCGTACTCCTAACAACAACGCTTAAGAATGACGCATCCGTTCTGTACCACCACACCTGCATTTTTTATATTTCTACATTGCTCCATTTCACAGTGAGTCAGTAACATTGTGCATCGCCCAGCAAGAAGGTGCGATCACTCTTTTAACATATTCAAGCAAATAACCACTAATATTATTTGGTTGCTGCTTGTATTAAAGGTTCTCAGTCCATCTTCTATCATGTCTTGATGCCCAAGGAGAGTTCGTTGTCCTACATAACTAACACTGAATGAGGATCGCTGATATTTCACCGGTCAGAATTTTGAGGCATGTCTTCCTCCAGTGTGGACACATGATTGTATCAGAATAAATAATTAAAACATTTCATGGGCCTTAATGTCACTCTTTAAGAGAGCTCAAGTTGCGTCTAAGGTAAATGTCATTTTTATTTTATCACAAGCTATAAAAGAAAAATGTTCTCCTTTGGCAGAGAAATATTATGGGGAGAAGGTTCTTAAATGTGTTGTTTTTTTTTTTTTTTGTAGTTTTTACCCAAGTGTTTAAAATGGGGGGGGTTAAAAATGTGTGCTACTGCCGAGCGAAAGTTGGCTCAAGGAGCAGTTGACGTGGGGGTCAGATAGCTCATTCCCAATCTGACAAGGACGGTGTAGCTGTGCCCAGTTTTACAAGCAGGTTTTCATGACTCTTGATTATGCCGGCTAGCCGTGAGCGTGAAATCCTGACCCTTAGCCGAAGTTCATGGCTGTATGTGCTACGTTTTTCAGTCCGCAGCCTCTCCAGTTTGGCCTCCTCGGAGAGACTGTGCATAGGCCGCTTCAGGAAATTGAAGCCGATTTGCTGAAATTGTAATACATTCACTTTAGAAAAGTATGCAATCTCACCTCAACCTTCGTGAGACGAGAAACCTTAATCCAGCTCAGAAATCAAAATCTTTAACACATACTAACCCTAGTTTGCTTTGCTTCTTGGTTTCTGAAGATTTTTTTTTTAGAAATAATTGGGGACAAAAAATTTAGTTAATCCGAAAGGTTTGTGTTCTTGTTTATGACTCTGATTAATCACGTGTGTTTAACGTTTTCTACACACCTGTACTGTAAGTTCCCGTGGGGGAAAAGCATGTGCTAAATAAGGAAATATAAATCTCACCCCTAAAACACACAATCAAATGACAATGTTGGTCAGGGCTTAATGTAAAAATTCTCTTAATTATATATATGCTTATTTTGTGTAAATGTTATGCTTATAGCAATTTCAGTACCTGCTTTGTATTGCGAATCAAAAAAGGGCAAAGGCCTGGTTTTTGCCAAGTTCTAAATAAAACATACCCGTCTACACACGTTCACTGAATTCACCTCTGACGCCTCGTTGTATTTTCTCACGTAACGGCAACTAAGCCCCGACCTGCACCTTGGATGTACAAGGCGATTATTAATAGAGTAATAAGTTCATAAGCTCTTCTTTCCCCGGTGCAGTTATTACAATAATGCGTGTAGATCTGTTTCACCAGGTCTCACTGTGGCGTTCATAGTAAAACTGGGAGCGGCCTCTATAAATAGAGATGTTTATGAGTCTTTCAGAGGGCGGAGTTCTCCTGACGGGTTTCCGCTGGAGCTCACCGTTTCGCCTTGTGCCGACGTGGGGTTTCCGAGCGGAATTTGCAGACATCGGGCAAAAAAGGGAAAAGTGCTTAAAATAAGGCGCCTTGGTTGCTATTCAGCTCCACGGGAGCCTGGTCCGTCGGCCTCCTCCGAAACCGTGGACTTCGACTGCAGCTCACCGGTGATCAGAGGTATGGGGAAGTACACGAGGATCAGTTTTTGCTCGAGCTTCAAACCTCGTTGGGCTTCAATCCAGAGCGTTCCGCTTCTCGTTGGGTTGAGGTTGAAGACGATGCCTGTGAAACGCGCCCCCCCACCATAACACCAGGTGGTCCTGAAACGGCCCCAAATGCAGCTATGCTTGTGTAATGTCAACAGCATATGGTTTTCGCTTTCTCAGCCCCGGAGTGTCAGGTGGACCTGTTGGCAAGTCAGGTGTGGAACAGCTGAATTCGAGACCCTTGGCTTCTTCGGAAGGAGCCGGGCAGACGCGGTCGTTTCCGCGAACCTCTCGTGCCGCTCCGGGTTCGAGATCTCGAGCAGCGGGCCGGGACCTCTTCTCAAATAAGAGTTGGAGCGCGGAGTCACGGTTCAAAAGCCTTTTGTGTCCTCGAAGGCCCCCTGTCCGCAAATGCTTAAAAGGATTGCATGTACGCAAGGCGTACGTGCTCTGCGTTCTGTGACACAAATAATGTTCTGAGAAGCCCGTCCCTATGACAGCGGAAGGGCTTGTGTGCCTCCTCCGGGCTATCAATCATGTTAAAGGCCCGGGACGTCCACCACTCTCTTGCGTTACCTCAGCCTGTAATCGCTCAAGTGGGCGGAGCTTGGTCTTTCAGTGCAAAAATATTCCTTTCAGCAGCCTCATTATAGCATCTCACACACACAATCTGAAACTGCATGTTCCATACGGGGTCACGGGGAGCCAGAGCCTAACCTGGCAACAGAGGACGTAAGGCTGGAGGGGGAGGGGACACACCCAGGACAGGATGCCAGTCCATCGCAAGGCACCCCTAGCGGGACTCCAGACCCACCGGAGAGCAGGACCCGGTCCAACCCACTGCGCCACCACGCCCCCCCCCCAGCATGACATGACATAGAAGAAAAAAAAAAAACACACGTAAGATGTGTTAGGATGGTGGTTGAAGAGCGAGGAACACACCAAAATCCAAGTTATATATTATATGTAACGTGTTATATAAATATTTTTGGTCCACACAGTTTAACTGGTTTAGCAGAGCTCATGGATTATTAATAATGATGTCATTTGTGGGAGTGTGGGGCAAAGCGGTCCGTTTTCCCAGAGGTCATGCAGGTCAAAGTTAAACAGGTGACCAGATCTTATTTCGGGGGGAAAAAAACTCATTCAGTCAAACAACTTTCACGTCTATCCTGACAAAGTTAGACTTTTACAATGAAAGAAAGAAAGTATTGAGTTGATGG
The DNA here is from genome assembly GCF_900964775.1 of Scleropages formosus. Classification (NCBI taxonomy): domain Eukaryota; kingdom Metazoa; phylum Chordata; class Actinopteri; order Osteoglossiformes; family Osteoglossidae; genus Scleropages; species Scleropages formosus. The sequence goes on from NC_041822.1 coordinate 17,618,912, forward strand.
CCCACGGGTGTAATTATTACAGTGTTTGCTTCTGAGCCTCAGGCCTTTGTGCCACTTTATAAATCCAAGAAGAGACCAGTAAACTACAGCTCTTCGTAGAGTTACCATTAAGCTCTGTAATGTTTGGAATGCAATAGGGGGGTGCGGTGGCGCAGTGGGTTGGGCCGCAGTCCTGCTCTCCGGTGGGTCTGGGGTTCGAGTTCCGCTTGGGGTGCCTTGCGATGGACTGGCATCCCGTCCTGGGTGTGTCCCCTCCCCCTCCGGCCTTACGCCCTGTGTTGCCGGATTAGGCTCTGGTTCACCGCAACCCTGCTCGGGGCAAGCAGTTTCAGACGTGTGTGTGTGTGTGTGTGTGTGTCCTTCCCCCACTTACATAAAACAATGAGCCAGCAATAGCAGCGTTCAATTAAATGTTCCCTACAGAGGGAATGCTCAGGACACAATGTAATCGCATTGTTGGCGTGCTCATGAACAAGGCGGAGAGTGGCTCTTTGTCTCGAGTGGAATGCTTCATTAATCCCGGTCGATCGGTGACGTCGGATGACCGAGTCACATGTGGGCCCTTAAGGCTGACGTGAAACCTCAGAAGGATCTTTTGTACGTTCAAAAAAAAATTTCTGCCGACAACCAGGAAACGGAGGGAAGGAACGTGTTGGCATCATCGTCTGCGATGAATGAAACGAAAAGATTTAAGTTCCCACAATGCCTAACATCACTTTTTCGCCCTCGTGATGAAAACTTATTTATGTTGTGTTGGCTGGCAGGATCTGAGGTTCTCCGACTTTCGGAAAACTACGTAAATCCACAAACCTTGTTTTATAGCCTCAAACGACCTATTTCTTGCCTATTATAAAATTGTGTTCCTCGGGGAGATTTCTTTTTTCCTCTTAAAACCTCTCTGCCCTGACATTAAGGAGGGTAGACATTTTTTTTTATAATTGTTTTTGCCAGGGAGGTGAATTGCCTCATGACAAAAATACATTGACAGATGATGTTTTTTTTTTTTTTGAATATAAGCCTATGACATTTTGGAGGGAAAGAAAGTGGAGCAACCGGACAAATATACCGAATGTGGAAAACTTATGTTTTTCCGTTTCCCTGAGAGTCAGTCAAGCGTGAAGAACGTGGGAGAAAACAGATCTCATTTCATTGTAGTGCAACTCCTCATATTTCCAAAGAAATTATATATATAAAAAAACAGTCTGAATCTTCTAGTTTGAGGGGAAAAGCTGAGATTCCCTACAGGAAATGTTTTTCCTTATGAGGTGATCTGTCTGAGTTGCACTGCAGGGCATTTCCATCTGTAGGGAATTTTTCTTCTACTAGTGTTATACCAAACTGAGGTTGAGGCCCTCAGGACCCTAAATATTGCTTTAGCAAAACCATAATAATAACAGCAATATAATAATGCCTTATTCAGATTTCTGACTTAATGCCGAAATGTCAAGACCGTGTTATTTTTCAATTCAGACACATTTCATGAAATTCAAAGTGTAGAAAATTGTTTTAATATAAATAATTAAAAATGAAAGTAAATAAAACATGCACAAAGGTGGATATGAAGAACTCAATTTTGTTGAACTGTTATAGGCTCCAGGGGATGCGGCGGCGGTGCAGCAGGCTTGGCCGGGTCCCGCTTTCCGGCGGGTCTGGGGTTCGAGTCCCACTTGGGGTGCCTTGTTTTGGACTGGCGTCCCGTCCTGGGTGTGTCCCCCTCCCCCTCCAGCCAAGCGGCTTCAGACTGCGTGTCCCCATGCATGTATATATTTTAATGTTTTCATCAGCAGGCAGCAAATGATCTGCTCTTGCACGGATCTCTTTCGTAGCAAGGTTGCAGGATACACTGAGCCTCAGGGGTGGGATCGATGCCTGCTGATCCATGTCTCCTTGCCCACGACGGTGGGAGATGCAACGCGCTCGAATTTCACACGTGGAGCAGGCATCGTGGTCGCATGACGGAAGAATTCACTGTCTCGGGAGGGACAGACAAGCGCTGTCATCAGCGCGGGTCTGTACGAACTGAGAAACGCGCCGTTTTCTGGCTGCCGAGACCTTGTCGGGAAATCGTCTTTTTACTTTCTATTTTTCTATTTTTAACAGTTATCTTCCAGCATTTTAACTCGTCTTCTCTGTCCGCATTGACCCCCGCTAAGTGCCAAAAAGCATTATAGGCAGAGGGGCTGCTATCCCTTGCCAGCGGATTGCTATGTGATACGCTGGCCCTCATGGTGCAGGATGGGTGTTAAATGTGCCTGGCAGAAGGTCAGGACCGATGCATTGATCCATCAGGTAGTGCTGACTGTGTTTTCCAGCATCTGATCCCCATCTCTTGGTATAGCTTCATCCTCAAACGGGCAGAACACCCGAACCATCTCCGTCAACATCCCGATGTACAACTGGGCACATGTGAGATCCGCACAAAAAACCGGTGCCGTTCCATGCTGTCCCCCAGGTGGGGCAGGGATTACCCAGAGTTCCCTGGCCGGGAGCCACGGAGAAGAGCCCGGATTACTGGGTCACGCCGCGCCCGCACGATCGAGAGGGAGACGCAGTTTCCCTCCGCCAGCAGTCCCCAACCGGCTGCAGAGCTGAGTGCGGGACGACCTGAAACCACGGAAGCCCGCAGCACCGAAAATATATATAGGCCAAGTCCCTGAGAAGCAGCCTCGTGTGTCACTAAACAAGACGACGACACAAATACTGACAATAAGCACGAGAACGCGGTCGTCCGGAAAAAAAAGTCGCTTAACAGCTTTTTATAGCGTCACCAAATGATCGTTTCCATTCGTGTCGAGCCAAGCGCTACGATTGCCGGGCTGTTCGGAGATGTACTTTCTCGCCAGCCTGTATTTAAATGATATTAAAATACCACAAACAATGCTCAGTAAGTAAATTATTTATGTAGTTAAAGAAGACAAATTATGCACAGTCATTATGGTTTAGGGTTAGGGTTTAATTAGTGCATAGTTATCATTGAGTAAAAGAATGAAGATCTTTAATGTGCAATGATGTGGAAACGTAGTTGTCATCTATTCATCCATGGTCAATAAGGACTTGTCCAATGCAGGGTTATGAGGCCTGGAACCTGTCCCAGGGGCAGAGGGCAGGACCCGGGGTACACAGGAACATAATTACGGTAGTGCAAATCAGTGTAAATCTGCTTTTGATTCATGAAATGTAGTGTGTGAGTGACGGAGAGAGTGTGTTCCACTGATGTGTGGATGAGTGACCCAGCGTAAGTAGTGTATCTAGCAGTGTAAGTCTTCGGGTGCTCTGGTTTCCTCCCACAGTCCAAAGACATGTTGTTCAGGTTCCCCCATAGTGTGTGAGTGACGGAGAGAGAGTGTGTTCCGCTGGTGTATGGAGGAGTGACCCAGTGTAAGTAGTGTATCTAGCAGTGTAAGTCACCGCGGTGAATAAGGTGTGTGGGCTGGTAACACTACATAGAGCTCATTGGAAGTCACTTTGGAGAAAAGAGAGTCTGCTAAATAAAAAAAAAAGTGTAAAAAAAAAAAAAAAAAGAAAAATTCATCAGACGGTGAAATGAGGGAAGCACAGTGGTGCAGTGGGTATCACTGAAGCCTCATAGCTGCTGGACTGTGGGTTCCAACATGGGTTCGAACCAATGTTTGTCTGGATGTAGTGCTTATCATCTCCTCATGTTGACATGGGTTTCCTCCGGGCGCTCTGGTTTCCTCCCACAGTCCAAAGATATGCTGTTCAGGTTCCCCCGTAGTGTGTGAGTGACACAGAGAGAGTGTGTTCCACTGATGTATGGTTGAGTGACCCAGTGTCAGTAGTGTATCTAGCAGTGTAAGTCACCGCGGTGAATAAGGTGTGGGCCGGTATCACTACATAGAGTCCGTTGGAAGTCGATTTGGAGGAAAGCGTCCGCTAGATAAATAAATGCAATGTAAATGTGTGACGGTGTTGATACTAAGTGAGCAACTCGTTAATGTTGGGCACATCACCGCCACAGCATCACTAAACCCCATATAGATACTACCCTGCTGTGCGTCTCAGGACAGCAGCGAACTTCAAGGGCAAACTCTCCCGTTCCACAAGATGCTGAACTGAGGTTACAGAAGCGTCCGAGGCATCTCCTCGTGTTACGACCCTCGGCGAACCACAGATCGAGGTCTTGCTGAATAACCGGAGGCATCGAGGCTGGGATAACGCCGCTCTCCCACTATGCAGGACCGGCAGGCGTCTGGGCAACATTCCCACTGGCTTCGTTCGTGAACTAACGCAAAACGGAAGGTTCAACTGACTCCGTAAACAACTTGCACAGCAGACGGCTTTTAAACAAAATGCAAACCTTCTTTGTGGTATGAAAATTGTTTCGATCCCGCTGTCGAAATGCCACGGTGCTGCTTTTGTTTTCCTTGGGTTTGCCGGCGTCCTTCTCTCCTTCGCGCCGATTCTTCCGCCTGGCTGATGTCATCTGTTGGGATCGCACCGCCTCGGCTGGGCCGACGTCTCGACGCTGCATTTTCACCAGGAGAGAGCGGGAAGAGCGAAGGGGAGGATGGAAGGCAGAGACGCGGCGTAGGCTTGGTGGGGAAACACTCGAGGTCATCGTTGGCATTACCGTACCTGTTGCTGTGAGATGCGGGGCCTCAGGTAGTCTGGGGGTTGGCTTCTCTTTTCGTAAGTCTGGGACAGCTGGAGAAAGAAAGAGACGGAACGTAACGCTTTGGATGAGACGCCTTCGCCGTTTTCTGCCGGAGAGACCGCTGGGGTCTTAGAACATTTATTCATTTAGCTTACGTGTTTCTCCAAAGCAGCTTATAATTATTTGTCATTTATACAGCTTGGTCATTTTACTGGAGCAATTTAGGCTAAGTACCTTTCTCAAGGGGGAGGTTGAACCGGGTCCTGCTCTCCGGTGGGTTTGGGGTTCGAGTCCCGCTTGGGGTGCCTTGCAACTGACTGGCGTCCCGTGCCGGGTGTGTCCCCTCCCCCTCCAGCCTTACGTCCTATGTTGCCGGGTTAGGCTCCGGCTCCCCGCGACCCCGTATGGGGCAAGCGGTTCAGACAGACCTTTCTCAAGGGTAGTAGAGCAAGATGTGGGATTTAAACCTGTGACCTTTGGGTCTGAAGGCCACAGCGGTAACCGCTACACTACTGTCTGTCCTGCTACAAAAGTGTTTTGGTTTTGAGCTTTTAACTTTTCCATAAATATGTGCTATCAGACAGCTGGTAGTGTAGGGTTTGAGCTGCTGCTGCTGCTTTTGGACCCAAAAGTCACAGGTTTGATTCCCACCTCTAGCTGTAGTACCCTTGAGCAAGGTACTTACCCTAAAATTGCTCCAATGAAAATTCCCAGCTGTATAAATGGGTAAATAGTTGAGTTGCTTTGGAATAAATTGTCAGCTAAATGTAAATGTGATATACAGTACCTACCAACATACATGCACTATGGTATAAATGGCTGTAAGGATCTGGTGTATTAAGTAGTGTAGCAGTTGGTGCTGTTGCCTGGAAACTGCAAGACCTCAGTTCAAGTCCTGACTCCTACTTTAGTAACTTTTTTAATGGATTTACCCTGAAAGTCAGCTACTTGTCGGGGGTGCGGTGGCACAGCAGGTTTAGTTGGGTCCTGCTCTCCAGTGGGTCTGGGGTTCGAGGTCCTGCTTGGGATGCCTTGCGACAGACTGTGGTGTCCCGTCCTGGGTGTGTCCCCTCCCCCCGCCAGCCTTGCACCTCCTATGGGTTAGGTTCCAGCTCGCCGTGACCCTGCTCAGGACAGTGGCTTCAGACTGTGTGTGTGTGTGTGTGTGTGTGTGTGTGTGTGTTATCTACTTGCATAAATAGGTAAATAATTATAAGAACTTTATTATACAAGCATGACATTATAAATTGCTTTGGAGAAACATATCACCTGCCTCAATAAATCATAGCTTTCAAATGAAAGAGTGCTACCCTGTACAGCCTTTTGTTCTGGTGTCACATCAGTCCTTTATCCCTTGAGATTTTCTTTGCTCCGTCAGTCCTTTCTTGGGAGGCACCAGTAACACTGCTGCGCATAACTTATTGTCTTATTTTGAACGTCCTTGTTGGTTTCCAGTTTTTTTTTTCTCTCTCCTGCTGGGATATTGGCCAAACTGCCACTACAGAGGTGCGGGAAGATCATTGATGACTGCAGCTATTTTGAGCACAGGTCATGCTACCAAATACGGGGTTTGTGGTGTCTAATTTTGTCAATGCCATTTTTTTAATTGTCTGATTTAAAAGGATATATTCAGCTCCAAATTAAGAACAAAAGCTCTGCTATAGAGGGGGTGCAGTGGCACAACAGGTTGGACCAGGTCCTGCTCTCCGGTGGGTCTGGGGTTTGAGTCCCACTTGGGGTGCCTTGTGATGGACTGGCATCCTGTCCTGGGTGTGTCCCCTCCCCTTCCAGCCTCATGCCCTGTGTTGCTGGGTGAGGCTCAGGCTCAACTCAACCCCACAAGGGGAGGGGAGGTTCTGCTACATTAACAGCGAAATAAAGAATTGTGACAACCAAACACTTTGGTCAACTTCAATTTATTTTTCAAGAAAATGGTGCTATTTGCAAAAAGTGCAGCAAGGCCATAGCTGTACCCGCAGACCCCACCTGCTACCTTTCCCATGGCGACGGCCCATCTACTGTCACACCGTGGAAGCTTCCCAGAACTGGATGTCCTTTAACTGTAAAAATAGCACGTCAGTTAAGGGATGCGGGGGTCCTGCCACAGGGACCTTTGTTATGTCCAACCGTTCCTGTCTGCTGAGTCACAGACGGAAAATACGCCAGGCGCCCCCCAGGACCGGTTGCTGTTTACATTAGGAAGGAAACACAGACTTGAAACCAAGGCGGGGGGGGGGGGGGCAGAATTTTTTATACTTCGTGCTCAATAATGGGGGGTGCGGTGGTGCGGCGGGTTTGGCCGGGTCCTGCTCTCTGGCAGGTCTGCTGTTCGAGTCCTGCATGGGGTGCCTTGTTTTGGACTGGCGTCCCACCCTGGGTGTGTCCCCTCCCTCTCTAGCCTTGCGCCCTGTGTTGCTGGGCCAGGCTCCGGCTCGCCTTGGGGCATCAGTTCTACATATTGTGTGTGTGTGTGTGTGTGTGTGTGTGTGTGTGTGTGTGTGTGTGTGTGTGTGTGTGTGTGCGCGCACACACAGTAATGGATTTCTGCTTCTATTCATGAGAAGTTAAGGACACACCTGGTTTGAACTCCAAGGGAGTCCATGTGTGAGGTATGGAAGCTGTGTAAATCAGTGTACCCTGTGACAAACGTCATTGTCATTCTCTTAATTATCATAACAGTTTGGCATGACACACCCTGCACACCTACCCCTTATTTGGCACCTTTGGACCCAACTGCCTGCGCTCAGATGCAGCCCTTGGGCATCATGGTTCCCGATTCACCGACTCTCGCCTGTCCGGTTTCGGCTCATCTGTCTGCCGCCCTTCTCTGCTCCTGTTTACCGGAGTACAAAACCCCCCCCCCCCCCGCCTATGTGCCCAGTTCCGGTTTCCAGTTGATTGTGCCGCTGGCTCACCCTGAGCGCTGACCCCTCACCTGTTCGACCACATCTCTAGCCAGGGCCCATGCTTGCGCTCTCAGGGACCTTGAGAGAATCTCCCTGATTGTAAGTAACTATTCTCAAGGAAAAAAGGAAATTCAGGATCAATGTGGTCAGTAAGGGGGGTGCGGTGGCACAGTGGTCTTGGCTGGGTCCTTGCTCTCTGGTGGGTCTGGGGTTCGAGTCCCGCTTGGGGTGCCTTGTTTTGGACTGGCATCCCGTCCTGGGTGTGTCCCCTCCCCCTCCAGCCTTGCACCCTCGGGTGCTGGGTTAGGCTCCGGCTTGCCGCAACCCTGCTTGGGACAAGCGGTTTCAGACTGTGTGTCCTCATGTATGCATATATTTTAATGTTTTCATCAGTAGGCAGCACTCGTGTTGGTAAGGCACACTCAAAAAAAAAAAAAAAAAAAAAAAAAAAAAAAACAGTACAGATGCACTGCAAATCTCATCCAAGATCACAACACAATTGTGAAACAATAATATTGTGTCATATATATATAAAATGCAGTACGATTAAATATGTGGCAAATGTCTTTTTATATGATGTGCTCGCTTTTCTGTTTGCTATTGGTTCTGTTTTATTCTCCAGGATTATTATTAAATGTTTCAATGTAAGGATGGAGAGTATGTGTTAATCTCTTCTTCCTCGCAACATAATTGCCTGTGGTATGGTGTGGGCTCTCAGATCTCTCTCTCTCTCTCTCTCACACACACACACACACACACACACACACACACACACACACACACACACACACACACACAGTACCATTGCTCCACTTCAATAATATGACGTTGAGGCACCGCGATCCGTCGCAACGCACTTTTCGGAGATTCTAGCGCCACCTACCGACCAGCTGCAGTAGCGCACACAGACCTGCTTTTCACTTCGCTCCACGTGTCCCAATGAAAGAAAACTGAGTTTAATTTACATTTATCCATTTCGTTGACGCTTTTCTGCAGAACGACATACAAAGTTAAGATACGTACTCATTTATACAGGTGTGTTCCTTTAATGGAGTAAACTAGGGTACATTCCTTGCTCAAGGGTACTATAGCTGGTGATGGGATTCAAACAAACCAGCTACCCTTGGGTTCAGGAGCACTAAGTACTACACTGCCAGCTATAGCACTTGAACCGCAATGGTATGACAGCGGTATATACCTTAATCCGATTGTGTATGCTTATTAATATATTGTTACAGTTCAGCAATATTACAAACACTTGACCTAATATTTGTACAGAGCTGAAAAGTACTGTACCTGCAATGCATGAGGCCCGGTGGCACAAAACATCGTGGGTTCGAGCCTCGCTCAGTCTATGCGGCATTTGTATGTTGGCCTGGGCTCCATGAATGACTGGTGGTATAGTGATTAAAGCTGCTGCTTTTGGACCTAGTGGGAACAGGTTCAAATCTCAGCTTTATGCCCCTTGTGCAACATGCTTCCTAAAATCAGTTTCAATAACCGCTTGTCCCAAGTAGGGTTGTGCCAAGCTGGAGCCTATGCCAGAGGCACTGGGCGCAAGGCTGAAGGGGGCGGGGTGCATATCCTGGATGGTATGCCAGTCCATTGTAGGGCCTACCATAAACTACTGCTGTAAAAACTGTCCAGCTCTGCAAATGAGCAATTTGGGTAAATATGCATTTAAAGTGTAAGTTAGGTGAATAGGTGACCACAAATTGTGTGTGTGGCTATCAAAAGGTCGCAGGTTCGAATCCCAGATCTAGCAAGAATTTGACTGCTCCACAAACAAAGCTGAACTCAGCGGTGTAAATGAGAAAATGATGGTGAATGGCTTTAGAGACTTCAATAACAGTGAATATGTGTATATTCACTCACACACACACACCCTGCACTCATTGATTTTTTCCGGGACAGGCTCCGCTTCACCACGACCCTGCCTGCTTGAGACAATCGGTTATTAAAACTCCTTTAAGACTGAGGAAACCAATAGTGATACTGCATTAGTACACTGGTAACTCATATTATGACACGAATATTTTAGAGTTTATTTGCTTCGAATTGGATCTTTACTTAATGTTCGAACAGCTCTGCGCGTCGTGCAGTGAAAACGGCCTGTACTTACCCTCCGAATCGCTAGGTGGCAGTATAACGGAAACAATGAGACAATAGGCGGCGCTGCTGCAATACAGCTAAACGAGGAGAAGGTGCGGCGCTTTGCGCGTTTATTACCGAGTTAGTCAATGGTCTGTGGGTAGTGTCCGACAATATGTGGAGCCAATTATTTATTTAATTGTAGCCTTTGTGAATCAGCTGTGATTTTAATGTACCTTGACGTTTACGAGCAATGAAATATAAAGCCATTGTAAATATTCGGGCAGAAATAAACGAAAAATTCTGTTACGACCCGCGTTACTGTTTTGAGCGGGAAGTGTGTTTATTTATTGTAATTGGTTAGCGTTTGGTGACGTACGGGGAATATAAGGGGGTGTGTTTGCGTCTGCCGGGGCGAGAAAGAGAGGAGACTGTGGGGGCGCAAAGCAGGCTGGGAAGTCTGGCTAGACACGCAGGTCCTGGAGGAAACGGGGTCCTCGGACCAAGAGCATCGTTGTCCTGTGTGCCGGTGTCATGATAAAATGTTCGACGTGATGAACGCTGCCTCTGCGTCCTCCTTCGCCCCATCCAAACCCACGGCGCTGCGCGCCACAACACAGTGCTGCAGTTTTTTCTTTAAAACGCATTTGACAATGACAAAAGAGGGCAAACTTCAGAATGACTATATGAAAAAAGCGCTTTCGTGTTACTGAACTCGCTTTCAGGTTGCGTGAATCGCTGCGGGTCTGCGGCGAGACGCGTCACCACCAGTCTCGCGATGATTGACATGTGCGGAAGGATACATGTTGGCTTAATCGAGCACGTATTTTTAAACCCAGGTGAACAGGCCTGGTTTTATGTTCAGCGGGCTAATATTTTTCTTTTTTTTTTTCCTTTATTTCAGTACCAAAACAAACAGTTGTACATATTATACATAACTATGCAACATTCAATGTCATTGTTGTGTCAGTGATTTGTAAGTTTGTAAATAAAAATGTATACAGTTATAACTATACATTTTTATTTACAAAATTAATAACACGATAGAGTTCGTTGGAAGTCGCTTTGGAGAAAAGCGTCTACATGGAGTTAAATAAATGTATGTATGATAATGTAATTACACTGCAGGAAACATTCTCGTTTCCTTGCTGTTATCAGGGTTTACGGTTGTATTTCAAATAAACGATACAGTTCAAAGAGCTCCGGCAGAGTTTTGCTTTTTTATTCTTGACACGTGAAGTCTTAGTATATCGTTCCAGTTTTACTTCTCATAGCGTAATATTTTGACCATTTTTGTTTGTGTATATGATCTTTACCAAAGATTATAGAGATTTATTCTTAAAAAAACACATTTTATTAACTTTTTTACAGTTTAAAAAAGAAGAAAAATGAAAGAAAATATCTGTGAAACCCACTTTTACTTTCAAGTGTCTAAATAGCAGATTTTCCACTTCATGAATCATGGTTTTGTGGTATAGAACACAAAATTCACTCTGATCTTAACCAGATTTCGAACAAATAATATACGCATTCATTGACTCCACATCTGACCAGCTTTGCTCTCTAGGATAAATAAAATTGACCATGGCATTTCAGAGGAAACCTTATATTTCATTGCTGAGACAAATTTCACTTGGCTTATTACATACTCTAGTAAATATTACCGATATGAATATGATCGGAAGGCTATTCTGCTGTAGCGGGGGGAGCCCTCCCAGCATCCTTTTCCGCCTATGCGTTCTTTGTGTCTTAATTATATTATTAAAAACGGTTTTATTGTGTTGAACTAACATAAGCGGTGGAAATAATTTTTTTACTGCAGTGGATTGTTTTACACGTTTGTTTGTAATATTTAAATGCCTGCGCTATGTGCTCTATTATTGGTCCGCTGTGTTTTTTCCACATGCTTACGCAGAGGTTTGTCATAGACTGCAGAGAATAGAAGAGCTGCTGCGCTCGCGTTCCCTGACGCGTTTTCCGCTCACAGTAGAATAAAGACGCATAGATTATTTTAGCCAACGCTACGTAGTCCATGATTGGTTGGGAGCGTCGCGAGCGCAGCTCGTTCCTCGCCTCCCGCTGGCGGCACTTGTGGAGCCGACTGTTCACAAATCGTGTCCTTAGTAAAGTTTCGCTGTTCAAAATTGGAAATGGCTTCCATGACAACTATCGCGTCTGCGGAAGCCTGTTTAGAGGTGAGTGGCAGTTTCACCCGAATTTCCAGATGTTCGTTTCGAGAAGACGTTCCCGTCTCTTTTAGTTATGCTGTAACAAATAAAGGTTGGTGATTGTGACACATTTGATTTGCAGGAGGTACATATATAACTCTCACTTTCATGTTTCCCCGCTTTTCGAATGAAAGAAGTCGTCTTCCTCAATCCAGCGCAATCTACTCGACTAAAATCATTAAAAATCGCAATTAAAATTAATACACACACACACACACACACACACACACACACACACACACATTTTCAGAACCGCTTGTCCCATACGGGGTCACGGGGGAACCGGAGCCTACCCGGTAACACAGGGCGTAAGGCCGGAGGGGGAGGAGACACACCCAGGACGGGACGCCAGTCCGTCGCAAGGCACCCCAAGCGGGACTCGAACCCCAGACCCACCGGACAGTAGGACTGCGGTCCAACCCACTGCGCCACCGCATCCCCCTTAAAATTAATAAAATAAGTGAAATCAAATGGGTTTTCATTCATTGCACTCGTTCTTTTAGTACCGGAGTTCTCCAACCTGTTGTATGGCAGCATTCTTTGCTCTCGACGCATTTATTTAGTTTAGTAAAATTTAATTTGCGTTTGAATTTGTCGTCCAAAAATTGAAATTGCCATTAAATGGCATTGGGTTAATTTTCTTTTTTTTTTTGCATCACTGGTTGACGACAAATAAACCAAAACCCACTGGCCGTCTTTTCACTACAGTCCTTAAGCAAATTCACTGTAATCATTATGAGATTGAAACACGCAAAACATGTAAAAACGCGTGAAATTTCATTTTGGATGGATGGATGGACGGATGGACAGACAGAGAGCTACTTTGGAACAGCACAGCTGGAATAGTCTGTATGCGCTCCTTTGTTAGCCAGGGTGGCATGTGGGCACATGAGTGTCTCATACCTCCTCAGGACAGATAATTAAGAAAATTTTTATTCTTCTGATTATTTGCAGTTTAACAACACTTGTAAAATACTACATTTATTATATAATGGTACTACCATAAGGAAGGCATTGTAAGTATTGTATTGTAGCATACATTAATACTTGCATTATGAATTTACATCTTACTGTTTTACAACATAAAATTATTTGTACAGTTATATAAAAAGCATAGTTAAAAGAACATATCATATCTTCAAAAAATAAGAAAAGCAATATTAAAAACATCATTGTGTTAAGATTTATTTAAATGTCCTTTACTACCACCTGATGCTATGTCCTATGCCTTTCAGAAATGAACCAACACAGAGAAAGATTGTAATATTTTCTAGGATCGCTTCAGTATTAAATTATTTAATTTACATTTTTCTTTCAATTATAATGATATTAAATGGCATTAAAGTGCAAAAACAGAAAGCGGGGGCTTTTGTCTTTTTTTTTTCTTCTTAAGAAATTTTCTCCTACTTTGTGTTTCAGAGAGGGGGTTTTGTCCTACCCAGCATTTCAGAAGAGGGGGTTTTGTCCCACTTTGGGTTTCAAAAGGGGGGGCTCTGTCTGGACCCCAGGGTGCATGATGGCTAGGAATTTGAGTTGTCCTCCTTATTGAAGTGCATCCTCCAAAGAGTCCAGCCTGTCTTTCGGCCCGAGTCATCCTTCCCAATTTGAGCCGTTTAGTTTATTTCAGTGGCATGTAAAGGCAGCTTCAGTAAGCACCACTGACAACATAATGGTCCATCTAAAGTATAACAACTTTCATGCTTTGCAGAGCCAAGATGACTTTGTCCCTGCGGTTAAAGAATTCCGAAACTGGAAAGAAAAAGTAGCCCTGCAGAAGAAGGCAGAGTTCCTCCGAAATGCAGAGAAGTTTAAGAAACAGTGTGTACCCCAAATAGAGAAACTAATTTCAGATGCACCTTACAGTGTGTATATCACAAAAAACATCTTAGTGAAGTAATGATGCATGCTGAAGAAATTTAAAAAATATATTTATTCTGTTGTTCAAAATGTCTTTATTCTAAATTCTAAAATATACTAAAATATAGTACACAGTTTTAGCTGGTACTGCCATGGTTATAAATACCTTATATTGCTCTTGTAATCCCTCTCCTTTCACCTTTTCCACTCTAAATTCTTTTAGAATTGACATTCTTGAAAAAGAGAGGAGCCTGAATATTCGGAATAAGAGAAATGCTTTCAGAAACGGCTTCGAGGAGCTGGAAGAATTGGAAAGTGCGCTTCAAAAAGACAGGAGGACTGAGAGTAAGGAACGTTTTAACATTTGAAATTTTATTCAGTTCAGTTTCCATGTGCTTGTCCTGGGATGGGTCACCATCAGTTTTAGTGTTTATTCCCAGGAGTGGCTTTATAAAATGGGACTAATTCATCCCAGGTATGTATCCTTTCCCCTCCAGCCTTACAGTGTAAACCATGTCTGCTCTCTTACTTCAGTCTCTGCCAGCTTTGTTTTTCATATGCCGTTTGAATGAGCCAGTACTGATCTGTTTATTATTTCACTTAGTCCAGAATGTCCAACAACAGCTGGCAAGAATCAACAAGAGCTTGAAACGATTCCAGGAGCAGCTGACTGATGTAAAGCCCACCCCAAAATGTGAGTTTCTGGATTAAATGTCACTACCACTCTGTGAGCTCCATGGAGTTAACTGATAACTGACATTGTTAAGTGGGGTCCACACAAAACCCCCCTAGGACATAACACCCTTCCTTATATGCACACCTGATTTTCCATTCAGAAAAAAACACAGGAGGTTCTCTTATTTTTTAAAGTAATTAAGAAGGTTTTTTTCCTACTTTACATTTCAAAGAAGGTTTTTTCCTACTTTAAACAGGGGGGGTTTTGTCCTCCTTGGTTTCAAAGGAGGGAGTTCTGTCCTGGTATGTTTTGTCTGAGGGGTTTTTGTCCTACACTCTTATTGAGTGTATATCAGGATAAGTCAAATTTGAATTATATTCACTGTCTGTATTTTTAGTATTGAACTCATTATTGAATTAATTTACTAGCATTGTGGCTGTGATGTAACTAAGACAGGTAGGTCTTGTATAGCTAGCATTTTTGAGATTTTGAATGAATCTCAAAACAAACATATACTAATATAATTAATATCTTACAAGTGAGTCTTGTGCATTTTTTTTCTTGTCTTTGTAGTTTTTTCAATATTATGATTGTGAACTTCCATAGCTATGGGGTGTGCGGTGGCACACCGGGTTTGGCCAGGGCCTGCTCTCCGGTGGGTCTGGGGTTCGAGTCCCGCTTAGGATGCCTTGTGACGGATTGGCGTCCCGTCTTGGGTGTGTCCCCTCCCCCTCCAGCTTTGCATCCTGTGTTACCGGGTTAGGCTCTGGCTTGCCGTGACCCTGCTTGGGACGAGCGGCTTCAGACAGACTTCTGTGTAGCCTTATTGTCTGTCAGTTGCCTTGCAGCCATTAACAATAACGGCTGTAAAAGTTATGTGCTGTGTATTATTAAAATGTTGTAATTGTCCTGATCAGATATTTCTGATTTAAGAAGTTTTCTGTTAGTTGCTGTAGTCCAGCATAATGCATAATGTGTCATGTATTTTGCTTATGCAAAAAATTAACTTAATACGTGTTTTAGTTCTTGAAAAACTGAGAGAAGTAATGGCTGAAGTTGATACATCCATCAGCACTTTCAAGAAGGATCAACGTCAGGGGTATGTGACAAGAAGGCTATCAGAGAATTTCAGTTAAGAGTAATTATATCTTGACTCAAATTTAATTTTTATTGCATTAAACTGAACACAAAAATAAGTACAAATGGCTTATTGTTTAAAAGCACAACTCATTTGGACTCCTGATTTCATGTTTTCATGAGTATTATCTTTCATGGTCTACTACTGAACATAATATTTCATTTTGTCTTCCTCACTCCCCTGTCCTGATGTTCTGAACTGTAGCTATGAGGAGCTCTGCAATGAGGAGAGAATATGCTGGAAGGAGATCTGTGCCTTTGAGAAGAAGATGGAGGTCTGGTCTTCCAAGTCAGCTTCAGCCCCTGTTCCAACCCCCTCTGCCAAGGTGTCCCTAAACCGGACCCCGGACAACGACTTGCCTCGTGAAGTTGTGGACCTTGAGAAGTTCTTGCTGCAGACAGGAGGGGTGCTCGGTGGCTGGGACCAAGTTGACCACGATAGCTTTCTTCAGGTGAACTGATTTGACTGTAAAAAAGTGTATCCGCACATAAATGAACAAACCAGATAGGCTTTTGAGAGCACTGTCACTATTTTTCCAGTTTAAACCAGTGCTTCAGTTCCGCTAATAGGCATCATGATCCCTCCGTTTCAAATGTGGGTTTTTTTTGTTCAAAGTTAAAAGAATGCTCAACAGTACATAAAACACTTATCTTGAGATTCGAACAAGCGCATTTTCTGTTACGAGTTGAAATCTTTAACTGCTAATCCTTAACAGGTCTGGAAGAAGCACAGTGGGAGGCCGGACTACAGAGAAGAGGCCCTGGTCTACTTGCCTAACAAGACAGAAGAGGAGCTCATATTACATGAGGACTGGTATCAAAAGCTCCTGTCCCTCCAGGAGAAGAAGAAGGAGGTATGGTCATCCATCTGGGTATTGCCGCTGTCCAGTATGGTTTCGTTTGACTTTAAAGGGCAGTGCTGAAAATTATAATGGCTGTGATGCTCTTTGTGAAGCACAGGGTGCATGTCTTTGGCAGGCAATTGTCCGGTGGAAGGCTGAGCAACAGAAGAGGAAAGAGACGAAACAGCAGCAGCATGTAAAAGAGGAGGATGCAAAGAAGCATGAGAGTGCAGAGCTGAAGGAGGTTCAGCGTTGCCGCATGGAGGAGAAACGGCGGGACGTTGCTGCTCGCCTGCAGGCTTGGAGGACACGGCGCAATATGCAGCTGGCCCAAGAGCATGAACGGAGGCTGAAGGAGCAGATCCAGGTGAAGAGACAAGCTAAAGAAGAGCGTCAGAAGCAGCTGGAGGCGAAGATGGCTGTTCAGGCCCACATTCAACAGAAGAAGGAGCTAGAGGATCTTCTCACACGTGAGAAGGAGTCTGTGGAGCGGGCAGAAATGGAGAAGAAGAAGAGGTTTGCGGCCAAAGAGATTAAGCGTTTCCAGGAACGGGTGGGTTTGAGTAATCTACCCGTGTTTTAGGGGGAATCCTAGTGATCTAAGCACTGTCCCGAGTCCCAGCACAGTAAATATGGGGATTGGGTAACAAATGATTCTGTACGGATGGATATTTTGAGGCCTTACGGCCACAGTTCTGCAAGTTTGTTACCATTCGGCAAGTACCAGTTACTTACAACTGAAAGGCAAGGCGAGTTCACGTGTTTTCCAAATAATACCTTGAGTCAAACTACTGAGTACATAAACAGTACAATACAGACCACGGGTGAAAAATTGCAGTAAAACATCTAATAGGTAAAAATGTGTTTCGACTGGATAAAAGTGTGAATTTGGATGTACTAAATACGGAAATGTGCTGCTGTGTCTGTGCAGGACCTTCACAAGATAGAGACCAAGATGCAGGACAAGCGGGCCAAAGAGGAAAAGGAGGCAGAGAGAGAAAGGAAGCAAGCTTATCTGAAAAAGAAGGTACTTCATTCTTGAAGCATTTTTAGGTGTTATATTTGCTCTGATGTGGGGGGTGTGGTGGTGCAACGGGTCTGGCCTCTGCCTGCTCTATGGTGGGGTTGGGGTTCAAGTTCTGCTCGGGGTCCCTTGTGATGTACTGGTGTCCCGTCCTGGGTGTGTCCCCTCCCCCTCCAGCCTGTGCTGCCGGGTAGGCTCCGGTTCCCCGTGACCCCGTATGAGACAAGCGGTTCTGAAAGTGTGTGTGTGTGTGTGTGTGTGTGTGTGTGTGATTTACTGTGATATTGTGAGTTGCCTTGGACAAAGGCATGTGCAAAATTTTAAAAAAATTTTAGAAATTTGAATACATATGATGTATATGTACTTAAATCCTAAAAAAAAAAAATCTGAGAATATATACAGTATATTTAAGGTATATATAAATTATATTTACAAATGATTTTTGTATGTTTTACCTGTTCAATAGATTTTGCACAAAGTGTTAAGTCCTCTAGCAACAACTGTTCTGGCACTTTCATCAACAAAGAAACGTTAAAAGTGTTTAATTTCTTGTTCATCTCACGGACCCGCGCAGATAGAAGGTCACGTCAGCCGTGATCCCACAAGACTCTCGAGGCTCACCAAAGGCTGGGAGGAACGCACCAAAAAAATCGGACCAACAGGGGGACGGCCTGTGCTACAGATGTTCCATAGGTGGTAATACCTTGACAAAATATTACATTCTAATTCCCTTTATTCTCTACAATAATTTCGATCCTATGTCTTCTCTTTCAGAGCTGTACCAACCTGGAGACAAGATCTATGACATGGATTTCAACTGTCAAAAATTGTACCTGGCTTATTATCCTGTAATTATATATTTATGGATCAAGCATAAATTAGTTTATATTTACATTTGTTCTACAGTTTTAACTTTTAATGTTGTTGTTTGACACAGTAATCGCATGCCATATAGAAAAATAACACTTGTATAAAATATGGTGCTTTCATAGATCTTAAAACATAATCACATTGTTATTTTTATTTCTCTTTGAGCTCCGAGCTGTGTACTGTATTTTTTTTTTTTAAGAGACAGTTGTTTAAAAGTCATGTCAAAATAAAGGGTTTGTTACACCTCATGGAACTGTCAGTATAACTGATCTAAACCTTCCTTGATGTCAGATTATTCTGTCTGTGCTCCAGATTGAAAACAAAATAAATGAGCAGCTGTTTCAGAATATATTAAAAAGGAAAAAAGTTACGGTACAAAGGGGGCGTAGTGGCGCAGCGGGTTTGGCCTGTGTCTGCTCTCTGGTGGGTCTGGGGTTCGAGTCCTGCTTGGGGTGCCTTGTGATGGACTGGCGTCCCATCCTGGGTGTGTCCCCTCCCCCTCCGGCCTTTTGCCCTGTGCTGCCGAGTTAGGCTCCGGTTCGCCGCAACCCTACTTGGGGCAAGCAGTTTCAGACGTGTGTGTGTAAGTGCGTTATGGTGCCCAGTATTGCTGCAGACATGTTGCAGCTACAAAGTATTGCAGTTTACTGAATGATACTGATTCCTCTTTACAGTCATCTTGGTTGTAGTTATCTGTATGGCTCCAGAAATGCCATCCCATTTCTGCTGGTTATTTCTGCTGGTTTTTCTGCCGGTAGTGTAGAGGTTAAACAGGATTTATGAGGGAAACAGAAGCAATTTAACATACTATGCTGAGGAGAGGTGCAATTTCCTCTGTATGCAGCATTTAACCTGAAATGCCATTTATTACATGTCTGAATAGTAGGCCATTTGTTTCTCTACATACTACTCATAAATATACAGCTGCCAAAAATACACTGGGGGTTTGTTTATGTGCTTCACACACAGTCCCATTTCCATACAATTAATATGGGACACTTGGCAGGCTATCAATAAACAGTGTAATCCACCTTCTGTAGGTCAGCTGCCAAAGCAGATGCCTCACAGCACTGATATTAACAGACATTTCAATGGAACCAGCCAAAATGGATGACATCCCCGTTAATAACTGGAGCATCCTGTTCTCACATTTATCAGGGATACAGTGTCTTCCGTTGAAACATAACTGGGTTTCCGCCAAAAACCTTTTCCTGGCGTACGTGACGTTGTCCGGAACTGACGTCAGACGCAAACATGGCGGAAGACGAGAGTTCGCTCGCTGAGTTTGAACAGGTTGACTTTCTTAAAGACAGACACGTACGGTTCTTCCAGCGATGCCTCCAAGTGTTACCGGAGCGGTATTCCTCGCTGGAGACGAGCAGGTGAGCCGCCGCTCAGCGTGACTAGCTGTTCGCGGAGCTCGCGGAGCTCGCGGAATGAGGTGTGTTAGCCGTTAGCTCCCCCGGCGGACGCGGTCTGCGGCGGGGGTTAAATTACTCGTAAACACGCGGACTGTTTTTCTGTGGCGGAGAGTTTCCCTTCTTAACTTAAACAGGTATGTTTACAATAAAACTGACATAAAACTTCTTACTTCGAGTTGAATTTTCCTCCGTGCTCCGCAAGTTCCAAATTCAATAATAGTTCAGTGACACAGAGAGTGTGAGTTAAATCATCATGTCATGTCCAACTTAAGTCTTCTTGCATGAGACGACTGTGTGGTGGCCGTAAAATCTCGTCTTGAGTCTCACTTTACTGCCCCCCTCCGTTCCCCAGGTCGTCACTTCATTTCTTTTCATTATTTACTTTGTAGTTTCAGTTTTGCAGGCCGGGGGCGCAGTGGGTTGGACCGGGTCCTGCTCTCCAGTGGGTCTGGGGTTCGAGTCCCGCTTGGCCTTGGGGTGCCTTGCGATGGACTGGGGTCCCGTCCTGGGTGTGTCTCCTATCCCTTCAGCCTTACGCCCTCAGTTGCCGGGTTAGGCTCCGGCTCCCCGTGACCCCTGCTTGGGATAAGCGGTTTCAGTCATATACTATGTATTATATTTGTGTGCGCGTGCGCGCTCGTGTTCGTCACTTTTGTAGACATTGTAATTAGAATGGTTGAACAACTGAGCCTGGACTTCCTGGACCACATGATAACACGATAATTTAGTTCTTAAACCATATTATTTCTCGGCCATAACTTTCTGGTGTATTAAATATGTATACATATATAATTAATATATACATGAATTTGCAGCACTTGTGTAGCAACTTCTTAAAAATATCTCCTGTTTGGAGAAATCGTGGTGGTTTTGACTATTGTACATTTCGGGAACTGTTTCAATTACTTTGAAAGTATTAACTCTTAACTACCAACACCATTTTTTTAACCAGTTCCATTGTAATCATTAACCTCTTTATCCCTTTAAAATGAGGACAGGCGAATGTCAGAATTAGAGTAAATATGTCAGTCCCTGCATTTATTATGAGCTGATCATGTTCCTGTCAGTTCATAATCAGCTTGTAATGAATGCAGTGTTCTGGCATCTATAACCTTGTGCACTTGTGTTATTTGTGAGTTGTATCTCCTGGTAGGTAGGGTGAATTTGTCAAAACATCCCCATTGTTATTGTCCCTGGGTCTTTGGAGACATGGATTTTATCGATGTAACCTAGCCTAGATTGCAAATCTACAGTTACAGAAAACAGGCTTTCACTTTGGCTGCCGTGTCCTGTTGGATCAGATACAATAGGACAAGGCACTAACAATTAAATTCTTAGTTGACCATGTACGCGTATGTTTCTCAATGACACCTTAGGTTATACAGTGTTAAAGAAGTAGCGTTTACAAAGCAAAGCCAAAAAAAGTACCTGCAGTAGTCTGTCTTTATTAGAATACAAATTATCACAGGTACTCGTCAATTTACCTTTGTATATGGTGTGGTACTTCAGATCTTGTCACTCTGAGAGTACAATATACAGATAAACCAGCTGTGTGTGACTGAGAGAGTCAGAGATGAAAACACGAAATGTAGTTCTGCAGCCAAACGGATGGAACATTGTGTACAGTAGCATGGGTATGGAACTTCAATCACTCACACTCACTCACTTCCGTTAATCCCTTGTCATGCTTTCGGTTGCATTGGTGCAGAGCCTGACCAGGAGTTGCTGAGTGCAAGGCTAGGAGGAGAGTTAAACCCTGGAAAGTATGCCAGTCCATAACAGGATATTCAGACATGCACACACTCATTCACAGAATCACACACTATGGGGAATTCAGCATCACCAGTTCACCTGAATTGCTTATCTTAGGACTGTGGGAGGAAAGTGACGCAGACACGGGGTAGAAAATGAAATTCCATACAGGCTGATTCAAACCTACGCTTTTGCTGTGCTGTGATGTGCTGCCTGTATCTGGATCTGCGCTGAAAAAAATCTGGCTGCATTCTCTCAAAAGGGAGGACATGGACTTCATTGCGAGGCGATGTCAGCCATAGAATATTTCCTTACCCTGGAAAGACTAGCTACATGCTTAATGTACTTCAAAACATTCCATTAGATGTAGGTCCTGGTGGTATTTTTTGGAGGGGGAGACTTTTAAAGCAAGTTGTATTCCCCCAGAACAGCTAAAACAGAGTAATGAGATTTAAGTTTAGTCATCAGAAACACTGTGACAAAGTGGATTGATAGCTCTGAGTTAAATCTTTAAATGGTCCATTGCATTTGTATCCTGTCCAGAGAATTAAAACATTGTAATCCTACAAAGCATGGAATCAGGAGCAAAACCAGCATCACTTGGTGCAGAAGACCGTAGAGGACAATAACATGTGTCACTGCATTACCATACACTTGAAGTGTCCCCAGGCTGTGCCAGCAAAATGGAAAGACCTTTTACTGCTGACACCGGGCACTTAGCAAAGTGGATGGAGTTTGCTGGAGCGTTGCCACTTATTTTATTCGCATGGAAAGACATTATTTATCAGATAATATTTCAGTTTGTCGCTCTAGGGGTCACTTGTTTGGTGACTTCTGGGGCAACTTGCACCCAGGTGGCAAAACTACTCACTGTGCTATCCAGGCTTATGAACCTGCTGTTTAATGACACTCTGACAGCTTATTATAACCTCTGCTTGTGGTTTTTTTGTAGTAGCTTTTATTTTAACGCCTGGATTTAGACTAATGGTACCGTCCTACAAGTTTCTCACATGTACAAGTGAGAGAAGTGTGACGAAATCACTTGTGTGACAGTTAATTTCACTGGTATTCCTAATTAAGCCATGCTAATTTATTTTCATATAGAGAGGACTGCAGGCATGAAATGTTGTGATGTGGTAAATGAATGGGATCATTGAAATCCTGAAGGAATGTGTATTTGTGCCAGTAAAAGTTATCCTTTGTGTAGTGAATGCTGGCCGTAGATGGCTGTTGGCTCTTTCAGGGAGTTTCTTTTGAATCTCTGAAGCAGGTAAAAATGTGCATCTTATGAGTTCACACAGAAATCTCAAAGTCTAGATCTGAAACAAGGATGTGTTAGTTAAGATGTTCTTACAGCATCTTACAAAGTCTGTATGCTCAAACTATGTGTGTTCTCATTGTCTGCAATGTTCTCCTCCAGGTTGACCATTGTGTTCTTTGCTCTCTCTGGCCTTGATGTTCTCAATGCCTTGGATGTTGTAGACAAGCCCAGCCTGATTGAGTGGATTTACTCGCTTCAAGTCCTTCCTACTGAAGATCGTAAGTGTGTCACTTTTATCGACCTCTGTCTTCATCTGCAGAATGTATCTGCACAACCATCTGTTGCATCAATTTCCTTTAAGGAAAAAAATCACATCTGGAACAATGGCAGACTTCATGAAAATAAGTTGGACAAAACTTGATTTATCTGTGAATAAATGGTAATGTGACTGTTGAGGATTCCTTTTTGATTACAATTTAAACTTCAGCAAAATGCTGGGTTATTTTAGTGGTGAATTGTTTCACTGGCTTAGAATCACTGATTTGAACAAACCAAAACTGTTTTCGGCTGACAGGATAGTTAACTTCAGTAAGCCAAAAAGTTAAAAGTAACTTCATAAAGTGATTACTCTAACTGCTTGCAAACTTGCAACTGTAAACATGATAGCTCACTTAGGTGTCTTAACTCTTTCTTCCTGCCGTGGATATATGCAATTGCCTAACATTATTTAAAAATTAGATCTGAAATATCCCTGTGTGTGTGTCTAGTATGATTTTTTATTATTATTTTTAAATATTTTGATACACAGTTTTAGTCTACATAGCCCTAATTATTCCCCGACTGCTTGATTAAGAAAAATAATTGGCCCGCTGTCCAAATATGTTGGCTTGCCTGTTAAGGCCTGCAGCCTGTAGAGCAGAAGCACACACACGGCTCATTGCACATATACTGGAAGGGGGTGTGTGCCTCAGTTTGTTCCTTGTGTCCTGGGTGTCAAAAATTGTTTCCCTTCATCTCCTTATTTTAAGAACAGCCTAAATAATTGTAGATTCATAAAGTTAGATTTTGAAGACTAAAACAAGTGCTTCTCCTTGGTACCTTTTCGGAAATCGAGGAGGAGCCTGACACAATTGCCATGACTCACATTTTTGATGTTTAGTTTGTGTGTCGTGTGCATAATTGCCGAACGTTGTGGGTAAGACACAAGTCCAGGTCCCTTTAGGTCATGGACGTCTACATTTTGTGTAGCTTTTCAGAGTCTATTCAAGGCCCAAAACCTCAGTAATGGGAGAGACTGCTGATTTTAGTAAATGCATGAAATAAGCTCACCTGGTCTACCTTCAGACAGTGGTTATAGGGCCAGGAGAGAAGAACTGTGGGTTACATTAGGTGTTGAAGGTTTTATGTGATCAGTCTGGTACCAGTGGTCTAAAAAGATATACCTTGTCCAATTAATTGGTACACCTTCTTGAAATGACTAAAAACAGGAAATGGGGTTAAATCTGTGGCTTAATGAACATTTTCCAATAGTCTGTGCAATTTTTGGACTGTTAGAAATTGCTTAAATTGTGTAATGTTTTCTGTAAAGCCTGTTGGACTGCAGTCCATCAGGAGTGTCTTCCAATTCTGTGTGACAGAGGCGATTCCCAGCCTCTCAATGAACAGTTTCCTGATTCCTCACCAGGGGGAGATACTGAGCTAATCATATGCAAAATAATTACAATTAATGTGCTTTTTCAAACTGCACAAGCTTGTTTACTGTAAAGAGATACTTTACTATGTAAAGTAGAGAGAGAGGGACTGTTATTAGGTAGTTCAAATAGATTTTATTTATACTGATTATGGACAGTAAGTTCATTTACTTTGGACTCATTGTAATGCAGCTTGTCACACTTGAAAGAAAATAAAATCTGGTGGTACAAGTGGTGCTTCCAACAGTGGTGTATGTGGCATTTGATATTGATTTTGAGTTTTGGGTACTTCTCCACTTGTGATCCCAGACTTGGTGCAGGAATGGACAGGCAGTGACCAGCAGCCCACATTGAATTACTGTCACCCTTTAGTATAAAAGGTTGTCTGGGCATCCCAGTGAACAGCGGCACAGTACCTGGAATTGAGCGAGTTGCATCCTTTCAAACTGTATTTGTGAGACGAAGGCATTCATCTGGCGACAGATGAGTGTTCTTTAGGTTACAGCAAGAAATCTGCTCTGCTTTGGTTTCTCCGGTACTTGAGGAAGGCTGTTTAAACCTTGTCATTTAGGAAGTTGAGTTACTGAAAATACTGTCTTCTTGAGAGCATAGATTTCACAATATTACCGAAACTGAAAGCAATGATTTTCTGTGGCTGCCGGGACAGAATGTCCCAGCTTTTGTAATGCTGTAATTTAAGTGCCTCTGGATTCTGCTTACGTTTCAGTCAGTCATATCTTGTTTGTCTATGGCAAGTAGCACAATACCGCACATATAGTAAGTACGAAGACTACGTTTACGTTTTAGTTAGCAGTTAAGGTTTCTATTTCTGTGTTCTCAGTGGAGTGGTTTTTCTTTCTTGTACACGTGACATCTTAATTCTGCAGTTCCACATTGGAAAATCCCTTTTCTTCTTGCTGTACTCCCTAATTAAAATAAGATTAAAAATACAGTTAACTGTATACATTTTGGACAGGGAAACAAACACCACACTGTCCTCAAGATGGCACCATATGTGAACATCTTATGTTAAGTAGATGGTAGATTTCTCGCACGTTATTGTTTTACTTTACTGTTACCTTTTTTAAAATGCTTGTATTTTAAAATGTCTGTGGTACATATACAGTTAATGCAGTTCTTTGCACTTTTCCCAATTTTTCCATCAGAATCAAACCTTGGCCGCTGTGGCTTCCGTGGCTCATCCCACCTTGGAGTTCCATACAACCCTTCTAAGGTAGCAGTTCTGCACTTTCTTCACTTGCTGATTTATCAATAATAAAACTTTGTGTTGGAAAAGATAACTGAAATATGCAAGATTCTTAAGAGCTATTTATTTCGCGAGGGCAGTACGCGGTGTAGTTAGTGGTTGGAGCGGTCACCTTGCAGTCGCGAACCTGGGTTTGAATCTCACTTGTGCTGCAGTACCCTGTATCACTTTTAATGATTACAGTAAGAATGCCCTTTCTGCTAAATGGGCATATCAGGGTAAAATTGATTATCTAATAAAGTCACGTGAAACAAAGGTATCAGTTAAACAAACGTTAATACAGACTCAGTAAACGTTGTCAAATGGAGTGATTGTGCAGGTAATTTAGCTGTTTGATCTTTGGCACTGTTCATACCCTATATCCCACCCCCTCCAGGGCCCAGGGTTCCCCCACCCATACGACAGCGGCCATGTAGCTATGACCTACACGGGCCTTGCCTGTCTCATAATCCTTGGTGATGATCTGGGGCGGGTCAACAAGGAGGCATGTTTAGCAGGCCTGAAAGCCCTGCAGCTGGAAGATGGCAGGTAGTGAGCCTCCCTACATGTGTCTCACCACTTCATCAGGTTTTTGTCCACTTTGACCTTCGCTCTTTTGTCCAAAGACCTTAATGTTACACAGGATCAGTATGTGCCTGAAACAGAGGTCATCAGTGAGGAGTTATATGTATTTTATATTTTTAGTGCAGTGTTGCTCTTTAGGATATATTGATGCCCTGTAAAGTACATATTCAGAATCATTTTGTTAGTAAGTGCTCTAGGAACTTGCCATGGGGATTCTACATGCATTCACTCTATACAAATAATGTGAAATTAAGTTGCTGTGCAGTATACCAGTTTTGTGTGATCAGTACAGGCAGTTCAGTATACACCTATTATGAGATATTTAATATGCATATTCTAGGCAGTAGACAAGTTTAACAATAGACAAAGTCATCGCAATGTGCATGTTTGTGTGTGTATGAAATAGTATGCCACAATAAATGTTTTAGTATCCATATATTGCACAAAATTTACATAAAAGCATATATACTGTGTTCTTTAATGTAAAGAAATAAAACAAGTTAGAAACAGTTTTTTGTCTGTAGATGTGTGACATAAACTCTTATAAAGCCATACCTGGTTCACAAGCTAGCTACTTTATTTGAGATGCTTGGTTTGTATCGAAAAGTCACAGGTTCACATCACACATATGAAGCTGCTCTTGTGCCTTTAAGAACGCTACATGACCACAGCTGACTTGTGGTTCACATACCATTGTTTTTGGAATATTATACCTTCTAAGAGCTGTGTTTCTTATTTATCACTTGGGTGGAGGACTAGTGTTTGTGAACAGAGTTAAAAAGCCTTTTTTCCCCCTTTGTTTCAGCTTTTATGCCGTCCCAGAAGGGAGTGAAAACGACATGCGCTTTGTGTACTGTGCAGCCTGCATCTGCTACATGCTCAGTGACTGGTCGGGAATGGACATCCAGAGGGCCGTACAGTACATCCGCAACAGCATGGTAGGTGCGACTATGACCCTTCTGCACCCCTCTCGTGGCTCAACACGTTCTTCCTCCTTTTGCGTAGCTTGCTGGAGATCTTGAATGTTGTTACATTACAAACTTGCCATAATTCCACTACAATCACTAGCCAATGAATCAAAGCTATTGATTGTCTGATGACAAATGGATGCTATCATCTGTGAGTATTGTCTTCCCTCAGATTCAAAGAAGTGAAGCTGTTGATATTTGCATTACATATTTTTGATGTCTGCCAACTCTCACAAAAATCTTAAGTGCTCTTTACAGCACTAATTATGTACTGTTTACCTTCTGAGAAAGTAATAGGATTTTTGCACAAACTTGACAGAACGTGAAGGAAGAGCCTTATATCATATTGCCAGGATTAGAAACGGAACAACTGTATACACCTGGAATGCTTCAGTTAATTATTGTAATCTCATTCCTGTCACACAAATTCTGCTCTACTTTTGTTTTTTTGGATCATTTGATGTTTTCAAGGGGTTCAAAATCACTTGAACGCTATTTGGTGGCAGCCGCCCACATCCCTGTTTAATCAGCAGTAATTATACCCTGCACAATGGTTATTAATCATGGGGAAATGGCTGTATTGTCTCTTGACAGACTGCACCTGCTTGATGTGGTTTTGAATCAGCTTGACACGGCATGCATCTCATTAAGAGTGATGACAGAGATGTTAATGTCCGTGAAAAAGACCGTGGTTTGGTTCCATTTTATTTGCGCTGGAATGTAGAATGATAAGGCTGTAACAATGGAGATTCCAAAGGTCTTGTGATCAGTGTTGTTGGCAACCCCATATCCAGAAGTATCAAACATACGGATGCTTAATAGAGCTCACAATGTTACCTTTGAGGAACAGTTTTTTTGTTATATTTCTGAAATTAATGGTTCATACATGTTTTGCGTTGTGACTTTGCAGCCTATTTCGATCCAGTCTCGTGCTGTGTGTGCCAAAGAGCTGTCTCTGTTAGTCTGAGTGCTTGACCTCAGAACCAGAGGGGAAAATAGGAAGCAGGGGAGCAAAGCACATGATGATACAATCTTCTGTCATAGAATTTAATCCCAGCACAGATTATATAATCCACTGCCGAGGAACCAAATGTTCCTGTCTGGGAGTTGCAATGGATTACACTGAAGTCTGATGTTTGTGCTTTTTCTCTTACCCATGCTGTACTGGTGCTTCCTTTGGCATTAGTTTTATTGGACCTCCATCCTCATAGTTATTTAAAGATGACTATTAATAGGCATTATGAGTGAACACAGAAGGTCCTACTGGGCAATAATCCTCTTACAGATGCAATTTTGGTGGATCTTAACGCCTGCATTTGGTCGTGAATGCAGCCTAAATCCTGGACCATAGGCTCCCTTGCGTATACACACAGAAACACGCAGATAGATGCACACAGTCTTTCACACTTCGCCTTTTTGAAGTATGACTCAGTTTACTGGTCAGTGATGTTTTCTTCCAATTCAAGCAATAAAAACTTTTGTAGCAATGTCTCAACCCTGCTGAATGAAGTGAGTAATGGAATCAACACCCGGAGATGGCTTGGGCACCTCAATTCTGCCTCTTTACTCTGCTCTCTAATTTAATCTGACGATTCTGTAAATATGGCAGTTTATGGAAACGGCACAGTCATAGCAGATGGGAAATGGGAGAGGCTGTGTGTTTGTCTGTGCCGTCGTGGTCACCCCATGCTATGCCTATGATCATGGCAACAGCTTGTTGCTCTGCAATTGTCCTACTGCCAGGACCCAGGGCACACAGCCATACTTGCTGGAAACCTCAGTGCTGGAGGTGCCTCCTCGTCCTTGCCCACTGTGATTGTGCCAAGTGAACTCTTCCCACCCCCAAACTGAAATGGACTGGTTTCCCTGCATGGATGACCTCTTCAGTGTATTTTAAGAATAATTTACATTTCTGGGAACTTGCTGTTGAATATTTTTATGGGCAAAGGCAGCAACTAATCAGTGATCTTATTTAATAATTGGATTTTAATTAATTTCACTGCATCACTTAACATTCTGAGTAATCAATATGACATCTTTACATTTTTAACAAGTGAGGAAAAACACTTGAAATTCTCAAGGGTTTGTGTTGAATGGCATTTTCTTCTTAACGTTTAAAGTAATGTTTTTGCCAAAACAAAACTTTACTTAGACATATATAAAGGTAAATACAAGTGGTGAATCAATTTATTTAGTTTTTTAGAATATTTAAATATGCATAATCTTTGAAGGCTCGCCATGCAGCAGTATTTGTGTGTCAGTATGCTTTGGGCTCAGATGTTTTAACTACTTACATTTACATGTATTCTTTTAGCAGATGCTTTTGTCCAAAGCGACGTACATCTCAGCAAAAGTACAATTTATGCATTAAATTGAGAGAAGGAGACATAGCTGCAGACATGAAAGTTTCAAGCAAACCCAGTTCGTTACCTACCACTTGCTGCACTGAGGTTCATCGATTGAGTAGGTGCATAAAAACATGGGCTAATATATTAGTTGCTATATTCCTAGCTATGTTTTCTCTACCATAATCTGTTTACACATCTAATTTGTGATATAGCCTTGTTTATAATACCAAACTGATTATATTCATTACTGCATCACTGAATAAATCACCACATTAGAGCTGGAGTAGCCTGTGCTGAACTAACATTGTACTCACCATGATGAAACTTATATAATGCATTACTTACTATGTTGCTCTGCTGGAATTTTAGTGATAATTTTATTAGTGAAATTCTCTAACTGTAAATGGTTAATGTTACTTGTACCCTTGAGCTGGGAACTTGTGCCGATGTTCTTAATGTCAAGTTAAATTGTATAAATTACTGAGCAGTGTGACATCAGTAAGTGGTATATTCATAAAATGAAGTATAATGTCTCTGTCTCCTTGATGCAGTCCTACGACAATGGCATCGGGCAGGGAGCTGGTCTAGAGTCCCATGGTGAGTACAGCACACTTCCCTGATGGAACTTCAGTTTGTTCATGTTTGGGCCAAATACACCTCCTGCCTCAAGCAAAGTCCCCCTGCTAGGACATGCCTGACTGAATCTGTACAAGGAAAATTTGTGTTTAGATAAGAAATCTAAAGCACTGGTGAGTACTGATTAAACAGAATGTGCAGATGAAAGGCATTTACACTGTGAGGGCTTCAGTGGGCTTGTGCTTTTAGTATATGCGATAATAATAATCCTGCTGTTTTCAGCTGTAAATACTAGTCTCACGCTAACCTACATTCATAGTGTTAAACACTTGTTTGCGGGTCCTGGATATTTAGACAATGGCATGGAAATTATTGTGAAGGTGTTGAGGAACTAGCATCTTTCCCAGTCCTGCATCTCAGATCCTGATTTCAGTGATCTGCTAGTTAAGCTGACATTTAATGACAACAGGCACTGATTTGCTCCTGTGAAAGTTTAGTGCAGTTTTTTAATAAAAAATTTAAGCAGACGCTTGTCCAGTGCAGGTCTGTGGGGCTCTTAATCCTATCCCAGAAACATACGGCATTGAGCAGGATACATCGCATCATTAGGGCAATGACAACACACTCATTCACTTTCACATATACATACGAAGGCAATTTTAGAATTTTCTGAACATACTTTTGTGGGAGCGTACCAGGGCACCCAGAGGAAATGCACACAAACACAAGGAGTACATACAAACTCTAGATACTAAGCCAGATTCAGAATTAGAGCCAAATGCACAACCAGCTGACTGAGAGGCTTCAGCTCTGTCTGCTATGGCACTGTAATGCACCATAGTTTGGCAACTAAATATTGGTGAGCTGAGAGACAGAGCTGAGTTGGAGTGAACGTTTTTAGGGTTGAATCTGCTGGCCATTGCTGTCAACACTTAGATTTCTTCTGTGGCGGTACAGATTTCACCGTCACTGACTTGTACCCCACACTTTCCCACTGTGTCCAGTTAAGTTCAGACCGACATGATGCACAGCGCTATCTGCTTTTCCACGCTTGATTTCCATGTTGATCCATTTCTGCTTGGATATTTACTGCAGCAGTTCAGCTTCAACACTTTTTTTCAAAGCGCACAGCAGCGGTTCCCCATTAGATCCTGTGGGAAATGGCATGTGCCGTGTTGCAGCTTTCACAGACGACAGGGCACTCTACAGCAGTGCTGAAGGGGGCAGAAGGGCAGGCACAAAGCTGGATGAATGGGTCTTTGGCACGTTAGGAAAACTCTTAATGCTCTGCTCATTGCTTTTAAAGTGCTTTCACAGCCTCAGAACTTGCAAATTATCACACTGGGAGTTTTCCTACAGTGCGGACGGAAGCAGCTTCCGAGTTAATTATAATGCTTAGGTAGAAAGGGAGAGTGCTGGCCTCAAATCAATGTCATTGCCCGATTTTCTTTGATTGCATGTGCCCTGTGCCATGCGTGCTTCAGTGACAGATTTACTATGTCCAATTATAACTGTCATCAGATTGGGACAACTTTAGTCTAAAGCTGAGCCTGAAACTCCCCTCCCAATCCCCCAGGAGGATCCACGTTCTGCGCCATAGCCACACTGTGCCTAATGGGAAAGTTGCAGGAAACGCTGAGTGAGCGGGAACTGAACCGCATCCGCCGCTGGTGCATCCTACGGCAGCAGAGCGGCTTCCATGGCCGCCCCAACAAGCCTGTCGACACATGCTACTCCTTCTGGGTGGGCGCCACTCTGCAGGTAAATACCCACCCTTGGGGTCCCCAACCATTCAGGGAAATCAACCCTTTAAGGTTCTGCTGTAAATTGAACACCTATCAAATGCAAAGTTTCATCACTATTGACACACACAAATGTACTGACCTATGCAAGTGAAATTGTCGCAACAAAACGTATTTTCAAGATAGAAATTGCATTCAGTGTGCCGTTGAGACATTTTAGGAACGATGTTCTGCTAAAGTTTCAGCAGTGCTAGTTGTCATGGCCTGATCAATGTTTTGTTAAAATCGTCTGTGCTGGAGACGGGATGGCACCAACTCAGTCTGCTGGGATCTAATCATTGCTATCAGGATTTGACAGGACTGTAGATTCTCAGTAAGGTCACAACTAACTGAAACACAGTAGGCTGTTGGTACAGTATAGTCCCTGTGCAAACTTAATGTTGCAACCTTTTCAAATCATTGTTTAGTGTTTGCTTGATCAGTGGTATGTAATGGCTAACTATATGGCAGAGTATTGTGCTTCAGACTCCCTGGTATTTTACTTCAGTCACTTAACACCTTCACTGAGACTGCAGTCAGAGGCACAGGGGCTCTTATTTCAAAGCAAAGACATTGTTGGGATTTTAAATTGATTGGCTGTTTATGGAATCTAGTCGTGCTTTGTTTGCAAGTACTGAAAGTAACTAAATTAGCTGAAAGACAGAAAAAGGGCAGAGGAGAGAATACAATTACAGCAAATTGGCAATGACTCCTAAACCTTTGTGAGATCAGTCCAGGATGCATCTATAATTAATATGTACTCCACAAGCATGTAGAAACAGTGATTTTTGGCTTTTGTCTGTGTGTGATAGCACATCCTAATCTACACCCTGCGGTCTCTCAGCTGCTAGATGTCTTCCAGTACTCCAATTTTGAGAAGAATCGGAACTACATCCTGTCAACTCAGG
Organism: Scleropages formosus; assembly: GCF_900964775.1. Classification (NCBI taxonomy): domain Eukaryota; kingdom Metazoa; phylum Chordata; class Actinopteri; order Osteoglossiformes; family Osteoglossidae; genus Scleropages; species Scleropages formosus. The sequence goes on from NC_041822.1 coordinate 17,651,695, forward strand.
ACCGCCTGGTTGGTGGCTTTGCCAAGTGGCCGGACAGCCACCCAGGTAAAATTACACTTCCTGCACTTGTTTAGGTCTGCAGACTTGTTGTTGTCAGATTGTCAGATGAGAAGAAACCGTAACTAGAACCTCGCAGGCAAGGGATCTTTAATTCATCAGCTCATTGTCTGAAATGGGATTTAAAGACACCGGAGGGTGGGGGAGCATGGTCACGGGTCTTGTTACATGAGGTGTTTTTGCACCCCCCCGCCCATTGTTGTTGAGTGGAGGCAGAATGTTGAGGCACAAAATTTGCCAGTTGTGCCAAACGGAGACTTGTTTGGAATGTTTTAGGCTCTGGGGCACACGCCTATGACCAAATGGGCAGTAAAGCTGCATCAGGTAGAGGCATGTGTAGTCATCAGTGTTGAATAAGCATTTTTGCTGTAGCAAGCAACTTTTAGGCCAACTCCATTTTCAGATGTCTTTCTTTTACTTTGATATTGACATTAATTCAGTTTGCTAACCCCTTCCCCAAAGTAACTTAGGTTTTATACTTTGGTAGTGGAAAAAATCAAGGTAGGTGCTTTAATCAAGGTACTACAACAATGGCGGGAATGGGACTGATACAAACAGCCTTGGTAATAAGTCTGTGCTCACTGCCACATAACCCCTTGCTAGTTGTATGTTTTGGGGAGAAACTTAAGTGGTTTATAGGCCTTTTTGGGAAAAAATATGCATTGAGGTTTAACTATTTACATAAGCAAAGTATATCGAAGTTGATGGAAAAGCTTAAGTCTTTGCAGTTTATCTCGAGAAGCACGCATGTACACACTAGCCCGAGTAGAGCCTTGGAAAGGAACAGAAATCACAATGCACAACCCCCCATGAAGATTCACGTCTCCTAGGCGGTAAAACAGCTGCTGTGTTGTGTGAGGAGCACTCTGGTCTGACCTAGTTTTTCCCCTCCCTCCTGCTCTGTCGCTCCCCCATCTGTGGCAGACGCCCTGCACGCCTACTTTGGGATCTGCGGCCTGTCGCTGATAGGGGAGCCTGGCCTGCGCCGAGTGCACCCCGCCCTCAATGTGAGCGAAAGGGCCTTCGAGCACCTTCAGCAGCTACACCGGACATGGAGAGAGGCCTGCACATGACAGCGTGCCCCCTTGCCATCTCCGCTCGGCTCTCCGAAGGCCAACACCACTGCAGCCTCCAAGCCACCTGCAAGTCCACCTTTTAAAACACACTCTAGCAATATAAACCTTCGTGGGTGGCCTGTGGTGGCGTTGGTGTCTTTTTGAGTGGAGCGGAGCCATGCATACAGGATTGGATCCAGTGGCATCAATTATTGAAGGGCCGCTGGTGGAAAAGACACTCGACCCGGACAGGCAGTGGTATTGTCTAGCTTAGCTGGAGTGAGACTAGCCTGTCTCCTTTGTTCCCTTTGCTGAATTGTCATCATTTGTATACACTTTGTTTTGTTTCTTCTCTTTCTTGAATGCATTAGCATTCCAACTTTTGCCTTGACTTTTTTTTTTTAAAAGTGGCTTCACCAATTTACCTTTTTTTTTTGTTGTTGGGTTAGGGTAAACCAGCATATGCCTATGCAGTGTCTGTGTATGTGTGTTTGGGTTTTCCAGCTCTCTTCTAAGCAGGTAGGAACCTCAGTACTGAAAGCGAATAGAAGATAACATCATTGGAGGAAATGATTAATTCTTAAGTGCTCTGCTGGAATGAAACCCCACACAATCAGCTGCTCGACAGGGCCGAGATTCGGGGGTTGGATGGCTCTGGCCTGTGGGCTGGGCTTGGGGGCTGCCAGGATGACTCGGGTCCAGAAGACAAATGAATGTTAACTTTGTCATGTAATACAAGCACTCTGATCTGTGTAAACTCAATTCATTTAAATAAATCGTGGTTTTCTTTTTTTTAACACGGTCATGTGTAATCTTGTAATACACGTGCTCATATGGATGTTGATGTTCTGTGTTGTGACATAGAATATAAATGGACTAGCAGCAAAATACAATGTAAATGTGAATACAACACAGTTCCTCTCTTTCCTGCATCACTAAGCCATTTATAGATACACAAAGAAACTGGTGCACAAGTCTTTGTTTTGAAAAAAATTCTCTGCTGTGTAACTGGTTAAAATTTTGCATAGAAAGAAATGCACAGACAGAGGAGATGAGGAATGTGATGAGGACACTTGTCAGTAAAGGAAATGTGTGCCACTCCACTGGAAAGAGGACAAATCATGGACCTTTGGTTATATCTGTATGCTGCTTTAAAAATGCCTTAGTTGTCTTAGTACATGTAGTGACTTAATTGTCCAGGTTTGTGACATAAGCACTTGTTTGGGGGCCCTCCACCTTTTTCTCGGATCTTGTTGGTTATCAGGTTGCTGAAAACTAAACCATGGTGCATGTCCTGTTATCAACCTGAATGACCAGGGAAGGATAATAACACTGTTGACATGAAGACTACAAATGTGCTTTGTTGTTGTGTGCTTAAAGTAAAATACCACTCAAAGCTGGGTGACATTTTGCATAGCAGACATTGGCAGAAGATTTTTGCCATTTATACTAGAAAATATAGTTGTTTATATTTTCCAGTAAGAAATCAAGCAAACAGGCATTTGGATATCTGAAGTGCTGATCAAAAATCTTGTCTAGTCATTTCATTGTCCTGATCATGTCATTGCAGTGTCTTTTGGCCAAGGCAGGCATTGTTTTTTTGTGATAGAGCTGCATAACCTGGATAAATGTACAGTTATGATCAAGGGATTTTCCAGGAATCTTTATTTGTTTTACTTCCAAGGGTTCCCGGAGTTATTTTCCATAAACACTGTTGGCAGTTTGGGCTTTTCTATCTTCGATGATTCTCTTTAAGAAATGCTGTACAGCGCTTTGTAACAATGTCCTTACCAAAATGCTGTGTTAAATAAAAGTAATCTAGTGATGGGAAAAGGAAAATTTATAGGCCAAATTGTTGGTTGCATCTTACTCAAAAGGTGGGCAGTATTTAATTGTTGGTCATAGACAATTTTATGTGACAATTACAAGGGTATTCTCTCCCATTGTTTATACCTCTTAGTCTGTAATGCAGACCACCTTTGTCAGTTTACTAGGATGATTGAAGGTTATACATTCATGCACCTGGATATTTGCTGAATGATTTCATCAACAGTACCTTTGTGAGTGTCTATAGAAGCTGAGGAAAGGGAAAAGGACCAGCCACCAGATGGATGGATTTGCTCACTAAGACAATGGGTGAACCCTTCTCCAGAATGAAGACACAAGTAGAGGACAGAAAATTCTGTAGATGCTCCACCTACCTATGTGGTCACCAAGAGCTCACATGGACTCAATGGCAGCTGGAAACAATGACCTTAGCCTAGTCTACAACAGAAGGTACCTCTCCAGGGACTCAGTTATGTTATATTCTGGTGTCAGTGAATTTCATGACGAACTTGAGCTACCTGATATTGCTGGAAATGGAAATTGAAATGTCTGCCAAGGCAGAGACTGAAATAGTGCTAGAAAAGTCCTACGATGGCTGGTTCTCTATCGGACATTCGAGACAATTGCAAAAGACAGCCCCAGCCCAGGGGGACAGGGTGGCGCGGCGGTCTTGGCCGGGTTCCGCTCTCTGGTGGGTCTGAGGTTTGAGTCCTGCTTGTGGTGCCTTGCGACGGACTGGCGTCCTGCCCTGGGTGTGTCCCCTTGCGCCCTGTGTTTGGTGGGTTAGGCTCCGGTTCACCACAACCCCACTTGGGACAAGCGGTTTCTGACTGTGTGAGAGTTCCAGCCCAGAGGTCCTGCCAGGATCTGTATTGGAGAAATTCTCAGTTGCTTTTTGTGCACCGACTCTTCCGCTTTGATGTACACCTAATCTTAAGTACCACCATATCCTTCACAGTTTGGGGGCTTTTCGGACAATTGGCTCTCACATTAAGGCCATCCGTGGGCACAGATGGTGAGCCGAGGATCTGGTAAATCCTGTCCAACTCGTCCACTTCTGGCTGAGGCTGCTCTGATCCCGTTTAGAGTTTGACATTTTTACCACTTTTGTGTCCAGTTACTGAAGAACATACTTTTTGTCATATTTCTTAATACTTTCCATAAGCTTTGCCTTGACAGCTGCGGCCTATCGGATTTCCATAGTTTTGGTTTTCACTGGCGACTTTCAGGTGGGTGTGTCCATCAGAGACACTAACTAAGACATGAACAATGAAATAATAGCCAGTGTGCATCTGCCATCTGTTTGAGCCGCACGTGGACAAACCGTCGGAGACGCGCCTGTGCGCGCGCTACAACCCCCTTCCCCCAAAGCGCAAAATCCCCACATCTCTGCTCCAAATTGCGAAATAAAGCAATAACGGCAGTCCTACATGGAATTCCTGGTACCATGTTTGCACATTTTAGTGCAATATACATGGCCACTATTATTATTATTATTACCGTATATTATTTTATACCGCAATTTTTAATTATAGAACAGATATTGATCAACCGCGTGAAACAGTGAGCGTGTTCATCAAAGAGGAGGAGCGAAAGATGAAGGCATCAGTCACGGCAAAGCAGTAAAACAGTGTAAAGACAGTACAGATGCCGCGGATGGAGAGCAGGGCGGGGTCGGTTTCCAAAATCGTACCCGATCGCTCGGGTCCGCGCCTCGCGCTCCCCGGCGGGGGGGGGGGGGGTGTCCACTCGTCCCGTCGTGTGTGTTATATTATATAGCGAATGTGGGGGGATCTTGTCAGTGGGGGGAAAACAGCGTCTGTGTGTGTGTGTGTACGCGTGTGTACGCGCGCGCGCACGGGGGCTCGAGCGTGTGTCAAACACTGTTAAAACGCGCGCGCGCGGGACGCAGAGGGAGAACACGCAGGACAGCATCCCGCGCACATACAGCTCTGTACCAAATAGCCTCAGTTCCTCATTCATCAGCATCATCAGCATCAGCATCGCTCGTGCTCATCCTTCAAGATGTCCGATTCGGAGGACATGACGGAATTCGGCTCCATAGTGGAGCGGATCACAAAGGGAGAGGTGAGCGCGCCGCCTTTCATCATGATCATCCCCCTGCCGCACGCGCCGTCGCAATTTTAGCACGGACCTGTCCGCGCGAGACCGGCATCGATGAGCCCACACTGGAACATCTGAGGACATCACGTTAGCACCCGGCACGCGGCCGCCCTTTTCATTATTGACTACATACCTAAATATCATATAATAATCAATAAAGCTGCTGGTCTTCATGTCAGATAATGCAATTTAAAAAGTCAATAAGATTCCTTCAGTGGCTGTCGCACCAGTTACAGCTTTTACCCATCCATCCATCCATCCATCCATCCAGTGTGTCCATAAGGTCCACTTATTACATGAAGTACAAGACTGATGTTTGAGGCTTAGTGTTAAAATTATTTTTGCAGCTCTGCCTGTCGGGTTTGCAGACAAGGGTGAAAGTAAGTGATGTGAGGAGCAGCCCAGGGATTCAAGTTCATTTAAAAACATCCCTTCTGCTGGTGCTGACATTCAGATGAAAAGAAGGGATTTCAACTCCCGTCCTCCCGGAAGGGGACCTTCTAGTGTTTCTTCACAGCGCGCTGGTTCAGGGCGTTACGCACTGTGGAATACTGCTGTATTGCACCGATTCTGGGCTGGACCACATGCAGATCTGAAGGAGGGTCTCATCGTTCGCCGTCCCTTTTTATACCATGGCAAAACAAAAATGATGAGTTTGCGGTGAAATGATGCGGAGGAGGGGGTACTCTTTGCAAAGGGTGTGTTGCATGCCTGTTCAGGTAAATTCAGCCCATCACTGTACACGCTGAACACTGCCTTTGACAATGAGCCTGCAGTCTGATATGCATGACCAAAACCTTTAAATAAAATTAGATGAAATACAGTATGGGCATACAGTCTGTGCCAGATCACTGACACAAAGACACAAATGTATTTTCTAATTTATGAAAATAATTTTAATTTGAGCGGCAGTGGGACGGAATATTTTAAACCCGGTTCATCCTGTGCCAGCGGCAACGATTACATGTCACCCAGTGATATTGAGAACATATGGCAGTTTCCGTAATAATGGGCTTGATCTGCTTGTGTCGTGCTCTGGCGTCTATTTTCATTAAAGTAAGTTGATGGACTATGCGGCAGGGGAGATAAAGTAGATTAAGGAGCATGGTGGTGCTGTGGATGGCACTACTGCCTCATGGCGCCTGGACAGGGTGATTGGATGTGGGTTTGATCCCCGCTCAGTCTGTGTGGAGCTGCCATGCTCTCCCTGTGTATGTGGGGGTTTCCTCCCAGGGACATGTGTTTCAGGTGAGCTGGTGTCTCTAAATTGCCCTTACTGTGCATTTTACACTGTTCTGGTGTCCAGAAGGGAGTGCGATTGTTAGGGAGTTCAGTGCAGTGTATCTAGCGCTGTAAGTTACCTCGAATAAAGGTGTCAGCTGGTTATTACACAGCAGTCATTGTGTGCTGCTTTGGAGGGAAACAGCGGCTAAGTGAATAAATATAAAACATGTTGGAATCTGCAAGCAGCCTGGACACCAAGTCAGTGGGTGGCATGAATTTGTTGTAATTAATAATAGCATAACTGACACAAAAAAAACAATCCAGGATATAAGATTCTTTACATTTATCTTTGTCCAAAGATTTTTAATTTCAGCTTAATGTAGGAGTATGCAAATGTACATTTTCATAATCATTATTTTCTCATGCCTGTTTTTATTACAACACTTCCTGACACATTAGACCCCGTATGTAATGATCTGTACTTGAAATACCTTATTTCACACTTAGAAACCATAAAATGTAGAGTATGTGCCCTATCGTGGCGCCCTCCTCTCCACCGTACCTATCTTCGACTGTATTTTTCCGGCTCTTTCTTGATGTTTTGTGCTCTGCAGTGAATTACTTACTCTGCAGAATGACTGACACATGCAGAGACGCGCAGCACGTGTGCAATTATTTCAATGTCTGAAATTATTTACTGCCTAGCTGGATAGCTTTTCCAAAAGCAAGTCGCAAAACTTTTACACCGTTGATCAAAAATAACTGTGTTTTCACTTAATCGGATCTTGTTTGATATGGTTCAAATAGGTACAGCAGCTTTACTATGGTAAAGTTGCATATAATGCAATTGATTTAGGTTCTCTCAATCGTATGTGTGCAACCCCTATTTTTTTAATTCTTTTTTGAAAAAAAAAAAAAAAACATGGATTTCCACAGGTGGATAATCCTCTTGCACCTTCGCAGAGGGTTCCAACGCCCCCAGACGGGTGTAGCTAAGAATTCTGGGTCACCAGAAAGAACATTTCTCCGTCCCCCCTCTTTTAAATATAATAAATTAATTACAAGCGGAGTTTTTGTGGGCCATCTCAATGTTTGAGCCCCTGCAACTATCACCACCATTCATCCCATCCCCTTAGCACTTCACCCATTGTCTCCTCCCACAGGTCAGTGCAAATTTCCGTGGTTTTTTCCACTCAAGTTACACAGAACTGTGTAATGCATCTGTGCCTTTGTAATGTATTACATTTACATTTATTCATTTAGCTGATGCTTTCTCCAAAGCAATTTACAATGTTAATCTGCCTACAATTATTTACCCATTTATACAGCTGGGTAATGTTACTGGAGCAATTTTAGGGCAAGTACTTTGCTCAAGGATACTACAGCCGGAGGTGGTGATCAAACCTTCAACCTTTGGGTCCAAAGGCAACAGCTCTAACCACTAACTTATCAGCTGTCCAGCTGTATTGTTATATGCACTATTAATTCTTGTAATTCCATATCCCGTAAGATTTACATGGTACTGTCAATCCCCCACTACCTGCTTAAGAGACAGCTTCACTGTCTTTGACTCATTGCTGTAGTTGCTCATATAACTACTTTGCCACCTGGTGGCCTGATTTTCCTCTGCAGTTCCCTCTTAATTCCCCCATCCCTTTACAAACAAACTCACACATCATGCTTTACTAGATTACCCTGTGTGTAATAGTGAAACTATGGTCATGCATAATACCAAATACTTTAAGAAAATAATCCTACCAAAGGTCGGTGACCCCTGACATCCTGCCAGGCACTACAGTGAGCTACTCTTGTCACCATAGTTCCACCGCGCAGTGACACACCATCGGCATTGTGTCATAAAAAAGTGATTGTATTGGCCGGTAAAACAGCTGGTATTTAATTTTTTAAGACCTGGTCAATGAGGGGAGAGAAAAACAGGCCAAAGAGATCTGTTTTTCAGTGGGGAGCAGTTAAAAAACAAAAGAGCATTGATATTGTTGGTGGGGGGTGGGGGGGTACCACAAGGCAAAAGAAGGATGGAAATACCTGTTTCTCTATGTATTGAAAAATGGAAATGACAGACCAGTAGACCAGAACAAGGTCCCGAGTGTCTAAACAGAGAATACCAGTGTTGAGAGGAGAAACGAGCAGTGCTGTTAATGTTTTATGGAACGGACAGCGGCGTTTATGTGCACTTTATGGGTTTTAACGTAAGGAGTGTCTTCATCTCTCACCTCACTTTATTGTAGCACTTCGGGTGTGTTTTTAGAGACCAGTGTAAGTCGCCAATTTCATTATTCATTTTATGTGTTTTATTGTTGGATGGGGTCTGTATAATGGATGATTTTCCTGTGCTTCCTCACCTGTCTTGAAGCTCATCTTTAGATCCACTGTCCTTTTCTTAACACTCTCTGCTAGTGTAAAATCTGTCCATAGAGCAGTTGGACAAATTGATTATGTTGCGGGTAAACCATCAATTTGTGCAGGGGGACATAGATAGTACTTCAGCCGGGGCACTGGTTCCGTAAAGCCTAAATTAAATATTGATATGAACACTTGCTCCTGTTTAAAAAGAAGACATTAAGAGCCCATAAAAGGGCAGCAGGTAGTGTAGTGGTTAGAGTGATCAGCTGGCACCAGAATGACAGAAGATCGAATCCCACCTCCTGCTGTAGCACCCTTGAGCAAGGTACTTACCCTAAATATCTGCAGTGAAAATGAGCCTGGTGCATAAATGAGCAAATCATTTTAAGTAGCTTAACGCCTAAGTCCTTTGAGACGTGAGGGAAATGATAAATGAAGAGGTTATTATACTATAGAATCACAAGGAATCAAAGGTTTTAATTATGTGGAAGTGGAACCCGAAACCCTCCGACACCGCACCCCCCGCCCTTTCCCCCCTTTCCCTCCTTTCCCTCCTTTCCCTGTCACCCTCCCAAAAGGTTTACCCTCCCCGTTTTCCTCCTTCTCTCCTCCTTTACCCTCCTTCTGTTCCAAAACGCCCCGTGCTGCGGTAGTTTCCATGGAAACTCTCGGGCTCCGTCCATTCTCCCTCCAGTGTCAGTCTGGCCACGCCCACTCTCCGCCCAGTTCCCGCCCAATCCCCAGCCGGTTCCCGCCCAGTTCCCGCCCAATCCCCAGCCGGTTCCCGCCCAGTTTTCGCCCAATCCCCAGCCGGTTCCCGCCCAGTTCCCGCCCAATCCCCACCCGGTTCCCCGCACAGTCTCCGCCCAGTTCCCGCCCAGTCTCCGCCCACTGATCTCTGGGCGGTGCGGGGTCCCCGGGTGGCGGAGCTCTCAAAAAGGCTGTGCGGACGGGCGGCTGCTTAATCACGGCCGCCGTATTCGGCTTCTTTCATTCATTGTTCACGGTCCGGCGCAGTTCCGCGTTCCGCGGGGTGAAACTACCGCTCAAGTTACGCTGCCGCAGTGTTACTCTGGCGCTGCTCCCCACCATGTCTGTCTCGAGACGCAGCTCCATCGCGGTGAGTGAGTGCGAGTCTCTCCGGGCGGCGGCGCGTCGCCACTGACTGACTGATTGATTCACTTTCATTCCTCCGCATTATTTTCGCGGAACCCGCTCCTCCGCCCTTAGTGCCGTTACCTTCACTGTATATAAAGTGGGCCGCTTCGGTTCGGGGGACCTGTGCTGTGTACCGGGACAGCCTGTTTACGGGTGATAGCCGAGGTCCGACGGTATTTGTAAGGGAGTGTTTTATAAGTGCTTTTATGCGCGACTTTTTAGTCCGTGGAAGCGACTGAGTTCTGCCCGTTAATGTTACTTCCCTTTTTCCCACTGAGCGCTGCAGTTCCTGCGACAAGCGCCGTTTTTCCACTTTTCTGCTCCTTTTTTTTTTTTCTCTTTTCTTTTGGCCCTTTAAAGATTTTCAAGCAGGGAGTTTGACCTCTGACGTGGCCCCTTGTCTGTATGTTTGTCTCTCTCTGCTGTATGTTTGTCATTTTCTTGGCTCCTGGCCCGTTTAATATGATCTTTCCCTTGTTTTATTGGCTGTGCATTTATTTCTAGCATCCCTGCAAAATTTTCTTTTATTTTTTTTCCCCCCTTCCCCAGGTTCCCATCAGGAACATCGAGAGGGAGCTCATCTGTCCCATCTGTAAGGAGCTCTTCACGCACCCCCTGATCCTGCCCTGTCAGCACAGCGTGTGCCACAAGTGTGTTAAAGAGCTGCTCCTCCTCAACCACGAGGACTCCTTCAGCACGGACGCGGGCTCCGAGTCCTCGAACCCGGGCAGCCCCCGCTCCAGGGTCCCCTCGCCCAGCATGGAGAGGCTGGATCGGCTCGTCCGATCAGGTGCGCGGAGCCTCCTCGGTTTAAACTGGCTGGATTAAATCGGTGTTTCTTGCTCTGGTTTCCCTTCCTTGGAAGTCCAGTGTTTGTTTCACCTGCGGAGTTCCGCTCCTGCCCTTTGGAAGGGAAGGACACTCAAGCGTTTTATGGCTCTAACGCAGCACTTTCCACGGTTTTACAGCTAACCCCTTTCCTCCACCCTTGACATCCTCATTTTGGTTTTGCTCCTGTCTTATTTTGCAGGTGATCGCAAGCTTAAGTCACTCGTAAGTGGTTGCTGGGGCTTCGCTCTCCAGGCTTCCGAAGAGCAGCCCTCTGATCAGTCCTCTGTGTTGGCATTTTTAACATGGTTATCCTTTAGAGGAGTCTGTCATTTTATGTCCTTTACAGAGAATCTAGAAATTTTTTTTTGAATCAGGTGGCTGAACAAAGCATTCCTGTCGTGCACCTTGGGCCGTTTAAACTATCATGCTCAGATTTTATTTATTTATTTTTTTAAATTGAGCACTGTTTTCATTTGCTCTGAATAAAGGGAACAATATGGAGATTTAACTGCATGGAGGGAGGGAAAGGCATGAATGGGGGACAAGGCGGGTGTTCTGCGAGCCTGGGGTCTGGCCCATCCGCTCCAGAGCCTGCCTGCCTGGGGAGCATGGCCAGGGTTCGGGGGGGGGGGGACAGCAGTGTCACAGTCTGAATGTGCTCATTCTTCTTGCCTGCATTGGGGAACCGGGCAAATGCTACTTTGTGGGCGGCTCTTGTATTATTGGGCACAAAATTTAGATGGAATGCAGGCAAGTTTTTGACCCAACTAAAACTTTAAAGTTATAATTTCTTGCTTAGTCATTTATAAAAGGATGACTGACTGCTGGAAGGGGGATTTTTAAAAAATTTTTTTTCTCCCTCCATTTCTGGCACCAGTATAAACGCTCATGGTGGACTGAATAAGCACATTTTATTCCGTGACCTGAGTCCTTCCGGTGAATGCTGTTGCTTCTGTAAACAGAGGTGAACGGACATGATGGTTGTGATTGTGTAGTTTCCCCTTTTCAAGCAGGGGAGGGATCTGGAGACTGTAGGGTGAGTGTGAATGTTGTCTTGTGCCACCCTCCTCCATCTGTGTGAATTGCTGTTCTCACCTCACTTCTCTGTCCGTTGTTTGCAGCCTCTCTGAGGAGGTCATTCGGAAGGCGAGGTAGACATGGGTTCCATTATTTATATAGCTGTAGTGAGTATAGTTTTTGACCCCTCCCTTCCTGCCCTTCCTCCTGCTTTATAAGCACAAACATGATTTGAATCCCCCCACATAAGTGACAGTAGCCTCCCTGAACACTGACATGCAGATGATTACACTCTTACTGGCAGTTCAATGGTCTGCTGAGCAACTGAACCAGTTTGCAAATTAACTGCTTAAACATTTTTGCAGGATCCACGTTTTGCTGAGTCTTTTGCTAGCCCAGTATTCGTAACTGGGGCCAGAATGTTAATGTGGGCGTTGACCCTCATGCGGATTGGCGTAACAAAAGAGGGGTTTTCTCCATGTGCTTCTATATGTGCTGCTCAGTGGACGTCTTAGACTTGGTCTCCATTTAGGGGTTCTGAAATACTAACTCCTAGTGCTTCACATTGAACTTGTTGCAAACTGACCACTACACTCAATGCAGTGCCACAGATCCCTTACGCTGATGTTCTGACCCCCCCCGGCCAAAAAAAAGCAGGCACTCCCATCATGGGATGGGATGTGTTATGTTGGCGTACGCTCTTCAGTGATGGAATAGTCGTGGCCGTGTTGGTAATGAATTGTAATGACCTGTTGCGTTAAAACCCTACTTGTCGTGTGACCTGATTTGGAACGTGGTTGTGGTTCCACAGGAGTGCATTCCCAGTCCAGACTGAGTGTACTTGGTGACAAAGCTCAGTGTCCGATCTTCTCTCTGCACCGTCCATAACCTGTGGTGACAGGCCACCGTGTTCCCTTGACAGTAGGCATGGCTGGTCTTCCCCTCCCAGCTCAGCATACTCAAAGCCTAAGAAGCTCATCACTTAATAGCATCTCACCCATCCCATCCTTCCCCACCATGCTGAAGTATATAGGGCTTTCATCTACAGTACCCAGACTCCAGCCCAGTCATTACATCATCAGTCCACCATGACCTTGTCGCACCTCACAGCATGTGCACTGGGTGGTTCCTTTGCTTGGTGTTGATTTCTAATTTTTTAAATTTGCCCCACCCCCATCACACTTTGGTGTGAACTGGAGGTGTGTTGGTGCAGTGCCTTTTGTTTCACCCTTTCTCCTGCCAGTTTTTGTGCTGCTGCTTCTGCTCCCTTGCTGAGTGCATAATGCTTGCATCTGTCATGCCATCCAGGGTCACGAATGCTTTCTCCTTGTCCAACCCAATTAGTGCTTACGACTTTCCCGTAGCTCTTGTAGAACGCTGCAAACAGTTGCCCGGCGTGTCCTTGTGAGTGTGTTTCTAAATTGAACTGTGCTGCTTGAATTTTCTTGAAAGATGGTACAGGGATTTGATAGGTGGGGGGGAAAAGGGGACCGTAAAGATTTCTCTTCAATTGTTGACAATTCATTATGTTTGAGTGTTTTTCAATGTTCTGTTATGATCCAGAGCTTGTTAACGTAGTAAGTTTAGTCAAAGGTCTTAACTACATACAAAGGTAAGTCAGTCTACTATTTTAAACATTAACATTATTGTGGGCACTTCTTGACTGGCCCTTATTTACCATTATGCATCTAATTTTTGAATTCTCATAACTCTTACACTCTAGGTGCTGCACTGTGCTGGGGGGGATTTGAAAAGCAGAAGCCATTAAATTAGACACGCTCAGTTGTTTGTCAGTGAACCTTGCTGTGAAATGAAATTGCCAGAATTCCACTGAGAGGCTGGTTTTAAATCACTTGGGATTCTTTACCGGTTGCAGTGAAACCTGGCCTAGTTGAGCCGTGAGGGTTTTGGGAGTCTCTGGTTGCCAGCCGTGAGAGCTGCATGAAACCCCAAGGCATCAGCCCCCTGCTGAGTCATTGCTTTCGCTCCCCTGAAGGGAGAGGGTGGGGGCACTATGGGGGGTTGGGTAAGAGGAGGAAGAGATGTCAGTCTTTTCCTGCTGCTGCCTCCTTGTAACCTGAAAAATGTTTTGGGGAAAAATATTGTCGAGCAGGGACTTTCTTAATAGAATAAGGTCCAGACTTGACCTTCATTTGTATGTTGGGGGTTTTTTTGGTATGACAGGGAGCAGTTTACCAGGAATATCCACCCATCCTGGTGGTCAGTCAACCCAGATATAGGCAATTTTTATTAAACTAGCCACTCTTCTTGAAAATAAAGGCCCCCAGTTCTTTACTTCCTGGGGAACCCAGATAAATTAAAAGGACTGTGGGGTAATAGAGGTGTTGCCATAGAAACCACTGCATGCATCAGATTCCCAGCCTTGGTCTCAAACGTGGTCACGGCTCTCACAGCAGGATATTCTTCCTCAATTGGTTTCAAAAGAAAGTTAAAGCATCTTGAGTAAAGCTGTCACTCAAGTGAGCGTTCTGCTTGTTACACTTCACAGAAGTGACTAGCTCTTTTTCCTGGGTGACTTATGGGGGGGGTACAAAATGTCCCAGTATCTATAGGATGCACCACCAGCTTATTTCTCAGGCAATTGTGAAAAGGTAGAAATTTCCTCCCCCCCGTCCAGATCCTTGAACCCTTTGTGTGGTGTTTTGTGAACCATCTCTGTAACATGAGGAGCCTGGGAATGGTGTGTGTGTGTGTGTGTGTGTGTGTGTGTGTGTGTGTGTGTGTGCTCATCTTCCCACCCTTGTCTCTCCTCTCCAACTTTATATGTAGAGTGATGCATTTACCCAAGGACCCCATTTGACTTACAATGTCAACCCCTTTCCCACACCACCTCTTCCAGGATCAACGGCTTCACCCAGTTGGCGGCGCTCCTCGTTCTCAGTCACGCCCCGCGTCACCACCTTCCCTTGCCCCGGTTGCCAGCATGACATTGATCTAGGCGAGCGGGGCATCAGTATGCTCTTCCGTAACTTTACGCTGGAGAGCATTGTGGAACGCTACCGACAGGCTGCCCGTGCTGCTATAGCCATCATGTGCAACATGTGCAAACCCCCAGTGCAGGAGGCCACCAAGAGCTGCATGGATTGCAAGGCGAGCTACTGTAACGAGTGCTTCAAGACCTACCACCCCTGGGGCACGCCTAAGGCCCAGCACGAGTACGTGGGCCCCACCACCAACTTCCGACCAAAGGTTATAATGCTTTACCTTTGTTATTTATCTAGACAGATGCCTAGCATGGTTCTTACAGTCTCTTCGTCAATGACTATTTGAGCAAGCCTGGCTAAAATATCCACGAGGATAAGATGAGGTTTGCATCAGGTTCTCTGACTAGCCAAGTTTCCTAACCAGTGGTGTACTAACCGTAAAAGTATCAGACATGGCCAGAACGCATTCTACCTCCTGATGTCTTTGTGCAAACTGTTTCATTTATGCAAAGTCAGTGTAACATGCAAACAGTGTGGGTTTGGTGTTGTATCGGCTGAATTTGGTTACTGACTAATGAAAGTAGACAGTTTGTAGGCATTGCTGGGTTGCAATCCTTTGACCTTTTCGCTTAGTTGCCAACTTGATCACAGACCAAGTAAAGCTTGTTTTCAGAGCAATGTACAGTAGTCCCCCTCTTATCTGTGGGGGTTATTGTCCAAGACCCCAGCAGATGCCTGAATCTGCAGATAGTACTGAACCCTATGTATCCTGTTTTCCCTCTCTACAGAAGAAAACTAAGGACCAGTGCCCAGGTTCTCATTGAGTTTTTGCTTTTTAATAAAGCGTTACTTAAAGACAAGCACTCCGATGCGGGACAGTCGATCTGATAACCTAGACGGCTGCAACGTGACTAATGGGCGGGTAGCATATACAGCATGGATATGCTGGACAAAGGGATGATTCATATCCAAAGTGGGGTGGTGTGAGACTTCAGAATGGTGCACAGTTAAAATTTATAAATTATTTCTCGTTTCATCCATTTAGTAGTTTCAGGCCGTGGTTGACCATCAGTGGGGGGGGGAACTGCAGAAAGTGAACCTGCGGGGGGGGGGATGCTACTGTACTGCTTTTGGTTTTCAGTACTTCGCAACTGACAGCCCTACTATATTCATTGTTTCTTACCAATGAGCAACTAAAGAATTCAGTAGATAAATGGTAACTGGACTTTGCACCTGTAGTGGCTGGAACCATAGTTCTAGTCCCTTCTTTCCTCATGGAAAGAGGCTTCTTTGACCGGACTCGACCCTTCAGGTGCTGATGTGTCCGGAGCACGAGATGGAGAAGGTGAACATGTACTGTGAGGTGTGCCGGCGACCAGTTTGCCATCTCTGCAAGCTGGGTGGCTCTCACGCCAACCACAAAGTGACATCCATGAGCAGTGCCTACAAGATCCTCAAGGTACGTGTGCTGGGGTCCGCTCGCTGCAGCTTCTCTATTTATAGAGATGCTGGTTTTGCTTTTGTTTCCCCATCAACTTGTTCATGAAATGGATACTGTAACTATCTGATCAGATATGAAGCTTTGTTGAAACTCATTCATCCTTCAAGAGCCAAGGTGTTCATCACCATGAAACTCAACTCTGCTGCCATTTCTGTAATGGCTTAATCACTTGGATGAAATCTGGGAGTGCAGGCTTGTATGCCTTTGGCTCAGTAGTTCACGATGACTCTGTGCTTGGTCAGCTGAGTTCATCCATTTTTGATGGGATCATTTGTTTTTATAATGCAGCATGTCTTTTTTAGCCTGAGCTCTCAAGCTCTTGGACAAAGGACATATTGGGTTTTGTGGAGTGGAATCGCTCTGGAAGAGATAGGGTTTCTCTCCAGAGACTAGCTCTCTAATGCACTTTGTTGTACCATTAGGAGAAGCTATCAAAAAGTATCCATTACCTAATCAGCAAGGAGGACCAAGTGAGGACTCAGATTTCTGATCTGGAGGTGTTGATTAATCAAACCCAGGTAAGTGCCTGCTCCTGCTTTGACAGAACTGGGCCTTGGAATGCGTTTGTCTCGGCATTGACGTGGGCTGAGTGGACGGGGCAAAGCCACTGGCATTTGCTTTGGCTGGTAAAATAAGGTGTGCATTCCACTGATGGACACCCCTGGGCATATGCAAGCGTGGGAAGTTCATCAAAGGCTTGGTCTCAGACACATTTCTTCTGTGCAATGGAAAAATCATCTGAATAATTTCCGTATGAAAAGGCTACGCTTGCAGGCTTGTAACAATTCCCTATTTGCTACTCAGATGTTTGCGTGAAAACTAGTGGGATTCATTAAAAAGCACGGGCTGTTACTAGAAACAAATGGGTTTACGAACCCTTTGCAATTGACAATCTAGAGTCTCCTACTCTTGTTTAGACTGCAGCCAGTCAGTGCCTCCATTCTACTTGATTATTGAATAATCTATCCTAAATATTTTATATATTCAGAATACTTTTTAAACTTTAAATCACTTGACACCACAGTCACAGGTAGTGCTTGTCATACAGCTCCTGGGTTGTTGCTTTAGACATGTGGTGTTTATCTCCTCCATTTGGCTTTCCTCTGGGTGCTCTGGTTTCCTTAGTCCATAGACATGTTTCAGCTGAATTAGCAACTCTAAGTTGCCCTGTTTGTGCATCTGGGCAAATGTCTGATCACCCTACAGCAGACTGGCATCCAGTCTTAAGTTGTCCCTTGTTTTATGCTCCCTCCTTCCCAGAATAGCTTCTACACCACTGCAATCCTGCACTGGACAAGTGGTTAATGGTAATAAATATTTTAGGATGCTTAAATCTTTTAGAGGTTTTTTTGCCATATAATGTGTAAGGACCAGGAAATGAATGCACAGCAGTTAAATTGAGACCAACAGTACCCTGTTCATGTTAGAGCAAGTGCTGCAGGGCAAGCTCATTCTTTCCATGTATAGCACAAAAGCTACTTACCCCAAAATTAGCTTTCCAAGATCTGTAACACTACCTGATTTTTAGCTGTTAAGTCTCCTTTGCACCTTGGTGCCTTCCAGTAGGGGGATTTTGGGGGGGGGGCATGAAACAGATTTAATTGTTTACTTGCCTAGCCAGCTCTGTAGAAGCTTACTCGGCTTGAGGAGCTGAGAGTACTCGCTGAATGCAGTCAGGAGCAGGTCTTTGTGTTGCATCTCTGTATAAGGTATCTATCAGTGTTGGTTGTACACCTCGGTTGAGTTGGTATCTATAGGTATCATCCTATTGACAGTGTGGCAGAAGGAAATAGGTGAACAGTTTGTGTAGGTGTGACTATTTAACTTGAGACCAGACTGCGTGAAGGACAGTCTATATTCAAAGGGAAACTTGAAGAACAAGTAGGTTTGCTTGAGCCTAGCAACCTAGTGTACAATGCAAAATGTTGGTTTTGATATATAATTTCAGTATATGAATCAGCAGTTTTCTAGCTGCTCTGGTAGTCAGGCGCTTGTGTGCAGATATTCACCTTTAACGTAGTGGGTGTCTTGACCAGTTTTTGAGCCTGGGAGTTGCTATGTCGAACTTCCCTTGAAGCAGTTCTGTATTTGACAGCTGTTTAAACCACAGTAATCTGGTTTACATTTATTTATTTAGCAGATGTTTCCCCCAAAGCAGCTTCAAATGAACTGTTACCAGCCCACACCTTATTCACCATGGTGACTTACACTGGGTCACTCATCCATACATCAGTGGAACACACTCCATCACTCACACGCTATAGGTGAACCTGAATAGCATGTCTTTGGAGTGTGGGAGGAAACCAGAGCACCCACACAGACATAGGGAGAATATGCAAACTCTACATGCTGAGTAGGGATCGAACCCATGTCCTCCCTCACAACCCAGGTGCCGTGAGACAGCAGCACTACTCACTGTGTTGCCTACTGAGGTTACTGGTAAACTGCAGCTTTGTCTTATTGCTGCCTTGTTTGGTCTACTGGTCTCTTGTTGGTGTAAAATTCAGGAATGGTAATGCCTGCTTGTCTTGGCTCCCTGCAGCACATGAATCTGTAAACCCCCCCACCCTTTTCTGTGAGTTTTGAGCAGAAGTTAAATGCTAGCTACTGAACTCCTGCAAATGGCAATCTTTAATGGCGTCTGTAAAATGAGATTTATTGAGCTAGAAGCAGCTGATGATGCAAGAACTGATTCAAGTTTGAGCCTTGTCTTAACTTGAGCAATGAGCCACAAAGATAAAGCCCAATCTAAGGCCTATTTCCAGTAGTGCTCTCATATGAAAGGGGAACTGGGCCTAAATGTGCCCATTAGCCAAACAGGCATTCAGATCAAAAACTTTTTTTAATTTTAAATTTGAAATGATTGATTTTTTTTTTTTAGTAACATACCCTTGCAAACAATGAGCATCTATAGCAACTTTTGAGAAGACTGGAAAGTGGGGAAAACCAGTGATGGTGTGTGGTTGTCAGTTTATGTAGTTGCGATGATGGTTTAAAAGCCCCGTTTGCAGTCTTATCAGACTGACTTATGCGCCTCTCTTGGTGGGTTACAGGAGAATGGTGAGCTGGCGGAGAGGCAGGTCAACGAGCACTTTGAGTGCCTCTTCGACATCCTGCAGGAGAGGAAGGACGAGATGCTGCGGTCCATCGTGCAGTCCAAGTCCCGGCGCTTGGAGCAGCTGCAGTCTCAGGTCGAGGAGTACCAGGGCATGCTGGAGAACAGTGGCCTGGTGGGTTATGCCCAGGAGGTGCTGAAGGAGACCGACCAGTCCTGTTTCGTCCAGACGGCCAAACAGCTGCACACTCGGTAACTGCCCTGCCTGACACCACTCAATCCTACTTCATTATGTCATGATGATCATAATCAGTTCTGAATATGATGAGGTGAACACTCAGCCCTTGGCACTCTGGAACATACTTCTGCTCTCTAGAATGTGGAATGTTGAGAATAGTTTAAAATGTGAGCCTGTAGTTTGCCCTAATCCAGAAAATACTTGCAGACCAAATGACCTGTAAGCCCCTCCCCCCTTGCAGGTTGAGAGCAAGGCTGAGCTTCTGGAGCTCATTTGGTGGCCAGTAGATGGACACAAGGAGGAGATCCAGTTCACAAACCAGTCTTTGTTAGCAGTCCATGTGGAGCTCTTAATGTCTTTAAGAGGATCAGGTAGTTATTTACGCGTCAGTTCCAACTCCCAGTTGTGCTTGCACTGGCACGAATGCCAACCTGTGAGTCAATCACTACTGCATCCAGTGTTGGACCATGTGCTTTTAAGCCTTCAGCCCTGCAGAGTGGACTTGTGCAGGCAGATTTGAACAGCTAGTTAATTTTGAGCATCACGTTTTGTCTTTATCCCTAACATAATTGATCTTCATTAGACAGAAAGCAGCTTTAGGCAGTCCTGCAATATTTTTACTTAGGGATGTTCTTTTTAAGGTATGTGTGGCTTGGGCATCCCTTCCCTCATCTTGTCTTCAGGTCCTCTAAATGTTACCTCTTGGCCAAGAGCCATAGCCCACAGCAGACCGTTTAATGTCCGTTTCATTCTTTTGAGTCCATCCTCATGACTTGTCTGGTCCAGAATCCAGAAGGCCACAGAGTCCCTGAAGATGTTCCACCCAGCAGCTGACCCTGCCTTCGATGAGTTCGTCCTGGATGTGTCCAAGGAGGAGACGCTGCTTAAAGAGCTGTCCTTTGGCAGAAGAGGTGAGGCAGGGCGGCCGCTCATACTTTGTCAGGCTCTCGGCTCAGATAAGCTGTGTAATGGCACTGGTATCCAGGGCTTTGACCTTGTGCATGGCAGTACTTGCTGTTTGGTTTGATGCCCCATACAGTGATAGTCAAGGGTTTTGAGACTCCTTTATGGCTGTTTCAGGTGACTTTCCTTCCTTAAGCTTTTAACCTTCTGTAGCTCATGCCACTTCAAATAACACTCACGTCTTGATATTTAGGTAAAGAATTTACATTAAAAGCCCCTGTATAGAACAGCAACAATTTGCACTTCTCATCTTCAACTCGCTGCTCTTAACTTGCTTGAGCATTTTCCCCTTTTCATTTAATTGCCACTCAGAGTAAATTGTCTGGGTTGAGGGTGAAGATGAGCCTCTGTATCCTTCATAAGATGATCCAATGGCTCAGTCTGCTTCAGAGAATTAACCTAATTTTGTGTGCCCACTCATCCCAGTTACTGTCACTGGCACAACACTGCCCCTCTCCTGAGGTCAAAGTTTAGATGTGGTGGTGGGAGGTTGAGATGATGACTTTCCTGGATCAGTAAGATGTTGTCAGGCAGGGAGCTACATATTTAATTCAGAAGTGTTTTTGTTTTAGCTGTGGTGCATTATGCAGAAACAAATTGAGTTAAAGGTGTGGCCCCTGCAATGTGTTGATGAAAAGGGCCCTGTCCCATCAACTGTCAATGCTGCCTAGTATCTGACTTCTGTGTGCTTGTTACTTCTGCCCAATATAACAGCATTTACATGTATGTGCATTTTACTTGCATTAGTTCATGTTTCCAAAGTGACTTGGTGTAAAGCAACTTACCCAGCTATATAAATGGGAATTTTTTTTTTTTTTTTAGGGGAGCAATTTGACTTTGACATTGTTCAAGGGTGATGCACCCATCTGTGTGATTCATACTTGGAACTTTAGGATCCAAAGGCAGCACATCTAAGCACTATTCTACTTGCTGCTCCTTTATCAAACCTTTAACAAGCATATTTTACCAGAACCTCTTCTGGGATATGGACCAGCAACTAATAGTGATGGTAAAGCAGGAGTGTTCTGAGATCTCAACACTTTGGAGGCATTATAGTTCTGGTGATCCCTTTAATGGCTCTTTGATCAACTACCAAGCTTTTCAGACAATTATTTTTCCAACTTCCAGTAAACTGGAATTGTTATCTTGGACATGGCATTTCTGTAAGTGCGCAGTCATTCATTGTTCATTTTCCCTTTTCCATGGCTTACTCAGGTTATGCAAACTAATGCAAAACCGTGCAAACGGCAAGGCAACCCTTCAGCACTACGCTACTGTGCAAATATTATTCTAGCTTCTGAGTTCCTGTCTAACTTGAATTGGTTGTTTCTTCTAGCCAGTTGCTCTCCTCTTCATCTGGTTGCCCTGTGGGTTGGAGATTTGACTACTGTTGTCCATTGACTTAAACTCTTTCTTACTGTCTTTGATCCCCATGCCCAAAAGTTAATCCTGTTTTGATGAGTAAAACTCACTCTGGGAGAGCCCAGAGTTAAATGGGTGTCCTGGGAGAGACTGGACTCCGCCAGTGAGTCTGAGCTCACACTTGATGCTTTGTTCAATATCCAGCTTTTGTGCTGGGAAGTCACGTGATGTACTCGGTCACATAACCTGACTGATTCCATGTGGATCAGTGTCCCGAACTTTAAATGAAACCTTATGAGAATATTGTCCGTTACAATAAGATTTAATTTTTTTTTTTTTTGCTCATGGTGATGGCCACCATGATGACTTGGCAAAATTTTCCTAACATCATTTTGAGTCCATTAATGTCCTAAAGTCAATCTTAATTGACATTCAAAATTTTCAATGAGCTCATGTTACAGTAATGAGAGCCCATAGTGCTTCTCTAGTTTTAGAGAAAATGGTGACATATCTAAAGTATGAAATCCAATAGATTGGCTCTTGTCTAAATCTGATTCATCCATGATGCCTCAAACAAAATCTGCTTAAACCTTGTTTGTAACTGAAATTTAACAATGAGAAACATCTGGACAGAATACTTCAGTTTATAGGGCACCGAGATTTGACAAGATTTGTGCACTGTTTCACATTAATGGCACATTTTTCATATTTTACATTATTGCCAAGGGGCACCAATTTATAGATTTAAACTTTGTGTGTTACAATAATGTTTAGTGAAAAATGAACACTAATGTATATTCTGTAAAATATAAAGGGCCATCCAATATTTTTGGAACAGTGTTGCAGCCCCGTTGCTGATTTATAGCTAAATTAGTAGGCATTTATGATTGGTTTGTGAGACTAACCCATGTACGTATTTCATAAAGTATCTTGGAGGAGACGGCAAGCAGTTACATTGCTAATGCAGAAACTATTGATTCTGAAATGCATATACTTTATGAATAGGGGAAATTATGCACTATTCTCCTTGGAACAGGAGACCTTCTGGATTTGTGTGTATGTATGCATGCTTAATTTTAAATTATCTACTGATAGTTTTCACCATCTTAACATCTCCTGTGTTCCAGGTATTCCTAGTGTCCCTATTTCTCATCTCTAACAGGAGAATCCAGATTTATCCACTACTGCTTGGGATTTTCAGGTGTTACTGAGCAGGCAACTAGCTCACTTATTCTTATCCTACAAATATGATCTTTATGTATTCAGAAGAGCGAAAATTTTTTTTTTTTTTTTTTTTTTTTTTTTTTTTTTAAATCCTTGGCCTGTTCACCTCTGGCAGTTTAAGTAGCTGGAAAGGGCTGGTTGTCAGGTCTGACCACAGCATCCCTCAATCAATCAATAGCTCTTTAGATAGAAGCTTCTAGGCTTAGCTTGCATCAGACTTGGCGGCTGCCCTGCTCTCGGCGCAGGGACGCACCCCCCCTCGCTTCCCGGAATGCTGCGACTTGGCTGCATTGCGTCTCAATGTGCGCTGCTGTTTGGTCCAGCCAGCACCTATTAAGCTTCGTTATGCCCAGTTTGCCTTTTATCGTATTGCTAATTATGTGGTGTAATGAAGGAAAACTGGGCGACCAAACATTGTCAAGATTCACGTCGTTTTATAAAAGGCTTCTTTGGGTTCTTTTCCACTTTGCTGTCCCTCAAAAATTTATGAACTTATTCTATTTGTCAAACGGTTGGATATTTATAGCTTGAGCAAGCCCCTACACAATATAACTGCACAAACTTGGAGTGAAAGAATTCACTCGTAATGAAGGGTTCATTGTGCCTTTCAAAGCTCAGTCTAATTAATGCCTTGGTTGGAATGAAGTCCAGCTTTTGGAGACCCTGGGATTTAGGAGGGAATCTCTTTTTAGTTCCAGAAATTCAAGGCTTGGCAATGTCACGCATTGCGTACTTTTCCAACGATGTTTGTCTTTTGACAGGTTTACTATCGTTTACTTCCGACTTCTAACTGCTCTTTGTTTACCGAACAAAAATGTTTATTGACCGCTGAACAATGAGAACAAACACAGGGTGAAACTGCAGGGGAACAAAAGTGCTTTCTTTAGGTGGCCAAGAAAAGCACTGGGTGTGATGGCAGTGCCAACTGGTGATGTCACGACACTGATGTACCCCAAAGTACACACAGATGCACATTAGAACTGTAAGACTTTAATTCTCTAGATGAGCTTCAACTGGAAGTCTTACTAATAATGAGACTCAATGGTATAAACGGGTCTCCTCCTCTCTCCCCCCCAACCTGCAGTGCCCGAACCTCCTATCATCGATGAGACCCGGAGCTGCGTGTACAACGAAGGCCTGATCTGCTGGAAGCTGCCCGAGGACTCGGTCCCCACCGACCGCCAGGTGCTGGAGTACAGGAAGGTGGTTGCCGAGGAGCACGAGGAGGAGGAGGGCCGCTGGCAGGTCTGCGACGGGGTGTTCGGCCCCAGTACGTTGGTGTGCGACCTGGACAAGGACAGCACGTACTCCTTCAGGGTGCGCAGCTGCCGGGACCGCGTGTATGGCTTCTACAGCCCGGAGGTTACCTTTCACACACCCCCAGCGCCTGGTACGTGCTCTCCTTTTAAGGCTCGGCTAGCACTTTTGTCCAAAATGTCCGAGTTTAACTGGCAACTCGGATCAAGACCCGTCTGTACATTTTGATCGAGCGTAGATTGGGGGGGGATAACAACATGTAGAGCCACGTTGTAGCAACGGGTCCAGCTTGGAAGGGTGTCTGAGCAATGAGATGTGCTGAGAACTGTACAGATGTGTGGGTGTCCTGCATTCTCTGCCTTTCTATGATCAAATGTGATTACTAGAACCCTTTCGAAAGCCTGAGAAGGCGTCAAACTCATCATCGGTAATTTAAACCGTTCTTTATTGAATATTTGCAAACTACACAGCCCAGCAGGTTAGAGCCGACTCTCTGGTTTTGTAGGAGGAATGGAGCGTGTAATCCTCGTTTTTGAAACGGTGTTGACAAGTGGTCTTCGCCAAGATGTGAGAGTGGCTACGAACAGCTTCTCAATGCCTAAGCTATTAAACCGCGATCATCGGTCTCTTCGCTTGCTGAAGGTGACTGAATGCAGTGCTGCAGCTTGTTTGCCCAATGTATGAGTTATTTCAGCATTTCAGTTCATCTTGTGGTGTACTGTACTTTTTGTCTGGTTTGAGTTCAGCGGGCAAGCAGCCCGCGGTAAATTGGCGTTGCTGCATTCTTCATGACTAGGGCTGTCACTATTGATTATTTTGGTAATCGAGTAATCGGACAAATAGGAATTAACCATGGATTTATTATAGTGTAGTAATGTTTTCTGGCAGATTTAACTACCATAGTGTTAGTACAAATATCGTTATGCTATGGTTACTAAGACCATAGTAAACTTGTGGTTATGATTTTGCAGCAAATACCATGGTTAAACTATGTTTAATGTCATAAAGCCATGGTTAATTTTTGTAAGGGTTGTAATTCCTTGATTTGTGTGATCAATAACAAACATGCTAACCCCAGCAGGAATGTAAGAGTTATGAAATCGCAATGAAAAGTAATGTGAACACTTTGAAACATGGATATATTCACAACTTCACATTTCGTCAGAGTTTAAGGTATCGCCTACATTCCATGAAATTGTGCTCTCTGGGTGTTTGAGTGGTGAAACTCTTTATAATGCAAATATCATACATATATCATGTTCGGTCTTGTGTTTAAAACTGCGTGCGAATTAAGAGTATTCAAAATGATTAAAGCTAGTAGTGAATTTACCATGCTGGCGGAGCATCTGTTACGCCTGGATGTTGCCTTTTCAGGTGCTGTAGCATTGCAGATGTGCTGTTGTATTTAAGTTGCTTTTTGCACAGACTGCAGACAACTATTCTCGTCTAACGTGAAGGGTTCCCATACTGTTGAGTTTTTTCCTCCCCCCCCTCCTTTGCGCAGATCCTCATCTGTACACCGCCACCTTGCCGTGTCAAGTACTCGGCAAAATGGCGGAAAACTACTTGGATTTTTTTTTTAAACCGGGTACTCAATCGAGTAATCGTGACAGCCCTATTCAGGACGCACTGAAGCGTCGCATCACTGGTTACGAGAACAGAGCTGCAGTGATTGTTCTCCATGGAGTCCAGTGTTTAACCTAAGCACAATGACTTGGGTTCCTGTATATGAACATGTATGGAGACACCTTCTTGGATATTTGATTTGCTATTTTAGGAAAGGCTGTTCAACGGTGTTCAGTGTATCACAGTGTAAATATGAGCTCTTAATTGGCTCTAATGAAGTGTTAGAAACTAGGTGCAATGATGGCAGCTTCCCACACATTTCCCTTTAACCCTTAATTTTTAGGCTGCATTCCCAGTACAAAATGATCTACAGCTTTACCTATGATTAAACTGAAAATGGTAGTTTGCATTCAGTATTGGCAAGGATGAGTTATAAATATTTAGTTAATGCAGCTTTAAACTTCCTGCAGATGAGACTTGCTTGTGATGGTTATGATTTTGTGAGAAAGTTGAAACAAATGTCTTGCTGTGATTTTTTTTTTTTTTTTTTTTTTTTTTTTTTTTTTTTTTTTTTTAAAAATGCGTATGTCATTGGCTGTGCAAAGTGGAGCGCAGTGTGCTTTGACTCTCCCTTCTATGTTGAGCAGCATAAGCAATAACACATCTTTACCCAGGTTTCCCCAATCTTAACACCAGTTATTGCAAGAAATGAATCAGAATACGGACTTGTGAAGCCCATTCTGTGCTATTGGCTTGCGTGGGAGAAGTTACCTGCGAATTAACTTCCATGGCACTGTATGGGTGCCAGATGGGAGTGAATCGCAAAAGGGCATGTTGTAGCATAATTCTCCTTCAGCTGAACGGAATGACTTATTCGACACGTGCTGAGATTGGGTCGCATGGCTGACCTTGGATGAGTCATCCCTATATCAGAACTAAACCACCAGAGCTAGATAAGTTTACCGGTGACACGGCAAGTGACGCTGCGGTCAACGCCTGGGTGGTGCAAGGGGACGTGGGTTCGATCACTGCTCAGTCTGTAGTTTGCGTGTTCTTCCCATGTTTGCTTGGGTTTCCTCTGGGTGCTCTGGTTTCCTCCCAAACTCCAAAGATATGCTGTTCAGGCTCACCCGTAGTGCGAGTGACCGTGTTCCGCTGATGTATGGATGAGTAACCCAGTGTAAATAGTGTATCTAGCAGTGTAAGTCATCAGGCCACATACCTTATTCTCCAAGGTAAAGCCACATAGTTTGGGGGTTTCTTTGGAGAAAAGTGCAAGTAAATTCATTACTCTGCAGTTTAAATGTGCACTCATTAGCCATGAGTTGGCAGAATTAAGCCGTTTTGTATCTCTGCGTGTGTCTTGCAGTTTTCGGCTTCCTGTTTAACGAGAAGTGCGGCTTCAGCCCCGAACGCCTGGTGCTGAGCAAAGGTCGCGACGCGGTGGAGAGCATGGCGGGCCTAGCCTTCCTGCTGGCCTCCGAGCGCGTGCAGACGGGCAGCTACATCAGCCTGGACTACATCATCGGCGACACGGGCATCTCCCAGGGCCGTCACTTCTGGGCCTTCCGTGTGGAGCCCAGCTCCTACCTGGTGAAGGTGGGCGTGGCCTCCGACTGTAAGCTGCAGGAGTGGTTCCACAACCCTCGGGACACGAGCAGCCCCAGGTAGGACCGCGACCACCTCCACGTTTCTTTTCGGAATGAATGATAAAGCTCGTTCGGCTTCTACTTTTCAAACCTGAAATGGACAGATTTCATAAATGCCCTGCATGTGGGAACTGGTTCATCTCCTTTGCCCCCAAAAGGCAGGCACTAGTCTTATTTGTATGCATTATATGAAGGGGTGGAGAGGACTGGGGTTTAACTTTGAATACCTTATGTAGGAGGGAGGCAGGGAGGGATGGATGGTGGGAGGGAGGGGGAAAGAAGGGTTGCTGCTGATGCACTGGAATCAGCTAAACTGACTGCAGTGGCTTGTCTTTATGACTGATCATTCCTTAAGCAGGGTCAGACATGTCTGACTCCAAAAAAATTAGTGTATGAAAAATTTGACTGGACAGTTAATAATGCTTAGCATAATGCAAGATGGGATAACATCTTTTTACATTGAGTCTCAACTTGTCAGAACCACTGATTTCACTTTGCACTGAAACAGAGGTGTAATTTTACTGATCCTTGTCTCCAAAGTGACTTGCAGTGTTAAGCAGCTTAAAAATTACCCTGCTGTTAAAAAAAAAAAAAAAAAAATATATACCACAGCTGCTTAGGGCAAGGACTTTGCTTGACAGTACTACAACATGAGCGTTTAATCCAGGTCCTTTTAAGAGTTTGGCAACATGAACCATTACTCAAAGTTGGTTACTTAAAATCATCCTGATGGTGTTCTTTGAGGGAGCATGACTCAGAACAGACTTAGAGAGTGTGTGTGTGTGTGTGTGTGTGTGTGTGTGGTTATACAAATGAGAATGCTCTTTCTCTCCCTTAGTGCTGCCATGATCATGTGGACAGGTGCCACAATCATTCAGCTTCAGTAACACAAATACCTTTATTTTAGTGTAAATGGAGTTAATCTTGCGCTCATCTGAAGATCTGGTGTTGAATGCTTTAACTCCAGAGACGTATCTAAGTGTTTTGCACTGTGATGGTGCTCTCTGAGATTAAAAACATCGGTGATCAAAATCTCAACCTGTGTTGAAGAGGTATGCTTGTAACCCTTTGGACGAGCAGTTATTGATGGTGAACAAATTAAAATGTATTAAGAGCAGCTGAAGACTCCACTTTTAGCAGATACTTTTCTCAAACGCTGTACATCTCACTTTAAACCTGAAGGTATTTTCATGCGTGACAATGACGACACTGACGTTTCCTAATTTTAGGGGAGTTTTCCAGTTTGGTCCCCTCAACTGGAAACCCCCCCCAACAGCATCAGTAGAACAAACGACTGTCCCTAAAGGGCGAGTATTTTCCACTGAGCGTACCTCTCCTGTACACCCTGACAGATACGACCACGACAGCGGCCACGACAGCGGCAGCGAGGACGCCTGCTACGAGCTCTCGCAGCCGTTCACTCTGGTGACTGTCGGCATGGGGAAGCTCTTCATCCCCAAGGGCTCGGGGGGTGCGGCCGGAACATCCGGCGACCAAGGCGACCGCGTGCTGCCCGTGCCCCGGCGCATCGGCGTCTGCCTGGACTACGAGCGCGGACGGGTCTACTTCTACGACGCGGACACCATGAGGTGCCTTTATGAGCGGCAGGTGGAGTGCACGGGAACCATGTACCCCGCCTTCGGCCTCATGGGCGGCGGGGCCGTGCGTCTCGAGGAGTTCGTCACCGCCAAGCGGACGGCGTGTGCCGAAACGCACCAGTAGGGCGCGTCGTTCGCGTTCCGCTTCAGTCCTCTGCGCCCGTCTTTGTGCCGGACTGTGTTCGTCTGTCAGGAGAGGGATCCCCCTCCCAGTGGTTGTCACTTGCCTGCTTGATATTTTAGTGTATTGGCATTCAGCTCTGTGGGTATCGTTGAACACCTGTGTATGTAGCAGTCCTTTTATATTCGACCAACTGGGAAAACCTTGCGAACAACCACTGCTGTGCCTTTTAGCCTTATACAGTTTAAAACTAATGGTCCTCTTGATTCAGGTTGATTTCTAGTGCATATCGCAGCCTCAACCACACAGGCCCTTAGAGTCCTCGACAAATCTGCGAGGGACAGATGTTCACAGTGCGCAGCCGAGCGATCGAGTGACGCAGATGTCGGTACGCTTTCGATCCCCCCCCCCGTACCTACCGCAGGTGTGCCTTTTGCATCGGGTGCATCCTGATCGGCAACGCTGTAAAATGCCGTCCTTTTTGTCTCGAAAGGGTCAGCAAAAGCTACGGGCACAGCCGCAGCAAGTTTTGCTCTGTTTTATGAAATAAAGAAATTGATTTTAACGCTTCTGTACGTGAATGGTTGTACTTTGAACTGTTTTGGTAGGGTTCCGTCGCTTTGCACATCGTATTTTCGGGTGTAGTCGTGGTCACTGGTTCACTAACGAAACGTGTTTGGTCACATGATGCTTGCGGGGATGTTTTGTCACCTGGCGACGTACGACTGGCGGCAACCTAAGCTCATTACACATCACCCACTCTTGGCACTACCTACCCTTTTAACACTAATTGCACAAATCTTTGTTTGCATGTTTCTATAGGTCCACAGCCTTGTTTTCGAGGTTGCGCGTGTGACTTCACAAGAGAACGTTCTTCGCCTTTTGATAAGGGCGCAGATCACTGAGCCATCAATTGGCTGGGCCACCCCACATAAAACAGACTTGTTGATCAGCAAAGCCATGCTAATGGTAATCTGACTTTAATTGGTGTAGAAATAATCCCACACGGGGTGTAAATCTAACTGGAGGTGCAAGAAAGTTGGTCAAAAATAAACAGCTTAGACCTGGAGCTCCTGTTGCCTGGATGCAAGTCTCCTACGGCTGTAATGATGTTCCTTAGCAGCTCCAAGAATGTATTTCTGTTCCAAAGCAGGTCTTAACTCCACCAGTGCTGCTACATAATTCTCCAGCTTTTGTATGTCTCTCAATCAAAGAATGAATGTTGGGTGCCATGGTGACTGGGGGATGCTATGGGAGAATGCACCAGTGTTCCTTTTGCTATTGACTCTCTCCCTTATGAAATAGGGGGCTCATTCATGACTGCAGCTCAATACTCAACTTTTTATTTTTTTTTTTTCCCCCCTCCCCCTGGGTCTGGAAAAGGTGCTGTAAGCATGCATGCATTAGCTCAGGTTCAGGCCCATCGGGTCTTCTGCTGCCTACCTCCTATCTATGCCCTGTCAAGCCTCTGTGGTGGTACATGTTTATTTACTGGGACACTGGTCATGTGGGCAACAGTCTGCCTAGACATCCACACTCGGGTCCATGATGCTGAACGAACACGTTTGTACAACTTTTTTTTTTTTGTCTTAAGGGAGGGCTAATATGACACTTTGCTTATTCTTCCCTGTACCATGTTCTAACAGTTAAAGTAGGTAAAACTGCAAAATGTTCTTTGTTTCTCACCTTGTTAAACTGGCACCAGTATATAGGCGATGGGGGGGTGTCTAATGCAAATGACCAAAATGTCATCCTGTTTTCTATCAATGTTAACTGCTGTTTATGTTCATTCATCTTTGTAATGTAATGGTTGTGGTGTTTTATGTGAATGTTAATACTTGGGTGCAAATTCTCTTCAATGTTAAAACACATTAGTGCAGAAATGGCCTCATGTTCAACGCCCCTCCTGCTTCACTCGTCTCCTGTAATTCAAGGATCCACGCATGCATTTTACTGCCTGGTCAGTTACTATTAATGCTGAACTTTTACAGAATGTATCATTACCTTGGAACAAATGGAATGTGTCATTGTTTTGGGTCACTTGTAGTTTATAGATAATACCCTGTACATGTGGAAGATGGAATGCTTTTCTTTGCTGCTGCATTTACAGCAAGAGAAGTTGTTTCAAGTGGTAATTCCAACCAAATATTGTAAGGATTTCTCATTTTAAAGCTAGCACTTTATAGCATGTACTTCAAATGTGCTCTGCGCTGTGCAGATGTGTGGATTGGTGTGCAATATATACCGTAGGATACAGGGTCCTGTGTTCTTCGGAACAGCGGGAAATGGGACGCGACTGCTTTCCGTGGACACGCGGCTTTATTGAATGAGCTTGTTCTGTCATTCCTTGGAAAGGATGTTTTTATGTTTTGAGTTTTATAGGAAAATAAAGTAGAAATTGGTGTGGCTTTTAACTGACTGGCCTTCCTAATTTTGTGCATTTTACATTTTCAGATGTACAACTCTTGCAAGTGTATTGAGCAACAGATGAGCTTTAGACAACTATGAAGCAATTCTTAAAATTGTTTCTAGCGCACACAAAGTAGCTGCTAATTGAGTTGGTGCCAAATATATGAACCGAGTCAGTATGTGTAATATTTCTGAACTGTGCCAAAGCTCTTGGAATGCAGAAACAATTAGGTGTACTTGATATGCAGCACAGATTTTTCCCCAATAAATTATGAACAATGAGATTATGCACAGAGCTGTCTAAGCTTTGTTGGTTTGAATCCCTCTTGGGGGGGGGGGGACTCAACTAAGCAGGGCACCAAAGCAAAGGATGGAGGGGCTCCTTCCAACCACAACAGTACCAAGTGTACAGTACTCAGATCTAGAACCTCCCGTGGCAATGGACAGGTTGCCAGCGGTTGGTGCTCGGCTTGGGCGTGGGCATCTGCTCGTGCTTGTTCAAACAGCATACACTCATACACCACACAACACATGTTCACGCAGGAGGAACTGTGATCAAATCCTAATCTGTAGAAGATGGCTCACTGAGCAAGGGAGCATGCCATGTCCTCCCCAAGATGACACCAGTACATGTGAAGTTCTCATTGCTTTTCACGCTCAATCACTGAACCTGATAAAATAAAACAGGAAGTTCCAGCAAAGCAGTAAATAAAGTTTATGGCGCTGAGTACAGTTATATGGCCATTGAAGCTTGGTCCCACCACTCAGACTATACTAAACTGACTGCTCTTAAGGACAAGGTGGCTGCATGGGGAAACTCCTTATTCAATTTAAAGATAATCATGCACAAAAAGCAAAAGTGCAGCAAAGCCCAGGAGGCTGTTGAATAATGAGCATTTTGTATTTACATAATTTTTACAAGCGAGCTGTAAAACCCAAGAGGAGCGGAAAACATTGGCCTACATGGAAGGATAAAGAAGGGAAAGGGTTTTCTGCAGGTGCCTCTGGCCTCTCACTGCTGGTAGGGCGCCACCTTGTGGTGAGATGAAGCCACAACGCCGTTCTCTGCATTTTTAAAAAAAAATCTATTAAAGGACATTGAGCTTCTTTGGACCGTATGTCATTACATTTCACACAGGCAGTATAGACTTCTTAAAAATATGATTTCCCCCCCCCCTAGAAAACTGAATTGAAAAGCCAATATATAAACCAAATCAAATAAGCTATGTCAGAACTTTGCCGAAAGGGACAGATCTATATGCATTTTATAATAAAGAGTACAGTATGGAAGTAAGAGCAGTCAGTGAAATCTGTGACCCCCTTTCTGGTTTCATAATTACATTTACATTTTTAACAGATGCTTTTCTCTGAAGTGACTTCCAATGAACTCTATGTAGTGTTGTGAGCCCACACACCTTATTCACCGCAGTGACTTACACTGCTAGATACACTACTTACAATGGCTCACTCATCCATACATCAGTGGAACACACACACACACTCTCTGTCACTCACACACTATGGGGGAACCTGGACAGCATGTCTTTGGACTGTGGGAGGAAACCAGAGCACCCAGAAAAAACCCCCGCGGACATGGGGAGAACATGCAAACTCCACACACGCTGAGCGGGAATCGAACCCACATCATCTCACACCACCCAGGTGCTATGAGATTGCAGCGCTACTCGCTGTGCCAGCGTGCTGAATAATAATTTTTATAAGTTACGTGACAGTAAGACATTACATTGTGAGCAGGCCTGCAAGTAATTTCCATACCAATTTTCATGACAAATCACTTATGCACTTTGTACATAAATTTCATTGAGCTTGCTATTAATATCATCTAATCTGCACAACATGATAAGGAGAATGCTTTATTTAAAATACACATACAGAATTGTATGCTGGTTAAAACACTGACTTCACACTTTGACGCACAGATTAATCGGTTTATTTCCTGGTGTTATTCAGACAGCAAACTGCGGGGCAGATAAAACCTGATGGTTGTTGGTTTGAACCCAACTCCACTCTCCTGCTGTAGCGCCCTTGATCAAGGCACTTTCTCTGAATAGATACAGAAAGAATAAAGTATAAAGGCTCTGTATACTATATAAAATGGGCCAAATACTGCGATTACTTAATAGGCAAGGAAATTATACCCATAAAAGGAAAGATGTTCAACGAGGAAGCGCGGGAAAGCTTTTTCATTATTTTTCATATGTTAGGTTCATTCTGCATAACATCGCGCTTTGTCATTTTCACTTAATCACGTATTTAAAACACTGCTTCAGAATCAGTGCTTTTCCAGATACCGGCGGAGCAAAGAAAGAGCGATCATCATGTCAATGACATCATGTCACGAACACCACCTGATCATCATACAGTATATATATCACTAAATATCACTAATACTAACTATACACACTGACAGAGACAACATCGCATTAACACACTGTCCGTATCAACAATGCTGTATCACTGCCTACATGATATCGTGATAAAGAAGAAGAATATTTGACTGATTTGCAGCGCTGCACTTTTCCCGCGTTCGACGCGACGGCGACGTGCGAGCCACCGCGCGCAGCCCGTCAGGTGCGGATGCTGAGGCGCGTGCGCGCCCTCGCTCCCTCGCCCGCCCGCCAGCGTCACGCCCGCCCGCCGCGCTCACGGGCCTCCGCGCGGAAGGGGCGGAGACTCCACGTCACCGAGGTGCGCTCGCGCGGAGGGGCGCCGAACGTGCTCGGGCCGATCGTGACATTCTGCCATTTCTGGCGCGTTGCGGAGCGCTCGCGCCGTGTACCGCGCGGCGGCTGGTGTGCGAGAGAGGACGGCGCGTGGACGTATCCCGGCACGAAGAGGCCTTGCCTCAGGTAACGCGGCTTTGTTAGCTCCCCGGTTTAGCTCGGCGCTGGCCCTTATGTCATGAGCTCCTTCTTCAGCTGCTGCTCAGCTGCTCCCGGCTTCGGAGGACGTTCTGCCGGTTGCCCAGGTAGGTAGGTAGCTGGCTGTGAGCCTGTGTGTCCTGCACCTCGCTCCTCCTCGCGACCTCGGGCTCTACCGAAACGACCGCCTTCCTCTCCGTTTCGCATCGGTCGCTGCTGCGCTTCCAGAAGCCAGGGGCTCCTCGCCGTGGTTCACTAACAAT
Source organism: Scleropages formosus (assembly GCF_900964775.1). Classification (NCBI taxonomy): domain Eukaryota; kingdom Metazoa; phylum Chordata; class Actinopteri; order Osteoglossiformes; family Osteoglossidae; genus Scleropages; species Scleropages formosus. The sequence goes on from NC_041822.1 coordinate 17,686,385, forward strand.
TATAGTGAGGTGAGTGAGTGAGTGAGTGAGTGTGTGTGTGTGTGTGTGTGTGTGTGTGACCCTACATATTGCGGAGGCTCCTGCTCTGCTGTCGTGGCCTCGGAGACTGAGCTCCAGCCGGTCCTGCTCGCCCACCTACCTCAGTACCTGTCCAGAGGTGGGCAGCGATGACGTCACGGCTCGGCCCAGCGTTCCATGTGTGTCACTCACTGACCATCTCCTCTTAACTAACTGCTTTCTGCATCCTCCTCTTGATTATCATCACCTAACTGTCTTCACCTGACACCTGATCGTCCCCTCGCTGGCTCTCGACTAGTTCCCGACCACTTCGTGACCAGTTCTCGAACAGCTCCTAACCAGTTCCTCCCGAACCTCTCTCGACCGCTTCCTGCCCTCCTCTTGACAACCTCCTGACCATCTCCCGATTGCTGCTCCGAGCCCCGCGCTTTTGGACCCGCGTGTGGATCCATCTCAGAAGAACGAGATTGAGATGCTTCATCGTCGTCCTCCTCATCCAGCTACGGTTCGGCCGTGTCGATAGTGCGGCGAAGCGCGGTGTGCTGACGAATTGTCTCGTGTCTCTTGCAGAATCCTTCAGCCGCAGCGACCGTTCAGAAATTGTTCATTGACATTATGGACTTTGTCACCGCTGGCATGTTTATTGGGTTGCTGTCAACGTGTCAGCGCCTCGTGGAGCTCCACTCGCCGTCAATGTGTGTGCAGTTCGCATGGGGTTTAAATACTGAGAGAAAGAATGTCAAGTGTTTCCATCAACAAGACAGGCCTTCTCTGGTGCTTCCAACCACTTTACCGTGTTGTCTTTTCCTGAGAAGGTACGGTTTATCATCACTTGGGAATTTGTGTCTAACTATAGAAGTTAATAGGCTTCTATAGTTCCTGTTTTTTCTCTTTTTATTTTTGGATATATGGACACTTTCAGAAGCCATGTGACTGAGATAACTGGATGTTGTAAGACAGGGATTCAGGACAGGTCAGCAAAGTACAACACTGGCAGGCAGCTGTTGTAAAGGTCTCTGCGACTTTTGACGGCATTTGAATTCCAGTGAGAAAATTAACAGTCGGGTGTAATCTAGGGTGTGTTTGGAATTATTTTCTGGTGTCAGACCCGGTTGAGCGAAAACACCACACCTTCTACTGTGGGGAAAGAGTTTTGCACTGAAAGTGAATTCCACAGACGTCCCGTGGATTGGAGGCCTGTCTCTGAACGTTTATAAGACCGTGTTGGTGGTGGGGTGGAAACCATGGTCCGTCTCAGGATAATCACTAATGGTGTATGGTGACGCGCACTGGGTTGTGACCTGAAGGTCAGAGGATAAGGGGTCAGGGACCATTAGCTTAAAGTGTTCCCTGGGATTAGACACAGTTAATTGGTCAGGTGCTGTTACTGTCCTCTGCATAAAAGTGATTAGTGAATATATACCATAAATGAAATTGATCATCCAACAGAGACTTGCTTGTTTCTATGAGTTGATCATTTCAAAGTTTGTCCGTTTAAATAACAAAGTGCAAATACTGTACAGTAAGTGTGGGTACTGTGTTCACCTTTATTTCGCTGACCTCTTTGTTCTAGGTGACTTACAATGTAGGATAATGAACTTTACCCCAATTTACCTATTTACACAGCAAGGATTTCTTATTTGAGCAATTCAGGGTAAGTACTTTGATTAAGGGCACCATAGCATTAGGGGGTTGTGACCCACGTACATTCAGATGGAATGACGATGACCCTGTCCACTACTCCACCTGCTTACCTAACTGGTTGATTCGGAGTATATGAGTGGGTAAGTTGTCCTGTGCAGGCAGTGATTAAACTGGCAGCTGGTAGCGTAGTGGTTAGAGCTACAGCCTTTGGACCCAAAGGATTTTGGATCTCCACGTCTGGCTGTAGTTCCCTTGAGCAAGGTAATTACCCTAAAATTGCTCCAGTAAATGACCCATAAATAATTGTAAATACCTTAACGTTGTAAAGTGCTTTGGAGAAAAATGTCAGCTAAATTAATAAATGTAAACTGGTTGTTCATTGTTTAAGGAAATGACCTTTACAACGTTATTTACGTTTATTCTTTAAGCAGACGCTTTTCTCTGAAGCGCCGTACATCTCAGAGAAAATTACAATGGGTACATTACATCAACGGAAAGAATTATAAGTTATAATGGCAAGAAGCGAATGACTGCTGTGTGTTCAATCTGAGCGGTGAAGCCGAATTGCTGTGGTAAATGTGCCACTGCACGAACGGGTTAAAAGTATAAAATTTTAAGTTGGGAGCGTAACATGCAAAATGATAAATAATTTAATAGAGTGGTATGTGTGGTGGATGGGCAGAACTGAATGTGGGGCTTTGCGCTCGATTGCCCTAAATGCCTGTTTGATTTCATTTCTCACCAATTGTCTTGGGAAGCCTGTGGTCTGGAAGGTGCGTGGAAAGTATCAACATTCCAGTATCTGGTCCTTTCTCATTCTAATTTGTGTGCGAGTGATTTCTTACGATGCCAAAAGCTCTTTGGGAAAAGCAGAGGGGTGTGAGACAGCCGAACATCTTATTTAAGCTCCGTGTGGTAGAAATATGCTGATTTGCCGGATCGCAGTCCTGAACGACAGCGTCAGGTGATTGTCTTCACTCTCTTGACTCCTCGGCATGCAAGTCTCAGCTTGTGTTTTAGAGCTCATTGTATGTTTGGTACAGACATCACACTTAAGAGCCGTTAGTGTTGTTTTTGTTGATTGCTCTGGCGCTCAGAGACATTTACATTTCTTCTTTTAGCAGCTGCTTTTCTCCAAAGCGATGTACATGTCATAGAAAATAGTGTTTGCATTACGTTAGCAGAAGGAGATACAGATGCAGACGTGTGATGCTTATGTAGTTTCTTTCCACCATATGAACCAGTGCTCATCACACAAGTAGCTGCATAAAACTTTATCAGAACATACATGATTTCTGATCACCTTCCTAGTAATATTTTTTTCTTTATATATATATAACATTTATGTTACATTACGGCAGTAGCTGCGTAAAGGTTTATCTGTTGTTTAACAGGCATGGTCTCAAAGTTATAGTGCATGAACATTTACACATTACATGAACTTAAGAGATCATGGGTGAAATGAGTCTGGAAGAGGTGAGTTTTAAGACCCTTTTTAAATGTGGACAGAGATTCAGCAGTTCTTAGTGAGAGGGGGAGGTCATTCCACCACAACGGAGCCAGAACCGAGAACCTACACCGAGACATACATCATTTAATACCCACCTGAAACCCAGAAAAAGGATTCTTCCATATATTTGTAGGAAGGTGTATAAGTCTCATCCATACATGTGGTGTGATTTAAAAGCATAAAATGAAATTTATGATGTGTTAGGACTCAGCATTGTAGCATGTACAGTTTGGGTGAAAATATGCCCTATAGAGTGGACAAAAATGAATGGCTGGATCTCACGAGGATGTTTGTATACGTCTAGGGATCAAGTAATCTACCATAGTGCATGAAATATAAAATTTTTATAGATTGTGGTTTTACTGTAAAGGTCAAAATAGATGCCTTACTTCAAATGCACCACCTGACAGAGAATCCCAGAAGTGAAAGAGCGAGACAAAGGCGAACTCATTTCCTGTGGATCACACAATTTCCCAAAGGTGTGATTTCAGGTTCGTTGGGTGATTTAGCTCAATGTTTAGAGCCCTCGTCTTGCAGCAGAAGCACCTGGGTTTGAATAGCACCTCCTGCTGCATTACCCTTGAGCCGAGGTACTTATCCTCAAATGACGCAGTAAAGTTTACACAGCTTCATAAATGGGTAAATAAGTATTTTTGTTTACAGATGTAACATTATCGGTGAAATTTGAAGTGGTGGTGAAATTAACACAACGTCATAATACGCTTGTGTTTTAAATTTGTACATCAGTTATGTCAAGCTAATGATTACTGACTGACTGTAGACCGTTGGTCAGATCTCTATACTCATTGTAGATGCTTGGACATCTAGCTGTGTGACAAAACTGTCAGCCGTCACCAAAGTAGTTCTCTCTCTCAACGGAGCCTGAGTGTGACTGAACCGCTTTGTGTCTAACTGTTTATAAACAGCCCTGAATCTGCCCTCTGATTCAAAAAACAGAAAGAGAAAACCGCAATTTTTGTTTGTATGTTGAACAGCTCATGAAGTTAAACCCTTTTCAGAACAAAAGAACACATTTAAGGTAAATAGCTGGTTTGTACCACAGTAATACAGCTGCCAGGTGGTGTAACCACCCGAGACTTTTGGCTGAATTAAGCTCTTTGAGCTGTATATTTTGTCATTTTAAATCAGCTCAACACTTTTGAGTTGTTGGAAATCTCAGCATCTGTTGCAGAGCAGAAGAGTCAACAGCGATTTGACTTTTTTTTTTTTTTCTTTTTTTCCTCTTCCCCCCTGGTGTTCCTTAATAACTTAACACAGCAGGCGTTCTCTTCCAGAGGATATGCAGTGTTTTCGTTGACGGAAGTGTGTGGCCTCTGACAGAAGTGTGTGAAATGTACACTCTTCTGGTTTACTCATGCTGTAGTTTGGCACCTGGTGAATGAGTCATTGTGGGGAATAAACAAGAATGGACGGCAGGAAATATATTTTTTGGGGGAAGTATTTAAATATAAACCATGCGACATGCTGTATAACTTTCTGAGTTAAATGCAATAGGACTCAAAAGAACACACACTTTCAGAACCGCTTGTTCCATACGGGGTCACGGGGAACCGGAGCCTGACCCGGCAACACGGGGCGTAAGTAAAATAGGTCATTTAGGTACATTGCAATCAGATATGTAATCAGAGACAAAGACGTGGTAAGAGAATAAGAGTCTTGCACTGAGCCTGGGGACAGACTTGTGTTACTCACATTACTGGACAGTTTCGAAGACTAATGGCCCAGATAGCACTTTGCCAGCACTGAAACCCTTTGTGTTCTCCTTTGTGCTTTTGGATCTGTCTGGAAGGATTAGTTTTTTTTTTTTTTTTTGTTTTTTTTTTTTTTCTAAAAAAGAACTGTAAATGTTCAGTTTGTTCATTTGTTTTGTACAGCCCTTTTTTGTGTTCAGTGGCCCAAAACTTTTTCTTTGCATAAAATGCAAAATGTTTTTTTTTGGTTTTGTTTTGTTTTTTTTTTTTGTTTTTGTTTTGTACACAGTATGATAATGTATGCCCTTGCAAAGTATGCATGTCTCTTAGATAACATCAGTCACGAAAATAAGTAGAGCGTGCCGTCAATGCGGGGTCAGGGCTCGTGTTTCCAGAGCGGCGCACGGGTTATGTAATTTGGAAGAGTTTCTTAAAAGTCCCTAATGAGATGTTTTCAGTGCTCAAGCAATAAGATGTAACGATAATAGCTGTTTGTTGAAACAAAAGTACAGACCATTTGATGTGTTACAAACAATGTAATTGTAGTAACAACCATGATCTTAAATTTGTAAGAAACATTATTGCAGCAACATAGTAAAGTAGAATGATCTTACCCAGTTGACCAGATGTAACTGGTAGTGTGAGGATTAGCTGGTTAAAATGAAGAACTCTACCTTGGCCATGTGAGGTGTATCTAACCATATGAGCAAGTATAACTGGTCCATACAACTTGGTCATTGTTGTGGAAAAATTACGAGTAGTAATTTAAAATCTACTAAAAAATAACCGTTAGGGGTATATTTCTGTAGACTTTTGCCCAAATTAATGAGTTTACCAGAGCATAGTGTTTTTTTTTTTTAAAATACATAAACTGCATTACAGGAACTGCTTGGGGCAGGATTATGAGCTGACTCTTGGATCAGTATTTCTTAGACTGACCACCACTAAGACTATACCATCTCTTTTGTGTGTGGTGAGTGTGAATAGCTTGCCTGGTTTGATACAGAACTTCAAGGGAGAATGGATCTCAAACTGATGTAAAGGTGGGTTTAAAATTGGCAAAATTGTCATGTTAGATCTCAGAATGGGTTCCTGTCTTAATATCTGGCAGATTTTAAAAAAAGGTATTTATTTGAAAAAGTAATTGGTTCTCAGCTCTTTCCACAGCTCCTGGTATGTTTAAAATAGTTCTTTGCACATGAGGGTGCAAATTGGATTCCTGTGGCTACAGGGTGTCTGATACCACACAGATAGCTTTTGCTAGGTCAGGGAATGGAGGGTGTATAAGCTTAGAGTGGTATTGTAATGGGTGTATAGAGACAGTGGGAGGGGGTGGGATAACCATTAAGAGGTCTGGGGCTGCACACTGCGGCTCTAGTGTTTGATTGGAGGGGTGGTGCTGGGTGTCAGGGTTTGGCAGGTCAAGAGATTAGGACCTAGACGAGGAAGGGTCGTCTGAAGGCGCTCTTCATTTTCACTTTCATTGGCACTAGACCCACGTGACTCCAATATGTTCATCGGCTACCTGAAAATATTTAAATGTACAGGTGATGTTAATCCATGATATGACCACAGGCGAGAACAGCAACTTTGAAGTATCCATGCTGCTTCATTTTCAGAGCTGTGGGGATGTGTCATTAGTACAATGTTACATAAATTGAGGTGCGATTTGTTTTGGATCCCCCCCCACTGTCAGAACACAGCGTTTGAAAATAACAAAGGACTTTGATCTTTATTGCTGCTTGCATGCTGTGAGAGGTGTCTTTCTTATTTACCCTGTGGTGTTATAAACTGTCTGTGTGACGTGATATGGGACAAAAATTTAGATAACGCCACTGGACTCCAGAATTACACCTCCTCTTTTCTACACTAGCATTTCACTTAATTGTTAAAGTTGTTACTGGTTCAAGTCACCTCACCCTTTGTTCTAGGAAAACTATAATGGCCAGTTTAAAAACCAGCAAATTCTTCTTGTCTGATCTTTGACAGAATCTTGTGATTGTCGCCAGGAGTCCATGACTGCCAGCCACCACCAAATAGATCAGAATCCACAGACATATACATAATAGCTTCAGTTTTTAGTTATGCCTAGATGTATGTTGGATATATGCACACACACACACACACACACACACACACACACACACACACACACACACACACACACACACACAGGTCCTCAAATGCCCAGCAGGAGTGGGTAGCCACTGGTATTTGGACCCCTAGAGGTTTATTTGTCTCCCCCTTTTTCTTTTTGGGAGTTTCTTGTTTTCCTTTCCTCTGTGACCAGTTGACTTATTCAATACTTAATAGTTGTTGAGTTACTTAACTGTTTATTTCTTACTCTACTGTTACTGTATCCTTTGGAAATTTGTTCAGTGTTCTGTGTTACCTCAGTGAAAAGAACACTATATGAAAATGAATTGATTTGAACTTGTAGCTCAAGCATTTCTTAATCTTCATCTGCTTTTGTCTTCTAGCTCTCCTCCTGGAGTTCTTTTGCTATCAGACGTTCTGATGGGTGAAACAGGACCGCGACGTTCCACCCTCGTCTCCCGGTTGCCAATATTCCGACGGAGTGTGAGCAAGCGACAGGACTCGCTCCCGTCGTCGCCGTCCTCCGGAGGTGTGGCCAATGGTGTCCATACATCATCCCCATCCAGCACCAACTCCAGCTCCAGCAGCACGGGTAAACGGCGCAGCCTGTTCCGTGCACCCTCCATTAGTTTCCACAGCAAACGGAGCAGCGAGCCGCGTGTTGACCCTGCACCGGTTGCCCAAGAGCATGGTGGCCAGAGCCGGCCCAGCTCAGAGCCGGGGCTACATCGGGGGGAGGATGGTACCCGTGGAAAGGCCCGCCACTCCTTCGGCTTTGGGGGCCATCGTCAAAAGAAGATAACACGCTCCCAGACGGAGGACTTTGAGAAAGGCCCGACCAACCGTGGCCTCTTCATTAACTGCATCAGTTCTGGGGCCAATGAAGGGGATGATTCAGGTTTCCTCGATGATTACAGCAGCAAGCGCTCTTCTCGACACAAGAAGCAGTTACTGCCCAAGTCTTTCTCATCCCACCACCGCTTCTCCAAGCACTCTGCTGGAGTGCCCGAGCCATGCCGCTCTCTGGAGGTCAGTGCTGAGCCTCCCCGGTTGCTTACACCCGGCTCTTGCCCGAGTGAGTTTGGGGATGGCTCATTGCAGTCACCTATGCTCTCAGAGGACCGCACCACAGCCATCACACCCTCTGAGTTTGTCCCTGTCACCGAGGACTCAGTCTCAGAGGTGGATGCCCTGCCCGTCCTGAGCCCCGCTGCCCCAGTGGAGCCCAATAACCCTGTTGCCCCTCCCTCCCAGGTGTTTTTCACACCTGCCCCCCCAGCTGGGGAAAAACCTCTTCTGCCAGATGCCAGCACTGTGAGCACAGATTGTGAGACTGCCATACCAGAGGCCCCTCCATTGGCCACTGAGAAGCAGGAGGAGCCCGACAGGCCTCCAGATGGTGGGACGGACGGAGGAGGAGAGAGCAGGCTGGTTCCTGAGCAGAGTGATGCCGACAGTTCTGGTCTGGAGGAGAGGTCCAGCGAGGAGACGAAGAGGCAGAGAAATGCACCTTCGACACAGGAGCTGCGTAAAGGAAGCTGCTGCTTCAAACCTGAGGCCAGGCCGAGCCACTTGAGAAAGCCTCACACAGGTAACTTCCTTTTGGCTGACCGCAGGCTGCTCTCCTCTTATCAGGTGAATAAAAAATACAAGGATATATACTGTATGTGGTAGAGAAATTATCATACCATTTAGGAGAACAGAATTGCCCCTTTTTATTGTTGTGGTTCAACAAGAGCAAAACTGACTAAATGTGGTATATTGGGAACCACCTAATTGTAAAACCACACAGCTACAGCAGAATGTTTTTTAAAGATGCTCTTTCTGACCTCCAAAGTGCTGAGTGAAGACCTACTGATGTAAATAAACTGTGACACTTGAAAAATGGGTTTTAAAAAAAAAAAAAGGAAAATAATGGAAGAACTGCTAGGTCAGGGTTAGGAAACATGAGGACCAGCAAAACTTCCTGACACCAGATAATACCATAGACAACAAAGTCATAAAGACAACAAGGTTCACAGCATACTTGATGAAAAATGGTTTTGTACAGTTTGTAGGTTTCATTTTTGACAATGTTGTTTTCAGTAAGAGCTCCTCATCTGACTAGTGAAAGTTGCTTATTAGTACTGCCAAGTTATTTCTAAATCTGCTCTGTGGCTGCAGCTCAGGAATAAGGACAAATTTCCGTAATTTAATTGGCTGGATTGAGAAATATAACCTTTATATGCATCTGGGATGAACATATGAGATTGTTGTTTTCCCCACAGGCTGGTTTGTGAAGATCTATGAAACCCAACGTTGTAGTGAATGTGCGTGTCCACAAAGGCTGGTTTTTCTGCTGTTTCCACACCTCCTTTCTGCTTCCCACAGAGTGCATGCTCCATGAAAAATTACATTTAAAAAGTCAAGGTGTAATTGCCCCCCCCCCGACAAAAAATGCTCACTGAAATGTCAAATTAAGCGTATTCTATCATTAGCAGCAGGCTGCTGCAGTGTATTGGAGTGATTAACCTAATTTCAGGCACAGCCTCAGTCTCCATATAAAGCAGATAATTAACATGCACACTGAAGGCTGAAACGACTTACACAATCAGACTGAGAGCAATTTCTTTCTCGAAAAAGATTTCTGAACCAGAACACTGTCAGTTATAATGCTAGCAGGAGAACTGTTGCGGTACCCTTGAGCCCCGTCAGATTGTAAGTTGTTTGCAAAGATGCATAATCACGGCTGTAGAGAAGCTTTACTGCAAAGTGAAATACACAACATGAAGTTCCCCATTTGGCAGAAACTGGCCTCCTATCCACTTCTCTCAGCCAGTTTCCCTTCCTGTAGTATAAGCTGTTTCAGCTCTTTGTTGGGGACAGCTTGATGTCCGTCAGGGTATTTTACACATGATGCACCCGTGTTTATTCTGGGTTGTACATTTCTTTGGAGTAAAGCCTCAGACAATTGAGTAAATGTAGATGTAGGACACTTGTCCTGTCAGTCTCGATCGGACGTGATCTGTTGATGCTTCCTGTCTCTCTGTATGGCGGTGACATGCAAATGACTTTCCTTTGTTACAGTTTCTGTAGGGCCTTGTTGTGTTACTACAGTTTTATCATGTCCCAGAGCTGAGAAAAATGGTAAGCGGTTTTCAGAAACTCATCTTATTTAATGCTGCTAATGACTCTTCCTCACTCTTGAGTGTCTGTGTCTCTCTCTGTAAACATAACACATTATGAGATATATGTCAGATATGTGATTCTACTGACTCTGCAGCCAGACAGTAACTTATATTGTCACTGGTGAGTTGTGTAACCACCCAGGTTATTCTAGATTACGTTTGTTTTGTAGTCCAGTGTCCAACAGTTCACGCGTGTGCGTTCCAGTCTATACCCAGGTGGCTTCATGCACGCCGAGGTTTGAGGACCAGTCCCTGCCGAAGGGAGAAAATGGAGAAACCGGTTATACTGCTGATCTCCACTGACAGTTGGAGATGGAAACTCTGGCCGCTCTCCTTCCTAAGGATTGGCTGAGAGAAAAGGGCCAAAGAGGCAGTGTTGGATGCAGGGCTTCTTTTTAGGAAGTGTGATTCTTCCCCCCATTATATTCAATCAGTCAGACCAATTTTATATAATAATGGGTATTTTCACAAGTTGTGCTGTGACCTGACCTCACTGAGCTCACAAAGAATTTATATATTCAAAAGAAGTGATAAAGACTTGCTTTCCGAATCATTTCTTACTACCGTCATAATTGTCAGCGTCAACTGACATAAGGATATTACTCTTAAACCTTTGGCTTCTAATGGAATTGGAATCTCTTCTGTAATGAAGGCTTTGTCATATCAATTTTGATTCAAATTAATAATAATTTGGCCATAAAAATGTTACTAAACTTTGCTTTTCTTAGGAAAAGGCAGCATGCAGTGAGTAGTTCCATGTAGAGTACATTAATTTAGTTATCTGACAAATTGTCCTGTTACGTGGAATTGGAAAGTGAATTGAGTTCAAGGCCTTTGAATGATGGAGAAAAAGCAGAACTGGAGCTGATTAGTGCAGTAACTCTCGGCTCTGGCTCATTTGGTCATGTTCTGAGAATTTCTCTGGACATATGATGTCAGTTTAGCCTACTCTTGATTGGTCTGATGATCCATCCATCTGTTGCCAATGACTACTTGCTCAGTGTATGGTTGTGGTGGTCCAGAGCCTATTTGGGAAGTGTAGGATAATCACACACACACACACACAAAGGGCAAGTTAGAGTAACCATTCAACTCAAAAACCTCTAGGCTGTGGGAGGACACCAGAGAAGCTAGAGGAAACCCATATAGACACAGGCAGGACCTGCAAACTCCACACAGACTTAGCGTGATTCGAACCTACGTCCAAACCCAGAGCTCAGGAGCTGTGACGCACAGTGATTATCTGCTCTGCTACCATGCTGTCCTCATCCTGATTAGTCATCCAGAGATGTCAAAGCTGCACGTACAAACATCAGGTTAGCTCTGATAAAGCATATTATTTGCAAATGAAAAATTAGCCAGTCAAGTTGCTGACCAGAGGCTCCCCTGGAATCCCTTCTGTATTTGGTACTTTGTGTCATCATGCCAGAGAGTCTTTGAGGACAGGGGTCATGTAAAGGCTGATAAAGCGCTCAATGAATGAGACTGATCTGGTCCAGCGAGTGGTTACGCATCCTGAGTGGTTCTAAGCAGTGTTAAGGAATAGTCAGGGGTCTTTTAAAATGTTGAGCTGTGTATGTGGGGTGTATAATGATTTTGTGAAGGTGATAAATGGGGCTCTGTAGGAGATACCTATGTGCTGAACAAAGGCAGGATTGTGGTTTCTCAAGTTACATCCTCAAGGCAGATCTTGTGTGACAGAGGCAGAAAAGACTTGTTCTTTCTATCTCTTGTTTCCTTCAAGGTTCCTTTGCAGTGATTTATTCCCAGTTCTCTTCCTGCCTAAGGGTCACCAGGGACCAGGATGTAAAATTCGGCGAGTGAGAGCAACATACGGCTCATCGCCAGCGGTTACAGCACTGAAGCAGACTTGTGTTTAACACACCTTTGAGAAGTTGCTAATATTTAAATTTTCTGCTCCCACTTGTCCTTCAAGTTGGGTAGAGGTGTGGGGCTCTGTGTCTAAGCATTGGCTCATTGCTAGGTTTTTGTCAAGGACGCGTAAGGGCAGCACTGCCCCCACTCTGGCTGTGAGCTGCGCTTTGTGGCTTTGCCAGGTTCTTGTGAGGAATTCACATAAGCTCTGGTTTTCTCCCTCCTTTCCCACGTTCTGCAAATGAGAAAGTGTGGAGAGAGTCAGCGACTCTGTTTTGGAAGCCGTTCTGATTTATTAAAGTCTGCAGTTTCTCTCCAGGGTTTCTGGTAGTAGGCTTACTGGTGTGTTGTGGTGGTGATAAAATTGTCCACTCCTTCTCTCCGTCTCTCCCACACTAGTGTCTCTGGGCAGCAGCTGTAGCCCCTACCATGAGGTGATGCGCCGGCAGCGGGCCGCATCTGAGGGTGCGGGGGGACCGCGGCTACACCTCAATCTGAAGGAGCCTTACTTTGCTGAGGGCCAAACCCTGCTCCAGCACAGGACCTCCTCCTCTTCTTCGAAACTGGGCAGCCTGGTAGGTCCTCACACTACCCTGATGACACTTTGACATTTGCATTATACTGTTTACCGAAATACAAGACAGAGTGACAGTCACATTATATCCTCTTTACTCAAATGCAAGGCAGTTTTACATTTACGTTAATACAGATGAAAATTTCACGTTAACTTAAATGCCTGTTTACTCACTTGAAAGTTGCACTTTTGCATTCACATTATACCCTTCTTATTGAAACGCAAGTTGTGCTTTGACTTGTGCTGTGAATGAGCTGACACTTACGTAATGCAGCTTACACTTCTACATTTCACACATTTATCCTGCCATTTATGTAATAAAAAAAAAAAAAAAAAAAAAAGATCAGATAAATTCTTTGATCAAGGGTTCAGTAAATGTCCCCCCTCTGGACAAGAGCAGGCAACTGCTTGGTCACAGGTTCACTTCCTTGAACTCCAAGTCGTCCAAGGCCCCACCCAGTCTAAATGGATTAGTCTGCCGCAGTCCACGGTGGGGATTATGTCCCTGCTGGGGGGTAAGATAATCCTCTCAAGGCTGCTCTAGGTCAGTGCAGCAGCCTTTTGTTCCGTCTCTGAGCGCATGGGGCTTTCCAGACGGGTCCTCCCCACCTTGTGTTAGGCTGTGCGTCTTGGAGTTCCAACTTCCCTGGATGCAGGTGCAAGGCTGTTCTTACAAAGCGCTTTGGCCATGAAGTTGGTGCACTTACGAAGCATCTGAGGAAGCAAACATACAAAGGGATTCAGTGTGTTTATCAGTTTATGCCAGAATTTTTTTAAGGAGTTGAACTTGACACATTTGAAAGGGTGATGCTGTTTCATCCTTCAACAGGCTCCTTTTTTTAATCCTTTAATTCATTTTTTTATTATTAAACGCTTATTGCATACCCAGCTGATAGCATAGCGATTAGAGCGTCTATCTTTGGACCCAAAGGTTGCAGGTTTGAGTCCCCCCTCTAGCTGTCATACCCTTGAGCAAGGTACTTACCCTAAATTGCTCCAGTAAAAACAGCCAGCTGTATAAATGGGTAAATAATTGTAAATAGCTTAACATTGTAATTTGCTTTGGAGAAAAGCTTCAGCCAAATGAATAAATGTAAGTGTAATGAATGCGAGCCCAGAGCCTCTCCCAGAAATACGGTGGAAGGCAGTGTGTACCCAGGACATGAAGCTAGTCCATCACAGGGCAGTCACACGTGTACTATGGGCAATTTAGAGTCAGCTGAAACACACATCTTTGGACTGTTGGAGGAAATCAGTGCTCTCGGAGTACCAGGAGGAAATATGAACTTCACACAGACTGAGCCAGATGCTGTGAGGTAACAGGGCTACCCGCTGCACCACCTTGCGGTTCCAGTTTTTAAAATATTCAGCTGAATTAGGTTTCTTGAAGAAATGTTGTTTTTCTTCCAAAATGGTATACACAACTTTCATTTTTAGTTGGGTATTTATGAAGCAATTTCAGACTTTCCGAAGAGTCGAGCCAGGGGCCAAATGTCAGTGGACAATGGAAATGCTGAATCAGAAGTCTTTACAGACCTGAGTTATAACTCGCCCCGAGTCGCTGGGCTGAATGCGGTGGGGCCGTTTTGCTTCACTGGCCTCAACCGTCATCTGAAGTAAGGCGTACCATGCAGGCCTCTGTTTGACACAAGCGGCCAAAGAAGTTAATGAGTCCATGATTCTCAAACCACTGGGCTTTAATCCCTTATCAGGGACATAAGCTTGAGTTGCAGCAAGCAGTCAGTTTGTGTATTAGCATAATACCAAAGGCACTCTGTCATGGAATATAAGCTCATAAGCCCACTGATATATAATTTATAAGTTATAATTGCCTGCTGCTCGCTCGTGTAATACGTTTGAGTTTCCGATATTAGAATATGCCTCACTTCTTTGAAATTTCATTTTACTAATTTTTTTCCCCACCCAGTGTTGTTGTGCTCAGTTACCTAGTACTTATGTTTTCCCTTAAAATCATGATACCCATGCCAGCTTGTGTTGAGTGTGCAAAGGTGTGCACCTCTGCTGAAGTGTGTGTTTTGAGCAGTCTGCTTCTTTCCACCAAATGGAACTGCAGCCCTTTAGAAAATCAGTCCGCTGTTGGTAACATGCTGTCTAACAAGGGAGGGAACCTCACTTACCACAAGCCTCCTCTCTCCACAGATGGCTGTTGCAGCAGCATGATGGCTGTTCTGAGTCCGATCTCTGCAGTGGAACTGTTGGGGAGTTAGGTGTTGAGTTGTAGGTGAATGTGTGTGTGAAACAGGTGCCAGTTTAAGAGGGGAGAACAAGACCAGGCCGGATCAGATGAAAGATATTAAGAGCATGCTGAGAAAGCCCTTCTCAGATTGTACACGGAAGCACTGAACTAGTTCAAATGGGTGCTCCCAGTTTCACCGACAAATGAAATGTGAAGGATAAAGTTTCCATTTTAAAAAGAAATTGACTGCTAAGCAAATTATTTCAAACATTGTACAAATCTTAAAATGTTTTTTTTTTCCCTCTGTTATGCCACTGGGTATTGTAATAAAGCACCTTTCCAAATCTACTTTCCCATTTCCACTTTGGTGCATCAGTGTTAAGTGACGCCATCTGTCACTGAGCTCATAGCCTAGCAGAACAACAAGGTCCTTTGGAGGATTAGAACAGGGACCTATTAGTCCAATTCCTTAATCGCTATGCTGCCTACTGCTTGTTGACTTAATGGTTCAGGAGCAGGAGCCTGTGATGCTTACATGGTAAATGTGAACGGGACCGGAGTCAGTACTGACAGCAGAACTCGAACCGATACTGACATCTGGACCAGTGGGACCACTCAGATGATCTCCAGTATGACATTCATGGTTGCTAAGGCACGGTGTGTCAATGTACTTGCTCTTAGAAGGGAAGCATGCACCCCCTAAGGAGGTGCTCTACAGGAGTGGGACTAGGTGACAGTTCTGCCCCCCTTCTGGGCAGCAGCTACTCCAGGACTGTCATCAGAACCAGGCCAGATTGGCTCATTATCAGCAGAATGAGTGGCAGCTGGTGTTGGACATTGTGATTCAGTGTGGAACGGAGAAGGGCAACAAGGGATAATAGATAATAATAATACCACTTCAGAGCTGTACCCCAGGAGCCTATCATTTCTGACTGACAGAAGAATGTGTAGTTTTGAAACATCATTATTTCAATAATTTTGAATCCAGCGTGTTTGAGTGAAATTCTGCTGTTTAATATTCATTGTAACGCAGATCTGCCAGCACTTGTTTTCTTGTTAATGTTTGTCTGCTATCCTCTGCTTTCTTTGTTATGTTCTTATCCCAAATATCAGCATTCAGTCAAATGTCACCACTGACATGGAGTTTTTTAGAAACAACACTGTGGTTACTGTCACAGAGTTCATTTCTCTCTTCCACATTAGTTGTTTTTGTGTACTGTAAGTGCTGAAGGTCAACATTGGGAAAACAGGATTGCAGACTCCTGCCTAACCGTCTGTCTAAATTTGTGAAATATGAGTGTATGAGGCCTCATCTCAGTTCGTCTTGGCTTTAAAATGAAGATGCAGGCAGCAGCATTTACAGATTCCTTCAAGAAGGTATTGATCAGCCCCCTAATTACACCCTTGATCAAAGCGTAGAGTTCTGTCAGCCTGTGACCTGAGGCTTGTATTTCAGTTCCTCTTGGGCTTGTTCTGGTAAAGAATTATAGCGGCACTGGTGTAGCTTGAAATTGTTTTTCTTCTTTCTGCATTCTTTTGTGACCATACCTACCAGACATAGCAACTAAAGCAACTGTTTATGATAGCCAAATGAATACATCTAAATGTTGACACTTTCCTCCAAAGCAACTTACAATGTTAAGGTTACAATTATTGCAAATTTACAGTTATTTACCCATTTATGCAGCTGAGTAATTTTACTGGAGCAATTTAGGATAAGGACTTTGCTCAAGAATATGACAGCTACAGGGGGGGACTCAAACCTGCAACCTTTGTGTCCAAAGGCCCTACCTCTAACCACTATGCTACCAGCTGTCCCTGGATAAAGTTTAAACTATAAATGTTATAATTGCCCATTTAGATTAAAATGTTACCTTAACAAAGAAGGAACAAAATGTGTTGTTCCATTTCTTTGTGCATACCATCCTTCCCAATGTGTCACTCTAAAGGGCTTAAAAGATTTATGAAATTAACAGTATTACTAGTGACAGTGGTTCATAGTTAACAAGTGTGTTGAGGGCTAGAGGGGTCCAAAGGTAAGAAAGGAGGGAAGAACAATCTCTGGGGGTCCGAGGACGATGGTTTGTGCAGTCATTGAGGACTCCTGCGGAGCAATTTCTACAGCGGTCAGGCACTCGGCTGGACTTCCTCCATCTTATCAGGGTTATGGTGTGATTTTCTGTGGGTCAGGTGCACAAGATGAGGGTGTGTAGGTCTCATTCTGAAGAAAACCTGGGTTTACTATAGCTGCGAAGAGCTGAAATATATGGTTATTGTACATAATGTCAGAGAGCAGCATGGATAGTAGTATCAACAGCTATACTTGAGGTGTGCAAGAAAAGCAGGGGCCCTGAAGACTGCATTTGAATTTGCTTGTGGTCTTCTCCACACTTTAGGGGCCCTGTAACTGAAACATTTACTATAAACAGTTGATTGATGTATTATAGGAATTATTTGAAAACCTCCAACCCACAGCAGATGAGCACCTTCTTGTTGTGGATGACCTGATGAGTTCAGATAAATAAGTAGGGGCTAAACCCTTCAGAGCTTAGTGAGTAATAAGCTTTTAAAGTCTGTCCTGAATTAATGAAAGGATGAATGAAGCAGTGGTCATCTGGTGTTGAACTCGCTTCGCTATACGTACGACCAACCTTTCCAGCTGTGCTGACACTGTCTGGAAGCGACTGGCGTCCATCATGTTGCTCCCTGTTGTCACAGCCAGTGGAACGCATTATTAGGCGCTTGGCTGAGAGCCGTCTGCTGCTGGGGGCTCTTATAGTCGTCATCATGAGACTATAACTAAGCGTGCAAAAGACCCCAACCAAGCCGGGAAAGCCTTAGCAGGTGACCCACGGTTCAGAAATGAGCTGTGGACCAGAGCTTTGTAGAAGCTGCTGTCAGGTGAGAGGGCAAAACAGTTTTTTTTTTAAAAAAAAAATCTAAAACATGACCTGTTTTCCACCATCTCAAGAGGTAGGAATGAAGTCTTTTCTTGCTGTTATGGGATGCCCTCCTCAGACTTGACAGTGAGCGACGCTCCTGTCACTTCCTGGACTGTATCAAATGAAATCTGTAAAGCCTGCTTTAAAACCCCCGGAGTGCTTTCTATCTAAATGACACATGAGACCCTGGTATATTTGTCATGCGGTGCTTTAAGTAAGACCTTTATCAATTGATTATTTACTGAGACTGGCGGCCCATTTATAATTGATATTCTTGGCAGATCTTCCCAGGCGAACTTGCATGGATTACTTTTTGTACCCATTTATATAGCTAGATATTTCCTAAATAATAAACCTAACACTCTTTCTTATCTGGGTCCCTCCACGATGCTGGAATAATGAACTGTTATTGACAGCAGATGTGTAGAATATGGATGCGTAGACTTAGGGCTCCCATCCTGTCCACTGTAGGACAGCAGCAGAAATAACACACTCAAATATTTTGTTTATATGCCCGGTCCGTTAACTGTTAAACTCAATAACCATTTTTATGTCGGATGTTAAAGCTAATGCTGGTTTTCAACGGGTCTGTTAAGAGTGGGGCGTCAATACTTTTGGCGGTTTTTCAGCTGAACAATTCAGCCGGTTTCCTTGTTGCAATCCTTGTTTTTCCATTATCCTTTTTCCTCAGTTAGAGACCGGTTTATTTTCTCTTATCCTCTCTTTAAACGCAATAAGGTTATTATATATGATGTACTATTTTCTGCTTTGCGGAGTACAGTCAGATTAGTTGGTATTTTCACACTGTTCTGCAAGCAATTCATTGTTGGCCTGGAGCCTGAAAAAGACTTGCTGTTACAGCCGCAATACCAGGCTTTTTTGGTGGGTTCTTCTCCATTTAAAGACAAGTTATCCATTAATATAATTTGCAATTCTTCAAAATGGACCCCTTAACACAGAATAAACTGTGCTCTCCTAAGAAATTCATTCAAGCTGTTTGTCTACCAGATTGTGTTTGGTTAAAATACAAAATGGGGTGAATCGGACATTTTATGGATTTCAAGGAAGTAAATGTAACCGCAGATCAGAAATAATAGCCCAGTATTGCCAGAATTCATCATTGTCATTATTAAATTCTGTTTTACTAGGGAGTCACAGTAATATTATAGAGCTTTTTCCAAGTCAAACCAATTCAGCACAGTTGGAGACAGAAGACTGTAGAATTTTATGGTCAAAATGTAGCTTCCATAGAGCAGAAGACTATTATTTAAAAAAAAAATATATATATATATACACACAAACATTTGCACTTCATTTTTACAATTTAAGGCATCTGAAGCACTCCGCAAAGACATTTAATAGGGCATCAGTTAATTTTTAATTATCTCAGTGCAGATGTTTCTCTTCAAAATGAAACCATTTGACCCATTTTTATAGCTGGATATTTTACTGTAACAATCAGGTGGTGTGACCCCCTTGATGGTACAACAGCAGCGCCCCTCCTCGGCCTTAAACTGGTAACTTTCAGGCCCTTGTCCTTAACCACGGTGCTGTCGGCTGTCCCAGAGCAGGCCCTTCACATGAAAAAGCTACCAGTTCAAGTGTCTTGAGCCAAGGTATTTAGACTGAAATCTTTTAAAATTAATTCACTAAAATTGCTGCCAAATAAATGTTAACAGAGTTATATTGAAGCAGAAACCAACATCTCCACTTTTGGTTTTTATCTAAAGACCAGCTGTTCAGTTGTTGGTCTTATCAGTTCTTGAGTAAAATGTCAAGCTGTCATTTGAGTAAGCTGAAAGGAAGAAGTCCTTGAAAGGTAACTTGGGTGATTTCCCAACATCTCCAGGAATGCCTGTTCACTTGAAATAAACATTATTGCCTGAAGCAAGGTAATTAATAATTCAGATATGAGCATATGTCTAAATAATATGGGGTACAGCTGCTCACTCGTGCAGCATAAAGGAAACAGAAAATGGAAATGGAACAGCAGGTTGTGTGTGTGTGTGTGTGTGTGTGCGTGTGTGCGCGCGCACGTGTGTCTGCATGTGCATACCTGAGTTCAGCCCATAACAGCTACAGCATAAACAGATTGAGGCTCAATCTGCATAAGTCAAAGTCAGGAGATATGTCCCACATTTACATGAGGGCTATTTCCACAGGGCATCACTGATTGAAGATGCGTTCTGGGTGACACTGGTTCCTTGTGTAGAAAAGTTAGGAATTTTCAAAGGATCTGTGTTTTTCCATTTTATTTTTTATTTTTAATAGATTTCCTTCAGTTAGCTTTTTCCAAAAAATTTCTTTAAAATGTTGCGGAAGAAAAGTGAGACGCGTTTCCACATTCAGCCTATAGGTGTCAGTATAATCCATCCCAACAGGACAGCAGTGTGGGAATTTAATTCTCCCCAATTTTGTTTTTTTGCAGTTCTGTGTCTCGTGTTTTTTGTTGCTGATCAATATTATTATTAACATCGAACATGTTCATCAGATGAACTGGTCTGCAGTTGGTACAAAATAGGAGTTTGACAGATTTTTTGCTATTTTATATAATCTTATATTCGATTGTAGTCTGAAGTTAAAAATAACAGAGCCCTACAACTGACTTTATTTAGCATTGTCCAAAAACTTAGCAAGTGCATAAACTCGGTGTACATCTGTAATATGTAGCTTTTTGTGATTGTGCCTTAGCAGTGTACATGACCTTGGTGTTACGATCAAAACGAATCACAAGCTTCTGTTCCCAGTTTTGTTCGTATGTTGAGGAGCGTGTAAATGTAGATAGTTTGAATAAGTCAGTGATGTGATGTGATGGGAGTGGTGGATTTTGCAACCGACAGGTGCTTTGTAAATGTTCTCCAGTGTGGCTCGCGTTCCTTCCTCTGGCGAGGTTACTGTCACCAGTCCCAACCACGAGAGAGGGCTTGGACTGAATTGCTTCCTTCCTTTCTTACAGTTAATGATGATACATTAATTTTGGATGCTTTTGGGTTTCTGATCACAGAGATTGGAGCAAATGACAGTGCTTGATTTATCCATCCGCTGTGGAACCACTTGTTTTGCATAAGCGCTTTGCAGTGCGGACAGTTATCGTTCTGAACGGTTTGTGAATGAAGATAAATTTATCCTGTCGTTACGTCTCGTGGGGTCCACCGTCTGAGTAGGAGTGCATACGAGCGGGCCCTCATGAGTCCCGTCCTCGTGCTTTCAGCGTGACAAGACGTGTCTTACCCTTGGTGCGGTGCCTTCCGTTAGACAATCAAGGCAGCAGCGCAAAGAAAATCCGCAAACAAAACGGCCTTCCCGACCGGGGCCCTTCAAAAGGAGTGCTTTACATAAACCATTAGGGTTTGAGGACATGTATTAATATTTGATCTTTGACAGTCTCAGATCACAGAGAATCAGCTCACGGAGGCACTGTGGCGAGCGGGACATCAGTCAGCTGCTATGTCCGGCATTTCAGACCATCCGATTGAAGAGGGAAGGCGGCCGGTCTGCATACGCTCCTTTTCACCTCTTCCTGGTGTGTGTTGTTTGTGGTCATGTGCCGCAAAGGGCCGGAGGAGATGTGGTATGATGGTTACTGGTAGCATAATGGTTAGAACTGTTGCCTTTGGACATAAAGGTCGCAGGTTCAAATCTCCCTCCGACTGTAGTATCCTTGAGTAAGGTACTTACCCTACATTGCTCTAGTAAAAATTACCCAGCTGTATAAATGGGTAAATATTTGTAGGCAGGTTAACTTTCTAAGTCGCTTTGGAGAAAAGTGTCAGCTAAAAGAATAAATGAAAATATGGGGTGCAACTTTTGTGCTTTCATATATTCATTGTATTGAAAAGTGCGGGGGTTCGGTGTATTTTGTATTTTCTGTCCTGCTGCTGTCCATCCAGACCCAGAGGAGAGCTCTGCATGACTGCAGGTTGGTCTTCTGTGCTGGTATATGGGGTGGGTGGATGTTGGTCCTCACAATATAACAGAGTGCAAATGTCTCCATGTAGACCAGGCTTTTATCATTTTTATGTTATTTATTTATATTCTCTAAGTTATTTATTTATTTTGAATTCACGCTCCCTGCAGTGCTGCCACATCTGTTGTTTTATGATGGGGGCTGTTAATGCCCCTCACCATCTGATGGTGGCGCCGGAACTGGCCAGTTGTGCTGGGGTCTCGCAGACGGCTCTTTATGGCTAATGAGGTGTCGAGGAGTTCTCAGGCTCCCTTAATGTTGTATTCCGCCACGCCAGGCGGGATTCTGGGTTCGAGTCTTGAGAGTAGAGCAGAGAATAACAGATGTCATGGGTGTTGGGGTATGAAAAAACCCAGAACTTGAAGGTTGGTAGAAGAGCATAGTCTAGCAAGGAGCTTTGAATGCTCTTAGAAGGGAGAAGGCTGAAGTTTTGCGAGATGAGCAGGTAATTGGCCATGGCTGAGCATATGTTGCCTGAGGGGTGGGGAGAGAGGGCCTCAGTCATCAGACGATCAGGCAGCCCAACGTTGATTGATGGCCTTGGCGGAGGCCAGGCCATCCCCAGGCAGGTGAGTGGCGTGGTGTCAGCATAATAGACGAGCCACTCCACTGTCTTGGCGGCGTTCCTGCCGAGCTACCCGGCGCGTTGGCATCCCGCCCGATTCACGAGAATAGCTACCGATGATCAGCGATCAAGTGCTTTTTTTTTTTTTTTTTTATAGAAGGCCACATTTGACAGCTATCCAGGTGTTACATTTGGTTGCACCTAGTGAAGCTGCATCGCATTCTTACTCCTCCGTAATTAGTTTCATCCTCTCCCCTGCACATCCCTATCAGCTCAAGGTTGACGCCTCCAGTCCTCAGCACATTGGCTTCTAAAGTGTAATTCTTCAAGCTCAATGCATTTGTCCCCCCCGTTTGCATTATTTACAATGCATTTACATTTCTTAGATTAGCTGCGCTGTTCTCCAGTGCAGCTGGGATATCTTACCATTTAGCCTAAGTTCTTTAATTCCGTACATTTGGATATAGAACACAGTAGCTGCTCAGTGCTTGGGGGCACAGGTGCAGGTTCCTTCCAGTAATTTGAACCAGTGTCCTTTTAGTACCAGGTTAGCTGGCAACGAGCGAGAACCCGTTGGAACGGTGGCTCAGGGTTTTTGGCCAGCTGGCTAGTTCCATGGACACCGAGCCGCCGCTATGAGCGCCTTACTTCGCCGTCTTTGACCTGGAGAAGGAGTTATGAATAAGAACCAGCCCGAAGGCACCCTCAGCACTGGGACCGCAGTCACGCGGTGATCGAACATATTTCGGTCACAAATCGTCGGGAGCCGCGCTCTCGGGTTGTGTCCCAACATCGCGGTGTCGCATTGATTTGTACGGAGCAGCGGAATAATGAGCGCTTCGTACTCCATCGTAATCCCTGTGCCTTTTAAAGTCATCTCCCCGTGCACATGCTTTATGCCCTCTTTATGAGCGGGCCCTTCGGCGTGCTCGCTCTTGTTGTGCGGGGTTCAAATTCCCAAGTCGTACGCTCGCCTTCATGAATTTTAATCATTCGCTGTGCGGAAGGCGGCCTTGTTCCAGCTGCCTCGGCATCGAACGGCCTCATGTACACAGATGCACCATGGGAAATCTCAGTCCTCCGCCGTCCTGTTACATGGAAACAACTGCAGATGCGCTTCTCCGTGCAGCCAGACAGTGAATGAACTCATCGTACACACGTATTGACACTGTGCACTCTGATATCCTGGTGATTGCATTAGGGAATAATGTGATACAAGTCTGTTTACACTTTTAGTACAAAACTGTACATGTTAAAACCGCACATGCGAGTCCTAGATTTCAGTGGCATAATAACTTGTCAGATATTTACATTCATTCACTTAGCGGACTCTTTTCTCCAGAACGACTTACAGTGTTAATCTACCTGCAGTTATTTACCCATTTATACAGTTAGGTAATTTTACTGGAGCAATTTAGGGTAAGTAGCTTACTCAAGGGTATTACAACTGGAAGTGATATTCGCACCTGCAACTTTTGGGTCCAAAGGCAACTGTTCTAACCACTATGCTGCCAGCTGTCCTACATATTCAGGAATACCATAAAATAGTGTCAATAGTACTCAATGTAGTTATACTCAAGCTAGCTCGGGCATGTTCCCCGGGTTGCACCTGTTATACCTGTGGCAGGTGCGTAGATTTCCATACATATTCATGCATACTATCTGAAGCATAAGTGACTTGTCTTTTTCATGGTGGGCTGTAGTTCTTGGCAGCCACCAGATGGCAGCAGATGTCTTATAGAGGAACAAAAATGGCAAAATGAGGTATGAAGGGACTGAGATGGGACATGGTTGGGGTTGAAGAAGGTTGATCCGATTCTCCTTTCTTTAATATTTAAAATAAAGCTGATGGCTTTGTCTTTAAAGGAGTACGGTTTATCTGTCAAAGTTGTCCGTCTTCAGCCTCCCATGTGCAAGCCCAGCTGAGCACTAATGCAGGTTCTGTTTACTTTAGGTGAATTGCACATCTCTCCTCCAAGGTTTGGGCCCGGGAGATTGGACTGTTGTGGCCCACTTCGTGCTTCATGTGATACTGACAAACAGTCTTCTTGCCTTGGTTTGCAGCCCATTTGATATCCGATCGAAAAATGTTCTCCCCCTGAGGATCTCATCGTTTGTCTTCCTCCAGCAGAGTGACCTGCGCTGAGCCTGTGGCCGCATCCATCGCTCTGTCGTAGGAGCTGTGAGCTGTGATTTGTAAATGCTCCTCAAAATCAAGCATGCCTTTTAAAGAGATCCTCCTGTGTGTCTTTGAACAGCTGGTAGTGTAGTGGTTAGAGCTGCTGCCTTTTGACCCAAAGGTTACAGGTTTGAGTCTCACCTCCAAATGACCCACTTGTATAAATGGGTAAATAACTGTAAGTGGCTTAACACTGTAAGTCACTTTGGAGGCAAGTCAGCTAAATTAATAAATGTGAACTGTGCTCGTACCTTGGCACACGCAGAGCAGATACAACACTCTTGTCTGACCTTGTCATTGGGCGTACATGTGGCAAAGGCCTTTTTTTTTTTTTTTTTTTGTCCCTTTTTCCTGAGTTCGCCAAACTCCTGTTTTGTCGCTTCCCTCCCACTACTCTGGCTCCTGTCGGTGTGACAGCCAGGGTTGTAACCTTTTGTTTTAAGCTGAGTTTGCTGTAACCACATGCCTCTTGTCCACACTGTTCTGACCCCTTTTTGTGCGGAATGCCCACTGGAATAGCTTATTTTAACCCTGCGTTACTTGTTTCATAGAGGGCACACATTTTTGTGCCGTCCGTTTAGCCTCTGTTGGTGTGAGAGCCTTATTTCTGTCTTGTATTTGGAACTGAAGTCACGCTTCTGGAACTCTTCCTGTGTGTTTCTATTTTTTAAAAAAAGAAAAAGAAAAAAAGTGTGTCCTCTCATGTTTGACCCCAGTTTATACATCCTCGCTTCTCCCTTTCTGTCCTAAGGATGTCCTGAACAACCTGGGCTCCTCTGAGCTGGACGAGGATGACCTGATGTTGGATTTGGACCTGTCTGATGACCAACGCCAGCACCGTGGTAAGACCTGGAGGATGTTCTGGAGCTGAAATGATAGTGGTTTTAAAATTAGTTATCAGGGAGAAATGGGGTCAAGTTCTCACTGCAGTCAGTTATAGAAAAATACAGCACAATTTCATCATTTAAGGTCTCTTAAGGGTTTTATGAAGTGACATCAAGCTGAATCAATGAATAAAATGAATGAGTAACTGGCTCCAGGTTAATTGAAATGGAGTGAGCAGGTTTTCCATAATAGATAGCAACATCTGACATGTGAAACAGAATAGCTTTCAGAGTCCAGTTGTAACTTTTGAAGGTGCCGGTGTTTTATATGATGGAGGTGAGTAGTCTGAACAACATGCATGATCGCCCCCACTGCTTTCTAAAAGGTGCGGTCCAAATATTGACTCCAACATGAGTGACAGTCATTCCTGACAAGGTGGCTGAGCCGCTTGCAGTGTTCAATGAGGCAGAAACACATTTGTGAAAGTGTCCCACCATTTTAAATACCACTGTGACCTTAAGCTGAAATTAAACAAAGTAAATGAAAATGTTTGTGACCACAGTGTGTGACCATTACTGAAAATGAAAATATATAATTTTTTTTTTTTGGAAAAAGGCCTGATGCCACATTGTTCATTTGCCTTATTATCCATTTGGTTAGTACACTTCACCGGCTCCTGAAGTAGATTTTCAAGAATAAATAATTAAGAAAATTAGTCAGCTATTTATGAAGATCAGTTGCCAGTGTATTTAATTTGACCAGGTCACTAGCTGTTCAACATAAGTCACTCGAAGTTCAGGTAACCCTTAAAATATTTTGTATATTCCACTAACAAGGACACCGGTGTCTTTCCACAGCTTGCGCCATGTGTCGGGCACATTTCAATGGTTTATAAGTGGCCTGTTGCCGTATCACTTATTAGCCGAATTTGGTGTGACCAGTTTACTATCTTGTGTTTAAATGTTTATTCTCTGTTCTTAGGACGTAAATTTTTCCAGTGATTTCCCTGGTCTTTAAAAGGAGAAGTGCAAGAGTCCCAAAACAGTCATTATTAGTGCTTCTTTAAAATAATACGTACCTGAAGTGCCCCGTTTCACCCATGGTAAGAAGGCCCCCACCTCTCTAAAATGCTGTAATTGATAGTTATGTCCTCCACCTTCCACACAATCCAGCTCTGGGAGGATGACAGCTGAGCATAAGACAGAGGCAGATGCATCTCGTTCCCATCAAACAATATCCCTGCCGGTGCCGTCACAAATGTGATTTTCTTCACTCGGCGAACAGCACACTGCAATTTGTGTTTTGCACTCTAATGAACGCCATGAATATTCGATATGCGAGCCCGAGGCAGCCAGGTGAGGAAGACTACGGGCGGAGGGGCAGAGCACGTGCTGCCGCTTGCAGGCCGTTTAGTCGCACTTTAATTTAGAAGCGATACATGCGTGCGTTTGGCATGTACGTCGCGCCGTCTAATTGGAACGGGAAGGGAAGGGCCGCTCTCTCCGGGCTCTCGGTCATCCGTCGACCCGATTAGCTGATGATTATTATTCATTGGCTGTGGGCGGGAGCTGGTGGAGAATGCCAAGTGCTGTAACCCCCCTCCTCTACCCTTCGCCAGCTGCTTTGATAGCAGCCTCCGGTTGTCAGGCATCACAGTCCTGTGTAAGCGGAGCGAGTGGCTCATGGGAGAGAAAGCCCCCCTGGCGAGCGGTGTGCTGCGCTGCGCTGCGGCCACTGACGGGGGCTCCGTGGCATCACTCGTTCATTTGTTTACCCGCCCGTTTGGGTGCAGGGCATTCGTGTGGCTTCCTCCTCGTCTCCTCCGTCAGACGATATAGGTGAATAAGTTCCTGTCTCGTCTCCTAGCGACACTTTTTTGTTGCTTAAATTGTAAAGGCGAATGCAGTTGTATTGGTGGAATGGATTTTTTTTTTTTTTTCCCCCCCCTTTCCTCCCCACCCCCCCCAAAACTGCGTCAGGGATCAATTTGAGCCGGTTAAGTCAGGCTTTTCCCTCTCTATGTGAGCTGGCCTTTTGCTGTCTAGGAAACACTGTGAACAAAAAGCGACTCACTTTTTCAAAACACAAGGTAAAGGCCATGGGCTTCGAGGGATGAAAATATACTTAGAAGAATTAAGTTGTCTCAACTTCCCAGCTTCTATATTTCCACAAAGACGTGTTCTTCCCCTTGCAATTGAATCTGTCAGTCTGGTCTAGTCAGTCTGTCTTTTTTCTTTGTTTTTTGGCACAAGTTGCTGCGGTACAGCATATCTAGCAAACATATTCGAGCCACTGAGCAATATCCCTGTAAAAGGGTTCGCGCCCCAAGCTGCGACGTTGGTGACGTGTCTGAAATTGTACGAATCCTGCAGTTTCGGAATGGATTGGATTTTTCGACGCCAATGGTATGACCATGTCTGCGGGATTTTGCTGCGCTTATCCGCGTTCCCCTTCCGGTCACTTCGGAGAAGCGTCTCGAGCAGGCATGACAGCGCCGTCTGATTACGGACGAAACGGGGTCCACGATGGACGGCACTTGAGACCTGTCACTCAGCCACTCGCTCGACACCAAGCGGATGTTCAGTTGTTAGGACACAAAGCTTAAAGTGTCCTTAATGCATAAATTGTACTTTTGCTGAGATGTATGTCGCTTTGGACAAAAGTGTCTGCTAAATGAATGAATGAATGTAAATGTAAAGTGGACAGAAGGTGTCGTGGTGCTTCAACGTTCTGCTGTACGAATGAGTAAAATCTTGTTTTCCTGTGGATCAGGGCCTCAGCAGAGATGATGATGATGATATGGAAAGTTGAGGGCCGACTAAGGAACGTTGATGGCAGAGAAGCTGTCAAGCATCCTAGTGGTATAATGAAAAGAATAATTTTGGGCTGTTCATCTGGCAGCAGCAGCAACACATGTGTTTGTTACTTTTGGTTTGTCACAAAGCAGTGTCGCAGTCTAATCTTGTTGTCCAGCACAACAGCTCCCTGTCTGCAGAGTCCTTTCGTATCAAAAACAGGACGCTTCTCGGCGAATCCGAGGAAAAAGTGGAATAACGGTCCCCTTCTGACACGTACATCAAAAGGCCCGCTGGTTCCACATGTTCACGGTCGGAATGAGCCGGCCCTGCGGATCACTCTGTTTTATTTTGATCTTATCCTTAACCCGAACCTTCGCCATCCGCTTCAGCTTGTTGCACGAGGGTCTGTCAAACATCCCACACGTGCTGCTGGAGTGCTCGGAAGTGCAGCGCGACCGCGGTGAAAATAAGGACAGACCGCTTCCAGACCGTTCTTCCTGTGTGCAGCACCTCTTGTGAAAAGTGTTCCTCATTTATTAATCATGTTCCCTGCAGCTCTGTAAGTGCAGAATACTTTTACCGAAAGGGGTGACACGGTGCTCTGTGCAAATGTCTCCCCTTCTGTGTGAAAATGCTAAAACTGCTGGTTTGTTCTGCAGCGATCTGGAGGCCAGATGCGTCTTGTGGGACTGGACCACAAAGGTTTGCAGTTTTGATGGAGAACGGCTTTTATATTTAAGTGTTTTAACTTATCCAAAACTGAAAAATCTAAGGCTTTGCAAGACTCTCTGGCTTATTATGGTTTTATTTGCCTAGTAGTAATATTTATCTAGAGCAAGTAGATTTAAAAACTGTTTTTTTACGACAGAAGTGGTTTGCCGTTGCCTTCTCCTGCACATGTCTTTGGATTGCAAATGCAGGGAGAACATGCAAACATCACACACCTGAGGTTGTATCTGAGCTTATGTGCAATGAATGGTTCAGGAGCTGTGAGGTGCTGGCCATTTCTGCTGTGCTGCTGAACTGCTGTATACGTTGGCAGACGCTTGTCTCCAAAGCGTCATAGTTTACAGAGTAAACAAAAGTGCATTGCATATCAGGTAGTTTTAGATATACACAAGCAATTATTGTCGCACGTATTATAATACCGAATAGGAATTTACATTTATTCCTTTAGATGACTCTTTTTTTCCCAAAGCAACTTATGTTAGTCTACTTACAATTTACTGGAGCTTACTCAAGGCTACTATGACCGGAGATGGGGATCGAACCTAAAATCTTTGGGTGCAAAGGCAGCAGCTCTAAACACTACAATACCAGCTGTCCCGTAGAAATCTACGTAAAGTAATGGTGAAGGACTAATTTACAAAACTGTTAGGGGTTTGAGAGGGAAATGGGTCTGAAAGAGATGTTTTAAGACTCTTGTTGAGTGTTGGAGGAGATTCAGCAGTTCTGAGGGATTAGAGGGAGCTCATTCTGCCGTATCAGAGTCTGAGAACCAAGGAACTCTTAAGTATTGGATCCCTAGTGAGTGGGACAAACAGATGGCCGGAAGTGGAGGAGTGCAGCGGTCTTGCCTGGGTGTAGGGAAAGATCAGGTGTCATGGTATAACTGTCTATACGCGAAGTCTCCTCGGTAATTAATGTGGATTGCTGAAGTGTTTGCATTTCATCTGCTGGCTAAGTTAACGTTCAATTTGCATGATCGTTGAGAGGAAACTGGTAGTGTAGTGGTTAGTGCTGCTCTCTTTGGACCCAAATGTCACAGGTTCTAGCCTCAATTCCAGCTGTAGTACCCTTGAGCAATGTACTTACCCTTAAATTGCTCCAGTAGTAGAATTATCCAGCTGTATAAAGAGGTAAATAGTTGTAAGTCGCTTTGGAGAAAAGCATCGGCTAAATGAATAAATGTAAGTATTGTGGAATATCTGGATATCCTTCTGAAAGCTACATGATCGTGTCCGTGATATACTGCAACATTTTGACATCGAGTCCTTGCGCTATGTACGTGGTTGGTATTCGCAGTTTCTGCTGCACTGTCTCAACCTGTATGTTGAAGTGATCCAGTTCTGTTCATAAATCTAATTTAAAAAAAAAAAAAAAAACCCACATGTAACACGAGCCGTTGCCCTCCCTCCTGTCATTTTGCGTGCAGTGTCCCGAGAGGACTCTAGCCAGTCCCTGGCCTCCTGCCTGGCTCTTCTGAACTCACCCATGGAGCCCTCCGCTGACAAGATCCCCGGCAAAGAGTCCAAAGGATCCGAACCTCCGAGCAGGTAGGCACTCGCATCCAGCGGATGTGCCAGACTTGCTTTTCATCGAACGCCGCACTCCGCACAGACTGTCACTGCTCATAAAGTATAATTAGTGTTTTGAAGTGGCACAAATGTCCCATAAGCATTTGTTTGATAGGAACACGATTATATGAACTATAAACAGCGAACCAGCCTCTGAATCCAGAAATCTAGCTCTTATTTTTATTTTTTTTGTCTGTCTGCTCATGAGTGAGGAACAACATGGCGCTAAGTGTACCTGTTTATGACCTTTAGCAAATTTGCCTCGCAAATGGTTTGCTCAAAGAGCAGAATGCATTTTTTCCAGCCTTTCATCTGTTACCAGGCTATCAGGTCGTCTCCGCTTCGCGAGGTCTTTTTTTTTTTGTGCTGTCTCTAAGTCAGTGTTTGAAGGTGGTGTTTATATTTGGCCCCATAGCACTGCCGCTTGTGCTGCCATTCAGTTTCGAGCTCTTTTTTTTTTTTTTTTTTTTGTTTTTGCAAGCTTTTTATGTAAAGAAACTTCTGGCAGATACTTCATTTAAAGCTCGTTTTAGTTTAGCAGTCTGTTTAAAGACAGCTGTAATCTTCCTGCGCTGATGTGAACATCTCTCCAAAGGCCATAATTGCTTGTTTCTTATCGACATAATGAGTGTAATTCTTCTCACTTTTCAAATCTTTTCAAACACTGGAAACAGTCTATATCGCGAACGTGGCCACATATATAGGAAATGGGAGTCTTTTCAGTGGTTTATTATATCACACCGTGTTTACCCCCTCGATAAGGTCCAAAAAGTACCAATTTCAGACAGTGGCTAAACAGCCTGTTGTGTGGAACAATCGATTCTGAATCAAACGAGTGGCTCTCCATCAGTGAGAAGGATTATTACTGAAAATCTTTCATATTAAGCAAAGTGCATGTCTCCACAACTTGCTGCTTCTCTGACCTGGCTGTATGCAGCATAGTAATGATGTGTTGAAACCAACATTTAAAAATGTGAAATGTTGCGTTTAACTCGTGGTACATAACACTGTGAAAAATTATTGGCACTCCTGTGTTTTTTGTTTTTCCAGGCCATTTAGCTTCTTTTACACATTTAAGCCACCAGCTCTTCATTTGCGTTTGTTCATTTAGCTCACGTGTTTTTTCTCCGAACTGACTTACGGGGTTAATTTACCTACAATTATTTACCCATTCATACAGCTGAGTAACTTTACTGGAGTGATTTTAGGGTAAGTATCTTACTCAGTGGTACTACAGCTGGAGGTGGGATTCAAACCTGCAACCTTTGGGTACAAAGGCAGTAGTTCTAACCAGTACACCACCAACTGTTTTCTTTTGGATCAGAGCCTCAGCAGAGATGATGATGATGATGTTGTTGTTGTTGTTATTATTATTATTAATAATAATAAATAATAATAATAATTAGGAAAGTTGACAGCTGACTATGGAATGTTGACGGCTGAGAAGCTGTCAAGCATGGTGGTAGTATAATGAAAAGAATAATTTGGGCTGTTCGTTGGACAACAGTGGCAACACATGTTCTTTGAAGTGTGTTAGTGTGGTGGTGAGTCGGGAGGATGTTGGATGCCGGCGTCGTTACGGTCCAGGTTCTCGTCATGCTCACACTCCAGGTGGTTAAAGATTCAGCACGGCACAAGAAGAACGCGAGGCGAAATGGGAAGGTGTGACGTTTATGGACCAGGCTAGGGAACCGGGTCTGTAATTGTGTCGAGGGACAGAGGGAGCTTGTTTCGCCACATCGGGGCCAAGACTTTTGAGTTTAGGCCAGAGATGGATGAGCGCAGAGCATTCTTGCTGAGGTGTGGGGACCGATCAGATCTTTTACGTCTCTAATCACGGTTTGTTTATACTGCTGTGCAGTGTGCTTTGGTGCGCTTTCTTCCCAAAACATGTCAGACTTACTCTCAGCGGATGTTGAATAGCTTTCTCTGGTTTCCGCTCTAAGCGAATGGCACATTCCGATTGTATTCTTAAACTTATTTTGAGTTACTAAATGTATTATTCATTTTCTGAGGAGGATTAACCAGGACAGTGCATACATGATATGATTCCACAAGTGTCCTTTGTTCTGCAGTATTTTTCTTCAAAAGGTACAGTAAATGAATAAGTGGAGCCTGGCAGAACGGAGTTTGAATATTTTTCAAAGAACAATTATCCAGTCTCTGTTACTTATGTGTATTGAAATATATAATAATATACAGTATATAAGCTGCATCTTTTCTTGCAAATATATGTTGTAAACAAAATCAACTTTAAATATCAAACTTTTTCTTTCAATGAAAAACTTTCTCTCAAATACATTTTGCAGAAGTCACACGCAAATAAAAAAAAAAAAGAGCTAACGGAAGTCGAAATAAAAAATAATATAATATATATATTATAGAATGTGCATTTTTCATCAAAATGGGAGGAGCAGTAACAAACAACCATTCGAGCAAAAAAGTGCTTTGAAACATTCCTTGAACACTTCTCAAGTAATTTGTTGTCTTCATCTGTTCTCCTTGCCTCCCCCTTTTTCACACACTACTCTCGCAAATCTCAGCAGTTCAAAAGTTTTTATCAAATAAATGTCTGTAGACTTCACACACGGCATAAATAATGAATAGCCCACTGACCGCGGGTGCGAACTGCCCGTCGTGTTTCCTTGGTTACTGCAACTGCGTGCACGAGGAGAGTTGGCCGTTCGCTGAATGTGAATTGGGTACGTCGGTCAAGCCTGATAATCCATAAAACGATGAAATTTTATTGGATGCTGTGTTGTCGCAACACTGACAGATAAGCGCTTTGAAGAGAGGATTAAAACCTCCTAGTACTACTGCTGCTACTACAACTACGTCTACCAGAACTATTAAGCTTTCTCTACATGTAATTCAATATTAGCCAGAATTTTTCTTTTATTCGATGCCTTCCTGCAGTTTGGTGTGTGTTTTGCGGGTTCATTATTACAATACATTCACATTATGTAAAGAATCATTTTCAGTTCGTGTGGCTCTCATAACATGACTCTATTTGCAGGGGGTAAGTTAATTGCTGCATAGATGAGCTTCCAAGTGGCACAGTGGTTAGGGTTGCGCACAGACACAACTTTGTGATTGAAACACCTAGGGTCTGGGGTCCAGTTTTGCTCCTGTTGCAGTACCTGAGGTCAACGCACTTGCCCTGAACCGATACAGTAAAAATTACCCAGATGTATGAATGGATAAATAATTGTCAGTAAATTGTGAATTTCCCTCTAGTGAGGTGTTAACTAAATGAGTCAGTACTTTTTTTTAAGTGGAAAAGGACCACATTTCCGTCCACCCATTGATCTGCTAAACTTGTGCGCTAAGTGAAAAGGGATAAGGGGTTACCGGATCTCTGTCGCGTTTGTTCCCCAAACGGAGGAAGCGGTGACGTGGCACGGCACACTGTTCTCTCCCGTGCTGTCCGTACTCGCCCGTCTGGGTTCCGTAACGGCACACGCTTGTGATTGGCAAGGATTTATTCATCTTTATTACTGTCTCGGCTTATGCTCTTTAGGCAGCCGTAATTCATTTTGCCATGTGTAATTATTTAGGGCTTGCGCATTTTTCTCAAAATGGAAGGCATTATGAAAGCCGGTTGCTTTGAGCATAAGTAATAATTTTCTGTTCATGTTCTGAAATAATGAGACCCATAAAATATAAGATAATTGGGTTTTTTGGGGAATTTGTGAAGTTTATCACTTTTAGGGCACCCGGAAAGGGAGAGTGGGGAGACGAGAGAGGCCGTATCGAGTCTTCTCACTACTGCGCAGTCATCGCTGCTCCTGTTGCTTGTGTGTCATGTCTGGTCATCCATCTGCTTATGATTGGACCAGAGGACTGGAGTGTTGACTGCTCGTCCTGTCAGAGTGAAGACACGTCCCATAGGAAGGACCTTGGCTGTCCATGCGGACCCTTCCATGCGGATCCCGATGGTTGATGCTCACTTAAGGTTGGCAGTTATCAGCCAGACTTGGTGGCTTAATCACATTGCAGTGATTTACTACATTATTGCATTATTTTCTGAATAAGTCACTTCTTTTTTGAGTTACAGGGGTTGTGGTTTTCCGCGTTGCAGCTGGATGCTTACTGAGCTTGTCCAGTTTATATGCCTCGTTTTCTCGTTCATCTGGATTTCCTCCTCCTGGGATGTGAACTGGCAAACACTTGATAACAGTGCGCCTCCTTACCTCATGTGCTGCCCCAAAGGGCATAGCATAGTGAGTCACCTCATTCAGGGTCAGTTTAACTCAGGTTTGCTTGGTGAAGCTTTTATTCACGCCCCATGAGATGATATTTGTTTCTGCTGCTATAAATTTCTGAACTTTGGAGTTTTGCTCAGTAAAGATACTGAGGCTGACCTGGAGCTCCTCAGATTGTGGCTTTAATTAAACCTGTGTATGTTTTGATTAGTGCCCTACATTTCATACCTGTATGTGTGCGTGTTTTGTGTATTTTTTCCATGTTATGCATGTGTGTTGGGTATTGTGCTCACATGTCATGCGTGCTGGACCATGGACAATTTTTTCCTTTCGTGATCTAAAATTCAAATACCTGCATGCAGTGTTTTTCTGTGTACTTCTTAAATATATACATAGTTATATTTTTTTTATATAACTCAGCATTGAAGGCCTCGTGGGATTTTTTTTCCCCCTCAGTAAGCAGAACCAATAACTTGTGGCTAAATTATTAATTTGCGAATTTGACTGTCTTAAGGCATAAAATACTTAAAAGGACAGCCCAGGTTTGTTTGACTAGGGTTACACATCAGACAGTTTGGTCATTATGGAGCTACATCTCATTAAAATAATGCAGAATGCCATCGAGCCCCTGAGGCCACCTTGTCTGGCAGTCACTAGTGTTTCGCTGCCAGAGCAGCGCAGACAGCTGCGTAACATGGTGGGCTGCGGGTCCTCAATAAGTGCGTGTCGCCAAACAAATTAAACTGTTTCTAATTCCCATCCAATAAACAATTATTGTTTGCAGTGGAGGGGGAAAAAAAAAAAATCTTGAAATGTTTGGTCAGGCGTTTTTAATTAGGCCAGCATCTCATCTTTCTGCTTCATGTATTTATGTCTGTTTGAGTGTCTGGCTGCGTATTTTGTTGTTTATTTCAGTTGAACATGCATTTAGATTCTTGTGCTTTGCTGAACATCTGACAATTGATTTTTTTTTTTTTTTCTTCTGTTGCATTCTCATTTACAACACGGCATAGGTTTAAATTTGGTGCCATTTGACTCTTCTCATCAACTTGCTGCCCTGCAACATTGAGGACATATGATGCAAGCCTTTCACTGGGGTTTCAGCCAACCTGACAGCGCAGCTAACAGCTCTCTATCCATCAACCGCAGCAGCCAGCGACCTGTAGTGCACCCAGCATGCTGCTAGGAGGCGCTTATCACACCCCAGCTCACACAACACCCCCCCCAGGATGTGTGTTACTGAACTTCCAGTCACAATCTGCACATGGTATTCCTCAGACTGGAACATTGATGCACTGGAAGAACACCTTCGCTGGCTGTGTCTTTACAGACCTTTTTCAAGGGTTATTTCTAGTTTATCCAGTTGCCGTGGTGACATTTACTAATCAGGACACTTTTATGCCCTGTTTTCCTAATAGCTCCCGGTAAGTTGTCATTTCCTCCATCTAGACCTATTCAGGAAAATTATTGTCATTTTCGGGGGACGTCAGCAGTGCTTCGCTGGGGGTGTGGTGCTGTGTGATCTGCTGAAGACTGCAGATCCACGACGTTGTTTTTACATGGAAGTTACGCTACTTGCACTCGGTGTAACATCATGCTCTGAGCATTGTTAGGAGAAGACAGAGCTGTCATTAGACCTGGTGCCTTGCAGTCTAAAAGTATTCAGTTCAAATCCCATTCCTGTTGTAGCACTGTGATCAAAGTATTTGCCCTCAGTTGAGACAGCAAGGGTACCCTGCAGTTTAAATGGGGAGATAATTATAAAGTTAGTTATCTAACATTATAAGTCACCTTGAACAAAGGAGCTGGCTAAAAAAGTTAATTCCATAATGGCAGCCAGATTATTAATGGGCACAAGTGTTTAACTCAGTATTTCTAAAGTATTCATTCCCTGGGTGCACCATTTTGTCTCCATGATTTGCCCACATGTAGAAATTCAGCACTTTTATTGTGGATATATTTGCGTGTTGCTCAGGAGAGCAGCCCTCAGAGAGGGCAGCACGGAGATAAGTTGAACAATTAAGAAGCCAACTTAGGCCCTATGTATTTTGTTCGTCAAAGTGCCAACTCATTATGCTCGTGTTTTGAATGCATAATGTGCATATTTTAAAGGAGGGACTTGGTGTGGCATAGGAATAGTCCCTTGTAGTGAGGAGTAAGTAATGTCTCAGGGTGTAAATGCCCCAGAAGGCAAAGATGACCTCCATCAGAGGTCTTTACTTCCTGATCCAGTTCTCTGAGTGTTATATTATTTGACTTGTTAATCAAATCAGAAAGCTGACAACTCCTAAAAGACTAAACATATAAAGTTTATATCTCCATCCTTCCATTAGTCTTATTTGCATGTATTCGTAAAGAAGATGCTTTTGTTCAAAGTGACATCCATCTCCAGGTAAAATACCTAAAAGTGCATTGCACAAATAGAATGGGAATGTTTTTCCTCAGTACTCTTACTTTCTCATTTTATGTAGATATTTATAAATATTCTGGGGTAGGAAGTAATGTAGCAAATAAGGATGTGAACTTGTAACCTGAAGGTTGATGGTTCGATCCCCATTGCTGTTCTAATACCCTTCACCACGGTACTTACTTGACTTGCTGCAGTGTAAATTAGTCAGGTACAGTAAATCACTTAATAGATAACCATCTCGTAACAAGTTCAAAATTTTTTTTTTTTTTTTTGTTTTCAGGTTACCTTACCAGTATTAATAGTACTGTGCTTGTGACATGAACACTCATGGCCTTATGGGTAATGTAGTGCCAAAGGGCTGCTGTTTTCTCTCACTTCCATCTGCCAGAGGTGCAAAAGCAGCCACCTTAGATGTGTTGCTATTTTAAGGCCAGTGTTTATTCCTGTGGTAACCACAAAGGTGTGTTTTATGGTTCTTGGTTGCGTGGCATTGTGTCTTTGTGCGGTGCGCACTCATCTGTAGGACGCTGTAATGCTGAACAGCTGTTTGGGCTCTGTCGCCTCTCTGCTTTGTTCTGCCTTTTTGAGGAACAGTAATTTTGGTTGTCAATGGTGAGAGAACTCATAGTCTACACACAGGCACAGATGGGCACTCCATCTGGCTCTTGCAACACTGGAAAGGTGATGGGGCCGAGCTACACCGCAGCACGGTGTTTTTACACCGCTGCTGCCTGGGAATGAGTACAGAAGAACACGTAGAGTTTTCAAACAGGCGAGGTCTGTAGTTCTGCTGGATGTATGCATTTCCTATCACTGAGAGCAGGATTCCCCAAAATCTATCCAGGAGAGCCCAGATCTATGTTGTCTTGAGCTGAGGGAATGGAGGGAACGCCGCTCTACATGTTTATTGAAGCAAGCAGTGTGACAAGGGTTTTGAAGGACAAAAGTTATGATGTAGCTGAAAAAACCAAAGGTGACTTCTATTATAATCTGAATCATGTCAAATGGGCGGAGCTTTGATTTAAGGAGTAGCCCTATGCTATGGTGTGTTCTACGAATTCTGTAGAATGGGTGAAGCAACCATGTAGAGTGATGCTGAAACCGAGGAACCCCATTCTACTTGTTTATTGAAGTATTCAGGATGAGTTGGGTTTTCATGTGTAAAGTGTTGCAAAAGTTAAGGAAACAAATACTAAAACCGATGGGACACTATTCTGTGTCATCTAAAACATGGAATGGGGGGAGCTCCACTCTGGACAGCAATGAGGAAGTTGCACAACAGTCTTCTGTTTCATGTACCTTGAAATGCTTTCAGATTCTGTGGCATCTAAGATATTTTTGGAGTGAAAGGGTTTGTCCTGTTTCAGGAAACCTGCAGTTAAAGTTTTGTTTGGGGACAGCTGGTATCAAAGTGGTTAGAGTTACTGCCTTTGGATCCGAAGGTTGCAGGTTTGATCCCCGCTTCCAGCCGTAGTACCCTTGAGCAAGCCACTTAAAACTGCTCCATTTAAAATATATATAATATATATGAGTTATCCAGCTGTATAAATGGGTAAATAATTGTAAGCTTGTAACCTTAACATTGTACATCACTTTGGAGAAAAGCATCAGCTAAATGAATATATATCTATATGAATAAATGTTAAGTTCTTTTGAGTTTATACAGTTGTTCAATGTCTTCAGGTCAAGTTAGTCTGAGTAACTAAACAAGTCCCTGTTTGTTACCCTGGATCAGCAGTTCAGTTTATATCATTCGCACTGTTTAACTTGTGTCGATGTTTATGAGCCTCTCCAGGTCCTGAAAGATGGAGTCAGAGCTCTATTACCACAACGTACTTCAGCCTCAAAGCTCCTGGCTCCACGCAAGTGTTCAGAATACATTTAAAAACTGACATTGTGTCCACTGTCTGGAAAATGTGGAATAACAATCAAAGATGATGAAGAACGTTAAGGATGTAGGTTTTAATGTATTACATGAGTTGTGGGACAGCTTCAATGTCATATTTCCTTTGGCTGCTTCCCAGTCGTCCTCTCATGTGAAATGAAGGTGCCTGTCGTTCAGTCACCAGACCTTCATCGTTGAAGAGGGAGACCAAGGCCACCCCTTGATGTCAGGAACACAGGCACCAGGAGTTCTGTGCGCCACCCGCAGGCACACTCGCCATTCTGCTTTCTTCCCCAAGCTCAGCCAGTAGGTTCACTTTTTTGCTTCCCTCTCCACAGGGAAGTTAAGAAAGAATATGATGGAGAGACCGACGCAATGCAGACTGCGAAGTGCTAAAAGTCATTATGAGAACACACACTTGAAGCTGTGTGTAATTTATTTAAAAAATACCTCTAGTGGCACATAACATACCTGCTATGGAAAGTTTTACTGCCGCCTGTGGGCTGTGGGAATCAATAAGTTTCAAAGATAGTCTGAGATGTTCCCGCCTGTACCCTGGACCTGCATTGACGCTGGGAGCTTTTAAGGTGATTCTCTGTTAGTGTTTACCCACGGAAGTCGAGGCCACCAGACGTGCAACAGCGCTCAATGGCTTTGCCTTGCCTTCAAGGCCACCACTGAGCAAATCGATTTCTAGATAATTTATCATTTTTGAATATGAGAAAATCAACGGCTCTTTTCCCACAGTGTAATTTTTGGTTCATCACTGTTTAATATTGGGAGGCCTAGCATATGTAAAATGCATTTAAAAAATGCAGCAATTGTACTTTGATGTTATGTGGTAAACTGAATTAATGTTGCGCATGATTATGTGTTGCATTTATCTTTAATGCCATCATAAGATAAATGACAGTTAAGATTCAAAGAATTGTGGGCAGAATTAAATAAATATGTTCTGTGTGTGATATTTGTACACATTCAGCTGAATAAATTGATAAAGTGTTTACTTTTCGGGGGGTACTTTTACTGTGACAGATGTTTCCATTAAAGGATTACTGTAACAGATTTATAAATATTAATGAAAACCATTTCCCCTGCTGATTCTTAATAAATTTTGGTCCATTTTGGTGTCAAGAGATTTGATGAGATTGTGGACTAGAACTATGGAAAAAGGCTGATGGACCTTAGC
The DNA here is from genome assembly GCF_900964775.1 of Scleropages formosus. Lineage (NCBI taxonomy): Eukaryota > Metazoa > Chordata > Actinopteri > Osteoglossiformes > Osteoglossidae > Scleropages > Scleropages formosus. The sequence continues at coordinate 17,726,441 of NC_041822.1, forward strand.
TTTGAAGTAAATTCACAAGTGTACATTTTATTTTTATCAGATTATTTTCATATACGTTACAGACCCCTTGAGATATTCCATTCAGATACCTCATAAAAACATGTTATATATTTAATAATAGAAATTTAGGAATGGTAGCTACTTTCTTTGAAATTTGGTTGAAAAAGTTTGTATGACATTTCCATTAAGTTTACTACAGTAATATATTAGAAAGGTGACAATGTGGGTGGGAAATATATTCGCGTTTTTTTTCCCTTGAGCCTTTGACATCTTTATCCAAGATGACTCACAGTGTTAGGGTTAAATGCTAAGCTACTTAGTGATTTACCCATTTACATAGTTGGGGAATTTTTACTGTATCAGTTCAGGGTGGAGCAGGCTGATCAAGGACACTACAGAATGAGTGGGATTTGAACCTTGGTCCTTCGAGGGCCTGGCGACAGCTCTAACCACTACACTATTTGATTACTTTCAATTCATTCTAATTGAAATCATGTTTGTGGTTGCGCAGCTGAGCCGAAGGCATTGATGTCTTTCTGAATGACCACGTTCTTGTTAATCATGTCTAACACAAATCGTGTTGCGGATGGCGGCATCGTGTTTGTTTAGGTGAAGTGACAAGCAGTCACATTCTTCAGGCTGTTAGTTTTATAGTTATGAAACCAATGTTTCCTCATTTACATACTGTACAAGGTAAAACTCCGAGCAAAATAAATAATGATTTCACTTTATTTCACGGCAAATGCAGGCTTGCTAGATGAAGCTATTAACTTGTCATCAAGTCATTAGCATGTTCATTACTTAAATAAATCCCTTTATAATAAAAAAGCAGTTATGCATACAAGGTATGCCTGTCTTCGAAATGTTTTTCTTCAAAGATTGGTATTTCAGCATAAACATTTCTTTTTTTAAACAAAGCCTTATAGGCAATAATTCCTTCTTCATAAAGAGAGCTATTCTGTGAATGTGCCACTGTATTTTTTCAGTTTTTAACCAGCGATTGCTTAGAATACGCCATACTAAAGCATTACATGTGGCACTGCTATCGCCATCTGATCTGGTCAGAGGTCCAGCACTGTGGTGCAGAACCCAAGTGGGCACTAATGGGTCATTAGAAGTGGGTCATGCTGCATGCTGCCAGGCAGCCTTTATCTATTATGAATTAATGTATTGATAATTTATTGTTTGGGTGCAGAATAACCACCAGATTCTGTGCAGATTTGAATAAAGTTAAATTGTTACACTTTCTACTTAAATGATGAGTGTAAACATTCAAATGTTGGGACCCTCAGACCCTATGGCCATGATAGTTTCATCCATAATTTAGGGGAAGCGCAGAGTGTAGTGGTTAAGGATGGACTGGTAGCCAAAAGACTGCATAATTAAGTCCTAGGAAAGGGCCCTGATCAAAACATTTAACCTGAGTAACAGTCCTTTTAAGTCACAAATTTAAGAAGATGACAATTTTTCATTTTATTAGTTTGTTTTCAACTGTGTTTTCTTCTGTTATTAACCGTAGTAATAAAAGTTGGCAATTTACAAACAAATTGAATTAAGAATACACTTTCGGTCCTGATGGTGTTCATAAGTTGAGGGCCTTGTTTAGCTCTAATAATAATTTTAACAACGTCATTAAAACATGAAATAATTTAAACTAAAATGACAGAAAACATAGTCTCAATCCCATGAGGAAGTGCAATTGGTTCTTCATCTTGCCTCTTGATCATCAGAAATCATGAGCATCAGATAAGAGCTGTGATGAACACTGTGGCAGTAAGTTAATGCTATCCCATGTTTCTCTTCTGTTTGGGTGTATTTTTAATGGATTCCACAAAATAAATAAATGGAAAAAATGTGTTCGGCTTTAGAGATTTCTCAAACGTAGAACTACAGTATAAACTGTAAGTTGATTCAGATAAGGAAGCAGCTTTAGCTCACATGTGATCTGTTGTGGTACTTTGTATTCAGGGAGCACCACTGCCTATATATACTTGTACTGCGGCATTGACAGGAAAATGGAAGTTACAGGACCGGGGGCGGCCTTTTTAGCAGCCTTGATGCCTCACTCTGGAGGTGGTGGTAAATGGTACATCAGCTTTCAGCATCAAGTTGGCAATCGACATTCCTTAGGTTTGATCTTTTGTCTGAGAAATGTATGCGGCTTCATAGGGCTGCATGTGGGCATTGTTACGAATATACTTTTTTTTTTTTTTTTTTGAGATTTAAAAATGACCAACAGTAACCTCCCCTTTCTGGCCTGAATTAAATATTTACCAAGAACACCAGTTATATTAAGGAAAAAAAATAGCAGAAAAGTATATAAATTATGTTTCTGAAGAAATTTGTGTAAGCATTACATGCATCAGTATCTGAACCCACTAACTTTGGACTGAAAAATATTCATGCTCATTTGTGATAATTGAAGTATTGGTTTTTGTGTATTTTTCTTAAATTATTCAGTGAATTTCAGAACAGCTATATTTATGTATAATATTATAAAATAAGTCCAAACTGTAAAATTCCAAATGTTTTTCAAGACACGATTTCGCAGGCGATCACTTAATGTTCACTAAGTTAGTTATATTGCGACCATTTCCAAGTTAGCCGTAACTTATGTTAATTCTATTTTGGTTTGCCGGGGGACACAGTGACGCGGCAGGGTTTGGCCTCTGTCCGCTCTCTGGCGGGTCTTGGGTTCGAGTCCCGCTTGGGGTGCGTTGCAACGGACTGGCGTCCCGTCCTGGGTGTGTCCCCTCCCCCTCCAGCCTTGTGCCCTGTGTTGCCGGGTTAGGCTCCGGTTCGCCGCGACCCTGCTCGGGACAAGCGGTTTCAAACTGCCTGTGTGTGTCTGTGTCTATGTCTGTGTGTGTATTTTGGTTTGAGCGCACTTATAGGGACCCTTCTGAAGTCATGAGCCACCACTTTGAATAGAAGCTCTGAAAAAGTTCAAGTTGAAGCCACCAGCACTTCTCCAAGGCAACGTTTTGATTTAAACAGAAATTCATAGCGCTTAATTGTAAGTGAACTGAGACGGACCGCCAGTGCCGCTCAACAGGAATTTGTGGTGGGTGAATCTCATTGGCATATCCTTGAGAGAAGCTGCATGTGAGTAACGTGAATAAGCACAATTTATACCTCCGATTTCGATCGCAGCACGCCGCACATTTTCGTCCTGGCTGCCGCCTGGCTGTTGTTTTGCATGTAGCGGGATTCTCGATTCATTCGGCGGGCACGGAGAAACCGACGGCCTCGCTAATCCAATAACATGGCTCGTGTGCCTATTTCTGTATGAAATGTGTTATCATCGCCAATTACGACCGCAGAAAGCCCATTTTGATGTGTAAATGGGGTGCCATTTTGAAGTTGCGGTATTGATCTGTTTCCCTGCTCTTTGTTGCTTGTCTTTCTAGTGCGCTCTCAAGTCTCAGGGGCTGTTTTTCTCTCTCTCTCGTTTTTTCTCACACTCTTCATATCTCTCCATCGCAATCTATATATTTGTTATATGACCCAACAAACTACTTAACACACACAAACATTTTCTAAACCGCTTGTCCCATACGGGGTCACGGGGAACCGGAGCCTACCCGGCAACACAGGGCAAAAGGCCAGAGGGGGAGAGGACAGACCCAGGACGGGACGCCAGTCCGCCGCAAGGCACCCCAAGCGGGACTCGAACCCCAGACCCACCGGAGAGCAGGACCCGGTCCAACCCACTGCGCCACCGCACCCCCTCTACTTAACACATGAAGCATAAATTATGCAAATATGAAGTTCAAATGCTACAGCGGTATGGCGACAACACAGAATATAGCATGGAGACAATTTAGACGGTTCAGAGCGTAGGTATTTAATGAGAAACCTGTGAAATTTCTTGTGGCTGGGATTTTTTCACTAGGAGGGTACCAGCTGTCAGCTGCCTGTACACCAGCCTCCAGTACGCTTCTCTGCGTAAAGAGACGGGAAAAAAGTTCAGGATTCTTTAATCATGTTTTTTGTTAGTAAATGTCATCTGTAAATGTCAGTTGGTGGAGAGTTGGTTTTTCTCCCAAAATCTGGAAGGACAGAGAAGAGCCAGGAAACACTGGATTCGCAATTGGCAAAAATCTGTTTTCGTAGATGAATTAGTGTTTTTCCTGAAGGGCGATGTCGCTCTCTTTTCCCAGAGTTTCTGAATTTAGAAATCCTCGACCATGATGCATTTCAAAATGATGAACTTAATCAAAATCCGGAGCGTTGAATAAGAAACAGCCCTTGATTTGTTTTTCTTTAATTTTTTAAATCCTTGCAGCCGAGGAATATTAGTGACATAAATCACAGACATGAAAATACGATGCCCTGACAGTAATAAATTATAACCTCACACCGGGCAAGGAAAGCTCTGGGTATTTGTACATCCGGTTAATCATCTCTGACCCCTGTGATATCTTTGGGTGTCTGAGGAGATGTGCTGCATATTTTTCCTCTGCCTGATGAAGGTCATTATCATAAGGAGGCACGAGAAATAAAGATTAGAAATGGGGAAGAAAGGGCAGCATCTTTTAAAGAGTATATCATGGCTCCGCATGACTGGAATGCAAGTGTTTGACATTTTGTTCCCAATTATTGCACCTCTCTCAAGCTGCGGCTGATGTGGGAGATATGGCTGTAATCTCCTCTCCAGTTGCGGAGCCTCTTCCTGTTTGATGGACCCTTCGCCGCGCAGAGAGGCTTAATGAAGCCCGGTGCTTGACTATCCGTCTTTATGACCACCTGTTTAAAATGGCCGCTCATTAGATGGTTCGGTTGACAAGTTCTAACAGACAGGCGCGGGAGCACTTAGTTTGGGGTGCGTCTGTGGGTATGAAAGAGAGTGAGCCGGCAGCCTGGGAGCTTGAAAGAGGTGTCGTTGGGAGTTGACGTAAACTGGGTGTGAAGACTCGGAGACGAGCGGGGAGTACGAGCTAGTGGAGAGGAGATTGAAACAGAAGCGCCTGCACTCCACAGCTGTCCAGACAATAGTACCAGCTGATTTAGTGGATGTCTTTACCCAACAGCTAACTTATGTTGATTTACCAGTTTATACAGTTGGATGATTAAAACCGGGGGTTTTACAGCATAAGTACCTTGCTTTGGACTCTGGTGTTTCGACTGCAAGGCGATGGCCCGCTACCATGCTGTTTACAGTATTGGAAGCACACACAAAATGCAAACACCAGAATGTCAGTCCGATGCACTGTGAGGCTTCCCTTTAGAGTAATAGAACATAATTTAGATATGAGCTTTGAGGTTTTAAAAAAAAAAAAAAAAAAAAAGCTGGGTTAGTGGCCAAGAGGTGATGGCGTTGATTTGATTCTTGGCCAGTGCTGCATGGCTGCACTGACGCAGCGCTGCTCAGTGTTGACAAGTTTGGGAGTGACATTTTCAAGCAATAAATATTGTGCGGCGCTCTTTCTGTGAAATCCTTGTTAACCGCCGGCCTTTCGCTGCAAGCATGCCTTGCTTTCCTGCCGGCTGCCTGTCGCATGCCTCTCATGGTCTCTGACTACGGACAAAAAAAAAAAAAAGGGAAAACGCGACAAAATTTCTCATGCGCATCTGGCAATTTAGTTAAGTTTTTGGGCCACTTGTGAAATATGTAACCTTAAGGTTAGAAAATTTTGGTGCAGCTGGTTTTTGCTGAATAATTTTTTTTTGAAAAGTCTATCACAAAATCATTCATTGCAAGCGCTAAATAAACTGTCCTGCCTTATTTGATCTGACACCCAAAGCAAACTTCGCACTTTCCGCTTCCCACACAACAAACTACCAACAATAGGGGTTTTCCTGCCACGTGTTTGCCGAAATGAGTGCCGATGCATGGCTTCCTCTTGCAGAGATCCTGATGCCTGTCAATGCGGTCCTGTTTGCAGGGAGGGCTCCAGCAGAGACCCCGCACGGCCCACCTCCCTGCTGCCTGCCGACTGGTGCCTCCCGCGAGACGAAGACCTGGTTGGCCTGGAGGGGCTGCCGTTCAGACTGATGCTGCAGGACTGCACGGCAGTGAAGACCCTGCTGCTGCGCCTGAGGAGGACGCTACAGGAGGTAATAAATAAATAAATAAAAACAAAAACGCCCCCTCATACCTCGCAGGATCCATTTATGCCTCACGGGGTGGATCTGATCTGAGGTTTCTGGTTCCTGCCTCAAAGATGGGCAAGATTGGGTTGATTCCAGAAGGAAATCCTCCTTCGCAGTAAGCGCTTCACGGGGGGTGTCGTCGGTTCCCAGTGACAATATGTGTTTCACAGCTGAATGGCTGCTTCCCAGGTGTTTCACAAGGCCATCGCTGTAGTGGTCGCCAGGGTCATGATCGCAGCTTCATCATCGCAGGTGCCTCACGCTCTGCCTTGGCTTGGCGCGGGGCGCTGCATCCATCATCTGGAGTGTGGGAGATCGAAGCACAGGTGGTCCTGTCTCGCGGCAGTGCCTGGAAGACAAACGGGGCAAATCCAGGACACTTTTACTCGCCTGTGCTGTATATTAGTCAGGGACGCCGCAGACCTCAGAGGTGCACTTTGTCACCATTCTCTGTGTTTTTGGCTGCATTTTCCCGACTTCATGCAGCAAAAGTGGAAACGAAACATACTTTTTTTTTTTTGTTTTATTATTTTTTTTTTAAAGTAAGAAAAAAAAGGAGGTTTTCAACTGAGAAATGATGGCGCTGCAGTATTTGAAGTGCCAGAGAAAACAAAATGAAATTACTTCTGGATTGTAATAAACATAATCAGCTATTTGTCTAATGGGTTATTAAATGATAATTCAAATTGCTCTTTATACCCGTCAGGCTTGCTGGTGCTCTGCATCTGTGTTGTTGAAATTTTGCAAAATCATTACGAAGTGCCCATTACCATTCTGGAACATTCCCCACGTTGCTGCTTTGCTCAGTTACAGTGTCTGTAAAATTGCAGCTGGTAGTGCAGGGTTTAGGACCGAAATGTTTTGAGGTTTGAATCCCAACAGGGCCCTGATGATGTACCCTGGAGAAAGTCTTACAGCTATGTTTTGTCTCTTCTGTTCTTTGTTGATTTGTTTTTTCCTTCATTTTTTTTGGATTTAATTTTGCTCACAAAATTTGCTCAGAAATTTTTCTAAATTGGCTTTTCTAACAAACATATAATCTATGTTAAGTCATGTATTGATTATAAACTGTAAATTGATACACAAAACTTCACATGCTCTCTCACTATTGTTAACCACTCAAGGTCATGGTGAAACAGGCATACCGTATTTCTTTGTTAATGTGTGTGGCGTTAATTGCAGTTTTTCAAAATTGGGTTTGTTTTCGTCTGTCTGGGTGAGAGCTTTCGAACGTTGCACATGACGATGCTTGTGTTTTGAGTGACAGCTTGTCCCATGTGCTTAAACATACATATGTATGTGAGACACAGAGACGGAGTGCGATCATAGCAATGCGGCCGTTCTCGTTCAGCCCGGCGCACCTGGGTCCTGTCCTGCTCACTCTGGTCCAGACCAGCAGCCCAGTTTTCTTGCCACCAGTCACCAGTGGCTTTGCTGCGCCTCTGGCAGGAGCTTGCATTATTATCCCTGTAAACGTGTTATTGCGAGGTTTGCAGACAAGATGACCAGTGATTTTAAAAAAAAAAAAAAAAAGAAAAAATGTGGCATCTTCCAGTTTGGACACAAACACAAGCGTGCACGTAAACACACACTGTGACAAACCTTCGAAAAACCACAAGTTAAAGAGCAATTATCGGCCGTGACGGAGGGTCCGCGCAAGAACACCCAACAGAAGAACATGAATATTAAAGAGGCTCTTGTTTGTCCTCGCTGCTGACCCCATGCTCTCATTAACTTGCAAATTTTACATCATCCATCATTGTATGTGAACCACCCACTTAGAAGAAGCAAAATTACTTAATCACTTTCTCTGCATTTTACTTGCCAGACTTCTGACCTTGGGTTTCACTTCTTTTCTTTATATGTTTGTGTTGTAATCTCCGTATTGGCCGTAGTGTCCAGAAAGGTTGCATACATCCTGGCTTATTTATGAAGTTAATTTCCCAGCGAATGTGGGGAAAATGCAGTGCTGGAGTTGGACATGACCCCATGGTCAGCTCTCAGGTACTCACCTCTAGGGGTCATACGTCCCTCGTTCCCTTTCTTCGCCTTCGGTTTTCCCTCCTTTCCGATGCTGTTGCCGGGCCCGTGCGGCACAGCAGCGGCGCAGCATGGAAGTCACAATGAATGCATGGGGTCATCCTGTGTGAAAGTAATTTAAATGAACAGCGGTTAAAAGTTGGCTTTTTCCTCTTTTAAAAAGCCACATTTGTCAGTGGGTGATGAAGATGGATTTCTCCTCCTCCACTGGCTCCACCTCAGCGTAAGGTTGTCTATTTTCCGACTGTAATGGAAACTGTGCTTTGGCAAAGTGCGCAGCTTAAAGCAAAGGACGGGCAAGTCACCGCTGTGTGTTTTGGGGGTCCTGAGCCTCATTGCTTCTTCAAGAACTGGTTTTAAATGTATCCTTTACTGAGCCTAGATGAGCTAGTATGTGGGGCCTGAGAATTTTATACAACAATTATTATATTTATATATAAAAGTGTGTGTGTGTATGTATGTATGTATGTGCACATACGTATAGGTGTGTGTGTGTGTGTGTGTATATATATGTAAATTAATGAATTTTAGATATGTGGTACATGTATGACAGGGACAGTTGGTGGTGTACTGGTTACAGTTTCTGCCTTTGAACCCAAAGGTTGCAGGTTCGATTCTACCCAGCTGTAGTACCCTTGAGCAAGGTACTAACCCAAACTCGCTGCACTAAAATTGCCCAACTGTACTAATGGGTAAATCATTGTAGGTAGACTAACATTGTAAGTCACTTCTGGAGAAAAGCATCAGATGAATAAATGTAAATTGTTTCACTGATTGCTACTTTCTCACTCCTAGAGCGTCGAGACGAGTCCTGCCAGTAGCCTCCACTCATTACCTATAAGCCCTTCCAGTGACAAGTCCCTTCCTTTCAAGGTAAGCACATTTTTTGCTTTACCTAATGTTAATATCTTTTATTCTGTTGTCACAATGACCCTTTGTGTATCTTTTCCCTTTGTTTTGATAAATCAGATCGGGCAGTTTATGTTAGCCTGCTGATAAATAGTTCATTTTAATGTCCCCCGATTCCTTATCTCAGAGAATGGATTTTAGTGCCCGCTATGTCCAAAAGTCTCAGCGAGTTAAACTGGTGTTTTCAGCTCTGGACCGGGTTTCCCTGAATATGAGCTGCTCTCTTTAGACCTGTTATATGCGTTACATGGGAAAACTTGCACAGAATTTCATTCCAGGGTTGATATCACTCCCTATGATTCTGTCAGAGGCTAGTCCCCGTGAGCACATTTACCTTTTCAGTCCCTATCATTCTTTTCACTTCTTTTTTTTTTTTTTTCCCCCTCCGTTTTTTTGCACGGTAGGAGGATGTACACCTGTAGCAGAGGAGTGCGTTGCGCATGTGTCGGAGCGGCGGTGACTGTAGCAGAAAGGAGGCCTGCGCCTGTCCTCCTTACTGACCTACATGCCGCATCGGCAGCAGTCCCCGCCCATGCGATGGCCCCGCCCCATCAGCAGCCTCGCTGGGAGCCGAGCTCAGAATAGACCCCCATGTATCTGACATTGTGAAGGCGGGGAGAGGGGGAGATATGGGAGGGCGGGGTATCTGGAACTCGTCCTGCCGTTCCAGAAAATCACTTTTAAAAATAAGCTGGGAACCCACCTGAGACGGAACCGTGTCGCCTCTCGTCCTACTTTGAGCGCAAAACTTCCTTGGGCGAACATTTGTTATCCCTGCCTTTTTATAATTAGTGCCTGCGGAAAGCGTTTCCTATGGTGAGCGCGGCCGCGGTGGGGGGGGATTGGGTGGGGCTCAAGCGAGAGGCCAGCCTCTCCCAGCATCTCAGGAGGAATAGATCAGAGCTCGATACCAGACTCCTTCCTCCTGCTGTTCCTGTCAAACTCTTCTTCCAATTGCACATTTATAAAAACGCGGCAACACACCGTGACCAGACGATATTACAAATCTTAATTTAACTGTGTTTTGAACATACTCTTTTGTACCAGCTGTGGCTCTGTTTTATTGTAGTTTCCCAGCAGTGTGACTTTCATTTGTCTTGGCTAGTAAGCTCATCGTTTGCGTTGTTCAGCCAAACCGGAGCTTTCCCCCTGTTGTGTCTTCCCTTCCCTGTCTTCCGCTCCAAGATCCTGTTGAGGAGGAGTCCCAGCGTCCCGCGGAATCAGTCTCGAGCAGACCTGTTGAAAGTCAGACAAACGGTGCAGCAAGGAAGGAAACAAAAAGCAAAAATCTCCTTTCCAAACGCTCATGCTACACACTCAGACAGTTCAGATATGATGCGTCTCATTCGGTTCGCCTAGTTTCTCATTGGCTTAGCGTGTCAAAGCGTGGGAGAGCGAGTTCGCTGTGAGTCTTTGAATTGGAGTCTTGTTCATTCTTCCTACACTTAGTGGGCATTACTGCTTGTTTTCTCTCAAAAAAAGGTCCTTTAATCCAAAAAACTACCAGAAATATAACTTGGAAAGGGAGTATTATCTGCAGAAAATGCCACTGCCACCATGTGTTGTATTGTTTGAGTCTGTTGTACTTTTAGTAGATTTCATGTTCATAATAGTGTTTGCATATTGTTGTTTATAATGGTTACGTGTTGTTGTTTTTGACTCCTTTAAAAAAGTCACTTGTTTGCATTTATAGATTTGACAGATGTTTTCTTGTACAAAGCAACATACATCTCCCTTAGTGTGACGGTTCTTTAATGTGCCCTTGAAGTTCCCTTCGGAAAAAAATCCATAATAGTAACGACAAGGTATCTTTGCCTGTGATTTAAAAAAATGTTTGTTACAGTTTTCAAAAGACTTTGCAACTTGTCCTGACATGAGGGAATGCAAACTAGTCATAGTTTATTGAAAAGCTGCTAAAAGCATTTTTCATTCTCATTGCTAGAAAGGTATGCAAATGGATCAAGGGAATGGCTAGACTAGGAAACCACAGCAAATATTTTTAATTTACCATGTCACCCATTCGTAAAACCACTTTCACCACTTAGTGTTTGGAATGGGATATTTCTCAGACCGCTGCTCTTGTGGATCATTAGCCCTCCTTTCTGTGTTCTGTAATATATGTTTGTTATTTGTTACAAAGTTATGATCAGTGAAGATGTAGAACTTAATCTGGTTGGCAGTGGTAACAAGGCACTTTCGAGATGGCTTATATATGGTGGATATATGGTGGTGTAGTAGTTACAATGGCTACTTTGTATTATGAAGGTTCTTGGTTCGAATCCCACGTCCTGCCCCAGTGCTTTTGATCAAGGTACTTGCCCTGAATTGCTACAGCAAAAATTACCCAGCCGTCTAAATGGGTAAATCATGATAAAGTTGACTATCTAAGAGTATTAGTTGCCTTGTACAAAGTCATTCAGATAAAGAATGATTAATATATATAAAAAAAAAAGCTTCACTAATTAGTAAGGGTCACATTAAAATAGCAGAATTCAATACAAATTAGCGTTAACTGTTCAGATCTACCCTTGAGAATTATTGTCTTTCTGACGAACATAATAAATATAGCAAAACCTAAACTGGACACTTGTGTCCCCATTTTCCGTGCAGTGACGACATAAAAGCCCACAGCAAAAAAAGAAGAAAAAATCAGCTGCAGGTTTAGTCTCTTTCTCACAGTTGGGGTTAATGGGGTCCTGGAAGTATTATTATTATATTGGATCGTATTCAAGACATTGTAGGTTCGGCAAGTGCAGATGGCTGCCCAGGTACAAAGGCATGAGTCTTCCCGCGTCATTACGTTCACTTCCTGCTGTCAAGGACAGCGAAGAGCCTTTGCTTCTCTGCTTCTTGTCTTTTTTTGAAGATTTAGCATTTGGACAGGATGTTCTTCCAACCGCGACCCCCCCCATTGCCAATCCCTCCCCTTCCTCAGAGATGGACAGGATGACTCACCCAGGTGGCATTTATTGCGCTGTTAAAGTGAACAAATGGCAGCACAGTTGTGCACTCTGTCATATTTTGATGCAAGATTAAAAAAAAAAAAACCTCACCTCTCTATGAGAATTGAAGCTCACCTATTGCTGCAACCCATTCTTTAGGCCGGGTGATGCCGACAGGTTGCTCGTTGGTTGTACAGGTCTGAGAAATGTGCAGAAGGAATCCTGGGTAGTGAAGCTCCATCAGCCATGTTTGCTGTATGAAAGCAGTCTGATGATTCAACGGATTATGGTCTCACCCGTAGGCCGTGTTTTGATATTCATGCTGACCTGGAAGCTATGGGCAGATCTGTCCCCCATTCTAGGTTTTTTTGGGGATGCTGAGTGATGTGGGCATTCTGATCTTGTGACTGTCGGCTGCTCTTACGGCTGCGGTCCATTATTCAGACTGCCAGCTTCTTCAGGATTTGTGTCCAGGTTTGAGCGCCGAGCCTTGATCTGGAGACAGAGTACTAACGCCGCTGTGTTGCCGTGGTGATAAACAGCTTCTGTGGGGACACATCTCTAATTAAGACAGTATTCCCCTCAGAAGGGGATTTGATAGAGGCCACATTTTCTCATTTGCGCTGTGACCTCTTCCAGGACCTGACCTTTTGACAAACACAGCCAAACAAGACACAAGCTTTTTACCCCGTGAGATAGCTATGAAATGGCGGAGGAATGACACGGCCCGTGACAGCTGAAGAACAAATGGATGGCGAGTCCCTCCTCGATTCACATCTGCTACGTTATGCAAAACCCTCGCCGCCCCTGAAAGATAGGCCTGGAGATTTGCGACACTTTAATTGAGAGTGGAGGGGCAGGGTCAGCCAGCAGGGGATTGGGTATTGTGTGACAAAAACTCGTAACAGAGCCGCCACCTCCAGAGCACCTTCCAAACAATGGAATCTGTAGGGCAGCAATTAGTGTAGTGGTTATGGTTTCTGAACTGGAGACCACATATCACAAGTTCAAGTCCCAATAGGGGTCCTGCTATTATACCCCTGCGCAAGGCACTTAAACCTGAGCTTTTCTTCACAAATAAAATCTAGTTCTGTAAATGTCTCTTTGGATGAAAGTGCCTGCTGTGTTAAACTGAACCAATGAGGCATGGGTGATGAAAGTGACCGGCAGCTAGTGTCAGCTTAGTGGACATATGCGACCTGACTTATTGTGGCTGCACAGCCTCCAGGGTGTGCCCCGTCTTTCCAGGTATCTTTCCTTTCTCTATGGTATCTCATCAGTTGCATCATGTTCATGTCAGTGTCTTGGGTCCCTGGCATCCGGGGACCAGCCTTCTGCCATTCTTTCCCCTCACAGTGTCATAGCTGCTCCTGAAGATGAGCTCACAGGTAGTCACCATGTTAGTGGTGTCTACACAATCTTTGCGTAATTACAGAACGCCACACACCCCAGCTAGAGCCCGGCACTGCTCTGATTCTGGTTATTCTGCTTGTCTTTTTCACAAGGGATGCAAAATCTGAAGTTCTTACATTCTTAAGTTTTGGCTCCAATGTCCTGGGTGTGTCCCGTCCCCCTCCAGTCTTACGCCCTGTGTTGCCGGGTTAGGCTCCGGCTCCCCGAGACCCCGTATGGGTCAATCGGTTTCAGGTGATGTGCGTGTGTAATGGAATGCACTTCCACTCTCCTTCAGACCTGCTGAATCCTTTCCAGTATTCAAGAAGGGTCCCAGAATGCACCTCTTTTTGCTTCTAATTCTCTTCCAGTCTCCTGACAACTTTCCACAATGTTTTTTCTTACTTGCACATTGCTGTGAAGGAAGCATCTGCCAAATGCATAAATGTAACTGTAAACATACTATGCGTCAAGAAGGTTTTTGTGTCAGTCAGTTGGTGATCGATAGGTCGTGATCCAGCTCATTCGATTACAAAGCTGATGTCTGCTGTTGTCTCCCTCTATCCAAGGGAAGCACCACCTTTTCAGGTTGCACTGGAGAGCTACCCCCTCAAACCAGTGTGCTGATCTGTGCTCTGTGACCTTCTTGGTGCTTTCAGACCCCGCTAACCTTTTGATCTCTTTGTCCCCTCAACAACTCTCATCCCAAGCAGGACCCTGGGAGAGAGGACTGCCCCTCCTTGCTGCTGCAGCTGAAGGACAAGGAGGAACTCATCCAGAGGCTACAGGCTGAGCTGGTGAGAGGGTCGTCTGTGTGTATGTATCTGCGTTTGCATGTGCCACTAGAGAGCCCTGCCCTCGTGATAGACATATGTAGCAGGCCTGCTTAAAATGCCTCTCCAGTCATCATGAGATCTATGTTCTGGTTTTCTCTGGCACTTTTTAAATTTTCCTGTTCTGTTTCAGTTGTTGCCAGATAAATATTTTTATGCCCCTCAACCGCATTTGTTACTGTAATTTTTTGATTGACCACAGGCACAGGACACATGCTAGGTTTCAGTGTATGTATTGTAGGCTTCATCAGTTGATGTATCTCGCTTAGAGGAGAATGCCATTTACTCAGAACCACCCACAGCTCTCATAGCATCAGGCTGCTGCTGTCAGTGTGAGCAATGGGGGGGCCTTCAGTCATCTCATCAAACATGTGCCACAGGTGGCTAGTGTGGTACTGCAGGATCTGAACCCAAATCCTTGAGTTGGGTGCGTGGCAAGTTTACCTGGCAGGTTACAGGTGCTCATAAGCTGCTTTTTTACAGCAACAAATAACACAGTGGAAAGCAGATGCAGGTGAAAGTCCTACAAGGAGTTCTGCAGTTGTACTTTAAATGAAGCTTCAGTACTGCTCCAGCTGTATACACTGGAAAGTCCTGTAAAATTGGTCGTTATTTTCTGAAGAACATCTGGTAAAAATTACAGGGTAATGCTAATGATTTTGATAGAGGACCTGCCACAAAGGGGCCAGTCTGGAACGATGGAAAGGTTCGTCCTCAAGGGGTCATGGAAAGGGCCATATCAGTCATTGTGGACAAGCCACTAAATTAGTACTTCTGGCTGCTGTCCTCAGGTCACTGAAGCATGGGTTGCATTAGCACCCCAAGGTGTCTGCATGCTTGAACAAGAGGATGAACAGTGGAGTGGAGAGAATATGGGCTGAAAGGATAGGCTTGGGAGGAGCTGGGGAGGCTTTTACGTGGGAATTGGGGTGGGATTAAGAGTCAAGGCTTGAAGGAGGAGGTAAGAGATCTTAAGAGGTCGAAGCTTTGGAACAGTGGAGAGACCTGCAACGTTAAAGCCAATGGCAGCAAAAGCACGGATTCTCCCCCCGCTTAATAAAAGCTGAGAAGGAAAATGAAGGTGGTGTAGCAGAGTGAAAGGCGCAGAACCGAGGCCCTTTTCACTGGCGCTTTGATCCTATTTGAGGGAGCAGTGAATCAAGAAGTATGTTTAAATTGCAGGAAATTGGAATGGCTGTGAACAAAAAAGAAAGCAAAACTTGAAGCTGAATTATTCTTCTTTGTGGAGTAATAATCCATTTGGATTCCCGACATGCCCCCCCCCACTGTTTTCTTCAGATGGAGACGTGGGGTTTTGAGGGAAGGGTGGAGTAGGTGTTCAAGATACTCTCCTCCGGGGTGTGGTTGAACAAGCTGATCTCCAACAGGCAGGTCTCCAGCACTGAACCTGCTGAGAAATCATTCAGCTGTTCCTCTGCCCTTTCACATGCGGGTAGAGCTGTGCTGAAACTTCCACACTGTCATGTATTTCTCCAGAATGCAGAGTAACCAGTGGCAAATTCACATTTCACTAGGCAGTACTTTCTGCCTTCTGTGCTGTGCAGTACCAAAAAGTGACAAGTGTGAGTGCACCTGGGCAACACCTGTACAGGACAAACTGGGCAGGAGAGCGGAAGCAAAGCAACCCACAAGTGTCCTCCATCTTTGGAACCTGTGGCAGAAGAGCTGCGAATACACACTGGCTGCTTTCCTGATCAAACTTGTTCACCAAATGCCTTGTGAGAAGAACTAGTTTCTGTCAGTTGCTTTCAAACATTTGACTGGTATTCTATATGGCTTCCTCCAAGGGTGTTGTGCTCCTTCTGGAGAAAGAGTGCGTTTTGTTGTGTACGTGTGTGAGAGACAACTGCGCTCTGCTCTTTCTGGATACTTTGGATTTCAGCGTTGCGATTTTTGCAATGATTTAATTGATGGTTTGATTCTCTGTACGGTAGTTTTATTTATTACTCTCTTTTCCGAGCAGAGGGTTCTGTTCAGAAATCCTTCCAGTTTATAGAAATTATGTTTCAGCACTGAATGATATATTCAGAAATTATTGATATTGCAATATGAAGGACTTCAGTATTCGTGGTGTGAAGCTCTCGGATATTGGCATATTGACACTTTGCAATATGAATTTTCCTGAAGTTAATCACAACTCTTCTTGTGTGGCCTGGAATTTTTTTTGCGCTTTCATGATCGAATAAAATTTGGTCTATTAATGCATCAAACCGTATATGCAAATTTAGTGACAATGTTCCAACTACATACTTATATAGTTAAGTGAAATTGACTTACCTCAGATGCAGTCATATTCTGTAACTATACACACACACACACACACACACACATATTTCCGGAACCGCTTGTCCCATACGGGGCTGCGGGGAACCGGAGCCTACCCGGTAACTCAGGGCGTAAGGCCGGAGGGGGAGGGGACACACCCAGGACGGGACGCCAGTCCGTCGCAAGGCACCCCAATCGGGACTCGAACCCCAGACCCACCGGAGAGCAGGACCCGGTCCAACCCACTGCACCACCGCGCCCCCCATATTCTGTAACTACCTTTCTGAATAATAACCATATACACGCGCCACTATATGGTTATTATTCTGAATAAATTGTTCATGTTATGATAGGATGAGGATGTGCGACACATAAAACTGAGTCCTTTCATGGCCATCCTTTCTTGGTCTCAGTATTTAACTTCTCAGCCTGGACTGGGTCTTTCGTTGAATGTACTGCACGGTTAAAATCACCTTCAACTGACTGGGCCACAGTTTCCCAGGTTGTCAATTCCATCAAACCGATCGTCTCATCAAGCAGATAATTTAATATTTATTGAGCAGTGGTGTGATCGCTCAGAATGAAACATGTAGTAGGTTTTCAACATTTCAAAATAAAGTTATTTTTCAATTACATCAAAATCATTCTAAAGCAGAAAAAAAATTCACACGTTTTGGTTTAGCACAATTTAATTGGGCAGCACGTTATGTCAATATCAATAAGGAAGGAGTAGAGCTATAAAACCTGGACTTGCATGTTCTGAAGTGAGCAATGGTTGTTCTCAGATTGAACAAAGCCTTTGGTCAGTTTTGATTAGCTCTTTACAGACTTCCAGTCTGATCCCTTTCCATTTGGATTTCCATCTGTGATTTGTCCTCCCCAAGGAGGAAGGGGTAGTTAAGTGCTCAAGAGCCAGTTTGTGGAAATGGCCCCAAGAAAAAAACATATATAGCAGTATCAAAAAACCAATACACGCTGACTCATTCCATAAGGTGAAACATTTGTCATGTTTTTACAGATCACCGACACTCACAAACACCAGACAGGAGCTGTCAAAACTGTGGAAGAAAGTTGAATGACGCAGTCCCATGGTCCAGTTCCGACTAAGCGCATTATACCGCCACCTATAGGCTGGTTGCATAAACTCAAATAGCCCTTCCTCAGCAAAAAGCAGAAATTTTACAATGCTGAAATGCGATTCACATGATACTGGAAAGCGTTCATATCTTTGAATACAGCGGTTCTAACTGTTCATAATACAAACAGCTGGTGTATTAAGCCAAAAATGTAGGACTATCGCAATGAAATTCTGTCTCCATTGTCGAGGCCCGCTCTGCTCTGGGCTGTGTGGAGATTGCGCTGTGTGGGTGCGCTGCCTAGGGATTGTCGAGTACTCTGTGTGGAATGATGTGTGCAGTGAATTTGCTGTGTTCTGTGTTTTGTGCCCTCTGCGTTATGTGTGCAGAGATAGTGCTGTGTGGAGGCTTCTGTGCTCATTGTGGTGCGTCCTCTGTTCTCTGCCAAATTGGAAAAGGACGCACTCCGCTGATATATTAAATCTTCCATGCAGCAAAGGCCTCAGCCAAAGGCCAGGGATGTTGAAAGCTTCCTTCCAATTGAAATCGGGCTCTGGGGAGGAAATTTCCTCCTGCAAATTACCCATTGTACCGCTGTGCCGATTCCTGTCTCAGCATAACCCACAATGCTTTGCACTGCAGCAGAATTGACATCTTAATTGATGGAATTATCTTGAGCCGAATGTGGAATGGCAATACCGTCACGGGGGAGCAGTCCACAGCCAACGTGTGCTGGTGTACTTGAGGAAAACGAGTTTGTGGCAAGACATGCCATCGCCGCATGCAATAAAGGTGACATCTGTGGCCCGCCATGTTTGTTCATCCTGTCCTTTGAGTTTTATGTTTTATCCACTCTCAACTTTCCCCAAAGCTCTTCTTTATTTAGCTTCTGGAGAAATGATCAGCTGCCACGTTGTGCATCATGGGCATCTCCCAGCAAGTTGCTGAATTCCTCATTTACCTTTGCTTTGTTCCTTTTGGCTTTATGGGGTGGGCTTGAGAGAGTGGCTGTTATACTGCTGTGGCCCATGGCTGCGGAGACCAGCGATTGGATGGATGTCCTTTGTGAGCGATGGCTGCCTGACTCGGTGTTCCTGTGTGCAGGACAAAGCCCGGGCCGCCCAGACACAGCCGTTTCAGAGAGCAGACAAGTGCACCCAGACGGAGTTCGCTAGTCCTGAGGTGAGTGTCCACGATGCCTTTGTGTA
This sequence comes from Scleropages formosus, assembly GCF_900964775.1. Classification (NCBI taxonomy): domain Eukaryota; kingdom Metazoa; phylum Chordata; class Actinopteri; order Osteoglossiformes; family Osteoglossidae; genus Scleropages; species Scleropages formosus. Next base: position 17,745,223 of record NC_041822.1, read on the forward strand.
TGCGTGTGTATACTTGGACATTACATCTCTGTCATGTACACTGCATTGCATTTTTTCATTTAGCTGATGCTTTTCTCAAAAGCAACTTACAATGTTAAGGCATTTACAACTATTTACCCATTTATACAGCTGGATAATTTTACTGGAACAGTTTTAGGGTTAGTACCTTGTTAGTTCTACAGCTGGAGGTGGGAATCAAACCTGCGACCTTTGGTGCTAACCACTATGCTACCAGCTGTCCCATAACTGCCAGTTAACTGCCACTACATCGAATTTTACGAAATATACCTTGATAAGCTGCTATTGCACACTCTTTCTACTTTCATCAGACCAGTAGAACACTAATCTGATTGGTTGGGCCACTTAGCTAAATAAAGAATACTTACAGTAAAATTTACAAAAGTCGTCCGTATGCATACCAGTCACCTTTAGTACTCCACATGTGTCCACACCTACATATTCGTAGGAGTCATCTGGAACATTACGTGTTTCATTCGGCTAAACTCATTCAATGCCTTCAGAGTATGTGCAGTCTTCATATGTCACATGTTGTACACGTTTGAAGTTGTACTTCTCAGCCTGTTCTCTGCAGTCTGATTGGCGGCTGCTGCTGTCATTAGCCAGGATGTTCGGGATGAATGACAGCCGAGAAATGTTCACATTTCAATTTAAACGTTGCCCAGAGCGAAATAGAGGAGCACGGCTTTCAAGTGTTCATCATCATCATTCATTTTCTCTCATTCAAAAATGTGTTTTGTCAAGCATTCTTTAAATGATGAGAAAATGTTTTCTTTTGCTTTGTTTGAATTCCCACATTTTAATGTCTTAAGTCAGTACATGCAAGTTGTAACTAATATGCTCTTTAATGTGAGCTGTAATGACTTCCTCTGATTGCCATTGTGTCTGTCCTCCAGCCTTTGGGGGCACAAATGTACGCGTGTCCAGTCGGTTCTGGATTCTCTCACCGTCGGCCAGAGGAAGCAAGGCTGGCATTTCAACCCAACTTGTATTGTTCGACCATCATGATGGGCATTGGGGCATCCAACCTGGCTGCTGTTGAGCTGGGCACGGCTGCGCACTGACAGTGTCGTTTTGTAGGTTATGGTGCACGGGCACTGCGCTGCTAAATAGGTTATTGCATTGAGGACACACAGATCCTGAAAGTGTTCCTACAAGTGGGTCAGCTATTTCTAAGGCTTGATGTGACAGGAGGAGGTTCTGTTTTTTTTTTTCTTTCTTTTTGAGTGTCCTGCCTCTCTCTGGCTGAGCTAATTAGCTGAAGGGGAGAGCCGGCCCGAGTCCTGTTCGTCCTCCCAACCGAGCCGCGCCGCAGGGACTGGGCCAGCCCAGCTTCGTAGTCTAGGGTCGCTCCGTTAACGGCATGGGCGGCCTGGAGCAAAGACTTTTCAAAGTCTTGAGAAGTGGTTCGGGGCCTGACTGCGGACAGGAAGAAGCTGCTCTGGCAAACGGAGGAGGAGGAGGAGGAGGAGGAGGAGGAAGCTGTGGGTGGAAAAAGGAATGGGAGCAGAGTCCCAGACTGCAGAGGGGAGGAAGTGCAAGAATAATGGTACCATGTTCTTGGACGGTGCACCACTGTGATAAGGAGGAAGTGCAGAGTTCAGGAACACCTGAGGATTGGTGATGTGAAGGTGAACAAAGAGGAATGTTTGTGTGATGAGGGAGCAGGGGCTGAGAGTGGGTGAAGCTCCAGAGACCTTAGAAAGAGTAGGGTGGATGACAAGCCAGGCGGTAGGGTAATTAGAATGAGCAGAGTGACCGTTGGGCAAAAATAACATGCGATGTTAAGCAGTGCAAGGAGGAAGACGCTTGGGACTCTGGTGGGATTCGGAGCAGCAGGGTGAACGTGGGGTAAGGCTAGCTTTTGTTCATGGAAAGCTGAATGGGCTGGTGTGAGAGAAGCAGGATTTGTGGCGTACCGTTGGGAGATCACCTTCCTGCGCTTGCCCATTACACCACAAATGAGAGTCGCTTCCAGAGAATTTGCGACATTTGAACTGTGTGCCTGAACCATCAACAGACTCTTAACGGGGGGGGGGGGGGCACAAAAGTATTTTGAACCTGAAGGACACAGTCTACGAGACTGCCGGAGAAATTTGGAGCAAATTGAGTGATGGGATCGATGGTGCTTTAAGTGTCTGTGTGTCCCCTCCCAGAGTCAGCAATCCACTGGCAGAGGCATTTGACGCACAGCTCCCTGGACCCCCACAGAGCCCCCCGGTGGTGGCTGCTTCTGCGGCACAGACAAGCTAGTAAAAACCAGTCTTGTTAATGTGCAGTTACCCCGCCAGCACCAGCAGTCATTTAAATGGAAAAACACTTAGGGGTGCTGACTCATTGGTCTGCTATCGCCGGCATCAAGTTATATATGTAACTGTTATGATAGGATCCCCTTTCAACCTTAAATCTTGGGGTGTACCAGCCAGTCTCATGAATATTACTCTCAGCGCACCAGCCAGTATCATGAACATTACTCATGTAATATATGTGCAAGCCATTGGGATGGGGATGGTGGTGAAGGAGAGGCAACATTCTCCACTCAGGGCATCGCAACCTCCTGGCACAGGGCATCCCCAGCCTCTCTCTGCTCTAGCTGTGCCCCACTGCCCACTGGGTATCGCTCACAGCACATTGCTGCTGCCTGCGGGTAGTTAAGGAGATGAAATCCACACCAAATCTGAGGCACGCTCAGCTGTTTTGCACTTGAGCAGGATGCTTGTCCTGAATTTTTTTTAAAATTGATTTTTTTTCCCCACTTTCAGAAAATACTCAGTTGTGTGAAATAGATGTCAGTGTATGGGTTTTACCAACATATTACCACAAAGACAGTATAATCTGAAAATGGAACTTCTTCTTTTAAACAGCCTATTTTTAGATTAGTGTTTTGTTTTTTTCAGAAAGGTTAAAATCACAAATAACATTTCTGCCATCAGCTTTTATATGTAGAATTGTACCAGAATAGGCTTAAGAGCCATTTATTACAATAAAGTCAACATTAGTGAATTCCCTGCAGTGACATAAAAATGATACTGTCTGATGTGTGTCTACAGGCAGTTTGGTGTGTGTGTGTGTGTGTGTGTGTCCATCCATCAGCTGCTGGGGTATTTCCCCCGCAGGCATGCCCACTCTCAGCACTACCCACTGCATCCCAATCTCCGTGTTCAGCAGGGGGTGGAAGGCTGAGCGCAGTGAGGGCACCTCGGGTGTGGTGGTGGAGGGGGTGAGCATCCCTTGGAAGTAAAGTGAGGTGTATTCCCTCTGCCTGCATTCCTATTACATACCTTCAGCCCCTTATCTGGCAGTAACACGAGTCATCTTTCACAGCAAGTTGTCTCATCATCGAGTATATTTCCATTAAGTGCTTTCACTCCTTCAATTATTCATACATCTGGCACTCATTTCCAATGTAAAACCATACATGAATGAAGAATTGCCAATATACTAAAGACAGAAAATGTAAAAAGAAAAAAAATCACAAGTTGCACTTTTTTTGTTTTAAATTTTACCTGGCCTTGAAATATGTATTCAGCTAACCACCAAAACATCCATTGATGTCAAATATTGTTATGCAGAAAGAAGCATAAGTACAAGTGCTCACCAGACGGCATCAACAAGTCTCTGTGACCCCAGTCTTCTGCACGGCCTGCACGGCCATTTAAAGTCTGGCACTCCAAACTGGTCAGAGATGCTTTTCAGAACTGACAAGCCATTAATTGCTCCTATGGCTTTTGTAAATAATGATCATAATAATGTCACAATGAGTGAATTGTGATCTCGATATCAATATTGATCTCATTATGTGATAAGTGAGTAATGTAATCTCCTCCAGTACTGCATCTGAACTGTCCCAAGGAGTCTCCTCTGCAGTAAGTGGTCGAGTTACAGGAGAAATCATCCCAAATTCTGCCTGTTTGGGGGAGGAACTGCTTTCTGTGGAGCTGAGTGAGGGGCATTTTCAGGGATTTCTCACCACGGGCTCAGTCAGGCAGTGAGTAGCATAGTGTTTAGTGCCTAGCAGCCAAATGATGTATCCCTGCTGTAGTACCCTTGATTAAGGTACTTACACTGAACTAATACAGTAAAAGTAATCAAGTCACTCTATAAATGAGGAAATAATTGTAAGGAGATTAGCATATAAATATAAGTTGCCTTGGAGAAAGGCATCAGCTAAATGTTGAATAATAATATGCTTAGTAGTCGGGAGCTTTGCATTTTGCAGGTCAGGATCATGAGTGCGTGGTGGTAGCGTACGATTACATTGCACTGACTAATTATGGCTGACACTCACTATTGGTTTACTCTGTTGAGCATTGCCATCAATCAATAGAAAGAGAGAATGTCAATGTTGTTGGTGGATTGATGGCTGAGCAGGATGGTCCAGTGCTCCTCCACTGTTTCAGAGAAGCTCCTAATGAAGCTGTGTTGGTCTCCCCATATCTTTGAGTTTCAAGAGCTTATGTGATGTCCTGTTGTCCCTGATGGCCATGTGCCAGTCAGACAGATTCTTGACAACAGCACTGTCCCCAGGGTGTCATTATGGGTTGATTGTTTTGGACTGGCCCTTCATCTTCACATGCCACAAAAGATGAATGATGTTATACTTTAACGTGCCATTCAGAAGCCCCTAGATGAAATCCACTGGGCAAAGAATGGCCGTCTCCGTAGTTTTGGAGCAACTAGTCTTGGAACTAAAAGGTTGCCCCATATACCAGAAAGAGAATTGCTGATGTGCACTTGATGCAGTCAGGCGTAACTCTGGAGCAGATCAGGCAATTCAAGTGTCTTGCTCATGTGTCCTTCTCAGCATATTTCCTACTTTCCCACATTTTTGTCCTTCTCTCTTACTTATTAGTAATGGTCTGTTCTTCCAGGTCATTTCTCTACCGCCTTGTGAACTACTCCGGTACTGCAACCATGTCTAGCGGAGTCATGTTCCTGAGTGTGAGGATAAAGTAATTGAGAGGAACACCATTCTTTTTCCTCTGAGAGGGCATGCAGAAGGCTGCAGTCCATCAGCATTTGAAGTCTATGTCATAGTGACAACTGGTCACAAGAACACATTGTTTGAATCAGGTCAAGTATCCATCTGTTTAAGGAGTCAAAACTTAAAATGTTGCCACTCAGTCAAAACTTAAAATGTTATAAGCGTCTGCTGACTAAATAAAGGAGTCTGGTGTTGGGAAGGAATTTGTATCTTAGAGTGTGGACAGTGGGGGCTTGCACAGCGGTCATTTTAAGACAATCGGTGAGAAGTCGTCAGTACCCTAAAAGCCCCTCGCCCCTCTGCTGTTGCGTGCATGTTCTCTGCTCTGTTGGGAAGCTTCGGGGGCTGTTGGATTGGCAAACAGGAGCCAGGCTTAGCACTGCAGTGCAGCCACGATCCCGCTTACCAGGAAGCCGAGTCAGTGAGGAGGCCTGGTTTTTGAGTACTGGAGAAAAAATAATGCATCGATCCTTCAAACCTTACTGGAAAAAGAGACTGAGAGGCAAAGGTTCATCCTCTTCTCAAACATTATTAGTATTACCTAAGTTATGACAATTGTGTTTGTGTTTGTATTTGCAAAATTCGTCCACCTTTCACACCAGAACAGAAGATGCCAGTCTTAAGAATAGAAACACATTTAAGTGTGCAAATGTTATCCTTTATGTAAGGGCCCAGGCAGGTATATATCTCCCACTTGTGAAGGAAGGGCTCCTCTTGCTCGTTTCGTTTGCTGGCACTTACGAGCTGTAACTATGGTAACTCGCCCACAGCACCAGTATGTTACATCATGGCCGCGTACCCCCGGCTTGCTGAGAGCTGTCGGAGAACGGCTCTGCGGATTGGCCACATATGCAGTTGGCTGTGTCCTGTCTTTTTCATCCACAGCGTGCCTAGTGATACTCCAAAAATGTGTGTGTTTTTACTATTTACAGGGCACCATTTGCAGGATCGCTTCTGCCCCTTCACGCAAAAGGCTATGTGAGTCTCTCACCTCTGACCTCTGGTGTTGTGTCATTGTTCTGCATGGCATGCAGGCAGGGCCAATGTACCCCCATGTGTCCTCTCTGCTTCCCCTTTTATTTGATCTCTGACACCAGAGGTCAGACCCTCTGTTTTACCTTTGATCCAGCTTGCCTTTCCCGTCAACTAGTCCACACTTGTGCTTTCAGTGGGCCACCAGTCTGGCCTTGGCCCTAGTCTCTCTATGAACACCTGTTTGCTTGCATATTTCAATGAATAGACCTGCTTGAGAGCAGCACACACCTGTGTCAGTACACTTGAAACACACCTGTAAGACGTAGGCACATACCCCTGTAAATACCCAAACGCACCTGTTGGAAGTCACACACCTGTGTAAACCTCTCAAAAAGGGCACTATCATGGCTGACATAACCAGTTCTGTTTCTCGTCCTGTTACACTGTTTTGTGTAAGCGAATAACTAATATTATATGGGGTATAATATATGTGGGATACAAGTAGTGGACCCGAGTTAGCTTGATGTTGAGAAACTGTGTGTGTTTGAGTGCATTGAAGAGTACTCCACCCACTCACTGAGTCCCAAAAGAGGGGCAGCTCTGCCTATAACTGCTGTCTATGGGTCAGAGGGGTCCTGAGAAAGATGAAAGGTGTTTACTCAGTGTGAGAAGTGCGCTGTCAGGAACAAAATAGGTTCACAGTCAGATACTGCCAGTCCCTTTCCATGGATTGGAGCAGTGGGACTGGGAGGTGGTTCGTGGCCAGTAGCAGTCCAGAGGAGAGGCCCACTCACACTCAGTATGTGTGATTGCGTGGGTGCAGCCACATGTGTCTGTGAATGTGCGTGCCTGTGTGTGTGTGTCGAGGTGTTTGGAGTGGTCTCTCCACTTCGAGAGACTTCTGTGAAGTGGCCAAGAGAAACACCGTTGTCTTTAGCATTTGATGAATATCAAACATTAAAACTTAATTTTTTTGTTTGGGGCGGAGGGAGGGTCTGCAGGTGCTGTAGTCAAGTTCTTAAGTCCCATGAGGGGTTCTACCTCTGGGCAAGGTAGTTAACCTAAATTGCTTCTGTCAATTACCCAGCCAAATAAATGGGTTATATAGGTCGTTTTGGATGAAAGTGATTACGAAGCAACTACCTAATGTAGCTTCATAACGCAGTGTTATTTATATGCCAGCTCTGGATATATTGTACATCTCATGTGTATGTCTGCAACTTTGACAGACACCCTTGACACTAGTCTGTGGTTTTTTTCCAGTTGCCCTCAAGCTTCTTTAACCCAGTGCTCTCTTGTGGTTTGAAACTATCTTGCGGCTACCTGTTAGTGTCTTCGTGCTCAGTGGACATTGCGATGAAACCTTGACAGCTACTGGGCCCCTGTCCAGGGCCTTCAAATGAGACGGTAACTGTTGCTCTACAGTAACTTCCTGCATTGGACCATTGGTGCTTCCTACTGGTATTGTTAACAGCTGTGCCGGAGTGCTCCCTTCCTTCACCATGTCTGTTTTAATCATCTAGGTGGGGATAATACAAATTGTTTACTGTATGATACACACTCTCCTACACTGAAATAAGCTTTCGAGCAAATCAAAATGGAAGTCTTTAATGGAGATGTGATGTCCTGGGAGGCCTGTGAGGTGCCCGTGCGTAAGACTCCCACAGTGCCGCTGAGGCACGTGTGCAGCTAATGAAGAGCCATGTGGTGCTGCGGCGTACTCGATTAGATGTACTGTAGTAAGGAAGTTGGACTGGCGCCAGGGAGTTGGACTGATCACAACGACTCTCGCGTTCCTCATACACGCTAATGAGATATTGTCCCCGAGGAAGAGGAGGATGAGGAGGCAGAGGCCCAAGGAGCCTCAGCTGGTTGCCGGCTGCAACTGCGAAAGCCTCCTCTCCCAGAACACCCACCGCAGGCCTTGCAGCACATGGCGGCGGCACGTGCTTGTGGACCCGAAGACGGATGGATCCCAGGCGCAGAGCCGTATTGAAAGGCGGTCGAGGGGAGAGGAAAAATAGACACAGCGAGTTGATCTCACAGAATTTCATGTGTCGAGAGATCACCAGGCCCGGTCCGAGAAACACGGAGGTAGGAGGCTGGGTCACAGGAGGAGGAGAAGGAGACTCCCAGGCAGTCCATCTGTCTGCTGAATGATTTAACTTCACCTTCAGAGATGTCCTGTCAGCGGCTTTTATCGTCGGTTGAATATGCAACATAAAAATGTGATCTTTGTGGGTAGGGTGCCGGTGCAGAGGTTGAAGAGCATATCTTGGGAAGAAAAGGGCTGTTGGACCCTTGAGGAAGGCTAACTCGATCAGTTTCGATGAAGAAATATCCACCACTATAAATTGGTAACGGTGCGGAACTGGATAAATGTGTTTGCTGAATGAGTAAGCGGTAAACAGTAGCGGAAGTGGAGCAACAGTGTGTGTGTGTTTGCCGCTTCTGGAGCGCAGCTGAGTCAGTCCCCCAGAGACTGCATTTCGCTGACGAAATTTACATGGTTGGGGCGTGCGAGCGAACCTGCGCACGTGTGAACGTCTCTTGTTTGTCCTTTTGCGCTCTTTGCAACTCAGCTACCTTGACGAGCGGCGAAGTTACCCGTGATGAGTTTGTCAAGGTAAACGAATGTGCCCCGAAGTGCTGACAGACGGGCCCGGTCCCCGTGGAAGCAGCCCGGTGGGCTCTTGGAACAGGACGGCCAGGCAGCGTCTCGCTGCGGACAGATGGCACGAGAGGTGGGAGTTCCGTCACACAATAAACACGTTAGTAAATAATTAATATAATAAGTAATGCAAACAAATGAGCAGCAGTGTGTGACGGCCTACTTACAGGCCAACGGGAGGAGTCGCTCTGAAACACTTAAACTCCGCGGCAGGCAACAGAACTCCGGAAGGGCAATCGATGGCTCGGTCACAGTCAACACACTGAAGTACACCTTCAATACCGCACTTCCGTACCATGACATAGAGTAATGGAACTCCAAAATGCATTGTTATACTTTTATCAACCATGTGGAACATAAATAACAGCACATCTGTTGATGTATTACTGGCTCAGTTCCCTGAGAGGTGTTCTGATGTCCGGTGAAGAAACACTCATTCTTCTAAGCTGATGAAATCTCATCTGTCCCTGACCAGAAAAAGGTGTAGTGAAGAATGTGATTTCCCATTCAGAATCCTCAATACAAGACAGTGTTATAGACTTCCCATACTTTTTTAGAAATACATAAAATATTGCAACATACCCACCCAAAAATATTGGTAGCATACCATATGTTAATAGTGCATTTAAATACAACCGGTACAAAATAAAATTTTGCAAAATATGCCAAGATAATTCAATACTTTTGAAACCATTTTCGGTTATATGCCTCTATTTTCCAGATAAGCTGTCAAACATTGTACTACTGACTACATTTCATACTGCCTTTCCTTTACTGAAGAATATAGCGTATACAGCATGGATCAGTGCATGTTAAAAAAACTTGATTGCCAGTATTAGCTGGCCATCACATTATAGCTTTCTATACAATTTGTGTTTTTTTTGTACTGTGAAATACAAATCATTGTAATGTAGGTGAAATGGTGCTTTTAAATGTGAAAGTCAAAATTATTTGGCTTGCATTTTTTAATGTCTCCTTCTATGGTTCACACCAGGTGAAACAATTCCTGTCTGCTTTAAGTGGTTACAACCCAAAATGTGATGATACTGCAAGGATTTTTGAGTAACACCCTGAGCAAAGTCTGGTCTGATGCACGTGTAGGAAAAGGGGGGCATTGGGGGTCCCATGAGCACCCCTGGAACACACAAAATTAGAAATGGGACACCCTGAAAACCATTGCGCACCCTGGCGGGGGCGGACACGTGAGGGCCGTGAGACTGCAAGTGTGTGTAATGGGACAGATGATAACCTTCATCCTGTGGTGACCTGAAGAATCGGTCTCAATTCACTCCAGTGCCCTCCGGCTGGACTTTGCAACATGCTGCAGTGAAATAGCTTTTGCGTGGGCTCCAGTTGCTATGGACTAGGGCTGGACAGGGTGTTGGATGGGAAATAGAGCAAGATTGACACGAGTGCTGATGTAGCACGTTGCTAGTGTCACTCTCGAGGAGACCATCCTATTGGCATGACACCTTTACATTACATCTCCAGCAGAAAGTGGACATTGTGATATGAAAAATGTCTCCCTTTACTGCGGGTCATCTCGGATTTTGGTTCTTACCGTGGTGTTACAACAGCTTTTCTGTGTCCTTTGCCAAGTTAGGTATGAGGAGGAAAACTATTTCACAGTTTTTGGTTCTCCCTAACAGCTGTATTGAAGCAGATTTGTACTTTCTTACCACCCACCTTTAAGGTTACAAGCTTCATATTCTTGAACCTCTATAATTCCCTTTGCGATTTGATTCCTACCTTAGTGCCTCCATTCCCATCCTCACAGTCTCCTGTTGTGTCTGACTCCTCCTTGTTTGCCTCTGGTCCCCCTGCTCAGCTCTTTCCCCCTGCCTGTGTACACATGTCCTGGTCAGTATCAGTCTCATTCCTTCGGTGCGATGTTCTCCTCTTCCATTCCTCTCCTCGCCATCCTTCCTCAGTGAGCCCTAGGCATCTTGCAATGCTTGGGAGAGGCTCTTGAGCTGAATTTGATCTCTGTCTTATTAAACTGCTAGAGTCATTTAAAGTCATAAAAGTCATTTAAAGCAGAAGTTGCTCGTTAAAAATGATTTCACGTTTGCAGTTATAATAACAGCGTTTCTTCTGTGTCGTTGTTCATCAGTCTGTGCTGGGAGACCATTCTTCTATATTAATTTAATTTCTGTCCCTCTTCCTTAGCGCTCTGCCTGAGTGCGTCATGCACATTCACTCATGTACACAACTATTCAATGGAAAGAATGGCAAGTGTTTGGCTATATTGGTCAGTCAGGAGTAAGCTGTAACATTTTCAATTAAGGAAATCCAATAAACCTGGTCAAGTTCTCCATTACTCACAGTGTTCACAAATTAAGAAAAGTTGGCGCACTTGGAGGAACGCCGTAAAAGGGGCATCAAAAGTTACAAACGGATTGACTGACTTTCAGAAATTGTAACGTTTTAATAGAACACTATACAGCAAAGTTATGAGAGGTTTCCTCTTGGGTGTAACTTCTGCTTTAAGATACTATATCAGTACTGATACATGCAAATTACTAGAATTAATGCAGTATGTCTCTGTAGTTTGGATCCATCGTTTTGGCTATTCTCCCAGCATGCACTGCAGTTCTGCACAAATACTTTTAATGGTCCCTCCAAACCTTAATTCCTGGTAAAGTTCAGGAGAGCATTTAATAAAGTCTTAATTGGCCTTAATTAACAACATTCTGCCTCAATTGGTCCTCTCATTAGTTCTCTGAGTCTCACATCAGCGCCCTTTAGAACAGCTAGTGCAGGTCAGACATACAGCAACACCATCCTTTCCAGATTTGTGCAGAGACCCTCGCCTGCTGGGGGGAGAGTCAGTCACAGTGGGTGTGCATGGCTAAAAAGCATCGAAGCATTTTTCTGGTGTTCATCTTGTGCCTACCTCCGCCATATTCATCCCATCTTTCCATGTTGTTGTGTCTCTTTGTCCCTTTCATATACACAGTAACTGCCCCCGATGGAGGCGGCGTGTGGCAGAAGCCCTGGTGCAGGTAGGTGCCTTTTATGCATCACCTCACACCATGTGGGTGAGACTGCCACAAATTGGGGTGGACCAGGTCAGCTGATCTGCTACCCACCCTCAATAAAGAATTGTTCATCTTGATTTTGGGGGAAAAAGAATCTGCTTTCCATTTGTGATTGGTCACCGTATGTCATCATAACATTGTCATTTGTCAGGTTTTGGTCTCTCACTATGTAGTCTGACGACTTTCTCCTTCCTCTCTTTCGACACAGTTTTGGGTAGGTCATCTTTATCTCCCTGTGTAGGGTGGGGAAGTTAGACTCTTTTCTTATTGATCGGCCATCCGTTTCTTGCTCTCTGGTTAGTGTTGGGTACATCAATTGTCTCTTGCTCCGCTTCTTCCTCTCTTGGGGTAGAATGGAGAGTTTCCATCTCTGTCTGCTTAGTGTGTGGTCACTTGCTTCGGTGCCTTCCTGAGAGCAGCCTTGGCACACCAAGTATTTGCAACTCTGCTCATTGCTGGGAATTTATCATGCTGGCTCTTGTATTTCCTGCCTTAATTCACCCTTAACTTGATTCACGTTGCAGTGTCTTTCTCGGTGTGGTTCACTTTCTCTGTCTCCTCTTTGTTATCTCTGCTCCCAGCGCTGTTAGGAATGGGACATCTGTTTCATTAAGTCAGGAAGGAAGCCTTGGGGGGCCTGGGGTGCTTGTGCTAGCCCAGAAAGGTTGCCAAGGTTCATCCTTCGTTGAACCCAGTAAAGCTTTGCTCCAGCTTCATGTCTGCTGAAAGGTGGACCAAAACACCTGGCAACTCTTACTATCTCCTCATGGCATGCCCTGGAAGGTCTAGACCCCCCCCCCCCCACTTCTTTTATTTATCCCCGGTCAGCTCCACACAGTCTGGCAACCATAAGCATAAGGTGCAAGTACATGTCTGGCAACACTGTAATCGAGCATGGAACAGGCACAAAACATTGACTGTCATGTGTAATAGAGTTTCCCATATGAAAAGGGAGGAGGTGTTTTTGCCTGTAGTGCAGTTGGTGCTGCGTGGGTGTGCGGGTGACAGAGATGGATATCTCGACAAGCACCGAAAGCCGAGGAGAATGCCGCTTGCGTTTTTAATCTAAAATCATATGTACATCACTCCTCTTCCTCTCATTCCAGATGCCTCACACCAGGTGAGGTTCACTAGCCTAATACCTAAGGAACTTGTGCGCAAAGATTGGAAGGGCCTTGAAAGATCAGCCCTGTTTTCTTCAGAAAAGAAGCGAGTAAAAGTTGTGGCTTTGTGTGAAAGGAACATCGTATACACAGCCATACTACATAAAATATCATAATCAAGTGTCTATAAGTGACTGCTGCTGTTGGGCTGGTTCATTAGAGAATGAGCGAGGTTGAAGATGTGCTGTGCCAAAATACGTGAAGGGACGTACTGGACTGATGGAACCTCTTGGATGTGCAGTAGAACATCTGAGTGAAGTCATTGTAGTTGTAGCAGCGAATGAGATCATTGCATGGCAGGTGATGGTAGGTTGTACATATATTAATGTTCCATATTCTCTGACCCTGGAAGCTTGCAATACTTTTCTTGGGGATTTCCGGTACTGTATGCAAACACATTTTTATGAACATAGAGTATATGGTGCCCAACAACTTACACCCACTGGGTAAAAAGAACAAGTTCAGCACAGTTAATATACTTTAAAAAGCACATAGTTGAGATGCCATGAGCATTGTGCTTTAGTTGGTGTTAGTTGGATGAAATATACTTACATGAAGTATAAGAACAGCATATGAATACGTTCAGCTCTCATATAATGGGGTTCTGTACAGTGAAAAACCACTACAATGGCTTATGAAAATATATACCCATATTTTTTGCAATGGGCTTTTTGTTCAACGAAACGGCATTTTTGCACCGTTACGCAGTCATTTTTCTTCAACAACAGATATTTTATTCAGTGCCTATGTCTCATTTCGCGGAGCACTCAGACGCTATGCTTCTTCCATACCAAAACGGACTCTATACGTTATACTTCCTATCACATTGACAATTTCAAGCAATCACAATCCTGACAATTTGGTAAATATATCACAGATCCATTATTATTATTGTTGTTGTTAAGAACAATTTAGCTGATGCGTTTCTTCAAAGTGACTTGCAATTTTAAGCTACTTAAATGGATTTACCGATTCATACAGCATGGTGGTTTTTACTTGTATAAATTAGAGTAAATGACCTTGCTCATTGATACTACACAAGGAGCAGGGATCAAACATTTATTAGTAGCTTAGCACAGCATGTTTTACAGTGTTCTGTCCATGTACTTCAAAGAATGACAGAGGCAGTGATCTTCTGTGCGTTATATATTTATTTATAATCATGAACATTCTTGAACCAAATTAGCACAATGTCTCCATCCACGGTGTACCTTGTCTCACTCCGTTTGGTTCCTGACCTCTGTGACCCTGCAATGGACGAGTGGTTATTGAAAATGGATGAGTCAATGAAAATATAACTTCAGCAGCCAAGCTAGAAATATTTTTTCAAACATTGTAAAATATGTATTTGTTATTCAGAGAATAACTTTTTTGGTGTTTTAATTAATTTTATGCAACATTATTTATTTAAGTAGCCGATGCTTTTCTCCAAAGTGATTTACGATGTTAAGCTACTTACAGGTATTTACCCGTTTATACAGCTTGGTAATTTACTGGAGCAATTTAGGGTAAGTACCTTGCCCAAGGGTATCACAGCAGTAGGGGAGATTCAAACCAGAACCTTTTGCATTCAAATGCAGTAGCTGTAACCACTACACTATCAGCTGCCTCATGTTTTCTTGTCCAAGAGCCAATTCCCCCCCCAATAAAAAGAAAACACCCCCCTCCCTCCATAAAGAATACCAGCAATTTGACCCCTGATAAATGGAGTGTGCCTAATTGGGTGATATCACAGAACACATTTCCCTCTAAATTCATATGGGGAATGGGTGTACTTGTGTCTTTCGATGGGGCAAAAAAAGAGGGCAGCATGCATCTCAAAGTTGGTGCATAACCTGGACCGGTGATAAAATTGTGGTTGGTAAAATTCCAGGGCAGGGGGTCAGCTCCTCTTCCTGAGGAATCTGCTTCACTTGAACCATTGTTCTTTTAGCTGCTTTAGAATCAATGGCGCTGGTGTAATAAAATAATAAGAAGACTCTACGTGAGCATTTCTTTGCTGCCGCACCTCCAGGCGCTGAAGGTGAACGCAGATGTTTCTGGCCAGCCGAGATGTGTAACTCCAGCAGCCTCCGGCTCCGAAGGCACTCTGCAAAGTCAACTCATTTCCTCTGACACGTGTGCCTCACCTGCCCCTCCCTTCCCTCTTCAAAAAAAAAACAATTTCAATGGCGTTGCTGTTAATTTTGTCCAATTCCCTCAACTCATTAAGTGGTCGATTCAGAACGAGGTGATACATTTATCAAAGGACAAATGAGTTGGAATGTCGTAACAGGTACGAATGTGCTGCCATAAATTACCACAAGAGGCGTGTATATAGTACAAATGCAGATAAGAATTTTCTGCAACAAGATATTTTGTAATTGTGTGGTTGAGATAAAATGTAATTACCGTTATTATATTATAATAAGAAATAATTATGAATATGCAGTTGTGATAGGCTTTATGGCTTGTACTGATTACTAAATTGGTTTTGGATCTCAATTTAACAGTTGTTTCCGTTTTGCCAAAACGGTCTGCCAAAACATGGTATGTGTGGCAGTAATTTATATTTACATTACATTTATTCATTTTGCAGACTCTTTTCTCCAAAGCAACTTACATCTCAGAGAAATACAGTTTGTGCATTACATTAGGAGAAAGAGACAGTTGCAGACATATCATTAAGTAAACTTAGTTTGTTTCTTTCCACTTGATGCACCACTGTTCATCGCTGGAGTAGGTGCACAAAACTCAGAATAGACGAATCCTGATCACCCTCTTACAAATTTTTTTTTTTTTAATTTATTTAAAGGTGCACAAACATTTGCATACAATACAGGAGTGGTGGCTGTGTAAAGACTTATCTGGGAATGATCATAATGTTAGGGTGCATCATCATTTACACCATACATGAGCTTGAGAGATCATGGGCGAAATGGCTCTGGAAAAGGTGAGTTTTCAGACCCTTCTTGAATGTACACAGAGTTTCAGCAGTCCTGAGTGAGAGGGGGGAGGTCTTTCCACCACAACGGAGCCAGAACTAATTCCAGAAGTAATTCCACAGGGCTTGCCCTGTCTGTGTCGGCTTTAACTTTTATCGATGGCCCTTTTATCCAAATCACAACCCTTTAGACAGCTGAGAAAGTCCAGCTGACTGTTGTTCGAAGGGTAGCACAACAGCTCCCCTCACATGTTTGGACCTGCGACCTTTTGATCACAAGTCAACCTCCTGTCACTATGATATTGCGATTTTGTTCACTTTTCCAGCCAAAGTGTAGCCATGCTTAAGGCGCTGGCACAGGAAGCTCTGAGAAAGGTTGTTCTTCCATGGTAGATCCTCCTAATGGGACACAGAGGAGTGGTGTTTCAGACAACCTGCTGGGATTGGTCCTCGTTGAAGCCTGTGGCAAGCAGTTCCTGTCCTGTCGCTCCCTGGGGGGCCTGGCGTCCATCGCACCTTTATTCCTGTCCTGGTGACATTGAGATATTTTGGTCCTAAGCGTGAAGGACAGAAACCACTACCTTGACATTAATAGCTTTGGAGAGAGCCCTATACTTAATTAATTTGATGCGTATTTGATCAGATTGGCCCCTTGTGAGCCCTGTCGAGTTGTGAGTCAGAGCCTCTTTGGGTTTGGACATTTTTCCCCAGTTTTCTCTCTCTATGATGGGACTTCCTAGGTAGTGATGTCATCAAGGGTCACATTACGTAGCATGCGCAGCCCTTTAAGGGTCGATTTAAACTCACTGACTGCATTTCACCATTAGTGGGGAAATGAACCGATGAGATGCACAGGCAGCTGTGCTGTGATGTTGAGGGACCCTGTGGATTAAAACGCCTGAGGTTGTTCCCCAGTGCGATGATGTGAGCTAGCGCTAAGCCTGCTAGCATGTGTTCTCTTATTAAACAGGCCCAATTAGCCAACATAATCATTTTAACATGAATCATTTCTTAGAATCATAATGTAGCTAATCAATTTTAGGAGTTTAGAAGGAATTGACATGGGTCATTAATTTTAGTTTGATTTTGCCGGCCAAGCAGCGAGTTGGAATGAATAGGCAACACATTTGGTGAACTCAGTTGAGATAGACAAGTACGAGACATTTATAGGAAATTTGTCAGAAAGTAAAGTTGACTTGCAAAGTCTAGTTCTGTAGATGATCCATAAGTTAGTCTCCTGTATTGTGCAAAGTGATTATAAAAACAAGGCATCCAGGTGGATTTCCATATGCATGTGGTAATGTGTTTCGCAAAATGACACTTAAGTGCAGCGTTCCAAGTCACTGAGCTGTATATACCTCTGAAAAAAGGAAAGGAATTTTCAGACATTTTTGCAGAAGTTTTTGAAAAAGAACACGCCACACACTGTGATTTGCTCAAGTCCCCCAACCCCCCCCTCCCCCGACACACTCCGCCTTGCCCGCAGGAAAAACGATTTTCATGAACTCTTCCAAATGGAGGGTGGTGTTGCTCGGCAACCAAAAGTCACATGCTAACAGTGTGAAGATCGGCAGTTCTGACCTGTCCGTGAAGCCTGCGAGAAGGATACTCCACCCATTGATGCTGTTCGATGTATGGTGATGTCACTGAAACAAAAAGGCAGAGCTTCTTACTCTACATACAATGACTGGGGATGGATCTGAATTCTTGTGCTTTATAGCTCTCTGTGGTTCACTGCTGTCTGAGGGGAAGGAACTGGAGGGGTGATCATCTTGCCGATGAGCTTGATTAGTTCCTGGGTTCTTCAGGGGTTCCAGTCCAGGCTTGCCTGCAATTTCCTATGGTGGTTCGCTCCTCAGCCAGTTATGTGTAGGCATCCAGCTGGGCAGTCTCTGTCCCCCAGTGGATTGCACTGACAGGCTCTGTCCAGGCCTTTATCACACTGGCTGTCACAGCAATGCTGTCTGTCCATACGCTGCAGCCAATGAGAGCTGCGCAACAGACAGCCAAGTCGGGTACCTGTGTCCATATTGGCCCCATTAAAGAGCGCAGGCCATCTGCAGCCTCACACCCTTTGCCAGGGCCCCCAGATTGCTCCTCCATGCCCCCACCCACTGCTGAGCTGTCAGCTTACATCCCACTCGCCTCTTCCCAGCATGTGCATGTGATGCACTTGGCTCCTGGTTCAGTGTTTCCATGTATGGCATGCATAGGAAACTCACAAAAAACACTGGTACAAGCACATGTTCACTCTGCTGTGATGCATTGGCATCCCAACTTCAGCATCCCCTACTTTGACCCTAAGCTTTGTAGTACTGGCTCCTGACTCATGCAGACCTAACCGGTTAAGTAGTTATTGAAATTTCCTCCAAAATGTAACACTAACCCTAATATACCGTATGCCTTTTCAGTTCTGCCGGTGCTGTACTTATTGTGTGAGAGTTGCATTCTCTTCTTTGGGGTGATGGCTAATGTCTTTGTTTTAAAGGTTTTGAATACTTTATTAAAAATGCCCTTTGCAGAAACTGTAAAATGAGTTTCGGTAGTGGTCTGGTGCAGACATGGAAAGCCTTGACCTTTGTGGCTGCCAGTCGTCCCCTGGGGCCCAATGAGTCGGACAGATGACTCGGTTGTTCTCTAATTCTCTAATTAGGAGGATCAACTGCGGCAGAGGGTACTGCTGCTTAAACATTCCTTTGCTTTTGAAAAGAAGAAAAAAGTAAAAATAAAACCCAGAATAGGCCTGCTTTCTGCATTTATTTTCATATATCTGAATATTCATTTAGTCCTCTTCTTCTGGGTTCAGGACGGGCAATCTTGATCTCTATGCTCAACAGACATTCTGAAATGCAGCATCTTACCTGCATCTCAGAAGCATGAAGACAATTGTAAGAATGTAAGGGTATTTTCGGAAAAGCTGTATTAATTACGCTGTATTATTCTAAGTATTAGACATGTATGATGTTTTTTCCAGTGAAATTGGAAATACGTTGTCACTAAAAGGGAAATGATGGGTTATGTGCAACACGGACGTTCAGTTATTGTAATGCATTACAGCCAGAATTAGAGACGTACTGTTCTGCCGAGCACCCTAACGGAAGGCCACTGCAGTCTGCATAGCCTTCCTAAGACTGAGAGGTTTGGATGCTTGCGCAAATAATGCCGGATTTAGAAATTAATTAACCATGTGTCGATTTTTGGAATGTGGAGTGTAAATTGCTATCGATGATGGGAGGAACTTAAGATCCCAAAATATGGAGAAGAAGCACGTCAAAAGCAGGAGAGATGAGACTCATGTAATTTCAGCAAACACTGAACCTCTTTGTGAAGGAGTTTGCTGGATAGAAGCACCCCAGTCCCACTACATTACATTTATTTGACACTTTTCTCCAAAGTGACTTACAGTGTTAAGGTTACAATTATTTACCCATTTACACAGCTGGGTAATTTTACTGGAGCAATTCAGGGTAAATACCTCGCTTAAGGGTATGACAGCCAGAGGTGGGGAAATCGAACCTGCCATCTTTGGATCCAAAGGCTGTAGCTCTAACCACTACCCTACCAGCTGTCCATCACGCAAGTAGCTGCATAAAACTTTGCCAGAATATCGCTGATTCCTAATCACCTTCCTAGTAGTTTTTTTTTTTTTTTTTTTTTGAGATACTTATAAACATTTACATTACATTGACCCCAGGGATTTGGCAAGGTGACGCGAAGGACGGAACGTCTGGTACAGAACGAATGCGCTTTTTAAAGCAGATTTAGACGTGGCAGAGGGAGAAAGTAGGTGCTCCTGCTGGCAGCCCAGGAAAGTGGTAGGTAGGCGCTGAGGGCAAGGCTCTTGTTCGGCACCTGTCCAGGGACGTGCTAAGCCTCACTATCGCCCCCTGCAGCAGCTCTGTAATTTACTGCCTCCTCTGCACTAGTTTGCAGTGCTCACTTGACGTGTCATTACTGCCATCATTGCAGCACTGATCATAGCATCTTGGCACTGGTCCCCGAGTCTGTCGAAGGAATGGAGCAGCGCTGGAGTGCTGATCTTCTCCCAAGACATGCAAGTACATCATTGACATTCAGGATGCCTGTTTGACTGTTAAGGTTAGAGCTCTGGCTCTGAATACTCACAGTTTTGATTTCTCCACGGGCAACATGCAGTTTAGCCGCTCACATAAGGCACTTGTCATTGCTCGCGGTATACCCCAACATGGAATTGCTGGGCACAGTCTGGCAGACCATCCAGGAGCTTTTCGGACAGCTGTATGAAGTACTCGGACAGGCCAGGTATTCAGCAGCTCCCAGGTGCAGGCCAGTGAGCGGTCCCATCTCCGGACCCGCCCTATCCCCAGGCCCGACAGAATCGGGACACCTTGGGTTCATTATTCAAAGCAAAGTAGGGCAGGGTCTGGCGCTTTGGAGCTCTCCTGTACTCCTCCTCCTACCTCATATCCTCCTCCCATGCCTATGGGTACGCAGAACCCCACTTCGGGGAGGTGCTCGTCCCACCTGGGTCTGTACAGTGGGAGTTATCTCAGCCGTGAGGTTAACTTCTCCTTCTGCATCTTCACGTTCCTCCTTATCATCACAGAGCATGAGGCCCCGAACGGCTCCCAGCTAATGTGCACACTAATGTCCCAGTGTGTGGCAGCTGAGCCTGGGTCTCCGGAAAACATCTCAAACCATTTACTGTAACATTAACAAAAAAGAGGGAGCATGAATATTAATAAACCATTCTTTCGGAATCTGCATATTTTCTGATAGCCTTGAGGCACGCGCGGGAAGAATGTTTCGCCGACAAGTATGAGAAATGAATATGCAATGGTAACACGAAATCTTATAAGCACAAATATTCTGTGCTTCCATGTTTTGGTCCAGATGAGCCCACCCACACAGTCTGTGTTCAGCTCTCTGCAGGATATTGTGCTCCTATGCTCTGGAAGGGCAAGGCTCTGGGAATTGTCGACACCGCTGTCTTGGGCGCTCTAAATAGGCCCCGCTTTTAAGTAAAATGCAGCATGTCGCACCTTAGCAGTTCCTCAAGCCACAGCAGCTTGGTCCTCTGTTATCATTTTGGTACTTTTATTATGAATGATTGCGTCCAATTGTAGCGTCAGTTCACTACCGTGAAAACTGTGGTGGCGAGTTTTAAATGATGAATATGAATATGAATATGCATGGACTGAGAAGCTGAGCTTGCAGGTTTTAAGTTTCACAGCTGTGCGGGCGCCCCAGAAAGTGATGTTGCGCTCGGTCACTCCGGTTAACGCGCACGCCACTATTATTTACAGTTTGTCTTTTGCAGAGATGGCACGTTACTGAGAATGCGGAACTCTCGGTAGGAGGCAAAGGATCGCGGGAATGCGTCCTTAGGATGGCCCTGTGCAGCGTGATGCTTGAAGCGGAGCTTGATGGGCAATGAGAAAGGTCGCGGGCTCTGGCTCCAGCTTCTGTGGGCCTTATCAGCAGTCTCTTCAGGTTGTAGAAGGGGATGATGGGTATAATGTGGTCCAGCCCTTTTCTACCGCCTGGGGTCAGTGGGGGAGTGGGAGCCAAACCAGCCACGCCAGCCAGGCACCGAAACCCAAGCAGTTTCAGACAGGCGTCTGGGAGGACAGTCTTTCTCCATTATTTAGTGGCTTAGCAGCTGCTTTTACTGATGTAGCTCATAATTTCATTTTTTTCTTTTGACTGGATATTTTAAAGTTTAGAACAGCATGCCAGTGGGGAGAATAATGTATTTAAGGTCCTTTAACAACTGCATCACCTACTAGGTCTTCCAACAGTAGCCTTCCAGACTTTGTAACATGCACTAGGTGAGCTCCAGTGGCCGTGAAGGTCATAGATGTCAAGTACTGCTGCCTGCTGCATCGGTCCTGTTGCCGGGACACCTGCGCCCACAACCAAACGGTTGCCGATGCACTAAGCAGCGGTTGGACCACCGAGTGCCGTTCACATACCATTAGATCTGCAGTAAAGCACAACGTCAATTTGCTGATGCCTTATGTTCTTCTTCATGAGGAGGCAAAGATATCTTTCAGTTAATGTGCTCCTGTGCAGCAGCGAACACCATTGCCTGCTCCAGCGCTATCATTGCCATCATTGCATTGTTGCCAGTCCGACGCATCCGCAAGAACGATAATGGCAGCAATTTTCGGGAACTAATGAAAATACGCCGTTATAGGATTTGCGCTGTTGTAATAGTTTGGTCAAATCACGAGTGGCTCCCATTTCTTGACACATACTAATGTGTAAAAATAGGACATTCAGTGGAAGCTTTTAGGAGATTAATACGGGAGTGAAGAATGTCGACTAATTTTAATGAAATCCACTACAATCTTATTTCATACAGTTTCCTTTTTTTCCTGATGGGTTTAAATGAAGATGCTTCATCAGAAGAAAAAAAAAAAAAAAAAAACGAGAAATTTTTTTACCAGATTTAATAAGTTATCGTGTGCACATCCTAATTTAGATTTGATGTGGCTGCTGGCACAACATGAATGTGAGCTTCTGTGAGCATCAGCTTCAGCCCCCCCAGTGGTGCATCGGGTCTCTGGGGCAGCGGGTGAAGTGGGAGGAGCTGGACTCTAGACCAGGAGGCTGCTGGTTCAGTTCTCCGAAGGAAGAGAGTGCCATTGTACTCTTAATACTTGGCCTGAACTGCTTCTGCGAAAATCCAGCTGTGTAAGTGGGTCAGTTGATGAAGTTGTGAGGAGCTCAAGTTGTTTTGCATTTACTGAGTGCATACGCAAAGTAAATTTGTGATATGCAATACTTGCATAGGCAAAGTAAATTGATAATGTAAGAGGTAAGCTACTGCTAGATTGCTGAACAATGCCCCCCACTCACTTTGTGCTACTGGCCCCTCGTCTGGGGCACCGAGGGGCTGATGCTGTGCCTGGATGGTCGGCTTGTGATGCTCCAGCCAATTACGACATCCATCACAGTATGGCACGTTTACTGTGATTGCTGACGTGATATTCCCACTTTCTTTTAAGCCTAACGTAAATTTCTTCTGCCTTGTGCATATTATTTATGTGTACATGCTTGCGTGTAACATTTGCCATCGATTGTTAATGGGCAGCAGTGGAGATGTCTCTAGCTTTTTTCCAGAAATGGAAACATTTTGATAAAACCAAGGACTTTTTCCTCTCACAGCTCCAGTGCTTTGCATGTAATTGAATTGTGTGATGACAGCTGAATTGTGACACACTGGCACACCTGTCATGTCACATGCTGATGTGTCACCTCTGCAAACGTTTGGGTCAGTGCGGGGTGCCGTCAAGGCCTTTTACACTACCCCAGGCATATGAGAGATGCTGGGGATGTGTTCTAGACCTCTGCTGTAAGCACTGCAAGGCAGCAGTGCCCCGAGCAGACGAGATCTACGTACCCCGCCTCCATTTCTCATTCTCTTCTCATTGTTTATCTACGGCTGCTTCCATCAGAGTGAGCGCGCAAGCGGGGTCAAGGTAGCACGCGTTCGGACAGGAGCGCGTAGGGTGCAAAAAGAACCTGCTTCTCTGATCTCAGCTCAGCCGGTTCCCCACAGTGGATCCAGTAAAACCCCTCCACTAATGCAGATTTCTTTCAGCCCAATAACATTTATCTGCTTAGCAGAACTTATCCAGAATAGGCTGTAGCTGAGAGTCAGACATATCTGACCGTTAACCTGGCTGGACGTTTATGGGGGAAGTGGATGTGCTTAAACTCTCGATCAAGGTATTTACCCTGAATTATAAATGTTAAGCGTCATGTAAATGTCACATAGGCATCGGCTAAATGATGGTTAATAGTTGTAATGGTATTGGTCTACTGTTTGTGACTGAAACTGCAGTTACTGTGGTAGGACTTGAATCTACAATGCTTTGGCACTGCCTGTTGCCTTTTATGCTCTCTGTGAAGCAGTCTGTGCAACAGTAGAAAAGTGTGGCGGCGCCGTGACCCAGTCGGTTGGTTATCTGTTTCGGGGCGTTAAACCCAGGCTTTGCGAGCAGGGCCCTGGGAGAAGCAGTGTTGGTGAAAAGCGGGAACTGGTCTTGGGGCTCCCAGCGCCCCCCTGCACACGCTGCCCTCGCCACCTTCGCCTTGTTTCTATTTCCACATTGGTTGGGGTTCGGAAGTGCGTGCAAATCCAGGAGACGCAAAGGCGGGAGTGAATTACTCATTCCTTCTCTCACATTTTTATGACATCTCTTTCTGTCTCTGAGCAATGTTGCATAATAACAAAAGGCTTGAAATTTAAAAGTTTTTTTTTTTTTTTTGTTTTTTTTTGTTTTTGCCTATTTCCCCCGCTTTTTCCTTTCATAATAAATGCAGGTATAAAAAAAGCTGGAACTCAATACTTTTATTGCAGTCATTTGATGAACATTTTTTTCCTGTCTTTTGAAGGAGAGTTCTTCAGCATCCTTTTAGTTTTCATTGTTTTGAAAAGTCATACTGACAGCGAAAAGGAACGCGCTGCTTTAACGTGTGCGTGTGTGTCCCTTTCGGAGGCGCGGGGGCTCTGTCATCAGCTGTGAGGGTTGCCCATTCCTGTTTTCGCACAGAAAGAGGCAATTGGTCTCTCCCACAAGAGCATGGACCGCGTTTAGCGCAATGTCATGCTGCGGCTCCGTGTAGGTGTGTTGCGCTGTTCCGGGCGAAAGAAGCCGAAACTGGCTTCTGTAACACTCTATATAACAAGCCTGCGGGTTTTGAAAAAGTGGTGGAAGAAAAGCTATTACTGGCTGTTGTGTTTTTTTTTTTCCCTCCCCCCCTCCCTTAAAAGAGCCAAAGCGGAAGGGGTTGTTCATTGGTGATCAATCTCCCTTTTCTTTCTTTCTTTCTTTCTTTCTTTCTCTCCCATGTCCCCCCTTTCTTCCACACCTCCTCACACTGCTGCATCTCCACAGTTGCACCCTGCTCTCCATATCCACCACCTGCCATCTTCCCCTTGCTGCCCTCTTCAAACGCTCTCCTCCCCACATCTGCCCGCTCGCATGGCCCCAGCTCGCTCCCTCCATCCCTCTGGCTTTCTCCATCATGCCCTATTTTGCCTCCACCTCGTCTGCACTTCCCATTCATCACATCCCTCGAGCTGCGGAGCCTCCAGCCCATGGCTCCCGGCCTCTGCTCCCCGCAGGCCTCACTTCACCGAGTGCAGTACAGCGTCATGGAAACTGGGTCCGGGGTATTAATGCTCCCAGCGCAGAATGAGGCCAGGCTATTCCAGTCGCCTTGGCTGATTGATAGTATTGGTTCATGAAGCAGCAGAAGCGAGCGTGCTCCTCTGTGTATACGCAGACGCATTTCTGATACACCGTGGAGGTTCTTAATGTCAGCAGGATAATGAATAGCTGAATACTGTACAAATGCTAATGAAAGAGCGGCGGTTGCGATCACTTCTGAATGTGGTCAGGGGATGATACTGCACTTTCTCCTCAGTATCGTTAACTCACTCATTCACACTCTCTGGATGTATTTAGAAGGTTATTTTTATGTTGCTGTTCCTTAACAATGTTCAGACTGGGTTTCTTAATGCTCAGTTCATCTACGTGCAGCCAGTGTTGTATTGCACCTCTCTCTCGCACAATAGCCATTCTTTTCCGTAAAAAATATAAATGTTTGATACCACGAAACAAAGATACATTTCTTATGCAACTACTTTCTACTAGGAGTTATGATAAGGCATGCGGTTTTACTTTTATCCACTTTACTTTGAGGTTTGTTTACTTTATCCATTTTTTATACTGTTGTATCATTGAAATGTATTAACCTTTTTTTTCTATTTCTCAATAAACCGAATGCCGAAGACAAATCGTCATTGTCTTTTCTGTACATGCTGAATGATGGTGTTAGCATGTAGGTTTAATAAGCTTTAAATAATACCAATAGATAAATAAAAGGATCTTTTTTATCTCAAAACCCTCTCCTCTCAGACTGCCTGAGAGTGGGGACAGGGTCTCGACCGAGAGCGAGAGTGGACTGTGCTTTCTCCGTAATGTTTCAAGGTCGCTGTTATCAGACTTCGTATCCAGATGTCTTCTAGTTAACCATAATGACTGGTGAGCAGACAGCGCACTGCACCTCCACCTGAACCAATTCACAGGTCTTTTCTCAGCCAGATGATTGATGGGTTCTAACTACTGGAATGCTTTTTGCGTTCCGGTTTTCCTGAGTATTGCGTCCTTCCCTTTAATCACAGTTCTGCTGTACTAAGGTTTCCACAAAGTGGGAAGTGGGTTTGCGCTGCAAGAACTTAGTTTGTCAATTTAGTTCTAAGTTTTAATCTTACATAAAGAAGTCTTCACATATTGGGTGGATGAATGGCTGTAGAGAGAACTTTTCCATATCAGGGACTTTTTTTTTTTTTTTTAATAAAAATGTCAGTTGGAACCTGCAATTCCAACGACTTGATATGACAATGGCCCAGGATTATGTTCCCTTCACAGGATGAGGCTGACGTGTTTCTCTCCTGCTCTCTTTCCCTCCCCATCGCTCAGCCTCTCTGGATCTCATGCTGTGCAAACATACATATATCGAGAATGATTTTAAAGGTTAATATCCATCTGTCCATCCATTAACTGGTTGTTCAGTGCAGGGTACCAGTGGCCCAAAGCCTGTTCTAGCAGAGGCTGCAAGATGTTGTACCACCAGTTATTCCATTTCCTGCTCTGTGTTTTCAGTTGAGTCTGAGTGTGTGTGTGTGTGTGTTTCCACAGGCCGCCAACCCCAGTCAAGCTCCAAGCTACAGCAGCAGCCTGAGGGAGCGGAGGTTAACGCGCTCTCTCGCGGCCGACCGCACAGGAACCGCAACGCCAGCAGCAGCCTGCGAGGACAGAAAGTGCCCCGTCCTGGCGAGGGACCCTGTGGGGTTGCCATGGGAAACAAGCTGCGCACGAAAGGGTCCGGATGGCCCCACCAGCCAGATCCCACGCGCGGTGGCCGGCAGCAGCTCAAGCCTGCCAGGCCGGGGGAGCCCCTCGCGGGCCAGCCTGTCATCGGACAGCGAGCGAGGCCCCCGCAGCGAACGCAGTGCCGCGCCCCGCCAGTCTCCAGCCACGTCCTCCTTCACCGGCCGCTTGGGGCAGCCCCCCCGCGGGCCGCTCTCCCTGCACATGTACAGCCGTAAGAACGTCTTCCTGCAGCACTCGCTACACACGGCCGAGCTGCAGGCCCTGGCCCAGCAGGACAGCTGAGGGGCCATGTGGTGTCCAGGCCCGCAGAGGAGCCCCGAGGGCTTTGGCTTCCTGCCACAATAAGGAAACGCGCATCTCTCCGAAAGCCTCACGCTTGGAAACTGCCAATACTTCACATCTCCCTTGGACCTCCTGGTTCCTTGGGACAGAAAGCAGCAGGACGATAAACTTTTAAACAAAGTGTCTTAACTCCAGACGTTCCAGTTCAGATGTTTAATACAGCAGTGAAACATAGACCTCAAGTTTTGTTCTGAATGCACCAAGCGCAAGGTCCCCTGGAAGAAAGCCTTACAAAGTACACTCCTCTGCTCTTTGTGAAGTTCCTCCTGACTACAGAGCTGACTGACAGAACACCGGTTTGTGTTCTGCATTCAGAGGACTGAAGAACACGCACACGCGTGACGACTCGTTAGGCCCCGAACACGTGTGGAGCCTCTCAAAAGTGCGTCCTTTCAAACGGCGCTGCTCTGTCACTACGTTCCCTCCCATCCAGCGCAGAAAACTACAGCATGTCTCATATCTTCGACACTGGAAAGAATGACAAAAGACTGGCTGTAGCTGTAATCCATCTTTTTTTGTTCTTCACTTCAGAGCACCAGTGACTTAGACGTCTTGTTGCACCAGCGGCCACATTACGCACATTATGGTTTTGCCAAGAACATTTTCACCATCCAGAATTTGCCAAAAACGGAGCCAGTTGCCTTTTTAGCACGACTGAGCGCTCGAGCCGACTTCCCGTCCTATGTACAGATCCCTTCTAGCAATATAGGACATTTAACTGCATGCTTTGAAATGACAAATTACATCTCATAGGGGCTCTTTTTTATACACAGAAGGAAGGGAGAAGAAAATGCTTTTCCATGGTGTTTTATGAAGAACTACCATACATCACCCTCTAATTTCCTTGACTTTTTATGAAGGACAGAGACGTTTGCTCCGTCCACATGCTGGTACAGTGCCATTTGTAAGAATCCAGCGCTATTCTTTTACTCTGACTGTTTAGCAGAGCCGAAAGGTCGTCGGTTCTGGGACGCTGCTGCCTTGGAGTACTGACACTAGCAGACCCAGACCTGTGAGAGCACCCCAGGACCACAGCGAGTTAGTTTTTGTACTTACTGGTGAGCGCGTAGAAACCGCGAGGTGTTTCCTCTGAAGGAAGTTCACTGCAATTTATTGATTTGATTGTAAACTACTAGTGATCAATAGGTCATCCAGAACTGTCAAGGGTGGGGCTCTTCGTGGGTGCCAGTGTGTGTCTACATGTACACATTGTACTCCTGTGACTCCTTACCCTGCTCCTTGTATCCACATGGTCGGGTGAAAGTGGTGCACGGTGCAGAGGAGCAGAACAAAAGGACGCTTGGAGGTGAAGGAAACCCTGAAGAGCCTGTGCTCACCCCACCCCCGCTACGGGTCACCTCCCTGCGGTCCACTGCTCCACTTTCCCCATCTGCAGGGAGCGCCAGTCTCTCTCAGCTCACTCCAACTCCCCCCCCCTCCCATTTGGATGGTGAAAAATCACGCACCGACATCATGGTGGAATGAATAACGCACTGGCATGTGTCCTGTCATTGATGTGTCCTTAATCGTTTTGATGTCTCATCAGATGGTTGCAGTATGAGATCATAGACAGAGGAGCTGTCTCTGCTCATGTCCCTGTTCACACTCCTCTCTCCTGCCCTTGTTCTTCCTGTTTCTGCCCTTATCTGTACCATTGTCCCCGAACGTGATCCTGGTTGAACTCCACCCTTGTACTTTCCCTTATCCCTATCATCTGTCTATCTCCGTCCACCTTCTTGCCTTTTCCTGTCCCTGTTCTTTGAGCCATTTATTTGTGCTCCCTCCCATTCATCTGCCCCTTCTCCCACTCCTGCTCATGTCCCTGCTTCCATTCTTGTCCACTTCCCTGACATTGTGATGCTACGTTTAGAGCAAATGGCTTCCTCACCTCAACAGCTGGAGATGAACCCAGGACTGTCCCTACAGGAGTCATTATAAACCCTGATTGTAGAACACTAACTGATTAGGACCACAAGTCAAAGTTGTTTTTCAAACTGGACTGCTGCACTAGGAAAGCTGTCTGCCGTGCTCATCGAAGTTGGGACGACACGGGAGTGTCCTTGTTCATCACACGGTGCAACCACATGCCCTTTCCGTTCACTCGTCCACTGCGGTATCATTGGCGTAACTGGTGACACACGGGACCAGGCTGTCACCGAGAAGGGATCAAAGGGGGGCTACAGTCGGGTCGATCTTTTCCGGAACTCTGAGCGGACTGTATTCCTCCAGGATTAAACGGAAAGATCGGCGGTCTTCAACGCACATTGATGCAGTTTCTTCTAGAGTTCACTTGAGTCCCGAGCTTAGCATTATTTATTAGCTTTGCTGTATTTATATTGTCACATATTTGTGAAGGACCATCTGTTGCGCTCCATGTCTTATTTTTGCTATTGTTTTGCACCTTGTGTTAAAGACAACTAATGGATTTTGAGATCATAACTTGTGTTATGTGTTCTATACTGTATAAATGGGATGGGGGCACAAAACAGTAAAGAATCAAATGTACATGCATATATTTATTTTAAATTGCACACAGCTGTCTGTGTGTTAAGTCCTCATGATTGTGATTTTATTGATGAAAATTTTAAATGGCTGTATTTACTTCTATTAAATAATCGTAAACTTTCCTGGTGACCTTATTTTAGTCAGAACCGCTTGGAACCACTAGTGCCGAGGCACGCCATCCTTGAAATAAGTGTCATATCAAAGACGAATGAGGACCGTGGTCACATTTGCCCTTATAAAGCCTGTCAACTTTTTCCACCAGAGGCTTTTGATCTTCCTGTGTTTATTTATAGGAAGAAGGAGCCAATTCAATTATGTGGCCCACCTGTCCATTGACATTTAAAGGCAAATATGCCAGTTGGGGATGTTGCTCACACTGTACCCTCTGTTTAAATCATCCTGCGTCAGGCCAAGTCCCTGTCTAGCTGACACTGTGCTGACCCCCAGTCAAAATACCACGCACAGCACATTGCTGGTACCTTATTTCAGCAGCCATCGTGGCTTTGCAGCTCAGACATGGAGGTGGCATCGTGGCACTCCTGCTGAGATATGGTCATGGAAATGGATCAGTGCATCCTCACACTCCCTGTGCTGGTCCTCTTGTCCCTGGCCTGGTTGCCCTCTGCAGACTCCCGTGCCTCCAGGATCCTGTTCCTCCATCAACATGTTTCCAACTGCAACAGAGTAAACGGGAGAAAGCAGGAATGCCTGTGCTGAAAGTAGTATCATTCTGCCAAAACAGGACACCTACAGCAAGTGCTTTCGCAAGAAGGGAGAAATCAGAAAGTAAGTTTTCTTGTTTATTATCTTCACGTCTCTCCGAAATCACTTTTTATGGGTAATGCCTCGGTTTTTTTTCTTAGAAACGCCCGCTGCTCTCAGTGTTTGCTTGTTGCTAAGCACCATTTGCCACATCTGAAGCAAGGATTTCACTGTGGTTTTCCAGAGAGGGAACGGTACATCTTCTGGTTTTGCTGAGCGAAGACCGGGATGCAGTACGTCGAGGCCTCTTGTCCACCTTCTTAGCAGAGAAACACCGTCTACAAGCCAGAACCCCAGTCCTCAAACGGAAGCTCCCACCCTGTTCTGGGGGAACGAAGGGTAAGACGGTGCAGGAACCAATCAGATGCTGAGACAGTAATGTGGTCCTTAACCTTTTCTAGGCCATGTTCCCCTCTAAGAATCCGAGGAAGGCGAAGGACCCTTCTTAGAAACACGTCTATAAATAAATTCACAAGAAATATTTTGCTCAATTTACCACACTGAAACTTGATTACCTTCACACAGAATTTTGCAATAAACGATATTACCATAGTATAATTTTTCATTTTAGCTTTATTTAGTTACTGTTATTTTCAATGCAATCCTGGCATTCGCAGACCTCCAAAGGGTCCAAGGACCCTAGGGTAAGAACATGCTGCAGCCAGTGAAATTTGGGATCCAATCAGAGGCTGCGGCCAGTAATGTACAGGAGCCAATCAGATGACTGGGTTTACAATATGATGTCCGTTGAAGACAGCAGGCAGTGGTGGTCCTCTAATGGTTCAAATCGTTCACTTTTTCTCTTGCTTTGTGGAGCTGCTAACGTCAGTGCGACGTTCTGGTTACGCTGCACTCAGTGAAGATGCTGTAGTCTAATAGGCTGCAGTGAGGTTCCATATTTAGCCGGATTCTCAGATGTATCTTCCGGAGCCGCAGGGCCAGGAGCAGGTCGCCCCGGGGCTAATTAAAACACGGAGCCCACTGTGCTTATGCTGGCCCCAGGCACTCCGTCCAGCAAGCAGAGATGCCCAGCGCCCATGCCTGTCCCTGACATGCTGGCATTCTGATGCACCCGCAACTGCCAAGCACAGCGTGCCGTGCCAGTGCCCGTTACCTGCGGGAAGCTGCCGTCCGTCACTCATGGCAGTCAGCTGGGGAGGGGCAGCGCTGCTCTTCTTCTGTCCAGCACTTGCAAATGGTGGCCTTCCACACTGTGGGTTAGGGAGCCATTTTTGCTCTTCGTTTTCTTTTTTCCAGCCTGCCGAGAGAGTCCCGCTTAATTTCTTTTTGACTCCCTTTGGAAAATAACCTGTGCTCTGCTATGTGAGAAAGCTGCTCATGAGCACGCGGCCGTAAATAAAGCTCGATTAATGAGATATCGCTGCCGCCACTAGCGATGTCGTATTTACTCCCCTGCAAGTAGTGCTGCAGCTGATGAAGGTGGCAATGAGGATGCTTATGATTGTTGCAGCATTTGCATGGATGGAGTTCCTGCAGCTGGATGCAAACAGCTTTCCCTGAATTGCCCCAGAAGAAGCTTCCCTGCTGCAAGTGGGTAAATAGTGAGCAGCTGCAAGCCAAACATTGTACGTTGCGTTGGACAAGCTAAGTAATGCTCAACTGTAATACTAGCTCGACATTTATTTTTATTTTTTTTTATATAACACAATCTACCCACTTCACAGAATTTCTACACTTCCTGCGCCGAAGAACAACTCCAAGCACTCAAACCTGCAGCCATCACTTTCAGCACCGTGGCTGGTTGTTGCACCTAGTGCCATCGTGAAGTCTACACTGCCTCCCTTGCATTCCCTGCAACTTCCACCTGCGGCACATATGCTAAACCTTTTCTGTAGGAGGGAGAGGGTTGCTCTGTGAGCACCATCAGCCCGCTGCATCTCCTTTTTCTGCCCAGGCAATTTCCCATCGGGCCGAGCCCTGGCCCAAGCCCCGGAGAGCCCTTATCTCCTGGACCTGCCTGCCTCGCGTCGCCTGCGATGGCAAACAAACTCACTTATTATTCCTGGTCTGATGGCTCCGCTGTCAACCACAGTTTGACAGTACTAAACTGCGAGGTGTGTGTGTGCGTGCGTGTATGTGTGTTTGCATGCCTGTGCGTGTTTGCAGTGAAACTGTGCTCCCGAGCGCAGCCTCATTTGCTTTGGGATTAGCAGACAGATTTTCAGAGAGGACAAAGAACCCCATCGCCCCACCTTTGCCGGTCTCCTTGTGTCCCTGTTATGCAATCCAGGGGTCCGCCATCTGGAGGTATGTTATTTTTGGACGACTGTGTCTAATACCAAGCAGGGCCAGACCTTACTGGGATGGTACTGTCAGGTTGTATATATAATATAAACCCACAGACACCATCAATAACCAGTATTCCCTACCTGTCAAGTCAGCCTCCCCCTCTGTATTCATTCAGACAGCAAAAAGTGTCCTTTGTGTTGTAAATCATTGTGGCAGCGCTGGTTCCGCTCACGTCAAGGACAAACGGAGAGCAGAGCTCGAGGCTGTGGTGAGGACAGTAAGGCTGAAAAATCCCCCACACCTGCGGAACTTTATTACGCTCTTTGATCGCTGTGCACTGCAGGCACCGTTTTGTCTGTTTTAAAAAAAAAAAAAAAAAAAAAAGAAAAAAAAAACAACAGACCCGCAGGCGAATCCGGATCGCTCTTTCCTGATGACCGTGTGCTTGTCCACTCCCCCCCTCTTCTCACCCGCAGGGAGATGGGGCAGGCAGCTCTTGCTCTGGACCTAAGGTCTTCTGCCACCTTGTTGACGGCGTTAGCCCACCCACGCTGTCCTCGGGAAGACCACACAGAGGCGCTGCCCCCAACATGGTCAGCAAAACACCAGGCCAGTTAAACCTACACATAACCCAGCACCATGTCTCCATGAGCAGATCACTTTGTGCACCACAGCTTGGGCAGAGAGAGCGTGGTGCCGGTTGGCTGTACTGCGGGGGAAGGGGGTGCAGCCCTGCTTGCCCTTGATAGCGGTGACCCACAGACTCCATGATTACGTTAGAACCGTGCCGCTGAGATCCAGTTCAGCCCCTATGCTGGGAAAGCTGTGTCCCACTCTGCCGTTACTGGGACCAATTAAGTTCCTGCTGCTGTTTGTTTTGACTCTACAGTTCATTTCTTTTTAAGTTGTCTTAAAAACTTTCATTTCTGTGTCAAGGCTCCAACCTCATCATGGGGGGGGAGCTCTCAGACAGGAGTGACTGACTGTCTTCCTGCCGACCTCCTCCCATCTCTGTGCCAATACATAATTGCTCTTGGGACTGAGAGCAGTTGTCTGTGTGGTTGCGGTGCTCAAGCACATGTAGCACTCGCTGCTCTGGACAGACGGACCCACCCTCGTCCAGTCCGCCATGGAGCCACCTTACATTTATTCGTTTAGCTGGTACTTTTCTCCAAAGCGACTTACAATGTTAAGGTTACAATTTTTTACCCATTTATACACCTGGGTAATTTTACTGGAGCAATTTAGGGTAAGTGCTTTTCTCAAGGGTACCGCTGCTGGAGGTGGGGATTAAACCTGCAACCTATGGATGTAAAGGCAGTGACTCTAACCATTACTCTACCAGCTGTCCTTCAGCATATTCATCTACAGACAGGTCGTTTCGGGTCACGCTGCAGAGAACAGTTCTCTAGAGACTTTCACAGGTCGTAGCGTGAGGGTTTGCGGTTCGGCGTTGTCTGGCGGGGCTTCCACGCGTGTTCACGCTTTGACGGCACGTACCGACTCACATTAATGACATCAAACGCACTCGCACAGGGACTGTGTTTTCTTTCTGAGCCCGTATCTGCAAATCTGTGCTCTGAATTCCGTGTCGGGCTCGGCTTGGCAATTTAATGAAGAGCCCCACTCGGAAAGACGACAGAATGCATAATTGAAAAAACAAATTCAGCCGGTTGTGTCTGGATCATTCCTGTTGGAGGTGTGCAGAAATTTATGGATTTAATATTTTGGATTAACAGTCATTGAGGAAGCATTTTTGTGTTGGCCATTAGCTTGTGTCAGACAGTTTTGAGAGCAGACAATTAACAAAGTTAATAGCGCCTTTGCGTTTCGCCGGATAATATTTTAATCCCTCTGCGTCTGAACATGTTGTAGTTCGATCGCTGAAGGGCTCTGCTCAGTATCGGTGGACAGAGTCTGCAGTAGAATACAGAACACAATGTCTCCAGGCTCCTTGTATCCAAATGATATTACTCTATTCTAGAGCTGTTTAGCAGACAATCACATTCCTTTTCATTCAGTCACTAACCATGATGTTCTGTAGCCATTCATGGCACCTACATTTTCTTGACACGATTCAAGTTGACTGGTGCACTTGATGAGGAGGCAGCGCTTATCTCTGAGACTTGAACCTGAAGCCTTTGGGGTCAAGCATAGTGCCCTTGATACACTGGAGAATCCTCTTGTCCCGGTGAGAAGACCTCGAGTATCCTTTCTACGTGTTGCATTGGCCACTCTGAGTGCCCACGAGTGCTTGCGGAAGGTGAAAGAGGTTAGTTAGTGTCGACGTCATGCCGGACACCAATATCTCAAGATGATTATGCTGCCGGGGTAGTGGTGCAGCATCCAGCTGTAAATCTGTAAATGGGCGTAAGAAGGTTTCTTGTGTTAGCGTATGTATAAAGTAAATGTGTCGATCTACTAAATGT
Source organism: Scleropages formosus (assembly GCF_900964775.1). Taxonomy (NCBI): domain Eukaryota; kingdom Metazoa; phylum Chordata; class Actinopteri; order Osteoglossiformes; family Osteoglossidae; genus Scleropages; species Scleropages formosus. Next base: position 17,780,178 of record NC_041822.1, read on the forward strand.
TGCAGTGAAGAGGTACTGTACCGTATCTAGTGAGACCAGCTGAGAAAGAATGTGAGCAGTAGCTCGTGGGGAATGTCTGTTCTATAATATTTAACAAGAGGGCTCTATTGTCTTGAGAATCGAGCCTAAGTGCGTCATGTAACACGGGCCAAAATGGGATTCAGATCTCCAAGGGCGCCGAGTGGTGGGGTAGTGGTTTGAGATGGTGCTCTCAGGCTCCCTGTCCACCCCCCACGTCATCAGTGCAGTCCCCAGGGCAACAGGGTGACGGTGGGAGGTCCGTCAGGGACTCTGTGCTCAGACGGCTTGTGCCCTTGAAAACCTCAGTAGGCTCCTTTACAGGAAATGAGAGCATGAGTCATGAAAAAGGGAAAACATAGTTCTATTGGTTTTTTTCTGGAAGAATTACTGGCGGTTGCGCTAGAACAGCTGTTGACATTTCAGTACGTGAGAGTTACAGAAATGTCTCCTGTAACAGACTTAATGCACAGGTATTTTCTAGTGCGGCTGTCAAAAACCCGTTCAACGCACACACAAACATCTGGATCAGATGTGTGATCTTGAACGTGCCTACCAGGTGACCAGTGGCGAAGCGGCATAAATGATCCGCGGCTCGTTTTCATCCATGTGCCTTTTTTCTTATTGGTTGACGCCATCCCTTCGGCTGCTGGCCTTGGCTGCCAGCGACACGGTCAGCGGAGAAACGCGCCCAAGTGCCGCGACGGATGAGAAAGTTGCGGGGAATGACAGCACGCAGACTCCGGGAACAGGGGCTTCGGGGAAGGACTCGCGGATTATACTGTTGTCACCGCGCTCAGTGGGCTGCGGGGAACCGAATGCGTACATACGCGGTATGTACTGAAGAAAATGATGTGTGCCTACACATTATTAAATCTGTTTCTCCCGTGGCGTAGAGGGCCAAAGCGGCACAGCCAGTCTAAATTGCGTAAAGCGACGCGCGCCGCAAAGTCATTAAAATCTTGTCAGTTTGGACGTGTAGTTAACGTGGCGGAAAAGGTTAGCGCACCGTGTCGTATCGTACAAATAGAAGAGGGCCATCTGCTGCTTCTATCCGGTAGTGCAGCGGCGTCACGGTCGGCTCGGTTCAACGGCTTGACGCAGCGTAGCAGGCGGCGGCGGTGCCGGTTGCGTGTCGCTTTTTCATTTCTGCCAGACCGATGCCTTGGCTGTGTTTGCGCTCAGCTCTTGTGCAATAGCGCAGAAATCATCGGCGTTTGTTGACGGATGTTTGTTTCGAGCAGCGCCGGTACGATAAGCGGCTCCCCTCCGTCTCAGCACCGGCAGGACCCTGGACCCAGTTCCAGTTTGTGGTAGAGGACCCTAAGGAACGGTACAGTATTACACACGGTCCCAGTATCAGATCCAGCACCGGTGGCTCCCCGGACAGCTCTTGTCCGGGGTTCCGAGCTACAGGTGTATCGAACAGCTCCAGCTCCACTTCTAAGTTTCAGCACCGCCACCTGCGCGGACAGCTCCGCCTGGACATTCAGCACCCCGGGGTTCCTGGACAGTTCCGCTTTATTTCGGCACCGCCATGTCCACTGACGGCTCTCATTTCGGTTTCAGGACCACCGACGCCGCGAGGATAACCGTCACGTGAAATTCCTTCCCCCCCGACTCAACAGCATGCGCTCTCTGCTGCTTCCAGTAAGAATATATGCAATAATTGCATCATATTGAACTAAGAACTCCGTTCCTTCTGATATCAGATTGTCTGCAGAACAACTTTCCTCTGAGGAACTTGGGGCAAAATATTTTGAAATTCCATCGTTTTTACTTCCTAAATTTTAAATGAAATGTGTGTTCTCGGGGGACTCTATTACCGCTTTCACTCGTCTTTCTTAATTTTATTATCGTCATCATTACTGCACTTTTGCACTTTTTAACGCGTTCGTTTACTTACAGACTGCTCTTAAAGATTATAACGAGGGGGGAAAAAATTTTCCCCTCCGTCCCACACAACAAAATTAGCAGGTACAGGCAGAGCTGAATGACAACATTTTAAAGTATCAGACGTTATAATCGCATTTTCGCTGCGATGCGGTGAATTTAGCTATTAGCGCGCGTCTGCCTTCCCCTCGCCGCGGTGCTGAGATCAGGGGCCGCGGCGCTGGAGGATGATGCATCGCAGCTGTAATATCTGGCGCCTCGTTCTCTCCAAACTCCCCGACTGTCGTTACGGCTCGCTGAAATCCATCACGAGCAGGCGTCCCGGCCCCTCGGCGCCTGCCTCGGCCTCCGTGGGATTCGGTTTGGCTCCCTGTCTTCGCCTCTGTAGCCGCTCTCTCGCAGTCTGTTTGTGTCTTTAATACTGTGCGGCAAACATCTGTTTGCAGCACTGGGACTCAGCCTTTTTCTTCCATCTAAGTGCGTCTTTGGACGACCCATCTTTTTGTGACATTTATCTGCTAAAGCAGCGGGAGCCTCGCAGCTGTCCCGATTGTTGCCCCCCGAGTTATTTGCAGTCCCCAGCGTTGGCTATTTGCATCCGCATGCGGGACACCGCGTGCTCCTGCAGGTGTGTATGTTGCGTTCTGCGTGCCTCTGCAAGATCTGTGTTTCGCCACCTCGAGGTTCCGCTCCAGACTCCCGTCCCTCGGCGAGGTCACCGCACTTAACCCGCTCCGGCCGTTTGCGTTCGACGACAACGCCCGGCGGCGTTCCCACGCGTCTGGCCTCGAAGCCATCCGGCGAACGGCGGCACGTTGCGGCCGCGTGCTTAAAGGACCCTTTGAGGTGCGCCTTTCATCGCGGCCGGTTCCCCGAAACGCGCCGGCGCATTCCTCGGGAACGAGAGTCGGAGCTTCTCGCGGGCGCGTGCAGACGCAAGCGCGGACCAGGCGCTCCGCGGGTTTTGCGAGACGAGCCGATTCATCATTTTTTCATGCTTTCCCTTTCGCACCGAGTCATGCTTTCACCGGCGATATTACCGAACCGGGATGGTTATAACTCTGAGCGACCTTTTGGAGTACTTCTCCGACTGGCTCTACACTAGAAGGGGAGTGATGACACATTGCAGAGCTTTCGCAGCACACTTGTGAGAGATGAAAGGAGTGAGGCTCACATGACAAAGCGGGCGTTCCGGGAGCGAGGTACCTCACTGCCGAGAATAAATCCCCGCATCTCCCAGCGCAGGCCCTGGACGTTGCTGTCAGAGCCAAAGCCTCTCAGATCTCCTCTCCCTTGTGTACAATTTGGAGGCAGAACTCTGGAATGGGATGTTTTTCATGGCTACCGAAGCGATGAATCAGCACCCCCCTCCCCCTTTTGGCATTTTGGCTCTAATTTAGGATGAAAGTGTGCGTTGCATGACCTCCGCTTCCGTAGTCTATGGGCTGTAAGGTCCAAATCACTTTCTCGTTTTCCGAAACGCATCGCATTAAAGGCGGATTCTGTCCGTTTTCCGAGAAGAGAGGCGTTGCGGACGGCACGGAGGTTAACTTCTAAGGCCTGAGTGAAATTAGCGCGAAGTTAGGAGATATTACGGGACTGAGGTGGGAGCGATTTTTTTTTTTTTTAAAAAGCAAACATACAGAGTTTGCCTGTCAAGAGGAGTTACGCACAGGAACAGCGGCATTCCGTGGTGTGCTTCTTCCAACACTCTTTTATCACAGATGTGCCATTCATATTTTGTTTCTGTCTAGCTTTTTCCCAAGTTTAAAGAAATTTTGTGAAGCTCTAGTACTTTTAAAATAAAAAAAAAAAAGCAAAACAGCATTAGTAAATTAGCCATGAGGGGCATCTCTTTATCCTCTTCATTTTTTTGTTTTTGTTATTTCTGGGATCTAAAAATGATGTAATAGCTCCAAAAATCCCTTGAATATTGCCCCCGTGTGCACATTTTAGGTTGGCCCCTCTAGAGAGTTTATTCAAAACACATCCAACCGCTTCAATACAGCACAGCTGAAAGGGCCTTTAAAATTGAAGTTCTGTCAAATTAACTCCCGGGGGGGGACTCCAGAGTGCTTTTCTTTTCTAATTTTCAGCTTCAGGATGATGTTTGTTCACTTTTATAAATTATTCACTGTCTGTAAAATTATTCCACACAATATAATATTGCGCGCACAGATTTCAAGCCCATTTACAGAAACGGTAACTCCGTGCGAGATGATCCGGGCGGTAGCGCTCATTTTAATATTACATTAAAAGCACACTTCTCGATTCCCTCCGCGCAACCTTCAGCGACATTCAACACCCCGTTACCGAGTCTGAGTCTGATCCGCCGTGCGAACGTTTACCTGGAAGCGCTCGATTCGTGGCGGTGCACCTCTTCACCTCTACGCACGTCACTACACGCAGAGCAGGAGATGGTCAAAAAGCGTCCGACCTTCCCCGTCCTACGAGCGAACGGTGATGGAGCCGAGCTCTTCTAAGCATCCGCGATGCACATGTTTCCCCGTGAGTCCAGCTGCAGCTCCGCAAAGCGCAGGGCAGGTGATATAATTCACCCGTCAGTACTTTCTCTCTCGTTTTTTTTTTTTTTTTTAATCGCGTGATCCGCTTCCCCGATGAAAATGTAGTTTCAGAAATGATCTATGACCAATTGCTGCTTGCGTACAGTAGCTTTCTCAACAACACATAATTTATCAACAAACATTGATAATTAGCTTCCACCCCACCATACCGTCTAACCTTTTCACAGCTGCACACTTGTAATAAATAGCACTGAATTGCAGACTGCGTGCCTGGGTGATGACACATTTGCAGCGTAAGTGGGTACATATGGCTTGTGATAGTTGTGCTGCGAACACATTTCAAAACAGATTCGAACTGATAGAGTGCGAATGGGAAATCAGTTTGATTTTTCTCGAAGAATGCCGTTTTGTGCGCCGGCCCCAGGAGGCCATTTTGTAGCGGCGCAGTCGGTCCCCGAGCGTCCGCCCGGAGTGCCCTTCGGGATCCGGGCGTCCCCCCGAGACCGGGCCGCGGACGGGCCGGGATCCGCCGCTTTCCCGAGGCCCTCGCTCCGGGGGACCGTGACGCAACGCCTCCTGCGGACACCGACTCGTTCGCCTCGCACCCGCCTCGACCAAACGGCACGCGAGCGAGTTTGCCGAGCTTCCTGCGAACCGGTCGCCGCTGTTGGAACGGCCAGGGTTGCGTGATTTTCTGGCAAATAGCTTGTCGCACGTAGCAGTGACAATGTCACGTGGGGTTCGGCTTTTGCGAGTTGCGCCGTGTCCCTTCTGCGACGGGAGGGAGACGCGCGGAGTTTTTGACCTCTGCGCAGACACGCTTATTATCGCCCCCGTGATCCAATCATGGCGGTTAATGGGGCGTCGCCGACTGTCCTTCCGCGCAGTCCGGCATCTTCCTCGTAGCGACACGTGACCGACTGTGGAGACACCGGGCAAACTCCGGTGGCGAAGGTAACGCGGGCTGCGCCGCTCTGATCTTTAAAGGAGAGCTGTCTGTAGGTGTTTGTTTCATACTTTGGCAGATGTGGGTTGAAGGCCCAGCTCCATAAACCCCTGACTGGTTCAGAAGCGCTGCATGAGCTCTTGAACTCAGCCCCCGCCACCGTGGATGCTCTGTGGGGGCTGAAGGGGAGGGGCGCGTGTGTTTCGCTGGGAAATACTGCCCTGTAACCAAAAATCCATGCCATCCCCCTCTCCCCAAGGGCTCTCTCATCATTTTAGGCACACAAGGCCAAGACGAAGGTGCTCTTCTGCGGTTGGAGATGACCGAGGGCATCTACAATAACTGGTGAACGGTGGCCCTTACTAAAGGAGTTTCAAGGAGAGCACTCTGCTCCGGAACTCATGGGCACTTGAGAATCTCAGCAGAATCCAAGCAGAACCAGAGATGCTTTTGTTTTCATGCAGTGAGACACCTTTCAAAAGACAGGCTTCGTGTTAAAAGCGTGTACACCAAGGCGGAAGATTTAAATCCTGCAAGTGCCAAGATGTCCTTCGGATGGGTTTATGCGTAAGACACCATGCGAGCCGACGTAGTGACTTCCAGATATTGTCTTCAAGAGAGTGATTACAAGCCAAGATGGAAGGCATAACAACAACCGTTGGACTATCACTGCCCGTACTTGCTGTTTCCGACTCTGTGTGTGCGTGTTTATATAGAACACACGCAGGAAAAGCACTTTAAAATTATAAAGATGTTCTACATTAAACATCTCCCCCTTTCCAGCTGCTGATATTGATAGCTTTGTCAGAAGATAAGTGTTATTACTTCTCTCTGTTAGTCCCTGCTCTGTATAGACAGGTTCATAAAAGCACAGCAAAAGAACCTCTTTTATCGATATCAAAAGTTATTACTTCTGCTTGTGTCGATTTCGAGTCCGCTACCAACTCTGCACTGGGTATCTACGCTGCGGTGCTCCTCAACAACATGAAATTTAAAAACTTTTGGAGAATAAACCGAAGCCGTTGCCCCAGAAACACTCTCTACCAATTCTACGTACAGTTTTAGGAATGTTTACTGGTTAAATTGTGCTAATGTTCAAATTGACTCTTCTTTGAGAATCGCGTCTGCATGTGCGTCTCACACACACACACACACACACCTTCAGAGCCGCCTGTCCCATATGGGGTCACGGGGAACCGGAGCCTACCCGGCAACACAGGGCGTAAGGCCGGAGGGGGAGGGGACACACCCAGGACGGGACGCCAGTCCGTCGCAAGGCACCCCAAGCGGGACTCAAACCCCAGACCCACCGGGCAGCAGGACCGTGGTCCAACCCACTGGGCCGCATGTGCGTCTCCTCGACCGTTAATGAAATGTGCTTTTCTTTTCCTCTGAGCTGTGTGTCGCTTTGGAGAAAAGTGCCGAAGGAACACACATGAATATGAGCGGAAGTGTTTTTTCGGCTATAAAAAAATCTGATGAAGAGTAAGTATAGCATAGTAATGTCGGGTGAGGTGAGGACGCCGCTGAGGTCATTCTATCCGGATGAAATTCTCTCGTTGTACTGAACAATGAAACAGCAGGTGATGTAATAATTAAAAAGGTGAATTCTGATTGAAGTTCGGATGAAAAAGTTTGCCGCTTCCGCTCTCCGGAGGTTCGGCTCTTTCCAGCTGTACCCTCGAGCAGCAGACTTAACCTGAATTAGGTCACTGAAATACCCAGCCGTACAAATGGATGAGGTTAAAGAACATTCGTTCGGAAAGTCGTTTTGCGCGCGTGACCCATTTCTTTGAACGGCACTGTCCCGCGTCCATCGGAGATGCGTCTCGCACCTCCACCTCGGACCGTCGGTCTCGGTCGGCCTCGGATTCCCCTGAACATCCCGCGCTCGAACTTGAGGCGAGGAGCTGATAATCCACACGTTCTGCACTGCTTTTCTACTGAGCTCCCAGGCATCCTGGGGGCAACAGCGTGTAGTTATTGGATTACCGCACATTGAAATCCAGAGAGGGGCATTAAGCAGCATACTAATCCTTAACCCCTTTAGTAAATGTCTTTGAGTATGAATGTGTGAAAGTGTAAAAATGTGAAGTGTACGTGTAAATCCGTACGTTCTGAAAGGTGTCCGATAAATAGTATCGATGCCCCGTGTTATGCGGTCATCGTAGGAGCATATGTGACATTGACCATAATTCTGGGGTCATCGGAAGGAACTATTTCTAAACGTATTCCCTTCAGAAATGAGACCCCGTACACACTCGCTTCGGTGCATTTCAGGACATCGCTTCTTGGAACATCCGAGCCAGCGTTCTTATGTGACAGCATTATGAGAAAATTAAATTTTAGCGATGCAATATTGTTTAAACTTAATTGGTAACAGTCATGTTTTGATCAGATGTTAACTTCCGCAGTGTACCTCTCATGAAAAAAAACCATTTATTGCAAATTACTTGAGTCATCTCAAGTCTGCAGTCGAAATGTAATTATCAAAGACCAAATGTTAACGTTGTGCTTACAAGCAAACTTCACACACTGCCTCCTACCGCCGCACGACTAGTGTGGTTCTCTTGATCGTCTCCCATCTCCTTGCTGATCAAACCATGGTCTGCTTAACCCTCGAGATATGAAAAAAGAGACACAACCACTGCAAGTAAATATATATCAGCCTTTCGTGCCAGACACATCATACGAAGGAAGCGAGCAGCGTGGAAGATAATAAAACGGTTCCTTTCAGTTATCTACCTCTTTGTTTGGAAAGAGCTGCGGAAATAAAACACGCTTTCATACACTCTCGTCTAATTACCTCCAAGGATATGAGTTCGATGTACGGTTTGAGTAACCACCTTTGTTTTACAGCACAAAATGGCATTTCATTCATCACACTGCAATCAGTTCTAAAATAATTTCGGGGTGTTCGCACTATGGCGCGTGCGCGTGCATGCGTTTGTCGCGCTTTATTTTCCGACAGCGACTGTACCGAGCGACACCCCTGCCTTCCTCCGTCTACTTATTATATCAGTTCCGGGCTTCATTTACGAGATGTTTCGGGTCTTTCCTTACGTGGAAATGTAAGCGGGTTTCGAGATTTATCCTGGAGACCGATGAAAAGCTCCCTTCGTCCATACGCATCGCACATCATCATCATCATCATCTGCACGCAATTATCTTCCGCACCTCATTTTCCAAAACCGAGATGTTTTCAGGCCTGAGAGAGTGGAAAATAATTTAATCTGTTTTTGTGCTTTAGGACGTTTCTCTGCTTTCGTGAATTTAATCCCGCACGCACAAAGGCGTGGAAGTGAGCGCACAGGTCCGGGACGCGGCCTTCTTCTTGCTTCTATAAGTTCTAAGCCGACCGTTTGCCGGTTTGAGCCCCACACCCTCCTCCCTGCTGCAGTAGCCGTGAGTGAGAGCTACTTACTCCGAGTTGCTCCAGAAAAAGTACTCGGCTGTCTAAATAGGTCATATATTGTAAGTTTCTTTGGGTACATGTGTCAAGCAGCAACTTAATAATGAAAATGATTTTAAGCATTCAGACGTCATAAAAAGCAGCTTTAGAGTCCTCCCTTCCTTCGCTCAGTACTGACCCCCCTAAAACATGTCATCGTCACACCGTTAATTTAAAGCAACGCTCTGCTGCAATGTTGCAATGTTTCCGCCGACATTCCCCAGGCTGTATCCTACAGCTACTCATAGTTCTTCGTCTCGGGTGTTTCAATTAGCATACAACACGTATTTCGAAATAAAGGCTAATGCTGCGAACTGTTATTAGAATTCGCTTTCGTAGTTATTGGGGACTGAACTGTGTTTAGTTTTCAACGGCTTTTGTGACTTGCACAGTGACGCAGCGGGTAGCCCTGATGTCTCTCGGTGTGCGCACGGAGCAGTTTTTTAATACATGTGAAAGGCTGTATCATATAACAGTTGTTAATGAACCTAGAAGCCTTCAATTAGACTCAGTGTAGAATTACGTTCCTTATTCACGCATAGCCTAATTTGAAGTCGATACAAATTTAAAACAGTAAATCAAACGTCCTTTGAGGAGAGCATTTTTTTGTATTCGAAAGCTTTCCTCACAAGCTTTTCTTAAGTAGTGGGAGAAAAGTCCAACACCCCAAAGTAGCTGTAATTATATAATTAGACGACTATAGCTGTAATTCCTTGCTTTCAGCAGAATGTCTCTTTTAGTATTTCTGATGGTTTTGAAAATGTTCTTTATTAGGTTCTCCATTAAACACTCTTTCTTTAGTCTACACAAGTAAGCTATTTATTATGCACATTGATACTACCAGTCTTTTTGGGATTTAATTTTTACTGAACTTGATTTTGTTGCGACCAGTAATTTTTTATGCTACAGAATACTACGCTCTGAAGTTTATTTCACTTTAACCTTGACTCAGATTGTTTTTCTGCAGCTATCTAGCATGAGGGCCAAAGCTTGTAGTGTTCTTTGATATATGTCTCGCTGCAGCTAATCTTAAGTAAGATCCGCAGTCAGTGTGGCTTGATAACAGCCAAAAAGCTCATGGTGTTATTCAGTGGCTATGGAATTCCACATTATGCTAATGTCTTTCTAGAATCTTGTATTGGGGCTGTTCAGTGCAAATGTAGGTGTGTGTGTGTTCATCTTCACTTTGGATTCCACTGATAGACTCACATCTGACCATTTGGAGAGAGCTTACCATCCCCCAGTTACATCACTAACAACCAGAAACAAGAGTGTCAGTAGGATAGATGAGGGCTGCTGCGAACAGCTGTTATGGGGCTAAATGGATTGTTCCATTGTTTTACGTTTAGATAGCGCCCGATATGCCTCGTACAAAATCCTCTGTTTTGTTTAAAACTTCCATAATGTGTAGTAAGGGTAAATTTGTTGTGGAATTCTCTGATTTATAAAAGTCAGGATGCCAAGGTGTATAGGGAAAGATGGTAGTATAGTGGATAGAGCTGCTGTCTTTGCACCTGAAGGTTGTAGGTTTGACTCCAACCTGTGCACATAGTACCCTTGAGCAAGGTCCTTACCCTCAATTGCTCTAGTGGAATTACCCAGCTGTATAAATGTAGCTAGATTAACATGTAAATGAATAAATGTAAATGTGCTGCACCATCTCCTGCCAGTTTAGTTGTTTTCTTTACACACCATAGGTCCAATGGAGAGGAAGACTGGACTGTCCCTCACCTGTGGATCCTACAGACACCAGAGTAGAAAGCAGGCATTTATTATTCCAGGTACCTCTTACCTAGTCCAGAGACATACACTAAGGTGAGAAGAGACGCCTGAGGTTCTCTTCTTGGTTCTGGTGTCGGTGGGTCTGTTATGAACCTTATCCTTTAGTGGATGTTGGATCATGCTGAGGTTCCATCACAGAGCTGGGTCATTGGTTAAAGACCTGGATTTGTAGCCAGAATCCTCGAATAGGAACTGCTGTGAACTGCTGATCAAAGTACTTAATCTAAATCACTTCACCAAAATGTCCACTATATGTGGATTGCTGAAATTATAAGCTTTTTACTCGATGTAGCTAAGCAAATAAAATATATTATTGCTAAATAAATAAGCAACGCAATATAATATTCCTTAGAGAAAGGTTCACTTTGCAAAAGTGGAATTTGAGCACAGTGAAATACACATCACAACCAACCATAATCACTTGAAAACCACTCCACAACATTTCGATATGCTGCTGTTACGCAACATCTTGCGATTAGTTTCCCCCGAAGCACACTGAACCATCAAATCAACATTCGGTCCCAAAAAATCACTTAATGTGACTGTTTTAACAGATGATTCTCCATATTTCCATGACTAATAGACAGGACCAAACAAGTTACTTCATTGATGAGAATCACTTGATTGCAACTGTACTCCTTTAAAAATGCTTAATTAGACCCGTGCTATGTTTCCCAACACGCCCCTGGCCTTGGAACGTTTGTGCCGCACAACAACTGGTGTTTTATTGAAAAGAGAGGCTCCCGGCGTTTTTCTACACCATAGGCTGCTTTAAAGAATCTGATAGAAACTAAGGACTCATCTCAGGAAATCAAATAATTTGGAGAAATAGATTGCACTGAAACTTGATTACCAGAACTGATCCACGCAGAATTATGCCGTAGTAACATTTTCATTTTATTTTTAAGTTTTAGACAGTATAATTTTCAGCGCAAGCTGCTCTCCCTGAAGCCCATCCACGGACCACGAAGGAGTCTGTGGACTCCGAGTTAAAAACCGTGGTTTAAGAGAAATATGCTAATAATATGCATGCATTAAGTCAGCAGGCATGTTATACCTCGTGCACGCTTTTGTTGATGCTTTCATCTTTGTATTAATTCATTATCCACACATTAATGTAGGTTACCTGTGCGATGCTACCGATTCAGATTTTTTTAATGTTATTACTTACTCCCACCCGCTGTATTTTTGCTCTGAAGGCCTTGTAGGTCACTCTGGATAAAAGCGTCAGCTAGATTAATAAATGTAAATACTGAGGCCCCTGGACACCTTGTGCCAAATGGACTCGTGCCAACAGAGGACAGCATCTCCGATTGCAGTGATGCTGGACTCGGGCTCATCAGTGATTAAAGCAGCTCTCTAATGAAGGTTAAGGGGCAACGCTCTAATGCAGTGCTACTCCGTCTCCGTGCGAGATGACACACACTCAGGGATGACATGTCATGTCCCGGCGTGTCCCTCTAATGCATCTGAGACTTTGATTTCTTCACGTGCCTTGATCTCCCGCGCGATCGCTGCACTTGACAATGACACACTTGTTTCGAAATAAACAAAACAGGCAAGTTAGTAAGTTGGTGAAGGCCAAGGAATAGCCACAGGTCTCCAGTGTTTTTTTCCTTCCAAATCTTCTTCGCAATTTCGAGGTACCAGTACTCCAGCGCTCTAGACGCACTCTCAAATGGTTAATGCTTGCGGACCTTGGAAACATAATATATATATATGCGACCCGGAACAGAAAATCTCTGCATTGCATTCTCCCCGTGCACTGTGTGTGTTTAGTTCAAAACGCTCATGTGAACTCGTCAAGATTCAGTCCGTTACCCTTTAATTTAAATACGCTCCTTCTTCACACGAAGAAGTGGGACATGCATGATCGTTACGGTATTTCAACAGCATCGCCGGTTTAGCCGAAGCCTTGCGCTCCGCTACGCAGCCCGGCGCGCGACAAAATGTATTCGCATTTGATTTGTTTTGGAACACAATCGATTTTTAATTCCGCCCGTAAACAGCACGAGCCGAAGCCGGAGCCGCGAGCCGCCGGGCTGCAGTGGGGTCCACTGCGGAAGAGGCGCACAGTGGTCGCAGCCGACTGGGAGGAGCTCGCGAATAATTGTATTGCACCCCCTCCCTCTCTTTTTGCAAGACTCCCCCTCCCTCTTCCTCTCCCTCTCCCCCTCTCTCTCTCCCTCCCTCTCTCTCTCTCTCTCTCCCTCCCTCTCGCGCGCACCCCTTCCGCCTCCCTCTCAGGTAATTTACTTCGAGACACCGCGCGGCTGACTGCCGATGCTGCTCGCGCGGTCCTTGCTCTCCTCGAGCCAGCCCTCCGCTGCCTTCTCTGCGCACCTTTGCTTTGGCTCGCGAGCGCTGGCGAGCGTCCGCGCGCGGACCCGGCCGTGCGGAATCGTGCTGGACTCGCGCGCGCTGCTGCTGGGCTCCCAACACTGGAATCTCTGTGTGGAGGAGGAGGAAGACGAGGCGCGACGGTCGGCGGTGCTTCTCGCGACATGGGATTGCTTCTGAAATCTTGAATCTTCCCGTCCGTGGCACTTGCCTGGCGTTCACGCTCGAGAACATCGATCGAACCCGTCGCCGCGTCCACTAGTAAACTTCCTTGTATTTTTTTTAATTGTTTTTTTTTTTTTTTTCTCTTCCCTCCTAGAAACGATGGAAGTTGCTCTCTTGCGTGATGTTCGTGGTTTGAGCTGAGCGGAATGGTTGGTCTGTGAGGCTCGAACGCGAGGTTCTCCCTCCTCAGTAACGACACACAGCAGGGATCCGCGCTTCATCACAGGGGAAGAAAAAAAACGGGGATCTTCCTAACGGTCCACATTCGATTTGGCTCCTCTCGGGCTCGTTTGGGGTCGGATTAGTTGGCGCTGGATGCCGGCGAAGAAGAGACAGAGCGCTCACTGTGGAGGAGTTTGACGCGCAGGGGGGATTTTCAACAGGGCTACCGGAGGTCTCAGCTCTTACAACTCTGAGAAAAATAAAAATACAAATCTGAGGCGAGGCGAAGCGCAAGCGGCGGCGGCGAAGAAGAAGGACGAACGGCCCTTTTCGGAGCGGTTTCCTCTCCTGTGAGCAACTACTCGTTCGCCGGGGACGGGATTTAAAAACGCACACGTCCCCACGCAAGACTTATCTTCGTTTTTTCAACCCCACTTCAACATTAAGAGGCATTTAAGTGCGGGAGAGATGAAAGTTGCCACGGCGGTGTTGCTTCTGGCCGCGTCCTGGTGTCTGAGGTGGAAGTCGGTGCTGTCCGACTCCATCATACACATCGGTAAGTCACACTCGGCCGGCGCCGCCGAATCCGTCCGTGCCATGTACACGTTATGTTCATATCATATGACACGTTCATTGATTCGATATTTATCACAACCAGAAGGGTCCTGCGGCGTGTGGAGCCCCGGTCGACGTCGAGCTTTGTGTTGCCATCCTGTCACGCACTTTTAAACGGCGAAAAGCTAAAGTTGAATAAGACAGATGGTATTTTAAATGTGGAACCGGCGGGCAGCACTCTGCGTTAGTGTGGTATACGTTATAAATTAAATACCATGAGGTATTTTTATGTTTTTGTTTCCTCGTAGAATGACTCGGGACGTTGAGGCGGTTTTGTCGCCGTTCTGTTGCACCGTTTCGGCTGCTCTACGCGGAGACCGTTTGTTTGGAGCTCGCGCCGGCGTCGACGTCGTCGTTTGTGCCGCGGTTTAGCGTCCGTTCACACGTATGTCGCGCGCGGACCGAGAACAGGTGGTCTCGGCACTGCGTGATTTCTGCGGGTCGACGCGGTGAGGGGGCGGTACTGGGGAGATGATGCTGCGGGTGCGGGAATTTAGCGTAGCGGAGATGTCGGGAAAATGTTCCTCCTAGAACAGCGGACTGTGGCGCGAGGGCGGAACGGCGGTTGCAAACGTGAAACACACGTGCCGACAAATACGGCTCATTTTTAAATGATGATTTTTGTTGTGCGCTTTGAGTTTTTTCCCGAAATGAGCGTCGGGGTAAGAGAGCCTGCTGCATCACACAGCCGTAACAGACAGTGTCGCACTGTGTATTCCCTCGCCGCCCTCTGGGCGGGTGCGTGTGCGCGCGCGTGTGGGCTCACGTAGAGCACCGGACGGACGGGGATGTTGACAAGGAGGAGGAGTAGTCGCGTGGCATGCATGGTGGAGCGGGCGTCCCGAGTGGGTCAGTGCGCGTGGGACACACGCACAGTGAGGGAAAGGTGACAAGTGGAGAGAAAAAAAAAATCAATGGTGAAAAAGATATATAAACTTCATACATCTATAACATGATTTATTATAAGGAAACTGCGGAATCACAAAAAAGCAGAGTACATGATCTCCGCAGGCCTCTCAGTTAATGTGCACAAGGGAATACACACCAACTCACAGCCCGTTACGGTCAGTTTATGCTGTTGCCGTGTGCCTTTGGTTTTGTTTAACTTCCCTTAATCAGGGGGGTCACCAAAATCCACACGGTTCGACACCCTACTTGTTGCTGATTACCATAAATCGTTTCAAAATGAGGACACAGCAATGTTTCAACATACATAGGCGCTCACTGAATGGACAGCAGACCCACTCACTTCTGATGCATCTCATTGATCTACACACACACACACACACACATCATGATTGAGTTAAAATTATTATAATGTTCCCAGTTTTGCAGGACGTTTCTCGAAGGTGAGAACTACCCCGCATTTTTAGTATACAACTCAAGACAAAAAACATCAGATGTCCTGAATCATTCAGAATGTGTCTGGTTACGCACCAAGGTTGTGGTACCGCACACATAAAGCCCTGATTTTGTCAAAATACGCGGAAGTCTCATCATGTTCACCACGAACTGTATCGGAACCATTATCGCCATTATTACTTTGCAATATATAAACCTGTTGCTGGGCTGTTTTCCACTCTCTCCCTTAAATCAATATTCCATTTCCTTTGCCAGTTCATTTCATTTTTGAGATCACTTACATAAGACACTGTATTTTCAAATTTTCTAATCCCACCAGGAAATAAGATTTCGCTTAGCTCTATTTATGTGCATAAAAAGACCACACTCAGCACGTAAATGAAGAAAAATTTAGAATATATAATACGTGTGTTACAAAAAGCTTATTCATTCCATAGCTTTTAACATAAAGTATATAACACGCTGCGATCCCACCACGGCGAATTCTTTCCCAACGAATCATCCGTGCGTGGGGCTCCGAGCAGGGGATGTCGGTGACGAGTCGAACCCGGAGCCCCGCTCACCGCGTCCCGCGTTCATTACTTGATTACTAGGAGCAGCCGGGTGCAGCGCGTGCTGTGGGGAGAGCCTGCGCGCGTCGCGTCGTGCGCTGCATGCAGATGTCCGGCCGCTGCACAAACCTATTCACATTTATTTTGGTCCCCGATTTTTGTAGGAGCGCGATGGCACGGACCTCGGATCACGCACATAGCAGCAGGAGAGGCCAACCCGTTTCACACTGATATGCCCTTAACGGAAAACAGTAAATCCGCAGAGATCTTTTTTTTGATTTTCTAGTTTTTCTAAAATCGTCGTGACAGGTGTCTTGTTTTCCTGGCTTGAGGGTCTGATTCTGAATCGGATAAGTGTCACGAACATTTTTTTTTTTTTTCCCCCAAGCTGGTATTTGTGATTAGGATGCATCTTTTTGCTCTTCTTTCCCTCTTCTCTCTTAATTTTAGATTTCCTAATGAAGAAGCTCGAATGGTGCCATTTTTTTATTTATATCAGATTTGACCTGGATATGCAGCCATCCTGGAGAATAACACACATTCACTATCAGAAATAGCTCTTTTGTGAATTCATAAAGGTTTGGTTGACAGAATTAGCATTTCTTTTGTGTCCTGCACACTGTGATGTTAATTGTCCGGTTGAATGCAGGATTTGCACGGTGTGTATGAATCTGGTGCTGTCTCTAAATGCTTTGAAGACTGTTATATTGCTGTCAGGGTTATGTCCTACTGCAGCCCCCATACCCTACCCCCTCTTTATATCTGAAGGTTAAAAATAACTTTTTTTTCATTTATAGAGCTAGTGATAGACCTGCTGATCTGTGTTATGCTGAGGGGAATTTTGCTGGCCAGATGTCTCCCGTCCAGGTGGTCTTGGTGCTGAAAGTGACAGGACATGATATGCACTACTGCGCAGTGCAGTACACTGCAGGGTGGTCTTGCACTCCTTTGGGAGACCACAGAGTGAAGCCTGTAATGATGTGATGGTGAAGGAGGATGAACCATGCGTGCAGGGCATGACCTGTTGTTTGTGTGCACCAGACAGCTTGGCAGGTGTGTCTTTTTGTGAGAGAGTGAATCACTGTTGCAGACCAGCTGGATCTCTGCCTGTTGGAAATTTAGGGCTGGAGAAACAAAATTAAAAAGTTTTGCTTTACCTGACACAGAATGGCATTTAATGCTCCCTGGGGATTGTGTAAGATGTAACAAACAGATATACAAATTGGACAAAACTTACTGGGTCCATTTTACTGGGTTAGAAAATTTTATGCTTTTCAAGGTGAAAGTCTGAATATCCTGTCACAAACCCTCTTAACTCTAACAACTTTCCATGTTGTCACACTGATAAGTGTGATGATGCTGTACTAAAAGATACTGTATTATTTGCTGAGTGATATACTGGTGGATCAGATGGATAGCACAATTTGGCAGAGCTCAGCTTGGACAACAGCATAGCCCATATGGCCATCTCGGTGAGATTATACATGACGAGCCATCCCATAATCCCCTGCTCTCCCTCCTGGCTTGCTGCAGAACAGCTAGCCTCAGGAATCCAGCTGTGTTTTCATCTTTGGGGCAGTGTTCAGATCATAGTAGGTAAAGTGTCATTACAAGTGTATTGGTGAATGCAATTATAAACCTCAGATATGTTGCCCAGTAATATCTGTGTATATTGTAGCATTGTGTTTTCTGCTATTTCCTTTTTAATTACAACATTATATGATGCTGGCACCGATTCACTTAATTTAATTATTTCACAGTTTACCAGCAGTCATTTTGCTTCTTGCACCCAGTTTTATCCATAAAAAGCTGTGTGTGTTCTTCTGTGTCCCATGCTGGATGAAAGAGACTGCATTCAAAGACACAGTTCTGCATACCAATTGGACCTGTGCCTGATGGACATTTGGGGTTGGAAAAATAACAATAGAAAGTTTGTTTTTATGCACACAGAATCGAATGAGTGCTCTGTGGGGACTGCACAATGTAGCACAGAGACACTGAAGTTGGAGAGAATTTGCTGGATACAATTCTGTGGGTTGGTGTCATGATCCAGAGTTGTTCATATAATAATCCAGTATTACTGGAAAGATGCAGACATCGTTAATATTAATACTGACACCCAAGCCAAATTTCTGAGATGCTGTTTTATATATACAAAAATTTAGAAATTAGCTTCACTATGTCAATACCCAGTATGACAGTGTCAGAATAGTTTCCATTTTTTCTTAATTTTGCTTTTAGATTTACATTCAGTCATTCCTTCTGATGCTCTGAAGGATGTAGGTTCATGTTTTCCATGTCTTTTCAGTAAGATATCCAGATGTTTACTGGGTAAAGTGTGAAACTGACATCTTGGATCAAAAGATCTTTCAGTCAGAGAATTTTTTTCCACTTTGGATAAATATGTTTCTACCAAATAAATCTAGCTTTGGATAAAAGCATCAGGTATGTGTTTTAAAGGGAAAAATCCAGGTCTTCCATCATTATTCTGCACTTAGGTACACACATTCAATATGCTGTATTTATATAAGAAGAAACCAAGGAAAACTTGTCAGGTTCTAAAGTGAGGAAAATCGATGGGAAAGTATTGGTATATATCTCTTGTTCATCATCAATATAGATTATTTGTAGTGTTAGTTTTGTGTTTTGCATGTATGAAGTCAGTACGGTTCAAGTGATGTGTAAGTTGACAGTGCTTTTGTATTTCAGTCCCCTTCTCTCTGATTCACTGACACACAGTGGAAAAGAATCTTTTTTGCAGGAAAGCTACTAGTGAGTAGGAGGTGTTTTTCCCGTCCATTTTTGCATCCATTGATTTGTGATTTATGACATCCTTGTTGTTTTTCAGTTTAAATTACATATCAGTGTTGAAATTAAAAAGATTTTCATATTTTTCTGTTTTGGCACCTATGGCTTCGAGGTGGACGGATCCTTTCATGGGACATGAGATTGGCCTTGATGTGCAAGTCAGAAGTTGCCCATCACTTCTAATGCATTGTATTATGTTCTTTAATTCTGTTTTATAGTCTGTTCTTATTGAATACATGTTTTGTGTGTGTGTGTGTGTGTGTGTATTTTTAAACATTTTTTAAAAAAAGAATTTTCCCCCAGGGCCGGGAGAAATACTCTGGGCGGATAGTGAGACACCTCTGTGTTCTTATGACCCTCTGTTGACACACTGTGCAGTTGTGCTGTTGGCAACAGGCACATTCTGAGAATAAAGGGTGTGTGTTGCAGTAATGAGATAGGAGAAAACGAGAAGTTAGGGCTGACGTAAGTAGGAGAGACATTCACACAGTTCTGTTTACTGAAATCATTTTATGTGCAGCTGGTCTTTACAGCAGAGGTTGCGTTAATCTTTCTTTCAACTGATTTTTTTTTTCTGATAGGCATAGATACAGTTGAGAGAGCTGGATAAAAATGGAGGAAAGATCTGTAGAGGGAAAGAGGCAGAGAGACTAAGAAACCGAACTGGAGGGATTTCCTGTGTGTTTAGCAAACACGGTCCCAGCTGACTTCAATGCTATGCACACGTCAATCAGGCCGCACTACAAGCAGTTTTTAGAGCATTGCATTGTTATAATTATGATACTGGAGCTTATAAAGAAAGTGTTTTCTCAGTGCTGGCAGAAAGAGCTGTGCAAATCTAATACTCTACCTGAAAAAGGAGTAGAAAAAAATGCAGACCTGGGTATGAGCTGGACCTGGTTTCGAGTTGGACCTTGATAGGATGATTCTGATGTAAATCTGTCGCTGATAGGAACTACCCTCTCAGTTCAGTAGGCTATTGGTAGAAGCTAACATACTATTGAAAGGTCGGTATATAAAATATGCAGAGTCAGTGATAAATGATATTAAGTGGTCAAAACCTGCTGGATTTGGAATTGCCACTGTGCTTTCTGTTTACACAACTTCTCTCTTCAGTTTTAATTACTGTTGATCTCATTGCTCTGTTTGATACTACAGATCACTCCATTCTCCTCTGTCTCTATCTGGTTAATCTCTGGTGGCTCTTTTCAGTTCCCTTACCGTGCTGATTGCACTTATCAGTGTTTTGAAACAGCTTTCATTTAGCCATGCACCCAACAACATCTGCCCCCATCTTGCTTGCCCCACGTCAGCGTGGTGTTTCGGATCCCTTCATGTGTCCTCTGCCTGTATGAGACTTTTCCTGCCCATGGATCTTGGTTTGGTTTTAAGGGCTCATGGACCTCTAACCCCGCCCCACCACCACCTTTAAGGTCCTTCTGAACTTGGCTTACTGGATAGACTTCTCCTAGATATGGCCTTCCATGTTGAACCCAACCGATTTATCTGCCTAACTATTTCTCCCTGCTTCTGTGATCTCCTTTGGGAGGTTTATTTTCTTGGAGTCTATTGCCCTCACTCACCTTGTCTTCATAAAAAAATAGTGAGGTCAGTGCATATGGGTCACTGCTCTTCTCTCCCAGTGTTTGTTTTTTGCAGTTCCCTGTTGTCCAGTATTGTTTTGCATTGTATTCGACGTCAGCAGTTGGGCTCACCTCCTCTCCACTTTGTGTCTGATGTTCTTCCATTAGCTATGATGTTGTCTTGATTGTGACACTGGCTCCTTGAATTTGCTTGATTTCACTTTAAAATCCCATTTCTTGTACACTCCTCTGTTTGCCATCCTGCCGTCTTGTTATGGCATTCTTTCTGAATTTCACAGCAGAACAGCTTTCTGCAGTGTGTGTCTAACAGACACTCTGATGACACTTCATTTCTGTGCAACCTGAAGCCATTCAGCTTAAGTGCCTTTCTTGATGGTACATTGGTACATTGTCAGCTCTCCTGTCCTCTCGGATTTGAACTGAAACACACTGGTCACAAGTCTCTCTTATGCCTGTCATTGGCTTCTCCAAGTGTTTTTCTGGTATTAAAAGTAATACATTAAATCAGCTGCCTTGCCAGTATCTTTAATTACGGTTGATTAGCTGGCACTGATACTGAACTACACTGTTCAAAAGTGTTTTGAAGCCCATATACAGTTGGCAACTATGCTGCAGGAGCACGGACAGATATCTGGAAGTAGAACGTTAAGTTGTAAATTATATTATAAAATATGCTTTGGAAAATGTTTCACTGTTTCAAGCATTTTTTACCAAGTACAGCTTGCCACTGGGCTGGAACTTTATTTTAACTCTTTACTACTTGCCGTACTAATATAGCTGTAGAAGTTCCCGGAAAAATAAACAGAAATTTCTGCTTTCACTCAGATGTAAGTATGACCTGAGCGCACCTCTTTAAAACCAGTGTTGCGGAGTTCAAAGTGGGCGATGAACCCTTTGTCTGATGCTGCAGTGAAACCGACTCTCGATAATACCTCAGACGCCTCCAGTGTCCCAGCATTCATTGGTGGTGCACTGTATGCAGCAAATGGGTCACCGTGTGTTGTGCGAAATACTGCAGCTTACATGCTTCAATGAGAGGACAGCTCTCCTGCCCCTGGCAGGATAGGTATGTGAATAACATCTTTTCTCCAGATGTTCTTTACAAAAACATTAAAGCATGTAAACATAGCATGTATATTTTTCTCTCTTCTCTCTGTTTATGCATGTATATCTTTCGGATGCATGAAATAAAATGAATTATAACTTTTGCAGTAATCCTTATGCAAATGTCTTATTCAATTACTGTCTGTCCTCAACATAAGTCTTGTAAATCTTAAAAGTTAAGCTTTAAATCCTCTTTAGAAGAAGCGTACTCTAATCGGGTGGATATTGTTGTTTTTGCCTGACTAATTCCTTTGATTTCCTTTGACCCTGAAACGTCGTATGGCTCTGTGTTCTTGGCAAAGGTCAAAGACTGATTTGTGGTACTCTTTGGCTTTGTTTCCATCATTATTTAGCTTTCAACTATTTGCACAAAAAGGAGAAAAGTGCCGGAAAAATACTACATGAGATGCGTTGAAAAATAGTGAGTGTCACAGGAGAGAGAGGAACCACTGGACATGAGAGAGGTGCCCTGTTGGATGGATGTGCTGAGGTGGAATGGCATGAGACTTGCTCTTGGGTACTCCACAGCAGTGGCAGAGGGCTACCGCAGTGCACCATGGAAGCATGGGTCTGGAAGAAAGGGGTTCTCCTGGGTATGTCACCTGTTCCAGTTTGTGTGGCCTGGGCCAGACCTTTCTGGGCAAATGCATGAAATTCAGTTGAAATGTCCGGACAGTCCTCAAAGACAGCTGTTTGATCTTCATAGTTTTCTCTGGATGGAAAAACAAGGGATTTTGTGAGATGTTTCAGACTGCAAAATAAAAAACCAAATCTGTTGGAATAACCCTGTATATAATGTCCTATGTTTCATCATATGAGCCCTTGCTTACTTGGTTAGGCATGTTTACACATAAGCAGGATTTGACTTACATGCACTCTGAACACAAGATATTGCCCCAACTCAGACATGAAAGTATCAAAAAAATTGAAGTTGGTAAGGTCTCTGATCAAATCTTAAAAAACGATGTTTTGTTGTCATGGCAGAAAAATCTGTCGTTTGTCAGTTGGATCAAGATGTAATTACATTTCATTAGGAAGTATTTAGTAGTCCTCACATTGGTGTTACAGGCTTTATTAATTGACTATTTCCTTGAGATATCTGATGTAGTTAACTAGGTTAATAGCAATCTACAGGTAATTCCCACCATTATGTGACAATTTTAATTGATCTGTGTATAACTTCACTTAAATCACATAGAACAGTATTCAACTTCCACTTAAAGCGTTGAAACATATTTAAGTCTAGCTCTAGGTTGTATGCTTGTATATTAAATGATGTAAGTATTTTCTGTGGAAAAATACATTTTCACTTGTGTGGTTATGTAACGTACATGTTTTATGAAACCTTTCCAGTTGAGTTGTAGTCTTTTACACTAAGTGGCTATCACTGCATCAATTATTTTATTCTTATATTATCACAATAGGTGTAATGCGCTTTTTCATATACTAGTTTTATCACTGTTTCTTGTACTCCTCAAAAATAAAATGCCACAAAATGGTCAACACTTAATTTCATGCATAATATTTCAGTCAGAACAGATTAAACTTATCCTTTATAGACATAAATCACACACACACACACACACACACTGACTGAAGCTGCTTGTCCCAAGTGGGGGTCGCAGCGAACCGGAGCCTAACCCAGCAACACAGGGCGCAGTGCTGGAGGGGACACGCCCAGGACAGGACGCCAGTCTGTCACAAGGCACCCCAAGCAGGACTCGAACCCCAGACCCACCAGAGAGCAGGACCTGGCCAAGCCCGCTGCACCACCGCACCCCAAGACATAGATCAATTAGTTTGAAACATCACAAATTGGAAAAACCAATGGGGTGTTCTACAGTGCTCCATCCCTGTAGGTACACCATGCTCCTATGTTGTGTGTCTGTTTGCATGAAGTCAGAGGAACATAGGATGATGTAGAAGTAATGTTTGGTTTTAGTGTCAGGAAACGCTAAATAGAATTCCCTTGAATACACTGGTGTAATGCTCTTTTTTGTGACTTGATGGGTGAGTTTAGTATTCCAGTATTTTCTGCAGAATGGAGTAAACAAAGTATTGACAAAGACAGAAAGCAGAGGGGGCAAACTGCGTCTGTGCCAGTATCATCACATTGGGCTCTGTTCACTTAACTGCTTCTAAAATACTGAGTAGATTGGCACCATTTAGCTAATCTGACATGCAAAATGTTTCACAGCCAGAGCAAACTGTCAGATCCATTAATGCAGGCTTTTCGTGTATTTCAGGAGCGCTGTAAAAAAGGGCTGAATTGGCCTTTTGTCTCATAAAACCTTCATTAAGAATGTGCCTTTGTCTAAAGTCACCCTCAATGTCAAGCTTCAAATCACCATTAAGAACTTGGTTTCAGAAACAGAGTTTAGCTGAGCTATTAAACTTTATTCTCCTCTTTGTACCACATTTATAAAATGTATGCCTCTCCTAATTGTGCATTTAACTTGAACATGTTAGGAATTTCGACAGAGTTTAAATGTTACCAAACCTGAATATTGATTGTCTTGCTACAGTGGTGAGCTTTTCTGCTGTTCTTTCTTTGCTATTTCAGGTACGTTGTAAAAGTTTGAAAGCTCAGAAGTGGACCTTGCTCCCACTGCCAAGTTACATGTGTTGGCATGCAGAAATACTTTGTTTAGCCTGTGTTTCTGCGTATTCCAATGACGTTTCTATGGGGTCAACAAATATGTTCGGTGTACTGATGTAACACAGTTACCGGTGTGTATTGGAGTATTTGATTTCTAATTGGTGTTTTGAAAGTTATACTTTGAAAATTTAATTGCATGTAACATCCATAACATGCAACATTTACCTGAAATAGGGTGAAATTAACCAATTTTAACATAAAGGCTAAGCATGATAAATTTCATAAAAGTCTACATGTGTAAAAAACAGACATGACATTTTCATGCTGGTTTTACATGGAAATATATGCTTCTTATATGCATGCATATAATATCCCATATGTTTCATAAACTAATGCTGTTTGAAGACTTTCTTTTGGGATAAGAAATTTACCAAGATAATGTAGCCACGTACAGGTGAGGAAGTTATCTTTATTCCCAGTCAACAACTTAATTTTTTGTAATATGGGTCAGTTATTGAATTTGAAAAACTTAATAAAAATCGGTACTTCATGCATCCTTAAATACTGTTCACAGGTGTAAATAAAATGCATGTATCGACAGGTGAAGTGGATTTGTCCTAGATCTCATTTTGTTTTTCCATTAATTTGCCAAAAATGTGCACTTGTTTGAATGTGAAGTAGCTATTCTCTGTGCATCAAGCTTGTTGCAGCTGTCCCATTTTCCCAAGGGAGCCACAAGCTTGTTGCACGGTATGGCAGAGCCAATCTAATTTAAGACAATGAACCACATGGTGTGAGTGAAAAACATTGTATAAAAACTTACACTTTTCCCTTGACTGGATACTTTACACATCAAATA
Organism: Scleropages formosus; assembly: GCF_900964775.1. Lineage (NCBI taxonomy): Eukaryota > Metazoa > Chordata > Actinopteri > Osteoglossiformes > Osteoglossidae > Scleropages > Scleropages formosus. The sequence goes on from NC_041822.1 coordinate 17,805,022, forward strand.
CTTTTGCAAGAGACATGTTTGATTTTGAGTGTATCTGTGTGTCTTTATATAATATGTATCAGTACCAGTCATGATATAAATATCATATTAACTTTCAGTACTGTATATGAGTATATGGGAGAAAATTGTGAGGCACTATACTGATTGCAAAGTATCTTTTCCACACACACAAATTTAGTGCTGTATATGTGCCCCATAAGGCTTTAGTTTTGAAGCTTTTTGACTGTTTTTTTGTAGATTTCTCCCATCTGAAAGGCCTATTTCTCAGGGTTCTGTTTAATAATTCATGCAGAGCAGAAGAGAGGAGAGGAGGAAATCTGTCAGGTACATTAAAATTATTACGGGGATATATTTCTTGGTTGCAGGGGTAAAAGTGGGAGATCTTGTACAAAAAGCTGACCGACCATAACCTGTGTGATCAGTAAATGCTACGTGTCCCAGGTGTAGGCGGGAGGGTTGAATGATGTTCAGAGAAGATAGAAAAACAAGAATATTGTCACATACCTCTCCGCACAAATTATCAATTTTGCCAGATGTTACAAAATTGCCAGATGGGGCAATATGGAGAGGGACTTGTCAAAATAAAATACATTAAATTATATTTATTCATTGAACTGCCACTTTCCTCCAAAGCAACTTGTAATGTTAATTCACTTACAGTGGTTTGCTCATTTATACAGCTGGGTAATTTTATTGGAGCAATTTAGGGTAAGTACCTTATCTAATGGTACTACAGCCAGAGATGGGATTTAAACCTGCATCCTTTTGGCTCAAAGGTAATAGCTTGAACCACTATGCTACCAGCTGCCCTTTATTTGTCATTAGTTGTGTTGTCACACCCAAACCTGACTTAGATTACAGTTGTATGTTCGTAAGCAGCTGGATCGTGTGTGTTTAATGCATTATTCAAGACTTCATCAGTTTCCCTTTCTGGAGTATGGACCTGATAAAATGAAGGCCCAATTTCTTTACCTCTTCACTGTCTGATTCCAAAATGCACAACTTCAAGGGTCCTAAACATCAGATTGAATGAAGATATATTCTAATAAGTAAATTAAGCATAGTTTTTGTTTCTTAAAATATCAACTGAACATGGGTTATGTTATGAGATACGCATCAAATAGGAGTCTGCCATTCTAAAAATCAAACACATGCTTACTATAAGCATATATTTTTTGTGGAACGATAATGACAGATTAAAAAGATTAGCTCTGATAGCATTTCTACAGATGTATAATATTTATATTAGCGAGAGGACTAAAAGCAATACTTTTTGTCCCACCTCTAACAGTGGTTTATGTGAGGTGGTTTGCTTCACAGAGTGAGTCCTATTCATAGTTCTGATCTATGATATGACATCATAAGTCATTGTCTTGTGGCTGCAGTTTGGGAAACACAATGACTTGTTCGGAAGACTTCACTGTGCTTATGGATTTAACAGTCCTGACCTACAACCTTTAGGATCTCATACTGTCAGCTCACACTTACTCTGGGCTATGCAACAAACAACGCACCTCTTGTTTCATTATGTAACATTTACTGCACTTATGATGGATGGATTTAGTGTGTTGCTTTCTTTTTTTTACAAAGATCATTCACTAGATAATAAGTAATACTATTAAGTGAGCATTACGGTAATGACCTCACCCATAGCTCTTTCTGTAATATTGTGTTAGTATTGCTTTTAAAACTATAAATTTGCTGAATAATATGTTATTCTTGAATCCACACACACAATGTCTACAACCACTTGTCCCATGTGGGGTTGTGGCGAACCGGAGACTAACCCGGCAACACAGGGTCTAAGCCCGGAGGGGGAGGGGACACACCCCGGACAGGACACCAGTGCGCTACAAGGCACTCCAAGCAGGACTCGACCCCCAGACCCACCACTCAGCGGGTCCTGGCCAAACCCGCTGTGCCACCACACCTCCCTGTACTTGTATGTCTTTAAAAATGTAATGTTGAAGTTGCAAAATAGTAAAAATGTTTTAGTCATTTTGTCTTGGAATTGAGTAGTCCTGAGAATTTATGATAAGGAAGTTCACATGAAGGTAGAATGAATACGAGGTTTAGTGAGAGGCCTGACCTGTAGACGGAAATGCATTAGTGTTATGGACCAGGAAATGGCAAGGTAGGGAGGGAAAGGTCCTGGAGTTGGTTTTGATTCCCAGAGGCACTTGACATGAGAGCTTTCCTTTTTATACGAAGTCAGCAGCAATGCATTTTCACCTTGTTATGGTAGCATAATTGTGGATGGTTAAGGATTGCTGGCCAGAAAAAGTTTGCTGATTTAAGTGTCTGTGGGGATCTCCACTCTGTTGTACTGTAGATAAAGGTACTTAATTAAAATGTACAGATGGATTGTTTTATTTTTATTTATGAATTATTTTAAACTACTTAGCTTTATATACTCCAGATCAGTTGAACTCAGGACTTGTCTTTCTCTGGCTGGGAACTGCTGTCATCATAATACAGTTTTTAATTTTACTGAGGATGACGGAGGAATTAAATTCCGCTCGTTACTCTATTATTTTGTCAGTGAAGCAGTGGCTCACAGATTGGAAGGTGTGAGGGTTGAGCTGTGCTTCCAGTCTGCGCTCAAACAGGCTACACAAAGCTTCTGGATTTGCTGGCTGGAAAACTACAAAAACACTTAAAAGAGAAATGAATAAATGTAAGAAAACGTAATAAGAACAGTGTCGAATTAGGGATGACTCCTTCGTCACATAAAGGTAACTTTCATTATATGTTCCGTAACTCCACAACCGTGGCCTATCTATGAGGACCCCCTCAGCCCTTCACCTTCCTGGACCCTATATTCCCCTGGCTGCTGTACACTTCTGCCACCACATGGGGAAGCAGTCTTTCATGTCAGGCAGGAAGCACTACTGGTGCTGAGCCAACATGGGCACCGTTTCCACTGAAAACAATCCTTTCACTCAGTTCCAGCGCATTTATTAAAACATGGAGTTTATTAGACCTGTTTGTTGTAATTATAACAGCCAGAGGCAAAATCACACGTTCCTCGGTACTGGGCTTTAAATGGTTTTGCTGCTGCAGAAGGCGAAGTGACGGCTGTTTTTTTTGGACTGAGACTGTTTGATGTAGCAGATTCTGATTGCTGATATTACAAGGACAGAGTAGCTTATGATTACTTTTGAAAGGTCTTAATGGTAAACAGTGCACACTGGTCAGGCAAGCAGCATATTATTCATTATAGCCAGGGACCAGATAGAAGAAAAAAATTCTATGAGACTGCACCTAGATAATTTTTTTTTCCATCAATTTCATTGATCCCAGGTTAAGCCCAGTTAGCAGTCAAGATGTTGTTTGTGGGAATAAAACAGAAGCAGGATGTTGTGTAATGACAGTAGCTACCTTCACAAAGAGTTGGAAGTATTCTCTCAGGCCCACTGCATACTCTTCATGTATCCTGGACACCCAGTGTCACAGCCACAACCCACACCATTCAAAACTCCGTAATTGCATGCAGGTAAGATTAATCTAATTGCTCAACTTTTATGTTTACTCAGGTAAATATATATGAATACATGCTTCAGTGAAAACTGTATGATTAACTCTTGTGACACCCGTGCTGCGTATTTCACAGCATTTTTAACGGCATGAAATTTTAAATATAAATTTTTATTGTTGGTCCCTACTGGAGAAATGCTGTGTGCATAGCTCAGATTCCATTGCATTTACCAAGGCAGCTGTGAGGCATTATTGTTACCGTGTGTGGAACAAGAAGGCATTGGCAGTCTGAATTTTCCACTGAGGGTTCCTCAGCCATGTTGCGTGGAGTCCACAAACCTCGTGCCGTTAGAGATCAAGTTCTAAGTGGTAAGGATAAGTAGCAGTCCGTCACATTGGATCACTGATGGACAAACGTGGATCATTGAAACCCTCGCAGGAGGCTTCTTGTGGCCCTATCTGTCCGTTAACATCCTCCCACTCACAGAGTGCTACTTCAGCCCATCTCCCCACCCCAGAACCTGGAAGTGCTCCAGGGATATTCTGCTTTGCATGGCAGTCTGCATAAAGACGGGGGCCTCAGCAGTATCGACCTATCGTGCTGTGTGAGACCGTTCAATATTTATACCTCTAATTTCTTTAATATGGGGAACTTTACACAAGCCTTTGAAGTTAAATAAAACCTATAGTCTTCCTATTCTGCTGGACTGAGTCTAACTCTGGCTCAGTTACATTTCAACTGGAGTGTGCGGGGCTAAATGGGGGGGGTCGGGGGGGTGAAGGCTGTGGCCCAAGAAACCTAAAGCAAGGTGAGTTTCATTTCAGGAAAAGAGCGAGAGGCAGCAAGAGCAGGATTGTCTTTGTTTTCGCATGTTGCGCAAAAATAACCTCAGCAACTCTGTTGGATGCAATATTGAGTGCCGGGCCTCATGAAATTCCTTGGCTATCCCTTAGGTTTGTACCAGTGGGTTACCTGTCTGATGACATTAGCTGGAGACAACATGATGAATACAGCACACCTTGTCTTCATCCTGAAAGAAATTCCCCTACTTTTAGATTGTATTTTTGTAACCTTTTTACACTAAATGACAATAAATAATTGAGAGGGAGCCAACCATTAATGATGGCTATTCAAGAATTCTTTTATGAAGGTACTGTATACTAAGATGCAATATTAAGTTAATCAGACTCACAGATTAACTTTATTTAATCATTTATCTGGCTGCATAAAAAGAATTACTTTGTGTGTGTGCGGTGCAGTCTGTCTGAGTAAGCTTCATTTTTAAAAACTTTGTTTTTCACTACTGTATACTGATGGGAACATAACTGAAATTTTTGAAATAGTGCCCAAACGTTAATTTCTACTATAATCTGATAGATGCTTGTCTGTAACACCTCACATTATAGAAAATTATGAAATAATATAATAGTGCTTATGGAAAATTTAGGTTGGGGCAGACCTCTCAAAACTTGGACAAATATGTAGCTGAAACATTGTAATTTTTATAACAGTCCTAATAAAAATGTTAGCACAGTTTACAAATATGTTCAATTCAAAACAAATCAATACTACAGCAAATATCAGGATTTACCTTGAAAAGTCAAGATAGCGTGAACGTAATGTTGACTCCTTAAATGGTAATACTATATAATATATAATAATGAAAATACTTTATAACATCAAGCTTTTCTGCAAGTATTATGGCTTTTCTTTTACACTCAGTGCCTGACATTTTATCACCATCACTCTTAGGTACATTCTTGGGACTTTGCTTACTCATTTCTTTATAATAAAAGATTTTGTGAAAATAACAATAAATTTGAGAACATCACAATGAGCACTTCTAGAACAGAATATGGGAGAACTGAGCATCATGTGTATTCCTCCATGGACTCCTGCTTTCAGGTGCTCCTGCTTTGAGATCAGCTGATTTATGTAGTGATGCTAAATGCAAACATGTACAATCGTGTGTGAGCCAACATGATTTTCATGTTATTCTAGCATTGTTCCTGTATTTACTAATCACAGACAGTATGAGCTAATTTGTGTTATGAAAACTCGCATAGTAGCAGAAGTGACTTCTTAGACAAGATAATACTACAGTATAACAGATGTTGTGGCACAGCGTAAAAGAGGTTGAAATCATTTATGAAACTGTGCACACATATAGCTGCTGCAGAGACCTTAACAGTTTTGGGTGACATGAAACAGACTCCATAGCCACCCATACAGTCATAGTTTTTTTTATCTGTGACATTATTTGATCTGGGCATGTATTTGAGGGGGGTGCAGTGGCGCAGCGGGTTTGGCCGGGTCCTGCTCTCTGGTGGGTCTGGGGTTTGAGTCCCGCTTGAGGTGCCTTGTGACGGACTGGCATCCCATCCCGGGTGGGTCCCCTCCTGGGTGAGTCCCCTCCCCCTCCAGCCCCACGCCCTGTGTTGTCGGGTTAGGCTCTGGCTCTCCGCCACCCCACTTAGGACAAGCGGTTTCAGACATTGTGTGTATGTGTCATTTGATCTTGAGGAATAAACGGAGACCGCTAGACAATTTTACCAAGTGACAGTGTGAAAGAAACTGTGAGATGCACTGCATTGTGGGAACAGTGTAACAATGCTCCCGGTTGCGTTCTCGCAGTCTACAGTCTCACTTGCATACTTGTGTTTTTGTTTGAAAGCCACTCCATCCACACTGTAGTGGTAAGTTTACCTTATGAAATCAATATTTTATAAATTTGTTTTGATCTGATTCCTCCAGATCATCTTGCATCCATTCAATTTAAATGTGGAACTCTCCAGATCACTCAACAAATTTCACATGGGCAATGCGGTATTTAATTTTATTTTAGGAGTTTAAGAATTTGTCTGTTTAGAGTACAGTATTACACAGTGAACGAATTTAATTACACGCTTCATGACGTACTGCATAGGCATGTAAAAACAAATTACAAAATCTGGCATCCCAATAAACTGAACAATTGTTTTTATTAAATAGTAAGATGTGACTAGACAGCTGGGTGGCCAGGTTTTTTTTAATCTATATTCCATTGTGGCCCAGTGGAAAAAAGATAAAGAAAAAAACACTGCTATTTAGGCTTTGTAATGCTAAGATCAAGGGACGCTATTGGGATATGTGTGGTTTAATGAAGCAGACTTTGTGCAGTATTGATTTGAATCCATTGTGACAGACTTAAAAAGGTCGGAGTGGTCGAAGTGCAAAGCATGAATGTTCCTGCAGTGTTCTCTCAACAGTAGTGTAATGCATATTATGCAGATCCACACCACTTCATTGTTGTGTCCTCCACCTGCACATTTTTAGGTAACTACCAAGGTGCCCTGAGACAAGGTTGTTGGGGTCACTGAGGTCTGTGATTAATACAGTTTTTCTGTACTTAGACAAGGTTTGAATAGGCTGAAACGTCATTTGGCTAAGTGTAGCCTGGAGAAGCTATGTGAATATATCACACATAACATGAATAACATGCCTTTTTCTGGAAAAGACTGCCTCCGATGCCAGTCCATCAGTTTAATTCTAGGAACTCTTAATTTTTCCTAATTTTCACATTACTTGCCTGAGACTGTAGTAAAAGATACAAGCGTATATGAACAATGCATATCATTTCATGCTGCAGTGCTGGCATTTTTAGGGGCATGTGCATGATGAAAGCAAAAAAAAATGGATTTTCACTCCCATGTGAATCATCCTTTTTTCTAGTTGTTTCTCTGTACCGTATTACGAAAGCACCGTAAGTTCACCATCGTGTGGTGTAATATTCTGCAACTGTGGAAGTTTATATTACAATAAGAGGTCGACACAGTCAGGCTTTTGACTTCAGGACCCGGTCTGCAGTGGGGTGAAGTATCTGTAAATTAATTTGTCTGCTCATAAGTCTAAAATTCTGCTGTCATAAATATGAGTTCCTTAATGACTGGCTATTAAGAACCTTGTGCTGCAGGTTAGGATCCTCAAAACCAATGGAGTAATTTGAAGACTCTTTTAGGGCCAGAAAGACAGGCCTGCGAAAGTAACTGGATTGTTTATTCATTTTATTAATCTGTTTTGTAGGGCTTTAATGGGTTCATATCCCCACCTTTTAAGCATCATCAGTGTTTTGTATTCTTCTACCTGCTAGCCAGCTTGTATCCTGACTCTCAATTTGTACAGATTCCTATCAAAGGGGAAGGAGGAGACATCTCTTATTGATTTACTGTCTTTGCATTGCTGACAGCATGTTCTGGCCCACTTTGTGCCATTTAAACCATGAATGAAGGGTGTTTGTCCACCAGTCCTGCTGTACACAGAACTGTGATCACTATGGTGTCAGAATTGACACCAGGAGTGGGATATGGTGGTATCGGGATTTAAATTAAAATAAATCATAGAATACATCACATCATTCCCATGGAGCATCTTAATTTCATTAATTTAACATCTTATATTGGAATGTAATCATAGAAATACATTTATTGAATATCAAAAACAAGAGGAAACCCTTTTTATATTTTGAGTGTTTGTGATGTGTCATTCAGTATTTTCATAAACAAGAACTACCTGAATGCATGTGTTGAATGCAGCTGTATAGAACTTAGCAGTTACTAATGACTTGATCAGAGACCAAGCTATTCATTGTGGAACAGGCAGAAGAAAGGGGTGCCCAAAGTTCTTCTGCTGATTCTATAAGTAACGCACTGAAACAATTTCCCAAAACGGACCACACTGTACAGGCAGACCCCAGGTTATGAACGTCCAGTTTACTCTATGTACCACCCATAGTTAGGAACCATCCCCTTACTGACCGGAAGTTAATTTTTTTGTCACCCTTAACTAACAATCAAATGAAAACTTAATATTAAACCTATTATATTAAAAAATTTGAGTTACATACAATGATTCGTAATAACAAATGGGCGCTACTTTGCGACTTGCATCAAAACATTGCGCGTCTACAGTGGTTTGTGGGTGCATGAGCCCGAGGTAGGACAGACTTTGTTCTTGTCAGTTGGACCACGTTCCTGTTAACAGTGTCTCTTGTGTTACTGTATTCACATCACATCGTCTGAAACCACTTGTCCCATGTGGGTTGCGGGGAGCCGGAGCGTAACCTGGCAACACAGGGCGTAAGGCTGGAGGGGGAGGGGACACACCCAGGACGGGACACACCCAGGTCAGGACATACCCAGGAAGGGACGCCAGTCAGTCAAGCTCGAGCCGAGCGGGACTCGAACCCCAGATCCTCCAGAGAGCAGGACCCGGTCAAACCCACTGCGCCCCTCACTGTTACTATATTTAACTATATTTTTTTTTTGCTTTTACTCTCCTAACCGTGGCACCAAAGTGTAAATGTGATGCAAGTGATGGTGATGTATCAAAGAAAATGAGAACGATCACGATTGAAACTAAAGTGGAAATAATAAAGCGATCTCAAAAAGGTGAAACGCCAGCAAACACTGGAGAAGCAAACATTAAAGTTTCTTTAATATTTAGCACGTGCACACACTCTCTCTTGCTCTCTTTCTCTCTATTATAAATACTGTAGTTATCACGACCATATGCCCGCACCTCAACCAGCAACTTCAATCGGAGCAGTCGGCTATAAAAGACACTTCTCAACCTCTTTCTGGTTGCGTAATCTCACTCCACACAATCATCCCTCTGCGTTCTCAAACCTACCTTGCTTTGTTCTTCCAAGTCCTGTCCCTCATCGTTCCCCAGTCTCGTTCCACGTTGCTTTGATAATGACAGCCCACCCTGTCCCTCGACCACGATTTTGGATCCTCCGCTCTGTTCAGTTCGCCGATCGACGGACCATTCGCCCGTCCCCGACCACGAGAACAGTCCTTTGATTCTGAATAAATGATCCTGCACTTGGGTCCAACCTCCTGTGTCCTCTGTTCATCATGACAGTAATAATATTTATAATCTCTTTCTATGTCTTTCTCTGTCATGAATACTGTAGTTACATTTATTGTTATTGTTGTTATTATTATCATTACATCATTACATTGTATTATTACGGTATTGTTATATTAAAGTTGCTTTAGTGTATCCAGAGGTGTTTCTTTAACGTTTAATGCATAGAAAGGTACACGATATACGATATACTAAGACAAACATTTGACAAACTGATATTAGATACCCACCATACCTAAATGTTCTGACTTATGTCAAAATCTGACTTGAAGACAGACTGAGGACACGGAACTCGTTCGTAATGTGGGGACTACCTGTACTCTGTATTCTTCAAGCTCGGACCATCAGAGAGAGTATGACTCTCCATCAGTTCAGAGATATATTGTATGCAACAAGGATATTATTTGCAGTATTTTGTAAAACAAATAGAAGATACATGAATAATAAAAGTTTTTAATAAATTCAGTGAATATTTATTGAAGCTGCTTAAACAGTAGTTATTTAACAAGGAGAAGATATAAAGCACGATTGAGTGTATTAAACTGGCAAGACCTATATCAGTCATGGTCCTGCATCATTCAGAAATACAGTTTTACACTGTGGTTTTACAGACCAAATTGCAAAGCCTGTCAGAATATGTTGTGTGAAGTGTGGCTCACTGAGGAGATTGCTGGGCTTTCCAGCATCTTGTCACCCAGAATGCCCCTGGATGAACTGCATCACTTGAACAATTAGCCTGTGATTGGACGGGTAATGACATTTAACCAGGAGGTTCAGCCAGGAATGACTGAAACCCCTCTGAATTATTGGAGACAGATTTGCACCTTTGTGTAGCTGACGTATACACGCTGGAATGGATTTGACTTTAGGCCTTGTAAATACGATCGCGTATTACGCTGGCTACCACATAAGCCATATTATATTGAAACTGTGACCTAAGTCCCTTTGGGAGATTTCAGATGCCAGCAGGAACCCGGGGGTGCATCTTACCGCATCAGAGAAAGGTTTACCAGGACCTTGGCTTCCCAGGAAAATGTGACGTGTGACTATGTCTACTGCTGAACCCTGTAGTTTATCTTGTACAAAACTACACATAAGCAGTTATTCTACAGAGAAAGGCAGAGTATGTGTAGAGAATGTTGCCACAGTGAAGGTTATTTTACAGAAGTGTGCTACAAAGTTGTCCAAACTGTGAATGGCTCTGAAACATTTCCAAGAAATTCAGTAACAAATTAATACAACCAATTTATGCTCGTTTTACAATTGACGTACTTGGTGTTGCCCACCATATTTTTCATTTTATTGACTTTTTTATTTGCAAAATTGGCAAAAAATAATACCCCAATTCTATCCTTTCACTGTGGGGCAACAGATGATATAGTGGTTAATTACTGGAACATGTAACCGCTACCCTTGAGCTTCTAACCTGATTGTCTCAGTGCAAGCAGTCAGCTGTTCAGGTAGATAGAACTGTAACTCACTTTGAAATGTCAGCTAAGCAGCAATAATACAGTGCTACATCTGCTGGTTCTCTAGAAGTGAAAAGTGTAAGTCTCTTCTGTTTTATCCTATTTTCAGCTGAGGAAAGTGTAATTGGTTGTTGATCAGTATTTCTTTAGAATATTGATCAGTTTTTAGAAATGCTTGAAATGTTAGGTAATATAATACATGAGTATGATGTACTTCTTAACAAATATACTGTATCATTGTATAACAGGCTTTAAATCCAGTTTTAGAAAGGCAAAATAGAACAGTCGTTCATTTCAAATCTGGTTGAAGTAGCCAATGAACCACGTGGATTAATCTATGGTTAATAGATCACATTAATGAGCCTTGTGTTTTGACTCATCATGCACTCGTTACCATGGTGAACCAGAGGTTAAGAGCTGCTTCCTTCTGGTCATAAACTGTACGATTGATTTTTCTTTTAATAACAGCAGAATCAACAGGGCAAGCCTGTGACCTCCTGCCACATACAAATACTGGCTGACAGGAGTGAAGGAGCAGAGCTGCATACAAACACTGGCACAGGTAGAAGTAAATGAAAGCAGAGCAGCTGATGGATCAGGGGAGAGATTGCACATGAGTGTCTCGGCTGGACAATAAATCTGTGTGTTCTTTAGAGCAGGCAGCATACCATGGCCCAGGGGAACAAACAGAGGTTATTATCTCCCAGGAAGAGTCCCAGCATGCACTGCTCTCTGTGTCTTCCAGAACTCTACCTCACAATCACAGCCTCTTAGTCCCAGTGACAGAATGTATGGCTAGTCCTCACTCTGTGGTGGGATTTCAGCAGAGGAGTTTGGCCGTTTTGTTGGTGACACACTCTGTATGCTGTTGATTGAGCTGCTCGCTGGATAAATGGGGCAATACGGAAGCTACCTTAAAGTGAATGTGTTAGTGAAGCACTAGCTTTATTTTCAATTTGTCCAGGAGTGCTTGTAATGGCTAGAAGATAAGATATTATGTTTGTAATTCTTCTCTGGCTCATAAAAAAGCCAAAATGGAGTGTTTATGATTTTAATTAATCAGTGCTTTCAGTGTATTCTTAGATCATTCTTATGCTTTGAACAATTAAATAATTAAGATTAATCAAGCCTTAAAGTGCAGTACTGCTTCTCTTAGTTTTAATTTTCAGCGAGCAGCTCAATCAAGGCTAATTAATTGCAACCTCAGCTTGAAGAAAAATCGACATATACAGTAAGTAGTGAGGACAGGGAAGAAAAACTGCTGGATTAGAGAAGAGGCTCCTTAGCAGTGCGGTCAAGAATTTAGCAACGTTTAGCAAAGTGTTAAACATAAGTGGCCAATGTGCTGAGCTGCATAAGTTCACTGTTTGATAGAGCAAGTTGAGTGTTACAAAGAGAGGATTGAGTTTTAAGAAGAGCTGGCACACGCTTGAAGAAAGTGGGCAGCGTGTTGGGTACAAGGACCTGAATGTCCAGGAGGTGAGCTACGCGTATTCAGTAACACAAGCTGAGTGTTGAGTGCAACAACTTAGTCGTCAAGAGGGAAAACTGTTGAGGCTTTGGTGTACAGTGTAGCAGGGACCAACCATTGTAGTATAAAATCAGTTTAGTTATAAGGGCTGTATGTTCAGTTGGGATGGTCTTCTGCTAAACTCTGAAGGCTTTGTGTTTTGTATTGGCATCAGCTGCGCTCTTAACCCTACCGCTCTCAAGGAGAGAGGAGAATGTGTTTATCTAAGAGGGGGCTAAGCTGCGTGTTTCTCCATTGTCATGCTAATATTGTTAAGAAAGTACTTTTTGTGCAAAATATTTGCAGAGTTAATGCCCTTACCTAGTGCTGCTGAGAGTTAGGAATTTACTCTAGGGGATTTTCATCTTCCTGAGATGATTTCAATTTCAATACAGCCCACGTAACAATGTGGCCCATCCATTCCATCTGGTAAGGCAAAGACATAGTGAGATAAGAGTTCTACTGCTATGTAAATTGCTGATATACTGTATGTACACACCATGATATACACACAAACATACAGTCCACAGTTTTGTGAAGAAAATGTATGTGTTTATTTTGAATTTGTGGAACATCCCTTTCCTTTGCTTCATCCGGTTCACACTATATAAGCCCTGCTTATTAGTTTTCAGAGAGCATCTCAGTCAGTAGTTAACCCATATATCTGTGATTAGCTTGACTGGCTAGCTTCTGCAGCTTATGGGCTATATATCGACATTTACACCTGCACCCCGATGGAGGAGTGCTGGTTTTCTCTGTTCTGCAGATCTATCATGGCAAGTGAAGGCATTTCAGAACAGAGCACTCCATACTGGTTTGTTACTGTGGCACTTGAATTCGGACAACCTCATTTTATCATCATCATCATCATCATCACCATCATCATCTTATGCTGTTTAAAGCCTGTACGGGGAAATATTTGACTCTTTATTCAAGTGTGTTATTACATATGAAAAGAGAATCAGCTTGCTAGGAGAGGTCAGCTCATGTCAAGCCGACATCAGTTAGTGCAGTGAGTTGGTAAACGGAACAATTCGCTTTCTAATACACGCGTGGGGACTTCTAGTCTAAGGACTCTGAGCTGTGATCATTTTTATTCCATGTCACTTCTTAATTGCTTAATCTGAGTCATTGTTTTGATGAAAACTAATCTCAGCTAGGAGCCCTGGGGGAAATAAATGAACAGAGAGGTCATTTGAATACCTGTGGATGCTGCTGCTGCTCCGGACATCTTACATTTCCACTGGTTTCAAATATTGAAACATAACAGTATGACTGATTCCTACTAATGTTTTAACAGTTATTTTAATGAACAACAATGTTTTTATTATTATTTGCCATATAGACACTAACATTGCATATCATAGAATTATTTTGTATTACAAACATGGTTCAAGGGTACCATGTATATGTACCAAATATGAATTGGTATCCTTTACGTTACAGGTTTAACGTTTTAACCACCATTCGTCATATTAGAATAAGACCTTTGTTCTGTGTAAACCTGTGTCACATGTCAGCTGCCTATCTTTTCTTCCACTCTATCTGTTTTATTAGCAAGCCTTTCAGGTCTTCCGTCAAAGAGTGGCAGAAAAAGGAAATATACCCTACTGAAACTTTGTCACATAGTTACATATTGCAGTAAATGAGAATGCCTTAGAACACCAGAGGAAGTGTCACATGTCAAAAAAATGCTATAGGTTAAACAGGGCCAGCTGGTAGTATAGTGGTTAGAGTCACTGCCTTTAGATCCAAAGGTTGCAGGTTTAATCCCCATCTCTGGCTGTAGTACCCTTGAGCAAGGCACTTACCTTAAATTGTTTCTATAAAATTACCTAGCTGCTTAAATGGGTAAATAATTGTAACCTTAATATTGTAAGTGGCTTTGGAGAAAAGCATTAGCTAAATGTAAATGATGACAGAGGTGTTGATCATGAAGGCAGAACCAGTGGTTCAGTTTTGATGAAGCCTTGACCTTAGTTTTTTTCCCTCTTTACCACATTCCAATGAAGCTTACATGTAAGAGCTAAAGAACATCTCCCATGAAAAAATGTTTTCAGATGAACAGCTGTGAATCTGTTGTTTTATTCTGGGAATAATTCCTCCTGACTGCCATGACAGTTATTTGCGATACGGTGACAAACTGGGTCTTAATGCTCAGCTCTTGAGCTAAAGTCCCATTTAGGCCTGGCCTCTGTGGAGGCCTTGCGGAGGACAGAATGAAATGACAGATCAAATCATGTCCTTCTCGGGTATCACTTTTAATTATATTCACGCGACATCGTGCCTCTCATCCCATGCCGTTCCTTCATCTCGGCTGGGAATACTTCTCTAACGGTCGTACTTCCGAAGTACCAGCGAGTCTTGCTCCGATTGAATAAATGGTTAAGTTGCTTGTCATTTCCCCTGGTATTCACATTTGGATCTCACTGTGGAGTCTATAATGGAAGCTTCTAAACTAAAGTGAATTCAGTTCTCCTGCACAAATATGCAGAACTGAGATGACTGACTAACAGAAAGAATAACCACAATGCCAAAACTTGGTTAGTGCTGTCTAATCCACAGCTGGAAACACAGAAACAGAGAGAAAGTGGACTCTGAAGTGACTTTCCCATTAGTGACCGCAGAACAAAGCCAGTGTGGTCTTCTGGCTGTATGAAAGAGGACCTTGGCTCTTGTGGCTATGACAGGCTGTCGTAGGCAGGCAGGATCACTGGAAGGTAAGATCCATCAGCAAGCCACAAGTACTACTGGAGAAAAGTTTCTCTTCCACCTCTGAGTGGTAGCTGAAATCTGAAACAGTTTTAAGTGGATGTATTAATGTAATCAGACCTTGTTTAATGTGCTTACCAGTCATCCTGAAAACAAGCTTTTTCATAGAACAGGCAAGGAGCAAAATTATACAATTACCATAATATTTCACTGAAGAACTAGAAAAAATGGAAGTACATTTTTGAACTGTCTTAACTGAATAACAAACTGTTACAGCACAGTAGAAATGCCCTTTCATTCAAATGTTATTTGATGCCTTTTTGAGTCCATTCAGAGTCTTGGAAATCATTGCTATGGCTGCTGTGTCATAATTATTCCTTAATTACAAAACTTTCAGCTTAAGGTGTGTTATGCCTCAAATGACAAAGTTTTAGTGGGATTTACATTTATTCATTTAGCAGACACTTTCCTCCAAAGCAACTTACATCTCATACAAAATCCAATTTGTGCATTACATTAGGAGAAAGAGAGACATAGCTGCAGGTCTGTGATTCTTAAGGACAGTTTGTTTGTTTCTTTCACCATATGCACCAATGTTCATCACACAAGTGGTATGTGAATGGGGGATAGGCTTTTGTCTTTTCTCACACACACTGAACTCTGCAGTGGTGTCTTGCTAAAATAACCAAAAGCGATGCTCAGTACCTGGATAGCAGGGACTTGTGTAATCTCATTTTTGACCTAATGGGTTAAGGCATTGTTGATTTCTCTGCACCTCTGATGTTCCCTCCAGTGCTGTCCTTTTGTTGAGCTCGGTCAAATTTAAATGGACCTTCATCTCTGTGCACTTCGTTTAACCTTCACCTGCTACATTGCCTCTTTCCACATACAGTTCTGTCATATTGAATGTCTTCCCATTTGTGTTGCTTTGTGTCCCCTCTACACTATACTTGTATTGAGTGCTTCATTTAAATTGTACCGAAGTTGCGAAGGAGAATTTTTTACATTTTGATTTCAGTCCTTGAAACCAAACCAAACAACACAAATGTTTTTTTTTTCCCTTCATCTTGACTGGTACACATAATTGGTCGACACAGTCCATAGAATTTGATATGCCACTAATAGCCCATGACACATCTGTTAAAAATGAGTATGTGCTTCCTCTTCTTTTCACTGGAGCGCAGTGTTTTTATGGTTATATAAATGTGTGAGTAATCAGTGACGCCTCCACGTTTGATCCACAGAATTCCTTAACGGTTTAAAAATAATGCTTTCTCTGTCACCATCTTCCCAAAAACGAGGTTACGTTTTTTTTAAAAAAATAATGTGGGAAAAAATAGTAAAATTATATTAACTTAGGGGTTTGGTAAAGATAGGATTTTATAATAGCCCTAAGGTAGACAGTGACTGATGAAATAAAAAAAGCTGGCCTCCATCTTTCCACCTGGTGATTGTTCCTCGGGCCGTTGGCCCTACCAGCTCTCATCTCTGGGTCTCTGTGGTGAGCATCAGTGGATGGCGGGCCAGACGGAAGCTTCTGGGAGGCTCAGGAGACTCCCTATAGGGCCTCGCATAAATCAAAACTCTGACTTGTCCACTGATCAAAAATGACATAATTACTGGGGAGCTAAAAGGCGACTACTCTAAGTCAGCTCTGTAAATCCCAATGGCCTGGTGACTGTAATTATTTTCCAATGGAACTGGATAAAAATTTGACTTGTCCTTAAGTTACTAAATGTTAAAACTGGAAAAATAGCAATTGAAGGGAGCTGTTTAGTGTTCAGTCTGTTGTATTACCTGAAGAAGGCATGTAGCGCTTTAGAAAGCAGTTTGTGGTTATATTGCATCTCATATCTACACTTATAGAGACTTAGACTGACCAAAAATATCCCACTGGGATGGATTTAATGCAAAATTGAACATTGTATAGTAATCTGTTAAATGGTCTATGAAGTGAGTTAATCAACCTTTCCTTCATTTGTGCAGAGATTGCTTTCTTTAACATTATAAGAACCTTGACACTGAATTAAAGTTTTATTGTCTTTCAGGGAGGATTGGTTGAGTATTGAGTTGTTGGTGGCCTAATTGCAAATTCATTGTGATGCCAATGATTGGCCAGACAGGTATTAGCTACAAACAGCACCATGCTTGAATCAGAGGTGATTGTCTTTTGTGAGAGAAAAGTGAATGGTCTCAGAGCTTCTCTAAGGTGCTCTGAAGGTATTGATTTTGTAATACAACACTTTGTCTTTATCATTGTCCTGAATAATGGGTGCATGCCTGTGTCGCTGTAGGTGTGGTGCCTGCATGGTGTTACCAGCTAACTGATGGCAAGGGACAAGCACTGGTTATAAAGTGATGGCAGTCTGGAGGAAGGCTTTGCTGGGTGGACTTCTTTGTTTAATTTAATGAAGAATGACTCATAGACACACACACATGCACACAGAGCGGGGGCTGCAATTCAGAATGGAGAACTGGGTTGAGGAGAGACCTGTTCATAAGGCGCATCTTCATCCTTTTCTTAAAGTTAGAGTATCTTTCTTCATTTCTGTCCATATTGAAATCCTAAAAAAATATCCTGAGCTTTAGGGAACATAAGAAAAAATATCTCCTCCGAGCCATATATATTTTACAAGATGATGGTTTTGTTATATTAAGTGAGGATTATTTTTTGACAGGAAAAATCTAAGGCCAGCGTACAGTACTGAGCCTGTATTGCTCAAATTCTCATTTCATTTGAAATGATTAGCTACACTTTCAGATTTTGTGCCTGTAACCCACCAAAATGTAATCACCTAATAAAGTTGTGTTATTATTGAAGATGATTGATTCTCCTGATTCAACACCATGCAAAAAAAAAAAAAACTTGGTGAGTGCTTAGTTTTTAAATTAAACTCAAATTGTGAGTCAGTTCAGCTGAAGATAGCTTATTAGAGAAGGCAGAGCTGGATGTGAGCTATATGTTCCTTGTCCTTCTGGTGAACCCTAACCTTGGTGCAAGTGGATGGAAAGCAAAAATACCACCGTGACTCTCATACAAAGAACAAGACTAGGAAGAGAAGCGGATTTGGTGCACCCATTGATAAAACCACACATCATTAATGCCTTGCAAGCACATGTTAGGATTCAATTTCGTATTTTCTTGCATCAAAGACCATTATTTGCAACTGGTAGCCAGTAAGCTTTACAGTTACATGCCGGTAGTCCACTGGCAGGTGGATCCCTGCAGATCCACTTTTTCATGGCCTCTAAGCTTCATTGATAGTGAGTGGAAAAGCTGTGGTTTTGACATAGCAGTTGGCCTTTTGACTCACTGAAAAGTTCTAGGGTAAAACAGTTAATTATTGATTTGACCGCTGCTCTTTTTCCTCCACTGTTATTGCAACTGGTGCCGTTAGCCAACAACAAAATAGAACAGTAACAGAAAAATGTTCATTTTAACTAAGCAATCACTGAGCTGGCACAATGATTGCCTCACTCTTCCCTTTGCAGGCAGTAAAGTTGGTTTAGCAATGCACTAGCTTCACGTCAGTACTGAATCAAAGGTTAAGGCTTTAATTATACAAGCAACAACAATAATAGACACTCTCATGGCATCATAATTTTTTAGAATATTTTAAAGAATATATATAATCAAGATCTTATCCCACATTAGGACCATCCAGTCATGTCATACAAAAGTTATGTCTGTGTTATCTACAGTGTTGGGTCATCCATTCTGTCAGGTCATCTACATTGTTGGACCATTTTCCATCTAATATACAGGACAACACAAGTTCTAGCATGGAGAGAATAGCAGTCATTCAAAGTTTTTCTCTTATTATGCAGGAGATTTTTCAAGCAAAAATGAAATTAAAAAAACTGTAAAAATAAATAGATTTAAAACCTTCGCTAACTGCTTTAATGGTGCTTACTATGCAGAGTATACCACAGTATGCCATTCAAAGGTGTATACTGTAAAAATGAAAATAAATAATTGGCCAGTAGCTGTAGGTGGACACAACGAACGCAGCTGCAAGCTACTGAGGCCATCGATTTTTTTGATTCTGATGTCTGCACTTTCAGACACTGAAAGGTTGTCCTTGTTGGGTCCTGACATAGAATCTCATCTCTGTCAACACGCTGTCATCAGCTGACATCAGGAGAGGGTGGCAGTTCTTTGGCAAATTTCACCCATCTTAACATCAGGGATTGAATGTGTCACAAGTGGTTTTTTGCACTTGCTGTTTTTATGCTTATATTTTCATTTTGTGCTGTTAAAGCACTCTGCTTCCACGGTAATGTATTTTAATAATGCCGCTGATATATTCGTAACACTGAAGTGGCTGCAGCATTGCAGTTGTTGCGTTGCTGTTTCGCTGTGATGTGCCCTGTAACTGTATCCTGATGAGAGAAAGTATTTACACAACGACCTTAGCAGCTAACCCTGGATCACTGTAAATATTTAGCTCATAATGGATAATATTAGGAGCTGAGTGAAGTGGAGCCGACTGTAAAGTTGCAGGAGTAGATGACTAAAATGTAAATGTGTACATGTGGCTATCCATGGTAAAAGAAGGTTTCATACCATCTCTGTTTTAGATTCAAAGTCAACTGATCCCATAGTGCCAGATAAGATAGTTAACTTAGTATCATAGTCTGGTCAGGCTTTGCATCCCTGTCCAAAAATACTCTTCAGAACCATGCCAGAAAGGTTCTAAAGTAGACCATCCGGTGTTCTGATGGTCAAGGAGCTGGACTTACTGGATACATCTAATAGCTGGTAGTGTAATGGTTCCATCATTTTGCAATCTCAAGATTCCTGATTCAAGTCCCACTCTTGCAAGTCTAACTCTGTAAGTTGCCTTGTACAAAGACATCAGCTAAATGAGGAATAATAATAATGACATTGCTGCTTGAAGTGTTAGGAGTGCTCTTGAGCAAGTTCCTTGATGTGAATTGCTTCCGGGAAAAGTACTATATGAATTGTTAACTGTTAAATTGTGATTTGCTATAGATAGAAACTCCAGCTAAGAAAGTATAATACATCAATTAAATGGGGGTTTCGGTGTGATCAGGCTGCATTTGCAAGGAGGCCAACTGGTTAAAGTTTCCTGAATGTAATTGTGTAACCCTGAAACAAAACACAAATGGAAGCACTTTTTCTGGAACAGTGTTTCTCTCCTGTTTTTTATGTGGGGCCTTTGGATGTAGTAGTGCTTTTTGAATTTCTGCCTGTCGATGAACATCAGGGGCAGGGGTTGTGTGCAAAGAGAACCCAACGTATTATAATAATAATAATAATAATGGTTTTTTTTTTTTTTTTTACTGGCAAAAGTGAATTATGCCTAGCTCAAGGCCACAGCGGCAGGGACTTTCTGGAACTGTCCCCTGTAACCTTTTAGTCCTCAGTCCACATTTTTAAGCACTTTGAGACATTCTGCTAATCTACCTTCACCAGGCCCCGTGTGTTCATGCGTGCAGGTACAGGCTCAGGTTAGTGGGCTGTTGGGTTCTGCCGGGTCTCGCCAGACCCACTGGGAGATCAACTTAATGGGAGGTGCTTTACTAGACCTTGGACCTGGTTCACTTGTCACTGGGTGCCAACACACCTGTGGTTCCCCCAGGAAAAAGAGGTGGAAACAGAAGACCCTGGAACTGTTCTCAATTATGCATGAGCTGAGGTTTTTTTCTTTGAGGAAACGGCCAGTGAATTTTTCATGATGCAAACTTGACGATGTGCGGTCGCCTGGGACAAATACATAATGGCCAACTGGATTCCTACAATTTTGGAATGGGAGGGTAAGGTGCGAGGCGAGGTGAAGGGGCCTGGGGTTGCGCTATTTTTTAAGGCTTGTTTAATCGTCATGTCCCTGTGCAAAACAGATTAAGTCTGCTTTGCACCTTTATTTCCACCTCCCTCAACCCCTTTGGC
This sequence comes from Scleropages formosus, assembly GCF_900964775.1. Taxonomy (NCBI): domain Eukaryota; kingdom Metazoa; phylum Chordata; class Actinopteri; order Osteoglossiformes; family Osteoglossidae; genus Scleropages; species Scleropages formosus. The sequence goes on from NC_041822.1 coordinate 17,826,012, forward strand.
ATTCTAGAGAGCTGCAGTGCAAATGGGGGGTGGGAGTACGATGGGGATAGACTGGGACATAAGAAAGACTGATTAACATTAAAATGTATGTACTTTTACAGACATATGTTGAGCAGCAGCCAGCACTATTTTTCTCTTTGTTTTAGGAGGATATAGAACTGCAGCATCTGTTTTAAAATCCATTTTTGTAGGGCATTGGTATTCAGTTTCATTTCATTTCCCCTTTTCTCCCCTCGCATTGCTGTAAAACTTCGTGTCTGCCCGCTTTCATCTACACAGTGGAAGTAAATGTATTCCGCATCTGACTCAGAGGCTTAATTGCAAAGTGAAAAAACGGAAACGCTGCCACCCACAGCAGATATCTATATTTCAATAATAATAATAACTCACTCTCTGCTAATTCCAGTAGAGTCCTTGTGTTCAACATTTCATTTATGTATTTATTTATTAGACACTTCTGTACAAAGCATATCATGACCCATTTATGTGTCTGCGTTCAACTTGTTTATGCGTTATAGATATTTGTACAATTAGGGTCCTGTAGTTTAAACACCCTCATCAAGGGTACCAAACAGCTGCCCTTCTGAAATTGGAAGTGTTTTGGTCAGAAATGCAGTGTGTTAGCTGTTAACTATGTCCCTTTTGCATGTGGGCTAGGCACAGCTATGGCTGTCTAGCTCAGAATGGTAGCACAAGCGGAGGGTTGCCATAGTTACCCTGAGTGCCTATGACCCATAAACGACAGCCAGTTCCAATTTTTGCATATGTAATGGCGAACTTTGATTAAAACCGGATAAGGAGAGTACTCAAGTACCTAATTGTGACTGAACTCAGTTTTCTCCGAGCACTCCTGGCAATCAATGAGATGGTACTTTAGCTTTGTACACATGAAGATGGCTGACTAGCTAAATTGGGGGAACCATTTTACCTTTCCTGTGCCATGAACCTGGAGTTGCTCTTTGGCTGCTTTTGTGACTTCACTGTTAACAAGGAGAAATAATACTTGTAAGTAGTTTTTCTAGTATTTGATCAAAAGTGAGTAATACTTTTTACACTTTACAAAAATGGTGAGTTCAACCACTAATTGAGGTAGTTGTGAGATTAAGCTTAAATCAGCTATATGCACAACCACACCCTCAAAAGTGTATGAATGTCCTGGTACCCTCGGCTAAAGGTGCATTAGGGCTGCATGGAGTGGGGTTACGCAGTCTCAAAATAAGCGTTGCAGAAGAAATTGTCATTTGCTGTTAATGTGTAGGTGCCTTTAGTGAATGCAAGAACAAATTGTGCTACACTGAACAGCCTGGTCATCACTGGGAGATCAGCATCCACCTGTTAGTGGCCCACCTTCAGACCCTCGAGGCAGAGTGTCCGGTGTCCAGAAAGTGGACAGGAAGGGTACAGTCAAACTTAGACACTTGCATATTATTCTATGGGTTTTTAATCATAGTTATTACATTTCTATGCAGCAGCGTGGAGTGATTGCCATTTGTAGGCTGTGTTCACAGTATGTAACCATGGAAACATTATCCCATCCCAGTGATGAGCTAAGCAGCTATAACTGAGACTTGGGCATCTATGCCAGGAATAGGTGGCAGGTAACATGGTGACTACCAGTCTTGAGTCTTGACAAAAAAGTTCCAGGGCCACATCACAGGAGGAGCCCAGCACTTACGCTTAGAATAAGACGTTTAAGTTTGATCAACATACTTAATTATAATCCGTATAATGAGAATGGTCTGGAAATGTGTTTACTTTTGATTATAAAAATTTGGTTGAGTAAATAATGTAATACCAATTGGGGGTATTTAACCATGATCCTGAAGGGGAAAATGCAACAGGTTTTCAATCTCCCCTGACGCCAGTCAGAGCTCAGAATGACACATTATTGCACTCAGTGAGCACAGTGAGTTGAATGAGGTTGTTCACTTTCTGGTTGGAATTAAAAGTCTCCTGGACTCTGTTGATACGTGTTCTTTGTTCCACACCTCATTGTCCTTCTTCTGTGTTTCCACCATTTGTTCCTATGGCTGATCTTTAACACACTACTGTCCCCTTCTACTTAAGAAAATTAGACACCCAGAATGTGATTAAAGAGATGTAGAGAGAATGTCAGGGCAAGATGTGATTGGGGGTGCATTTTGGCCATGTGGCTGTCTGTCATATAAACTAATCTTTCCAACCCATCTGGCTGTATTAATGTGCACAAGTGGAAAATGGATGGCTGTTTTGGATTAATATTCCTATGCAAATAAATAATATGTGATCTAAACCAGTTACTGGACAGCTACAAGAGTTGGAGCTCACCACTGTCTCCGTGGCAGGAAACACTTGGACACTTTAGACCCCCCTCAACACCAGCTCCCAGGGCTGTTGCCCTCCCGAACTCCTCCACTAGATGCTAGGATGAATCATGTAAGCCTGTCATGTGGAACACAGAGGCAGGTAGAGTGCGGGCAGGTTCAGTCTGTAGAGGATGAGGTTGTAATTGGATCTTCAGAAACTCGTTACCAGGTCTTATCTAAATGGCTGCTGTGGAGAGACCACACACAGTGTGTTCAGCGGAGGAGTTAACATCTGCCACAGTAATTACATTGTTGTTTCAAACACAACTCGCATCCCTAGGTGTGCTTACTTCAAAAGTTCCATCGATTGCAGCAGATTTTTGAAATCTTTGTTATAGTGTGTGTATGAATTTATGGTTTTGTTGACAGAGAGAGGCCTCAGTTCATTGCTCTGGTTAGCTACAAACGATCCATGTGTGTGTTGGCCAGTGGAGCTGCTGTAGGATTGAAGTAGGACTTCATCACACCGCAGTCTGTAAGGGGGATAGATTGCAGTTGGATTTAGTCTTAGTGGAATGCAAAAGAAGGAGATTAGTTGTAATTAGAGAAGAGTTTTTGGGTTACACAGTGGAGTTGGAGCCAGTCTCAGTGCAGATATTTGGAGTAGACAGTCATTTTGGAGCCAGTTCAGTGCAGAGTAGTTGGAGTAGACAGTAGAGTTGGAGCCAGTCTGAGTGCAGAGTAATGGGATGAGACACTACAGCTGGCATCAGTGCAGGCATTTTGTGGGAGGGAAAACTGAAATAATAGAGGCTCTTGAAAGATGCCTGAGGGTATATGTGCTTGGATGAATTTATAACTTCAGGGAATATACTGTGGTTTGTCAAGGGTAGCTACCTCTGCCATAATTAAGTTTAATGCACTTAGGGATTCTTCTTGTATCCTGTTTTGTGCACACAACATTTCCAATAACAGTCAAAAAATATTGTTTCTATGTATGCTTTTTGCGGGGGTGCGGTGGCGCAGTGGGTTGGACCGGGTCCTGCTCTCCGGTGGGTCTGGGGTTCGAGTCCCGCTTGGGGTGCCTTGCGACGGACTGGCGTCCTGTCCTGGGTCTGTCCTCTCCCCCTCTGGCCTTTTGCCCTGTGTTGCCAGGTAGGCTCCGGTTCCCCGCGACCCCGTATGGGACAAGCGGTTCAGAAAATGTGTGTGTGTGTGTGTGTGTGTGTGTGTGTATATGCTTTTTGTAGCTTCAAGGGACAAAATTTTGGGGTGTAAATTTTTCTGAAATCTTAGAAAGATTTGACTGAGTAAAGATACCATTTTAGGAGCATAAACTGAAAGTCAGAGCTTGCTGGTGTGGATGCTGATATCCAACGGATTTAGTGTGTTCTAAGACATTTATATCTTCCGTGTTGTGTTGTCAGTGCACCTCTCCTGTATCTTTCATTGAGACATTCAAACATTCTTCCAATTTGTTTCCCTCTATGCAAGTGCACTTGGTTGAGCAGAAGCCCAGAGTAAATATAAACAAATAGTTAGATATCAATGGGGACTTGCAGTATGGGGAGGGGATGTTTGACTTATTGTCTGTGACCTTCACTTACCCAGCGGGAGTTGTCTGAGCTGCCAATGAGCATGAGGCATTCCGCAGTCATGGAGAAGCTGTGTGTGTGCGCTTGCGGAGAGTTGTGTTGGGTGGCTTTAGAGCGAACCAGTGAATGAGAATAAGGTCCAGCATGAGACAAGCAGGCCTAAAAACTCAAACAATGCTTGAGGACCAATCCACATCTCCCTCAATAGGCTCTTAGAGCACACTTTGTCCATCGTGGTGCACAGGACTGCAAAATGTACAGATGGAGAAAAATGTCTGGGTGTTTTCTGGAGCTCAGCACTCAGACTATTAGAAGCCTTCAGCGTCGTTGAGCAGTCTCAGGGTGATCATGCAACACTCAGCACCACTCCAGCCTGCAGCTTTATTGCAAGTTTGTGCTCAGCCCTGCGGGGAGCCTGCCCAATGAGAGTCCTCCCCCCAGCTTGCTTTTGCCAGGAGATGAGAGCCCTCTGCCTGACTTGCTCTTCCTGGGAGATTAGAGCCCCCCTGGCTTTTTCCTGTGCCATCAGCCCAACTTGGTTCTGCTGGGAGACGAGTGCCCATGGCCCAGCTCAGCTCACAGGGAGATGAGTGCATTCGTCCCAGCTTTCTTTTGTACTAGACTTGCTCTTGCCGAAACACAAGAGCCCTCTGTCTGACTGGGTCCTACTGGCAGACAAGTCCTGATTTGCTGGCTCACTCCAGACCCGAGAGGAGAGCTCTCCGCTTGGCTTTTTCCGGTGTCCTCTGTCAGGTTTGGTCCTGTCGGAAGTTTAGAGGCTTTCTTGTGGTTTGCTCTTGGGCCTACGACCTGGCTTGATCCCCCAACATAAGTGTCCCCACCCAGCTGCATAACTGTTGCCATTTCTGTTTCGTGCGGTGGAGTTGGACTGGAGTGGCTATAAGTAACCTGAGCCGATCCTGTCAGTGCTTTCTCCATAAGTAATGATGAAATAAAGGAAATTTACTGTTCTGCCACTCAGCTCGGGAAAGCACTACTGAGAAACAGTGACACTCTTTGTTGGTGGCCTAAATGTGGAGGTTAGAAGTAATATGAAGAGGACAGGCAAGGTAGTGGAGAGGTGAGGTGGTCAAGACTCATTTGTAGGAGAAGACAGGACTGCAAGGGGGGACCTGATAGTTAAGAGTGCATTGCTTTAACCACGTCACATTCTTAACATGCTTAACCAGTTCCTGTCTCTGAAGATGTGTACATTTATCAACAATGCAACGCGAGCGTGTGATAGTCAAATTAATACCAGTAAAAGGAGAATGTTGTCCTTGTGGGCTGTGAGAGAAGCCGGCTTTTCCTCCCCTACATTGAATGGTCTTCCCTCCTGCCCTCCATCATCTTGCTTCCACAATGTAATTCCCCACATGCTATTTTAGCACTGTCTAAGAAAGCTTGTGTAATGTGCTATCAATTATGCATGAAGTAATGCGTTTCTTTGGGATGTAGGTCACTGTGTCCCGTGTTTCCCTGTTTGCAGCAAACGCAGGATGGGAGGCGATGTGTTAAACGTTGGTGAGGTTTGTTTGCGAGAAGCAGCGCAAAGCGTTACATAATGCTTTCAATGGACCTGCAGAAATGTGTTCTGTCATGACGACGAGGAATGACACCATATTGGAAGTGGCGGACCAAGATGGGGTGAGGGGACTGAAACTCACAAAGCAGCTGGGGTCCTCTGCTCTGCCACCCCCTCTCTCACATACCCTGCACTCCGTTTGGGTTGCATGATCGGGTCAGGAAACAAAGAAAGGAGGAGAAGGACCCTGGCTCCAGCTTGAACCTGCACTAACTGGGCTCAGTATGGAACGCCCAGTGTTGACCTCAGTTTGTGAGGAGTAGGCTAAATAGTCGATTTGTCATATTCCACCATAAGAGCAGTATACATGAGATGAGTAGCTGCATAAAAGTTATTCAACAAGTTGTTATTGAAACTATTACTGACCATAAAGAGTTTATTGTCCCATTTATGACTTCAGGGGAGAACACAAGACAAATACTTCTAAGGTTTTTTGTTTAAATAACAAAATCACTAAAAATTCTCAAAGACTACACCCACTCCAACCCAGGAAGTATATTTGTATGTGCTTTTGGGGAGAATTATTATCCTTATTGCAGTAAAATGATTTATTAGCTTCTCTTTTTCTTTTTACCTTCAATTTCTGCACTTAATGTGCTCCTGCAGACAGTGTGGGTTTCTGGGCAGTCTTAAGGTGAAGGTTTCAAGGACAGCCAATATACTGTCAGAGCTTAAAGCAAAGAAAATCTAGAGTCAAATAAAAGAACTTTTTATCACTCCATTCCTGTCCTCACACACTCTGCACGTGTTCCTGCATGCATCGGTGCATGTGCCAGCATGCTACATGAGGCACACTTCACTGCATGGTTGAGTATCCATCATCATCTGGGTCACACTGGACTGCCCTCATTTACTGAACAGACAAATGGTCAACTTTGTCCGGGAGTCATCGTTTATGTTGAAGCAGACTTACGTGCATCTGGAAGACCCAAACTGGCCTGGACAAGAGTGGACCCTGGGAATGGGTGAGACCACTGTTGGTGTGGGTGCGACCTTCAGGTGCTTCCCCAGGATCCTGATGGGACGTCAACCCAGAGGGAGAGCTTGTGGTGCTACTGACTGGAGCGCGCCAGGAGGGTAAATTTAGCTCACGCCACACGCTGCGAGAGACGTTAATAATTGAGAAGGCATCTGTTCCAATTAGCATGCCCCTTCAAATCAAATCCCTGTTTAAATTTCCTAACTAGGTCACCTTCTCCTTGGTTGCAACACGATAAAATGAATTGGCTTCTTTTAAATCATTAACTTTTCAGCAAGTGGGATACAACTCCAGAGAATCATCTTCCTCACCCTTAAAAAAGTTTGGGTTTGGCATCTGGGGACTACTGTAGTAGGTAGGGCTAGAGACACCCACAGAATACATTGGGAAGCTCCAGAAAGCACCAGGCTGCTGCCTCTGTTCATCAAGCTGTAGCCGTACTCGTAAAAGTGAGCAGCGACCCCTCGGTAGATAGCTGGCTGTCCCCCTCAAACTGGCCTTGGAGACTTAGTGTGCAGTAGTGCATCCAGAGCACTTTCCTGGCCGTTTCTCTCTGTCACCAGGGAGACAGCGAGCGCATTAGTGGGCAGCTTTGGGCCCATGTGCTTGGCAATGAAACTGTACGGCAAAGTCACCCTGGAGGGTTATATGCTTCACGTGCCCCTTCTGAGTACTGTTTTTACCTCCTTGCCAGCTTTGGCCTTCCAGGTATCTAGAAGAGACCAACTGTTCCTGCAGGACCCCCCTCCTCCACTCACTGCCTCACTACGTCCTATTTTTATTCATTTCTTTTTAAACACTTCAGTGCTTTTGACCAAAGTGACAGTTTTTTTGGATATTCCATCTGAAGCTTTCCTTATTTCCTCTTTTTTTATTAATCCCTCTGACAAGCTTCCTTTTTTTTTTTTTTCCAAAGACTCTGGTCTCCTGGACTTCTCTGTCAGAAAAGCAGGTCTGCTGAGGTCACAGCCTGAGGGAAGCTGGGCGATCCCTTAACCGCCTTGCTCCGCACACAGTGTGTACAGTGGCTCACAAACTACACTTATGACTCAAAAGTAGCAAGTTCAGTTGCCAGAAGCGAAACTGCTGTCATACCCCGAGGCTGCACTTGATACTTAACCTGAAATAGTTCAGTCAGAAATGTCATCATTTTTTAGCAGAACAAGGAAGAAAGGAAGTCATAAAATCTGTTATTACGCTGTGATAGATTTTCAAAAGTTATATTCAACAGCATCGGACTTATTTTCAGAGTAACTTCCAGAGTCAAATAAATAAATAAAACAGCACAGTAAAAAGAGTACTGCTTCAGACACAACAGTATTACATTGATGCTCCAGCCCCAGTTTGCTGTAGAAGCGCAAAGCAGATAATGTGACAAAGAAGCACTTTTCCTGGAGTCACAAAGCTGCAGAACTGCTCTGAACATGTGAATCCCATCCTGAAATGAGCACATAGCTAAGTGTGGTAGGCAGAAGAAAGAAGGAGACCCACCTCACCTCAGATCAGATGTTTCTCAGTGGGTGCGGTATACACAGCTTAATGTGTTCTGCAGAAGTTTGCTGGCAGTGTGTCTAAACAGCCAGTAGGATATCTACTCTCCAGTGTGCAGACAGCTTGACTGATGTGACCAGGGATCTGCACGTTCCTACTGTGATCTGTCAAGTTCTACCACCGTGACCCATCACCACAGTTTCTAATTAAACACGCTGATTCGGGATTAGTTAATACGCAGCCCGCCCCTAATGCCCTCAGGGGTTTGGGGACGAATCATTTTACACATCACTGCGAGCGAGGAGGAGAGATATTATATTTAACATCAGGATTCCATAAATGTTTCTTTTTTAAGTGCATTAGCTTCTTAAAAAAAATCAAAGGCGCTGAATCGTCTACGGTTTTATCCCCTTAGAATTCTCAATTCATTTATTTTCTCCGTAGTCGATTCACTTTTAAGTTTTTAAATCATGGTGTTTTAACAATCATTGACAGCCTTGTTTTTTTGGAACTGTTCAGAAATGCCATTAATTAACTTAAAAGTTGATTATGGTGAGTTTGCAAAAGCAAGCAACACTTCCAAAGCGTTATAAGGACTGATAGTGTAAAATATGTGCTTCTGTAAACTGCACTTTAAAGGTAGTAAACTTGCTTGAGAATTATAGCAATATTCCACCATGGGTGCCACTGCTGAGCAATGTTCTGACCTTCCATCCCTTCAATCCTGAATTGAAATCCCCTGTAGGTTTTCTAGATTTTGAACCTCCACGGTTCCTTCCATTAAATCCCCGATTTCTATAACACACAGTATTTTGGCAAAGCCAAAGAAGATGATCCAAGGATTTGCTGGTGATGAGGTTACCTTCCATCAGTCAACTTTTGTCTTACGTGACTGTGCCTTAAAAGACCACATTGTGTAGGACTGAATCTGAACAATGTGTTCATAGTGCATGTTCGCATAGTGGAACCTTGTGTTCCCTGACGTCTCTTTTTTGTGCTGCAGTGGACATACAGTTATGAATGAATGTAAATTCATTGGTAGAAGAGAGCAGGTGGTAGTCTGGTTATGGAAATGACTTAGTGACCAATACCGGACACTTATTCATTATCTTGTCTCTGGGCAGAATGCCTTATTTTTTGCCACTTTTGTTCAGTTATATTTGCCTGCTTTTTAGCGCTGTTAAGAGAGTGAGGGAGAAACGTTCTGTATGATTTGGGTCGGATCAATGCCAGACAAACATTGCAACCCTGGGAAAAAGGCGGTAGGTGGGGGGGGGGTTAGCTCTTAAAGCCTTTGATTTGCAACCTTTAGAAAGCCCATATTACCCGCACACCATTCCTGGCAGGAGTGGTCCACGCAAGGCAAATTGGTCAGAAAGCAGCGGCTTCCTCCAGATGGTCCATTAGATGGTTTTGGAGGAAGCCTGCACTTGTAGCCATTGTTCCTGGAAATACAGAAGGCTCTTTGGAGTGCCTCCTTGGTCTGCTGTGTGCCGAGTAGCAGAACAAAGGATGCACATTGTCTATAAAATGCCACTGCTTGAGATGAGAGGGAGGACGCTTACTTCCCCCACACTGCTTGCTCTGGGTTTACCTCGCTAACTTACTAAAAACTGTTCTTCTTACCAAGGTATTCCACTCATTTGAAATTACATTCTCTGAATCAAAAAGCAATATGGCTGTGCATGCGGTTGCATGACCACCTAGCAGTTTCCGCTCAAGGGAGGATGTCCACATGAGATGAAGTGGATCCCCCGACACACTTCGCCTTGTTACGTCACAGGGAAAGAGTGTGATGGATGGGCGTGTCTATAGGGTGGTCTGAGTGGTGCTCGTGTGCCATTGGTGCCTGTTCCATACTGTTCTGACTGCACTGACTCAACAGCAGTTAAGGGCGCTCTTTAGAAGGTTAGGGTGGTGTCATGACTGTCGGCTGTGATTTTGTCACGTCACGGCAAGTCAGGAGATCGCAGCATGATGCCCAGTGAGCTAATGCCACCAGCTGTCCCCAGGTCAGCCCTTTAAAAGCTTAACCGGACTGAAGATGAGTTGGATATATTTCATCATGCCTTTCATTGATTCATAAAAAATACCTAGAAACACCATAAGTGGGCCAGAACAATCAATACTTCCTCTTAGACACATAAAACCCACAGTATCACTCTTCGCTGCTGGAAAATTATTTAGCTACACTGCAGTGTGCTTTAGAAGTCCAGTGTTATCGTAACTATCAATGATGACAATTTTGCAACAGGTTTGCAACAAGATGCAGTCTGCTCGTAGTTGGGCAGAAGGATTATATTGGCAGTTCTGATTTATTGCTAAGCAGTTTTGATATTTTAGTTGTCTGTTTTCTCCCGGAAGGGACTACAGACCAGCCTGTACTGTCATGTTATTACATATTTGCAGACTAACATGTCCTGCTTTTATTGGATATTTTCAGAGCAACTGTGTTATCAGGCATTTATGGTCTGTTTACGCAGAAATGCTCACTGCGGTCTTGCAGGTTCTCAGTACAAACAAAGAGTCATCAGACTCTGGAGGATTCCTTGTGGTCCCCTCGAGTAGCAGATGAGCGACTCTGATCAGGGACAGGCATAATGACACCCAACAGGCCGACGCATCAAAGTGCACTACAGCTCGTGGAACGGCAGCCCAGGGTGACTGGGGGCAGGCGTCGGTCGGGCTCTGAGAGGGCTTTATTCTGGTCTCATGTGTGGCCTGGTGACACCTCACACCACCTCAGGGAAGATAGAAAACAGACGTAGTGCAGAGATGCTGAAATTCACTGAAGTCTGATTCTTTTCATGTTTTATTCTATTTGTTCCTTCTCCAGGTTTAGCTACAGTCATACTCTGCCAATGAGTTGGTGGTCATATCAGTTCTGCTTTTTGCAGCAGATTCCCTCAGACTATTAATGTTAAGTCTTGTCATTGCTGCCATTCTATTATTTGAAAAGTGTGATATTTATTTCCTTTTTTGTGCACTGATGCCAAACATCCAGTCATTACAATGCAGTGAATTGTTTGCATCTATTTCAGATGTGAGAATTTGTTGCAGATGTAGCTGATGAGAAGACAGAGAAAAAGAAGATATTGAGATATTGACTTGTTCAGTTTTTTGAAGGAGAGCTCTAGTGTTCTCTGGAGCTCTTGAAAGAGCAGAGAAAGAGAAAGTGAAATGCATTTCTGCAGTTTCTTAAAATTACAAACTAACTTAAGAATTATTACATGCTGTAATTAATTTTAAAAACAGATAATAAACAGCACTATGAGTGAAAATTGCAAAAGTGTAATGACAATAATGTAATTTGACTCAAAGAGCACGATGGTGCAAGATGAGAGAGATGACCACTTCTACTTTAGTGAACCAAAAGACTTCTTCACTGGGTACATGTTCCCCAAAAGTTCTCCAAATCTGTTTATTAGTTTTCATGTTTGCTTTTTGCTCAATGCAGAAATACTGAAAAAAAATTTAAAAGGGGAAGCTGTGCCGGGTCAGCCAGTTCATGTTGGATGTTGTATGAGAGGGCAAAATGTCACTCTCTCTCTCTCTCTCTCTCACACACACACACACACACACACACACAGTCTGAAGCCAGTGGTCCCAGCGAGCTGGAACCTAACCCCGCAACACAGGGTGCAGGGCTGGAGAGGACACACCCAGGACTGGACACCCGTCCCGTCGCAAGGCACCCCAAGCAGGACTCAAACCCCACACCCACCAGAGAGCAGGCACAGGCTAATCCAGCTGCGCCACCACACCACCACACCCCCCCTGAGAGGGCAAAATAATTCCATTAATTTCATGACATTGTCTTTTTGGAACATTTCTACATCCGTATGTTTTTTTTAACTTCATTTATCAGTTTTTTTGTCATGCTTGGCTACTTTTGAAATATTACAACGCTTGCTGCTTATGCTGTTTTTGTAGTAGCGGGTAAAATTGACACAGAGAGCGAGAAGGCCGAGAAAGAGACAAAATGTGTAGGAGGGCAAGACGGGGCGTGAGCGGGAGTGAAGCGCACAGAGAGGATCACGAAGGACAGAAGGAACTGTGAGGAAATGCCCGACAGCCGTCCTCCGTTCACATCATGGGTCCACTCCGCCTGCTAATTAACTGCCCGATTCTGCTGGTTAAACTTTTCTAATTCCTACTAATTAGTCCTATAATTAAACTCGTCTCTGTTTGGGGGGCTGTCTGAGAGGATAAAGAGTAAGTGTTTTGATTTTCATACGTTGGTTCCTCTCAAACAAAAAAGCAACTAAAAAAACCCTTTTAAGAGGCGAGCTGGAGGTGGACTGACAAGAGAGATTGTGCGGTGGTGGAGAAAGGTCTGTGGAGCGGAGCCTCTGTGATTTTGCACAAGTAATGAAGATGATGATGTCACTCTCTGGAGTGGTTGGCTTACTTGGCTGGTAATGGAATGACTGGAGCAGCTAGTTAATCATGCTTCTTGCTGGCATGTTGTTTGTGCAGCAGCTGTTGGGACAGTCAGTCTCTTGTCATGATGGAGAGAGAAAACAAGAGGAACCCAAACTCACAAGGCTGCATGTTACACTTGTCCCAGGAGTTGGAGAAGGGTTTTTTCCCTTGGAAACATCTCGGATGTCCAGGTGATGACCTTGTGCTGGTCCGCACTGATACATCGTGGAAATTGCACCCACAACGCAGAAAAGGAAACCAACGCTTAACAGTGCTAAATCTTTGTTTTTTTTCTGGAACGAATGCTTTATGATTTTAAATGCCTCAGAGTAAAGCCCCGCTTGAAATATTATGCCGGAGCACTGGAGTTGGTGAATAAAAAGACCTGCTACGGAAGAGTTATGGGTTGAATTCCCTAGACTACAAAAGTTTTTATACGCCTTGGTGAGACAGTTAACCTCAAATTGCTTCAGTAAATATTTATCTATAAATGAGGGATGTGAAATTGTATGTCACTTTGGATTTTTCTCCGAGTAGCAAGTGCAGTAATAAATTAAGTTAATAATAAATGGTTCTGTTTCAACTGCAGCATCATGCCCTGCATCACTTTCTGACATTAAACTCTGAAAAGAAATGTCAAACCCGTGAATTACGTGCCCAAATGTTATTTAATCTTTGACTAAATTATGTAGGTCATGGAATATATTAGGGCGAAAGAGAAAATCTAAGTTCTATTGTGGGAAAAATGTTAACATAGATTGGAATTTCAAAAGCAATTTGCCAGCTTAATGTGTGAAGATTACTCATAAAATATACAATCTGATGCATGGATACTGCTCTGTGTATTTTAATGGTGTGTTACGTACAAAGGCAACCGTGAGTCATTATCTGTGTTCCATAAATTGCTGAAAAGAAAATGCAGAATGCAGTCACAGGTTTATCCCAGCTGTAAGTGGCCAGGACTCTGCTTTCAGATACCCCTGAGAGTGATGCTGGGGTACGAAGCTGCATTCTGAGTGCCCAAGAGTGCAACTTCTGTTGTAAACCCATCAGCTGACATACATCCAAACTCTGGAACATACCAGTGCAAATTGTGCTGTGCGCTTCCTTGGGAATTACTCTGTTCTGCCTGTGTGAGTGGCTGGCTCCGCCCCTTTGCCCTCAGCTCCCCAACGTGTCAGTCATCGTGAGTGAGTGGTAGGGACTCCACCCTTGATTAAGTATCCACAGGCTGTCCCCCCGTTGCTCTTGCCCTCCCTGATGAGCTGCAGAGAGGAGAGCAGAGGCACAATGTGTCACCGTGCACGACACACCGCTTTCCAAATGACATTAGCGTTGAGCACCACGATGGCCGTCCCTAATCACCTCTGCGAGGAGCGCATGTGAGTCATTAACTCCCTCTGCTCCACTCTCAACCCCTGAACACCGTTAGTATTTATGCAAATGGAAGCTTTAATCAGCTTGCATCTGTAATTTATGGATCCTAATTTGATTGCATTGATTCACATTTTCTCCCTCTTTTTTTATTTGGGATCGTTTTGAGTATACCGCCAGCCCCCCACCGAAAAAGTGCATCAGATTGTCGCCGCCTGTGGCTGATTCTGTCCCGATAGAGAATGAATGTTCTGCTGAGATCTGTACTGAGCGGAGGCGCTGGGCCCACAATTCTGGGAGGAAAGGCGGCAGGTGCGACACATAGGCGGAAGCAGCGACTTAGAGATGAGGCAAGGGCGGAATGCCACAGATTATGATCTTGATATGAAACCCTGCAAGCACATAAAACTGATCTATTCTTCCACGTAGCACTTATATTTACGACGTATGTGTAAAATACGTAAAAAAGCCAGAAGAAAGAAGAATGTCAGCACGATGCTGAGCCTTTCCTGGCGATAGCAGCAGCTGCTAGGATGCAGCTCAAGGGCTGTTGTTTGGGAAAGGGTTGGGGGTTCCAGTCACATGGGACCATCAGCAAGACGAAAGCAAGGAGAAGGGATTGAAATAATGGATTCTACCCTCCGCCGCCCTCTGAGTAATCTCACAGGACCTGCCACCTGTTGGAGTGAGCCAGGTGGGCAAAGGGTTATTAAATCACAGTGGTGGGGTACCTGCTGGCACAGACAAAAGGTGTCGTGCAAGATGTGGGCTCGCTGATGCAGGGTGAAGAAATGAATGATGATAAAAGAGATCATTTAACGTTATAATAATTCAAAAGTACTCGAAGCCAGCGAGGGGAAAATTCCTTGCTTGAAAATTACAAGTGCAATTTAGTTGTTCTTTTTTTCGTCTCCCTTTGTGATACGCAGAGTAACTCTCTGTTAATATATCTTTTACATTGCAAAAGAACTCCTGTAAATTTAGTGCACAGCCTTAGCACAGCCTTTAATTCCTTTCACTAAATCTGTGCAATTCCCTGTGTGGTAAAAATTCAGAGAGTAAAATGACTCGTGACTTGCTGGTGTCACCTTTAACCAGCCTCGTGACCCGTCTGTCCAGAAATGGGCTGGAGCTGATCTCCGAGCTGACTGCTGCATCGAAGGAAACATTCGTCCTGCAGCTGGCACAGATGCAGGTCTGCTGCACGTACTGAGATTGATAGTTATTGATGTGTGGCAGCGCATGGCCGACCGCTGCTGCCAGCGTGATAAACACTTCCCCCTGTTGCTGTTTTTATATCACATATTATATCAGGCCATTACTACGTCCTGCGAGTCCGCAATCTCGTTCATCCCCCTTGTCTCTGCGGTGGGTCTAGGTATGTCCTTCTGCGGGATCAGGCATAATTGTAAATCTGGGAGGGGGTGTGTGGGGCTGGTGGTGGTGGTGGTGGTGGTGAGAGGACAGGGCAGTGATATGTTCTAATAATGCATCATTGTCACCCTTCAACATCACAGGGTTCTGTTTTCGACATGCAGCAACGCTGCTGGTCTCCATCATCGTCGTCATAGTCATTGCTCTTGAATACCATCTGGATGCTGTCGTTGTCCCTGGTGCCACTGACTGACCCACTCTTTCGTCATCATTTTTACCACCTGCCAAAATTCCCTGCGACCCCTTCATCATGCAGGTAGGGAGGTTGGTCATAGGGAGCTGATTATGTGTGTCCACAGGATGAGCTACCATACAGCAGGGTTCCAGGTGCCGCGCGAGCCTTGCATCAAACGGCATACGTGCGATGCTGCAGCTGTTACGGGACTGCCGCGGTACCCTGTAGGGATAGAGCACCTGCTGTTGTACTCTAGAACTGGACACTTAAGATGAATTACCTCTGTAAGAATCCAGCTGTATAACAGAATAGAAGTGCTAAACTCTGAGCTGCGTAAATCGTTGGGATATGTGTCTGTGAGCATACATATATTTTTTGCACTTAATGGCTTTCCTCACACACGCACCCATACACGCACACTTAATTTGCACAGCTGCAGCCTTTCCTTACTAATCTGTAATCACAGAGAATGAAAATAAGTTGTGCGCACTGCTTTGTGCAATGACTTCACCCTCGCAGTGAGAACAGGGGCTTTGCAAGCCCCCCTGCCTGGCATCTTCAGCGCAATGAGCCAATCGCGTCTGCCGCTGAAAATTGGACTGTGTGCGAGTGTGAAAAAAGTCGGCTTTTTTATTCCCGTTTAAGATCACGTCGGCGAAAGAGGTTAATTCTGTCTTTGGTAAACATGCGGATAAGTCAACCTGTAACACTGCAGGCCTTTTCAAATTTCTTTGGGAGAAATAATGGCGATTAAGCGAGAGCTGTGGCTTTTGTTTACCGAGCAGGTGTTAATAAGATTGGCAGCAGCGACGGTACAGACCGGTCCCGTCATAGCCGGGGCGCTGCGTGCACACGTGCGTGCGCGTGTCCTCGGCCTCTGTGCCCTTGGCCGCGTACGAGGGTAGCTAGGCGCTGAGCCATTACCCTGCCCCCTGATTTATGTCACGACGTTCGCCTCGGAATCCAATTGCCCGAAAGCTGTGGCCACGCCGGCGTTTAGAGCAGAAATGGCCGTGCCTGTAAATCAGCACGTGTTTTGAAGCCAGTGGAAGCCCAGCACCGGCAGGCCACTACTGGACGGGAACAGTCAGTTGCTGGAGAGAACAGACAGCGCTTTTGAGTTCACCGTCCTGGTGAAACGCTGCAGGTTGCTCAGCCGTGCAGCCGGGGTACAGATCTGAGATGTGCACCGGCATCCCTCGCTGTTAACTTGACACAACAGTTCTGACACTGGTCTGGGATCAGTACCTGCTGTGTTACCTGCTGATGCCTCTGTAACCCTGACACAAACTATGACAGGGGTTTGAAAAGAGAGTCTCGCTGCTGCTGCTAGCGGTGGGTCTCTCACACTGACGCGCTGTTCTGTGCACAGTTAGCGGTTCGGTATCGGTACATCGTATCCCCCATTGCTGCCTCTATCAGTATCTCGAACGGTTCTCTTGGACTTGTGACAGTTCTCACATCAGCGCAACATGCTTTGCACAGTGCAAGTTGAAGCGCTCGAGATTCTGGGCCGGTCCAGCATGGCTGTTGTTGAGAAGGGTCCGATCAGGGAGCGCGGCACGGGCGGCTCATAGCCGCTCGGTGCTGCTGGGATATGAAGATGAAGAATGATGAGGAAGATCAGGCCATCTCTGCTTGGTACTGCCTTCATACAGCACTGGCTTCGTCTGACACACACACACACACACACACGCACTCATCATACCGCTGCTTCTTGGCTCTAAAACAAACACACATTCTGCGTAGCTGCAGCTGTCCACGGCCGACAACGACGCAACGCCCATATGCGCACGGTGGCGCGGTGAGGTTTGCCATGATTCTCCCTTTAATTAAATTCTTAATTACAAAACCTCAATGAAAGTTAACAAGTTTTTTTTTTTTTTTTTTTCTTTTTTTAACTCAAGAAGGCAAGGCTAGGAAAACGTGCAGATACGCATGCACGTAAATGCACAAAAAAACATGCACAACTGCATCATCTCGATGACACCCGCTCGGTTTGGGATGTTTCAGTTACTCTTATTGTGCACGCAAGCATGAAAACAACACAGATGCACACAGCTCTTCCACACAGATCTCAAGCACTTCCTCGCTGCTCCCCAAACGGAGTTCAGTAAAACACAGAAGTTTTTTCACTGCGAAAGTGCAGATGTGGAACAGACGTGTTCGAGGTTAACCTGAACTAACCTTTGCTCGGGATATCAGCGATGTACCGCATTCGGCATCATTAAAACCTGCAGCACCGAGAGCAGTATCATGCACTGGGCCTGACAGACAGCTTGTCAGGAAAGATGAGATGCGCAAGTGGCACGGGCGGTTCTGGAGCCAAAATACTAACAGCCATTGATCTCGGGATACTGTTTACATTTTCATTTCACATGAATATTTGGAGTTTCGCAGTTACAGCGAAACAAAGCCCAAGTCGTACCTGAGAGATTGTGAGAGGAAAAGAATTTCGTGTGCCGACAGTCTTGCGCTACCAAGGGTGAGATGCGCCCCGTTTTATGCAGGTACTGAAGCCACCACCTTGAGTTTTGTTTCTATGGCAACTCAATTCCAGCTGCAGATAAAAGACCCTTTATGATGTTTTTTGCAGAGGCTGCGAGATAAAGCAAACGTCTTTGTGGTGGTGTGCAGGGAGATTTGTCCTGTTATAGCTCTGACAGGCTTCCCAGTGCGGGAAAGCATTGTCTTAGCTGGGCTGTTTGGGAGACACCACACATTCAGTGCTCTTCGACATGTTTTAATTATGTAACCAATATCTGAATCACACACTGACCAGTGCTGTTAGACTTCACACTGTCTGAAACCAAATCCTCTCTAGAGATAAATGAGTACCCAGCAGAGTTGGAAATGAGGTTATTATTGTTTTGCTCTAAGTAAACTCTGTATATTTAAACAGAATGGCCGTATAAATAAGTACATTAACTGTATAAATAAGTGTGTTTCTAGTGTTCGGTGATTGATGCCTTAATGCCATTTCCAGGAAAGTTGTACCTCCCTTGTAGCAGCCTTGCTAGAATGGATGAATGAAAGGTTTATGAGAGAAAATACAAGAAAATGTTAATTATCCTGAAAATCAATTAACCCTCGCATAATTAAATCACCCTGCAAGTGTCTCTGTGCGAGAAACATTAGCTGTGCCTGAATCCAATTTTTTGGAATTATATGTGACACACACACAGAAAGGTAAAATAGGTCCTCATTAGGCAGGAGATAAAGTGAACTCCTCCATGGAAATCAGGCCCCTCCGCTGAGCAGTGGCGTGAAGCATGGGAAGGATGAAGTGTTGGGTTCGTTGGGGGTCTTTAGAGACATTGCATCTCGCTGGCGCCAAATAGCAGTGTAGTAGATTGGCAGCACGAACACACACGCACATACACACACATTTATACAGTGCACCTGCTATCATTCCTTGCGTGCTCCCGGTGCAGTTTTACACGTTTTTTTTTTGGCGGCAGCACCTTTATTTATACAGCAGGAGTGCATTCTTACTGAACACCGAGAACCCGTTTTGCTAAGAAGATAATACGCGTGCATTTCAGTAAGGAGGCAACAGGCTTTTCTTCAGCTACGCTGTTGGTAGTGTAAGTACCTCTGTACAGTGAAGATCTTGGGAACGTAGGTGGCTGTTTGTTCCTTGTTTAACGCTTTAAGAATTCTTTGAAGCTGCATGCACTGGATGACTTGCAATACTCATTAACTGCTCTGGAAAAGAGCATCTGCCCAATAAATGAGTACATACTAAAAGTAAGGATGGAAGTCAGGGTTAAACAGGTGAGAACTGCATCCCACTCAAAAAGCATCCTGCCTGGTGTAGTAGGGACAACATGCCTCCGTGGCTCTTTATAGAAACCACGCACCTGCACAGCTGCCAACACAGTGGGTGCGTACATCTATTCACAGCACGGACACTTGCGTTGAATTTGCATTAATTCCGAAGCGATAATAGATATTGGGCTTTAGGGTACTCCAGTAATGTGAGCTCATTGAAACATTCGGCAGAAAGATTTTGCTTTGCAGTGTTCAGGCATGCTGTGCTACCAAGCAAGGCACATAGATGGCTGTTACAGTTCCACACGAATGGAGCCAGTATAGCGCAGGTGGAACAGGGAGCCGTGAAATGAACACAGTCAATGTGTTCGCTTCACTTGGTAAGTGAATGAACCAAGCAGGCTCCCTGAAAACACTTGAGATTTCTCAAATTGATAGTCTGTTTTTGTTTAGATAGTCAAAGCAGCCAGAACGACCACAGCTCTCTCCACTAACTTAATGTGAACACAGCCTCTCTACAGCATCACCTCATTCTATAGGATTAATTCGAACATCACCTTTTAACCCTGGGTTAATTTAAACATAGACCTTCTTATTTGGCTTGAAATTAACATCACCTATCTTAGCTGGTCTAATTTTAGCATCATCTCCCTCTGTTGGCATAATTTAGGAATCACCTCTGTATTCCTTAATTTGAATTTAATCCATGCAATTTAAATTTAGCTTCATCCCTTCTTTTGACTTCGTTTGAACATCACCTTTCTTTAGTGATACGGCTCAGTGATAGTTTTTTTTTTTATTGGTGTTAATTCCCATTACAGTGTTTAATTAACTCTGCACAGCTGAAAAGAACAACTCAATCCTTCGGTTTTTGATGAAATAGTGATGAGTAGTTATTATCTGTGTCAAGAAGTTTACGTTTGCTGTTGGGTCATTTGAGGGGGATGGATTAATTTGGGGTACAACATATCTTGTAATGATTATTTCTTCAGTTTCCTCCCATATACTTTAATAAATTGAGTCAGGTTATTATTATTTGTTCAATTGACTGTTATCTAATAAACTCATAATTAATGTCTTGATCATGCAAATCATCCCGGGTGTCTATATATTGTGGGTTCTTATTTCCGCATGCAACATACGATGCGTATTCATGTGTTCTTACGTTAAATGTAGATCTGCTGGCACAAAGATCATATACATTATCTCTGGCCCTGAGCTTTTAATGTCTCTATTACATCAAAAAATATTGCACATGATGCCTCTTTTGTTCCACAGGGTTTCACATATCTCCATAGTTCTCCCAAAACGTGTATGAAAAAAATTAAGCTTCTGCTGTAGAAATCTCTACATCTCTTCTAAGTTAACAGTCCAGCAGCACTCCTGCCAGGGTTGTCATTTGCTTATAAAACAGTGTTGTGCAAAGAGTGTTCTACATTATATTTGTATTCCTCTGCATCCCTTTGCATTTATATTTTATCTGCTATACCTGGAAAACCTTGCGTACTCCGTGCCAACTCACATAAACCATAAAAACCACTAGTGTATCCGCTGAAGACCTCTGTGCATGTCATTGAATCAGTGCGTACCATACACACCCCCGTGTATGCCACGCAAATCCTCATTTACTACCCTGTGTATTCCTTGCAGCCCTCAAAATATACCATGCAAAACCCATGTACCCCATATATACCCATGCCTATACCAGACAAGCGTTTTGTATACCTGAGTACGACTGCGTACGCCGCACAGGGCCCGCGTACCCTTGCAAATCTTATGTACACCCTGTGCTGCATTTATTTAGCCGATGCTCTTGAACACCCACCGTAGCACAATACAGCGTGATTGCAGATTACAAAGCAGTGCGATAACAGCATCTGTACTATCCAAGCATTCAGCTGCACTGCTGCATTCATTACAAGGACCATCGTTCCACACAAATGCAATTTCCTGAATCCCTATCTATATGGGTATCGCAGTATATGCTAATTTTCTTGACTGGCAGGTAGCAGTAAGATTAGTGTTAGAAAGGACTCAGACGTACAAACTTAAAGGATACAGATTTTCCATTTTCCAGCCAATAAGTTTGATACTGTTGTTGACATTTACATTTTTTATCAAGTCAGTTTTAACGTGGCTGCCCCAATAGCATTTCTGCGACAACAAATAATAATAGTAATGATCAGAGATTACCGCTGTGCCCCATATAATATGCTGTTATAGCCCATTTACTGTAGCACAGAAGTATGTCACCTTGGACAAAGGCATCAGATAACTGATAATAATGATGATCTTCGGAACAAATAAAACAGAGGGCCTTGGTAGCTTCCACTCTTGTTTTGTTTTCATTTTTCGAGAGATCATTCTCTTTGTATATCCCACTTTAAATAAAGACCTTTACTTTTATTAACATATCTTTGGGACTGCTTTGTCACTGTTGGCCCATTGTTTGGAAATAATTTGCAACAGTTAGTGGTGCTGAGTGATGGGAAGTGAAGAAAGAACAACTTGTTAAAGCATTCATTCAGTCAATCATGCTGTTTGTTTACCATGTCCTTGATCATCTCTCATGTTACATAATCAGACCACCGGCCAAAGCTATCAGCACCATCATACCCAATTTGAAGATGATTTTCTGCAACGTACCGTATCGGATTACATCTCCAGGCTCCGCTGCAGTGCTCAAAATGGATGATTATGTTCATTCCATATTTACTGGTGTGCAATACTGTACAATATTGACTATGCTATTAGTTGTGACGCATGGGAGGTTTTTCCTTTGCATAATTTAATAGCGGTTACGTCATTCCACAACTTACTGCTGATCCGCATCATAGCATGTGGACACACCATGTCACCTCCTGCGTTGTCTACTGCTGAGGCTGGAAGAATTCGATTTCTGTCACGGGTTGCCGTATTGACTCTGTGAGAGGTCTTGGATTTATATTGGCTCAAAACAATTATAACAGTCCATTTTAAATGTTTTTTTTTTAAAGTAATTTTTTTTAATTATTAAAATTCCAAATATGATTGTACTCCATTTTTAGCCCTGCGTTTGTAGTTATGGTTTTAGCTGCTTAGCAGAGTCGTCTGTTCTATTTGTCTGTAGACTAAGGCCATAGTTTACAATTTTAATAATTTAGACAGCTGTTTACTGACACAATTCTGGTGAGCTGCTCAAGCAGAGGACAACAGGAGTTTCAGGAAACCTTTCAGAAAACAGTTCACTAACCACTATTGGACTTGCTCCTTGAGTTGTTGTTGGTATCACCTGTCACTGCAGTTCATATGGACTGGATTTATGAGACCTATTTTTGCTTTATTCCCCTTTTTTCCTCCAATTTAGTTGTAACCATTTCTCCAGTTGTTACATCTAGTCTTGCTTGTCTTTGCTTAACCATAGCTACTGCAGTAGCAAATATGGCCACACAGCTCCTCTAGGGTGCCAGCTGTGTGCTCTCCACATCTTTTTAGCCTTTGGCTTTTCTTATGTAATGTAACACACTATTTACCTGATTCCACACCCAACCCTGATAGGCACAAGGATGTTAGTTTGGGCTGCTGTGGAGCAGCGTGACTTTAACTGGGTTGCCACTGTAAGAAGGCCAAAGCACACGTTTGGCTTACGCTTTCCTCTTGCTGCCGTCCGTAGGAGCCATTTTCGACGAATCGGCCAAGAAGGACGACGAGGTGTTCCGCATGGCCGTGGCTGACCTGAACCTCAACAACGAGATTCTGGAGACGGAGAAGATCACCATTTCAGTGGAGTTTGTCGATGGGAACAATCCTTTCCAGGCGGTCCAGGAAGGTGAGGAAGATGTTTCCTGCCACTTTGTGTGCTGTTGCATCAGTACTCTTTATGGGCACTGTGGACATCAGTTACTCACTGGTGCTCAGTGGTCACATTTTTCACCCACTTGGTATGCGGCTCCCTGTTCCAACTGGGCGCTTAATTAATTTTGCTCGATTGATCTGTTAATTGGATTATAACTGTATTTGTTGTGTTTACACATTTATGAATTCTCTGTCAGAGATTTTTTTTTACAGGAGTATTTTTACTTGTAGCAGTAAACATATCTTGTTTACAGACTGGATTGTTTATTTATTCATTTTTATCTATCCTTTTGATTAAATCAAATAAGAATTCAGAGAATCTTTTCTTGCCCATAAACTATTAAAAAAAAATAATGGATTAATTTTAATTAATCTAAAGTGCTGTGTTTAATTATTTTGTTTTAACCAAATCAGGTTCAAGGAATGTATACTTTATTGATATACATCATTAGCATATTTTTAAAATAATGCATTGGAATTGTGAATAGATTTGAGGCCTAGATTTTTTCAGATTTGGTATTGCATAGAAGTCCAATCAAGCCTAGTAAATTTGCAGCTGGAGAAGGACTGCAGTGGTGTGTGTGTGTGTGTGTGTGTGTGTGTGTGTGTGTGTGTGTGTGTGTGTGTGTGCGCGCGCGCGCGCGCGTGTATGTGTATGTCTGCGCATCCAGGAAGGGTCATTACTATAAATTATGCGTACGGAAGTTTGGGTTAAATTTAACTGACTTTTTACCTCTAATTTACGCTGAATTTAATATGCTTTTTAAGCTCTGTGACTTTATTTTTTATTCAGTATCTGCAAGGTGTTATATAATGTACTCACACAGTGTATTATACAAGGAGAATTCTAATTGGGTAGTTTGCTCGAAACCACTAGTTTAATGATTTGGCATCTTTATTAAAAGGCATTACTGACCTCAACAAGTGACAAAAACTTCTCTGACTTCTCGTGAGCGTTGTGCTCTTTTGTCCTTTCCCATTATTGTTGTCGTTACGTTTTTTTTTTCGATTTCATATTCCGAAGTAGCTCGTGAACTTGAATTGTTGCAGTGTTCCGAGTTTTCCAGCTTTGCTTACAAAAGATTCCAAGTAACCATAGCTACTGCAGAATCTTTAGTGACTTGTTCCTGTCGCCAGGCCACAGCTGCTGGGGTGACATTGTTCTGGAGGTCAGAGTCTCTCTATTGATGCTAAATGCTGCTGTCAAGGAGAACCCAATCAAAAAGGGTAAATGAACAAATGCGCTCCTAATTAAGTATGCATATATTACAGAACGGGTATGTAACACATACAGTCTTTTTACATGTGATCTGTGTTTGGAGAAGAATTAAAACGCTGTGTTACAGAGTTGAGCAATGTAGTGATGTGACTGGCTAAATATGTTTCAGTGCAAGACATTCAACTCGTGTTAATGTTTGTTTAATGGGTATTTTGTTCCAGCTGCACATTTCCAGCTCATTGAAGTTGGCTGAGTTACTCACATGGGTGTGATTTTGAACCTTGTTGGGAGCTTGTAGTTGTGCCATTCTCTTTCCCGTTTCCTATTTCCAATCAGTAACCCTATTTATTTCATGCACAGTTCTCATAAAGTGTTGTAGTAGAGCACTGATCCACACATCTGCCAAGAATGCTGCCAGTGAAATGAAACGGTATACTCTGTGTGGGCTTCTGCAGAGCTTGAAGAAGCACATTCGGGACATGTGTCCGTGAGGATGCCGTTTCTAGGAACAAGGGAACAAACTATGGCATTCACCACTGTTTTGCAAGCTTCCTGGAATGTGCATTCCTCAGTGCATTGTGCTATATCTTGCTTACCTGAGACCGTGGATTCTTAAAAGGTAGGCACCCTTGATTGTTTTAGCGCACTGTGTTTGCGTGTTTCTGAATGCACTGTCTTTCACTGTATGGAGTCGGCTGAGCCATTCGGAAACTTAAGACTGAAGGAAATGGCCATCTTGTCCGATGGCACCTGAACTCTTTTTGTGCTTTGAGATCTTACGTGCTAGGCTTTGGTGTGGAGCAGTTATACCAAGTGAGTTTGCCGGATGTGTGCTACCAACACTTGGTGTCATCTCAGGAGATATAGATCCTGGTGGGTCAGGTGGCCGGGGATGGGGGAAGGGCACAAAGGATCCCTCCTTATCATACTTCTCCTTTCCTTGCTGCTCAGCGAACAAGGTCCACATGACATGACTTCTGCGCTTTGTTACAGTGGTGCTCGACATGTCCTGATTTGATTATTACTGAATCAAGACAGGAGACAAATACCTCATGTGTTGGGTAAAGAAATAAACCTGTAGGATATATACCTCTGAGGGCCATGAGCTGAGGACCACTTCTTTAAGTAGAGCTCTTCTGCATGTATGAGTTGTAATTTCTCTGCTGAGCTGATGGCATCCCACAGTTTGCCTGTGCCCACCCCTCTTTGCACTTCATAGACATTTGCAGGGATCTGTAGCACACTTTGTCGTGCCTTCCATGAGGTCATCTACTAGGTAAGATGAAGATGAAGAGAGGGAAAAGTCGGAACAAGACAGAGGAGAAGAAGAAAAAGGAGAACAATTATTCAGAAAAGAACTGGAAATTACAACTTTTTATGGATTATGTTGTTCCTGGCAAGAAGACACAAGTGTGTCTTCCGTACTGTCATCTTCCCCTTTTTCAGAGCTTCAAGCATGGTGATGAGCGCAAGATGAGACTGACAAGCTTCCTTTCATTGTCAAACGGCAGGAGCGATTGACGGAGCACCTCTCGCAGCTCAAACAGGCGCAGCTGCACAATGCCGCCTGCGCCCACGTCATGCTCCTCCCTGCCCTTTGATGTGAGACAGCTATGACAGCCTCTTTTTTGAATAAGAGAGCTGAGAAGAAATACCTATCAAAACCTACAGATCATTGATTCAAATGCATCTTTGTCTGATGTGCATCTGCACAGGAAGGAGAGGCAGCAGATGGCAGAATGATAAAGAAGCTGGATTTCTTACCAAAATGTTGCATGTCCAGGTTCCAGGATCCCTCCTGAATCCCCCCTGAGGTCTCCTAAGTACTGTGTTTCTTATGTTGAATAGCTTCTGTGATATCTGGTGTAAGCCTGATAAGAGATTTTAAACTGTATGAGTTGCTCTTGGGTGAAAGCATCTAATGAGCAAATTAAAAATTTTTAATATAATTATTTTATTTGATGCATTCATATGTACACACAGCAGAAGCATCTCTCAGTAATGGGTGACTTTGGGATGTTGGCTGGTGGTTTGGGCTAAAGGTATATGGGCAACTAGTATGTGATTTTGAGGCACAAGTTGCTTTCACTGCCTGTCTCCAGGTCATCAGAAAACCTCTTTACTTCCTATCTCATCATCTCTCCCAGTTCTAAGACTAATTAGACAAGAGGTAGGAGTCTGGTTTGTGGCTGTGGGAGGGGGATCGGAGGTGCCAGGGGCACAGGTTGGGGGACAGGAGGGAAGAACGATGGGCTTTGGAGTGGGGAGGGGTTTGATGCCAGTTCCAGCAGCGCTTACTTGCTGCTATGTCTCTTGTTTCGCTTCTGTGGGCTCAGAGATGCAAAGACAAAGCCCAAGGCCTGTGGGTGCCACAGAGCCAGGAACACGGTGCCGGAGTCCTGAACTGAGTGGCAGCCACATTGAAATTAATGGTAAGCAAACGCCTAACTTGCTTGGGAGGTGGAGGCTGGGAGACTGTCTAGACGAGAAAGAGAGAATGCAAAATTATTTGGTTGGCAGTCCTGACGATGGGCCCTAATGGGCATGAATTGTCAAAGCTATCTTGCTATTTACTGTGTGCACAAAAATGGTGAAATGGTGGGGTGCGAAGGTGGGTGGGGAAGATATTCAAACTGCGTTGATTGCAGACCTCTGATTATGCCTTCCTTTGCCTTTGTTAAAACAGTGCTTTCAATATGGAAATACTGTGGTAATAATCTGTTCACAGGCTACTGTGCTAACAAAACTTGATAATTAAAATAATTTTTTAAAATGAGATTCTTGAATCTCAGTAGGTTGTTCTATATGTCAAGTGTTTGAGAGTAGTGAGTTGCCCATACTGCATGCTATTTGTACTTTTTTTTTTATTAAATCTCAGAAAATAAATTGGAATGTAAATACCCTGGCCTGCCATCATGATGAGCATGGGGTTTGCAAAAGATAGATGAGAAACAGAGGGCCTATCTCTGGCATTATCCGCAAGATTGATGCTGATGCTACAGATATGGTCAGTTTAGCTGTATCAGCGAGCTGCGAAGGTAAGTCGCACCATTTCATCGTTCTTTGTTGTGCAGACAACCCGGAGAGACAGCTTGATTGAGGGCTATTCATTTACAACACATGGAAATTAGGGAAGAAGGTTGTCTCATGGCACACACAAGGGATGGGAGCAGCCTTTGAGTAGCAGTTGCTAAGCGACTAAACGGGAAGCTAATGTATCTGACTGTGGGAAGCAAAGCAGGCCCTACTCAACAGGGATGTAGAAACATTGGATTCATTTACTTTCTGCATAGTTCTTGTATACTGCGGTAACACGGGGTGCTAATTGGATTTGCAAAAAGGAAACAGTGATGTGTTTTTTCCTCCCACATTCAAACATGCAATGAGAAACGGGTTGAAAATTAATTTAGGTCTGAAGACAGGGATCAATGGTGCTTTCTCAATTTTCCTTAGTTACTGCCTGCTGATCTAAGTGATGAATTGGTACAAATATTGATTCCCGCTTCAAAACTGTGCAATTATGTGGAAAAATCAATGGAATCAAATATTAGTATGCTGGATGCTTATACTTTGTGAGAGAACAAAGTGTAGCAGAAGTTAAATAAAAACCCTCAGAAAACTCAAGTTGACAAAAATTAATGTGAGAAACGATGAAGAGGCGTACGTTCTACAGTTTTGCTTGTGTACTGTACGCTCTACCTTGCCATTAAAAAATCCAGATTAATTTCTCCTGGTCGAAAAGGGACGGATATGCAGTGAATCAGCGCTAATGACATCATGGGGTCCCAGTAAAGCTTCCTCAGAAAGCTGGACACAGGGCATTAAAACCAGCCAGTTTAGTTCAGCCGTAAAGTGTAATTTTATGGCAAGGATTGGGAACAAAGAATAGCGTATGCTGTTGTCTGTGCTGAGCCTTAATATATTACATTTGCTTTGCGGTCTTTTTACAGGCAGGACTCCGTGGATATCGAAATAATTGGCTTTGTGTCTCAGTGCATTTGTTAATGTGTGATCTTTTCTTTTTTCGTTGAAATTCTTTTGCACTGGCTGAGTGCATAGTGGTCTCCGCCTTCTTGTTTTGTTCTGTTTTCCTCACACAATCCAAATACAGGTGAATTGGTTGTTGGCTTGTCTCTGTTGGGCAGATTCTGAGATTCTGTTCATACCATAGTTTATGCCCAAACATTTCCAAGCCTCTCTGAGGATTCTTGCATTCTGTTTTCTCTTCATTCAGAGTGTTCAATTTATTGGTTTCTTCATGATCATCAGTTTCTTCGAGCAGAACAAATATACAGAGTGGCTCAGTGTCCCAAAGGAGATGTATGGGATGTATTGCCCTAAGTTTCCCAGGATACGCTCAAGATGATTATTCCCCTAATTAGGTAAGCAGTTAAAAATTTAGCTGGAAAATATAATTTAACAAGTAAAACACTGAAATAAAAAAGTGCCTTGCAAACGGCACAGCGAATGTCATGTTCAGCTATGTGTGGAGGTCTGTTTAGATGCAGATGCTTTTCAGATGTGGTGTGACCCCGCTTAACCTCTGCTAATTGGCAGTGGGGCTCTAAGGGTCTGGTGGACCTCTCATTCTTTCGCACATTAGCATTTCTGAGGAGCTGCAATGGCGCTCTCTTCGTCTTCCTCATTGATTTATGGCGAAAGTTGGCCACGGTTCGAAAGTGCTTCCGATACTGATGGTTTTGTAGCATTGTGTTTTGTGTCGGAATGCGTTTCCTTAATGTGCTGGAAAATGAACATTAAAATCCTGACAGATATCTCGTGTATTTCACAGAATCACTAGACGGCCCAAAGTCCAGTGTGTGCAGTGAATCGATTTCAAGAAAATGGTGCAAACACTGAGTGACAGTTTGGCAGAAGTAGCTTCTTACGGACATGTTATTTTGTGGCCACATCACATAAAGACTCATATGCTGTAGGCTGTAAACAGCATCGTCTAACAGTACAAGGTCAAAGTTTTAGTCACCCTTTAATAATAATAATAATAATAATAATAAAAGCAAGTAGCATGGGTTCCTCAAAGCTCATGGTCTATGCAATTGGATGTAGGTTTGAACCTGTTCAGTCTCAGTCTTTGAGTGGGTTTCCTCTCAGAGCTCCAGTTTCCTACCACAGTTCTCAGACATGTTTTTAACACGTTCGTGTGTGACTGAATGTGTCTCTGGCTACACTGTGGCGCTCTGTCCAGGGTGTACTGTGCCTAGCCGTATACTTCTAGGATAGGGTCCAGATCAGCATGACCCAGCACAGGACAAGAGGTTGTCGGTAGGTTGATAGATAGAGAGCTTCATTTTTAGCTTAATGCAGAACTAGACCAATATCATTTATTTATTCCTGAGGGAGTGTGGGGCATGGTGGCGCAGTGGGTTTGGAAGGATCCTGCTCTCTGGTGGGTCTGGGGTTTGAGTCCTGCCTGGGGTGCCTTGTGACGGACTGGCATTCCGTCCTGGGTGTGTCCTTTCCCCCGCCATCCTTATACCCTGTGTTGCCGGGTTGGGCTCCAGCTCGCCACGACCCCACTTGGGACAAATGGCTTCGAACTGTTTGTGTGGGAATGCGTATGCCTTCTTTCCAGGAGTCCTTTAGTTTTTCATCTCCAGCTTGTGGACAGTAAAAAGATTTTAAACAAAATGCTACAGTAGCACAAAATTTGTTATGGTAAAGCAGGGGAACTCAAGTTCAGAGGCCAAGCGGGCCACATTTAAACCACTTAAAATGCAAAGTGCCACAAATTACAATTTGCGTCATAAGACTTTATTTAAGACAATATTTGCAGTTTTACTGATTTAGAAATGCAGTTTATTACTTATCTAAGTCTTGCTTGTCCTTGTCCTATTTAAAATAATGCTGAACATGAAAATTAAAAAAACTGAAACAAAAAAGTGAATTAACAGTTTGTTTTGCTATATTAATGCATAAAAAAATGCATTCATACTCAGAGTATTAAACAAACTCAGAATGTTCAAACTCAAAACATTCTTGAGCAAATATAGTTCACAAGCCCAGCGATTCTGCACAGTCCATAAATGTATTTTTGAGAAATTCTCCCTCTGTAGCGGGCCTCTTTGCTTTTGCAATATTCCAAGCGATTCTGAATGAAGCCTCTGTAATATTGTCAGCGCTTTTAACAATTCCACGGAACATGGATCGCTGGGCGCGAAACCCAGCTAGCAATGTCTGTGCCTTTTGACGCCTGAGATCGCTGCCGTGTGGATAGGCGACGGAGAAGTTGGGATGAGGTTGCTCGTGGTGGCATTGCAGATTAGCTTGCTTTAATACAGCAATTGTTTTCTGACAAATGAGACACATTGGTTTGCCACCTATCTCCACAAAGGCAAATTCCAATTGCCACGAAGGGTTGAAAACTCTGTTTTCATCCTCAATCTTCCTTTTCCTTGACGCCATCCTTAGTTAATGTACAGAGTACGTACACACATTTTCACAAGGTTTATGACAGATGAGGAGTCGTGATGATTTGTCGCCGATCAGGTTATTTTAACTTTCGCGGTTTCCGTAGCCATCGCCAAAGGTGCACTACCGTTTTCACACGACTTCTGATTAAATTCATGACCAGGTATGTTGACAGCCAGTAAATATAGGCTAATATTATCTTTATATTTTATATTTTAATATTTAACAATTGACACAATTTACATAATGCAAAGTGTCAGGAGTATCAACCGCATTTAAATGACGCAAGCATAAAGTCACACGGCCTAATATTTGCGCTGCTTTTGAGCGCAAATTATAATAAAAATAGTTAATCTTCAGCATGATGCGGGCCACAAAATTAATGCCGACGGGCTGGATGCGGCCCACGGGCCGCCTGTTGAGTACCCCGGTGGTAAAGCATGACAAGAATGATACACAAAACAGCAAATCATCACATTTATGCTTAGTTAAAAATACTTCTTGCAGGCACAAGGTGAAATAGTATTGGTCACTAATGTGTGTTTGAACTGTAAAATTTTTTTTCATCCTTGCATCGAAATAGCTCAAGTCAATATAGTCTTTAATTGTATTTGGTATTGAGTTGCACAATACCGATCACTTGAATGGAGTTTGTCTGTACTGCACTGAGCAGTCTCCTATTACCTCTGCTCCTGTTATCCTTGGATTATTAGTGCCACAACTCATAGAATGCTTGAGTTATTTTGGTGAAAGATTAAAAGCAAGGTAGTATTTGCAAAAAACACAAGGTCACCAAAGCTCATTAAATTGTATTTTTCCACTGAATTGCAATTGGCTTTTTATCCAGAACATTCATGATTTCTTTATAATCTGTACAATAGCGACAGAGGATTAATTCCAGCATTAAACTTGCTTGTAATGCAGGAGGTTAGATTAGATTATTAATCATTGGAAAAGTTTATTTGTATTTACGAATGAATATAATTACATTTCACTGCTCTGGTCCTATTTTTCAAAAAATAAGATTAAACTCAGTTTTAACGCCAACATACTGATGGCTTCTCCTATAGATATACCCAGCTGGCACCTTTTACTTTGTTGATGGAAAAATCCATGGAGCTTTACCAACAATTCAGGACATGAGTGATCAAACCTGTCAAATACTTTATTCGAAGCCGAAGATGCAATGGAAGCAGTTAATTTTCAGGAGACAATAACAGAATCATCAATCATCAATCACAGAATCACTGGAGTACATCTGGATTTCAGCTTCAAGATCATTCTCAAAGTTAAGCATATACAGGCGCTAAATCCATATTCAAAGATGAGCGGTAACAGTACTCTGTTTTCTCATTGCCAAGTAGAATTCCATTTATGATAAAGAATTGAAGAAATGTTGGCGGTTTAGATTAAAAAAAAAAAAAAACTGACAGCATCGAAAGCTTGAGTCAGTAATAGGGTTTTAGTAATTAAAAAACTGGATTTTATAGCATAATGTTTAACAAAACTAGCTGCATGAATACAGTGAGCATGGGTTTCCAATTGATCACTAGCCATTTTTCTGAAATTACTTTAATGGTGGATCTGTGATTTCCTACATGTGTTATGCGTCAAAACTTAAAAATTGCTTCGACAGCAGACTTCTAGGCAATGTTGATTGTTTGAGCGCATATCTAAAAAGATGAGTCACGAGCGAAGAAATTACATTATATTTCTTGACTGAAGCTGAAGCATAACCATAAATATCTTTGGTTTTTGAATTTCTAATGAGGATATCAGAAACATTTTGCTCTGGCACTTCTGAGATATTAAAAACCAGATGGTTATAATTTAGAGGAGTTATTTCCATAATTCTCTGACGAAAATCTTGTGCCAGATCTCGGAATGATTGAATGATTTTTTTTCATTCAACACAACTAATTTTATCATGATCTTGTTATATTTGTGTGCCGACAAATTTATTTATTCAGCTCTTTGAAACATTTTGGTCTATTCTTTAAAAGTGTCTTGAGATTATTCCCAGTTTATCCCACATTGTTTCTTCATCTTCTCTAATGTCTTCAAATTTTGAATTAGGCTTTATGCCTAGGAACTCATTCATAACCTTATTGTATAGATTTTGAACACTCTCCTGTCATTGCTTTGCTCTAATTTCACTTTGGCTTTCAGTACTTTGCCTGTGCTTTGCCAGATTTTTTCTGGTATTCTGGCTGTACATACACAACATTAGGTGGTAAATGCTTTAAACAAGTTATACATAAAAAAAGAAGAAGGGTTTGTTTCTATTACTTTCCAGTTTCTTCTGTTTTGTGTCTTGTGTTCCGCTCCCGGCTTTCTTCCTTTACTGCTGCTTCGCCGGATGCTTCTATTCTACCTTTTCTTCCATTTTTTTCCTATATGTATTTCTTAACACTTGGGACCCTTAGGATGGCGTGAGCACCGGAAAAACACATCTAGAAAAGAGTATTTGGTTTGATTCCGTTGTACTGTTAAAGGCTTTCGTTGTACATTGTACTGTTACAGACTGCTATTTCTCTTGCGTTATTAGACAATTATCAAAACTTGTAGTCTGTGTTTTGTTACAACCTATAGCTGCATTACAGTTGCACCCCCAACCGCAACCACATGAGATTTCTTTGTTTATGCACTTCCTTCACACCCCCATCCCATGACTTCTTTCTCCCTTGCTGAGCTTCGGTTGCTGTCTCGTGAAGGCTCCCGGCCTTCCTGAGGAATTGCTACAATCCACTTATCCAGGCTCTAATCAATGGGAGGTGTTTCCAGCTGCGAAGCTGACATTTGTAATAAAGCCGTGATATGAAGGCATTCTTTGGCTGACAGCCGGGCTAAGCCCTTCAGCCTCGGCCTGATGGCCCTCTCGACGGAGGCCGGTCCCAGTGCCCAGGCACTACCGGCAATGGGACGCTGTGAAATTGGCACCTTCCAAGCTTTCCCATAACTGTGGGACAAAAGGCACCTCCAGTGAGAGTGTTCCTCAGCAGCGATCTGCCTGACGTTTCTATTGAGCGGCCCCCGGAGCGGCGGTCCCTTGCTTCCCCTTGGCCATTAGGCTTGCTTCAAAGGTTTTCCGGAGCTGTGGCTACAGCTGATGCCACTGTTTCGCTGTATCTGCTGAAGCAGACCGTACGGAGTGCGTTTGCGTGGCGGCTAACGGTTCTGTTTTCATGATGAGACCCTCTGCCAAGTCCACTTGAGTTCAAACTTCCATGCCCTGGTTCCTTCCTGTATTCATTAAAAAATTAGCTTGCTAACAGGTTGCTCATAAAAATGTGTTTTGTTGGAAGCGGGCACCTTGACAGGCTTACAAAAATGCTAAAGTAAATTAATAATATCATGGCAAATATATGGCATTGGTTGACTTGAAAATGCTTCACTTTTATACCATGTTTTATACTCTCTATAAAGTGCAGGATGTCCATGGGCCAAAAAAGCTTTCCCTGCTTTAGGGGTGTGGACGTTGAGAGTGAGTGCACTGGGCCGAGCAATACTGCAAGTAAACCCTTCTGGCAAGATCTAAAATGCTGTCGCTGCAGTCCAGAATCTCCAGACTTTCTGTGCTTGTGACTTATGACTGGGATATCCAGTGTGTCACCATTTCACGTAATGTAGCCTGTGAGAACATGTGCAAATGTTCTTGTCAGCCACCTCACGTTACTGATATAGTGTCCTCGGTAGGTATAGCACACACACATACGCACACAGATACACATTCACGCGCTGTCTGAAACCGCTTGTCCCAAGCGGGGTTGCGGTGAACGGGAGCCTAACCCGGCAACACCCGGAATCAAATGAAAATCACAGACATGTCTGTAGTAGGAAACATTGACCTAAAGAACCAAAATGTCTAAAAAGCTTCTTCACCATTCTATGTGTGAAAGTTTTTTAACGTCTGTGTCTGGTGTAGAGGTAACAATGAATTGTTTAAAAATTTCATTATATTTTATGATTAACCTCATCTACATTAGATTATAACTCAATACAGGAATTTATATAAAGATTTGTTGTTTTATTGCGGCTGTTTTTTTCATTTTGGACCCCTCACTGCTGCTGCTGCTGCCGCTGCTGATGATGATGATGATGATGATGTCAGGGTCAGATCATACTGTCTGGGTTTATAGGGTAACAGGGGAACCTTCACTCATGAAAGAGGTGGTATATATAAAATTAAGTTTAAAATATACTTTCATAAGGTCAGCTTACTTTACGCTCTCTCTTGCACAGCTGCTTTGCACAGTTTACAAATGTAGGCTCAGTATGTTATGCTGGGGCCCAGACTGGATGCGGCAGACCTTATTAAAGACAATCAAACCAACTAAGGATAAGTGGCATTTACAATTGTAGACCAGATATGTGAAAAATCAGATATCACAAGACCAAGTAACACAGGTTGAGTGTAAGGAAAATATTGTCTTCTTAAAGCAGCTAATGTAGTTAATACTATTGCATCGCAAACAGAATACTTTTTTAATTTTGACATTTATAATTCAGTATGTTGCTTACGATGATTTTGCATATGTGGCTGTCAAACCAGTTGACAATAATAATAATAATGACTGTGGCCATTAGCCTGAAAAGGATAGACACCCCTGCTTTAACACATGCACAGCACATGCTTTCAGAGGCATTTGCCAGTCAGCACAGGGAAGCAGCAAAAGGGCTGTTCTCTGCTGAGCCAGAACCCACATACCACGGGACACCATCCCACAATACGCAGCCGGGGCGGAAATAACGACCCCCATTTATTTCACAGCTTTCCTCGTTAACCTCAATCCCAGTGTTCAAATTCGTCCCTGAAGCGTCCCGTCGTGATAATGACACCGTTTGGTGGCCGATCTCCCAGAGTCACTCCCCACACGGCAGCCATCCGTTATAGCGGGAATCTGATTGTGGAATGGAGCACCGGGCGTCAAGCTAGGTGAGCCTCTGGAATACAGATCAACCCACCGTCCTGTTATATTGATTTGAATCAATTTCCAAGATGGTAATGATTTGGCCTTCCCTTGGAAAAGTGCTTGTCGATTTATCAAAGTGTGACTTCACTGTCATTCTTTTCCAGTGTCACCGGATGAGCTTAGCTCATTTCATATCTCACAGTTGTTCTGTTGAACGGGCACAGGAAAGGTGGCTGTTGCGGAATAGCCGCATGTGACGGACCGCATGAACAACACAATCAGACTGCTTATTTCAAAGTTGCACAGTCAAGGTTGCTTGGAGGTTCCACACTCAAGTTAGATACATAACCTGAATGGCCGTGTTTGATTCTTTCACTGGGTAAACGTGTAGAACTCTAATCCATACAAGCCGTTCTGTTAAAAAACTGCTACTGTGGATGAAATCGATTACTGCAACGGGTTCCTGTCTGGTTTCCTGGGCTCCTCCATCACGCCTCTTCAGCTACTCCCGAATGATGTGGCTCGATGTTTTCTTGGCGTTTTAACGCATTTACATGAATTTGTCATCATTGTCTCACTCCATTTGCTTCCTGTAGCTGTCATATCCCTTCAAGTGTTCAAGAAGTTTATCAGAATGCATCTTTTTTGCTCCTGCTGCTCCCCAATCTCCTAACTGACTCATAAACATATCATCACATCATCTGTCATAATTACCTATGTATTTCCTCTCAGTTTTAGAGACAGTCACTCGTAGCTGAAGCAGCAAAAACGCTGGTTTTGGTCGGACTGACCGTTCTACAAGAATCTCATGTCTGCATCTGTAGCTCTTCATCTGTTGTGAAAGGAACTTTACTCTGATTTGAACTGCGCTGATTTAAAATGTGCACTCCGGTTTCAAATGCACTTTATTTTTACCCCAAAATACAGTAAGGGGGTGCAGTGGCACAGTGGGTTTGGCTGGGGTCTGCTGTGTGGTGGGTCTGGGGTTTGCATCCTGCTTGGTGTGCCTTGGACTCACTCTCATCCCATCTGGGGTGTGTCCCCTCCCCTTTCAGCTTTGCGCCCTGTGTTGCCGGGTTAGGCTCCGGTTTGCCGCGACCCTGCTTGGAACGAGCGGTTGTAGACATTGTAGGTGTGAAATACAGTAACTGCAGCATTAAGGAAGCTGGCAGATGGCACTGGTGTATACAGTGCAGGTGAAGACCCTTACTGATCTGTTAGAGGGCACACCTCCAGTGGTTCTCTCACAGTCTCCATGGGGTGTTTAGCTGCTAGCAGGTCTCTACTCAGTACTGGTGTATGTGCCACCTGGGACTTCTGTTTCGTAGCATCATTTCCCACACTTAGCTACTCCCACTTACAAGTCCCATTCCTCTCACTTGAGCTCTGTTCTTCATCTGTTTGTTTTGTATCTTGGTCAGGTGTACTCAAACCTGCAGGCAGCAAGCATTGTTCTTCATTTTTATTTTTTACGTTTGTAGTTTAATCACAGCAAATGACACAGCTTATGTATTTGAGTACTTTTTCGTATAACTGACCGTCTGGCTCGCTCAGTGATACAGCAGCTGGCTCCCTTCAGAAATTTGAACTTGCAACCCATGTTGCTCAAGTCTGGTGCTTTAACAGCTTCATCACCGTGGCCTGTACCTGCAGAGTGAGTCATGGTGATGGCTGGGACAAGCTGTCAGTGAATGTAAACATTTACTGAGTGTGCCATGTACATGGGATGCATGTCAATGATGCCTTGGCTAAGGACTCAGACTAGGTCATGAGCTGTGGTTATTAGTGTAGGACATCAGGAACTCTGAACCTTCACTTAACCATTTGTATAGTAAAATATTAGAAAATGCTGACATATATTGAATTTTCACAGTTTTTTAAAACCACTCTCTCGAGTGGAAAATCTTAAAGAACTGCTAAAACAAAACAGATATATTTCCTTTTACAGTAGTCATACCTTTGAATGATGGAACTCAGATGGTCTGTGACAGTGGAGTGTGACTGTTTGGTGTTTACATAATATAAGGCTGCGCAAAAGTCACCTCACCAAAGTACTGAGGTGAGGTCAGATGCCTCTCAGTTCTTCCGAATATTCCGAATATTCAGAATATTCAGACAAAGGCTGGCCAGCCTAATTGTGTCTGCTGGGGTTCTTCTGAAGCAGGTTGGAGTGAATGGAGATGGGTCTCGGCGGAGTCCCCTTCCCCCAAGAGCAGCGCTGTGTAATTAACATTAGCCTGATAGGTGGCAGAGCCCTTTGGCCACTCTTATCCTAATGTGGGTGCAAAACTCAAGTGCATGTCTGCAAGTTCAGAAATGTAAACATCTCGTTTCCTTTTTAAACTAAATCCCCTTTTGGAAAAGCCTGTCAAGTCTTTTGTTGTTTAGTGAGAGTAAATAACAGCTTTTAGCACAAGAAGCCCTTGAGAGAAGAGGGGATAGGTGTGCTTGGGGCAGGAGAAATCAGCAAATGACGGCAAGGGGGGAGGTGGGCCCACGAAGGGTCACGTTAGGGAACGGCAGAGGAGGAGAGCAGCAATACCATGTGGCAGCCTGTCAAATCTGCATCCTCCTGATGTGCTGCACAGAAAGCTCTCTTTCCCGTTGTTAAGAAGCCTCCACTTTAAAATGTTTCCTGGATCATCCTCCTCTCAGATGGCACACTGGCACTCTCAATCTCTTCTTCCTCAGTTGGCATCTTTAAAAAAGCAGCAAAAGTGCCGTATTTCTGCATCGTCCCACGGCTTTCATTAACCTGTGTTAACTGAATGGGTCACAGAACATGAATGATTGTTTTTGTGCAGCTCCTGCACTCTGTGTTGGGCTGTTTGATGCTACAGTTTTGGGCTCTTTAATGGATCTTGTGAACAAGGCTTTTTGACCCCCTAATGCAGCAAGGTCACAAAAAAGAAAAGGGTGAAAAAATGTAGGCAAAGACTTGAGCTGTTTTTTTTTTTTTTTTTTAACTGCCTTATGTAAATGTGCCACATGCAGGCGCTCATCTGGCAAACACAAAAGCTCTGTTTTTTCTCCAGCCTGTGAAGAATTGGACCCAGGCTTCAATTTCCCACTGTGAAGCGCTGAAATAAACCAGGAAGTATGTGGAATAACAATGCAGTTGTTCCAAGAATGCAATAAATCATTCAATCAATAAATTAGCTCACATAACGGCGCTGCACTGGGTAAGACAAAGGTAACATCTGACAGAATAGTTAGTTTGTCACATAATTCGTTTTAGTTTACTGCGTTTTTATTATCAATATCGATAGTGAACACTTTATGTCCTTCGACCCTTTATTTTTTGCTTTGGCTGTCATGCTCTAAACCCAACAAACAAGTCTTTCTGCAGCTGTAATTTCCATAGCATGTTTTCCTGGTCTTTGCTTTTCTAAAAAGCAGCTTTAAATAAGAATCCAGATGCAACAGAAGGTACATTGGTCTGTAGTAGTTTAATTCTTTGTGTTGTGAATTTTCTCCAAGGCTCCAAACATTCAAACTGACACGTCTTTTGTCTTTTGCATTTTGAGTTTCAGAGATTAAACCTTTTTTCTTAAATTTTGGCAGTCACTGTTCATTATGTTGCAAGTAATTAAAAAGGAGCACTTGCTAAATATGCCTTTACTGGCTTGCACACAAGCTGCGGAGGTGTGACTGAATTAAGGCAAGGTTTTCACCGTGTCCCTGCGAACACAAAATTATTTCATTTGCAAACCTGTGAACAAATCAAGAATTAACTCCTCCTGCTCCTGCCAAAACTCCGAATTGGTCACTGATAAAGTGCAATTCCTTCTGAGTTTTACTCTGGAAGACAATTATTCTTTTCTCTATCAGCAGCAGGAAACAAGCACTGAAGTTGGGATACAAGGGCAATAAAAGGATTCTGCTCTTTACCAGTGTTATTTTACAGTACTTTACAAGGCTAACTTGGCAGCCCTTTCCTTGTTTTTTTTTAGATATGTGAGAAACAGTATGTGCTGATTTGCCCTTGATATTTTGATTGCTGATTGCCACTTGTACAATAACAATGCTGAGACTAAGGGTTAGCCTTTCCTGTCCCAGTGCTGTCAGTCAAATTAGAAAGAGCAGGATGTTAATTGTGGGCTGTTATTATCAACTTTGTCAGCATTTTAACTGTACCACATACTGATCCATTTTAATAAAAAGTGCATGAAAATCGCAATTGTCAACTGTAACGTTAGCAGCATCACTTAGAGGAAAAAAGGAAAACCCGAATTCAAAAATTTGTTTTTCATTGACTTCTCACGCCAGATTTGTAATAGCCTGACCAAGTAGAGTGTATTCATGCACTTCAAATGTGCAGTAGTTGAGATCACTTGCTATTAAAATCACCAGCTTCCAAGAGCTGTGTATAATTCACCTTTTGGAAAAATAATTAGAAGTGGTGAATTATACACAGTCCTTTTAATGGGAACAATGTGTAGAGGCTGTTTTGAAAGTAGCTCACATGGTCTTTACGAGCTGTTGATGCTTCTCTGACATCCTCTGAATAGACATCTCCCTGATCATTGCAGGTATTCAACCTGTCACACAACTAAACAACATTATTTCGTGCTGACTTTGCATGTCTTTGCATTTGCGTACAGAAGTTCTTACGCCCAGCTACCAAAGCTGACTGGAAGGTAAAGCCAGCTTCATTAAAATGTAAAGTCACACATTTAATTATTAATTTTATTCATTTACAGCACTGTAATGTAATAAAGAAATTGTCTGAGGGTAGGAAGAATTAATTGTACTTTGTAAGATTTTCATAAAATGAAACTTTTACCTTTGCAAAACAAAAAAGTTAAGCTAAAAGCTGCTTGTGTTTGTAAATTTTTCCTTAACATAGTATTAAAGAGTTAATAATTATAACAGTAAAGGCTGTGTTTCATAAATTATATTATTTGACACACACACAGCTGAAGTGTAGTCAATTAACTAGATTTATGCAGAATAACCTCTTACTTGAGTAACAAGTATTTTAATTAAGTTGAATCAGAATCAATTTGCATGTCAAAATGTCACAAACGAAAAAATCAATCTAATTTTGCTTCTATTTTTGCTCAAAGTTAGGATTTTTTTATCTTAATGTCGACAAATATTAGTCTTGGATGATAATTAAGCAGTGCATTCAAAATTAAAACCACCAATATTTGCTTGGAACCAGTCCTGAAACCACAGAAAAAAACGTATCCTTTCGATCATTCATATGCTTAAAAAAAAAATTTCAAAAAGGGCCAGATGCAGGGTACATGTGCCCAGTTTTTGGTGCAAGCGCAAACATATTTGTTACATCTGTTGTTTTTATTTGCGGCTCAGTATTTTCACTGGAGTTTCCGACCGAGCCGAAGCGTTCAATTCAAGGAGAACTTAACGCCGTTTATACCTTTGCTTATCAAAATGTCTGGCCGCTGCACACAACGATTAAAGGCAGGGTGTGAAACTAACTGCAAAGAATTGAAGCTTCTCTCCAGAGTTGGTGTCTGTTGGAAGGTGCCAAGATCAATTGCTTGAGCATTGGTTCACAGAGAAGAAAAGCTAAACACACCTACGGCGTTCCTCCGCATCCGCCTGAGCTATTTGGACTGTCTGCTACTAGCATCGCAGTAACTACGCACGTTTTTCTTCCTCTGTTCATAATCCTCAAAAGGAGCCTTTCTATTCAGCTCTCACAAATGAGAGCAAAACCTATAACTGCATGTCGGCGTTTGGCGTGACTTTGCGTCTATCGGGGAATTTAGTTAATGTTTATTTGTATCTGAAGCATCTGCTGATGTACATTTAGGCGTTTCGTATGGAACGAGATGAGCTCGAGCAGCACTCGGATGCTGTGAAAAGGGTGACGGGGCTTCTAAATACTCAGCTGAAGCAATCTAACTAATGATAGGTTGTTGCCGTGTTTTAGTTATTGAAATATGATCCCAATTTTGTATCCATTAAGTTTCAACTGGATAATTGATAGTGAATATATTTAGAAACGTACAACTTCCCTTGTGTTTGGGTTTCATGCAAAAATATTGCACTGTGACCCTTGCCAGGAGAAGCAGTGGAGAAAATGAGATCAGATGAAAATGCATTGTGACAGTGCTAACCAAGTATTAGTCATCAGAGAACAATTTTCTTTTTCACTGTCTTGTGCTTGTATGTCAACATTTATGCTTCAGATATATTTTTGGAAAAATAATGCACTAGTATATTCAATATACTATTAAATATGCAGAATACTGGTTCGTTGATTTTTGGTAATAAAATTCTGCGTGGATGTTGCGATTGTTTAGAAGCCCCCAGTTTTTAAAAACGGTAAAATTCACGAGAAAAATGACGCGTAATCCTTTGTTTCTGTTAATTGTGTAGCTCCGGCTGCTTTTATTTAAAGTGACTTAGAAAATTTGAGCCATTTCTATAGCAGGGGATTCTTACTGAAGCAATTCAGGTTAAATACCTTG
The DNA here is from genome assembly GCF_900964775.1 of Scleropages formosus. Classification (NCBI taxonomy): domain Eukaryota; kingdom Metazoa; phylum Chordata; class Actinopteri; order Osteoglossiformes; family Osteoglossidae; genus Scleropages; species Scleropages formosus. The sequence goes on from NC_041822.1 coordinate 17,867,970, forward strand.
ATCATGGGGACCACACAAGTAGAAGGAAGTGTGGCTGTTACCAACATATAATGGCATGTAATGAGATTCCCAGTCATCCACTTTTTTTGGAAATCACATTGAAAGCAGGTGAAAATTTTGCCAGTGTATTCGTTTCCGACGCCCAGCTGCGATGTGGTGTTGAGATCAGGTAAAGTTGCCCCCCTCCCCCTCCACTGCATGCCGCTGCCCCAGACAGTGGAGCCATGGCACGTGTATTGTTTCTGCTTAATTTATTTCTACATCCACCTTGCTCCTCTGCACCTTGTGTCTATGACAGGTATAAATATTTCATAGGCCAGCTGCAGTGGAGAGCCCAGTCCCAGCAGAGCGAGTAATGAAACCCAAATCAAATAAGAAAAGGGTCTGATGAAATGTAAGTGGCGAGGTGTTATAAAAGGACTGTTTCTGATCGCATTACACAGCGATGCTACGCTCAGCTCGCCCCTCGCCCTTCTTTCGGTGCTCTGTCTTCATTTTCTGGCCTGGCCGCCGTTGACCAAACACTCCGCCCAGCTCCACATCGCAGCGGGCTGCCGGACGGCGCTCGTTTAAATTGTCCCGGGCCTTGCGCGTCCACCCCAGCCCACCCCGGGAAGTCCCTGCCTGCTCTACTCGTGCAACTGTTGGGCAAAGAGCTGCTGCTGCTCAGCGGAATGCGGCGAAGAAGCGAATAAATCGCTATGTCTTTGGCGTCCGCAGCTTATTGCGCCTGCCACCAGGGGAAGCACGCCTGCCTTTTCCTTCCAAGTAAACTCCATTAAGTCGGAGGCGCTGTGATCGGATTGGAAGAGATTATGAGGCATGCCGCTCCATTTCAGCAAAGTGTCACTCAAGTTTTACAGCGCACACAAAGAACTCGGCACATCGCCGCTGCACACGCACAAATGCACAAACACCGCCAGATGCTTCCTTCTCTTTTCTCCAACTTGCACACAACCCTCTGCACGTTCGTACAGATGCGTGCTTCTTTATTGCTGTCTTTGCTGTACCAGGTCATCATATGTATCATCCCCACACCACCTACTTATTCCCTAAGTGAACTCTTTAGTCCCTTGTGCCCATTGTGACATAGTCTGTTTAATGTGATTCGGGGATGCTCTGGCCCCTGCTGCCCGTGATTGGTTGTCTCTGGGTCCCAGTGACCAAAGTGGGAGGCGCTTTCTGTCCGGGCAACACTGGCGTTTGCTGCCATTCGCAATGTTTCGCTAGACGGGGCAGAGCACTTGTCACTCTGCGTGGCCCTGTTCCCGTGAAGCAAAGCGGCACCATCGGCTTGCGGTACGTCTCTGAGCTTTGCTCTTTGTTGGAGGTTTCTTATCGGCTACGTTGATGTAGCGATGCGGTTCGTGCGTTAACGCAAATTTTCTACGGTCACACAGAAACACACACACCTTCACTGGCGCCCCCTAACTTCTGTAATGCCCACTTTAGATTCAGCATCTCTTTCCTGCCAGTGTGCATCTCCCCGATGATTGAGGCTTGATGAGGAATTCGAAAAGAGGCCGAGACAAACGCGAAAAGCTAACCGGCGCCAGCGGTTTCGGAACAGATTTAGAGGTGACTTTCAAGTTGCGCTTATCCTTTTTTCCTCCCCCCTCTTAGCAGTGGGGTGCCGAGAGCATGGCATCGGGCCGCCAGCAGGCTCGGGGGGCTGCCTGAATCCCGCCAATTTTGCTTTGTAGGTCCCGGGCTATTGATCGCACAGGGTTATCGGGCTCTCCAAAGGACATAGGCTGGGAGGAGGTTAGCTCGCTCTTATTAACAGTGTATCACAGCGATACTTCTGTCACTTACAATCCCATCAGACTGATCTAGTAAGGTCAGTGAGGGGTCACTTTGTGCAGTGGCACCTGGGGCTGTGGGATGAGGGAATGGGGGGGTCAGAGCCAGTGGGGCACTGCCTCCCGGTGCCATAGGAGATGGATATTGATGACCCTCTAAACCTAGTGGCTCAGATCACCCGAGAGGCATGAACCCCTGGGGTAAGTATGTCTTCATGTTCACCCCACGGCCCGTACAGCCCTGCTTTTCTGAACATGCACGCACACTTACAGATAAACATACAAATAAGTGTAGACATTCTTATGCAACAGAACAAACAAGTACATGTTCACACACACCACCGCATCTTTGTAGATTTAACCTTTATCTCCCGAATAAATGTTGATGTAGCACTTAGCTGCACCTTGAAAATAAGGCTAGAGCTGCTTACCAATTCCACTCTGTTATTTAACTTGATTATTGCCTGGGTTGCTTTGCCAGTGTCAACTGAGGCTTTATGTTTTTACCACATTAGTTGTGTACTTTCCTGTGGATAAAAGCATCGGGTGAGAATATAAAATATAACTGTATAATGTACCACTCAGAAAGGCACAGGCTGTACACACACACACACACACACACGCACACGCACAGAGGCACAGAGGCCGTTAGTTTTCCGAGCCTCGACTGACAGTGAGAGCCTTGCACTCAAGAGAGTAGTGACAATGCAACACTTTACGATGTCAGCAGGGGCACTGGGTGCCCATGAGGTTAATGAACAGCTCTTGTGACAAAAAAGTGTCAAGTTCAGAGTCGACAAACTTTAACATCTCAGCGACGTAACGTAAAGCGATGAGTCTTATTCAAGTAGCCAGTTAGTAGACTATTCACGTCGTCCTTCTCTCTCGGGCTCTTAAAGGTGCACCACGCTGCGTTTGTAGTACCATGTTTAATTGATGCCTTCTGAGTTTCTGTGCTGCACAGATTTAATGCGTTGCTGAGCACGGCGCGGGGAGCTTTTTATTAATGAGCTTTGTGTGTTAATGTACTCCTTTAATTGGTCTAAAGGTTCTCCTTGCCTTATGGATGAAGCAGCATTCCACGAGCGACAGCGCTGGTTTCCACAGCAACCTGCTGAACATTCCCCTTGTTCCTCTTCTCAGAGTCAGGAGGATTAGGGTACCGCTCAGGTCAACAGAAGGAGCCTAACTTAGGTTGTTTGGAGACTCGCCTGGGTCAGATGAAAAGAACACCGGTGCTGCCTGCAAAGCCCTACTCTTGTACCCAGGACTAAGATTGTTAACCTTAATTGCACCGCTGTAATACTAGTTTAATGTGTAAAACTTTGAAAAGTATATGATGTGAATTGCTTTGAATAAAAGTGTCTGGTAAGTAGATAAATAATGTAAGCGAAAGAGCTGGTTTGAGGAGGTGGGAGGGAGGACTTGATTGATGACATTGTGCGCCTGTGATGTCACAGGCCCTGGGAGTCTCCTCCATCCCGCAGTATCCCATTAGTGCCAGATCAGTGCCTGTCCTCAATCAGTGCTGGCACTTCTAGCCCTGCAATTATTTACATCTGCACCAGAATAGCTATGTTTATCTCTATCACAGCTCTTCGGCTGCTGCCCACCTCCGCCCAGCCACTGAGGCTGTGTCTCATTCCCGATCCCTGACACACCGCTTGTGATGGATGGCCTTCCTGAGTGCTGTAAAGCAGACGACCCGATAACGCAGCACCTGAAAGAGTGACACACGCCGACACACACACAGACACATACATGCACAGGTGTGTTTGCTTTCCTATCTTTCTGGGCGTTTCACTCGCACCTCTGCTTTAGTAAATGATTCCTAACTACACTCCAGTGAAACTCAAACGCACAAAAGTTAACGTGAGCTCGGTGTGAGAACATTTTGTTTCGTGGACACAAGTTATGTCTTTTTTTCCAAAGTTTACTGTCCTTGTGTTCCATTTAAAAATTCTCTTCAAGATTAGTAAAACATGGCCTTTTAATGCATGCATATACACTCGAGAGACATAGTGCTGTCACACGCAAAGGTACTCTGACACAGGAACATAGCCACACATACACAGATTGTCACAACCCCCCTACAGGCCAGAGGAGGTGCCGACCGAGACCCAAGCACCTGTTCACAATTAGATACTTGCTGAGGTATAAAGGGAACAAGCGGCGGATGCTGGGTTGCGGATTCTTGATCAGCGTTTTCATTGTTTTCTTCTTGCGATTAGTAGTCTCCTGTTTCCTCAGTGTGGGGGGCGCGGTGGGTTAGACCGGGTCCTCCTCTCCAGTGGATCTGGGGTTCGAGTCCCGCTTGGGGTGCCTTGCGGTGGACTGGCATCCCGTCCTGGGTGTGTCCCCTGCTTCTCCGGCCTTACGCCCTGTATTACCGGGTTAGGCTCCGGTTCCCCGCGACCCTGTATGGGACAAGCGGTTCCGAAAATGTGTGTGTGTGTGTGTGTGTTTCCTCAGTTTGTTTCATAAGTGTTTATGTCCCAGTCCGGTATTTCGTCACACCTCCATGTTCAAGTTGTACTCACAGATTCACTTTTCACCTTTGTGCGAACAAACTGTGCGCCTCTTTGTCCCCCGTTCCTTGTTTCACCTCCACAGAGTGCTTCAGAGATTGCACAATGCTCTTCTAATATCACTCTGCACGTGGGGTCATTTTTCTTTTCGTCCGTGTCGGACTCCCATCCAGAGTCTACTCAGATTTTCTCACTTTTGTTCCTTCATATACATGTTTTGACTGTATGCACACCGACACACACAAACAGGCTAGGAGCACTGTGACAGGAAGACAGTTTTAGCAGACATTTATTGTAAAAATGTGTGTTCAAATGTTGCTGGATGCTGGATGCTGAGGCTGAAGTGTGTCTGGCTTTAGGGGGCGGTTCGTTTGGGTTGAGGACAGGGATGCTGAGCTTGAGGAGGGGTGTGGCCTTCAGTTTCCGCCATGCTGAACGTTAACATCACCTGTCACGGAACCCAAGAGCACTTTCCACAGGCCGTCCTGGCTACAGGGCACTGCCGCTGTCATCGATAATGTGCAAAAGCAGCTTAACAGCCGTCTAAAATTGAACCGCATCATTTGTTTCCTGGAATTATTGCTGAGGTGGAAGGAGGAAAAAAGCAAACAACACACTGCAAACCACTCAGGCTGGACATGTTACACTCCCTGCTTACAGAAAACTGTGAATTTCAGTGGCTTTTTTTAGAGTAGCTGTCTGGACAGGGTACCATCTGTCGAGGACGTTTATCTGCTGCGCGCTGAGCGTGGGTCAGTGGAAACTGCAGGAGGTGGGGGGATAGGACCAAAGTGAGAGATGCTACAGGACACTGCTGGCAGACTTGCTGTCTGTCAGAAAGACAGGAAGTGCAGAGAGACAAACCAGGTTGTTTTTAAACATAGTAGTTCAGAAATTTGCTACTCCTCAGTGGGGATTTGCAGTACTATTGCTATAAGTAGGGAAAACAAATAAAAGGTAGCATATTAAAAACATGGGGATGTTGAACTGGATGTTGAACTGGAAGAGTCAAGTCAAGAGTCAGGAGAGGCTTTATTGTCATTTCATCCATATACAGCAGTGCACAGTGAAACAAATCAACTTTCCTCCAGGACCATCATGGTGCTACATAAAACAACACAGTTAGCAACACAGACTACATAAAGTGCATGAGTGCAAGACTTGTGCGAGCAGTGCTAAACATTACAGCAATTACTAAGACAATAGTTCCAGTGTCAGTCCTGAGTATTGAGGAGTCTGATGGCTTTGGGGAATAAACAGATTTCAAGCAGTTTCAGCCGTTAGTGGAACACGATGTTGATGTGTGAGTGACAGCTTCTTTCTGTGGTAAAGATTTCATACAAAAACTCAAAAACTTGAAGCTGTTAAGTAAGTTCTGGATAAGTATCTCAGTAAATATGTCTGTTGATCTCTTATGACATGGACTAGCAGTCTTTCAGTCATCAGTCCTTTTTCTTAACAAGAAGAAAAGTTCTATTTTTACCTAAAAGTAAAAAAGTCTATTCTTTACATTTACATTTTTTTCATTTAGCTGACACTTTTCTCCCAAGCACCTCAGAGTAAACAAAAGTGTATTTCATCACCGACATCCAAAGAGGTTCAGATGCGGACGTGCGATTGTTGAAGGACAATTAGTTTGTCCCATACCTCTGTTTTTGCTGGTGCACATTATAGGAGTTCCTGCCTATAGAATTTATTCTGATTGGAAATAAAAAGGTGACTGTGACAGGTGGTGTGATGTGAATTTATGGAGCTATTAGGAGATCAGGAGAAAAGTGGGTCTGAAAGAGATGTGTTCTTGAATGAAGCTGTTCTTGAATGCTGAAAGGGATTCAGTTGCTATCATTTAGTAATGGAGCACATTCCACCTCTTGGGAACCAAGTTCAAAAACCTGGAGACTTTGTATTTGACCCCTTAATGAATGGGCCCACAAAGCTGCTGGATGTGAAGGAGTGAAGCCCTCTTGCGTTAATATAGGGAGTGAAAAAACCCCCTAGGTATCTAAGTGAAGATCTTTCGAATATCTTGTAGGCCATCCTTGCAGTTGTGAACTTGATTCAGGCAGCCATTGAATACCAGTGAAGAGAGACAAGGAAGGGAGATACATGGGAACACCTTAGCAAGTCAAACGTGATTTGCACTGCAGCATTTTGGATCAACTGGAGAGGTGTGATGGCAGATGCTGGAGGATCAGACAGGATGGAATTGCTGTAAACCATGCCGTGATATCAACATGGCCTGGTTGCAGATTTAGAATATGTATAGCATGTTGAGAGATTTGGGCACATCTTGCAAATGTTATGCAGGCGGTATCTGCAGAAACAGGTTATGGCTTGAGTCTTGAGTCAGTTCTCATCAGGTGGATGGATGTCCTGAGATGTGGAAGACCTCAGGCTGAAAATATTGAATTGTTGATTGTGTTCATCGGAGTAGAGATGTCTGGTAGACAAGGTGCGATGTGAGAGGAGAAAGTGTTTGGGAGAAACGATAACAAGAGCTAAGTGTCCTCAGAGCAGTTGTGATAGGAGAATCCATAAGAAGCTCAAGACCTTTGTTTACGAATTTTCATGTAAGTTCTTGAGAAAAACATTTTTATTTAATTGGCCAAGGCTATTAACTTATTATTTGAAATATTGTTCTTTAATTAAATGTAGTGTGTTAATCTACTACTGTGGCATCCTGACCAAAGAAAAAAACAAAAGATAAGTCAAAACATGTACCTGTGAAGAGATCATTGGAATATCCTGCCTTAGGAAGTGTGCCGATGTAAGTGTATTCCATTAAACTATTTTAGTGTAAATGCTTTTTATTGCCCGTGCAACACTGGGAAATGGCAGTTAGCATCAGCAACGCCGGTCTGTTTCCAAGACAACAGGCTGGGTTTTCCAGTCTGTGAAGGTAACCCCTCTGCATGAATGGGCACGATGCGTTGTTAACTACAGAGTTTGTGTGTGTGTGTAGTGCTCTGTGTGAACTATTGTCCATGCTGTGAAGCTTCTTCATCCGTTGCTGGCTTGAGTGACAAGCTCTGCCAAATTCTCTTGTGACAGAGGGGGTCTCCAGCTTTGTGAGCCCGTCCTGAACAAGGAAACCAGCAAGGAGATACATCAGTGAAATCAAGTACCCGTGGCATGTCGGATTGAGATCCACCGTCTCTTGAGCGTACTGTTGAACAGGAGGTGAACACCCAATCTGTGTCTGTGGATCTTAAATTTTTTACTCTCCTTTAATGGAACATAATTAAGTTTACCTTGACACGAGTAAAAGTTGATGCAAAAAAAGGTTTTGTTTACACTACAAAAACTGAGGGAGTTAAAAAGCAGTAATCAGTTCAATATCTCATGAGAATAAATTTTACGTGCATGAGTAAAAACTGAAATAAACAAATTTGTCCTTTTATGGGTTTTAAAAGAAAATGATAATAATCACAACAGAAACGTGAAGTGGATAACATACATATGTGTTTCTTTTATGTCTGGCATTGACACGGCTGGTTCGATCAGTAATTGTGGTGCACGGTGTCGACATGGCCATCACATCACGTCGTTTCCAGAGTGCCCAAATGGCGGCACTCTAATGTCTCTGTTCACAGTGAATGATTGCCTGCATTCTTCACCTTCACTATTACGGCAAATGACACGGAATTGGTTTGAAATGACCGGAGGGGGAGCTGGTAGAAAAATGGTTCCAGTGGTTTAGCACTCCAGTCAAATCAGAACGAGGCCAGCAGATTGGTGGACATGTCCTGGCATTCGGCCAGGAGCGAGAGACTGTGTGAAAGGGCAGTCTCTTGAAAAAATACTACGGTGGCTGAAACTTATCGAGGTTATGCCAGAAGTCGAGTCTTAGGTTTATCCTGTAATTATTCTTTCCAAAGTAATCTTTTTTTTTTCGTTACATTTATGTTCTTATTTAACACTTGAAACCCATTGAATTCATTTTTCCTCCCGGGAATGTTAAAAAAAAAAAAGCCTAACTCATGTTTGTTTTGTATAGGCAGTGTAAAGGGTGACCTCTATACTCTGCCTTGTTTGTTGCAAACTGTAGTTATCACTGGCCAGGTGCTGAATAGAGGGAAACAACAGGTGTCACTGACCAAGTGTTGAGTGATGATGCGAAGAGCAGGTATCACTGGCCAAGTGTTGCATAGAGATGCCAAGAGCAGGTCACATGGGGCCAAATAATGAGACAAAGAGCAGGAGCAGACGATTATATCTCAGTGGTGGTCGGGTTCATCATTAAACCTTCCCGGAGGGCTGACAGTTGACTGACGTGTGTGAGGTGACTGCTCTCTGTCTCACATGGATTTCTCTTTGACTCATTAGCTAACTGATGAAGCATTCTCTGATTTCCACGCCGTACCTGTCTCTCTCTCGATGTCATGCACAGAGCTGTCGATCTTGTCATAGTGTGGATCCCTGCCAAGCGGAGCCACCGTGGGAGTTCTTCCCTCCCCCCCCCCACCCCTGGGAAGGGTATTCGTTTCCCTTCTCATTTGCACATTGCCCCTCCTTTGGGATTAATCTCTGCCTTCATTTGCACTGTGTCCCTGCACTTGAAAACATATTACTCAAAGTGCTTGTGGGCTGGGTGCTAGCTGGAGCTCTTAACCTTCCCTACCTTTTGCCCCAAGACAAACTCCGCACAGCTTATCTTGGTTTAGCTTCGTTTAGCATGCACGGATGGCACTGGGTGCAGAAACAGCACATCTGCTGGCAACACTTGCAGCATAAGAGAAGACCTTCACTTCCCCATTACATATGAAAGTAGGAATAATTGGTTGATACATAAAAACTTCACTGACACCTCTAAAAATGTCTTTCATAGGTACATATATTAGGTAGTGTTTGAACATGTGATTATTGCATATTTTTTCTGAAAGGTTGTGGTGACTGTCATCTTGTAGAATTCAGCTGTGCATTAAATATACTGTATTTTCAATGTCATGTAGGCAGCTAGATACAGACAGTCAGTCTCACTGTGTGCTGCAATCCTGCGAACTTGCCCGTTGTTGGGTGACGGCGGTGAAGGTGGTAAAGGTGTGTGAAGAGGCAAGTGTAGCAGAGGGAGAAGGAGGTGTGGTGGAGACAGTAACCAGGAAAACGCTTCCTGGGTCACCATAGTGATGGACTGTCCAAGCAATGCTGTCCTCTAAATCCCAGGTGTCCACAGTGACACAGCACAGAGCCGTTTACTTATTGTTCTCACTTATTATTCATTGCTGTTACAGGCGCCCTCTGATGGACCACCGAGGGACAGGAGCACAGTACCAAATCGATGTAACATTTCACAATGAAAATAAAAAGAATATTAAAATAAATAACACTGCAGCGGCCGGACCGCACCGCCAGAGGAGTGGAGGATGGGAAGATTAATGAGGCTGCCTTGTATGGCATTTCTCTGGCTCGGAGTGTGTCAGGGAAACAAAAGGGAAAAGGAGGCAGCTGCATTGATGGGCTCACGTGGAGTCTGTGGCTTTGTAAAGACAAAAATAGAAAAACATTCACCAGCAAGGGACAGCTATTGTCCTCCTTCACTTCTCCTAGTTTTTTGGTCATGAGATTTGCCAGTTCTCTCATGAAGAGTAAACAGCTGTTTTCATCATTGTTTATGACCATCCTGCTTTAGAGTTCACTTAGCGCCAATGAGCATGCCGCTGCATTAGATGAACCTGAAAGGTATCTGTGTATGCTTGCACACACACACACGCACACACACAAACACATACACATACACATATGAGCACACAAACATGTCATTATTCTTGCATACGCGTTAAAGGCAGGGAGATATGCACTTAGAAAATGTCATTGTAATAAAGAACCATATCATTGACTGACGCTGATCTGATGTTAGTCCTCCAGGGTAAATATCGACAGAGGTTATTCAGTCTATTAAGTGGAGCAGCCATGCATTTCAGAACAGAAATTCTGATCTTTAAAAAGCCATCATATGAGGTTTCAGGATTGATGCTTTGAGAGTGCATTTGTCTCAACTCAGCCTGCCTCTGTCAAGTACTGGGGTTGACTGGCCTTGTCACTGCCACCCCACTGTGCACTTTTTCATTGGTCTGTTGCAGTATGGCTCCTATTGCTACAGTTAGTGGGATTCACTAGTGTTTATTATTGGAGTGTATAGGAAACTCATTGAAAACTTCAGTCAGCGAAACAGTTCATCTTGCCATGGGAATGATAAAGCAAAGTCCCTAAGTAAAGATCATATGTAAGCTTGATCATATCCAGTTCTGCATACTTAGCATTGATGTCCAGGATGAAACTCCTAGGACGTGCAAAGTGGAGTTTGTACTCATTTCCCATATTCTGCCTGTTAAAGGAGAAGAAAGGGGGAAAATTGCTGAAACAGAATTAGGTCAAGGAAGCAATTTTTCCACTGAAGACGTTGGTAATGGCTCTTTCTCTCGCTTGATGGGAGACATTGAATGGGTTGGAGGGTGGTCATTCCTTCATTGAAGGTAGCTGTATTAAGCATACATACAGCTGAGCTAACTGCCAAGGTCTTTATGCATTAACCAAGTGTTTAAATATACTTTTGAAACATGGTTTAAATCAGAAGCTCAAGGTTGACAATAACCATGTTATTATCACCTTGACCGTGGTCTCCTTGAAGCTTCTGCCTTCTAGAGTCTACTACCCAGGCATTCACCCAGCCCACAGAATGGGTCCTGGCTTGTTATTTTTACTGGTGTTGTTATTGTAACAACAATTTTGTTGTTGTTGTTGTTGTTGTTGTTCTTCTTCTTCTTCTTCTTCTCATTATTATTATTGCTATTAATAGGTGGCACAGTAGTTAGGCAGATGAACTCATCATCTAATTGTTTTATGTTAGGACACCAGTTCCTGCATCTATAGCATAGTGCCTTACTCTGGTCTGTCCTGGTGAGTTGAAAATGTTAAACTGTTCTGGTGGCCAGTATAAATTAAAACATCCATTGACAAAATGAAGTATGAGAGGGAGGAGGAAGAGGAGGCATTTGGTGGCAGTGTTGGTGGTATGACATTGTGAGAGCTCAGGTTCTTGGCCTGTTTGCCACAGAGTAGCTGCATGTTCCACCAGATGTTTCCTGAGGCTCTGGTTCATTTCTGCACTGTGCTTGGAGGCCTTCCCCTACAGTATCCCCCCCGGCATTCCCAGATGGACCCGGGCAAAGAACTGCAGCCATACACGGCCAGCAGAAGGTGAAAACACTGTTGGTTGAGGAAGCGATAACAGTGAGAGGCTGTTGAATTCAGGGTTGGGAGAACAAGGAGGAAATGAGATGCCTTGGAGCATCTTATTATTTCATTGCTAAACTGATTCATTTGACCAATGCCTCACAATTTTAACCTTTTATGAATGTGAACGTTTTACTTTGCTCATGGGCACTACATTAGGACCCCTCAATGGACATGAGACCACAAACTTCAGGTTAAAAGTGTATGTCTATGGCTGCTAAGCTATTTATTGCCCTGGCTGGTGCTGGGAGGCGCAGAGAGGGACTGGAGGGACTGACACTGTGTGTACATGAGTATGTGTACATAAAATGAGAATTTTGCTGTTGCTGTTCATCAGAACCTTAGGATTTTGTATTCGTTTTTGTGTTTTCTTTATGTTTCAGCAATACGAATGTAATAAATTACCATGCCATTTGAACTGAGATAAAGGTGTGCATGAGAAGGGAAGAGAGTATACTGTATGTATGAAAGTAGAAAGGCTGTGTGTGTGTGTGTGTGTGTGTGTGTGTGTGTGTGTGTGTGTGTGTGTATATGACAAAGAGAGCGTGTGTGCGTAAAAGTGTAGCACTGCCTACGGAACTTCACTTCTGTCTGCTGGAGGCTATTTTAGTTTGTGATTGCTGTGGATCTTGACAGGAATCCCGGGTTATCTTTTTAAGGAATAAGTCACTGTGGTAAAAAGCACATGGGAGGAAAGTGTGGCGTCTGCATGTGTGTGTATGTATTTATATCGGTGAGTATTTGTCAAAGGACTGTGAGACATATGGGACAAATAGGAGCACTGGCTACAAGGACAAGCTCACATAACTAGCCACCATTTTAGATGATGGTTATCTGAGGTGGCGGAGAATTGGAAAAGAGCAAGAAGCAGGAGTGCCTGTCGTGACGTGATTCTGAACTGCCTCATGAGGAGGTCTTACTTTCTCCCACTTCTCATTGGATCAGACTACTTGACAGCTCGTTCTTGATTTTTCTCATCTTTACAACTTCTACCTGCTCCTTCACATCTGTCCACATTCTGCCTTTTCCTCACAAATTCCAGCTTCTCTTTGCTTCTTCACATTTTTCCAGCTTGTGCCTGTTTTTACTTTTTTGCTCCACATCCCTCCAGTTTCTGGCTGTTCCTTCACAATTTCCTAGCTTCTGCTTGCTCCTTTACACTTTTCCTGCTTCTGCTCATTTCTTCATAGCAGATTCTCTCTGAGCTTCACAGATTGTATCTGGGGCTTCACAATAAAAAGGCATTTGCCTATATTTTAATCATTATACAACCATTTTACAGCTTCACGAGATGTTAATTGTGGAACGTCCGACATTGTCAAGGGCGACTTGAAAGGTTTTAAAACTATTAAACACGCAGGTTCTACTATGGGTGGGGGACCCCATACCCCATTAATTTTTTATTATTTAGCATAGTGCTGTGCTACACTTTGTTTACACCGTCACTGCAGTTATGAGTTTATAATGAATCGCCCATCTCTTCCTTGACTGTGCGTTAGCATTTGCATTTGGACACAATTTTCACAATGCGTTGGCTAATTCATTTTGTTATTAACGGCACGTTTGGCGAGGGCCTTCCCAGTACTCAGAATATTTAAGTCCACACACAAGAATTAACCGTGTCAGATGATGATTAATGATATTCATTTATTTTGTGTATTCTTCTCTGCCCACGTGTATTTCCCCGTTGAATTTCCCCCTTTATTTATGTCGCAGGAATAACAGTAGTAATAATAGTGTGTACTAATTTCAGAGTTACTAGGTAAGGGATACATGTAGGAGCTTGGGAAGTGAATCTGTGCGTGTGTGTGTGTGTGTGTGTGTGTTGATAAACTCCACCTCCTCACTTGTGGTTAGATAAATAGCTGTTGCGGAGGTTAAGGGAGCTATGTGACTGATGGATATCTCTTTAGCATTGCCACCCCTCAGTTTCCTCATGAAATATGTCAGAACAAAATGAATCCCCCTCCACCCCAACCCATCTCTGTTAACACCGGAGAGAGATGCACATCATCTTACGGTCCATTATATTTTCATCAGTCTCAAAATGGCTCCTCCGATCACTCAGGCAGAAGTCCAGACCAATTATGTCTTATGTGATTTTGTGTTCACTACAAGTGTATGAAATCCCCCCACCAGGCTCAAAGCAGTAAACTTCCATATTTAAGCTTATTATTCTAATGGTTTAGCAAACAAATGGCTGCGATGTTCAATCACTAAATGCTGAAAATCTATTAATTAAGGCGAAGAAAACACATGAGTCACTAAGAAGAAAGAAAAACTTCAAAGAGGTTCCCTTTACTTTTTTAAATATCTTTTTTCTTATACTTTCTGGTCCTATGCGGAGCGAGCATTTGGTGAGATTTCCCAATAGTCTCTTGGCCTTGTAAACAAGAACGCCGGGAGGAATGTGTGGACTTGCATACGTTGTAGTCAAGAAGGCTGAGGGCTCTTTCAGTTCAGACATTCTCGGTGGATTAGGATTGTTTGTGTTTGTCATTATGCGTTCAACAGGGCCAAGTAATTTAAGTCGCAAATAATCCATAATGTCCTAGATCAATTTTTTGTTTTGTTTGTGCTTGTTTGTTAGTAAGGATGTTAGATGACATTCAGAGTGAGGCCAGATAACGGTCAGCTAAAGTTCAATCACCTTTAAATAAAAAGAGAGAGGATTGTGTGAAACTTGGTCCCGATGGTTTCTACACCTAGGATCCACTCATCCACCCCAAGTTGTACCTTCAGCCATGTATTGCTAAATAAAGTGATGTGGAGCTAGATGCCAAGATTCTTACAGAGAAACACCCAAAGGCCAGCCCAAAGAGTAACACCTTCTATTTGAGATGGCCGCAACATTTTTTTCCCCTTTCTCTCTTTTCACCTTTCCACATGGGAGCCTTTGAGGAGATTTGGCAGCATGAAGGTCCTGGGTTTATTACAGGATGTTGCATTCGACTCCCTGCAGCGGCTGATCTGTCCCTTTGTAATAACTTACAGTTAAAGCACAGACAAAGACACGTATAAGTGCATCTGAAGGGTAAAAATCAATAAAGTGGTACATTGGATGAGCGCACTGGTACAGTTTTACACACACACATTGTCTGAGTCGCGGCAAACCGGAGCCTAACCTGGCAACACAGGGCGCAGGGCTGGAGCGGGAAGGGACGCCAGTCCGTCGCAAGGCACCCCAAGTGGGACTCGAACCCCAGACCCACCACAGAGCAGGACCCGGTCAAACCTGCTGCGCCAGTGCACCCCCTTTTGTTACAGTTTTATTGACAAGGAAACCATACTTGGGATGGGACATTGTGTTCCAATGCATCCAGTGAAGACAGTAAGACAATTGTGTCTACACAGCTGTAGCTTATTATGAATAGCTGTAGAGTACACAGTTGTAAGAGAAAGTTTGTGAACCCTTTGGAATTATCTGGATCTCTTCCTGAATGGCTCCTAAAATGTGATCTTATGGTTTCTATACTTAGGATGCACTCATCCACCCCCAGTTGCACCTTAATTCATAAAAATGAGCAGTCTTATTTAACAAATAGCGCATAAATTATTATTTTTTCATATCTTTATTATACAGGTATGTTAACCCTAAAGAGGCCAGTTGGAAGTCAGGTTTTCCAATCAATTCAGATGTGGATTTTACCGGCTCTGCTGTATTAAAAAACCAAACAATGCCGGTTATCTGTTCTTCACAAGAGAATCCTATTCGAATGAAATATGGCCCAGTCAAAAGACCTCCAAAAAACAGTTGATAAAGCTCATAACACTGGAAAGGGTTACAAAAGAATTTCCGAAGACCTGGGCCGCCATCGGTCCACGGTCAAGCTGTTTACAAAATGGAAGAAATTCAGCACTGTTGCTCCTCTCCGTAGGAGTGGGTGTCCTACAAAGATCAGTGCGAGATCACACTGTACAATCCTCAGAAAAGTGAGAAAGGACCCTGGGGTGACAGCTAAGTATCTGCAGGTATCACTTGCACTACATAAATTTTGTGTTTATGAGTCTACTGTAAGCAAAACACGAAACAAGAGACCTGTTCATGGGAGGCTTCCGCAGAGAAAATCACTGCTCTTCAGCAAAAAAAAAAAAAAAAAACTTTACTTTGCTGACTACCACAAAAACCAGTGTTCTATAGACACATGTCACAAACGTTCAACTTTTTGTTCAAACAAAAGATTGCAACCAACGCTGAAATCTCATCCCAGCTGTGAAGCATGGTGCAAGGAGCATAATGGTGTGGGGCTGCTTTTGTGAACTACACAACACCGCAGTAAAATTTATTAAGCTTCCAGTTTTCCAGATTTTTGCCATATTCGGACACTTCCTCTGCCCATATAGTACGGAAAATCGAGGGTGGACTGTACTATAACAGTAACGTAGTACTGTGTTAATTAAGTTAAAGGTCAAAGTTATTGAAAGAACATTTGACCATTGATAAGCAAAAAAATACATTTGTAAATGCCACAAAATATGTTCTGGAAATCTGTGGGCAGACCATTCGAATTATTAGGTGCATTTTTTTCTGGTGTGCATCCTTCATGTTTTGAGGATACTTTTTAAATGGTGCACATCTAATTATAAACCACTGTCTAGTGACCAGTTTTTATTTTCTGTGTCTTTTGCTTTTTCAGAGATTGGAAAGATAAATTTAGATGTTTTTTTCTAACTCATGCTTTTATTAACAACCCAGCACACGTATCATTTGCTCGAAAGAAGTATCTGCTTAGCTTACTTTTCCCAGTGAAGGGTCCCGAGGTGACTTCTCAGGATCGGATCTGGAGAAGGCTGAACAGATCTGAGAACAGAAGGACGTTCCTGCAGTGGGAATGAGCCTCAGACAGGTATCAGTCATCAGTTGTGTTGTTACAGCCCAAGCTTACATTAAATCTTCTTAACTACAGTGTCAGTATATTCCTCAAATGACATTTAACAATTAAGCCGTGATCCCATGTATTTGTAGCATTAAATGTTTTCAGTTAATTTACTGCCATCTGTAAACCCAGCAGATCATCCTTCTTCAGATTTTATCCTTTTCCTTGTGCCAAATACCATAGCAAATGGCATTTGCATATTCAGTACCAGATTATTTACAACAAACCACTTCCGCATTAAAAATGGCTCAGAGAGGCAGCATTCTAGGAGACATTTCTGCCCTGTCCATAAACATCCATAAATAAGTTAATGTTTACATATTTACGGCAAACGTGTGAATATTTATAAGTGATGGGAGCAGAAGTATGTTCATTTAATTTTCGTTGTTTTTCTTACGAACATCTCGCGCTCCCCCGTCCCCTTTCAGACGACTGTTGCATCCCGCACCCAAAGAGCCCAGGAGCACTAGGGCTGCTGTTATATTCTTTGACTTTTTGTGCCCAAAGACAACCTGGCACAGTTCAGCGAGCCTGATGCAATTTACTGTTTCAGGGGTTAGTAAATTTTATTAAAGAAATAGCCATGTAATTTTTATGAAGTTATAAAAATCAATGAGCCAATGACTCCTCAGTCAGATGAAAGGCTTGCTGTGAAATTAATTCGGTGTATGTGGGGCTGGTCTAAATGGAAGCAGAAACGGCTGTATCCTTGCGCCTCGTCCCACCGGGCTACCTCCTCCCAGATCTAGAGGCCAGTCACCACATTGCGCTGTGCTCTCAGTAATGAACGAGGCAACGCAGCGTCAGTGGGGTGTCCATAAAATGTTCCCGTCTCTGTAATTCGCAGCTGCTTTGTATCGCACAGCACCAACAATGGGGAGGAGAAACAAATCACTTCTGTGATATTGAACATGTTTTGGTTCCATTAGTTTACACAGCAGAGCTGGTGTCAATTGCATTGTTACATTTTCTTTAACATGGAGATGGCTTCCTTCTGAAGATGTTTCTGATGGAAATTGAAGTGTAAAAATATTTTACCGTGCCTTTCCCTGTTTTACAAGGTTTGACTGCATTTTTAATTCACGTGGAACAACTGATGGAGTCATATCCTAAATGTTGAGCTCACCAGACGTACTATACGTTTCCATGAGAAAACGTCGGCCAACCGCGGTCCCGATTTCCGTACAAGTGGCGTTGGATGGGCACGGCTGCATGGTGCCGACCCTGTCCCGCAGGGGCTCTAATAGTCAAGCGCCATCAAAACCTGTGTATCTGCCTAGCAGCTGATAAGGTTTCAAGTGTGTGGATCCAAGCCCCTGTCCCCATTGGCGGAAGGGAGGGCAGATAATTGGAGGAAACACAGCAGCAGTGGGCCGAAACGAAAACAAATGCCTCGGGCAATATAATGTCAAGCCGTTTAAGTGTGGCGTTTTGTGGCGGGAAGATGCCACAGTAGGCCGGACATGGTGTAAGCGACAAGGGCAAGCAGAATGTGGTGGAACATCTTTGGGATGGATTGGAAAGGGGAATTTGGCCCCCTTTAGCAGCAGAGCTGACTAATGATTTAAAGGAGGAGTGGATCACAGTGTTGCCAGCTTTTTAACAGGAAATGGCTACAAATTAGCAGAAAATGTTTCGTGATGGAGTCGCTAGGGGCGAGGAGAGCCAATCCGCTGTCTGGTTTTTGGGATAAAGATGTTTTACTCATTGCTCCATGAATCCAATGGCCTTTGGTAGGACAGTGTGTGAACCAAACAATTTTATCCACATTTATGATTTATGTGCCTGTGGAGTTATTTGACGTTACAGACTATGCTAAAGGGTAAACGCAACATAATCCTGCAATCTTTTTTACTTACACTTGTGGTTCTTCAACCGTTGGTGTTCTCGTTAACGTCTCACCTGCCTTTTGGCCATCAATTCCGTACAAAAAAAAAAATTACATTCATTACTCCAAATAACCTTCCATGCATAAATTCATACAGCCCTCCTGACACAAATTCAATGTAATACAAAGGAAATTTTACTCCACTACCCCCAAAAACACACACATATCATTCCCATGGATTGATCATATTTTTTGGCGATCGATAATAAAACGCAGACGGGCCACAGACCTGAAGCGGATGTTCGTGTCCCGATAATGAGCATGTTTTACAACTTTCAAACTTAATCTGCTCAATCAAAAGAAGTGTGGCTTTGCTTATCAGCTGCTTAACTATGGGAGATTATTTTAATTGAAAAAGTCTCCATTTTTGATTGAGGTCACAAGAGTCAGTCCATTAGGATAATTAATTTATTATTCTTTGAACATGTTAGATGTGCCCGGAAACATTGCCTGTTTATGAGTGCTCGTGAGCATAATGAGAAGCTCGTTTTGTCACGTGTGTGCAGCTGTGATGACGTAAGAGTCTGAGATCTTCGGCGAGGGTCTCGATCTTCACTAGGACTCGCGCTGGTAGCACGTAATCTTCTCGCACTGGCTGTCTGGCAGCAAACTGTCGTACTTCTCTCAATTGCTGACCTTAAGGTGTTTGTGTCATACTGGTCTCTCACAATGGCACATTGTCGGCGACCTCTCGTACTTCGCTGACACACTGACCTTTGGCTAGTTGTCTCCTGCTGGTTTCCCACACGGACTCGTTCGTAGTTTTTTTTTAAATTTTTTTTTTCAGTTGCTGTTCCTCGGTGTTGCGTTTCCATTTCAGTTTCATACAAGGGTTACACGCACGCACAGTTCAAGTTTCAGGTTTCAAGTTTATTGTCACAGGCGCGAGTACCGTGTACAAGTACCATGAAATTCTTCTTGAATGCTTCTCCGCAGACTATGAGCAAAAACAACAGAAATACTGCACAAAACAAAACAATAACAGTGACAATGACAATGAGTAATGCTAATGACATTAACAATAAATAACGGTAACAATAATAACAATAAATAACAGTAGACAGCCAGAGAACTCAGAACATGAGAATGTTTAAAGTGACAGTGTAATTTACCAATGTGCTTGGGTGGAGCAGTCCAACTCTACTAGTTACAAAAGGTGGCGCACTGGTGAGTGTTCTATTCTCTTACAGCAGTGGTAAAAGCTGTTCCTGTACCTAGCACCGCAGGTTCGAATAGACCTGAGCCGTTTCGCAGATGGCAGGGAAGAGAAAAGTGCCCGTGCGGGGTGACTGTGATCTTTCATGATGCGCATCGTCTTTCTGAGGCCGCGTGTGGTGTAGGTGTCCTCGACTGCTGGTAGCTGTGTGCCCATGATTTCCTGAGCTGTTTTGACCACCCTCTGCAGGGCTTTCTTGTCCTGTGTGGAGCAGCCGCCACCCCAGGATGTAATACACCCCGTGAGGACGGACTCCACGGCACACCTGTAGAAAGCGGTGAGGACATACAGACATGCGCTATAAAAAGATTTAAGATGCGTGCGATAACGTAACGCTCTTTATTCCAGGAGACGAGTATCGTTTTGTCCTGCCTTTGGCCTTCGTGAGCGCAGAAAGCACTGTCCCCGCCCGCTATTGTCCTTTACAGCCTTAGTGAGATTCATCACTTAGAGGGCCAAATTGGCCTTGCCCTGCTCCTGCATTCTCATTTATCTCAACAAAGTTCTGTCCGGTTGAAGCCGGGGCTTTGTGCTGGACGGTTCGGTGTTTTCGGTGTTACTCTCCGAGACCTCGACATTTGCAGGCTTTTCTTTGTGACACATTTTTCTGCAGTCACGAGGGTTTCTCATGGGCTTTGCTAGGATAGTGTGCTTTCCTCTGATCCTTGTCTTACATTCTGGTCTTTCACAGTCTTCTCACAAACTGGCATCATAAACTGGTCTCAGATGCTCTACATATCTCTAATCCTTGCCTCAAACGCTGAACTCTTTTACTAATATCCTATTTTGGATTGTTTTGCTTGTCAGTAGCGCTGACCATATTTGAATTAATTTGCATTAACTATGTAGTATGGAAATTAAGGTTTACACTAAAGCAATATTGCAAAATGGAATTTGAAATATGGCAGCCTTGGCTCTGCCTAGTACATAAAAAACACCTGTTTATCTGTGAGAATATTTGTGTTTTGCCAACAGTTCAAGGGCAATATTACTTGGTGAAATGCTTCACGTATTTTAAGAATGAATTAAATGCGATATAAAAATATCCATTTTTTTAAGTTAAAATCAGCACATATTACAGCTGGACAGTTAAAGTATTACAGCTAACAAACAAGCATAAAAGAAGGTTAATAAACCTCCCAAATGTATCCATACAGCAACATACATTAAGTAAGATGACGCTAAGGCCCTGGGAGCCACGAACAAGTAGCAGGAAGCAAGTGATATCAGGTGGAGTATTTTTTTGGGCTCATGCCAATTTTTTATATGGTACTGACACTCGCTAATACACACATTTCGTAAGTCATGGTCACACGCCGGTGCCTGTTGAGAGTCGTCGTCTCAGAGTTTTGAAGACGTCTGGAAGGAAAGGGACTGTTTGAAAGAAACTCATCGATAGACAGAACATACAAAGATGGCATTGAGAATGGAGGGTGTATAACTGATTGTTCTTGCAGTTTTACTTCCCTTTGCGGTGGTAAAAGTATGTGTAAGATACCCAATAACGTGCCATGATGGTGCATCGTTGCTTATTTTGATGTTCAGTCAGCTAGCAGTTGGATGTTAGCTGCATAATGGCATTAAAACAATTCTCAAAAATTCTGATTAATCTTGGTTTGTCAGAGAACATTTTCACGGTTGGAGAGCTCCTTGTGCAGTCAGCACGTAGCACCAAAACGGAGCGTTTTATAATACACATTAGCATATTCTGTTACTTAACAAGGAGCTAATAATATTACCAAACAGACATTCATAAGCCAACTGGGTGCCGAGTCCCCGTGCTGACCGAACAGCTCAGAGGATCCAGCTCATAGGAGACGCGAGCGCAGCGGCTGTCCCGTGCTGTCAGAGCTTCCGTTCTTGCCCATGGCAAGAAACGTCCGAGGGCGGGACGAACGATCAGACTTTTACAGACGAAGGCCGAGACTGGACAAAGGAAAGTGCAAGAACGAGATTTAAGAGACGCCTCCAAATGTCGGCAACAAGCGGGCACGGGGCTGGACGTGAAGAGGAGGGTCGTTCTTCCCCTCTGCTTCACAGAGATTTTTCCTCCCACCGGACAGCCGCTACCCTCAGGTTCTTTTTTCTACCGGAGCCTCAGGCTATAGATCGTATCGATGGCAGGTGATAATATTGAAGAGCTCAGTGCGTACAGCTGCGAATGTGCTTTATCCTGCTTTGAGTTTTCAGTGGGTATGCAGGGGGTTCCTCACCTCTCTGCTACCACAGAGTCTTTTCTTTCTGTTCTCTATTTCTGGAGATACATTTGTTTGGATGGACTCCCTCCAGCTCATCAGGCCTCAAAGCAGTGGTCCTGAGCCATTTTGCAGCCCCGCTCGGGCTGCGCGGGGGCGATGTACACAGCTCATGTAATACCAGCAGAGCTTGGAGGGTGGATTAAGCCTCTTTAAGGCTGGTTGAGGTCGGAGGAGATTGCCCCTCACAGAAGATGCTCCAATGTGGAGTCTTGATGAATGGATCCTGCTACTTTTAGGTGAACTTTTGCTAAATAAAATATGTGTCACCTTTAGCCCTCGAGGATGGTGATAATGTCTTCTGCTGAAAAGAATGGTAACGGGCAGTGAGGGTCACTCTGTCACTACTTGTAGGCTGGGAGCACATGTTCTCCCATAACACATCAGAGGTTGATTTTGTTAGCGTTCTGGTGGGTCGCAGGAGACGTTTACATGCATTCCTTTAGCGAACGCTTTTCTCCAAAGGGACATACAGATCTGAGAAAAGAAAAGTGCGTTTCATTAGCAGTCGGAGCGATACAGATGCAGACACGTGATTTTCGGTTGTTCTAACACTACGGCTTAACCAGCATACATTACACTAATAGCTGCGTATAGAATCACAGAGAGTATATATTAAACAGATAATGTAGTCCAAGTTTATGGAGCAGATACCGGGTTCAGGAGGGAAATGGGTCTGAACGATATGGGTTTCGAGACCCTTGCAAAGACACTTTCCATCAGGGCATCTCAGACACAATACTTGATAAATCTTTCCCTCATTTTACTTTGTCAGTGTGTTTAATGAGTGACATGTTAGGAACAGAGTTCAGGACAATTTGGTGGGATGCTCTCTGGCCTGAAAAATGCAACATTTCCCACAGTTTCCTGGTGTAGTGTAATGGCTGGGGGGGATTCAATTACGCACCTGAATAACTTATAGCTAAAACTCAGCCACCTTCTCTCTCTTAGTTTCATTTACATTACATTGTTTAGTCACTTAGCGAAACACTTCTTTCCACAGTGCACAGTTTTCCTTGTTTATTCGCTTAGGTATTTGCTGGTACAAATCAGATTAGGAACCTTATGGAATAAGCTGGGCATCTGCTGGGACTTAAAACTGCAAATGTTTGGTCAAGAATCCAAACATGATTGTGACATATTGTTGTGGTGTGACTGGGAAATGTTAACATGTGAAAACTGAAATGTGACACCACAGTGTATTGTTGACACAAGCGTGCTTTAGGTGAGGTGTATGTCTCATTGCAGCTGACCTTGGCTCCTGTTGCCACCCATCAAAAGCCTCTTTACCAATATATGTTGACACCAGCAATTTTAGCCCACTTTGGTGTGGCCTTTCTTTATTTTAAACATAGGGAAAGGGTGTTCTTGGGAAGCTGTACTCTCTGCCAGTGGCTGAAAGAACCCCCGTGTCCTCAGTGCACTGGCTGCAGAGTTCTAACTGGGGTGTGGGGTACCCAGTTGCATCAGGTGACAGATCCTGAAAGACATAGGAGAGGAAGGCGATTGGTTGGAAAACAACTGTTTCAGCAGGATGTTGGTGGTGCAGTCTTGGAAATGACTCCTAATGAAGGTGATGAGATGTGGGTCCAAAGAGTAATGGTGCTAATTAACTGATGGGCAAAGCTCTAGTGTGGTGTAGGCATGACAGCAAATTCAAGAAGATAGAACTGGTAACTAGGCTCAGAGTTTAGATGAAAGACTCTTCTGTTGGGCCGCCAGCCTGGCTGAGCTCTTGTTGTGTATCTGCTGTGGTAGGAGGACTGTTTTGGTCAGAAGTAACGCAGTTGGTTATTGGAAGGCAGACATTTCCTAGCCGAGGTTATTTTATGGTACAGGACAGAGCACTGTCCTTCACTGTACACCTGTAGAAAAGAGTAAAGGACTTCTTAAGGGACTCTACTAAGGTAAAACAGATGCTCTCTGTGGTTTTAGAAGTGTCATGATCCAGTTCAGTTGGCACCCGCAATTCTTACCGTGATTGTAATGTGTAAAGAAATGCATAATTCTAAGTGACAGGTTCCATTTTAATCTTGTCTTTATTAGGATAGAAAATTTGATCTCTATGTAGTTTTTAGCAGTGCCATGCAAATACAGCAAATCATGAGAGTAGAAGAAAGGATTTTGAGTGCCTATTTTTAGTTTAAATCAGTGCACTCTGACAAGTGTCAGGCTTGGACCCTGCCCACCAACCAACGTCTTAATAGGAATTGTGACTGGATAATTGCTGTTCCAGGTTTTACTGGGTCGTTCTAAACTCTGCCGTTTTTCACATCATCTCCGTTCCCTATTCTGTGGTCCTCTGCGCTCTCCTGTACCCTTTTCGTAGTGCAGTGCAGAACTGTTTTTAAGGGTCTAAGTTTGAGTCCATCACTGTTTCTATACCTTCATCACATTTGTTATAACTTGTGCAGAGAGGGTAGATCAGTGACCCAGTCCCTTAAGCAAGGAAGGAGGGCCAGAGGGAATCCCAAGGGAAAACATTTATCCAAATGACCGCAAACTAATTTTTTTCGCCAACACACTGCAAGTTGTTCTCAACAGCTTTGTGAATTCATGGGACTTTTATTGCATTATTTTTTATTTTCTAGTTTTAACAAACAATTTTATGCGGTGAGTGAAGGGGTGTGGTGGCACGGTGGGTTTGGCTAGGACCTGCTCTCTGGTGGGTCTGGGGTTTGAGTCCTGCTTGGGGTGCCCTGTGATGGATTGGTGCCCTGTACTCGGTGTGTCCCCTCCCCTCCAGCCTTATGCCCTGTGTTGCCGGGTTAGGCTCCAGTTTGCCGTCACCCCACTCGACAAGCGGTTTCAGACAGTGTGTTTTTGTGTTTTATTCAGAGAACCTCACATAGGGGACAGACACTACTCAATGAAAAATGGACCTGGAACCCGGAGCCTTCTGTTAAGAAATCCAGTTCTTTTATTAATCTGCCACATGCTGTTCATTTTGGGTTCTTGAGACCAGGTTTCGCAGCCCAATTATAAAGACTTGTTAAATGTTGCTCTATAAAGGCATCTCTTTAGTAGGTGCATTATGGTGATAAGATGAAAATTAAATTCAAGCAGGGAGAGAGTCTACAATCTACAGTTTCATCTACAATGGTAGAGAATCTTTTCTTATAGTGAACTTGTTTTCACTGCTTGAAACAATGACACTTAGCTTGCCCTCCTGGGCTGAGGTCCTCAAAATGGTAACAGCTTTTTATTTCTGTATTAGTATATTTTTATATCCCTCTATTTAGGCCAGGGGGCACAGTGGTGCAGTGGGTTGTACTGGGTCCTGCTTTTTGGTGGGTCTGGGGTTCGAGTCCCGCTTGGGGTGCCTTGCAACAGACCGGTGTCCTATCCTGGGTGTGTCCCTTCCCCCTCCAGCCTTACGCCCTGTGTTGCCGGGTTAGGCTCCGGCTCCCCGCGACCTCGAAGGGGACAAGCGGTTTAGACTGTATGTGTGTATTTCGGCCCTTCACTTATGATGGAAAAGAAATGGACAAGTGCGCCACCTCCCATGTGGTTTTTCTATCTCTGATTGTCATGGCTCCTCCTCTTTTAATAGGCTAGCTCATTGACACCTATGGCTTCTTTTGAGTCAGATTTCTTTTTTCCAATCTACGTGTCGTGCCGAAACAACGGAAGCCGGAGCGAAGGTGAGTGGGACCCAATTGCAGGTTCTGCGTTCAGGGTTTCGGGGACAGACAAGAAACGTAGTCGATGAAACGAAGCAAGGTCAGAAGCCGGGGGGGCAAGACGTAGAACGGACGGGTTCGCTGTAGAGACTGCAGACACGGTTGCTCGTGAGAGGTTCTGCAGTCAGGCGTGGACTCCCAGTGCTTTAACCCCTGCCGCCTTGATGAGAGGCAGGTGCTGGCTGGGTGCATGTGACACCATGGAGATATTGATCCCCCTTCCAATTTACCAGTGCCATGGCTTTAAAGAAATCTTTTCTCCATCCATGTATGTGGAAGTGCCCTGATTTTTTAAATGTTACCTATTGTATTACCTTTTCCAATGGAGAGGAGGTTTCGGCTATCTTTTTGTTCCCATTAACTTTTTGTGTACATGTAGATGGTTTGGATCCACCAGATTTGAAGTGTGAATGAATTATAAGTGAAATTGGAAGCTGCAGGGTTACCTTTTAGTTTTCAGCCTGGCTTTGTTCAGAGGATCAGAATTACTATAAACAACTGACCTTCAGGAAGAAGGTCGCAAGCTATTCTGAAATATCAGGTCTAAATTTCATTGAAGAGTGTTGAACAAAATGTTTTGTTTTCTATTCATTTATTCACCCTTGGAAAATATAATCAAGTCTGAAATGCATGCACACTAAATGGATGTCTGTTTCTAGATGGAGGAACCCCACAACCGATTTAAACAAACTGGGAGGTGAATCAGTGTCCCAGGGACATTTGGATTGTTCAAGTGCATCCATCAAGTTCAAGGGCATTTCCTCTCCTCCAGCTTTAGCCTCAATGAACTCAGCACGTCGCATACAGAATATGTGGTGAAATTTGGCCGTGATCCAGCCCCTGTGACCAGACCTCTTTGTAAATCAACAGATGTGAGACTGATGTACTGATGTAGGGGCACAGCACCAAGTGGAACGTGCATGGGTGTGAAACCACTGAGGGCTTTGGGACACGGAGGACCGAGCGCCCCTGTTACCTGTGACTTCTCTCAGTGCAAGATCTGATTCGACCGCACAGTGAGGAGGAGAGCCATCCATTTCCATGCTCACCCACCGCGGCTGCAGAGGAAAATCAAGGTGATTGATGTTGATCAATCTGTGTGTGTCAGATTTAGTTCACCGGGGTTATAGATTAGCATACTTCGATTGATTTTAAACCCATGAATCAGCGCACCCGTTTGTCCCTCATCCCGTTTTTTTCCTCTCGTGACATTTATGTATGATGTCCACTCTTTCTTTCCAGAAACAGTGGAGCTGTCAGTCAATCAGTGTCAGATGGCTTCAGAGTCGCCATTGTTCAGATGCATCGTGGTCAGATATTTGTTTTTTATTTTGTGCTTCAGATGATCGTTCGTAGGCCGAGCATTCATCATTACCCAGAGCCAATAAGAAGGGCGCTCTTATTAAAATAACTTGCATAAGAATCAAGATTTTTCTCTCAGCAGATGTGAATCACGGGCAAGAGGACATTCTAGAGAACAGGAAGCAACTCCCCTGATGTGCGTTCAATAGATTGTTGTGGAAAGTCAGGATATTACCACTCTGGCAGATGTAACATGCTACAAGATGCTGCCTCAGCTTTTAGTAATGAATGGTAATTACAGGTTCAAGTACCAGGAAGTACAGCGCTTGAATGGGGTGCTTTTCCCAAATATCCGGCTATATTATTGTAAGATTCTAAGCTTTACAAACAGCTCTGGGTAGGAACGATGGTTTAGTAACTAAACAAATAAATAAACCAATGCAGCTTTGCGTGAACCGAACTCTCCGAGAAGCTGTTATCACCTCGGGTGGCCTTTCCTTCAAAGCACACAATCAATAGTCGCAAAAACAACTCTACAGTTTTGTTTTTTGGCTGATGTTACTATTCTTATTATTATTGTTATTAGTACTAGTAGTCATAGTCATAGTAGCAGTAAACAAGAGCAATAATAGCAATAATAATACTTTGCATGAATTTCTTTTTTATGCACATTTGACAGACTTGATAAATAGCAGAAAGCACCGTTAAAGCTGGTTTGTTGCAAGAATATGAAGAATGACTGTTTGCGCATGTGTACGTGTAACGTGTTTGTTAGTCTGTCCATATGTATGTAGAATAATCATTATAGTATGTCATACCTAAGGCATTTCCTTTTTAATTGTGCATTCATGCTTTTAATAGTTAATATTAAAATGCTAATACTTTCATACTGCCGTGCTCCTATTGGGTTTGAAATGCAGATGATCTTGGGATGTTCTGGGATATTAATAAATTTATAGGTCCACTCCTTTCATCTTCATCAAACGGAACAAACATTAAGACAAAGAACAGCAAATGCTTTGCCTGCATTAAGTTTCATTAGGGTGCTGAGTGCTGACTTATTGCATTGTTATTTAATGTCTGAGTCAGTACATCAGAGATAAGTAAAAGTGTGTTTTTTGTGCCAGTGTGACTCCTGTAATGATGGTAATAAAAATAAAAAATGACATAGTCACAGTAATGGCAGTGTTTATAAATGGAGTATTTTATATAGTTTTCATATATACTTCTCATATAAATCAGTCACCCCTTACTTTTGAAATGGGCCAGCAGATGGGTTATGCCACACCCTCCCCCCCCCAGTGGGATCTGTCGCACTGCCCTTTTACTTGTGTTTATGAAAGGCTGCGATTGAAAAATGTTGACTGGGTGCAGGATAAAGGTTATTCTCATTGGGATTCTGTACACTGTGGATTTGACAACATGACATTAAGATCAGTACATGAGCACTTATAATTTATTTTCTTAATTTTCGAGCATTCGGTTTTAGGATTAGTGCTGGCAATGGAACATTTTCCAGTGGACTGCTGTCTTACAACACACACAGGCCTGCAGCCATTTCTATCCGCAGAAATGTAGTACATGCATCCAAAGAGAGTGTGTTGAGCCGTGAACACTACTGTGTTCCACTGCATACAACTCCAGACAACATTCGCTATATGTATCACTATAACATCATTATGAAAATGCACATAAGTATCTTCAGCACAGAAGTGAGTGTTATGCAGACATGTTTAACCTCTACAAAAATGTATGAAAATTAATTAGCAATTTCGTGACCGCATGAGGCGGAGACCGTACAAATAAATCTAAACATTGAAATATGTGCATTTATACCAAGAATCTATGTATGTGAGTTTGCTTATCTCCAAAGCAAATTAATAGTAAGCTATTGATAACTGTTTACCCATTTATACAGCTGGTTAATTTTTACTGGTGCAATCTTGGGTAAGTACTATGCTCAAGAGTACTGCTGGAGTAGGTGAGATTTGAACCAGCAGCCTTTAGACTCAAAAGCAGCAGTGGGCACCAGTACACTACCAGCTGCCTGGAAGAGAGCTGCAGCTGAAGACACAATTTCAGGCTTTATATGTGGATTGTCAGATGTACCCTGATTGATTATTTATTCCATTCTGCAGTGCACACGCTTTATTTAATAAATGTATGTATTTCACAAAAGGGGGGTACGGTGGCGCAGTCGGTTTGACCGGATCCTGCTCTCTGGTGGGTCTGGGGCTCGAGTCCCGTTTAGGCTACCTTGCGATGGAGTGGCGTCCCATCCTAGGTGTGTCCCCTCCCCCTTCAGCCTTACGCCCTGTGTTGCCGGGTTAGGCTCCGGCTCACTGCGACCCTGCTCAGGGCAAGCGGTTTCAGTCGATGTGTTTGTGTGTGTGTGTGTGTGTGTTTGTGATTTCACAAAAGCGATGGGGCCACCAACGAAGCTGAGGTGTAGGCAACATTTGTTTTAACGTGTTGCTTAAACCAAAGGCAGGTCAAGTCATTTTAGAAGTGCAGACCTCATGTATCCTGCTTGCCTGGCCCTCCTTCCTCCTTCCAGAGCAGCCCCTGATGTCTCAGTCCTTTTTGCACATCTGTCCACATGCCACATTCTCCAAGAGGGATAACAGAGGTGACACAGGCTAGCCATGGTGTTGCCACATTCAGACTGCTGTAACTTGAGTGTAATCTCCTGCTTTTACACTCCAGGATAATTAAAACATTAATCATGGGCACTGACATGTCAGAACCTCCTAAAGCACATCGTCGGGATTGGTAAGAGCCCAGGGAACTTCACAAGCGCCTGGATTTTCCGTGGCAGTGGCCATTAGCAGGACATGGCGCCGTTTGTTTGCTTCGTGTTTGCTTTGATCCAGAGTGACTTACCTGCCTCACCACCATGCCTAGGTATTTAGGGAGACGTTAAAAAAGGAACCTGCAAGCTCTTTTTTTCCACGTCGGTTTCCTGAGCAACTACACCACGTGCAGCCCGCCATGTTTAGTTTGGATACCAAGTGAGGGACCAAATGATCGACACAGCTTTTGTAGGTACAGGCTGCAGAGGAGGTTGTGCATGTTACCGCGGTTACTGTGGCATTCCGGTGGCCTCCCTGAGTATTGCTGAGTGGAGGGTGGCATTGCGTGACAGTGATAACCTCCTGGATGGCGTGACTGAGGGCAGTGGGCAGCTGCGCCGTCCGTTCCCTCTTTTCTGTGAAGTGGCTGTAGTGGTGGACCATTTTGGAGTGTTTTTCATTTATTTGTCCGTACAAAAAAGTTGAGATGACAACTTCCAGCTACCCGATTGATGAGGAAAAATTGTCTCTCCATATTTATGTTAGAGGAAAGGGATGAGTTGGGCCGATACAGAAGGAATTTCCAGTTTCAGCCCCCAAAGAGGCACTCAAATAAGTTGCCTGAAATTTTGCTGTAAAAGAGCCAAGTCCATAAAAGGTTTAAATAATGTAAAATGAAGATTATATGAAGAAATACTCATTTTATTGACCCTTTGGTATTAATGAGATAAGCCGTTTATCAAATGCAAGTAAAAAATAAAACTTTCAGTAAAAAGTAAATGAATAATTACATTATTGAAGCACTTAAATGCTTAAATGAATGTTGTGAATAATTATGGGGGAATTTTTGGCTTCGGCAACCAGAGATCCTGATCGTCTAGAGGTGCTGAGAAGAAGAGTAACTCAGCGGAATTTGAAAGGCGTTGTTTTATTTATGATGAAGGGTGTAAGGGTGCTTCGGTGACTCGCGCCCGGTTATTCCTGTAGGCCAAGTGAAGACAAACCGTGTCACAGTCGGTGTTCACCCAGAATAACGCTATGGAAGCCACGTCATGTTGTGGAGTCCAGCTAAGGGACCGGCTATTAAATGTTGTGAACCTACTGTAACGGCGGTGTACGTGATGAGTCCTGAATATGTCGTGTGTCCTGCTCTTCATACCTGTACCTGTAGGAGAACAGTGACATAGAAACTGCCTCTGAACCAGATTGGAGTTTTTCTTCATGGTGGTGTGAGTAGCCTCCAGGTACGTTTGTCCCCTCCCCGAGCAATTCTGGGTCACAGGTTCTGGGATCAGGTGGCACCTGCTTCTTTAATCTGGGTCTTCCCAGAACCGTGCGTGTCCAGGGAAGCCATTTGTGCGTGAAAGAGGCAGATGGCAATAGGTGGTTTCGTTCCCAACGCCGGCCGTGCAGGCGGATCTAATCTATTCTGCGACCCACACACAACGATTAAGATCTTCTCTAATCTGTGTATGTGTACGTGTGTGTGTGTGTGTGTGTGTGTGTGTGTGAGAGAAAATATGTGTGATAGCATCCGCCACCCTGTCCATTTAAAAATAGTTCCATATGTAATGTTTCTTACTTGCTGGTCCATTTTTCCCTCAGTCCTTTGGACGGATCAATAAAATGCTGCCGCTTAGGGTGTAAAACAAAAATGGATGCCATGTAAAATATGAGAAATTTAATGCCAAAATGAATTTGTCATCTGTCAAACTTTGTGTAGTTGTAAGAGGTATGGAGTATTGCATTTTCCAGG
Source organism: Scleropages formosus (assembly GCF_900964775.1). Classification (NCBI taxonomy): domain Eukaryota; kingdom Metazoa; phylum Chordata; class Actinopteri; order Osteoglossiformes; family Osteoglossidae; genus Scleropages; species Scleropages formosus. The sequence goes on from NC_041822.1 coordinate 17,899,302, forward strand.
GAGTATTCATATGTGAGGATGGACTTTGATATCTCCTGCTCCACACCAGAAACTCCCTGTCGTCCGATTAATAGAATCCCCCCCCCCCCCCCACCCCGTTACCACAGTACTGGTGGATGCTTGTGGATGAGGGTGCATGTGTGTGCTGTAAATTACATTCATTAAGTGTTTTATCGCCGTTAGGCACGTGCAGTTAACCTGCCTGCAACTGACCTCAGCTCAGGATTCATTAAACTTAATTAGCTAAAGACAGCTAAAGACAGATTCTTCTACTGCCATATGTAAATGCTTTGATTGGTGTGGTAATAAACTCCGTTTTCCTTGATGGGAGTGAAAAGAACCTGTCTATGGGTTGCTGAAGGTCAGCTCACTTTACAGCGTGTTCCCGGCGTCTCGCCTGCTGCACAAGTCTTTTTTTTTTCTATTGCAAATAACGTAGTGCGGCGTCTGCTTCAATGTCATACTCCACTGAGAGGTGTGTGACTTTCTTTCTATTTATTTCTATTGGGAGTTCAGTTTTCACACCAGAATTGATAAGCAAGAACACACTCTCGAGGGGGACCTTATAATGTCGTACCTAAGCTCTCCGGCTTCGACGCCTCCGGGGCTGCTCGGGTGCGTCGCTGCGTTCGTGGAGCTGCACCGGATAGCAAATGGGAGGAAGTGATGCAGATGGAACGGGAAGCAGAACTCTGGAGGAAACATACCCTAACCCGGGGAGAACACGGCAAACTCCACAGAGACCGATCTCACAAATGATCGCAGGCCTCGAGACCTGGCGTGCGCCACCGTGCCTTCGGACGACGTCTGCCTTAGGTTTGGCCCGGATGCAGATTTTCATCCCGAACTAAACGCAGAATGAGTATAGAAAGAGCCACACACATGCATAATGCAGAGCACACACATGTGGAGATGCTAAAAAGTAACACACACGCAAACTCAGATGCAGGGCAGTGAAAGAGCAGTGTTAAGTGAATATCTTGTTGCCGTTATCTTGTTGCAGGCCTCAGCTCACAGGGGTATAAAAGATTCATGATGAGGTCAGACAAGGGCTTCAGGCTATGTTTGGTCTATACGTCCAAAGCCCTGCGTTAGCCCAGAGTAAACTGTCTCGCTCAGTAAAGCTCACACGCTTGCTTATGAAGTTGTGACGCTCCAATGTGACCTTTAAGCACCTTGCCAGACATGGCTGTGATGATGCAGCAACAATTATAATTCGTACACAGATTGATCATCATAGAGGGGCAGCCAGTCAGCGCTCGGGAGACCCCAGCGCAAGTCTCCTTGAAACGGATAAATAAATGGGAGGCCCCGGTTAGGCGACAGCTGCGATGTAGCTGTTCCTCTCATTAGCGGGGCTGCGCGATCCGCTCTGCGAGCCCGGCAGCCCCCTGCTGTTGGTCAGCTCAATTAGAGCCTATAAACAAAGCTTGCGCTCGCTCCCGCGCACACCGCGGCTCAATCTGCCGCCCTGCGCACGGCGAGTGCCCGTTTCAGGTGTCCGAACGTGGCCCGTATGTCTGCCCGCGCAACGGAACGCGGCGCTACACGTCCGCTGGCGCGACGGGACACAGCTCGCCGCATTCATCTGCGCAGCAGAGCGCAGCTCCGCATGTCGGCGTGCGCAGCAGAACGACCGGTGCGCCTGAACGCAGCTCGGAGCGGTCATCCGAGCCGTGAGCGTACGTAACGCTGCTTTGCATAGAATAAGAAGCAAGACAGGGAAGCCCGCCCGCATTAAGGCTGTCGTGGCTGCGCAGCAGCGCTCACCGTGAGGTCCGTGCGCGCGAGGTGATTCTACTTTGTCCCCTCGTGTGCGTTAAATGCGTGGGCTGGGCCTCCGACAGCATGGCGCCCTGAAAGCATACACGGCTCCCTCAAGAAAACCGCCTGGCGAACATTCGGCGAGAACCTGTAATTTTGCTTTGCTGTGACTCACTCCCCCTCCCCTCCCACACACACACACACACACACACACACACACACACGCTGTTGCTCTCTCCTGTCTCTCGCTCCAAAATGTCTCACACACGCCCGGTGTGCCCATCAACCCTCCCACGACGCTGTGCGTTCGCTCTGTCTCGCACACCGTTGTGTTCTTTATCTCTAAACGAAACCCTTCCTTTTGCTCAGACGCCACATTCGGAGAAAACGAACCGCCGTCGAGGACAAGCCGGAGCCTCGAAGTGACGCCCGCGATCCTCCCTTCATCTCGTGTCTAATCGAGGCGTTCCGTTGCGCCCGCTTTCCTCTTAACCCGATCTGCGGAAACACGGAAGACTTGTTGGCGTGAAACGGAACTCTGCCCGTCGCACGCGCGCCGCTTTCCTTTGTGGATTACGCACCGAGGCGCCACGAGACTGAGCACACGTGTAGATCTTCAACGTAAGAATCGGAAACCTTTAGTATTTGCGCTTTGAGCTTCGAGCTCCTTCCTCCGGGTGGCGGTCAGCGAGCAGCGAGGCGACAAAACTCATTAAACCAATGGACCGACAAACTGCTGAGACCTCGCGTGCCGCTGGGTTACAGGGTTGCTGGAGACGAGGCACCGCCCTCAGGAGCGCTGTGCCTGGGCGCCTTCGCCCGTCACGCGGAGCTTCAGGCAAAGGCCCCGAGGAGCACCTCTGCTTTTGAGGAGTGGAGACACATCTCGACCCGCAGGGGGTGTCGCGGCCCCGCTGCGCCTGGTGGCTTGCGCCTGGTGGCTTGCGCCTGGCGTCTCCTGGCGCTCGCTGAGCCTCAGTAAGCAGCGCTCAGTTCACACGTAAGCAGAGGAAGGCTGCACTCTAGGAGTCTCCAGGTCCTGTGGCCCACAACTTCACACTCTCCCCAGGCTAGACGCAGGGTACGGAAAGAGCGCAGTAGCAGATATGGTGAAGTTAGAAGGGTGCCGGAGCGGAGCTGGAATGTGACTTTTATTTTCGGCATACAAGAAGGTACCTGCTGTTACTCACTACTCAACTGAATTGGTGAGAGTGATGGAAAAACACAACTGAAAATTTCGAGAAGCACAGAGATAATGATTGGTTGTGCAGCACGCTGCATACTGAGGTTATGCTGCCCCAGAGATAAAAGTAAACTGTTTTACTCCACTCTTTTGAAATGATAGTCCTTTTCATTGTCTGTGCGGTAGCTGCAGGCTGTCATCTGTGTTCATTTGCGTTTCCATGGCTACCGACGCGGCGGCGTCCAGGTGCGCCACTGACCCCCCGGTTCCATGGACCTCGTCCATTCCTTTAAGCTCTGTTTACCGGGTCAGAGCGATGGCTGTTGATGGGTTTTATTGACATTAATGACTTTTGGTTGCCACGTGTGTGAAAATGAGGGCAAGAATTAATGGCGATCGGCGGTGCGCGACACCGGCTCACCTCGTAACGAGGCCGGTGCCCCCAAACAGCAAACCATAAACCCTGCTCAGTGAACCGCAGCATTATTCACATTAAGAGGCTATTGTGCAGTGGCCAGGCGCAGCTCTCAAACTGGCCGTTTTTAATCGTTGAGAAATTAATTTCTGTGAAACTGTCTGGCGGTAGGATGAGGCGCAGTGACTCACAGGGCTGTCTGGGTGCAGAACTTGGGTCTCGCACGCTTATTAATGACCGCCCTCGGTCGTCACGGGGAGACAGCTACTAACTATTTTAATGGACCGAAACGACCGCGTTCGTCGGCGTTATTGCAGTTATTTATTTGCTTTATCCAAAAGAGACTTGTATAACTAACAGTTCGAGCCGTTTGAATTTTATCCTTTCGTACGAACATAAAGGTTAAGTACCTTTATGAAAAGAGGTGCCTACAGGGTCTTTCCTGGGATCTCAAGTGGAGAGCATTGACTTACGCTCCAAGTCATGTGTGGTCCGTTGCCTGCCGCCTGCTCCTTGCTGCCTGCTCTCTGCTCTTACCTGCTAGGTACTGGAGCCCGCTTCCTGGTGCCAGCTACCGGCTACCTGCTGTACTTTACTTACCTGCTGCACGTGCGCTCTTATGCAGTGTGGCAGAAAAGTCTATGACTTCTGCAGCTTGCTGCAGATCTTGTAATAAATCCCAAAATAGTTCGCCGAGCAGCTTCCAGTGTTATTAACAATTTATGAAATACACAGGTTCCCAGTAGGGCCTCCACTGCATGAAGTAATGATTCTGACTTTTATGTGTGCAAATGGAATGGAATATTGTTGAATTTTCATTACGTTTCAGAATGACCCGGCTAGGTGGCGGAATATTAACTGAGTGAAAATTTGCAAATGAAAGAAAAAAGCCTATGCGACCAAATCAGATGTAGAAAAAAACAGTCCTTGTAAACTTTACTGTTATGGTGGAGCCGTCGGAGATCTTGTCTGGGGCTTTAATCTCACACTCGGGAGGGCACAGGAGGACCTTCCCTGAAGCCTTTAAGCCTTTTCAAAGTACTGGTACCTGCGTGGAATGATGTTCTCGCCTCACTTCTACTTAAGGGATATCTCACCCTCCTGTGTCGCGGTGTGGCCCCCAGAGAGGATTGTTCAGCCAGCGTGAGCTCTGCGGTCTTCCTGAAGGGCCGACTGCTGGAGTTAAGGGGCCGTGTTTGGTTTCGAGAGCTCTGAGCCGTTATTGCCATTCTCTCACTGAGCGCCGAAGGGATCCTACGAATGGAACTCATGTCTGACAGCAGTGCGTAGAGTCCTCCTCGCTTTGTTCCTCATGAGACACCAAGTTGTCCTATTATTGACTGTTTTTGTGAACATTGCCATGATCTGTCCTTCCCAAAATGCTCTGTTCCTTCTTTGCTTTGTAAGGGTGTCCCATTCAGGTGATTGCTGGCTCGTACCAAAGGATGGCGAGAGCTTGTACTAATCCCAGCACGCTGATCTCGGATCTGCTCACAACCACTTTGGACTTAAGCCATTCTTTGCCAGGCGTGCAGCAGGTCTTCATTCATCCTGGGATATCAGCCTCCTCTTGCTTCTCAGGTACAGAGGAGAGGCAGCACCCCTTTCGAGTGCTTTGTAACCTGATTGCAGCCATCCTACGTACTCAGATTTAGAAGAATGCAGGTCTCGTTTTTCCTGAAAGACCCTTAACTAGAGAGTATTAGCCTGGCACCGAAGAACCAGTGTCACCTGATCCTACATACTGGACATATCTACATACGTTATGATTTTGAGTGCATACTCTCTGTCACCTGTATTACCTGACATGATCTTGGGCATATATTCTTGTTGGCCATGTTACTTCGCATTAGGAACTTGGAGATCCCATGTCACCTGATCTTGAATGTCGAGAGCCCTCTCTGGAAGTAAGTAACTGGGAATTTTAACTACATATGAATATGGTGCACTGTTGCTGGAGGGTATGAGGTGTGTGTAGACACTCCAGGGAGTATCCAGCACAATCAGCTGGAGCAGGAGGAACCTTCTGAGTGACATTTTTATGCTCAATTTCCATAGACAGGAGTATAAGCCTGTCCTATCGCACTTAAAGGTTGCTGGAGAGCATTGTCTTCCTCCTGCTGGAGAGAAGGTATACCGTGATTAATTACGTGAATAAAGGAATCCTGTTTTGACAATTTGAACGAGCGAAGGCATGGAGGAGCTGGAGCTGGAGTCACGGAAGCCCGTCCCCCGCAGTGACTGGGTGCTAAATGCCTTTCGGGACCTGACGCCTTTTCTTCAGAAGGAGAAGACCGCCTTTTAACACGACAGCTGCCTTTTCTCAAGGTTTAGGCCTTTTGTTCAGCGACCGTGAATGCTCCGTCTTACATATTTATTTATTTTTAATTTTTTTATTCCTTTTTGACGAATTGGCTCAGAAATTGATAGCAAGAAAACATATCCCTAAATAGGACCTCACTGAACGACAATGGGCACAATCGTGGGATTCGTGTACAGAAAAAAAAAAAATTACAATCCACGGCATCGCCTGAAAATTGCTGTGCCGGTTCATAAACCCCCAGATCTGTACATTTCTTTAGGTTTTACAGCAGCTACAATTTCTGCAATTTTTTTTTTTATATAACTGTGTTAATCCTTTGCAAATGCCTCTGCATGTTCCTTCACAAAAGTTTGTGTGTCAAACATGCGCTCAGCAGCTGGACGCTTTTCGACGAACTACATTTCTGCCTTTATTCTCCTACCCCTCCTCGTGATTTTTCGCAGCAGGGTTGTCAGCAGTGCATATGGATTTTAACGATATAAGAATACAAAGAGTGTTGCAAAGAAAAGACTTCGCTGCCCATCTTGTTGATTTGGATGTTTAACAACTAAGTGTTGATAATGTGCTCGGCTGAAAATTTCGGTATGGATCTTGGCACGGTTATCGTACGCTTGGCACATTGGCTCCCTTTGCTCTGTGAATATTCTCGCTCCCCTCAGCCCTCTGCGACGGTATTATGGTGTTACAGCTCTGAAAGCACATTTACAGTTCTTTGAAAAATCTGCCCCAGGTTTGAGTGACCTTACATCAGATGACCTGACACCAACTGCTCTGTTGTCTTCAGACAAGCCCAGTGGGGTAGATCTTAACGGCGGTAATAAGTAGCTGGTGCAGACACCCTGCAGACACCCCACCCCCTATCCCCCAAGGATCCTATTCGTTTCCCCAGGGGCAAAGGTCAGCGCATTTGGCAGAAGCATCCCCGGGGATGAAGCCAGCTTTCAGGCACCAAAGAGCCCGATGTGTCAGGGCTGGAAGCTGCTTGTCCGGTGCAGGGAGTAATGACGCTCTCCTCATCTGCACGGCACCGCTCTGCCGTCTGCCGTAATGGTCCTTCCGTTGTGATCTGGATAAAGACGCAGCGGTGAGTCACGCCATGTCGTAAGCTCCCACCGCTCGCTGCCTCCGCATTCTGAAAGGAAGAACAAACGTGAGATTCGCAGAGAGCCGGTCCATTACCGTGGTGGGCTTTCCGCACAAAACAAACCAGCTGCGAAGGCCTAAGGTTGTCGCTATTAAATATAGGGCGTGGAAAGGAGAGCAAACAAAGGATACAATGAAGGAGAGCTAGAAAGAGAAACTGAGGGTGTTAGCAATAGCTGCTGCTTCCCTCCGAAGATCTGGAATGTGGGCTTGTTTCGGATTTTGTCCTTCTGCGGTGAATGATGGCGAGGAGCCCTGCGACAGCAAGCGGAGTTCACATCCCGCGGAGAGCTCCGGGGAAAATCCTTTCTGTCTTTCTGTATTTATAGATCACGCGTCCCAGGGACACCTCGGCCTTCCGAGGCAGACATTGTGCCCGAACAAAACACGGCGTCACCGCGCTGCGTGTCTGCGCCTTCCTAACTGGAGCTCACTGATGTGCAGGTGGTGCAGTTTTCCACAGTGCGAGCGATTCCAGGTGCTTCTGTTGAACCCTGATTGGCTTTGCTGCTTTGCTAGCTGTATAAATTTGTCTGCTACGCAGGTCACATTTTCGTAAGAGAATCGAGTGAGAAGCTGTATAGCTGGGGATGATGGCTTACAGCTGGAATCCACAAAGCTCTTTGTGTCAAAGTGAGTGCCCAGAAAAGGATCTTTCTCTCAGTGGGACGAAGCGCAGTCCGCACGGAGATCGATGGAGTTTAGCAGCAGTGGGGCTGTTTTCCGGCAAAGAACCAGGTGGCCCCTCCTGCGAACGGAAGCCTTCCTGTCTGTTGGCGCCGCCCATGGCCCTAGGTCCCGCCCTTCCGATTAGCTCCGCAGCCTCGCGTGGAGCAAGATAAGTGAAATTAGATTAAGTCACGGGCCTGAGCGGTAGGAAGTTTTTTGCCGCCGCTTGCCAGGGCGATCCTGTTAGGCCCGTCTGTGGCGTACGCCGTGACTAATGCGATCCGCGGCACGGGGGCCGGCGCCGAGGAGGCCCCGTGCACCGTGCTCCCACACCTCAGTGTTGTGGAGACATGCCGAACAATGCAATTAAGCCCAGTCAATAATAGGCTTATCAGCACAGAGCAGAGGGGAGAGCAGGAAGGCACAAACGGCAGGGATCTCTGTCACCTCGATGAAGCGGCCTGCTGAATATAGAGCCACTCCTCCCGGTGCCGGGCGGAGACATTTATCACCCAGCAGCCGCTTCAAAGTCCATCACCGGAATCCTGGAGTCCGCTTCGCGGCAGCCGAGGAGGAGGAATTATCGGAATTAGTCAAAATATTTCCCAAGCGGAGCGTGACGTGTTGGCGGCGTTGTTTGTTTGCCGAGCGTCACTCCGCTTGACAGGGAGGGTAAAGTCAGCTGGTGCCCTGCAATGATGCTCCGTGAGAGTTGTTAATGTGACGAGTCTCCCAGACCCGAAACTGTACTCACAGCGGTACCCGCACGTGCGCTCTCCATTCCGTTCTCTTCCAGTCTCTTCCATTCTACCACTCCAGCTGTACGGCCGCATGGCTGCATTCACACCCGCACGCTCACATTTACATTTTAGCTGCCCCGCCCGCGCTCCTCAGGCCTCCCGCACACCAGCTTACCTGTTGCAAGCGGCTCGGCAGGACCGGCGAGCACCCAGGACTCCCCAGCAGGGTTCTCTTCGCACTCTTTTGTCTGGCATGCGTGTGGAGTGTAGTCGTATGGAGACGGAGTGCGAGTGTTTTGTGCGTGTCTGTAGGCTGAAGTCAACTGGCCATTTAATTAGGAACCCCCCTACTGGTTCCTCTCTCCTTCAGTGTTAATTAACCTTTATCGACTGCCTGCCAGTTTAATGTTCCTGCTTTATCTTCCGACATTTAAACGAGGGATGTAAAGTCAAACCGAGGCGTGGTGTGGCCAAAGCAACATGCAGAGCTCTACACTGGACTCCTCTGCGTCTCAGCACGTAGACCATCAGCGAGTCATCTTCTCCATACTACTGGCTGAAACCCCGTAGTCCCGTAGGAGCATCATCCCGTGAAAACGTTCCCTCAGACACGTACACCTGTCCGTACCCCTTTCCGCGTGGATGTCCGACTACGGAGCCCTTTTCCTCCAGCTCAGGGAGATACCTGGAGAAGCCACAGCCACAGAGCTCACGGATGGCGCACAAGCCCCTTTCTCTCCCGTCTCACCTGCGGGCTGGTGCCTCCGTGGCAAAGCCGGCCGCAGAGCAGAGATGGGATGAAATTTGTGGTGCTAAGATGTCTTTAGGAGAATGTCATGCTGCCTCTCAGTGGCCTTCTCCCATCAGTCCTTGCATCCGCACTCCGATTGGCTTATGGTTCCCGCTCTCCCTGCAGATGAAGCCGATAAGCTACAACATGAAACAGTCAAGTTGGCAGCGGCAAGGTGGCAGTCAAGGGGCCAGCACCGATTCGGAGTCCAGCAGACCGTATGGATGGAAAATCTAGAGAGCAGAACAGAGCAGAACAGAACAGCTAAATTAGGGTAGTCTCTGGTGGATGGACGCAATGCCGGGCAAAGACGGGACTGAAATCTCGCAGTCTGTGAGCAGATGGGAGGAAGAACGCTGCTATCTATGTCTGGGTTTTCAGTTATTTGCCTTTGAAAGCCCATGGATGCACACATGCCACAGTTGCCGTTACGTATAAATATTGAATTTACCCGGAATCATTTTTTCGGCCTGAAGAGGCACTACTGCTTCCTTCCACCTTTAATAACCCCACAATGCAAATGGCAAATTAACAGAAGTGAAGCACCTGAAGAGTTCAGTACTAATTTTTCACGCCGCCAACCATCTCATATTCAAATGCCTCATTCAGTTGTGCTTGGCTGAGATTGGGACTTTGTGTAACTGTGAACATTTGAAGCATTTTTAATTGCAGATGGAAAGATTTAATTGATTGTTTTGGTAATATTTTCAAGGGTGCCAGCCAGAGGTTAAATGATCATAATGCAATCGCTGTTGTCAGCGCTGGATGCCCTAATCTGCTCAGAACAGACCGGCTCACAGGCAGCTTTTGGGAAGGAGCCGACTTGTTGCTCTCTTTAATTATCTAATTGTTAATATGAGGGAATCTGTAAGGCCTCTGATGTCTCCTGGCGCAGCATCAAGCTGCGATCATTCTCTACCATGGTTTACTGAAAATAGGGCAGAAACAGCCGGGGGTCATGATCCAATTTTTTTTTTCGAGTTGATCTTTTAACACTTTTAAAAGTGTGCAGAAAACCCATTTTTCAGACTTGCATAGAATCCATTTATTTTGTGACAGCAGCCATCTAAAATGTCAGAATACGTCATTTACCTGGTTAGCTGTACATCAAGCATAATGATATTTGCCAACATGTCGTTGACAGGTTTTAATCCGTGAATTCAAATACATTTCTGATTAATATTTGAAATATCTTCTGATATTTAAATTTATTTTCACATTAATCAAAACGTGGAATATTTTACAGTTTCAAAAAACCATCAATATTAATGCAGCTAAGAATGAGACCAGAGCTCTGTCAAATTACCAGAAGTATTCAAGCAAATCTTGCATACAGATATGGAATTACAATATCCAAAAACCCAATATTCCTCAACAATTAATTCAGTCAAATTAGGAACAGCTGCTTTCTTTGGACTTTGAATGCTCGTTCATGCAAATGTAACAAAGTGGTTTTTAAAACAGTTCAGAATGTGTGCAAACTATGTATGTAGAATAATTAATGATAACGTTTAGCGGCTACCTTTACTTCGCTTTGTGAGGAGCTGGGGAAAGTTTCAAGTCTCGTTTTCTTCTCATTTTCTGAGCGATTTTTAAGCACTCCGGGGTCCGGGGAGAGCCGTGAAGACACAGGGGATCGCAGACGAGCAATACTCACTTATTTCTGACAGCAACATCTTCTTTCATTGTCTAATTTCCCTCTGTTTGAACTTTTCACCTCATCACTCCCCCCCCCCACTTACTTTATGTTTATTTAAGCTTTCTCTGCAGCTCCCTTGGCAGTTATAAGCGCTCCCCCCGAACCCCTGCTGCCTACAGCTGTAGGTTTTTGCTCCTTCGCGTTGCGGCTCCACAGGTACATTTATGTAACTTGCCGATCTCCGCAAATCCCCTCTCTCGCACGGTGTGCTGTGTACTCTCACGTCTAGTTCGCCGCCTGCCTTGATATGCTGCTTTCTGTTTGTTTTGTTACATTGCCTTTCTCTGTCTGCTTTGCTCACTCCTTCCATCTTCCTCAAGCCCCTGCTCCTGTTCTTCAGCTCTTGCTTCAGTCCCTCTCCTCCTCTTCTCCTCCTAATCCTGCACCCGTGCTCCTTCTGAGCTCCTTGTCGTTCCGCACAGTGGCAGCAGTGCCGCTCTACTGGTCCCTTTTGGCGCCGGGAAGCAGTAATGCTCCGCAACGGCAGACATTAAGCCCCATCACACTTAGTCTCATTGTGAAGGCCATTGGAAGCCCGATTGGGCCGAAATGACCCTCTCCATGGTGCTGAAAGAGACATGACTGGCTGCTCTCACATGGCAAAGTTTGTCTTAAGCAAAAAGCGAGCTTCCATCACAGGCTGTTGTCTTTGTGATATCCTTGTCACATGTGCCTGTTGCTGCTGTTTGGTTAAAGTGAGCAATAAATCAGGCATTGCATTTACATTTACATTTATTCATTTAGCAGACGCTTTTGTCCAACGCGACGTAGATCTTAGCAAAAGTACAACTTATGCATTACATTGAGAGAAGGAGACACAGCTGCAGACGTGAAAGTCTCAAGCAAACCTAGTTCGTCACCTACCACTTGCTGCACCGAGGTTCATCGTTCGAGTAGCTGCATAAGACACAGGATAGACAAATCCCGATACCCTCGCACCAATTTTTTTTTTTTTTTAAATATTATAAGATACACAAACGAGCAAGTACAAAGCCAGAGTAGTGACTGAATAAAGGTTGTATCTGGGGATGCTTACGGAGTTACGATGCATGAACAGTTACGCCGTAAATGAGCTGGAGAGATGTTGGGTGAAGTCAATCTGGAAAAGGTGAGTTTTCAGACCCTTCTTGAATACAGACAGAGTTTCCGCAGTTCCGAGTGACAGGGGAAGGTCGTTCCACCACAACGGACCCAGAACCGAGAACCTCCGAGCTTTGCCTTTCGTGCGCGGGACCACCAAGCGAGCAGAAGTAGACGAGCGAAGGGGCCTGGCTGGGGTGTAGCGGTTGATTAAGTCTTGTAAATAGCTGGGAGCAGTTCTATTGATGCATTTGTACACAATAACCAGGGCATTTATGGAAACTGAAGGGTTTGACACATCAAATGCAAGCTACCTGGCAGAGAGAGTGTGTTTCCACTCATGGGAAGACATTCGGAAAGGACTAAGTGCTCCGATGAAAACATGAATATATAAGTGAAATCAGCCGCTTATCTCAACCTGTATATTGCACTGTTCCCTGGTGATAACCAGTCATTTCCAGCTGATTAAAGGAAATCAATACCCCCTGTGGTCAAACATGATAAATGGCAAAAAGCGAACAAAGCAATAATAGAGATGGTGACTGGAGCTGGGTCCCCTCTACCTTTGGACATGTTTTTGCTCTCTTCGTAAGTCATTTCATTTTGTTCAGCTCCACTGTGTGCTGTGTTCTTCCTCTCGGTGTGTGTTGTCTTTTCTGTGTTGTTCAGCTTTGAGTCGGCACAGTCTTTCAGGAGCTTGCACCCTAGTCACAACCCCTCCATCACCAGGCCTGTCTGCCAGACCCTCTGCTCCCGCTCCTCAGCGTCTGCTAATGAGCTGCACATTTGGTATTCAGACCTGTTTCCCACAGCAACTTGTCCCCCTGCATAACCCAGCAGCGCACCCCGCAGTCTGTTTCATTATTAAGCTGACTTTTCTCCTTTAAACGGCTTTATTATTCATTGCCGTGGCCTCTGCACGAAAGATAAAGGAGATGAAACTGTGCTGATGAAAACATGACAATGACGTCTATAAAATAAAGGCCCGCACTCTCCAGCCGCCTAAAAATGGAAGCCCAGACAAGACAGGACTGTGTGTAATGGTTAAGGAAGTGGATTGTGACTCTAAGGTTGTTAGTTTAAATAATGTTATGGTAGTGTCTGAGTTGCATTAAGTAATGCACTTTGCTTGAACTGTTTGGGTTCCATATTCAGATGTAAAATAGATGGAGTATAAAGTGTTAAGCTGTGTAAGTCATTTTGGATAAAATGGTCCACTAAGCAATTAAATAGTGGATAATATTATGAGTGCAAATCTCTTTCCTTCTCACATGTGATTTGCCACAAGTATACTTGCATGGAACCGTAGCCTAGCTTCTGCGGTTATGGATTGAATTTACCGTGGCAACTGACCAGCAAATTCTAGTGTTACCTCTGTTACTCATGTGTACAATTTTCTGAAGTCAGGACTGAACCCCAGGACCCGGCTTCAGTATTCAGTACCAGTCACTGTAGAGAAAACCTGAAAGCAGCTCATTTTCCGAGAATCCGTTCCCAGAACCAATCTATATACAGGACTGAACTCCAGCACTCAGACACTTAGTGTTATCGCCATGGTTCAATCTCTGGATCGGTCCCCATACCAAAGACCCAGTTACAGGACCCATTGCTGGAGGCCTTCACCAAAGCCAACTCTAAAAATGAAGGAAACACAGACCGGGAAATAAAGCACAAGACCCGGAGCAGTAGTTAGACCTGTTGGACCGTAGGTAAGACCGACATGACTTTGATGGACCTCCTCATAAATTACCTTCCCCTCTGACAAGCACACACCTGCTGCTTTTGAACGCTGTGTTTAAATGATTTTCTCTCCCTCGTTAAAGGCTGCACACTTGCCATTTTACTGTAACAATAATTATGCTGCACTCAGAGCTCATCTGCATTCATATATGGCCAACCAAGGTTTATTTACTAGCTCAACCTGTTTTTCTTTTCCCTAATATTTGCTCTCATAATGGAAAGCAAATGAAGGCCCAGCCAGCAGTCATCATATCAGCCCGCGTGGAAAGGGCACTCGCCCGATTACCATCTGATCATTACGGAGCGCAAGGCATTGTGTGTCCTCTCCACCAGCGTCTCGACCCTTTTGACCTACCACCTGAAGCTGGCCTTTCAGTCGCAGGAGGAGAGCCTTGCTTTTTGAGAGAGAAGGCGACTGCGGCTGAAAGAGACGCGAGACATATGAACAGGAAGTAGTGGGAGGAGCTTTTTTGTAAGAAACTTTCTACGGGCAGAGTTGAGTTTTGGGAGCAGTTTGATGGAAACGAAAGAAGTGTAGACTGGTGTGCTCGAGAGAGGAAAGGAGTTCGGAGCTTACGGGAAGGTTGGGTAACGTATGACGACGACATAGAGGACATCCGGAAGAGATGTGGTTAGGATCCCGCGGTTGGAGGAGCCTTTGAAAATCCACTGAGGATAAAATAAGTAGACCGCCCATTCGTGTGCAGGAGGGTTTAGGAATGAATATTTTGTGGAGTGACTCGTTATCCTCTGCTGCCCCTACCTCTTGCACTTCAAGTATAGCGTTCCTATTTTTACTCACAGCATCCCATGCATTTAACTCTGTCTACTTGACCATTCATGGACCTACTAAATCATTCATGTGCCAGTTATACAATACTGATGTCAGGGCAATAAAATAAATAATTGATTATTTATCGCTGCGTCCTCCTCCAACTCATTGCCTCCAATGACCTTATTTGTTTGTGTTAGACAAGGAAAGGAGAAGAAAGTTCAGAACAAGGTCGGGTGATGAATACTACATGACCTCTCACAACTTGCTTTTTGTGAAATATGGCCTTAATGGAGAAGCATAATTCAGCAGCAGAAGTTTCTTAACCATCCTGTAACATGCCGTATAAAGTAATGGGCTGCCCCGGGTGTAATGTACTGTGTAGCTAATAAACCGAAATGTCAGTCTCTAATTAAAAAGAAAACTCGTGAGGAGAGATTTTTTTGAGTTTCTCCTTCCCCGAACTTTGATTACGTAAATGACTCCTTGCAAGGCTGCTTGTAAACTCTGCCCTAGGACAGAGTAAGTCTTTCAGGCTGGAATTGCCACTGAATATGGTTTGCTGTGCTGTGACTGGCCACCGAAATGGGTTTTTTGCGCTGGAAGCGGATCTTGATGCGTGAGAACTTCGGCTGCTTTTGTTTCTGTAAGGGATTTTTATAGTCATCGGTGTGTGTGTGTGGACAGGTATGCGTGTGCGAGAGGAATGTGAGTGTACCTCTGCGTTGGCGTGGCAGTGTTGCCCCCATGAGCGACGCCATCAAACCACCTCATGTTGCTAAATAAAACAACAAGGGAAGTGTGTTAAACCCGTGCACCGTATCAGGGGAGAAGATCCAGTGCTCCGCTGCAAGAGGTGCGTTCTTCACATTGCCGCTATCTTCACATTACCATTCCATTTCATCTTCAGACTCCTCCACTGGGCCCTGATGTTCCCTCTGACCCTCCCACCCCATCGCAGCTTCTTTTGGACCAGGCTGCCTGCTGCCGGGCCTTGTTGTGTAAATCAAGTCAGACCTTTTAATTCTGTTGAGGAAGTCCTCTGTCTGTTGTTACCCGCGCACATTTTTTTTCCAGAGGGCAAAAACAAATTAAAAAAAAAAAAAAAAAAACTGAGCGATGAAGACAAAATCGCAAGACAGCTTGAGAGCTTTGAAGAGACTTGCAGGGACCATCAGACATTGTGATGCATCAGCAAAGCCCTGAAAAGGAGTTGATGCCTCAGAGACATCTACTTGAGTCTTTAAGAAACTGGAGTTATGAAGAGTTTTTTTATGTTAAATTCCAAGATGATCCTGCTCAACATTATTTACATATGAAATGCCTGTAGTGGGTGGATGTGTGAGTGACAGCGTGTAGCTACTCTCCAACGGATTGCCGGTTCTCTTTTGGGTTTTATCCTATGCTTCTGGGATAGGTTCTGGACCACCACACCCTTACCATAGATTAAGTGTTTATTATTAGAAAGTGAGTGTATTTGCGATTATTATCATTATTATTATTATCAAAATCCCCAGCTCTGCCAACGTGTAACACACTCAAGGTGTGAACGGTGCACTGTATTTATGCTCGGAGCGCCTGCTAAGGGCATAAGTGATGTAGAGCTGGGAGCCCCACGTGGCCTTCGCAGAACTTAGCTGGCGATGTGCACATGCGGCTGGGTGGGATGAGGCAGGTTTCAGGCTTCAGAGGGACGAGGGACTGTTTGCTTCTCCAGGGTGCGCGTTGCATTTCTGCCTCTGATCTCTGTATGTCCCCTGCTGCAAAATGCTTTTGGAAACTGGAACACTGCAGGTGTCTCCAGAAGGCTGATATCAAGCTCTCTCTCACAGCGAAGGGATCCTATCAGGCGGGGAAAAACATCACTTTCACTGATATTATTTACTAGCTCTGGAGATGTCTTTTATCCAAGCCAACGCGAAACGATCGGCGTTTCATCCATTGATATCCAGCCGGATTGCGAACGCAGCGATCACGGTCATTTCCTGCACCTCCCGCAATATGTAAGGCATCGCCGTGACCCAAACTCGGTCAGTGGTTATTGCTCATGGGCGAAAATGGAAATTAGATTATGTGAGCGTCTGAGTGGCAATGGTGCAATACTACAGCCTGTTGGTCACCGACCCACGAAGTCTCCTCGTATTCCTGCTGTGCCTCCTGTGCCTGTGGTTCAGCGTAGCGCTCGCTTCCTGCCCAGACCCCCCTTTCCCTATCCCCCCCCATCCCTCCATCCCCCTTGAAGGCAGGCAGCACGATACCCTCTCCAGCGCTCACGTCCTGCGGAGAGCGCTCCTTTGCGGCACGGTGAATGCGAGACTCTCCTGCAGGGCACTAGGTGAGAATCCGCACTGGCTGTTGTGCCCTTTAGCAGGACTCTGTTTGCTGCCTCCGTAGTTCCAGCAGAGACATACAAATGGTGTGCACTCTATTTACGGTTGTATTGTGTGCTGCGGGGAAAATGCCGGCTGACGCAAGACCTAATGTAGTTCTCCGGACTTTGTGCCGTTGCTTCATGTTATGGGGCTCTGGGTATAAATGTGTCCTCAGCTCTTGCTGCGTGCTCTTTGCACCGTTTCACCTGCAGGTTTACTGTGGTTTACTCTCGGTTGTCTCCCGCATCACACTCATCGTTGATCCTGAATCTAGCGCTTCGATGACCCTGTCGTGGGTTTACCCCATCTTACCTCTTGTGGTGTAGGTTGAATCGATGGTTGTTGTTAACGGATCCGTATGAACATGTCTTGAAACGCAAGCGGAAAACCCAATGTGCGTCCGCGTGGCTCTGTCTGTCGTTCGAGCGGAGATGTTTCGCCCTTGCGATACTCCTAAACGCTCATGGAGCTGCAGCACCCCTGTCGGCCTTTTTCTCACCTCAGTCCAGTTTGTTTGCTCCCGTCTGCGAGGCGTTCGTCTGGGCCCCGACGCTACCGTAGCACAGCAGCGCTGCTCTATGCAGCTGATGTCATGTTCGCCGGCTTATGCTTTGGGATTATGATAGAGGGCCTTAATAATTTGACTTCCTACAACCTCAATCTCCCAGCACGGAAGCCTAATCTCCTGTTATGGCAATCTCGTAGAGCAGGAAGCACGGGGTGGACTTAAGAACCATTCACACTGCGGCAGCCTCCAGCGGAATGCCAGGCGCTTTCCTCCCCACCCCTTTCGTGTAGCTCCTATGCGAACGGGCGACTCGGTGGAGGAGCAGCCCTCTTTTTTCGTCGCCCGTTTACATGCGAAGCAGATGACAATACATCCCCTCTGCAGTACTCGCGGATGCCGAATGTCTCCTTAACAGCCGGGTCCCGCTTATTATTACCAGCGCTGTGCAGTAGACATTTTTACCAAAAGTGGCTTAGACACTGCAGAGCTTCACACTTTGACCCGCTTTTATGTTTTACATTTGCCAGCAATGATTTCACAATTAGTTTGGATTCGTGCTTTTCAGCAGACCCGCCGGTTTAGCATTAAAATAGCAGCAGATATCAGCATCACCCTTTGGACTGAGAGCCACGTGCTCCTTATCAATAGAAAACAGTGATCTGATGGCAAGTTTACAGTGCGGCTCATTTGCTAAAATAGGATTAGCAGGTGACGGGCAGACTTTATGTGAAGGGTCTTTATGGCAGATACTTTCCTTTATCCTGCCAGTATCTCGGGTGCCGTGCATGGACAGGTGGCCCATAAAGTCAATGCGGCCCATTAATGGTAGCATGGCTGCTCACAGGTGCTGGGCTTATGGGGCACACATGCAAATTCATACTGTAAATTTTACACCGCTTTTAAAGTGGATTTTATCTCTTAGGTCTTCTCACTTCTCCCTATGGCTTCAGTGTTTTTACCGCATTTTAAAATTAGTAGCTTCATTGTTATTATCAATTTTATCAGTTCTCTTCTCACCGTTCGTATTTAATCTGCCGTATGCCGGTTAATGAAAATAATTTTTACACTGCCTGTAATAAAAATGTTGTTGTTGCCGTTGTCTTTTTTCGTCCGTCTTCCTGGACTGTATGCTGCTCACACCCCGCTCAGGTAATGCGGTCTTGATTTATTACCAGGTATCACTGTGTTCGGCTGTGAATCACGGTGACAGCAGCAGGCAGGACCGATGTGACCACGTCTCCCCTCATGAATATTGAATAGAGGCTTCCGCCGCAGAGGGCACATATAGAGCTCCGATTGGCTACGCAAATCGTTCTGACTCGGTTGTCTCGAGTCATTTCGGCACGCTGCATCCGCGGCCGAAAATAGCAGGAGCATAAGGGGAAAGTGCCCTGCGGAATATTGATGAGCACCGTGGCCCTGGGTGGGGGGTCGGTGTCTGTTGTGGGGCGATGCAGTGATGGGGACACGCAGTCCGAAGTGTCCACCACTTGCGCGCCGCCGCTGAATGGAGTAGATGGAACCGAGCTGACAGATTGTTTACCCAAACCGCATCTCGGGGGGACTCCTGGAGGCGGTGGGGAAGATGGAGAGTGTTTTTATTACCCTGAGAGCATCTTTTTGTTACAGCAGATCATTTATTTGCAAAGCTGACGCGTTCGTGGAGAACGACATACATGACATTCGGTTTCACATTTACAGTTTTACACTTACTTCCAGTGGATTATTTTACAGCTTTTGCTCAACCGGGTCTGTGCTTTAACCAGTCTGCCACCTGCCGGCTTACCTTTAGATTTAATATTTGACCTATTTTCTGTATGTTGTGTCATGCCTCTTCAGCAAGCAGTGTCACAATCTCCTAGATGACATTTCCTGAGAACATCAGGGGGTTGATGACACTGAAGGTGTCACACTGAACAGAACAGCACAATGTAGATTCTGAATTCTTCCAAAACGAGGTCTTAGATGCTTTATCTCAGGAAGACCAAGTTTCTTTCTGTTTCCTCTCATTTGGATTTATCAGACTCTATTTGCCAATAAAAACTTGGAAACATCACGTTTTCAAAAACAGGGGTCCAGATGAAAAGATATATGTTTTCATTCATGGTTTTAACAGTTTTTTTATTAGTTTTATGAATGGCACAGAGTCATGGCAACATAGCAGGGGAGGCCGTGCACCGAGAAATTGTGTTTGTCAACATACGTAGAGCTAGGGCTCAAGGTCAAAAGGTTTCAGTATATCTCAGGTATGATCATGTGGCACTTTCTAATAATGTATTGTTTAAACTTCTTTCTGCCCAGAATAACAACTACTTACGATAAGGTGACAAACCGAGTCTTGATGCTCAGCTCTTGAGCTAAAGTCCCATTTAGGCCTGGCCTCTGTGGAGGCCTTGCGGAGGACAGAATGAAATGACAGATCAAATCATGTCCTTCTCGGGTATCACTTTTAATTATATTCACGCGACATCGTGCCTCTCATCCCATGCCGTTCCTTCATCTCGGCTGGGAATACTTCTCTAACGGTCGTACTTCCGAAGTACCAGCGAGTCTTGCTCCGATTGAATAAATGGTTAAGTTGCTTGTCATTTCCCCTGGTATTCACATTTGGATCTCACTGTGGAGTCCATAATGGAAGCTTCTAAACTAAAGCGAATTCAGTTCTCCTGCACAAGGATCTGACAAAGAAAGCTCAGTTGCTTGAGAAGGAATAACGACAGTGCCAAAAATGAAGATGGAAAGTGCTCCCGATGACTGACTCAGTAATGTCCCCCAACCCAAATCAAAGCCTTCGTATGCGATGCCACGCAATACGCTTTACAGATGCTGAAAAGCCGTGGAATTGAACTGAGAGGATGCTATAGAGACATAATATGCTGCAAAGCTGTTTGTTTCATTTAACAGCTGTCAACAAGCAATTAACCGCCAATAAATCTATCAGTGACATGGTAATGTACAGGAATGCCGTTATCCATTCAAGTGGAATTGCACAATGATCCTCAAAGTTTTAACATATTAAACACTATGGTTTTCTGCCAATTCTCAATTATCACCAACAGGATGAGAGCAAATAATCATTATGTTTTTCAGATGGGAAACTCCCTCTTTTGCCAGCTTGGGAGTCAGTTCTTGGTTTGTGTTATTGAGCTGTTTTACTAAAGTGGCAGCTCATTTAAGACCCACCTTTACCCAGGAGTAGCTCAGATGATGATGATGATGATTACTATTATTATTATTGTTGTTGTTGTTGTTATTAGCTGGTACTTTTATCAAAAGCCGTTCAGACAGATTACACAATTTCTGCATTCAGTGTCGCCCTGTTAAGGTATATATTGTTTCTTCAGCTATTTAGGTGAAGAAATTTAAATCAAGGGTGCAACAGCAAAAGCCGTGATGAAACTTGAACAGAGAAGCTTTTGGTTAAATCCATGTCGTTAACCATTACACTATGGGTTTGGGGTTCGAGTCCCACTTTGGGTGCCTTGTAACGGACTGGCCTCCCATCCTGGGCGTGTCCCCTCCCCCTCCAGCCTTGCGCCCTGTGTTGCCGTGACCCCACTTGAGACAAGTGTTTGTAGACAGTGTGTGTGTGTGTGTGTGTGTGCATACATACATATATATCTCAAACAAATCTCAGTAGTTGCTCTCTTGTCTTATCTTGCATGATTTCGTTTTCTCTGTATCAGTGTTTTGGGCCAGAGGGCAAGAATTTTAATATGACCTTTAGCAGACTAGAGAAGACGATGGCTTTTCTGTGTAAAGGATTCAGTACGGCAAGGTGCAAATCCAAGGCAGGGTTTGACAGAAGAAGATGTGGTCGTCGCAGTAAATGTGCCGACGCCAACAGCACCTCGACAACACTCTAGTCAAAAGACAAGGTGCCTCGTTCTCGAGTGATCCGCAGCTTTCTGTCATCAGGTCCCGGGCTCTTTGTGTCACCTCCTCTCTGAGATTAAAGTGGGAGAATCGTCTCTGTTTGGGCTCGTGTAGGTGCGGTAAGGGAGGCTGCGTTTGCACAGTTAACCACCCGTGTGCGGTTAAGAGATCGACATTGCTATTCAAGGCACTGACGGGTGTCTTTACAAGCATCGAGAGAGTGCGTAGGTATCACCTCTTGGAGGCTTTTTTTTTGGGTTTCAGCACAGTGGCCCAGTTATGTCAAGCCTCGAACTACAATTAAAGCCACACAGTATATAATTAGCAACACATACATCTGTTTATCGTTGCCTCCATGGAATGTAACGGTGTTTACACAAGGACTGGAAAATGTGCCCTGCAGGTATGTGGTGTAGCGTGTGCACTAACCCCTGTTCGAGAGTAGCAGTGAGGAGGAACAATCGGAGGTTCTTCGGAGAGCTCAGAGGCGACGCCGCTTTGCTTTGAACGGCTTCGAGAAGAGGTGTTTCTGCAGTTAAGTGGCTCAAAACAAATGTATCGACAAACATCCACATCCATCTGCCATCTTAATAAACAAACAGCCATCTGTTCCCTTTCCGTTGGCCTTTTCAGGGTTTAAGCTGTTGCCGAGGCCTCTTCGTGATTGCTAAGGGTTCCGTGACGGCAGGTGTGTTGTGATTGGCTAATGAGGCCAAGCAGTTGTTCGGTGCTCAGAGCAAGGATTTCTGGGAAGTCAGAGACGACCCTCAAGGTCACGCAGCGAATCCGAGAAAGAAAAAAGAGCGCGGCGTGCCGCTGCAGCACACCGCTGTACGCAGGTGCAGGGAATAAGGAATGATCTCTTCTTGTTTCTGTATTCTGTACTTATGCCGTATCGGGAGTATTGGGAGCGTGGACATCTGGAAATTTCAAAATCAAACTAACACGTTTTGTGGTACTAAGAATTAACTGGGAATCTTTTAATATTTTAAATGGCCCATCTATGCAATTAAACTGTTTATTCTGTGTAGGGCTTTCTCTTGACCCTCTTATACTAAGAATAGAACACAATTAATTATGCTGCAGTTACCTTCATTTATTTATGACTTTCTGCAACTCAGCGTAAGTCAGCAAAAGCCCTTATGAAGTTTAAATCCTTATGTAACGGACATGTACAAATTGTGCTTAATGCTCCAACAGAAAGGACAGGCTTGGAGTAGTTAATGCTCAATGTAGTCCGATAATGATTGCTTTTTGTACCAAGGCCTTTGTCTCGCTTCCTTCTGCCCGAGTCTCGGGAACAAGAGCTGCTCTGTCCCTGAAGGAAATTTCTGCCTTTGTCCTGGCGACTTAATGGCTGTCCAGGAGAACATCTCAAGATGCTGGACATAAGAGTTCTCCCGCCCTGTTGTTCACATCCCTCATTCGCAAGTACCCAGGACAGACTCCTTGAGCACTGGTCTGAAAAAAAGAATTGTGCACCAACCACAGATGAATTACATTCTTAATTATTCCAGTCATGACTCTTGTTTGGAGCTACAGTTCAGACCTAATCTTTGTTGTTTTAATTGTTTGGATGATTTTAAATTGATTTTGTTCTTAAAGTGTGAGTTTTCTTGGGCCCGAATAATTGGATGTGAAACTTAGCAGGAACCTGTGATTTTTCTCCAGTACCGGCCTTTGTACTACTGTCTTTTGGATTTCGCCACACTGACTTTTCAATCCGTGAAGTGTTAAACATGTTAATGGGTTATGTGTCTCTCTGAGACTTTGTTAATAATCATAATTGTTTCTCATGTACTTGCGATGTTGAGAATTTTTAAGCAACTATTTTCTGTTTTCCATCATTCTTCGGACACCTTTACCCACGGTGACTTCCAGGGGTAGATAATATTTTCCACTCTTACTCTTATTTGACCTGCGAAGGTATTTAATGCTATGATCCACACCAGACAGTCTCTCTTCAAATTTGAGGTTGGCTCAAGCACTTAACTTTCTTCCAGTAGAAGAGTTAATGTTTGAACTGCATGATAATTTGAATAAATTTTGGAATATCTGGTCACCCTTTTGGAACTTCTTAGATAGTGCTACATGACCATCCTTACTTAAGTTAAATAACATTTTTCTCTTGTACTGTGTTATGTATCTATATGCATCTGCATACGTACAAATACTATATATCTTAATATAATACATCTGTCTATATGTTTATGTCATCCAAAGCTGTTCTGGATAAAAAAAAGAAAAGCAAAAACAGATTATCAACTTTACAACCCATTTATCAATTTATAGAGTAGGGTATCCTTACCATATCCCTTCAGGGGAATTACCTTGATCAAGGGAACTACAGCTGGAGTGGGATTCAAAGGAGGAACCTTCATTTTGTAAAGGAAGAGCCCTAAATGGTGCACTAACTACTGGCAGCCAGATTCACTGTCAGCTTCTAGCTGCATTTTCATTCACGGCTCAACAAGTGTAAGTAGTTCAGTTTATGAAGGCGAGACCTTGATGAATTATTAACTGTTTAGTGAATGAGGTGGATTTTTTCTCCGCTGAACACACATCACAGAAGTAGCACTCTTGTGTCTGACATTTCAGTTGAAGCATCAAATCTGTGAAACTTTACATGCACAGGCATCTTCATATACAAACAGTGTATATTATATATACATATATGTATATAAGCATATTTCATTTATTAAAATGTCTGTACATTGGGGCATGTGTGCATTTTGATTGATTCATTTCTAGACTGACACGTGCAATGAAAAGATGAGAGTGACCAAATCTGTCACACTTACCTGTGGCCTGGGTTTTACTGCTCTGACTTCCATAACTGTTTTACTGCACTGTTTTAGTTGCAGTCCATGCTGAGATGCTACTCTGTGTTTTGCGTTGCTCCTCTTCAGTGCCGGGGTAGAGGTTTATAGGAAATATTCAGGACGAGTTCTCCTTCTCCTGCGTCTCCCGTGTTTTTGCAGTTTCCTGTCCAAAGGACTTGAATTTTGGCCAGAAGTTCGTCGCTGTGAAGGTCCAGCAAAGCTGAACATGAAAAATATTCACCTATTTGATGAACTAGTTGCTGGAACAGGCAATCCGGCATCATCAGTATCTGTTTTATCTGTGCATAGACGCATTCCCTCTTGGGTTATAGCTATCCGCTTTTCATGGAGTCCAAAAGTTCCCCGCATAAAATATTTCTTATGCCACCTACATCTTATCTCAATTAGTTGTTCTCTTGCTGTTGATTCAGTATTAAATCCTAATTATTGTGACATGAGTCATATTTGCCACTTTAACGTGTTCTTCAATTCACAGATGTCAGTTAAATTCTTCTAATCCAATATATAATGTAAACTATTTGCGTTATATAACCGTCTTCTGTTTTTGGAAGTAAATCACAAGCGTTCTTGTCTTCACAGTGCAATGTGTGATACAGCACCAAGTTTCCTTCTGTTCTTCTAAAAGTAATCATAAACACCAGTATTCTGCAGTTTTGGAGATCTTGCATGAGGTGAGGTGCATTGTTTTGTTGCATTTAGTATAAAGAACTTTTGGGGTTATTGTTATTTGTTGAGGGGCCATCGATGCAAACTCATCTGTTGCCATGGAAACTAGCTGAGCCCCAGTTAATCCTGAGATTTGCATGACTGCTTAATGTGTGACAGCCAATGTTTGTCTTGACATTTGAGGTGTTTTGATACAGAATGTTCTTCTGACTATTAGACGTTGCCACCGGGCTCTCAGTTTTGGAGGCGCTGAGCTCCACTTTGCGCTCCTGGTCCAAGAGGTGGCTGGTGCCCTTGAGCTCAACCCTGGTCACAGAGGCTGCCACTTTTTTTGGGCCATGCCTCTGTTACGCTGGCACTTGTTTTCACTAGGCCACATCATGACTCTTTGATAACGAAACGTTTCCCTCGTGAAAGCCTTGTCTATTTTTATAGACTCAGCACTCCTTTCCGAGTTTCGCTACGCGTCGAATGAATGGATGGAGAAGTGTTAATGTCTGTTTGGAGCCATGTTGTGTTTTACAAAATATTGCGCTCTAATAGCCTTCCCAGGACCTCGTGTATTGATTGACAGGGACTGTTGTTCAAAAGAGGTTGATTTCACTGCCGGAGGCCCTCGACGGGGTGACACTGGGCTCTTTGAAGACACTGCGGGTGCTTTAACTCTGTCAAAAAGTACCTGTATTGATTTATCTCACTCTATTGTATAGCTCTCAGTCTATTGTATAGCTCTTGACAATAGAAAGGGTATTGACCCAGGCACCAAGACTTAATGACCTACATCACACCAGACAGCCTCAGGGATGCTAATATCAGCCAACGTTAACTGCTGAATAAAGGTGACTTCAGTCGGTGGCCGTACCTACAGCACATTGTAGTATAAGTATAGCTGATGTAGTCAGAGCATTGCAAACCACGCTGCTCACTTTGCTCCAGCATGTTTTTTAGCTGAAGGCATGGCCGTCCGTGGATCTGGGACGCTTCGGTATTGCGACAAACATGTGTTTTCATGTGCCCGTTCCAGACTTCTCTAGTTACTGTAAAGAAAGTAAAGCGAAGTGGTTAGGCTGTAGGTGGCTGCCAACATGACGTGCTGCACTGGGCGTCCCTCTGTGCCCTGTGCTCTCTCGCATTGTTTCTTCCTTGCCGGTGTTGCCAGATCGGTGTGAAAGCAAAGACAGCGGTCTGGCAGAGTCAAGCCTCTAACGGGATTAGTTTCAAGCCAATATTTTCTCCGTTATGAGACTGTGATATAGTCTTGAGATACATTTTTCCTGATGGAATGAAGCTCCCTCATGTGTGCTCCGGTTTTCAGGACACCTACTTCATTAGTCTCACTGAGAGTAAGGCTGAAGTACTGAGGAAATATATGAATTTTCAGCTCATAGTCCAGAAATAAATCCCTGTCCTTGTAGAAAGAAATTATTCATCCATCCAGGTTTTTAGTTCTGGCTCCAGTATGTTGGAATGACTTCCTTCTCTCACTCTGAACTTCTGAATGTCTCTTTACATTTAGGGTCTCAAAACTCACCTCTTTCAGACTCGATTCTCCTCCAATCTCATAAGTGCTCCATAAATGTGTAATTTTCAATAATGCATTTAATAATGGAAAGCCTTATGCAGCTGCTCCTGTAATGTCTATTGATTCATATACGTCAGCTATATACGTCGCTTTGGAGAAAAGCGTCTGCGAAATGAATAAATGCAAATGTAAAAGGTGAACAGTGTCAGTGTATCACAATATCTCAGTTGTCACTGGTCCAGTTTTCGGGAACTCTGATTAGTTATGGTTTGGACTCTTGATGTAGGAGACCTGCAATGTTTTGGTCTGACATTTTACTGGTGTATATGCAGTGAAATGCTTGCGGGGCATATGCACTCAGATATTTACAGGATTTCGTGCAATCTGATGTATGCAGGGGTATTTACGTCAGAATTCATCCATTGCAGGACAACCGTTCACAGAGTTGTGCTCGTGAAGATAACGTGGAGAATGAAGACAGGAGACTTAAATGAAAGCATTGATGGACAGCACAGCGCAAAACTCCTCTCCGGCGTACTGTTGTTCCGGCACAGCTGGTAAAGAGAGAATTGAGCCGGTGCGTACGAGGAAGTCGAGTGACGTCCGCCCCGGAAACGGAGACGACCAGCCTTGTGCCATAGGCCCACCTTTAACCTTAACCGCTCCGAGTGCCGTGCCTCATTCTGCGCTTCCGTAAAAATGGCATAGCAAAGACGGAGGAGGAAACGGGAAAGTCGAGCGAGACACCGCTGACGAGGGAATCAAACAAAAGTGAATTTAAAACGAGGGTGAATAGATAAGAGAAAATAAATAAAAGGGACGACGCGACAGTTAAGTGCCAGCATTGCGGAGCAGGGTTTTAATTTCTAACTTGAAATTCACAAAAGAGGGTGATAGCATGCTTCAAAGGGCCGTTTATTGGTATGTTCGGGGGGGCAGTTTGAATTCCGTACATAATCCAGTAAAATGTGTACGGAGCCGCTGTCTTTGCTGGGGCTTAGCGGTAAATAACTGGGCTTGTGCCGAGAGTCTCGCAGCCCCACAACATATGGGGCAAACTGCCACCGAGTCATTGCTGTAGGACAGCGAATACTCTGTGCTCTGTTCTTTGTACGATTCCAGAAGAAAAATAATCCAAACGATAATAGTATATGTTATAAAATAAAGAGTTAAAAAAAAAAAACGTATAATGCAATGTACAGGAAAGCAAGAGGGATGCAGAGACTTGAATGACCGCATGAATTGACTTGGCTTGAATGACTCTGTGAATTGCGATGTAATTGCCGGAGGACAAGTCTGGTATCCTCCGTACATGCTGAGTGATTTCATTAATTCCTATCAGCGGTTAGCAGCTGCAGGTCAGATGCTGGCATGTGTTGTTAGTGTGGTGAGAATGACGTCAAGCGAGGATGGACCTCTGACCAATCAGAAGACAGCTAAGGCCCGAATTTTGCTTTACACGTTCACTCCATGCAGGGATGGCCATTATTACAGTAATTTTCACACACTGATTAGTCTGCATGGACATTGGTAAGCGTTAGTTTTGTAAATATTTTATACATTTTAGCTATTAATACTTAATTAACAAATGTAATTTGTTAATTTGGCTTTGATTCTTTTATTGGTTGCAGATGTTCATGCTGAACAGCTGTAATTACGGCAGTTTTGTGGCCTCTTTTTGGACAGTGTCATTAAGAAGTTGCTAAAGGCTCCTTTTCTGTCAGTCTAATGCTGTTAGAAAATTAAATTTCATTAAGAATGGTCACGTTGGATTGTTCGCTGTTGCTTCCAAAGTTGCAGTAGTTGCATTTTTTTTTTTTGTATATTTAGACATTCTTAAGGGTTTTAGTATAATAATCAGAATTATTTCCAACTGCTGGATCCAGTAGAGTTGAAGGGACTGTCAGATGGCAGCCTTGGTTCTACGGAAGCTGTGCAGCTCCTCTGATGTGTGAAAAGTGTGACAGCTGCTACCTTGTGGATGTTTCTTAGAAACTGTCATCCAGTGGCAAAGAGAAGGATTACTTTTTCTTATTATTATTATTATTATTATTATTATTATTTCAAAACCAACCAACCAATGTCAAGAACAACTTGTCCCGAGCGGGGTCGCGGTGAGCCGGAGCCTCACCTGGCAACACAGGGCGTGAGGCCGAAGCGGGAGGGGAAACACCCAGGACGGGACGCCAGTCCACCGCAAGGCACCCCAAGCAGGACTCAAACCCCAACATTTAATAGTTTCCTTCAGTAGAATAACATGCTGTTTTTCAATGACAAATTTTAGTGCAACGGACGCAGAGTTTAAGTACAGCACTCGAGTTGTTGCTCTGTCACGTTTTGCTGCTGTAATTCAGACTACTTTCTTTTCTCTCTAAGTTTAACGTTGCGTTACGCTGCCACACCGGCAGCAAACCACCGGCACCATCTTGAGCAAACAAATCACTTAGATATTCATTATGTACAGTATGCGTGAATATGTAGATATTTAGCACAGGAAGATAAGGATGTTGGACAAAGTAGGACAGGCCATTTAGCCTAACTTGGCTTATAATTAAGCCTTTAACAAAAGCAGTATCTAATACTGATTTGAGCTCGGTTTAAATAATGTACATGTGAGTCCAGCACCAGCAGTAGATTATTCCATACATTAATATCCCTTTGTATGGCAAAAGGGAACTCATTAATTTGGCTCATTTTGTGCTGTACCTTGGCTGGTTTCTCAATTTAACTACACAATGCAGTAAATTTTTAAGATAAGGGTTCCAATCACCAGTGCTGCAAAGAACGCCCTACGTCCTACAAGCAGACGGTGGCATTTAAAGGCAAATTACCTAAACTTTACTGACTCTTCCTTAGCTTTAGTACATATATTATAGCTGGTAGCGCAGGTGAGTAGGCCTCTACCCCCAAGGCTCGTGTGCCGATTGCTCTGGTGAACCCATCAGCAGGTGGACACTTGACCACAGGTCCATTCAAATAGCCAGATTGTGGGGTTCTGAGGGTTTTAGCTTGATGAAATGCATTGAATTTGGGCAATCCAAAACAAACATGGTGTATATGCTCTCCTGCTCTCGTGCTTCTCTGACATGCACCTATGATCCACCAGTTCTCCTTATTTATGACTCAGTCTCACTGGTTAGAGGCTTTACTGCGGAGGAGGGCATAGGGATACGATCCATACATTGCTTACCATGCAAGCTCTCAGATACAGAAGATCTCTCGTGCAGAGACAGTGCAGGCTAAGTACCTTGGTTAGGGTGCAACGGGAGGTCCTGTCCGAGATACAAACCTGCAGCTTTCTGCTTAGAAATGTATTTCAACATGTAGCTTGCCCTTGCATCCCCTAGAAATGCTTTGAATGGGTGCCCATAAAATTACGAAACACCTCTTTTCGCTTGAACCAGGAACATCACATTTTGTCGCTGTCCGGAAAATCTGTTTGTCAACCTTGACAAATCTATCAAAATAGAATCTGCCGAATAAAGAATATGACTAGAGGCAGTATTTACTGAATAAAATATCAAACCCAGAGCTGCACCCCAATGAAAAAAGCAATCAGCTACTTCGGCAAGTTCATACACAAAATAATTTCAGCTCTAAGTTTGAAATTTTTCTTAGGGTTCACATCAGGAATCGGGGAGAGCGTTCGGTCTGCATGTCGAGCAGGTGTACCGTGGCCATCCGGTACCGCAGTTTGGCACTTCGCCGGCATTACAAAAGCCTCTATTCATGTCCGGTGCAGAGGGTAGCGCTGGTGCCTCGCAGTGCTTAGGGGGCAAATCCGGAATCTGCACATGTTTGCGTGGGTTTCCTCTGTGTCGGCCTTTTTCTTCCTACAGTCCACAGGCATGTGTCTCAGGTGAATTGGTGTGTGTGTGTGTGTGTGTGTGGTGATCTGGTGTCCTGCCCAGGGTGTACGGTGCCTCATGCTTTATGAGTCTGCAAGAGGCTGTAGACCACCGCAGGGCTGCTTTACACAAGTGGTCGTTGATAATGAATGAATGTGCATTTACAGGGTGTCCAGCGGGGAATGCTGTGGTTTTCCTGCACAGCCCTAGGCTCTGCTGTTTGGTAGGCAAGTCATGCCCTGCTGGGCCAGAGGGAGCCCATGTTTGTCCTGTTGGGGCCACGAGGGCTCCTGTTGATATGTTTGGCCCTTAAGAGCTCATGCAGCCCCAGACAGAAAGCCCAGCTTTGGCTTTGAGGCTGTGCTACCAAGCTGGGGACAGACAGGTTGGAATGTGGCATCTGTCTTTACCCGCCTTGATGGCATTGCTGTTATTCCCAAACAATTTACAAAGCAGAACACGTGTGATGGCCTGCCTTCGACAAGTTGGCCTAATTTCTAAGTTCTGGGGCAATGTACCCATATAGGAGGTTCTCAACAGTACTAGAGGACTTCCTTTTCCTGCTAAGGCAGGTGTTATGACAGGTCTGAAGGTTCAATTCAGCTAAAGAAAGTTCAGGGATGAGGTTTTCTCTTAATGCTTTTTCTGGGAAGGTCTCCAGGCACAAACTCTACATGGTCTGTCCAGATTCATTGGTGCGGCAGTTCTGGAGCCGTCTGCAAATGCTGTCCAACTGGTGCCGCGCAACCCCCCGTGTTGTTCTCCGTCTCTGTAAAACAACTTTTATGAGACTCGCAGCATATTATTAGCTTCATTGAAGGTACATATCGTACATGTCACGGAATGGCGCCGTGCCGACTGCGGTCTCCGCAATGAAAGCTGTAATCATTTCCGCCGCCTGTTCGAGGACATTGTTGGAGTGACTAGGGCATCCGCTTCCCACGCATCGCGTGACTACGGAAGTTTGGTGGCTTCTACGTCGATGCCTCCTGGTCGAAGCGGGCCAGCTGAGGACGCAAATAAAACCGATTCCATCCATCGCCAGCAGAGATCAGAGCTCAGCTATTGCAAGAAAGATAATATTTACCAACCTCAAAATTGCACGAACACCATACAAAAACCGATCGAAAGGCCTGGTATGAGTGTAAAGGGTAGCAAGGAGTCCTTGACCGATCGTCCCCAATTAATAATTACAGCATCGACGACAGAAAGCGAGTTTTCTCAAAATACTGAAGGCCGCTGCTCGGGGAGACCACTCCAGCATCCTTGGAATTTCGGCGGCTGAAAAGGGTTTTACCGCCGCCTTTACGGTCGGCTTCGGCGCTCCTTGAGTGCTGCTTGACCACCGCTGACCGCTGGGGAGGCTGCGTTGCTCTTCGGTGAGGCCTGCTGCCCCGCTCCGCCCGCAGGGCCTCCAGGTTAAAGCGCGCTCCCCGACGTGGTCGACAAGGGTCCCGAGTCCATCTTCACGTGCCGCATCTCCCTGCGAGCGTGTCCTCGGCCGGATTATTAGCAGAACGCCGCCCGTCTTCCGCCGGTATCGAGCTCCCGCATTGACCGCGGCAGAACAATTCATTACTCTAATTGCTCTCTCTAATGGCCAACAGCTATCCCTGTCAGCAAACGCAGCTTCAGCCAGTGTGTTTCCGTTAATGTGAACGCGAAGGGCACAAATGGTGGGCTGTCAGAGATATAATGCAGAACCATAACACAACAGCGCCGGGCACCGTTCCATATGCAGACCCGCTAATGCCGAGGCCTTTAATTAACTGCGCCGGGGGCCTGCGCTCGGCGAGTAGGTGCGAACTTCCATGACGTTCTCTGCGGGCAATGCCGAACTTTGCCACGCCGAATTGTGCGTGACACTGGCAGCCGGCGTGGCAAAGCTGCTCCCCTAATATGCGAAAGGAGTTATCGGATTCTCCTAATTATTGCTGCCGACACCTGCGCCGCACTTTGCGTGCGTGTTTGAGCGAGCAGGGTCGTGCAGGAGGGCTCCGCGGGACGGAACGTGTGGCGTCTTGCCGCAAGCCGCCATCTCCCATCGCCCATCGCTCTTGCTCCCCAACTCCTGCACTCCAGCGCTGAATGATCCCCAGGGAAAGGAGCGGACCTGTACTGTCACCTCGGCGCCTGCGGGGGAGCGTGAGGAGGCCGAACAGAGGTGGAGAGAGGGAGACTGCGCGCGTGTGCGTGCGTGGAGGACGCTCTCGTCCGAACGCGCCGTTCTCCGCAGCGGCTGCGGTGAGCACGATTCAAAACCGCCCACAGCTGTTTTCCCCGCAAAAGGCCACGGTGTAATCTATCTCATATCTAATATCTTTAAACGTTTATCCTGTTGTTCCCCACCGCGAACAAAAGCAGCGAGGCCGAGATTGTCAGCGATAGAGCGAGAGGCAGCGCGGCGTTTCTCTGCTGTAATAGATCTGTCATTGGCGGAGTGCGGCCGCTTGTACCTCTCTAATGGACAACGTGTTTGTAATGTCACTGATACTGCTTGCTTTCCGGAGCAATTACGCTATTTCATTGCCCGGACAGGTATTTCATTTTATGGGCAGTTATAGGTTAGCACTTTTGTCTGATGACATCTTATTATAGTTATGCTCATCATTTTTTAAAGTAGCACGTTATTGTTTCCGCACAATTAAATTTGTAAGGTACATAAACATATATGCTGAACTTAATTCTGTTTTATGGTTTGCGTGAGCTGCATTGACATAGTTATGGCTGCAAACTCTACTATTATTATTATTATTATTATTATTAGTATTATTATTACAAGAATAATAATCTGTCCGTTTTCAGTAACCGCTCATCCATTGCACAGTTGAGGTAATGCATCCCTGAAGCCAGTCCATCACAGGGTAAGCACGTGCGCTCATTCATTCACACGCACTAAAGGCAATTTAAAGTCACCAATCCGGCAGAAACGCACGTGTTTGGGGCTGTGGGAGGAAACTGGAGCAGCGTGAGGAAATCAATGCGAGCTCGGGGAAAGAACAAACTGCACGGGTGCTGAGAAAAACTCTCATTCCAACGCACAGCCCAAGAGTTATAAGGTACCAGCACTACCTGCTGCACCACTGTAATAATAATAATAATAATAAGAAGAAGAATAGTTTTTCTGCATTTCATTTCTATGCAAAACTGTGTCATTGAGAAGGACTTTTTAAAGTGGATGTAATTCCACTGCAGATTATTTCCCAGGAGTCTTTTTTTTTTTTTTTCTAATCCCACAATTATTCCTCTTAAAGTAAATACAGCATAAAGGTCACATTCTCAGGGACTGGCGTTCAGATCACAACTAATCAGCTCTAAGTTGATTAATTGCTCAGAGCAGTTTGGTCGCCGTCTGGTGCTGCTGGGGATAACCCTGGGGATGCGCTCTGCTCTGAAGGTCCGGGGCTCCTCCTCCTCCTCCTCCCGGTTTGCCGAAGCCCCGCCCACCCCCTCTCCTAGCTGCATTGGCCCCGAATTGCCAGTCACAGCCACTATTCTTCCAACGGAGAGATTATATTTGTTTCCTTATTGTTGCAGTTGTCCTTTAGTTCTTTCTGAGGAAAAAGCATTCTGCAGAAATACTGTGTTTTTGCCTCGCTTGTGAGATAGGAAAGGACATGCTAGTTTGGTTGAGTAGATAAGGCGAGCCGCTTTCATCCCGCTCTTATCGGAGTATTCAAGGTTAATATATGTCTGCTCTTTGTCTTTTGGTTGGGAAAATGCACTTATCTGCAGCACTCTGGGTTTTCTCCTGCTGCTCAAGGTAACCGTGCCGTGTCACGGTGGACGGGACAGAAATCGGAGCTACGGCTTGCCGCCTTTTATTGATTCCAGTCCTACGGGATTCATAGTGCACGTTGCAAGTAATCTCTCTGCCGCTATCTTATCAGATGGTCTGCTTTGTGTTTTATTTATCTGTTTTGCGGAACGGTTTTATTGTCGCGTTCCTCGGGCCGACCTGCCGCTGCGGGACGGCGTCAGATCTTGCCTTGGCCGGGGGTCCGGCTGCTCGTCGTGCGGTTAACCCTGTTCGTGGGAGGTTACGATCTCGTTCCCGCAGAACCGGAGACGGTCTCACCGCCGCCCATCCTCTCCAGGGCCGAATGGCTCTTTTGTTATTTGGGTTTGCCAGCCGCCCCGTTATCCCAGGCTCGCAGCACATCAGGGCGAAGGTACGAGGCTGTTGGGAACCACAGCAAGCTTAGGCACTGCGTGAAATTCCTGATTGTGCCCGGGCTCAATAGGCCACTTTGTCATCAGAAGAAAACCATTTCAGAGGAACACAAAGTGCCTGTGGATCCACCAATCAACATGTGCTCTTAACAGTGCTTAATGCGACAATGCTGCCGTCACTTTTAATCCGTGCCGGATGCGTGATCCACATGATGATTCATCTCGCTTTTTCTTGGAGGTGGCGATATTTTTTTGTTACGGCGAATATGAGATGACAAACTGAATGAAGCATCCGGAATTCTAAGAAAATTGCCCAGAGATCCTAAAGCTGATTAGCATATACAAGATTACATTGCCGTGATATGGGGTGCGAAGGAGTCCGGGAAGCGAGGAAGCCCCCGTCTGTGGATGCTCTTGAGTCTTTGCGGGATCTTTGCGGGATCTTTGTGTGACCACAGTGATGATCGGATCATTCCAGGCTCATGGATGTTTGCATGACTGCTGGCGTTTCGCCGCCCCAACTATCAAATGCAGAAACACGAGCGTAAATGCAGGCCGCGGCGAGCGTCGCGCCGGGACGATTGGCTCTTCGAATGAGGCAAGCGGGTGGCGTCGTGGTCAAGGAGCTGTGTTCTACCCTGCAAAGCGCACGTACTCTTTCGAACAAAAATACACAATCAAGGCAAACGCGCCTCTCAAACATTGAACAGTGTCATGTAGAAATGCTACGTTAAAAGCACTGTTGCGTAATCGCCACCTTCCCGCCGCCCCGTTGCCAGGATAATCGGTAAATAACGAGCCGCAGCAGATGGGCCTCCCGTCACTTGTTAGGCCCCCTCGCCCTCGCGGCCCCCGCTGGCTCGCGATGCAGCAGCCCTCGCCGCGGGCTCTCCCGCGTTCCCTTCTCCCGCCTTGCTCCGAAACCCCCCAGCCCCGGATGCCGTCACCCGCGCCGCATTTGTCGGCTTGACGGAAAGCGGGAGGGCGGGTGGCGGCTGGGGTGCGGCGGGGTAGCGTGCGCGTGTCGAGCGTACGGATCCGTTCGATTCCCGTTCCCGAATCGTGACCCCCTGCGCCTCGGCCCGGCCGGCACCCCCTCACCCAAAACAAAACGAAAACGAAAAAAGCGAGCAATCTCCAGCGCAGACAAATTAATTTCATGGAAGCTTCTTTGGGATATTGCCAATTAGGAGAGTAATCTGAGTTTGTGGCTCCCTTGTAATGGGAGAGCCAGCAGACTGTGGCAGGGCCTGACTGCGCTGCCTAGATAGCTGGAGCGCGCAGGCGCGGGGTTACAGGTGGAGAGCGCGCGGCTGCTGACGACGGACGCTTGCGGACGCTCCCCGCTTAATTAGCCAAAACAGGGTAAAACGGTTTTCACCCCTCCGCTGGCTCACGAAGGCCCGAAAGAGGGCTTTCTGCGGAGGTCAGCTGTTCGGAGCACTGCGTCCTGTTTCCATTTCCACCTCACCGTGACCTATTTGTGGCGTCCTAACGTGGAGAGCGTGGGGTGTGGGATCATCTTGTCCAGATGGCCAGTTCGATCCCCCGATGGGATCCCCTCCAGTGAGGAGGACTCTTTTTTTTTTCCTACTTTTACCAGCGTTCCGGGTGCGATGCGGGGAGCTCCGCTGCCGAAAATAACCGGTAAAAAGATGTGCCTCTACTACACCCACGTGATGCGTGGGCTTTAATTCCCACGTACCCTTACGTGTCTTCCTCTATGACAGGCCCGTGAGTTGCGGCACAGCCTATTTTAAGTGCAGCTGCACTGATTTGGGATGCATCAGTGACGACTGTGCCTCCGCGCGCTTTCCGCTGCGGACGGCGCTCCACGTGACGCGCGCCGCGTAAACCCGCGGTCGGAGCCGACGTAAAAGTCGACACCCGCGTTTATTCGGACTGAAATGAGACGAGGTCACGATCCGCAAGGCGGTTTTGCCCAGGGAACGGAGGATCACGCCCTCGCCGCGTCGCTCTGGCGACCGGGCCTCGCTGCAGAAACTGTGACTAATCATCAAACACGCACCGGATCCCCATTAAGAGCTTCATTTCGGGGATGTTTAAGAATTTTTTTTTTTTTCAGAAGCAGAGAAGAAAGGCGAATCTGACGGGAACTGGAGAAGCTTCCTCCTTTCCCATTGGGAAATGTGGGCCAGCAGGAAGCGCAGAGCGATAACACACTTTATTTTTAAGTAGCATTAAAAATACATTCACGTCTTCAAAGAAAACCGTTATTCAAGAGTTAAGAAGTAAAAAAGATACAAATGAAAATCGAACGGAGGATTCCTCGGCTCGTGAAAGTTGTAGTAGGTGGAAGTAGGTGCGGTCTAGGTGTCGACTTTGCGTTTCTCCTTCGTTGTGTCACTGGGCGACTGTGATTCGGGAACTGCTCCGTGGCTCCACCTGTTCTTTCATGCACACTCTCTTTGTAACCCTTCTCAGATTTGAGAGCATCTGAAGCTGAAAACATTTCTCTCTTTCTTTTCTGTTTCATGTCGCCGCGGCCGCCCTGCTCCCGTCCGTCGTCGACGCAGGTAAGATGCGACGCGCTCCGCGTGCAAACCGCCGTGCGCGGTGCCCTCGGACGCGGCTCCGCTCGGACATCCGAGGGTTTCCGCGCTCCCCGCTGGCCCCCGGTGCTCCTGGAAATTAGTGGGTTTTTATGGGACCCCCAAGGTCTCTCTCATAAGCTGAGGTCGCCTTCGTGGTAACGATACGCACACACACTGACACAGATGAGTGCGTTATTCTCCGAACGCTCAGCATTGGAGCAAACCAGACCGATGGTGCCTCCACCTAGATACGCTATGAGCGTGTGACGCCGAGAACTCCCTTTCCGTGCCTTAGGGTGTCAGTGTAGGAGGGGACGAGACTCGGCGTTGGCGTTGATATCGCTCGCAGCGGGGGCAGCAGGTGACGTTGCGGTTCGAGCCGGTCCTGGGTTCGAATCCATGGCATCTGCTGCTGTAATACCCTTGAATGAGGTACTCGCGCTCCTGTAAAAATGCTGTATGAATGGGTGAATAATCTGAAGAAATTTAGTGCACAAACCTGCATTAAAAGTCGCTTTGGAGAAAGGGGTCGGCCACGGGAACACACGAAAATAAGAAATAATAGTAATTGCACAGCGGCACAGCGAGTAGCGCTGCTGTCTCGCAGCGCCTGGGTGGTGCGACAGAACGTGGGTTCGATCTGTGCGGAGTTTGCGTGTTCTCCCTGTGTCTGCGTGGGTTTCCTCCGGGTGCTCTGGTTTCCTCCCACAGTCCAAAGACATGCTGTTCAGGTCCACCCGTAGTGTGTGTGTTCCACTGATGTAGGGATGAGTGACCCAGTGTAAGTAGTGTATCTAGCAGTGTAAATCACCACGGTGAATAAGGTGTGTGGGCTCGTAACACTCCGTAGAGTTCATTGGAGGTCGCTTTGGAGAAACGCGTCCGCTAAGCGAATAAGCGTAAATGTAGAGTGACGCTGCCTCCCCGAAGTTAGCGACGCAAATAAAACTCGCGCTGTCCCCGCAACGTCCGCGTCGGTGTGGAGACGACAGCGAGCGCAGCCGTAGCGCTGCCGAAATGGACTCTCTCTTCGCTCACGGCACCGCCGCCGACCCGAGCCACGTTTAATGCGCAGGTGTAATGGGAAGCGTTTCTGTCACATCGATTACTTGATGAGGCATTACCCGAAGTGCATTGCAAAATAATTTCTCTCTGTTGGGAGATGTTCGTCCGCTGAAAGAGTTTAGCCGGCGAGTTATTATAAGCACTTGCTCTGCTTTGTGTACCTGTGAGAAGCAACAGGCCTTTATTGCCAAGTGCCAGCGCAAGACTTGAAAATAAGTGACTGGGGTAATTAGGAAATATTTTGTTTTACTTGTGCCCTGTTTTTAAGTGCGGGAGTATCGCGATCGTCTGGAGGTACGCCCACGCAGAAGCTACGCGTCTCGAAATTCTTAAAAGTTACATGGTGCTTTTGGGAACTGACCCTCTCCTCTTATTCACAGCATCAAAGTTTGTGGAATTTTTAATGTTTTTAATGAGTTCATTTTCACCCATGCTGCTCGGCTTACTCCTCTTGCCCGTAAGCACTGCCGTTTCCACGCAGAAGAAGCATTTGCACGATTGCTTTTCCGTTCGTCTTTTTGCTTCCTCTCCAGCTCAGCCGTGAGTGGCGTTACCCGCAACATATATACGGTACATAGAACATCCTCCCCTGTAACGTCGGAACATTATAGCAGACGCGTGTCGTCGTACTATGGGATGCACCACGGTACGCGTTTGGCTGCACATACGCAGGTGCATACACACACACACACACACACACACACACACACACACACACACAGTTTCAGAACCGCTTGTCCCATACGGGGTCACAGGGAACCGGAGCCTAACCCGGCAACACAGGGCGTAAGGCCGGAGGGGGAGGGGTCACACCCAGGACGGGACGCCAGTCCATCGCAAGGCACCCCAAGCGGGACTCGAACCCCAGACCCACCCGAGAGCAGGACCGTGGTTTAACCGCAGGTGCATATATACCCATACATACTGTTGAGGAAACAGTTTCAGGTAAGTAACATCCTCAAGGGTAGAACAGCAGTAGCGGGTGGCAACTAGTTGGACTGCGACCCCCCGGTACGAGGAGCGTGTCAGAGCCGACTCTGTCATTGGTGTTGTTTCCACTGATCTATCTATCTATCTATCTACCTAGCTATCTGATGAGGTGCTGCAGTGATTTCCTGCAGATTAACAGTGTTCCTCCATTGCTATCACCTGCCATGTCTGATACAACGCCCACCTCAGGTAAACCTGTTACACCTGGGTATAGAAATACCACACCTGTCTGGCGCAATGCTGTTACATCTGCTTAAGGTAGGAATATAGGTACACGCCCATGTGGGGTAGCAGTGTCACACCTGCTTTATCTGGGAACACTAGTACAAAACCCCTCTGGGTAAACACTGATACACCTGACTTCTGATGGAACACATTGCTACACCTGCTTTCTGAGGCACATGAATAATACAAGAGTCCATGTGAGGGATATGATTAGCACAAATATGAATAATACAAAAGTTAATCACCTCATTCACAGCTTCATCTTGCTCCCAGATCCAGTAAGAAATGTGACAAGTATAACCGAATGGAGCATACGTAAAGCAAACCCGTCGTGCCGGATCACGAGGACCCTGTTATGTACACGTGTCTCTGTGCTGCTGACTTTCACCCTCCTGCCAAGGACCTCCTTTATAAAGAAAGCTTGCACGTTCGCGTTCTGCACATTGCGGTCAATTCTCCGCTCGTTTCGGCGTGCCTAGCTATATCCCGTCGTACATTAATCAGTTGTCATCGACCACTATTCCAGCGCAGGGTCAACGTGCTGGGAAACCTATCCAAGACGTTGCTCGTAAGCCGCTTATGGCCCCATGCTCTCGTATCCTGGCTCATTGGGGGACATCCGCAATGTTCTCTTGCGTTCCTAACCCCTCGGTAGGATTGATTACCACGTGTGATTGTGTTCGGGACTCTTCGGTTGTGACAGATCTCACCCTACCCTGTTCTGTTCAGGTCACCAACCCCAGATGTGTTCTGTCCCTTTCTGATGGATGAACAAATGGTCCTTCTCTTTCTTCCTGTGATTGAGCTGGGCACCATTAGGACATTTGAACTCCCTGACACCGGACAGCTACGATGGCTCGGTCTGCAGCTGCCAGCCCGTCCGCACAATCCAGCCATCATTCGAGCCGAACGAGACTCGGCTAAATGCTGCGTCCGGTCGGCGTCCGGCTTGTGCGGATTGTACGTGATTATACATCTCTGCTTCGTGCGAGGGGGAAAGGTTCAGGGCTTTTAACAAAGAAGTGAGCTTTCATCAATACACATCTGCTCTGCATTACGTTTTGCCCCTTTCACCTAACAGAGTGCTGTGGAGAGTCGGCGTCAGAGTGACGCGAGCACTTCGATGCACTTTGGTTTCGGACTGTCGGGTGCAGCCTGAGACATTAAAGAGCATGAATTAACTGTTTCTGTGCAAAATTGTGAATCGGATCAAGATTCATTGTGCTTCGGGGCAACCCAGTATTTCTTTTCATGTACCTAAATTAGAAAGTTCAGCACTGAATATTCA
The DNA here is from genome assembly GCF_900964775.1 of Scleropages formosus. Classification (NCBI taxonomy): domain Eukaryota; kingdom Metazoa; phylum Chordata; class Actinopteri; order Osteoglossiformes; family Osteoglossidae; genus Scleropages; species Scleropages formosus. The sequence continues at coordinate 17,939,551 of NC_041822.1, forward strand.
TGCAGTCGTCATATTTAATATAAGGAAATATTTGATCTCGTTGCTGTAGCTCATACTGGATCCACATTTGACATGTCACACATAAATATAACTGTCCGGTCCATGTGCCGCAGATACTGCCTCTTCCCGATTAGCGGGTGGGTCCAGGACAAGGGTGGACAAGCACGCGTACGCCCCGATTTCCAATTTCGGACGATTCACAGAAGTCTGGAGGAAACAAGTTGCTTGCTGGAGTGGTGTCGGAGGGGCCCCTGGAGATCGAGGGACAGTATTGCCGCAGCAGGAATCTGTGCGCCCGTCCGCTTGCGTCGGGGAGGGAAGGGGAGAGGGGCACTCGCAGGTTCACCGGTAAGCCACGTACATCGGCGTGCCCCTCATCATACAGCCTTGGCGTGGGAGGACTGGTGGAGCAGAGGCGTCAGCATGCTCTCTAAAAAGCTGGGACAGCTGGGGTGCAAAGGTCAGCTGTGGACAATTGGTATCAGCCAATTTCAATTATGCTTTAATTGAGCTGATTTCCAGTGCTCTTAATTAGCTTGAACAGACCAGTCTCTCTCTTGCTTTTGCTCTCTCGCATCATCTCATCTCACCACCTCAGGGGACTAACTGGCTTTCACAGCTGTCTCAGCTGGCAACCTCTGTTCAACAGCTGGCTCAAACTGTCACGCTGAGAAGGCAGTCTGTGCCCAAGGCACATGCGCTCGTAGGACTCTGGCTTTTACCCTTACGGTGCTAAATGACCTAGCAGATGCTGTAACCCAGATCAGCTTACATGGTGTCACTCACAGGTTTGCGCTTCCCGTTTATACAGCTCTCGGGGGTACGGCTGCAGACCGCCCCTCGGACTGCGAGCCGGCGACTTCCGGACACGACTTGGGTCCTTCGGCCGCTCGATTGCTGCGTCCTTTTTGCGTTGTTCTGGGCGGATAAGAACACGTTTACGGAATTTGTACGCTTGCTCACGGAAAGCAGAAACCGCTTTGTGCTGTGGTTATTGGCAGACAGATTTTTTTAACTTGTATCATTAATATATGTGTAATAAAATAATAGTATTTTAATTAAGAATTTTAAAAAATTAAGTAAATGCTCTAGGCATAAGCACATAATTTTACGTTACAAATTGGATCGTCTTTATTCCGCATCTCTTCAAGATGATAATTTAACTTTGATGTATTGTGCATATTGTTTTTGTTGACTCTGTCTTGCTCCTGAGTGTGTTGCAGCAGTTCTTCTACTCTGTGTTCCACATTAATTGAGCTGTTACGCATATACGTGTCGCAGTAGCGGCCTTTTAAGCATGGCATGCAACCAAGGTAGTTCCATTAAGTAAGGCTACTGTATACTCTGTACTATGGATTTATTATTGGCACATGCTGCAAATTTGCATTAGCCGCTATGCTCTTAAAAATTTAAAAATGTTTGGTCGTTTGAAATCTTCTGTTATTCAGTCTTGGGGGGGCGTAATGGCATGGCGGGTTCAGCTGGTGCCCACTGTGCGGTGGGTCTGGGGTTCAAGGCGTGCTTGGGGTGCCTTGCGCCGGACGGGCGTCCCGTCACGGGCGTGTCCCTCCCCCTTCGGACCTGCGTCGCCGGGTACGGCTCTGGCTCGCCACCCCCGACCCCGCTCGGGACAAGCGGTTGATGACGATGGATGGATGGAGTTATTCATTCTAAAAATAATGAAAAAATGCAAAATTGAATACAATTTTAAAAGACAGAGATTGCTGATAGTGTCCGGTAATCAGCAGGTAGAATAGTGGTTAATGACACCGAGTTTTAACAAAAGGACAGTGGATTTAAGTGCCGGCAAGGGTTGTGCTATGGTATCTTAGAGCAAGGCACTTAACCTGAATTGCTCCAGTTACATATGTTTCTGTTCTATAAAACAGGCAGCTCTGGATAGCTAAGGAGTCCACGCTCTAGGTTTACTCCATGTAGGAATTGTACAAGTTACTTTATTAATCTTAAGAACCGAGTTGTGTATTGCTTCGGAGAAAAGGGTCTGCAAGGAACACGAATGTGAAGGAAAGTGCTGTATGAAGTATCACGGCTGCCCTTTACTCTATGTTTCCATGTGAGATGAGTAAGTGGTGTGGAAGCACAGGTCATATATGTACCGCATACAGGATTAGCTGTCTTTTAACGTAGGTACAGCACCTCTTGTTTGCTGGTTTTAAGAAGACCCTCTCAAGAGGTTGTATACTGTCCTGTGGTAGGTTCAGAGTTCTACTCTGGTGCAAGTGTGTATCTCTCTCTCACACACACAGTCGGAAACTGCTTGTCCCAAGCAGGGTCGCAGCAAACCAGAGCCTAACCCGGCAACACAGGAAGCAAGGCTGGGGGGGACACACCCAGGACAGGGGACCAGTCCATCACAAGGCACCCCAAGCAGGACTCGAACCCCAGACCCATCGGAAAGCAGGACCCAGGCAAACCCACTGCACCACCGTGCCCGTGGGTGTGTAGCTGCATGAATTTAATATTCCATTTGCACAGGCCAGCTCTAGGACTGCTTTATCCGTCGCTGTGCTTCATAACTCTGCTGATCAGTGGATCTTGGCTTAGATAAACCCTGGTGAAATGTGCCATCCTTTACTGCGTGGCTATTCTCTAAATGGATGCTTATGCTTTCACTCAACATACGGATTCGTCAGCAGCGTCCAAACAGGGTTAAGTGTACTATGGTGACGAAAATGGTGCGGAAGCTCGGTTCACCTTTGGCTCTGTGGAATTTCCATAATTAATCTTCCTAAAACATGGGGTTAGTGACACAAACCCCGAGTTGAACAGAAGACGGGACTGCCTTCAGCCCACTACAGCATGGAGGTAACCCTGAGTAGAAAAACAAAAACATGTAAGATCGATAGTATGAGCAGTGTTACAAGCCACAATCAGTCTGAATTTAATTAAGTACAAAGGTTATTGAGTAACTTTTCAAACATGTGTTTCCTGGATACAGCTTTTCCTGATGCAAAGCCTTTACTGAGGTATTTTTCCTCTGGTCAACCACAAAGAGAGAAGGAAAAAGCTCCAGAAAAAAATATAAGTGGGATAGATCGCTAAAAATAAGCACACCAAGTAATCCTAGATCAGAATAAACAGATAAATCCCATAATGTTAAACGTACAAGTTGATCAGCAAAGCGCAATTCCCCTAGTCCAGTACTCATCCAGTTCTTATTATAGCTTTGTTCTGTATTCTGTGCCCAGTGCGGTGCTTTTGGCTACGTTGCCTTTTTTGCTTTAGAGAGAAGAGATCTCCCAGGATGCTGTGGCAGGAGGTGGCAAGAACATTGTCTGCTGAACATCTCACCCATCCAAGGCGCAGTGATCGGCAAAGTGATTTAGAGCCAATCAGTGCAGGGATTCTGCGAGGTCAGCCAATTGGAATGCTCCAGAAGGACAGCAAATCACCGCAAGTGATGAAAGAGGAGTGCAGAGTCATGCAAGAGGTAGATGCAGCATTAACCACCAGTCCTCCTGCAGACCATCGCTGGAGGGATTTTAGGAAGGACGCAGACAAACACATTCCGTTTAACTTCGGTGCGCGTCTGCTTTTGTTACTGATGTTTATTCATTGTTTAGTGCGGTGGTTTCCACCCAGTCTGTTATGTTGTGTGGCTGTCAACACACAGGACCAGGGCTCAGTGATGGGATGAGAGGGACAAAGACGTTAGAAAGAAAACTGCTTTCTTAGTACACACAAACTGACCCCAAAGTCACAGTTTTCCTCCTTCAGTCCGCTTTACCGTTTGTTTTTCTCGATCATGGGACATTATACAGTAGACCACAACAATATGATGTGCAGCATTTTTTGTTGTTGACCTTTAGTAGATAAAAGGATCAGGCATAGCTTTGAAGACAGACAGACAATCCACTGTTCTGAAATCAGAGGCCTGAGGTGTACTGTAATGTCAGCTTTCATTTAGTTCCACCATTATTTTCGACTTTTCAAAGTGCTGGTGTCCACAGAACTCATTGGTCCTGTCAGCCACATTGGCAGAGCTATTTCTCTTCCACCAACGAGTGGAGCTGGAGGTGAAGCCGTGTCTGTTCTACCAACTGGTGGGAGTGGCGCTCTGTGTCTTCTACCAATCGTTGGAGCTGGGGGTGGGGCTGTATCTGTTCTACCAATCAGTGGAGCTGGGGGGTGGAACTGTAACTCTTCTGCCAATCGGTGAAGCCAGGAGTGGTGCTCTGTCTTCTGCCAATTGGTGGAGATTGGGGTGGGGCTGTGTCTCCTCTACCAATCAGTGGAGCTGGGGGGTGGAGCTGTATGTCTTTTGCCAATCGGTGAAGCTGGGAGTGGCGCTCTGTCTTTTACCAATTGGTGGAGATTGGGGTGGGGCTGTCTCTTCGACCAATCGGTGGAGCCCGGGGCGGGGCTGGTGGTGGAGCTGTGTCTCTTTGACAAACATGTGGTTTTTCAGTTTCAACAGGCAATTTAAACCAGAAGCGGATGTTAATCTGCTGCTTTAAAACTTACCAGTAAGCACAGCTTTTACTCCTCTTGCATGCAATTTTTTTCATGTTTAGCAGCTCGGAATGCCATTTAAGAAACAACATAACAGACTGTAGTTTATTTTATTAGGACGAACCCCATGGTGGGCATGCCCCAATGGTTACATCTGTCTATCCCCCTGCAAGTAAATGAGTGTTGAGAAAGCACAGAAAATCTGTGACTGGCAGGGGGGCTTAAATATGTATTCTGTTGAAAAATAAAGTACTGTCTATTGTCTGTGAATTACAGTAACTAAAAAATGTAATTAATACATTTCAGCATAAACTCAGAAACAATAGAGGCTTGTTTTCAAAGCTGTTCTCGGTTAAATCCGAAAGACATTCTGACACCAGTCTGCAGTGGTGCCCCTATCCTGTCTCTTGGCCTGGTTTGGAAGGGCATTTTCATGCAGGTGTTTGAGAAGATCTTAGTACTCAAGTAGGTATAAGAGACAAAACCGGTATTTGAATGATGACCTCAGACCCCTTTATCCCTAAGTTTCTCAGATCAGTTTGCTCATGTAAAGCTTTGCTGCAGGGTAGCGCAATCAATAAAGCATTTAAGGACTTCAGCCTGAGACTTATCAGAGGTTTCTGTATATATGTTGCATTTTCCGGTGAGTTAATTGGTTACAAAATTATTAATGAGTTATACTCTGTGCTTAAGTTTGGAATGGCAGACTATCAAAATATAATAATAACCTGTACCACTCATAAAGACAGCTCTGTAATGCACAAAGGCGGGGTTGACCAGTTCTTCATGTGATCCTCGTTTCAAATTCCTCTCTCGTTTTTCCCCCAAGATGCATCCGGTTTCCTCGTAAAAGTTTTCTTGTAAAATGTTCCATTTCTAGGGTGAAGAGCTATGATATGAGCTCTTTACAGCTTTCATCTGAACACAACTAACCATGGGATGAAAGAAAATGTGCCTGCAATACAAGTGAGCCATTCAGCATTTATTACCATACCCGTGTTTACGTCCTTTTGACATTAATAACGAAAAGAAGTAGACATATTTGGTTTAAAGGCCGTACGGGTTCTAGCAGACCATATCTGACATTCAGTGTGATCTTTACATTTGTTTTTTTGCAGTGTGGTTGCAGTAGAGGTTTGCAAGCCTTTCACAAAGGGGAACTATCCGTAGAGGTACACGTGCAAATGAGAGCCAGCCAACAACATTAGCAGCAGATTTACCCAGCATCCCCATCACGTGTCCCCGTGAATATGGCCCAGAGTGAGCAGTCGGAAATTGAATCTCTGATCTCTACACCTTTTGTTTCAGCCTTGAGAAATCAGGAAGAGATGTTGTCACACAAGCAGCCATACTGCCACAGGGAAGTTTGAAAAATACAACTAGAGACTTATACTTTGCCATGATTATTTGTTCCTTTATTTTTTTTCATTTATTGGTTTTTGGACATGGCCACTCTTCATTGCGTATTATTTTTATTTAAACAGCCGGATCATTTATTGTAGTAATTCAGATTGAGGGCCTTGCTCAAGTGTAGTGCGGCAAGTCCTCTCCTGCGACTCGAGCCAGCAATCGTGAAGTTCAAAATTCACTGTCATGAAGCACTCCACCAGAAATCATGAGGAAAGTCACCCAGAGAACATTCAGGAGACACAGTTTTGCTCCAGAGACATAAACTAATTCACTATTTCAGGAAACGGTCTCAGAGCCAGCATGATTTTTCATGTATTTTTTTTTTTTTTTTTTTAAATTTAATATTCGCGTGGTGTAGTGTGGCGCGTATTTGCTTCTTTAACTTGTAAAAAAGCTCGCTTTCATTCCCATGAAAAATGTTTGAGGGTGTTTTTTTCTATTGATTTTGTGACAGTCCTTTGATCGCCACATTGTGTTTCAAAGTCTCAGCTCCTTAATTCTGTTTATGTTCTGTGCTACTGTGGTGTAGAAGACTGTCATCACTTCCAAAACCCCAGTGGGAGCTCTACTAATCATATATGCAGCAGGTGGTGTAGCTAATAAGGAACTGGACTGGACTGGACTATTGACCAGATTTGTTCAGGTTTGAGACCCGAAACTGCTGTTATGGCTTTGAAAAGGGGGCTGCAGCTGGCATAGTGATTACAGCAACTGCCTCTGCACTCAAAAGTTGCTGGACTCTTGCTGTTGTACCCCCAAAGAAGGTACTTACCCCAGAACTGCTCTAGTAAAAATTACCTTGTTCTATAAATGGAGAAAGCATTTACCTTTATTAATTTAGCAGATGGTTTTCTACAAAGTGACTTGCAATTATTATTGTTTACTAATTTGTACAGCTGAGTAAACTTACCGGAGCAATTTAGGGTAAGTACCTTGCTCAAGGGTACTACAGCTGGAGGTGGGATTTGAACCTGCAATGTCTGGTTCCGAAGGCAGCGGCTCTTAATAAGTAGTTGTTGGTAATTTAACAGTTAAGCCGCTTGAGAGAAAAGCATCAGCTAGATGAGCAAATTAGAGTGAGAATGAATTTCTGCAGAAAAATTACAGTGGGGTGTAAACATAGAGTTGCTCTGGTTACCTATCTAACCAAAGCAGGGTTGACATGCACACGCTAAAAAAACATGCATGTGTTGGTGCATGCAGGCACAAGGTTGAAACCTCACTCTGTGTTCAGGCAGGTCCACTTAAGCTGATCTGAGCCTGGAGAGCAAATCGAGCATTAGATTTGCCAATCCACTCTTGAGTTCCCATCCTCAGAGCTCAACTTCTCACATTGGAGCCTCAGAGTCCTTGCAAATAGCATCTATTCCATTAGAAACAACAGCAGGCACCACATGTCAAGCAGAAGACAAAAACAGTAAATTCAGAGGAAGTGATCTCTGGCTGGTGTCCACTGCGGCTAGCATGAGATGAGCCCGAGGGGAATGGCAGCTGCAGGCTCGCAGCAGGAAACACCGTCACGAAACTCGTAGGGTAGGTTTGAAGCAAAGCCCTTGCAGGATGCTGCAGAGTACATGCAGCCCGGTGGGCTTCCATCACCTCTTTGGGGGCCTGGAGAACTTGTGCCTTTGGGGGCTTCTGGGGGTGGAGATGTGGGAACGCAGCAGGCTGCTTCTTGCTCTCCAAGACTGACAGGCTGGGGCCCAGGGCTGGCATAACCGCTTTAGATCAGCGCTGCTAAAGACAGGAAAATGGAGCCGTTTTGCTGCCGGGACAGAAGAGAGGTCGAGTGGAAGGGCAGACATGTCAGACAGCCTTTCCCCAAAAGTGCAAGGGCAGTGGGGATCCACAGTGGGGGGCTTCAGAAGCCGAGAGAGGTGTCCTCATCTACCGGCACAGCTTCAGTTGGCTCCCCTCCCTTGGCAGCGCACACCTTTATCACCACCTGTGTATTTTTTTTGCAGAACAACTAAAGGTTCTAGCCCCATCCGCTGGATTGATGCCGATTCATTCGGTCGCAGGCAGCTCTGAATCACTGCTCCAGTTTACCATCCCTTGCTTCTCAGAAATGGTTTCTTTTACCATCTTCCATAATGACAGTGACACACCAGTCATCCTGCACAAGTCATTTTAATGTGTTTTGCTACTGGAACAAAGCTGGCCAGCAGGACACTTATTATAGCAGAGCTTGGTGAGGACTGACTCGAGAAATTCACGTGAAGAACTCGTTAAAAACACAGAAAAGGCCTGTTACTACATCTAAATTTGTAAAGAAAAAAGAAAAACGGATCAGCCATCGAGCAGCAGCGGAATTCGGCAAATATCTGATGCCCTTTATTGTCCCATACATTAGAGTTTGGTACAGTTAGATAACAGCCTGCACTGAGCAGTTTAGCTCTCTGAGCTCGTGAATTAGTAACAACGATAAACACGGTACTGTGGAGTAACAAAGACACATTTACTTCCACTGGCACAGGAGTGTATGGTGTCTGGTGATGGCATCTTTTATTTGGAGCAGAGAGTGGTGTGGCGGAGTTGAGAACCGGTACCGGGGCTGGACCAGGGGTGGGCCGGTTCCATCTCCGGCTGGTCCGAGCCTCTTCTGACAGCTTGCAGAGACTGATGCCAATGCCCGAAAGACAGGGAAGGCGCAAGGAGAATTTTGCTGATTATCAACAATGCGGAGCAAGAACAGATTGATTCCAGGGTATTGAAAATTGAAGAGCAAAGATGGATGCTACGATTTAAGGTCAGGCCCCAGCGTGGAGGTGCCTTTTCCGTAGAAGAACAAAGACGAATTAGCCAGTACACGGAAGCAGTGCAGAGGTTCGGGGCAGTCGTGTCCTCTTAAGGCCCCCAGGATGACTATTAGACAGTAAGCGGCGAAGAAGCCGCTCTCCATGGTGCTGAAATGCCTCTGATTCCCCTGGCTGCTCTTACATTGTAAACCATATATAAACAGACAGAAATATATAATATCTATTGCTGCAAAAAGCTGACCTCTACTTAAAAAGCACGGATTTCAGTGGACCACAGAGATAGAGACTGTTTTTTTGTACCCTTTCCTTTTATTTGCTAACAAAACACATTTCCTCAAAGCCCGACTGACTTTCTTCGTCTATTGCTTTACTGATGTAATTTATGGCAGCTGAGCCAAGTATGACCGCAGCTGTTCTACTCCAGAGTACTGGAATAATGCCAGCGAAGGTTAGGAAGCTAGTGAGCTCTTTTTCTAGGTAGTTAAAGAGAAATTATAAATGAAATGTTACCAATTCACCAGTTCTCCAATGAAATGTCTGGCAGCTTGTGCCTTTATGAGTAAATTCTTGCCTCGGGGCACCTGTTGGTGTTTGCTGTTGTTTACCGTTGCTCCCCAACATGCTTATTTGTTGCCGTTTGTCTGTATGGCCAAAAATTACACACACACACACACACACATTGTCAGAACCGCTTGTCCCATACAGGGTCACAGGGAACCGGAGCCTACCCAGTAACACAGGGCGTAAGGCCAGAGGGGGAGGGGACACACCCAGGACGGGACGCCAGTCCGTCGCAAGGCACCCCAAGCGGGACCCGAACCCCAGACCCACCGGAGAGCAGGACTGAGGTCCAACCCACTGTGCCACCGCACCCCCCAAAAATTACATCCCAACAAATTTGGAAACTGGGGTAAGAATTGGGTCTGTGTCACTTGAGCTGTTGCCAAGGTTCTCGCTCTGTTGTTTGCTCTTACCGTGTTACCATGGCTGTGTTTGCTGCTCCGGAGGGCACCAGGAAGGAGAATTAAAGAGAAAAAAAACGTAAATGGTGGAAATTTCTCTATCTCTATGCTGTAACAGGAGCAATCTTCTAGCAAAGAACTGCCGGTACAGCCGTCTCCCACAGAAATGGTCCTTAGCAGGACAGGGAACTTCCTGGGCACATTTTTTTATTTTTTATTTTTTTTTTAAATGGCGATCGCAATTTTTAATCCTTACAAAGCACCCATTTGCTCTCGGTGGCTGTGGACGATTAGCACCGCGGCGGATGATGAGGCGGCGAGCGAGACGCTCGTTAGCAAAGGTGCTTGTTAGGGACCTGTTAGGGCTGCGTGGGGCCGTACCCCCCGGGGGAGAGATAATCGCGGCGCTTTTTTAATAACGCGCGCCGGAGGGCCGTGGGCCTGGCAGTCAGAGGCTCGGGCAAGAGGGAGAGTAAGATGAGATCTGCACTGGCGCCGAGACAGTCCCAACAATCCATTTGCTGTGCAAAACTAACATCTAGCGCACAACGGCACAGGTAATTATATTGTTGATATGAAAATTTTTTTCGGCCCGAGATGCGTAGTAAACCGGTTAATGGTGAGCCCTACAATATCCGTCCCCCAACGCCACTGTAAAACGGAAAAGGGAATGGAGTAACACGTTTGCACAGTTTCATAGTTGTACCCCAGTGTAACCCTAATGACATGTGCTCATTCTCACCTTGATCAGCTGTCTGTTAAAGCTACTCAGCATTTTTAAATCACCAATAAAAGGATTCCTACCTTGATAAACATATTTATAGCCTGCCAAGGTCATTTTCGGTAGTTTTATGGTCTGTTTTTAATAAACTTCACTCCTACGTATACATATTTCATAGCTTAGGTCACCCTCTGGAAAAGACCGTGATGAATGCGCAGAGTAGCAGCATAACTACCACTATTGGCATTATTATACAAATTGGTCCAGTGTCTTGTATGAAACGGCTACTTTTTTCCTTTAGAGCTTTACTGATGTGTGGTTTTCGTAAACAATATGCGGAATTGCGACCGAATATTTGCGTAAACCAGTGCCAGGAAGGAGACTTCTGTTGTACCCTTGAGAGACATTATTGCTTCTAGAAATGCAAAATGCAAACCTCATTAAAGGAGAAAAATTGTGCAGATACTAGGTGTTTTTTTTTTTTTTTTCCAACTAGAAGCAAAACTTTAACAATGTGAGAAAAGAGCTACTAAAAGCTTTGTCTGAGTGCCCTTTTCTACTGACTCTCCTACATGTAAAGAGCAAGGCTTTTATGGTATAATACAAATGTTTTATTTGTTCGAAATGTTTTTTTTTTCTGAATATTTTTGTTTCTCTGCTCTTGTTCTGCAAATCCTGGAATTTACAAGGCAAGGGGATGGCAGCAGAGCTAATGTTCTGTGTTCCTCTTCTGAAGATCACACTTTTTTTCAAGTTGCTTCCCTTCTCCTGCCAACTCATTACTTTAATTAAACAATTAACAGCTGAGGTGTCATGTTAACTGGCATGTCCTCAAAGGATGCACGTGCCAGAGCTGGATCTTGGGGGCGGCCGCTGGCATGGAGAGATGCCCGGTCAGGTGCCTGTGATGAGAAAACGCAGCAGGTAGAGGTGGGAGATGAAGGCAAGTGTGTGTGTGTGTGTGTGTGTGTGTGTGTGTGTGTGTGTGTGTGTGTGTGTGTGTGTGTGGATTTTTTTTCTACGCTATTCACTGCAGCCATGTGTAATATTTCTGTGTGTGGCTTGCTTGTACACACTGTTACTATGTATGTTTGAGAGCTCTTTATGCAGCTCTACATGTTTAGCTGTATAATAGCAGGTGTGTGTGTCTGTGGATACAGCACGTGGCATTGTACACAGTTCCATGCGTATTGCGCTTCCTGCGTAGCTGTTTGCGTGTGCGCGCGTGCGTACGCTCGGCTCGGCGCTTATAGCTGTGGATTGCGGCGGGCCATTGGCGGGGTTGGAGGGGGGCTGTTGTCCGGCGGAGACTCTAGTGCGCCCAGGCCGCCGTGTCTCGTGCGCGGGCTCTGTCGGATCGGTCGCCCCGACCCTCCGACTCCGCCCGCTCCGCTCCTCTTTAATCTCGGCCTCCTGGAGGTTGCAGGGGTTTTCCGCAAAACGAAATCCGGACGTCGGCGACGGCACGTCCTCTCTCCCGGGGAAGTTGAGCTTGGCTTGCCGCAAGAGTTCAGGCATTATTTTCATAAATATTGAATTTAGCTGCACCGAGATGCGAATTCTGTTTCCCTGGGCAGATATCCAAAGCGGAGCGACGTGGCAGTTGTTAGCCGTGGCAGCGGCTGTGGGCTCTTCGTCGGCTCCAATTAGTCACCTCCAATAAACGACAGAGGCCCGGCCGGCCGCCACTCCCGCCGCACCGAGTGTTCTCGGAGAGGTTGCGCTCCTCCCTCTTACAGGATGAAGATGCATATGTTACAGCATGCTGCAGTCCCTGTTTTTTTCTTTTGGCACTGCGTCGGCGTGTTCTTCAGAGCTAAACGGAGCACGTCGAACATCACTTTCCACCAATTAGAGGGGCGGCAGAGCGTATCGGTGCTGCTCCGGGCTAAGCGGAGTGTCACGGTCTTCTTAGTGTGGTCCATGCTGAGGACACGCAAGGGGCTGCCATGTGACACTGGATTGGCGGGCACGACTCACAGTTGAAAAGGCGGTAAGTTTATCTTGCCAGGAAGGCGCAGCTGGTGAGCACCAGGAACCCAGGTACTTATCGTACAGTAAATAGGCAAAGGGCACTTCGGTGCTCCCGAAGGCGTGGTCAACGGTCCGGTAGCACGCGGTACCGGTTCGGGTGAGCCGTTCGGACGAGGGCAGCGCGCAAAAGTGCTTTTTTGAAAGACTCGGTACGGTTAGTGGCGAAAGGAGTAGCCTTATTACACAGCATTTATTAGACAAAATCAAATCAAGTCAAAAGAGTTCTTGTGAAAGCCGATGAATCTTTATGCAGGTGGCGTGTTGCAGACTATAGGAGCGAACTCCCTCGGCCTTAATGAGGAGTTCATTTGGAGTTTGTTTTCACGCCCGACACTCGGGAGCAAAACAAATGCACAAATAGGCTTAGGTGTAATTCAAAGGACGAGCAAGTTCGGTTTGTTTCCTCTGTCTCTCTCTTAGAGGCTCACTGGGTATTTGCCTTTTTCAGTCGGAGGCTCTCTTTTGTGTCATTGTGTCCACACAATAACAAAGCGGCAACTTATTTATTTATTTATTTGGGCGTTTGTTTGTTTCTGATACCCGGGCCGGGCTTTCATGAGAGCCGAAGTGGAACCCGGTGCCAGAGCGAGGAATTAGCCGCAGCGAGGGACCCCCAGGTTCTCGTGATCTTTCCCTCTCTCACCATCTGCTGTCAGTTTGTCGAGCAGAACCTAATCCTGGAAAATCTTGGTAATCCACACACTTTGTTTGCCAAGAGCTTCGAGGGATGCGCTGTTTTTTTTTTTTTTTTTTCTGCCCCTCTCCTCTCCCTCCCCCCCCCCCCCCCCCCCCCCCCCTTCAGCTCTTGCAGCCAGTCGTTCTCGATGTCGGTCCATATACAGTTCATCAAACAGAGCGGCGTAGTTTGCTCAACAGTAAATGTGGCTGCCAGGAACGTGTCACTGAGATGTTACTCAGATATGTGTATGCGAGGGGGAGGTTTCCAGAATTATGTTTCGATCAAACCATCAGAAGACGGATGAAACGATGGAATCAAAAAACCGACACTCTTGTTTCACATGTGTGATGAAGCGACGGGATACGTCCGCGCTTTCAAGGTAGCTGGATGTTTACAGGGAATGGTAGATGAACGTACATCTTGGCCCTGACTTGCTCTTTCGTGCATCGCGCAAATTATTCCCACACGACGTTCCCAATACCTTCGAATGGTCTGCATGCGTGTGATATGCCCGCGTGCGACTGTTGACTCGCACGGGGATTTACCGTGCGGAATCTCGGCGGAGCGTCGAGGTTCTGGGCGCGAACGTCGACCTGCCGGCGTAGCGCGACGGGCACAAAACGTACGGTCGTTGGCAGGTGCGGAGAATTTCTTCCTCTTTTCCTCTTGGTACGGAAGTGAAGAAATGCCGGGCGTGCGCAGAACGGTTTGTAAAGATTATTGTAATCTCTCTCATCCCGACCCCCCGGGCTCCTCTCGACGCACGCGTCATCTGAGGCCCGGCCGCGTAAGACACGAGACCGCCTGACGCTCCGTGTCCCGACCCCCGCTACCGATTGTTTTCAACAGATGCTAATAATCTTTTGGCTTTCGAGCAAGGCTGACTCTTGCGGGCCGCAGCAGATGTTCCGGTTGGCCGTGTAACAGGTTTTCAGAATGATCAAACCTGCGCTCTCCCTCTTTGTGTTCGCTAACAGCTGAGCTTTTAAGACGGGAAGGTTATCCCTCTAATTTACTGTAGTTTCATCTCGTTTCTTTTTTTAGGCGCCTCATTTAACACGCGTGCATTTTCTGGCAAGGTGCATTTCTTTGTTTGTGTTCGTCCCGGCGTGCACGCGTACGCGCCACCGCGCTCCTGCGGTCGGCGGCCGAGATTCCGGATCGCCGCCGGAGCCTCGGAAGATTCGGTTCGCCGAGGGCCTCTCGGAAGCGGGTCCGCCCACCTCCGGCGCGTTCGAAAACTCGCCTCAATTTCAACAAGGCCCAACAATGCGATGTAATTCCGCTATCTCCTGGAGCAGGCTGCTTCTCCTCCATTTTATCTGCGTGATGCAGGGCTTCTGGATGCCTTCCAAGGTTTCGCCGCTCTCCTTGAAACAGGGTCTCGTGCTGTAAAATGACAGGAATATGAGCAGAAGAATAACTCAACTTTGCAGCCAATATCGGTAGCAATAGGCTGGCTTTGTAGCTGACAAGCGCCACGGCTCGACGGCTATGATGTTAATCAGCACGGTGATATTGTAGGGCGCCTTGGCTGTCGGTCATCGTAGTGACACGGCAGCAGGAAGAGTGCCTACCTTCCACGGCATTTCTGTAATTATTTGTTGACGCGCGGGATTAATGTAATTAGTGTCTGTTTTGCGCTTTGCTTTTGTAATTCACCCAAATATGATTTTATCTTAATGCCTTTTTCGTACCAAACGGAATACGTCCCCGCTATGTAAACAGAGCTCCATATGACTAATGGACTCGGGAAGCGCACATCCTTTCAGCGGTGAATTTTTCTGTGTCCGGCACTACGTGGAAAGCGGAACGCAAAAAAGGAAGCGGGACACAAAGAGGGTTCGCTGGCCACCTGGCCTTTTGTTAACGACAAAGGGAGGAGAAAAGGCGATTTTTAAGCGAAAAGAAGGAAAAGCCGAGAATGAAAAAGGTGCCGGTCAAAGCAGGTTCTGTCCTAGCAGCTGTACCACGCAGAGGGAGATGTGGAAAAACAGAGAAATTAGTGTCAACACAGAGGCTGTGTAAGAGAGTTGGCGGGGGGGGAGCAAGAGCTCCGCCGTCCAGTGTTTTTCTCAAAGACCCCTGGGCTGATGAGCAGATGGTGAAAAGCGTAGCAGCCGGATCTCGAGTCCCAAGCTTCCCCTCCAAGTGAGGTGGGCCGCTGTCCGTGGTGCTGAAGCTCTCGCGCTACCGAATGGACGGGCGGTCACCTTGCCTCGCTCTGCTCCGCTGGCGGCTGACAGCCCTCCAGGTGCTGACATTGGATTTCTCCTTTTGTCGGCGATGTCTCTCCTAGCTGGCTGGTGGAGGTGTTACATTTACCATAAGCTCCTGACAAAGTAGGCCGTTGGCGACGGGCAGCTTTTGGAGTCCAGTAACACGGCCGCGATTTGCTCTTGGCTGCAGCCAATAACTTGCAGTCTCTGGTCTCGGATCAATTGTCTGCCCCAACGGACTCCTCAGACAACCTTTTCTCTGTGAAGTCTTAGCTTACCGGTGTCTCTTTTTTAGCACGTATAGGTAGATGAACAAAGATGGAGCGGTTTAATAACCCTCTCTATTAGAAATTACAATTAGAGCCCTCTAATTGCAGAGTTATAAGCTGCATAACTGAACGAGTGCTTCAACAGTCGCAGTCTAGTTCCCAAAATTGGCTCCTGTGGGTGACTTCGTCCTCTGCGGAAAACACAAAGGAGCGTCGTTATTCCGCGCTGAACGGCACTAACAGAAACACGCTCGCTTACACGCTTTGCTTTGCTTTGATTGCAACTTATTCAATTTAAAAAACAGCCCAATTAGTTTATTCAAAGGGCTCGCGAATGACTGATTGCCTGCAGAACGCTCGCATAACGCCGAGCGTGGTGTTGCTCGGTTGGGTTCCCGCGGTCCGGCTGGCAATGACTTGAGCGCGAAGGACCCCGAGCATCCCGAGCGCCTCGTGGGTGACTGTGTTGCGATGGAGCCGCGGGGTACGGCCGGGCCAGCGGAGGCGGCGCTTTCGGGGGCACGGGTCAGGCGGAGGCTTTACTGCAAAGAAGGAACACTGCTCTCAGTGCCTTCATTTACATGCTGCAGTAAATTACTTGTGTACTTCAGTTGTGTTGGGTGGTGTACAATAGCCAAAGGTAGACAAAGTACATTACCTACGTGGCTCCCATTTAGAAAAGCCTCATTGGCTCCACCTTCCTATTTACTCTGCCAATGAGCTCTTGCTGTGTGGGAGGAAAATCACAGTAGAAAGGAAAGAAATATCCTGCTGTGTAACTGGGCAAAGGTGTAAAATTGTGTTACTATGGATGAGAGTCTCTTCGGAACAAATAATAATAAAGTTCCCTTCTGCAATGAATCTTTCTGGCACATTGGATTAATATTGGATCCTCTGCTCTGAGACACTGAGTGCATCTTCATAAATACTGAACTAAATAGCTAATGGTAAATGTGCACGTACTGTAGCGCCATTTCGAATTCGCTGCATTCGCGATGAGTCTGAATCGATAAAGGCAAAAAAGTACCTGCGTCACGCTGTTGTCTGCCTGTAGCGGGACTTGTCATGCTGGGGAGATTCTGGAGCTAGTTTAAGGCATTCTTAACCCTTGAAATGCACAGTATGAAAAATGTTGACTCTTTCAGGAATTGAGAAGCTTACTGATATTATCTTTCTTTCCATTTCACCAGTCACTGTGGGCCTTTGAAAGTCATGAGTTTGTCGTGATGCAGCTGTGATTTGCGTGATAATTCTGCCCTCGGGTAGGAAGCGACCTGGTGGGCCAGGTAAAGCTGGTAAAGCTGGTGCTGATCTCAGTACTCCGGGGTGTATGACGATTCCGTGTTCTCCATATTTATAACCCAAATGCATGTGCAGAAGAACGGTAAACAGCTTCCTTAGTGTCCATTACCAGGGAAATCACAAGTGTTTGCTTCGAGTTGAGTGTGACTGGAAAGGCCCTAACCTTACAGTTGGGAGTGGCTACAGGTTATCTTGCTGCAGGTTCTCTGCCTTCATCTGTATTTTTCACTCTGCCTCAGTGAGGCCCAAAAACGCAAGAGAAGTCCGCGACCGATGAGTGAAAACAGAACGCTGAAGACATCCAAGCTCAGGCAGAACCCGGAACACTAGCATGACAAGCGACTTTGGAAAGCGTCTTCCTATTAGCACGACAGCAGTGCGGCGAAAGCTGGATCGCGTGGAGCACAACCGTGATCTGCCGTTGAGCCCAAGCGTGATGCACGGCCATTTGCCTAACTCTGAAATCAATGACACTTTGCTTTCACGCACAGATGTGCGAACTTAGCTAATGCGGGTCGATTCCCTCTGTGTCGGAGACGTGTGAGAACGCTTCCTGGAAAACAACGGTTGTGCGGGGTTTCCTCTGACCGGCTCATGTACCGCTAGAAGCATTGCTGTTTATCGCTTCCTGTTACACTTTGTTATTTATTTATAAGACTGTAAGAGGGGGGCGTGGTGGCACAGCAGGTTTGGCCCGTGCCTGCTCTCCGGTGGGCCTGGGGTTCGAATCCCGCTTGGGGTGCCTTGCGATGGACTGGCGTCCCGTCCTGGGTGTGTCCCCTCCCCCTCTGGCCCTGCGCCCTGTGTTGCCGGGTTCGGCTCCTGTTTCCCACGACCCCGCTTGGGACAAGCGGTTTCGGTCAGTGTGCGTGATAAGCCTGTATGAACCTGCATTCGCAGCTGAAACGCAAACTTTCACGGTAGTGGATGTGGACTAGTAATGGAAGCCTGAGTTCGACACACTTATATCTGCATTGATTTATTTAGATGCCCAGGACTGAGGTAACATTGGAATCTGGGAGCCTCTTCTGAGGAAGACTATGCATAGTGTGACACCTCTTATCGTTAGAGAAGGAAACCAAGGAGACCAACGCGAGCCGGACTTTTGGGTGCTGCGTCTCCCGTTATGGGCGAGACGGGTTCATTCCTGTAGAGTAGTGTCGTCCCAGCGATGCGAAAGAGTAACATCGCCATTTCACCTATGGCTCAGCTTTTATATCTCAACAGCAGACCCTGGAATTGTGTGGGAGGGGCTTGTAGAACTCGAAGCCCCCCATAGAAAAAAAAAAACCCAGCTATAGCCCATGTGGAGGCTTCTGTGTGCAAACAGTGGAATGGCAACGTGTGCCGCTGAAGCTCAGCAGCATTTACACACACACACACACACACACACACTCATGTTCAGCCAGTGCACACAAGCAATTTGGCATACTGGCATTTCTTACATATGTAAATTCCCCATCAAAATAATCCCATAACAAAGAGTTTTTCTCCGGGAACAAGCCACCGCTGCATAGCAGGGACTTTCGAGTGCGGCACGCCTGGCGGAGTTAAAGGTCGCTCAGATCGTTTCATCCTAATGAAACGTGATCGGCGGTGTTTCATGAAGCCGGTTCCTCACCCACCAGCTTGGCTGCAGTCCCGCAGAGAAATAACTGCACGCTGTTAGTGGTTTGACTCTTGCACATGGGGTTTCTCTGATATTTGTTTATTTTCACGGGTGAAATTTAAAGGTTTCGAGTTTACAAATCGGATCTTATGAATACCTTCCTGGAAAATATTTTTTTCTTTTTAGGTAGCATGTTTTTTTGTGTGTGCGTTATTTATTTATTTAGGCAAATGAGTCTTCTGTCAACATCAGCATAACTGGAAGACAGTATTTCAGTGATTTGATCCTCGACAGCAGTGCGACTGTATCTCTCAACAGCGTACCCTCATCTATACCTGTGTGTGTGTGTGTGTGTGTGTGTGTGTGTGTGTGTGTGTGTGTGTGTGAGAGAGAGAGTGAGAGAGAGTGAGAGACTCTGATTGCACTCCTAACTGGCCACCTACACTGACCGCATCTCAGCTGTGTCTCTCACGTGTAGCAAGGGTGCATGAGAAAAATACACGTCAAGACGTGACGCAGGGATGCCAAACCTTTTATGACCAATGGCCGCAGTCGTCTTTGTCAAGTGGTCCGAGAGGCACGTGAGTAAAAATCATAGTAGGTGACACTCTAAATCTTAAATGTGCCACTTCCAAAATGATTGTTTATTTAATCTTCAGTAACAATGACAGCCTCTACTGTACTTGAGTGCTAAGCCGCCCACTTCGTTTTCCGATTTGTGATAACTTTTCATCAAGGAGCTTTCAGGATTGCCCAGAATGCAAATTTCCGATGGACTCGGTGCACCTTGAAGTGTTTGGTGGTGAACGGAGTGAAGCGTGCAGATTGCTTAGAGAGAAGGACGGCACAGACCTCATTGTACTTTTACAAGATTGCATTTAAATACACTGAGGCACCTTGTAGCTCTTTCCCTGGAACCCATGTCTTCCACCCATCGTTTCTCAGGACCGGCTTCGGGGGACACGGATCCCACGGTCCTGAGCTGTGAGGCTCAACGTGATGGATGTTTCCGCAGATGAGCTTTGGACAGCGACCGCGATGCGCCAGACTTTGCGGTCGACAAGAGCTGCGGACTTGCAGTGATAAGCATATAGTAACACGGTACAACAGCGGTTGCTTTCTGTGCTTTGGAAGCTCTGATTTTATTCTTGGCAAGAAAAGCCACTTGAACCAGGAGGGAGATGGTGGGACAAGCAGGTCGCTGCAGGGAATGAACACCTCTTGAGCAGCACTTCCTTCCTCCTTGGCTACACCTGTCTCATGTGGATTCCTTTGCTCAAGCTTAGTATCCTCTCCGGACAGGCCACGTCAGCGTGCGTAGCATGGATCCCAAGGTGCCGATCCGCCGTAGGATGCTCGGCCTGCCTCGTCTCACCCGCCCCCGCAAGGCTCCCCTGTGAGCGCTCCCGCGTTAGAGGAAGTGTCAAGTGGTTTCAGGTTGGCCCCATCCCCGAAAAAAAAGAAAACAGACAAATCTCCAAGGGCCCCGATCCTGCTTCTGCTACGTTTTCTCTTCTAAAGCAAATGGATCGATTGACGGCCAACCCTCCACCCCGTTCTCACACACACACACACCCACACACGCACTCAAACTCCCCTACCCCCTTTCCATGTTCCGACTTGACTTCGCTTCAGTTTTAACTCTCATCTTTCTCTGCCCACTGACCTAATCCTTCAACCGATCAATCAAATTCGATTTGCTCCAGCATATTTTTTCGGCAACGATATCAGAAAGCGCTTTACAGAGATATTCTCTGGAGATTTTTTCATTTGAACCAAAAAAACGAAGAAGAAAATAGTTAATGTTGGCAGAATCCAAATACGATAGAGATGTTGGAAAGGAAATGAGTAGGACTCTTTCATCCTTAATTCCCATTAGTTGTTTGCAGCGTTTGGCATGGATCTCTCTTTTTCAAGTGTCCCTGGTGTGGACCTGGACAACTCTCAAGTACCAAGAATTAGTCAGGACATGGAGAGAGCAGCATAGGGGTCACACAGGCAATTACTGGAGCGTCCCTGTGGGGTTTCTTCCTTGACCACCGTTGACCTCCACATCTCCCATTGAACCAACATATTATTGTATGCATAAATGGACCTTTTCTCTTATTCATACATGCTGAAATTTCTTTTGCAGGTATAATATTTGTAGTATTGTAAATACGTTTTGTTTTGTTTTTGTTTTTGTTTTTGTAAAGTGTAACGTGAAAGGAAATGTAGATTAGTAGGTTAGTGTTCCCAACGAGATGTTTGGAGAAAAACATGTTCGCCGTCAAGTGTAAATAATCAAAAGAAAGAGGCTCTGAATCTTACATGGCAGACCAGTGGTGAGTGACTTCTTGGATAAGAGGGAAGATTTGTAATGTGTTGGGAGACCCTCAAGATTGGATTATCTGTGTGTGGGAAGAGGGGTGAGTGGACAAGAAGTGGACAAGAAGAACTTGTCGCATTTTGAAGTGGTGAATTGCGTTCCACTCCAGCAGCAAGACGTGCAAAGGATGTTCAGACATGACATAAATCAGTGTTAAGTTCACTAATCTTTGTTTTTGCGTGTAGCACAATGCAAATTGTAAGCAATTAGTGTTTCTCTGCTTTCATGGAGACAGTATATATTTTAAGGGGGCATCCTCTGCTGAAATTGGTCATTTTGACCTCACATTAATTCAACTGCAGGCAAATATAACAAAGTTCTGGTAAATAAATTGAATGTATCAGTTTGGACATGAATCTTTTAAATTGGAACTCATTACCACAGCTGTGCTTCTGAGGTCATTTTGTTCACGTACAGCTTTCAGATTCTGTCTGCAAATCTACATATCTGGAGAGCACTGCGGGTAGCTTCCTGAGATTTCAAAACAAAAATGAAGAAACTGACCAGAAATTAAATTACCACCATCAAATGTATTCCAAGTATTTCATGGCTCAAAATGCGAAGAATTTTTCATCTACAGTTTAGAAACGGCCGTTCTCCATGCTCTGGAAACCATGACTCTGATTGTTACAGCACAGCTATGCCCGCTTTATGAGGTCATATTGATTGACATAATTCAGCAAAATTTATTTTTCACTCACTCGGTGTCAGTCACGTACTGGTAACAATTTTAATCACTTTAATGAGTGTCTGTATTACGTTTACGTTTACATTTATTCATTCAGCAGATGCTTTTCTCCAAAGTGACGTACATGTGAGAAAAATACAGAGAGCGCATTACATCATGTTATGTTTGATTTATGAATTTTGTTATACTCAGGTTGCCTAAGCTGACTCTTATAAACCTTAGCTATGACAATGTGTACTTTATTTACTGAGAGTATAGTGCATTTAAATTTCTAACCTTCCCTAAGAATGAAGCCAGTCATTGCTGTAATATGTGGGTCTGCCATATGTATATCTATATGACATTATGAAGTCTTCAGACTGAATTTTGACTATGAATATCTTTGTTCTGGCTATGAACACACATGAATTGGCTTAATCCCCAGAGCGGGTCATTCTCACTCCCTGTGACCTCATTCACAACCTAGGGTTTGCTGGAGCAAGGAGGGTCTGGGAGCCAAGGCTGATTCGATTGCCCCGTCCTCAGTCAGACCGCTTCCTGTGGTGGGCTCGGGGGGTGGTGGGGGGGGGAAAGGCCCTGATTAAGTGAAGGCTCATCAAGGACTCCGGTCACGGTCCATCTGAGATAAGACTTTGCTAGCTTGTCTTCGGTCCCCGAGGTTTATCCTGTTTTCCGGTGCAAGCATTCATTAGAAGCCTGCGGGATAGATCAATGGCAGAGATTTACCATGTAACACAGATTTACTGTACAACTCATAACATGCACACTGTGAGTTTGCTGCATTCTTGAAAAAAATTAAAATATGCCATGAATTACTGCATTGTTTAAAACTCGCAATCACCACAGCCTTCTCCCTTGTCTTGTCATCCTCAAACTTCTTGCATTCTGCCCAGCAGTACATTGAATTAAACGATACATCCTAAGTCTTATTGCATATCTGCTTTAAGGCATTCTGCTCTCGCATTTACCTCTGTGCACTTACTTCCTCGCTTTCCGTTTGGAGTGAATCTTAGTCCAGGTGTTCTTTTCTATTCCTAAGAACATACCTTTATCTGCACATTCAGGACCATAGAAGAACGTTGTTTTTCTTATGTGTGAAGGTGTATTTTGTGTGCTTGTGTACTATATGTTGAGTGCAATACAACTGTGGTATCTGGGTCTTTGAGAATGAAATGTTTGCTTGCCGAGCCTTTCTTACTCATTCCTTCTGGGTTATAAGGGACTACAAGTCAGAACGTACAAATATTGGCCAGGACTACTAACAATTAGTGTCAGGTACAATATATATGACATCTGTCAGTAGCTGCCGAGTACAATATATAACCCACAAATGGTAGACTCTATTACCGTGTGTTGTTCAAAGAATATTGTGTATGAGATGCAATTAATAGAATCATTTTCAAAAAGCCAGGCAGCTCAAAGCAGTGAGTCTGAAAGGAGGAATTAGACTAATGAAGCTCTAAAGCTCTTCTCTGATAGCTTATAATGTCGCTTGTGTGGTGGTTGGTAAACTGGACTTGTGAGGATGTTTTTTTTCCAAGCGAAGGACTCAACCAACAATGAGATATATTGTGGTTTTTTTTTTTTTTTTAAATAGTCTGCATCCTATGAATCAATTTGAAGAAAAGGACTTCCTGAGGGGTGCATGCGGGCTACAGTGTTTCGCGATGTCTGTAACAACCTCTGCTTTCACATCTTCTCTTATTGTACCGTTACCCAGCACGGCCCTCCAATCTCTGCTCAGACTGTATAGCAGTAGATGGATATTCACCAGTTTAGCCAATCAGTCTCATGGATCTTCTTCTTTCTCCTCTCTCTCTCTGTCTCTGTCTCTCTCACCTGCTCCCACTAAAGATGCTGTTTGATCTCCTCCTTCCGTCTCCCCTCTCTTTCATCATTCCCTTAATACAACTGCTGCTTGCCCAAGTGATTGTTACACACTGAAACCTCCATTTGACTTTGTTGGATGATAAAAATTATAATGGTACTGATAAATATGGAGTGTGCAATGCACGATGGGTGCAGTATGAGGCCTTTGTTGCGGCTGGTTTAGGGGCTGTGTTCGCCCGGGAGATGAGTGACGTTGGGACCAGAGCCCGTATCAACGCGATATACGCAGCACACGGACACTTTGTGCTCCGGGAAAATAATAGTCCACTTTCATTCAGAGACGGTATCTGTTTGCTCAGGATTTCTGTGTTAGCGTTGAAAGCGAAAGCTAATTGGTCATCCATATTCCATTAATGTCGTCGCTCTTCTGTTCGGGGGCCTCTCCGCACACACGCGTGCATGCAAAGTATTAGCCCTCTTCGTCTCTGCGTCTCTCTTTTAATCACAAGCACACAGAAAAATACAGCGCATAGGAAAACATCCATAAATGTAAAAAAAAAATGCATAAACCAAATATAGTTAAATATTCAAGCACGGATGCACGCGGAAAAAGAGAAGCAAATGCACACCCTGAGACACGCAGAGAAACGGCTATACGGACACGCACAGCCACGCACGCCGCCTCTACAAGTGGTGTGTCGAACGCGTGCAGACGGCTGTGCCCACACACCAGCAGTCTTTGAAGGTCTAACGGTTCGGCCTTTCCTTTATGTTAATATGAGTCGGTTAAACCACGCCAAGGGTAAGTCTCTCACCTGTGAAATGAATGCATCTGCCGGGATTGTCCATAGAACAGAGTTGTTAATTTAGCAGACGAAATAAAAAAAGACACACGCCCCTCCCAGCGGGTAAGGGCGAGCGCAAGGGCCGGCCCCCGACCGAACGCACGGACCCGAGCGAGCGGGCGAAGGTTCGGGACCGAGGTGGCGTGCAGAGTGGCGGTTGGGGGAGGGGGCGGTGTCTCGGGTGCTTCTTCCCGGGCGATAGATGGCAGATTTGTGGTGTGGAGGGCCTAGTAAGTCTCTGCCAAGGCCCGGCATTCGTAATGAGGCTGAGCTAAAGCGCCGCGTCGCGTGTTCCCCTTCCCGCTATGGCTGCTGTTTATAAATTCTGCCATGGCAAGCAGTGGGCACATTTGCATGAAATTGACTTGTTTAAATACCCATAAAACATTCATGTGCGCTACGATGCCGCTGTCGCCACTCCGGGTTCAAGTCCATTAAAAAAAATATATCATTATTTCTAGCGCGTATGGCGGTCTCATCACTGCAGTTATGGATGATCGAAGAGGTAGATAAATCAGGTGAAAGTGGAGTAATGTGGAAATCAAGAGTTAAATTATACTCATCTCCCTCCTCCTCCTCCACCTAAACTACAGATAAATCTTTTAGAACGGTGTATTTACCTCTGCAAAACTGACTTTTGTCTCATCATCTTTTAAAATGCAATCTCTATTAGGAGTCGACCGAAAAACTTCCGCCTCCTTGTTTCACTGGGAAGGCAGGCTGCGGTTGAAAGATATGTGTCCATATCTGCCCTTGAAGGGCACAGGCGCTCACTTATTGTCTGTTTGAACTAGCTTCAAAGTCAAAAGTTTGCATTAAAATTTAGCACATTTAGCATTTTCTTGCAGTGACTTTTTGAAACACCACTGTCTCTGTCGGTCTTTCTTTGGTTGCTAGCAGTTATTGCTTCTTGTGATGTATTTGCTTACTGGGCAGTTTTTTTTTTTCAAAAGTTACCCACGGCATGCTTTTTTTTATGTGTTTACCAACTTATCCGAGTGGATATTGGCCGAATCCATGTTAATTGTATTGCTCAAGGCCATGCCAGTTCTTCGCCTTGGCTCCGAACCTGCAACCTTTTCTCTAAGTACTGCAGCACCCGCTGTTCATTTGCATTCCCCGCGCCTCTTATGGCTCCGTGCTTCCCTCCCCCCCCCCCCCAGCAGTCGATCGGGCCGCGAGATGGAAGGCGAGCGCGAACCCGGGCCCGCCTCCGTCACTTCAGTCACACTGTATCGCAGCGGATCCTGACAGAAGCGGGCCAGACCTTGGCCTGGAAAGGAGCGAAAAAGGAATGTGGGCCCGTGGGACTAATCACAGCATGACACCCAAGTCAAACAAAGGCTCTTGTAAGAGTCTCTTGGAATGTGTCATCTGCAGGCTGGCAGGGGTTTGACTCTGTGGCCTTTGAAGTATAATTCTCCTTAGAGCTGCTTAAGACCACTGACCTGTTGGTGACAGTGGGTGGAGGAACCTTAAGCGGTACTTGGGTGTGGGAATGTCTCCTATAAGCTCTAATAGCCAGTGGGTGTGGCTTCACCAAGCTAGGATAACCAGTGGGTGTGGCTCATGTAAATTGACATCGGTAATGGGTGTGGCCGCCACAAATTGTCATAGCTAGTGGGTGTGGCTTCCCCAAACTGTTATAGCCAGTGGGTGTGTCTCCCAGTCATTGTCAAAGCTGGTGGGTGTGGTTACCCCAAACTGTAACATCTGATTGGTGTAGCCCCACCAAACTGAAATGTGCTGGGTGCGAGGTGCAGCCTGAGTGGACCTGCAGTAAGAAGAGAGTGCATGAGGCCTTTGTTTTTACAGTGTATGCTAGTGCTTTACAGAGTCCCCGGGATGCAGACAGCTCCAGCATGGTGCCTCTCGGTCGAAAGGCTGATATGGTCGTGTGTCAGCTTGTAATCGGTCTTTCTGTCAAACGCCCGTTCTGCATCGCTGGAAAGGGAAGGAGGTGTGGTCAAGCCCGAGGGAGCGAGTCCCACTGGCCCCAGAACTGACCTGTGGGAGATGAAGCGAACCGTGCCGTACCTTGGTCTCTACTGCCGTGGAAGACGCAGCTGGCTGCAGGTGGCACTTATAGCCCCCCAGGAGAGCCACAGGGGACTATGGGGAGTGAGGGTGGGGGGGGTCGTATGAGGGTGAGGGCTGTGGAGATCTGGTGTTGTATATCTACATTTTTTGTTAGCTTGTTTGTTTTCTTAGCAGGCATCTTTGTTACATAAGTCTGAGTTTCACATGCGTTTGCTCTTGTGCAGTAGGACAAAAAGCCAAAAGCACTCCGTAGAAAGCATCCTGCTGACAGGTACAATAGCATTTTCCTTTCTAGCATTTCACCTGGCGCCTCTCGATCAGCGGTCCGCTCATCCGGTTGCGTAAAACCTGTTGCGTCAAAGATGCTCCTCCAACTACAAATACAGCTAATTAAGCCATCTTTAGGGTTTGAAATTACAAAGGTGACCTTATTAAGCTATATTTACAAAGAAATACTGGCATTTTTGTTGAGTAAATTATCATATTGTATGTATATTGTGCACATTCCATTTTGTTTAATAGTTCACGTCCTGTAATGATCATCACACTTTCATCTCGAGTTTTCAGTGAAATCCTCAAAGCCGCAAAGAGTCTCAGATGAAGGACTTCTTTTGTTTATTTGATCACCTGTACAGTTGTTTTTTTTTTTTTTTTAATCAAACTGCAGAGTTTATGAAAGGGCAAAATTTGTAAGCGAGAAAATGCTAAATTATTTGCATTACTTAATAGGCACTGCTGTCCAGAGGGACTTGGGTGGCTTGTATTTACCCATGTATTCAAGATGCACACATACACGTTGTCTGAAACCACTTGTCCCAAGCGGGGTCGCGGGGAGCCGGAGCCTAACCCGGCAACACGGTTGAGTACAGGTTAAGTAACCACACTCAAGGGCACAGCAGCACTTTCTCTCCTGCCTTTGAATGACTTAAACCAGGTCGGTTAACCACTGTGCTAAAGGCTATCTAAGTTTCTGTCCCAGCCTGTACTGAATAAATTGAATGGGCCGATTGGGGATTTCATGGATGGTCATCACATTCACACGCGTTCACATTTTTTCTAGTCTTTTTGGGGATTTACATTTGTTTAAATTTGCATTTCTTCACTAGGCAGATGCTTTTCTTCAAAGGAACACGCATGTCAGAAAACAACACAAAAAGTGTATCATACCAACAGAAAGAGAGATTTGGATGTAGACACGATTCTTGAGTATCATTCCACTATATGAACCAATGGACATTACACAAGTAGCTGCATTTACAGTATGCTTTCCATTATAAACCAAATTATTATGAAATATGCGTCTTTTAAAAAATCATGCATTTACGAGATCACGGGAGAAGTGAGTCAGAAAGAGGTAAGTTTTTAGACCCTGCTTAAGTGTCGAAAGAGATTCAGCAGTTCTGAATGAGAAAGGAAGGTCATTTCATTACATTGGAGCCAGAACTTAAAACCTCTGTGCTTTTAATTTTGGACCTCTTTTGCACTGGACCATCAAGCAGGCACAGCTGGAGGAACGTAGCAATCTGGCTGATGTGTAGCAAGTGATTAGGTCTTGTAGATATATGAGAGAACATCTGTTGATGGTCTTGTAGGCTGCAACCAGAATTTGATCCGGGCAACTACAGGAAGCCAGCGCAGTGAGACGAGGAGGGGGGTGCATGGGAACATTTTAGCAGGGCAAACACAACTTGTGCAGCGGCGTTTTGTATCAGCTGGAGAGTTTTGATGGCAGAGGCAAGAAGGCCAGAAAGGAGAGAGTTACAGTAGTCCAGGAGAGATATCACCATGGTCTAGTCTAGGAGTTGCAAAGTTTGAGGTGAGATACGGGTGGATCCCGCAGATGTTATGCAGGATGTATGTCCACGTTCCAGGTTATGGCTTCGATGTGTTGAGAAAAACAGACTTGAGTCTATCATCGCTCTTAGCCGGTGAGGTAGGCAAAATGAATGAGTTATCCAATTTGATGGAGTTCTCAACAGGAAGATGGACCTGCTGTGAACTGAAGGATTTCTGTTTTGGGGAGGTTGAGTTGTAGGTGGTGAACAAATTTCCAGGCAGAGATGCCCGAGAGGCAGGCGGTGATGCGTGAGGAAATGTCTGTAGCTCCAGGTCGAAAGGAGAGGAAGAGCTGGGTATCATCCACGTAGCAGTGGTAGGAAAATCTGTGGGAGGTAATGACAGGCCCAAAAGAATAGGTGTAGAGTGAGAACAGTAGGTGGCCCAGTACCGAGCCCTGTGGGACGCCAGTTGAGGGAGAGCGAGGGGATGATTGGGTGTCCCACCGCACCGCTTGGTAGGATATGCCTGGTAGGTGGGAATCAAGCCATCTCAGTGCAGTTCCTTTGATGCCAAGCTGTCCAAGAGGGTAGAGTCGAATCCGGTGGTTGACAGTGTCAAATGCTGCAGACGGGTCGAGGACGATGAGGGCCGAGGAGAGGGAGGCAGCTCTAGGCGAATAGAGAGCATCTGATACTGCGAGAAGAGCTGTCTCGGCGGATTTAACATTGATTCAGACTTTAATGCAATCAATGATTCCTAACTCTCCCATGGAAAAAACTAAAACATAAAATTGACAGCAAGAAGTTTTTTCATGTTTGTTTTTTAAATTTATTGTTTTTAATTTCTTTTTTTTTTTTTTAAGCTGAAGCTTTTTGTTATGTGAAGACGTAGTCACAGTATCTGTTTTTGTGGTGTTTATTATCCCCGCAAGGATAATCAAAATCTTTAAAACATGCATTTCTTCAGAAGTGTCCCCTCAAGGTAGAGGAAAACAAAAGCATGCACGCACACACTCGCGCGCAAAAATTATGTACAGCAGAGTAATAATTGCAGAGGACAACAAAAATGATAACGAACAATGAGTGATTTCTCATCCAAAATGTCAGATTTCAGTTTCCCATCAGAAACTCCGAGACACACGCAGCGTGCGCTGTGGTTCCAGGTGAACGATGACGCCGCTAGAGCCGATCGCGTGTCGCCGGAAAGCCCGGCAATCAAAGAGAATATCGTATGATGGTTGTGTGGGGCAAATGACAAAAGAGAATAAAAGTGTTGTTCTTTCATCACATGTAGAGACCTCTGGATCGTGTTGTGCTAATCAGAACTTTTACAGCGCAATAACAATGTTTTATTCATTTCGAGAACATTTGAACGGCAACAGTGCAAGGCTAAGCACTGTGCATAATCAGAACTCAACCAGTGTGCATTTTTCTAAAATATCCCACCAGCGCTGGTTCCGTTGACCGATGTCTTCTCGGGAAGACAGCGAAGATCCCGAGCGCGCGAGCAATCTGGCGAGTCAACGCCCGGATCGCGGACCAGCGTCGTCCGTTTATCGTTTCCCAGCAGCCGGTGCGGAGACGCAGTTACGTGCACGGTCCAGCTGTCCCAAGTTGCGTTATGTCCCGTACTGAAATATTGAGGGCCTCCGCCGTGACGGCCTTGAACCGCAGAGTGACCTCGCCAGAGCCTTGCGAGAAGACACCGAGCCTCTCCGCTTACGGAAACGGTAACCGATAGCTTCTCGCCGGAAGCTCGTCCAAAAATGGTCTAGGGCCTCGCAGCGAGAACCACGGTCCACGCACATAGTTCTGGCTCGCATGCTGTTTCATCTCCCTGCCTACTGTCTCGTGTGGATGTTTTATGAAGGGCCAAATACCGTCTTTACTTATTTAAAGCGAAGAAAATTAGCTCAATTTATATTTATAGCTTATTTAAAGGAGAAGCGAAGGAACACATTAACACACTCCCGCGGCTGTAGGCGTCCTCTGGGGTCCTGCTGAGGTTAAGCCTGGCCGTTCTGTCTCAAAAGGCATCTGCATTATTTATACTTTTTTTTTTTTCCCCTTTTCTTTAAATCTGCTTGGCGTCTGCCCTCATGTGGGAGCAACTTACATCACTTTACCGTTTACACGTTCCTATCTAAGCTGTACGCTTTGCTGAAATTCCTCAGGTTCGGCACCTTGATCAAGGGCACAACCCCCCCCCCCCCCCCAGAGAGACACACACTCAGACACACACACCACCGCTGTCACTGGGCCCTCTGCTCACTCTCTACCTGCTCCAGGCCTTTCGCTGAGGTGGGAGGGGGACGGGGGGGCTACAGTCACATCACGAAGTGGATAAATTTCGTGTTCTCAGATACACTTGTAACGTGGTCTTTGCTCCCTTCCACTTCTATGCAGTTCATCTATACGCGTGCGTTCGTTCGTATGTGTATTGTACATATTTAGTTATTTTTTTCCGCTGTAAGTAGAGGACGGCTTCGTTGTCCTGTCCGCGAGGAATCGGATCACATTTGTCTGAAGCTCTGCTGCCTTCGGTGGTAGCAGTTTCTGCTGTTTTAAATAAAAAATAAGCCTGCTCCCTCACCACAGACTTGCTCTTTAAAAGGCCTGCGCTCGGCAAAACAAATCTGACTCCTCTTCGCATTGATTCGCAACACAAAGGCGTTAAATGAGTGCGGCGACGAAATGTGCGCCCTCAGGGTGAAATAACTCAGCAGAGATCCAATGCTGCCATTTCTTGGAGTGGCTGTTTTATTTTACATTATTTAATAGCATGGGAGATGTTGCTATCCAGGGTGACTGCCAGAGCTTGCAGTTTTTTCCAGTTATTATAGCTGGATATTTCTCTAGTATTGCGTTAGTCATGTCTTCCATAAGGCCATAATAGCAATGTTCTGTGGGAACTGGAACCTGCAACATTCAGGTTTTCTGCCCACATAGGTTAGGGTTAGGTTTACCGGGGGGGTGGTGCGGCGGGTTTGACCAGGTCCTGCTCTCCGGTGGGTTTGGGATTCGAGTCCCGCTTGGGGTGCCTTGTGGCGGACTGGCATCCCGTCCTGGGTGTGTCCCCTCCTCCTCCAGCCTTGCGCCCTGTGTTGCCGCGTTAGGCTCCGGTTCGAGCGGTTTCAGTGTGCGTGTGTGTGATTTTCGGGTCGGTACCTTGCTCAAGGCTACTACAGTTAGAGGTGGGATGTGAACCTGCAATCTTTGGGTCTAAAGGCAGCAGCTCTAACCGGTATGGTAACCCATATTCAAGTGTTACCTCATGTGCTCTACATTGTAATCTCCACACACAATATTGTCACCCCCATGTGCTTAACGTTGTAATCTTCATACTCTACGCTTTAACCCCGCAGCTGTACTCTACTTGGTAGTCTCCATGCTCTGCACTGTTTTATATGAACCACGCAGGTTTATCTCACTTGCATAAAACTTTTGTCCAAGATACTGACAGATACAAGATACAAGATACTGTACACTGTTATCCCCCGAGCTCTACACTGTCACCCCTTGTGTTCTACACTCTAATCTCCGTACCCTTCGCTCTTTCCCCCTGTACTCTGCATTTGATTCTTCATTCTCTATCCTGTTACCCACTGTATTCAACAGTATTATCAGGATCATCTTCACTGTTATCCTGTGTTTTCTCAAGCATTTGCTGCACTGCTACCCCTTACTCTTATGTTGTACAATGTTATCTTGGTGCTGAACAATGTTACCCTGTTTTAGACGCTCCTATCTTGATACTGTACGCAGCTTCCCTCCTATTCTAAAGTGCTGCCCCTGTGCTTTGCACATTTACCTTCTGTATTCAACCCTTGTTCTTTGTACTGTGACCATGGAAGCAAAATTTCCCCTGCTGTCTCTTGCATAATATGTGTCTCATGCAAAATCAGTGATTGCATTTTCTTAGGAAAGGCATGAATGACTAGGGCTTACTTGGCACATGCATGAGGCAAAATAAGGAGACTAGCTCATCCTTACGAAATTAAAGTTGTTTTATTCATGCCATCCTCTTCGCTGTTGCCAGGCTACCGTGTGGTGTGGGTTTGGAAAAAAAATATACACATAAATAATTCAACACAGCCAGCTAATTGTGTAATACCAATAATAATTATACTTTACAGCAGCCATTGATTTTTGCTTAGGATTATATCTCCCCTGTTTAAATATGAAAAATTAATCATGTTGTATACATATATGACACAGTTTTCAGTCGGTAAACTCAATAAACGGACCAGGCTTGAAGTTCTCAATGATATTACATTCTGTCATAATAGTGATCACAAGTGTGGTGATGAGGTACCGTATTGGCTCATAATTGCCGCCGTGTCGTTGCTTGGAACCACGTTTGCTGGGAAAAGTCTCGGAATCCCGCGTGAGGGCCATGGATTTGGGCTTTGTGGTGGGCTTTCAGCTCAGCAGAGGCCCACTGAATTCATTCGTACGACTGCAATCCAACCGTGAAACTTCTTAAATGTATGGAGTTGTGAGCCGAGCTGCTTAGTTGCCTGTCAGCTCCAATCACGGCGCTTTCATTGGCTCGAAGCGGCGCTTTCATACCTCGAGAAAACAAAGCGGTAACCACGACACCCACTGCTAAAAGAAAGTGGCAGATTGGTTGCAAATGACATTTGGAAACACCAGGACCTTGGTAAAAAAATAGGCTTCAAATGAAGAAAAATACAAGGAGAACTTTCCAACACCGGCTCCTGTTTATTCCTCTGCTGTACAGAATGCAGTCAAACTGTACCCAAAATATACAATGTATTTTACAGTCCTTTCATGTGGTATTCTCAGCAAAAACTTGTTGCTCTTCCAGTGCTTGTTTATTGTGTGTGCGTATATATTTTTTGCAGGCAGAGGACAGATACATATATTTTTTTTTTTTTTTACAAAAGTATGCATCGCGTACATTCGCATGGGACTGAAACTCAGAGCCGATGTGCGGGTACAATATGTTTGTGCGCATGTGTGTGTGCCACACGGAGAACCCCGCTTACCTGACCTTTCATGTTTCGGCAGATCTTATTACAATAGGTCAATGAGACCTTTCCTGGGGCATTCTTAACGACAAGGCGCTGTTTAACAGTCTGCGTGCGACCCGGTGGCCGCTGAGGAAACGGCCCGTCTCCTTTCTTCCCTTGCTCCGTCTCAGGTCTGCACCCCCACCCCTGCGCCAGCGTCGTCTTTCTCGATGAGGACCGAGGATTCCGTTAACGGCCTTCTGACCGTTCACCCCCTGGCTCGACAGCGCCGCAGCGTGTAGATGCGCGCCGTTTCCGTGTTGGAAGTGTGGTGCGTATTGTGCTGTAAATGAGCAGATCAGGGTATAAAGCCTCGACTGCGGCCTGCCGGGCAGCCACGGGTGTTAGGCTGAATACTGATTGGTGGATCGCCACCCCGGGCGTTTTCGAAATTGCGTGCGATTACAACAGTGTGTGCCTTTACAGAATAAGTAGGCCTGTGTTTGAGGGTGTGTGTGCGCGTGTGCGCGCGCGTGCCGAAGCATGTGTCTAACAGCCAGTACACAGCCGTACACAAAACACACAGACCAGACACACAGACGGGCACAGACAAAGTGCACACACGCTTGTACGTGCACACTGACTCATCAACAGGGAAGAAAATATGCAGATTTTATAAAAAAAAATATATGAATGAAAGAAAATAATGATGTAACTAAAAATACGCAGATTTTATAGCATCTTGGCAAAATAGTGCCTCGTGTAACAAGCCTAATTAGTGAATCAGGACATAATTAAGGCATTTCAGAGTGGCTTCCTGTTGTGTGAATCTGCACTTCAGCAATGATTTCTCTGTGTGTGTGTGTGTGTGTGTGTGTGTGTGTGTGTGTGCGCACATATATATAGTCTCAGTACAGATGTCATGGCCAATTCTGGGTTTCTCTCTGTGGAGTTTGCATGTTCTCGCAATGTCTGTGTTGGTGCTCTGGTTTCCTCCCACGTTCCAAAGCTTAACTGGTGACACTAAATTGCCAATAGTGTGTGAATGTGTGGCTGCCCTGCAACGGACTACCATCCACTCAAAGGCCCCTGACCAGTGGTTAAGAAAAGAAGTTAAACTGAGTGTCTCGGTTTTAAAGTAATTTCTCAATTATTTTGTATGTTGTTTGTTCTGTGCCTATTTTTTTTTTTAAAGTTTTTTCGGTTTTATTTACTCAGTGTGATGCGTTACACTACATTTTCAGTGCAGTTTTCAGAAAACTTACTCATCAGTACCTACCACTGAATGGGGCTGAAAAGTATCTCAACAGAAAAAGGTATGTTTAGTAATATCTTTTGTCTACGAGCTTGTAGAATTTTCTCACCTCTTTCTCACTTCGAGACCTTCTCGAAGGGGACGCCGAACTGGTGATTCCCTGTAAAGCTGTAAAACCAAGAACGATACAACACCTGTTTCTAACACTATCTATTTTAGGACTGTATCCAACACATCCTGTTCTAGGAATATATCACATACCCTGACAAGGAGCTTAAATCAACCGCGTTAACACCTAGTTAGCATATAATATTTTGCATGTCAAAAGAGATCTCAAGTAGCTCTCAGCATCTTGAAACCTGCTTTCCAGTGCATCATTATTGGAGTATTCATGTGATCAGTGGCTGGCAACCTGAGGAATCTCTATGTCTTCTGCAACTACGCTTTCGAGACTGTGCCTTTCTTTTTTCTTTGCCCCTGTGCTGTTCTCAGGCACGGTCCCCAACGCCACAATGCAAGAATTATTCAAAGTGATTGAAGGAGAATAAACAAATATCATCACCCTCATATATTATTATGTTATTTATTCTTTTAAAAGTAATATCAGTAAAAGAGCAAGTTAAAGGTTACCGATGTTCATTATCGCTAAGCAGAATACCTCTGCATAACTATAGATAAAACTGATATTTAGAAACTATAATTAAAAAGATTGTACTCATCATCCCTTCAAATTAGACAAAGCAAAAAGAAAATAAAAATGTTCATGTTACCTCAGCTAGTAATTGTCATATTTTGTTTAGAATCCAGTTTCCTAGGTTGTGTTTTTGCTTCGTTAAAAGAAGAGTGCATTGTGTTCATCTGTGTATTTTCGCAGTGTGAGATAAACAGAAATATGATGAGAGACTGTGGTCATTTTGAAAATGCCGCAGCTTCTAATCGCTCAACATATGACGGTGTGTAATGCTTCTCGGCCGTAGTTACAGTCGTACAGTTCCCTCCAAAAGCATTGGTGCAAAAACCTCAGATTAATTCTGTCCTTTTTCTTTTTATTTATTTTAAATTTACACATTTTAGCAAACTCTTTTCTCCATAGTAATTTGCACTGTTAAACTACTTACAGTGATTTACCCGTTTATACGACTAAATAATTCTGGCATTAAGTTAGAGTGAAGGGGGGCACGGTGGCACAGCGGGTTTGGCTGGGTTCTGCTCTCTGGTGGGTCTGGGGTTCGAGTCCCGCTTGGGGTGCCTTGCAATGGTCTGGCGTCCCGTCCTGGGTGCGTCCCCTCCCCCTCCAGCCCTACGCCCCGTGTTGCCGGGTTAGGCTTCTGCTTCCCACGACCCCACTTGGGACAAGCAGCTTCAGACAGTCTCATTAATTCAGAGTTCAGAAGATCTGCTTTATTTGCAACTGATATTTTTTGCAAACAGTCATTTTTTTGTAATTTAAAATGGCATCAGGACAGTTAACGTAAAGTAAATGCAAAAAAATGTAATAGTTTATTTTAACTTAATATGTGGTTGCCGCAACTGCATTCAGACGGTTCACCGGGCGTCCCCAGATGTGTTTTCTATCTTCTGCAGTGAAATGTGTCTCAGAAACTTTCAGTTCTCTACTCCATTGTACACTTTTTTCCACTCTGATGACCTCTAATGTTAAACATCCACTATGTTTTTGGGTCATTGTCCTACTGCCTATGAATCTCATGATATCACATGATATTTTTTTTCTTAACTTTGCAGGAGGGATTTGTTGAAACATCTCTCCCCTCTATGCCCAAGCCGTGACACTCCCTCCACCATGCTTTATTGATGAGGTGCCACACGTATGGGCTTTGGCTCTTCATGTTATTCTCCACACTTTATCATAGCTATTTATTTTTATCATCTATCCATAGAACCATTTTCCAGGACTCCTATGGCTCAGCTCAGTATTTCTCTGCAAATTCCAATCTGACACATCTATACTCCTTGCTGATGAAGAGCTTACATCTTGCACCACAGGCTCTGTTTTTCTTGATGAAGTCTTTTGCAGATTGCTTCCCCTCGCACACATTCGCACTGTCTCTGAGGATTATTTCAGGTTTTGCTGACAGTAATTTTGGGATTTTTCCTTATACCTCACACAATTTGCCATCATTCACTGCAGTTGTGTTTTTTTGGTTGACCTGTACATGGTTCTTTCTGGACTGCTTCAGTTTTTGCAATTTTTTTAAAGACTTTGCAGGTTGTTTATTAGACAGTGTGAAGTTTTACTTATTCCAATGATGGTAAATTTCTTTCATTTTGAAAATGTAGAAAAAAAAATTATGCAAGAAGTTGATAGCCTGATTCTGAGCGGTTAACTTTTTAAGCTAATTTTACATTTATTTACATTTATTCACGTAGCAGAAGCTTTTCTCCAAAGCAACTTCCAACGAACTCTACGTAGTGTTATCAGCCCACACACCTTATTCACCGTGGTGACTTACACTGCTAGATACACTACTTACACTGGGTCACTCATCCATACATCAGTGGAACACACTCTCTCTGTGTCACTCACACACTAGGGGTAAACCTGATTTAATGTAATTAACTTCATTTATGTTATCTTTCATACAACAAATGAAGGCCCATTAGCACATAGAGTATGTTTTTGCTGGTTAGTCTGTCCTGCAATGTAACTGACCTACCTAATCTCATACTGCTTACCAAACAGCATCTGGGTTGCGTGAAGGAACGTGGCTCCGGTCCCTGCTCAGTCTGTGTGGAGTTTGCATATTTTCCACATGTCTCTATGGGTTTCGCCAGGTGCCCCTCCCACAGTCCTAAGACGTATGACCGATGACTCTCAATTGCCCTAAGTGTGTCTGAGGAAGTGTGTCCCACAGGTCTACGGATGAGCGACTAACTGTAAGCAGTGTACTATTGTAAGTTGCCTTGGGACATAAAGGTGTGGGCGAAATACTACTATATAGTATTTATTGGAACTCGCTTTGGAGAAAAGTGTCTGAAATAAATGTAAATGTAAATACATTACATTATGTTTACATTACATTTGGGACAGCTGGTAGTGTGTTGGTTAGCGGTACTGCCTTTGGATCCAAAAGTCACAGGTTTGATCCCCACCTCTAGCTGTAGTAGCCTTGAGAAAGGTATTTACTCTAAATTACTCCGGTAAAATTACTCAGCTGTACAAATGGGTAAATAATTGTAAGTTTAACATTGTATGTCACTCTGGAGAAAAGCATCAGCTAAATGAATAATGTAAATACAGCCAGAAAAGTTCCAATGCAATATTATTTACAAATGAATCATTGTACATTGTATGGAAACCTCTAATAATGCAAACAAAGCAAACATTTCTCACTGAAAAGTAAATTAGCCAGAAAGTGTTTGTGATGTATCCGATTGCTTTGCCCGGAATGGGCTGGTTCCGTTTGCATTTTTCAGTTTGCAGAACAACGGGGTTTCACCGTCCCTCGCGTAGAAGATCGCTGGAGGAATTCTGGACTTGACTCATACAGACAAGGTTAGGAGATGGCACTTAAAGAAATGGCGAAACCGTGAAAGTGCAAGTACAGCGTAAAAGGGTGCGGTCAACTCAGAACGAGTGGAGAGTGGACTCCGGGCACCGGTGTACGGGCGCTAGGCTGAGGGACACCCTGTCTCGTGGAGTGGGCTGCGATGGCGTCGGGTTCAGGGAGTGGACATCCAGCTTTGAAGGCTCGCTACCTGTGCAATTCAGTGAAGGTTTACAAGTCCTCCGCAGGATCTTAGGGCGCCCGCGCGTTTGTTTAAAGGAAAACGGTCTGCGCTTAAGTCGAAGACATGCGCTTCAATCATTTTATGGACCAAAAACCTGGAGTTGTGGTTTGCTGCAAAAAAATGCCTGCCAAAGTGAATTGCAGTAGGTGGATAGTAGTTGACCTATACTGTGCAATCTATTCAAAATAATTTTTTAATAACAGCCAGTTAGTGCTTCATTCCCACTCTTAGTTTTTTTAACACTGCATTGAAGAATTAGGTAGGCAGTATTTGTTCTAATAAAACTCTAAATGAGTTTCTGTGTTGTTTTAATATTTTTGAATTACTGGCATTGCTGGAAGAGACTTAAAATCACTGTATTTCAGGGAATTATGTGTCTGTATGGAGCATTGTGCTTAATTAGCGCTGATATGCGATATGCTTTGTGGTTATTAGCTCTATGGTGGAAGTACGTGGAATACAGTTGGAGGGGTTTCCCTGCTTGTCCAGCGCATTTTGAATTTGCCGTTTGTCCTACTCGACCCGCCGAAGATCCAGACCGGTTAACCAGACGGATGGTATTTGGTCGGCCACCCGACACCACACAATGTTAGCTCGCGAAATACTAAAATTTCCTCCGACTCTTAACGGGAGGGTTGTGTGTTTTTCGCCTTGGATCTCCAGAGGTTTCTTCTCCTCTGCCAGCCTTTGTAGTTTCCTTTCCTCTCCATTGTTCGCCTCTGGCTTTTTCCAAGACTACTTTTTTTGACTGTGCAACATTGTTGATATTAATGCCACTTGGATGTTACTCGCTATTTTTGAATTGTTCAGTGTTAAGCGCCGCGAGGGGCAGCATGGTAGGTAGGGCATGATACAGACATATATAAAACATACATAAAATTAAAGATCGCTTGAAGTGAATTCATCCTCTTTCAGTTTTATATTTTACCATAGTTTGTACAGTATGTGGTTTGTACGGTAACATTTAGTTCAGTTGTACACCTAACGTAATATTTGATCCTTTTACACTCCTTTTGCTATAGTCAATACTTTGGCATTTTGTCATGTACCTTGTGTATTCTTTTATTGTTATGTAAAACTGCTTTGGCAATACAATTGTCAATAAAGCTCCACTGAACATTAAAAGGAATGAATTGACAAAGACGCTGAGGATGGGTAGTAAACACAAAAATGTCTATTCATGCAAGCTGTTGGTTTAGAGACAGGAAGAAGAAAAGTCAACAGTGATAAGGATTTTTCTTTTTTCAACGGCCAGCCTAAGAATTGAATTAGCGTTTCTATGGCAACCACGGCCTCGCTCCGTTTTTTGACTCCCCCTTTTTTTCCTCTGAACCACATATCTTAGCTGGACCCTGCCCTCCTTCTCGTTTTATGTGGGGGAAAAAAAAAAAAAAACGACCTGCCGAAAAGAAATAGGCGAAAACAAAATAAACACTCCGGGATCCAGTCAATTTTTTTGCTCAGCTTTGTAATCTCGCCTCCGATGTACTCGCTTCACCCCTTCAGCCCAAACACAGATTTTCCTTCGGCATTGGCGGTACTCTCCGTGACCTGAAGGAAAGGTTTCCGTGCCGGTCGGCAGAAGATGATGGCTTCCGATGCGAAAATGTGTCGGGAGCGCCGAGGGGTTTGGCTAGACGTGCAGGTGGGCTGGACGGGAGCGAGTGTCGATCCCCGCGTGAGCGAAGCCGAATGCCCGTCTCCGCCTTGGCGAGGTGAAGATTGCGATGTCCGCGCGGGCCGCCGACCCCAGAGGCTTCTCCCTCCCGAGTTCTAGCGGCTTCCGTTCACGCCGGCCTCCTGTTTGCTCGTCGGAACTGCCTTTAGATGCCGCTGGCAGG
Source organism: Scleropages formosus (assembly GCF_900964775.1). NCBI lineage: Eukaryota > Metazoa > Chordata > Actinopteri > Osteoglossiformes > Osteoglossidae > Scleropages > Scleropages formosus. Next base: position 17,979,359 of record NC_041822.1, read on the forward strand.
AGAAGCGCGCCGTACGCTTCCGCGTGTTCGCTCGTGCCGGCGGTTCCCGAAACGCAGCCCTGGCGTGACTCGCTCTGCGCTCCTTGAAACCCTCCTCCCGCGTCCGTCGCCGCTCCGCATTCCGCCCCGCTTTGTCGGAAGGCCCGTTTGAAGACCGCTCCCGTCTCGCCGTAAATAAACTCCGCCGTCGCGTTCGCCTGCAAGGCGCTCGTCCATGTTATTATAAATTGTAAACGCCGTGGTGCCGAAGCGAGAGTGACGGTATTCGTGTTGGTGAAAGAAGAGCGACTGCTGTCGCGCTGAGGGCGGTCAGTACATAGAATACGGTGAAAATATTTGCGCCAGTCAAATAAGCGTGGCGCCAGACCGAAGCGCTGTGGTAAGGCTCTCTTTGCAGATGCAGGCTCTCCCGGTTTTGGTTTAATCGCTGCAATCCAGATTACGATCCAAGTCATTGTTTGAGGAGAAAGTCCGTACGCTTGGCATTTTGGGCGTCCATCGCAAAGTAATTAAATAGTTGCCCTGAGTCTAAAAGCTGCACGTCCGTAGACTTGGAGAAGGTAAATTGCTCAACCCTGCCGCAGACAGTCAGCCAACAAAGTGGACGTTTCTGGAGTTTTTGCAGTAATTCCGAGGAGGTGAATTGCATCAAATTCTTTGCGACGGTTTAAGACACCTGGATACAAATTGTGGCAATTCCGGAGACCACTGGAAACAAATCGCTGTAATACCGCAGCCCGCGGGAGACAGATTGCTGCAATGCTATATTCAAAAGCAAGCCCCTATGCTTTTTTTCATTCTGTTTTCAAAGTGGATGTCATTAATATCTTAATGCGGCATATTCTCGGAAGCACGGGACCACGCTCTGCTGAATTACCGAGGAGAGGAGGGTAGTTGAGGACTCTTTGCTGTTGTCCGTCGTTGTTTTTTGTCTTTTTTTAATATGTTCCCCAAAAAGAATTGTGAAAATTTTCACGCCGACTTTATTAGACCACTATTTCTGCAACGCGTCGAGTCGAGGGTTATAATTTGGAACTGCATAGTATGCTAAGGAAGTGACTGTTACTATACTAATTCTAATTGTGGGCTGGGATTTCTCAAGTGCACAATAGTCATTCCCCACTTGGTGCCTCACTGGGGAACCAGCTGTGCCTGTACTGACACATCAGCTGTCTTACGATGCCCTTTCAGAATGCAAAAAACGTCGAAAAAGACTCATAAGTGAGCGCTGTTCAGCCGACAAAAAATAAATGATTTAGTTACCGCAAAGCAGTTTGGCTTTAAATCACAGACAGTTTTAAGTCATAATAAAAAGTACGCTTCAAAGTTAAAAACGATTTATTTATTTGGCCGTCATTTTATTTTAAAGCACCAAGAGCACGGGAAGAATATATAGATAATTCATAACTCTATGAATATATATTGTAAACCCTCTAATATTCGACTCTCAGATTTTGATATCCAAACTGTGACGAGTTTGTTTTTTCATATTCGGAACTGAGGAATGCATTAATTCTGCCAAAGTTGTAATGAATGCACTTTAAAGAGAAAATATGACGATAACAAATGTTTGCCCGCTTGAATGCTCACCTGGTGTCATACCGTACATGGTACGACCATGTAGTCACGCTGTGTTTGGAGGATCGCGGCTTCATTCCTGAATACTGGACAGTTGCTATTATGGACAGAGTTAATGGGGCCCTTAATTTGCCTGGAATAGTTCGCTAGCAGTTCTTCTTCTCATCACTCACAGAGAATGGCAGAGTCTCTTTTTACCTCCCAGCCAAAATTTCCTTCCAAAAAAACAGCTTTCATAATAAACTACACTAGCTCATAGCAAGAAGAGCAAATACATTGCGCTGTTCTTGAACTCCTACCTCGCTGTGCCATTCCGGTGATTAAAAGTCGTCATTTGGCGGCTTTAGCCGGATTTCGACTTTCGTTGTAACAATAATTTTCCTTCTGTATGACTATAATATCATTCAGTAAGACTTTTCACGAATTCTAACGTATATGAGAGGGTGCTGAATGCAGCGTTTCTGACATTCCAGTTATGACAAATCTTTAACTTTCTTCCAGTCCTGCAACACAAGTACAGGAATGCTGCTGAAAAGAACGAAATTATCAAAATTATGCGTTCACTTATTTGGGCGTGTGGAAACACCACGTGAAATTAAATCGTCTCGTGTCAGGCATCGTTCCGAGCCACAGGATTTTTCTTGTGCTAAAACATCGTTCACCCCTGCAGCGCCAAACATAAAACCAGCTTCTCAGACTTGAGGACAAGGGCTCCCTTTCAGTGCTCCTTTTTTCATTTCACAAATAGCTCAACAGCTGGTATTCTCAGGTATTGAGAGTATTCGGCCGCGTTCAGCTTGGTGCCTGCGCTGGATATAAATGATCACACACACACACACATTTTCAGAACCGCTTGTCCCATACGGGGTCACGGGGAACCGGAGCCAACCCGGTAACACAGGGTATAAGGCCGGAGGGGGAGGGGACACACCCAGGACGGGACGCCAGTCCATCGCAAGGCACCCCAAGCGGGACTCGAACCCCAGACCCACCAGAGAGCAGGACTGTGGTCCAACCCACTGCGCCACTGCACCACTGCACCCTTCTATAAATGATCATCAAAGTATATTTGAACCCGTAGACAGATCCTATGCAGCTGTTCTGCTGCCGGTTCAGCCCAAGTCCACATCTGCAAAACGCCCAAGTATCTGCAGGGAATGCTGCTCCAATTACCTAAACTGTTTCCTCCTTACACTGCATGCATGAACCTTGACTGAAATATGCAAAGAAGAGCGAGACAATCAATATTGCAGCTCCGCCCTACAGACACGTAAACTATTGCTTACCGGTCCCCAGAAATTGAGGTATTTAGCATTTGTCCCGTGGCTAATACAATTGGGAGATAATTACTGTGGGAGGCCGCGGAGTGAGACGCTCGCGGATGGCGTCGACGCCGAAGAAGAAAACCCCGCCGACAAACTGCTGTGAATGTTTTTCATATCGCTGCACAGTGTGAAAATCCAGGAGCAAATTGTCAGGCGCAGCAAGGTTTTCTGCTACAAAGGATACGAGTAAAATGTTTGCAGAGATACCGGACGCAATACGTACGTATTACTTGGCACAGAGATGCTGAGCTCTACTGGGGAACTGTCACGGCTCACTTGTAGTTCAGCAAATAATAATTAAAGGCACTTGCAGAATATTGAATCGTATTCGGATATAGGTTTGTGCCAACGTTCGGGATCAGATCCTCGCCATATAGCTGGGCATCATTCCTTTCCGAGAACCATTCGACAAATACTAAATCGACGCGAATTGTGAGTATTAATGTCATTTCTATTGTTTCTGTCAATCTCTTCTGAGAAGAAGCACCCTCATATCCTTCCACGTCCTACTCGGTTGTTCACGCCAAAGTAATCGCGTCCGAGCATCGGGTGCAAATGACCGGCTACTTTCCTCGGCCCGTCGTAACTTCCGGACTGCTCCCGAACAGCCAACGGTTGTTCCGCTCCAGCTCACTCGGAATAGCTGGCGGTTCTGCCGCCACGAGTGCGATAGAGATGTTAAGCCCATAGCATAATGTATGCTGTATGGTTGGAGTACATAGGTAAAATAATGAGCACTCTGGAGAGCTTGTCTCACTGCTACATGAGACTTGGATGAAGTATCCATTGCTGCTCTATCTCCTGCTTTGCTTCTAAAGGCTGTTTAATTAAACAAACCTCTGTGTGTTCTCTTTGAGCAGGAAATGCCCGGGACGCACACACACACACACACACACACACACACTATTCCATTCGCTCAGCCTGGGAGGCTGCCAGCTCTCAAATTGGATCACAGTCTCTGTTAAATTGGAATATCAGAGAGACCTGGACACTGACAGGGGAGCCGAATTAAGGCATTAACCGTGGCGTTTGTCCAATCCGCAAAAGGGCGGGAGATAGAAGGCCAGGAGATGGGACGGATGGGGAAGGGAGCCGTACAAGGTGGGGCGCGTGCAGACGTGGGAAAGGTGGAGATGGAGACGGGCTAGCCTTCGCGCGTGGGGGCTCCGGGAGTCGTGCCCGTCTCGCTTCCCGCATGGCGGGGGTAGGGAAACGGGAAGTAGCCACTGGCCAAAGCGTGCCACAAGGCCTTCTCCGCGGCACCGGCTCACGTTCATTTGTTTGCGCCGTAGCGTTTTCACCGCCCATTGCCGTTTCGCGGTATTGATCTGTAGTCTTTAATCGAGATGAGTTTCACCTAGGCTTCATCTTCTCAAGTGGGCCTTGCCATTGGTCCTGTGACTTTGGCAATCATTCCCGAACGGATGGAGGTTTGGATAATCATTCGAGGATGGTCAGGACACGCTGCCCCCGCTGAGGCGGATATGTCCGGCGCCGGAAAGCTCTCGCGCGTTTCCTGTGCGTTGCCTTAACCTCGTAATGTCTCCGTAGCCAAGTGATCAAAGCACAGTTTTGTGCCCATTCCTTCAGAAATGTAGATTATTATGTAGACTTCAAGGCAAAATTGCACAACAGCATCCTGCATTAAAGAAAGGTAGAAGAACGAAGAAGCGGTAACTGTCACCAAAACGCTCAAAGTCTTAATAGAAAGACAAAAGTGGCAGGAAAGTGACGCACCACGTTTAGCACTCGTCAGTGTTTGAGCGTGAGGAATTTCTACAAGCAAAGTGAGAATCCAAAGTGGGGTTTCATCTGAAGAGGTGAGTCTAATTTGACTTTTTAATGCATTTTGATGCGGAATTTAAATTGTTGCCTCAGAAAAAAGGCAACGCCACTCAGATTGCCAGCGATCTTTGCACTCGTTTTTTGTGAAGACGTTACAGAGGGTTCCTCAAGAGCAGGCAGCCGCGTTCTTTCCGTCGTACTCCTTTGCTCAAACGTGCCGCACTCTGAAGAAATGAGTGAAGAAATTTTGCAACACGTCCCTCGGAGCATATGGGAAACCTTTAAAGCGCCGTTGCGTTATGCTGGCGCTAGCGTCACGTGCCTGTAACGGCGGAAGCCCCGCGGCTCCGATTAGCGGGGAACGCGGAGCCGGACTGCAGAGGGAGATGAAAAAGGCTTATTATACTGCTTTGGGCTGTCCTTACCGCGGGACAGCAGCTCTCCACCGAGTGACTTCATAGCTCCGCTCTACAAGCAGCAGTAGCGGGGTGGTGGCAAACGGGCGTTCGCCGCTGCAGATGGGTTCGGCTCAGAAGGAGGCACAGAGGCACGAGGCGGAAAAGACGGTTGCGCTTCTCTGATTTTATTCACCACTGTTGACGGGGAATGAAACGGGACCGGTGTCGGATCGTCCTGTTGGCTACCAACAAAAAACGTTATTTCTTCGGGAGTGAGAAAAATTACGAGAACGAGGGGTAAGGGAGCACTTCGATCACGTGGCCCATTTCGGCCTCACTTCCCGGGATCAGCGCATGGCCTGGAGCCCAGCGAGAAGAGGGTGCGGCGCAGGTCTCTCTCTCTCTCTCTCTCTCTCTCTCGACCCGGTAAAAAAGAGAGTTAACAAGGATGAAGCATGGGCCACAAGAGGAGCTACAGCCGCCTTGGCGAGGACAGCAGAGATGCTTCTCCTTTGCCGAAGTGGGACGCGGTCTGTCAGCTAATTAAGACAGACTTCTGCAGCTATCAGAAGGCCACGTGTTTGCGTGCACCGCGCTTCCACGCTGCTGGCGCTGCGAGGCTCCCGGGCCCCGTACAAGGTTCCGAGAGACACGAAAGCCGGCGCGACGTGGCGCGTCGACCCGCCCGCCCGGATCCGTGCGGAACGCTGATTCTTGGTGGCGCCGCGTCGGACGTGTTACGGCGTCAGACGGATCGGGAATAACTTACTCGGAACCACGCGCACCCTGGCCTTCGCGAGGCCTTCTGCCGCGATGAGATCCAAAGCCGAGGGAATGAACTTGCCGTTAATTTGCATTTATGTTTACAGTGCTTTCCTTTAAACGGCGGTGTTTATTACTTCATCAAATTAGGATGAAACAATGAACATGCCTAATTCCCCTGGTAATGGCCATGTGTTCCCTGTGATTGTATTTACTGCTTTGGCTTAGTCTAGTTGATTCTTAATTGCGTTGTTGACAAAGAGAGGATTTGGGGATGACTATTTACTTTAGACTCTGAGGAGAGCAGCGGGTTGGTGGCAACAACTAGATGAGAAATCTCAGAATAGAGACCAGTCATCATTTGCTCGCCGCACGTAGTCAGAGGCGCCGGACGATTTTAAAGGAGCCGGAATTGCGTCCGGAAAGTTCCCGGAGCAGCACGGCGGTTATAGCCTTTGTCAGTACAATTAACCTGCGCGGTGCGGGTATGAACCCTAAGATGTATTTTAATGAACTGGAGAACATGGGTGCATTATTGAGCTGCAGCTTCAGATCCTCTTCTCATTCATCTGCCAAGCCGGTCGCGGCAGTAGCCGTGGTTACGCTGCGTTGCCGTGGTGCCGGCGGTCGGCGTTTCCGTTCTCTCGGCCTTGCCCTCCTCGGAAGGATGAAGCTAATTAAAATGGGCCTTGGTCTCGCTCCTATCATTCCCGCAAAAGTCGGTCCATCCGTGTGTCCGGATCACTCGCCTTGCCACCTGTGAGCACGGAGGAACCTGAGTGACAGGCATGCTGGGACCTGCTTGAGGGTCCGCCTGAGGTCGGGGGGCCTTTCAGAGGAGCTTTGCTAAACCGGTGCCCGAATGGGACAAGCGGTTCAGACAGTGTGCACTCCTGCTCTCTCTCTCTCACACACACACACACACACACACACACTTTCTGAACTGCTTATCCCGTATGGGGTCGCGTGGAACCGGAGCCCAACCCGGCAACACAGGGCGTAAGGTTGGAGGGGGAGGGGACACACCCAGGACGAGACGCCAGTCCGTCGCAAGGCACCCCAAACGGGATTTGAACCCCCGACCCACCGGAGAGCAGGACCTGGTCCAACCCGCTGCACCACCGCACCCCCTGTTACAGTGTAATAATGTATAAGACACATACAAACACACACAAAGGCGGTTCAGGCACATAAAGGATACGTTAAATATAAAGCACCCGGCAAAAACTGACATCTATGAGGATTTATACAGGCACCAAGACATATTTGTGAAGATTTTCCCCAAGCGCACACACCTCGATGCCTTCAAATAGACACATGCACAAGCGGGTCACCGTGATCCAACCAGGAGGCCCAAGCGCGCGGAACGTCACGCGCAGCCGCACGTCTGCTTTTTGAGCGCTCAGCCGCTTCGCGGTCTTTGCTCCCGAAGCGGCCGTACGATTTTCACCGCTTTGTCGAGGGGAAGCTCGCCGTTTCATCCGGATCGGAAATGTAGCGCGGCATCTCGCTCGTGCGAAACATTGCGAGAGCGCAGCTCTTCGCCCCGCGGTTTTCGCAGCTCGCACCTTCGCTCGAGCGACGAATGAAAGAGACCTGCCGTGGCCTCCTCGCCCCTCGCTTCCAGACGGAGGCAGGACGCGGGAGTGCGTCTCGGGCCCGTGCCCTCGCTCCTCTGACGGGGCGCCCGTCCGTCCGGGAGGCGTCGCTCGGCGCTCCTCTTTCCGATGTCCCTCTCGCCCCGCGCTCTCGCACGCGCCGTCCCTTCCCCCTCGCTCCTCTTTCGCTCGCTGCCATCCTTCATGCATGATTAGACAGGCAACGCTGCGGCATGTCCAATTCCAACATATTCCATCAAACAGTCCGTTAACGACACGAGAGTGACGGTTCAGAGGTGCGTGTTGCTCGACCCGGCAGGGATGAGCGTTCTCTGCTCGGCAGCCGTCCTTCTCCCCCTCTACTCCCCCCCCCCACCACACACACACGCACGCACGCACGCACGACAAGTCTCGGTGGGATTTCTTTTTTGCATCCTATTCCGGCGTGCTGTTGCTTGATGAGAGTGGGAGATGTGTTTTTCTGCTCGGTGCACACAAACACACGAGCGTTGACAACGAAAAGGACACGGGAGCGCACAGAGGAGTGACGAACCAACAAGAGGCGCAAACACACGATGAGACGGGCGGACGTCGGAACGGGGATTAAAGCGAGAGCGGGACGCGCGGACGCGGAAGCCAACGAGCGCGAGGAGAAACGGAGACGAACGTGGAAGCGAAGACGGGGAGAGGAGCGGAACGAAGCGCGAACGACCCCGTGAGACAAACGGACGGAAGGGCCGAACGGAGGCGAAGGCGCGACGTCGCGTTAGCGGCGAGACGGGAGCGCGGAGCCAGGCGGAAGCGTGTTTGTGGCGGTAAAGGAACAGCGTGTCTGCGCTCTGCTGCCGCGAGGGGACCGACAGCGACGGCACCGAGGAAGAAGTGTCCTCCGCACCCTCTTGAGCGATGGATTCTCATCTGTTATTCCCATCCAGGCCTTCACCTCCTCCCGTCTGTCCCGACCATGCTTCAAATCAATGTGCAAATATGTCCCTGGAACGGCTGCTCTGTTTCAAAAGGGTTTCTTTTCTTTTTTTTATGGGATTAGCCCTCGGCCAGACGTCTTCAAAGCCCCCTCTGTTCTTTTTCTGAAAAAAAAAGGTTGGATTTTCCTAACCTTGCTCTAATAAGTCGCACGCCGACTCACCCGGAGAATCGCGCCCGTCCTTCCGCGTGACGTTTTCCGTATCTTCGGCGTTCGCCTGCGAGGCCAGGAGCACGTTCGCGGTATGTCAGTAAGAACAAGGTACGCACATCGCGTGAGTAGGGTGGTGTCGGGTAGGTCGTTAGCATCCTGTTCATTAGCCAACCGTTTTATTCAGATATGCGTAACAGTGCGTACGGCTGAGTATGGAACTGAAATAATTCGGATTCAGCGGCAGCGACTGTCCTGGGACTTGAACCTCCCACCTTCTGAGCCCATGCAGAATTTGAGCCTCCTCCTGCCTCTCGGTGACAGCTGTCGCAAACCCCAGCAGAGCAGGGATCAGTGGGACATAAACAGCAGCGTCACACACTCGACTTCTTGGCTGCTCCGTAGTTGAGAAGGACCCTGCGGGTGGGCCGATCGGCTATCTCGCGCAGGAAGTCTTGACCGGAGGGAGATTTTCACAGAGATGACATCCGCTCGCCCGGTCTGCGTCACCCTCTACGTCAAAACGCCGACCAAGCGGAAGACGGTGCCTGTAGCGTGGATGGAGGAATGGCAGGAGGAAGCCAGAGCGAAGGGCGGAGGGATGACAGGAAGGCATCAGAGGGTATTTTGGGGCAGCAGGTGGCGCAATGGTTAGGGCTGACACCTATCAAAAGACCCAGGTTCGAACCGTTCCTCCTGCTGAGGGAGCCTTGAGCAGAACACCTATAGGGGGAGTGAGCAGTAAAGGAGGAGAGAGGAGATCTGGAAGGACTGAGGGAGAAGCGGTGCCTGGCTTTGGAAAGCAGGCAGAGGGCAGCAGCCGTGCGCATAGAGAAACAGGAGGGAGACTCCGATGAGGGATGCGCGAGCCCGGAGCCCTAATGGCTCGGGGGTTGGCGATGCCCGTGCGCCAGCGGACTCGCCGTGATGAATGGCTCCATTTGAGCTGCTCCAATTAGAAGCCGCCCGGTGTGCCGACTTTCCGCCCAATGAAGAAAACACACAGAGAGAAAGTGAAAAATAGACAGTTTGCTTTTCCCCACCAGCGAATAAAGAAGTGTTTAGCAGCACAAACATGGCTACACGCCGCACCAGCCGGCACGCGCAGATAAACTACAGAGCCCGCCGCGTTATCTCGTAAACGCACCTTCCTTTCAGCTCTCGCACGCTGACCATTCGAGTCCTCTGTGGCGGTAGGCAGGGTGGTGGTTATAGACGCTGGTTTGAGGTCCAGGGACAGCGCTGTGGACTGGTTCGAAGCCCTAGTGAGCCCTTTCACTCTCAGTTTTGGACAGGAAATTCCAGAGAGGCGATGCCTGTGTTCCACAATAACTAATGGTAAAATAGTTAATATTAATATTTATTCACGTGGGCACTGCTTAAATTATGGCTTATGACGGCAGGCGTTTCCCCCGCAATGACGACAAACTGCCTCCCTCCCTCCTGCCCGGCAGCTCTTCTCAATCTCGCATCATCGGCTGCTATGTATCTCATATCGCTCCGCCTTGTGAGCGAGGGGCATATGATGCTGAAAAGCACATTTGTTCCTTATTCAATAACTCTTAATAACTCTCCTTCAAACTATCTTACCAGCTCTGCTCCCTCATTTCACTATTTTTGCATGCTCCGGAAAGGTTGCGGTTGCATCGACGGCGAGGTCGTTCAGCACGGCCGGTTTGTAGGAAGCTGCCGCTACAGCTGGGCTGATTTTGGTCACATCCCGCAAAGTACATGCAGATTTCAGCCTTTTCTCTTCTCGCGATGTCCTTTGCCGTGCCTTGCTCTTTCAAAGTCCGTCTTTCGTTCGACCGGCGACTTGCAGGGGCCTGGACCTTGAAAGCCGCCTCTCTTCCTTGCAGCTCTCACGACGGTGCCTTATGCAAGATCTTTAATTCCCACGATTACGGTAGAAATTTCCACTAGTATGACTAGGTAATGTTGCTAGTTGCTTTGGATAGAACGCACACACAGTCTGAAACCACTTGTCCCGAGCGGGGTCGTGGCGACCGGAGTCTAACCTGTGTGTGTGTGTGTATTCTGGTGTCCCCCAAAGGCACACCCTGCATCTCCCGCAACCGTACCAGCCCGTTGTATGCAGTGTGTACCATGCCTTTGAACACTTCTCTGAGACGAACTGTCCCAGAGTCAATCCTCCTCCATTAATTTTGTTTGCGTGCTTTGACACCTGTTGTGATGAAGCACCTTGTGTGACACCTCAGAACTGAAGAAGACTGAGATTGATGCACAGGTTATATCAGTGCAACGCACTCAGATTTGAGTACACTGCCTCAGGCTCATTGTCTGATCATAAGCAAGAGTAATGTCAGTATCAGCAATAATAATAATAATAATAATAATAATAATAGTTTCAGATTTTATTATCATGATCATGATCATGATGATGACATTAGCAAGGTAGGACATAGACCTCTAATGACCTACGTTAGTCATTAGCTGGCAATAACGGCGTTCGCCCTTTTCGCCGTGATAAATGAGACGCCGCAACCCGCAGGTGATCCTAGAAATTTCCGACCTACCCTCAGCCCTAGGTTGTGGGGCACTAACGTAGAAAGCTGCAGGGCGGGGCGCTACAGCGGAGTACGGCGTAGCGGGGCCGGCGGGACGAGCAGCGTGACGCTCCATCCTGGACACGAGCTCGGAGGAAAGAGGAGAGCGTGAATTGCAGATCGGCCTCGTAAAAGTGACAGCGGCGAAAGCTGCCGCCATAAAAGTGGGGAGCGGGCCACCCTGCCGGGAGGCATCCGTCTTGCGTATTCGCTGGCGGCCCCTGCCTCGGGGGAGGGGGCGGCCCTTAAGTGCTTCTCCGGAAGGAGGGGCCAGGAGCCACCAAGCATCACTTTTATTAATGTCACGTTAATCAAGTGATAATTCCCTTTTATGCCCTAATACCTTTGCTTTACAAGGAGATAAATTCAAATGAAAATGCACAATGCCATTTTAAAACAGCAGATGATGCCATTTGGGGGAAGCTGAAAAAAGACTGGAAGCTGTGGGTTTAGAGAGTGGAGACAGTGTGTGGGGAGAGAGGACGGAGAAACGACGCAGAGGAAGTGGAAGGGAGGGACGAGAGAACGCCAACGGCGGGCCGGGCCAGAACGCTCGGCCGGGAGGAACGGGGGACTCGCTGTCCGACGGGCGACGGGCACGCGGCTCGCACCTGCCGCTCTGCTCGCCGGGGCGGTTCGGAACCCGGCGGAGATGGAGAGCCTGGGGCAGTCCTGCCGCGCGGTCCTGGTGAGTGGTCCTGCGGAGCGGCCCCGCGGAGCGCTCTCTCTATTGCGAGGACGGCCCGCGCGGGGTATTGATTGGCTATCCAGGCGGTGGAGGGCGGTGGGGAACGGACTCAGCTGGAACACTGCCGCTGTGTCCTTGAACAGGGCGCCTCCGTTTGCTTTTGCGCACACCAGATGTCTGCAGTGATGGGCTGCAATCGCGCGCCTGGTGTCGGAAGCGGGGCGTTTTACTGGTTCTGGGTTCGAGCCCAACGAGGTGTAAATCCGGCGACGGGTTTAGAATACTAAAGGTGTTCCCTGAAGCTAATTGTGAGAAATCCCTGGGAAAAGTTTCAAACTTTGTCTGCAGAAAACAGCCAGTTTAGTGGACTAAAAGAAAACTTATTCAGTTTTAATCAATAATGAATTACTTGAAAAATGTATAAATCCATTATTTATGCACAACTGGGAACCGCAATCCCACGTTCTTCTAACGTAGATAATGTGCGAGGAGAACTTTTTCCTATCATTTTAAATGATACTTATTGTCGATCGTGATGAACTGCGGTCCTACATGGCTCCACAATGATCGCAAGCATCGGAGGTCAGGTAGCATCTAAAGACTGGGACTCCAGGCGCTTCGAGAAGGAACTTGACGTAAAATGACCTGGTGAAATACCCAGCTGAACGCATGAGTAAAATCGCAGGTTGTCGTCCGGTAGAAGCGATGACGCCGTAGCATTAGCTGTCAAACGTTCGGCGATTTTCGGGACAGGAGCAGGTAAAGAGCGTAGGTTCCCTCCGCGGCCGAGCTCCACGAGCGGAGAGCCGCTCGGCTTAAGCCTCCACGAAGACGGCCGCTTTGGATAGCGTCAGCCGGCTCCTCCGGCCCATCTGGCGCCGCGACGCGCTCTCCGGGGCCCCGGCGCTCTGCGCTCACATCATATGCACCGCTGGCCTGATTTCACACTCAATTGACAATACCAGTGTTTTATGGGAGCTCTCTGCAGAACAGGTGACGGCAAAGCGCGCCGTAGCGAGGCCGTTGTTGCTATTTACAGCGCACGTGTTTTGCCCGCAGAGGCTCGTAAACGTCTGGAATAAGCTGCCGGGATTTGTGCTCCATGTAATTGAGAGCAGAACCCCGGAATCGAGGAAAAACGGGGTTGCCGCCGCTCTAGATCCCTTCCGAACGCGGCCGAGAGAGACGGCACGGATTGGCGCCCGGCCTGCTCTTGCCGCGAGTTAAGTCTCCCGCCTGCGGTGCTGTGTTTCAGAGTGATGGTGCGGGGATGGGGGTGCGCAGCCGTGACACGGGGTGAGAGGGGAAGGGAGCGGTCGAGCTCTTCACAGAGCAGAGACTCCCATCGGACGCAGCGCGTGTCTTTCTGGAACCTCCAGCCGCCGCGTGGCCCGTGTTTCCAACCAATGGCGTTGTGCCTGTTCAGCAGCACCCACTGTCAACCCCCCCCCGCCGACACACACACATACGCTCCCTCACCCCCACCCCCACCCTGACTCGCCCTTATGTGACTCGCTACTGCATTTCTGCCGGAGTCGGCAGATTGCTACACCAACCCCCTCCGGACCTCACGGCCTCGGCTTGTCGGCGTGCGTTTCGCCTCCCCAGCTCGGTGACAGAGAAATAAAACTGTACGAGGGAGACTGTTCCCGGCCCTTGTGCGCGTCAGAGTGTGTGTGTGTGTGTGTGTGTGTGTGTGTGTGTGTGTGAGCGAGTGTTTGTTTACGTGCAACTGCTCCCGTCCACGGAGAGCGGAAGCCCTCGTCAGAGGAACGTTTGCACGAGCAGAGCAGCTTCCGGAAGGGGATGACGCAGGGACCCCGTGCGGCTCCGTCCGCCTCCGAACCCGCGGCCGTTCGCGCGCCACCTGCTGCTCCGCGGACCGCGTCCCGCGTCTGGCCCCCTCGTTCGATTCTCCACGGGGCTTCTCCTCCACAAATGTGTCATTTAACACCGGGCTTCGAAGTGGACTGGAAATAATCACATTTCCACTGTCTTTCGCTTGGTAATTAAACTAATAAAAGAAGACATTCATCATCGCCCGGTTCTGCCGCTCTGACAATGTTACGCTCCGGAACCCCTCTCGCGCGGATACACGCTTCTCAAAGCTGACAAAATAAATCTTATGATCTCCTGGAAATTTCTCACCGACAAATATTTCATTTTTGCTTTTTTTTTTTTCCCTTAATGGTCGGTTTGTCCTTTTAAGTGCTTGTACACGTGTGAGACGACGAGATGGATTGTTATGGTGCTCCTCCTCACGCTCTCTCCTCCTCTCCCCGTCTTTTCCCACCCCACCCCACCCCACCCCACAGCCTGCGAGCTCATGAACCGGGGCATCCTGGCTCTGGTCAGCTCCATCGGCTGCATGTCGGCCGGCTCCCTGCAGTCGCTCGCCGACGCCATGCACATCCCGCACCTGTTTATCCAGCGCGCGCCTGCCGGGACGCCCCGCTCCGGCTGCCCCCCCACGAGCCGCGGCCACTCCGACGACTACACGCTTTTCGTGCGGCCACCCGTCTACCTCAACGATGTCATCCTGCACGTGGTCACCGAGTACAGCTGGCAGAAGTTCATCATCTTCTACGACACAGAATACGGTGAGAGGGCGAGGGGCCAAGTTCGCCGACCGCTCCGAACCGCTTCCGCCCGACGCTTTTGGCAACGACCGCGTCAAGCCTCTTAAATCGGAAGCCTCTTGTTTGCATGATGCAAGTGATCATCGCGCGACGGTGTGACACGTGGGTTCAGTACCCCGGTAATCTGGAGACCCGTGTCACACGTCAATGCTAATTTCCTTCCTTTATTAACCTGCTTAGCGCACGTCTCGATCTAGTCAAACTTAGACGCTTGGCTTCTCACTTTGACCGATTCGTGCGGTAGGGTCTTCGCCGATGCTCCCAGATAGATTCTGCCACTTCACATTTTGCCTAACGTCTCCACATTTAAACGCATTTTATAGTTTGAACATTTAAATGTTAAGCTCTGACAACTTGCCTAAATATGTTGAATTGATCTGCCGCACTTGAAATGAGCTGCGGTTCCGAGTGGCGTCTGGGTTGACTGACGCCTAAGCTTCACGGCGGGCTGCCGTAGGATTAATAAATGCGCGCGCTCGTTTTTATACATCATTACGTGAGACATTTCCTCATTTGACAGTGTTTTCCAGATGGATATCAGGCCTCTCGTGTTATACTTGTTTTACGGGTCTCGGCAGGCAGCACCGGGACCTAAGAAAGGGCTCCGGGTCAAACCTTTTCTTAGAGCTGCAATACCTGCACCTACAACTCAGAAGAATTTCCCCAACAGGGATAGTAACCCCCCCCACCCCAGAAAAGGTTTTTTGAGAGATGTACACAAGAGTCTGTCTGACAGTGTGTGTGTGTGTGGGTGTGGGAATGACATGGTTTGGACACACCGGGATGGTCTGATGTTCAGACAGACATGACAAGACCCGCTGCTCCGTCCAGCCTCTTTCAGCTGGGGCAAACAGCCGCGGATCCGTCTCCACGCGCCAGCCGCCTGCCGGCCCGGAAGGTGGACCAGCTCCGCACCGCAGGGCCCCGAGACGCATCCCTGCTCTTCCCTCAGGAGCCCGCGCGGTCTCGCCTTTCCAAAGCAGCCTCTCGAGCGGTATACTGTTAGCGAACTTCATTTCTGTCTCCCCCCTCTCCTCCATTTTAAGGTCCAGCAGTGCTCACCGAAAACGCTCCAAGATTTCCCTGGCCGCACTCTCAAGGCTTCCTGGAGCCTCCCGCAGTTCCGGTTCTGTCGAGTCAGGCCTCGGCTATTTACGATGCTCCCGGGTAATTAGGCATCGGGAGCGATTCCGGCGATTTCGGCCGGACCGAGTGTCGGTCCCAGCGGTTCGCCCCGTTCCGTGCAGCAACACTGATGCTGTTTTGTCCTGCGGGAGGTGTGCGAGGCGTTCACCCGGACCTGCGCGGGCTTTCAAACAGCCTTTGAAGAGCTGCGCTTAAACTATGATGCCGGTGGAGGCTGAACCGCAGTGGCCCCACACGGTGTTTGGAAACACCGCACGAGAAAACAACTTAAAACAAATTTCCCAAACTGTCTACCGAGGATGTTCGGTTAATTAAAAGATAGATGTATCGGAATAAACCAAAAGCACGCGCTATATTTTTTTCCGTTTAAGACTTTCCTTTGCCAAGCACCATTTGCCACCGAGCCACCAGCTTCCTGTAACGGCCTGTGCAACGGCTTCGCCCGTGCCGCGGCATCAGAGCGGGACGAACGGTGCGGGAGAAGAGGAGTGGAGGGACGGGGGTGCCTGAAGGATGACCCCCGCAACCCCGCATCCCCACCCGGGCCTCGGGGCTCCGCGTATGGACCGCGGCGCGTATTACAACTTCGGAACACGGTCGGGGGAGGCCGGCGGCGGAGAGCGAGGCCAAATAATAATGCCATTCATTACTGACATTCATAATACTGCTCCTTCCTGGCATTCGCAGCACCAGTCCTTATTGAGGCAGTGTGTGCGATTGAGATTAATATCGCTGCTGCGTACTGCTATTCGTATTATGGCACCTTATTAAGTGCAGGCTTACTGAGTCAATACCCAGCGCGCAGGGGCCCAAGGTGTGCGGAACCGTGCTTTTACGCACCGGCGTGACGCGCGCAGGAGTACCGTGGCACAACCTTTGTGAAGGGCACGCACGCGGATCTCCAGTTTCTCTCCTTGGGCCTCTTCGCTCTGCTTTTCCACCCAGGAGTTCAGGAGTGGGAAGATCACGTCCCCTCCCACCCCCCACGACAGCGTGTTAAAATGTTCAGCTGTTCAAATTGCAGTGCATTCGGAAAGTATAGGAGGGCTACTGTTGATCCCTCGGTTACGAGCTCTAGGGGGGGGTTCCGGTGGAGAGACTGCAGCTCCGTACGGTTCGATACACCCCCCACGCTCCCCCGTAAGCTCCCACAATCCCTCGCAGTCCCCCACACTCCTGCAGCGTCTTCCTCAGTCCCTCACCATCTCGAGGGAGGTTGAGTAGATGGGAACAGCCTGCGCGTGTGAGCGCGTGTGGGCGTGTGCGCTGGCGTATTTATTTCGTGTGTTTATGTGCTCTCGCTTTAGTCTGTGTCTGTTCACTTGTTTGTGTACTTTCAGGTTTTCTCTACAAAGGAGTGTTTTTGTGCGTGTTTGCGTGCGTGAGCTCCGGTGCATTTTTCTGTGTCTGGTGGTGGATGTTTGTGTGTTTACTGCTTGTGTGTTTTTTGCATGCGTTTGTGCGTGTGTGTGTGTGTGTGTGTGTGTGTGTGTGTTCGCAGCCCTCTGTGTGGCAGCCTGATCCTCGGGGAGGACCTGCAGGCGAAGTGACACACGGAACCACGCTCCGTCTTTTTCGCGCCGCGAGGCCGAGGCGGTGAGAAATCGCCCGTAGTGACTCTATCTGGATCTCCTGTCAGGAGTCTGAATTTAGCATCTTAGGGATCCGAATGACAGGCCCGCTCCGCAGCCCCCTCGGCACCACGAACTCACCGCAATCTTCCGCCGGCAACATGGCGAAAAAACAGAGAAAGGCTGCGAACGCGAATCGCAGCGGGAGTCCAGGGAACGGGGAGGAAAGAATTCCAGGCTTTGGACGGCGATAGTGATTATAATGATGTGTGTTTTTGGACAGACGGGGGGGAGGTTTCGCGTCTCCGCTGCGCTCCTCTCGCTGTCCGCCGGCCGTGTTTCCAGCACACCCGATGTGCCAGCGCCGCTGCCTTCCCCATCGCAAGGGCGTTAATAGCACGGCTTTATGAGGCTCTAAACATGTGGTAATGAAGACCGCGCTTTAGCGGAGCGTCTGTTTCCTTGGGGTTCGGTCCCTCCCCGGCCTCCCGCGGCCAGTAATGTGCGTCCTGCGTCAGCCGGCGCTCCCGGCCTCCTTGTTGAGACCCGCGTCGCGACATACGGCTGCTTCTCGGTCACCCGGTGGCGTACCGGCCGAAGAACCGGAGTTGTGCCGAGCGGAAGGCTGCGGGGTTAAATCCCATGGAGCGGAACTGCTGTTACGGGTAAAATCTGCAAATCAAAGGTGCATAAGTTGTTCAGAGTGATACGTTTGCTGATCTCTTTCGAAGAGTCATCGCACAGATGGAGCTTCCCGCCGCAGCCGGAGCTCGGACCGCCGTCCAACTGGCCGCAGGCGCACCCCCGACGCCCGCTGCCTCACCGCCGCTCCGAGTTGCCCTGTTTGACCGCGAGCAGGACAAGAGGCGACCCGGCTTTTTCCGTGACCCGCTCGTCTCGTGCTGCATTCTGAACATCGCCCAGATACCCGCAGTCCCGTCCTCATCCTTCTGTTTTCCAGCAGGGTCCCGTCGTGCTCGGAGCTGCTGCCTCCGAGCTTCGTGAGCACGGGTTCGGTTACCCCTTCTGAGCATGGCAGTACCCAGCCCGTAAATGGGTGAATACGTCGGTTAATGCTGTAAGTCGCTTTGGAGAAAGGCGTCAGCTCAACGAATAAGCGTAAATGGAACCCCGGTCTTGACGACAGCATCTGCGCTCACCCCCACCCGGTCGCTGAGCCCGCCGCCAGCCTTGCCGCCGACCTGACTTCACCCCGTTACCCGCAATTCCTCCCCACGGCCCCGCTTCTCGGCAGCCGGATGCAGCGCGCGGCAGATGAGCCCGGCGCGGCGACGGGCTGCCACTACAGCACCGCCATTGATTCATGTTTTATTTACCTCCACTCAGCGGCGGCCCCCCGCCTCGCTGCAGTGACAAATGGACTACAGAGGTTTTACTCTGCTGCTTTGTGAAGGGAAAAAAATGCAGACAGTCCTTTACAATTTGTCAGCTAAATAGTTGGTAACAGAACTGCATATTTTTGGTTTAGTGTCCCCGTCCGTAGCTGAGTTACGATCGCCGTGCCCCTTTCCTGCGCCGTAAGTGCGAGCGCCTCGGCCGGCGTGCGCCCATAAGTCAGCCCGTAATATATACCACGTTCAGTCAGACTTATGACCTTGGTTGTTTACTATGTAAATAAAGTGAAACGCGAGAATAAATAGAGCGTACTTCAGCACTGCAGAGCGCTCATATCCTTTTAACACTTTGCCAACAGCAATGGAGACAAAGCGAAGGGCCCGGACCGCGCGTTCCTTTCGCGGCGCCGCCCGGTTTGTCTCCGTCGGCCTGGGATGAGCCTCTCCGCTCCTCTGTGTCCCCAGACATCCGGGGCATCCAAGACTTCCTGGACAAGACGTCGCAGCAGGGAATGGATGTGGCTCTGCAGAAGGTGGAGTCCGACGTCAACATGATGATCACGGGGATGTTCCGCACCATGCGCGTGGAAGAGCTGCACCGCTACCGGGACACGCTGCGGCGAGCCGTGCTCTTCATGAGCCCCGCCACCGCCAAGGCCTTCATCGCCGAGGTAGGGGCCGGTCCCGCGGGCTGCGCGGAAGGTGCTCCGAGAGCCGTCCGCGCGGCGCGCTCCCGGAAATGCGGGGCGGTTCACAAAACATCCCAAGTCAGTGCTAATGAGTCATTAAGGTAATGTGGGAAGCATTAGTGTGACAGTGTTAATTAGGTGTTTGCATTTAATTAGGCCATAAACGTTACAGGAAAATTACTATACGTTGGATTCATTAAATTAAAAAAAATATCGTATGCTACGAGCGCTTGCAAGAGCGTACGAAAACCGCTCGGCATAATTTAAGAAGAGCGAAGTGTGCGTTTGCTTCCGGAAACAAAATATTATTTGACAGCTGCGCGAGGAATTTACGTTTCTGGCCAATTTAGTATTTCACACGTGAAACGGGCAGAGCAAGTTCAGTTTTAGAGCAATCCGTGGAACGGAGCTTAGCTGGAGAGTAGGGAACGCACAACTGGAGAGCACGGTTGATGTTTACTGGAAGGGATTAGGGGATCACGCATCATACACACAGGAACTTGCTGGGGTCACGGCTGGGCCTTGGGGCGCAGATTTGGAGGGCAGCTCAGAGTGTAGAGCAGCTGACAACTGGCAGGGTGAGTTTGACTCTGTGGGATGGAATTGAGTAGTGCAGCAGACGAAGTTCAGCACTGCTTCTCACAGTATTATTATTATTATTGACTTTATTATTTTTTTTTTTTTTCCATCCATTCATGATTTATCAATAACGATTTGTCTGGTGCAGGGTCACAGTGGTACAGAGAATATCACGGAAGCACAGGGCATGATGCACTGTACACCCTGGACAGGACACCAGTCCATCACAGAGCAATCATCACATAGTCGGTCACCCTGCCACAGTAAGACACACCAAGGGTCATGTAGGGTCCTCTGTTCACATGAAACGTATGTCTTTGGATTGTGGGGGGAAACCAGAGCAGCTGGAGTAAACCCACGTAAACACGGGGGGTAAATTCCGTGCCTGAATCCGCAGCCAAAGAGCTGTAAGGCACTAATACTACCTGATATGCCGCTGGGTCATCCATTATTATTACAGTTATAATTATTATTATTATTATTATTATTATTATTGGAGTCTAATCCATTGCCTGATTTCTTGCCTTTCCTATCCACTGTAATGTGTCGTATTATAAATGCTTTGTCGGTCTCGTTGTTGTGATACGCGACTTTGCTACAACCCGTTCAGCCCCCCTTCGTTGCACATTCACCCCGACCCCTTTCTGCCACTACCCCTCTTTCATCACCGTTTGGACCGCAGGGACCATTTGACACACGTGAGCTCAGGGGAGCAGAACGGAGCAGAGCGGAGCAGAGCTGTGCGCATCCTTCTCTCGGAGCGCTCCCAGGCCGGGCACCACACGCTCACCTTGACGGAATGATTATCCTCCATTATTATTCTTATTTTCACTCGTACGTGATTTCACGTCTAGCGCGACACCGACACACGTAATTTAGCTCAGCTGTTGACTTTCAGTGGCCTTTAAAGCGAAAGCAACAAAAGGATCGATCCACTCAAAACAGGAGCCGTGGCGTTTTCTGCTTTATGACGCTTTGTTACACGTTTGTACCTGTTCGCCGCTGTTTCCCGACTCTCCTTATCATTTAAAGCATTGTGTTTATACTCACGATCGTTCTTTTGCTCACAGGTTTCCTTTAGAGGCATAATGAATATGTCATTCTCCCGTACGTTTCTGAACAAATAAAAAATAAATTTGCACTTATGAATAACAAGATATCACGACATTAGTTGTGTGCAAATAATGGTATTTGATGATATACAAACTGTGGAACTGATGTTTTTTCTCGATTCTCAGGGATATTTATTTATTTATTTTTTCTTCTGGCTCTGCCTCTATCCCTGACAAAGGGACACAGTCTGACTTCTGCATTATTTATCGTGTTCGGATTGTGCGCCGAAACAAAATGACCCTTTTCTGCAACAGCTGTTGAGTTTATATCGCTTTTATTTAGTGTGTAGATGTGGGGGGGTGCAGTGGCGCAGTGGGTTGGACCGGGTCTTGCTCTCCGGTGGGTCTGGGGTTCGAGTCCCGCTTGGGGTGCCTTGCGACGGACTGGCGTCCCGTCCTGGGTGTGTCCCCTCCCCCTCCGGCCTTGCGCCCTGTGTTGCCGGGTAGGCTCTGGTTTCCTCCGACCCCGTATGGGACAAGCGGTTCAGAAAGTATGTGTGTGTGTGTGTGTGTGTGTGTGTGTAGATGTTTCGAAGAAGTCCCCTTCCATGAAGGCCCTTTTCAAAAGTTTGTTTAATTGCGGTGCGGCACTGCCCCGATCCCCTTAACAGAGGAAGCGGGCTTTTAGTCTGAAAGCCGGAACATGAAACGCAAAGAAAGACGCGCATTTTGTTTCACGGCTTCGCTTGGGTTTCACTCGCACCGCCGAGTTGAGCCGGTCGGGTACGACTCGGGAGCGTGGGCTCTACGAGCGGGTTGTCGTTCGCTGCCTATTTTCTCCTCCCTGCTCATTCCGAATGCACATTCACATTGTAAACATCACCGTTTAAAGCTGTTCTGAGTCCGGAGCCCAATGTGTTTCATTGCATAGGAGTCAAAAACATGCATTCTTATGGATGATTATTATTTAACGGAAGGGCGATGGCAATGAAAGTGATCCATTTCAGGCGCAGCCCGTGTTTCAGAAGACTGTGCACGGTGCTCCTTAGATGGTGCCATTTTGCAGGGAAAAAAAGAATACACACACACACGTTTTCAGAACCGCTCGTCCCATATGGGGTCGCGGGGAACCGAAGCCTACCCGGCAACTCAGGGCGTAGGGCCGGAGGGGGAGGGGACACACCCAGGACGGGACGCCAGTCCATCGCAAGGCACCCCAAGCAGGACTCGAACAAAAGACCCACTAATCATTCACGGATGTGTTTTTGATGTCTGGTAAGCAATAATACATACATATGCAGTAATTAATTACCGAGAACATTGTTTGCAACCTTTTTTTGTTTAACATTCGTAGCTGTATGCGGAGCAAATCGTTGAACGGTAACACCTTTGACAGGGTCTGAAAACCTGAGCGTTCCGGAGCCGCTGGGCTTACGGGAATTAATTCCGGTCGACCTCTTCATTACCCAGCTTTTGCTCACATGTTGGGTCAATGAGTTGCGTAGTGAACCGAGGCATTAATTCAGTTAATACATTAAAGTCACCATCATTATTTAATCATGCTAAACCAAATTATTTACGTTTGTTGAGCACTAACTGTAACATGATGACGAATAAATCAGTTGAAATGTTTCTAAATGTTCTTGTCCGCGACCCTGAAAAAATATAGTGTTAACAATGTAAAATAATGTGTCCGTGTCTAATTGTTCATAGCCCTTGACCAGTTATGGGACCGATTCGATTAAACAGCATGAAATAGCAATTTATTATTTTCTGTTGAGAAAATAAACGGAAAATACTGCGGTTTGGACAAATTCACATGTGGCAGTTTTCTGAAGAGGAAAGGAGGCAACTGGTAGCGTGGAGGTCAGAGCTGCTGCTGCTGGACCCTGAGGTCACAGGTTCCAATCCCACTTGAGCAAGATACTTACCCTAAAACAAATTGCTCCGGTGAGATCATCCGGTCGTATAAACGGCTAAACGTTTGTAACTTGTAAGCCTCTTTGGAGAAAAGCGTCCCTTCGGTGAATAAACGTAAAAGAAAGGTAAATATTTTGCCCTGCATTTGTGTGCCGGCCAAGGCTTTTGCAGGCTCGCGGCGAGTACGGGACAACACCCACACGTGTCACGTGTACCCTGCTCTCGTCTCTATGGACAGAGCTGTCCGTTGACCAGAGATCGACAGACGTGATTGACAGAGATCGCCGATTCAGATTTACGAGAGTGTGCGTGCTGCTGAGCGATCGCCGTAGTCATCGCCGAAGTGACCCGGGCCGACGTGCTCGCGTCGAGCGCGGAACAGCAGCAGGTGGCTGACACGCCGCCCGCCTTTGACGTATGGAGCCTACATCTGAAGCTTTTCGCTGAAAGTTATTGCCGGTTAAATTCACGTAATGGAATTATGCAGCATTATAAATCGCGGCCACGGCGAATACCTACGTTTCAGCTAAGTGCCGCTTATGTCAGTAATTGTGCCACGGGAACTTTAATCTAACTCATTTCGGTAGCCAGCTACGCTACACAATTTGTCTGTAAATTGTCCACAGGCTGCAGGGAGAGAGTTGCAGCTCTGGTGCTCGGAACAGAGGAGTGAGGAGGAGAGGGGAAAAGACAAGAGGAGGCAGATTCTCTGTCTGTTCGCCGCGCTCCCTCTGCTCCCTCTGCTCTCTCTCCTCTCTCTCGGAGCTCCGCCGTGACCCGGACGCCATCCCGAAGGCATTTCATTTTTATTATCCGCTCAAATTTATATGCAGGTGGCTATTTCATTTGCCGGCGAAATTACGCCTCCTGAGTGGAACGGAGCCGAGGTTGGAAGATGGCTCGCCGGATAGCTCTGCTCCGTTCGCTGCCCTTTCAAATGGAATCGATGTGCCGATCACTTTTGTGAATCTTAAATATCCCGTGTTTACCCTGCCGGCGACCGGCTCCTCCGTCTGCCTGTGCCTGCCTGCCTCTGCTGACAGCACGCGGGGTGGTGGTGTGTCGAGGCGGCGCCGGTCCGAATCGCGACCTCTTTCGTTTCGATATTTTCGTTTCAGACAAGCCAAATAATTGATGACTTTTGCCGAATTATGTCCAATAATACATCAGTTGAGCAATGCGGCCGACTGCCAGCGACGTCCGTGGGACGGAAGGGATCCTAGGGGGCGCCGAAGCAGCAACGGATGCACGTGTTCGGGGAACGGAGGCGCTTTAGCTATTCCGTGCAACGAACCGCCACGCGTTGAGCGCCAAAACCCCCACCTCCCACCTCCCACCAACGCGCACACGGTTTTGATTCACCGCTGCATAATTCCCGGCGCCCGCTCCCATTCGGCCGACGACACAGTCCGGACTCGAACCGGATATTTCCGGGAAGCCGGCTCGCATTTCGACCGGCCGGGCCGCTTGGGAGTCCTCGTACTTTACGGTTACATATGCCTGTGTTCAGCCGGGCTCGCTAATAGCCCTCGCCCTCCTTTGATGGAAAGGGCCTGTTCTGCCAGTGCTGTGCAGTCGGTAGCTGGGAATCAATGAGACTGATTCTTGTTTCAAATCCAATATAATGTACCGAATAGAAATATGATTCCTGGTACACCTTCTCACTGCGAATGAACTCCTTTTACCGGCAGCCTCCGCCGAGCCCGGGGTCAGCGTGTTCCGTCGCCACGGCCCGTGCCTTTAATAGATCGGTTCTGCTTAAAGGCAGCCTGTGAAGGTGAGAACCTTCCTTTTTTCTAAAATCTGTCAGTACGGCCTTGGGCTATACGAGGCAAACTAGACCAGAGCGCTTTCTTTTTTAAAATATTTATCGACGTGTCAGCGGTCGTTTCTGCGCGTCCGCATGGCCGAGGCCCGCGTGCCAGCAACGGGCGAGCTGACGAGCGGCCCGACGAGGGACGTCGATAGCGCGGGGCGGGCCGATCAATGTCGGCCCGGTCCCGGAGACAGAATTTCAATGGGGAAATATCATCATAATTAATAACCTACCTAAACAAACGGTTTGTTGATTTTTCACCCTTTCTTATTTCTTTATTTAGGTCTACCTGATTCACGTCAGCTCGGTTTGATGACGCTGTATATATGAAGAGTTGCACATGTCGGTGAGTTGAGGGTTCGGGTTCCAGGTTAACTTACCTGGAACTCGTTTTCCTTTCTTGTTAACGTTGCAAAGGGAAGTAAATTTGAAGCGCGGCTGTCCGATTACGCGCAGTGTCCAGAAAACAATGAGCAAAATCCTTTTTGGTCGTCATTTATTTCTGGCCAGTTTTAGGTCGTTTTGCGGGAATAGTAGGAAAGGCGGCTGAGCTGAATGACTTGTTGTGCCTGATGCGAGAGTTGGGCTATCTGTGTGTCCGGGCTTGTAAATCCACTCGTTAGAAAGACGACAATGGCAACGGGCCGGCGGGGGGGACGGCCGAGGTGACATCTCCGTGCCATTAGGAACGAGCTAATCTTGTTTGGTTAATTGGGTAGGGACTATCTATAAACTCTCCATCCACATGTGTGTGTGAAAGGTCACTGTCTGTTTATCTCTATTTAGCTGGAACGCAAATAAGGGAAAGTTAACTAACCCACATAGCTGAAGCCTTGCTGCTGTCATAGACGTGATTAAACTTCACTCCATTGCTCTGTTATCAGCTCGTGCTTCCAAACTGTCTCTTAAAGCTCCGGCTCTCTGTCCCTTTTGGTTGGCGAACATACTATCTTTCATCTTTTGCTCTTCTGGCGTGGCGAAAGGGGGGGATTTTTCATTTAAATCTACGAGCACGGTTTACCGCGGGCGGCTCCTGTCCAGATTTGACACGTGGCAAACAAAGCGTTAGCGGATCGCTCTTGCAAAATGTTCCCGTACCCCGCGGTCCGTGGTGAGCGGACCCGTCCGAAAGGGATCCGCGGCCGTGCGAACGGATCTGCGCACTGCACAGATCCGGGGGAGATAAAACAGAGGAGAATATAAACCGAAAGACCGGTGCTAAACAGGCAGCATTTCCATCCGTAAGTGAGGATTTTGTATCTTTGTTCTTCTTGATGGCTTAGTCCTCTAATCCATGGAAAGCGACTCCCGATGAATATGCATGAGCTCTTTGACTTATAACAACAAATAGGGAAAGATTTTGCGTGAAAAAGGCAGACGTTGAGTAAAGGTTAGTAGAGCAGCCGGTGAAACGTGAGGCGCTGCGATTGGTCCACTTGCAGTAGCTGAGCAGCATTGGCAGGGCAATGAAAACATAACTGGCACTTTGTAAAATAGTCTTCAAAGCATGTGCCCACCCCTCCACTGAACCACCAGGCCTTCAGACTTTCTCAGCCAAAAGCATTTTTATTATTCGTCTCTTTCGTGGAACGTGTGGAGGCTCTTCATAGAGTAATGTTTCAAGGACGGCGGGGGAATTACCAGTAGAATAACAATGGCCTTGTGGGGAGAGCCAAGGAGCCGACACTGTGAGGCACCGCAGCGCCACCGGTGTGGGACTCATAAGCCCGTTGCATTTTTCACACGTACGGCTAATAAGGTTAACAAGGCATAGCCGCTAAGGCCCCGGGGCTCGGCCGACCCGTCCGTTTCGCGGCACCCAGGACTCGGCGAGCGTGAAATTTGCGGAAACGGCGCGACGGCCCCCGGGATGGACGCGGCGTCCGGACCGGCCGCTCGCGTCCAGCCGACGCCGGGCAGATGTCGGGCTACGGGGACGCGACGCGGCGGGGGGATGTCCTCGGACACCTCCGCTCGTCGCCGGGAGGGTAACTCGGCGTGGATCTCGATGGAACGCGTGTCACTCTGGCGGCGAAACCCGAGAGG
The DNA here is from genome assembly GCF_900964775.1 of Scleropages formosus. Lineage (NCBI taxonomy): Eukaryota > Metazoa > Chordata > Actinopteri > Osteoglossiformes > Osteoglossidae > Scleropages > Scleropages formosus. The sequence continues at coordinate 18,006,008 of NC_041822.1, forward strand.
AAGCCGCTGACAGCTGCTAGAGACCAAACTGTCCGTGTCCGCCGCCACGGACCAAAGCGGACGAAGTAGCGGTGGTGCGAGAGCGTGATCGCGGGATCGCATAGCGTGTGTAGAATTTGCGCGCAGAAGATCCTCGAGGGTTCACCTGGCCCCTGGGCAGCGTGTGCCGGATGCCGGGCTGAATGCAGAGTTCGGCTGCGGGACTCGCAGTTTCCCGGCAAACCCCATACGTACGGTGTGGAACGGCACACCGCGCACTGGACAGCGATGCGGTCTCTCTCCTCCGGTCAAGGTAACAATGTGAGGAACGGCTCAGTCTGTCTGCATCCTCCCTCACTGTCAAACCCCCCCACCCCCAACCCCGTGCTTCTGCATGTCGTGAGATCAGTCTTCGTCTCCCAAGGTGAGCCTTGGACAGTTATCAATGGCCGAGGAATATGAAGAGGACAGCGATATCTCCGAATGGAGCACGGCAGAGGAAAGGGAAATATCCTGTCATCAAAAGAATGATGTCGCGGATAAACCAGGCTCATTGTATTCAGCTGCGCGTGCGACAGAAACCAACGCTCGTCGCGGGGGTCGTCGTCTGACGCCACACCGTAATCGAAGGCGACGCCGGCGAAGTCGGCCTTGCGCCTGTCCCCTGGCTTCCTCAGCCGTCAGCCATCGTGCCTCTCTCGCTTTGCAGATTGACACCTCGGGAACTTTTTTTTTTAAACCACTCAGACAAACTCTTTCCAGCTAGACAGGAGATAGCGCAGCCTATTAAATTCATTATTCAAATGACACATCTCCCTGTGCCGCGCAGGCGAATTTGCTAAATATTCATTGTGTGCTTCTTCCCTTTCGAACTCCGCATCGGGAGCAGCGCTACCTGTGCGTCGGGCCGAAGCCGCTACAGAGCGCCCCTGAATGAACCCTACACCGACCCGCAATCCGAACCCAACCCGTACACCTCCCGACCGTTACGCCCCATCTCGTAGCTTAGCATTAGCGGAGCGGTTTGCCCGCGCTCGTAATTTCCCAACGACGGTGCGTTTTGGCCCATTAAAGCCAGTCGGAAACCTCTCCGACTCCAGCCTTAAACAGGTGTCACTAAATCATGCAATTGTGTTTATTCATTTATTTTATATGGGGATTAGGGACATGTAAGATACAATCCTGTCATAATGGATAGCAGAGCCCAGGGCGGCTCTGGAGTGGAATGAAGGATGAAGAATGAAATTACATTCACCGAAATGACTTGCGCTGTTTTTAAATGTTTTTTGTGTTTTCGGCAATTCGGACGCTTCCCTTCAATGGAGCGGCAGCGGGTGAGAAACGGCGGATGTGAAATTGAACTCGGGGGGTGGGGGAGATAAGTGGTCCTCGGTGGGCTGCTGCAATCATGCCCGTTACCCGGGTGCAGATATAACAAAGATGCAAACTCGCCGCCGCCGCCACCCCCGGGTGGGCCGTCGGGACCCGTGTTTGCCGTTATTACGATTTTCATTTTCCTGCTTTTGAGGGCTTTGACTTTAACATAGCGAAAACAGCAACCAAGTGCAAGGAGAAGCTCAACGGGCAGTTTGATGTATATGGCCGATGAAACGCTCCGTACGGTGATAGATGAGCTCAGCGCTGCCCTCCCTCTGTATTGTTTCCTCCTGCTCGTTGCCCTCTTGATCGGTATTTCGGACGGATAACCTTGCGGCCGGCTTATAAATTCGAGCGTGGAACGGTCAAAGAGCATTAAAAGAGCTTTAATGACGGAAGCGTGCACGCGCGTCGCTCATCGCCGTGCTGAGACGGAGTACTCTCCTTTTAAGAGCTGCCTGCTACATAAGCGCACAAGAAAGGCTCACAGCTGCGCGGTTATACAGCCGCCGCTGCCAGACATTTCCTCGGCCGTTGATTAGTATTCCCCTTCTCGTTTAAGCGGAAAGCGCTCCCACTGTTTATTTTTTATGCGTTTGCAAACGCATTTACGGGGACCGGCGAGCGACGAAGGCGGATCGAAACGGGGACTGATTCCAGGACAGAACCCTGGGCGTCAGCTGTTGCAGCCGAGCTTGGACGGTTCCCGAAAGTCACATTGAATTGGCTCTGGCCTCCAGCTGCTCCGGACCTTGTTTTCTGTGTCCTTTTTGTTTATGCTTTTTTAAGCTTTTTTCGCAAATTCCGCGGAAAGGAGAACGGAATAAGGGCGCCGTGTCCGTCGCCGGCACGCGCGGAGCGACCCGTCCGGTCCTGTCCCGATGCGAACGGCCATCGCGCCGGCAAGGAGACGGCGACAAGGTCAAACGCCGGGCCACAGAGATACTGTCACCGGGATTATCCCAGCTGCCACCAGGGAGGCCGCATGCGGCACGGAGACGCCGCGCTTAGGGGTGGAATCGCCTCCGACGTCTGCGACTGGAGTACTCGCTGCAGTTACGTTCACGGTTTGGGCCGTCGCGTGCAATTTTTTTGCGTTCGCACTTGAGTACAGATTTCTCTGGGTGTTCCATTGTGTTCCCTGCCCCTTCCGTTGGGAACGGGCAGGTGGTCGTAGAGATAAGGGCCTCGCGGAAGTAAGGAAGAGTCAACAGCGCAGCAAAAGCAGCGGCCGGAGAAAGGACGCCGAGGGCCGCGCGAGTTAACGTTCGGAAGCCGTGCGCCCCTGCTGACTAGACGCTTCGAAATCAGGTTACCCTTTGCCCATTTATACAGCTGGATATTTACGAAAGCGGTTAAGGTACAGAAGTTGTCTGATATCTCCCGTGTCACAGGAAATTGCTGAGAAAACAAATAACAAGGGACAGAGCTGCCAGATATGGATTATTCTTCTTATTTTAGTGCTTAGCCAACACTTTTATCTAAAGCAGCGTTAATTTTTCGCGGTTTATGCTGCTGTAAATTTCACTGGCTCACCTTAGGTCGAGTACAATGCTCAAGGGCACTGTGGCAGCACGGCCCCGGGTTTGAAGCAGCGGCCCGGCCTTCGCGTTTCACATCGGACCGGTCGGCCGTCGGAGGGAAACGGCGCCCCCTCGCCGCACGCCGAGGCGGAAGCTCTAACGCCGGACCGCGCAAGACGGAAATCTCATTAACGCGAGCCCCGGCGACAGCGCGGAGCTGTCGGGTCACCGAGGCGGAGCAGACGGGACGTTTCAAAAATGGAGCTGACGAGAGGACGGACAAGCGGGAAGGAGGCCGGAGAAGCGAGCGGAGGAAGGCGGGCGCTTCGGCTCGGTCTCGGGTCACTCGGCCGACGCTCGCTTCCGCAAAAAAAAAAAACCATTAGCCGAATCCCCCGGAGGCGCTTTCTCTGTGGGGGAAGTTGACATGTGGATTCAAAGGTTAACATTTTAATTCAGCGGTGGATTGCTCCAGCCACTGACACACGCATTGTAGCACAGCGGAGGAGGAAGGGGGAACGGCGCTCGCCGTTATTGCAGCGTCTCGCACGCGTTATTTAAGCGGAACCAAAAAGGGCAGCGCTGCCACTTAAGGGTGGGAAATGAGTCCGGCAGAATGCGGTGGCCTCGGGCTGTGGAGAGATAGATCGACGCTCAAATAACTAAAGCAGCTGTTTTGTTTAAGGTTCCCAAATGGACTGTTCGGTACACCTGGCCGCGCCATTTCGCAGCTGCGACCCGAGGCATTTCGCTCAACCAAATGCGCGGCGCATTCACATCAACTGTAGACAATTAGGCGTTTTTCAGCAGTTGCAATATTTTGCTTTGTTCCAACATAAATTATGTCTCAAAACGAATTTGCACTGCTTGGTGCAGTTCCTTTTTCTGTGTATGATTACTTCAATGAGGGGCTGCAGTGGTGCAGTGGCGCAGTGGGTTGGACCGGGTCCTGCTCTCCGGTGGGTCTGGGGTTCGAGTCCAGCTTGGGGTGCCTTGCGACGGACTGGCGTCCTGTCCTGGGTGTGTCCCCTCCCCCTCCGGCCTTACGCCCTGTGTTGCCGGGTTAGGCTCTGGCTTCCCGTGACCCTGTATGGGACAAGCGATTTCAAACTGTGTGTGTGATTATTTCAATACATCTGTACTCACACCTCTCCATTTCAAATGAAGTGAATATTGTAAACGGTGCCTTCCACCTGTTTTAAGATGTCGTCTAATCCAACGCACTTACAGTGCTCTATAGAGATAACTGTCAACCCTCCGCCGAAGAACTGGGATGTTACGTTGTGCTATTTTTTTCCCCTTGAAACACATCACTTCATGTTGCTTCCCACCTCAATTCTCTGGCATTCCCTAACTGAAAGCTTTTATCGCGAGCGGCTGGCCGGTTTTCCTTCGTGTACAAACTGCACGTCGATCGATTTGGCCGCCTTTGCCCTCCGCAGCCCGAGAGCTTGCGTGTGCTTTTGAGGATGTGCGCAGGTCTGCGGTTTGAGGTGGACGGTGGCTCGTGGCGTTTCAGGGCCGGGTGTCTGCAGGTGACAGCTCGGAGACCCACAAGGACGTGACGGAATGCTGCCGTGGCGTTTCACTGCTCGTATGTAAAAAAGATCAATATACTTAATCGTCAGATCGGATGAACCCTATGTCAGACTGACCGAGGCCCTCGTGTCCTTGGATGGCAGTCTGACGTGCTTTATGACCGACACGTTGACGTGCTTTATGTAGTAAATCAATGGCATGTAGCCCACGTTATATGGTTCAGCCGTCTGGCTTAATGACGCGGCAAGGGGTTCGGGGCGGGAGCGCATTTGTGTGGGAGCGGGGTACCATGGCGGGTCAGCCTCCGCTGAGACTCCGAGTCGCTCCAGCACAGCAGTCTACGGTGTGGCCGTGAAGGAGCATTAAGCGCGCAAACTGTAGCGGTAGGGCAGCCGGTAGCCTAGTGGTTAGCGCTACTGCCTTTGGATCCAAAGGTTGCAAGTTTGTTCTCCAGCTGTTGTACCCTTGGCCAACAGTTCTTAGCAGCCTGTGCTCCATACCCCATTCAGGCCAACATGAGTGTTCGCACACCATCTACATCTTCTATGTTCTACTGGACCACACCCCATGGGCACCAGCCAGATTCTAAACTTGCTTCTGCAAGCAATCAGTGCTACTCCCATCAACTGCACTGCTGCAACTCTCAAAGGGCACGACGGCCTCAGATAGAATACATTGGTCTTCTGAGTAGGAGATGGTGGCGCATACATCCAATGAGTTGCTCGACCCAGTATAGGTTGGGTGTGTGTACATAGCTGTACGGCACAGGAGTCATAAGACGATAGCTTCTCCCGTGACAGCCGCTGTGGAACGATGAATTATACATGGTAGAATCTGTCCTGTGAGTGAGGTGGCTGACATTAAGCGAAAATGGCAAATGTGACATGGAACAGTTATGATGTATTAAAAAGCGCACGCCTGAGCAAATGTGAGCTAAATATATAAACCTTGGATTACACTCTGAAAGATAGCATTTCTCAGCTCCATGGCTCCATCCTTCACGACTGTGCAAATATCAGTCCTAGAATGTGCTCTTACATCAGTCAAGCACACAATGTCTTTTGGTCAATAGCGGAGCGACGTCGGGCTGATTTAGAAGTCCAGAGGTACGCGCTCCTTCTGTTGATGTATTGCATTCTTTGTATTTTTTTTTGTCTCTGAGATGTACGCTGCTTTGGAGAAGTGTCTTCGAAATGAAGAAATGTGAACGTCAATGTGCTGCACATGCAGAGCGTACAGTTCGCATGTGATGAGCACGCAGTCTACTGCAGACCTCACATCCAGACTCCGCAGCGTTAAGAGTGAGCTGCAAGAGAGCACCATCAGACTGCATCCTCAAGAGGTGTGGCCTCTCACCCAGTACGGTGAAATTACTCTCTATCTGAGTGTTTAAGATTATATATTTACATTTACATTCATTTATTTAGCAGACGCTTTCGTCCAAAGCGACGTACATCTCAGCAAAAGTACAATTTATGCATTATATTGAGAGAAGGAGACATATCTGCAGACGTGAAGGTCTCAAGCAAACCTAGTTTGTTCCCTACCACTTGCTGCACCGAGGTTCATCGATCGAGTAGGTGCATCAAACACAGGATAGACAAATCCCGATAGCCTCCTACCAATTTTTTTTCTTTTTTTTTTAAATATTATAAGATACCCAAGCAAGTAAATACAATGCCGGAGCAGTGGCTGATTAAAGGCCTTATCTGGGGGTGATCATGAAGTTACGGTGCATGAACATTTACACCGTACATGAGGTGGAGAGATCTTGGGCGAAGGTGAGTTTTCAGACCCTTCTTGAATATAGACAGAGTTTCCAGGGGAAGGTCGTTCCACCACAACTGAGCCAGAACTGAGAACCTCCGAGCTTTACCTTTCGTGTATCGTATGTAGGTGTTCTTGAACAAAAGCATCATCTAAGCAAGCAAAGAGAGGTAATTACAATAAAGTTGTAAACAATGCAGGGTAACTGCAGTGAATTAAATTTTGCCTAAAGAGGACAATAGCGCAAATTGGGCGAAAACTACATTGTGTGCTATAAATAAGACGGGTAAAAGAGTAGCTGAAAGGACGTGAAGGAGTTACCGTTAAATTATAGTTCGGTGGCGTTATTGTAATTGAAATAAAGACGAAGGCTATTCTAATACATGAAGCAGCTGTTGTTTCCCATGTTAATTGTACACTTTTATGGTTTATTGCATTATATCCTATAGCGTGTGGAAAATAACGTTTTGCATTGTTACATTTATGGTTGAATGTTGCTTTAAATGGATCTTTCGCAACAGAAAGCGGTCGGCACTTGAAGGATTTTTTTCTGCAAATTATTTTCATACAGACTCAACGTATGCAAAATTGTCTATATATAGTAAGAATCTGTACCTTAGTGGGTGTCCTAGAGACACGTCGCACCGAGGGCGGACGTCTGCTTTAAACTGCGTACGAAAGCTCAAAGCACGCATGCATTGCGTAATTGCTGCCTCCGACGTTCTGAGGCCCTCTGCACGCCTCTCCCCAAGGTGTCACTTACAGCAGCCCCCCTGAAACTGTTTACTACAAGCACCCTGTGCGAAAAATCAAAGGCGACCAAAGACTCTGCGATAAAACTTTTCAAAGAGACTCGAGACACCCAGGCAGACTTTCAGCTGGAAATTAACTGCGAACATGTGCTAATTTTCACACTGTGACACATGGCATCATGAGGAGGAGATGCGGCGCATGCACACGAAACAAAGCACAGAACTTCGGGGGGGGGCTGTTTGCTGTGGCATGAGGAATCCGTGCTGGCAAACGTGCCACCCTCTGCCACCATATAATAATTTTCTCTCTCCTTAGGCAAGTCTGCTCCGCAATTAATTTTCTCATTTCTTTCTCTCAACCTGACTGTAATCCAATAAAAGCCTGTGACTGATGGCCTTCAGTGAACAGCCTTTCTTTTTTCCCATTAATATTGTTTCTTATTGTTTAACACATGTATATTCAATTATCTTTAACCATAAAACTAAGTGCGAAACAGTTTAATTAAAAGCGATGACCATCAGCCAATAGCATAGTTCTCTCATTTTGCTTTTATAGATTTATTTCTCTCTTTTAAAGACAAGGGCAATTTGTTAAGGCGCATTTATTTATTTAATATTTTTGGTGCTTTTCAGAAACTGCACGTGTAAATGATGAGTTTCACTGAAGTTTGCTGATTTTCTTTTTTTTTTTTTTTTGCGCGGTGCACTAAATGATGGCAGCGGAGGTGGGACGATAGAGAAGCTCGCATGGCGGCAGCGGTACAATCACAGCGTCGCAGTCGGCAGATGAGCGCCACCACTCTGCATGGGCATACTGTACTGCGGTCCACATTACTGTCGCGTGATATCGTAGCATCCTGAAGAGCAGCTTTGCACCGCAATGGCGTCGGGCGCCCAGAAGGAACGACACCCGGCGGTGGCTTCGTGGCCTCCGGTGGAGTCCTGCGGTGCGTTAGTAGATCCGCACCACGATGGAGCGCATCCCGCTAATGAACATCTGCTCTCTGCTCCTGCTGTGCCCAGGGCCACAGTCATGGGTAGAGTAAACTAATAATAATTACTTCTCCTCAAATCTGTTGATCTGAAGGATCTCGCCTCTTAAACGAACGTCCGTTATGTTTTACGTTCCGTATACAGTGTGTGTGCGGCGCGTTAACTGGGAACTTCAAAAAAATTGTAGCGAGCCTCGCGGAACACGGGAAATGTGTCCCAGGGTTTTCCGTCACACGCGAAATAAAATACCTCGTGTGCTTTTTTCTTTTTCTTTTTTTTTTTGGCTTGGTACACAAAGTGACCTCGTTTTAGTTTTAATTAAGCATGAAATTGAAGTAAATACTAATTTGCCATTTAGAGCACTATACGATGTTGGTTCCTTTCATGCTTTTTCATTCCGCTCTCTGGCAGATCATTAACATACTGTCCGTACTGATGGCTCAGCACATGTTCCCGATGCGTGCTCCTCTCGGCGGCGGGGCAAAGGCCCGGCTGTGCGGAAGGTGGGAATGGCTGAGGAGGAGGCCTTTGGCGTGGCGCTTGCAATGTGGAGATGCTGGAGAGAAGCAGAGTCCCTCAGCTGTGATTGAATCAAGCGTAACCCCCACCTACGCCTTTTACGCACCTGTAGCAGTAACGTATAGAGTGTGTGTTTGAAACAGCGCCGCCTTTCTTTGATTACTCACCAAAGTATTTTTCTCTTTATTCACGTAGCTCGTCGTTTTTCCCGAGGAGGTTACGTCGTCGGAACTGGACGGTAGCGAAGGGGCGGAGGGATGGGCTCGTCACGTCGTCCTTTTGTCAAATTGTTTCCTGCAGCTGTCGTTTCCCAGGATGCTCCACGGTGCTCCCATCCTGGTGTCGTGTGCAGCTCTGTGTCAACGCGCAGCCAGCTGCCAGAATCAATGGTTTCCTCCTCGGCCCTTGACAGCGCACTCGCAAAGCGTAATCGTAGACTCGTTGAAGGAAACGAGGCCCTCGTTGAGCTCTCCGTCTCAGGACTGTCCCGGTGGGCGTCATCGCCGCTGCCTGTGCGTGCACATGTGTGGCTGCGTGTGTCTCCACATACTTAGGGTACACTTTAGGACTTTTAAAACGTAGCCATCAGTCACGGATTTACAACCTTGAGCTGCTGTGCGCCTCGGCCTGGGAGCAGCACCTCGAATCCATTCTTTTACTAAGGAACCAGGTAGGGCTTCCACCTCCCAGGGCAAGGTGCGCCGCCAAGGGCAATGACGCGACTGCCCCCGTGGGGGGCCGCCAAAGGTAGTGACACGAACGCCCCTGCCGACGGCCTCAACCAAGTGGAATTCAGGGAAACGTGACGATGCGGGTGATATGGAGAGTGTGCTTCACCACCAGTACAAGGTAATCCTTGTTTAGACGCAAGGCTCGGCATCTTTCTGAGAGCATCCTTACCGACACTCTCTGGGTGACATCATCTCTCTCGTGACTCTCCGAAGGGGAAGGGACGGGGTAGGTTGGGGAGCGGGCTCTATCTCCTCGGCTCTCTGCCTCCCGGTTAAACCAGCACACAGCAGTTTACGCGACAGTGTCTGCGGTGTAATTATTAAGCTTTATTGAGTCTTTGCGGAAGATTAAAGCGCCATTAGTGCAACGCTGTCATGCTCTCCAGCTGTTGCTATTGTTTATGACCACAGTGTTTTATGACAAGCGCTTTAGTCACCTAGACAATTAAGCCTAATGAAATACTGCACCGGCACAGCGAGCAGGGGAAACGCGGACATGCTGCTGGATGACTAGCGACGCTCACCGAGTGATGGAATGACAGCCAGCACCGCAACGATTGCATTATTCATTTAATCCCAAGAAAACCCCGCGTAGCTTTCACACCTTCGTAAGGTTTACACGGGATGTTTCCGAGAGACGGTTTAGCGAGGGAGCCTCCCTCGAAGGAGGACTTCGGGGAATTCAAAGCAACGACATTGGGGTCACCCTGGGTGAGATGATGCAGAGGACGGGGCCCTTCGAAAGTGGTGATGGGTGGGACGACTGCAGATTCGAGGGGGTGAGATTCCTCCGCTTCGCACCCTGGGCTTTGACGCTACCGCAATCTGCGTTCGCGCAGGCCCGTCTGGCGGAAAGCGGGTCCGAGCACCTGGCCGGTTGAGTACTGTCACGGCATCAACCTCGTAACGGCCTTGTTTTCTCTTTGACGCTCCTGCCATCGGGACTCTTTGCCTAGGGTGAGAAAGGGAAAATAACATTAGAATTTGCCACTGTTGGATAAACAAAACAATGCCGCTGAAATAATTAGCCTCTGTGCATAGCTGCTGGAGCTCTGATTGCTGAAAAACCACACTGTATTAGCGCTGGGAAAATATAAAAACCAGCAAAAAACCAGTTAAGTGGCACCAAGGGCCCCGACTGCCTCGCTGAGGTGAAGAACACAGGTTTCGGACACCGGGGGAGAGCTCACAGCGGACAGACGGGACAGGGCAAAAGCGCACGGGTGTCGCACGCTCACTTGGCCAATGGTCTCGCCGTCGCTCCGTGCCGCCGCTCACTGTCTCCTTAACCATCTTTGACACGTACCGATGCCTCCGAGCCTTTCTCTCGGCGCTGTACGCTGCTCGCACGTCCCATCCAGCTGCAGCACTAGCAGGGCCTCGCAATGTCACAATGTTCGTGTGAGGAAAGAGCTTACTCGTATAAATCGCCATTCCAAAATTAAATAGTTATGCACATTTTTCCCCCCAAAAAGCGTACCCTGTTTTTAATGAGGGAACTGAACATTTCTGTGCTGTGCGGCGGGACCAGCAGCTTATAATTTAGCGGCGCAATTCAGCACACGGCGGAGTCGGGCCGAGAAGTCCTTGGGATGAATTTATTCCGTTCCTTGACATTTAATCCTTTTAGTGGCGTGTGCCTATGCGCGCAATCGTGTGGGAGCGGGCGTCCGCGTGGGCGCGGGCGGCAACGGCTGCTTCGGCTCGCTTCGCCAGGAGGACGGCGGCACCGAAGGGCATCCGAGCCTCCGCGGCAGTAACTTCGGTTTCCAAACGCCCGGTGGTGTCCTGAAAAGGGCAGAATGTTGTCGTGATCTTGTCAAGGTAGTCACGTCGAGTTAGTCAAGGTAATAATTAAATCAATTAATGGACAATTTTATGATTTTCCAGCCTGTCCCGCATAACCTATTGCTCTCCGGGTCTCAAGAAATGGCTTCGCAAGTGAGCAAAAGCCATGTGCTCCTTTACGTTCATGTCATTTATAGGTCAGAGCTGTTTCTAAACGTTCTTCCTTCTCCCTCCCTTCTTTTTTGCCCTCTACCCGCCTTTCCTTTCTCTTCGGCAGGTCGTGGAGACGAACCTGGTGGCCTTCGACTGTCACTGGATCATCATCAATGAGGTGAGTCCAGCAGCAATCAAAGCCAAGGGGCGGGGAAAGGGTGCCATGGGTCAAGCAAACGGGTGATTGGGGTAACGGTGAACTGAGGTCAATCGAGCAGGTGTGCGGGATGCCCTGTCAAACCGATCTACAGTCATCATCTCCAGTTGAAGGTCATCTCCTTCAAAAGGCCAAGAGGTGAAGAGGCGGAGATGTCTTGCTGTGCCGCGCTCTCTCGCTCGAACCCGGGTAGCGATCGTTATAAACGGAGCATCCCTCTCCTTCCCAAAGGAATAAGATGAAAAATAATTCCTTTCAAGGGTGGTTGAAGCAGGATCCTCCCACCTCCTCCCCCATCCCATTTTCCCGTTTCGTGGAAGGACGACGGGGTTGGATCGTGCCGGCTGGGGTCCGTTCGCGTTCCTCTCGAAAGGCAACCCTTTGAAATTCAGTCGATTTGACATGGCATATTTTTACAAGCAGACACGCTCAAAACACGTTAGGTAATAGAGGGAAAATCGGGAAACCGCTGACCTTTCCTCAGACGTACCAGTGCTTAAAATGAAACGTTTATTGACGGTGGGTGGTGGAATGAAGAGAGTGTAGATTCGTAGAATGAAATAAAATTACTGTTTACCAAGATGAGTCGACATTAATAAATATAGATGGGTATTTTCATACTCGCTGCTCTGCTGGGAGTATCACGTCCGTGTGTGTGTCTCTCTGGCTGCATGCGTTGGACCAGTTTTACTCCGGAGTGTCGGACAGAGCTTATAACGTCTCCTGAATTTCAGCCTTTTTCTGCCAGCTTCCTGGTTGTAGACAATTTTTGCCTGTTTTATGTATTTATTTATTTATTTACTCATTGTGCCTTTTTGGAGGGGTGCATTTTCCAACCACAAGTTTGCACCTGCCTTTTGGCTGGCAAGCCCAGAATACAAGCTGGCCATGTCCCCGTGTGTGTGTGTGTGTGTGGGGGCCAACCGAACCTTCTGGCACTATGTGTCTTTGTGTGACTGTACTAGTCAAGGAACTGGACTCGTTAACAAAAGGTTGCGGGGCCAAGTCTCCGGAGACACCTTGCCGAAGCAACCGCAAATGCCATAGTTAATCTTTACTTAAAAAAGACCATCTATAAAAATATCTTCAGTAAAATGCACTGCTGTAGAAAGTAAAGTATTATACCGTAAACTCAGGAGATTACGACAGATAAAAGTGTCTGGAACATGAAGTAGCAAAATAATTGCGAAACTTAAATAAATGTAATAATAAATAGCTTTAGATGAAAGTACCTGCTAAGCAAATAAGTAGTTGTTGCTAAGATGAAGCAATAACTCATTGTGAGGGTAGTGAAACAATAAATCAACACGCCGTTCCCAGTGATTCATGCGGCGACTCCTACTGACATGTCGTTGGGCTGAGGAGCCACTGAGTACAATTATGGACGCGGTAGAGAACTGTCAAACCCGCTGTACCGGGCTGGGGGTGTCGCCACGTGTCCCCACGTGAACGGAACGGTCCCGGGGTCAAGCGGGGACACGGAAGCTCGGGTGCACGCAGCTCCTCCGCGCTGCTTCTCGAACCCTGAGCTCGAGACCCAAACTATTCGACTGCGATTCCACCACGGTGGACCTGGCGGCAATCGTTCGGCCGTTTGATGTTCTCTTAATATCCGGCGGAGCAGCGGAGATCATAGCGGTGGTCGTCAGCCAAGCGGCTCCGACAGGTGACTCGGTGCGCCCCGTAAAAAGTCGGCCCGCCTTCAGCGCCTACGGTATTGGCAGGAACATCGTGCGAAAAACACGAGGAGCAGATCGACATGGGAGCGGACGTTCCTGTGAGCCGTTTGCCTGCCGTGTTGACGGAATGAGAGATAAGCTCTCCGTTGGCCCCTCCGTGGGTGGAAGATCACACGGGCCGCGTCTGGGATTTGACGTTTCTCCCGCTCCGTGCATCAGCACGCAGCTCCGGCGCTCGCGGATTGGCCTCGTTCCCCCTCCTTTCTGCCCCTTACCCCTGTGTCCTCCCGGCTTCTGCAGGAGATCTCAGACCTGGACGTGCAGGAGCTGGTGATGAAGTCCATCGGGCGGCTGACGCTGGTGCGCCAGAGCTTCCCCCTGCCCCAGAACGCGAGCCAGCGCTGCGTGCGCAGCAACCACCGCATCAACACCTCGCTGTGTGACCCAAAGGACCCGAAGGCTCAGACGCTGGAGGTGGGAGCTGCCGTCCCTCTCGCGTGGGGAGCTTTCTTTCCCGCTTCCAGGAGGAGCGCTGCCGACACGCGCCGGCTACTTCCAGCTGCGTAAATGGGGAAAAACAAACAACTACCCGTTTGCCTCGGATTGGGCGTCCTGCTAAGAAAGATGACGATCGCGACAAATAATAATGCTAATATTTTGCACAGAGTACAGTTAATTTCGCCTCATTTTCAGCTGCAGCCTTTGTTCTCATGTTGGATTTGAGATGTTACGGTTCCTCTTGGTGGGGGGCAGCGCTTCGCTAACCAAACGTCCTTTTAAAAGCTCTTTTTTTTAAAGTTCGTCCTCAGATTTCCGTCATCGTCGCGGAACGGTACGGAAACGGGAGACGATCGTTTTTTAACTCGTTTGCGACGTTTTGGCTCAGCAGGTTAAGCTGGTACCTCTGAGGGGCTCGATGGACGTGGGCTTCGAGCCCCGCTCAGGGTGCAGGGTGCTCGCTTGCTTTTCTCTGTGTTTGCGCCCCCCCCCCCAAGACGTGCACGGAAGACGCAGCGAGTGGCCGCTGACTTGAGCTCGACTTGATGGCGTGTCCGTTATCGAACATTATATCGAGAACACATGCGACACGGCGGTAGAAGAACGTAAACTGACACTGGTGTCTTTATACAGAGTTGTTCTTTGCAGTCGATCGTTTTTCGTTTATCGTGACTTCCTCTCTGCTCGCTTTCATACACGAATAGTTGCCATGAGACATCCAGAACAACAGAGGGCACTCTGGGATTACAGCACTTGTTTTCTGGGCTGGGCTTTAAGGCAAACCATGAAGAGAAATGACCAAAGCCTTGAATCTTCCTTTCTCGTTGGCGAAACGTGTCTTGCGTTGCGTCCGTCCCATTTGGGCTTTCGCTTGCCTTCATCCGCTAAATGATGTTTTTCATCTGAGGTGCGCGAGCCGGCAGCCCTGCCCGTGGGCTGTAGGCGGGGTGGCACGGAGTCTCTGTGCGCTCAGTGCTTCATGCTGGGGTCAGCGGGGGGAAACTGAGTTAACCATGTGGGGGTGGAGCGGCTAGCTGGTCAGCGCAGTGGCGCAGCGGGTGCCCAATTTCACACAGTACTGGAGCGCATCTCCACAACCGGGGTCCGGCTGGCCCCGCGCTCTCCTCCCGCCGGCTTCGCTCCACCCACCCAGGCCCCGTATTTCCCACGTTTCCTTCAGATCGTTGAAGATGGGCATCCCGCAGGAGCAGGACGGCGCCGCGCTGATGGGCCGTGCGGAATCCAGCTGCGGCGGGACTTTCACACATTCAATCCGTTCGCAACCCGTGGCCGTCCTCCTTTTTGTTGGCCGTGCCTCTACCCCTATCCGGGAGAAGGCTGGCCCCGACTGCTGCCGAACCGCAACACCCCCCCCGAAGCCGTTTCCCCAGAAACGGCGCCCCCTTGTGTTCTCGCCGCCACGGTGCTTGCGGATCACTTTTCTCGGCGCGCTGCAGCGATCCGAGAAAAAGGGAGAGGAGCAGGAAATGTTAATGACACTCATTCACAAGAGTCAAGTGGATTCATTTGCTGCACATACTGCCAGTGCTTTGTTCTGCTCCAGATGATTCTCTGCGGAGCGCTCGGAGCCGCGTGCGCTTCGCCACGTTGTTCGGTAATAATGGAACCCTTGCGTGCCGACGTGTTTGTCTGGGATTCCAGGGTCTCCCCTGGAAGCGTTTAGTTCTAATCCTTGAGGCGTGAGCCTAAAATGCTGCTTGCATCTCCCCTGCTCCAGTGCAACTTCAGAGTTGGAGCAATAAATAAACGAATGAACAAGCAAGCAAAAGACACATTTTCGTTCCACGCCGTGTTCCTCATAATTGGGCCTCTGTCCGCACGGTCATTATAACTTGCAAGGCGTTCTGTTTGCGCGCGTGTGTATTTATCAGGGTAATAAAGTGTCGGGGGACTGCAGGAGAGCTGAAAGGAAGTCTTAGAGCATGCATTTATAGCCGTAATATATTCCTATATTTCCACAGTGACAAAACCCATATTGTGCAAAGGAAATTATAGCAACATACATTAAGTGACTCGTAGCATTAGCAGGAGTCATTAGAATTAAGGACAATTTTCTTTTTAAAATGTGAGCAGCCCACGGAGCTTTTAGTCTTTGTTAAGGGTCACATCTGATTTTATGTGTACAATTAAACTGCGCGTTATATCATGTTTTATGACAGTGATATAATGTTGTTCTGAGCTGAGAATTTACTAATAGAGCAGCGAACTGAAAAGCCTCTTGAAAAGTGGCCAATGTGCAATAGGCACCGTGACGGCTCTTAATAATCGGCTCCGGCCTGATGAGATTTGTATGTAACATTGATCCGCGTTTCCCGCTTTGCACCTTAGCTCTTGAAAGCGCAGCGGATAATTTAGAACGCGCAGGGACTCGATTGCGAACGTTCGCTAACGACATTTCATTTCGCTAACGACTTGCGTTGCAGAACCGCTCCGGAAAAATACGTGGTTACAGCCCTATTATGGTTTTGGCACTTGGCTGACACTTCCTCCCAGAGTGCCCCCGTTTTGCACATTTATTCAGCTTGGTGTTTTGCTGCAGGAATTCAGCTCGAGAACCTTCCTGGAAAGAAACTAAGGGAAAACCTGTCCTGGAGACCGAGCCAGCAACCTTCCGGTTCAAACCGTGTGTCCTGAACCGTTCAGCCGCCCGCATCTCGGAGCGTCCGTACACGTTCCAAACGGCACGTGCTGTGCGGGGGGGATTCTCCGGGCCTAAGGCTAACCATGGCGCTCAATACGCCGTTGAGTGTGTGTGTGTGTGTGTGTGTGTGAGAGAGAGAGAGAGAGAGAGAGAGAGCTCTGCGGGTTAATAAACAATGGGAAGACCTAAGAGCCACTCCAGTCTATTTATTACATTCTCATTAAAATGGAGACAACACTCGGTCTAAATCACAGCGCTATCGATCAGCGCAGAATTAACTCCCCCCCCCCGCGCCTTTCGGGCCGCCTTGCTCGCCAGGCGCAGTGGAACCAGCCCTGTTACGGATGTTGCGTTTTGAGAACGGGTGTTGCAGTGTGTCAGAAGCCGGACTCGTGGCCAGAGGGTTGCAGGTTCACGTCGCAGAAGGCGACGCTTTTGTGCACTTGGACAAGTTGCTCAGCTTAAACTGCTTCAAATACCCAGCTGCACAAATGTAAGCTGTTTGCTGTCTTTGGGTAAACGCATCTCCCGTGATTGTTAAAGAGAAATATTGAGCCGCTGTGCAAGATGGGCAGGGTGTCGAATGATGATGTGTCTGCAATAGGTGAAGCGGAAGGCGAAGGTTCCCTTGGAGCGCTCTTTCGGTGAGTCGCTCGGATCCTCGCCGGCTTTTTCCTTCCCTCTCTTTGTTGCGGCGTCGTCCGTGAACTCCTCCAGAATACAGCTCGCTTCTTGTCTGAATGCATCTCATGCTTTAAGCTCAGAGGAAAACCGTGGGAGCTCCGAGAGACAAATCCCCGCAAGTATTTGCGCTGGACCTTCGTTCCGCCGGCGACGAGTGACATTCCGGCAACGTGGGGTTCTGCCGGCCGTGTCGATGGAAGCGGCGCCGTGTTCGGCGCAAATGGGAACGGAGGAGTCCGAGCGCAGGCTGGTCGCGTGGAAATGTGACTAACGTTAATGTGAAGCTCGCAGGTGTGTGCGAGAACGCTTAAGTGGCTGCCTGCAGGAACGCGGCCTGCCCCGGCGGGATAAGCGAAGGGCCTTGCCGTGGGAGCGTGATGCTCTGCGCGAAGAGCCAACGCTCAGGATGTGCGGCGACGAGATTTACGACACAGGGCAGGAGCAGCAGGTGTGGGTCCCTCGCTACATTTACCTGCATTTACCCGAGAGCTGCTGCTAGCTCCCACTGTCCACAGAAATAATTACCACGGCTACACTACCTGCTCCCTCCGACCCCCCACTTACCTGAGGCGCACGATTAACCGGAGCCCTCCGGTTGTGAGGGGTTATCGGCAAGCGGTGGCGCTCACCTGCTCTCCTATGCAGCAGCGCACAAATTGTTGCTGGCGCTCCTCCCTCTGTCCGAAGAACATATTTGGAAATGTGGCCAACTCCCTTTAACCGTGTCTCCTTCTACCTTCTGTCTCCTGCTCTTCTTCCCTGGGATGACCGACCTCAGATCACGAACCGCTACATCTACGACACCGTGCTGCTGCTGGCCAACACGTTCCACAAGAAGCTGGAGGACAGGAAGTGGCACAGCATGGCCAGCCTCACCTGCATTCGCAAGAACTCCAAGCCCTGGCAGGGGGGCCGCTCCATGCTGGAGACCGTCAAGAAGGTGGGCGGGGTTCTCGCTGGGTACCTGTGTGCCCGGGTGTGCGTGTGTGCGTGCGCGTGCTATGCAGGCTGCCGGTTAAGCTAAAAGCAAAGGTAACAGGACACCGAATCAATAATTTATGGTCAACGGGACAATATTTCAGTAATGTTTCATTACTTGTCCTAAGAAAACCCATTATATCTGCAGTTAGGTGGCCAATGAACCGTCGTGGAACACAATCGCAGTCATATTATCTTCTCAGGGATACTGCGGTACAAAACGTGACACGGGAATCGGTCAAAAAGACCATTTTGCGCGTGCAGAAAACACAATGCAAACCTTTATTGGGCTGGAGACGCGTGATGGAGATGGGTGCCGTGTTGCCAGCAGTGTTCAACCAGAAAACAATGCCCACCGAGGTCTCGTTGAGCAGCTTGCTGTTGTACACTTCAGCAAGGCAGTTAACCTGAATTGATTTGGTGAAAAATGGCCAAGTGTCCATCCATCCATTTCCATTAATGGCTCGCCCAATTATGGTGATGCAGACCCTATCCCAAAAATATATCGAGCAATTTAATGACTCCTGACTACATTTTCTCACCGCACTACAGGATTGTGCAGAAAAAAATCAAGTTTATTCCCCAAAAGGAGGGTGAGCAGAAAGTGCTCCCGTTTTCTCACTGCTTCTGTTTTAGTGCGGTGGCTGCTATCTTTCGTTCTTTTATCAATAACCGTCAGTCCAGTGCAGGGTTGCGGTGGTCCGGAGCCTATCCCAGAAGCACAGGGCATAAGGCAGGGTACACCTCTTAGTTGCAGAGCAATGACATGTGCACTCATTCATTCCCACGTACACCCACTAAGGGTCGTTTAGAGTGGCCGGTTCACCTGAAACACACGTTTTTGGACTGTTGGAGGAAACCAGAGCACTGGAAACTAACGCCGGGAGTACACGCAAACCCTACCCAGATGGAGCTCGATTCGATTCCACATCCAAGTCCACAAGCTTTGAGGCACCAGCACTACTTGCTGTGCCACCATGGTGATCTTTGAAAGACTACTACATTTACATTTATTCATTTAGCAGATGCTTTTGTCCAAAGCGACGAACATCTCAGCAAAAGTACAATTTATGCATTACATTAAGAGAAGAAGACATAGCTGCAGACATGAAAGTCTCAAGCAAACCTAGTTTGTTACCTACCACTTGCTGCACCGAGGTTCATCGGTCAAGTAGGTGCATAAAACACAGGATAGACAAATCCCGATACCCTCCCACCAATTTTTTTCTTTTTTTAAATATTATAAGATACACAAATAAGCAAGTACAGTGGTACACTTACAATAACACAGTATTCTTATTCTTTGTGCTGTTGTGCTGATATTGTAGCTCCCTAACATACGAACATAAGCAGCCGCTAACGCGTTTCATCTAGACGGCAAGGCGTAAGGTTAGCGTGCTTGTTGCCGACGCGTTACGAGCCACGCGCACGAATACTTAAAATGTAAAGGGACACATCAGGGTGCCAGTTGTGAAAGTGAACGAGTGAGTTTTAAGCGAGACGGACCCTGGAGATCCAGCGCTCTCGGTGACGTACAGCTGTCTCACGCGGCTCGCCGAGGAGCTCGTGTTAAGAAAAGCCAGCTGGGGAGGAGGACCGGCTGATAAACTGCATCCGAGCCATTTTTTCTAGGGATGGGTTTTGCCTCCCTGGGCGCCTGTTGTCCTGAAACACAGCCAGTTTTTGGCCCCCCCCCCCACCCGGTCAAACTAAACTCATTCCCCACTTCCTCTGGGCCGCCTGCTCACCACGTACTTAACAAGCATAATAGTCCCGAGAGTTTGCAATGACAAGGAATCAGTTTAAAGGATTGATTGCTCTCCAACCGTTAATTACCTCATTGCGGGAGGATTGAGTCGCCCCTTTGTCTGTGTACAGGCTGGTGAAATGAGCCGATGCCCTCGCAGCTCACACAGACCTTATTCTAATAAATCCAGCGAAGAGCATCCCCCCCCCGCCTCCCCCACCCACCACGAGAGCGCACACACCAGAGCGCAGAGATCAGGACTGTTAGCGTGGCTGTAGCAGACAGGGTCTCGCTCTCCTTGTCAGTCCCAGTGCTCACTCACTCACGCACACACACACACACACACACACACACACACACACACACACACACACAGACACACGCACACACAGAATTTACCCATGGCTCAGCTGGACACAGCCCGGTCTAGGCCCACCACTGCTGACTCTGACCCTCTTGCAGAAAAGGTGAGCTTGATGGACCTGTTTCAGCTTCTTCTCCAGCTTTGGACACACCGGGTGGAGGAGGGCTGAGCTGGACCAGCAGTTTTTCATCACCGTCTCCTTCTTTCTCTGCTTTGACTTTCTGAGCGATCGAATGCTGACCGTGACGCTGTCTGAACCCGCGCTGCGGGGGAGGGGGAGGGAGGCTTACTGACCTTCCAGTGCGTCTTGTGAACACGCTTGGAAACATCTAATCAGGTTTTATTATTAACCTCCTGAATAACTCAAGACAGTGCAGGCAAATTTCTACTTTTAAAAAAAAATTGTGCGGGCTCAATGCCCACTCACACCCACACGTGTCACTCGTGTTGCCACCCAGCAGATGGAATACGATCCAGTGAAAAGCACGCCATGATTACTGTGATCTGTGACTTGCTGGTGGATGCTTGCGTCAGCTACGGCAGCAGCTATTGTGACATTTTGGCCCCGTGTGCGTCGGAGTCTCCGTCGCAAATTCTCTTTGCACAGAGACTCATTGGCGTGCAATCGACGGAGGAAGACGGGAGGGGGGGGTGAAGCACTACAGGACCACGGGGCCTATGAGGGGCAGAGGGGAAGTTGCTCGGCTGATCAGAGCCGCGTAACTCGCAACACGTAGCGAGAAGGAGAATCGCTCGATTGCATCGGGAAGCGTTGAGGGGAGCAGGGAGTTTTCCGCAAAGACGTCACGCGCTCTCGTTCTCGTACGGCCAGCTGGCCAGCGGACCCTTTCCCGAGTCCAGGATTCCCTGCTCCGATTCGCAACCTCCTAGCTGACGGACCGGGCAAATTTTGGAAGGAGACGACGCGGTCTGAGGACGACCTCTTTGCAGAGCCTCTCCGTGATGTTTTTCCACATAAATTCCGTTTGCCTTCGATTTTCGCCTCTTGCAGGGGGGTGTGAGCGGTCTGACCAGCCTGCTGGAGTTCAACGAGAACGGAACTAACCCCAACATCCACTTTGAGATCCTGGGCACCAACTACGGGGAGGACCGAGGGCGGGGCGTCACAAAGGTATGGACGAGCCCCTACCGACACACCGCCGACACAGCGGCACCATTCTCCCCGTTTCGCTCTTCGCTCTCCGTTTCCTGCTCCCGTCCTTGTGTTATCAGGACCGCGCTGAGGCCTGTCTGCTGGGCAAAGCCTCCTTTCTGTGCGGACGGTAATTACATTAATTTAGGGACTGAAAAGATTGTAATTGATAATCATAGCTGCCTAATGGATTCCATCAGCCTCCCTCTGCGAGCGAACGCCGCATATTCGCACGAGTTGTTTATCTTCTGCTCCGTTGTTTATTTATCTTCCTTCGGTCGAACGTCGCAACAGTTGAGGAGTGCTATCGCAAGACGGATTCCCTGAGCAGACAGCGATAATTAATCTATTCTTTCTACTCATATTCCATTAATTACTTTATTCATGTACTCGTGTATTTAGTCGTACAAATTTCTGTTGCCGTCAGTCTGCTTGGCGCAATGTGGATCAACTGGTTGTAACCATGGTAATGTCTTTGATGTGCGGAGTGCTCTTGTTGCCAGTAGGCGCAGGTTGCTTTGGATCACAGCGAGGTGGTGAGCGGATCATCGGCGCCGGAGGGTCCCGGGGCCCCGGGATCCAAGGAGGCGTTCCCCGTGTCGCCGAACGTGTCCGAGCGCCGTCCCACGCGGCCTCGGGGGGAGAAACGCGCCTCCGCCCCGAGGGCCGAAAGTATCCGAACGAAGCGCGCGCCTCCCTCCTTCCCTTGGCGATGGCCCCTAAAAGCCGTACCGCGGAAGAGGCCCGCCGCAGTCCACAGATTAAATTGTCAAATTTCATTAGGGGTAATGGTCACGGACAAAAACAAATGCGCCGCACACGTGACGATTAAATTCATTTCTAAGTGTAAAGTAATTACGTTAACTGAGACCCCTAATCAGTGCAGGTAATTACTTGAGAGAAAATAAATACTTATTACACCCCTGCACCACTCATTTCGGTGCACACCATTGCTGTAGATGCCAAAGAGCTTATTATCCCTTGATATTTTATAAACAGAAAAATAGCGTCTTGCTAATTGTTGACAGAAAAAAGTGTCAAAGCAGATTAATCTCCGATGGTTCAGAAAAGTAAAACGTCTCTCTGCATCAAGATAAATATCCTTAAACGGTGCTTAAACATAGGCAATATACTGTATGTTGCATGGCAGGCAGGACGGTGCTTTTCCCTCTTCCGGCAAACAGCTCGGTGAGAACAAATGTCACGACTCGTTCCGCTGTTGCTGTAACGCATGTAGCGATGTAATCCCGTGCCGGACGTCCGCGTTTAGTTGTCGGTAGCCGTACCCGCAATCCGCGGCAGCGATACGGTTTACTTACCAGCGGGTGATTCTTTCCTTTGTTCCGTGTGTGGAAGATTTTTGTGGTAACACCAGATCCGGTTCTCCGCGGCTGGGCCCGTTATGTAATGAGAGGTGGCCGGCGACACGTAGCCGTTGTGTAGCGCGGTGCCCTCGGTGACTTGTTTGCCAATGTTCAAACGCAAGTGTGCGAGAAAGACATGAAAATGGGAAAATGGTTTCCTTTAACGACGCCCCGCAACTCTCCCCTCTTCCTTTACGGTGGGCCTCTCGGGGGCGTGGCCACGTCGACCGCGACCGGTCCAGGTGATGGAGTTCGGCAGGTTCCCCAGGCAACGGGGGAGCTCTTTGGAGCCGTACTGGGTGCCGTTGCGAAGCGTTGCTTTCACCAAGAATTGCCAAGCTGCTTAGCCAGTAATGCTGCTTAGGAGAGACTCAGGTGAGGATGGAGATGCGGTGAGCGGCGCACAAAGAAAAGTTGTGTATTTATTCCTCCGTCTCTCCCTTGATTGGGATTTTCGTGAGTGGCAGCTCTCGAATTATGTTTTGGCACGGTGCGGCTGTGGGAGTAATTGACACAGGGTCGACCTTGGCGTATTTCCTCTGCGGGAGCTTGCGTAGGCCGCCCCGTGCTCTTCAAAGCGCTCACGGCCACGCGCGTAACACGTGATGCTGACAAACGCAGCCCGGCTCGTCTCGCAAAGGCAGCTCTCGAAATAGGCGCGATTCGCACATGAAAACATGGAAATGCAAATGTGCACGTATAGAAACACGCACAGACGCACACGGAGACATTCTTGCTGCCAAAGCAGTGATTTCCACTTAAGTCTAGTGAGTGATTCACGGTCCCATCAAAACTTGACAACTTATATAAGTAAATGAACAAAAACGTTTTTTTTTGTGTTTTCTGTAATTCTGATGAAGTTTTTTTAAAAAAATGTCTCTATAAGCCATGAGCAAAATGTGTACACATAAGTGCTGGCATGCATGGAGAGATCCACACACATGCATCGCATACGTTTTGTCGCAGAGTACGTTGCATTCTCTTCCTTCCTTCTCTTGGCTTCCCTTGTTAGCTTTCTTGTAATGTAAAATGTAAAACTGAGGTGTCGATGAGGTGTCAGTGTAAAAAAAAAAAAAAAAAAATGTAAATGTAGTACAAGCACTACCTCTCACAAATGTGCAGTCCACACGGAACATGTAATGGACTTCTCACTACTTATAGTAGAGGACAGGAGGAATTAATCATAATCAGTATGATCACCGTGCAATTAATTTGCTAATGCGTTAATTTCTGTGGCTACATGCTGCTTACCCCGCCATGCATCAGCCATCATGAGCCTCGGTGCATTGCACAGAGGACAATTGTGCCTGCGGTCTAATTGCTGTTGGGTTCTGCAGGACTTGAGCTAATCTACACGCTGGAGAAGGAGGATTTTGGTCAGGTTTCATAGCAGGAATCAGTGGGATGGTATTCTGAAATCCCTACATCTGGAAAGCGGTAACTGTGTGTCTGTCACGTCCACGTCCACAACGCAACCGACAGCACCCGATGATGCTCCTGCACCTGATCGATCGCTCGCCCTATAAAAGACCCTCCTCAGTTCCCATACCTTTGGGGAATCTCGTCAGAGACAACCGCCCTTCTTCGTGACGCTTCGCTAGCTCTCACTTCACGTCCTCCGGTTTTCGACTCTTCGCTTCATTTCCCGACCACGCCCACGGATCCTCGTTCCCGTCCTGTTCGCCGCTCGACCGACCCTTCGCTAAGTCCCCTTACCTCGCTCGTGGATCTTCGCCGTGACCCTGACCGCCAGTCGACCGACCCTTCGTCTGTCCCCGACGCAGAGAACTTGCCTCATCCCTCGACTCCGGATGAACGACGCTGCGCTTGGGTCCAGCCGTCCCGGCTCCCTATGTTTCGCGTGACAGCGTCACGGTGCAGACAAGAGGGAGATGTGAGTCCGTGTATGAAGCTTGAGCTGGAGGTGGGCTCTGCTGTGGAGATGATGGTGGTTATGGTGGGTTCTAGTGTGGACCTGATGTTTAAACTTGTGCACAGTTGGAGCTGGACATGGATCCCGAGTCTTAGCATGACCCATGATGAGATAGAGGTGAGCTCTAGTGTGGTGCTCGGTGTAGAGTCTGTGCAGGTCCAGGCACATCTGAGCGTAGAGAAGGTCCAGAATGTGAAGTCTACGTGTGTGGATGTTCAGCTGGATCCTGACACAAAGAAGGGCTCAGCTGGGACCTAGCACTCAAAGTGTAGGAGGGCTATCAAGGCAGGCCAAGAGAAGGAAGCGAGAAGGAAGCAAGAAGAAAGCGGTTTGACCCGTGCAGGTGTCGCACGGAGACGCGGGGATAGGGGGTCGGGTTTCAGAGCGTGTCGCTTGTACCTTCAGAGACCACCTCGGCATCGTGCCTTTGTAAGCGAAGCAGGATTTGCCTCGGAAAAGTATCGGAGGAAAGGTGAGTCCGCGAGGCTGCTCGCACAGCTGTTCGACATGCCTGCCACGTCATTTGCGCTTCACTTGAAATACATGAAATACATTCTGAACTAAATGGTTAGGAGTGACCTTTGCATAAGCTAAAGTCGCACTGTTATTTAACGCTGAGGACGAAACCCTTGACGGCTGGACTTTGCAGGCCCCCTTAGGCAGGGATTAATCGTCGTTTGGAAACGGTAGTGCCGCTGAGCGACAGCTTTAAAGAGAGAGGGCCGCGATGCCTCCCGCTCGGCCGAAGCTTGAGGTCGGAGCCTCTTCCTGAACCGCGAGAGCAGTCCGTGGCAGCGGCTATCCCCTCGAGCCGGGATCCCCGCTTCCCCCAATTTTCCATCCCATTAGGTAGATTCAGATGTTCTTTTATGGAGCCCGTCTCTGCCTTGGGTGGGGTGAGGGGAGGGGCGGGGGGAGCGGGGGGAGCAGGGGAGAGCGCTCATTGATTTGTCCTGCATCAGAAGCCTTCTTTTTGCATGCGATCCCTCTGGACGTGCCGAGCGCCTGGCCCGCTTCCTCCGATCCGTCCCCCCCTCCCGGCGTTCGGACGGAGACGCTCCGTCCGGTGGACGCCACAGGACGGGAGGTGGGGACAATGCAAACTAACTCCATGTCCAGGAAAGCCCGGCACCTCCTGGTGTCCACATTAATCTCTCCCCTCTCTTTCTTCCCTCTTCTCTCGGTGCCTTTTTTTTTGAAGTCGGTCAGGAGGCCACCACCGGAAGAGCACCCACGTTGTTTGTCACCTCCCTAAAACTACACTGTCACCACTGGAATTTGTGTCATCGTTGCTCATTTACCAGCAGCTCCGTACTGATGCTTAAAAATGTACACATTTTACGCGTACATTTATTTTGCGTAATTATATTTCGTTTCGGCTGGCCGTTAGCAGTAGTTGCGACTGTGGGAACCTAAGGCCGTATCTGTTTTGTTATCCATATTGTTATGTAATATTTCCTTCCTTTATATTGCAAACTCAAATAGTTCTGACAAAATGTGCTCCGGAACCCGCCTTGGTCAAATTGCTGAGAGCTCACTGAGATAAAAAGGAAGCGAGGAATGGTGACAGAAACTGAGAAGATCACATCCATGTGTGTGTGTGTGTGTGCGCGTGTGTGTGTCTGCTTCCCAGACGAAGCAGCCTGCAAGGCGCCGTGCAGCGCGAGCCGCCTTCATCGCACGCAGGCTTTCGTAGGCCGGCGAGATGTCATCTTATTAGAGCGAGGTTATCGCGGAGAACGATTTGGCAGACGGCGGCCAACGTGACGCGCGTTTGCGCCGCCCTCATTATCCAGCCCCAGAGCGTTACTCTCCGCTCCGACCGGGATCCGCTTTCGCCGAGCACCGGCTCAAAGTCACCGAGAGCATCCGTTGCGAACATCTCCAAGTTTATTAGCGGGGCCACTGCGCGACGGAAATAATCCGTGACGGAAGAACGTCGGGCAGCTCTTCGACGTGGCGCTTTCGGCTGCTTTTCAGGCGTCACGGAATGTCAGATCGCGGCAGGGCCGCGCCGACACTCCGCGTACTCCACGTTCGTGCCTTGGGGAGGGGCGGGAGATGACTGACTTCGGCAGCAGCCGTGACCGAGATATTCACCATGATGAGCGCTACTGTATTCGCTATTATGTGGTAGCGAGCGGGATTGTTATTATTTATGTAAGAACAAAGTATAGATCTGAGAAAAATGGCACAGTAGCACAAAGGTGCATGAGCACCTATATAATAGTTGTGATAATAATAATGGTGATAATAATATGAGTCATTGCAGTGATGGTTTGCGTTGGCAAACTGCACCCCCTGCTGCACAGACAGCATGTTGTGGACGGAGCGATAACTTCCGTCGTTCGTGAGGCTGCCCGCGCAGAGACAAACTCGCAATCGGTCCCCGGGGGGCGGTGCACGGGATTCGAGGCTTCGGGAAAGGGTGAAGAAGGAATGTCCTCGCGCAGGTTCTCCGCTACTCCTCCTCTATGCTTGATGGGAGGCAGAGCGGGGGGTTGTCGCACGCAATCTGCCGCGCGCTTCGGGCTGCCGGACGGATCGGCTGCGACACGCCGTTCCTCACGCCCTCTTCCCGCGCCGCTCGGCGCGTTTGACGCATCAGCTTCCGAATGAGGGATCCTGCCGCCGTGCCTCGCTCCGCCCTACCCCGTAATGCCACGGAAAGGGTCGTCGCCCCTCGTCGCTCCCCCGTCGCGACCGCGTTCCCGCCCTAATTTTTCCATTTATTTCCTCCGGCCGCATCACGAACCAGAAGCAGGGAAATAACTAAAATGCATGAGGAGCGCACTTCCTCTGCTGGAGTGCTTTCAGCCTCACCTATTCGTCAGTCTATATGTTTACCGAAGGTCAAGTGCCTCGCCGAAGGCCGGCCCTTCTGAGATTTGAACCCGTCACCTTCCGTGTCACGGGTCGCATCCCGTGACCAGCCATCCGCGAGGCCGCCCGTCTGCAGGAGTGCATATTTTGCCCAGCCGTGCTCCTCGAAGCACTTGACTTGGCTGTAAATGCGAAAATCGTTCAGGGCTAGGACCCTGCTGTTCCGCCTTCTCATCCAAGAGAAATTTTTTTCCTTTGTTAATATTATTTCAAAAACTGCACATATTGCTGTGTAAAATTAAAATGGCATCACTTTGTTTTGAACATTTATTGCATCTGTCGGGATGGAAAGAGCGCCAGCGCTGTGAATTCGCGGCAGGATTTCGGTTTGATTTGTTTTCCGCCGCACGATGAGGATTTCGCTCTCGACTCGCGTGTTTCTTGGCCTGCCAATACTTTTCACTTCACCGGCGACACGGGGAGAAACAGCCGTAAGTCCATCCAAGCGAATCAAAGCATTCCGCTCGTTTGTGTAACAGAGACATCTTGCTTTGTTTGGATGTGGACTTGCGGTAAACATCAAATCGGATTTTATTACTCGTGTATTCGCGCCGCCGCTGGGGTATCTGCCGGGCAGCTGGCTCGCTGCGCGCTAAGGTGGAGGCGTGGGCAGCGCTGCAATTTGTCAACAGCCGCACCATTTCGTCACACTCCCTAACAGACCGCATCGCCAGCCTGCCAAAATTCCTCATCCGATGGTCCGTTTCAGCGTTCAGACTTGTGTTTCGTAGGCCCCAGCGCTCAACGACGGAGGAAGGATCGCGCTCCAAGTGCCATCTGCGCGAAGGGTGCCGACGTGGTCCCGTCGGAGACGGCCGAGGCCGAACGCGCGCCGTACGGCAGCGCTGCCCACGCGCTCCGCTACCCGCCGGGATGGTCGCGGCCCGGCGGACGGCAGCGCGTCCTCCGTGGAGGAGCGATCCGTAACCCCAGAACATCGGACGGCTCCATCTGCTTAAACGGTGCGGGGGGACGCGTGAGGCCTGCTGAGACGGCAGGACCAGGGAGCAGACGCTCAGATTAAGAATGGGATAATTACGCTGCTCCGAGCAGGTTCTCCGATCCGGTAATTCGAAAGCGACGTATGGCCCTCATACCCTACTAGAGCCTCGCGGTTACTCTTGCGCACGATAAGGTGATTCTGGCGGCGCAACCGATCTCGTTGGTTCCAAACCCGCCGTCCTCCGTCCTCCACCCTCCTGCCCCTACCCCCTCCCGATGCGGGGGTCTCCACCCGATGGGACGCCCCCGGCCTTCCCTGCCATCCGCTTTCTCGAGCTTCCCTTCGGTAGGTTGGAGCCGAATTACAGCTTGTAAACCCGGGATTAGAGCCAGGGGATATGCTCGTCGCTCGAAACCGCCAGAGACGCGTGGCTTGTTGCTCCCATGATGCTCCTCAGGAAGGATTAGCATCACCCTGCTTTCCAGACCTGCATGTGTCCCCTTCCCCCCCAGGGCGAGTGCCTCCAAGAACAGAGGGATGAGGTGCCGTGCGTACCATCACTCCTTAATCCACCGTTCTAAATCGGCGACAGGTAGCTTCTCAACTGCGGAGCCACACTTGTAATCACATTGTGCAGGTTCACATCCCAGGGTGGCATCTGCTGTTGTACCTTTGAGGGGGACACTTCACCACTTCACTCAACATCCAAGGGTACGGACGGAGGGAGCTCTCGATAAAAAGCCTTAAAGGGGCACCTAAGCAGTCTCGGTATTATTAATAATATAATAAAGCTTTGGTCCTCAGCGAGCCTGTAAAACGCCTCTGATGTAAAGGGCAGGCCCGGCAGAAGTGAGATAAATACACCGCGCTCCTATTAAGGCGTCTAAGGAAGAATAACAGGCAGAGAGGGAAGTCAGCCGGTGGGGGTTGGGGCCATGAGTGGATTTTTATTGTTAAGCGAGCACGGGGGCTGCAGATGTGAAGATGTGTTCGAAGTCTCCGAAGACCGGCGCGAGGGAAGAGGCACAGCGACGCCCTCGTTGTTCCTCCCAGCCACGGAGACGACGTCGCCCCACGCGAGCCTCGTGGGAAACGCCCCCCGTTCGCTCGCCCTGCGGTACGAGATTTGAATATGTGACGTTGTGTGGCTTTTCATTACACAGATTTAATTCCCCTTCCAACATATTTTATATTATACATCCGGATTCGTTAACTATTCTGACATCCATCATGTTTTAATGTTTTATTCATAGTTTGTAACAAGAATAGCTACGTCGGAATATTTCACATGCGCGTCGACACCGGTCATCCCCTGTCCGTCTCCTGCTGGATTAGTTGTCAGGCGCTTTATTAATGGGATTCCAGACCTCCGCCGCAAGGCAGCAGGAGGGTCCGTGCCGTTGTACCCTAGGGCCGGGCGCTAACTGCGCTGCTCCAGTACAAATGCTGAGCTGTACAAAGACATGAGCTGTTGAGCGGCAGCAACATGCCTGCTCTGACCACAGCAGGCCTAAGGCTGTCCAGTCCCCCCCCGTCCCTCCCGCGTCCATCCGCACCATATAACATTCTAATTTATTCAGCTGGCAGACGCCCTTATCTGCGCTGACCGTAAGTGCTCCCGGTTTACGACCCGACACAGTCTGTAAGCTCTATATTTATTCTGCCGGATTTTCCAGGTGAGGCCAAGGGAAGTAAAACGCCTCAAAGACGAAAGAATGCTGTCTCACCTATTTGGCCATAAAAAAAAGTGCAGAATAAATGGGTCGCTTTGTCCACAGGCCCAGTTCCTTCACTGTGACGCTGTCCACTGCCTCTTTTCCCCCCTCACGCCTCGAGATGACCGTTTTGATGCCTGCGGAAGTCTCGTCCTCTTCCCGTTCGCCATCCTGCTCGCGAAAAATATGAAGCGTCCAGGCCAGCAGATTTCACGTTTCCTTCAAAGCACTTGCAAGCAGATACAGAAATTATTTTGGCTTTGCTGCTGTTGCCTTTATTTATATTTATTGCAAGGTTAATTTGGTTTTTTCTGCATTAGGATGGAATTCAATTATGCAGAGCTACAAATACTGTTTAATTTATCTCCTCGGTTATTATTTTGATTAATTCTTTTATTAAAAAGCGAGTTTCCGGAAATCAATCTCGGCTAATTAACAGCGGCAGAATTTGTTGGTCTGCAAAACGGCACTTGGACATTTCAATTTCCATTCCCATTTGATTTAATAGGCAAACTGTCCATTTTGTGATGAAGGACCTGTTTCTGTAATTGCGCTCTATTACTGGTTCATCCATACAACAGTGGAGAGGCCATTGTGTTTCACATGAGTAAATAAAACCGGACGTTTTACGCCTGCCGATCTGTCACAAGGCTCGCATGTCCGTGAGGCAAGATTAAAAAGAATTCTGACGTGTCGTGATATTTACGGATTCAGATGTTACTGTTACACATAGATATCGTTTTTTTCACGCTGTCTTGCTGACATCCTGCTGTCACGTCCACGCCCACAACGCAAGCGACAACACCCGACTCCGCACTAGCTCATGAGTAATCGCCCACCCTATAAAGACCCTCTTCGGCTCCCGTACCGTTGCGGAATCTCGTTTGGGACAACCGCCCTTCCTCGCGTTACTACACTCTTGTTCTGTCCACGATCTCCGTTTTTTTTTTCGTTCTCCGACCGCGTCCACGGATTCTCGTTCCCGTCCCGTTCGCCGATCGACCGACCCTTCGCCCGTCCTTGCTTTTGAGACCTTGCCTCTTCCCTCAACGTCTAACGAACAACAACGCTGCACTTGGGTTCATCCGTCTCGGCTCCCTGCGTTCCGCGTGACGCCTGCACGCCGATGACCCACTAGTCTTATAAAGAATATTAACGTTTGTCGTCATCCTCTCCCTACCGCTTATGTTGCAGTAGAACACGGTTCATCGGTTCTGGGCGTGTGACAAATATGTTAGGATGCTGCAGGCATTTGGGCTCCAGCACTGTGTTTGTACAACATGGTAAGACGACAAGTAGAAGACAACAAATATTCTGCTTTTAACAGCCGTCGCACTTTTATCTCCCCGCTGTCATTTGTTGCTTGCATTGCTTATGTACACAAAACGTGCATTTCTTGCGAGGCACATTACCGAGGATCCGGATGTCGGCGCGTGAAGCCGTCGGCGCGTGAAGCCATCGGCGCGGCAGCGTGCGTGGCGGCAGCTGCGGTCGCCCTTCTGGCGAGCTCTTTCCGCCGCCTCCTTAGGCCTCCGTGTCCCGCGGGCCGCAGTCCGAGCCCCGCTCGTGGGGACTCGCCGCGCAAACTGCATTCCTCTGCGTCTTCCAAACTCTTAACCAATTAATCTTTGGCAGAGCTGTCAGTTCAGTCTCGGCGAGAGATTTCATTTAAAGGCATTTCCGTCAACTGTCACATTTCCTTTCGGCGAAACAATCATAACGTAGTAAAAAGTTTAATTGCAGTCAGCTAATTAATTCTTAATTAATAGTTATTGATCCCTGAAGTCAGGGATTGATTAGTCATAATTACATTCATTTTAGTTACTATTGTTCAACAAATTCAGCATGAGGAAACGTCGAAGTTTTGTGTTAGCTCACACGGGCGATGCGTTCAAGCTTTTATTAGTCCAAATACTCATGTTAAGAGCTGACCTAAAGGAGCTGCGACATCCTGGCTTTTATTTTATAGTAGACCACACACACATTTTCAGAACCGCTTGTCCCATATGGGGTCACGGGGAACCGGAGTCTACCCGGCAACACAGGGTGTAAGGCCGGAGGGGGAGGGGACACACCCAGGACGGGACGCCAGTCCGCCGCAAGGCACCCCAAGCGGGACTCGAACCCCAGACCCACTGGAGACCAGGACCCGGTCCAACCCACTGCGCCACCGCGCCCCTATAGTAGACCAGTTGGGCCTAATTAGTTAAGAGGTCGGCTGGAGCGAGAAGACGCGCCCGCAGCAGGTTCCGGGGCGGCGCCGGGAGCCGCTCGTCTTCACGAACGCCGGAGCGCCCGCACCGTGGCCGTTACGCCCCAGGTTTCGCGCGGGAGTCGCAGCGGGTGCGTCCCGCTCCTTGTTCGTTACGGATTCCCTTCTTCTTGCGTCGATGGCTGCGAGAGAACGGACGGGCATTTGCGCCGCTCATAAATAGCTGCACGCGGGCAGCGGAGGGATCGAAATGGGAGGTGGAGGCAGAGAGCCGAACCGATGGCGGCGCGAGACGTGTCGTCGATGTGCCGCTACCGGGTCGGTATATCGGAGCAGTGCGTCCGGACCTCTAAGTCGTATAGTATTTGAAAGGATTATTGTTGGAAGCATTTACTGCTCGCAGGAAGCCATCAGATTAGGATATACAGCATTGTGCTGTAGAGGAGTGCAGAGAAGAGTCACTATCTCCCCATCAGGAAAAGGCCTCTCTCTGTGGCACTTGATCTCGTGGAGAACCTGGTTCAGAGGAATATTTACATTAAAGAAGTGAGACTGAGATCAGTTCATCGCTTTAGCTCGATTACAGTAGCCGTTTCACTTTTACTTCGGTACTCTCGATGGGCGTCGGCTCGCGAGCGATCCGTTTTGAATGCGTAAGAGGGATTTTGTAATTCCTGTAATTTGGCATCTTTCGCATAAGATGGGTAAGCGTCGCACTTTCAGCTTTGCACTTAAAGTCTTTTAAACCAGCCTCTGTAATTACACCTGACTTCCATTAACGGAGTAACTGCTCCGTGAACTTTTTCTCCGTGCCAGAATAATATTCCGTGTTGATTGTGTTTGCGTAACCGGTCCGATTGGCTGATCGCATATCGTAAAGTCGGATTGATTTCTTTTTCAGCAGCGGTCATTTCCTACGCTTGCTCGAGAACTGCGCGGATATACCGTCTGAGGAGAGATCGTCCGAACACCCTCTCGGTGTTCGTCTTCTGGTTCGGCCGGGGGTGTCGTGCGTCCGGTGAATCGCTGCGCCACTATGACCCGCGTCGCTTGGTAACCTGGGTTCTGCAGGGCGAGCCGCCCGATCCCTCCGTCTTCACATTTGCATCACGTTTACGTTCACGGATTTAGAGGGCACTTTCCTCCAAAGTAGTCAGAGTAAACAAAGTGCATTTCGCAGCTTTGCACGCATTGCCAAAGCGCAGCTCTCTTCGACCTGGAGACGAGAGGCGGCGGGTTCCGCTTCTTGTGACACGCGACGGCGTTTCCAAGAGGGAGGCGCGGGTCTACCGGGGGGTTGGAGAAAAATGTTTTGCTGCCTCCATCAGCCTTCTCCTCGGAGACCATCGCGTACTGGGAGAGAACGAAAACAGAACTTCATGGGTAAATAATGAAAGGGAAAAGCATTTGCTTGTTTTGCATGTTTTGTCCTCTTGTCAGTCGGCTGGCGCTCCGCGTTTCGCCAGCCGCCCTCCTGTCCTCCACGCCGCTCCGGCTCATCTGGCAGGGGGTGAGCGGGTCAACGCGTCAACGCTGGCGTGACCGTGCGACAGTCAGCCATCGTGCGGAAAGGGAGAGAGTGTCTGCTATCCAAAGAAGAGGTGATGTTGAATCTTACAGCGGACCCAGAGGCAACGTGTGTCATCATAGCGGAGAAGAGCTTCGCTTCTATTCACTGAGCGTCACACCTTGTCGGCGGCATCTCGTTCGTCCGCTTGTGCCGCTGGGGTAATTCCAGCGGACACGGCTGAGACGGCGAAACGCCCAAATTGTACGGTTCTGTCCGAAGCCGCTCGTACAAACGGGTGAACGACGTGCCCGCTACGTGAAGGTACCCGTTAAACCGATACATAACGGATAAGAGCGCCAACGAACAGCGAGCGACGCAGTTGCTCCCTGTGATTCGGTAATGGCTGCCTTGTTTGTCCATATCGTTTATTTGTTCGTTCCCTGGATGCTGCGCATAACGACTCGCGCCGAGCTGTTTATGCACATAACGACGTATTGATACAGATGCTTACAGCCAAGATGTTTAATAGTGCTCGTGTTCCTGGAGATGCTCTGGTATTCCTGAAGGGCACCAGATGCTAGTGTGTGCGCCTCGGTGTCTCCAAGCATTTGTTTATGTGTCAGCGAGCGAGTGTGAGCATTGTCGTTCTTGTGTCTGGGCGCTGGTGTGTGTGTTCTTTCCTGTGTGTTTCTCTTTTTGTACGCGTGTGTGTCTGTCTGTTTCTCTCCGTGTGCTTGATTAAAGTACATGTGTGCTTGGCTGTTTTATATGGGTCAAGTTGTGTGTACATCATTGCGTGCCTCTCTGTGTGTATCATTATGTCCGTGGCCATATGGATCCCAGCATATGTGCCTGCGTATGTGTGTGTGAGTGTGTGTGTATGTGAGCATCTGCTCCCATGAGACAGAAAAGAAGCCCTCTGTGCCGAGACAGGCTGTCACTTCGATGGACAGGAACTTGCCGTTTATCTGGATTAGTACTGTTCGCAGCGTCAAACCCTTGGCCCTGGTGGTGTGGAGCGGCAGCCTGTACCCCCTGGAGCGCAGCACCCCCCCCCCACCCATCCAGGTTCTTCTGCTTTAGGTTTGAGGCCCTAAATCAGCGCTTGTGCAAATTCTACATGTGTCACGCAGCGGTTTCTCAGCCAGGTGCCAAGCGCTCCCGCTTGAGCTGCCCTTTCCCATCATCCAGTGCATTCTGGGAGTCCTGATGTTCTGTAGGTTCTCAGGAGGATAAGTTCACGTCAGTGGAAGCCAGCAGACTGAGTACAGCGATGGTGCAGGACACTGAAGTACATTTGGCCAACCTCCTTTGCCCCCCCATCCACCTCACTGGTGCTTTTCTTCCCAGGTTCTCTCCTGGTTCTTCACAGGATCCAGGTATCATTATCAGTGAGTGTAAAAGCTTGTGAAGGGAGCAATCGGACCCACGTCTTGGGGACCAGAGGAGACCCTGCCATGGTTTCTCTGGAGCAAGACACTAAACCAGAAATTACTCCGGTAAAATAGCCAGCTGTGTTGATGGGCGCAATGGGTGGAAATTGTTCTGGCAAAAAGTTTCCGCAAAACCGACATAGCATACTCACATAGAGCACACCCGAAGTGGCTTGGAGAAACGTCACGGCGCTGAGCCCCTGAGTCGAGGCCGAGGGCCGGAACCCCATCGTGGCAGCAACGGCTATCGTCCTGCAGGAGCACGCATAGCTGTTCCCCTGTGCACGAGGAGCGGAGGCAGCTTTAGGCTCGTACAGAGCAGCCCAACGAGACGCGCGGCATCGATCTCATTGACGCGGCGGAGCCGAACGCATCTCCTCATTTTGGGGATGGGCAGCGGGCCCTTATCTGTCTCTCTGAAGATAACGGTGTTCTAGAAAGGGCTCGGATGGAATGGCCCGGCGCACAAAAGGACGCCCTTCCCTTTAAACCGTTAACTGCGAATAACAAGGGTGTGGAATCTGACACTCACCTCGCAGATAGTCTCTGCGAAAGCGGTCGTCCCTCCCCATCCTCCGGATCGAGCGGCCCTCTTTATTGTCGTTTCTGAAATGCCGCCACGGGTTCCAGAGGGAGCCGACGGCACCGAAGCGTGAGCGGCTCATCCGATGAAAGGCCGGCGTGCCGGCAAACCGGGCCTCGGCGGGAACCCCGTTGGCTCGCACCCTTTGTTCGTTACCTGCTATTGGTTTGTTTGAGGCACGTCGAGGCCCTGGACCCCGTGGATGCCGGGGAGACGCGTCGTCTCGGCGCACACGGATCACGCGTCGGTAGTGAGCCGTTGGGTGGGGGGTGCTCATGGTGGCGTGGGCGTATAGAGACATCCCTGTCAAATGTGTGCTTGAACCTAATGAAATCCCACTCCCTGTAAATGTGGCTCTTAAGACTGTTTGTAATTAACCTCCACTGGAGATTCCCCACCCACTGTGATTTATTTACGAGTTTTTGCTTAGTGTGTGCTTTTAGCCAGAGCTGATAAAATTGCTCAACGTTTTACCCACATGGAGAACGGTCTAAATGCTGAAGGGCTTTATATTAAGGCAGCGGTTCCCTTATGGGTATTTGAATATCTCGACAGTTCATTAACCACTACAACACCTGCTGTCTTGCTTATGAAGTATGATTCCCAAGTTATTTGTAAGGTTACGTGGTTCTGGAATATTGACTTTTATGTCCTTTTTGGCTTTGATGAGGAGTTTGGTTCAGTGTTTTCGTTATAGAAATTTTTGAGAATCGGGTTTATGCCAAGGCGCAGAATCTGCAGGATGAGCCTTGAGAAACTCATCAAGTGGATCTGAGATAAAAGAGCAGAGCGGCAAGTCTTTCTCACACATCGAGCTTATTGTGATTCTAGGCTGAAACTCAATGTTTCAGTCCAAATTGTCCAAATTCTCTGTAAGACCTGACAGCAGAAAGCTGGAAGACTACGTATGCGATATTCTTTCATGAGCGTTTTAGTTCATTTTATCCTTTCTGGCGGATATCATTGCCCGTGGTTTTGTGCGCACGTAGCCACTTACTGGAATTATTAGCTCGCCAGTGAATTGATGACTTGAGTGTCGCCGTGAAATGCTAATGCGTGAGACAACGCACCAAATGTCCACGTAAATTGCACCTGGCCTCTCGTGTCGTACCAAATGTCGCCGACAAAGCAAGGTGGCTTCAAGGTGGCCACGGCGAGCGTAGAGAATGTGACGGCGAGTGTCCGGCGACCGCGCCCTGGTGCAAACGCCGCAGAGGGACCCCTGGGGTAGTTTGTAGGGATGCTGCGGGGACCCGCAGGTATCTCGGTTGCTGCCTAAATGGCACCGGATCTGTAATGACTTTGCACACCGCTGTAAAATAATGCATTCAATAAGAACGTTATTAAAGCTGTTGTTATCGGTAATTGCCGGCTCTGTTGCCAACATTTTGCTGAAGTTATTATAAAAGCAATTACACAAAAGGAAAAGGTTAATTCCGCTCCGGCGTGGAACAAACAGGTCCGGGGCTTCTTTCCGCAGATTAGATTCTGAAAGCCGAAAGGTGCCGTGGCCATCGGACGTTCTCGGCCTCGTAACCGAGGAGCGCGCGCAGCGCTCGCGCTCCTCCGCGAGGAACAGGAGATGTTGTTTACATTCCCATGGAAGGTGCTCTGTTCGTGTGAAACGACTCGGCAGTCCACAATTTCACCGACTTACGAAGCTATTTGTTCGTTTTCGTTAAAAAGTCCCATCCGGGGTTCGTACATTTTTTTTTTTTTTTTTTTTTTTTTTTTACGGCAGGAAGCCGAAACGTCGCGCCCGCATGCATCCGTAACCACGTGCCCGTGTTCTGAACTCTTACAGCCACAGATACCCGCAGGTCTTGCGCCAGCGCCGCCTGCAGCCTCATCCCTTGAGATGTACCAGGGACGGTGGCCCCACATGCGGACATTAGTTTAATGTTTATCGGTGCAAAGTGCCCGGGCGTACAGCAGTGCTAATGGACTTCTGATGTGTGCGAGATGTTCCTGCATCAACTGCGGGGGGTTCTCTTGGCCCGGGGATCAGGAAGCTGCAGTTGTTTATCGTCATCTGTGAAGATCTCCTCCGAAGGCAAAAGGCAGCCTTATATTAAACGCTTTCACAGCATGACCATCCCACAAATGATTTGATTTTTGCCGAGATTCCCGGTCGAGATGTTATGCAAATCAGCAGCTGGGAAATCGCATAATAATATCATCAACAGCATGCGCCGTTATTTGGTGGGGCTGTGTTTGATTGTGTTTTTTTTTTTTTCCCCTCTGTCATTAATGGAAGAACGAAGGACACACTGAAATGCATTTGCATTCGCAGGCTCCGTAGAGTCGGACTAGTTTTCTGCAGCTGTTGTTCAGCACGGTTTCAAGAAATGATTCAGCAATATAATTTATGACAATTTCAAAGAGTCAATTCATTGTGAGCAAAGAAATGCATGGCATTTGAAAAGCCCTTAAAAATAATGTCCTCGTTGCCCGAGAGGTTGAAAATCACTGTTTGTGCACTGAGAGCGCGGAGGCCAGGGGATGGGGAGGACTGCCATGTGCCTTTTAGTGGTTTTCCAAAAAAAAAAAAATAAATGAAATGAAAAACTGTATCCTTTGGCAGAGTGCGTATTTTTCTTTTACCTGGTCAAAAAATGACAATTAACCAATCCGCCACTGGAAGCTGGACCAAAAATCTTACCCCAGGAGTGTCATGTGCAGAGAGCGTTTTTTAATTATTTTAATGTGTAGGAGTTCTGGAGGACTTTTTGTCTGATCAACAATGAATGGATTTTAGCGGAAGCTTGGAATCGTCGTTTGTTTGCTGCTAATTTGCATAACTGCCATTATCGACAGGATCTCGAGGTGGTTATTGACGAAAGCCGCTTGCAGTGCGGCCGTGCGTTGAGAGAGGCGTATGACGGGTTTATCGGGAGCTGAATTACATTTATTTATTCAGCAGACACTTTTCTCCAAATCGACTTCCCAATGAACTCTATGTAGTGTTATCAGCCCACAC
The DNA here is from genome assembly GCF_900964775.1 of Scleropages formosus. Taxonomy (NCBI): domain Eukaryota; kingdom Metazoa; phylum Chordata; class Actinopteri; order Osteoglossiformes; family Osteoglossidae; genus Scleropages; species Scleropages formosus. The sequence goes on from NC_041822.1 coordinate 18,044,667, forward strand.
ACCTTATTCACCACGGTGACTTACACTGCTAGATACACTGTTTACACTGGGTCACTCATCCATACACCAGTGGAACACACTCTCTCCGTCACTCACACACTATGGGAGAACCTGAACAGCATGTCATTGGACTGTGGGAGGAAACCAGAGCACCCAGAGGAAACCCACACAGACACGGGGAGAACGTGGAAATTCCAGAAGGACTCAGTGGGGATCGAACCCACGTCCTCTCGCACCACCCGGGCACTGTGAGACAGCAGCGCTACTCGCTGTACCACCGGAATTAAACAAAAGAGAGGTTTGAGCGGCACGAAAGCGAGGAGCACTGCAAATAGTGTGATGTCGCTGTTGTCCTCAGCAGCTTCTGTCAATGAGGACACGACGAGAGACCGGCGCTTTCCGTCCCTGTTGTTCGGTTGCATCACCGGGCTGTTCCGGCACAATTGCTTCTCTTTGTTTTGTCACGACTCGGGTTTCTTTCACTGCAACGTTAATTTGTTTCGGCGCTCGGTTTCGTTCGCTTTCTTCCAACTTTGTCTCCTTGGGACTTTAATTTTGCCCGGCCTTTAGTTTCGATAGAACTTTTTTGGGACTTTCACGTTTTTTACTCTTCAGCTTGATTTGTTTTTCATTTTTTGGTTCTTCCGTCTGTTTTCGTTCGCATTTTTGGAATTTTCGTTCGGCGGTAACTTTAGTGTTTTTTCCGGAAATCTAGTTCCTTCACGGCAGCTTTAGCTGGTTTTTTTTCCCCTCATCTTCGCTTTGATCTGTTGCGACTCGAGTTTGCTTCGCCGTGACGTTAGCGTGGGTTTCCGGCTCGGTCCCCGTCCTTCGGCCTCGCGTCCCTTCCGGTCGCGTCCCGCAGGCTCCGCGGCCGGCCGGCTCGCTCGCTCGCATGGCTCTCGTTAGCGAGAGCAGCGCCAGCTGTGCCCGGCTCGCGCCAGGCCTTACCGAGGGCTCCGGTGGCGAAGAGACCGGTTCCCAAGCCGTGCACACGACCGCTCAGACCCCCCGCCGAGTGCCGCGCTCCTTTCGAAAGATTTTAAGGCAACATCAGGCGATCTTTAAGAAAACATCTTTAAAACAAAATAATAAATCCATGCTGACAACATGCTACACTTTTAATTAGAAGCAATTCTCTGGTCATGATTAGCTTGAATGTGCCCACAGATTTTCTTTGACCTTTTGGTACTACGTGCAGTATCTGTAGCGCCAGCCAATTTGTGTAACCCGAAGGAATGAAATTGCTTTTATATTGTATAGATATCCACGGAAAATGAGTTTTAGACTCGTCTTATGGACGAAACTTGAATATTAGCTTGTACAGTATGGGGGGGGGGGGCAGCTGCCTTTGCATGCAAAGGTTGTTGGTTCAGATCCCGCCTCCAGCTGCAGTACTATTGAGGTACATACCCTAAATTGCTCCGGTATAAATTCCCAGCTGTATAAATGGGAGAATAATTGAAAGTTGCTCTGGAGAAACATGCCAAATAAATGCGTATGGCTCTTGAAATGCGGGTTTCAGAGATGCAACCCCAGTGATGGCGCAAACACCACCCATCGTGTTTTGGGTCCCTACAGCACCTGAAAGTCGCGCTGCTTGTAATTACAGTTTATATGCTTGATTAAGCTGACATGCTTCGTTTTCTCTGTGATGCATTTTCTGTGTGTGTCGTGCACCTGCGGTGCTGTGTTCGCTCTGTGTGCGATGAGCCTCTGCTGATCTCGTTCCTGTACGCGTCACGTTCCCTCGGCGAGGTACGGCACGCGCTCCCCGTCCTTCGCTTACGCTCACTGGGGTTTTTCTGCTTGCCTTGCAGCTGGGGACCTGGGACCCGGTGCACGGCCTGAACGGAACGCTCAGCGACAGGAAGCTGGAGAACAACATGAGGGGCGTGGTCCTCCGGGTGGTCACCGTGCTGGTGAGAACAACCGTATCGCTGCGTTCCGTCGCCGTGCTCGTGCCGGCCGGGCTCGCCCCCGCAAAGAGGCACGCTCGTCCTTCTTCTCGTCGCGCCGAGGTGTCCCTTCGTGTCTGTTCGCGCATCCCCGTGGTCTCCCAGTTCGTTAAAAGTGATTTTGGAGGATGAAATGGGGCCCAATGAGCTCAGCTATATTGAGGTTTGAATTTTGTTATCTGGCCTCCAGCAATGATTTGAGTGAGTCCCAGGAGAGCTTTAAAAGATTCAGAGGTTTAAATTCTTCATATCCAGCCTTTGAAGTTAGTCGGAGGAGAGAAAGGCGATGTCTCCGCTCCGCACATCTGCGTCTTGATCCCTCTGATTTCTGCTCCCGCCGTCGCCGCGATCGTAAGCTGGACCGGAGCGTTCACGCAGTTCACACGGATGACACAGGGCCAGCGGAGCCCTTCCTGTGTGTGGTGGTGGGGGGGGGTGTTCCCTGAGACCTCCCTATGGCTCTGTACTGGTGGCGTACAGGGGGTCGGTGAGACGGCACACTGCGCGCGTCTACTCTGACGCGCTCACGTACCGAGACCGAGCTCTTGACCGAGTTGCAGCGAGAGAGTGTGGGAGCCGTCGAGCGTGAGCCAGTGAGCGTGTGCTCTTTTGCTGTGAGGAGTGCGCGTGGGGGCGCAGTATGAACTGCGCGTCTGCCGTATACTTTGAAAGACATGATGCGGTTTGTGCTGTTTCTGCTGTTACTGCGCTGCGTGCAGAGCGTGTTACCGTGATGCCGCACCGGGTTGCGCGTCCCCCGCCTCGCCGCTGCAGCGGGTTCCACAGCCCCCACGCCCGGGCATTGTGAGCACTCAAGTGTTATTTAAAACACACGGTTGCATGGGGGGGGGGGGGGGGGCGTTGATTTAGCCCCCCCCCCCTCCCGCAGACGTGAGCTCAGCAGCACCGCATCTGGCTGCGAAAGCGCGTTTCCGTCCCGGGGAGCGAGGAGACTCGTAGACATGGCTGCCGCCAAACTGCCGTACTGACGCATATGTTGAGGGAGGCGCCGGGCGCCGGCTTGCGGGGTAAACGGCCCCTCCCCTCGGGCTCCACGCCGAGACGGGCCGGTTCCGTCCGGATGCCCGAGTTGCTAGAGATCGGGACCGTTCGGGGGGAGCGCGATGCGCGGGGAAGCGGACGGAGGGCGAGATGGCGCGGCGGGGTCACGGGTCAGCGCAGCACCCTCGCACCTCCTGGGCTCCTGCAAGCCCTGCTATGCAGACTTCTCCAGAAGCGCTGGCAGAAAAACGGGACTGCAATCAATGCATCACGGGCCACTGCAAGACCCCCCACCACCACCGCCACCCCCACGACGCCGTCTCGATCGCTTCGGCAACCATCGAAACAAAGGAGACGAAGCGAGTGCGGCGGAGCAAATCTTACGCCGTGACCCCTCTCCCTGGGAGGGGGCGGGGCTATGCAGAGCGGCCGAGTGATGGACGGCGGCGCCGAGGGCCACGCCGGAGGCTGGCATGCGTGTCCACTCTCCCGCTAATGGCTTATTGAGCGACGGGGGCCGCCGAGGATTAGAGAGCGCTGGATTTAATGCGCGACGCGGCACATGGTCGATAACGGGCCTTCCTCCCCCCTCCCTGTGCCCCCGACACCCCCGCCACACGAATCCATGATGAATTTGTCTGACATATTTTCTCAAACGCTTCACTCATCAGTGGGTATTTATTAAACGGGAAAAAAAATTCAGGGCTTTTTTGTGACTCGTGGACACCAAGTGAAATATTCTGGATAAATTACCGACCCGCCGTAGATTAGGCTGGCGGCGGGGCCCGGCCGTCCTATCGAGTGTCCGCACGCTGCGTGACGGGTTACGCTCAGGGTTACTGACCAGAACTTCCAACTCTACATAAAGTCTCTCTCCCTGTCTCTCTCTTGTGCTGTCTCTGTGTGTGTGTGTGTGTGTGTGTGTGTGTGTGTGTGTGTGTGTCTTGCTCCCTCCCTCTCTCTCTCTCTCTCTCTCTCTCTCTCTCCTTCCCTCCCTCTCTCTCTCCCTCTCCTCTCTCTCCTTCCCTCTCTCTCTCTCTCTCCCCTCTCTCTCTCTCTCTCTCTCTCTCTCCCCCCCCCTCTCCCTCTCCTTCCTCTCTCTCCCCCCCCCCCCCTCTCCTTCCTCTCTCTCTCTCTCCCTCTCCTTCCTCTCTCTCTCTCCCCCCCCTTCTCTCTCTCTCTGTCCCTCTCTCCTTCCCTCTCTCTCTCTCCTCCCTCTCTTCCTCTCTCCCCCCCCCTCTCTCTCTCTCTCTGTCCCTCTCTCCCCCCCTCTCTCTCTCTGTCCCTCTCTCCCCCCCCTCTCTCTCTCTCTGTCCCTCTCTCCTTCCCTCTCTCTCTCCCTCTTTCTCTTTCCCTCCCTCTCTCCCCTCCCTCTCCACTCTCTCTCTCTCTCTTGTTCCCTCTCTCTCCCCTTCTCTCTTTCCCCCATTCTCTCTCTCCCTCTCTTCCCCCTCACTCTCCCCTTCTCTTTCCCCCCATTCTCTTCCCCCCCCTCCCTCTCTCTCTCTCCTTCTCTCTCTCTCCCTCCTTTTCACTCTTTCTCTCCCTCTCTTCCCCCCATCTCAGCTCCTCTCATTCTGCCTGACATGAGCCAAAGTTGCCGAAGCTGTGGGGGATAGTGCAGACAGGCACACAGTGACAACAAAATGAATTATTTACAATAATGTACAAAAAAAAAAAAAAAAAAACCGCAGAAGTGTTCTCCGCAATAAAATATAAAACAATTTGAGCGTGTTTTCTCTGAGCTGTTCGTTTTCTGCCTTTTTTATTCTGGGGATTTGTTTCCTTGAAGAGCGCCGATCTAATTTGGGTCGTGTTTATTGCTGCGTAAGAGAGAAGCACGTCACTAACTCTCCAGTTTCGGTGCTCGAGTGTTTATTCGTTTCTGTGTGCTTTAAAAGTTTTGACCCAATTGCCACAGCCACTAATTTGAGTTTTAAATGAAGATGTGGGAGGTTCGTTTTCCCCGCGCAATTAGAGGAAGCGTGCTCCAAACTTTGTGTCTGGTGAAATGAAACGCTCTCAGACCCGCTTCCTTTCCGGTCCAGCTGTTGGGCTCTGCCGTCGCCGTCCGTTTCGCCCCCCCCCCCCCCAACGTTATCTGTCCATCAAGCTTGTTATTTTATACGAAATTTAATTCGTTCGTGTGCGTTCGCAGTAAATAAGTGCTCTTGTTACCTCTGTCAGTAAAAGGCTTATAAGCGCTTATACATTTTGTCAGAAGGTTTTTTTCTTAGCCGAGCAGATTAAGGCAGACGAGATGTGGATTTTTCCTATTGATTAGCGGGGGCCGCGCCGCTGCGGTTAAAAGTGCTCCCTGGCGAACTCCCGCCGGCCGCGCGCCGGCCTGTGGCCGAGACGTGCCCTCTGCCCGTTTCGAGCCGAACCGCTCCTTGGCGGCGCGGCCCCGGATCCGAGCCACGTGGAAAGCTCGCGATGATCGGGAGGTCGAAGCCCCGAGGGTCCCGTGGACGTATGCGGGGCAGCAGTAGGAGCGCCACGTCAGCCAGCCGCCTCCCCCCCGCCGACCCCGCATCACACCGGTGGGGAGCTCACAAAGAACCGAGCCACGACTCCGGCTTCCTTCAGATGTCCTACATCCGCCGCCACATCTGAGGGTCTTTGCCTACGTTTGAAAAGCCTATACGGTGTCTCGAACGCGGTGTCCGACTTCTGAAGGGCTGTTCCTCTGTCAAAGTACCGGTACATATTTACGTTGAAAGAATAGACATAAAATGATCTTGACAGATTTCTGACAGACTCATAAATCTCACTAGTATATTCTCTACCTTTCCGAGGCGTATCGGTTTCTTTCTCTTGCCGTTAATGCTTTGGTGTGAGCTCTAACACACTTTGTCTCTGCTTTGTCTGCCTTTTATTTTATCGTGCTTTGAATTCCTTTCGCTCAACGAGGTCTACTTTGAGCTCGGCCGTTCGATGTTCGGCCACAAGATTTTACCCGACGAAGTGGCAGCGGGGACACTTTTGTCCAAGGCGTCGTACAGCTCAGAATAAGCGCATCAACGACGGACGAAGAGCTTTCGTTACAGACCTTCGATTATTGAAGTGCACCCCATTGGGCTCATACCGCTGCTTTGCTTATGCACAGTACCCTAGCGGTGTGATTTTAATAGCAAAGATGTAGATATTTATGATAGGTCGTGTTGAAGGAGCTGTCAGAAGAATGGAAGAGGCTTGGGCCTGAATGAGATGGGTGTTGAGAGCCTTCTCGAATGCTGGGAGGGTTTCAGTAGATCCGAGGGACCCTTTTCCCTGTTTTCACCCTCTTTTACTTTTTACATTACTTTCCTCCTTTTCTCGTACACACACTTATCACCCATCACACATTAGAATACACACGATGCTGCACATCCACAACCAAGCCACGGCTGTGTGCTGAAGCTGACGCTCAGGACAGCAGCAGGTACGTGAACACAATTCCCTTAAATGCTCCAATGTTATTCAGAGTACATCTGTACACAGCCCCCCAGGGGAATTAGGAGTAATTTGGATGTAATAACACTGGGATCCAGCGTGACATACGGTTTCCAGTAATAGAGCCTCACTTGGCTGTAGAGAATGAGCGGAAGCTCCTCCGTAGAGGCAGAATTACCTCGTAGTGATGGACTCCGAGGGGAGATGGTGCCATGTGCCACGCCGCGCATCTGATTAATGCCACTGTGAGAGGAAACGGAAGAGACGGCAGCACGGTCGCAGTGCATTGCAACACGCGGTGCGTTACATCACCGTACAGCATCCCAGCGTGCTCTTCCGTCTCATATTTACACACGGTGTAGGTGGGCGGGTTGCGTGTGGGGTGCGTGTGGGGTGTGTGTCCCGGCTCTTCCTGCCCAGGAGTCCGTCCAGCTGCCAGATAGGAGACGGCGTGATTCTCCCAAGGACAGACGCCCGCTACGCCGAGGGCTTCTTTTCCTCGCACGCGTCGGCAGCCGTCACTCCTCAGAAAGACAGATTTCTTAATTTATTCTTTTCTCCAAGAAAGAAAAACCAGCAAACTATAAACAGAACACCTGTCACAGGACCGTGCGCTCGCATCCGGAGAACAGGCACACATCTGCCCGTGTAACGCGCAGAGAACACAGAGCGCCGTTCGGCCGGAAAACGCTGCACTCCATTGTTCTGGAACTTCACGTTTGAGCCATTTCGGCTGTCGAAGGAGTAAGTCCAAAAATATTTCATAATTATATGTTGTTGGGCGGGTTTGGCCGAGTCCTGCTGTCTGATGGGTCTGGGGTTCGAGTCCCGCTTGGGGTGTCTTGCGATGGACTGGCGTCCCATCCTGGTTTTGTCCCCTCCCCCTCCAGCCCTACGCCCTGTGTTGCCAGGTTAGGCTCTGGTTCGCTGTGACCCCCCCCCCCCGCCTGGGATAAGCGGTTTCAGTAGATGTGTGTGTGATATTGTTGGTTGATCATTGAAAAAGCTTACAAAACCCTTTTTTTTTTTTTTTTTTTCTTTTTGATCAGAAGTAAAAATGATAAAAGTATGAATCACGCTTTTTTTTTTTTGTGTGTGTGTGTTGCTGTTTCAGTGTTGAAACACTTCTTGCCCCTCTTGCGTGGATTTGACTCTCAAATGCTAAAAAGTTTTTCGTTAACAAGCTCACGGCGTGCTTGGGATGGAGCCTTGCAGCGAGAGGCAGCAACCCCGGCTTGTCGTGTGAAACTCTTTGAATGTTTACTGTCTCCCGGTACCGTGGGTTGGTGCATCCGTGAAAGTGTGGGCAATGAGATTAGCTATCGCCCCTCAGCAGACGGCGGGCTTCCTGATCCTCCGGCAAGCGCCGTGCTGCGGGGGCTGCGCGCGCCGTCGGACAGGTGCGTTCTCACCTTGACTGGCCCCTCGGCCGCGTTACGTGCGGGACGGACCGTCCGCGCGACACTCCTCCGCCGTCTCGCTGTGCATTTGTACCTTTGGCCGGGTGACAAACCTGAGCTCTGCGTTCGAGGCTTTGTCACAGACTCTCCGCTCGTACTTAAGAGACGGTTCCTAAGCGCCTAAGCGGTCATTGCTGTATTAGCAGTACACTCCTGTGTTCTACCAGTACTCCGTTTGCTTTTAAAGGTCCGTTTATGAGCCCCGTTCAGGCAGTCCCCGACTTACGAACGTCTGACTTACGAACAAGCCGTACTTACGAACCACCCTCTTGCTGACCGGAAGTTGATTTTTTTTTTTGTCACCCTTAAGTAACAATCAAATGAAAACTTCATAATTAAGCCTATTTTATTAAAAGTTTGAGTTACTGTATGCACAATGGTTCATAATAATAAACGAACGCTACTTTGGGAAGCATCAAAACGCTGCACGACTACAGCAGTTTGTCGGCTCGTGGGTGGGGCGCGTGAGCCCGAGGTAGGACGGACTGCCTTCTTTTCCAGTTAACAGTGTCTCGTGTTACTGTATTTGGCTTTAATTTTTTTTTTGTTTTTACCCTCCTAACCGTGACACCAAAGCATAAATGTGACGCAAATGATGGTGATGCATCCAAGAAAAGGGAAACGATCACGATTGAAACTAAAGAGTAAATAATAAAGCGAAAGGTGAAACGCCAACGAACAATGGAAAAGCGAACATTAAAGTTTCTTTCATGTTTTGCACGTGCGCACGCACACACTCAGCTGCAAAAAACACTTCTTCCAAGTTGCCGAATCTCACTCCAGACAACAACCCCCCACCTTCTCAAATCTCCCTCGGTCCAGTCCTTGAGCCAGTCTCCTCCGTGTCCTTTGTTCATCATCACAGTTGTAATATTTATTATCTCTTTCTATGTCTCTCTCTGTTATAAATACCGTAGTTACATTTATTATAATTATTATTATTGTTATGACATTTACATTTATTTGTTTAGCAGACACTTTTCTCCAAAGCGATTTACATCTCACTATATTATCATTACATCATGACATTGTATTACTATTATTATTACTGTATTCTTATATTAAAGATGTTTAGTGTATCCGAAGAGTTTCTTTTATGTTTTTTTTATACATAGAAAGGTACACAATATACTATATACTAAGACAAATATTTGACAAACTGACTGTCACACGAAACGTAGGGAGCCGGGACGGCTGGACCCAAGCGCAGCATCCTTCGTCCGAAGTCGAGGGATGAGGCAAGTTCTCGGTGTTTTGGGGGCCAGACGAAGGGTCGGTCGATTGGCGGTAGGGGTCAGGCCGAAGATCCATGAGCGAGATTGGGGGACTTAGCGAAGGAAGGGTCGGTCGAGCGGCAAACAGGACAGGAACGAGGATCTGTGGACGTGGTCAGGAAACGAAGCAAAGAGTCAGAAATCGGAGGACGTGAATGAAGAGCTAGCGATGCTTGTGAACGAAGCGTCGCGAGGAAGGGCGGTTGTCCCTGACGAGATTCCGCAAAGGCATGGGAGCTGCGGAGTGTCTTTTAAAGAGTAGGGAGTTAGTCGGGTGCTGTCGATTTGAGTTGTGGGCATGGACGTGACACCGGCGTTAGATGCCCACCATACCTAACTGTTTCGACTTACATCGAAATTTGATTTAAAGACAGACTGAGGGCACAGAACTCGTTCATAATTCGGGGACTGCCAGTATCTGACTCGGTGAGATGGTTCCTAACTCTCCTGACCTGTATGCCTGTATGAGTGGTACAGTCTCTAACACTTTGATAGTGTGTTGGACACAATGTTTCTCTCTGCTCAGTTCTGCATTAGAATGTCCAGGACGGGTGGGCTGCCACTGATACTTGTACCCCCAGAAGTTTATTTTTCTCTCCTTTGTCATGGCCAGAAGTTTTTTTGTTGTGTGTTTGTTTTCCTCTCCTCAGCTGCCAGCTGGCTTACTTGTCCAACTCAACCATATGTTATCACTATCTCTGAAACTCTCCCGCTTATGTCTATTGTTCAGTGCTCTGCTTCACGCTGCTGAGAATTGCGCTCTGCAAAAATAAATTGAATTGTATATGTGAGATGATCCCTGCATGTCCAGCTCCTGACCGCTTGGATCGGCTCCTAAAGCGCCGTGTACGTCTCTCTAGGAAGAGCCTTTCGTGATGGTGTCTGAGAACGTGCTGGGGAAACCAAAGAAGTATCAGGGCTTCTCCATCGATGTACTGGACGCCCTCTCCAATTACCTGGGCTTCAAGTACGAGATCTACGTGGCCCCGGACCATAAGTACGGCAGCCTGCAGGCCGACGGCGTCTGGAACGGCCTCGTCGGGGAGCTGGTCTTCAAGGTGAGCCACGCCTCTGCATCCTCACTGTGCTGGGAAGCAGGACGTCCCCATATTTCATGCCAGCGTGATTCGGGAGACGGCGCTCGGCGACTCCGAACGGCAAGTCGACACGCTCGACGAGGGTCCTGCGTCACCGCGGAGACGATCCACGCAGCCAACAACGTAGAACACGTACACACAATGCATGGGTTACGCAGAAACACCGCAGTACCCACTCATTCAGTGGATGCTTTACAGTCTATAAAAGTGCTACTCATTCTTACACAGCGTGTCGAAAGCGCCCCGCGCGCCGAACGCAATCCGTGGCGTTCCCTCACAGTGGCGTCCGCAACGAGACAAATGGCAGAGAAAGTAATAAACAGCTGGAGGTCAGCAGACCATTTCCAGGCCCATTACCCACAACCCCTTGCTGTTTTCCATTCCCAAACTCCTCGCGCGCTTTCGCAGCACGGCTCCATCGCCCGCGCCGTCCGCGGGAGAACAGCCGGGGCAACGCGCGCGGGAGTTAGCCGCTAGCGTCGCACGAAACCACCACCCTCTTCCTGCACGAGCGGCTCCCGTGTCTCGCCTTGGGCTTCGTTATTTATTCAACAGGCAGACTCTCTCACCTGGGCGAATCGCAGCCGTTACGGCCCATACGGGAGGCGAGACCAGCAGAGGAAACATTGAGCTAGAAGATGCATTCTCTCTGCTCTTCTCCCATTACCTGCTTTGCTAATAGCGTTCTGCTTCCTCCTTGATTCCTGAAGTTCCGTCGAAACGGCGTTCCCCATAAATTGCTTCTAATTATATAGGTAGTCATATTCCCAGCCATGTTTTAGTTGTACTTAGAGTAAGACGCGGGGGGAAAAAATGCCAAGGTAGCTCTGTTCGTCTCTGCGTGAAAAGCTTCTGTAGGAATAGAACCGACTTGTAGTAATGAGAACGTACTTAAATGAGACCTTTGTTGTGTTCCGCCTTCACCAGTAAAGGGTGTTGAAGGGTACGAGTGTGCTGTCTCACACACACACACACACACACACACACACACCCACCTACCTTCCTCAGAGCACAGCATCGCTCCTCTGCTCGGGAAGGGAAGTCTCTGCTCGCACCTTCCTGAGGACGGCGTTTGGCCGTTTCCTCGGACCCCTAAAGGGAGCCCATAGAGCCACAGGCTCGTTGACTCGCAGTTGCACCTGCTGAGCCCCGATCCCGGGCGTTCTCGGCCCTCCCCGCAAACAGCACCTCCAGAACCATCCATCGAGCCCCCTAATTAATATGAGTCTGTTTCACATATAACACCTAACTGCTAACGAGCCGCTGTAGGAACGGACTCGTCCCAGAGTCTCCCAATTAATAATAAGATTATCTCTGGGCAGTTGAGCGGAGCTCTCCATCTCCTGGATGTGCGCTTCAGCAATACCGTGATATGCTGTGGTGCTCCATGACTCACCGCATGCTCACTGGTGCTTCCCTGAGACTGGAGAGCATGCTGGGAAATCTGTGGCCTCGCACATTTTTACCGTGGTGCGATAGTGACCATTTCTGCCCATTTAGGCATTTTGTTTCCGTAGCCGAGCGTGAAATTAGCTGATTTATTCAACCATGAATTAATTGTCTGCGTGAGGATACGTGTGTGTGTGTGTGTGTGTGTGTGTGTGTCTGGGGAGGACATGTGCTGTATGTTTGTGCAGGGGTGTGTGTGGGAGATGTGTGTGTATATTGGGGTGTATGTATCTGCTCGTGTGTGTGTGTGTGTGTGTGTGTGTGTGTGGAAGCTCCTTGCCAGCAGTATGAGGTCACTTTCCCTGAGGAGTCATTTTGTTGTCCTTAAATTTCACTCAAAAGCAATTTGCCAGTGAAAGGTTGCTGCCACTTTATGCCAAGCCGTGTCTCCGGAGGCGAGACGCAACGTGGACGGCTCTTCACAGGGGTCTGCGGGCGGCGCACGGGAGCACGTCCGTAATCCTGCACATTAAAGTGTCCTCCTGAGTTAGATTAGGCTGGAGAGGCAAGTGGTTTGCAGACACACACATCATGACAGACCAGAGCTAGACCTATGTCAGTATTGTGTCCTACATTAACATTCATTCATTTAGCAGACACTTTCCTCCAAAGCGACTTCCAGTCAACACTACAGTACGTAGTAGTACGAGTCCACACCTTATTCGCCCAAGGTGATTTGCACTCCTAGATACACTACTGACAGTGTCACTCATCCATACGCCGGTGAAACACAATTCCTGTTACACACGCTATTGGTGATCACGGAGTCACCGATCTCCCGGGACCAGGAGTCTTTGCACCGTGGGCGGAAACCAGAGCACCCAGAGGAAACTCATGCAGACGCGAGGAGAACGTGCAAACTCCACATAGGCTGAGCAGGGATCGAACCCAGGTGCTGTGAGACATCAACGCTAGATGATGCTCACACTGAAATGCTTTTCCCTCCCCAGTCTGACTGATCCTGTCCCCCAAGAGGACTGTGTGTGTGTGTGTGTGTGTGTGTGATTGGCTTTGTGTATGGGTGTTGATTGTGTTTTCTATGTTTCTGTTTGTATGAGTGTGTGCGCGTGTGTGTGTTATACGGGACTAACCTCCCTCCCATATTGCACATTCCGCTCCGTAACTTCTCCTGCAGCCGTACTAGTCAAGTCCACTTTTTGGGCAGAGCGTGTGTGTCTGCTGCACAGAGTTAGGAGGAAGAGGAATCGCAGAAGAAATCAAACGGAGAGACAGAAAGAGCAGACTGACTTCCTGCCGCGTGTCGATCACTTTAATTACTCCTGATCCAAAAGGCAGTGGAGGCAGAGTGGCGCCTGAGCGCGCGACGGGGGGCGCTCTTCTCTTGGCACGGCCGTGACCGTTTCCCCGACCACTGTGTGATTGATCGCTGTCCCCATCCCCGGCGCCCCCCCACCGCGAACGGTTTGTTTCGGTGTCACTCCCTCGTCGATTCATCCAGGCTCCTTTCCCGTGCGTGTCCTCCCGCGGAGCGCCTCAGCAAGCCGGCCGATCGCGGTAAATGACCGCGATCTCTCACTGACAGGCTGTAGGTCCAAAGCGCAGCAGGGAAACCTGCCGTTGTACCACTGAGAGGGGCACTCGGCACAGCCTACTTCCCTAAATAGCGCAGCGCTAGACAGGCTGCTGCGGCGGTGGCGGACGGCAAGCTGATCCGCGTCTCTCTCCCGTCGTGTTTGCAGAGGGCAGACGTGGGCCTGTCGGCGCTGACCATCACGCCCGAGCGCGAGAGCGTGGTGGACTTCACCACTCGCTACATGGACTACTCGGTGGGGGTGCTGCTGAAGAAGGCGGAACGCACGGTGGACATGTTCGCCTGCCTGGCGCCCTTTGACCTCTCTTTGTGGGCGTGCATTGCGGGCACCGTGCTGCTGGTGGGCGTGCTCGTCTATCTGCTCAACTGGCTGAACCCGCCGCGTCTCCCTATGGGATCCGTCTCCTCCACAACCCTCTACAACTCCATGTGGTTCGTCTACGGTTCCTTCGTCCAGCAAGGTGAGCGCGCTGCCGCCGGGGGTCGGGGGGCAGGGGTGGTTGCGAACGGCGTGTTTCTCCCGGGCTGTCGGCATCGTCCCCGGCCCTTCGGTCAAGGTGGGCGCCCTGCCGTGCGGTGTCGGCGTGAGCTGCTGCGGGAGGTGGATAGGCGGTGGAACACGGAGGCATGGCCTTGTACGCCTTTTCGCAAAACTCCCGTTGCCTTAGTTAATCGGCCGGGGGGCGGCATCGGAAAATTCCCCTCTCGTACGGTTTCGCTCCGCGTAATCGGAGGCGGGAGAGCCTCGACGAAAGGTCAGAAGAGAGACGACGATGCAGGGGAAGTGCGGCGGATGGAGACGAAGAGAGTTGTTAAGCTTCTTGAGTGAACCTCAACAACCTTTCCGGAGATGCGAGGAAACGGACGAGCCGAAGCTTTAACTGTGCCTTGTGGCTCCAAACATCGAAATGAAGCGGAGACGAGCGTGCGTAGATGCGTACTCATTCTCAGCCCATTATTGTCTCGAGTCATAATCATAACGATACACATCCTTGGTTGTACGTAGCGAGAAAGTCATTTCCTTTTCATCCTAATTATGAATATTAGTTCTATAATTTGTTGTACAAGCACTGATGATTAAAGAACTTCTTCCGCTGCCTTCGGCGGCTGGAATAGCGGCTCGAAAGACTGGATCCTCCGGCACAAAAGACACCGGTTCCAGCTGTCGGCGGAGCCAGGCAGGCACGAGCGTTTGTACGGAGCTCACAGATACACACGCATCCAACCTCGGTTGGCAGTACGACACAAACACGCTCACGTTGACTTGGTACTGGCCTATCGGGTTGACTTATTGACGCCGCAAACGGCGCATCCTCATGTGGTGGGGTCTTAAGGTCGCTTTACGGTTTGTCATTTGAGCGATGCGGTCCCGGTGCGAAGGGCACCTTATCGTCCAGCAAATATGCATCATGACCATCATTAATGGGCTCTGTAAACATACTTCAGACTGTCGCGGCCAAGTCAATAAATGTGGTTAGCGCTCTTCGTTGTTATGTCTGCTACTCCAAATAAGGACACAGAGAAAGAGGCAGCTGTTGGTACGAATAAAAAGTTAACCGTAAGCGCCGCACGCGGGACGAGCAGCTCTTTCCCTTCGGTGATGTTGCGGGAAAGTTCCCGCAAGGTGCAGGTTCATTACTCTCGACAGCTCTCTTCATCGAGCTCGTCCTCAAATTTGGCCCTAATTCAAACGCTTTCCCCACTTTATTGTACGTGTTCTGTACAGGGAGAAAGCAGCATTAAACACATTAGTCCAACAGCTGTTCCTTTTACAAAAGAAATATAACTCAGATGTCATTATGACAAACAGTAGGTGCTTGTTGTTTATGACCAAGGACAGTTGGACGACATATTAAAAATATGAGTCGGTCTTTAGATAAATAAACAAACCCTTATGTACCCTCATTACTCCATATGTGTAGGAATTTACATTTATTCACTTAGCTGCTGCTTTTCTTCAAAGCAACTTAAAATGTTAGACTACTTACAATTATGAAGGGGGTGCGGTGGCGCAGTGGGTTGGACCACAGTCCTGCTGTTCGGTGGGTCTGGGGTTCAAGTCCCGCTTGGGGTGCCTTGCGACGGACTGGCGTCCCGTCCTGGGTGTGTTCCCTCCCCCTCTGGCCTTACGCCCCTGTGTTCCCGGGTAGGCTCCGGTTCCCCGTGACCCCGTATGGGACAAGCGGTTCTGAAAATGTGTGTGTGTGTGTGTACTTACAATTATTTACCCATCTATACAGCTAAGTCATTTTACTGGAGCGATTGCACGGTAAGTACCTTGCTCAAGGGGACTACAGCTGGATGTGACATTCACACGTTCCACCTTGGAGTCTAAAGGCAGTGGCCCTAACCATGTAACAAAGCAGGCCGAGACGGTGACGCGCGGTGCTCGTGAGCAGGGCTTTCGTGGACGGGAAGGTGCGTCACTGGACAGAGGGGGCGCAGGGAACTGGTGTCTGGGGGTGGCGCTCGAGACGAGGGTTCGTGGTCGGCGGCGTGTTTTGGCTCGCGCTTCCTGACGTCTCGGCGTCGTCTCCGGCGACGAGGTCGCACGGGCTCTCTCTCTCTCTTGCTGGTCCGACCGAGGGAAGAAATAGAAGTCTCGATTAGACTCGGGTGCCGTCGCTCCACCCCACGCTCCGCCCGGGTCTTCAGCCCGCCCCGGCGTGCTACAAACCACCACGCTACCGGCTGCCCCGTTGTGTGTAGCAGCACACAAACGCGCAAACGGTTGCCCGTATTCACACGGTTTAATTGAACAGCACACATACATACACTAACATGCCCACACACACACACTCACTCACGCCTGGTTCTAGCACAAGCAAAGCTGTTAAAATTCACTTGACATAGCTCCACATGAATCCTTTTGCATGCTTATCAGGGGGAAAATTGATTTGGAGCTGATAGGAAAACCTTGAGCGGTGGCAGAGGAGACAGGGATGAATAATCAAATCAAATCTTCCAGTCTGAAACAGGTATGACATTTCAGTTATCAGGCCTCCTGGTATTTTTGCCTTGTCTTTTCCTTATGATGGGCATTAAGGGAGGCGCTAAGTACAAATGAATATGTTTTTGTAGCTCGGAAATGGGTGAAGAATGCTGCCGCTGGGATTATTTCGTGGTGAAATTCAGCCTGACCCAGTTCTATTACGGCTGCACGCAGCCACGCGATGAGCTCACCGGATCGTTTTACTGGATCCATTTAATTTGGAGTAAGTTGCATTCGTGCCTTCCCGGTGCCTTCCTGTCCGTGCGCGGCCTTTTATCGGCCGTGCTGGAAATGTCGTACGCGTTCGAGTTGTATTCGTGAGGATATTTTTAATTGTGAGGGATTCTGCAGGACGAAAGGTCTCCTGGTTAGTGGCGCGAGAGAGGCTCGGCGGCTCGTCCTGCACACTGCTGCGTGGTGGGTCTGAGTGCGGGTGGGGGGGTAAACTTGCTCACACTCTCTCAACCACTGCTGCGCACGCGCGCGCACACACACACACACACACACACACACACACACACACACACCTAGAGCTATGACCTCCCAACTAAAACCCTATGAAAATGTATATCTATACATACACACGCACACGTTTTTTACACGTAACCACTGTAGCACACACAGCTGCGTGATCTGGGCTGCTACAACATACGCGGAGGGAAAGACGAAGACACGCTCGTGATCACGGATACTCTGACCGAGTCGGATTCGGAGATCCAGCACCTCTGAACCTGCCTTCCGCCACCACTCGCTCGCCGTCGGTTAGCTCCGCCCACCACTTCATCCCGCCATGTTCAGAATCTGAAAAGTAACGTCCCTGACATCTTCCCCGACTTTTGGATGATTGACACTCGAGAAGGACCTCTTTAATGGCTTGAAGAACCCTTTTTTGTGGAGTCCTTACAGCGAAAAGCCCCTCACACTGGATTCCTCGCTTATCGCTGGCACACAGGGCCCTGGAGCTGTGAGAGGCAGATTTACCCCCTCCCTGCCATTAGCCTTTAATCTGTGTAGGCGAGAGGAGCAGCCACCCCGTGCCGGACCGTAGGCCCTGCCCTCTCTGAGCCGGCTGCATGCCATCGGGCTGAGCTCCGCGCCTCCCGGGGAAGATAGTTCTTGGGGAACCGTCCTGGAGGACTGCGACCGGAGTGCTGTTTTACGTACTACGCGCCCCCTCATACGCGCTCAGGCCACTCGTATGTCACACAAACTTACAGTGACATGAGTTCACAGGATCATAAGCAGTGTCGTAAACACACACCACAGATGTGCTGCACTTGCCGAAACACACATCCACGTAGATTACTGCCCGGGAGATTAGAGGTCGGATTCAACGCGTGGCAGCCGCTTATCGTTGCCGCCTTTTGCACGTCTCTTAGGACTGCGGACATGAGGAGAGCATCCAAACTCCTCATGCCCTGCCCTGGAGTCAAAGCAGTGCTCAAACGAGCAGGTGGGGCACCGAGACTTGCCAGGGTTGCCCACTGCACCACCGTGCCGAACCCCGGAGACAGAAGCGCTCCTTCGCCGTGTTCGAGAACTTCACGCAAAGTATCTCGTTCCTTCTGACTCCGTTTGCTTTAGGTTTCGGCTTCTTCGTCGACGGCGCCTCTGACCAGACTCTCACGCACTGCTGGGTGAAACCTTCAGGTTTGAACCCCCTGCGAAAGCCCCGTCGAACCCCATCCCAGCATTGCTCTGGTTCCGTGCGGCACAGCTGAGATGAGACAGTATGAAGAATGTCTGCACGTTCACGTGAAGTGTCATTTTTAGGCCCTGCCGTGCGTCTTAAATCTACCACTAGGGGGCGGGTCGGATGGCAAGGTTGGCCTCCTGAAGGCCGGGCAGACCCTACAGGGAGACCCAGAGACTGGAGGAAACGAGGGGGGTGGGCTGTCTCACTACCCCTTGAGTCACACGTGAGCTGAGACTGCAGTAATGGACTGTAACTTTCTGTGCTCTTCGCATCCTGCCCAGAGGTCACTGGAGCTCGAACGTGCAGTCAGATCAGCGTAAGCCGAAGTCGCGCTCGGCGCTTTATTAATGTGACCACAAAGTTACGGGGACCTGCAGCTGCACGCAAGTATAGCATTTTTCATTGTGCTACAGGAGTAAAGGGTAAGTGATTTGGTTGCTGGACCAACCTGCTACAGAGCAGCACGAAATCTGTAGTAGACGTAGTAGAGCAATTGCCCATCGCTGGCTATCGGGTATGTAAAAAAAAGGAAACGGTAAAAAACGTCCATGTTCAGAGAAATTTTTAACAGATATATTTAAGCGAATATGTATTTGGGTCATGCAGAAAAATAAGGTGTACGTCTGTGTTAGTCGCTCCAATTCTTTGTGGAGTTCGGACGCGCACGGCTTTGTCGGGCTGCCCTCTACATCAGGAGGCTATTTGTGAGATGGACTGACCGCTGACCGGCTTCTCTTCGCCGAGGCCGAACAGGCCATAGCGTTTCCGAGCGTCCGGCGCCCCGGCGACTCATTCCTCTACCTGCTCTCTGGGACACGAAGGAGGAGCGGGCCGATCGGGCTTCATTTCCCCGGAGGCCAACGCTTCCCGTGCCTTGGCACGGCGAGATGCGACTTGAATAGACAAACACTGGCCCTGGGTGAAAGTTCAGTGTCAGGGAGTCGCGACACGCTCTTCGGGCTCTAGCGCCGCAGGTGACTTGACGGCGGCTCGGATCTGTGACGAATAAAGAGGACCCGACAGCGGTGACGCCGAGACCGGCCGGGACGCGGAGAGAGCAGCCTTTCCTCATCTGAGTCACGGCACCCTCTCAAGGCAGATGGTATCTCGGCCGAGCCGTAGCAGGAGACTGATGGCGGCTGTCGGGCGGCGAGCCCGGCTGTCGGTGACCCAGCGGGCTCGCGCGTAGGAGTGAGAGATTGCTCGTGTCCGTGTGCGAGATACAGGCCGCGCACGTGTGTTTCTCGGGGGCGGTGAGCAAATGAAAGCAAGACAAGGAGAACGTGGGTATGGCGCGTGCGTGTGTCTGAAACGCGTGGACGCGCGAGAAAGGAGCGAAGCGGACGTGCGCTCGGTGCCTCCGGCGCGTATCCGCAGCACGTGCCACGGTTCTGGCCCGCAGGATTCTGGGAAACCGGCACAGCTACGTCTCGCCGCGCTCAACACGCACGAATCCTCCGGACGAGAATCCGCGGCGTGATCGGGCACACGTGTGGCCCCTCGCACCCCCACCCCGAGAAGAGGACACGGTGTCGAGCTCTCGGGATCAAAGTCTTGTTCCGGCGCTCTGTGACGCCGAACAAACCGCGGCAGCACCGCCAGCTGCAGACCAGTGGATGTGTTTATCGTCTGGCGCTTTAATCTCCTGTGCTCTGCCAAGACGAGCCCGGGGCCCTCTGTTCACATCCCAGCTTGTCAAAAGGCCTTGCTTTCTATCCCATCAACCCTTGGGGCAGAAAAAAGAAAAACATAAATAAACAGGAAGGGCTTGTGCATGTGTGGCGTACAGTCTGGAGTTTGGGTTGAGGTTAATCCCGTTCATTTCCGCATTTTCTGCCTGTCCTTAACGAAGGCTTCGGAGAAGCCTTTCCACGTGGCAATAATCGCGTCTCACCTGAATAACGTGGCATTACGGCTGGAAACTGTGCCGTAGTAAGAAGGAGCCTGAGAAGAAGATCATTTGAGCACTGAAAGGACGCCGAGAAGAAAGGAGGTTGAGTCGCTTGGTGATTTTTTTTTTTTTTTTTCCCAGAAATGTGACAAAATATTAGAAAATGTTTAGTACTCGTCCTCCCAGCCAAAGGACTTCAGTTTACCCTGTTAAGTAAAAGGTGCAGCTCTCGGTGCTCTACATCTATGACTTCATTCTGAGTCGATAATTGTTTTTTGTGCTCAATAAGCACATAAAAGAGTTTAGGTGTAACTCACAACTTCTTTGGGTTGGAAACTGGTTGGTGCCACAGCTGTCCTGCTTTCTCAACGTGTTGCTTTAAATCGAAATTAGTGGCTCCAGTAGAGAGAAAGCAATGAGGCCTTGGCGAAACCCAAAAAAAACTCAACACCCCCCCGATCCCCCACCCCTTTGCCCCTTGCTTGGAGGTGATTGAATTGTCTTCACCGCAGGATTAGACGAGTCATTTCAGAGTGAGGGTGAAATTGGTGTGCTTTCTGCGGGGCTCGGATTAAGTAGGCGTTTCAGATGGAAAATTAGAGGCCAGGGTTAACTGGAGTTCCACGATGAGCCCGGACTGCATGTTTTTAAATGGTCAAGGTTAAATGTTTCAGAAACGGAGCCAGGATGAGACGCCGGCTCCGGCCGAGCTGGTTGGTCGTCGCGGGCGGACGGCTCGCGCGTGTCCCGTTTTATGTATTCTGCTTCCCAGCTATTTTTCGAGTGTTTGATACATTGCCTTTCACCGAGCTTCTGTTTTACTGGGCCTGGACCTGCAGCGCAGTGGCGCAGAGTGAAGTTGTTTCATTCACTTCCATTCAGTTCCAGCATTTCCCCGACCGCTTTATTCCCAGCATGACGACGCTGCAGTCCTTATAAAGGTGACCTCCATGCCAGAAATAATCGATTCGGAAGAAGTGCCTAAAAATAGCTCACAAAGTGGTCTGCGTAGCGTCCGTAATGATACTGATGAACCCGCGGTTGTTTTGAACTGAATTGTGTCTGCATCCATGAGCATTAAGGAGATTCGCTGTTCCACCTTGTCCAAAAACTGCTAAAACCCTCGGTTAATTTCCAGTTGATTCATCCAGTTCATGTTGCATTTCCATCAGTTCCATTAGAATTTGCTTCTTTCCCTTCAGTCCTTTCCGTTTTATACTGTTCCAGTCCATCATATTCCATCATCCTCGGCACTGTTCCTGTTCCCTTCGCCTAGAAGGCTGGTGGTGGGGTCGACTGGCAGCGCCCCGGAACCGTCGGCCCGCGTGCGGGTCCTGCAAGGGCTCGAGCCCCGCATTCATTTAGCGGCAGACGGGTACGTGACGGACACAACTGACACGTTCTAATGAAATCATAAGGAACACGAAACCCTTCTAGAATTAATTCCCAGCGCCATCAAGTTTCCCCCTGCTGACGGAGCTCAGGATGGAAATGAATATGAAAAATTGATAGTGACACTGCTTAAATGAAATATTAATCGCCTATACAAAATAGATGGCTGGCTGTAGGGTGAGAGAGCTGCCACGCAAGGGAGTTCGCTTACAATCAGTATGATCATTTAGCCCATAGCAGTTACGTGTACAGTGGGGGAGCTCAGCCTGACTCCAGATCAGTTGTTAAGTGAAAAAGGTAGAAATTCTCCTCCTTGCCATCATCACACACGGAGCAGTGCTATGCTGCACTACGTTTACGTCGCATTGTTCGTTGTCTCTGTAAACCAGAGAGACGGGATTATCCCAAACAGCTTACAAAGTTTAAAGCTGTAAATATCGTGAATTACTTCAGTAAACACCATGCTGGGGAACCTTCTCAGAGGTCCCACGACGATGTCGGCACCAGCAGTAACCTTTGGTTCGCAAGTTCAGGTCCTTAACTACTGGAGCCTCTGCAGATATGCATTCCACCAGGCCACAGATGTCTTTCGGTTTCCGTTGGCTTCCTCAACCTGCTATAAACAGTAAGAGCAGCCAGTGGATCTAATCAGGTTCTGAAGTGCGGTGACAGTAGCAGGACCCAGGTGCTGTGTTGGGTGGGTCTCGCCAAAGTCATGGGAGAAACGGGAAGGATCTACATCTGTAGCTTTACTGCAGACCAACTTTGCAGTCTTATGACCTCAAAATGCGTCATTATCATAACTAAAACTGTATTCATAGACAGTTTTCACTTTAGATATACTACATATGCGTATTTGAAATGGTAACTGTTTTGGTCACCCCTTTTTTGCTACTGTGTTTGAAATATTATATCTCCTCATGTTTGCCATTTAGTTATAATTACAAGAATAATTAGTCAATACAAAAAAATCAAGGCGTCCGTTTACCCCGCCCGGTATGGGGTCACCGGGGCCCCACCCTGGAGCCAGGCCTGGGGGGGGGGCTCGCATGCGAGCGCCTGGTGGCCAGGTCTATGCCCACGGGGCCTGGCCGGGCTCAGCCCGAAGCCACAACGTGGAGCCGCTCTTCGGTGGGCTCACCACCTGCCGGAGAAACCATAAGGGGCCGGTGCGTTGTGATTTGGGCGGTGGTCGGGGCCGAGTGCCCGGCCGACCCGAACCTCGGGCGCCAACTCTGGTTTTTGGGACTTGGAATGTCACCTCACTGGCGGGGAAGGAGCCTGAGCTGGTGCGGGAAGTTGAGAGATACCGTCTAGATATAGTCGGGCTCACTTCCACTCACAGCTTGGGTTCTGGAACCACTCTACTCGATCGAGGGTGGACTCTCCACTATTCTGGCGTTGCCCAAGGTGAGAGGCGGCGGGCTGGTGTGGGCTTATTAATAGCCCCCCAGTTCAGCCGCCATGTGTTGGAGTCTACCCCGGTGAATGAGAGGGTCATCTCCCTACGCCTTCGGGTCAGGGAACGGTCTCTCACTGTCGTTTGTGCTTATGCGCCTAGCGGCAGTGTAGAGTACCCGGCCTTTTTAGAGTCCCTGGGGGGCGTGCTGGAAAGCGCTCCCACTGGGGACTCTGTCGTTCTACTGGGGGACTTTAACGCCCACGTGGGCAGCGACAGTGATACCTGGAGGGGCGTGATTGGGAGGAACGGCCTCCCTGATCTGAACCCGAGCGGTGAGTTGTTATTGGATTTCTGTGCTAGTCGCGGTTTATCCATAACGAACACCATGTTCATGCATAAGGGTGTCCACCAGTGCACTTGGCACCAGGACACCCTAGGTCGGAGGTCGATGATCGACTTTGTAGTCGTTTCTTCTGACCTTCGGCCATATGTCTTGGACACTCGGGTGAAGAGAGGGGCTGAGCTGTCAACTGATCACCACCTGGTGGTGAGTTGGATTCGATGGCGGGGGAAAAAGCTGGACAGACCTGGCAGGCCCAAACGCATAGTGAGGGTCTGTTGGGAACGTTTGGCGGAGGCCCCTGTCAGAGAGGTCTTCAACTCCCACCTCCGACAGAGCTTCAACCAGGTCCCGAGGGAGGTGGGGGACATTGAGTCTGAATGGACTATGTTCCGCTCCTCCATTGTCGGTGCGGCTGTTCGGAGCTGCGGCCATAAGGTCTCCGGTGCCTGTCGCGGCGGCAATCCCCGAACACGGTGGTGGACACCGGAAGTAAGGGATGCCGTCAAGCTGAAGAAGGAGTTCTATCGGGCCTGGCTGGCTCATGGGACTCCTGAAGCAGCTGACGGGTACCGACGGGCCAAACGGAGCGCGGCTCTGGCAGTCGCCGCGGCAAAAACTCGGGCTTGGGAGGAGTTCGGTGAGGCCATGGAGGAAGACTTTCGGTCGGCCTCAAAGAGATTCTGGCAAACCGTCCGGCGACTCAGAGGGGGGAAGCGGTGTTCCACGAACACTGTTTACAGTGGAAGTGGTGCGCTGCTGACCTCAGCTGAGGATGTTCTCGGGCGGTGGAAGGAGTACTTTGAGGATCTCCTCAATCCCTCCGACACGCCTTCCGTAGAGGAAGCTGAGGCTGGGGACTCGGAGGGGGACTCGTCCATTACCCTGGCTGAAGTTGCTGAGGTAGTCAAAAAACTCCTCGGTGGCAAGGCTCCGGGGGTGGATGAGATCCGCCCCGAGTTTCTCAAGTCTCTGGATGTTGTGGGGCTGTCTTGGCTGACACGCCTCTGCAGCATCGCGTGGAGTTCGGGAACGGTGCCTCTGGACTGGCAGACCGGGGTGGTGGTCCCTCTTTTTAAGAAGGGGGACCGGAGATTGTGTTCCAACTACAGGGGGATCACACTCCTTAGCCTCCCTGGGAAAGTCTATGCCAGGGTACTGGAAAGGAGAATCCGACCGATAGTCGAACCTCGGATTCAGGAGGAGCAATGCGGTTTTCGCCCTGGCCGTGGAACACTGGACCAGCTCTATACCCTCACTAGGGTGTTGGAGGGTTCGTGGGAGTTTGCCCAACCAGTCCATATGTGTTTTGTGGACCTGGAGAAGGCATTCGACCGTGTCCCTCGTGGCATCCTGTGGGGGGTGCTTCGGGATTATGGGGTTCGGGGCTCGTTGCTACGGGCTGTTCGTTCCCTGTATGACCGGAGCAGGAGCTTGGTTCGCATTGCCGGCAGTAAGTCAGACCTGTTCCCGGTGCATGTTGGACTCCGCCAGGGCTGCCCTTTGTCACCGATTCTGTTCATTATTTTTATGGACAGAATTTCTAGGCGCAGTCAGGGAACGGAGGGTGTCTGTTTTGGTGGCCGCGAGATCTCGTCTCTGCTTTTTGCGGACGATGTGGTCCTGTTGGCTTCATCAAGTCAAGACTTGCAGCGTGCACTGGGGAGGTTTGCAGCCGAGTGCGAAGCGGCGGGGATGAGAATCAGCACCTCCAAATCCGAGGCCATGGTTCTCAGTCGGAAAAAGGTGGATTGCTCCCTCCGGGTTAGGGGGGAGTTGCTCCCTCAAGTGGAGGAGTTTAAGTATCTTGGGGTCTTGTTCACGAGTGAGGGAAAAATGGAGCGGCAGGTCGACAGACGGATCGGTGCGGCGTCTGCAGTAATGCGGTCATTGTACCGGTCTGTTGTGGTGAAGAGGGAGCTGAGTCGTAAGGCGAAGCTCTCAATTTACCGGTCGATCTACGTTCCTACCCTCACCTATGGTCATGAACTCTGGATCATGACCGAAAGAATGAGATCGCGGATACAAGCGGCAGAAATGAGTTTCCTCCGCAGAGTGGCTGGGCGCACCCTTAGGGATAGGGTGAGGAGCTCAGTCACCCGGGAGGAGCTCGGAGTAGAGCCGCTGCTCCTCCGCATCGAGAGGAGCCAGTTGAGGTGGCTCGGGCATCTGTTCCGGATGCCTCCTGGACGCCTCCCTGGGGAGGTGCTCCGGGCTTGTCCCACTGGGAGGAGGCCTCGGGGCAGACCCAGGACACGTTGGAGAGACTATGTCTCCCGGCTGGCCTGGGAACGCCTTGGGGTTCCCCCAGAGGAACTGGAGGAGGTGTGCGGGGAGAGGGAGGTCTGGAGTACTCTGCTCGGACTGCTGCCCCCGCGACCCGGCCCCGGATAAGCGGAGGAAGATGGATGGATGGAATTAGTCAATAATAAGGGTTTTTGCACTCTAGTCGTGAAAGAGTTGTGATATTCCTTATGCTGACACTATTTCCTTGTAACAGTGCTAAAAGTCAGAGCAGGTGAACTATAACATATTTTTTATACATTTTCACTGTTATTAATCCCAGATAGTATTAAAAAATCAATAGAAACTAGGTATGAAAGTCCAAACAAACAAGCAGAAAAATTTGTCAGATCAGCGACTTTTCCTTAAGTAGCAGCAAAATTTTGCTGAAGTAGTCAAAAGGGAAATAAGTTTCTCCCCACACTTGGGTAGCCATTGTGCCTTTATCTCCTCTTTTCATATGTGACCGGGGAAAGTGTAATGAGGAATCCCCTCTCTCCCTTCCCTCTCCTCTTAATGGTCAGGGCTTTTGGGCCGAGACGGTGGCTGGTTTGCGAGGGGAACTTTCCGCTTTTCGGTCCACTGCAGCTTATATTTCAGGAAAAAAGTCTCAAAAATTCTCCCTGCCACATCGTTAAAAAAAGATTCTGTGGTATTTCACAACCTTGTGAACATGCATATGATCCCTGTGATGGTCTCCAATATTGAAAGTGCTGTTGAGACATTCATGTAATATTTATGCACGGACAGCAGGTAGCAAAGTGGTTAGAGCTACTGCCTTAAACCTGAAAGAGCCAGGTCTCCTCCTGCTGTAGTACCCTGGAGTAAGGTGCTTAACCCTGAATTGCTCCAGTAGAAACTACCGAGCTGTATAAACGGGTAAATCGTTGTAAGTAATCTACCATTAGTTGCTTTGGAGAAAAGTGCCATATAAATAAGTAATAACTAACGTGCTCATTTAAGTGAGAGTGCATTATGCAAATTCACTATGTTCTGCCCTGGAAAACATAGCAATATTCTTATTGTTCAGGGGAACTTGAGATAAGTATGTAAGAAAATGCAGGTGTTTTTAGATTGTATGTAATGCCACATGGCACAAATTGAGCACCGTCACATGTGAACATTTTCGTGCAAAAGAATCACTGTTTGTGACCATTTGGTCTTGGTTCTGCATACTGGTTAGCGGGTGCCACTGGTTATTATGGCATCTAATAACCAGCATGTTCATAAATCAGTTCGCAAAGTTCATGGTTTAGCTATTTTGGAAAGATACGACACCCCTTTATCGGGGGTGGCAGTTTGGCCGATCTGTACGCTGCACAAATTTAGTGCTGATGTTGGAATCCTAGACGAATTTTCAGCATCACGGGCAATTTTTTAAAATCACCCGAGAGTGTGTCAGCATGGATGGTGTACTCATGTGAGAGGGGCAGCGACACAATCGAATCGTAGAGTCATCTCGGATGCTCCGATTATTTCAGACTTGTTTGATATCAACGGTGCGCTTTCGGCTCGGAACGGGTAGTGCGATTTGAAGGATGACGCATCTCGTGAACGAGAGCCGGCAGCAGCTGTTACAGTGGGGAAGAGAGAGGTAGCACCTCACCATTGAGTGATGAGATGGACAGAGGGCTGGTAGAAGTATCAAAGGAACAAGATGGCTTGTTCCACATGTCTCCAGAAGGCAACCGCAACAGGGTGTAGGAAGACCCGTTGGTCAGACATCATTGGCGCTGTTTCTTCACAACTGCGCACATAATATAATGGTAAATGGGACATTCGGGTTCTTTTGCGAGCATTTTCAAATGCTGCAAAATGCGATTCCCTCTTGGCGTCTGCACGCTCTGCCAGGAAACCTGAAGAAAGATGCTTGCGTAACATGAAAAGTTGTGTAGTGTACAGCTGACCTTAGTTGGCGTTGGTCTGCAAAAAAGAGAGGAATGTCCCAACATATAAGCAAACGCAAACCTCTTTTAATTGCTTTGTTTATCATATATTTAAGCTTATATCATCTAATTAGTTCTCTGCAGAAAGAAACCCCTTTTCACGTAGGAAGCATGCAGCAGCACGGCAGACACTGCATCACGATGAGCTCTTTGAAGCTCAGAGATTTCCTTTCTTCTCGCAGCTCTTTATTTACTGCGCCCTTGAGCTGGAATCCAGCAAAGTTTGTTTAGAAGGTGTCTAAAAGGGCTGCAGAGCGCGCCGCTGCTCCCCACATTTTGATTAAACGACTCACCACTTCCTATTGACATGTGGCTCCGCCGAAAGGAATCAGCAGGCTTATTGGCCTTTCCTGGACACGAGAAAGGTCTCACCAGAATCGTGGTGCGTGAGTGTGTGTGTGTTTGCGTTCTCAACTACGTTTTAGCATATTGTACGCTGATGTGGTGTGTCGCTTGGTTTCTTGGTGGTTAATGTATGGCTGGGGTGGGAGGTCCTTTCGTGGGTGGACTTGCCAAGATGGCACTGCGGGCATGGAGGGGGGTGGGTCTGGGACGCCAGATCTCGCCATTGAGCCTTCTGGAGGTGTCGTGGGCTCAATTCAATGAAACATCAACGAAGGAAGGTGCCCGCTTGACAACCCCAACGAAGTGCTCGCGGTGGCTCCCGGCGAGGAGGATGGTGCTTGCCCGTGATGTGGGCTGATTTTGATCTATTTTCTTTAAGTGGAGGGAACTGTTTGGTGAGGGTGAGGGGTATGCGGGGTTTTGGGTGGGATGGAGTACTGGTGGCGTGGTTGGTTTGTGTCCAGCCCCGTTGATTTTGGCACGAAGGGTTGAACATCTTTCCCTGTGTATTGTTGCATGGGTAGTGCATGTGTGTTGGAGTAAGTTTAAACAAGCTCTTATTTGTTTTCACAGATGCTTATAATTTCATTGTTTTTATGAAGGGGGGTGCGGTGGTGCTGGCTGGGTCCTGCCTTCCTTCCGGCAGGGCTGGGGTTCGAGTCCCGCTTGGGGTGCCTTGCAACGGACCGGCGTCCCATCCGGGGTTTGTCCCCTCCTCCTCCAGCCTCCCACCCTGCGTTGCCGGCTTAGGCTTCAGTTCGCCGCAACCCCTCTTCGGACGAGCAGTTTCAGACAGTGTGATTTTATGAATTTATGTGCTTTTACGATGCATTTCTCCAAAGCGATTCACAATGTTTGGCTAGTACATTAAGCTATTTGCGATGATTTACCCATTTATACATCCTGGGAAGTTTTTCTGGATTGATTCATTAAGTGCCGTGCCCAACGGTACTATAGCAGATTCAAACCTGGGTCCTTCACCTGTAAAGGTCACAGCTCTGACCAGTACGCCACCTGCTGCCCCTAAACACATACGCACACACACTTATGTTTCTGGGCACCTTACTGTACAGATGTGCTAAAGTGCGATGCACATGCACGTGTGTAGCATTGCGCAGCGTGTAGTGCGTGTTGTCTGGGTAACTGCATACATGTTAGGGAGGGAAATGGGATGGTGGGATAGAGCGAGAGTAGGGGAAAAGCCCCAGGGGCAGCACTTAGCTGTAAGAGGAGCTGTATGTCCTCCCCCCATCGTAATGAGAGAAAAGGCAGCTGCAGTCATTCACCTCCAGTCTTTCTGGGCCTTGTTTCAGAGGCATGACCTGAATCTCAACAGCGTCTGGTGGAGACCACTGGATGGGTTTCAAATTGATTTGCTTTGATACCATCTTTGAAAAGCAGGTTATCTCTAAAAAATTAATTTGCTTTACAGGCTGCCAAATAGTTTTGTACAAAGTGAGGCAGGAATGCAACGCTACCTCATGTTTCTTTTTTCTCCCCTAAATGTGCCCCGCGAATCGAACAGCAGATATTACAGAACGGCATTCATTTCCTTTCCTTTGCGTGCAATCTTCCTGCGGAGGATGAAGGCGACGAGAGCGACGGCTCTCTGCGCTCTGGATGATCTGACACGTTTAGAAGGTTGCCTCATGGAGATTTCGGAGATTGTCTTCGTGCCCCCCGCCCCGCCCCGCCCCGCGGTCCCTGAGCTGTGCCGGCCAAACCACGGCATACCTGCTCACGTCGTTGTCGGCTCAGCACCCGGTTCGGTTGGTCCTCTTCGTTTGTCCCCACAGTAACCTTGGCAACCGATGGAGCTACATGTACTGCATTTAAATGCCCATTTGTTTCCTTTTTCTCTGCCGCACTTCATTTGTGCGGTGCACTTTCCCGGACCCATGGACGGCATCTTCGCTGCCGGAGAACCGCTCGTGCCGCCCCGACCCAAGTAAACCTCGCCTCGCACCCCAGTCACTCCTGCAGAATGTTTCACTTGTTCTCCAAATGCCTGAATCTCGCTCTTCGAGATTACCGTCCGCACGTCTCCTGCTCGGATGCTCTGGTCGCAGAGGTCTCCTGTGAAACGCTTCTCTTTATTTTATTTTCATCACGCTGATTTGCAGCGTGGGGAGCTCCGCATGGCTGCACGGCGAGATAGCACTTTGAGACCAAGTGCCGGGGCTCACGGTGGAAACCGCATGCAAATTGATGGTGTTATTTGCCAGCCAGCCCCATAATGGGAGCCCAGATAGGCAGAATAAATTGCAGTCCCACAGAACTCGGGGCAGACAACAGAGCAAGGGCATGAAGGTGACATATGACACGCGACCCACCTCCAGACACTGGCTTTGGGCTCCCCTTAAGTTATTTATCAAACATATCACGCATAGAAATGGGGAAAAAATAATAATTAAATAAATCCCACTGTGCTAATCGCAGTAAGAATCTCGGGGTTCTTTGGGTGCCTCTGAGATTTAAAGCTTTATAAGGTACCCAGGTATAACGCTTTGAATGTGTTTTGCACCGGCAGCTTCAAAGCGGCTATTTGAAGTTGCTTTACTGTAAGTGCTGAGCGCTGGGAAGAGGAATGGAGGGAGATTTGGACTGTCAAACCCGCCAGACAGAGACGGTCCCATTTTCCTTGCACCGCACGAATATTTCCCCAGTAACAATCTCTCTTCTTATTTTTGTAAACCGCAAAATTAATTACACATTTATGGTACTGTCCTACCTTGTAGTGTTGTAAAAACCCTTCTATATTTACACGCCAGAAGCTCTTTACACAGATTAATTCTGTAAAATATATGCGTGCAGTACTCGGAGGTACAAGAGCGCTTTACGTTCATAGATGTAATGTACGAAATTCTCGGTGCCATAACTAGCGAATCCGTTACCAACTGCTAGCATTTCTCTTGGAAAGAAGTAACAAATATGTCAAATAATTCCATGCTTTATCATTGCAGCAGGTCTGTTTTAATAATTTACCGTCTTTTCTCGAGGCTGCGCCATGAGGTGCGGCAGCGGAGCGCGCACGTTCACCTTCGACGCCATCGAGCTGCCGCGACTTTCATCACCTGTTCGGATCTTCTAATTCTCCGCTCGCCAAGCTCCGCGCGTCTGACGAGCCCGGCCGGACCCGCGTGAGCCGGGTGTTTCTCCGGCACGTGTTTGGTCCTCGTTTTCAACACGCGCGTCTTTTCGGAGCACGCGTTTATGCGGCGTGTGCTTGTTTGTTTGCCCGAGTGCGTTTTGGCCCGGCGAACCCGGAGGTTTCAGGCTTATAATGGGTCCTCCCGGATAAGGCCTGCATCACAGTCGCCTCGCTTCAAAAGCTACGCGGCACCACAGCTGCGGAAATGCGATGCGGGGGCCATTCCCTGTGCCCGAGCTCATTATTGTCACCTAGACATCAGTCGACCGCCTCCCGAGACATGACCTCTTTCGCTCACGTGTGACTTTCAGAAAATCGACCTTTCTCTCTCGAATCCTCTCTGTTGTGGTTCCGGGCAAGGTATCTTCGTCTTGGTCGGATCGCGTCCGAACAAATAAGGTTCCGTCTCTGGAGTTGAGAGAATACTGTATATGTATATATGTGGTCTGTATGACTGTCTCTCTGCGTCTGGCGTGTGTCTGGAATGAGCGTTATAGACTTTCGGTTGTAGCATTTAGGTGAAGCACATGCATTTTGATGTCTTAATGGTGGCTGTTTGTGTCTTTGTGTGAAAATTGTTCTCTTCCAGTACATGAACGATTTGCGAGTGTGCGTATGTGGGGTACGGTGAAGGGGAAGCTCTCGCTGACAGCAGGAGGGCTCCATCATTGTCTATCCACTTCCTGGGATAGCAGTCGCCACCCTGCATGCAGAGTTCTGAAAGATGACAGTTCACCCCTTTTCGGGAGACGCGCATTAAAGCCGTGCTAACGTCCCTTGTCGTGCTCGTGGGAACCGCTGCCGGTGGCGGAGCCGCTTCCTAAGTGCCGTTCTGATCACGTCCAGAGAAAGAATGTGCAGTCAAGGCACAGCTTGCACATATTGTGGTGGCGGCAGCATCCAAACGGAACGTGCGCAACCCACAGGAATATATGAGTTTGTGTCAACTGACGAGTGCCTCGGCAAGATGGATAAACCCAGAGGACAGGAGTGGAGATGGCTGCTTTCAGACAGTTTATTGAGTCTCTTTGCTGAAGGGATTGAAATATCTGCCTTTTATTACACATAAGGACACAATGATCCTCAAGGTACAAGGATGAATGAAACTAATTTTTAAGAGCCCTCAGTGAGGGGAAGACTGTGACTCAAACAATCCATCACTGGTCTGGTGCCTAGTGTTACTCCTGCGCCTTTCTCCTTGTTCTCCATGGGAATTAAGATTACGCTCGGCTTTTTTGAATGCATCAACGTGTCTCTCGTTGTAGGTCTATTGTTTCTCCACACAGGAACGCAATGCAGCACACGCAGGGCAACTAGTGACTCTGTGCTTAGGAACCTTGGCCATTGATCCAAAGGTTGCAAGAAAATAACTCCTTGGATAATTTACCACAGTACTTCTGTACTTGCTTTAAAGGTTCACTTAGTAAATGTTTGTTTATAAAGGTCAGCTAAGCAAATACTGTATATACAGTGTGTTGTTATACATAGAGATATATATAGATAGATAGATAGATAGATATAGATATGGATATATAAAATGAATTTAAAGGAAAATTTGCCCTAAAATGAATGTCCTCTCACTTACTTGTCCCTCAGGTGGTGAGGTGCCCTACACTACCCTGGCAACGCGGATGATGATGGGCATCTGGTGGCTCTTCGCCCTGATCGTCATCTCCTCTTACACTGCCAACCTGGCTGCTTTCCTCACCATCACGCGCATTGAGAGCTCCATTCAGTAAGTCTGCTGGGGGTTGGGAGGAGGTGCAGAGGTTCTCTGTTGTTTCCCAGTGTGGTGGAATGAGGAGGGGCAAACCATTCGCTGATGTAGCCCCAACTCCCTGCTGGGTCTCCAGGACACTTCTCACGAGAACTGGATGTTATCATTGCTTATTTTCTTAGAAGATTCCTTATCCCCAGCATCACGCAGACAACATAAAAGCAGGACATAATTCAGCACAACTGATAAGAAAATGAAGTCAAAGCTGGTGAAGGTGGAGTGACTGGATGAGGTTTAACAGAAAAGGAACAATAACAGAAGAAGCATATTAAAAAAAAAATGGTGTTATGCTCGATTCCACAAGAACGTTGACCAGAGCAATACAACTTTAAACAAGGAGAGAGGTACAGCAGAAACTAAATTATATTAAATCTGGGTGGAAGAGAGAGAACGTAGTTCAAACTTACAGGGTGGCTCTTGAGTCATATGTATAACCCGAGGAGATTATTTTCGGTAGTAGGCACAGTCACTTCTGTGTGATTGCTGTAACCATGCTTTCATGTCTGTCTTGCTCAAACACATACACGTTTATATATACTAGACTTAAGTGCACCCTGGGTATAGACTTGTCTTCTTCGGTGTTCAAACAGCTCTCATAAATACAACGTCCCGATTATGCCGTGCCCATATAAAGGGCTTTGCTACATCCGGGGCATCGCAGATGCCGACAGGGACACCGCTGGACTTATTGGAGCCGCAAATGTGAATATTATCATCTCGTGTTTATGGTTCCTAGCCATTACTTGTTTTTTTCTTCTCCGAAAAAAAAAAAAAATTGAAAGCTGCAGCATAACTGCGGTAATCACACTCCAGATGCCTAGCAGTCATATAGCTAATTGTGGTTATGGAATATCTCATGTCGAGGATCAGTTCTGAGAGTGTTGTTGCCAAGGCGGTGTGAACACATTTTTTTTTCTTTTTATTTGTTTTTCTTTGGCATTAAACGTCATTAATGAGTCCTGTCTAGATTGCTTGGTTCTACTTCTGTGCGGCTAATTAGGATTTCCATAAATTTCAGTGTATTATGTTTAATGTGTAGAATCTTCTGGGGTCATTACTGCAATAATTAGAGCCTAAACTCTACACCCAGGGGCCTGTTGTATTAAAGAGGAGTGATGTACTGCTTCATTCTGGCAAATCCTAAAAGATTTATGAAATAAGCACTGGGGAGGAAAACAAACTCAGATCTTACAATTAAATGGCCTGTGATCTAATAAAAATTGTGATGACCAGCATGGAACCACAGAACTGCCCACTCATCCATCACCTTTCCATTCATATATGGTAGTGCACTCATTCCTCCGTGAGCAGAAATGAAGGGTGGGGAGGTACTGGTACTAAAAAGAGTCTTTGAATAGGGAATGGGGCGTTAATTGTTTGTATGGCACCAACGTCGTGCCTATTGTAACTTCTGTATCGACCAAGAATCCCCACTATACCGTAACCCAAAGCACACATTCTGCGGAAATAGGAAAATTTATTTTAGATATTGGCACAACCTGAACAACACGTCTTCTGAGTTTCTGAATATAGGGCTTGCAGAGGAATGCAGGTGAAAGTAAGGGGAACTTCTCAGAAAATGTGGTGGCAAGAAATTGAAATAGGTATACCAGCCGTATGTTATATATATGCAAAGTAGGGGATTGACACAAGTAAGTAGGTGGCCTCTGTTTGCGAATATGAGATGTGTCATATGCAGATCTTTCAACTGCAGTTGTTGTGTCATTCTGAGCCAGTGGGAAAACTGCACCCCAAGCTCGGTGTTAGGAGCCAGCATGGCCTTGAGAAGGAAACCTTGGCAGAAAGACAGGGTAAAATTGCTAGAGAGCAGCTTGCTCCCTGAGGACAAGGACTGCGGAAATTGCTTGAGTGTCTGGAGGACCACTTTCCAAGGAGGAGACTGAACTCGGGAACCAAAAAAGGATGGCAGCCTGTTCGAAGGACAGTGTTGGGCGGGCATAGGCAGACGCCCAAATGGACAGCAAGATGAGTCAGGCATGGAGGACTCGAACTTCTGCAGAAGGTTGGCCTGGCAGTGGGAGAACCTCTTGTCCAGAGCGTACAAATGCAAGGGTTTGTGGCACATAAGGTTGACCATCTTCCAAGAGCAAGGAAGTTTCACAACATCAGCCCCACCAAAACATTTATGGAGCTGTCTTGGAGCTGTGAACCATTGCAGTTTTGTTTTTTCTCAAGCCAAAGTGAATCAAAAGACTTCCTTGCAGCAGAGCGCTGTGATGTTGCTTCAGAATTCCTCTAGAACATCACTGTATTGTACTCAAGATGTCCTGACCACACGGGATATCAGATCCTAACTGACATTCCAACGCTGTTACTTTATTCCTGTTTCATACATGAATCAGCTGTTCCTGCTTCTGAGGATTATGAAGTTGTCTTTGATATTTATGACAACAAAAATCTTTCTGTCCTTTAATAGATGTTACTAATAATGTACTTGTCCTTCTTAAAATTGCATTTCTTTGTTCCATGTTTATATTCTGGCAGTTTGACAAACAAACAGTAATTAGTTTCTGTAATGGTCTAATATTACTGATCTAAATGGAAACTGTTTGAGGATTTATCAAACCGTTGCATTGTAATTAAAATACCTTAATTTCCCAAGTGGTGGAGATAATATAAAAATACAGAGTGGTGCCAGCTCAATATGTAATACATAATTTAATTTTTCCTTTATTTACTTTAAAAAAATTACTATGGGGAGTTGTTTTCCTTTGGTTGGATGGCTCTTAATGGTAACAAGCGGTGAATAATACTGACAGCTTCTTTGTGGGTCTGTAGCATAGGCTCATACAGTAGATATTTGTGCATGTGTGTGTACATACATGTTAAAGGGGGCAAATGAACCCCACCTGCCCAGCCAGACCCTCTCACAGGGCATCGGTTACCTCATGGTCCGTTTGGAAAGTGGACTCTGAGATGCTCTACATTGACTTTTTCTCACTGTCTAAATCCCCATGTGTCTCATGTTATAGTCCATGGATCCTGGAATATGACAGGCCATTGTACACACAGCAGTGATGGGCACAAACGCTCGCTGTCTCTCTATTGCACCCTCTCGCATTATTTCAAGCCATAGTCATAACGATGCACATCCCTGATTGTACGCTCACGCTCTCCTTTGCTGCAGTTGATCTTAGTTTCTCACCTTCTTATCTTCCATTCCTATAATATGATCACCAAATACATATTTGAATGTAGGCTTCTGTGAACAACACGCATTATTGGCTTTGTAAAAATCAGAACAACTCATTCATAACCGTAATTTTGCGTACATGGAGTTCTGCCTGTACATTACATAGAAACAGTGACTATTTGTTCGAAGCGTATATACCGTATATCGTATTAATTTGAGTGATTATTGTGTGGCAAACAGGAGTGTGCCGGGTCCTAGGAGTGACCACGGATGAGGCGGTACAGGTTAGATTTACAGTTTTAATAGAAATGTAAACTGTGCTGCAACATCAGCGTAATCAGACTTTAACAGGATTTTTTTCCCACAAAGACATTTATTCCCCTTGTAGGTCTGCGCTCCAATTTTCTCTTTTCTCTCTCAGCTCATTTAAATAGCCAGGCGCACCTGAGCCTCGACTGATAATGCAGGGGGTGGCATGGGCCGCTCCTGCGTGCCACACGCTGTAAATGTGTTTAGGTGCAGCACAGTGCAGAGTGTAATCTTCTACCGTATGACAAAGTTCTGTGTGGAATTTGCATGTTCTACCCGTGGTCGCATGTTTTCCGTCGTGCTGCGGTTTACATCCAAACATAAGCATGAATCAATACCATCAAACCACACTGCATCTGTGACGCTCTCAGTAATTATGTGCATATGTTTGTGTTTGGGACAGCTGGTAGCGTAGTGATTAGAGCTTCCTTCGCACCCAAAGGTCCCAGGTTCGAGTCGTCTCACCTACAACTGTAGCACCCTTGAGCAGGGTACTTACTCTAAATGGCTCAAGTAGAGCTACCCAGCTGTATAAACATGTAAATATTGTAGGTATCTTCTAGACTAGAAATTGCTTTCGAGAAAAGTGTCACTTAAATGAATATGTGTTAATGTGGTGATTGGCATTTTGCTCTGGGCGTACTATCTTTTACACCCTCTTCTTCCTGCCGCTGCCTCTGGACCTTTGTAGCACTGAGTAAGTGGGTATTGAAAATAGATGGATGGGCATGATACATATACATCTACTACGTAAGGCTTTATTCTCACTCTTCTTCTAACTCCCTCCCCCTTCTCTCGGACACCGTGGTGATGATGAAGATCAGACAGTTACTCTGGGCTCGCTCTCTCTCGTACAGGTCTCTCCAGGAGCTTTCCAAGCAGACAGAGTTACCATACGGGACTGTGCTGGACTCGGCTGTCTACGATCAGGTGCGCAGCAAGGGCATGAACCCATTTGAGAGGGACCCCATGTACGCGCAGATGTGGCGCATGATCAACCGGACCGGAGGTGCTGACAACAATGTAGAGGAGTCCAAGGAAGGCATCCGCAAGGTACGTAACCACCCATCCCCTCACAGTAACTTCTCAGCACCTCTCAGAGTAGCTCATGAGAAAGTCTGAGAGCCAGTGGTCCAGTCTTCTTCCTGCTTTCAGTGATGCTGTGTGTGAGCTAAGGAAGATTGTCTACAGAACATCTGTGGAGGGCAGAAAAAGCACACATCTGCTGCCTACCGCTGTCTAGGAAAAAAAATACACTCCTTCCCAGAAAAAGTTGTACATATAAGAATTCAAATTCAGTAGAGCTCTGTTTACCAATGAATACCATATATATTACAGACAGTTGATGAAGGTGGCTGTAAGGAGCGGTGTCCCCAGCGAGTATTTTTCATTTGGTGTTTGGTCATATGTTCTGTAGGTATCCAGATCCTACGTGCATGGGCTGAAGCACTCAAATTGCAGCCCACGTGGGGCAGGTTCTCTCTGAGTGGGTGCAGGCAGGCAAGCTTGGTATCTGCATGTTGGGAACTTTAGGTGTGATCCTTGCGCTAAAATAAGTATTCACAAATTCTTGAATTACAGGCATTGATCCTCCTCCACATTCAATGAATACAAAAAAGCAGGCAAGCTAGGCAGCCCATGCTTTTGCTGACCAGCCGTGGCTAATTATACAGTGATTTACCATGTCTTAAAGTCCAGGCCATATACATGTCTAAATAATGGTCTCTAACCAAACCCCCATTGGGCCAAGCGAACCATTTGTCAAAACCGTCACTCCGGCTTATTACAGATGTACTTGTACCCACAGATTTGTGCTTTCACTTGTACAACATGACTCCAGCTGCCCCGTATACAAAAACACAGCCACAGTGCAAACGGTACCACTCAAAGAATTTCGCAGTATTCCGTTTGCAGTGGTTCCATTGCGTCTGCTGCCTTACCCATTGGAAATGACTGCTGTGTTGACACACACAAGCGCTTAACAAAAACAAGTATTCATCATTAACAATATGTTGAGTAAGGGAGACACGATAGCATAAGTTTGCGGAATGTTTCGGAAACACCATCAGAATTACCTAGCTATTACCATCTGTCACCTAATTACAGTATAATTATACTACTAATTGCTTGTATACAGCCAATAATTTCTTACACAATAACCCTAAAATACCTGGACAGTATTGGAGTTTTTTTGGGTCTTTTTTTTTCCCTCTAGAAAATCACAGAATTTCTGAGTTAAACCTGCAATTATGCGGCTTTTGAGTGAATCTGAACAGGCAGTTTATATCTTTGTCTAGATGCATGAGACTAATTATAGCAGAATGTCTAATTGCCATCTATTAAGTTTCACAAATTGCCATTATGTGATGGAAGCCATCTCTCCCAGGTGCAGTTTAAGATGCGGGATAAAAATGAAGCCCATTCTGCAGTCATATCAAAAGAATCTTTTCCCCTTCTGAGTCGGATGGCCAGGCTTGGGGAAAAGCGCCCCTAGTGGCCAAAGCCAGGAGGTGACCTGCCTTTTCCCAGCTGTCTTTTTCACCTAGAGGACAGACTTGCTCTTAATGAAGGAAATATTCAACTTCAGAGGACTTGTGGGAGAGGAACACTGTTAGAGACGAACAGAGCACGGACATTAGATTTGTAACGCCGCTGTTTCAGGGTTCCAAAGGTATCTATACGTGTACGTGTTGTGGCTACTTGCGAACTTTCCCCTCTAATAACTTTTCAGTTTGTATGTTTTTACGACCCCGGATTTCAGTGTTTTTCGCATGGCTCTGCGTACGGGAGCGCGTGTGCATCCGTGCACGTGTGTTCGCGTCTGAGGCTCTTCATGTGATGGATTTCGCTTTGTGGTCATAGTCCATGTTTTATCGATAACGGGCACAAATCATAGCAAAAGGAAAATGGATTTTCTCTCCCTCGCAAACTGTAGATTGGAATCATTGCAGTGGAATAATGTTCGGTGCCAGATTGGTTTTGTCACCCTTATCTGTTTTTAAGAGGCCTCAGAAAATATGTTCCTGACATATAAGGCACGTTGAAGATAACAGAAAATGTGAAAATAAAGATAAATGTGAAATTTCCTTCTGATTAAGGACCTGGTTGAGTCCGTCATTATTTTTCTAATACTGTTCTTGTTCTTCTTCTTCGGTATAACAGTATTTATTCAGTTAGCGTCAGACTCCGGAAGAGCCTTGCGACAAAAGCAAAGCTGACGTGCCCGAAAGGAACATACTTCCCACATTACACAAAATTGCAGTATCGTAAACAGCGTGGCATCATTTTCATTAGACTTAATACAAACATACAAGCCGCGACACTGTACTACATTAAAGTAACCCGTTACTTTAATGTGAAACATTAAATTTACAACACAGCCAAAAGTTTGAGTACATCTGCTTGAAACCAGACTTGACTGAGTCAAAAATGGAGAAACTGGATCTTTGAAAAGTGTTACTTGGCCCTTATGGAACAATAAGTAAAAAATTTGAATTATTTGGGTGTAAATGCTGAGTTTCTGTAAACCCCAGGCAGAGTGGGCGCACAAGTTGCGCCTTTGTGGCTTCCACTTTCCAGTATGGAAGAGGCAGTGTCATGGTATGGAGGGTTTTGCTGGTTTCAGTGGTGAGGCTCTTCACCAAGTCCCTGGAATCCCAACCAGCATGGCAATCATAGCGTACTGTAGAGGGATACCATTCCAGGATTGAGGATTACTCCTAGTTGGACAGTTCTACGTTCTTCAGCAAGATAACAACCCAAAACACCTCAAAATTGTACATGAACCATCTGTGCGAGGAAGAAAGTGAACAACAACTTAAGTTAATGGCCTGAATGTAAAACATTTTCCAATTATGAAAGAGTAGTACGAAGAGTAGCTTTAAGTAAGCGTACTTAAGGTTTTGACTGGTTCTGTAAAAATTTAAAGATGTACAAAATCAAGTGAAATGGCACACATGAAAACTTAAAGAAAAGAGAGACTTAAAATGCTGCATGTTTGAGAGGCACGATAAACATAGGTATGTGTAACAGAGGAGACAGGATGCCAGGTAGGGTGCTCGTCTGTGCTGACGTGGGGTTTATTTATTCCCTCGTCGGGGAGAAGGAAAGGGAGGGGAAAGGGGGAACCGGGAACGGGTACGATGGGGACTCGGCCCGGTCTTGGCGGCGTCGTCCGCGGGCTCAGGGTCGTGCTCCTGCTTGTGATCGGGATCGGGATCGGGATCGTGCTCTCCCGGGTCTCTCGACGTCGGTTCCCCTCTGCCGTTTCTCCCCCTCGCTGCTGGGCACAGGGGAAGAAATAGGGTAAGCGATTAGCCCCAGCTCCGGCTGCTTTGTCCACGTCTCCGCCGCCTCGGCGTGCTACGGTATGTTACCGAAAATTTTGTTTTTTTTTCCAGTTAGAGTCCCATCACTCCATACTTCCTGTTCGGCTGCCCTCAGGCCCGCTGCTAAAAGCCACTACAACCTCAGTGACCTTAAACAAGCAGTTATTGTCAGTGTGGAGTTCACAGCCATGTCAGTGACAAAGTCAGTGGAAGTGGCTGATCCGTCATGGGGAAGTGCCTCAAGGGGCAGTGTGAGCCTGGCAAAAAGAGCAAAGGCCTTGTCAGTGAAGGGCATCGGATGGTGAAAGCACATGTTCGGGAAGACATGCCTGGGCTTTTTGAAGCAAGAAAAAACAGTAATAATATCTGGGAGTGTGTGTGTGTATGTGAGAGAGAGAGAGAGAGAGAAAGAGAGATGCATTTCTTTTCA
This sequence comes from Scleropages formosus, assembly GCF_900964775.1. Taxonomy (NCBI): domain Eukaryota; kingdom Metazoa; phylum Chordata; class Actinopteri; order Osteoglossiformes; family Osteoglossidae; genus Scleropages; species Scleropages formosus. The sequence continues at coordinate 18,085,330 of NC_041822.1, forward strand.
GCAGGCACGGTTGATGTGGTCTCGACTCATCCTGCATGATGTTCTTGGTGAAAGGACCCATGCACATGTTCCAGCAGTAAAAGCTTCTGTCAGTTCTTTAATGCTTGTAGGGCCTTTGCTTGGCACAGCCAGAGTCCACTTAGAAGTCAGAGATAAAGCAGCAGGATACAGTGTGTCACCTTGAAGACATCTGCATCTCATAGTGTTGGTTTTCTTATCGATCTTCCATGATCATCCCAGGACCTACACTTGTATCCCACAGAGGTATTGTAAGAATTTCAGCTCAGAAAACCTTGGCTTCCTGCCTCCATCGGACTGCATTGATGTGGAGGAATGCCATATTAAGAAAACGAACCTTCGAGAATCTTCGAAGCTCTGGTTGACAACATGCCACATCGCACCACCGTTTTCTAGTCTACGTACGAAGGCTCATCCCAGTGAGTGAACTTGTATCTTTGGTTTTTTTCATCTAGCTGTAGTAGTTGCTGCCCTTTAGCCTTTGAAAAACTTCTTTTCCATCTACTGGGGTCTTGTAAAAGTTTTGCGCATGCCTGTGAAGCTGAGGCCAGGCCTTGAGGCTGGCGAACGCTGGTTTCGGTAGGCGATTCCTCCCCTGTAGACAGCAGAGCTCCGCATCTTGTAGAGCTGGAGCAGGGAGGGGGAGATGTGTTTTTGAGTGACTGTAAATGAAGAGCTCCGCAGCCCGTGCTAAAAGGAGTGCAGTCATTTGCTCAATGCTCAGACTTCATTATATGGCAAACACGTCCCACACCACGGAGGGAGAGATGGGGTGATGGGGAGGAGATTTTATCTGTGAGAGATGGGGACTAATGGACCAGATCCTGACTGAATACCCTTCTGCATGGCTGGGCTAATAAAAAATAGAAAAAACAGACATGTTCATTCTTCCCATCCTATACGAATTTATTTACTCTTTTTTTTTTTCTGTGAGACTCTTCATTACCGCTTGTCATACCGAAGTGTGTCAAGCTGTAGGGTTTTGCAGGGCGAAAGGCAACATCCGTTTTATCCACAGCGAATATAAATGAGGGCTGTGTAATGTCAAAGTGAGCGTCCTCTGATTCACACCGCTGAGCACTCGATTGGGGGGGGGCTTCGCGGCAGCCCCCCAACGGACACTTGTTCACCAGGTTGATCTGGTACCGTGAGTTCCACTGAGGTTTTCATTTCTTTTTGGCTCGCTGACATGCATCTCTTTGCTCTTGGACCCGTGCCGTGCAGCGAGAGGCACGGAGTCGCATGGCAATCCCGGCCGCTCATCCTTTCCACCTCTCCGTTCGTATTCGAGGGGGCGGATCCGCTTTCCGCTTCTAGTTCGAGCCAGCTCTGAGAAATGTATTCCGTTTTCCTGGGACGGTAGCGAAACAAATAATTCCATTTATTCCTTCAGTTTTTATTCATGCATTCGGTTTGCTTCCAGATCTAATTTTGCAGCAGAGTGGGTGTGTTTGTGTGCTGGCTCGCCACTCCGCGGCAGGGCTGTTCCTCGGGGACGGGCACCGAGTAGCGGCTGCAGAGCTGGAAGGCGCTCAGCTCCACAAAGCAACAGCGCGGCAGCAGAGACCCACCCCACGTTCGTCCTGTCGCAGAGACGCCTGCTGCTCCGTGCGCTCAGGGTGGAGAATGATAAGCCAAAGACAGATATTTCATTTAAAATGAATTGTGTACCATAAAATTATACATCTTGCAATTACTTTTTTATGGTTATGCCTTTTTTTTTTTCTTGAGTGCTACAATATGCGGGTTCTCGAAGGCAATACTGTACTATCACAGGCTCCTTCATCGCTAGGCATTTAAAAAGAATGTCGGAAAAAGGTGTGCTTTCATTATTATGTCTAGTAGGGAAGAGGGAAGAGGGATTTTAGACGTAAAGTTTACACTGGTTTTACAACAGTCCCATCCCCTGCAACCTGGGCATGAAAATGGTCCAGAACAACAATAAATACTGTACAGCCTAACATCAGACTAGTCCTTCGTGCTCAAAATAAATGTCCTTGGACGAATCATTTTATGTAATTACCTAAGGAAACGAAGTATATTAATATATATGTCCAAGGGAATAATAATATAATATCTACTGTGTTTGATGTGCATTAATACTGACCAAGTAATTTCAGCCAGTTAACGGTCTGAGTTTGGTCTGCGATTTCAGTGCCCGTCAGCCTCGACAGAAGCAGCCGAATGCTGCCGGCCCAAATTCTGACTCATAATCCGTTTTGCTTGTGCGTTTCTCAGTTTGCGGAAGCCAGGTGTACAACAGAAGGGTCTCAGGAGGAGAAGAGGAGTGGGAGAGGATTAGGGGAGTACGCTTCTAGATCACCAAGTATTGAAACAAGACAGAGGAGATGAAGACTGAGGAGTAAATAGACACCGGCGCCGTGAGGGAGCCTGTCAGTAAGCTCTTTCCGTTGACTGCTACAACATTAATAATAGTAATAATGATGATAATAATAATAATAACAACATGTAGGGACAGCTAGTAGCGTAGTGATTAGAGCTACTGCTTTTGGATCAAAAGGTCACAGGTTTGATTCCCACCTCTCACTCTAGTACCGTTTAGCAAGGTCCTTACCCTAAATTGCTTCAGAAGAATTACCCAGCTGTATAAATGGGTAAATAATTGTAGCCTTAACATTATAAGTCGCTTTGGAGAAAAGCATCAGCTAAATGAATGAATATAATGTGAACAGTATAGCTCCTACCTCTGTGGTTGTACGAGTTCAGGGGTGAACTGGTAGTAGGACGCAATAGGGTTCGGGGTGGTAAATCATATTGGACTGACATATTGGACCACCGCTGCTGAAGTTTCACTGCCAGATTGGTTTTGGCTCTTGCCCTACTGTGACCTGGCATGGTGACCATATCTAGTGTGTCATACTGTTAGCCCAGTTCGCTTTTTTGTTGTTGAAGGATTGCGCTTGATCAACAGGAGTCTCGAGAGCTCCTAAAACCTGTGCTTGACCTGTCCCTGTCAATCTCAAGTGAATGACAGTCTAACATGTTTATGCCATTACTTTTAATGAGTTATTTAACATTGAACAATTTAAAAAAAAAAAAAAAAAATCAATTTACGACGTGGGCAGTATTGTATCCTTTTTCCCAGAAAAAAGTTAATTGAAAATATGTCAGTGCTGTGCTGGTGTTTTTTTGAAAAGAAGCATATGCTCCGGATTTCATTAGAAATAACCGGAGAGCACTCTTGACAGCAAAGTATCTAATATCCATTTATCAACAGCGTTTAGGAGTTACAACCCTGCTGATGTTTGGGTGAACAAATGAATGATGTTCTGCCGCCGAAGATGGAGCGCAGAGGCACGTAACCTGCGCTCCTTCCACCTCTCACTGCCTTTTATTACTCGTAGTCTTTCTGTTTACTCAGAGCCAGGATTGAGATGCTCAACCCTGGTTTCCACCTGTCTAGTGTTTCACAGTCTGTCTCTGTCACATGGTCTGCAGTCATCTTATAGATGGGGGGTAGCATGTAATGCTGTGGTTAGAGCTGTTGCCTTTGGGCTCACACGTCCCAGTTTCAAATCCCACCTCCTGCTGCAGTACCTTTTGAGGAAGGTACTTACCCTAATTTGAGTAAAAATTACCCAGCGGTATAAATGGGTAAATAATTGCAAGGAGCTTAGCATGGAGGCTCATAGAGGGGATCGGTTGTCAGTCAGGTTGACTGAGTCATTTGAGGGTAAGGACCACCTTTGTCATGGTTTCACTGCAGTCCAGTTGAACACGTGCCAGAGGTGTACATTTCACACCAGCCAACCAGCATCCACACAGGTGTCTTGTCAAAGCATCTGGAGGGATTTACAGCTTCATGCGGCTGCGGTGAAGCGCTGCTTCTCCCTGACCCATCAGCACGTGCTCTACTGGTAGAGCGAATGCAACTTGAGGTCCGTACCGTTTGAGGCCCTGCTATTTTACCTTTGAGCAGGGTACTTAACCCAACAAACGACTCAGCTGAATAAAAGGGCTAAAATGTTAAAATGGTTAGCAAAGTGTGCTTTTTTGATAAAAGCATGTGCAGGGTAAGTAAACAGCAATAATTAGCACAGGTTCCTCTTCAGGGTCACCTGCTTCCACGTGAGGCAGTCTCCACCAGCACTTTCCGATCCGCCCTTGTGCTAGATGAATAATGGCACCAGGTTCCATCTTCAGACCTAAGGTCACTAAGTGGAAACAGGAGAACTCTGCATCTCCTCTTAAGTGTTTTTTCCACATATAGTTGGTTTCCACTGACCTTCGTTCTTGGCATACTCTTTCTTTTTAGTCAGTTATGTTCTTGGGGAAACATTTTTCTTTTATAGCACTGCCGTTTCCAGGCCTTTTCCCTTCCGTTGTTTTTTCGTTGTTGTCATGGCAACCTACTAGTCTTTGTATCAGAAATGGTTCGGAAAATGACGATTCGGAATTCCAAAGCTTCACAAAAAGCTCCACTTGTGTCCACTTGGTGTACGTTGTTGCAGATTCCTTGCACATGCTGTACATATACATTCACATATATAAACATACCTTCACCCAAAAACACACTTCCCAATGGGACGTGAACATTGCTTCGTTGTGGGAATTTTCAAGGTAAAAGTCACAAATTATCGCAAGTTGGGAATCGACATGAAATGAGACGCAAACAAGAACAGCTGTCCGTGTTTCATACGTAAGTCAGTAATTCAAACACTTAAAGCTGTTTGTTGCCATGAGCAGTGGAAGTACAATTATTAAAATAACAGCTAGTACAGTATGTGACCTGTGGAGCAGTTAATACTAAATCAGTATAAAATGCGTATAATGCAATGGACTGGTGTCCTGTCCAGGGTGCGGCCTCCCCAGCCTTGCACCCATTTATTCCATGTTGTGGACCACTACAACCCTGACCATGGCAAGCGTTTCTGGAAAGTGAGTGAGTGTGAGAGAGTGTGAAGCTGAACTGAGTAGTGAAGAGGGAAGGTTAAGGTTTGTAATAAAAATGAGGGAAAAGTATGGGAAAACACAGTTGAAATAAAAGAAAGTATTGTACAGTCAAACCTACTGTATATGGAAGGTACTTAAGATCAGTGGTGATGATGCATGTGCTGTTGCGCTCAGCCGCCCTCACATTTACACGTAAAACGTGACAAAATCACGACGAAAACTAGTAAAAGTAGTATAACTCTCAGAACTTAAAATTAAAACATTGTGGGTGTCAGTTTTGAGAAAAGCATTAAAATTGCATTAGTGACCTACTTTGGGCTTTTCACACTCCCCACTATCACAGATATTTAAAAATAGGTGGAAATAAAGTACGTCATAATCTGTGCCTTAAAATCTGGCTCTACGCTGGCTCTTCGTGTTACAAATGTTTGACTTGCACATTTTTAGGGTGACATTTTTTTCAGTGTTATTTATTAGTAATTTGTTAATTGCCTTTTTTTTTACTTGTCATTTTCTAAAATTTTGCACTTCCACACACAGTCCTCAATTAACAGTAAAATGCACCCAAACAGTGTACAACTGAGGAACCACCTTCAATCCGCTGACTTTCACGGTGTGTATAGCTCATGTCTGGTATTTACGAGTACCCGTGATCAATAACAAGATGAGCAATGTTGCATGTATTCATGGGAAAAATCAATCAACAATCAGCATTAAATAGGTTTGTGGAGTCTGTGGACGCAACATATTTTTATTTTCAGATATTTCATGTTAGACTTTTAACTGAATTTAACCTTTAAAAAAATCAAAGAACCTTTGTATTGTCAAACTTTTGATTCTGTAGATAATAAAGTTGAAAGCGGCTTGAAGCTGACAAACGCACATGCTTGTGGCATGAATCAGACGACCATCAGGACTGATTAGGAGGTTGTGGAAATGACATATTTTTGTTTTCATTTTTAAAATCAACCTTCATCTTTGAAGTTAAAAATAATCAAATCATTCTGACAGCTTTATTTATTGCGGATTGACTGTCAGGTTTTTATAGAACCTAATAAATGAATCAATCGACAGACATCTGTATTACATCTGTAAGCATGTGTAAGCTTTCATTGATTATGAATTAGAAAAAGTCACTTTAGATTTACAAATAAATCAAGTTATGAATGGACTTCCAGTACTAATTGTGTTTGTGAGTTAAGGAACTGGTGTAATAGGATAGCGACTCACAGCAGAAGTTGCGATGGCTACTTTTCAATGCTCCGCTTCTCAGTGTACGAGTAGAGTTTGGATCAAAATTCACAGTTTCAATTGTTTGTAAATCTAAAGCCGCTTTTAACACTAAGTCCCAATCAATAAATGTTGAAACCCTTCCAACTCTGTAGGCTTGCAATGGAAAAGCGCTATACTTCTGGACTCTTTCCCATTCCAATGTGGTGTCTGTATGATCCAAACAAGGGTTTGCCTGCTCAGATTGCTAGTGCAATGCTGACAGAGGTCTCAAATCCACATTTATTGACAAGTCAGACCTGGGTGGAAAAGTGTAAACAGCTTGGGATAATAACGATAATAACTGGGCTGTGTGTAGCACTTTTTGTATAGTTTAACATCTCTACAAAAACGCTTTTGTACAGAATGCTATCCTGTAGGTAGACACAACAATCGGAAGCAGTCCTAAGATAACATAGTTTGCAGTATTAGGTGATTCTTTTTCTTGTTGCCTACAGAGCACCGGTATAAAAATAATTTACAATTAACATTTACCTAAAATGCTTGATTTACAAATCCCCAGGTGTCTTTATTTTTATGCCCTCGATGGTGTCTGTGGAGCTTTTGGAAACATTTGGCTTTAATTCAGATGAAGGGAAAGCAGGAAAATAATGAAACTTTAAACCTCTGCTTTCATAGGAATGTGTCATTGATGAGGGCGCAAGACCAAAGACTTAATGTGGACCCAATTGCGGGTTCGTTTATAACGATCACAACAAGGAGCAAGCAAGAACCGTAGTCGGGGACGGGCGTGGATCGATCGAGGAGCAGACGTCATTCTTGGGGCGAGACAGGAGACGAGGTCAAAGGAGCAAAGCCGGAGATCTTGAACCGTAGATGCTGGACTCAGGAAACAAGGGGTAAGGGACAGAGAGGGTCTGGGAAGGATGAGGAGGTCGGTGAAGATTCTGGTCATAGCAAGCAAAGTGGTTTTACTCAAAGAGGTTCCGCAACCAGGTGTGCAGGAACGGCCTTTTTATATCCTGCTACTCTGATTGGGGCAGGTGCGGGTATTTGGCGTGAGGTCGGGGCCGTGATAGAATGTTGGGTCAGTTATGGGCAAAATTATTAACTACATAAGTATTTTTCAGATGACAGCATCTGCCAACAGACTGTAGATTGTCAAGGGATTTTGCGGTCATCACTACTGCACCTTGCACAGGTCTCTTTGAGCCCACAACAGGTTACGCTAGTAGAAGGAGCAATGACAAAATGAAATGACACCTAAAACTGGCATAGCAGTCTTACAACATTGCTAATTGCTCAGTCATTTGTAGCTGCAGTTCAGCTCATTTAATACACACATCCACATGTAGCACTGCAGCCTTGAACCTGGTGTTTGAGTGGCTTCCGGTTTTGGGAACTTTGGTGATTACTGTACATCATGAGACTGCTCCAGTGGTCAAGGTCACTGAGTCTGTTGATTTCTGGCCAAGCCCTACTTGGCACATAATGCATATTAAAACTTAAAATATGACCAGAAATATGACAGTTAAAAGGATGAAATTTCTCAAGGGTCAGAATTGCTGGTAGGGACAGGAGAATCTTATCCTAAAGGTTTGATTGCTTCCGTGACGGACGAATGTTTAAACAATGTTTCTGCCACAAATTGTATACATGCAAGTTATGTAAATCAAATTTAAATTCTGGAAAATTGTATACAGTCACATGAAAAAAAAAAAAAACTCTCTTTAAACTCAGTGTTTGACATAGCAGGGCATAAATAGTAATCATCTGGTCCCCACCACCTTCTATAATTAAACAAATCTTTTCTCAGATAGCAGATTTCATTATTAAGTCAAATGCAGAAAAAATTAATTACACCCTTACTGCTTCCAGGAATTAAGAAAATAATTAGCCACCAGGTTCTCCTAACCAACTGCACTTAATTAGCTGATCATCAGGAAGTGTGACCACCTCTATAAAAACTCTATAAAACCTTGATAAAAAACTTCTGAAACTTTGGTAGTGTGGAGCATTCTGGTGTGTGTTAACAACATGCCAAGGAAAACAGACATCAACAAAGTAATTCAGAGAGGCAACTGTTGGTGCCCATCAATCTAGGAAACGTTGTACAGCCATTTCCAAACATGAAATTTATCATTCTGCAGCGAGAAGGATTATTTACAAAGGGGGAACATTCAAGACAGTTGCCAATCTTCCCAAGAATGGGTGTCGCAGCAAATTCAGCCCATGGTCAAACAGTATTATGCTCGGCAAAATCGCAAATAAGGGATCTACAGGCCTAGGTTCATGACGGTATGATCAAAAAAAGACGCAACAAGTATGGCTTTCATGAGTGGGTACCTAGGAGCTCATTATGCACAACACCATGGTTGGCAAAAACACCACAAACACCTCAACCCAACTGTTAAGCACGGTGGTGGAGGGGTGATGATTTCAGCTTGTTTTGTTGACCAGGAGCTCCTCTTCTTATCGAAGTGTTCTTGAGACACACGAGGCCATCTGTCTGACAGGTCAGCCTTGGCCGAAATTTGGTCATGAAACGGGATCCCAAGTACATCAACAAATCCACAACTGAATTGTTAAAACAGAAGAGAATCTAGGAGCTGGAATGGCCAAGTCAACGTCCAGAGCTCAACCCCATTAAGATGCTGTGCCTGGTCCTTAAGAGAGCTGTCCATCAATGAATATGCTCGACCATGAATTAACTGAAGCAATGGTGTAAAGAAGAATGGGCCAAAATTCCTCCAGAATGAGGACTGAGAGACTAATAACGTCGTACAGAAATAGATTTACAGGTTATTGCAACTAAAGACGGTTCTACAAGCTACTGAATCATGCGGTGTACTTGGTTTTTCCACACGGCTTCTGAGTGTTGGTGGCTTATCGTTTGTTGAATGAATAATGACATAGTGCAATCTGTTTTGTGTTGTTTGTCACCTGAGGTTAGATTTACTTAATTCCTGGACCTGGTAATGACCAGATGATAGTTTGTTATGCCCTGATATGTACAAACACAGAACTCAAAGAGAGTTTACTTTCTTTTTACCACAAATAAGTTTTTTTTTTTTTTTTTTTTTTTTTTTTGTTGCTCTGGATATGTATGTTCTCAAAGCAAGTAATGCTGACAATAAGCATGGTCGCTGAATACGTGCGATAAATCACTTCTGATCCAAGTGTCCTCACCCCACTGCAGCCAAGGAAGTGTTTTGACCGCTTCACTTTTTCCTCGGTCGAAAAGAAAACAACTTACATTTGAAAGTTAACCAGCGTTCGCTTATATTCCCTTAACTCGGTTAAAACCAGTACGTTGTGTCGCGGTTTGGATAGAGAGGCACATCTGTGGTGCCGTGTGCCCTGCGATCACTCAACACCCCTAGGGTGTCATTTTGGGAACGTCTCTTGTGTAAACATCATGTCTTTGATCGCTAGTATTTTTTTTCACATTCATGCTTTTAGTGCACACTTTTATCCAACGCGACATTGAACCCAGAATATACAGAAATTGATGTTTAGTCAGGTTTTTCAAAATGCATATTCATGAACTCGGCTGGAGTACAAGGTGGACAACGGACCAGAATTTTTTTTTATTTTTCCATGGTTTATGTGTTTTGTTGCTTTATGGGTGTATGTACATGCATACGTCAAAGTGAATGTGCCTGTGGGATTCATTCATTCATTCATTCATTCATTCGTTCATAGCAGAAGGTGGGTGAGGAACAGTAGCAGGAATGAAAGAATGACAGACGGCCTTTTAAACAGGCACATGGAATGTCAGTCCCCGCAATCCCGCCCCCGATGACAGGGGGGCTGAATGATTCAACATCTGAACATATGTCCTCCTGTCATGACAGTAAGAAAAGGGGAACATAACATTGGCTAAGTGCTGCTCTACATTCAATACAAGAACAGTGACTGGGTCACAAATGAAGCAGAACCTGACGGAAAACACCATGTCTGTGTCTTGGAAAGAAAAACTGTGTCGGGCTAAGCTCAGTGTGGGGGTGTGAAGCCTGAGAGGACTCTCTGTTTTCCGTAAATGAAGTGATACCCTCATTCTTATTCCGTTTTCCCCTTCGCACCATCCAAAAGTCTTTATCTTTGCCTGAGGGAGGCTGGATGGCCAACCGCCAAGCCCGTAATGGACTCTGGGAAATGCTTAGGGAACGAGTGCATGGTGAGGAGTGGGAACATGGGGTGAAGTGGGGTTGGGATGAACAAAGATCAAGGTGGATCTGCCGAGCTCTCGGTGGAGGACCTGGAGCGGCTCCCCCCCCATTTTCACCGACCGTGCATATCATTAAAAAAGCCACACCTTTCCCGGAGTGTCTACGTCCTGTTCATCCAGAAGGTCTTGGCATTCGCTCAGAAGAACGTGGTTGTGGACAAAGCTAATCCCATTCAAGTTAGCATCCTGTTTGGAGTTCCCTTTATCTCCAAGTCTGTCAAGTGTGTTTATATCCACTTCTCTATTTTAATTTTGAGCTTTTTATATCTCCCTTCCAACATTGTCCCCAGTCCTGTTTCATTTTATGTTGTGATCCTTTTGTATTCCACCATGGTGCTTTTTGTGAATGTTCCTCTCCAGCTTTGTACCTTGTCAAACAATTGTGTTCTTATCTGGCCCTGTACCCCTGAGACTACCAGGTCAGAGGCTTGAGATATTCCGCCAGTGATCTGTGTTCTTAAACGAGGGCGAAGCAGCCAGGTTTTTCCACTGGCGGCCCCAAGGACCCATTGAGGCTCTAATGAGACGTAACTCCCTGTTGCCACGGGAAACAAGAGCCTTGTGCAGCTCTGCAGAGATGCTGACCTCCTTGTTACAAAGCTGTGTAGCTGATAGAACCACCTTAGGCATCCATGCCACCTCTGTCTATAGTGCCTTGCGGTGGAGAGATCCAGTGGACCGCTATCGAAACTCACGCGTGTTTCCCTGCGTCGAGCAACACACTAGTGCTGATGGGAGGGTTCTTTCATTCCGGCAACACAGAGCTGCGTGCGGTATTTTCGGCAAGGTGCACCTTGGCAGCCGTGACACTCGTACGATCACAGCGGCCCCAAAGAGGAGGGACGGTGCCGACACCCTGACCAAGGTACTTAACCTGTACTGCTTTGAAACCACGCACCCAGCATTCTGTTTTATGCGTTTCCCATGTACTGCCAACCCGCAGCGTGCGTCTGTGAAATGCTGGCCGGACTGGGGTCGACCCAATCTGCAGGGAGCCATTGTGTTAGAGGTCGGGGTATTTGTCAGGGATCACAACTGCATAGAAGGCAAGCAGGTGGCAGGCGACAGGAAGCAAAGTTTCTATAGAAACGAGACCCTAGGATGGGTAACAATAGATTTCAATGAGAAGGGTCTGCATAGGGGTTTAGTTCCACTGGTTGGACCTTAAATCCCAAAAAAGCAAAAAGTACCATGTGAACTGCGTTGTTCATGAAGAAAGGCAAAGATTGCATTCGCTCAAGGTCTTCACTAATATAAACAGGAAAAGAAAAGAGAGACCTTCTTTCCGTTGTACTTCTAAAAGAAGTTGATGCGGCGGGCAGCATTGATAGAGCTGCAGGTAGCACTGCCACCTCACTGTGCCTGGGAATGTTCGAACCCGTGTTCGAATCCTGCTCACTCGGCATGGATTTTGCATGTTCCACCGATATCTGCACGGGCTTTGTCCTGCAGTCCAAAGACGTGTGTTTCGGCTAAATTGATGACCCTAAATTGCCCTTAGTGCGTGTGGGGTTCCCTGCAATAGACTGATGTCCCATCCAGTATGCACCCCTCTTAGCCAAGCGATTCTAAGATGTGCAGTGGACCGCCACGAACTTGACAAGGAAAAGCAGTTAATGTGAGAGATTGACTTGTTTTGGTTTTTCTCATTTGAAATATCTTAGTTATTTTAGAAAAAAACTCATTATGGAGCCTGTCAAGGTTTGTGTTCTGGGGAGAATATAAGAGGAGTGGTATGTGTGGTCAATAATGAGATATATAGCTCTTAAGCATTTTTCTTTCCACGAATCAATACTACTCATATCTTTTTAAACTTAACATTTGGGTCTTGTACATCTTGGGTGTTGTACAGATAATCTTCTTCTTTATTCTGTAAGACATGAGCCAGTGAACTGCCCGCTTCATCTACTGTTCCTTCTGTAAGAGATGAATTTTCTGCCTGCGTGTTAGCTCAAAAGATCAAAGCTACAAAATGGCTTAAATGCAAAGTTAAATTTGAGGTTGGATTCTTGAATCAGCTTTTTCATTTCAATATGAGATTAATTTAAATGAGATCATGGCTGGACCCGTGGTCTTGGAGGAGATGAACCGGAGTAAGTAGCCATCCAGACCACCTCTTTCTTTGATGGTTGGCTTTCCTAGGAATTAGTTCATTGAGGAGTGTTGTGGTGCTTAAACACACACACACACACACACACACACACACACACACACACACACACACACACACACACACACACACACACACACGGCGTTATGTGAAGTCAGTGGAAAAGTCATTTTGAGGCCATATACTTCATTACAAAATTGATGAGGTTTTGCTTATTGTAAGTCAGCCATTGCCACTCTGAGCATTTCATGCTATTCTCACAATGTTTAGCACTGAAACATGGACACAATCACAGTCACTAAGAGCTGGAACAGCAGGTAGTCCATTGGTTGGCAAAACACAGGCTCCTCGCCTGCTTCTCTACTCTGAGCAGGAACGTAAATCTAAATCGCTCTTGTGAAATATGCAGATTCGCAAATGGATAGGAAGCTGAACTATACAAAAACTTGAAGTCAATTTAGATGGTCTTCTATAAACAACATAATAATAATAATAATAGCACACACACACACACACACACACACACACACACACTCTAGCTGAAGCCGCCTGTCCCAAGCAGGATCGTGGGGAGCCAGAGCCTAACCTGGCAACACAGGATGCAGGGCTGGAGGGGAAGGGGACACACCCAGGATGGGACGCCAGTCCATTGCAAGACACCCCAAGCGGGACTTGAACCCCAGACCTTCCAGAGAGCAGGACCTGGCCAAGCCCGCTGCACCACCTCGCCCCCCCCCACTAATAATAATAATAATAATAATAATAATAGATGAAACTTAAGTACTTCCTGAATCTTCTTTTACTCTATGCATTCTGCATTAGAGTCCATTTTATCAGGGAATTCCCTTTCCTTTCTATTTTACAGTGGAAGCCTTTCAACTTTTAATTAAAATGTGGGGAAATGAATGGGGACAAAGAGGGCAAAGTTAAGAACAAACCCAAATACAGTGTGTAATTTTAAGATATCTCAAGAAGCATTTGGACTTATGATTAAAATAAAAATGGAAAACTAAATGATTTTATGCCAAATCCAATTAGTCCAGGCACTTCGGTTCTAACTCAACGAGCTGTCCAGTGCTGGTTCTGTAACATCTGCTTCTAATTATTCTGGGTTCTGTTACCAACTCCCATCTCCGTTGCCTCTCAGATTTGCATATGGTTTGCGATAGGCTATTAATTGCTTTTTATTTTTTCCTGAGGAAACAAAGAGAGTTAATGACAGCTCAAGGCCAATTAAGGAGTGAAATAAATGAAGGAGAAGGAGTTGTCACATGTTCACGTCTCCGCGCTGTGGCTTTCGGCTGTACAGGCAGGTATACAACACCTGTTTCCTGGCATCAGCACTCTTAGAGGTTGCGTAGGGAGGTTCTCCCAGGTGTTTCATGCTCATACACTTCCATATATATTAGCGTCTGCCTAAATCCGAAGTTATTGGGAAAACGTGGTTGCGCCGAGTTTCCGGCTGATTTAAAGAGAGCGAATTTTGAGCAGGCATAGAGGAAATGTTCTGAATCCACGTTAGAGAGCTGCAAAGGACGAGTTCAGGGCTGGTGTCAAAAGGGCTCGCGGTTGTATGCCGTGTGTGTTAGAAAACACTCGAGCGGGTGTAGAGGGTGAGCTTTGAGCACGTGTGGAAAGGCAGTCGTGCAAAGCCTCCCTTCAGTTTTACGGTTCTCATTCGTCAGAGGAGTCCACTGTAGAAGATCCCGTGGAGGTCTCCTCCAGCATGGTCATCAGTTTTTCTTATCCTTAGGTTCAGTCCCCTGATATGAATGATAAATACTTGCGATAATTGCCGTGAAATATGATATTTATGGAGGCATCTGTGAGACCTCTTCCGTGCTCAGATTTTCCACCCAGTGGCTTCTTCTGCCCTCTCATATTATACCCTTCGCAGTCAACCACTGCATTAAGCTAGAGACAGCTGTGAACAGGCCCAAATTTCTTGTTATGTTGTACTGTAATCATATGTCAAGTACCCATAATTGGTCTCTCGGCACAAGAAAATCCTTTTTATCATTTCATTTGTACATGAAATCCATGCAAGAATTGGAAAAACAACCTTCCGACTCATACATTTCATGGCATTTTCACGCAGGTCCTCACTTGCACAAATGAGGAAACCTACTTTTAGGCTGGTTGAAAAGGTGTGCATTAATTTCTTACATCTGGAAGGTAAAAAGTGCCTCCCGCACCATTGCTATTTCACGGTTCTATGCCAACGCACCCGTCATCCTAAATCTATGTAAATAACATTGATAAGCAATAGGTGGTATGGCTTCTTATGATGACTTTTCAGATATGAAGAATGCTTTTTACTTCAGACGACAATTTCGATTTTATGCACCTTTTAGCAATCACCACGGCCAGGATGAGTGTGCTGTTGGTTCTTATCCTAAAGTCCAAATTCCATATCAGAACAAACAATACCCATGTAACTTGAATGACGGAAATTAAAAAAAAAGCCCTTGTACATCATTCACCTCTTCATTTTCCATGTCAGCATGCGCAAAAAAATGCACTTTAATTTCCAGAAATTTTGCATATCTGTGTTTAACTAGTGTGGAACCCATTATTAGTCGGGGCAGTCTGACTTCCTAGCAGCTCATTGTTTCGGCGCATGTGAATGTACTATTTTTCATTGCACATTTTTGGTGTCGCTTTGTTGCGATTTGTACAGTTTTGAAGCGAGTACATGCAGCCCGTCATCACGGCTACATCACGTCCCTGCCGTCGTTTCTCTCTTACATATGAGCCATGTGATGCTCTGCTGTGTAGCAGATGTTTCCGCTGGATTGGCAAGTCTTCGTCTTTGATCACTGGGGCTATCTGAATTCCCAAAGGCACCAAAACAGCAGCTGTCATTTCATTTAAAAACTAGTTTGTTTCCGGCATCAGTTCATTAATTGGTAGATTAAAGCCAAACTTTAAGCAACTGCTGCATAGTTAACAACGTATATAGTTAACAATGGAGATACATTGCTGCTCTATCGCTACTGTCATTTATAAGCATATAGGAACATCTAAATTATTTTTATATTCCCTCAGCATCCAATTTTTTCTGTATTCAGGTAGCATTTTTTTCCTCATTCTTCTTAGAGCATAAATTTTAGGTCATAAAGGTTATAAATTCTGTTTTATCTGCACGGTGAAGGATCTAGGTGCTTAGCCATAATTCCTGCTTATTATTTCATCATTAGAAGGTCGTAATGCACTGCCATCATAATACAAAACTAATGGCAGACCTTACATGACCAGATGTTTGAAGAGAAGAGTCAAAGTGACATTTGTGACAAAGTGACATTTGTCCACCATGGCCCTCTAGGGTTTAAAAGGTGAACAAAATTTCAATAAAGTTTGGACATGACAGTAAATGTATTTTTTGTGAAAAATACAGTACTTTACGGTAATTGAATACGTCCTTACAGTTGGTGCCGTTAGTCTCATCATTGTAGAATATGCAGTAGTTACTGTTCAGTCAAATGTTACTTTATTCTGTTTATCAAGGTTTTTTCTTCTTTTGCTTAACTCCTTGCTGTTGGGTCATTGTGGAAACGATCTGCAAGTGTTATTTATACTATAGGGAGATAGGCATAAAAAATTAACTGTATAATTACAGAAATTTGAATTTGTTCTTCATGAGAAGTTTTTCTGATGGAAGGATGCCCTGGTGGAGCCATCTGATTGAATAAGTTCTTGAACTGCAGTAAACAGCATTATTACTCACTATAGACGGCAAATAAATTATTTAGAACGCATGTGTTAAAGAATTAATGAAATGTCAGTCGAACAAAATCAGCACAACTCCAAAGTAAGCACATTAAAATCTGGTTATCAATCAGTGCTGTGGCTTTTTAATCAGTCCAGCTGTTCCTTGAATTAGATCCACCTTTAAAAATACACAAAACGTAAATTTTGCACAAATCTTGTAACAACCATCCATGTAAGCCAGCAGGGGGGAATGTTTTAAACCGCATGAAGTATGATGGGCCTGAACCTTAAATGGCTCCTTTTGCTGCTCCGCTTGTGACTTTTGACCCGTCTTCTGGAGATTCTTGGACCATCGAGACAGCCATTAGGCAGAGGCAGAAGCGAGCTTCCTGCTGGCCCTCGAGGTGTCAGAGGTTAACCGTTGTTCTCAAATGTCAGTACAAAGGGCGTGTGACTCCCGGGGTGGGGGGGACGGGCGACGGGCGACCGGCAATACGGAAGGGAGAGGAACGAGATAACGGATTAGGTACTGAAGTGAATATAAATGGAGCGCCCTCGTAGCACATGAATGCGCCGGTCGTAGCCCCGGCAGAGATAAACTGTGGCGGCTTAAGGTGGAGGTAAGCAGCAGATAGCCACATGGCCGTGAGGGCGGACGTGTTTTTAGCACTAAGTCCAGATAAAAAGGAAGAGACATAAAGAGTGCGATAGCCACCGATTCTCTCGCAAAATCTGCTAGCAGGTTTTTTTTTTAGCTGATTTCACTCTAGAGATCCCAACAGCCAAGAGATACCTTACTTGTGGTGAACAAAAGAACTGTGGTGGATTATAAGGAAGGAGAAGTTTGGATGCACAAGTTGGCGAGAGCTAATTTAAACCGTGGACAGGGTCAAACGGTCTCCCCAGGTCAGCTGGTACCCCTTCTGGCCAGCTGTCTGGGATACAGTGCTCTGTTAAGCGCTGTATTATTAATTTTCTGCTTAGCTGATCTTTTTATCTAGAACATCTTCCTCTGTTCGACTCATATGTACAGGTGGGTATTTTACCTGGAGTAGCTGAGGGTAAGCAGTTCGCTCAAAGATGCTATAGCAGTAGCAGACTGCAGTGAAGTTTGAATCTGCAGTTCAAGTCCATGTCCTGCCGCCCCCGTTAAGGAAGCCTTAAATAAGCGGGCAACTAAAGCAATGCAATCGTCTCATGCTTCTGCGATTAGAGTTTTAAGCGCACTTGCCTACGTGAAGACACGGGACGTGCGTTGAGGAATACGTGTTTTTACTTGCCTTCGGCCCAAACGCCTGCTTTAATGCATTCCAAAAGACTTTCGTCTCATTTCTAGCAGAAAGCCCGTGACGCTGCGCTCCGCTCCTCTTTTCGGTTATTCCGTAGCTCCGCTCGTGAAGCGGGCCCTGTCGGTCTTGCCCCGATTCTGTATCGCGCTTCTTCGGAAACATGTCGAAGTGGGCCGGTGCCGCAGAGCTGCCGTGTCTTTCTCGCAGCCCCGGCTTCCTGGCGCATTCTTCGTTCCGTCAGATTGGGGTACGTGCCTTTTCATATGATGGTCCATTTCTAGCGAAGCTTAATGACCGATGCGCTTTTTTGCAATTGCTTAGACGTAACTCCTGACAAAGAGTTCACGTATGGCTCTGTCAATCATCTGAGCTCATTTTTTGACTTTACCACATGACCCAACTGGTCTTATGCCAAGTGCTCACAGCACTGTATGATTTTAGGTCAGGGTCCCAGAATATATTTGTGTTTGCAGGAAACACAAAGCAGTTCTGCAGTACGTTAACTGATACTACTGTGGATCAATGATGAAAAATCCAGTAACAACCCATGTGATGCATGTATATGAAACAGTACCTGATTCAAAACTATTGAAAGAAAAACACCGGTTGGGATATTTGCACAGATATTTTGCCACACATCCTATCTTTCAGTTCTTTCGTGTGCATCGAACCTTACGTTGGCCCCTTCTCTACCGTGGCAAAAAAAAAAAACATGCTTTGCGTGGTGTGTCCACTTCAGTGGTCATCTGCAATGATGTCATCACCTGTTGGCGAAATCGCACCCTGCGTACACGTGCAGTTCGGAGGCCTGTGGACATGAACATTCACACTGAGGATAGTTTGAGGAAAAGGAAAGGAAGAGAAGAGTACAAAGCACTAAGTACACACCCTGCTGTGTAAAAGGGTAAATTGCAGTAACATTGAACAGCTAACATTGTAAGTTCCCTGGTACTACAGTGGCACAGCAGGTAGTGTGGGTGCCTCTCTGCGCCGGTCTGTTGGATGTAGATTCGATCCCTCATCCACTCTGTGTGGGCTTTGCACTTTCTCCCCATGTTTTCTCCCATGGCCTGGAGACACTTGTTTCAGGGGGGTTTCTGATTCTAAATTGCCTTTTCTTGTGTGTGTGAGGCTACCCAGCGATGGTCTTACACTCAATCCAGGGTGTAACCTCGTTGGAGGTTAAGTACCTTTCTCGAGGGTACTACAGCAAGAAGACTACCTGCCGCTCTTGTACCTGTATAAACTGATGCTTCTTCTCCCTCTTGCAGTTCCTTTCAAAAGGGACCTTGTACAATTGGTTCATGTGGCCCTTGTTCTGCTACAGCACTGTGCCGGTTCCAGCGTTAGGATGACTTACCGACGGTGTAGTGCACCTCCTCTAATCCGATCACATTTTTCCCATAACCACAGCAGCTCTTGCCTTTTCCTGCCCTATAGTCAAGAGGTATTCTCTGCTGCTGCGAAGAGAACGGTGTTCAATTTTGTTCGCGGTCACAAAAAAGTAAATGGCAAATGTCAGCTTTTCTGAAAAGTAGACTGATCTGGTCAGACATATGTATCACTGTAGTGTAAGAGTGTTCTTTCAGATTTTTTATCAGATTTATTGTTTGAGGACATGCCTATTCCTGAGCGGGAACGTTCTGACGATAGATATTGGAGAGGGGTGGCTGAGATTTGGTTGCACCCAACACTGCATCTGCCATTGGTAGCTATTGTTAGGCCATGATTTATGGCATGGACAATTACAGTGGTGCATATTCCATTTCAAATACTTAGTCGCTGTCCCTGCACTGTCCCTCTTCCTCTTTCACCACGCATTCAGAACCCTCACTCAGCTTCAGCTTCTTGCCTTCTTTCTTCAGCATGGCACACAGTACACTGTTATTTCGTTGTATAACATTTTTGAATTTATATAACCATGAGAATTTATAACCCATCAAAACTGATGTCTAAGCAAATAAGAGGATTTGTGAGGTACTCAGAAGACAATAACCAAGTGATGTCAGTACTAGGAAGGACCAGGCTTCATAGACTTCCTAAATAAGAGGAAGATCTGAACGATGACAAAATTCCCTATGAATCTATTTAAAACTCTGCAGAGTAAAATATAATATAGATCAGAATGTAGGCATGGTATAAATAATTGCTCAAACAGCCCAGCTCAAAGGCTTGGACACCGAAAGGGTTTTGTTGGGTACCCAGTAACATCCTCCTGCAAACCAACATCCCGTAGTGTAATCATTGTCTCTACTCACTTGAGCTACTTTTATCGCTGCGTAATGTACGTAAGAGACGCCGCGAATACGCAGGCTGAGACTGTCTCCACTGCCTCTGTGATCACAGATTCCACTCTCTGTGATGAGAGCAGCACGTTCCATTATGACTGTGCCTCTTCGATCAATATTTACAGGAGCTCCGCGACTGAACACGTGACCGAGTTCAAAGGTAGCAAGCTGCATCAATGAGCTGCATCTGACCACTCTAGAAGCACCACTGGTCATCCCTTTCTTTTAAACTCCCTTGAATTCAGGATTTCGAGCTGCAAAATCCCTGGACACTAAAAGCAGAACGCGTTGATGTTTTTAGGTTTTAGAGCAAATAGATGCTCCACTTCTGTTTTATGACATTTCTGATAATGTAGAATCGCTATAACGATGCTCTCTCCTTTCTGCTTTGTTATTCAGTTTTATTATTCTAAATATTGTGACTGAAAAAGTCATTAAAATTAATTGGGTGCCTTAGAACTATCTCTTTGTCAGGATCCTTTGCTCGGGCCGAGTGTTTTGCTCGTAGTGTCAGAATAGACAGCTCATTTTCTGTGAACAAATACATTTTCTTATGCAGCAGCTCTTTTTGAGATTGTAGCTTAATTCAAATGTAAATTTGTTGGCAGGCAGTGTAATGTAACATGTAAATTTGCAATGACCTTGGTCAGACAGTCAAAGGAAGCCATGCCATAATCAGCAAAGAACATTCCTTTCATATATGCTGTTTTAGGTTGTCCTTGCTTAGAATTGCCCTGCACCGCTCTGAATGCATGGCAACTTCTCTTCATCGCCGCTTGCTCGGTTTTGGGTTGTGCTCCTCAACTCTGCTCAGCTCAGGTTTGGTGTAACGACCTTCCGCGATCCAGCGACACCCTTAGGTCCAACGGACCCTTGAAAGCTTGTTCTCAGTTTCAGACACAGAAGGCATGGGCGCAGAAGGTCTGCCTCTACATTGTATTCCAAAGATAGAAGTTTGCTCCCTTCAGGAGAAGTTTGTTCTGTACATATTCAACCGAAGATAGCATGGACTCACGACCCTTAAAATGTCTTTGCAGAGTGAGGCGGCTTTCAAAACGACGTCGCATCAAATGTTTGCTGCCATTTTCGCCTGGGTGGTGCGAGAGAACGTGGGTTCGATCCCCGCTCAGTCTGTGGGGAGTTTGCATGTTCTCCCTGTGTCTGTGTGGGTTTCCTCCGGGTGCTCTGGTTTCCTCCCACTGTCCAAAAACATGCTGTTCAGGTTCCCCCATAGTGTGTGAGTGACAGAGAGAGAGTGTTCCACTGATGTATGGATGAGTGACCCAGTGTAAGTAGTGTATCTAGCAGTGTAAGTCACCGTGGTGAATAACGCGTGTGGGCTAGTAACACTAGATAGTATCTGTTGTAAGTCGCTTTGGAGAAAAGTGTCTAAGTGAACAAATGTAAATGTAAATTTTTACAGGGAAATGCTTATATGCAAATACAGGGAAATGCAAAACAATAGCCTGGTGTCCAGTTACCAAACAAAAATGTTGTTTAGCAAAACAATGAAGTGTGCTTTAAAAGTAAATGTACTTCTGGATAAATTAACAGGTAAAACATAAAGCCTTTTTTAAAAAAAAAAAAAATTACTCCTCTGTTTACACTTCATGCAAACTTCTGATTTTGCTTCTAGATCTTTATCCCCGAACTTGAACGTGAACGTATCGTTTCCGTGAAAGGCTTCATTTCGGGTGCAGTACACAGCCACAGTTAGACGTTCCACCTGCCTGTTCGCCATTTCAGCGAACACAAATAACTGTAGAGAGTTGTTCCAGTCAATCCAATCACTGCACCGTACAGAGAACTCTCTGACAAGAACCATAAATCTCTTATCCACCCAGTGTGAGACTGTAGATAAACCAGCCAGAAGAAGGTGCTCAGTGCCATGGGTTCCGCACGTTGCACATGGCAGATTGGATATGGCAGAAAGCTTTTCTGTCTTATACCTGAGATCTTGGCATCAGGTTGGGGTCGTCGCTTTCGTTCTGCTGTACTAGTAGTCCATCTGTGAGGAGACAGCGAGGAACTTGAGGAGGAGAGCAGCAGACACCCCGGTACACTGCCCACCCTGGTACGCTCATTAAAAGAACACACTTAGCCCCTGCACTGAGTCACGTGCCTGACGGTCTCTATTTAGCTAAACTAGGAGGTTGGCTGCACAGTTAGGTGGCACCGGTATAACTACACGAGCATCACATCACGTGTCTCAGCGTGACCGGCAGCCATCCGTCGTCACTCTCTCGGCTTCGTTTTGTCCTCATACGCACCAGGGACAATTTAGCCGCAGCGAAACGCGGTAAAAAATAGCCACAGGAGGTAGCACGCTGACTGAAGGCGCAGATTTGTAAAGTTCCTGGTTCAAGTCTTGGTAGAAATCCTGCTGTGGCTCCAGAGCAAAACTCAGCTGTTTAAACAGCTGTTTAAATGTGTAAAGTTGTAAATTGCTTCGGAAGAAACAAAATAACAATAAAAAAATTCCCACTTAAACACAAACGCTCTTACAGTCCCCTGCGGATTTGCCCGCTTCCTCCTCTGTGAATTCAATCATGTTAAACAGTGCGTTCGTCCCGAGTCCCTGAAAGACTGATTTTTAATCTGAGAGTAAAGCAGCATGTGAAACACCAGATGAGATGCGACTCGATGAGCTTCTGAGCGACGCGGGGTTTGCCTCTCGAAAACCGACAACGAACCAGGCGCGGTTAATGGCCTCCATATGGGACCGACTCTCGACAAGCTGTCCTCTCTCGCCATTGAGGGACAGCATAAAAGAGGCACTTGGCACACCCAGGACCTGCCATTTCGCTCTTTGATTGGCCTACGAAGGGTGATCAGACGCGTCCGCCGCTGCGCCCGCGAAACTCCAAACGCACTCGTGAGCTGTGATTAAGGGCAGCTTTGTCGTCCGTTGGCAGACAAGGACGCGGGATGCGCTACAGATAATCATAACGGTCATCTTTCACATAAACGGCATTAACACCAGCGCTCTGCTTTAAACAGTTGAAGAAAAAAAAAAAAACACATTAAATTTCATGATTATGTGTCTAGTGGTGAGGTGTGAGTTTTTGTTTTTTTTCTTTTTTTTTTTTTCTCGGAAAAACAATGCTGTGATTAGGATTCACGCGGCATCTCGTGTTTGACGAAAATGCCTTTAAATAATTACCTCGGCGCAATTAGAATCACGGCCTCCCTGATTGCCACCCCCGCGGGCAGCGGCGCCATTGTGCCGTCTTCCTGTCGAGGTGCTCTTACATCAATTTGTTTTTGCTGCCCCCCCCAACCACCTCCACACATTTCGGTGTGTGTGGCTTCTATTCCCAGACCATCGGTGTAGCTGCTTCATCTGTATGCGCTAGCTGCGCGCCGCTCGCCTCGTCTTCGGGCTAATTGAACTGAAGTCGATAAAGAGGTCCGCGGCAGCGCCGGGTTTCACGCTCCCCCTCGGCCCCCCCCCACGCCCCCATCCCGGGCTGATTCGTAGCTAGGTACGTGGATAACTAACCTTGGAGAAGTGCCTGGCAAAACAAGAAAACAAGCCTCATCTGCCAGGATGCATCTTGGGTCGCATTGTGTTCAAATAAATAGATAAATATATTTTTGGCAGACGCCGTGAGTCGAGTGCGCTTCCCGACCTGCGCGGAGCAGAGCGGCTTACTGAAGCGGTTTTTCTCAAGTGGTTGAGGGTCTGTGCTTTTCTCCGGGACGAAAGTGTCCCCTTCCTGGGATGCAAATCCACAATGTATTATTATAAGCCTAGAACCTTACCCGGTGGTGCTGCGGACAAAGAGGAGAAAGAAATGGCAGGTGTTTTGCGGCGGTGTTGTGACTCGGGCCGCTCGAGCTTTCGCTTTGCTGGGAAATGGCGGGTTGGCCCAGAGAAACACGATGCTGTACCGTGGCTTCCGTCGGAGCAGCGAGCCTCGGTACAGAAATGGGAAAGAGGAGAGCGGACCGTCAAGATGAACGCAAGAAGCATTACTCATTCTCGTTTCCGTGTCCTCTCTCTCTCTCTCTCTCTCTCTCTCTCTCTCTCTCTCTTTCTATTATAACACATTTATATATTTATTTCCCCTTCAGGAAAAGCAACTCCTTTTTTTATCAACGTTTACGGCATCATTAATTTTCCAAATGGGTTTTAAGTTAATTAAAAGCGATTACATGGCTGTTCACAGTGTGATCCATTATTGCAGCTCCTCAGTCCAGAAAACACAGAGCGCCTTGCCGGTCCTAAAGAAAGAGGGACCGAGTGCGGCAGACGCGCTTCCGCCATTCGGCGGAGACGGCGTATAAAAGACAAAAATGTCACGTGTGCACGCGGGGTTACAGCTACCGCGTTTAAGCAGCAAGGATCGGACCTGTCGCTTAAGACGTGCTCTGCGTTAAAAACCAACCTCGTAGGTCTTCGCATTAGTAGCAGTAAACCAGCGCGGCCTGTTTTTGTCTCAACGCTTTCCTGTGTTTCTAATGTGAGATGTTGTAAGAGCAGAGCATTAGGAAGCGTGAAGAAATGGGGGGGTGGATAGAGATGGGACAAACCGTGCAGATGTTTGAATAGTCCTTACCCTAAGATGTAATGTTTGACAGGAAGTCTCATTCATCCTGCTAACCGAGGACTGGCGTGCGACGCCTGCAACTCTCCGTACGACCCATTAAAGTCAGCGAAGCTCAGCAGGAGGGCGTGTGAGGGATTCTACGGTGCCTTTCCAGTTCTCCCATGCAGCGATGCGTACAAAAAATATGTTACATGAAAAGATATCATAGATTCCTTCAGTGGTTGTACGTTTGAAAGTTTGTGGGATGTTATTGTGAGCGTGGGTCTCCGTGTTCATTTATTCCCCCCTTTAAGTCTCCAGGAGAGCAGCTTGATGTTCTCCTCAGACTTTGTTAAAGTCAGATGAGTCGCAGCAAATACCGAGCCTCTCGCGCGCTCAATCAGCGGCCGGCTTTCCCCTGACTCAATCCTCTTTGAGACATTGAGAAGGCTAAATCTGTGCCAAAATGAACTCTTGAAAGCACCGGGGGCCTTGCACTGGAGGTGAGTCATTCCTCTGAAGCAGCAGGTTAAAGGTGACTAGACAGTAGCTGCTCTCACAAGGTCAGACACTGGTCTCGCATCAGGACCCCAGAAATGCTTGGTGTCTCTGCCCAAGGCTACCTTCCACCCCTCCTTGAACGCCGGCTGTCTTTGTGTCCTCAGGTGAAGAACGGCCACTTTGCCTTCATCTGGGATGCGGCCGTGCTGGAGTACGTGGCCATCAACGACGAGGACTGCTCCTTCTACACGGTGACGAGCAGCAGCTCAGACCGAGGATATGGCATCGCCATGCAGCACGGAAGCCCCTACCGCGACATCTTTTCCCAGAGGTACCGCACCACAGGGGTGCGAGGGATGGTGGGAGGGTGGAGGGGCTGAGATTTGGCTCGTCTGTCAAGCTGGTGTTGGCCACTGTGTAACATCTGTTGGAGAATCTCCCTACTGACTTTGGGGATCCAAAGGGAGGTAGGGGAGGGGCGCGCTAGTGCTCGTACCTTTCAGGATGGCCGTCAACAACCTGTGGTCCGCACCGCGCTGCAGAGCCTTCGCCGTGCTGCGGAGGCACGTAACGCAAGCAGGAACGGTATCCCATCAGAATCCGTTTACTCCTTTTTTTGTCCGCTGATGCGCGCAATTGGAGAGGAAGATTGCCCGTAATGGAGGTTATTAAAATAAACAAGCTATTAATTGACAGTCAGTTTTCATTTCCTCGCATTATTGTCACGGCCGTGTCGTGCTCTTGGGGAGTCAGTTCTGCAGCCCTTTCAATAAAAAGCTTTGCTGAAAATGTTCCCTATAGTTCCTGCAAGAATGAAAGGAAATGTATCCAAAATGAATTTGTTTGTGAAAGCACTAATGTTTTATTACCACTGTTTGTTTATTTGGCAGACCCTCACACTCGAAGCAACTGACAGGGATTAGACACTCTGTAGTAAGGCATTGCGTTCCCGGTTTCCGGACTCAGGGAGCGATTTTGATGGAAAGCCAGCGGAATTGTCGGCTTTTCTCTTCGCTCTTCACCGGGGTCAGGATGCAAGCAGCTGTGAGCAATGCGTATTCGGACCTTTGCTACGAACACAGAGCATTTGTTGCCCTATTATGTTAGTACAAAAGAAGTAATCATTGCACTTTGCTGACAAGGACACCTGGAGCGTTAGCCGTCTCCACCTTTTCTCTCTGTGAAATATTCCTTTTTGTGGGCTCTGTGCTTTGTGAAGATAAATCATTTATGGCGCCTGGTGTTGCTAATCAGGAAGCTCGGCTCTATGCCACGTTGCCCACCCGTTCGCCTGAGGAGACCTTGCATCAGCTCTTTTATGTTGCCGAGTGCTTGTTAACCACCTGTCGTGTGTACAGGTTGCGCTTAACCACTGCTGACTTTCAAACATGCTCACCTTCCACCACATTTGTACTTGAGGAATGGTAGCCTGACAGCTAAGTGTTGCTAAATTGCGGCGTTAATGCTATTGCTAACGCTGCAGACACATGGCACTGACATGACTGAAACACTCTATGAGAGCGTCTGCATCTACACCTCTTTACCTGCCGTGAAATGCAGTTTCGTTTAATCTGCGTTGTGTGTCACTTTGCCGAATGCAAGTAAAGGTAAAACGCTAAAATGTGCTGCCAGTATTGCCAAAACGGCACTGACAGTGTCATGTTCCGGAGGAGCTTGCAAAGGCTTTCTTTGCATCTTGCCGCTTTCATACCGGTGCCACAGACAGCTTTGTGGTGGGCAGTCATGGGATGTGGGGACGGTCTTTCCTCAAAACGCTGTCAGCACCTAGCAAATGGGATGAATTACAAATGGATTTCCTGGACAAAATGCCGTTTTTAACCAAGCTTTGAAACAGCAGATTGCATATGCATTTTTCAATTACCCAGGCTGGTAGCTGTGCAAGGCAGCAGCGCTACTGGAAAATTTCTGTTATTAATAAATTGTGACGTAAAAGCAAAGAGCAACGTGCGCTTTAATCTACTGTTTCATACGCATTTCTGCAGGTGCGTGAGAGCAGCATGGCACCGACGGGTAGTAATGAGGGTTCTTCATTAGCGTCTATTAATGAATTGTGTCCACAAAGGCTGCTGTCTGCCTGTCGCGTAGCGTATGGGGAACAGCGCGCTGTGGAGTATTAAGCCCTTCCATTGCAGGAGTCACAGCTTAGTCGACAGCCTTATCTAAAATGACCCCACAGTCCTTGCAGTGATCCCTACATGCTCTGCAGACTAGTAATACCACTGGAACTGGGGGTAAGGAACTCATTTCAGGGGCAGTACAGCATTGCCCCCTGTCGAATGAACTCCGCAGGCATGGAGCACACGCTGTTAGCGTTCTAATAAAATCCTCGGTGTTGAAATACACCGTTAGTAGCACGGGGGTTAAAGCTGCGGCCTTTGTATCCGAAGATTGCGGGTTTGAATCCCACCTACTGCTCCAATGCCCTTGAGCAAGGTGTTTACCCTCCTTTGCTCCAGTAGGTATTACGTACCTGCGCAAATAAGTAAATCATTATAAACTGACTGGAGAAAAGCATCAGGGAAGTGGGTAAATGTAGAGTCAAATCCTCTGGGTCTGAATGCACTCTCTGGAGTTGGAGTGAAAGCATCAATGCCGGAACGCATTCCGCCGCTGTGGTGGCGATCAGCTCACAGCGTTCGCAGCATCCTCTGTGTTGCTGGAAGGCCTTCTCCTGCATAAGGGCATGTTCACAAGTGTTGGAATTCACTCTGCAGGACTGGAACGCAGATGTCGAAATCAAATTCTTAGTCACCCCAAAAAAACTGCAATTTCATGAATGAGGCAGAAATTTTGAGGCAGGATAAACGAACCCTGGAAGCTGGTCTCAAGAAAACGTGTCTAGGAAGGTTCTTCCATCCAATCGGTGGACAGCAATTCTATTTGCTAGTAAAGGCGGAAGAGAACAAGTCCTGACTCGCTCATTTCATTTTAGTTAGCTCTTTCGGGCTTGCCATATTGGGCAAAAAATAAATGAACATAATCCATTTCAAACAAGCATTAAACATACGGAGAACTCTTGTTGATCCTACTTAATGAATATCAACCTCTCCTCGTCATTATCTTTGCAAACAGATGATAATTTCTGTAATCTTGTATGAAACCTGGCAAACTTTAGTTTGTCAAATCATAATTTCCTGTTTCTATATTTTCTCCAGCGTATAGTGCCTATAATATACCTCCTCAAATTGGTTCCACCTGTGATATTATTAGTTTTATGTGCCTGCGAGATCATTTATCTGCAGCAGCAATGGCACCTGAGATACTTAATAGCTGTGTCTTTGTCTCACCCCATTGCAGCGGTTATTAAAACGTATCCCTGACCGTTTCTGGTTTTCAAATTGTTTCCTCTTGGCTGCTTTTGCAATCCTGCACCATGGCAAATATGCATCACGCATCGCTTTGTGACAATGGTTTTGGGAGAGGGACATGGATTATAATAGCCACTTGCTGAACCTTGAGCGTGGGCTGTGGAGATCATCGTATCTACGATTAATTTGGCTCGCAGCTGGAAACGATCGTCTCCTGCGATTGTTTGGCCTAACGTGGATGTGAGATGGTTGCTAATTTAGCCACCAGTCCACGTTAATCCTCAATTTGCAGTTCATTGTCATCAAATTGTCCTATCTTCCCTTTTTTTGTTTTTTCCTGTAATTCCTAGCCGTTTAATTAACTGTTTTATTTTTCCGTCACGTCTGTTAGAGGCCCCATGTCAAGCAGGCTCTTCCTGTAGATAATACAGGCTCTTAATTTGACAGTATTCTCCAGTCACACACCACCCCCAGGACGTGGCAGAGTTCCCTCTGAATAAGGATGTGGTAATCACAGCTTCTGAGCATCGCACCCTCCATTAATGCCTGCTTCATTCTGGCAAGGAAGTGGGGACTGAAGCGAGGGCTGGTCGCACCTCTCTTTGAAGGTGACGCAAGCTGTCCGCGCGCTCGTTCGGGAGAACAGATTGTCCTCCAGGTGTTTGCATCTGTCCCGTGGCATTGACGCGATTTATCGGTAACGCAGCACCAACGTCAGGCTGAACGGCCAGGCGGCGGAGACAGAGCGATGGGGCGCTGTGCCGAAAGCTCCCCTCTAATAACGCGGCACTGCTCGCCTTCGACTTTCTCTCTTCTCGGCATTTCGTCATTTCCTTCCCCTTTTTCTGCTACGGAGCTCACGCAATGTCTGTCTACACCATGAGTAACTGTAACGGAATGGAAAATAATTTGTTGCCATTGTCGTGATCGATTTGCTTACCGTGATTTGTCGTCCTGAGCTCGAATTTTAGCGGGAGCTCTTTTAATTTTTAAGGGCTGTTTTGAAAGGCGCCGATTGCGAGACCGCAATCCTTTCTTCGGAACAGCACCGTGCGGCGGCCCTTTTTCCGTGTCAATTAATTTTCTTTGAAATTTGATGGCAGGAAACAGCCGGCGATGGGTTAGAAATGACACCCTGATGCGCGACTCTTGGCTGCGCATCCTTTGGGGAACGCGGAGTGGGTGGAGGAACGCGGCACCGCTCCGCTCGGCTCGGCTCGGCACGGCACGCTCCGCGCCGAGCTCATTACCGACAACGATGTGGGCCGCCAACCTGTGGAACGCGTGGAGCGAGCGAGCGGGCCAGCGACCCCCTGCATTAATGCATTAAAATTATGTAGACGTGCTTAGTGCCAGCTCTGAAGTGTGACCCAATGTGTCCGCGAATCTCAAATGATGTTCACGATACAAAAACAGGAGTGCGGAGGGGTGCTGTCTCCGTCTCCCAGGATGAGCACGGCTGTGGCCAGTGCAGCGGTTTTATTTGGCGGGGGCGTGGTACTTCAAAAGAGTACTGCCCCCACACAAGCAGGCCAGCGAATGAGGCTACATCAAACGCCAGGGTGGACCCGATCTTTCGGGCTTTGTTCTCAGGGAGACCCGTTTCTTAGAGGCATCCTTTCTGCCGTGCCATTTGATGTGGAACCGACCGGCCTGCCGGATGGAGGAAAAAAACAGAAAAGTTCCTGCTGCGGCGGTTGCTAGGCAGCTGCGGAGTTTGCCGGGCGGCTGCAAATGCAGCAGTCGGTTTTCGATTTGGATCCCCTCTCTCAAAGGACACGAATTGGGTTTTGTGAGCGGTCTGGTGAGGACATATGGTCCCTCCTCCCCAGAGAGGATTCAGCTGTCAAAGTCGCGCGTTCCTTCCTACAATCCACGAGAGGGAGCCACAGGAAGTGTATGTATGTGTGCGTGTGTGTGTGTGTTGTTTGGGAATATAAATCCTGGAAACCTGACATTTGCTGGATACTGCAGTGGTTGCGTCCTGTGCCAAACCAGCATGTCTCCCGTCGTCCTCCTGCCTGTTGAGCGACGGTCCAGCTCAAGGGGGGCTGTTCAACCTCGGTGCGGGACCACAATGGCCCACAGGGACGAGGACTCCCGCGCTGAAGGACCCAGGACTGCTGCGTGCACCGACATTAAAGCGCTGTCTCTCTGAGAATAAATGAACTGCCACCCTGGAACACATAAGTCTTCGGCAAATGACATCAAATGCCTGCTCACTCCAGGGGCTGATGGGATATCGCTTTCAAGTAGGAAGGCGGCAGCAGCAACTCCAAGGATCTCGGCACTGGAAGAGCTCGGCCGCATTTAGGGCCCAAGGACGACTTGTAAAAAAGACTGAGACCAAACAAATGCTTCTTTTTGTGTCTGTTCTTCAGTGTCTTTGAGGTCAAGCATGGTTTTTGGTTACTGTACTATTTGTTGCAGTACAGTGTTCTCCGTGGGCAATGTGAGGTGAATGCCATCTAGCACAAAATCAATCTCCTCAGCCCCGACCAAAGAAGAAATAAACACGCGTCGTCTTTCCCGCAGAAACTCCATCGCCGCCTGAAAACATTTAATCAAGTCACCCGACACACCGTTCTCCTGCGGTTCCTCGCCCCTCCATCCCCTCCTGTCAGTCTTTGACATGAGGCTCCACCAGCAGCTCATTCGGTCTCCTATCCTTAATTGATCTTCGAATAGAGATCATTCCACTCATTATTTATTCATTCAGCGGGTGCTGTTATTCCAAGTGATGCACAAGGCTGGCATGGTGAGACACAGTGGGTGCACCATTTACATTTATTCATTCAGCTGACATTTTTCCCTCCGAAGCACCTTCCCATTATTTGCCCATTTATATAGCTGGGTAATCTCACTAGAGAAATTTATAGCGAGTACCTTGCTCAGAAATACTTTCACCGGAAATGGGATTGAAACCTGCAACCTTTGGCTCCAAAGGCAGCAGCTCTAACCACCGTGCTACCAGTTGCCCCTCGTTCATTCGCCACCACTATCCAGTTGGACCCCAGTCTACAGACAGACACCATCATACTCACACCTTGCTGCTAAAAAGGCTCTAATAAGTCATCAATCGCGAGTTCTTTTGCATAGTTCCCCCAGCGTATTTAATTTTGTCCGTCAGCTCAAACATTATTAATGTCCTCAGCATTACCATAACAACTCTTTCATGAATACGTTCTACGAAGTACATTAAAAGCAGCAATTTCTTCCAGATTAGCGGGGGGGGGGGGGGGGGGTCATCTTCATCATCTCATCTTTCAGCTACTGTCCGCAGTAGTTGTATGAGCACCATACAAATCGTATTGATTGGCTCCATTAAACACAGCGCTGCGGCAGGCGGGGGGCAACGTTCAAGGGGTTTGTTTGCGGAGGAAAGGAACAAGGAGAAGCGGGCTCCCACAGGCTGCACGGGTGCTCCTTATGACAAAGACTCGCTTCATAATTGCTTTGTGGAAGTAATTATTCAGATAAGTGACCCGCAAAAGCAGGATGTGAGTCATCTTGCCTGGCGCTTCGGATTCGGCCATGAAATCCGTACCCCGTAACCCAAAGGAGTCGGGCCCGTGACGACTCGGGCTGAGCATCACGGTCTGAGTATCGCGGTCTGGTCCGCGCAGCCTACCTGTTCTCGCAGCTTTAGTTCTACTGCACCTGTGTGGCTGAAACACTTCACATTTTTAATTGTTGCATTTTATCATACGTACGTAACTGTCGGCGAATGACATTCTTCATGTGTTAGTGACTCATCTGTGAGAGAAAGGTCTCCCGATGCCTCTGTCCGCACCCTGACCTTCCCGATTTTCCCCAAGAATGTCATCGGGCCCCGTGCCTTCGCGCCCGGCGAACAGCCGCTTCCTGCGCAAAACGCTCAACTCTGAACAATCTCGTTGACCTTTTTCACTTCTCGTGATCTTGAAATTAAAAACGCCAAGCGGGTGACGCGAAGAGGACTGTCGCCACGACGGAGAGAGCGCCGAGTGCAGAGCGCAGAGATGAAGGCTCCGGGATGGGCTCGCGTGGCCAATCGGAGCCACAGATTAGTGGGCCAGGCCCCTCCCCCGTCAAAGAAATAACGCGCGAGAAATGGTGTGATCCAGATCCAGATCCAGATCCAGATCCAGATCCAGATCCAGATCCAGATCACTGTGGTTACTGTGTGCGCAGTGTGCGTGTGTTTGTACGTGGTACCTACATGTATGTGTGCGTGTCCGTCCTTCCGCATGTCTGCGTGTGAGTGTGTGTGAGAAAGAAAGATGCAGTGACTAAGACACAGCTGTCTTTACCAATCACAGGCTTGCTCTCAGTGAGCTTCTGATGTTATAATTCATTGTGTCAGCCAGGAAAACGCTGCAATTTGTTTCTTTCTTTTCTCTTTTTTTTAACCCAAGTAGTTTGTCTGATGCTGTCAGACACATCTACTAACGCGAACATTTCTACTGCGCTTTAGTTGCCGTGGCAACGGCTCCTGCAGTCCGCTCAAGTCGCCACACGGAGCCCAGGAGGTGGGCAGGCGGACCGATACGCACGCGTGCTGCCTCGCGCTCCCACGGAACCGCCGCAGGTTCCCGCATCGTGAAGGAAGCGTCTCCTGGACCGGCACCGGGATGCCAAACGTTCCCCAGACGCTTAGCCCGCGATTTGTTCGGGTACATGCCGGAACACAGAACTTTCAGTCGGAGCGATGCCTCTGCGCTTGCGACTTTGCGGGCTTTCATGATGCTAAATACTTCCACCTAAACGCTGTAAGAATGACCCAGACGCGTAAGCGGTGAACGGGGAGCCGCGGCTCTCGGCCCACGAGACGATCGACCTTGTCTGACCCCTTCGGCCCGGGGACCACAGGCCAGAGAGCGGACCGCCATGGCACTCAGCCCGGGTCGGTCTTTCGAAGAATGTCGCGTCTCTGATGCCAAGGGGACACCAACTTGTGTTGTTTTTCACACTTCCTGTCATCGCTGTGGGAGCACATAGGGCTGGAGACGGGGGCACTGCGGGATTTTAATTTCTCCAGCACGCCATGGTGATAATTTGTGGAAAAGGCAGCTGGCAAATTTGTCTTGTCTCTAATTGGGAAGGTCGTTACGAGCCCTTGGAGCGGCCGACACGCTCGTTCGCCGTAACCTCCGGCACGGAGACGGTGTAAAAGTTGGGGAGCCCCGAGCGATCGCACTAACTCTCTGTCGCCACTTTGTCCACAGTCCCGCGCTTGGCGAAACATTGGGGGGGGAGGGGCAGCTAGAGCTTCGGCGCAGTGAGGCCGGCCCGCAAAGAGCGTTCAAACAGAAGACGGACACCAGCATCCGCCGCCGTATATTTATCAAAGAGTCTATTACTTTGATCCGTGGGCCGACATAAATTCATTTCTCTTTCGGAGGACATCGCAGTCGCCGCGTGTCACCGAAATGAACTCGGAGCAGTACGCTTCTCCCGCTCTGTCAATATTGCAGTCCGGTGTTATACAGCTGGCTATTTATGGCCATCGTTCAGGACAAGTGCTTCCCTCAAGGGCACAACAGGGATACACCTGCAGGGATATGAACCTGCAAACATCTGGTCACAGCAGCTGCTTTTTGGTACCATTAGTCCACGTGGCTGCTGGAGTCCGTCTGTGACCCTCGACCGCTAAGAAGAGACGCAGCCTCCAGCCGGCGCTACCCTACGCCGACTTCGCAACCGACCGAAAAAAGCCTGCTTTGCGGTCCCGTACCTCCGGCGAGCTGGTCCGCAAATGTGGGTTTGTGTCCCACACATCCCCGCAGGAAAAAAATGTTTCTTATCCATTTGCTGGAAGAGGATAAGATATCCGTGCTGTCTGAGTGTACCGGGAGGGTCGGATGTTTGCGCTGTATAATCAAAGAGGAAAATGTTGTGCGACTCATTTATTTAATCCTGGGAGTTTTGTTGCTTAAAATAAATTAAGTAAATTAAAGTTTTTCATTGTTTCGCGGGAGCCTCGCTAATTTGATTTGAGGAAGTACGCAGCATCCCTAATCCCGCTGAAAAAAGGGCCTGTTCCGAAACAGCAGGGCTTCCCGCGTGCGATTTCCCAGCAGCGCCGGAGTTTAGGGCTCACGAGTGCTCCTGGCGGAACAGCTGGCCAGCGGTGGTAACGTGCTCCGTTTTATCACGCTCCGTCACACGCTCCGTCACACGCTCCGCCACGCTGCGGCACACCTGTCACTCCAGAGCGTGGGACATTTCGTAGGACGAACAGGCGGAACAGTAAAACGGCAACGTCCGTACGTTTGACATTCATACGCTGTGGCCTACGGGCCTACGTTGAAATATGTTGACAAAGGGCGTCCGGTTTTCATCTTAAAGGATGAGGTTCTTTGTGAAACTTTATGTCTCGTCTTCGCACGGCGATTGGTTTTCTCGTAAAAATACGAACACCCATCAAGCACGGGGGCCAGTATACCATTTACAGCTAAATCGATTTCCGTGCGCCCGCGTCTGCGTGGGTCGGCTTTCCGAGAAGCCGACTCCAACCCGGCATCGAAAACACCGCTTCTTTGTTGCTGCCCCTTGAGGGGCCCGCTTTCGCTCCGGTTCCGAGATGTTCTCTCTCTGCCGCACGCGGGACATTTCTCCGTAATAAAAAGCACCGAGCAGGTACTCGGTCAGGTTCCGATCCCCCTCCCCGCTCCAACCCATTAAAACCGTAATTAATTTGCCTTGGATGTACTCTCAAATGTACTTACAATGCAGCACTTACGCTACAGCGGAACATGCAAGTCTTTCAATGAACGCACTTTGAGGCCCAGCAGTGGGCAGCACTGATCAAATACTGCCCCCTGTTGGTGGGAAGCAGGAAGAGGAGGAGGGCCAACGCACCCTGGCATCACAAAATCCCCGGGAATTGTGAGCTTAAGCAGGTGGTTCTTCAGGGTGAGACAATAGCTTTTATTTAACGGGATGGTCGCAGCAAGGTGCGCATCAAAAGGCATTTTAAAGACGTCAGGGAAATAGAAACGGCATCGGCCGAATGTGAATTGACGCCTAAACAAAGGATGCGGGTCTGCCTGCGATTCCGAGAGTCAAGCACAGGGCTAGTGGTAAATACCATCATATCACACAGTCTCGCTTCTGAAGTTTGAGGTACATCATACTTTATTCCCCTTCCAGGGAACAGTCGTTTGGTGCTTATGGACTTGTATAGGTGCACCGTTGCCCCCCCCCCCCGTTCAGTGAGCTACTAGAATTAACAGTTATCTACATGTAGTAAATGATAAAAAAATCTGTGAGCTGCTTCGGAGCCACGGAATGACTGAAATCGGGGCTACGTCCACAACGTTTGTCAAATGTTTCGTCGAGTTAATTTTTCTACCTTGTCCGGCGGCTAATTATAAGGCAGCGGAATGGTCAACCGCGAAAAAAGACCGCAGTAAAGACCTCAGTTGTCCTTTAAGCAGATACAGCCAGGAATGTGCTATTTAAAATTTAAACGACTTTGAAATATTTGCACAATTTTTGACGGTGTATTCCAATCAGCGACTAATTTAAATTTTGTAAAATATTAATCCAAACGGTATTAAGTGGCTGTAGTGGATAGGAGAGCACTTGAGGACAGGACCTTGTACCCTGTAGGCTGCCGGATTAAGACCTAGAACCGAGAAGTGCACCTGGGTGACGTAAGCACCTGCGCAGCTGCGCAGCTGCGCGAAGTGGAGAGTTCTCTTTGGGTGAACGTGTCAGCTAAGTGAGCGATCCCTGTGCAGGATTCTGGAGCTGCAACAGAACGGGGACATGGACATCCTGAAGCTGAAGTGGTGGCCGCGAGACAGCCCGTGCGACCTGTACTCTGCGGTGCAGACGCGGCACCGCACCAGCGCCCTGGACATACACAGCTTTGCCGGCGTCTTCTGCGTGCTGGCGGCCGGCGTTGTGCTTTCCTGCCTCATCGCCATGGTGGAGACCTGGTGGACCCGACGGAAGGGCTCACGGGTGCCCTCCAAGGAGGTGAGGGCCGGGGCTGGGTGGGGCCTGGCGGGAGGGCTTGTGGGCGGAGCGCGTGGAAAGGGGCGGGGCGCAGCGGTGCGCGGCTACGCCCACGCGACACACCGGGAGGCACGGATGAGGACCGTGGAAAACAAATGAAGGCGAGCACATCGTAAACGGCAGCACTTCAAAAGCAGACGGTATAATTTTACCGCGGTGTAAAGTGGTGGGCAAGGCACTGTAGTAAAAGCACATTCCTGGCCTGCATTCGCATTTACATTTTATTCACTTAGCAGAGGCTCTTCTCCAAAGTGACGCACACCGCTACAGTGGTTAAAAAAAGTACTTGCATATGAAAAGCCTTTCACTTCACTATGTGCCGCGAACTTGACCGACCCCAAAAAGAAGATCGGCCGAGTCCTCGGACACCCTGCCTCTCCTCGTCTCGAGAGTTCGGCAAAGCAGAAGACACATATGAAACAGTACAGGCAATTAAAACTGTACTATTTATCACATTCGGTTATTAAATGCTTGGTCAGGACACATGACCATAACCAGCAGTGACCTGGTCCAGGAAAAGCAATTCGTGCCTCTTGGATTCAAACTCCACTTGGCTGTAACAAATGCCCTTAAATTGTTCCGTTATTGGTGGCGGCTGCAGTTCCGCCGTCGCACGGCAGCGGAGGAGGAGAGGAAGAAGCGATCTTTGAAAGCTGCGGCGGATTATGCCGCTGCCCAGCGGAAGTCCATCTTCTCGCCCGCTAATTAATCGGCAACTCAAGAACTCCACAGACATTATCCGACATTACTTTCGTTGGCCAGGAGGTGGCAGCACACGGTGCGGCCCATTGCAGTACTCCGCTTTACAGGTGTGTGGATGGACCTGCCAAGGTCACCAACACCGACACCTGAGAGCTTTCTCTTTTTAAACAAACACCGATCGCTTTCGATATTACAACGGCAGCTAGAGTGAGAATCACAAAAAACAAAAAGAAACTAGAGCGGTGCCTTTGTTCTTTGTGCCGATATCGCAGAAAGACCCAATACATTTACGTTTATTCATTTAACGGACGCTTTTCTCCAAAGCGACGTACGTCTCGTAGAAAGCGATAAACACCGTCCTATCACATAGTCTCACTATAGAGCTATGAAGACCTATAAAGGCCTGGATATAAATAAATGTGAAAAATTAATGCGAATATCAAAGCAAAGCACTGCAAATTCTTTGCAGGTCCCTTAAAATCTAGGAAAATAAATATGAATGTATGTTTTGTCATTTATCAACACACACACACACACACACACACACACACACACACATTTTCTGAACCGCTTGTCCCATACGGGGTCGCGGGAAACCGGAGCCTACCCGGCAACATAGGGCGTAGGGCCGGAGGGGGAGGGGACATACCCAGGATGGGACGCCAGTCCGTCGCAAGGCGCCCCAAGCGGGACTCGAACCCCAGACCCACTGGAAAGCAGGACCTGGTCCAACCCACTGCGCCACCGCGCCCCCCATTTATCAACATTTTCACATTAAAATTCAATTAGAAACTATTTAAATGTGACGACTGAATGCCTTATTCGGCCCAATATACGAGCTCATCGGAATCCACTTAGGCACGTGCAGGTGAGGGCAGTTAGTCCGCGGTTTCCCCTTCCAGCTACCGTCAAGGCTCCAACAGGGGCTTATGGACATTAAGGTAGGAACTGTCAGAGCCATCCCCCCCGCCTGCGTCCAGGCTGGTGCGCCACCTCGCAGGCCCACAATCCAGCGTCGAGGACTTTCATCTCGACGACACCCAGCCAAGCGCTCTCCTGAAAAGCCCTTCCTTCGATGCAAATGCAAACAAAGCACGCCGGCGTGAGGTCACCCAGAGCAGCCGCTGCCCGCGTTCCTTCCATTACCGTTCCACTGCCATGACTCTCATGTTGCTGGACCCCATGGAGCATCCCATGTCCGCTGGCCTCCCTGCCCCCTCCATAGTCCGCCCCACTCCCCACCTTCCATGAATGAACGATCGAACCGGACCCCAGCGGTGGAGCGAGACTCATTTGAACAAGTGTGTTCCAACTGACCGTTTCATCACCCAACTGCAAGAAGCTCAAAGTGCTTTTGATCAGTGACCAGCGGATGGTTCGGCCACATAACTCCTTTCACCCCCCGCGATCTCAGCAGCTTTTATCTGTCAGCACGACCACCCCCCACGCGCACCGTTCGGCTGCGTACCTCACCTAAGAGCACCGCCCCGTCTTCATTAACGATTAAGAGTTTGTCGGACCGCAGGGAGGCACATCGGGGGTCATTTCCGCTGCAGCGGCAGAAGTCACACCTGAAGAGCGGTACCGCAATACTTGAGTCGTATTAGCGCATTAATTCAGCTGGCTGTCTCGCTCAGGAGGCCAAGTGTCACGTATATGTCATTACCGATAAAGCAGCGCTAATATTGTGGTGTTAATGTGCATTAACACAGGGGTGTGTTGTTACCAGGGCCCAGACGTACGGTGCTGTATCGGTGCGCTTTAGACGAGGTGCAGAAGAGCGCAAGGAAAGGGTCTTCTTGGTACATTACATTTTCACAACACAGCCTGTTTATAAAATTAATGTTTGTGGCAGCGTTTACCCCACTGCAGTCATGGTAATGTTAGCAATACTTGTCGTTGCCGCAGTACTTGCAGCACCATTCGTCATTAGAGCACTACAGGCGCTATGGAATAACAGGTGTTACTTTAGCTGCGGAACAACTACTGTAAATTTACATTTATTCATTCAGCTGATGCTTTTCTCCAAAGTGACTTACAATGTTAGGGTTACAATTACAAGCTTACAATTATTCAGCCTTTTATACAGCTGGGTAATTTTACTGGAGCAATTCAGGGTAAGCGCCTTGCTCAAGGGTACTACAGCTGGACGTGGGGATCGAACCTGCGACCTTTGGATCCGAAGGTGATAACTCTCACCAGCTGTCGCAGGCGGTAGGTTAGTGGTTACGCCAGCTGCCTTTCGAGCAAAGGCACAAGGTTCGAATCCCAGCTCCTGCTGCAGTGTCCTTAAGCAAAGTACTTTAGCCTGCATTGCGCCAATAAAAACTGACCAGCTGTCTAAATGGATAAATCAGTGTAAGAAGCTTACTGTACAAACCTAACGCTGCAAGTCACCTTGGAGAAAAGCATCAGCTAAATGAATAAATAATAATGAGGTGATGTAATCTGCAGATCCCTTCGACGCTTTACAGAAAATGACATCTTTCAGCAGAGCCCTCAGATTTGTGCCCTTGTGACAGGAGTGTGGGCTGCAAGACAGGTCAGGAAGTTAGTCAACAGTTGTAAGGTCAGCGTATCAAGCGGACAGGAAGGCTGGTCACTCTCCTGCTATGGGCGTAACCCTGACCGTGGTCGCTGTAGGCTGCGGTCACGCCGGGCCTATGGCAGCGGGCGAATATGCTCTGTAATCATTTACATTTATTCATTTAGCAGACGCGTTTGTCCAAAGCGACGTACATCTCAGCGAAAGTACAATTTATGCATTACATTAAGAAAAGGAGATATAGCTGCAGATATGAAAGTCTCAAGCGAACCTAGTTTGTTCCCTACCACTTGCTGCACCGAGGTTCAATGTTCAAGTAGGTGCATAAAACAGAGGATAGACAAATCCCGATACCCTCCTGCCAATTTTTTTTAAAAAATAAGGTACACGAATAAGCAAGTACAATGCCAGAGTAGTGACTGAATAAAGGTTGTATCTGGGGATGCTTATGGAGTTACGATGCGTGAACAATTACACCGTAAATGAGCTGGGGAGATGGAACCGATCACAACCAACGCAAGCCGTCGTCCGCCCCCCACCCCTCTGAGGGAGTTTGATCACAACATTATTACACTATTTACTATAACTGTACAAACACTGCTCTGAGAACCCTGCTCCAGCCTTGCTGTCCAGATACGTTACTGGGGATCAAGGTGATTTTTTTTTTATTATTATTATTATTATTATTATTATTATTACTGAAGGACCACCATTCATTCCACTGTTAAAAACACGGTGGACCTGAGTTCACATCCCCTCTCGTTCCTCCGGACCCAGCGGGCTTCGGAATGCTTCTCTAGGCACTCGCTGCTCACTACATGTGGCACCTGGAGCTTTTGGCTGGAGGTGTCTGTTCCCATCTATCAGGCAGATTGTGCTCCCATCCCCCCAGCACAGCGCTGCACCCGCTGCCTGTTCAGCTCCACCCACCCGCCCACTTGGAAGCCCGGCGTGCATCTGTGTCCACCTCCTGCACTGCGGCCCTTCGTCTCGCTCGCTAACCCCTGCAAATGCTCCGCCTTCGCCACGGCATTTTAATTTTAAGATTTTTTGTTGCGTTTGGCTGCAAAGCATCAAAGCAGGACAGCACACTTCATATGGGACAGCAGGTGGTATAGGTGTTAAACGGCTGCCTTGTTTGCATACAGTCGGAGGTTCGAATCCCCAGAGCTGCCCGCTGAAATATTCTTCACACAACACAGTTTTTTTTTTTTTTTTTTTTAAAAAGTGTGATCTGCATTATATGTCTGCGTAAATGTGCGTGTTGACCAAACATATAATATAATGAATGGCCATTACCCTGTAGAAAATGCCTCTTCTGGTCCATATGCCTTTTCTGCCAGCCGAACAAAGCTATTTTTGTACCAGCCCACCTGCCAGACCCTCTGAGGAGAAGATAGGACTCGCATTCTGGAGCAAATTGTGGGGATCCTGCCAGTCTGCACAGGATGCCCAATGCTCCAGTGTCTCAGATGTTATTTCTTTCCCAGGGACAATGTCCAGCAATCCTACTTGGGTCTCGCCTCCTTCGGTCTCCACAGTGTGATAGAGGGAAGGGCAGGGGAGGGCAGGGTAGGCGGGTGGTTCAAAATCTGTCTCTGTCTCTTTTATTCACTGCCTGAGCTCCAGAATGGTTGATGCTGTCAACAGGACGTGTGAAATGCTGTCTCCTGGCTGAACGGTTCTCGTTCCTTGTTTTGTTTTGTAGATAAGTACTCTGTGTTGAGGATGTGGGTAAAAGCGGGCGTGGGAGAACAATGCACAATGCCATTTTTCCATCTCACCTTTCCAGGTATCTGGCTCCTCTGACCTACAACACAGCTCTGTGTGCTGATTATGCTGTAACCTCTGCACATTTCCTCCTCTTCCAAAGCCTGTTCTCCTTCCTTCCACATGGCCTGCTCTGTCTCTCTCTCTCTCCCCTGCCTCCTTCTCGCAGTTTCGTGACTCAGACTCAAAGCATATATGTTTGAATGCAGCCTGTTCCTACCCGTACTTTCTCGCTGCCTCGTGCTGTCAAACCTCTCAGACGTGTTTACGCCGCGCCTCATGCTCCACTCCGTGCTCCGCTCCGTGCTCCACCCCCTGTGCCATCCTTTACCCTGCAAATAAAGAACAGAAACGGCTGTCAACCGTGACAGCAGAATAAGGCATGTTAAGAGTACATATGCGTTTTCTCCTCTTATTTTAAACGCATTAATATGCCGACATAGAAGAGCAGTGAGAGTGCCCCCCTCCAGTCATCGGTGGCCCTTGCGAAGGGTCTCTCATGATGGAGAAGACACTGCGATGTCACAGAGGGTTGTCTTTTTCAGACCAGACGCAACCGTCTCATTCTGTCTCATTTCATGTAAATTATTTGCCCTCTTCATCTCACAGAGGGCAACTGATGTCTGTGTTGTTTTTCCATCTTTTCACTTATGTGTTACGTTTAGGCTCAATTAATGCATTAGAGAAGGAAAGCAAAAAAGATCTGATTTTCCCTCTAGGTAAGTGTGCACCTCCACGCGAGGTCCTTCAGGTTCTCGCAGCTGGAGTCCTTTAAATTGCCACAGCCAGGCCTTGGTAAGATTTTATATAGGCCAGCCAGAGGCGAACTCTGCCTCCCTGCTAATGTGAAAAGTATTTATATGCAAATGACCTGCCCAGACAGCAGCTTGTGGGTGAGAACGGGGACCTTGGGAGTGAAAAGCTTTTCGGTCCGTAGAGGTGAAATACCTTTTTAAACTTCTGCCTCCGAGACAGAGCACAAGATGCGGGAGGCAATTCACTGAAGCACTATTCATCTGTCATTCCGGCATGTTCTGTTAGAGCAGAATTTCACAAACCCAGCAGAGCCCCATTCCAGGGACTCCTGCACATTACTGCACATCACCAACTTCCTTGCAAGTGGATCATTCACGTACCGGTCATTACTTTTACATTACATTGCATTTATTTATTCAGCAGATGCTTTTCTCCAAATCGACTTCCAAGCGAACTCTATGTAGTGTTATGAGCCCACACACCTTATTCACCGCGGTGACTTACACTGCTAGATACACTACTCACACTGGGTCACTTATCCATACATCAGTGGAACACACACACTCTCGCTCTCTGTCACTCACACACTATCGGTGAACCTGAACAGCATGTCTTCAGAGTATGGGAGGAAACCAGAGCACCTGAAGACTTCCACTGCTAGATACACTACTTACACTGGGTCACTCATCCATACATCAGTGGAACACACACACTCTCGCTCTCTGTCACTCACACACTATGGGGGAACCTGAACAGCATGTCTTTGGACTGTGGGAGGAAACCAGAGACCTGAAGACTTACACTGCTAGATACACTACTCACACTGGGCCACTCATCCATACATCACACACACCACATCGGTCATCACAGGAACTCAGAACAAGCCGCTTCTCCTTGAACACAAGACAAGTGATTCCTGTTCTCCGGGAAGAGACCCCCTGCCTCTACACATTTACATCTACATGCATAGGGCAGCAAAAATAAAATAGTTTATAAATGGAAGAATAAGTTAAAGTCATCAGCAAACTGTCCTTTTGCCTGACCTTCAGCTAAGTAACTCAGCATAATAAACACCGTACTGTGCTGTTGACCTATGACCTTCGGACTCTAATACCCTGCTATGAATGGAGAATTAGTGCACCTAATAGTTGTGACAGCATGGTGATAATGCTTGCTTGTGCCTGCAGCAAAGCACTCTTTTCCTTGTGTCCCTGCTGTTTTTCTCCCCCAAGGGTGGCTGAGTACACAAAGAAAGTCCATTTCCTCTTGGACAGAATGAGGATGAGTGCAAGACAGTTGCTAAGGTCACTGTGGTTGCTGACCTTATGTGCAACATGGGCTTTTTGGAAGAAAGAGCCAAAGATGTGCGGCAGCCCTGGTATTATGAAAGTGGGGAGAAAATGTCTGCTCCCCTTGTTCATTTGGATCATTTCTCAAATGGGAGAAAACGATGTGCCGTCGGTCTCTTTCTCTGGCCTGCCCGATGGCTCTGGGGTCGCGGTCCGCTCCTCTGTGCGGTAATGGGCGCTGTTCGCTGGGCCCTGAGCACTTTGCACCCTTACAGAGATGTGTGCGAAGGATGAGGCGGCACTTTAAAGTGCTGAGCACACCCTTTGTGTGACCGCGGGAGGCAGGTCTCGGAGCAGTCGGTGGCTGCAAGGATCTGACAGCGACGGCGTGCAAAAAAACATTCTCAGCTAGTCTGGTCAGCAGCCCACTGGGTGCTGCTTCTGCCCTGGAAATGGATGTAATGAGCATGGTCCTGGAGGAACCCCGTTGAAAAGAACACTTGTTTTCTTTGGCATCTTGCTTGTTTTCCTCAAATCTCGATGGATGCGCTACTGCCTGCTGCTTTCCTTTTTGTTCTTAGACACTTCAGCTGGACAGATGTGGGGGCGGGCCGAGCCGGGTTCAAGACCGTGCTGAGGCCGCGCAGTAAGAGTAGTGCCAGGGTCTCTCCGCTGGTACTGGGATGCCGGGGCCATTCTTATGAACCAGGAGGTGATGGTGGTCCTTAGGGCAGACAGCAGGGCCAACTTGGTGGGGGAGGCATCCCACCAGAGGTGTCTTCAAACCTCGCAGGTCCCATCTTTGGGGAGGGTGAACCTTTGGGTTGATGGCTGCATCAGATCCGCTTAGGACTGCTGAGCCTCTCCGGTACTGTGCAGCGAGCAGCTGACGCGGTTACTCAGACATTCGAAAGGACATTTCCGTTCTGTGTGTACAATACAAGAAGAAGCACCAAGCATCTCTTTTTTTCCATCTCAAAATGTTGGCGCTTGATGTATTCAGGGCAATTTTCAAAGGACTCATGGCATTCTTAACTGAGCTGGCCATAAAACAGATTCATCTCTTGGCATCCCATAGTTAAAATGTTCCAGCCATAAACTTTATTTCGATGTGTTTAATTCTACATTGAAACACGCAAAAAAAGGCTTGTCGTCAGTCATTACTTCTTAACCAAATGGTTTGCGTCTTCTCATTCTCTTTCCGCCTCCTTCACTTCTCTTCTCTGCCCATCCCCCCTTTATGTTACGTGAGGCTAGGTCCCCTTGGCCAACAAGCTGTCCTGTCCCCTCCCCCTCTGAGAGAGAGCGAGAGAGAGAGAGAGAGAGAGAGAGAGAGAGAGCACCACCCCCTGCACTTCTGTTACCACGGTGATGCTTCCTGACCTGAAACCCCGCCCTCAGGCCCCACCCACTCCCACGGCCACTCCCC
The DNA here is from genome assembly GCF_900964775.1 of Scleropages formosus. Taxonomy (NCBI): domain Eukaryota; kingdom Metazoa; phylum Chordata; class Actinopteri; order Osteoglossiformes; family Osteoglossidae; genus Scleropages; species Scleropages formosus. The sequence goes on from NC_041822.1 coordinate 18,129,981, forward strand.
TAGACACACCACCCCCACCTCGTACTCAGCGGCTTCCATGCACCTGCGGCGTGGGTTCCGGCAATTTCCTTCTCCCCTCCAACGAACACGACAGAAACGTGTCCTTCCCGAAACCCCACCGGCACAAGCATGAGAAACAGCCCCCTCTCTCACCATGATCCTCTGCTAATGTCTCGGAGAAATATGGAAATATGTCACAAAACATTATTCTGCTCGTTTAGAAATTTTCCTGTAATATAGCAATGGCCTTGAGTGACACAAAGGGCTCGATAATATGCGACGCTCCATCTGCACGCAGTGCCGCTAAAGTTAAAATCTAACGATGGCTTCCTTACTTGTGCATCTACATGTGCATTAAATGTAACCATTTGCACATATTTAAATGTGTACGTGCTGTAGTATATTAGAGCAGTTAAAGCACACTGTTTCCATATACAGCGTGCTGTGTCGTCACCCTGTGTTTTAAACCGATACAGTGAAAGAGCTGCAGGCAGACAGACAGACAGACAGACACTGGGAACGATGTTTCCACTTACTCTTGTAAGTCCCTTGCCCAGTGTATGTGGTGGAGTGCGTTAGCCGCATTTGGCTCAGAGCTGCTGCCCGCGGGTCGCATTCGGTGCCAGCAGGGATCAGCCGCTGTCTGTCTGTCTGTCTGTCTGTCTGTGTGTGCGTGCGCGCATCGTGTCCTCCTCACCACAGCTTGATCTGAGCTTCTTTGTCCCTTTCCTCTCTTTCCTCATGCTCACCCGGCCACCGCCAATGCCCATCCACATGGAACCTGCTCTCCCGCCATTTACCCCATTCAATGCCCCCCTCTTTACCGACCGACCGACCTGCGTCCCACTATAACAACTTGCCCCTCTTCCCCATCCTCCCGTATCCACCCCTTCTATTTGTCTCCACTCTCACCCCTCCCTGCCCCTTCGTCCTGGCAGGATGACAAAGAGATTGACCTGGAGCACCTTCACCGGAGGGTGAACAGCCTGTGCACGGAGGACGACAGCCCCCACAAGCAGTTCTCCGCCTCCTCTATTGACCTGACCCCCCTGGACATGGACTCGCTTCCCGCTGCACGCCAAGCCCTGGAGCAAATCAGCGACTTCCGCAACACACACATCACCACCACCACCTTCATCCCGGAGCAGATCCAGACACTGAGCCGCAGCCTCTCCGCCAAGGCGGCCGCCGGCTTCGCCTTCGGGGGAGCGCCGGACCACCGGACTGGGGGGGGAGGGTTCCGGCAGCGAGCCCCCAACGGCGGTTTCTTCCGCAGCCCTATCAAGACAATGTCCACGATCCCCTACCAGCCAACCCCAGCGCCGAACTTCAGCTACGGCAACGACCCGGACCGGGGCACATCCATTTGAGCACCGGCCCTGGGGAGGGAGGGGCAAGAGGATCGCGGCGGAAACACACAAACGACAGAGATATGTGTACATAGGAATCGCTTTCCCTTCTCCTTGTTTTCGCTTTGCTTTTTTTTTTTTGTTCGGCCAGACTGGGCTCGGTCGTTCCTTCCGGAACCAGGAAGAGCGCTTAACTTTCGCTTAATCGTCGTCGTCGTCGTGTGGAGAGAGATTTTTGACACGGAGGGGATCGCCTTTTTTCCCTCTTTTTATTTTGCGCTGTTTGGGGACGGCTCTCTGGACAAGGCGAGGGACGGGCGCGGATGACACGTCGAAACAGCCACTTTGTGGGAGAGAGGAGTTCTGGGCTCGATTCCCTACTCGTCCCTGCAGCTGCAATAACTCGAGCGTCACGTCGGTGATCTCATCGGTTCTGCCCTTCTCCTTGTCGGAACCTGCTTTCTCCTTCGGCGTTCGGGTGTTGAGCGGCAACGCCTCGAGCGCATTGCCAAATTTACCGGTACAGTGGAACACCACCCCTTGGCTTGATAGAAAAGCCTGAAGCACGGTCAAGGGCAGGGCCTCATGGTTAGCGCCAGGAGACCATGAAGTGGTCACTCGATTCTACTGCACTGTAGCAGTGCCCTCAGACCAGGATGTGATTGTATGTAACTCTGACACTTATGCGAATGGTGCTGGTTATTTCGAGACGAGAGCTCAGAGTGAAACACTGACACAAAGGTGATACGGGACCGAAACAGAAAAGACAAAGACGAGTCAAAAAAAAAAAAACAAACGAACGGCTACAAGAGGACTAGAACTGTGGCTGAGGCTGCTGTGTGTCTTTAATTACATTTGTTTTAAATTTAACAACTATTAATGCGTGGAATGTGTTTGGTCAGAAAGTTAAACAAAAAAAAAAAAAACAAAAAAAAAAAAAAAAAAAAAACATTGTGCTCAATTGTCTTCTTGTTTTTCTCTTCGGGTTTTAAAATGAAAAATGGAGAGCTTATCCTGTCATTCTCATATGAATCCTGTGTGGTCATGACAGCTTTATTTCAGGTTTATTTTGAAGTTTATGACAACAGGGTCGTCATAAGTCATTTTCAGGTTGCCAGCAATTGACCACTGCATTGCAGTTCCAAGGCAGGACTAAGGGAAAGGATGGATCAATCAAGCAGAATTTTGGCAAACAATTGGCCAAGAAGTTTTTCCTCGAACCCGTCCGGCCTCGGTCGTTCCACAGCGAGCCAATCCACTGCATTACAGCCAATGCCACGTCATCCGAAACAGGGAGGTGACCGCAGACTTTTAGGAACTTCTTTTTGAAATGTCTTTCAGTTTAATTTCGTAAATGTTTAGGGCAATGTTTATCTAACTTTTTTAAAAGTGCCAACTGTTTAAACAAGGCCATTAAGATGCAGTTTAAAAGATAATAAAAACACATTTTGAGGAGGAAAATATACCAAACCTTTTCACTAACACTGTATTAATATTTAATAATGTTAGTTGTTTAGAATGAGCTTTCAGTTTGTTATCTTAAGACTAAATTGCCAATGTTGTGCGTAGAGAACAGCAACAGTGTTTGATGCAAGCCTTCTAGATGTTTATTTCTTAAGCTTTGGCTATCGAATGACAATAGGAAACAGCCAACATTTAAAATTTATTTAGTATAAACAAAGGAGCATTATTAAAATGTGTGTTTTACATGTCAATGCTAATTTTGTTTGGAGTTTTTAAAGGGTACCATATAAGCCTAGTGTTGATTTAGCCGCCATCCGACATCACTGTCAGTTTTCTCCCAGTTCCCTCCCACAGAAAGCTGTTCATTGGGTCTTTCTTCTGTTTCATTGGTTCCTTGACAAATAAGGAGGCAAGTTCTTAAAAAGCCGCATGCACAACTTGCTATGCCTGTAACATTTTTAATTTCATACATAGAACATACAGGATTATGTGACAATTTTCAACTGATTACAATGTACAGTATTTAATATAGGCCTATTTTGTTGTATGTGTTGCATATTATTCAGACAGAACATACTGAGGCCTCTGTTAAAAGTGGCGAAAGCTTTCTGTGTATAATTTGTCTAATAAATTTGTTTTCTACAATGGCATGTCTGCGTCGTCTTTGAGCCTGAAGCATCTGTGGCAGAACGGCCAAGGCTGCGGGTGTCATCCCACGTAACCTGGGCTCCGCCTCGAAACTAAGCGGACAGTCGAACCTGCGGCCCCGAGGCAGGTCTGCTAGCAGAGCGCAGCGTTTACCGTGGCCCTGCGTAAGCGCGCCGCAGCCGAGCTCCTGTCGCATGGGCCCGGGAGCGCTCACTTCCATTCGTTCCCATGGTCTCTTAGCAGAACAGAGAGCTCGATCCTTAAGGCGACGTGTGTATCCGCAGCACGATGAAGGGAGAACTACGTTTTTTCCACTCACCGCAATCCCTACAACAGCATGCTCAACGAAATCCTACTAATTCTAAAAATGTATCTTCCACATCCACACCTCCAAATATACACATTTTTGAGTGTAGCTGTAATTTTGTTTGTTTTTTTACATAGCCCTAATATTTCGGCCAGTTAGCAACCGACTCCATGCTGAAAATTCTACTGTTGGGTCATCCTCTTTTTTAAGCTGAACAACCATATAGAATTGGGAACTATGACTTAGTCTTTTTCCCCACATATAAGAACATAACCTCAACTTACAAACATGGTTCCCAACTCGACTGTAACTCGAACACTAAGTCACAATCAATAAGAGATATACAATACAGTTGTTGTTCCATTTAGTTATGGGTTAGTGAAAACACAAGGTGAAAGACAGAACACACCCTATACCAGACATGGGTCTACTGCAGTGTATTATTTGCATTACTTTTAACTACAAACTAAAATATCATTTAAAATTACCAAAAATTAAAAAAAAAAAAAATCCATGATCTGCACAAGCTCCTATTCAGTACTGAGTGCTGACAGATTCATCACGAGTGTCCAATGTCTGTCGGCTTCTGGAAACTTTAAACTTTATTACCTATACAATCAATAAAAGTTAAATAATGCAGACATCATTCAATATATTACAAGTTAAGAAGTTAAGTTCTGTAAAAACCTTGGGATACAGCTATAATAAATAGAAATACTTTGTAAGACCTCTCATTTTAACATTTTTATTAACTCTGGGGTACATTAAAATAAATATAAAATAATGGAAAATAAAAATGCATGGTTTCTACGAACTCCTGCTGACTGTTCACCAATTCATCCTATATATGTACGTGTGCAGTGATTCTCACTACTGATTACTGACACTGACAAGCACCATACAAATACCATAACAAATGCTGCACGTTTCAAGTTAATAAATGATAATAAAAGTCCTGTGACAGCCTGGACCCCTGCCCATGGTGTTTCCGTCTTCATGCCCTATTTTTCCAAGATTGGAACACAGCGACCCCACATTGGACAAACAGTCAGTGAAAATGGAACAAAAGTATTACAGCAAGTTTTTAATTTGCTTACAAAGATGATCACATGGCAGGTTTAGCAGACCTGCCTTCCACTTCTCACTTGGCTTCTTCTGGGATTCCCAGAATTTTCAGAACATAATTGGGAATGAGTCATTGGCCTGAAAGAGTCTGAACTCATCTTTGGAGTATACCGGTAAGGTAGGTGTGTTATCAAAAACTTACAAGTGGCCCATGAGTTCTGATGAGTTCTGTGGTTGTTTCTTTACTACAAATCAATGTTATGTCACATCCATAGTCTCAACAACTGCAGGTACCCCAGATGTGCTATAACAAGTCCCCTAGCACCAGTGACCTAAAGCCATCCAAAAGTGCACAGCATGATGGTCTTTATCCTGAGCTAACAAATTTTACCAAAAGAAACTCTCTATAATGGTACCGCCTTGCCTACCCATATCCAGAAAATCCAATGCACCGACATCCCCGACTGTCTACCGATGTCTTCATTACAAGGTTCTAGGAACATTTTGACATACCAAATTAGAGCAGTCTAACGATAGAGAAACCAGTGAAACAGTCTCTAGGTTTGCACATCTGGTTAACGGGTCTCTCGCCAGCCACCCCCCAAAGCAGTAATCCACAGTGTCCTTCACAACAGCAGAACTGGGTTTGAGTTTCCCCAGTTCTGCATGTTGTTAGCTGATGTCACTCTTCACCACTTATGTACGGTATTTTACCTCTGCCAATTTTCAGAAACCCTGTTCCTGGTACCAATATTGTGTAGCCTGCTGTGGTAACTCAGACAGGAAATAAAATTATAATGGGGTTCTGTATTTTGATGCTACTCATAAAAGAGAGCAGTGGTCTCTTTGTAATTTACAGTTAACCAGAATAAAGGTCCTTTACCATTAACTTCAAGAACCAAAAGTACAGCCTATCCACTATCCATAAATGTCAGTAACTAACTGGCACAAAGGGTGATAAAGTAACAAAACAACATATAATATCATGTAAAAATATAAAGTACAACAAGGAACAGTAAAGTACAATCAACTAAAACAGGGTAAGTATTAAACAAAATTTCCAGTGGTCTGTCCTACAAAGTAAACGGCACACACCCTCGCCATGTAAATTTAAATAGCATAGTGAACATACATAAATGTCCACATTCGTCCAACATGTGCTCCAGCACAAAAGCTAACTGTATTCTTCTCTCCAAATTCAGAACATAGCATTTGAACTGCTGCTTGACTATCAAACGTGCTGCAAGCGGGGAAAGTTTTACTAGCAAATTTACAAAAGAAAGAAACTGACACGCACATCATCCGAAACCGCTTGCCCCATACGGGGTCGCGGGGGAGCCGGAGCCTAACCCAGCAACACAGGGCGAAAGGCTGGAGGGGGAGGGGACACACCCACGACAGGACGCCAGCCTGTTGTAAGGCACCCCAAGCGGGATTCAAACCTCAGACCCACCGGAGAGCAGGACCCGCCCCAACCCACTGTGCCACCACGCTCCCGCCTAGAACGAAACTGTCTTTTATTAAATGTAATCCCAGTTTTACTGTACCACACAGAACAAACCAGCTTTATACACTGCAGCAAAGTAGTACCTGTCTGCACTCATCTTTACCTTACAAACGATTCACGCAAAACTTAATGTGATCACCATATTTTTTAAAAAAAGAACTATTTTCTTATAATTACCACAGTACCGGTGTGGTGGATAAGCCATAATAAGCCTAAAAACATGCAAGTTTAAAAACTCCAAATGAAACTAACAATGTGACTGGGTCATCATGTTCTGTCACAAACAGGGACCAGTCGTTCCTATTTTACATCCTCTTTCAGGTTTTTTTTCATACAAGGCATCAATAAGATAGATGACTGTGTTTTCTTCAGGTTTAACACCTTCAGAAAAGGCAGAAGTTATTTTCTTATCAAATAACTGAGACAGATGGACAAGTCCAAGACCCTTACATTCTTTACCTCAATCACCGCAGATTTCAGATAAAATCTAAAAGTTTGGTACGAAACTGACATACAGTATATGCATGTTCACTTAAATTATAAAGGCATGAAAAATGCCCACCGAGGTCATCTCTGTGTGTTTCACATGCTCTAGTTTTGCACAGGCAACATTTAAACCAACCAGTTGTATTTGTTCAAATCATGGTTTATTACAACTTATCAATTTCTTATTGATACACAGCCCACACATTAGAAGGAAGCTGAACTTCAGGAAAGACTTGCAGAGATGTTTAAAAATGACTACCACATGAATAAAGTGGACTGTTCTTACAGAGGTCTAAAATGCAAATGGTCCCAAATAACCTCCTAAATTTCAAAGACCCAGATGGAAAGATGTTCAGCATATTGCAGTTTTATTGCCAAATCCATGTGAAACAATCCATTACAAAATAATGGACCCTTAAAGAGCCTTTTTGTGCAGCAAAGAATAAAAAGCCTCATATAAATCTTAATGACTACCAGGGAAAAGTCCCGTGACAGAACAAATGTAATATTTAAATTTGGCTGGAACAACCATCTGGAACTTCAGATGGTTTAGTGTGATTATCTTCTCTAACTGACAGTTAAGGAATAATATCTTTGTGTTTCATTTATATATGACAATGCATAAAAGCCCTCCTCTAACACCTGTGAGTTTAGGACACAGAATCTGCGCAGGCTTGGCAAATCTAGTTTGATCTTTTTTGCACATCTAGGAGAATTTGAGTAAATATATTATATAGAGGGCTAAGCTGTATGGAATAATAAATCTTCCATAAAAATGTCTATAATAATAATAAAAAGCAGGGGACAGCTGGTAGTGTAGTAGTTAGAGCTGCTACCTTTGGATTTAAAGGTCACAGGTTCAATCCCCACTTCCAGCTGTGGAACCTTTAAGCAAGGTACTTATACCCTAAAATGCTCCAGTAATATTACCCAGCTGTATAAAAGGGTAAATAATTCTAAGCCTGTAATAACTATAACCTTGTAAGTAGCTTTGGAGAAAAGCATCAACTAAATGTGTAAATGTAAGACTAATACTAATAGAACAGAATTCTTGCATCACCAAACTAAATATGTAACTTGTGTTGCAAATACCATATACTGGTCAGCTACATTTTTCTATAGCTTTTGCTCTCTCTGTAATTTTAATATATTATGTGTCCAAGAAAAATTTACAGAGCTCGCCCTGGTATTCCGTGCCTTTCCTGCTGGGTGTTTTTACTAATAAAATCCATGGGGTGGCACTGTTTCTCTACTGTAGTCCATTGTCCAAAAACAAAAAAAAAAAAAAAAAACCAAGCCTTGGTCCAAGGTCTTCCGCAAAAACTTAAAAACTATGTCAGGACACAGATCCGTCACCTTGAAAGAATGTGTACTTAAAAAAAAAAAAAAAATCACTGCTACAAAAACTCGTTATTAAAAAGCCCCTTATTCTGTGGAGTGATTTTGGTTAACTGTAAATTACAAAGAGACCACCCACTGCGCTCAAAATATACATACAGATCACTGACCTGCTAAAAACTAAAAAAAAAAAAAAAAAAAAGCCGGATTTTTCTTCTATCCAATGTTCTCAAGCGCAACCTTTTTTCATATTATTTTAAATTACAAAGCAGCCTTGTGACAGTGGTAAATGAAAAATGAATGTTACCTGGGGGCGGCACGGTGGCGCAGCGGGTGGTCCCGGAGCCTCACAGCACTGCAGGGTGCGCTGCCACATAACTTTCACCCCTGCTGTTCATTCCACGTCAAGTCTGCATGTTATCCAGGTGGTGTGAAAACTCTAAACTGCCCTTTTTGTGTGGTTAAGTAAGTACCCTGCCTGCCTCGTCACTCATGTCCATGCCCCTATTGCATGCGTCTCACAGCCTATGTGATGATAGGCTCCGGACCACTGCGAGACTACAAGCGGTTGCTAATAAAAAAGCCACGTCTTTTATCTTACCTTATTATCATTCTTTCTTATCTACTTTCCTCGTGCTGCAGTGAGAACTTAAGTTGGAATGGTCCATAATAAATAATAATTTTGCTAACGACATTAAAAATACTATATAATATGGAACCAGTATTATATTATTAAAATTCAACAAGCTGCTTTTTTTTGTGTTAAAAATTGTGGTCGTCTTGTCAGCATCACCTACAGTTTAATACAAAGATGTATTTTTGTATCGGGGTAACCGACGTGAAAATTTACCAGAACATGTAGCTAAAAAAAAACACAAACGTCTACCGGAAATCGGAGTCTCCTCCCTGACTTCCGCCAATGGTCCTTAATCTTCCGGAAATGGCCCCGCTCCTTTTTTTTTTTTTTTTTTGGCGACAGCCCCGGTCTGAAAAATCATCAGCGAATTATTAAATTATGCATCAATTATTTAATTATATATCTTTTACAGGGGAACCCCCTCCTGGAACTGAGTTTTTTAGGGACGCGTCCCTCTCCTCGACAGTGATTCGCTGTACTTACTGCCGCTCTCTGCACGCAGATACCCCTGCCAAGCCAAGCCAAGCCAAGCCAATCCAAGGGCAGTGGCGCTCGTCGTCGTTTCTAATGTTCGTGTAGCACAACGACAAAAAATACAAAAGCTATTTTTTATCAAACTACGCTAAAGTTTACTTTGCACCCTTGGAAAAAAAAAAAAAAAAATTGATACCTTAGCTCGTCGCACGATCGGGTAATAGCGATTTTTCTATACAGCCGGCGGTGGTTTAAATTGCTTGCAAAAAGACACGTTCAGGTGAATTTTTCTGAAATGTTACATAATTGAGCTGCTAGTTATTAATTTGGTCTGTTCTCGTGTAGTCTGTATAATTTTTGTTCATAAACTTTTAGAGCTGCCTTACAGAGCTGTAAAGTAGCAAAAATCTACTAAATATGGCCATACTACAGAAAAAATTTGCAAGGAAAGTGAGATTATTCAACTGGACTGGTGAGTTATAGTATCTGTTAAAATATCTGTGGTTATTTCATACATAGTAGTGTGTATCATCAAGTTATTTTTGTTTTCAAGAGAGGAAAGATTTCGTAAAACGGTTTTTCAAAGTTAGGATGTCTGAAAACATTCTTGACAATTCGTACTATGAATACAGCCTGTAACAACGATAACGATTATTATTATGATTATGATTATTATTATTATTATAATACGGATACTACAGAGAAAACAAAAAGATGCTCCCTAACTGTACGGTTGACAGGAGCATCCCCCCCACCCCCCCCACCCCCCAGTGGCAGACGCCGTTTCCTGGGATACAGGAGCGCGGTGAGCAGCACGCAGACTGGCCCGCGCTGCAGACCCCCGTGGGGACCCGTTTTGTGCGCCGTTTCCAAAGGGCCCCTCGAGCGCGTCCAATGGAACGATCCACAATGGCGCCACAATGCGCAACCTGTTGTTCGCTCTGAGGGGCGCGCGCTCCAAGACACGCGGGCCGACGTTCGTGGCGCTCGTGGGCGGGGCGCTCGAGGAGCAGGCGCCAGTCCGCGGGCCGCTACATGAGCCGCTCCGCGCGCTGTGAGCTCATGAATAAAGGCAAAAAGATTAATGTCATTTTTCGTAAGAAATAGATGGAATTAAATTCTTAAATCTTAATAGTACTTTAATGTCCCCACCTGAATAACGACCGCAAAGCTGTTTAAAATATCATACTCCATACTGTTTATATAAATATTTTTTAAAAAATGTAGACTACTGTTCCAGGTCTTGAAGGCAAATATTTTTGCATTCATTTGATCGTGTACTGTTTATATTTGTTTGGAGAAAATAACAATAAAGTAATTTTGGTTCTGATTTGGTGATAAAAAAACATTACTGTCTTAATTTGCGTTCTGCTGTCTCATCCCTGAAAAATACCAAGTCGGAAAACATTAATGAAACTGTCACTTTTCTATTTCCACACGTTTTTTTTTATTTTTCATGAATAAATAATTGTTAATTTTATTTTGCATTATTTTGCTGTGGACAAGTACTATAATTTTAATTTTCTCGTTTTCTGTAAAAAGTCTATTCTTACTACTATTATTATTATTATAAGGATGTGTATAATATGATTATTTCTCACGCAATCTTGTATTATAATAATCTAGAAGTACTTTTGAAATGTGGTGAAAATAAAAATATGCCAGTGCATAAGAGTGCTGTTTCACTGAATTATTTATTCATTAGTTTTTCTACAGATAATTTGTTGGTTTACATTGGTTTCTTGTAAATTCTTTTAAAATCCTTTGTAAATTAACTAGTAATTCGGTTCGCTCACTGTTCGACTTTTGGGTTCGTGGGAACAGTAATACAAGTATGTATAATAAATAATTATAATTCATTATTAGTCTAGCAGTGTAAGTCACCTTGGTAAGGTGTGGGCTGATAACACTACACAGTGTTCAATGGAATTCACTTTGGAGAAAAGCGGCTGCTAAATAAATAAATGTAAATGAAATTATATGTTTTTCTCTGTAGTAAAGCTTCCATGGCTTAATATCTGAAAAATTTAAAAGTTGCTTTCCATAAGACTATAGCACTTTCTTAAGACATAGAGGCAAACAGGTAATCAGTTATTTTTATTCAGTCGATTCTTACTCTTTTATAACCGTGTACAACCTATTCAGACAAAACTTAAGAAATATTTTTCTAACAGGTTCTTCCTTGGGCCAGCAGATGGCATAGTGGCTAGAGTTGCTGAAGAGTGCTTACTGTAAGAATATACCGCTGTATAAACTGATAAATTTGTGTACATTTGATTTACATATTCTAAGTCGCCTTGAACAGTGTAGTCAGATAAAGGTTAATAATTATAATAATTTTCGTGGACACAGTTCCAATATTGTGTGCTGATCCCAGTGGATTCCTTCTCTCTCTCCGACAGGACACTGTCCTCAGGTTTTAAGATTTTTGTCCTAAGGTAAATGAAATGTGAAATATGAACATTGAGGACATTCGACAATATACAGAAAAAAAGGATTTTTTTTTTTTTTTTTCTTAGCGCGCTTTCACTCAGATCATAAATCTTTTGAGGTTAACATTAATCATCGTTGGTAGTTTAGCAAGACTCGTGCATTTACATTTTTACCCGTTCATTTCAATATATGTCTGTGCAATATATAATCCGTGGCTTGTGTCAGGTTTAAAAAATTAGTATTCTGCATTTTAAATTTTTTTTTTTCCACAAGTACGACAGAAATTAATACTAAGAAAATTGTACATTCTGAAAATATAATGGACTGTGTTACAGGCCTAATACAGTCACACCGAAAAGATATAGAAGCAAATGTTTAGAAGTGCTGTATAAATAGATCACAATTATACAGACTGTTAACAGCACGGCATGGTGGGGCCTTATAGCTTCTGGACTGTTCGGGTGTAGGTTCGAATCCTACTCAGTCTGAGTGGAGTTTGCGTGTTCACCCAGTGTCTGCGTGGATTGTCTCTCACAGTCCGAGGACTTGCGTTTCAGGTGAATTAACGACCCTAAATTGTGTGTGTGTGTGTGTGTGTGTGTGTGTGGGGGGGGGGCTAGCCTAGCCTAGCCTAGCGCCCAGGGATTCTGGGATAGGATCCGGACCCACCTTGGAAAAAAAGCGGCTAAGGAAGGAATACTGATGACAGTCCTCATAATAAGTTATTTATTTTATTAATAACATTATGAAGAAAAAAGCATTAATGGTTTTATTCTGGTGGACACGCGCAATTTCAATACAACTTGATACAATGAATGATCACGGCTATTGAACTGGCGCGCGAATCTCTTTACTTTATGGAATTTCCCAGAAAGTGTAGAACGGCTTTTTAAGTCGACTGAAAACATAATGTCTGATTTTGTGCTGTGTCGCTTTTCATTAAATAAAACTTGTCAAATAGATTCACAGTCAGAGCAGGACGGGTGAGGTGGTGATGCTGTTCGCCGGAGTTCAGAACGAAAACAAAGTTAATTTTCTTGTTGTGGAAATTTAGATCTAGTGTTGGTTGGGTTCATTTAGTCATGGATTTGGGCACGTGTGTGTGTGTGTGTGTGTGTGTGTGTGTGTGTGTGTGTGTGTGTGTGTGTGTGTCAGACAGAGAGGGAGAGGATCCTATGGGACGCTCCATTGTGGGTAAAACAGTCCAGTTAAACAGCCCCACACCGGGGCATTATCATTCAACACTTTGGCCATAATAACCCCTCTCGGGCTCCGCGCGCCTCCTCATTGGTCGCCTGCACGCGCCTGCCCCGAGCGCTCTTATTGGTCAAAGCGACACGCGACCGGCGCGAGAAGGGGGGCTCCCAGGCGCGTGCCGCTTTTTAAAGGAACGCGGTGCCTCGAGACACCAGAGAAGCGGTCTCGCACGCGACCTGGTGCGGCCAAAAGCGTGGCGAGCACAACAGAGAGCCGTGGGACCGCACGACATTGTTTTTGTACTTTTGTAAAGTTTGATACTCTTCTTCCTTTGTTATTTCTGGCTTTTTAAGATGGAAGGCATGGCCGTGGAGGAATGGCGCGGCGAGGATGCCAAGGAAGTTGAGGTGTCGAGCATGGGGAGGGGGGATCAGCACGGGTACCCTCACGCTCTGGCTCTCGTGGACAGCAGCGACCCACGCGCCTGGCTCGCTCCCGTGCAGCCCGGCACCTGCGCGCCACGCGTCGACTACCTGCTGCACTCGCCCGGCGTGAGCGCAGAAGGCGCGTGCCCCTCAGCGGGAGCGGGTGCGGGATCGGGTGCGGGATCGGGCTTCAGGAAGAGCTCCCGAAGCCCGGTGAGAGTGCGGGACCTGTGTCGGCTGAAGGCGCCCGGCGGGGCGGAAGAGGGCAGGCAGAGAGCTCCGTCCAGCAAGCCCACGAACGTGGTGCAGAAGCAGCGGCGCATGGCCGCGAACGCGCGCGAGAGGCGCAGGATGCATGGACTGAACCACGCCTTCGACGAGCTGCGCAGTGTCATTCCCGCCTTCGACAACGAGAAGAAGCTCTCCAAGTACGAGACCCTGCAGATGGCGCAGATCTACATCAGCGCGCTGTCGGATCTGCTGCAGGGCCCGGGGGGCAAGGGGGCTTCGCCTGAATACGAGGGGTCGAGCAGTGCCCCTGCGCTGGGACCGCCCTCCTCATCCTCTTCATCCTCTTCGTCCTCTTCGTCCACCTCATCCTCATCCTCCTCGTCCTCCTCCTCGTGTCGGAGGGATGCGGGGACCGAGTTCCCAGTGCACCTGAGCTCCATGCCATTCCCCTACGGAGAAGGAGCCCTGGCGGCACTGATGGGGCACGAGGCCGTCATGTCCCCCTCGGGGAGCCTTAAGCCCGGGTCCGAGGGCGCCAAGGACTCCCCCCGGTCGAGTCGCAGCGACGGGGAGTTCTCCCCCCACTCCCATTTCAGTGACTCGGACGAAGCGCACGTGGAGCTGCACAGCGAGGACGAGCTTTCCGAGTTGAAGACCCTCGGTCAGCACACCTTCTAACACGCACTGCCCCCCCAGAGACTGCCCCCCCCCCTCCCCCCCCGCAGCTGAACCCCCGCACACACCCAGCTCGCGTGGCTGTGTTGGAGAGCCACTGTATGCATATGAGTTTTCATACACCTTCTTTGTTGTTTTATATATATATACATATATATATTTTGATTTTGCTCTCTTTGGTAATTGCGATCTGCCAATAGGACTGTCCATCCACAGATGATGTTGACAAGACCCCCCTGCCATGTCCACTGCCACGGGCTCTCACGTGTCATTTCCCAAAAGTGTCTTCCAAAAGAAACCTGTTCTTATACAGTGAAATATCCATGCCTTACGTTGCTCATATGTTTTATTATTATTATTTTGTCCCTGTACTTCTAAAGTTAAACGCGTGCACTTTAAACAAAGCCAGAGGCTTGAGAAACGAAAAAAGTAAAATGTTTTAAATAATGATAATTACTATAATAATGGTAATGCCAATTTGATACATATATTTAATGTAGTTATTCGTTTCTTGCTTTTTCTTGTTTTAGTTGTTCATTTGTAAAGATGTTTTGTTTTCTTGCTCTTTCTTGGGATCAACAGAGGTATTTATTTCTGAGTGTTTGGTTTTGTTCTGCCTTTTTACATGAAATTTTACATTTGCTACAAATTTTTTTTTTGCCATTGTTTTATGTTCTTTATTTGTTAGAATAAATGAACGAAGGAAATCCCTCCTAGAGTCCTTATTTTATCTAACCCTAATTTGCCGATTCCTCTCAGGAACGTCTCGGGGATGTGTTTAATATTCAAGATGAACTGTATGTGAAACTTTTTAAAAATCGTCACTTTAAGATGTATGATGCTTAACATTGTATTAATATAATCTGAAGACAAAACTACTGTCCAGATGTAATAATAATAATAATAATAATAATAATAATAATAATAGCATTTCGAACTGTGCAACAGTTATGGACTGAAAAGTGTGTTTTATGTCGAAACAAAGTTTTGCTGGGATATTTTTCCTATAAAAAATAATGGAAAACGCCAGTAATGTGAACCGCTGTGACATAATTGAATGACTGAGCAGCACGCAGACTTATTCAGCGTTTCATATCTTTGCTGTGGTGTGTCATATATTATACTCGATCAACGTTAAGATGCGTTCAGACTAGAAATCCACACTTTCCAAAGGACATGAAGCAGTGTAGGAAAATAAACTCCTTATTAGAATGTTATTGATGTTACTGCATATGAGTATGGGAATGCAGAAGCAGCAGGAACAGCAAAAAACGTGTCCTCGGTGCCGTAGGAAACACACACACGATGCCATGTGCTGCACTGGAAAAGATGTGCAAATATAAACCTCCAGAAAATGTCCAGATTTTATAAAAAGATTATTCCTATTTTCTTCTTACTGTTTTTCAAATAAATTGGGTTCAGTCGCGTCAATCATGTTGATCTTCCTCTCTTACTTGGTGGGAGGAATCGCCTCTGCTACTTTGTGTATCCATGCTGCAACATTTCAGCAACACTTCAGAAACGTGTTTAAAATCATTCAAGATTTGTGCATCTCTCTGCGCAGGACAAGCAACGTATAGGCAGGGTGAGTTGTTCCGTGGCGAGACAGGGTCACAGAGAAACACCCATGGATCCTCAGGCTAAGCACTTCTCAGACAGTGAGTGATGCGACTCGAGCGCATAGCGGGGCGCCGAATACGGCGGGGACCATCTGCACGTGGTAATAATAACCGCGGCACCTTCCACACGCACCCTTGTTCCTCCTGCTCATTACGGCGGTGCAACAAGTAATTAAAGTGACGTAATCAACCGTAAACGTTTACAGTCCAATTATCAGAGCAGACGATGCCCAGCGGTGACACATTACAGGAGACTTTGGATTCCTTGTGCCACGCGCACCTTATTTGAAGAGAAGATCAAGTGTCCTTTTCGCTGACAGACTACTTTTGCAACATTTTTTCAAATCTTACAATCATTCTATGGTTTCTTATTATTATTATTATTATTATTACTATTATTATTATCCATCCATCGTCAACGACCGCCCTTGAACCGGAGCCTAACCCGGCAAATCAGGGCGCTGGGCTGAAGGGGGAGGGGACACACCCAGGACGGGACGCCAGTCCGCCACAAGGAACCCCAAGCGGGACTCGACCCCCAGACCCGCCACACAGCGGGAACCGGCTGCCATTATTATTATTATTATTATTATTATTATTATTATTATTGTTGTTGTTGATTTGGAAATTATTGCAATCCATTTAAATGTTGCAGCCAGCTTTGATTTGACTGTATGACATCTGGCCACATGTCAGAAGTTATGATTATCCAGGTGGTCTTTAACGGATATTTCCGTTCTACTTTCAGAGTACATTTTGACATTTTGATCAGGGCTACACTCACGTGACATACAAACGTACAAACGGACGTCCAAACTCGCCAGGAGCCAGTATCTGTGTATGTCTCCACCTTACAGTACCAGTCAATGTCAGTCAGAATTAGTCTCTATTATATCTGTTGAAATCTGACTAATATCTGTGGGCAGAATCAGTCTGTATTCCTCTAGGTCTGTATCAGTCAGTATCAGTCTGTGTTATATCTGTATCACACCTGTATCAGTCTCTATCACTCTATTACAGCTCTATCATATTTGCATCACTCAGTATCGCTTTGCATCTTACATATCTCTGTATAAGTGAGTATTGGCCTGTATTATCTTTTTCATATCTGCAGCTCCGCTCTAATCTCATTATTGCCACGCGCGGACTGGTGCGGGTCCCCGCCGCGGTTCGCTCCCCATATGGCGGTGCGCGCTCCCGAGGCTGGCTCTCACCAACTCGGGGTCTGCTGGCTGGCAACCAGGACACTGGAACGGAGATACCGTAGTCGCATCAGCGACAAAGCATTACTCACTCCAAGGAAAAAAATAATGCGCAATGAAATGTGTGTGCGCCTTGAAATATGTGTGCAAAGCAAAGGCGGGCTGGTGGTCGAGAAAAGAAAAAGGCACGGGCCATGGAAAAGATTTACACTCAATTCTTAACAAAGTTATTTTAAGTAATATAGTTTCTTTTCATATTTATAATATTGTTTATATATAAAATATGTGTGCTTTTTATTAATTTCTTGCTTATTTACACATTTCTTCGGTTACAGCTGCTTATCTGGATCGCCGCTGACTTGCTGTGAAATAATTACTCGTGTCAATTAGTGGAAATGTGCTCATCGGACTGTGCACTCCGCTCGTGGACAATGGTTGGCAGGACGGCGTCCGAGGTGTTCGGTGTCCCTACCGGAGTGCGCGCTGTCAGCTGGCGAGCGCGAGGCCTCCCCCAGGTCTGCGCGCGACGCGCCGCCGGGTCCCTCAGGACACCCTTTGGTTCTGGAAAGTACAGACCGCAACCCCCAAACAACACACACACACACACACACTCACTCACACACACACACGCGCGCGCACGCACGCACACGCTCGCAGGCTGCCTCTCGCACGAACAACACATTTTCGAGTGTCCAGTGGCGCGTGTAACACGTACTCCAGCACGAGACCACGCGGTCCTCGAAGTGTGTACTAACAAAGAATAACAACTTTTAGATGTAAGCCGTATTCCCATATCTCAGAGTAAGGAGTTTAGAAAATCAACACGAAATTAATAATAATAAAGAGTTTTTCTGTGCTGAATATTGGAAAAGTTAATGAACTACACGTCGGCATCCCAAAACTACTGGGATTATTACATCGCTGTAACTGTACTGTTCCCTTTGGTTTGCATTTTAAATGCTTCTCATGAAATATAATGCTGCGAGAAATTATAAGCAAGATAAATAATTATTCAGGTCAACAAACTATGTTTTTCAGAACATTAAATGTCACGTTCCAGTGGTTTAGCACAAACCTCGGTTCGGTTTTATACTGCAGTGCAATTAATATTAAAGTGAATTTCCGAAGGTCCGATAAGATTTTATTTCAAACGCTGTAATATAAAAAGTCTACGAATTATTAATAAGATTGAGTGCAGTACCTGGCACTGGAAACCCGCCCCTGGAAAAATACAGCCAATCACAATGTTTCTGTGCAGTGCCTCAGGAAACAGCCAATAAAAAGTGCCCTCGAGCGCAGCACTTTCTTAATTATTTACAGCCATTGGTCTATGCCTTCATCCGTTTAAAGTGTGCACCTGCAGGACTCGACCAGTAAACTTCGGTCATTTCTCTCACTGCGCCTCGCGCGCGCGAGCCCGTCCGCGAGATACTTGCAGGGGCGCGCAAATTTTGACGAAAATTGAACTGTGACAGAGCCTAATATAAAGGGGAGGTAAATATATCTGCAGTTTTTTTTTTCACTTTTTGCAGGCAGTAGGTAGTGAATTGGTTAGTGCCGTCCGTCGCATTGCACTCAAAAATGTTCAAATCCCTTCTCCCGCTGTAGTACGGCTTGTCTAAACCTCAGTTAACGGAGTAAAACTTACCCTCCCTGTTCCTGTTGTCAGTGTGTAGTAAAGCATTTTAAGTAGCGCAGTGTACAAACTCCACACACAGCAAATCGCTTTGAAGAAAAGCGTCTGTTAAATAAATAAATAAAATATAAACTGTGAAAAGAAAATAAGAACAAATGTCGTCATGCTGCTGTCGAAACTCTCTATACTTCTATGCATATTTATTAAACAGAACTTAATATAGCTATTAAATATTTCCTTTAAATACATCTTGCTGGAAAATATTAACTATATTAAACTTATATTAAAGACATTATGGTATAAAAATCTTTGGCACCATGCATGGCATCGTAGGGTATTTATATAAAATAATTATTAAGATTAATAAAACATACAATAATAATAATCGATTAGTCTATTATAACCTAATAAGAATAATGATAATTGTTGTTTTTCTTGTTATATGTACTTGAAAAAATACAAAAAACGACATTTGCACACTTTTTCTTAAATACACTTCTAAAAATAATACAATGTAGCACCAGATCGCTCCCCGAACGACGCTGTAAAACTTTTTATTATTTTCTCTTATAATAATTGTAATAGTAATAGGCAGCGGTTTGGTTTCAATCCTTTCCTGTTATCATTCAATCCTGCTGATGGAACTGAACTAAAGAGTGAAACACAGTGAGTTTGGACATTAATGAATGGACACAGTGAGTTTGGACATTTGTGAGTGGACACGGTGAGTTTGGACATTAATGAATGGACACAGTGAGTTTGGACATTTGTGAGTGGACACGGTGAGTTTGGACATTAATGAATGGGCATTAATGAATGGACACAGTGAGTTTGGACATTTGTGAGTGGACACGGTGAGTTTGGACATTAATAATGAATGGACACAGTGAGTTTGGACATTTGTGAGTGGACACGGTGAGTTTGGACATTAATAATGAATGGACACAGTGAGTTTGGACATTTGTGAGTGGACACGGTGAGTTTGGACATTAATGAATGGGCATTAATGAATGGACACAGTGAGTTTGGACATTTGTGAGTGGACACGGTGAGTTTGGACATTAATAATGAATGGACACAGTGAGTTTGGACATCGCTTCCATTCCCTCGCTCACGGGGGAAGACAAATACACAGCAGCGGACCTGCAGTTCATACAGTCGAACGATACAATCGGCGCACGTGACATGGTTTTTAATTCAAATGAACATTTCTGAAAAAGTCCTCTACCGCTGCATTTCTGCCGGACTTATTCGTGCGAAATCAAACTTCCCACAAACATCTCAGTATGATGACATTTTACTGAGGCAAGTGTGGGCGAACAGCAGATTTACATTTACATTTTTACATTTACATTTATCGTTTAGCTGACACTTTTCTCCAAAGCGACTTACAATGTTCTGGTTACAATGAGTACAAGTTTACAGTTATTCACCCATCTACAGCTGAGTAATTTGTACTGGGGCAGTTCAGGGTAAGTACTTTACTCCAGGGTACCTAGAGCCGGAGGTGTACAGATCGCGGAGAGGTCGATGCCTTGCGATGTGACTTTGCGAAGAGAGCTCGAATAGATGATGGACATAGGTTCGCGACACTCAGGAGCCCCCGCCCCCCACCAGGCTCTTCTCAGGTACTGTCTGGAAACCGGTGTGTGTGAAGACAGCTGCGTTTCACTCTCATTAAATATTTAGGAAGGTGCTGTGAGGAATAAAGGCGGACCCGCCGTTCCTTCTGGCGAAACGACGTAAAAACAGAGCTGTGCAGCCCCCCCGCCCCCCTCCGCCTCGCGCGCGCGCGCGCGCACACACACACACACACACACACACACACACACACACACACACTCCAGCATTGCGACAGAACAGCGACGCACACCGTGATAACAATAACAAGATGCCCTCTTTTGTGTTCACACCCTGGCCTTATGGACTTCATAATCCAATATTGTGTTATTTCTACAACAATTACTAAATCATTTAATTTCACCAATAATATAGTATCACAGGTGGTTCTCAGTTATAATCTGGTGTTTGCTTATGTTATACTGCGTGTTTGTGTGTTGGCCTGTTAGTGTGATGTGTTAGATAATACATAGGGTTAGTGAGCTGAAGTGATTTTTTTCTTATTTTAAAAAAAGAAATTATATAATAGAGGAGTTGTGAGAAATGGGTGCCCAAATAAAGGTCCATTTACCAGCACGACATCTGTTGCAGCTGTCACCCAGAACGAGGGACATGTCCTCAAGCACATCCATGGACTATGGGCAGCAGTCAGCATCACGTCCAGGATCTCCTCTTTAGAGCTTGAAATCAAAAGACAGGACAAGTAATCAAAGGCAAGCCAGTTAATCTTAATGGTGTTGGTCAAAAGATGTAAAACTTTAAAATATATAAGTTGCATTCGGAGAATGTGTTCCAAAGTCCCCAAATCCTTGTTGCTACTTTATGGGTGGATGTATAATATCACAATTCTGTATTTGCTTATGTGTTACATAAGTGGCAGTGCAATTCAGTATATTAAAACAGTACTTGTGGATTACAGCTGGAAGGGAACATTACTGGATTCATGCCTGGTATAATACTGGTTATAATATCACTAGATACCCCCCACGTGCACATTAGAGGAATCACCAAAAAGAACAGGAGAACAGACAAAAAGTTTGACACTGAATCATGCATATTCTCTGCTCCCCCCACCGACACCCCCGGTGAAAGGACAACTCTCTGAATTTTTCATGAGCGTGTGTGTGTGTGTGTGTGTGTGTGTGTGTGTGTGTGTGTGTTGGGGGGGGGGGGGGGGTGTACAGCGAGCCAAGGAGAGCTAGGACTCTCTAGGGATTCCTGTACAAAGGCCAGACTGGGCTGCACTTCCCAGCTGCTGTGGATGGAGCAAGAGGCAAGGGGACAGAGAGAGTGAGGGAAGGGAGGGAGATGAGGGAGAGGACAGGGGTGAGGACGAAGGAAGGAGAGGGACGGGGGGGAAGCGACGTCAGATGGGAAGAGAGTTGAATGACTTGAGCGACACACGCTAACTAACCCTTCAAACCCAGCTATAGCTGACCCACCTGCAGCAGGGAGGGCAGCACGAAAGGAATCTAGTTCCCCTGCAGGACGCCGGAGCCATGTCTCAGGATTGTGCCAGCGACCCTTGGTGGGTCCAGGACAGCCATGTAACACCTGTCAGAGCGCCTGGCAAGCCATCATCTATAGCTGTGTATATGAAATATTAATGCAACTGGGATGGGGGGGTAGAGCTCCATGGTACCTGTGCAGGACTGTGCCTTGCATACACCTGTGCATACAATGCCATGCGCCTAAAGCTTTGTTTTCTTTTTCAAAAGATGGTTATCTAAGCAGGCAGAGAAAATAATGGGAATGGCCACTTGATCCAATGAATAAGAATCATGAATAATGCATTAATCCACCCCTGGAATACACAATGTGCGCCTCTACGTTTGTGTCTTTTCACTACCGTGGAGCCACTACTTTCCTGTGTTCGATCAAGCTGGGCTCAAGTTTAAGGGTTAGTTTTATTGTTTCCGCTCAACGATTTACCTGCCATGCAGATAATAACTGCTATTCAAACACCGTTTCAAGCGATTTTTCACAGGAGCAACTACGGTAAATACATTGCTCCTGTAGGTACTTAGTGACATTTGTGTCTCGCTTGGAAAGGCCCTATACGAGTTCAGTGATAAACCAATGCCCTGCCTGGTTCAGACAACAGCATTCACATCACAGCCATAGTTTGAAACAAAGTATACGACATACCACGATAATTTACCATAACATGCACGTTCACCAGTTGGGCAAGCAGGTGGTATAGTGCTCAAGGCTGTCAGATTGCAGTCAGAGGGTCTGAATCCCACTCCCGCTGCTGTACCCTTGGTACCCTTGATTAAGATTCTTACCCTAAATCGTGTTACTTGAGTCACATGTCTGCAGCTGTGTCTCTTTCTCTTAATGTAATGCATAAAATTGTACTTTTGCCGAGACGTACGTCGCTTTGGACAAAAGCACCTGCTGAGTGAATAAATGTAAATGGTGTTTAGTTTTGCTGTGTATTGTGCTGCACAACGTTTTCACAGCATTTACAGGGCTGTGCTGGTTTTTATATTGCTTTGTGGGCTGTTCTGCTATTTTTTTGCTGTGCTGTAATGAGGCACTTAAACCTTTGTTGTGATGTGCTGTGTTGTTGTTTACAAGGGGGTGGCACAGTGGTTCCGCTACTGTTTTTAAACTTGGAGGTCACAGATTCAGGGGGGGCATGGTGGCGCAGCGGGTTTGGCCGGTGCCTGCTGCGTGGTGGGTCTGGGCTTCCAGCCCTGCTTGGGGTGCCTTGCAGCAGACTGGCATCCCGTCCAGCGTGTGTCCCCTCCCCCTTTAGCCTTGTGCCCTGTGTTGCCGGGTGAGGCGCCAGCTCACCACGACCCCTCTTGGGACAAGCGGTTGTTGACCATGACGTGACAGGTCACGGACCTGAACCCTGTTGCTTGCTGCAGTTCCCTTGAGAAAGGTACTTACCCTAAATTGCCCCACTAAAATAAAATACATGGGTAAATGACTTAGCTTAACATTACTGTAAGTTGGCAAAAACCTTCAGCTCAATGAGCCAATGAACAGCGTGCTGTGTAGTAGAGGACTGGATCCTAGTTCGCACCGTCCTGTCAGCTGATGCTGTGTAGTATAGCATTTTGTTGTGTGATGCTGCATGTGCTGTTCGGTCGCTGCGTTGCATGACAGGCTGCGATGTTATACTCTGCGGTGATGGACTGTGCGCTGCCCTATTACATTTACATTACATTTATTAATTTAGCAAACGCTTTCCTCCAAAGCGACGTACATCTCAGAGAAAGTACAATTTGTGCATTATTATTACTATTACGGGTTACACTATGGCCGCTCAGGCTGTGCCGCAGAGAGCCGTGCCGCGTCTGGCTTAGTGGTGCACCGTGGCGCCTTGCAGTGCCTTGCGGTGCTGGGATGTCCACTTGCCCCTGCGCACACCCTGAAAAGGAACAACACGCTTTGTTCTCACCTGGGCCGTCCCTTTGTGTCAGCCGCCTTCAAAGCCCATGTACCAGGGCCGACATGAACCTTCTTAGATAACCAGAGCCATTCAAAGGCACACAATAGTTAGGCCAATTACCTTGACACTAAATGGTTTCTGAGCATGGGTTACCTTCTGTGTGTGTGTGCGTGTGTGTGTATGCATGTTTGTGTGCATGCCTGCATGTGTGTGTGTGTGTGTCGGGTGTGTATATTGTACCTGTGCATATAGGAAACATCCTGAGTGCTGACACTTTGTTCGACGCACTGGGGTTGGATTACTGCAGAGGCGTGAAGGTCCTCGTGGCCACAGACAGCAAGAGAGCTCCTTTGGGAAGTCATTCTGCTGGAGGCTCTTCTCAGAAGTGTTGAAGCACTTTCCGGGAGGAAGCTGGATGTGTGATCTTTGTAATATTACGCAGAGAGGAAGAGGTGCTGGTGGTGCTGTCTCAGTGCAGAGGGGAGGGGCAGAGGGAGTTTGCTGGGGGAGTTTGACAGTTAAAGGGTTGAGTCCAAATCCAGGAACTCGCCACATCCATTGCAAGAATCTAGTCTTGATCACCTCACACTGAAACCAGCCCATTTTTTGGCTCCATTGATGTTCACCACAGATAACTTGCAGATAATTAATAAACCTGGTTGTACGTTCACATCCCTTGAGCCAAATTAACTTAATTTTTTTTTTCCATTTACAGTTATATATATATAAAAAGGGGGGCGCGGTGGCATCCTGCTCTCTGGCGTGTCTGGGGTTCAAGTCCCGCGTGGGGTGCCTTGTGATGGACTGGTGTCCTGTCCTGGGTGTGTCCCCTCCCCCTCCAGCCTTGCGCCCTGAGTTGCCAGGTGAGGCTCTGGCTCGCAGCAACCCGGCTTGGGACAAGCGGCTTCAGGCACTGTGTGTGTGTGTATGTGTATATATCAACACAGGGGACAAATATAATCTATTTGGCCTGCTTTATAAATAAGTATTTAAATTAATAGAACCATGGGTAATGAAATAACAACAAAAGAAAGCCTGTACTTTATGAAACTGTTATCCTTTGGTCCTGCCAGTACATCATTCCCAGAACTGACTGAGGCTTCTGCATTGTCTCTTTAATTTCATCAGTCTTTTCTTCAATATTTTCTGCTCCATCCACTGCTGTAACCATTTTTGTTGAGATGAGTAATAACACTGGGAAAGTAGCCAGTTCATCTCAAAGTCCAAATCCTTCACAGACTGCCATTCTTCTGGGGCATTTCATTTTTGCAGTAATATTTCCTAACTTTCTTCATCGTGTAACGTTTAACATTAATCAGTTTTTCTTTCCAATTTTCTCTTCACTTTTCTGTTATTAGCCTCATAAGCTACATGACTGTTGACTGGAGGATAAAATATAGACCCATGATGCACAGTACCGTATTTAGCATTTTCGGCACGAGACTTGAACCAAGGGGTGAGGCATCTAGAAAGCAGTACAGAAGTTCCAAGATCTCTCAGTGTTGTTGTTTCGGGACCTCCTTTAGCGCAATGGGTCTGTAAGCATCGCTCCCAACGCTCAACCCATGCTCCCCAAACTGTGAAACCCTTCATCTGGTAAGAGCTGTACCCTATCTATTGTACAGTGGCCGTGGAGATAATATTTCAGCTGGTCGCCACGACTCTGGGGAGGGATACTGTATATTGTCGGACTTTCGTGTATTTTATTCCGTGCCGCTTTTCATGGCCACTGAAAGCCTTCCCCCCCCCACTGCATTTCCCAGGAGACCCCCTCTCTCAGGTAACGCGTGGGTGGAGTGGGATGGAGTAGGGCAGCCTGCAAAAAGACAAGGGTATCACTTTCAGGCCTGTGCATAGCCACCGTCCCCCACGTACTCCCGCGCCCCCTTCCCCGTCCTCCCCTCCCCTCTCTACCCTGCTAATCCCTCCCATTCCCAATTAGAGATACATGTCAGATCCCTTTCAGCCGCCTCAGAAATGCCTATTCACTTCCCAGTGAAAAGCCCCGGGACAATGAAAGCTGTGGAAAGCGGCTCTGTAAATCGGAGAGAGAGAGGGGGGCCAGGAGGGTGGACCACTGGCGCCCCTGGGGGTCACATGGGCGCGTGAATGCAGGTTCGAGGCACATTGTGTGAGCCGCTCTCAGGTATTGGGTCACATATGTATTAACCGACGGTTCATTTAGACTTAACTCAACTTGTTGCCTCTTTGAACTCTGAATGCAGAAACCGAGGCTGTTGAAAGAGGGTCCTGGGTGTGTCTGCTTACAGAGGGCAGCGGGGCTTTAATCGCCAAAGGAGAGCGTCATTGAAAATCCCTGGTCCGCAGATAATTTTCAGATGAAACCTGTCTCAGAAGTGGGCAACTGTATGGGGCAGGTCTTATAGTTCCGAGGGTAGAAATAAGAGGAGGTCAGGAATCGAGCGGGAAATCCGGGAGCGTTTTCTGTATTATCATTACTTTGCAGCGTACAGAGCCACTTTCTGACCCCTGTGCCCCAAATGTGGCCTGCTGGAAATGCAGCTATGTTCTTAACTAGGTGCAACATGTCTCTGAATGCAACCCATGTGGTATCTGGCTTTGATTTTTTTATAACTAGCCAGCTGACTCCTGAAATATGGCCATATGTTGTGTTTGGAACAGCTGGTTTGATTTACCAGTTAGCCAACCCTGGTGTGACAGATGTGAAGGCAGCCTGTGATAAAACCTGCGCCTTCCTGACAACTGTGCATTGCGCTCCTGGCCTGTGACACATTTCTCCGCATCTCATCTCCCCCTACTGCATTAGCGAAGCCGCTGAACTTAGACAGAACGTACGCAATTTACTGGAGTCACGTTTAAGTAAGTGCGAACAGAAAATGCGATACTGGCGAGAAATTTAT
Source organism: Scleropages formosus (assembly GCF_900964775.1). Classification (NCBI taxonomy): domain Eukaryota; kingdom Metazoa; phylum Chordata; class Actinopteri; order Osteoglossiformes; family Osteoglossidae; genus Scleropages; species Scleropages formosus. Next base: position 18,156,582 of record NC_041822.1, read on the forward strand.
TTTTAACATTATTATTTACACTTCGGATGAAAGCCGGAAAGTTTTCCACATGTAGGAAAACTTTCTAACATAAAATATATTCCTTCAGAGAACAGTAGGGCGGGAGAGGAATATTGGCCAGTCATCATTCTTGTATTAGCACTATTGGGATCAGTATGGAAAACGAGGCCTAATCACATGGCCATCATTAACTTGCAGCTTGTTCACCAAATTTGTCTCTTTACTACCCGTGTAAAGATTAGCCCTCCTGACCTCCTCACCTCCTCACCCTCCTGTTAGAAGAATCAACATATTGAAAGGCCCCCAACACGTGAGGCTGTTCCCACTGAGATCAGTGTCACTTCAGTACACATGTCGATCACAACAGACCCACCCATCAGGTGCTGTGACCCGCCCACAAGTGGTCTGGTGTCAGGTATAGTCACACGTCAGTCTTGAGTGATGTGAGATGCGGGGGTGCCCTAAAGATCAGAGAAAGTTCCAGGTTCTCTGGGGAGGGAGGTATACATTTACGCACCAACAAACCTACCCCTTCTCAGCAAGCGATTCCGCTGACCACAAGCGTCAGTCACGTATTACCCCGTACTGCCCCCGTTTGGCTGGTCCAGGAAGATCCCCAGATACCTCGCCATTGCGCCGCAGGGTCAGGGGGTAATCGCACAGACAGCTTCTCTGCTGTTTCAGTTTCAAATAAGGTGTAAAAACACCACAGCAGTGGGTTTATACAAGCCTATGAAAACCTCAAAAGGACTCTTTCATTATTTCAAGTGATGTCTACCTTGAGGACTGAAACCCAAAGGAATCTTTGTTATTTTTATTGTAATAATTATTATAATGCATCACATCATCTTTAGTTTGCTCTGTATTTTTATGATTTTTAATAGGGAGGCTGAAGTATCATCGAGTTTTTATATATTGCTGACGTCAATAACTGCCACTCAAGTCTGGTTTAACAGATGTTCACGGCTCATAATGAAAATTTCAGAGGAAAACTCAGAGTAAACAAGTGCATTTCACAGCAGACAAAGAGCTATAGATGCCGATACCACCATTTTTGCCGCGCACATTACACAAATAGCTACTTATAGAACTTGTGCCAGGTGGTGATGTGCAAATTTATGAAGCTGTTAAGAGGTCAAAGAGAAGTGGCTCTGAAGGAGATGCGTTTTGCAGGCCTTCGTGAATAATAGAAGGGATTCAGCAGGTCTGAGAGACAGAGGGAGCTCATTCCAGCACATCAGAGCCAAAACTGAGAACCTATGGACTTCCAGTTTTGGACTTGAGGAAAAAATGTTTCAGCTACCAACATGCCCATGCACCATGCATCTCGTCCATGATTTAGAGAATAAAAGAGTAAAATAGTAGATGCGTGACAGTGCACTTTTACCAAGTTTGTTAGGCTATTGTTCCCTCCATGCAAGCTTCCGGTATGAGGGGGTTGGCTTCAGCATAAAGCTTATAGCCCTCACCAGCCCTCCGTCTGCCTCATCTATGTCTAAGTGAGCACTTTGGGGACAAGCCTGTGATGCAGAGGGGTTTTTTTCTTAGCCGTCCAAGAAATAAGTCAACAAACGGGCCAAACAACAAAGACCCAGTATCCAGGCCGAGGCAGGGCTTTTGTCCCGCACTGGGCCTGCAGCTGAACGTGAGACGGTCTGGGTGCCCCTCTGCGGGAGGAACCTAATAGGAAATCAAAGGTACCTGGGAGAATGGGCTGGGCTCACAGTTACCTTCCCCTGGGTCCTGCTGAAAGAGGAGTGCAGAAAAGGGCCTGGCAGCAGCGGGGAAGGTTAATGCGGTGGATACTCTTTCCGAGGCTGCTCTCTAGCCCATGCCCCTGCCTAACCTCTTCGTATCCTGGCCGTCACACTGCATCCCTGTCCCATCACCATCTCGGCATCCTGTCCATCACGGACCTCTCATACTGCGTTTTTATCCAACCTCGATAGCAGCATCCTTCTCACCACGGTCCACTCAGCCAGTAACCTTGTCACACCTGTACATGAGCGTATGGGATTCTGCAGCTCTATCAGAGGTGTGCTGAGCACTCATGGCCCAGTTTCCGTGCCCTTGGGTCAGCCCCCTTCTCCATGCAGGCTTCCTGTCTTGTGTGTCAGCAGACCCCCTCCCATCATGCTTCAAAGATGCTCTCCTGGAAAGCCATGAAGTTTAAAGGAGGTCTTTGTTCATTCCCGTATTCCCGTTTTGACCAGAAGCCCTTATCACTGACTGAGTCAAACTGCATGTTGTTCAATCCTTTTGTCACATAGCTATTAACTTGTAAGCATAAATGACAGATGAAGACAGAGGGAAAGAGAACGCGTGGGTGTGTTTGTGCCAGAAACCAAGGATGTCGCCTGATAGGCCAAGCAAAAGCCCTGAATTCAACAGGTGTCAAACTGCAAACCCCACTAGCGCTAAGCCGCATAAGCTCCAGCACGGCTCTGCCGGTGGAAGAGATGCTGCAGAGGGAGGAGGTTTCCGACTGTCAGGTCTTGCTCCATTTCTGGGTTACCCCGTGCAGCCCCATCTCCTGGAAGGTGTTGGATGTCTGCGCTGTCACAACTAACAAAACCATTCGAAAACAAAGTGCCCCCCGTGAATGGGCGGCCGCAACCGGATCTCGCCCCCTTTGTGCGGTCGAGAACACGGCTCTCAGGACCAAGGAGAGACACGCCGGCTCATTCCGCGGAGCCCTCCCTCCGCTCCCCCCAGAGCTTTCAGGCACATATTTCTGAGGTGAACATGCCATCTGAAAGAAAGCCCCCATTACTAGCAAGCGAGATAAGGTCTTTCTCCCCGCGCTCTGATTTGTGCTTGAGATCCCGTATGAATTCATGTGTCATGGTGACAAGGGGGGTAAAATCTACAAAGGCTGTGACTGACCTTAAAAAGATCTGAATGCAGGGCACGAGCTTCATTTGTGATAAACTGACTGGAGTCCTGAGCAAGTGTCGGATGCAAGGTATGCGTGTGTGTGTTGGGGGGGGGGGTCACTACAGACGTAGAGTTGCACGCGAAGGTTGGAAGGTGGTTTCCGTAACATGTTACGGAACAGCGGAGCACAACAACTACGCGGGTGCCCGCAGAAGCACGGCCTATAGCCTGGAATAGAATCGGTGACAACGAATGCCTGCCACACAGTCAATTCAACGGAAATAAAACACGTAGGCCAACCTGGAGTCAGAGACACGGTGAAGTCAGACGAGTCTGGAGCGAGAGACTCGCTGGAAACAGTAGCAGGTGCTTGAAATGCGCTTGAGGCCCTTATGTTTTAGGATCAGGTTCCAGAGGAAGAATTACTCTTGAGCATGGTATTTAGACTAAATTGTTTCTGAAGTGTCGCAAGGACAATAGTCTGGATAAGAGCATCTGCAGTGAATTAAAATTTTGATGGATGATGTGATTGCCACAAAAAATGAATGAAGAGCATTCCGCGGTGGCGTTCCCTGGCTTTCGGCTCTTTGAATGAAGGGGTCAAAGAGAGCTGCGGAGGGTCAAGGAGGGTTAAGGGGGATTAGGAACCTCCTCTGGTTTACTCGTGAGTGCTCGTTTAATGCCTCGCGGGCTGAGAAGAGTGTGGCAATCAGCGTTTGATGAGCAACTAATGACGTATGAAAATAGGGTGTTTTGTTTACTTTGTTTTTGTTTCCTCATATTTAGTTTCTTTCTGAATAGAGAGCTACTTTTATTGATAGATATTTGCTCGGATGCGTTCACAAGTGGATCAGGAAAAAACGTGGCTTATCGAGGTGGTTCAGCCAATAATGTTGCTTTTCTGGGTTATTCGTCCAATAACGTGTTTCATCAGAGGGACTAAGCTGGTAATGTGGTTCACACCAGTGGTTCAGCCAATAACATGTTTCACTCAAAAGGTTCAGCCAATAACATGTTTCACTCAGAAGGTTCAGCCAATAACACATTTCCCTCAAAAGGTTCAGCCAATAACACATTTCCCTCAAAAGGTTCAGCCAATAACACATTTCCCTCAAAAGGTTCAGCCAATAACATGCTTCACTCTGTTGCCGTGACTCTCCTATTTAAGCCACTGCTTGATGGTGAGAAAGGACTTTCCCTGGAACAAGAGATAGAGAAGTAACAAGACTCCCCTTTTCCCCTTTTCCCCTACACTCTAGAATAAAGACCATATGACTCAGTGTCCTCTTGTCCCACAGACCAGTACATTTGTCATAGTTACTCTGCTCCAAATTAATTGATCTGCTGATTAAACGAACTGGACAATTCAAACCAAGTCAAGTCAAACATATTAGTGAATAGCACTATTTACTTTTACAGCTCTGTAGAACTAAACTACTGTTTAAGAACACTGTTAAGAGCGTTCATTTGGGTTTCTTCCGGGCACTCTGGTTTCCTCCCACAGTACACGTTTCAACTGAATAAGTGTTTGTGATTGCCCTACGCCGTACTGGTGCCCCATGCAGGATATAACCTGCCACATGCCCTCTGCTTTCCGGATAGGCTCCAGATCACAGTAACTCTGCATTTAGAGAGCTGGTTATTGATAATGACTGATTAATTTAATTTGAATTTAGATCAGCATCAGTAACATCTCATCACTATTTCAGCCATTATTAGGCTAATTTAACATAGTATCTAAAAAAATCTGACCAAGTCTTTAGCAAATATGTTTGGTTTAACATTACTTGAATAATCCGAAGGGGGGCAGTGGCGCAGCGGGTTGGACCGGGTCCTGCTCTCCGGTGGGTCTGGGGGTCAGATCCCGCTTGGGGTGCCTTGCGACGAAATGACGTCCCGTCCTGGACGTGTCCCCTCCTCCTCCAGCCTTGCGCCCTGCGTTGCCGGGTTAGGCTCCGGCTCCCCGCGACCCCGCATGGGACAAGCGGTTTCAGATGATGTGTACGTGCGTGAATAATCTGATGATGAAACTCTCAATACAGTTTAACCAGTTAAGTGATTCGCTCCAACAGAAACCAAGTTACATAAGGACCGGGTGTGAGAAACGCCGCAATGCACATCCTGGTTTTGGAAAATCAGATTTAAGAACCATTTTACATCTTTCAAGTTTTTTCATAAGAACTTCTGTTGTTTTCAGAGGTCAGTTTTATGAGATGATATTTTAGCCAAAGCAGCTTGCACAGGGAGCAGTTGTATGATTTGTATGAAGGCTGCAGCAGGTCACACATTCAGGTCTCTGTGCACTGCAGTCCAATGAACCATGCCACCGGTCACCTGTCATGAATCTATATAACCAGAGCAACCCAGGGGACAGCATTAGGGAGTGTGATGACGGAACTTGTGGAACTCCCACCAGGCCAAACGGACAGCTCCTTCTCCTCCCAGCCGGGCTGTGTGATAGACTGCCTGTCAATCAGACAGAGAGTTAATTACCTCCCCGGCCCGCCGAGTGTGAGATGAGGTCAGAACCTCTGACCCCGGGGCGTCGGTCTTGCCTTCTCCTTCCTCTATGAGGAGCCACGCAGGGGAACGTCCAGCGAAAGTAGCACCCTGCGGCCACCTCCTTCCACCCACCCAACAAGAACAACAGGTCCCAGACAGGAGCAACATACTTAGAATAAACTGTCCTGCTACAGGCTAACTGCAATAAGGCATGACTTAGCCACACAGGCTAGCACAAGAGTGTATCTTCTGCAACATGTGAAAGCTGCATCATTGGTGTGTGTTTGTATATGAATAAGTGTAACTATGCGGGGCTGCTTGTTTGTCCCTGTCTTTGTATATATAGGAGCATGCGGTCTGTGATCAAGTCCCCGCAAAGACAAGTAAACAAACTCGTGTGTGTGTGTGTGTGTGTGTGTGCGCGCGCAAGCCTGACTTTGAGGAACTGTGCATCAACTATGCATGGCAGCGATGATGGATGAAGCTGAAAAGGAGCAGGACTCTGGGGACTTGAACTAATCTGGCGCTCCATCAACAAGCACCCCACTGCAGGAGGCCTTTCACAGCTCTTGACTTGAGCCAGGGGGTGTAAAACAAACTCCTTGACACATTTGGCAAGCCTGTTAGGCCAAGCCGAGCCTCTGTGACCCATCCAGCTCTGGTCACCCCTTTATACCCCAAACCCACCATCTGTGGGGATCGTGAGGCTTCTGGGGATATTTCCATAATCATTGGTTATTGTTGCTCATCGTCATTTAGCAGCTGTTCGCATTCATTGAAGGTTTCCACCTCCGATTCCTGAGTTTAAACGAGGAATTCCGGCGTTCGCCCTCAAACGTAGGCGCAGAACTACAGCCTTTCCCGAGCGAGGCGCGCGCTGCCGCCCAGTTTAAACGCACGAGCTGTAGATGGGGCTGATGGTCAAATGTCTTTACAGCAGGCTGCTCATTCCCTCAAACCCAGGTCTGTGTCCCCGTCATCCCTCCCGGCGTGAAATCACGCTGCAAAGACGATCAAAGACGATCCGGTCACGGCGGCGTCCGTGAGTGAACCAGAAGGAGTGCACAACATCAAATTGAATCTTTCGTTAAAAAAAAAAAAAAAAAAAACACAGTCCCCAGAGCCGTGGGCAGGGGAAGAGAAATGCGATTTGGAGCGAACACAGCCTACCTGCGCCTCAATTTAAGTAAACACGAAAAAGGGGGCCGACCGGGTAAATAAATAAAGAGCAATACAAGGATGAAAATTAAAATATCATCACTCCGTCGCGGGGAGAAAGGACGAGCGAACAGGCGAGGGACTTTTGGAAATCTATTGGGTTAAAGGGACTGAAATCGCATCACTAAAGATCTGCCTCCTCCCTACAAATATGATCCCAGGCAATAACCGTCGATTAGGAGGGCAGACCGGCAGGGAGGAAGAAAATTCAAAGTGGCCTGCAATGGTGTGGGGTGGCGGGGATTCGATTAGGCTCAGTGTGGGGAAGCCTGCCGAGGGCTCGGAATACTGATCAGGCCATTGCGTATGTGTGCGATGGGGGCAGAGGTGGACTCGAATCGCTCCACGGAACCAGCCAAAACGATGTTTTACCTGGCCTTTCCAGAAAACCACGCTGAGGTTTAAGCTGGCTAAGGCTCGTTTCACCTACGCATGTGGAAATCCAGCTATGCGTGACGTTGAGGAACTCCATACGGCTGCTGCGGCGCCTCTGCGCCTTCAGTCCGACGTCCGATATCGGCGCCCGGAAACAAAGAATGCTAATCAAACGTATATGGACAACTGCGATTAGTAAGTCCTGGATTAACTCGTATGTTTTTTCCAAAGCACATTTCACGTTTCCTTTTTTCATTTAGCTGACACTTTTCTCCAAAGCGATACGGAATATTATGTTCGTTCACTAAGCTGCATGCCATTTGCTCATGTGCAGGTAAATCTGCTGAACCTCTCCGCTCGTTTAAAACGGGTCTCGAAACTCACTCCTCCCTCGATCTCCTACGTTTACGTGTACGTTATCCGTTTAATAATTTCACAAAAAAAGCAGCCACTCGTGTAATGTAAACTAGTTTATACGGGGTTATGTGACAAATGGTCTGTACTCTACAATCACGTGTCCGTATCCGAATCGCTCCTTCTGTTGATGTAACAGACTTTTTCTGTTGTGTTTGTGCTGTGGTAAAACAGGGTAGATGCCTTGATCAAGTTAATTAGGGCAGCTGATAACATAGTGCCTGGCGCTACTGCCTTTTGGTCTGAGGGTCACAGGTTCGAATCCCTCAGTACTATAATATCCTAGAGTTTAAGGAGGGGTTGCGGAGGCGAGAGCTATAGAGTCAGAAGCGGAACGTGACCATGTTGCAAATCAAAGCTTGCATGTTTCTGTGAGATGTTGATGGGATTATGTATGTATGTGCGTGAGCGTGTGTCTTTGTGTCAAGGTGGGCCATAGGAGGACAGGTCAAGAAAGTTGAAGGAGATCCTGATCATAGACACAGGCCCTTCTTCACCCCCGTGCTCCACCAACAGCCCGCTGACCTAATGGCTGCAGCCCCTCTCTAATTTCCACCGAATCCTTTTATAGGCCTGCGCTTGATCGGGGAATAAAACCGCAGACCCTCACCTGGAATCCCCCGCAGACATCTCAGGAACACAGATGCGGAGATAGGAGCGCTGAGCGCAGCCAGCGGAGTGGCTAACAAGGGCCATTAGAGGGCTTTTCAGGCATGGCGCTGGAGCTCACGTTGGCGGAGCGCTGGGGGTCTGGTAGCACGGGCCCGCGGGCTCACTAACCTCTCAGGTCCGCATCATTGTCTGCCAGTAAAAGTAGCGGTCATTGTGTGGGAAAGGTTTTTTTGAGCCAGGGGTAAGGAGAGGCAGTTGAGGGGAGCAGGCGGTGGGGGGAGGCAAGAGATAAGTGGCTCCTCCTTTCTGAATCACGCTCTGCTGCCCCCAGAGGAGCCGCTCAGAAAGCCGGCAACACAGTGGGCCTTTGTGGTTAGCCTTCGGGACCGACGGCTAAGTCGGTCGACGAGTAAAGAATGGAAGGCGAAGGGATGAGGAAGAGAGACAGAGGGAGGGAGCGAGAGAGAGAGGGGTAGGGATGGGAGGAAAGGAGGAAGGCAGCGCGCTGGGGGATGCTGTAGATAGTGGTGGAGAGGCTGTAGAAGAAACAAATTGTTCTCAGATCATATTCCATACCCCACTGCCCAACCCCCAAATAGTGGGAATTCTTTTAACAGTCGTCAGGAGGGAGTGGGGGGGTGGGGGGAGGAAAGGAGGTAGGAAGAGCAGGAGGCCCACAAGAGAGGAATGGAGAGGGGTGGAGATGCGTTGGTTAGCGACTCTGAAACACACGCCGCGCCTGCAGCTTGAAGAAAGCGTGTGCAGTGCCACCGGTGCATGGACCTGCGCGTGGCGTACTGCGTACGGCACGGGACACCCCCTCCGCACGGGGTCCGCAGCTGTGCACTGTGACTCAGGGACAGCCACACTGGGAGAGCTGGGAGGTGTTTAGAGAGCAGCTATTGAGGTAAAAGCACATCACTGCTCATATTGCCATCTTAATATGTTTAAAATGCTGGTGACACAGAAGAGAATTTCATGACTTTTCTTTAACGCGAGTGGGGTCTCAGGAAGAGAGTGAAGAGGAGAGGCTTTTTCGAAACATTATTAAACATTATGCTCAGCACTGATTTATTAAGACGAGCCAATTCCTGATGTAACTGTTTGCTTTATGACCGCTAACTGATGGTGGGAATTAAGGAGCTCAAGGTGGTTTCTGGTTCCAGCGCTGAACATGAGTAAAAGTTTGTAAATGTAAATGTTTTAAAAAAAAAAATTATTAGGAATGCGATATTCAGATAAACCGTTATGCAGATACACATGTGATGTACATGATTCGTATGGTGTACAGTAACACACGTTTGCTGAAGCCGCTTGTCCCAAGGGGGGGGGGGTCGCGGGGAGCCGGAGCCTACCCAGCAACACAGGGCGCAAGGCTGGAGGGGGAGGGGACACACCCAGGACGGGACGCCAGTCCATCGCAAGGCGCCGCAAGCAGGACTTGAACCCCGGACCCACCAGAGAGCAGGACCCGGCCAAACCCGCTACACCACCGCACTCCCTTGGCGTAAAGTAACCGTGCTTTAGAATCGCATTTGCATCTAAGTGTCTTCCTGCTAATGTAACGTATACTGTATCTTGTATGAGTCATACATCGCTTTGGAGAAAAGTGTCTGCTAAATGAATTAATGTATATAAATGCAAATATTAATTCACCCATGAGAGCTTACTTAGTAAATATCCAGCTGGATGCCTGAGCGTGTATTTTAATCAGAACACAATTTTACTTCATTTACTTCATTACTCCTTAGGAAAAGTCACCTCATGCCGCTGTACTGTAAATACACTGATGGACACAGAGTACTTTATTATCAAGATGTTGAAAAAAGAAATGTGCTAAACATTTTAATTGGAGTAAAATGGGGTAACTGAAGAGCAAGTAGATACTAAGTAATTATTGAATATTATTTCACCGAAATACACAAAAATATCGCAGCAATGCCTGTTCTCATAACGGATATTTTGCTAGTTTAACACACAAATAGCATGAATGGCAAAGAAGAGAAAGATGGAAAGAAGAGACAATCTTAACACAGCTGGTCGCACATTTGACTATTTATCACGTGATCTTATAAGCGCGTAATCGCACAAGTTCCTTTTATGGATGGCTTTCCAGAATTAGCAGGGTAAAGGTCCTGCTTCAGTCCCACGTCGGTGACCGTGGCTCTGGGAGAGTGATAAATTGGCACTGATTGTGACAGATGTAACCCATGATCTTTTGTTCCTGTCCACCTGCAACCCCCAGAAGCAACAATAACACCGATTTTGGGAATTTCACATCACACTCATCATTTTTTTCCCTCTTTCTAATAAAATGAAAGCAGTGTTTTTTTTTAATTTTGCATATACCTCTGACATTGTCCCCGACTGCTGTTTGATCTTCAGAACGAATGTTTTTTCTTCCTTGGGGAAGCAGTAAGAAATATACTAGATTTATCTGAAAATAGGCTGACACCAGAAGTGTTAAGACAGAAGTTAGATTTAAAAATATGCGTCACAGACTATCAATGAGACGAGCAGGCCTCTTTTCATATTCCATATGTCATCAGCTGTCATGAAGCTTATTCATTTTAGTAACATTTTTTCCAACTGTCCTATTTGCTTGACAGAGCACTGTAGGGAGTTTCCCTGGGTGACTGACAGGGTAGGTTTAGCATTACAATGCTAAGTTTAAGGCCGGTATGAAAAAAGAAAAAAAAAAAAAAACTGAATGCATTTTGAATTTTTTAAGGGTGTACCCCTCAGGTTTGTGCTACAATATGTAAAAAGTGTGCCTCCACGCGAGGCTGAACTATTTCTGTTTTGTGCCATTACTTACTTGACTTTGTCAGGTTTCATCCCAACGCTTTAATATTGAAGTACTGCTCTGTGGAAATCGCCAGAATAATAAGGGTTCTTATGCCCTTCATCAAATGGCTGCATGGCCTTGTGGGGGAATTTGAGCAGTCAGCTAGTATGAGGCGTAAGGATTGCGGACACATTGACCGCCTTCACCTTGGGAGCTTGGAGCTTCTCGGCAAAGATATGGAAGCACATTGACTCCAAGGTCAAACGAGAGAGAAGGATCTGGAGGGGAACTGGGTAATAAGTTCCATTACATTATGAAGTTGCCTCACCAGTCTCTCGACAAGCCTTTGGCAGAGCACCCACCCCAGCAAGGCTCCATATCTTGCTTTATCTCTGGTGCTGACCACACTTCCTGTTCCACAGAAATGGGAACTTCCCCCTCTTTCTCAGAAAGTTTGCGTCCCTGGACCTGCTCCCATCTTGCCCACACCCACAGGGTTCATACAAGTTATTATCTTCAAGAGGTCTTATATTTTTTATTTTGAGAACAAGGTGCTGGTGTTGTAGGACAGTTGGCAGTTTGAATTTCGATGAGCTTCTACCTTCCTGGGCTTTCTGAAATACACGGCCACGTGTTCATCGATAAGAGAAACTGGCTTGTTTTATTGGCTACAGAACTCATTCTCGGAAGGCTGAGGGATGAAATTTGAAGGAACATATTTCTGTTATAGCTTATCAGCAAGGGACATTATGATGCATTTTTCTTAAACAGACATTCAGTCTTCTTGTTGAGCATGTTTCCCTACAATGAGAGCCGAGGAGGCTGGCCAGCCGTTACAGAAGCATCCCATGCCGAGTGAAGATAATGAGCAACCACCACGATGGACAAGACTTGCCTTGCAGAACTGGGAAATCAAGCTACCATACAGCAACAATGTCATTGTTACCGGTAAACTGACTTAGAAGTCTTATTTAATCTAGAATGCCCAGTAGTGGTGGGCAGCCACCGGCACTTGGACTCGCAGAGGTTTTTTCTCCTTCGACTTTCAATTGCTTTTGGTTCCTTTCCTCCATGGCCAAGTAGACATACTTAAAGCTTTAATAACTGCATGGATAATGTATTACTCTCGTATATAGTCAACTGTCTTGTCTGATGCATTTCTTTTCCTTATTCCTGTGTTCAAGCAGTCTCACTACGTGAGAAGAGCGCTCTATAAAAATAAACTGAATTATACATAACCAATATATATTTAACATGTTATATTCCAACTTCCATATGAATTAGTTTGATAAAAGATTTCTACATTTACATTACAAAGATTATATTATCCTGAGGATAATTCTTAGATTCTTGTTTCCTTAGTGTTAATCAAAATTATATGACGTTATGACATACAGTCATGGCTCTGACAGTAATTGTCAATTACAGTTATGAAAGTTATTTTATTTGTATTTTTTTAGGCTATGGGCCAGAAAGAGTCACAAAACGTAATTTAAAATAATCAGGAAGGCTGCAGGTGGGCTTAGAACTACTAGAGAAATAAATGGTTCTGAACCTACATTTCTTTTTAGGCATTTTAAAATATAGTGTAAGACAAATACAAACTTTTTTGTGCATGTTTCTGCATCTCTGGGCACTTGCATCCTTGTCCATGCATGTAATTGCATGTGTATCTTTGCATGTCTTTCTGTGTGTGTACGTGCGTGTCAGTCTAGAAAGACTGGGGGGACACCACGGCAACAATTCCGGCCTCCTCCCGGCTGTGGCCCCCAACCCATGCTGGGCCCCCACTGGACGGGGTCATGTCAGACATCGGCCCCCAGCGCGCTCCCTCGTCCCCCCCGTACCTCCCCTGCCAGCGCTGTCACCACACCCCCGCTGGGGCAGCCGGGAGCAGACACCTCCCCTCCGCTCCCCGCCTGGCAGGGTAGGGTGGGGGCGCGCTGGCCATTATACTCCCATCACAAACCTGTGAGAGCCTCCGCACTGTGAACACCAGCCCCAGAGGGAGAGCCAGGGAGGAGATGAACACCAATAGAATCACTTCCTCCCTCCAGCCCCCGTCCCTCACACTGTAAATCAATCAAAGGAGGACAGGGACAGTTGAACGTGAATGTTAAGACTTCTCCTTTGTTGACTGAGATACGGTGAAACTGAGGGATGCCAGGGAACACCCTCACATTTCTACTGGCATTACAGTTTATGCTTCGACCACGTCACGGACTGTCGGCTGCAAGGAGTGGATGAAAGAATACGGCTTGCCGGACACCGGTGACTGCCAGCTGCAGCCAAGACTTTGACCAACTTGTGGACTCCACGACTGCAACCGCTGAAATCCACAAAAGCTGAAGATGCTCAGTTTGTCAAGCCAATACATATTATCATTATTTATCTATTTAACTACCCAGCTAATGAAAGTGACTTAGATGGCTTCCTTTGTGTGCGATTAAGTATTTACGAGATAAGTGCTCAGCTCGGGAGTATAAGTTTTACCCGTGTACACAAATCCTTTCCACATCAGTACCCGATGCCCATATAATGACCTTTTTTCTCTACACTTTCCTTTGAGATAGCCTGCAGTGCTGAGTTTGTTTGCTACATCTGTAGGTTTCTTATAATGATTTACCCATTTACTTCTTTTGCTGCAATTCAAGGAAAGTACCTTGATCAAGGGTACTGCATCAGGAGCAGGATTCAGACCTTTGTCCTTTGATTACTGATTTCATTTTATGTAACTAATTGCTATGCAAGAATATTATATCAAAAGTTGCAGCCTGCCCCACAGCAATTTTTTGCATTTTTCCCCACATGCTAGTTAGTGACAGCAAAGGTATTGCTTTGGTGCCTCAGCATTCATCATCAGGATTTGAAGAACACACTACGCAGATAGGCACAAAAAGATTTGTTAAAAAAAAAAAAAAATCTGAAACACAGCTGTAACTTAAAAACTCATACACTCAGAATAAAAATACCAAAAGATCAGAAATATGTAAAATTAGTCTGTACTCTGTAACAAAAAGAAACTTTCAAAAAGGCTGAATGGATGGAGAAAAGGGGAAATAACCTGAGACACTACAGCACACCATCTGACACTTATTATGGTTTACCACTAATTGCTGTACCTGTTCAAACGGTTTGTCTCTGTCGCTAAATATTTACATTAACTTACAGCTTTGTGGTTTAGGAGTCAAATATAAATTTTAACAGTTTTTTTTATATGTGTTAGGTGTCTCAAATATTTACATCTCTGTTCCTGAACTACTTACATTCAGGACAATTTGGCTGAACATTAAAATCATGGAATAAAGTCAATACAACTCAAAGATGAGTCACACGTCAGTCTTCATACAGTGAGTTTCTCTCACTGTATGCCACTAATGCACAGTATGATAAAATGGTAAGTGCAAAAGATGGCTAAAATTAATTGTCTCCTCATAGTCATGCTTTCTTTTTCCTTTATGAAATTACTCCACACGTTGAAGGTTTTACACAATAACATATTTGTGGATCCACACCTCCCAGCATCTTCACCTCCATGCATATCTAGTCTTCTATAACAATGGCACATTCAACATTTGTCTTTGTGTTCCTCAATCACACACTTTGTCTATTTGACCTTCTCTACACTTGTTTTGAACATTATACTGAAAACTTTTCCATTAACTTCACATTTATGGCTCTAAAGTGCTCGTAAAGTCACTAAGTGTGAGTGAATATTTGTGGGCTTGTTCTGTAGGGAACTGGAATACTGTCCACAGCATACTGTGCCATGCACCCTTTGTTTCAGGGATAGGTTCCAGACCACCCTGACCGTGCACTATCATCATCAACCATCATCAGTGAATGAATGAGTTACAAAAAATATGTAGCTTTCGCCATATTTAACACCAGGGTGAAAGGCAGAGCAGTGATTCCTAAAAAGGAAAGGAAAATATTCAGTGGAGTGAGGTTGTATTTTATGCTTAATTAATAAATGTAAATAAAAATACACACACACACAGTTTCAGAACCGCTTGTCCCATACGGGGTCGCGGGGAACCGGAGCCTACCTGGTAACACAGGGCGTAAGGCCGGAGAGGGAGGGGACACACCCGGGACGGGACGCCAGTCCGTCGCAAGGCACCCCAAGCGGGACTCGAACCCCAGACCCACTGGAAAGCAGGACTGCGGTCCAACCCACTGCGCCACCGCACCCCCATCTAAATAAAAATAATTTTAAATTAATTTATTAATTAGAAAATTCTGAGCTGACCAAGACAAACAAAAGTTAATACTCATCAGAACCATGGAAAGTACTAGCACTGCTGATTAGGGCTCTTCAGTGTGTTTGATGTGTGTGTGTGTGTGTGTGTGTCTCCCCCAGGTGTGACCCAACGTGCTCTGTGGACTTCTCTGTAGATTAAGACCAGCTACTGTTCCTCCTCCACCCCAACCGGCACCATTGCCATTGCAAAATTCCTACTGCAATCTCCAGCTGCACAGACAGGTCTGAAGGTCCGTGCATGAGTGTGCATCTTTTAGCATGTCTCCGAGAGTGCACGCTCTTTTTTTCCATCTCTGACTTTGACCGTAAAATTTGCATTTGGTTCCTTTTTAAAAAGAAGAGTCTTGATGACACACAGAGTAAACAATGTGTGCCAGTTTGCATGCATCCTGGGAGAGATGAGCAGATAAGCTGATATCCATTTGTCAAAACCACTGGGGTGGGGGGACTGCAATTACTGCACAAGGAACTCCAGGAACTCCACGATCATGAAGACAGCATGTTTTGACACTATTACTACCAAACAATAGACTGACATATCGTTTATGGTAGCCTACTTAATAATAAGAACAACAACAACAACAACAACAATAATAATAATGCATGGTTTCGGACATGGTTTAAAATTCATCTCAGTCTGTGTTCAGCTCCCATGTTCTCCCTGTGTTCATGTGGATTTCATCAGAGTGCTTCGGTTTTATCCAACAGGCCAAAGATATGCATTTCAGATGAACTGATTACCCTAAATTCTCAATTCTTACAGTGTGTATTTATGAGTGAATGAGTGTGTGATTGTCCTGTGAGGGACCGGCACTCATCCAGGGTATACCCTGCTACATACTCTATGCTTCTGGGATAGGCTCTAGACAACCACTGCCCTGCTTTGAACAAGCAGTTTGTTATTTAGCTGATGCCTTTTACCCAAAGTGAATTATAGTAGTTACAGTACATTGATGTTTTTGATAATGCATGACCGCAATCATATGATAGCTATCTTAAATCAAGCACATTGCTATAGATGCCCCAAGAATAAATATATATTATATATATATTTTTAGTTCCTCAGTGGAAGTAATTTAGCAACCATCTCCCTAAATAAATAAAAGAAAGGTGGAAAACTGGAGGCTGTCCAAAGCTAAGAACATCTATTAAGCTGGTAAATAAACCCTCGAGTTAGCTAGTGTGGCACAGAGGCGTGAGAGATCATTGAGGTCTCCTCTGTTCTTGCCCACTCAGCAGAAGAACTGAGTCTTTAACAGCAATTAAATGCAAAGCCCCAAAAGTGGCGCAGTGATCGTTTAATTGCAGCAGGAGCTTAGAGGGATCAGCTAACCGAGTGGAGGACAGCTCACATTTCACTCTTGGCTGGTTTTTCACTCTCCGGGCTGTTCGGGAGTGGAGATCTGTGCAACACTGGAGCTGTTCAGGAAACTACAGGACCAACTGAAGGACCACAGAATTCACGGCAAGTTTAGCAAAGCCACTATGGATGAGAGACTCTCTTTGTACCCCAGCACCAGAGCTACAATTACATTTATTTATAGCTGACACTTTTCTCCACAGCAACTCACAGTGTTAAGCTACTTACAGTTATTTACCCATTTATACACTGGGCAATTTTACTGGAGCAATTTAGAGTAAGTACCTTTCTTAAGGGTACTACAGCTAGAGGTGGGATATAAACCTATGACCTCTAGATTCAAATGCAGGAGCTCTAACCACTACACTAACAGCTGCGCTTTAAGTCCTAACTCTGGACATCCACCAGAGATAGATAAAGACACCTATTCTTGCTTTACTTCTTACATACTTGCCCCATCTGCAAAACTTGCATGTACATCAACTTCTTTCAGGTC
Organism: Scleropages formosus; assembly: GCF_900964775.1. Taxonomy (NCBI): domain Eukaryota; kingdom Metazoa; phylum Chordata; class Actinopteri; order Osteoglossiformes; family Osteoglossidae; genus Scleropages; species Scleropages formosus. The sequence continues at coordinate 18,173,488 of NC_041822.1, forward strand.
CCACTGGACCTGATTTTCTCCTGCCTCTGTCCCACATCTGTTAATATGTAAATCAGGTGGGAACACCTATGTTTGCCTCATTCGATTGGTGTGTGTGTGTGTGTGTGTGTGGAGAGGAAAGGATTACTCACTGCTCCTTACTGAAGTCTCCAAGTCACGCTGAGGCTGGGGTCATGTGTCACTGTATGAACAAGCAGAGGCCCTGCTGAAGGGCACCCTTTCTGCTGGAACAGCAGAGATGGCAGATGTTGCAGCAGGAGATGCCAAGCAATCAGGCAGGCCTTTGGACGGCGATGTGGGTAGATGCTGGGAGCCGAGATGAGCTGAATTGGTGGTTCAGTATGTCGCAGCACTGCCTGAACAAAACGATGCCCAGACCAGGTACTGCCAAAGAATCGATGCCAGTGACAGCTGTACTTACCCCTTAGTGTTTCACTAATTACCCATCTGTAGAATGAGATAAAACATGCAAAAAAAACACGAGCGCTATGTCAATCACAAGGGATGCGGGAGTCAGCCAAGTATTTAAATTATACAGTGTAAACAGAACAAGCGAACGGAAGCATCCTGCTGCTTACGGTCCCGCTCCGGACATGAGCGGAGATGAAGAGCGCCTGAGCGGGAGATAACAGAGCTTAGGTAAAGAATTGAGGCCTACTGGGGGCACTGCATCGTCAGAGTGACCCCACGCAGCTGAGCACATTAAAGTCGTGGCTAAAGAAGTTAAGGAGCTGGACTTTTTACCAGGAGGTTTCAGGTTCAACCCCCAGGGCAGTGTCTGCTGTTTCAGCTTTCGCAACAGCACTTATGACAAATTTATTTAGAAAATATCTGGCAAATATAAATTGATACAAAATGCAATCTGTTAGGAAACTAAATAAAAGAATGCCTATATTTCTGTAAAAGTTTGTCTTCTTCAAAACAAAGGTGGGTGTATTGTATTGCTGTTATTTGTTAATTGTTCATAGTTCTTGATAGCTGTGTACGTATTGGACCTACTGACCACCCTCCCTCTTTAGATAGCAAAAATTTATCTGCTGCATTCTGGGATAAGTAACAACATGGGAAAAAAAAAAAATACATAAATAAAATGAGCAAGAGCTTGTGAAAACTGCTCATTTTCCCATATGAATATAGTATAACCCAGCCCCTAGGAGATATTAAAATGATGTTTCACTTAAGCATCTTCAAATTCACATTTGCTGGGAGATGCGGAGCACCAGAGAACTGAAATAAATAGCCCTGTTGTAACGCAACTGTCAGGAAGAGTAATAAAATGACAGGAAAGTTAAAATCCCATGCAGGGTTCTCTTCACTACCTCACTCTCTCTCTCCTCTTATCTCAGCCCTTTACCTCCTGCTCTCCTTCCTCTCTGACTCACCCTCTTTCTCACTCCTCTGTCTCTCTTTCCTCTCTACCTCTCTCCTCCTCTATGGGATTTCCCACAGTATATTAGCAGCAGGGTGACAACGAGGGGGGGGGCTGCCGGGGGTCTCACTGAGGAACGTTGCATTCCCTTCCCACACTGCTTTTGCCGTGGAGATGGTTGGCTCCTCCCCCCCCCATCCCCACTCCCGTTCCAGCCCCCGTGCCCCTTTGTGGTCTGCTTTAATTAAACTCCCCCGCCACCATCACCTCCATCCTGGGGTTTGTCGGGAGACGGTACCCCTCCGCTGCCCCGTCTCCCCTTTACAGGACCACAGGGAGACACTGTCACTCTCCCAGAAAACACACACAAAAACACACACATGTCGCACTGGGAACAGGGAGACGGAGGCCATTATAATCACTGTCCCGACCTGTCGATGTCTCCTTCACATACACCCCCCCAGCCCCTTGACAGCCCACGCCCTGTCCTCAAACCCAGCGCCAGACAGAGGAGGACACCCCTGTCAGAGTCCCACAGAGGACTTCGGTTTACACCCCGTCAAAAAGCAGAAGCCAAACCGTTTTATTACTTCTCGGAATTGCTTTTTTAAATTATATCCACTTCTATATTCGATGTACAGAGTTCACATACAGGGCATTGCTTCTGCAAAATCACTGACTCCATAGATGAAAATACAAAAAAAAGCCTAAAACTGTAAAACTTGCTTTAGACTGAAAGCTTTTTCAAGCATTTCAGTAAAAAAGTAGTTCAGATGAAGATTAAAAAGATGCTTCAGGTAAATCGATAAACTGTGAATATCGTGATTTACATTTATTCAGAAAAAGTAAGTACTATTGTCATTGTTACTGTGCTTTTTTGTCATATTGGCACCTCTCAGTTTTTGAGTGATGGTACTTCAAAACGAGACAATGGTAATTAATTTTGTAATAATTTTTCCTGGTGAGGGGGTTTGAGCAGGGCTGGTGGATGGGGGGGGAGGTTTTGAATCCCAGACATGTTGCCCTGGAGATAAGGTGCTCCGTGCCGCCGGCGGGTCTCGAGGGAGACACGGGAGTCATGACGACAGGAAGGTGACAGACATAGTGACGAGTCCGCTGGGATATCGGGTCAGCCTCTCGCCCCTGTGCTTCGACCCTGGGTTCCCGAGTCCCCAACCCGCTGGCTGTGCCTCCTCCGCTAAGGCCCCTACCATTGGCTAACCTCCTCCTACCTGCTCCCTCTTTCAGCACTTTGTGGATTTTATCACTGCTCTCCTGCTAGTTGCATAAATAAAGTGTAACAACAGCAGAGGAGGCCCAATGAAACACAGGTGAGAGCAGTGAGGCACATGGCTTTTAAACTGCCCTGTTTCATTTCGTCAGTATATCTGCACTGAACTCCCTTTAATTAATTTCCCTTCGTAAGATCAACATAAAGGGCATTCATCACACTTAATGAAGCAGAGTGGCATCATGTTAGATTAATTAAGGATGTCAGGGCTGGGACTGTATACGCAACACAGCACAACAACTGCGAACCACTGTCAGAGAAATACTTGACCAGAAGCCATGGTTTGGCGTCCTGCTTCAGAAGGTCAGGACCCTGATTAGATTCAATGTCACTGTTGCCATTGTCTTTGTGGCAGGGGTGTAACTCATCTCCATAGGCATGGCAGAGTGCAGACAGGATGGCGACTGTGGCCTCTGATGGCAGCCAGCACTGTACCCTCAGCAGGTCTGTCCCCCACAGCCTGCAGCTGGACATAAAGACACAAACTTGAAAAGGTGTGTGACAACCTGACACATTTTATTAGAAAATCTATTATAACTTAACATTATTATTACTACAAGCTAACTGTAATAGGGGTGAGAAATAATACCCTTAATTATTTTTCTGTTGGTAAAAGATCAAGTATATACAACTACAAAGCAAGAAAAGAGTATTGTCACTGCAGTGTTTTTTGTAATGTTTACAATTTTTTTTTTTTTTTTTTTTTTTTTTTACTCAAAAAGGGTAAGACTCCCATTTCGATTTTCTGGATCTATACATGACTATTAATTTTTTTTAATTAACCTGCCACTTTCATCCAAAACAAGTCACTGAATTTGAACCATTTATACAGTAGGAACATTGCTGGAATAATTCACAGTAAGTACTTTGATCAACATTGCAAAAAAGTTGAAGGAAGTGGTATTTAAACCAGGAATACTGATATAAGGAATCCCTGTCCTTTACTATTACGCAAGCATCAATCACCACCTACTTTCGATTTAGTTTTTTACGGCCTTATTTTCAGTTGACTCATTAGCAGCCCTAGTTAAAAAATACTAATCAGAAAACAATCATTATAATAACATTAAGAAAAATGGCTTTCCTGGTGTTTCTAACAACATAAAATACTTCAGTTACCGATCTTAATGAAATGAGAAAATGTCTGTTACGAGTTTAGATTTCACGCACCCATGTTTTTGTGTTATTATATTACAGGGAAAGGGATGGCTCATGCATATTTGATGATGGTTCTACAGGTGACAGTTGTTAGAAAGCCAATATGGAAGATTAATACCAAGTTTTGTTTACCCTGTAAAGGGTTATTTTGGTTTCAGTGGCAGAAGAGTTACCGCAGAAGGAAATGTATTAAGTTTTTAATTTATTCAGCGCTCGTAGAATTCTTCTACCTATTGCATCCAATGGGTATCCCCTAAGATTTTATGCATATAATAATATATATATATATATTCACCTTGGTGAAGAAGGTGTGTGGGCTGATAACACTACATAGAGTTCATTGGAAGTTGCTTTGGAGAAAAGCATCTGCTAAATAAATAAATGTAAATATATAAAAATAAAATGGACAGTGAGAGACTGACCTACACACAGAGCAAGGTTTGTCCTTGTACTTGAACCTGCAACGAAAGTCAAGAGTCTAATTTCTAAACCACTGTACCACCTGCTGCCTTCATATTGACCAATGAATGAGCCATTTTCGCCTCCTGTTCTGCTGCGAGTCCCACATAAAGAGGGCAGAACGGGCTGTGTTACTCAAGTGCGCCCCCTACCGTCCACTTGTGTCATAGCAACTTATTAAAGTAACGGGGGCCATAAGGGCGCCATCATCTAATTGGCCTTTTTCCCCATGGAGCGTCAATAATAATAATGTAAACGTAAATTGCGTAATTCATTTTTCTCATGAGATTTACACGTTTAAGCCATATTTCATTGTGGATTTGTTTTTTTTTTTTTTTTTTAAGCAAATACGCGTCCTCTATCTCAGCGTTTTAGATCAGCAATTTTAATGTAACCCCAATGCAGTATTTAATTTTGGATGCTCTGTATTATTATAGTGTAAGTAATGCAACGGGCGTATTCATGATTCATAATCTTCTCTGACAATTTCTAAATGTCTGAGTAGGAAAGTGCAGCGCTTGGCGCTGGAGCTCGGGACTTAGGTGTCGTAGGTTTTAACCCCACCGATGCAAGAAATTACCCAAATTGTTGACGTGTACCCAAAAGTGCCGTGGAGTGGAGTGGATGTCGGCTCACGGAGAGCACTTCTCACGGCTGATCGGTGACTGAATGGATCCAGCGCATCGCCGCGTCTTTGTCCACTGACCGATGACGTGTGCCAGGAAAGGAGGAGCCCTGCTGTCTTTGAGCTTCCCGGGAAAACTGAGGTTTGATCATCGCCGGGGTTTTCGGCCAGTCCGCGGAAACACGGACATTGATTCCGCAGCGCCGGCATTCAAAAAAAGACGTCCGTTTTCGCCCCGTCTTCTTGTTCTTCCCACGGTCCAAATTTCGGACCGAGATTCATCACTGCGCTTAAGATGCTCTTCGAGTCCTCTTGTCCTGCTGGATTGACATTTACATACATTTATTAATTTAGCAGCAGACGCTTTTCCAAAGCGATTTCCAATGAATTCTATGTTACCATCCCACACACCTTATTCACCAAGGTGACTTACACTGCTAGATACACTACTTGGGTCACTCGTGGATTTCTTCACTGCTCGTCATTTATTATCGATTATTGAGCCGAGGCTCAAGTTGCCAGCTACTTCTTCTCTTTCGTCTCCATCCAAATGGACCATCATCATCAAGAACGAAAAGGTTAATTTTACCAGTTGAGTTGTCAGGAACTTTGTATTTCTCACGTTAAATTGCAGACCCGTCCGTTTCCTATGTCCTTGAAGTTTATAATAAGTAAATGAAATATTTCAGGTGCCCAATTTTACTACAGTAAAAGCGACCCACCTGTGAGAATGAGTTACGTCACTACTTAGTTCATCACTGACCGTAGTCGCTTTGGAGGAAAGTGCCAACTAAATTGATAAATATTTTATAATAGTATAAATCCCCCAAACAAATCAAGTAGATCGAGAGCAAAGTCTCTGAGCTACGTGAACAGCTGGGTTCTCAACTCTCCTGTGCCTACGTGTACAGGTATAAACAAGCTATAAACACGTATATGACGCTCTACCGCCATTAGAACATTTTGGACTTCTCCGGAACTAACTTCTCATTTTTAACAAAGAAAAAATTTAATCTAAATTGAGGCAAAACTGCCTTAATCATCGCGCGCATCAGGTACGCGCACATCTTACGTAATAAGTAGTCCAGAGCCAATGGCTTTCATTCTTTCTTCTCAGTTGTGCTCTAAATTTCTATTAGCTCAGGGGACCGTCGTGAAGCTTCTTTCATCCAATGGTTAGAGATTTTTTTTTAGCGGCGCCAGTTATCTTGTTTTCTACTGGTTATAGTGTGACGTCCTTTTCTCGATATTGGCCAATGGCTGGCCTTTTTACAGAACACCGCGACACGTTCCCGTTTCGCGGGAAAATGAGAATCTCTCCGGGAGGCGCGTGGTGTTCAGCTGACCTACCCTAAAACAGCCTGTTGTTGTTGTTGTTGTTCTCTTTCAATCTCCGCGTCGCTGAAATGAGTTTTAGTCTGGAGCGGTTCCGTTACAGCGGAGGGAACGGGAAGCGGACTGCGGCGCTGGACGGTCGCGGCGGGGGTTCCGGAGCTGCCTGTGCGGAGAACACACGACCAGCAGCAGGTTGTCCGGGCTTCGGTGCAGCTCCTTCTGTTCTGTGTATTAACTCCCGTGAGAGTGAATTATTATGTGCGTTTCCACCGTGCTACTCGCGCGCGCAGTCCGTGCTTGTCAGTGAGGTCCGAGAGGAGGGTGAGTCGTTCGAGCAGAAACGCCTGTGTCTGTCTGTTCCTGCACATAATAATTCACCCCTGGGCCCTGGCTTAACGCTCGTCCTGTGGACACACTGCTGATTTCCTGCTGGCCCCCACTGACACATGATCATGATCATCGTGAGGCCGAAGTCGAGCCCCGACGCGACGGACGGTAGGATCATGGACTGGAGACAAAGTGTGGAGAGGAGAACATCGCTGAAAGTCAAAGTGTGCTGCACCCTAACAGATTTGATGGAGAACATCAATATATGTACAGTAGGAAAAATATATTAGTTGCAGATGAGATATTGCAGTCTTTCATCAGGAAGTAAGTGAGGGAACTGCTGTCCGGGTTGTTGTTGTATTTAGGCCTTTTAACTGCATTTGACGAGTGATCTACACGAGTGATCTACACCTTCATCTCCACACTCACCTAACGGGTCACAAAGTGTTGACATCCTGTGTTTAAGTCCCTGCTATTCCCACTATGACAGTAGCTGTGTTGCCTTTTTTTTTTTTGGAAATGAATTCTCAGAGGGGGGGGCACACGGGGTTGGACCGGGTCCTGCTCTCCGGTGGGTCTGGGGTTCGAGTCCCGCTTGGGGTGCCTTACAATGGACTGGCGTCTCGTCCTGGGTGTGTCCCCTCCCCCTCCGGCCTTACGCCCTGTAGGCTCCGGTTCCCCGTGACCCCGTGTGGGACAAGCGGTTTCAGATGATGTGTATGTGTGTGAATAATCTGATGATGAAACTCTCAATACAGTTTAACCAGTTAAGCGATTCGCTCCAGAATCATACAGATTAATGAATAATTTGGCTGACTTGCTATGTTTAATCTTTTTTTTTTTTTTTTTTTTTTTTTTTTTAAATTACCAATTTACACAGCTGGGTAATTTTTACTTGAGCAGTTTGTGGAAGTATCTCGGAAAAGGGTACTAGAGCAGGAGATGGGGTTCGAACCTGCGACCTTCAAACCACGAGACGGTAGCACTAACCCCGACACTACTTCTTGGCCTTTAGTTGGAGGTACACCTTTGAGTAACATGTTTTCTCCATGGGTTCTTTAGGTATTTTGTTTATTGTATATCATTTCGCTAAGGGGCCCTCTTATATGGAGCACTGTAATTTTTTTTTTTTTTTTTTCTTTTAAATCTGCTGCCGAGTGCAAACACATCTGAAGGTACCGTGTTGATGAAGGTAAAGTTACTGCTCTGGTCATTATCATCCCCCAGCCCCCTTTCCAGACGTCCCAGACAAACCCTAGAGAAGGAGACAGGAAGGGTTCACCGCCCCAGTAATGTCCAGATGCAGGAGAACGAGACAGAGGAAACGCTTGTAAAACTCCGAGAGCTCCCCCTCCCCAGAGAAGCAGGGAGGAACTGCTGGAGGTAATTTTCCAGCAGGTTGGCTATTGTCACCCCAAAGCACCATGAATGCACTCGCAACACTGGCCGTGCATAATGTGCCTTTAGGTGATCGGTAGCACACGTACCCTGGACAGAGCTGTTGCTTCTTGCTTGGTGTTCTTCAGAGATGAAGGCACAGGTCTATAAGGCTGCTCGTGAGGTTTTGCCTCCTATTTTTGCCACTTGTGCACAAGTACAGCCGCACGTACTGATGTCTCCGGTCGTGATTATCATTCGAAGCATTACAAGTTGCGAGGCCCAGTTTCTGATACACTTGAATTGAAAATATCCCAAATGAAAATTGCACAGGTTTATAGCAGTCCATTAGGGGTGGCTGCTCTTCCAGTGCAGGGTAGCGGTTGTCCGGAGCCTATTCTGGAAACCGCAGCGTGAGGTAGGGTACCCTTGGACAGGATGCCAGTCCATCACAGTACAATCACAGTACAGTAACATGCATTCAAGTACCTTGCACAATTACACACTATCTGGAGGAATGAGTCTTCACTAATCAACTTTTTGCTGTTACAAACTTTTTTTTTGAGAAGTATTTTTTTTTTTTTCTTCCATAAAGAGAGTTGGCATTCCAGTCTGACTGTTGCGCCGAAGCTCTGGCCGATACGCTGACAGAAAGCGATCACGAATACTAGGCGCTGCCTTGTTTTTCAAAACGGTGGAGAAGCAAGCTGTGGAACAAGCTGTGGACGATCCCATGGCTTGTGCATCTGTCAGTTTTGATCTATTATTTAAGCACTGTCTCCCCATCATCCTGCACCTCTGTATAATACCTACACTTCCAAGTTCATGCATAGTTGTTCTCTACACTTCAGGGTAAATAACCTAAAAACTTGCATTTTTTTTTTAAATAATTATTCATTCTTTTATGTAAGTGCTCTACTTACATTTGACTAATAAACTTTTGAGGACCAGTAAACCAGTTCTCAGGCCCTGTTAAGAAGGTCTTTTCTCCTGGCTTCCTTTCCATGAACACCATACTTGTTCAGTGTTTCGTTAAATTTCAGTGTCAGGAACTCTGACTTGTGTCATGGCGACAGAAGCCTTAAATGTAGCTCTGGTGGTGTTGGCAGTTTTTGATGCGCACCATAGAGTCTGATCCTGGGATGAATCGGCTGGGACGTCCACCCCGGGTAGAGCGAGAACTCTCTCAAATGCTCTCCGTTCGTAAACGATGGTCTTTCGCTCGAAGGGGCAATGCGCTCCTCCTCGTTGTTTGGAAATGGATTTATATGCTTCTCCGAGATCGATGCAGATGGGTGTTGGCCGCTGGCCTGCGGTGTGAACGCGAAGCTGAACGCTCCGGGCCAAACTGTCACACTTTCTGCTTCTGCGTAGAAACACTTTGTGGGGCTCGGTTCACAGCGGGCGGTAGATCGGAAGCTCTTGGCTCTAATGACCTTTCTCGCGATGCGGACGCGGTGACGGTGCATTTTTCCACATCCTGAATGCTGCTTGTCCGCTTACTTTTGAGTGAGTAAATAAAGTCCAAATTTGTCATGTTATTTGTTACAGGAGTTGAGATTTATCTACTTTTAGGGATCAGTTAGGATTAGAGGAGTGTTAGTCTTGTACTAATGTGTAAAACTATTCTATATAGTAAAACAAGTGTGTGTTTTGTTTTTCACATCAACCCTTGTCTGTGTTGGCCAATACAGAGACTTTTTGCCCCACCCGTTGCTTTTCTTCCAGTCAGTAAACCTTGATGATCTCAGCGCTTTAGGGTTAAAGTGGTGTCCTTCACCCATCCCGGGATTTAAATGTGCACATTCAGACTCGCATTCCCTCAGCTAAGTGACCAATTTTGTTGCTGCTTGTGAGGATTTTCTCCGTCGGGATATGACGGCAGCACTCGTTCACACGCTCGCTTAGCAGATGCACCTGCGGTTCATCAATTTGTTGCACGCTCTCTGTCTTCCCCTTTTTTATTGCTTGACAAAAGACTGTCGGCGGTGCGGCAGTGTGGGTGCTACAGCACGCCCTCCCCCTTGCCAATTAATGACCCCCCCAAGGTGATGCACCCAGGGACGTTGAGTAGCCACCAAACCGCAGTGTTTGTTCCTGCCTCTCAGCCCCGAGGCCACTGTGGAGGAGGGGTGCGTTTTGGCACGTTTTGCCCGGCTCAGGAGAACGGGTCCACACCCATCTCTGCCCACCTGTGCTGGGCTCGTATGCTCTCCGCACCACCTGCGGGCAACTTTTAACAACTCTTAGACTGACAGGTTCTGTCTTTTTTTTTTTTTTTAGTTTTTGCAGCATACTATGTACTTTTAGTTTATTTACTCAGTTTTACAGCATGTTGTTATGTATTCATTTAGCTGACATGTTTTTTCGAAACAGCTTTCAGCGATAGGTTTGTACACTGAGCTGCATACAATTATTTATTCTTTGATACAACTAGGAAATGTTGTCCTGTGTGAGTTTATATTAAGTACTTTGCTTAGATGTATTGCTGTGGAAATGGGGATTTCATCCTGTGTCCTTTGCAAGGCAGTGGCTGAAGGCACTATTCTACCAACTGCAGCTAAAATTTTTATTTTTTTGGGGGGGGTTTGATTTGGCAGTGGGTGGTCAAGTAAGCCTGAGCAACCTCTACCTTAACCACTAGTTGCTCCTTCTCTTTGTGTGAACAGGCATCTGAAGACTAGTCCACATGGGACCTGCCCTCCCACCCCCCTAATTGCATGGGGCAGTCATTGACCTGTCACCATTGCATGTTTCCTGCTCCAGGTTCCTCCCAGAAGAGAAAGCAGGAGAGCATTAGCAACACTGACTTGCAGAGGAGCAAAGAGCTTCAGCCTAGCAAGAGGAGGAAGAAGAAGACATCCTCTGTGGTCAGTTGTTACCAGAGCCACACACCACATCTATAGCGTAGCTTTTGGTCCTACTTCCCTTGGGTGGGACTTTGTGAGCTTTGTTAAAGGAACTCAGTACCTAGAGAAGTGTTGCTGCTGCTGTGGGTCATGTTTGCTGTTAGGCAGGGAGGCACACGTGGCCCTGTGTTAAGTGTGGGCCACTGAGGTACAGTTGGTGAACTTATGAGGTGCCCCATCTAAAATCTGCTGATCTCTGCAAATGATTAGGCAGATGAGTCAGACAAGGACCATAAGGATCCACGCTGGGATGAGCAGGAGAACATGGTTGGGAGGCTGCAGATTGCATTCCCTAACCTTGACAAGGAGGTGAGTGGGTTCTCTGTTCTCTGAGAAGAGTGGTTTCAGACCATAGGAATCCTGCTGAAGCAGATGATCTAGTTGTGTTGGAGCATTGAAGCTCAGAGACTTTCTCAAGGGTACAATAATAGTGCCCCTTTTGGGATTTTAACCTGCAACATTAACAGGAGCTAAGGTTACCGGTTGAGTTTGCTGATTGTTTTCCCAACCTGTTGCCTTCTCACACCACCCAGGAGCTGCGGGAGGTCTTGAGGGAACACCAGTGGTGTGTGAATGTTGCTATAGAAGTCTTGTATGCCTTTTCAGACATAGGTGAGTGTGTGTGGGGTCCTGGTTACAAAGGGGGTGTTTACATGATGACGATGGTGATGAAGTTTGACCAGTGTGCAGTGTGTGTAAAATTTTGACTTGATAAATATGCATCCTTTAAAAGTCAGTGGGAAGCACCGATATCACTCATTTGAGTTGCCATAACATGTCTGGTTGCAGATGGGCCCTGTCGTTCCCCAGCGAAGAAATCCATAGAGCTCAAATCCCCCGGGGAGAAGAAAGGCATCGTGGCTGCAGATGGGCCCTGTCGTACCCCAGCACAGAAATCCAGAGAGCTCAAATCCCCCAGGGAGAAGAAAGGCGCAAAGGCCAGTGGAGGAGGCAAGCACAGCCAAGGGACAGGGACCCTCTCGAGGTGGCTGATCACCCCTGCCTCTCGGCCTACTCTCACCGCACAGAAGCCCTGTAGCGCAGCTGATGGAAAGCCCCACGCTCAGGCAGCACCGCGGGCCAACAGCAGCGACTCAGACGACGGGGGCGCCATCGGCAGCGAGTTTGAGGGCTCATCTCACGACGAGGATGAGTCAGACCAGGAGAGCAATGTGGACGTGGCGCTGAAAGCTCAGATACTCAGCTTCTTTCAGGAGGCTTCAGTGGACGAGCTGTCGCTCATCACCTCCTGCTCTGCAAAGAAGGCCCAGAGGATTGTGGAGCTGCGGCCTTTCAGCTCCTGGCAGGCCCTGGTAGGACAAACCCCCTCCGATGTCTGTCCTCCTCTTATCTTCCTTGGTCCCCTGCTTCATTTTCTTTTCTCAGTCTCTTTTACGTGCCCTGCTTTGACACACGTGTGTGTTCTCTCCAGGTGTCTCCCAGGGCTTAGAATGGGTGGCCTTAGTCTTATTAGGCTCCCTCTGCACTGCTTTCTGAGCCAATGAGGTTCCAAATGTGATCATGTGACCCTTAGTGGGATGAGGGTTCCAGGGAGAACCCCATCTGATTGGCTGCTGCCACATTCACTCACTTCCACTGAGGCTGGCAGCAGGGAGAGCTGTGGTGGTGTGTATGTGAGAACAGATGGGGCTGAGCTGTGCTGGAGAGCTACACACACAGCCTGCTGTGGATGGATTTGTGCACAGAACTATAGATCAGCAACAAGCAGCCTGTTCTTTTTAAAATGTCTTATCCAGCAGTGATATTTTTGTGTCTCGTGCTCACCACTTCTGGAGTTAAGGATGAACTTGGCACTCTGGGGTACTGGGGTGGGTAGAGGTACTGAGACCAACTGAGAGATGCTGGACTCGATGTCCTTCAAGTGGTAAGTCTGGCTTATTTTTCTTAGTAAACCTGAGCTGCGAACAGTGACAGCAGTGTCCCACAGCCGCAGAAGTTGGTCTGAAGGCTCCACGGGAGGTCCTGCCCAGGGGTAGGGAAGCAGGCTCAGGTGTGTGATTGTGAAGAGAAGTCAGACCAACACTGAGCACAGTAGCTCTGATCATGTCCTCCTGCTTGGGGTGAGAGCAAAATGTCTTCCACTGGAGCAGATGCTTCCGAGGGCTTCGTGCTGGCCTTGATCCCGTTGCGATAATATGCATTAGAAGTGTGTTCTGACATGCTGCTGGAGAATGGAGACCCTTCCTGCCAAACAGAACTGAGTACACTGTGTGCGTGCAGAAGAAGGTGGATGTTGACATTTGAGTGGCAGTGATCGGGTATTTTCACAAATGACCATGACAATAGTGAGGTCTCCATCGTGTGTGTGAGAGAGAGAGAGAGAGAGAGAGAGAGAGAGAGAGAGAGAGAGAGAGAGAGAGAGAGAGAGAGAGAGAGAGAGAGAGAGAGAGAGAGAGAGAGAGAGAGAGAGAGAGAGAGAGAGAGAGAGAGAGAGAGAGACTGCATGTGAAGATGGGTTTTTGCGTGTCTCTCTGTGCAGATGGATCCCCATCTCCACCTGCAGTGTGTCAGTCACGCCACCGAGGTTATGAAAACACGGAGTTTTGGCCTGTTGTCAGCCCTCTTGACCACTGCTTGAACAGTCCTGGATGAGCACAGGAACAAAGACACAAACAAGTCCGTGCAAAGCTTTATTCAGCGCAGAACGTTAAAGACCTCAGTACATCCCTCCCTCACTTTAACAGGGTTATGTAAAGTGAAAAATCACTGTAAAACCTTGTGAAAATATTTACCTTTTTAACATATAGTGGGCTAATCATTTCATTACAATGGCTTTTTTTCTTACCTCTGTTGTTCTGCATTCACATGATCCTACACACACATACACACACACACACAGCCCTACAAGGATGGTTTCCAACAACCCTAACTTCCAGTCCTGGTTATTGCTTCAGAAAGTCATTCAGCAAAACATATAAGTAAACATGGAATAAACTCTCAATGGGATCTATAAGAGAATGATAGAATACAATAAATTAATTTAATTACATTCTGATGCTTCTTCATGCTTAGGGCAAGGCAGCTTGGAAGTCCAACGGTCTGTCATACTGACAGTCTCAACTAGTTATTGTCAAGCTAATATCACAAACAAAACAGCAGTTTATTATTATTATTATTATTATTATTATTATTATTATTATTATTATTATTATAATACTTTTTTTTCCCCCAAAGTGACTTTACTAATATACTCACAATTTTCAGCTCATTTATACAGCAGGGTATTTTTTCCAGTGTCAATTCATGGTAAATACCTGGATTACAGGTGCCACAGCAGTAGGTGGAAAACAAACCCAGGTCCTTTGAGTCCTTATAGACATAAACAATAAACATGTGAACATTAACTCAGTCATTTAAATCATTGTGACAGTGTGTTCTTTCAGGGAGGATGACTCGGCACAGTCAAGGTGTGTGTGAAATGTAAAGGCGCTTTTATTTGTGCTGTTTTTTGGTGAGGGATAAGACATGCTCTTTTGGCCTCCGTCTGTGGGTTGCGCGCCTTCCTATGGCCGGGAACCTTAAAATAAGCAGTGATGAGCACATTGTCCCATCGCTCTGCTCCCTTGTGCCCTCCTCCTTTAGCAGCAATGCCCATCAGTCTTACAAAAAGCTTAATATCAATATCTTCAGATTATTTTAAATAAAGCTTTAATCTTGTGATAAAATGCTGATCATCTGGCATCAGGCATTTGTAATGATCCACAGTGCCTGTAGTGTGTGTGTGTGCGCGCGCGCATGCGCGCACTTTGTAGAACACCACTGCCAGTGGTCTTGTGAAATTTTTCTTTGTATTAAAACCATTAATGTGCCAAATGATTAAAATGTCTCTATCTAGTGCGCAGCATGACACCCTGTGCTTCCGAGGTGGATACCATGGTCCTGCGCCGTATGTGTGCTTATTAATGGAGTAAGTGTAACGTTAAGAGACAATAGAAATAATTTACCAATATTGTAAAGTCCGTTGGTGGTGTTGTCATGTATCCAGCACAGCTGTTCTCAGCATAAGGAAGCGCATGTAACAATGAGCATTTCGGTAATGACTTGGAGATGACATGATGTTGTGCTGAAAAGTATCCTTGCTGTACACTCGCTGTAAATTGACTGTAAAATGGACACCTGCAATGAATGGGCAGTTTCAGCTCGGTTGCTCTTTCGAATGGTCTCCTGATACTTCCACTCGAGGAGCGGACCGTGCCGTCTTTTTCGGAGGTCCGTGGGTTTTCGCGATCGAAGCGAGACGCGAACAAGTCGCGTGTGACAGTTTTCATGGGACGCAGGAATCTTTTCGATGACTCTCCCTTAAAAGGACCTGCTTATCATAACGTTATATGTATGTACTGCTTATAACCACCTTCATTGCTCTGTTCAGCTGTGTTTCTTTACACTTTATCCGTGTGCCTATTTGAGGTGAAACCGAACATATGGAAGAGCATGGGAGTCCCCCCCTTCTAACTATGTAGTTTAATACCCTATTGGACTGTTGATACATTTCCTTTGTTTTGCACATACATTTTACATTTATTTATTTACCAGATGCTTTTCTCCAGAGCAACTTCCAGTGAACTCTATGTAGTGTTATCAGCCTGCATTTCCCCAGTTTGTCCTCCCAGTTTTTCCACACCGGGCTTGAGTGAATTTCCCTGCTGTCATTAGTGCGTTTTTGTACACTAAAAGGCCAGCTGACACCACAGCAGTTAGACCTGCTGTCTGTGGACCCCAAGGTCACAGGTTTGAATCCCACCTCCAGCTGTAGTACCCTTGAGCAAGGTCCTTACCCTAAATTGCTCTAGTAAAACTACCCAGCTGTATAAATGGATAAATAACTGTCGGTAGACTAACATTGTACAGTGGAGCGGTAACTATCGTGCTGATAGGGTGACTGACAGAGTGGTGCTTCGCCATATGAGCTGTATGGGATTTGATGCCGTAATAGACAAAACAAGACTGGTGCTGAAGGCGTTGGAAAATATTTCTATAAATGGAAGTATGCGTGCTGCTTAATCTCCTTTGTGCCTTACAAACTTATAGTATGTTCTGGACTCTCTGTGCTGCAAAGCCCCTTGAGTGGAACGTGTCCAACGTGAGCCGAGCTGGCAGCTTTTATTGTTTTTGAGCGGCGACGTCTCGGCAGACATCTGCCCCGTTGGAATCTGCAAGGCTTCACTCTGCTTGTTCAGGAAGATGCCTTCCTGCAGACCCTGTGGGCTTTGGGGCCTTTGTAGCTGCTGGCAGGATTGGTCTTGAGTCTGGGTGGGTCTGCTCTGGTTGCACAGCTGCTTCACCTGATGCCAGGGGTGTAAGGCTCAGCCAGTAAAGGAACAGGTCAAGACAAGTCTGCTTCTCCATTGACTTGGGTTCCCTGCTGTACTGTGGGTTAATTTACTGTGAACTTCCACCATGGCTGCAGTTTTGCACGTTGAAGGTTGTGCTGCTATAATTTACTATATAATATAATTACTTATTAGCTCATATAAAATATATATAATTATGTACAATTTACTTTTAATGGGATTTTCTGTTATTTTCAGGGACAATGTAAGCTGTAATTCCAGTTCCAGCCTATAGATGTCAGTAAAACACACCATAAGAGTTGCATTGTGAACCACCTTGAGTGGATTCACTCCAGTGTTAACAGCTTCCATCTGATGTTCGTGAGTGTTGGTGATCAAATACGTGTTTATGGGAAGAGCCAGTCAACAATCGACATTGAATAAAAGTGGAAACTAAATTTCATTCATTTTGGTTGTAATTTTAAGGTCATTTTTATTACAGCGAGATTTTAATAATGCCTAACTTGTAAATAAATGAAGCAATGTATTAAGATTTTATTTATTCTGACTTGCAGGAAAAAGCAGTTCTGGAAGTACGCATTTGCAAAGAAAATTACATATTGTGATGTGAAATCCATGTATTCTTCTGGGACACTGAACAACTGATGCAACAAGGTCTCTCCTAGCAAAGTCTCATTGTAAATATTTCTGAACACCTTGGAGAAGTGTGTGGAAATAGGTTTTCGCTATGGTAATATATATCGGCCTTTTGAGTGTGTTCTTATGTTTGTGTGTTTTGTTGCGCGTGTCCTTTCTGTTTTCAGAAGGAGGTCTTTCGTGAAGAAAGTATCCTCTCCCTGGACCTGCTATGGGGCTGCAAGGTGGTGCTGAGGGAGCGACAGGTCGTTCTCAGGCTCATGAGCAAGTGCGAAAGCATCTCCAGAAAGATGACCAAGGACGTGACGTCGGTCATCAAGAGCAGCACAAACTCCTTGAAGCAGCCCCGCACACTCAACAGCAGGTGATGCTCCATCACCAAACGAAATGTTTGACCCCAGAGCAGAGACGTTTCACTGCTGTATCATGCAGTCCACAACCCTGAATTTGACTTCCTTCTGCTTGTTGTAATTCTGACAGCCTCCGGCTGAAGCCCTACCAGCTGATTGGGCTGAAATGGCTGGTTCTTCTGCACAAGAACAGTTTAAGTGGAATCCTCGCTGATGAAATGGTGAGAGACTGATCTGCCCTGCGGTGGGTGGGTGGGTGGGTGGGTACTGGAGGGGAGTTGTAGTTGAAGAGCAGGGCTTGGAGCCCAAAATACCAAATGTCTTTACATCCTAGGAGCTAAGGACTAAGTGTTTCCTGATTGTTTGATTGTGCCCTTCCAACCTGTCAACACAGCCTAGTGTGACAGCATTGAGTGATTTGTTTGTTCAGTGACTTCAATTTGCACTGAGCTGATGAACCATAATTGTGGGCTTGTTTTAACCTGCTAAAGCATCCAGCACAGCTGTTCTCGGCACAAGGGGTCGCATTTAACAATCAGCATTGCAGTAATAGCTTGGAGATGAGTATCGTGGTGCTGAGAGATCTCCTCGCATGGGTGTTGTTGCCAAGGCTGCGGTGACAGGGCTCACTGCAAAAACCAACTTTTTTTTACTGGGTGCGCACAACGAGCGCATTCACTGTCCGTGCTAGGATGCACCTTTGTAGGAAACCGGCACGTACAGGTTTGACTCGGTGAGCTTCAGACGGCCAGGGCAGGGGCAGGTGTGACCTAGAGCATGCAGACATTCTGTCTCCAGGTTTTCTCTGAATTGCAAGTGTTGAAATAAATGAGCCCATAACACAGAGCAAATTTGAGCAAAAAATAATTAAGGATACAATAGAGATGGCATATGGGGCAAAATAACTTCAACCTGGACTCTTGGTTGATTTCTGCTGTTGAGGCAAATGTTCTATACTTTTCCTGCGTAACCCCTACGAAAGACAAAATGGTCATAAATATTCTTACTATTATTATTTAAAACGAAACCATTTATTCATGAAACAAGACCCCAGTAGCTCTGGTAAATCCTGCCAACACATTGATATTTATTCATTTGGATGACACTTTACTCCAAAGGGACTTACAATGTTAGGTATTGGAAGTTTACAAATACACACACACACACACACACACACATATACACAGTCTGAAACCACTTGTCTCAAGGGGGGGGGGGGGGGGGGGTCATGGCAAACCAGAGCCTAACCCAGCAGCACAGGGCACAAGGCCTGGGGGGGAGGGGCCACACCAAGGATGGGACACCAGTCCGTCGCAAGACACCCCAAGCAGGACTCAATCCCCAGACCTTTCAGAGGGTGGGCACAGGACAAATCCGCTGTGATACCATGCCCCACCTGCATCTGTACAGCTGGGTAATTTTTCTGGACCAATTCAGGATAAGTACCTTGCTCAGGTGTACTACAGCCAGAGGTGGGGATCAAACCTGTAACCTTTGGATATAAAGGGAGTAACTCTAACCACTACACTACCAGCTGTCCCAATAAAATCCTTTTGTTTGACCACATGCTATACTGATGGCTGCAGGATGTAGTGTTTCCTTTTGTACTTGTGCTCCACTGTTGCACATAAGTGTTTTGACTCTTGTTCTTCTGGACCACAGGGTCTGGGAAAGACCATCCAGGCAATCTCCTTTTTGGCATACCTTTACCAGGAGGGCAACACGGGCCCTCACCTTATCACTGCGCCCTCCTCCACCCTGGGTAAGAGCAGAGCTCTGCAGTGCAGGTAGCCCATGTTCAGGACGTTCTCAATCATAACTGATCAAGTTGTCGCTCTCTTTCTGCAGATAACTGGGTTCAGGAGCTGAAGCTCTGGTGTCCCAGTCTCAAGGTGTTGGTGTACCATGGTGAGCGATCTTCCCATCTCAGCTCTGACCACTGGATCATGTGGAAAGTAGTGGTGTAGTGTTTACATGGAGGGACAATGTATCACATAAGAGTGATGGCCTTTTTGGCCACATGAGTTGTCAAATGTGTATATTCCTCCTCATGTATAAACATTTCTTTTTCTCAGCTTGTTTAGGTGTAGTTTTCTGATGGGTTGATCCTGTAGGGTGGAGCACCAAACCCTCAGGTTTCCCCCTCACTTCTAAGGCTTGACAGGCAGCGAAGTTGCTTTTTATTAATTTTTAACTGGCTTTTTATAAACTGTTTTTCATTAAAATTTGGTATGAATGAGAAGACAGTGGAGTAATGAAATGTTGGATGTGGGAAATAGGCTCTGCAGAAATGAATCCCTGTGTACCACCTGTCCATGACAGTCCCGGTTTTCCTAGGCTCTGTGGAGGACCGCAGATACCTGCGACACGATATCCTCAACGAGCAGATGGACTTCAACGTCATCGTTTCCACGTGAGTGCGCGCTGACCCACTCTCACAGTGGTGTGCATATGACACCTGAGCTGGACACCTGATCGCCGTTTCTCAGACAAATATATTTACGCCTTTATTCATGGAGAGAGTGACTCTCTTAGGTACCACCACCTCCATTTCCAAGCATCCAAATGAATGCGATGTTGGTGCTGTGCAGTCTGTGTGCCTGTAGTGCCATCTAGAGGGAGAAGGGAGCATCATGTAGCCATCTGCTGGGTGGGCTGCGTGTGTGTGTCTGAATAAGAGCCGCATATGGTGTGTTAAATATTGATATGTCTTGAAAATAGTGTAAATCTGAAATGCACCCCTGCGAGGCATTGCAGGTAGGAATGTGGGGGGCCTTCAGCTTTGTGTTAATCCCAGACACCCTGGCTCACTAAATTATGACAGACGCAAGCATCTGTGTGTTGAAAGTACGTATTCAAGGTGCGCCCTGTGGGAGGTTGAACTTTGTGAAGAAGGACACGTAGCTGTAACGGTCTCCCACCGGGCAGGTACAACGTGACCATCGGAAACGAAAGCGACCGCAGCCTGTTCCGCAAGCTGAAGCTGCAGTGTGCCGTGTTCGATGAGGGCCACATGCTGAAGAACATGAACTCGCAGCGCTACCGCCACCTCATGGCCATCAACGTAAGTGTGCCAGGGACCAGGGCGCTACCGTTCTTATTGTTGGTTGTACCTGGCCCTTTCATCCACACGTCAGACACAGACACATGGGTAAAAGTGCAGCTTTTTTTTGTGTGTGTGTGTGTGTGTCAACAAGCAACGCCAGCTTTCTGAAACTGCTAACACAGTTGTGGGGCCATACGTGCGTAACAGGTTTGCAGATGAGCTGAATTTCTGAACCCCTGCACCTCCTCCCTCCCCAGGCCCAGTACCGGCTACTCCTCACTGGAACACCCCTACAGAACAACTTGTTTGAGCTCGTGTCACTCCTGAACTTCATCATGCCGTCCATGTTCTCCAGCAGCACTTCTCGGATTTCCAAGATGTTCTCCATGGTACAGTCAGCGAGATGATACGTCCTTAACATCTGAGGCACACCCCAGTTCGGCTCCAATTCAGTTCTCCCCAGCTTCGTCCATATTGTATCTTTTTATTATGCAGAAATTGTCATCTGGTTGGGATTAACAAAGTTGAACAGCACAAGTGCATGCTGATATATTTTAGGTTACAACACCAGCTTCCTCTTTTAGGTTCAGTGAGTTGTAGGTTTACATCTTAGAGGGGGCGTGTGTCTGATAATCCAAGGTAGCGCACAGCAAAACGTTTGGCTCTAGGCCCAGAATGCCACAGTCCTCAGTCCCTGATGAATTTACATGTTCTTTGTTCTTCAGAAATCAGAGGAGCAAAGCCGTTTTGAGAAGGACAGGATCACCCAGGCAAAACTCATCATGAAGCCATTCATCCTTAGACGGGTCAAGAGCGAGGTATAGCATGTCCTTTCAGTGCTTTGTGATGGCGTGGTCATTGTTTGGCCTTTGACCTCTACCCCTCGAACCCCTGTGGATATACTGAAAACTTTCTGGTCTATTTTTGAGTAGCTGCTGATACGTTTTTTTTTTTTTTTTTTTTAAGGTTGCTCTTTGAGGCAGGTTTGAACAAAGCTTCTACTCTTAGTACCAGGTTAAATTATGGTTCATATTTTAAATTACCTTTGACAAGATTATCACCTGAATGATAAGCAGGGCTGTACAGTTATGTGCTGAGCTGCCAAAAAGCATGAGCTGTGCAGTTTGTGTCCTGTCACTAGAGCTGTTCTCTCTGGCATCAGGTCCTCAAGCAGCTGCCTGCCAAGGAGGTGCGGGTCGAGTCGTGTCCCATGAGCAAGCGGCAGCATCGACTTTACATGGCTCTCCTGGAGAATTACAACCGCTCTAGCCACAGCGAGAGTGAGTACCGGGATCCCTGCTGGGACAGGGCGTCTTGGGGCAGCTGAGTGAATTGTTTGCGGTGCAAGAACCACTTGGCATAGTTTCACTGCATCCTCACTGTTATGGAGCGGAGATTGAGAATAAAGTTGTGAAAGTGAAATTCAGAAGTTGAGCTGCTTCCTCCAGTTTTTTCCAGTCTTGTCTCCCTCCATCTCAGATCAGCTGCCATGTTTATACCCTATTAAAGGTAGCTGGTTTATCTGCAAATACAGCACTACCCCATTCCAGACTTTCTGCCTCCTACTTCCTGAGATGTGTACACTTTCCAGCATCTACTGAAAAAGGGCAAGGGGTGCAGATGCATGTTACTATTGGACTGGTGCTTTAAGCCCTGTGCGGATCTCTGTCGAACCTTCAGAAAAGGAGCTCTGTAACGTGATGATGCAGCTGAGGAAGATGGCCAACCACCCGCTGCTCCACCGGCAGTATTACACCAGTGACAAGCTGGAGACCATGAGCCACCTGATGCTGAAGGTCTGTGAGAGTTCATTCATACCTTGGTCCATCCTACCTCGCTGCACCGCTAACTACTGTTTCAGCCTCTCTGTGAAAACATGGTAAATCTGGGAGGCATGATGCTTGTGCTTCTCCTCTGCAGGAGCGCACCCACTGCAACGCAGACCCCGTCCTCATCCAGGAAGACATGGAGGTGATGTCAGATTTCGAGCTGCACCGCCTGTGCCAGCAGTACCCGACCCTGCATGACTACCAGCTGCAGGAGGACGTGCTGCTTGACTCGGGCAAGTTTGCCCTGCTCACAGAGCTGCTGGCCTCTTTCAAACAGAAGGTGTGCAGGGGTGGGAGTGCCTGGGTGTGTGCCGGTGTCGCAAAGAGGCATCCATTAGTAGCATGGATTGTGTTCAGGTGCACAGCAGAAGGTAAAGTCCCCAAGCAGCTTCTCCTCATGATTTAATTTTCCACTTACGTACTTAGACTGCCTGGCGTTTGTCAAGGTGCTTTGCTCACCGGTACAATAGCTCCCCTCCGGGGACGCGCTTCCTTATCGGCCGCGCTGCGTAGCACTTGACAAGGCAGACTACCGAGGTAATGGATTTATCCAGTTTAAAAGGGGTCTATTAGGCCCTGGATCCATTATTGCCCATATACCTGAAGGCTGTAAACGGTTCTGATTGCATAATTGCCTGCTGAGAATTCACAAACGGAACATGCCTGGGGGGCACAGAAAGCTTCTTTTATATTATTTATATATAATATACATACACACACACACACCCCCTGTAATGACCTGAATACACTTCCGTTAACAGAACATATTCTCCAGTTTCCTTTATGTGGTACATTGAACTTTATTAAACATTCAACCATAAATGAGTCCTGTGTTATTTTAGATCACCCTGCTAAATGTGTGTTTTTTACTTGCCTGATGATGACTTGTGCAGTAGACAGCATAGTTTTTCCAGCCTAATCCTGGCGCAGTTAGCAGTATAGTGGTTAAAGCTGCACATTTCACCCACCACACTCTGTCCCATCTCTTTTTGGACCCAGACAACAGTGACTCATGGTTAATTTGGTTTGGTCTTAATTTGACAATATGTATGACTATAATGTTTGGATTTTAGCACAACGGATTTCATTGATTTAATTTGTGTGACCGACAGGACAGCGTGCTATATTGATTTGGTTTCTAACGACCAAGTTAAAATTTGCGCAAAGAAATAACTTGAGCCTTAAGTGAGGGGGCCAAGGTTGTTTACGCAGCTCACTGACCACAGATGGGCACAGAAAATCCTCCCTTTGTGTGTTGGTCAAGGCGCTGTAACCCAAGGGATATTGGAGAATTTCAGGAATTGCAGCAGGATTAGTGTACTTCACTGAAAATTAGATGGACATTGTGTACCATGTACATCATACTGGAGCAGCACTGTTGTCTGTAGTTGTTCAGCACACTTCCTCCTGCACAACTTGCAGGTTATGCACTGGAAAACATGTAGTAGAAGAAAATGAAAGCATTTGGTTGAGCGCAGTGTGACCAGCTGAGAATAATACACTGGGGTTCAAAAGAGCGGTCTACTCTCATTCTTTCCAGGGGGACCGTGTGGTGCTCTTCAGCCAGTTCACCATGATGCTGGACATCGTGGAGGTCTTTCTGCGCCACCTAGGCCACCGCTTTGTGCGCTTGGATGGCTCCACACCAAGAGCTGACAGGTGGGTGCAGGAACACCATGCCCGCTCCCTACAGCTTCCCCGCCAGCCACCTGGGTCTCTCCCTTCTCCCGACTTGCTCATCAAACAGATTGCTTCCCAGGAATTTTGCCTCTGCCATTCTGTTCCTAAATGAGAGAAAAGTAGATAAAGGAAGCGATCCGATGAAAACGGAGACTGGAGGGTGGTGTCAGGGAGCATTTGAATATCAGTGGGCCTGGCTGAAAGGAATGACCTGTTCTAGTGTGAATGCAAAACACCAGCTGATATTTGTCATACCCTTCTCAACCTTGAGGCAAAGTGAGCAGCCTATAGCGGAATTGGGCTGTATGGCTTGACTTAGTTTCACTTTGTTTTCATAGGCAAGGGTGGAAGGATATACTTGATTAAGAAGCCAATGAACAGCAGTGGTATAAGAGAGTAGCTGAATGACAGCTGTTCTTCTGAATGGAGGTCAGTGTGTGTGAAGAAGAGAGGTGGTCCCTGAAGAAGGAGATATGGAAAAAACACTGGCAATATTTGTCACATCACTCAAAAGAGACTTAAACTACTAACTACATTTATTTAGCAGATGTTTTTCTCCAAAGCGACTTCCAATTAACTCATGTTATCAGCCCACACACTTTATTCACTGTGGTGACTTACACTGTTAGATACACTACCTACAATGGGTCACTCATCCATACATCCGTGGAACACACTCTCTCTGTTACTCACATACTATGGGTGAACCTAAATAGCATGTCTTTGGACTGTGGGAGGAAAGCAGAGCACCCGGAGGAAACCCAGGCAGACACGGGGAGAAGATGCAAACTCCACACAGACTCAGTGGGGATCCAACCCATGTCCTCTCGCACGACCCTGGTGCTGTGAGACAGCAGCGCTACTCACCATTCCACCATGCTGCCCTAGATGCATTAGAGAACTTTACAAGCTAAGATGGCTTTAAAATGAATATTTTAACTGCTGAGCTCATTGGGAGAAGACGACTGAATGGTCAGGAAAGCAAATATGCATCTTGGATCAAACCAAGCCAGGATTCTCAATGGAAGCATGGATGATATAAGGTTCAGGTTATCATACTTTGGACATATGATGTGAGATTTGTAATATCTCAGAAAGGTTGTAATGCTTAGGAAAGCTGGAAGACAAAGAAGAGGGTGAGCAGCAACCAGATAAACTAAATCATGGAAACAATGGACACACCCCTTTCACCACTGAGTGCATAAGTAGAGGACAAAGTCATTCTGTCTATGTTGTCGACGACAACATTCATGGTGGGCTTCCTTCAGAAGATCTCAGCAGCCACTGTTTCAGTTGTCACTGTAGATGTTCTCAGAGGTTGCTTTGACACCATCTGGCAGAAAAGCTCTGTGTAGCTGGTAGAACAAATCATGCAAGGTCTTATCCTGTGCCATGCATGTTACCAGCATGTATCACCAGAGCAAATAGCCAGGCCCTTTTCTTTCTCTGAAAAGTCATTTGGAGTGGTCACAGTAAGTTCAAATCCAAGGGGATCTGCTGCTGTTTGCTTTGGTAACGTAAACTCAATGTAGTGTTATCAGCCCACACACCTTATTCACCAAGGTGACTTACACTACTAGATACACTACTTACAATGAGTCACTCATCAGTTTTTACTCAACAGTTTTTATGACAAGATTCTATTCTCCTGAAACTTACTCTACTGCAGAAGGTGAGCATTCAGACTTTTGTCCACCCTGCTCCAGGATTGTCCTCATTAACCAGTACAACAATGACCCGGAGGTCTTTGTGTTCCTGCTGTCCACACGGGCTGGGGGGCTGGGCATCAACCTGACTTCGGCCAATGTCGTCATCCTCCATGACATCGATTGCAACCCCTATAATGACAAGCAGGCTGAGGACCGTTGCCACCGGTTGGGCCAGACCAGGTAGGGTTTGGGGCCGGGCGGGGTCTGAACATAAGGGGAGTGGAGTATAAAATGTGTTTGTGCATAAGTTTGACCCCTACTACTCTCCCTGGCAGGACCGTACAGGTGATCAAACTCATAAGTCGTGATTCCATTGAGGACTGCATGCTGCTCTTAGGCCAGAAGAAGTTGAAACTTGAGCAGGACATGACAGCCACTGAGGACGGTGAGCCCAGCTTCTCTCTGACCACAGCGCTGTCAGTGTAGCTATAGATAATTCATCTCAAAGCCTGCATGTCAGTTCAGATCTAATGTTCAGCGACTATCTGGTCTTAAAAAAGTTGATTGCTGGGGCGCCTTGCTTCTTATGACCAGTCTGAGACCCTGTTTTTCCCCTGCAAATCCTTTTCTGGATTGGGTCCTCATCAGAATGTCTAGTTTTACCTCAATGTAACACCTGCAGGGAGGAGTTCTCTCCTTGTGAGAGCTTTTATCTTGCAAATAGATTGTTAGTTTTCTTGTAACAGGGTTTGTCTCTCTCTCTCTCTCTCTCTCTCTCTCTCTCTCTCTCTCTCTCTCTCTCTCTCTCTCTCTCTCTCTCTCTCTCTCTCTCTCTCTCTCTCTCTCTCAGGTGAAGAGGGTGACATGTCTGAGGATATGGCCTCCTTGCTAAAGGCCTCTCTGGGTCTGTGAATGCTCTCAGGTCCACTGCCATGTGTCCATCAGCATGGAGGATCTGCTGCTTGTGAATCAAACAGCAATTTACTCAAAGCTCTGACTGCCCTGATTTGTGCATCATGTCAGACCTGTTCAAGTTTTAATGTTCAAAAGGTAGAAACTCCTTCCCTGCAACTTTCAGGGATGTCCTCTGTTCTGTATTGGCCTGAGTGGATGCAAGGAGAAGCTGTCTTTTGTTTTAGTTCTCTATTCATTGTTGTTCACCGTTCAAATAAATGACATTTTTACCATCTTAAAGGAAAGCTAATTTTCTCCTTCAGTTGTCACCCCTCATATTTATACTGAAGTACACTTATCAGCTTTCCTGTTCTTAAGAACTAATTGAATTAATTCCATTTAGAAATCATTTTAATTCACTTCAAGACATTTCACACTAAAGAACCACGCAGTGTCAGTGTGAAAATAACTACAATAGACACAAATCGATAACCTACTGTTATAAAGGAAGCATTAAGCAAGTGGTATAAACAGGCCACACAGGGAAATGTATTATGAGGTTCAGGCAAAAAGTACCTGCAATGATTTGTATTCATGAACTCATGTAAACATAGGCTAACTGCAAATACACTGTGCCAGCTGCTGTGCTGCAAAAACAAATGTGTGCGCAGATGTGAACACAATCCAGCGTCAGCGGTTAAGGAGTATGCCGTGTGGGAGCCTGGCCATGTCTTGCTGGTTTACGTACTGGAGGTCCTGGCAGAGTTTCTCTGACATGTTGCTGGTGAGGTGAGGAAAGCATTCTGCTGTGTACCTGTAGTAGAAGCCTCCCGAATAGAGATGGCACACTATTTCACGGGTGCCTCTTTTAGGGCTGGTGTAACAAGTGCCAAAATGTTCAGAGAAAACATCCTCTTATCCTAAATCTCAAAATAGTGTGTCGCTGAAGCCCACAAAACCAAAATTGAAAGTTCTCCCGCATCGGCTGTCTGTAGTCCCAGATGACGTTCGTCTGCCCAAGTTGCCATAACAAACCTTTTGCATAGCCTCCAGCTTCCATAAAAATGTCTTTCTCTGGGCTGTGTTTTTAGTGTTTTGTTGCATAATTACCATTCCGTTCCCCTTCGACACAGTGGGAAAAGTGTGAAGACCACAGGGGCGGAGGAGCAGAACGGGGACTGTGGCTCGCTGGCAAAGTACACATTTTAAACAGGTCCTTTTTATTGTTAACAGTATTAACAATTGCTGATTAATGTCCATATTAGTTCCTATTTTTTATAGAAGTTTCAGATATATCTCATATATTAATAAAAGCATTCATGGGCCTCACAGTAATGCCCATCATTCTGGAGGGTAGTTCTGAATAATTTTTTTTTAACATTCATTCAGCTGATGTTTTTCTCTAAAGCAACTTACAATGTTGGTCTAACTACAGTTATTTACCCATGTATGCAGCTGGGTTATTTTACTGGAGCAATTTTTAGGGTAAGTACCCTGCTCTAGGGCACTACAGCCAGGGGGGGGGTATCAAACCTGTAACTTCAGTCCAAAGACAGAATCTCTAACCACTACACTACTACATTGTTTGTGTGCTTTTGGGTCATGATGGTCCAGAGCCTATCCTAGAAGCATAGGACTGAAGGAGGGGTATACCCTGGACAGGATGGCAGTGCAATGCATTGCAGTTTCATGCACACACTCACATATATGCATGCAAAAATACACACACAAATACTGCAGCATCTACAGTTGTATCCCCTGCAGAACTTCCATTTAAACAATGTGTGTTTTGAGATATCCAAGGTAATTAGATACGCAGGAGTCTGATGCTCTAGTCACCATTTTTGAAATATACACTGCCTTCCCAAAAATACATATTTTGTGGATTCATCTATTTTTAATTTCAGTAGGTATTGCGATGAAACAATATATGGCAGTACAGCACATCCAAAAAATAAAAAACCTGAATTAAAATTATTTTCAGTGTTAACAGTCAGTCTCTGATGTTCTGCTGAGTTGATGATTAATAACAAGAGGAGGAATTGTACGGAGGTTTGGAGAGTGGATTTTAACAGTGGGAACTTAAACAGGAACCTGTGGAAACAAGGCATTTTTATTTTCAGTATTTCAAAGTTAGTTTTAATTTTAATGTCGCTCAAAGCTAATAGCAGAATAAAAGAAACAAAAAGTCTTACCAAACATTTTTATTGTAGTTTTTACAAGATTCTTACAGTACCTAACCTGTGAATAAACCTTCATGAATAATCTCTGTGTTACTGATCTACAGTATTACTGATCTATTATTTATAATAGCGTAAAGGTTAAAATGTACTTAAACTTTGTACTTATAAACAAAATGAGTTTGGAACAAACTTTTACTCTTAATTATGTTCAAAAATTGATCAGTCAGTGTATTGAAAAAATTGTGCAACATGATAAAAAGATATTTGTTGACATTGTGATCACAAGTAGTTTAGTATTTTAGCCTTTTTGAACAATACAACGTTCGTATCCCTCGTCCACTCGTAGAAAGTAACACAAAAGAAAATTATAAAATAACTGAAGCTACATGCAATTGAGATAATGCTGTTGGATCAGCATTACGTTGGGTCAATATGAAAGAGTAAATACATTGCCTTACACGTCAAGGTTTTGGTATGAGAAGTGACTCTAGATGATGGGTTATGCTCTTAATGGGCTAGTTCATAAAGCGATGAAATATTACAGTGATTTGAATAACAAAGGTGTGAATGGTTCTACAGAAGCACAGGGAAATGACAAAGGATAAAACGAACAAAAAATAATGAGATGAAAGTACACAGGCTTCGACGAAAAAACCCAATGTTTTCTGTTCCTACCATTACCAACGACTTTTTCATGTATAACAATGGTATTGAAAGAAACGTGACAAGCCATGCAAGCAAAAGTTTTTCAGAACTCTAGTGTTCACCGTGGACAGGCATTATGAATGATTACATTGCTGTTAAATAAAATTACTAAAATTATTAAACTGATCATATTTTTGACGCGGAAACATTGTTCATGCTGTGTTGTCTGATTATGAAAATATTTTGTAGTATTAAAAACAGAGTTTACTGCTCAATATCTTTAGCATCACAACACTTATGCACTTGTAACAGAATAATGACATTCTTACAGCTCATATGGGTTCCCATAAATGCCTGGGGAATATTCTTCACACCTTTCACCTGTCAGATGGGGGTCACAAGAGACATAGCAGC
The DNA here is from genome assembly GCF_900964775.1 of Scleropages formosus. Taxonomy (NCBI): domain Eukaryota; kingdom Metazoa; phylum Chordata; class Actinopteri; order Osteoglossiformes; family Osteoglossidae; genus Scleropages; species Scleropages formosus. The sequence continues at coordinate 18,202,976 of NC_041822.1, forward strand.
TGAAATGGAAAACACTTTGGTCCAGCTTGCAAATGTATGAGTGGTAGCCTTTTTCGGGGTAGCCCCTGCAACGTCCTATGAGGTCATCGTAATGCGTGTCAGAATCCCAGAGCTCTAAGATGAGCGGGTGTCCCAACTCCACTGTACCGAAAGTTAAAACAGTATTCCACCTGGGGTTGTTGTCATCCAAAATGTAGCCGGTCTCCTTATAGTGACCGTTGTAAAACACCTTCACATAGCAGTCAGTCTGCGAGAAGTAGTCTGAGTTGAGATTTGACGCTCTCTCTACTACCACGACCAACTTGCCGTACCTGGCTCGCAATGGGCAGCAGTTGTAGTCCAGGTTGGGTGAAGAGGGACAGCTCTGGGACAATCTTTCGGCCCTATGTAAGTCTAAAACTAAATTTCCTATAATGTAATCCCGCAGAGCACTCCTCAGGCTGTCTTTGACGGCAGGGTCACTGACCAGGTGATGCAAGGGAACGATGGCATAGGAGACAATTTCTGGGGTGTCATTTAAGCTGCCAATCCAGTTGCTGTAGGCCAGCGACGGGTTCTGGTAAGTCAGGATATGCCGGTGCTGTGCCTCCCCTCCTAAGACTTGGATTTTATCACTCATGAACCCTTGGTAACGACCCATGTTCATGTTCTTCCTGAGCTTGTCGCTGCATTTCTGGGTGAAGGATGCATCTGCTGGCACGAACCCTAACGCAATTTTCAAGTCTATGTCCAGGCAGTTCTTCATCTCTGATATGGATACACCTGCAAGGGTGGCCAGGCAGGTGCGAAAAGCAGAGACTTGCTGTATCCTTCCACCCAGCTGCACCTGGCGAATGTAATGAGTGCCGTACGTGTCAATCAGTCTGCTGTACAAGGATTCGGTGGTTTCGTTGTACTCCGCAGGAAGTCTCTGCAAAGACTGAGAGAATTCCTTGCTGGGCTTTGGGTGGTCAACCAACCTGTAGCTGTATTGAATGGGGGGGGGGCAAACATTTTGTCAGAAAACATTTTTGATCCATTGGACTTGGATCGATGTGTGTGATAAATGTAATGAAGGTGGCATGGTGGATTTGGGTTGCTGGTTTGAGGAGAATTGTTATGTTTAAGGGTATCTGAATTTAAACGGTAATACAGTATATTGGCCTGTGTAAACAACACAAATTATGTGGTGCTTTAAAACATCAGATTAACATTGTGTGTGGAGTCTTTCTAAATGTTAGCTGGACTGGCATCCTGTCTAGGGTATACCCTGTCTTGCACCCTATGCTTCCAGAATAGGTTCTGGATCAGCGTGACCCTAAATTGGACAGATCGACATTTATAATGAAGGAATGAATAAATGTTAACTTAGATATATTTAGTAATTTTTAGCCCAGTGAATGCAATCCTTGTATATTATTATTATAAAATCACAGAGGTAAGGCTAACATGGTCAAAACTATACCATGATGTGGCTATTTGGTAAACAGCAGTTATCTGTGAGCAGATGTCTGTCGTTTCGCAGTACTTACCTGTAATATGAGCAAGTGATTTCATGAATGGCGAATGTTGCCTTATCCATATTGGCCTGGATCTTAGCAAACTCGGCAATTTCTGAGTGGCTGCCGCCCACCCTTGCCTGGATCATGGTGTTTAGGCTAAGGCTGAGCCCCCAGTTGTTGATGATGGAGGAGGCGGACCTCCGGACCAGAGAGTGGACCGAGTGGTGAATCTCACCGTGCAGATGTTTACTGCAGGACGTGATTTGCCGCCAGTCAGTCACAGACACTGGCAGCTTCTGCACTTGCTTGAACCGGTTGTTCTCACACAAAGTGCACGTATCGTTGGCTGTCATGAAGGTTTTGACATCAATCACATAGGCACCCTTCCGCTGCATGAGTATCACGTCAAAACCCTCACCAGCCAAGTTGTACCCTGGCACAAAGCGAGCTTTCTCACACTCGGCACGGGTTCCGGTCCTGCAGCAGGAACATCCGTGCAGGTTTGATAGGAAAACAATGCTGACCGTAAGAAGGAAGAGGCATCTGTGTCGGTCGGCGGTCATAATTGCGTTAAGTTGCTAGAAGAACGTAAGAAAAGAGATTGACATTATCCTGATGTCTCAACTTGAAATCTGTTGACAATGAATTTAATTTTGGGCTTTATTGACAAGTTGGAACAAAAAGGATTCTTTGCAAGTTCAGTTTCAAAGAATCCACACAACTTTTATTACAGGCAAGGGGAGTTGGATTTCTTTATTTCAGTGCACAAGCAAGCACAAGCCAAGCTTGAGTCACCCACCGAAAATGAAACCAACGTCTGCCAGGCTGCTCCTATCTTAAAGCCAGTCTCTCTCTGCCTGCTAAAAAAACTGTCTCAACCTCTGCAACTCTTTCAAAATACAGTACTGGTCAAAAGCTTCAGTACACACACCAAAACTTGATACCCAGATGCCTGGTGTTTGTGAATCTGTTTAGCAAAGGGTAACTCTTTTGAAAAATCCAAGATTTAGCAGCAATTTTCAATTATATCTTTTTTTTCTTATCCCAAGAGATGTGACCTGGAAACACTACCCAATGTGTGCCATTGCCCTCCCTTTACAAATTCACACTGTAAAAACATTGTCAGTTCGGAAAAAAACTAGTTTCAAGCAAGTATATTCAGTTTTTTGAACTGGTACTCTGTTTATACAGTAAGACTTTATTTTTTATGCTATTGCACAGTTATCTCTTCAGCAGTCAAGTTACAATTATAAAAATGCATGCGAAAATTTCTGCTTAGCCACTGCAAGATTTTTCCATCAGCAACCAATTAACTGCAGGCATTTACCATCAAAACAATATCTTTAAAAAAGGATCTACTGTTTAAAATTAGATAGAAGAATGTAGAGCACTTGCGTCCCAGGTTTTATCCTACCCGACCAATCCCTGTTGCTCGTCCTTTACTGCAGGGTATCTTGCCATTAAAGTCGGGACCACATTCCATCTGGAAATCTGGGAATATGCAGTGAAGCCCCAGAAAGTTAGTTGGTGCTTACCGCCGGGAAATACTTTTGTTTTCCACCCTGTCCTGTCGGTCAGCTGGAATGAGTTAGGCTCGCACTGCTCTCGATGTTCACTCCCACATCACATGAATCCCTCCTCCTGGGTTGTGCAAGCAGTTCTGCAGGAATAAGCAATATTTCTACTGGCAGCACAGCAGAAAAACCGTGCTGTTGCTCGAAGACGGTCACCGTGACAAAGTCTGGGGGAGATGCCCTGCAGAAATCAAATCTGAGTCTGAGTCTGTTGTGGATTTGGGATGTTACTCCTTTGTCAATTGCCCAAGGTCAGAGAGATTATAATAGCTGAGCTGGTTTTGTTTTGATATGCTTGGTGTGGCGGAAAGGCTTCCAGATCTAGAGTGGGGGCTGGAGCTCATGCTTGGCAATGGATTATCATCATGTCTATATTTTGTGCCATGATGTTTGTTTGACAGGGAGTGCGGTGGCGTGGCGGCGCGGCCGGTTTGGCTGGGTCCCGCTTTCTGGTGGGTCTGGGGTTCGAGTCCCGCTTGGGGTGCCCTGTGCTGGACTGGCGTCCTGTCCTGGGTGCGTCCCCTCCTCCTCCAGCCTTGCGCCCTGTGTTGCCGGGTTAGGCTCCGGCTTCCCGTGACCCTGCTTGGGACAAGCGGTTTCAGACAATGTGTGTTTGTTTAATGCACGGGGCCTCTCGTTATCTGCAAGACAAAATGATGTGATTCTTAAAGTGCTGAAGGATGAGTACCTCAGTCCAAAAATAAACTGTGTGACGGACACGGGTAACGCCGCAGGCTCGGCCTCTGTTGATCACTATTAAACACAACCTGCACGGCTCATGCAATCTCAAGGCAGACTATCCGAGTGACAGAGCTTCCAGCACGGATCTGCGCTGGAATACGATAAATATTTTTAAAGAAAAAACTTAATTCTGACACACATCGAGGCTTCCAGACTATGGTGCGTAGACTGGATCGCTGTTGGACTTGCTGAAAGCATTTGGTATCTGTAATCTGTAATTCCTACATGATGCTTGTGACAAACGGCCTGGTTTGCCGCACGTGAAGACATTCACTCAGGGTTTCTAGATTCTTTTAGTCTGTGTTCTTGTACTCTAGGGCTGGGAGAGGTTTACAGGAAACAGAAGGTTACAGGTTTACAGAAAAATAGGAAAAAACTCAAACTCCTAAACACTTGGTCTCCTGTCTCTCCCCATCTCTTGCTCCAGGGAAGCGTTCTCATTGTGAACAGGATGGGTTCTTATAGCAGGTCATCTCATCGTCAGGGGTGTTATGCGTGTACGGTGTGTACACCACTGACATATGCGGTTCTTGCAGAGGACATGCTTGAGATGTGTCTGTATTCTATGTGTTGTTTTCTGGACCTGGGCCTGTGCACTGTGCTGCGTTCCTCCACGCTCATGTTCATTCTCCCCGCAAAGCTTGAATCGGTGTCTCTCCTCATGTTAGCTAGTCCAAATAAGTCTCCAGAGTTAGGTAAAAAAAAAAAAGAGATTTGAAATATATCATGTTTAATCTGTCAGCGCTCTTGTGGGGAACAAATGAATAAAGAGAGTGAACGAAACTGGTTGATGCATACTTGGAACAATCCACCCACGTAGTTTCCAAACCCAGTGCTTATCTTGAGGGGAACTCTGGCACATTTATGTAACTACAGTATTTGTATTTCTCTTTATTAGCTGATGTCTTTGTCTAAGGGGACTTACAGCTCTTTACCAATTTTTACAGCTGAGTGTAAGTGTGGCAAATTCACTGTACATGGTATAGAGCTAAAGGAGAAGGGACATGGTGGTACAGGGGTTAACACAACTGCCTTATAATTCATAAGCTGCTCTGTGGGCACGAATACGAGTCCAGCACAAGGAAATGCGAAGTCTGAATGCTTCCGCACCGTAAATGCACACGGAAGAATGGAGCAGGGAACCACTTCCGGTCCTCACGCGCCTCCATACTGAGGTAAGTGGTCAAGAGCTGGCTGTTAACTGACTGGCGCTTCTGCCTCATTAGCAGTCGGACCTAGTTCCTTCAGGCTGCAAGACGACACTCAGGCGCCACACCCTTATTATTTCTTTCTTTCTTTATTTTTTTTAACTTAAGTTCAGTGGCTTTTTTTTTTTACTTTTCCTCGTACTCCGCTACAGCAGGTGGCGCTATGCGACTTTCCCGCTGCGGCTCCTCTCTGCCTCTGCTTGAGACAAGAGAGGAAGGAGTAGGAGGAGGTGGTTGTGGTGAGGGCTGGCGATAAAGAAGGAGGAGAAGCGGCGGCGCAGCGATGATGTCCGACTCCGTGGTGACCTTCCAGAAGCAGCTCGCCTCCATCCTTGAGGCTCTGGTGCGGAACGCCGTGTGCGAGATCACGCGCCTGTACGAGAGCAGCTTCGCGGACCTGCAGTCTGTGCTCGCGCAGAGCGAGCGCGAGAAGGCGAGTCTCAGAGCGAGGCTGGAGCAGGCGGAGCGGCGCGCGCCAGGTACCGCATCCCCCTCATGATGATCGCAGCCTACATACATACATAGCGTGTCACACACGCGAGCGGGCGGTCCGGGTCCGTATGAACAGTGCTGCAGGGATCTGTAACCAGTTGGTTGTTGGCGCTAGTCCCACTTCCCACGTTTAACACATGCCTGTTTTATCCAGGTATTTAACTAAATTACTCTAAAAGATGTGAATGTCCCTGCAGTCATTAGGTATTATTATCCTATCCTGAAGGGTACATCCCCAATACCCAGCTGTATGTGAATCAGATACTGCAGTTCGCTTTGGAAAGCATAATAATAATAATAATGATGATAATAATAATACCTGGGATGGCAGCAAGTGACTGACAATGTTAAGCCACTTACAATTATTTATCCATTCATACAGCTGGGTGATTTTACTGGAGCAATTTAGGCTGAGTACCTTGCTCAAGGGTACTACAGCTGGAGGTGCAAGTCGAACCTGCGACCTTTGGGTCCAAAGGCAGCAGCTCTAACAACTACTCTACCACCTGCATAATTGAGGAGAAATGCTTTGTTACTTTCAAGAAAAGTTATAACCATAAGAACAGTAACAATTTGTAGCATGACAGCACAGAGTTGAAAGGTTAAGGTTCCTGGTTTGAATATTCTGAGGAAATATGTAGTTACACCCTTGATAAAGGTAAAGACCCTGTATTGCGCCAATTAAAATGTCTGAATTTATGAATTTGCTTTGGAGGAAGGAGTCAAAGTTAAAGATTGACCTTCAGGTATCACAAAATTAGTGTTTGCAAACGATTTAAATGATATTTCAGAAACTTGGACAAAATATTTTATTGTTGGACTTCCACAGTAAGTGTAGTCTCAGTCCTCATGTGCATCTGTACCTACGTGAGTAAGGTACTCGCCTGCATCAGAATGCACATATGAAAGTATCTGAAGAGGTTTTGTCAACTTTTTGTTTATTCTAAATACAACAATGCATCAGAATTTGTTCAAATTAACTTCATTTACTATTTTATCATAAAACCAGAAAATTAAGGATAATTTAAATATCATCAGAGCAGCTGGATTTGTAACTTGTACCACAACAAGGTGCAAGATACTAAAAATAATGTTGTTTAGAGTGTCTTTTTGAGTAAAAGTAGGTGTTGTCAAATTTACTGCTTTTGTTTGCAGAAGCCCAGAAGAATGATGGACACATGGAAACAGTTGTCAAAGAAGAGGACTCTGAGGGTGATGTGAAGGTTTGTTTCTTCTGTCACAATGGCAGGAACAACTCTAATGCTGGCTGTACTAGTATTTACCCTTTAAAGCACACTTTACATTTATTCATTTAACTGATGCTTTTTTTTTTTTTTTCCCCCCAAAGTGACTCAGTGTTAAGGTACTTACAATTATTTGTCCATTTCTGTACCTGGGTAATTTTACTTAAGCAATTTAGGATAAGTACCTTGCTCAAGGGTATTACAGCCAGAAATGATAATTGAACCTGCAACCTTTGGGTCCAAAGGCAGCACCTCAAACCACCATGCTACTGGCTGGCCCTTTAAACCCAGATTTTGTGGGCCTGTTTTGCAGTGGAGTTTTGTAAATCAGACCTGCGTACTCTTTGAACACTATTTGTATTGGTAAAAATATATATGAGATTAATACATATTAATATATATTCTCGTTATTTGCACCTTACAACACATTTCGCTATAGTTAATACCATTTATCTGTACATTAATTCATTTTGAAGAACATATTATAAGGAATTTATTAATAATAATCACTTCAGTTGATCTCCTGGCTTCCTTACATGTGTGTTGTAACACATATTTTCCTTTCAGATGGACATGTTCTGCGCTGTTTGTGGAAAAGCTGCCGAATGCGAGCCGCCATTCTGTGAAACGTGCAGGAAGACAGTGCAGTTCCCCTCCCAGACACCAGAGAGCAGCAGTACTCTTGCCATGGTGCTGTCAAAAGAGGATGCTCCAGGTGTCTGTCATGTACATTCATGTTTACATTTATTCATTCAGCTGACACCTTTCTCCAAAGCGACTTAAATTATCAAGCTGCTTACAATGATTTACCCCTTTATACAGCTGGGTAAGTTTACTGGAGCAATTTAGGGTAAGTACCTTTCTCAAGGGTACTACAGTGGGGGGTGGGAATTGAACCTGCGACCTTTGAGTTCAAAGGCGCAAACCACAACGCTACTACCTGATGTACTGTAAAATGTTTAGCCATTGTGGTTTTTTTTTTTTCTTTTTTTTTTTTTTCTTTTTTGGTACTCTTGTGCCATGGAAGTTTTTATTGCATGGATTTGGCTCAAAAACAGCTTCCAAAACATACAAAATCAGCTTTCTACAAGTTTGAATGTTAGTGGCATTGCTGTGTCACATGCAGTTGTAACTGCGAAAATTTAAGCAATTTTTCTGTAAGATGTGACACGTTTTGCAGTCTGACCTGAAACAGAAGAAGGTGATTTTCATCAGTTGATTTTGTTTTTTGTCTCAAAGGAGGGAACAGTTTTGACTTGCCAAAGAGTTTGTACCTGAATGTGACTGAGGGAGATACAGAGGAGTTCCCCTGCCTGTTGGAATCCAAAAATGTCTCATCTTTGAATGAAGAACCCCGTGCCAGTGAGTGTGATTTTACTGTGCTCCAGTGCTGTCTGTGCATTGTAACTGTCTGTTGATTTACCACTATTTTGTCTTTTACCCATCATAATTGTGCGCTCATTTTTTTGTCCTGACATTTCAACTTTGTTTTCCAGAAAGCCCAGTGGCCCCTGAGGCTCCTGCGGTGCCTTCAGTTCGCCGAGGTCGCCCCTCCTGCGGGGAGAGGCTCTCTTCAGCTAAAAGAGCGCGGCCTTCCCCTGAAGTCGACAGTACGTGTGACAGTATGGCTGTAGAGGCCAAAGAGGTGAGAGGTGTAAAGTACTAAACCAGTCTGCAACAAAAAGCCTTTGCATCGCATAGATGATTATATGAACGCAGAGATAAGTAATTCATGGAGTTAAAAGGACCAGCAGGAAGTTTTCACAGCCTGCTGGAAGGTGTGTGTTCTCTGTAGATACCCCTGAGCTTTTGTTCTTCCTTACAGCAGGTGGCATAGTGGTTAGAGCTCTTATGCAATCAAAGGTCCCTGCTGTGAATTCACACACCTACAGTTGTAGCCTTAAGCAAGGTTCTTGCCCTAAACAAACTTACAAAATTAGTGCTGGAAATCACCTCTTATGATGGCATCTGCTAAATGGGCAAAAGTAAATAACCACTAACCGGTTAACCCCAAGTTCATGCAGTCAACCGTGTGACCATTTGCTCCACTTTTTCCAGCTTGTGCAGGCAGTTCTGTCCAGGAGACCTGGTGGGGAGCGGGTCCTGGAGGAGTACCGAGCCAAGGGAACGCTGACAGACACCACTAGACGGCACCTCATCAACATACTCGTTGCCCACATGACAGAGACTCAGGGGTAGGTTTCTAATGCACTTCCATAGAGCAAAGGCCAGGGGGCGCTGTACTTCCGTTCAATCTGTATTCACACCACTCATGTACTCTCTGTCAGGCTCTTTTTTTTTTTATAAACATTTTATTTCATCTTTAACACAGCATTTCTGTTTTTTTTTGTTTTTTCAGAACGACTCCGCCTAAAAATGTGCGTGAGCTCTATGCTTTGGGAATTATTACGCTCTTTCCCTCCCTCAAGGATCCCTTCTCTGAAAAGGGCTATGTAAGTAGGTAGTACATTCAGGGCTCTGTGTCTTTGTCTTACTGGGTTTTTGAGTGTATCTACATACATATATGTTTTTATTAAGTTTGTGGAGTCATTTTTTTCATGAAAATAAACACTTCCATGCCAGAGAATGGCTGAGTTGCTTTTTAAAACATTTTTTGAGTGGCAAAGTTTTTTTTTTTTTTTTTTTTTTTTTTTTTTTTTTTTTTTTTTTTTTTTAAATATATGGTTATCAACTGTGTATGCTTTAGGATTCATGCTTTTTATTGGTTGTTGACGTGTCCCAAAATTTGCCATAGGACATTTTTCCAAAGGTGAACCCCTAAAAGAAACTGGTATATATGTAACTGAACTAAGGTGTGGAAAGCTTTGTTTTGGGGATTAAGGGGAATGAACTCAATCTAAGAAGAACCCAAAGAGAAAGACGAATAAAAAAGAGGGAAAAAAAAAAACTGACCTCATGCTAGTATTTCCTGTCAAACGTTAAGGGCTATTCTGTCTGTTAGTGCAAATATTCACTTTCCTGTTAACAAACAGCCCTCCGGTATTTGTTGGTCATGTGACTGACGGTTGCGTTTTAGTCAGCTCTAATAAAAATGCGTGACTAACGTGTGACTGTTAGAGTATCATTTGCATAACATACCATAAATCTTGAATTCAGAGGTTTGATCGTCTCCCTTGTGTAATTGCTTTTATATAGTTTAACTTTGGGGCAAAATACTTGCTCATTCAAATTTCTGTATAATAATTAAAAATCACCAGATACTGGGAAATTTCTTCTAAATTTTGCAGTGCTAGGTAGCCCTGAAATTTTGCAGTGCTAGGTAGCCCTGAAATTGCTTGGTAGCGTCTGAAATTAACAGTGATAATTAAAGAATCAGTCAGGTCTTAACAGAAATTTGTTTTTGTAAGGCATGGGGGTGTGTGTGTGTGTGTGTGTGTGTGTGTGTGTGTGTGTGTGTGTGTGTGTCATCATTTTGTGATGGAAAGTCACAGACAAACATTTGTGTGTGCCTTCATGTTTACATACAAACAGGTGTGCTCATATGTTTGTATGCGGTCGGCATGTTGCAGGAGCACTTCTACGATGGCCAGAGTGGGACAGGCTACCTGGCATGGCGTCTGAAAACGGTGCAGCGCAAGAGTGTCCCGCGGAGCAGGGGCCTCCAGAAGAGTTCGGTGAGTCGAGGCCCGGATTTTGAGAGACAGACCCAGCTAAGCGCACAGCTGCAAGGGGAGAGCTGTGAGCAGGCTGTGTCTGACCTGGCCGACTGCACCGATCGCGAGCAAGTCTTCCTCAAGATGCGTGAGACCTTCCATTACCGGCGCCAGCTGGTCCACGACCCACAGAGGAACAGTACTGTCCTGTCCACCTTTCCCAGGCTGCTGGACACCAAGGGCCTGGTGAGTGTGGAACTGTAACGGCTGCTGTCAGGTACCTAACTCTGCCAGATAGCACAAAATACACGTTCTATGTTAACTGAATCAAAATTTCAGTTTGCTGTGTGAGATCTTTCTATACCACACATACAGCGGGAAGAACACAATCTATCTAAAAAGCTTGCATTAGTAGTTTTGAATTTTACTCTGTTAACTTGGTGTGTCTTTCTGAAACCCTGCAAAAAAGGTTTTTTGGTAGATTTATAGGATTTCTTGGAAGTTATTGAAGCGCCTCTCAAACGTTGTATCATTTAAAAGCATTGGATACCTTATGTAGGATGTATTTGAGTTCAATATTACAGCATGCACAGTTTGAGAGATGCACTTAGCATCCCCTGTGGCAAACAGAATATTGGCTGGTCTCAGGAGTATTTGTGTGTTCACATTGTTTTACCTAAGACCAGGTGATCAGGCTCGTTCTAACTGACAGGAGTGCGTCACCTTAGGAAGTCCCACTATGGAAAATGGTTGGCTTATTTTAACAGTAAAGACTTAAAAATCTGTCAGAGTAAAGGTTCAAAGTCTGTTTGAGTAGTTCATTGATCACTGTCAGGATTTTCAGCATGTAGAGCAGCACCAGTGAAAGGAAAATCTGCACAGGCCTTGACAAGTTGAATTTGGGGATTTTGGGATGAAGTTTCGCTTTTGCCAGTATGTTATCTTTTTGTGCATCTCTTTGCTGCTCATTTCCTCCACAGGTGAATCAGGACTTCACCCTGCTGTTTGGCCTGGAAACATCCTGCAAGCTGCTGGAGACATGGGACAGCTGTTTCAAGGCCAAGGTCATTAAGGAGGCTAAGTCGCTTACGCAGTCGGCAGACCTGTATGGCCTGCTGAAGTGTGCGGAGTATGAACCCAATGAAGATGAAGACCCCCCAGGAGGCCTTGGTCAGTGACCACAAGGGATGGCTGTGGGTATGTGTGCATGTGTATGTGTGTATTTATCCTTGTGCCCTTCTGCAGGGTGGGACAGTGACATGGCCTCAGTCTTGCTGCTGGTGCATCTTCTACCCCCACCCCCAGGAGGAAGAAAGGCAGCCAAAATAAGTGTTCGGGAAGCACTAGATCGCTTGGTCCAATTTCACAAGGTACATCTGCATGAAACGTGTAGCCTTCTATGGAGTAAACACCGGTTTTCTCATACAGTTTTAAGAATGTGTATCTATTGAAAGACTATATGAAAGAGAAGTTTAGCTGTCCATTTAGCACTTTCACTTAGCATAACTCCCTGGCTGGTTTTCTGCACCTTCTTCAATCTTACGCTTCCAATAAGGCCCTCTGTTTATTAGAGGGGTCCTTGCTGACAGGAAGCCTGTCTCTCAGTCGAATTCCAGGCCAGAGCTGCCTCCCAGCATGACGAATCAGCGGCAGCCCTACTTGGTAGCCGTGGGACGGAGGAGAGACCAGATCCAGAGCTTCTACATTGCTCTGGATGGAAACCTACTGCCCTGCCAGGCCAGCTGCTCCTTGGGGGCCTTCGACGAGCTCTTTAAAACACACTTTGTGTTTGGCCTGTCCTATGACGAGGCCCTGAGCAGCGTGTACACCTTCCTGCAGACTACAGTTTACCACATAGATGTGGGCAGTGTGAAGGAGAGCCCTCGCGTGAAGGAGCTGCGGGCTAGACTGCTGAACAACTGCTGATGACTGTGGCGGGCTGGCTCCACTTGTTTTCCCACTTGCCTGCCTTCCTGTGGACCTGGTACTCGCCAGCTCGTTCTGTTCATTAGGTCGGTGTGTTTTTGACACGGTGTAGTGCATTCTTCCCAAAGACCACTACATCTCTTTAGACACAAGTTGATGTATTTTTCCCAACTTCTTAAAAAGGAGGCAGTTATTTTCATCTGCTGTTAGACTTGTGATCCCCTCTCTGACTACTGGGAGTGCTGTTGCACTCGCTCGTTCTCGTCAGGCGTTGCTCTCTGGTGCTGCCACTCATATGGAAGGTAAGAAAAATGCTAAGTGTTAACAAGCTACTGCAGCATGCATCCCATGGAGAGCTGCAGAGAAGGTCAGTGCTCTGTGTGTCTAGTGGAAGAAAATGAACACAACTTCTATATCCAGCATATGCGCCATGGATTCTCAAACGGGCCAGATACAGATTTCAGAGCAGTCACACTCTTTGGAAATGCTAGGACCCTCCCTGCGAGTTCTGGCCTTTTGCCAAAAAATTGGTGTAATGGGAAAGAATATACTGAACCAACTCTGCAACGTAAGGAGAATCCTTGGAGAAGGATGTCATAGAGGAATAAAAGCTGGAATTAAGAGAGGTGTGTGTCATTTCGGTTGCTGTGCTTACCAGTTTAAAGAAACAGTTGTGCTCTGAGCTTCGTCCTGTATTTTCCCCCTAACAAAAGGACAACAGACATAAGCCCTCACCAAGTAAACAAGTAATTATCTTAAAATACAGTGAATTTTTTCCACACTTTGGTCTAATAAGAGAATGCTGATGGGTCATAGAGTATATGGGCAATGACCTGAAGTGTCAAAATGCTGTCTTGAAAAATATATTTTCTATAATAAATACATGGAGCATTTTATAACTTGCCCTACTCAACCACAAGCGAGTGTAGTTTTCCTAGCTTCATAAATCCCTGGGAGGCTAAATTTATTAAAATGGTTTGTGAGGTGTCAGTGCAGTATCTCTTGAGGTGACTTGGTCAGGTCCACAGAAAAGGAGAGGCAAATACTAGTGGTGAGACTTTAACACAATCTTTCTTCAAATTGACAAAATGTAATTACAGTTAGGGAAACACTGAGTTTAATTGAATTTGAATAATTCAGAATTTTTTTTTTTTTTGATGTACACAAGTAACTGTCATATCAGTTGGATTTGGGTCTAGTCTCAGTGGTCTGATTTCAACATGACCTGCTTTGTTTCCTGATGAAACATCCTTGAAATGAGTGCCCCTTAAGAGGCCAATCTGACAGGAAGTGTTCGTCTCTTCCCCCCCATCAAAGCTGAGGTCATCTGTCAAATGGAGAAAATGTGGTCAGAGCAGGGAATGGCGGTACGAATGTGTATGTAGCAGCACTGACTGACATGTGAGCTGAAGTTTTGAAGCTTTTCTGTGTCTAGTAAAGCGCAATGACTTTTGCTTCAGTGTGACTGATCGCATGTGAGGTTTACCTCACTTCTCGTGTGTGTGTGTGTGTGTGTGTGTGTGTAAGGTTGCCGTATGTAACGTGTGCTTTTGATACGTTGTGCTGGAATGTGCAGAAGGTTCATGTTTTTGTAAATATGTTAGTGCTTCCAGTGTGTGTAGAGCTGGGCTTGAAGTACATTCTGAATGGATCCTTTTTTTAGCTGCTGCTTTGGTCAAATACCAACTGTTGTTCAGCTGAGTGTCTGTCAGAGAGAAAAAACCCCTAAAAGTCAGAGGAACAATAGTGAATGACTTTTTTCAATGGACACTGATTAGCATTCAGCTGTAACATTTTACATTGTACATGTAAATTTTGTAAAGTTGCACATTGCTATTTATATACAGTTTACATTTTATTTAAATGTCAAGGTCATACCTGGGGATTCCATTACTTTACACACAACTTTAGGTTTCTAACCTTGCTACAGTTATTAATACAGTTTTGTTCCAAAGAGTGTGGTAACTGCAAGTTGTGTTGTAATTATAGGTGACGATCTGTGTTAAGAATTTTAACAACAAGCAATAATCTTCTTAGTGCAAGATCTTTGTATGTCAGCTTTAAAAATAGTTAATTAAACTTTTTATGCTTATTTGGCATTTATTCCTTGATGCAATACATGATTTTGGTGATGTAAATATCGGTGGTACTAGTATACAAAATTTTTACAAACCTGCTGCATTTCCAGGGTTAATTTTTAAGACTGCCAGTGTGGGAAAAGTGGAAACAAAATATGAAACTGAGGAACTTTGGGGGTTGTCTGCACAAAAATTAATGTAATTACACTTTTAAGTACATTGAGTATCAATAAGATAAATATTAAGGATGGAACGGAGGATGTTGGGCTTTTATGTCATCTGGTTGACAGGAATGTGAAGGATTCATGTAGCCTTGCTCCCATGCAGGTCTTGGGAGGCAATGTGATTTTTGGTGCAGAGCACTAAGCACTGGTGAAACGATAGATGTATCTCATAAACAACTGGTGAGTAGCTGTGTGTGTGTGTGTGTGTGTGATATAGCTATAGGGAAAAAAGTAGGAGTAAATCAAGATTTCAAACCAAAGGGTTGCTCTTGTCTGTTCTGTTACCTTGAAAGATCTGCAGCTGTCCCTTCATACAGTGAGAATTTTAAAGTCCTTTAGAAATTATATTTCATTCAGGTCTAAAACATAAAATATTGCAATATATCACTGTGCCTCAGATGTCATTGTAAACTTGCCAAATAAAATTGTAATTTGAATTCGTAGATTTCCCTTGTTTTGATATACAAACACATCACAACAGTAGCACAGCTTATTTTTCCCTTTTTCAAATTTCATCTGCGAGAATATCTGAAACATATGTGAGGAAGCTAGTTTATTCACAGGACAGATTTGCATATGTATCTGGTTTGATAATCATCTTATGAACTCTTTCACGCCATTCCTGCAGCTGAATGCTATTTTGTGCTCTGGAATGAAAGAGGGAAATTTTCCTTGTGTGATGGTGAACACATTGTGGCAAACTTGGCACATGACTTGAGCTGTTGGTGGATGGACAGCATTCATTACAAGCAAATCATTACTTTTGATGAAAAAAACTGTATCCACTATTCTGTTCAGACACTACAGGCAGAGGCTACAATGAAACAAAGTAGACAATAGTAATTTCTCAAACTCCATTATTACTTGGTGCCACAATGGTTAACCAGTGGTTGGGGAGTCTGTGGCATCAATAGGGTTGTATCCTCCCATTTTTACATCGCTCATTTTAATGCTTCCAATTTCGGAAGATGGAACATGGGACACAGACAGGCAGCCTCTAGATGCTATTTTGGAGTGCAGGGTTCTTCACTTTAACGGCTTTGGTAAATATACATTAAGTTGCTTTGGATATAAGTTTAATTGTATTAATGCAATTAACTGTGTCTAAGATTTGCAGAGAGTGCATTTTAAAGAGAAAAAGAACAGAATTTAAACCCCGGAAACTTGGCTGGACCCAGACTTGGACACAGCGAAAGCGATGTATTGTAATCGCCCTGGATAACTGAACAGCATTCACTGAGGAATGAGGTGGCGGTCATGTGACATTGCTAAAGGGATCAGAGTGCTAGCGGTGGGATTACTCAGAAAGCATTAAAAGGATCGTTTTTTTCTTCCTCTAGAGTCTTTGGTCAAACGGCACCCCTCAGGTATGTCAGATAGCGCTCTGGCACTTTTGGAGCCCATTGGAGAACACTTGTTGCCCAATACATCAGCCGACGTGGGAGGAACTAACTCACTGTGTGATGTGGCTGAGTAACAGTATGTTTATCTTTACACTTTTTGGGCCCCAGGAGAAAGTCATGCATTCCAGTTCTTCCTACAGTAGCGGCTCTGCTGAGACAGACTAAAAGAAAGAAGAAGGTGAGACTGCAGTTTCCAGGGGGGACTCTTTCCACAGCAAGTTGGGAGAACAAAGGACTGTGTTGTTAGACACCGAAGAGGAATCTTTCTTCTGTTTATTCTGTTCAAGAATCATTCTTTCTTCATGGACATCAAAATGAAGGAAGCAAAAAATTTTTATGAGTTTGAGTTACATATCACAAAATTTATAACTAATAGAGAAAAGTTTAGGAGGAAGTTGTTACATTTTATTACTTGTTTTTGACAGATCAGACAAATCTTATCTGTTGTAGAGCCATTAGAAAACTCCTGTTTTGTGGTTTCCCTGACTGATTCCCCTTGTAATTTGACATCATACAGATAAACAAGTTAGTCTACATTCCACTTTTGAGCATAGTTTATTTTGTCCAGGTCTGCGACTCAGAAAAATTCTTCCATACTGCGTTCCGTACCGCCCCTCACCCTGTTACCAACACACTGAGACATCACAGGGCATGTGATACACATTGGCATGCGGTGTGACTCGAAGAGAGAAATGTAATAAATTTCCGTGATTCAAAACCGAACTTGCTGAGCAATTTGTGTATGATGTTGTGACGAGTTGAAACGTTTAATGCCGCATCAGTAATTACTTTGAATTTTTTTTTTTTTTTTTTAAAGAGTAATAAACATTCTCAAAGTATAAAAATTGTGATTTATCCTCAAGTGAAGTTTACAGTGGAGGTCCTTATGTCCTACACAATCTCAGTGAATTTCTTTACTAAACATTTGCTCATTGATGCATAAAGCTTATTTGGTCAGAGAAATTTCCAGACCTGACTCTCTGCCTGCCCATTAAACCTGGCTTAGACTTTCTGATATGGTACCTCTAACTTCAGACACATGTAACAGCTTTACATTTAAACAGATGGATTGTAGCATAGGGTGGAGAGCTGCCTATGCCATAATCTTTCATGAAAATGAACTGACATTTCAATTTTAACCTCAAACTGCAAAATGTTACTCAACTGAATTATTCATTGTGCAAGTTCATATGCCCTCTGGGAAATATTACTTTCTTCACTGAATTGTGTGATTTTCCTTACCTGCTCCATTACAACAATGATATAGGCCTATAAAATGACTTTGGGATTCAAATTCTGAGAGATACTCTTGTAATTTGGCAGTGTTTCACTAGTATGTAAGTAAATCTGTCCACCAAGGTCCACTCCTTTTTTTACTGTCAACTTCACAGTCTAAAAAGTTGTTCAATAAAAAGTATTTTTTTAAACTACAATGATATTTCACTTCCCAATATATTGCACAAATGCATCTAGTCTTTTTTGTATTATAATTCACTGTGCCACAGCATTGAAACTACATTAATCAAAGTTGATGTATATTTCTATTCTCCGCTTCAAGCAATTCTGCTTTTTGACCTTAGTATTGCTTTTGATACAATAGTTCTTTCTGGTCTCCTGTGTTTATGTTGTAAATATTATTCATGGATCTAATTAAATATTATATGGTGTTTCATAGTTTAGTACTAGGACTAATACTGTTCTCTGTTGTAATACTGGTACAGAGGCATAAAATTTGTTTTAACTTTTATGTTCTATGTATCAGTACCACTGCATGACACTGCGTGTGGGTACCGTAGCAAACTTTTCTTTTGACGTAAAATAAGCGAATGACTAAAAATTCTTTACGCTCAAAAAAAATGCATACTCTTGGAGAAAAGAAAGACAAGATTTTATTCATCTATTAAAATCAGCTGAACATCCAGAAAAACTGGCACACATTAGCACATGGAAAATTCACCACTGTAATGTCTTGTTGCGAGCGAGTCTGAACGTCACATGTTATGTTACAACACATTCAACGTGCTGCAGCAAGAACATCATCAAAAACCAGGGGGTGTGACCATATTACACAAGGTTAAAGGTACCTATGTGAGGTCCCAGTCAGTTCCAGGACTGAATTTAAAATTTTACTGCTTATGCTCCAGCATGGGAAGGGTTCGCACCCAACTTGGTCAACAGAACTCATTAGTAGGTAGAAACCAGAACACTCTTTGACAGCAGGATGTAGGGTTTTTTGTAACTACTAAAAAAATAAGTTGTGGGGGTGAAGCATTCAGTTATATAGAACCCCTAAGCTGCGAATAGTCGTCCAGTAGCTGTCCGTCCGTTTGTCTCAGCCACGTATATAGCTACTGCATCCGTTCTTCTCCTTGCTGGTACACCTGGGGTGAACTTTTCCTTCTTGAGACAAGCAAGGTATTGTCCTTTTCACTTCCTGACCTCCTGAAAATCGCCTGTACCCCACCTGGAGGACTCTTGTCAAGCACCTGACCACAACACAAACTTTGTTAGGAACCATTTTGCCCCGATGTACACTGTGAACATGTCAAGAATGGGCGGACACCCAGCTAACCTTGGACCTCCAGAGGTTCTACTCTTCTCTCCTCTCGTCTTCCGTTTTGTCACATGCTTGTTTTTATCTGTTGGTCATTATTGCTATTACTAATGCCCTTCGCTACGTGTCACGCAGTATCAAGTTTTGAGCACTTGGAGTCAACACCACGGGGGGGGGGGGGGGGGGACATTAAAAAAAAGGCCTCAAGTGAACAAAGTGGTCAAGATGCACAATTATTGTTGCTGTTGGGAGATTCTTCTTCTTTTTAAGTCATGGAAAAGACCCTTTTGTGATTTAGCTAACATTTGCCCCAGAGGTCCTAGGTCGTAGAAGAATGTTCTGGATCCTTCCTCTGTTTTCCTTAAAGGATCTCCTATTAGCCTTTCTAAAACATCGAATCCGCCCTCCTGACGCCGGGGCTGCGCGTGGATAAGCGCCGTGGAAACTCAGGCTTTCACCGCAGTAAGTGCGGCACTGAGGGTGATACGGAGAGAGCTGGGGGCATTAGGACCTTCAAGCCTTCAGCTCGTGGAGGAGGTCATGCCTGGTTTGCACGCTCTAATAGGCATGTGATCGTGTGACTCGAGAAGATCCCAGTCATGTGCTTCGCGCCGACACTGATGAGCTGAGGAGGAGCTGAGGGGAGCCGAGCTGGAAGAGGGGGATTTGGGGGCAGAAGAGCTGCGAAAATACGCCAGACGTGGAAGGGCGAGGAGCGCGTGCAGATTGAGAGAGGAGGACAGAAAGTGAAAGACTCCGAAGACCGAAGAGGCTCGAGCGAAGCGCGTAGACATGGAGTGTGGAATAATAACGTCGAAAACGGTGCTCCTCATCCTCAGCCTCATATTCTGGGTGAGACACACAGTCGTTTTCCTCGTCACGTTCGAATTGTTTCTGTATTAGACACGACGGTCGAAAACCAGCCGAATCGCGAACGGGTTCGAGAACAACAAGCGCGGCTGCTTTTGTGAGGCGAGAAGAGAACTTTCTGGAAGAAAATAGAAAATTTCTCTCTCAGAAAAAAAACATTAAAAAGAAGTGTTTGCAACACTCTGTTCCACACTGTTGGAACAATACTCTTCGCTTGTTACCAAACACAGTCAGTGCCGGTAGGAATATTACTACTGTTTTTTCTAATATTAAATTATTTTCACACTTCCCGTGTCAGTACTCTCAGCTCAGTCAGATTTTCTTACTTAAAAAGGGTTTTTAACAACGCAGTGCAATTTATTGCCAGCAGAGCAGTGTATATCACTATCAGTTAGTCTCAGTTGTCGCGTGATGTTTTGGACAGAAATTTAAGACTGGAACTTAGCTAAGCTGCCACTGTTAATGTAATTAAATACTAAAGGGGTCTGTCTACTCTTGCCACCCACTGTATTGCTGCTCTTTGCCGTAAGTGGATGTTGCTCCTTTATCAAAGTTTATGTTTACAATACTGTGAGATTTACAAATCAGTGATGACAGCATTAAAACACAATTATCATTATTAGATAATCAGCTGGGCCCTGATGCACACCTCAGTGCACATGGACCCAATTCTCATAACTTATTCTTACAGATCGATAAGGCGAGAGGCCTTAGATTAAGGCTTAGTGCTCAGTAAACATCTGTATCCAAAGACCATCACAAAGGTTTCTTGTCAAACTTGTTTGTTGTTTCCCTTCAGCTGTGTTTTGCACTTAGAGAATGAACCAGTCGGACTGGACCACGCGAGCCCACGTGTGGCTGTTCAGCTTGTCGTGGAGGCGCGAGGAGATCTCGCATTGCTCCGCTCCTCTTTCACATCCTCTCATAGCTTTGGCCAGTCGCCGATATCTGTGCTGCGTTTCCCCTTGATCAGCTTGTCGACAGCCTGTTTTTCCCCCCTCCCGCACCTTTTGTTTTGCCCAATCTTCCATGAGCTAATGACTGCCGGATCCTGCACATGCAGGCCTGTGTAGAGACGTGTTTACTGGTGACAAAGGAGCTCTTGTACTTCTGCTCAAGTTAGTTTTCTTTAATTCTTTTTTTGTACCAGCATTCTGCTGCTCTTTATTCAGCTCATCGTGCGAGCACTCGTAAGTGTGCAGTTTGGCGATGAAGGCAGTTGGAGTGCTTTAAAACTCGTTTCCTTTTCTCAGTCTTCAGTGATGGAGAGAAGGCTGATCCAAGCAGGTGCACCCTGCGTCCGGTGCTCTTTCTGTGTCCGTTTGGTACATCGATCCAGTTTATGGGTCTCCCGTTTTCATGACTTCATCTTTTGTTAACTGTAACTTGAATGGCAGCATTTTACATTTATTCATTTAGCTGATGCTTTTTTCCAAAGCGACTTAATTGTCAGCAGCTTAACAGTATTTACCTATTTATACAGCTGGGTATTTTTACTGGAGCAATTTTAGGGTAAGTGCCTTGCTCAAGGGTACTACAGCTGGAGATGGGGATTGAACCTGTGACCTTTGGGACCACAGGCAGCAGCTGTAACCACTATCTTCTGTCTCCCTTGGCGTGTTCTGTCTGTCTCTGCGTGGCTGACTTCTTGTTATGTTTAGACCAGCTGTCCTGCTGTTATTTCTCTAATGAAACTTTACTTAATGGTCACTATTAGTTGAATAACTGAATAAATGCATGCTGTCAGTTTGGATGTTGTGTGCCTCTTGTAGTAATTTTTTTTATATATATATAATTTTGAGTACACTTTCTGCCTTAGAAGTCCCACTTACTGCTACAGACTGACCCTTGTTTGTTCCTCTTAACTAATTTTGAATCCTGCCTTCCCTTTTTTTTTTTTCTCCTTTATTTCCTGAAAGTTTTTGCTAGATAGACAAATGGAGGCTTAAAAACGGAACTGGACAAACAGAATTGTTATGCTCTATGGCTTGTAAACTAGAGGTTTCATTCAATTCAATTTATTTTTATAGAGCGCTCTTCTCACGCAGTGACACAGAGTGTTTTAACACAGGCAAAAGGCAAGAAAAACAGATACAAAGAGGAATTTACTAACGGCTACCATAATAAAGTACTTTTATAGAGCTATAAGTATGCCTACTGGCCACTGGGGAAAGGAACAAAAACTCCCAACTGAAGGTGGAGGGAGAAAAACCTCTGGGGATCCATGGGCCAGTGGTTGCCCACCCCTCCTGGGCATTCTACAAAGTAACAGTTGTAAGCCAGTGTAACAAGTAATAATGATAATGTTGCTAAATGGCATCTTGGATCCCCAGGTCAGCATGAAACGAGATGTTCGTCATGGCAGTTGGACATCATCCTCTGTCAGCATGGGATTCGTCTGTCACCACTGGCTGGCCTCCTCAGGTCTTATGTAGCGAGGTAGTGCTCTACAAGAAGAAAGAACAGAGTTAGTAATTTAATTTATTATGCATTTTTATAAAGGTGGTTTAAAAAAAAACAACCAAGGCAGGTGGAATTACATTTTGAGGTGGAATGCCTGAGTGAACAAGTAAGTCTTTAGTCGGGATTTGAAAACGGAAACAGACGGGGCATTTCTAACAGGAACTGGTAGACTATTCCATGGTTTAGGTGCTCTATAACTAAAGGCATGACCTCCTACTGAGGTCTTATTGATCACAAGTACTTTAAGGTAATCTGCATATAATGAACAGAGATATCGTCCCGATATAAGAACCAATAATCTCACAAAGGTAAACCGGAGCAATGCTGTGTACTGCCTTATAGGTCAAAAGTAGGATTTTATAATCAACTCTAAATGCGACCGGGAGCCAATGCAATGATTTAAGTACTGGTGTTATATGGTCAAACTTGCTAGTTCTAGTGACAATTCTCGCAGCAGCATTTTGTACTAACTGTAGCCTGGATAGTCTGGTATGGACAACCCAACAAAGCATTACAGTAATCCAGCCTGCTGGAAACAGAAGCATGAACCAGTTTCTCAGAGTCCTGTCTACATAGGAATCACCGCAATTTAGCTATGTTTCTTAGCTGAAGGAAGCACGACTTAGTCAAAGCATTTACATACGTGCCGGCAGTTTAACAATAAATTGCGCTCTAACTGTAAGGCCAAAATTTACAGAACCAGCCAAAAGTTGAGTAACTGGTTTATTTCTACAAGGCATCTGGTTAACAAGTTAGATGGGGAAACTAGGTGATGTCTTCCCAGCTCTTGTGCTGTAGGACACTTGTGTGTTGCTTTGCTTTCACTCTTTGTCAGTCCAGTTCATCCCATACAAGTGCTGCCCAGGTGACTGATGTGACTTCTTTTTTCGTGCAGTGATCTGTAGAGTGTCTGTTTTCTGAAATAAGCCAGCATTGAGCACTTTGCTTCCAGTTTTATTCAGTGTAACAATAGTACGACTGTGTGTGGATATTTCACATACTATGATTACAATGACTCGTCCAGAAGCTGCTGACCATACTGGTACTTCACGTTTCATGGCTGCCAACTAATGTGGATGCAAATGGAACTTCTTCATAATTTTGCTATTGTAACTTTGCTCAGGAATACTTCCTGTAAGTTGCTTTGCTTGCAATGATGATGTAACAGTCTGGGTGAATCTTGCTTGCAGGCTGCAGGTGCTGCACTTGCCTACGTGGGCTCCTATGTCCTAAAGAGCTACACCAATTTCGGTGACTTCCTGGAGGATAAGTACACCCTCATTCCAGCTGCCATCATCATTGGTGTTGCCGTGGTGATGTTTGTCATTGGAACCTTGGGCTGTTGTGCTACTCTGAAGGAGTCGAAAGTGGGCCTGGGCTTGGTGAGTGTTGGTAGTACGAAATGTCGGTTCAGGAGTGGAGGTGGGGCTGGGATCAGCTCAGACTTCAGCATTGGTTACCCTCATTTCATTTTCCTTCACTTTCTTTCCTCTGTCCCTTCATGTAGTTCCTGCTGATCCTACTTGTGATTTTCACAGCTGAGGTCACTGCCTTTGTGTTCGGGTTCATCTACAGGGGCAAGGTAAGCAAACCACATTTGTGTGTGGTTCGACTAGAAATGCTTAGCCTTAGTGGTGTAAGGTCAGCATAATGTATAATTTTTGTTACTCCAAAGGTGTCAGCAATACTGTAAAAGAAAACCAAAAACAGCTTTTACTTTCCAGACTTTAACTGATGATTTTTGAGATTTCAGAGAGAGTGTGATACTTAAAAAATTTAAGTGTAATATAGTAGTGTGTAAGCCTGATTAGATATACAAACAGTATGATTTATCTTATTTACTGACAGATAAATGGTAACCTGGATCAGTCCATGAAAGATGTGTTCAAGAAATACGATGGGCAAAACGCAGAGACGCGAGCTGTGAACTACCTGCAGATCCAGGTGAGGTGGTTTTTGTTGCTCATGGATAGATCTGGTGAATGCTTTTTTTTTTTTTTTTTTTTTTTTTTTTTTTTTTTTTTTGTTCGTTCATCTGTGAGGATTATTGAGTCCAATTGGCAGAATCCTGTAAGTAACTCAGTAAGTAACAGTACTACTAAAACAAGTTGTGGGGGTGAAGCATTCAGTTAGACGACTTTTCACATCTTGGTGGCCCTGTAACTATCTGTGTCTCATAGGCACATACAGCTACTCTATTTTTCTCCTTGCTGGTCAATAACAGAAACTGCACTGCAGATATGGTGACATGTTACATATGATAAACAAAACTGTATAACTAATTTTTGTTCAACCTAGCAATCAGAATAATGAATCTTCAGAAATCCAAAAAAATGTATGTGGAGCCCAACTTTTTCCTGCCTCATAATATCTGAAAATGTATCACCATCGATTGTGGCTGTGTATCAGAGGTCATGTCTAGGATTTCAGGTCTCTATTAGAATTTGGTCAGGTGTAGAATTAGATAGTTGAGTGTGTGAAAACTGGTAGGCATGTTGGCAACCCTGGCTGTAACTGATAGCATCTCCTTTTCTGACTGTTCTCCTGCTCTGTCATGGGGACCCAGCTAGTAGACTCATGATCCATCTGGCTCCCTAATTGCTCTGTTTCTATCTTCATGCATTGAATTCTGATTTGTTGTTAAATTCTGTGACATTTACAGTGTCTTTATATTGATACATTTTGTTGGTACAAATGCCCTTGTTATGTTCTTTGATGGATAGCTGATTCAGACTGTTATGGGCTAAACAAGGGATTGTGTTGTGCATGTAGCTTCAGTGCTGTGGAATTAAGAACTACACTGACTGGACCACGCTACCCTGGTTTCGTGGCCATAATGACTCAGTGCCCAGCTCCTGTTGTCGGGCCAACATCACCAGCTGCACTGGCCAACTGGACCAGCCTGGCTTGCTGAACACACAGGTGAGGGATGTAACTGGAGTCAGACCAGGAGGCAAATTCTGTACTGCCTTGTAAGTGTATTTTACCACTGTAAAGCTACAGCATTTTTATGGTGACAAGCCAGGGAAGTGATTGAAGAGGATTTGGTCAGATGACCAAGTGTAGTGCTGCCACCTACGGGTAATATCGCAGAATGCATACTGTATAACTGCACTATGGAAAGAACTTGACAAACTAGGATGTTTTAATATAACATGTAAAGGCTGATCTCAACCACACTCTTACTACTATGCCTAGAAAAGTGTGGGACTGAACTGTGTCATCAACCAGCTGTGACTTGTAGCGCTAAGAATTTACAAAGCACTGGCGTGTTGGTTGGCACAGTGCCTCCTGACATGTAAAAAGTAATGGTTCAAGATCAGCTTTAAAACCACTGCAGTGGCAAAAAAAAAAAAAAATCAGTAAAACCCATGGTTTCATGAAATGTAAATCTTTTTAATGTAAGATTCTCTGCCCTGCCTCCATTCTAACCTGTGTGTGTTTACTCAGGGCTGTGAGAACAAGCTGGTACAGCTCCTTCAGGATGTGATAAGCTACGCTATGCTAGTCATCCTGGGCTTTGCCATTATTAAGGTACCTTTCGTTCTGGTGGGTGGGATGGCAGCACAAGGGCACACCCTGTCCTCAGTTACCATAGCAACCCTGTCACTGTTATACTGAAGAGGCTATTTGTGTCTTTTTGCCTATGCAGTTCTTCGGGATGCTGAGCGTGTGTGTGATCACCTGCAGAAAGAGGAGGAACAACTACCATCCTCTCTTGGCCTGATTCTGCAGTCCCGAACCCCACCTCTGGAGGGTGCTCTTTCAATACCTGTACTCAGAGAGCCACTTCCAGTCTCTACATGCCAGTCCCCTGGGACTTGCTGCAGGTGTTGAGATGACCACTGGAGAGTACATGTGTATATCTGTATGTTGACATGTCATCTTGTTTCAAAAGTTACTGTTGTCTTGTGGGTTTAACTCTGACTAGAGATGGACTTGTTCTGCAGACACCTGTCCACCAGAATGTTAAGGTTTTGTCTAACTAGACATGGGGCAATGAATGTATATTTTTAAACTTATGATACATAGGTGTCAGCTATATTTTGGAGAAATTAAGAAAAATCCATAGTTTTGGCTTAATAGGATGAGTTGGCCAATAAATGGTAAAGATGTGGACCAGTAAGTCCATTTCTACAAGCACTGAAAAGACCAAAGAAGTGCAAGTCCAATTTACCACCCCACTAAGGTCAAGTGCAATTAACTGATTGCACCCCTGCTGGTGAGTTTACTGAACTGCATCACAGAGGACCGGTTGAGCTAGTTGATTTCGTAGCGGAAAAGCGTTAGAGGATTATTTAAGCCTTTTTTTTTTTATGTGTTATGAGGAGCTACTAAGACACACATTTACTCTCTTTCCATTTTAATAATTCTTTGTTCATAGTATAACTTTTTTAAATCTGTCAGCAATAAAATTATTTAAATGGTTGTCTGTTACCAATATTTGAACTTTGGAAGGAATAACTAGCAAGGTTTGCAAATATGATAGAGTAATATTACATCTCGCAGTGGTTGTATGAACAAGTTGACTTGCTGGGTTTCAAAGGCAAAGGAGAAACCTAAGTGGTTCCATGTATATCTGGGGGTAGAAACACAGGAAGAAACTTACAAACTGCATACATGCTGTACCACTGCATCCCCTGGGAGCAAATTTCTGGTTTTTAGAAGAATCTGAGTTGTTAGCTAGTCTCAGTACACCTGTGGCTCACACTAATTAGCCACAAACACTTTGTTGGCTCTGAGGGGAGGACAAAGGCTTAACCCCCTGGGGCATGCAGTGACACACAGCGGAAGCCCGGGCAGGCAGTTTGTTCCTGGTGGCTAAGCCCCTGAGGAGGAGCAGGGCTGCTGAGCAAATGGGTGTGGATCCGAGAAGGAACTCCTGGCATAAAGCCAAGAAGAGCTCGAGAACTTGGGCTTGGTCTGCAGAGCATATTGCACTGCTTCAGACCTGGCACGGGAATAGTAGCTGTGCTGTGGGGCTGCGCTGCTTACGTAAGGAATAGAGCAACTTTATCACTGCATCAGCAGACAGAACTAGTGGTTCGTCATGCTTTAAAGACGTACCAATGCAGAATGTCGAGTGAAATTCACACATCTTGCCAGCCGTATATAATCGCTGGTGTGTGTTTTTTGGGTTATGATTCAATGGTGACAGTACATAAACCTTTAACTTGAAGGTTCCTGGTTCATTCGTTTGTCAGATAAGCTTCACTCCAAGAAGATGTTTTTGACTACACATAAATTGCTGTTTTGTTATTCCACACATTTTACAGTTTTCCTGTTGACATATTACTAGCCTGATGATTTTTTCAGCAGCTACATGAGTGACTCATATAGAGCTATGATTCTTTGTTTATCCTCATATTATCTCAGGGAAGTAACAAGTACTGCTATGGTAAAACATCTAGTTGTATAAATGGGTAAATATGTCACTTTGACAAAGCAATAGGTAAACTATGTATCTGCATTCCCCTTCTGAGTTTTGGGGTGGAGTTTAGAGAACTGTGTAATGTATTGAGTTTGTACATGCATTTATCGGGAGCACCGTGAGTAGTAGTGTTGTCTCGTGCCTGGGTGATGCGATAGGATGTGGGTTCAATATCCACTCAGTCTGTGTGGAGTTTGCATATTCTCCCCATGTCTGTGGGTTTCTGCTGCATGTTCTGGTTTCCTACCACTATCCAAGGGTATGCTATTGAAGTGTATCGGTGACTAATCAATCATACTGTGACTGACGGCGTTTCACTGGTGTATGGACAAGTGACTCATTGTAAGTAGTGTATCTAGCAGTGTGTGTCACCTTGGATGAGTAAGGTGTGGGCTGATAACACTACACAGTGTTCATTGGGAGTTGCCTTGGAGAGAAGGGTGTGCTAAATGAATAAATGTAAATGTATTTACAACCCATATCAAAACCCGTAGGCTTCTGCGGTTGGTGTCAACTGACTGGGAGTTTTGTACTTCTGGATTATTTACAACCCACCTGAATTCAGCTGCTGGTGTTGAAGTGTTCTGTACAGCACAGGGTGGAAATTTCTTCCAGTACAAGGAAAATAGTTTCAAACCTGTGATTTAATTTACACCTAAAGTGTATTTTCACACTGCAGTAAAAGTTGAATTATGCTTGTGAAAATCCAGTCGGTTCCAAAAAAAAGAAAACGGCACAAGGGAAATCAGTCTTATGACTAGTGGCTCAGTTGACTATAGTAGATTTTCTCTCTGTTCTTGTTTATGAACATTTTCCTAGGACTCCTTGACCTCAGACTGTTAAAGGTGTCTGTGTCTTAGAAATTGATGAGAACCTCTGGTAAATACTGTTTTTCTTATGCTTCTTATACTTTGTTTGGGTTTTAACCTCATATTGCAAATTCATTGTTAATGATGTGATGTTGAGCCTCAGCCTGTGCCTTGTGGATGACAAATGCGTGTTTCCAAACTTCCGAAAAGGGTAAAGCTCAGGTGCTCGTGGGGCCTTGGCAGAAGCGGCTTGGATTGAAGATGCAGGAAGCTTCTTGTTTCTCTGCCCTTCCTCTGTTTGACGATGTGGAGCATCTCCTGTTGATCCCCCAGCACTGAGCCCAGCCTGCAACCTGCCAACTTCCCTTTCTCTTGTCGGTACCATCTAACCCTATAGACAGAGGGAGGTGTGTGTGTGTGTGTGTGCGCGTGTGTGTGCGCGTGTGTTCACAAGCTCAGTGGGGTGTATTCACATAGTCGGGTTTTTGCTGTGCAGGAGAACCAGAAAATGCCTGGAGGTAACACAGTAGGTAAGAACCATATCCCAGAAGGGGTCCTGCTGCCGCAGCTATGCAGGGCACTTAACCTGCATTGTCTCCGCAAAATTAAATAAACGGAGAAGCAGCCGTATTGACGGGTCAGAGCAGACACTCGGGCAGCACGGACACCGACATCCTCCCGCTCTACATCTCTCACATTTACACTGAAAACAACAAAAAGCTTGACCTAAAAACTTTAATATTGCATACATGTAATACTACAACTGAATACATTAAACCTGTGCTTTTAGATATCTGTTGGTAAGAAGTAAACTAAATTCCACTTCTGATATAACGCAACTTTTTTTTTTTTGCACCACCTTTGAACTGAGCTGAACTGAAATAGATGGGGTTTGCAGAGCGTGTGCTGTTGGTACCTCACAGCTGTGAGTTTGGGTCTGCCTGCCTCTGTGGAGTTTGCATCTTTTCCCTGAAATCACAGGGCTTTTCTTCTGCAGTCCAAAGATATGTGTTTCAGGTGAACTGGTGCCTCTGCACTTCTCTTAGTGTGAGTGTGTGAGGGAGTGAGATCACCTTGCAATGGAATGGCATCCCATCCAGAGGATATCTCGCATCTCGTACTTCCAGGCTAGACTCTGGACCACTGTGACCCTCCTTAGAAGGAGCAGTTATTGATTATGAAGAGGAGGAAGAAAAATTAAATGGGTAAACACAGCAGCCTAGGAGCTTTATTACCTAGATTTACTTGTGGAATAGGGGCAGCAGGTGGTGCAGTGGTTGCAGCCACTGCCCTGCACCTGCAGGACTTGACTTCAGCCATACCTCCTGTGTACCTTTGAGTAAACTACTCCATCGACGTTTACATATTCGTTTATCTGACTTCTTTCCCCAAAGCAACTTACAAGGTTAAACTACTTACAATTGTTTACCAGTTTATACAGCTGGTTAAGATTTTAGTAATTTTAGGGAAAGTACCTTGCACAAGGGTACTCCACCTGGAATTTGAACCTGTGACCTCTAGGTCCAAAAGCAGCTACTCTGATTTCTATGCTAAGTATGTAAACACACAATATTTCCAGTTAATATGACTGTTTGAAGGCATTTAAAACAAAATGCATAATAATTACACCAGGTGTTATCTAACAGGTGAAGGACTGGTATTCCTCTGGGGGTGTAGCCCTCCCACCGTGGTGCCTGGTTACTCCAGGATAGGCTCCAGACCGCTGCGACCCTGACAAGCAGTTAACGGAAGTGAGGGAGTGAGTGCTGTTAGCTGGTGCCTGTCACTGAGGTACACAGGGTATACCCCCCCCCCCCCCCCCGCTTCTTTGGGTGGCGTCTGGGGACTATATTTACAGAAAATAGATGTGCCTGGGGCTGCAGAACACATGACTGGAGGTTTCAGCCAAAAATGGGTATTAGACCTGCAAGGATGTAAACAAATCAAATTGCCTTCACAATAGAAAGAGGCTTATAAATACAAAATTGTCCATACATACATATCACCTTGACATTTTTTGCACATAGAGGACTCAACTTTGGGGAAAAAAATCTTAGATCCTGAAATAGTCGCAGATGTCAGACTGATTTTGCATGTAACCGAATGCTTGGTGCCCGTCTATAAGAGACTGAAAAAGCGTCATATAAACACTCGGTTTACTGTGGTTTTACACCACTGTGTGCCTCTGTTGATCCGTAAACTGCAACAATGCGCGAGTGGTCTGTCATACAGATCTTAGAACGCTATTAACATTATATTAGGAATTCATACACATGAATTTCACATTTTTGTTTCTTCTGGATGAGTCACGCTCCAGCCCTCGAGAGTTCCTTCCCACAGAGTTAAGTACGCTATGAACTTCAGCTACAAGGAGAAACACTTTTACTGTTCTAGTGAAACTTTGCCCAAGTACATGTTCAGAAATAAACACGCTTTCCTTCAAAGCAAACAAGAAGTCCTGCAGGGTGCTTCAAATTGTGCTGATCTGGTTATTCACCACATCTTCTACGAGGAGCACTGGTGTTTCTGCTTTTCTTCAGGGATCCGTAGCCTGACCGACGCTCCGGAGCGACTCGCGCTGCTCGCTTCTCCCACTGTAGCTGCAAATTGAAGTCCAAACACGACAACCAGTTTTTCTAATCCTCCCAAAGCAAGAGTCATCGAAGCGAGCGCACGGCACGGAACGAAGCGTGGATCTCAGTCCAGCCGGTGGAGGTTGGAGGACTCTTCGTGACAGCTGTACCGTGATTTAATGCGCTTCGTCCGTTTAGGAGGGCTCCACACGCGGACTCATTTGTGCCGAGTGATTTCCTTTCCGACTTTCCATCTGGATGTATTTGGGCTCGACAAACAGATTCCTCTCCGTGTCGCGTTTATCTGATCGAGAGACCAGCACCTCAGAGGAACCAGCGGTGATCAATCCAGCTTCCGTCAGGACTGTGGGGTCTGTTCACAACTAGCGGCAGCCTCCTCTCTTAGCGTGAAAGGGATTCAGATTTTCCCCTTTCGGCCACTGAGGACGATACGCAGTCTTGTGACCGTCTGGCTCCTTCTTTCAGGTGTCAGTAGTCATCCAACCTCACTTCCCCCCCCAGTGGATCTGATCATATTAAAGGTGGCAGAGCAAACATGCCGCTTGTCCTCACACCGCTAGTCAAACAGATGTTCCAAGGATGACGGGGCGCACGGCACTGGTGCTTCGGAGGCCGACTCGCCGAGCACTATGTCGGCTCGCTGCGCGTACACGGGTTGGGTCGGACGGCCTTTCTTAGACTGCACATTTCCGTGTCCTTCATCAGTATCCCTGTCGAACTCGCAGTCTGAAACCGCTTGTCCCGCGGCAAACCGGAGCCTAACCTGGCAACGTAGGGTGCGGGGCTGGAGGGGGAGGGGACACACCCAGGATGGGACGCCAGTCCATTGCAAGGCGCTCCAAGCGGGACTCCAACCCCAGACCCACCAGAGAGCAGGACCTGGCCAAACCTGCTGCGCCACTGCACCAATACCCCACCGCCCCCCCGACCCCCGTCAAACTCAGTGGCACCTAAATTGACCCACTTCGCCAGAATCTGTCCATTTCTTCTACATAAAATATGACTGATGTAGTATAACTGGAAAGAGCATACTGAGCAAGCAGAGTGTGCTATAAATAGATATATACCCCAAGTAGCTTAGGCGTAATAAAGGGGGTGGGGCCAATGCCTGATGCTTCCCCAAAAATCTGCACATAACTCCTTTTAGTGTTAATGTATTTGGTCCCCTGACACCTGACAGGTTGTTACACCACTGATCCCAGGTTCGCTTCCTTTGGAGCACTTCGGTTTGAATAAGCGCTGCGCGCTTGGCACCGTCCCACCTCCGCAAGGCTCGCTGCTGCCGAACTGCAGAAACTGCATTTCAAGCTGTTTGAGATGAGCAGCCTCTTTTAATGATGCTCGCCATAAGTTTTAGAAGGCATATAAAGCCAGGACACAATTGAGAGTTTATAGCAGAAAACACCAGAAGGGCGATTTGGCCACACTAACTGGGCAGAACGCTGGAATGTGATGTTATTGCAAACCCTCTGCTGACCCACCAAAGTAATTCCTTCAGCCCCAGCCATCGTGAGTGCAGGATTTATTCGTTGCTACGGACAACCGTGCTTACGTTCACCGCCACGCGCAATATGTTTGCGGAGACTCGACAAAAAGGGGAGAGTTATGCTTTTGCACCCGCAGCCGATATACTTCTCCATCCGCTCCCACATCAAGCCTTTTTCGGGCTCTGCAGCTCTGTGTGTTGCTGCTGCCGCCGCAACGTTTCACCTGCCGCTTCGTGAGATCCTGATCTTTTGACCTCCATCTTTTCCCCTATAAGCATCAAGGAGGGTGCGCTCTAAGGTACACCGGCCCCTAGGTTCGTACCTCTGACAGCCCCAACCCGAGCCGTCCGTTTGTGACCGTGCCGATCGCTCTGGGTAGGGGAGATGGGCCACAGCGAAAACCCAGTAGGCTGCGCAGCAGCCGTGACAAACTGGCACGTGGACCACAGTGGCGACAGCAGGTAAGTGATGGCAAACCAGACCAATCTGTATTTTATGAAAGTGACTTCGCTACTACAATATCAACACAGTCAAAAGAAACACACACACAAACACACACGTCTGAAACTGCTTGCCCCGAGCAGGGTCGCGGTGAACCGGAGCCTAACCCGGCAACACAGGGCGCAGGGCTGGAGGGGGAGGGGACGCACCAAGGACGGGATGCCAGTCCATTGCAAGGCACCCCAAGCGGGACTCGAACCCCAGACCCACCAGAGAGCGGACACGGGCCAAACCCGCTGCGTCGCTGTACCCCCCTACCCTGAGTTACTGCAGTAAAAATTAAGCTAGTGTAAATGGGCCTGTGATCGCAGGTACCTCGGTGTTCAAAGTTATTAGCTCATGTCAGTAAGTAACGCAAGTGTTTTGAACGAACGATATCATGATATCTGGATTGTGATCATGGAAGCACTGCCTCAAAATGAATAGATGATTTTGAGACCTTTACCTTTTTAATACTCCGCATTCCTCCCATTTGAACACAAAGTCAGATTTCTCAGTTCTCGCCGTTTGCCACTTCTTACACGAGTTGATCTGGTAGTTGTTCACAATGAGTAATTAGGGAAGGAGGTGTGTGTGTGTGTGTGTGTGTGTGTGTGTGTGTGTGTGTGTGTGTGTGTGTGTGTGTGAGCGCGATATGGGGAACGTTCGCCGTGATTTAGAGATTTTCGGCAGATTCGTTATTCCGGCACTCAGCTTCTTTCCGCGGGAAGGCCGATTTTCCCCTCTGTCCCGCTCAGATTATTAAAAAAAAATCCTCTATTATCTTTTATTTCTTGATCGTTGCCTCTGTGGCCTCATCTGTAATAAAATAAGATCTGCGTGATTTTGTATAATTGAGCTTCCGCGGTGGAAAGAGAACGCAAGATGGGATTTTATCACACGGCAAACGAACGGTTTAACAACGAAGGACAACATAATACAGGTAGAGTTCATGAGGGAATACACCTGTGCACCTGTGTGTACCACCAAGGAATGAGCACAAGCTTCACCTGGGTTTTAGTACCGAGGCCCTTTCGGGAAAACAGACCTTTCCGACCCCTCGACATCCGTTACCCGCACACATTATCACACTTGTGTGTGTTTTCTAAAGGCGGTGCTCATTACAGGAGCTTTGATTGCCTGTCCATATTTTGTCCTCCTGTGGCCGCCC
Source organism: Scleropages formosus (assembly GCF_900964775.1). Taxonomy (NCBI): domain Eukaryota; kingdom Metazoa; phylum Chordata; class Actinopteri; order Osteoglossiformes; family Osteoglossidae; genus Scleropages; species Scleropages formosus. The sequence goes on from NC_041822.1 coordinate 18,236,820, forward strand.
ACATAACCATTAAACATTCCCATTATTACAGATTCGTCGAACTGCTTTCATTTATCGTTTAGAAGTGCCGAGCGGGGGGGCCTCGTGTACAATCGGACGGCATTTCACACCAGCGCACCCTTCCAAAGGCATTCAAATGCAGCGCGCCGAGCCGTGTCCCCGCTTGACCACCAACACAACGAGGAGGAAGGAAATGGTCCCCAGGACCCACTCCTATTCACACTGCACACACACACACTTTCCAAACCGCTTGTCCCATACAGGGTCAGAGAGCCTAACTCAGCAACACAGGGCATAAGGCCGGAGGGGGAGGGGACACACCCAGGACGGGACACCAGTCCGTCGCAAGGCACCCCAAGCAGGACTCGAACCCCAGACCCACTGGAGAGCAGGACCCGGTCCAACCCGCTGCGCCACCGCACCCCCTCACCCTTCTCACCTCCCCATTAAACGCCTTCGTGAAAAAGCAGCGCGTGTAATCGGAAGCAACGTTCCCCCCCCCCGCGTTGCAGGAACATTTTTAAAGGGTTGATTTGCTTTGCGAGACCTTGCTGTCTGTCTGAATTTATAGAGCGCCGTCGCGAAACCCGGGTCCACGTTCAGCGTCGTGTCTCCCCGTAGCGAAGCGGGGGCAGCGGAGCGTGTCCGACCCGCGTCTCCTTCCCTCCCGCCTCGCTGCGGGTCCCCTGTCCCTCCGCACCCCCCGAGGCAAGTGGCGCCTCGTCTTTCTCTGCGTTCCGTCTTTGTCCCCAAAACCTTTCTCCTTTATTTGGCGTCACGCCTCCCTGGCATCCCACGATTCAGGCCTTGACTTGCAAGGTAGAGCCCGTTCCTGGATCCGAACCTTCGGCACCGTTACACTGTAGCTCACACAGGGTGTGCAATATGTGTACTTGTGTACGCTGTGTCACACGCACACTCATTTCCCTTTACGGTAATGCGTGCGCGGGCTCATTCGGCCCACTGCGTACCTCTGCCCGAGCGTGCGTCACTGCCACGTTTTGCCGTTCGCTCTGCCGTACATCCTTCTTGACGCAGCTGCGTCCGTCCACTCGTCCCGCCCTTGGGGTCACCCAGCCGGCAGGGAGGAGCGGTGCTAATTGGGCTCCGGGGAGAGGGGCCCACAAAGAGGACAGGAGTGTATTCCTAAAATGCAACAAATATGAGAATGCTTGGAAGGAGTACCTCCCAGAAACAGCCCAAATTTCACAGCCGTGTCAGACGGTGACACTCAACCGGTCCTAATGGGAACGGCCCAGAGATGTGAGATTGCGGTCATTTAAAATCCGACAGAAGAGCATGGGCTGCTGGACAGATGGTAACCACAATACATCCCAGTATACGCTAGCGCCGCATTCGGTCACCGCTTTCTTTTTTCATAAAGATATGTTTATTGTGCCGTATGTACTGTATGTGCACTCACATCCCAACTCAGGAGAATTCAGCTTCAGTTTCAGTAAGAGTCGTTTCTTCAAATGTGAATTTCACACATTTACATTTATTCTTTCAACACATGCTTTTCTCCAAAGTGACGTAGAGTGGTAGATTCAGTACAATAGCAGGGTGTGGTGGTATAGCGGGTTTGGCCAGAATCTGCTCTCCGATGGGGCTTGGGTTCGAGTCCCGCTTGGGGCGCCTTGCGACGGACTGGTGTCCCATCCTGGGTGTGTCCCCTCCCCCTCCGGCCTTGCGCCCTGTGCTGCCGGGTTAGGCTCCGGTTCACCACGACCCCGCTCAGGACAAGCGGTTACAGTCAGTGTGTGTACCCACATGTACACTACTGTATCGATACAGCAAGGCAATGTAAGATACACATGTATACTGTATATACACACTATCAGCAATGTAGCGTCAACCAGTCCATCTGAAAGAAGTCCTTGGACTGTGGGACTGAACCTGTGCGAATATGAGGAGAAAAGTAATATTGCACACAAACTGAACTCCTGCTCCATGGGACACCTTGCCCACTTTCAGTAAAGTCATTTACATTGTTCTCACTGCCTTCATCTTCACTACTGTCACTTACATTTAGCTGGCACTTTTCTCCAAAGCGACTCACAGCGTTAAGGTACTTGCAGTTACTTTACTTACCCATTTATACAGCTGGGTATATTTTACTGGAGCCATTTAGGATGAGTACCTTGCTCAAGGGTGCTACAGCAGCAAGAGAGGTTGGAACCACCACCCTTTGGATCCGAAGGCAGCAGCTCCACCCACTATACTACCAGCTTTTGTTTTTTCTGTTCAAAGTTGAATTAACACACAAACTTTAAGCATCACAGGTACGTCACGTGTTTCGTTTGTTACGTAATAGTCACGAAAGATCTGAAGTTCCACAGAGAGATACAGCATTACTGAGTAATTAATAAGGAGGAACGGCCTTGTTCTGTGATGATATGATAAATAAACTTAACTACCAGAATCACCTGGACAGTTAGTAGTGGAGTGCTTAAAGGTGCTACCTTTGCATCTGAAGGTTTCTGGTTCAACTCTCACCTGCTGCTGTAGTACCCTTGAGTAGGGCACTGACCCTAAATTGCTCTAGGAAAAGTTGCCCAGAAGTATGAATTGTAGAGAACTTAAAATTGTAAGTTGCTCTGGGGAAGAAAGCATCAACTAAATGAATAAATTCAGTGATATTTAGCATACATAGTTGCCAGGAATGCATAATTTTTATTTTTATCATTGACATTATGTTTCTGAGTTAAGAGAATTCACCTAACAAAGGGTTTTTCGGGAATGCGTTACCTTTGTAAGGTGGGGGAGACCAATTTGATTTTTTTTTATCCTGGTGCACTGGCAATGCAAATCCATTGTCATGGAAATAAATCCAGGCAAATTTGAAACTGCAAAAGGTCCAAGAAAGAGAAAAAAAAGAGCCGCAGAGCGAGGGAAGTGGTAGCGGGAAGCAAGGAGGGGAACAGGGATAGTGAGAGAGAGCGTGAGAGCGTAGGGTGTGAGTAAAGCCATGGTCTGCAGCAAAATCCAATTACTGTTCTTCTCTCTGCCCCCCCCACACCCCTCTAATTACCCTCTCCTTCTTTCTGTCTTATTCAATTCTATTCCATTCAATCCAATTCTGTTCTAATGGCTTCATTGGCATGGCACACATGCACTTCCCACCCATCTTAGGTATACTGTGTTAGTAGAGGAATGAAATGAGGGAGCCCTGATATGAAAACCAAGTCATGGTCATGGTGGGTCTGAGAGGATGGTTCCTGGGGGCATCTCCTCTTCCATAACCAGTGATGTAATTGGGCAGCAAAAGTGAAACTGCAGTCAACATTTTTATGCGTCTGCAAGTGCTGATTTCTTACAAGAAGTCTTGCAGTGTCTGCTGTTGTACCCTTAATGTTGACCTTAAATGTAAGCAGCACCATTGTAGTGCAGTGGTATTGTGAACCGTTGGATAACAGTAGTGCCTCTTAGCTGCTGAGATGTCTACTCAGCCATGGGTTTGATTCTGGTTCATGCTGTGTGGAGTTGGTAAGTTCTCACCATATTTACAATCGATGGGTAGCTCCCAGCTGAGATTGACTTGACAATGCTTATCCTGCCTTACCCATGCAGTGCACGGGTTGATAATGTTTACCCTTTCCTGAGCACGTAGCACAGTGGTTAAGGTCATGAGCTTGTTTCTTAGCTTGTAACGATAATATCACATTGGCAAGCCTAGAAATTCTAGAATATCTACGCATGTGCATAGGTTCTGTTAGCCTTTTTATGAGTCTTTTATTTCGCCAACAGTGCTGACACATAGCCAGAACTGGGGAAAAGTGATTAACGGATAAATGCTCTCTTATTCTCTCCTGGCCATCTCTCCTTTCCCTCTCTTAGCCTGATATGACGTTAATCCTGCCATTTAAACTTGGCACAGGACCCACAGAACAATCGCAAGTTTTCCACAGGCGAAGGATGTGAATGGAAACCCGTAAATGCCAAAGTACGTATCTTCTTATGCCTTCCACCCCTCCGGAGGCATAGGCCACCAACAAGGGCTCTCCAGGCATCCCTAAGAGCTGAGATGTCATGAAGTTTCCTTGTTGGCCTTTCTGTAGCTGGCAAGGTTTTTGCGGTGTGGGGTATCTAACCCCACATCCAACCCTGCTCCTTTCTCAGCTGGGCTTGGGACCATCCATGGTAGTGTTAAAGTATTTATAACCAACAAAATACATCTTGCAAAAAGTTCTGCTGTATTTACGTCCAATCGGATTTAAAGAAGAATGCACAAAATTCTTCCTTCTCTAATAAATTCTCTTTCATCTCATTTTAGGTGTGTGAAGAACTAAGATTTTGACAACGTTTTACTTTGCACACCTGCCTTGCTTCACCTGAAGTCGTGGGTGTTCCTTTAACTTTTTTTTATTTAAAATCTTTTTTCTAATAATAATAATATTCATTTTTGTCATTATTGTCATCATCAGCACCTTTCAGGCAAAGATTTGTAACCCAAAATGTTGCGCAATACAATTACAAACTGCCACATCTCATAAAACCGTGGATAACTAGAATGAAGTTGAAAGGAAACGTTAGAAAAATAAGAAGGAAAGTACTGAAATCAATGTCAGTTACTTTGCAGCCCATCTTGCATCCCGTGAAGGAGAAGAACACGTGGCAGCAGTTTGCAGCCTTCCATCTCAGAGGGGACTGTGATTTGGACGAATGAACTGGAAGTGGGCCTCTCATCATCTGCACTCCCTGCCAAGCAGATGCTAGACTGTAAGAATCACAGGGATGAAAAAATAAAAAAGTGGAAGAACAATATTTAAAAAACTCAAGTATACAAGTCTTCTCTATCCATTTGATAGTATTTTGCTTCCAGTTTGGCCATTCAGTAACTCCTGGATGATGAAGAGATGCTCTCCAAACAGACAGTGAAGTGCACTACCTGATTAAGCCTATTAACTTAACAGGACAAGTTTAAATCCCTTTCTGACCATTTAATACCTAAACCTCTTACTTTCTGTGTTATTGCCACCACGTGTGCTGTAGTAGAGGAATCCTATGGATCTTATAAGTCAGAATGAACTGGCAATGTATTTGGACACAATGTTTGCTCTCATTGAGCAGATATAAGGGAAAAAAGGCAAGAAGAATCCAGGTCGCATAAGAACTGTACCCTGCTATGGTTTGAGAAACAGCGAAATTTTCAACAAGTTTGATTTGGCAGCGGTAACAGGAAGGAAAAAAACAAAACCATATTGGACACTAAACTGATGATGTTGCAGTAAATCACTAAATGATGAATGAAATAGGCTGCTAGAAGGATTGTTTATCTTCAGGTTGCTACATGTCAAAGAAAAGACTCATAGTATTCAGCAGGGAACATAATTTGTCCACTTTCAACATTGTATATTGTAGCTGGTTTTGGGACTGTGGCTGACACATGGATATGATAGAAGATTTTTTTAAAAAAAAACAGTTTATTTTCAACAGCACAAAACCCACCAAAACCAAAAACAGGGACAAGGCCCCGTCGGGGAGATTATACCCCCAAACAAAAACCAAACGCTCCCCAAGTAGTCCTCCCTTAATCCTCATGCCAGCTGCCTTTAAGTCCTTCCAATTCCCGTCAAGTGGGTACAGCTGGCCATCATTATTCAGCTAGGACAGGGGCAGGTCAGTGGGAGCCATCAATCCAGCAAATCCCACCTCCTGCCATGGGTCATACCGCTCACCAGTTCACATATCCCCCCTCAGCTTCAGGCCCTTCTGGGGTACAAGTGACATTCAAAAAGAGCTGGCAGAAGATCATGAATCCCTCAACCTCTTGGGTCGAAGACTTGACCGCCTGGAGATGTAGCTGAACGAGGGGGCTGGTCTGGTGGCTCTGGCACAGGGATGCTCTCTGGCTCCTTCTATGGTGGTTGTGGTGGTGGTGCCAGGACACTCACCAGATCCCCCTCTGGCCTGGGGAACACTCACGTGATCCCCTGCAGACTGTACTGGGACCTCTGGGACAAACCCTCAATTATCCCATCCAAGCTCATAATCACCAATGACTTCTTCTGTGCTCACAGGTACCACTTGGGCACAGCGACTTTCTGGCCCTTGTTTGACTTCACTTGGACATTCTCTAGGGTCAGACGTCAGTCCTCCTATACCTGAGGTCACAGAGTTTCACGACCTCCTCCATTTCCTCCAGTACTTCCGCATGCCACTCTAGAGGGTCTAGGCAAGACAGATATTTTAGGAAAGTCAGAGTAGCCCCAGAGTTCTTGGAAAAGATTTGGATTGTATGGATGCTGTACAGGAAGAAGGAGCAGGGCTGGACCAGGGACGAGATGTGTTCGGCGTAGCCAAGAACATCATTCAGGCTCACAGCAACATTCTTCACGGTAGGTGTGAGCAAAAGGGGTGATGTTCTCAGCTCCTTCTTTTACTAAACTCCATTCTCAGTTGATGTTTAAAGAGAGCATATCCTACAGGGTGGTAAAAAGATTCTTTGAATTGAGCAATAGAGAATATGAACTAATAAACCGTAGCCTTGAGAAAATATCCCACGTCACGCAAAAGTGCGCAGAACAAATTTTGCAGCGAGCCAAATCCTTTCACCCTCTCCTTTCGCAAACTTTCCTTCCTTCAACTACCAGGTCCTGCTTTCGGAGGCAAGGAAAAAAGGCTCGTTCTAATACAGCCCCTACTAAAGTGCTCTGACAGCGTCTGGATTATGTGCTTTCCGTCTCTCTCCCATTTACTGCTGCTCTATGTTCCCTCATCCAGGAAGGAGAAGTGGTCTTTTCAAGCAATGCTGGCTGCTGGCGTGATACATAGAGCACCACTGACCCCCTACTTCTTGAATGTTTTCAAATGCTACATTCCATCATATATTACCTCAAAAGTAATATATAATAGCATAATAATATATAATACCCAACGTTTTGTACATGCATCTTCAGTAAGGACTGGCTGAAGTGGCTTTAGAGAGTAACATTTGCAGAAGGGTAATGTGAGATGAAAGAAATGTCAACACAGTTATGTATTCGCTAAATAAAATCCACCCCTCCTCGCACACTCACAGAGGGTACAGAGGAGAGGAAAAACAAAAAAAAAAGCCTCATGTCAGAAAAATCTTGGGAAAAGATAAACGTTGTGGAGTCTAGTTTAGGCTGCTTCCCCTCCAGACATAATAAGAAGAGGAGAGCGTGGAGGAGAATACCTGAGTAGAAGGCTGTGTATTCATCACTCCTGAGTGGAGATGGGGCTGTTTTTATTAATTATGAGTGGTAGAAAGAGTGTGTTACATCACACTTCGTCTAAAAATGCTATCTGTTACTCTTGTGATCTCAGATCCTGAGGTGCTAAAATGATGAATTAATAATCATCTCCGTAACTCCCACTGCAGCTCCACCTCCTAGTCTTCTACTCTTCTGTTGGTCAGTTATGTTCCTCCTTTCTGAGTGAATATCTCACATGTAGGAACATTACTATTCTGAATAAGCGAAAGACTTATTTTCAAAACAACACCCGTATGAATAACCCAAGTGACCTGCTCTGCCTACTGCTGCTCATTCCCAGATGCATCTCGGGGTGAGATTTTTTGCTGATGCCTCTGTTTAGAGGTGAGACATTTTTTTATGCTGTGTTAAAGTAAGTAGCAAAATCTCCAGGAGCTGGCCCGTGAGATCTGTTTCTGGGGCCAAGTGGAGTGTCGGTGCCCGCGCGTGAGTCATGAGCTGCCTTTGGGTGACACACACAAGGTCAGTGCCGAGCTGCTTAATTTACACATGCCAGTAGGTGCTAGTGTCACAGACAGAAAAAAATCCCATAAGTGATGCTGCACTTCTCTACAGTTTGACTATGTCTGAGTTGAAAGCACACACACACTTCCTGAACCGCTCGTCCCATACGGGGTCGCGGAGCCTACCAGGCAACACAGGGCGTAAGGCTGGAGGGGGAGGGGACACACCCAGGACAGGATGCCAGTCCGTCGCAAGGCACCCCGAGCGGGACTCGAACCCCCGACCCACTGGAGAGCAGGACCCGGTCCAACCCACTGCACCACCACACCCCCTGAGTTGAAAGTATTCATTTAGAAATAGAAAAAATATGTTCCTTCATCCACAAGATTAAGATTTCGAAGATTACAGTAATGTGCAAAACGTCACATCCTTGTCACCACGCACAAGCTTTCACACTGTACTGTGTGACGTGACTCACATTAATAATAAATCTCGGAACTTTTACGCATTTTATTAAATCTTTAACAACTTAAATTGTGTTTTATTTTAAAGGAATGCGTTTTCCACTATACCTTTGGTTATTGCCGAAATCTAAAAAATGTGTGCAAGTAATAACAAAAATACTCCTTTAATAAAATTTCGTGAGAAAATCTATAATATTAAATCAGAGCCATTTCAGTATGCTATCTGTTACTCTTGTGATCGCAGATCCTGAGGTGCTAAAATGATGAATTAATAATCATCTCCGTAACTTCCACTGCAGCTCCATCTCCTAGTCTTCTACTCTTCTGTTGGTCAGTTATGTTCCTACATGTGTTCACTGGTTCGAAAGAACTCATGTTTGGAATTTGAAGAAAACAGATGAAGGTAATACATTGTGCAACACTTTTCGAGAAGGATGAAGTGAAAATTGTAAGATCAAAATAATGCATATTAAGAAGTATTGCTAAATACAAATGTTCTGCATGCAAACGTGTCTCAAGACTTCTGTCAAGCTCTTTGCGGTGCACAAAAATCAGAAAAAAGCAAAGAAATAAGCATTTTTTTTCAAAGAAAGGTAGAAATTTTTGCTCATAACCAAGTCTAGAGGTTTCTTTTTGAACACCCTCTAGATGCTGCAGAAAAATGTCAGATGGGTAAGACACCATGTCGTGATGAGCGCTCCTTGCTGGGAAAGGTAGGAGCAGATCTCTAGGGTCCTACTTCAACTTCTGGATTCATTCCTCCTGCACAAAGTAGTCCTTGTAACTAGTCTAAGGTTCTGCAGAAAATCTGCAAAAGCCTCGAAGCCTTGAAAGAGCCTCAAAGAACATGCTGATTAAAAGCTGGATTTCAGATGAGGATAGTTTGGGATTGTTAAAAGTCGAGCTGATGTTTTATTTGATCAAAAATCTGTATTTGACGTAGGATTGTTCTCTTGCAAGTCACAAATTTTGTGAAATGCATTCATCTGTGACTACATACAGTCATTTGTTAATTACTTATTTGAGCTGACATTTGTATACTGTTACCAACAAATCATTGTCCCTTCATACAGGTGGGTAATTTTTAAAGGACCAATTAAGGTTAACTGAGTTCATCGCGGGGACAAGAACAGGAACAGGATTTGAACCCATGACCTTCTGAGTACAAAACAGCAGCTTGAACTGTGCCAGGCTAAACAACCAGCCTACAAGAATATATTAAAGCTTTTCAAAAAATCAGAGCCTGGAAACATTTTTGTAATTGTAAGGGCTGATGCCAAGGTCTGACACCCTTCTTTTTAAACAAGTACTAAAGGAAAAATAATAACACAAGCAACTGCAGCGTGGTTTTAGCACTTGCGATGGTTGGGGGGGGAGCAGCATCTGAATGCTGAAGCTTTCAATGGACAGGCATTGTGATGACAACAACATCCACTGGATCATCCCACACTGTGAGGAGGCAGTCCTGCCAGGAAGTGGTGGGGTGGGGGCAGGGATGGCCAAGGCTGCTCACTGGCAGCACTTTTGTGCTGCCCTGTTGTGTCTTTTTATAGTTCTAATTTCTTTGTTTGTGATGGCAAAATGCATTTATTTAATGGGTAACAATAACCAAAGCAAATATGATCCACTACAGTCACCGCTATGCTGTTCATCAAGGAAATAAATGATAGCAAGTGCTCGCTTTATGGCTAATTTCACTTTAATCAATCCAAATCTGTGCAGAGGTGACATGATTATGATGATTATGTCTGAATACAACTCATCATGAGATGACACGTTTTTCGCCTCTATTTTTCATCCAGTCTTAGACTTGTTCAGGCAGTTCTTATTCAATTGCTGCATTATTAGTGGTATGTTGAAAAAAATCTATTTAGATGACTTTATGCATCATGTGTTGACTTGTGGACCTTGAAACTCAATCAATCAAAATATGAGTTCTTGTTATTTATGTAAGCGAATTATCATTGCCCGTTACTGATAGTTCTACAATTTCGAAGTGCATTTTTTTATTTTGCATTATGCATATTATGCATTATAACAGCCATGACTGTTCTAATGAATTGTAATGTTTGTCTTCATATGATTTATTTTTGTCTAGTTGTAAGGTGCCAGTAACTTGTTTCTGCAACGGGGGGGCGGCAGAACATAACCATTTCCAGGGAATCTTTACTGGGCCAATGACATATAACACTGCTGAAAGCGTATGTGATCTTATAGAGTAATGTCCCTCATTTTTGGAGTGTACACTGTGTTCTGATAACAAGAAAATATGAGACGGTATTCTCTTGATGGTTTTTCATAAAATTGTTCCCGTCTTTTCTGAGGACTCTGAGGTAAAGTAATGCAGAAGCCTTCGTGCTCTCAGATTGTGTTTGACTTTTCCTAAATGAAAACAATAGTTTGTCAGCCCTTAATTTATTATTACTTGCAATTACTGTTTGTGATTTGTCAGTTAATTGCTTATTTTATTTGTTACTTTATTATGTACAACTCTGCACAGGATCTGTTTAAGAAGCAGCTACCAGTAGCTGCTATTTCTCTACATTATTTCTGTGAATCTTGAGTAGTTTTCCCTTCTGATGTTCACCAAGATTGCAGTACCATGGCTCAGCGGGTAGCACTGCTACATCACAACTCCTGGGTTTTGGGCTTACCTTCACTCCCTGCTCAGTTTGTTTATTCTAACTATGTGTGCGCTTGTGTCCTGTATCCATATCAGGTGAAACGGTGACTCTGAATTGCTTAACAGGTGAGTGCGTGCAAGTGTGAGAACACTCCATCCTGGTAACCTGTACGAGGTGCAGAGGCATGCTTTTGGGCATCTCTTCCATAACCTTTAATGGAAAAGGCATTAGAGAATTCAGTTTTTGTACTTCATGCTAAATATTCTCTCTCTCTCTCACACACACACACACACACACACACACACACATTTTCTGAACTGCTTGTCCCATACGGGGTCGTGGGGAGCCAGAGCCTAACCCGGTAACTCAGGGCGGAAGGCTGGAGGGGGAGGGGATACACCCTGGACAGGCCGCCAGTCCGTCGCAAGGCACCCCAAGCAGGACTCAAACACAAAACCCACCAGAGAGCAGGACCCGGTCCAACCCACTGCGCCACCGCACCCCCAACACTAAATATTCATTTAAAATAAATTTGGTTAATGTGACAGTCTGGAGGCCAATGGGGTGGCATAATATTGATGGCAGATTCACACTTTCTGAACCGCTTGTCCCATATGGGGTCACGGAGAACCGGAGTCTAACCCAGCAACACAGGGCGTAAGGCTGGAGGGGGAGGGGACACACCCAGGACGGGACGCCAGTCCATTGCAAGGCACCCCCAAGAGTGATTCGAACCCCAGACCCACCAGAGAGCAGGACCTGGTCCAACCCACTGCGCCACTGTGCCCTCATGGCAAATTCAGCTCACCCTTTTGCTGCTGTGAAGTGTCTTTATTTACCACAGGAGTTTTTGATCCATTTAAAAAGGCACCAAAACACGTTTCTGGGTTCCGAGGAGGAAAAGTACTACACGATGGAGTGCAAGAAACCCCTCTCTTGCACCCGCCGGACGGGGCTTTGCTGTGCACACAGGTGGCTGCACTCGTGTTTCCAGCGTGTAAGACACACCCCGAGGCAGAGATTCAGTGGCTGTTTGAGACCACCAGATATAACCAACATCTGACTAACATCTGGATGGGGCTCGAATTCGAGTTTTGCGGCGCAGCGGCTCCGGAGCAGGTGTCTCGCGCGCGCGGCTTGACTGACGGCTTTGCATGTGACGTCATGACAGGAGGGGGCGGGGAGAGGGCTTCGCGTACACAGGGAGCGAGCGTAAGAAAGAAAGAAGGAAAAGAAGGGAAGCGCCGGAGGGGGATTTCGTCCATCTCCGCTCTGTCTGTAGCCGAGCACAGATCCGACGGATCCGACACTCGGGGTAGCGAAGGACAACTGACGCTGCGATCCGTCCGCAGGATCAGAGCACAGAGGGACAGAGGATCAGCTCCTCGGAGGTTGGGGCAGAATAGAACTGGGAAGCTGCTACTTTCTGTTTCGCGGTACTACTCCTCTACAAGCGGACACGGAGGCTTGGGATGCTGTGGATGCTGGGGATGCTGTGAATCCCGACTGCCTTCGAGGGGCATCCACACCGAGCCCCCTGATCGGAATGGTGAGTGTTCAGCAGGTCCTCTTCCCCCTCTCCTCTCAACGGATGGGCCGGAGAGATAAAGACGGGGACCCCGGGATGTGGCTGTCCGAATGGGGACTCGTCGCTGCCCGTTGTGCTCCCTTCGTTCACACTCGACTCGAGGGTAATGCTTTGTGTGTGAATCATGTGTGTTCTTTAGTGTTTTAATTAAATTAGTGTGTGTGTATTGCTTGGTGTGAATGCACACAAAGACGGATGCAGCGTGGACCACACACACACAGGCTTTTAGAAACTGTCTTTTAGAAACAGTCGGATGCGATGTAGGATAATGTCTCATTCTGGACGTCCTTCGTGATTTTGGTCGTTTTTGTGTGTTCCACACAACAACAGTGTGCTCCTCCAGCTATTCAGCCTTAGAACAAGTTGAATTCCATTGAACACCGGGCGTCGAATGGACGTTCAAAGAAATATTATATAACAGCGGAATTAAACAATGAGCCGCTTTCACAATTCATCGCCGGGATAAAATACATAATTTATAAAGTTTTCGCCCGGAGTCTGCTGCGTGAACGTGACGGTGAAACACAAAGAAAGCCTTTAGTCCGCCGCCGTGGACCGGGGCTCTTAGTCCTGTCTTCATTCAACACTTTTCTCTCGATTAACGGCTCAAGCGGCCCTGGGTGACGGGTTTTTTTTTTTTTTTTTTTTTTAACGAATCATGCGCGTGACTTTGTAATTAACATAAGTTTTGGCCCAGGTGCCACTCCATTTGCGGGCTGAGAAAAACATCCGAAAAGCGCATCAGAAACACGGGTGTTAATATTAGCTGAGGCGGTGTATGAACCGCGCTGTGCTACTTCCCGCCAGTTGTCCGGGCGCGCGGGAACACACGGGAGAGGAGCGCGAGGACAAAACCGGACGGGTCGGTGACCTTGAGTCGCAGAGTTAGTGAACTAGCTCGAGGCAGTGTGTGTGTGTTTTTTTTCCACAGACGTGTTGCTCGCGGATTCGGCTGTACAGGTGAAATGCCCATTTCCTGAGTTTTTTGTCAAATTTGTTTTCTTCCAACTTTAGCCTCGAATTATTAGAACTGCGTTCGTTTCATAACGAAAACGTGGTTTGTAGAATGTTAATTTAGAGCTGAATCATGACTTTTCACCTCAGCTGTTTCTCCAAACTGAGCCGTTTCACCTCAGCTGGTTTTCCACCGAGTGGCCACTTTATTAGGCACACCACTTTCTCTGAAGTGCATTTCCCAGGGATTGACTCTCTCTTTTTTTCAGAATATGCTGTTTAAAGCAGGTAAGTGGGTGCCTGCAGATTGTGAGGTTCAGAATGAGAGTAATTTTTCAGAGGGAGAGAAATATTGAAGTTTTTATCAACATGGTGTGAATGAGGGAGTCCGCTTTGAGTATAGTAAGAAATACCAACCTTACAGAGTTTTACATGACACCACCTTCAAAAGAGAACTTCCAACCGGTGGCAGTCCTGCGGTGAGATGCTGGCTTTCTGTGGGTGATCCAAGAGCTTCATGTGGACTGACACGTGTTGTGCAACGCTGGCTAGTCAGCTCAGTAACAGAAAAGTACAAGAATGTTGCTAGAAGACACTTGTCAAAACTGCAGAACTCTCAGTGTTTGTCATGGTTGAGTTGTAGCAGCTAAAAAGCAAACAGAGCTCTATTTTCAGCTAAGCAACAAAACAGTGCAGTTGTAAGTGGGCTAAGGAATACAAACACTAGACCCTGGAGGATTGCAAGAACATTGCCTGGTATGATGATCTGCATGATAATGCTCCATGCAGCACAGATATGATCATCCAGGAGTGTTATGGAGAAAGTCTGTTTGCTGCAAGCATTTGGCCAGTCAGCATATCCCAGTTAATGGACTGACCTGGGGGATGAAGCAGAACAAGCTATTGGGAGTAGAGCTCCAACACCAGCTGAGATGCTAGAGCTATAGGAAACAATGGAGCTGGCATGAATCAGTAACCATCTGGTGAGCTTTTGACACTTTTTTCAGCCTTGACAAGTTGAGGTCATTCTGAAGGGAAAAGCTGAACCTAATAAAGTGGCCCCTCTCTGTGTTATATATTGTGAAAAATGGATGACAGGTGAGACAAGACTACCTGTCTGGTCATGATGAGATGAGCTTAGGAAGCCGAAAGGCATTTCTGCTATTCGAAGTAGCCAGCTCAGAAGTGCACCAGTCTGTCACATAACTGGTTTCATTTGTTCCATGAAATCCCCCATTAGGTGAATTCCTTTATTGAGGAGATCGAATTACTTCTATATCTTACAAAAAATAATCAATTCACGGATGAAAAATGTCTCCTAAAATTCAAGTATCAAAATAAAAATTATTTTTATGCATGACAGTGATATTACCAAAATATGTTATTTATAACAAAAACTGTTATTTCTAGCTCATCTTGTATTGTTATAGTTTCATTCATTCGTTAAATAATTGGTTGCCCAGTGCAGGGCTTCAGATTTGTCTGAAGTCTCTTCCGGAAGCATAGCACATGAGGATAGGGTACATCCTTTTTTGAAGCATCCTGATAACATTTTACAGATGTTTATTATATAAAAAAATAAAGTTTACTGCTTAGGCCTTGTACTCTGCAAAGCACACTGACACTATATTAGCAGTGATAACAAATGATTGATCCTAGATCACGATTCTTTCAGTGATCACAAGATTAAGGCTCTATTTATGACAGTGTAATCAGTTTACGGTATAAAAGCTCTTCATATTATGTAAATAGTTGTTAATAATTACATGTTTAAATTCTATTTTCTAATAGTTAGTGTTTGTCAGTGCTTGATTTCCAGGTTGATTAGAAGTAAGAAGTTGTGAGTACATGTTTGGTTTGTTACGGAAGTGTGACTACAGTATCAAACTGCCCCATCCAGTGCATACATCACAAAAAACAAGTCCAGCCACCACTAAAACCCCATTAGAAAACTAGTGATAATTTTTTTCAAAGCAATGTAGAGATTAATACACTAGATTTAGGTAGAAAATAGTGAGGTGGCCACTACTGAGGTACAAAAAACTTTCTGAGTTTGAAACATCCTGTGTATCTGTGTTCCAAAGTGTCTGAAACAAGCACCTGATAGCAGTCGTACACGAATGAAATACGTGTTGAAAATGACTAACAGGCAAAATGGGGTGTTGTACTAAACATGCATAAAACATAAAATGAACACAAGAAAACTTATGTGAAATAAGGGTGTATATTTTTATGAGCCATAGTAACATTTTTTTTGTACCGAACCCCATCATGTAAGGGGTGAGTGTACAATGAACTTGGAAGATTATATAAGAGCTTGATGAAGTATGTAAATGCAATTATATATATCAAACCTATGGCATTTTCTGCTTTAAATGTTTTGGTATCTGGCTTGGTTCCTGTGAACTTTGGAAGTGAGTGTCACAGACCTACATATGGATCCTCAATCGGTGCTTTGTATTTTGATCCAAACAACAGTGGACAGGTTTCAGGTCCAGGAGGTATCACTTACTGCTCTCAGAGGGGGTCTATGTCTGCCTGCAGAGCTTTACTTCTTAGTCGGTCAGCCAGTCCGAGAATCAGACTGCCCGTATGCGTCAGCATATGCTAGGTTCTTGTCCGAGGACAGAATAAAATTGACTGCCCTATACGTCACCGTTTGCAGTGGACTGAAGGTCAAACAAAGTATAGGATCCACCTCACAGCTTAGTTTCAGGTTCACCTTTCCGTCTGGTCATATTGTCTCAAATGGTCTAACATTCCAGAAAACTTATGCTTGTACCTGAAATGTTGCAGGTTCAGATTTCAGGACCTTGCAGTTGTAACCTTAAGCTACTGGGTACCTAGACCCCTGAAGACGCTTAACTTGTACTACCTTAGTAAATATCCAGCTACAAGAGTAGGAGAAACAGCTGTGAAGGTCACCTTGGATAAAAGTCTCTGCTAAGTAAATGAATAATACAAGTTCCTCTGAATTAGCTAAGTGAAAACAAGCCTTAGTCAGTGTCCTTCATGCAGGTAACCTAAGATGAACTTGTCTCATGATGCAGTTGGGCATTTTCAATGACATGGTCTGTGATGCTGTTTCTGAAAAGAACATTACTGGTTGTGATGATTGTCTCAGTTGGTCATCTTCAACCATGTCAACAAGTTCTTGAAGTAAAGTGTGCTTTTGGTTGTCTGAGTATTCTCTTTGAAATTCTGAGACCAGAGTGCAATGATTAAGTGTTGGAACCCACACACAGCAGCAAGTCTTTGAGCCACCCTGCAGTGTTTGTAATGGTGACTCGCTTAGATCTTGCTCCATACAAAACCAGGCTGAAACTACTCCAGGTGTAACTGCTCTCTGTGCATCTGATCAGATCTTATGGTTGTAATTCCTCTTTCTCCCTTTCTCCAACTCTCCTTCTTCTCATCTCCATATCTCCTGTAAGTATAGCATGAGAGAGGTGCAGCAAGCTGGGTTTGGGCAACAGGAAGTCGTATAGAAAACCCAGGACCAACCTGCAATAGAATGGATTACTGGGACCTGGAGCAGGACTAACCCTTGCACAAGTCTGGGAAATGCTGGATGTACTGAGCACTCCACCAACACCACCTGATTTTCTGAGGATTCTAGACCCACTGAGGAGCTAAAGCAGGGTGGTCTGCCCATCACGTGGTTTGGATCTACACACAAGGGGTTGACTTTCCAGTGTTGCCATGGAAACCCCCACCCGTGTTATAGCAGCCCTTGTTGCACCGTTGTTGGAATCAGGAGGATGTGTGCTATACTTTCCCATCACCATCCCAGGATCTCACTATGTGAAAAGCTAAACTCAGTATAAATGCCCTATGATGCCCTTTGAGTATAAAGCACCTATGAGAAAAGACATCAACACTGCAACTGTGTATTCTTCCTTCAGTAATAACTCATTCACTTAGATGAAATTATTAATATCTGGTATTGCTGTAATATATTTTTACTATTTATTTTAATTAATTAATGAATTAATTTATAGCTTAATTAGGTAGGTGTTTAGCTGTAGGTAGATGCTTATTGATGTGTTTGCATAAGCCTTCCACACCATTCATGCGATGACCTCCCTGACACCCCAAGAGCCATGGCAAGGCAAGACGCCTCCCTCTTCCTGCATGGGTTTGATTTGGGCGGACGCTTCTCAGACCCACGGCCTCTGGGCTATGGCACCACAGGTCTAGTCTTGTCTGTGCTGGACCGGCGCAGTTCAAGGCGAGTAGCAGTAAAGCGACTGCCTCTGCGGGGGGCACTGGCGGTGAAGCATGCCCTGCGTGAAGTCAAGATCACCAGACGGCTGCGGCATGAGAATGTGGTGGCCGTGCACGAGGTGCTGGGCCCTGGTGGGCGGCCGCTGCCTCCGGATCCAACGTTTCTGCCCGCCCTCTACGTGGTGCAGGAGTGCATGCAGACAGACCTGGCACGGCTGTTGGAGGGTGGCCCACTGCCCTCTGACCATGCCAAGCTGTTCTTCTACCAGCTGTTGCGCGGTCTCAAGTACATCCACTCGGCCAATGTCCTGCACCGTGACCTCAAACCCGCCAACATCTTCCTCAACGTCGATCAGTTACTGCTCAAGATTGGGGACTTTGGATTGGCCCGCATCGTTGATCCGCATTACTCACATGAGGTGAGAGCCGCCATTTACAGCTTTATCATCAGGGCCAGATTTGTGACAGGCGTCCAGAATTTGGTGTAAGTGATTGATAGCTGGTATGTCATAATTTCTTACTGCTACAGAGTGCTTTACTTTGCTTTTTTCATGTGCTGGTAGGAGACTATGAGGCTAAAACCAGTAGAGAGGAGATCCTTAATTCTGAGAGGAAATCCAGTTGGAGCATATTAAATCACTTTGCAATTAGAGTGAGAATATTATCCTGTTTAGAAGAGCCTTTTGCCTTGGTGCCCTGCAGCGCTGAGCTCCCCTTTGTTTAGCTGTTTAGTATTCTTCCTGCAGCCTGTCATTCGTCTTATTCACAAGAAAAGTGAGCTAACATGCAAATACCCTAAAGTTTTTTTTAAAAAATACATCTCTATCCAATGATCTGCTGATGTAACCTGAGAAGAGCAACAGTAAAAGAGGAGATATTTCTGCCCCCATCTGACACATGACCCATGAGCAGGTGAGGCCCATGCAGACTTCTGATTGGCCTGGCTTCAGACACATCACTTGTTCTGCCCTCACTGCCTTGTCAAACATTTCTACTTTACTTGGCTCTAAATGGCCAGTTGGCAGTAGTGGGTTCACAGCAGCTCTACAGGCAGTTTATGATTATTATTATCATCATTATATTGCTTTGATACTTTATAAGCAATTTTATGACTTTACCAACTAGCACAGGTGGATATTTGTAGCTATTCTGGTTAAGTACCTTCCTCATGGGTACCAGAGCAGAGCTTTTCCTTCTGGTCTCCCATTTCCATTGCATGTGTATACTTAGGGTTGTGTGCATGTGTCAGCTCACTTGTGTGCATGTGCAGTTCATATGCTAAATGTGTTATTTGCATTTTAATTTTACTCTTCATTTTAAATAAAGGGAAATTAGTATTTTGGGAGGTATCAGTCACCCGCACATGTAATTGAGGCACAAAGTACTGCTTTCACTCTGGCTTCATAGTCATATATTGTTGCATGATAATTAAAAGGGACAATAACTCCAATTGCACTGACTGATCTGGATTACATACTGAAAGATTAATGTGACCATTTACTGCTTCGTTGTACAGTTCTATTGTGACAGGAATGGACCCGGTTACAGAATCGGATGGTGTAGTCACTTTCAATGGAGACTTTTGTCACAGACAGACAAGGACAGCATTGCCCTGGGTGCGTGGGGGTGCTCAAGCAGAGTTGGCGCAGGGAGCGGAACGCAATGCCAGAACAAGCAGGACAGTAGCATGACAAGTGAAGCCGTGTCAATGTGAACCAGATGGTGGAAGTTGCAAAGTGGTGGAGCTGTGTTTGTGTGATGATCCACAGGAACTGAAAGCAACAGTGTGGTGCCGTAGTCCCCCCATCCAATCACTCACCCACCAGCCACTGCCTACAGGGAGCCAAGAGAGACTGTCAGGGCAAAGCCAGGAAATTTTGTGAGAAATGAATACTCTCTCTGTCTTATTCTATTTAAGACCAGAGATGAATTGTAGCTGAGGTATTTCATACTGTAGTGGGAAAGGGGCCTTCCTTTTGCATCATTTCTTTTTTTTTCTTTGAGTATGTCATCAAAGCCTCATCCACTGCCCTGAGCACCTTGTTCCTGCAATTATCCTCACCTCACAGGCTGCCTTTTACCTCATAAATGTGAACATTGGCAGCCCGATGCCGTTTGTACGAGGACACGGTCTGTTGCATGGGCACGTGCTCCAGTCTCCCACTGACACCTGGAGCTGCATATGCCAGGGAGACTGTGACCCGACTGATAGCCTAGGGATCAATGTTCCGTCATGCCCCAAGGACTGCTGGGATATCATGGCCAGGCAAGCAATAAGTGGGAACTGCCCTAGGACTGCGGAGTAACGCTGTTGATACAGTTCTCACATGCAATTATTACTTCTTCAGTGTCATAGCTTTTTGCAGAAGTGCTTGTTTGCTCGTTGGTCTAAGACAATAGCCAGTGCCTTTTCTTCAGCTGTCAGCAGCTGCCGCCCTACAAAGTGGGGTCTTGGGTACGATAGAGGTGACCAACTGAAATATTATCAGGACCATTATCAGACTCAGGAATTGCTCTGATTACTGGTTCCCTCTTTCCTGTCAGAAAACACAGCTCCAGCAGAAATGGAGAGAGCAACATAGGGTATGGTTGTGTCCGCAGCATTTTTTCTCTCAAAATGTCGAATAATAAATCTCCTACTGCCCCTATTCCTGCTGCGTCCCCCTCCCTCTCCCTTCAGCTGAAATACTCCTGTCAGCCCCCTACTAATAATTCATCACCTAAAGAAAGGAGGGAGAGTGGGAGGTGAGAAAAGGAAGTGATGAGGGTTTGTGGAGAGTAGGGGGTAGGTGGGGAGAGTGGAGGGGGCAGAGAGGCCTGCAGCCTCTTTCAGCTGTTGCTCATAAAACATTAAACAGCACTCAAGTAGGTCCTTTTATCCACAGAGCAGCGGGAACCAGAGAGAGAGGTTGCGACATGTATCGAGTGGAGGGGTGGGATGATCTCAGAATAAAACAAACTCCTCATGTGGAACCCCTGCTGAAGTCCTGGCGTGTAACAGGTTTAAAAACACTGTGCACATCCATGTTCTGCTACACATGCTACATTGGGGCTGTGCCTAGCTTATTGGTTAGTGCTGCTGCTTTGCAGTGACATCACCCTGGATGGACTCCTACCTCTTCCTGTAGCACCCTTGAGCAGAGTTCTTACCCTGAATTGATATAGTAAAAATGACCCTTTTGTGTAAATGGGTAAGTAATTGTGAGGAGCTTAGTGTACAAACCTAATGTCGTCACAGCTTTGGACAAAGGTGTCAGTGAAATAATGGTTAATAATAATCACAGCCTTGACTTACCAAGTACAACAGTACTGTAAAGTGAAATGATAGTTTTACTTTGTAAAGCATATGAATATGCTAGGGTCTCATATGCATTGCTCAGCCTTGGCTACTTAAAAGCTAATTTACAGTGCTGTAGTTGCCAACTTCTGTAATAAATATCACGAATGAAGGCAAAGGGAAAGAGTCTGAGCCCAGCAGGCTGAGGTTTTGCTGAGAGCCATGGAAGGTGTTGATGTCTGTGTTTTGGACTCAAGCCAGACCTGGGGGTGAGATGTGGCCGCTGCCTATCGCAAAGCCGTCCAAGAAGGATGCAGGTTGCAGACCAAGAACTGCAGCATCAGGGATCCTGTGTTGCGTTTCAATTCCAACCCCTACTCTTTCAGACCAGCTCTTCCGCAGTGCTAAGTTCCTGTACAGGACCACTGCATGACCTTTATGTGTTGAGTTTGATGTGTTTTACTCCAGCACTGTGGAATGAAACTCATGCATGCTGTCAGTGACTCTTTCAAGGTTTTAGATTTACAGAGTATAACGGTGTAATTGAGTTATCCCGAGAATTTCCTGCTGGATGATTTGTGAAAAGCTAACTTGCATTCCCTTTCATTCCTCTGTCCCCTTATTTCTTTCTGTGTTCATCCTTCGTGACTCAGGGATACCTCTCAGAAGGCCTGGTGACAAAGTGGTACCGCTCACCACGCCTCCTGCTGTCCCCCAACAACTACACCAAGGCCATTGACATGTGGGCAGCCGGCTGCATCCTGTCCGAAATGCTGACTGGACGCATGCTTTTTGCAGGTAAGGAGATGGGCTGAGTGGAGGGGGGTGAGAATGGATGGTCTTATGCAATGTATTGCTGAATAGTCTGGTATCCGAGAAGAGATTTTTCATAACATAACAAAGTGACCTCTTGTCGGAGCTCTGGAAAGCAGGAGGGAAAGGAGATCCATTTGCCTCTGTGTACTTGTCATAGTGTCTGTCCTGCCTGTGTGTGTATCTCTGTCTTCTTTTCTGTGTAAAAGTGTCCACCACTGAAAGCAGTACCAGTTAAAAGATTTAGTATAGTTGCTGGAAATGAATTTTCTTCTTAAATGATGTTTTACATATAGGCCATTTGTTTGAGTTGTCCATTTTTTTTCCCATTATCAGATAATTTTTGAGCAACTGTGAAGTGTGTTCCGCTTTATCTTGCGGAAGAATAAAGAATTTTCAACTAGCCATAACCTTGATGCTTACCTCAAAAATTTGCTATGACAGCCATGCTGGCTGAGGTTCTAGGGACTTCATAAAGATCCCCATCTCTGAGCAAAGTGCCCCAGACCATGACGCTGCCTACTCCAAGCTGAAGAGTGGGGACTACACAGGCACAACTCATGCTCTTATTTCACTCTGCCTTTTACAAGTACGAGGGCATTGGTCCCAAATATTTCACATTTTAGCTCATCAGCCCATAAGACAAACTTCCACTCATCCATCCACATTCTGTATTTTTGGCCTAAGCAAGTGTGTTTAAACTTGTGACTGGCACAGCAAGTGTAGAAGTGTGTGACTTGAATGGTTGTTTGTATAGTGGAGAGTTTGAAAAAGACATGAGCCTGGTATGAATAGCTTATCCCTGAGACCAGAAAAGCACTAGTTAGAATTCCAGCCCAAATTTAGCTTAGCAGATACTGTGTCACCACCTCTTAAGATACAGTAAAGTCCCTCTGACAGAGGAGCTCATCGATGAGCTTACAGTAGTTATTAGACCTGTTTACACTCTACCAGGCAGTCCTTCCATCCATGCAATCAATAGTTTCATTTTTTTGTGCAGATCTTTGCACACATCAGTGAATATTCAGTCATTCATCTGTCACCTTTAATCTCCCAGCAAATTTTGTGAGTCAAAAACATCTATCAGTTCTTCTCTTACACCTTGACTTAAATGTCAGATTATTCACTTTGGTAAGTAGACTACACTGCATGAATTTTCAAATAATTAATTTATCTGTCTATAGAGGTATTGTATCAGCAATTGCATGGATTTGTTGTAGTAGATCCAGTGGGGCTGGCCAGTCTGCCAGCCGGCCTCACCATGGGTCTCGGCCCCCTGGGGAGAACGCTGTGTCAGAGCAACCCTTCCATCCTCTTGTGTTTGAGCTGGGGAGAAAGAACTGGGTTCTGACAGCAGTGTGTAGGGGTAGCAGGGTGTTTCAAGGGGCTGTCCCCAGTGGGCCATGCCTTACTTCTTTGAGGAGTTTGGGAGTGATTCAAGTGATGCTGATCGTGTGTGTCTTTGCACATCAGGAAGAAGACATCCAGGAATAGCACACAACTATGGGAATTCTTTTTCAAAAAAAAAAAAAATCTATGAATAAAGGAATATTATTTTGCATCGGGGGGGTGCGGTGGCGCGTCAGGTTAGGCCAGTGCCCGCTGAGTAGCGAGTCTGGGGTTTGAGTCCTGCTTGGGGTGCCCTCTGACAGACTGGCATCCCGTCCCGGGTGCATCCCCTCGGCCCCGCACCCTGTGTTACCGGGCAAGGCTCCGGCTCGCCGCAACCCCACTTGGGATGAGCAGTTGTTGACAATGGATGGACAGATGGATTTTGCTTCATTGACGTGTCATTACAAGTGAGCAGTGTCTTTGCCTGGGATACTGTTTGTCTAGCTACAGTATATGTTGGCTTAATTTCTATATTTGACAGTGACTCTCTGTGCATTGGTCTGTCTGTGTCATGGTTGTCTTTGAACGTTTTCATGTGTGTGACTTGTGAGTATTGTTAATAAACCCTGAGTTTTGTAATCCTGTCTGTAACTCAGTCTATGTGAGGTTTGGCTATGAGTGTCTGTTTGTGATTCTCTGTGACTCGCTATCTCTGTCTGTGACTCTGTGTTGAGTTGAGCTGTGACCTTCTCCCTTTGTCCTTCTGTCCCCTCAGGGGCCCACGAGCTAGAGCAGATGCAGCTGATCCTGGACACAGTGCCAGTGCTAAGGGAGGAGGACCGACAGGAGCTAATGCAGGTCATGCCCTCCTATGTCAGCCAAGGCTGGGAGGTCAGGAAGTCATTGCGGGAGCTGCTACCTGAAGTGGACGTAGGGGGTAAGCAAAACGAGTAAAGACCTATGAAAACAATGACTGGGTTAACATTATGTCACTAATACAACAAAGGGCATGAACCTGTACTGTAATGCAGGACACAATGCAAAAACTAGAACTTTTACTGCAAATATTGGGGCACAAGACAGGAACTGGAAATGTACAGGAAATATAGGATACAAGCAAAGAATTGGAGACTTTTCAGGAGACTTTATAGAGCACAAGGCAGGAATATGAGCCTAAACTTAAAACACGGGCATAGAATATGAGCTTGTACAGAAAATGAATGACAAGAGCAAAAAACAAATCTGCAGAGTGGAGTGCAGAGAGAGGGACCATATTTGTTAACTACCTGGCTTTGTAAGCAATATTCAAGGGTTTATGTTAGCCTGGGGCGCTTCCCTATAAAAGTTACAGTGGCCAGCAGTTGGCATAGTGATTAAACTCATAGACATCCACTTGAAGGACACATGTTTAAATCCTTCTCCGGTGGTAGTACCCTTGAGGATGCCTTTGCTTACATAAATTGCACCAGATAAAATTACTCAGTTATATAAATGGGTAAATGATTGTAAGTAGGGGTGCGGTGGCGCAGTGGGTTGGACCACAGTCCTCCTCTCTGGTGGGTCTGGGGTTCGAGTCCCACTTGGGGTGCCTTGCGACGGACTGGCGTCCCGTCCTGGGTGTGTCCCCTCCGGCCTTGCGCCCTGTGTTACCGGGTAGGCTCCGTGACCCCGTGTGGGACGAGCGGTTCTGAAAATGTGTGTGTGTGTGTGTGTGTGTGATTGTAAGTACCTCAGTATACAAAGCTAACATTGTAAATTACTTTTGATAAAAACCTCAGTTCAATTGATAAATAAACTAATTACTGAACTGTTCTTGTCCAGGGTGGCATGGTGGTGAGAAGCGCTGTCAGCTTCACAGTGCCCAAGCTCTTTGGGTATAGGTTCAAATCCTTCTCAGTCTGTGTGGAGTTTGCATGTTCACCCAGTGTCTGCATGGGTTGCCTCTTACAGTCCGAGGAATTGCGTTTCAGGTGAATTAATGGTGCTGAATTGCCCACAGTGTTTGGCTACCCTACAATGGACTGGTGTCCCATTCAGGGTGTTACCCCCCAAGTACCGAGTAATTCTGGGATAGGCTCTGGACCCCCATGACCCTTATCAGGACAAACGGTTATCAGAGTGATTGGATGTTTTTATCCACCAATAGCCTGCAAAACAAAGCAATGTAAAACTGTAAACTATGTTCTCCGAGTTGCTTTTGGAGAAGATCTCCTGCTGAGCAACTGAGTAAACGGAAGACTACCCTTCCACCCAGATGTAATTTCAGGGCATTGTGAGCACTCAGCACAAACATACAAACATGCACAAACAGACACATAGTGTTGCAACTTCTGAAGACTCAGTGTGTTGTGTCGGAGGAGTGTGGGAGAACATTTGAGGAAACAGGATGGAGGATGGGGCCATGCAGAAGGGCAGGGGATCATAGGAGAGCGAGACAACAAGTGCTAATCACCTTGCTGCCAGCTCCAGCTCTCCATGAAGCTGGAATGCAGAGCAAATGCAGCTTTTCAGAGCAATGAATGTCTTAACACACTAGGTTATTGTTTTGTTGCTCTGTAGATACTTTTTATTCAAAGCTAGACATTTATTTCTCTGTTATTTGGGGTGTTTTATGGGAGTCATTCAGGATCAGCATGTAGCTCAAGGGTACAGCAGCAAGGCCCCTCCTCAAAGACTTCAGGGTAGATGCATATGACAACATCCTGCCTGTTGCCCTTATGTGCCCTGTAGAGCCTACAGAAACCAGAGTCTTATGATCAGACTATATCTATCCCATTAACTGTTTTTTAATTAAAAAGAAGCAATAAAATGTTACCCTGGGCCATGACTCAGAGTAAGACACTGCCATCATTCACGCTGCCTTGTGCAATTGTTTTGTAACATGAATGTGAAGTTAAAATATGTGCATAATAATTACAAAATTCAAATATGATGCAATTTCCAGTGGAATGCAGCATTTTTATTAGATCTTCCCCAGAGTGTGTCAATTCACCAGAAGGAGTTATGTGGTATTCATGTGCGCGCACACACACACACACACACACACACGCATACACAAATGCATTTGCAGGCACTTCTAGAGTTACAGTGTTGCACTGCTGAGTAAGAAGACATAGCCACTTAAGCTAATTCCCTCCTGTTTCTTGTCTCCTTATTCCTCAGCCATTGATTTCCTGGAACAGATCCTGACCTTTAACCCCATTGACCGGCTGACAGCAGAGGAAGCCCTTGCGCATCCTTTTCTGCGTCAGTACTCCTGCCCCCAGGATGAGCCCACGTCCTCCCATCCGTTCCGCATTGAGGACGAGCTGGATGATAGCCTTGTCACTGCCCACGACCACAGCCATGCTTTGCACTGGGATGCGTGTGAGAGAATGGTCACTGAGCATGACCATGATCACACCTCTCACTGGGATAGGTATGTCCACTTGACCTCACACTGAAAGGAGTATGAAATAAAAAATGATTAGATAAAAATATGAGCTACAGTGGCACATAAGGGCAAAGATGTGACTCTCTAGTAGGTTGCAAAAAGATAACATAACACAGACGCTGCTGTTCAGAGCAACACGGTACATTCGGGGCAAACTGGGTATTTCTTGGTATGCTCTCACATTTGTGTCCTTTTTTGGCATACTTGTGTTGACATGAGGATTCAGATTGGTAACTTGATGGGCTGGGCACACCTCCTCAGTCCTGTAGGAGGATCATGATCTGGCACCGCCCTTTGTGGTACAGGTTGGCATAGCAGCTCAGTGCGTCAATGTACATCTCCTCAGGGAATCCCAGAGCAGGGGGTGCAGTGTTATTGCAGGAACACGGCAAGCAGCAAGCTGAGTTACCACATCCATCAATATCCATAAAGATTATACAACATCCAACAGTACCTTTTCAGCTGCGAATATGCAGCGCATTAGCTGTGGGCTCAGTGCGATTACATTACAGATAATCAAACTCTGTGTGAAGCTGCAGAGATTAAGGGCAGTGCCAGAAGTGCCTCAGATAAAATTCCCCCAGGACCCAAGGGACATGGCGCGGGAGCTAAATATAGCAGCTCATCAACCCTTCTCACGTTAGAACTCCTGGCCGACCCCCCTTGCAACTCTGTCGTGATGTCATTTTCTTGTCCCAGCCAGCCATATGACCTAGCTCTAGAAAGTATATGCGCATGGGTTCGGTGCTGGCACAACAGTAGGTCGAAGTACGGTCATTTCCTCAGCCATAATAAAGATGAGACGACAGAACTGGTGACCAAACTGAATGCTAAGAGGGCCAGTTGGATTAAACAGGTGGAGTTCTGCTGCCGTCTCACCTTTGCTTGTCCTCTCCTTCGCACTTTCTACAGATCTGAAGAAAGCCTGTCGTCAGAGCCCAGCTGGAGGCAGTCAGGTCAGGCTGAGGACGTACCAAGCCTGTCCGAGGCAGCAGAAGAGGGTGAGGAGGAGGTGCAGAGAGATCCCCGTGCAGGGCCTAAACCCCCACTGGAAGAAGTGCAGGTGGACCCACGCAAGTATTCCCACAGCAGCTCAGCAGAGCGGTACCTGGAGCATTCGCACAGTTCCCTGGAGCGTGCTGGTGGCCCCCATGGTGAGCTGGATTGCGGGCACTCCTGTGACTACAAGGTGGGCTCACCCTCCTACCTAGACAAAATAGCGTGGCGGGAGGGCAAACCACAGCACTACTCCGAGCCCAAACTCATCCTGGACCTGTCACACTGGAAGCGCAACAGTCAGCTAAAGCCCACGGGAATCAGCGTAGGAGAGCCACCACCTGAGGGCCCGGGGGACCTTTTTCTGGAGATCTCCCGCTGGGTGGAGAGCTCACAATCCCGCCTTCGTTCCCCCACCCCCAGTCCACCCCCAGAGGCATTCTCTCCACCCAGGTCTCCACCTCTTCCACTGTCCCCCACCCTGCTCCCTCTACCCATCTCCCACCACCTCGTTCCTGAGTCGAAGCACCACGGGAGGAAGATCAGCCCTCCCTCTTCCTCCTCCTCACCTCCATCCCTGTTACCATTTTCTCCTTCTTCTCCTCCGGTGCTTTCCTCTCCAGTGAGGTCCTTCTCCACTTGCTACGTTGCTAACCCTACCCCGACAGAGACAGTCCCTCCCAGAGGGGCAGAGTCCCAGTTTGATTTGGATGCATTCATCTCTCATGCCCTCAAGCTGTGCAGTCAGAAGGAGGACTTGGGGGAAAAGGATGTAGCTCGGCTAGCTGATATTAACGGTGCACCCGCTATCCCACCTTCAACTCCTGCATCTGAGATGGTTAAGGCACAGAGCTTCCAGAAAGAGCACTGGTAAGGCAGCTTTCAGCAGTGGTTCTGCTCCTGTTCTATAAATTCCTGCAGCCTTTGGCTTACGGCATGCTGCAAGGCGTGAGCTTGACACCCCCTAGAATGGACAGTTTTGGGCTCGCCTATGGGTACTAGCTGGTTTGCCAGTGAATACTACTTAATCAAACCATGAATACTGGTCACCCTACCAAGGAGCCTTCCCATTGACAATGGCTAGCCAGTCCATGCATAGCAGGTTGCATATCTTAGCTTTTCAGTCCAAATCACGAGTGCAGTTCCTCTGACTCTTACTCAGTGAGCAATGCCAGATTGTGGCAAAGAGGGGATTCTCACTGAGACTGCCATCTTTTCTGGCTAGCAGTGTATGTATCACAGTAGCGGAGTCTGAGTGACATTGCTACAAATCGTGAAAGGCATTAAGTTTGGCAAGCGACCTAAGGCTGTAGAAATAATCGTGAAGATGAAGCATGGCTGGGATTGTTGGTACACATGATCATTGTGTCACTTTGTGATATCGCCTGGCACATACGAAAGTGCATCATCAAGCCTTGAGAGAATTAAATGTCTAGAAAGTGATTCTGGAAAAATTTAATAACCTCCATATTTCCATTGATTACAAATTATTGCAGTTTAAACACCCACTTTATTACTAACTAAGTTTGGCAAGAACACAAATTTTATAACAGGTTATATAGTCATTTAAAAACCCAAGTATTTGCCTCTTGAACCCCATGTCCAACTATTTCTTGAATGTGTTCTTGATGGATTCTTGAAAATGTCCTGGACTGGCAGATGGACTATAACATGTGAAGAGCTGAATGTGTTTGGGTACTGCAGAATGTGCTTTGGTCACTCGCTGAGCAGTTGGCTCTGTATTTCTGACCGACTTGTTTCTTTTATTCAACCTGTTATTGATGGACATTCCCACCAAAAGCATGGCATATAAGATTGTACAAATACTCTATTGTACTCTTCCCTTTCTTTCCAGCCGGAGTCAGCATTGGACAAAGAAAGGACTTTTTTAGTTTTCTGATTTATTTAACAGATGAATAAAGTTGAATAAAATTGCCAAAACTGAGGAGTCATTTTTCATCATTTAGCAGACACTTTTCTCCAAAACAATGCAGAGCTCAGGGTACGGGGTACCTTTTTCTGGAGATGCAAAAAGTGCATTCCCAGCACACATTACCCGAGTCGCAGTCTGTATAACTGAACCTGATACTAAGTACAAAGACGATCATGATGAGTAATGCAAATTTATGGGGCTGTCAAGATCAGGGAAGAAACGGGTCCATAAGAGATGGATTTTAAGACCTTCTAGATTATTGGAAAGAATTTGTGAGGGAGAGAGGAAGCTCATCCCTCCACATCGGATACTGAGAACCTGTCAGCTTTGGATTTTGAAACTGATTTTGGGTTCATGTTTTCTTTAGCACTTCATTAGGAAATGAATGAGATACTTCTGGATACATAGTAGTCTGGAGATCATCACAAAAGTGATAACGTCTTCAAGTCGGACAACTATTCGTGCTGTGAAATATAACATCACAACTGCAAACCAGACTAATGAAAAGCATTATATTTTATGATGTCTCAGTTTATGGACACAACTAATGAATGAGCATCCTATCTTTTTCCACTTCTTGAAAATGCCTACACAGTGAAGTAACATGCACTAGTCAAAGCCAGCTGATAACTGTGTAATGATAAAGTTAAGGAAGCACGATTTACACCAGGGAATACGATTTGCAACAGACAGCAGTACTTTTCAGTTACTTGGCTGTACTTACTATAAACACAAGTTTGGATTTAAATGCATTTATTGACTTAAATCACAGATGCCCAACTCATTTCTTGGCAGCCTGTGCTTATGTAGGCTTTTGCTGAAACCTCCTTACTTAATTATTTAAGTTTTTCTGTGTGATCATTTTATGTGGTACAGTTGAAGAGGATTTCAGTGTGTATCAAGAAAATACCTTATTTCAATACCAGACTGCAGTGGAAATATACACATACTGTCTGAAACGCTTGTCCCATATGGGGTCACGGAGAGCCAGAGCCTAACCTGGCAACACAGGGCTTAAGGGGAGGGGACACACCCAGGACGGGACGCCAGTCTGTCGCAAGGCACCCCAAACAGGACTTGAACCCTAGGCCCAGGTTCAACCCACTGCGCCACCGCACCCCCTGCAGTGGAAATACATAACTTAAATAACTGCTAACATTTACTGGTAATATGACCAGCCTGATTATTATTACTTCATTTAGCCAATGCCTTTCTCCAAACTAACTTATTGGCAGATAGTGTTGTTTGTACAAGCTACTTACAGTTACAGGATTTATCTATTTATATAATTGGCTATAACTTGAGTAATACTGGGTAAGTTTTACTTGCTAAGAGGTACAACAGCAGGAACGGAAATTTAAACAGGGGCACTCTGCAAGTTTATAGACTTAACCAGTATGTCACCATTTTTGATAGCATCATTCAGACATGGAAACTACAAAACCAGGCAGAAGCACAGGAGGCAATCCAGGCAGTAATTATCAAACATGATATATTTCAAGCACGTTCTGAATATCAGAATGTTTTCAGACCTTATTGTCCCCATTCCTGACAAAGACATTCTCACTGTATTCTTTCTCAAACCGCATGTTACCTAAATACCCTAGCAATCGTCTTCATCTGTTTTGCATTGATGCTTCAGTGAAACTTCATTGCACAAGTTTGCTTGAGGCGAACGCGGCCCCCGACCACTCCACGCCTCCTCTTTAACGCAGCTCCTGTTTTACAGTTGAGTGGAAAAGTTTGCAGTTGCTGAGAAGACTGACCTCAGCATCTGGGGAGGATTCTCCCACGCTTCATTGGCAGGAGGAATTGCCAGGCAAAGGCCAAGCTGCCAAAATGTTGTCGTGCTGGATGCCGGAGCATGGTGGGATACGTTGTCCTACTGACACCCCCATTCATGGAATGGAAAGAAGGGTACAGACAGTGGGCAAATTACAGTCCCCCTGGACCAGAAGTGGAGACTACTGCAGGACAGTGATGGCTGGTCGTGGACCTAATGTGGATTGACTGGGGCAAAATGACAATGCCAAAGTAGCAGTTAGTTTTCTACCAACAGTTACAAACTCAAAATCCAACAAGAAGTGTACTGTAGGTGTATCCGTTAGAGTAAGCTGTAATGGTTCTACATTAACTACATTTTGTATATATATAAATATCAGTTGCACAATTCAGAATCAAGATATCGATACAATAAAGAACTCTACAGGTGAACCAACTATGATGACAATTTTTTTTAGAAAAAACCCAAAGCATAAGCAAGTCACTGCTAATAAGCCCAGTAAACAGCAGCATAAGCATTAACTAAATGAAAATCAACATTATTGTCTCAAATCAGACACATGTGAAGTTGAAACTAAAAAAGGCATTTGCCTCCCCTACTGTATATCCAGTGTAATTGAGCAAGTTCTCCTCTAGCTTTACAGATCCATTTGCCATGCCTCCATTATAAAAGAGCATATGTGAGGGCTGCTGGGAGTATGGTGCTTAGAGCTGCCTTTAGACCCAAAGGTCAGAGGTTTGAATCTAACCTCTAGCTGTAGGACCCTTAAACATGGTACTTACCCTAAATTGCTCCAGTAAAATTTCCCATCTGTATGAATGGGTAGGTTATTGTGAGTGACAGAGAGTGTGTTCCACTGATGTATGGATGAGTGACCCATTGTAAAAAGTGTATCTAGCAGTGTAAGTCACCTTGGTGAATAAGGGGTGTGGGCTGGTAACACTACATAGAGTTCATTGGAAGTCTCTTTGGAGTAAAGCGTCTTTTAAATAAATAAATGTAAGGGGCTTTGGCCTCAGCTAAATGAATGAACGTAAATGCCACGCCCCCATCCACACAGGACACGCCCCAATTAATCACTTCCGCCCCATTCACAAACCCCGCCCCTCTTTCCCAAATGTCCTGCCTCAAGAGAATCTGACAGGATTACTTCTCCTTTTCGATGTTATTAAATTCTCTCTTTACATTCAGTCTTTCATTTCTACGTTTGCATTTTATTATTGTTGTTCCACTTATATCGCACATGGCATTTATAAACGAAATATTAATTTAAGATTTAAATTTGGTGGGAGAATGTCCACACATTGATATTATGACAACTGAGGTCCAAACTGAAGAAAATCGCTAAAATGAAAAATCCCCCGTCCACTAATCCAGATTGTTAGCCTTCACACTGTGTAAACAAGACTTCATAGTCCCAGATGATGGCAGTGTAATGCGATTTATATTCACCAATTAAAGTCTCAACGGCGACTCGGATCCGTGCAGCACATATCACGTAATTGTCAGTGAAACTTTTCGCACCGAGTCGAATTAATTGAATTATACTGCTGGACTGAATCGGTGCGTTGCCTAAACGCCGCATTTTCATGAATTCATATGAATATTTAGGTTTATGGGAACAAACTCAGCTATTTGGAGAGGTAATTATTCGCACGAAGTCACTCGCTGTACTCACTGCTTAGTTAATGAATGAATGAATGAATGAATGAATGAGCTTTATTGCCAAGTATGTTTACACATACAAGGAATTCGTCTTGGTGACAAGAACTTCCACAGCACAGAAAGAGTGACAGTGACAAGACACAGATAATGAGAGTAGAGCGGGCTAATAAAAAAGAAAAAATATATAAGTACACAATATACAAAAGAGACACTAGACATTATATGTTTGTACAGGGTATGTTATATACAATGCAAGGGAAAGTAAATAAGAGATATGATGTAAAAAATAAATATAAATAGCGTTGTTTATTGCACCAGTTTACTCCCTAGGGGGGCATTTAGCTGTTCATGAGGTAGATGGCCTGAGGAAAGAAACTTTTCTTGTGCTCAGTGCCCTAGTGCCCTGTAGCGCCAGCCAGACGGAAAATATTCAAGGAGGAAGTGGCCTGGGTGCGAAGGGTCTAGGATGATTTTGCCCGCCCATTTTCTCACTCTGGACGAGTACAATTTATGGAGGGGGGTGTGTGCGCCGATGATTCCTCCAGCCGTCCGGACTATCCGCTGTAGGTTAACAATATAACAATATATATTTTATTATATAAATTATAAGAACATCATATTATTAATATATAAGTTTACGTTTTATTGTTGCAGTCCTGGCTTATATGGATTACTCTACATTCCATTGATTTAATTTATCTGACTAGAACTGCTGTGCAATTTTAAATGCTAGAAGAGACACATACATCAGTACATATGTATGGAGACCGTATCTGTTCGCATAATCAAATTATCTTCCACCCTCGTTTTTCTGGCGATACCGTGCTCCTTTCTGGAAGATTCCAGATCTCCTCTTGTCAGTAGTGTAGTATTAATTTCATTTGAATTGGGAATTCATGGTGACGGACATCTGTTTACCGTAAAGCTACTTGTACGTGGCATGATACATTACTTTTGTTATCGACGAATATGGAAATACTTCAGAAACTGCAGCAAAAAGCCACACACACACTATAAAGAAAGATGCACTCACATATTTAAATGCATAAAAAGTGTATTTCAAAGCTAAATGTAATGTGTAGGACACAGCAAAGAAGACAGATTCATTTCCAGCTTTAAGTGCACGTGTATACTAGCTTCTACGGTAAATTCCAAACGCGAATTTGTATTGGCGCACATGGCTTCGACGTTTTTATTGGCTTAGCACTTCGGACGTTCCGATTGGTTTAGCGCTCTAGTTCTCGCCGGGACGCTGCACGCTGGTCTCTCGTTGGATCGATAGCGTGTGGAGCAGCGCTGCTGATGGTGGGCGGTCGGATGCTCAGGTTGCCCACCGACTTCCAACATAAGATGGTTACGAGCTTCACGCTGTGACCCTTCAGAGTTCCACCTAGTTCTAGACAAAGGTAAGTGCGTTTATTGTTTCCATGGTTTTCATCATTTCACTTTGCATTACAGTCAACATAATGGTTCATATCTGGCTACGATAAAAAAAAATTCTTGTAGCTCTAAACAGAAGTAAGACAGTGTGTACTACTAGCTGTTGTTGATCATTTTGCGTCTGAGTTGTGTAATAAAACTGAGATTTTGTTTTGGCCTCTGGGATTGCACACCGGTTTCCATCTGTGAATTTTGTCTGACGATCGCCTAAGATTTCCTCCTATCGGTGTAAGAAAGCAACGCGGTTACACTGTTGCATAGATGCCATGGGTGCCTGTTAAACAGCGGCGTGGTGCTAATACTACACTGCGTGCCGCAGTTTTTTTTGTCGGGTGACCGCGGCTCCGGCGTGCGCGTGGTGGTGGCGCGCGCTCGCTGGTTCGCTCGCTCCCCGCGCGCGCAGTACGCGCTGTGCTCGAAACCCCGCACCGACCGTGCTGCGCTTTCGATTCCCCTCCCGAGTCTCATGTGAGAGCAGCACCCCGAGAAGGCCTTTGCGCACCTTGTTTGGTAAATAATAAGCGGTGTGGTTAACAACCTTTTTTTTTTGGGGGGAAAAAAACTTGCTAAAGCAATGATTATGTTTTTTTAAAGTGTGAACTGGTTGTCAGTGCTGTTCCCTTTCTGTAGATCATTGTGTTTTTTTTTTTTTTTTTCCCCCTCTAAGGTCAGCTAATGGCCACTGAGAGCAGTAGAGATATGTTCATCTTAATGGGTATCCGGTTTGAATCTTGAATCCCCCCCCATGACCCATGAAATTTCTGGTTGTCATTTTTTTTATTATTTCTTTCCTTAACTGACATTTATCCAAAGAAACCTTGTTATTTCCTCATTTGTACAACTGGGTTTTCTTACTGTATCGCTTCGAGCTCGGTGATCACGGCTATTAAAGCAGGAGTGGGATTCAAACCAACAACCTCAGTAATTGACTAACAGCCAGTAAAACAGTGTCTTTGCAGAGCGGCAGATACTCAGCGGTGTGTTTTTCCTTCGCTAACTCATTGAGAGATAACACACCTTACCGTGCCCGCAGTACCGTACCTGCCCTTTGGTCTGTTTGATCGTAAAACAATGCGGTGTGATGAATAATTTCCTTCTGCACACAGTGGAACTGGAGCCGGAAGCCGGGCTTGCAGCAGGATCGCAGGTACGCGTGGATTTGGATACGGCGGTGCCTGCGTCCCTTCGCTCTCAGCTCCTCTTTCCGAAGGCAGCGCAGTAACCCGTCTTACTGACACAGTCGCTGCTGTGAGGAAACTGCTGAGGAGCCTCCGCAGTACAGCTGAC
The DNA here is from genome assembly GCF_900964775.1 of Scleropages formosus. Lineage (NCBI taxonomy): Eukaryota > Metazoa > Chordata > Actinopteri > Osteoglossiformes > Osteoglossidae > Scleropages > Scleropages formosus. The sequence goes on from NC_041822.1 coordinate 18,272,318, forward strand.
TGCCTTCAGTACCATTAGTCCAACATCTAACAATTCCTGATTCGGCCAGTGCCCGCTTTCTGGCGGGTCTGGGGTTCGAATCCTGCTTGGGGTGCCTTGCGACAGACTGGCGTCCCATCCTGGGTGTGTCCCCTCCCCTCCGGCCTTGCGCCCTGTGTTGCCGGGTTAGGCTCCCGCTCACGACCCCACTTGTGACGAGAGGTTGTTGACGTTGGTTGGCGTGTTTGCTGAAGTGAGCAACGCAGCCTTTTGCTTCCTCTTTTATTTGTGCTCACAGATTGTTTCACTTCATTCTGTTTCTCTTTTTTTCTGATGCTGCATGAGTGCTGACACTTACAGTTTACAGTTTATTTCTGTAGTGTTTGCCTAATATGGTGCCTTGCGTACTACACGTATTGCTGATGCCATTGCTGGACAAGTATGTACCCGTTTTGCTTATTCATAAAGCAAAAGACAGAGATACATTATAATATCTATTTCATTTAGCTTTGATATATATGGACATTGGTGTGAAAGGGGTAATTTGGCTTTTGGAATCCATTGTGGGCAAATGGTAGAGTCTGGTCCAGTTTATGAGGGTAAGTGGAAAGGTATCCAGGGTAATGTTCTTAAATTTACTGTGGAAACTTTTTGACTTGCCCTCGCACGTGGATCCATCGAGAGTGCACGTTGGAAGATGAAATACCGCAGAACTGATTGCAGCTCCGGTTCTTTGTCCCCACAGACCAGGCTGGGTGAGAAAGGTCATTCTGCGTGACCCTTAAAGATGTGAGCTCAGCACTCCTCCTGTACACCGGTGTCCCGGGTGTAAGGGGTGGTGTTTTCCCCAAGGTGGGCGGAGCTTAAAGCTCATTGTACCAAATGACCCTTTCCCACCAGCACCTTCTGGACCTGCTTTGGTTTCTAGAAGGCCTGGGGTCAGCAGGGCGTGTTAAGGAATCTGACGTTCACGTAAGGTTTCTCGTGTGACTGTCACCTTCTGCCCAGACTGTGGAACTGCAATGTCACTTTAACCACATGTTCCAGAAACTGCTCTTGAGAAGAACTGATGACTTTGCCACCAAAACCCAGACTCTTCTCCCATCCATAGCCTTACTCCTGATATGCTTTGCAATTATATTGTAGCATTCAGCTTGTTATAGATGTAACTCACTGTCCACAATTGGTTAACTTTGGGGAAATTTTTGGGAAATTTGCTCAGCTCCATCTCCATGGGAAAGCTGGTAGCGTAGCGGTTAGAGTTGCTGCCTGGATCCGAAGGTCGCGGGTTCGATCCCTTCCTCTGGCTGTAGTAGTCTGGATCAAGATATTTTACCTTAAAATTGAGCCAGTAAAAATTACCCAGCTGTATAAATGGGTCAGTAATTGTAACCTTAACACTGTAAGTTGCTTTGGAGAAATGATTTGATTCATTATTATGACTGTAAATCTCAACCAACACTGCTGCAGTCAGTGAGCTCATGTGTCCAGGTGAAAGAATTTCTCCGAAAAGGGAAAGAACAGCAGAAGCAGCGCAGACGAAAAAAGACCCCTGTTGCGTCGGACGGTTGGACGGACGACTTTTGAATAACAAGAGAAGAGCACAAAGGAAGGGATTACCAGCCTGAAAGACTCGCTGCTTCTTTTTGTCTCCACTGGCAATTCACTCCACTTTGTTCACTGTAGAGTTTAATGGTACCTCAGTATAACTTACACACTGCAGGTGCTTATAGTATGTTGTGATTTACCAGCAGTGCAAGGGGGAAGTGTACTGGGTTGTACTCTTGCCTTGCAGTTAAAGGACGCGGGTTCAGATCACCACTCCGTATATAGTATCTCTGAGCAAGGTGTCACTCCAATTAAAGTTACCCAGCTGTAGTAAAATTACGTGGCTCTAAATAATTGTAAATGGACTAACACTAAGTTCCTATGGAGGAAAGCATCAGCTAAATGAATAAATGTAATGTAACCCAAAAATCCCCTTTGTGGGACAGCTGGTAGCATAGAGATTAGCGCTGCTGCCTTTGGACCCAAAGGTTGTAGGTTTGATCCCCACCACTGACTGTAGTACCCTCGAGCAAGGAACTTGGCCTAAACTTGCTCCGGTAAAATTTTCCAGCTGTATGAATGGGTAAATAATTGTAACCTTAACAGTGCAAGTCACTTTGGAGAAAAGCATCAGCTAAGTAAATAAATAAATATATAAATAGGTAAATAATTGTGCATAACCTAACACTGTAAAATGCTGTGGAGAAAAGCCCCAGGTGAATGAATAGAGTTGAACATTTAGTTGCAGCCTCTAAGATACTTCTTTGGATGCTGTGCTGATTTCCATTGCTGTAAATCCAGTAAATATTTATTTAAAAAATATTTTGAGTGGATGATAACTGGGAGGAAGCATGTAACTGGCTCACTGTGATCCTCGGCGTCACGGTGAGGCGGTGCATCGGACCGCAGCCTGACCGCGTTTACCTGAACCGTGAGCAGCGCGCACCTACAGGTGGAAGCGGATGTTCGCGTTGAGTTCAGATGTCCGATCAACACGTATTTACGCGACAAACTGCTGGAAAGGATGCGCTTATGGCGTGAACAAGGTATTGTTGTTCCACTGCGCTCAGTAAGCACGGTCAGAACCCTCACTCATCTCCTCCAGGACCGCGAAGCCTTTGGTTGGTTTTGCGTATTTTTAGCATCGTTCCACAAGGAGGATTAGAAGGGTCTTGAAAGGCTCTGGTGTCGCTGGTGAGAGTGGCAGGAAATTGCATGTGTCTCTGCAGAAGGGTTCCTTCTCCCCCGTGTGTGCGAATTACTTTAATAATGTCTGAGTGCTCTATTGTCGTTCAGATCTCACTGTACAAACTCTGCGTTTAAGACTTTGTCTTCTGAAAGGATGGATTAAAAATAATCCTCCATATATAAGCTAAAAAGTGGATTAAAACGGGACTTGAGATTAATGTGGCTGCAAAATTGAAGTTCCAAGATTTTGCGGGGGGGGGGTGACTTCTGAACAGTAAATATACATTTTCTTAAAGCAAGGAGCAAGGATTAAAGGCTTAAGGACATGAGAATACGACAGATAACTTATTGGGGTTTTTTTTTTTTTTTTTTTTTGTAAAAATGCTCGACTGCCTTGTTTTCGTAGTTATTTTTGATGTTGTTTGTTTGTTTTTTTTTTTTTTTTTTTTGTTAAGGCCGTTCCAGTGTTTCGAATCAGGCTGCAGCTCTGCCTGTTTTGCGTTTTCCTGCCAGCTGACTTTTGGTGGGTTTGACGTTTGACGTTAGCAAGCCACTTTGCGTCCGTGTTCATCGCGCGCGCGTTTCCTCGTCCTTTTTATCCGCAGAGTTGCCGTGGCCATGCTGTCCGGAATACGCGGGGCCATGAGGCCGTGCGTGACTGCCGCCGCCCGCTGGGTCCACACCAAGGAGAAGGGCAAGCCGCTCATGCTCAACCCTCGGACAAACAAGGTAGGAGATGATGGGAGGAGCTCGGGTGGAGATGGACCGGGGAAAGGCGGAGGTGAAATGGAAAGAGACCCATCCATTTAGTGTTTACCCTATGCTGGGTCTTGGTGGTCCAGAGCCTATCCCAAAGGTATTGAGCTTGGTGGTGGAAACACCCTGGAGGGGACACCTGTCCATCGCAAGGCAATCGCACAGTCCCCGAGACACACGCGCTAGGGACGATTTAGAGTCACCAGTTCATCTGAAACACATTTTTTGACTGTTGGGGGAAACCCACATGAACATGGGGAGAACGTGCAAACTGCACATGGACCGAGCTGGATTTAAACCCACAGCCCTGAAGCTTTGCGGCTCCGGTGCTACTTGCCGTGCCGTCCGAAATAGGATATTTTTAGTCAGTTAGCCGAAGTAGTTCTTTGCTATTGTAGCCATGTATCAGACACAGTTCCAAAGGCTTTGAGAGAATTGAGAGCACGTGGACTAAGTGGGAAGGTAGAGGGAGAGCAGGCGGGGGCTACAACAGGAAGTGACTCATTTTGTCATCTGCCCCGTGGGTGTGATGGGTTGCTCCTTCCACATAGGAAGTGACGTTCGTTCAGCTGCGTACCTCTGATCTAGGTTACGATTTGTGTTATGAAGTGTGACTTATCAAGTTAGGAGGCAGCAGGTAGTGTGTTTGGAGCTGCTGTTTTGCACTCAAAGAACCTGGGTTTGAATCCCACCTCCCGCTCTGGTAACCTTGATGCAGGTACTCATCCGGAGTTGCGCAGCTAAAAATTACCCAGTTTTGTAAATGGGTAATCATAAGCATGTTAATGTTGTAAATCGCTTTGGAGAAAAGTGTCCGCTACATGAATAAATAATAATGATGAAAATTATGATGATATAAGGGATGGAAATAAATAACTGCATATCCTTTCAAGAAATTGTATAACCACCGCAAGTTGTTCAGCAGGAACGCAGTTTTCATCTGCTCTAAGACAGGGTTGAGATACGAGTGTCTCGTGAAGTTTGCTCTATGAAGATGGACCTCCTGGCTGCAGAACTGAATCCGAACGTGAGAAATCAGGGTGGCACGGTGGCACAGCGAGTAGCGCTGCTGTCTCGCAGCACCTGGGTGGTGCGAGAGAACATGGGTTCGATCCCCGCTCGGTCTGTGTGGAGTTTGCATGTTCTGTCTGTGTGGGTTTCCTCCGGGTGCTCTGGTTTCCTCCCACAGTCCAAAGACATGCTGCTCAGGTTCCTCCATAGTGTGTGTGAGATGGAGAGATTGTGTTCCACTGATGTATGGATGAGTAACCCAGTGTAAGTCACTGTGGTGAATAAGGTATGTGGGCTCAACACTGCATAGAGTTCATTGGAGGTCGCTTTGGAGAAAAGTGTCTGCTAAGTGAATAAATGTAAATAAATCTAATGTGAAGCACATTTAATGAGTCTCGGTGTCGTAGATGTGCGTGCCACAATGTACCCCGCTGGCACACGGGTTACTTGCTAACATTTATAGCATCTTTCAGTTTCTCTCATGACGCTCTCTGTTTCTCCGAGGCCGGCCGAGAGTACGGCGAATTTGTCTCTCTTATCCTTCGGCTGCGTAAACGGTGGACAAATGTGGACGTGTTGCTCGGGTCGATCACGCACGCGATTTCACGGAGCCCCTCGGATCTTTGTTTACTTGCCTTCAACTCATTCTCATGGATCGCGGAGCATGCGCTGGTGTGTCCGCTCTCTGAGGTGTTCCGCCGGCTTCTGGGAACTGTAAAGGTGGATGTCTTCAGTCTCATCTCAGAGCGACGCTGGGTATTGAAAGGAAGTATGGAAATGAATAGCGCTGTAGATTTGATGTACTCTGAACTGCAGTAAAGACTTCAGTCATGAAGACTTAGATTTTTTTTTTTTATGGACTTTTTACATAAGAAGTAGCTGTTTTATGCAGCTACTTGTGTGATGAACGTTGGTGCGTATGATGGAAAGAAACTAACTGTACTTCAGAATCGCACGTCTGCAACTATGTCTCTTTCTCCTAATGTAATGAACGCATTGCATTTTCTGCGAGATGTACGTCGCTTTGGAGAAGTGTCTGCTAAATGAATAAATGTACGGACAGCTCTGAGGAGGGAGGCTTCTCCGTTCATCAGATGGGGTGTGTGTGTGTGTGTGTGTGTGTGTGTGTGTGTGTGTGTGTGTGTGTGTGTTCCTGACGTTTATGGATTAACATCCTCACCAGGGTGTACCCTGTTTCACATTCCATTCCTCCAGCATGGACTCTGGATCACCATGACCTTTCCTTGGAAAAGCTGTTACTAATGGTTCGGGAAGTATAAATGGCTGATGTTTCAGTCCCAGGGGGGTCTGTTGAGAGATTACGTTTACCTGATGCTTTTCTCCAAAGCGACTTACAATGTTAAGTTACCTACAATAATTTACCCATTTATACATGTGGGTAATGTTACTGGAGCAATTTTTAGGGTGAGTACCTTGCTCGAGCTGACTGTAGTTGAAGGTGGGAGTCGAACCTGCGACCTTTGGGTTCAAAGGCGGCAGCAGCTCCGACCGCTTTGCTACCAGCTGTCCCGTTCCTGCTGAACAAGATCTGGAGAACTTGTTCCTGATCGGCAACAAACTCTCTCTCCTACCCTCAAGAGAAGTTTTTGGCATGTTCTTGTCAACAGACGAGGGCTGAATTGTGGTCTAATGGGTGTTTAAGTACCTGTACACAGTACATCACGTATTAGAGGAAGCCCATCAAACACTTCACTGGTGGGAATGGAGATGCATCAGACAGCAAAGTCATGAGTAGTATGAAAACTGCAGAACCCAGCAGGATCTAACTCTTAATGACTTGACCTATCAGCACAAGGTTACAGGTTTTAGACCTAGGAAGGAGCCTGCTGTTGTGCCTTTGACAATAGTACCTGTTCACCTGTGGTGGCACAGTGGCACAGCAAGGAGCACTGCTGTCTCTCAGCACCTGGGTGGCGCGAGAGGACGTGGGTTCGATCTCCCCGCTCGGTCTGTGTGGAGTTTGCATGTTTTCCCCGTGTCTGCGTGGGTTTCCTCCGGGTGCTCTGGTTTCCCCCCACACTCCAAAGACATGCTGTTCAGGTTCCCCCATAGTGTGTGAGTGACAGAGAGGGTGTGTTCCACTGATGTATGGATGAGTGACCCAGTGTGAGTAGTGTATCTAGCAGTGTAAGTCACCGCGGTGAATAAGGTGTGTGGGCTGATAAGGCTACATAGAGTTCATTGGAAGTTGCTTTGGAGAAAAGCATCTGCTAAATAAGTAAATGTGTTTTAATATCGAGTCCTGTAACTTAGTAAAAATGACTTGCACACTTTAAGGAATGGATAATTAGGATTTGTGGAATTTCACAATTCTTTAATATTCTGTAAGATTAAAATATCCACTTATCAAACTCTTTTTAAAAGTTTCTGTTAAATACAGTTTGTCATCTGTTTTACAAGTTGTCCATTATTTTATCTGACGCTTTTCTCCTAAGTGACTTAGTGTTAGTTTTGTTTACTACGCTACTTATTGCCATTTATCCATATATACAGCCCTAGCTTTACAGGGTAAATACCATACCAAAGGTTCAATAGCAGGAGCAAGGGTTTGAACCAGTGTCTTTCGATGTCGGTTGGACAGCCCTTACCACTGTGGTCCCTGGTATCGGTTGAGGGGAAAAAAGCTCTTGAGTAATATTCCATAACATGCTTTCTTTTCAGTGTATGACACATGAGAACAGAGCAGCACGGTACAGAAGTGGTGCAGTGGTGGGTGGAGCTGAATAACAACTCTATGTGGGAGTTATTTCTGAAGAACCAGTTATTGAACCCACGTGTGTGTAGTATCTCCAGTTTCAGCTGGGACCCCACCCCTTGCACTCCCTTTAACACAATCGTCAGCGTTCTGCATCGGTATGCACGGGGCTCCCTTCGTCACAATGCGGGTCACTTCAAACACCTAGCTGAAGGTCTCTAGGCTCACCTGGGTTGAAAGTAGCATCGAATGGCTCCTTGAGTTAAAAATTAGCAGCAGACTACAATGTGGCTTGCCTATTAAGGTCCAAACCTGAAGAAGCAACACCTCCATCTTGCCTCCATTCCAGGCTCTTGGTCATGAGAAACGTCATTACGCTTTCCACTTGTGGACATCAGTAACCGTGTTCATTCACGTCATCCCCTTCCCAAGGGCATGGCATTCACCCTGCAGGAGAGACAGATCTTGGGGCTTCAAGGCTTACTGCCGCCCAAGATAGAGACCCAGGACATCCAGGCGCTGAGATTCAAACGCAACCTGGAGAAGATGACGGATCCGCTGGAGATGTGAGATGGGGTGCCCCTTCTGCTCGCCTACAGCACTGTGGTAGCATGTTGTGTAGGGCTGACTTTCAAACGTGGTATAGAAATAGTATTACCGCGTTGCTAATGGCCTGCTGAGTCTATAGCAAGTGACTCCATAAGAAGCCTTATTTTGAAGTAATAAATAGTTAACAATCACAGCAGTTTTCACTTTTAATTATATGAGCCAGATTTGACCTTTTTTAAATGTCTCCGTATGTTTGTTCAGGATTTCTTAATTTCTCAGAACGGTCTCTATAAAGACAGGAAGGTATAGGGTGTGTAAGAAGGTTTCCGGGTGGACTCTCCCCCTCTGGCCCTCAGGTACATCTACCTGATGGGGATCCAGGAGAGGAACGAGCGTCTGTTTTACCGCGTGCTCATGGAGGACATCGAGCGGCTCATGCCCATCGTCTACACCCCCACGGTGGGGCTGGCCTGCACTCGGTACGGCCACATCTTCCGGCGGCCCAAGTAAGTCCTCGTGGCGTGATGCCTTGCTGCGGGGCTGAAAGCGCTGCCTGCCTGCATCGCTAATTTGTCAAACCACCGGCATCTGAAATGGGCTTTAAACAGTAGTAAGAGACTGTACTAGAATGTGGGACTGTAAGTAAACAACTGGACTTCCTGCAAAAAGGAAAAAAAAAGAAAAAACTACAGGCTTAGAACTGCTATTGAACCCCACAACTTAGAATTTTTTTTTTTTTTTTTTTTTTTACACAACTTTATCTATGTATGTTAAATGTTATAACTGCATGCTAAGCAATAAGCAGTCGTTAAAGAATATTAAATTTTACCTTGGTTTAAGTCCCAAGAAGGTACCAACTGTTGTTCTATGTAGAAAAACGCATACCTGGATTCATTGTCACAGAGCTGTAAAAAAAAAAAAGAGACTGGTGTAAAATTGTAAGGCGATCAATCCGTGAAACGTATGCTGATTAACTGCCGAGAATAAACCTGACAAATGCGGTGTGATCAGCTGCATATTTAACTGCTGTAATGATTCGCAGGGGCCTATTCGTATCCATCCTGGACAGAGGACACATACGGTCTATCTTGGACAACTGGCCCGAAACCAATGTCAAGGTAGGCCTGTTGTCTAGGAAACGGGTGTTACCTTAAATCAGAATATGTGTATGCAGTCAAGTTGAGTGCGCAAGGATGTGTCCCGTTATCCTGTGTCACGCTGTTTTTGATACGCCGCGTGATTCGTCGTTCTGCCGTAGGCGGTGGTCGTGACGGACGGGGAGCGTATCCTTGGCTTGGGGGACCTCGGTGTGTATGGCATGGGCATCCCCGTGGGCAAGCTGTGCCTCTATACAGCCTGCGCCGGGATCAGGCCGGAGAGCTGCCTGCCTGTGTGCATCGACGTGGGAACTGACAATGAGGTATCCGTGAGGAGGACAGGTAGACAATGGGGGCGCGCAGAGCTCCCGAAATGTTACCTGTGAGGGGAAGGGCAGGCAGCTATCGTTGGCGCCGAAAACGCGCGCGTATGAACATGTTGGATCTGGGTGGAGCCTTTGGACACACTGCCTCTCCACCTCGACAGATGCTGCTGAAGGACCCCTTCTACATGGGTCTGTACCAGAAGAGGGATCGCTCCCAGCTCTACGACGACCTCATTGATGAGTTCATGGAGGCTGTCGTGGAGAAGTACGGCCAAGACACGCTGATTCAGTTTGAGGACTTCGGGAACCACAACGCCTTCCGGTTCCTGAGGAAATACCGGGAGAAGTACTGCACTTTCAACGATGACATCCAGGGTGTGTGTGTGTGTGTGTGTGTGTGTGTGTGTGTGTGTGTGTGTGTGTGTGTGTGTGTTTGTGCATTCTTTCTCCATGTCCGGTATGGTGGTGGTAAAGTAGGGCTCTTCCTGTGGTCTTGTGTCTGGGTCAGTGTCCGTGGTGGGGCTGCTGAGCTTGCGTTTCATCTCTTCTGAGTGACGCGTGATGGTGATGTAGGGTTTTCCATGTGGTCCTGTGTCAAGGCACTGCATCGGTCGCTCTGGCTGGGCTGCTGGCTGCTCAGAGGGTCATCGGGAAACCCATCACTGAACACAAGGTGCTCTTCCTGGGCGCTGGAGAGGTACGAGAAACTAAACACCGACTGAGTGTCACTCTCATTTTGGTTTTAACACTGTGCGGGAGGGTAAAAGTGAAAAAGTAACACGTCAGCTCCTCTATGAAGAGAGCTTCAATTCTGCATTTGTTTAGTATAACATTTTGATCTGTATTTGAGCTGCAGAGGTTCTACTGCAGTCTTTGATATTTCTCTGCTGGTATCAAACACTGTTTGTAGTGCTTTACTTGGCTCTCTCATGGCTGACTGCTCTCCAGCAGCATCTTTTGTCAGATATTCTTTGGTGCTGCTATTCATGCTGTTCCACAGTCCTCACCATTGGGAAAAGTCAGTTGGGACCTTCCCAGATTTCGCCCCCTCTTTGTGGATTATGTCCATCTGCAGGCTGCTCTGGGTATCGCCAACCTGATCGTCATGGCTATGATGGAGGCTGGTGTGTCACAGGCGGAGGCGAGGAAGAAGATCTGGATGTTTGACAAGTACGGACTTCTGATGCAGGTTAGTCTCAGACCAGGGGAGTGAAAGAGGAACTAGGGCTAAGCCCCTCCCCCCCCCTTCGCCCAATACCACGGCACCCTGACAGCCAGTTCCTGCATGTCCGTCTGTCTGCAGGGTCGAGCACAGGCGATAGATAGTAACCAGGAGGTGTTTGCTCACCCGAGCCCAGGAGATGTTCAGAGCTTCCTGGACGCAGTGAATACCATAAGACCAACCGCTATCATTGGTGAGAAACCAGCACTTCTCCGTCTCCCTTCTCCCGAGTCATTAAAATCCAGTTTTAACCCAGAAGGTGCCGTGTCCTGTTCTCCAGGCGTGGCTGGAGCCGGACCGCTCTTCACCAGAGACGTCCTCGCCGCCATGGGGACCCTGAATGAACGCCCCATCATCTTTGCCCTGAGCAACCCCACGACCAAAGCCGAGTGCACAGCTGAAGATGCTTACAGCCTCACACAGGTATAGAATGATCCACACGCTCGAACCCTGCCACAATCATACCTGCATGCTTGCATGTGCATATTTGTCCATTTATGTAGCTGTACCTTCACGTGGGACACATGGAACATCTCTCTCACACACACACACACACACACACACACACACACACACACACACACACACACACACACACACGTACTGTGCAATCCCCTCCATCCTCACATACTTACACTGGGAGAATTCCCCCCCCCCCCCCCCCACCAACTTGTCTGTTTATACGTAGTGAAGTAGCTTTTTGCATTACAGCAAGTCGATTTTAAAGTTGTTAATTAGGTACCTAATACACATTTATGTTAAGTGTGTTTATTTCCCATTGAAACATTTGAAATGTCTTTAAAATATACTTGTTTTAAAAGTGTGAGCTGGGAATTCATGGTTAACATGTGTCAAGAAACTCATCGCCTGCTTTTCAGGGGCGGTGTCTTTTCGCCAGTGGAAGCCCGTTTGCACCTGTGACTCTGAGCGATGGCCGTGTGCTCACACCTGGGCAAGGAAACAATGCTTACATATTCCCTGGTGAGAGAGGACGAACTGCAACTGCTCGAGTTTGTTCTCTGTCTTATCTTACACCTTGTAAATATAATTATGGAACTCGCATGTACATGGTCAACGACAAGTAAGAACCAAGTCTACGGTCCTCTTCAGAAAATGTCCTGCAGGTTTTTGTTAGATGCACATGCAATACTGTTTAACCGGTTGGCTACCTGTGGTAGTTCTCTACCTGTACATGAGAAGTGAAAGATGTTATGCACAGGTGGGAGGAAAAAATGCCCAGGATGTGCTCCCATCGTGACCATAACCGAAGACGTTTACTCATTTAGCTGGCGCTTTTCTCCAAACTGACATAGTGTTTAGCTACTTACAATTATTTCACCTGTTTATACAACTGGCTTAATTTTACTGTAGAAATTTAGGGTAATTACCCTGACAAAGGGTACTACAATGGTAGGTGGGGATACAAACCTGCAACTAGTGTTTGTAAAGCTATTTTGGGAGGCCTGGGATTTACAACCAGTGAAAATTATGGTCAAAATTCATCTTTATAGGTTGTTGTTAATTAGAGGTATGTGCAGCTTGTTTGGGGGAATTTGTAGCCCCTTTACATTAGGGGTAAGTATGGACTAATGGCTGGGTGCCCCTCTTGTTTCAGGTGTGGCCTTGGCAGTGATCCTTAGTGGGGTGCGACACATCAGTGACACCATCTTCCTGCAAGCTGCCAAGGTCAGCGCTCTACTGATGCCTCCAAAGGCAACCGTGCTGTGTGTGAATATTCATCTGTTGGAGATGTTGTGGGGTTTCATACATTTGGGATGTCAGTTGATGGTCCTTTCTAATCTGTGTTTGAGTGGGAGGCAGTGATTGGAAGCGATTCCTGCTAGTGACACGTATGAGAGAAGTATACTAGCGATCAGAGTTATGTATATGTGTGTTGTGAATTGGCTGTGTGTAATTTCAGGCTCTGGCTGAGCAGCTGACCGATGAGGAGATGGGTCAGGGTCGACTGTACCCACCCTTGTCCAACATCCGAGAAGTATCTATCCGAATAGCAGTCAAGGTCAGTCCGGAGGCTCACATTCATGGTGTGGGGAAATGATGGGCAGCAGCTGCCCCCAGTGTGTAACCAGCTCTTAAAATAATGCTAAAATACTGATGATGCTGGAAAAACTGATGGAGTAAAAAGCTAAGATGCAGATATACCAGTGTGAATAATGTGGATTTTAGCTGATACATGACAGTTTTAACTATATATTTAATATAGTTTTAAACAGAAGTGATGACTGGAGAGATTATAGTGTTATTCTGGACAGATTGAGGTACCAGGCACTTTTACTGTCTTGGTACATTTTTTTCTGATCTGTAAAAGGAAAAAAAAAAGACGAATATTGAAATACACACGCACTGTATATAGTACCAATGTGAATATATAACATCTGCTATTGTTTATTCTTACCAATGAGTGTTGCATTCTACATCTGCTAGTTTTTCGTGTGAGCATCAGTTAAAGGGGTGAACTCAGTTTCCTGTTTGCGCTCAGATGCACGTAGCAATGTTACAACTCAGGAATGTGTTAACGGATCTTGAAACTGACACCCCCTGAGTCATAGAGCTGTCGGGGAAGAATTGCCAGCAGCACTGTGTGGAAGGGACTGGCCAAGGACACAAAGAGTCATTCATGTGCAGTAATATTGACTTTTTGACTCTCACGTAGGTTGTGGAGTACGTCTACGCCAGTGGGATGGCCTTCCACTACCCTGAGCCACTGGACAAGGATTGCTTTGTCAGGGCTTCTGTGTGGAACACCCAGTATGACTCCTTCCTTCCTGAGATCTACGAGTGGCCAGGCACCTCCCACCTTCCCCCTAAAATAGAGTAGAGGACCTGAAGGAGACAGAGGGAGGGTGTCGGTGGCTTGGCAGGAAGAGGATGGAAACAATGGCCTCCACCACTCCTGCAGTCCAGCTTGTTCTGGGCTCTTAGTTTCTCTGTGCTCCTGAGCACCTGTCCATGTTAAAAGTTTTGAACACTCCACATGTGTGTTTTAGAAAACTTCCTTCTTGACATGTGGGTTTTTAAAAAGCACTGCACTGTAATGATGCCTGTAGAGCCCTTTTTTCTAAGGTACACAGTGTTGTCTTGTCCTACAGCAGGGAACTGCAGTCCATGAAGGGCACCAAGACAGCTTGTAGTCCTTGAACTGAAGGTCCCCACATGTCCAGCAGTGAAGTTCCATTTCTGTACGTGTCCTCAGCCCAGTTTTGTTCTTTGTGTTCAGAAAATTTAGTTATTAAATTGACATTTGAAGGGCTGACCTCTGTTTTATGTATCTAGAATTCAGTTGCTTGTCCTATTGGTTGTGTTGTAATTAAAGTATTACAACATTGAAAAAGATTGAAATATTTTAAGCAAAACTCTCCAGGTCAAAGAGCACTGGGTTGGGTTCTTCACTGGCTCAATCTACAAAAGTGCCTCTTTAGCTTCTTATCCAATCATCACATACTCAGCTGGATGACTTCTCAGCATCACTTGATCTCCTTAGAGCCCTCACTGGAAGAGGCCTACACCAATCAGATGAGTTGGATGAGGATAATTTTTCTCTAGAATTAAATATGTTACATAGGGTGTGGCAATGGTGGAAGGGGGGGGGAACAGTAATGCCAGGAACAAATATCTCCATGTATACCTTTCATACCTCAGTCTTCTCCATACGTCTTAACAGACTGACTCTTACACATCACTATGATTTGGCTCCATTTTTCATAAATTGGTTACTCATATTGGGCATGTGTGTTCTACCCCATGACAGTGGAACACACATCAGTGCTCAGAATGAAGCCTGTTGGTCTGTCTTTTGTTCCCTCAGAGGTCCACACTGGTTCTTTTAGAAGTGGTGGACAGGATTAGCAGACATTGCTTTGCAGACCTGCAACTACAGGTGTTGACAAATCAAGAACCACAAACAAGGGCTGAGAGAGAAGAGAGGGGTCTGAACTCAAGTTTTGCACAGTTAACACTTTATTTCGCCTTGTCAGATATCAGGGTTTTAACAGAGTAATGACCATATTCTGGAGGTTGAAAGTGTTGTGCCAGTTCACTTCCTATGGTTGATTCTTCTCTCATACCCTTATACTCTGTTGCTGACTTGGTTCTGGTGACTGTGAGGTAGCTTCTCTGTCTGGTCACATCTATGGAATTTATTTTTTGTAATGTGGTGTTGCCTTAGTATGAACTCTCCCAGCAGTCAGCGTGCTGCTTTAAACCACTGTGAGCATTGTTTCAAAGTGCATAATAAAAATTTGTTTCATATTTATTTGCTCTCTCATTTTTAAAATGTCATTGCAGCCTGCATGAGTTATTGTTGGTTTAAAAAGTGCTGCTGTCTTGGACAACAGCTCAGATGGAGTTCAGCGGTAGCACTGCGCCACTGGCAGATGGTGACCATGAGTCTGAGTAGCAGAGAAAACTGGGGTAAAATTTGGGAAGGCATATTTGTGTCTGCTCCTCCATTCCTAATATCACCTTAGTCTATCAAGTGCATTGTTGCTAGCAGGTGGGTAGAGTCATCCTTACCATCATTATGATTCCTTTGCAAGGCTCAGGGTACCAGGTAACTCAAGAATGTGACAAGAAGCTCGAAGTCAATGACTGTGTGCGCACGATCAGTGTTGAAAATGAAGTTTCACTTTCACTTTCAATGTAGTGAAGTCCATCCAAACACTAAACTGCCAGCTAGTAAATACTTGCAGGTACCTTAACACTGTAACTTGCACTGCAGAGAAGTGTCAGCTAATGTAAATCTGATGTGCTATACTCACTGTATGATACATCCTCTCGCCGTAGGAAAATCTAGTTGGGTACAATTCATAATTGCTTGAAACCTAACAGTTACTGCTGCATTGTTAATAAATACTATATATTTTGTTTAAGTAGATAAACTGTTTTGTTTCGGATAGAAGCATTGAGCTAATTGATAAAATCTTATTCATGAACACAAATCGAATCTATGGATGGATAGATTTTCGCCCTACTGAGCAGCAGGATTTAGTGTGAAAATCCAATTCCTCAAATTCAATTTATATGTTTACGAAAAAACGATATTATTGCAATGGCCAATGAAATTAAGGAGATGTTACGATTGCGTCGCCGTAACCAAGACGTGATTGGTTTACGTGAAAACTGACAGCTGACAATGACCAATGAAATACACAGAAGACGTCACCTGACAGGGAGGAGGCGTCGCTAACAGTTCCCAGTAAAGTGATTTGTTTCAAAAAGGTTAAACCATAAATCATTTGAAATAAATGATAGAAATGAAAGTAACAGGAAAAGGGTAAGAGAGATGTTTCCGAGTAAAATGTGTTGTTTTTTTTTTCCTCCAGAATATACTCGAGTACAAGTCAAAAGTATTGTCAAAAACTACTCCGAAAGTAGTTTCTCCAGAGAAATGTACTTAAAACTAAGTGTCCATGATTATCCAATGTACCTCTTACCCACCTCAGCTTCTAATTTCACTTTGACTAAGCTGTTCCCTTCTTTATAACTTTCTTTTGTTAGACGATTGTGCGGTCTAATTTCAGGTTGATCGTGTGTGCTAGAGCTGCAACACTATTTTATGTTGGATTAGCGCTGAGTAAAGTACTTTTTGTGCAAATCAAATGTAACGAGGCAAGTCTCCCATAAAATAGGACATGTCATTTTTACATTTAGTCATTTAGCAGACGCTTTTCTCCAAACAAAGCCATGTACATCTCAGAGAAATACAATGTGTACATTACATTATAGGAGAAAGACTCATAGTTGCAGACATGATGTGATTCTTAAGTAAACCAAGTTTGTTTCTTTCCGCTTTATGCACCGATGTTCATCGCACGAGACGAGAGTGCATAAAACTCAGGATAGACTAATCCTGATCACCTTCCGACATTTTTTTCTTCTCTAAGGTACACAAACATTTACAGGAGTAAAGGGTTATCTGAGGATGATCATGGAGTTATGATTATGATGCATGAACATTTACACCACATGAGTTTGAGAGATCATGGGCGAAGAGGTTAGTTTTCGGAGCCCTGCTTCTTGAATGTAGACGGAGTTTCAGCAGTTCTGAGTGAGAGGGGGAGGTCGTTCCACCACAACGGAGCCAGAACCGAGAACCTCGGTTAACCCTTTCGTGCGCGGGACCACCAAGGGAGCAGGGTATAGCGGTTGATCAAGTCTCGAAAGTAAAGTGCTGCTGTGACAAGCAGTAAGTATAATCTTCGTGAGCCCCGAGGAGGAGTGTGAGCAGCTGGGTAACACGCACTTCCTGCCCCGCTTAACTCTCGAGCCACGTTACGGTGCGGCGCACGAGTTCATCCACACGGCGCTCGCGAGCTTCCTTTCCATCCGTTCGTCCCTCGTCAGCCATGATGATGTTGCTCTGCTTGGTCGCTCCGTAGCGCACCGCCTTCCCCCACAGAGCGCTGACCATGGCGATGGACGTGACGTTCCTGGGTTCGGGCTCGGCGTATCCGTCCCCACACCGCGGCGCCTCGGCCCTCGTTCTCCGTAACGAGGGCGACTGCTGGCTCTTCGACTGCGGCGAGGGAACGCAGACGCAGCTGATGAAAAGCCAGCTCAAAGCCAGTGAGTTATGTCCTACTGTTTTTTTTAATTTTTATTTGTATTATTATAACAGAACCCAGCGGGTTCACTCACTCATCATACCTTTGATGAGTCACGCCTTAGATCTATACATCTACTATCGATTATTGAGCCTGTCCAGGCGTTGTCCTCATTGCGCATGTTTATGGAAATCCACGTGTAGTAGGCGAAGCACTCGTTTATTTTATTTTATCAACTACTGACTTAGCTGTGTATTCCAGAATTTCATTATATGCCGCCTTGTGAGATACCATTTGGTAAAACAAGTACAAAAATGTGGACATCAAGTTTCTAAGAACTCCGTTGGAACACGTACTGCACTATGACTATGAATTTGAATTTGCAAAAAAGTTCATGTGATTTACCCATTTTTATTTATTACACGTGACGTATTTGCTTTGTAAACCTGTCCAAGTCTCAGTAAAGTCCAGTCATCCTTCAGATGTTTAGCTAAGTTGAATATACACCGCCTTTATTGTCGGTACGGCTAAATTAAGTTAATTTTGTAATTCGAAATATCCATTGGTTGGGTCGCTTTTTGTTTACATGGGCAGGTACAATATTTTCACCCCATTAAAATTTTCTCACAGCAGTTAAAGTTGGTGAGAAGCTGCATATAAACTGAACATTGCTGTCTCTGGGTTTTGATGTCAGTAAATATCTAGGGTTATTTGATTTGAAGGGAATTGCTGAGTATAGTTTTAAAGTTTCAGTGGTTTTAAAATTGGTCTGAAAACCTTCAGCACCTTTGTCCAAGGACTTCACTAGTGCTTTATAATATGCTTACCTATAAGTGTTTTGTTGAAGATGATCACTTGTATTATTTAGTGTTTGTATTTCTGTCAGTGAGCATTGATTTATACATATTATGGAAATAATGAGGCTTTCTTTCTCTTTGTGTCCCTCCTCAGGCCGCATCACAAAGGTGTTTATCTCTCACCTGCATGGTGATCACCTGTTTGGACTGCCTGGCTTGCTGTGTACTGTGAGCCTTAGCTTTCCTCCCCTTCAGTCACAGCCATCAGTCTTGCCTGAGTCACACACACAGTCCCATTCATCTGTTCATGTTGACATTTATGGCCCCCGTGGCCTTAGACAGTTCCTTCGTGTGGCCCTGGGGCTGTCAGCATCCCAGCTGCTGTTCCGATATGCAGTGCATGAGTTGGAGCCTACTGCGGACCAGTGTCCCCCTGAGGGTCAAATAGGTTTCATGACCGCACCTCCCACTGATGACCATCTGCACCCCCAGGAAGTTCTTGGTAGAACCATATCCTTGTGTCAGGCAGATGGCTGCTACACTCTCTTGGAGGATGAGCGTGTTGTGGTGAAGGCATTCCGGCTCTTTCACCGCCTGCCATCATTTGGGTTCTCGGTGCAGGAACGAGAGAGGCCTGGACGACTGAAGACACAGCTGTTGAAGCAGCTTGGTACTGTAGCTCACTCCAGATGCTTGGCATCTTGCTTCCTGTAGCCTTCATCTTTACATGTTCTAATTTAGTAGGTTGTATCTTATCCTATGCCATATATGGCATGTAACTTGAGTTTCGTGCAGTAGATTTAAAATCATTAATCTATTGTGCTAGAAGCATTCATACAAACTGTACAGATATAACTTCTCAAAATATTGTTACAGTTCCTCTCGTTACGTTAACATTGTCAAACCCTGGTCCGTAGGAGTGGCCGCTGCTTTGTGGTTTGCTGTCAGTGTTCTTGCTATAGTGACACAGGTGCTTTAAATAGCTAAATTTTGGTTCACATATGACCTTAAGAGTCCATTTCCAACATGGAGTTCTATCTGTCTCACTCTCAGGACTGAAACCAGGACCGGACTATGGGCGCCTGAAAAACGGGGGATCTGTGACATTGGAGGATGGCCGAGTGGTGACCTCGAAAGAGGTTCTGGAGGAGCCCGTCTGTGGACGGAAGGTGTGCATCCTAGGGGACTGCAGTGCGTTGGTGGGTGAGGAAGATGCGCTGCGTGTGTGTAGAGGTGCTGATTTGCTTATCCATGAAGCCACACTGTCTGACGAGCAACAAGAACGGGCGGTGGAGCATGGCCACAGTACACCCAGCATGGCGGCAGCCTTGGCCCGAGCCTGTCAGGCACATAAGCTGGTGCTGAATCACTTCAGCCAAAGGTACAAGCCAGTCAGCCAGTGTAAGGAGGGTGAAGAGGAGAATGTGCTGGACCTGAAGAAGCAGGCTGAGGAGGCGCTGGAGGGCACCAATGTGGAGGTGCTACTGGCAGAGGACTTCCTAACACTGACCATACCTATCAAGAGACTCACAAAATGAAAAATTAATTTACATTTTTCATTGCATTTACTTTTGCATTAAAAATCTGGGTTTTTCTGTTGAGTTCTCTGGACAGATTCAGATGAAAATGAACTTTAGAATGACATCATCGGTGTGTATGCATGGTTGGTGCTTGGTATATTAAGCTGAAATTTAAATTTTGGCCAAATTTTAACCTGCAGTTTTTCTCTAGTTTTATCTCTGTATTTGTAATAAACATTTTCATGTATGGTAGAATTTTGTGAGTTGACCGGAAGATATTTTTAGAGGTGGAACTCTTCACATTACTGTTTTAGAAACAACCAAAAAAGTTCCATAAATCACTTTCGTGGTTATTAAATTGAGATTTTTACCTCTGTGAGACCTTTGTAAAGTATCCCAACACAAATGTGCTATCATTCAACTGGCATCTGAATAGTAACGGTGCTAAAGAAGTATGAGGAACTAGTCTGTACACCTTTTGTGTTTCTCCAACAGGCATGTAGAGACAACATTTGAGCATGATATTACAGCCAATAAATGTTTCAATAATTATGTTTAGCAAGATGAACCCTCCCAGAAATCATAGGAAAGTAGCATAATTTTGGTGTGTTGACCATGCTGACTGAAGCTGATGACCGCCTGCCATGATGGATGACACATACCTGTGTGAACTGGGACATCAAGTTAACACTTTGCTATAATGTTATTAGTTGTAAATTGACTTAAGTCTTTCTTTAATCTGGAATGCCCAGGAGAGGTGTGAAGCCACTGGAACTTGGACCCCCATAGGTTTTTTTCTCCCTTGACTTTCAGTTGGGAGTTTCTCTTCCTTTCCTCCGTGGCCTGGTAGACATACTTCTAGCTTTAATAACTGCATGGCTAATGTACTACTCTAGTATACAGTCAAGTGTCATATTTATTTGTCTGATCCCTTTGTTCAGTGCTCTGTGTCACTAGATGAGAAGAGTGCTCTATAAAAAATTGAATTGAACTGAATACAATAATACACAGGGAAAGATGTTCAACCCCTCGTGCCACTGGCCTAACATACAGGAGTTTCACATTTTATTGAATTAATCAATTTTTTAGATTTGATAATGTGTACACTGACAGAAGTACTAGGCTTTGTCCTCTCGGACACTGGATTCTTGGACAGGTTCATTCAGTGACAACTTGGAAGAGCTTAATATTGGAATCAAACCTGAAAGGGATCAACTGTAGAGCAAAGACAAAGAGACCCAGTAATTCAGATTTTTTGGGTAGTTCTAATCTTGGTATTTTCATGTTCCTGTGCTTTTATTTCCCAGCTGACACGGTGCAACATTTTCCATTTTACGAACTACAAATTTTGCAGTTATGCGTCTTCATGGATACAACCACAGAAGCCTCCTTCTCTTGACCATCTACTTCTGCAGTACTTTGTCTTCCACCCTCTATTCAATTGCACCAAGGTACTCTGTGAAGATCACAGAAAATGAGAGGTAGCTGTGGAGTCCATAACCATACATCTAACCCAGTTTCTTCTACCTTTAGACCATCAGGTTAAGAAAGACACCGTGTTCTCCTTGGAAAGGTTTTGGGAGGGCCACCAGTGAGATCCACTGTCACAAGTAGCACTGAAACATTAATATCTTCAAATATTTCTTTAGAATTATTCTACTTTTATTATACAGTAGTGTTAATAAGTTAAGATTTTGCCACATTTTCTCCTGACAGGCAAGTGAACAGTGAGTGACAAGCCAGGGGCCATTTCTCAACAAAATATACTGTATAACTGTGCAAGCGAAGGAAATCAGAAATGTCTTTTGCTTTTAACACAATGGGTCGCTGGCTTGTATGGCGCAGGACACTGCGGCTGATTTAACACTCAACTTTGCACGCAGCTAAGAAGTACGAGTTGTACACATTTTCTTGTTATGAATTGGCTCAACCGCCAGCGAATACAGCGCGTACCGCGGCACCGGCCCGCTCCCGGTCGCACGCGCTCACCCACGCCCGCGCCCCATTTCTCTGCGCATGCGCACGGCGCCATGTTGGTAGTCAAAGTAGCTAACAGCACGAAGCGGCGGAGGCGGCTGGATGGAGTCCTCAGAGTCTTGAGATATTTACGGGCTATGAATTTACGCACGAAGATCGCTTCAATACCTGGCCGGACTTTCTTTTTAGTTTCTTAATAAAGAATTAATGTGTGCTCTTTTCAAATATTGGTCGTTTTACTGCTTTTTTATCTAAATAAAGAAACCAGTACAAGAAGGGCCGGCCGAGTGAGCGCAGATGAGCGGACGCTACACGAGTGGGTCGCGGCCCATACCATACGAGGTAGGATGTCGGAGGCACTCAGTCAGTCAGTGCCAAACTCGCTCGGTTCGCGAGCCGAGCTGTTGGTAAAATGCAGAAAATCAAAGGACCTCACATTAGCTGATGTGCATGTGGTTATATTTTTACCGAGGGGGTCTGCCAGGACCGGATTTCTCTGGCGGGTGGGGAGTGAGCAAAGTTTGTTTTTGTTAGCTTTGTCGTTAGCATAGCGGCTAGCTAGCGCGTCGAGGGGGCAGGATTACAGGAACATTCTGCTTTCTTCGCTATTTTTCCTTAACAGAAATCTTAATATATCTCAGTCTAGATTGTGTAATTGAGTTTCTCTCTATTAGGAACTTCACAATCATGTTTTTCTTGGTAACGATTGCCGGAGTCGTGTTGTTATGTCGGTGCTGCGCTTAATACTGTCCGGCTAGAAACGTCGCTGAAGTACACAGTTGAAAATACTGTTATTCAGATAGATATTTGTTTTTATAAAATAAGTTTACTGTCTCTGTTCATCTATCGTGGGTATTATGCATATACTCGAGCGATGAACATCGGTGCATCAAGTGGAACGTAAACTAGGTTTACGAATCGTGTCTGCATTCATAATACAAATTTCTTTGTGCAATACATCATGATAAGAGAAATAGATGTCTCTTTTCTCTTACAATTTCCATTACATACATGATTATTTGCTGAGATGTACGTCGCTTGTGTCTGCTAAATGAATATGTAAGCTTAATTACTGAGTTGCGCAAATGTTGTCTGTTTTTGTCCGAAAAGCATTGCGTGTAATTCTTTTTTTACCTTTTTATGGTTGTTTTTTTTTTTCCTCCTTAATGGGATGAAGGTTTAGATTGTATTTAGCAGAACATATCTGGGTATTAGATATAAAAATCTGTTTTGGTGAGACAAGAAGTACAGATATGATTCAGTAGAAGTGGAAGAGAGTCTAAAAAGATGCAAACGGTGGAAAGTGGATCTCAATATGTGCTTTAGAACTTACAGTCTGATTTCTCAGTGACCACCTGATTGTTTATGGGCCATTTACACTCAAGTTCATTTTTGGAGAATCACTTCAAGTACAACACATGAGAATACTACTGGTGTTGAGCTTTTGAGCAGAAGGCACAGGGTGGTAACATGTAGACAGATGGCAACTTTACACGCTGCACCCTGTGTGTGAAAGGAGTGGCAGTAATGTTCACAGTGGTCTGTTACATAGAAATGGTGGTGAAAAAATTAAATGAAAAATTTCTATGAGATGTATGTCTCTTTAGAGAAAATCATCTGCTACATGAGCAAATGTAAATGTAAAATGGTGTCTGAATGTATACACACAAGAAAATATGAATTTGAAGTTTTTGTGAGTATGCTTCGTGTAAGTTCACGTTTGCATGGAGTAGCTTTGCTTACAGCTTATGCAAAAAAATTTAGGGAAAGCTGTACAAACTTAAGTTTTTTTTTTTTTTTTTTTTTTTCCTTATTCTGGAAAACTTCAAGAATTAAGAGCTGTTCTGTACACAGAAGACTTTGAGGCAATTCTTTGTTGTGAGTGGAAGAAAGAATTACACACTAGAGTGGCAAATGGAACAGCAAGACAATAATTAGGCATTAATGTTCAGAAATGAATAATGTTTAGTATGAAGCAGTTTATTGGTTATGTAACTTAAGATGTAAACTTAAATCCCATAAGACTTTGTTTTGCCCTTTATACCTTTGATCTAAATATTTATTCTGAATTTTTGCAATAAATGCATATCTGTATAAAGTACTAATTTATACAGTTGTATGCTATACATGTTACCAGCACTAAATGTATTGGCTAATAACAATGAAATATGCTCTTAGCGAATCAGTCAGCACCTATAACCAATTTATCTGAGTAGAAGCCTGATTGGAATATTTTTTTAATAGCGTTCTGTAACATTATGCTTAGCACTGTTGCTTAGTGTTAAAAATTTTAATACATTTTCAACACTGCCTGTATTTAGAGAATGAGGCAATTGACTCTTTTAGGTTAATTGCTAGTAGAAGGCAAGCATCAGAAACATCCCATGTTTTGCAGTCTGCACCACTCATATTTTTTGTTTTGCAGTTTTTGTTGATGATCCAATTTTGGGTCTGCAGGACAGTGTATACTGATGTATTAGTATTGTGTGTTAATACTTGAAACTGGTAGTTTGCAGTCTTAAGATGTGTGGACATCATAGAGATGTTTTTTTTTGCCCCCCAAGCAAGTTCCTAATTTACGCTGCCTGTGGGAGTGAAGGGAGTGTTGTTTTTCATATATGTAAAAAAAAGAAAAATAAGAAATTTTAATTTCTTTTATAGGGTGCTATTCATTCTATTCAAACATCATAGGATGTTTTAAGCTCTATATATATGTACATCGTTAGTCCTGTTTTTACATCTTAAAAATAACCATCCACCTGCTGTACAGTTGTTTGGTGCAAAACTGAGAGAAATCAATGCGCTTTTAAAAGCACATCTTTTTTGATTATTGTGCTTAATTTAGCCTCCAGCCTTGTTGTGTGCAGTCTAAATTTAGCCATGCTGTATTCTCTCAGCCGTTTAGATTTCTACTGTGCACTGGGAGAGACATGGTGCTGCATTGTCTGAGTGTTTGGATCCCACAGATTCTGCTCAATATTTAAAATTTGTGTTTGGCACGTGTTCTCCAGTGACAAATGTGATCCGGAATACATATTTTTCAAATGTTTCTTTAATGAAATCTCCACATCAGATGAGTTCCTCTCGTAAGGGAGTAAAATGACCTTTTTCTTATGGAAAAGAGAATTATCAGTTTCTGAATGAAAAATTTCACCTAAAACTAAAATACCAAAAATTAAGATACATTTATGCATTACAATAATGTGACTAAGTGAATTGGTGCCTCCAAATTCCTGGTTGTGTGTGTGGGAGAGAGTGAGTATCCCTGTGATGTACAGATGAGTTATTGACTGGAGGTAGTGAATTGTAATGACTAGCATTCTAAATTACCTTGGGTGAAAAGGTGTCAGCTAAATACTACATAGTTTTTTTGGAAGTTTCTGAGAAAAGCGCCTGCGGAATGATTACCTGTAAATCTAAATTGTAATATTAGATTTACCTTAACTGATGGATAGGAACGGGGGATCTGGTAGTTTCTCCAACCAATTTCTTTTATAAATTTCTTACTTCTATACCCAGGAATTGAGCAGTGATTGGAAAAAGTACATTTCTATTATTTTTACATCAAATTTAATTAGACTAGATATTGAGAAAATGTTTGTGTTAGGCACTGGTCTCTTCCTTGTGGCCAGCTTTGTGAAGTTCACTGTGAGACATGTGGTCAGTATTTAAGGTGAAATAACCCTATGTTACACTGCGATTCACCCTCCCTTTCCTGTTCCACTCTTTCATTCTTCTTTTGCACCTGATGTAGGGACATGACACTGTCACATGTAGGGGATGAAGAGGCTGTGATGTATTATTTTAAAGTAGACTTTGTTTCTTCAAGTGTTACACTTTACAGTTCAAAAATATACATCTGCATCTGATGTTCATGCAGTATAATTTTGTAATGGTGGATTGTTTGAGGTAATGCTGTTTTGAGCCAAAATTTCATTTAAAGCTCATTTCCAGTGAGACAACCTTTGTCAGATTAAACTATGCTACTGATAAACTACTCTCTTTGTTGGGTGTGTTGATGTCAGTGTTCCTTTACCCCCAGATGCAGCAGAAGTATATAGTAGATGTTAGCAGTTGTGCTTTTTTCTTTTTTACGTGTCCTGCGTACTCGGCAGTTCCACTGTAGGCGCAGCCATTGAACTGTGACTTACATAGGGTTAAGTGGTTGTGTTTATAAGCAACAGCTGCTCATTCGTTGGCCCATAAAATTAAAATTGTGACACTGATCTGGGATTACTGAGGTGTTATTGAGTGGCACTTGAGATAAATGTGTCCCTGGTGATGTGATTTGCATCACACACTCATGGTTCAGCTGCCATGTTGAATGTAATGTGTCATTCGTTGGGAACATTTTATTGGGTCTGCTTCTGTTAAGAAATTCAGTTCCCGTACCATTGTCTATGAATTGAAATTGTTAGGAGTGTTAAGCATGTTAATCATGTGAAATTATCAGCCCTCTATGTGGGGGGAAAAATCTCAGGCTGTTCCCTATGACCTTGTAAATACACCACCAGTAATTCCCTGTTGCAGTTTTATCTTGTGCTGTGTGTGAAGGGGCTTCTTATGATCTATTTGAACTAGTGAAGGTTGTTTTTCATTTTGTGATGCCTCTGAGATGATATGATGGTTGTTAGAGTAGGTGGATTGTTGCAGGTAACACCCCCCCCCAAGCTGTAGTTCTTCAGGCTTTAGTTGGTTTTTGATCAGTTTGGCCTCTGTTTTGTATTGTCTACTGGAGGTTTAAATTAGCATTTACATTCATTCATTTAGCAGACGCTTTTCTCCAAAGCGACGTACATCTCAGTGAAATACGCAAAATGTTTTACATTTAGCAAGTGACAATGACTGCCTGAGATCTCATTGTTGACTTGTCCATTATGTGTTTTTTGTATTGTAGATTGCAGTACATTAAACATCTGAAGGAGTTGGATTGGAGTTCTAGCACAGGTGGAGACCAACACTGTGCCCTTGTGCACCAGGACAGTGTCTGCCTTCTCCTCCTGCATCCCTTCAGAGCTGTCTCTGGAACAGGGAACCCAAACAGAGGGGAGGCGTAGCTGCCCTCACATCTGAATCTTTGCTGTGCATCCCAGAAATCACGTGGGTGTCAGGAAGCAATACGAGTCATTTGCATCCGGGAAACAAGGACAACCTGCAGGTGTAACCTGAGCAGGAATTAACTTCCCACTGACCCTTCAGAGAGGACCCTGAGGAATTTTTTTTTTCTCCTGCACCACAGCTCCCAGAATGTCAATCACTAATACACCCACCAGCAATGATGCCTGCCTTAGCATTGTGCACAGCCTGATGTGCCACCGGCAGGGTGGAGAGAGTGAGACGTTTGCTAAGCGTGCAATTGAGAGTCTGGTGAAGAAGCTGAAAGAGAAAAAAGATGAGCTGGACTCGCTCATCACAGCCATCACCACTAATGGGGCGCACCCTAGCAAGTGTGTCACCATTCAGCGCACCTTGGATGGACGTCTGCAGGTACAGTGATTCAGAGTGACTGCTGGAAAGCTAGATTTTCCACATAATGGTTCTAAAGGGAGGACTTCATGATTGACCTAATGAGTGGCAGGGATATTGACCAGATGAAGACCAACAGGTGATGATTTCTCATCTTGAAAATTGAAAAGACATGGGGCCAGTAACAGGGTCTGGTAATGGAAGGTTGTGTTTCAACCTTGGTATTGAAAATACTCAAAACGATGTCCGAATTGCACTAATTTAAACAGAGCTCTGTGTTTGTCAGGTGTTTCTGTTATAATGTCCAATCTAGCAATTTTTGTTAACAATCATTCAAATAAAAGTTATAATATTATCCATGAACACACAGTAGGGTTCTGTAAATGTGGAATGTCTTCTCTTCAGGTGGCTGGAAGGAAAGGTTTCCCCCATGTCATCTATGCACGACTGTGGCGCTGGCCTGACTTGCACAAAAATGAGCTGAAGCATGTCAAGTATTGCCAATTTGCCTTTGACCTCAAGTGTGACAGCGTCTGTGTGAATCCCTACCACTATGAGAGGGTCGTATCACCTGGCATTGGTGAGTGGGCCCCTCCATTGCCCCTACTCTCACTGTTCCACTTGCAGAAGTCCTCTCAAGTACAACCTTTTATATAAAACATCCAATCATTTTGTTGTTTCACAGACCTGTCAGGACTGACTCTGACCAGCTCTGGTGAGTGACACTACTGGTCTATAATTTGGTAAACCAGGGCATGGAAATCCCCCCAACCTGGAAAGGGCTGTTTAATCTGCATACGATATTGATATTAAACATTTTACCAACTGGATCAAACAAAACTGATTTGCACCTTATTAGGTGCTCTTTGTTAGGCTGCAAATCTTGGTCTGCAATTCTACCTTCATTGGTAACATAGCACCCTGCTGCCTCTGTAAAATTCCCCCTTAGAAATAGTTTATTCAGAACAGTGAGCTGAGAATTCGTTGGCATGAAAACAATCCAATGTGATGGTTCTGTTTCTAGTCAGAACTTTATAGCTGTATCTGTGTGTTGGGGCAGCCTGTAGTGTAGTGGTTAGAGCTACTGCCTTTGAGACCCCAAGCTTGCAGGTTCAGTTCCCACCTCTGGCTGTAGTACCCTTGAGCAAAGTATTTACCCTAAAATTGTTCCAGTAAAATTATCCAGTTGCATAAATGGGTAAATAATTGTAAGTAACTTAACGCTGTAAGTCGCTTTGGAAAAAACATCAGCTAAATGAATAACTGTAAATATGTTAAATGGTTTATTTAAAACACCGTAGTTGTGTAATCTACCATTATAGCTGTTTCTTGAGTGCTTGTTAAAATCAGTATAAAAAAAATACATAAAGTGTGCTAGGATGGCCTGCTGGAAGAGGTGACCTTTTCCTGCGTTACCTTATGAACCATTTTAGAGCCATCGTAGGATTTCAGCGGCTAAGAATTTTGAGATTGCTGATGCTTCTATGTTGCTGTGACAACCTGCTTCTCCACCCTGCCCCTCTGCCATCTCCCAAGCTCCATCAGGGTTGATGGTGAAGGATGAGACAGAATATGAGGGCCAGTCCCTGCTGCCCAACATGGACGGTCACTCCATCCAGACGATCCAGCATCCCCCCTCCAGCCGGACTGCACCCCCTGAGCCTTTCAGCACCCCCTCCCTGCTGCCCCCGTCTGATGCCAGCAGCTCCGCCTCTTCTTCCACTTTCCCCAGCATTGCTGTTGGCACCGCAAGTGAGATGCTGCCGTCTCTCCTCTTCCTCCTCCAACTGTCGCTTTCTCTGTGGTGGTGTCTCTCTTGTGGGTTCCCCAGTCTTCCTCCTCCTTGTCTTACTGCCCCATCCACAAGGTCTGCTGTAGACCAGAGGGGCATTCCCCACCCCTGACTTTTTTCAGTGCACATGCTCATTACACAGGCACTCCTTTCTGCTTCTGCCCCCCTCACCCCCACCCCCCCAACGTTTCAATAGTTCCGGGGTGATTTTGAAAAGCTTTCTGCAGTGTGAGGGCTTATTTTTTCAGTCAGCGTGAGCTTGTGCCTCTTCTGTATTGATTCTGTCTGTTTGGTTCAGGTTTATATATGTGCATAAGCATGTATGTTCATGTGCATAATTTTTGTTTGCTCATATATTTGTACACTTGTCTGTCTGTATGTGAACCTCTGAATTTGCGAGCCTGTGTTTGTACTTGTTTTTGTATGTCTTCATCTCTTTGTACATGGCTCCGTATTGCCATGCCATTGACTGAGCCTGTATTAATGTTAGTGTGTGCATGCATGCATTCATGTTTGCGTGTGCTTGCGTGTGTGCCTGCCCTGGTGTTTGTATGTGTGTGTGTGCATGCGCCCATGCTCGTCACCCTTTTCTCCTCAGCCCCATCCAGCAGTCTACTCCCAGGGAGCCACAGTGAGGGCCTGCTGCCGATGGCCCCGGGGACAGCACAGGGTGCTCAGCAGAACGGCTTCCCTCCTGCTCCACCTGCCACTTACCACCACAGTAAGCTCCGTCTTCTTCACACAGGCCGCACCCACCACCTCCCTCAGGGGCAGAAAGCTTTTCAACTTCACCCCGTCCCAACATTGATCTACATTTTTTACCAATGGGGAATGTTTGCCTGTTGTCTGTAAACTGCTCTTTTTTTTCCTTTCTCTTTAAAATGGCTTAATGGTATAGAAGAGGCCTGTGAATTTAATATGCTCTGGCTACTGTTCTGTGTAAAACTAAAGTTTGTATTAAAAATGGTGGGATGAACTTGGTGCTCAAAGTTTGATAGAATGTGATGGTCTATGTTCTGACAGTCACTAGTTAAACAATTTTTTAAATCTACACAAGTGGAATTTCCAGTGATAGGAGCTGATTTTCAAAATTGTCTTTTAGAACCTTTTGGATCCCTGAAAGATATTGAAATATCTTGTTTAAGGTACTTATATATTGAAGAAATTAAGATGTGATATCACTACTGTTTCAGATCTTTGTTTCTCTTAAACATTAGTACCTAGATCCTGAAATTTGGCAAGGCTGAGTTGCACACCATAAGCAGTTTTCTCTGTTTCAAAAACACTTAGTTGTAGACTCTGGTCATCTAAGAAGACATTATAGAGACATTTGGATGAATGTGAGAGCCTATACTTCAGGAGCACTTGATTAGGAAAACTATACTAGTATTTGGTAGGGCCTCTCTTTGAGGCTGTTTTGAAAGCAATTCTTTGTGGCATGGATTCCACAAAATGCTGGAAAAATTGCTTTATATTCTGGTCCATTTTGACATGATTAGATCATGCAATTTCTGCAGATTTGTGAGCTGCACATTCATGTTGTGACTCTCCCATTCTGCCACATTCCAAAGGTGTTCTATTGGATTCAGATCTGGTGACTGGGAAGTCCACTGAACTCATTGTCATGTTCATGAAACCAGTTTGAGATGACTTGCTTTGTGACATGGTGCACTATCATGCTGGAAGTAGCCATTAGAAGATACGTAAATTGTGGCCATAAAGGGGTTCGCATGGTCAGCAACAATACTCAGACAGGCTGTGGCATTCAAGCAGTCATTGATTGGTATTCACAGGCCCAAAATGTACCAGGAAAACATTCCTCACACCGTTACGTCACCACCAGTAGCCTGGACTGTTGACATGAGGCATGTTGGGTCCAAGGATTCATGTCGTTGACACCAAATTTTGGCTCTACCATCTGTCTGCCTCAGTAGAAGTCGAGATTCATCAGACCAGGCTACATTTTTCCAGTCTTCAGCTGTCCAGTTTTGGTGAGCCTGTGCCTACTGCAGCCTAAGCTTTGTTCTTGGCTGACAGCATTGGAACCCAGCATGGTCTTCTGCTGTTGTTCTTTTCCATTTGCCTCAAGGTTCAATGTGCTGTGCATTCTGAGATGCTTTTCTACTCACCACAGTTAAAAAGAATGGTTCTCTGAATTACTATAGCCTTTCTGTTAGCTCGTACCAGTCTGGCCATTCTCCTCTGACCTCTCTCATCAAGGTGTTTCTGTCCTTAGAATTGATGCTCACTGGATGTTTTTTTTTTGTTTTTCACACCGTTCTGAGTGAACTCTAAAGACTGTTGTGCTTGAAAATCCCAGGAGATCAGCAGTTACAGAAATATTCAAACCAGCCCATCTGGCACCAACAATTATACCACAGTCAGAATCACTGCAATCACATTTTTTCCCCCATTTTGGTGTTTCATGTGAACATTAACTAAAGCTCCTGACCTGTATCTCCATGATTTTATGCATTTTGCTGCTGCCATATGATTGGCTGATTAGAGAATTGCATGAGTAACCAGGTATACAGGTGTTCCGAATAAAGTGTTCAGTGAGTGTATGTTAACTAGGGGAAAGGAGAGGAATAAGCAATGTATTGTCTGTATAGCAGTGATGGGAAAATCTGACAGGCAGTGAAAGTGCCAAGGGGAGCACTGTTGACAAAGAGTAAGGGGCCCAGCACCAAGCTTTATAGGACACAAATTAAGAGCCATGTCAAACTACCTGTTTAGATCTACCTGATAGGTAAGATGGAAATGCTTTTGCATGTTTTGTGCCGTTATCCAGTGACTTATTGCATGGTATTCGTTTTGTCTTAGTGTGTTGAGCTGTGCATTCATGGCATCAGGTTTCTCAGATCAGTCTCAGCTCATATTTTTGCAAATGTGCTATTGTAGTATGGGGGGTGCTGGCGCAGTGAGTTTGACTGGGTCCTGCTCTCCAGTGGGTCTGGGGTTCAAGTCCTGCTTGGGGTGCCTTGCGACGGACTGGCGTCCCGTCCTGGGTATGTCCCCTCCCCCTCCAGCCTTTCGCCCTGTGTTACCGGGTTAGGCTCCGGCTCCCCGTGACCCTGTATGGGATAAGCAGTTTTGGATTTTTTTTTTTTTTTGTGTGTGTGTGTGTGTGTGTGTGTGTGTGTGTGTGTGTGTGTGTGTGGTTTATAACTGTCAGCAGACCTTGTAAGGATATTGCATCAAGGATCATGATTGGTGGTGAACTCATTCCCATGTTCACTTGCTGAATGTGTGTTGTCTGCTGTTTGCAGAGTCCCTATGTTATATAGTGCTTTACTTATTAGCAGAAACTTAGACTCCACATGACTCAACTATAAGTGTACTGCTCTGGCCCCCCTGCCCTCCCTCATGCAGATGCCACCTCCACCTGGACAAGAAATGGCAGCTTCACACCCAACATGAGTCACCACCCAAACGGGCACCTGCAGCACCACCCCCCGATGCCCCATCCAGGACACTATTGTAAGTACAGTCTTACTGGGCAAGGCAATATGTACACCTTCCTATCTTGGAGTGACCTCTTCCCTAGGGTGTTAACACTGTTTTTCATAACTCCATCCACCAGGGCCAGTGCACAATGAGATTGCATTTCAACCCCCCATATCCAACCATCCAGGTGAGTAGTTTCCCAGTACACCCTTCCCTCACATATTGCAGTCCTGAATAATGAAAACCTGGTGCAACGGCTTATGATAGCATGTGCTCTTCTTACAATGGGTTTGAAATTCATTTATAGTCGTCATGCTGTCATTTTACTTCATTGCGCAATGCTGACATACACGTAACAGCTCAAACACACGTCTGTAGTAATCCTCTCATGGATTCTTACCCAAAATGCAATTCTTATCCCTGTTTGTCCATTTAGAGCATTCGGTTAACAGAACAGCAAAGGAATAAGGCTCTATGGACACAATTATGTACAGGAACTTAGCTGTGCAACAGAGGACAATAACATCCTTTTTCTGAGAATCTTAACAAATTGCAACCCTCAGTTAATTTCAGTATATCATTGAAACATTATTACTCTTTAGTATGTAGCATTTGTTTTTCTCCAAAGCAGCTTATGTTAAGATACTTGGTTACTGATTTATA
Source organism: Scleropages formosus (assembly GCF_900964775.1). NCBI lineage: Eukaryota > Metazoa > Chordata > Actinopteri > Osteoglossiformes > Osteoglossidae > Scleropages > Scleropages formosus. The sequence goes on from NC_041822.1 coordinate 18,304,935, forward strand.
AAATTGGGTAATTTTTTTTTTTTTTTTTTTTTTTTTTTTTTTTATTGTTTTTGCTGTTCAGGTTAAGTTCCTTGATCAAAAGTATTAGAATAGGAGGTAGAATTTGAACTTGGATCCTTTGACACCTTTTAGAAATAAACTAAATGTAACTATTTACTCAGTTATTTAAATTGGTGTGTGTTCTTTCGGAGAGCAGGACTAATGATGTGTTTAAGCTTCTGCTTTTATTGAACATATTCACAGAAACAGTGAATGGTGAGGAATTTTAACATGGGGAATGGCTGGATTCTCTCTGCCAGGGTCACGTACACCCTACAGCTGCCTGGGAACATTTAAATAAAGGGTGATGAAGACATTCTTCTTCCCTTTGTGCTACCCCTAGCATGCAGCCACATAACAAGTTGCAGTCATGTAAATGGCATTAATAACATGAATATCCTTACGTTGGCATTTCAGTCAAATGAAAATCATTAAAACATTTGTTAGTAACACTACATAGTGCTTTTGACAGCATAGTGTCTGCTCTCTTTGCAGAAGTGATATCGGCATCCATGAGCCGAATCATCAAAATGTTTTTGTCCAATGTACCTAATGTACTGTGTCTCTTACCCTGTGCTTGCGAGGTACTCTGGACCACTATGACCCTACATTGGACAAGTGGTTACTGATGATGAATGATGGAAAGTATGATATTAAACAAGCTACAAATAGTTCTTACAAATATTTTAAAAAATGCTGATGTGGTTATGCATAAAATAGCTCGTTTTGGTTTTTAAATTAATTTAGGTAACATTTTTTCATTTGTCTCAAAGACATCGTATTTGATCTCTTCACAGTGGTAATTTGGCTAACGGAGTGGTTTCACAGAATAAATTAACTCCTAAGCAGAGGATACGTTTATGCTGTCTGTAGAGCTGTAGGTCAGAAGCCTTAATTTCCTTTCTTGAATTAGGTGGACAATTTTTACTGATTGGATTAAAACCAGGAAAAAGTATTTAAATACGTACAATACTGTAGAACAGTCTACAGCAAGTGAATATTCAGCACCAAATATAAATAATTGCCATAAAGACATTTTAGCTGAGCGTGTGTGACTGTTGAGGTACTGGGATGCACATATACAAAAATCTGTGTCCATGATTTAAGTGATAAATGTGTATAAAACTATGGTAAGGCTAAATATTCTTTTAAAAAAAAAAAAAAAAAAATCACTGAATGAAAAGATCTGTTTGTAGCGTTAGTGCTGTCCATGCTCTGTACAACTTAGGTTCAACATCAGAATTTTCTGGTCTCCATTAAATATGCCATGTTTAAAATGTGGTCAAAATTGCTTCCAGCGGTCTTTGCTACAGCTGCAGAGAATGTATGATTTAACAAAATGGTCATATTACTGCAGCTAATGGATGGCTCAAATACCATTCTGCTTCTGACTTTTCCAGCTCCAGACTACTGGTGCTCCATTGCCTACTTTGAGATGGACGTCCAGGTTGGTGAGACATTCAAAGTGCCATCCTCCTGTCCCATTGTGACTGTGGATGGATATGTGGACCCCTCAGGAGGTGATCGTTTCTGCCTTGGTCAGCTTAGCAACGTGCACCGGACCGAGGCCATTGAGAGAGCCAGGTGCGACAGTAGGATGTCTAGTGTCCCTGAAGTGGGAACATGCTTACCTTGGTGCTGTTGCAGTCAGTGTTTTTAAAATGAATCTTCTGAAATGCTTCTGCTTCTGTCATATCAACCCTCAGGCTTCACATTGGAAAGGGGGTGCAGCTGGAGTGTAAAGGCGAGGGTGACGTGTGGGTGCGTTGCCTTAGCGACCATGCTGTCTTTGTTCAGAGCTATTACTTGGATCGCGAGGCTGGTCGAGCCCCAGGTGATGCCGTGCACAAGATCTACCCCAGCGCCTATATCAAGGTATATGGAGTGCTTAGGATGGACAATGTGTGAATGGAGGACGTCTATCCTGGCTACTGTGAGAAACCTCTTCTTGTCTGAGTGACGTCTCCTTATCGTATCACCTCGGCCACCAGGTATTTGACCTGCGGCAATGCCACCGACAGATGCAACAGCAGGCAGCCACTGCGCAGGCAGCTGCTGCAGCCCAGGCAGCTGCTGTTGCCGGTAACATCCCAGGCCCCGGTTCCGTGGGAGGAATTGCCCCTGCCATCAGTGAGTGTCGTCTTCAGCTGCTTTAATGTCTGTACAAAATACTTCTCACTGCTAAAAGGCACTAGTACCTGAACACTGATCTGGCTGCTTTATCTGCACTTATAATGATCATAAAGCTAATTTTAAGGAGTGTAAAACTAGGACAGTAGCAGTTGTGATAATGATCAACAGGAACATAACCATTATTCATTTAGCTCATACTTTTCCTCAAGCATTTTACAATAGTAAGCTCATTACAGATATTTAAACATTTTTCCTTTAAGTTTAAGATAAGTACTGTGCTGCAGGGTATTGCAGCGGGACCGGGGATTCTAACCCGTGTCCCTCAAATGTATGGTGACTAACCAGTACGGTACTTGCTGTTCAAATTCAGGTCTGTCGGCTGCTGCCGGCATTGGTGTAGATGACCTGCGACGGCTGTGTATCCTGCGCATGAGCTTTGTGAAGGGCTGGGGGCCAGACTATCCCCGCCAGAGTATCAAGGAGACCCCCTGCTGGATTGAGATCCACCTGCATCGTGCGCTGCAGCTCTTGGATGAGGTGCTGCACACCATGCCTATTGCTGACCCACAGCCGCTGGACTGAGCCATCAGGGGAATGCTGCTACAACTGAGAGACCCTGGCAAGTTGAACACGAAGGAACCCCCATCCTCCCCTGCAACTTTATTATGTAATCATTGAGGGCCCAAGGACCCATGGGTCACAACTTTTTTTTTTTTTTTTGTTCTCCCCCCTTTAAAGCCCTAGTTCCCCTTTCCCTCAAGCAACAGTGCAGCTGTAGTCATCTATGCCGCAGGGTGCGGCAGCAGTTACCCAGTCTAGTCATGTTAATTTTTGGTTTAATTTGTTTTTTTTTCCTTGTGTGTATATTTCAAAATAATTGGAATAACATCTAATTTTAGTGAATTTGCTTTTTTTTAATCCTCTATAATTGCTCTCATGACCCTTCTCAAGTGGTTGTATAGATAGGGAGGTGTGGATGTTAGGCTGCTGTGGCCAGAAGTGGAGTGTTTCATATTATTTGAGGCATACATACACACATGAAGTAGTCAGTTCGTAGCAAAAGGTTTTCATTTAACACTAAGACACATTTTTTTCCTCATATGAACATTTTTTTTTTTCCCCCCACGCAGTAGCTTCTCACTTTGTAAAGTTGTTTTTATTTTGTAAATAGTTACCATTGCTGTCATTTCCAGTGAAACCCTGCAGCTGCTCAGGTTGTACTGGCATAGAGGTGCAGGTTCTCGAAGAAATGTAAAAATAAGTTCTCAGAAAACACCGAGGGTGACAGTTAGTTATCACTGAGCAAAAGTTGGGCAAGACCTGCCTCACTTTTTTTTTTTTTTTTTTTCCTCTTGCATGCCATTCTGTCAGTCATATACCTTGTTTGCTTTGTATCATGTAGGTCACTGCAGAGAACTTCTGTTCTCACACCCCTATCTCTGAATTATTCTAATTCAAAATGGTAGTTATACTTCAGTTCCTTTTAACCACCCACCCAAAAATTCTTATTTTGTAAGTGTATTACTTGATAAACACCTGATGCAGATTCGATGCGTTTCTACTTTTGGGTAACTTCATGTTTACCTTTACTTTCCTGACCATTGCTTTAATTGGATTTCCCCCCCCCCTGCTGGTATTACATTACAGGCTCAAAAGTGTTTAAGTACCAATGGAAGTGAGCTTGTCAGTGTGAGGTTGATCTTCATTGGAATTTTCAGCTGTACAAACAATACAGTGCATTTTGCTTTTATGTGCATTTTATTTCTTCCATACTCCCCCCAAAACCTTTTGAAACTGTAAATGTCAAGAATTTCAAACACTAACTGATGGGATATGAGCGCTGTCATCAAACCATCATTCAATGACATTGGGTTTCTTGCCAGTCATTTGACAACTACAATGTACTTTTTCCCAAGGTGCAGCATCAATACTTAGCTTTTATACAGTAGCTTGTGTGTGTGACTTACTGACATTGCTATTAAATCAGACATGGAAAATTAAAAGCAGGGCAAGTTCCTTAAAACTGGACAAATTTGGCACCTGTAGGTTTCTTGTACGAGTTGTATTTCTTAATGATTAAACTAGTAAAGACCTGAGTAAGTTTCTGTCCTGTTAAACCAAATGTAGCTGAGCAATTTTACCCTTAAGTTTGGAAGCTTGACATCACTATGGCCTGGAATACTGCTCTAGTGTGAAATCTTAAATATTGTAATAGGATGAATACTGATTTGAAAAGGCTAAATTAAACCATGTAGAACATGAGGCAAATCAGTGGTTGTGCTCTATAAGACTAGAGAAGCACTAAGGTATAGTAAGTACGGGGGGGGGCTGTTTCACAGCCACAGTGTAGCCATTTCCTAAGCAGCTGTTAACATGCTTGACCTACTTTGACTGACCTCAATTCCCTGCAGTGTCCACATCCCTCCTTGTGGCAAGACCAAGAAGTGCAGCACAGCTCTCCCCTCGCCCACTCTGTGTGGGTTTCAACATCATGGACTGAGTGGGTGGCAGAAACAGCATAGGGGTTGCAAGTTCATATCCTACTCCAGCTTTAGTACCCTTAAGCAAGGTACTTACCCTAAATTGCTCAAATGGGTAAATCATTGTAAGCTGCACTGGAAAAAAACCTTAGCTACATAAGTAAAACAGCCATGCACTAAAGACAGCTGTAGCATAAAGAAGCCAGTTCAAGTTGTACCAAGATCCCCAAAACATCAGGGATAAAAATGACACATATCACTCTAAAGCAGCTCCCAGTGATACCCCAGATTTGTGCACTAACAGTAAAAAAGGACCAGGCTTTTTAAATGAAACCGTCTTTATTTAACTAATATCAGAAAAATAAAACTCTTAATTTTCTTTACAGCAAATATATAATATCAGTGCTTTGGCCACATTTACGTAAAGGCCCTTTATCATAAAATATAGTTTTAAACTTCTCAATTTTATATGCCCTAAGACTGTTCTACATATACATAAGTGTAGTAAAATTAGCAAATACTTGACTGTTGGTACTAATATATAATATATATTATATATTATATATTAAACACACGTATTTAAGTTGGTGGCTTACAGACAGAACACGCAGTTGAAGTGTTAGATCCTTGGCCGTTTAGTTGCAGTGTACAGCGCGGTACATTTCTGAAACATGCCTGCATACATGCCCCCCCCCCCCCCCCAGGTACAAGACGATCCTAGTTTCAATACTGTCAAACTACACTACAAGCAAAGAGTACTGACTATCCTCAGCACACTGCAACACCTGTGCTGGAGCAAGAAAAATACAAATTAAATCCTCTGTAAACTTGAATAGATTTCATTTATATATACACAAAAAATGTAACTTCAAGTGGAATAAAAAATTAAAATTCTGCGTATTTACTAGTTATTAACAGCATTAATCGTCGCTACGCGGATCAGCGTTAGCTACAGGTGGACGAGGAGCCACGGCCCTCGCCCTGGCTTGACGGATCAAAAGCTAAAGGAATGGGGAAGTGTTTGGGGGGTTGGGACTACACGTCCGCTCCCTGGCCCCCGATGGCTCACGAGCAGCAAGTCTCCCTCCCCACCTTGCTCTGCCCCTTTACTGGAGCATGAGTGGAACAGCAGGAGAACACCCATCCAAGGTAATGCCTACGCAAGAGAAAGTAGGAGCAGCGTGGGGGGGATGGGGTTGACGCCCCAACCCTGAATGGAAGGGAGAAAAATATGAAAAGGCAGCACAAATAAGTTAGGGGAGGGAAGAAGCTTGCATCCTACAATGCACTGGGGCAGTGTCAATCACTTTCACTAACATCTATTGTTCATATGATCTTAGCACAGGAGAGGCTGTCCTTTCCAGTGTGCAACAGCAGGGACTGTTTACGAACAAAATAAAAAAAATAAATACTACAGATATGGCTGGAAACACGACCCTGCCCCTGTTTTGAAACAGATGGAGGGAACGGTGGCCTGCAGCCCTGTGCCTCACAGAAAGGACAAACCTCTCCCTCAGTATACCTGGGACCTGCCCGCGCCCCGGCCAGAAGGGCACTGACTGGGGCAGTAGCGTTTTCGTTAATCTTTTTGGTAATAGTGACATGCATGCCGCCATGAAAGGCCAAAGGCATTAAAAAAAAAAGGTAGTTCCATGGTTACACTGTGCCCCTGTTCGTTCGAGAAGCTTAAGATTGACTTTTCAATGGAATTAGGCACAAACTGTTGTAAACAGATCTAAATTAAAGTTTTTTTTTTTTAAAAAAAAAAAGTCAAACTGCACGAACGTGGCAGTAGGTGCGCAACTCGTTGCCGATGGCTGTGGAAGGAGGGGAAGGAAAACATAGGAGGTGGAAAAATCCCTTCCTGTCCTACCAAGGGAGCCGCAGGACCGGCTGTCCGAGCAAACCGAGTACAACTAAATATAGCAGCTAAACAGATGGGGTTAAAACTTTACAATGCCGTGACCAACAACTTTTTAGCCTTGATCCTTGACTTTGTTCACACCTAATTTAACAGTCATTGGAAAAAAGATACAATATAAAAAAATAAAACTTAAAAAAGGGTAAGTTGATTATTCTGGTGAAAAAATAGGATTAAAACAAACTACATTGCTGATAAGGGACTGCCCACAGTAGTTCACATGTTGCGCAGACGGAGAGCCTGGGTGACAGGGGCCTGGCACACGGGGCACGTTGCATCCTCTGCCTGACAGATACGGTTGGCGCACTCCATGCAGAAAAGGTTGTGCCCGCAGGGTACCAGGGCAGCCACACACTCACTCTCAAGGCAGCGGACGCAGTCCTGCCGCCCGCGGTAAGCTCCCCCGGGGCCCGCGGAGTCAGGCGGAGAGCTGGAGGTGGTGCTATCGCCAGAGGAGGAAGAGGAGAAGGCCACACCATAGGCAGGGAAGCGGGGCAGGCGCGTGCTGACCGGATCGCTCCGAGTGTGCCGACCTACCGGCTGCTCCAGGGAATCATGGGAAGTGGGTGACAGACGCGGAGTGCCTGGCTGGCTGTCACGGTACGGGGCCTGACAGCGACCCTCCAGCAGCGGCAGGCCCTGTTCGAAGGGACTCCAGAGGACTGGGTGTTGGGGGCCGGTGAGAGGCGGAGCCGACATGGTCAGGGCTTCGAAAGCAGACACTTCGAGGTCATCTGGCCCCAGCTGGAGCAGGTTCTCTCCGAACCAGAAGCTACCCGCACTGTTGCTATTGAAGGGGCTTGTGGGGCTGAAGTCCGCCATGCGTCCCCCTGCCCCGCTGTAGAAGGAATCGTTGGAACCGCCGCTGCCGAGGGAGCTGGAGCTGTTGTTGCGGTACGTGCAGGTCATGCGCCCGGCAGAGCGCCCCCCGGTGACGGCAGCCATGTCAGAGTGCAGAGGCTCTCCACAGCCGCTGGCGTCAAAGCTAACATCAGTGCCATTGCAGTGGAAGTCGTCGTCATCTGCCGCTGGCTCGACGCAGCCCCCGGTGCGCATGGCAATGTGGGCCTCGATCTCCTCACGGGCGCGGTCCACGTTCTCGGGCATGCCCGTCACCTCAAACACAGGCTCCTTGTCGCGGCTTGGCGTGACAATGTAGGTGTGCGTCTGCTGCTGTATGCGCTTGATGGTGGCACCCTTGGGCCCCACCACCAGGCCCACTACCCTGTAGGGGACACGCACCTGGATGGTGGTCTGACCCGGCAGCACCGGGCCACAGCCGAGCCCCGGCCCGCCCAGCGGTCCTGGCTTATTACGAGATGCGCGGATCAGCGAGAAGTGTTCAGCAGCAGAGAGGATCTCCCGCTTGGCCATGGCCACATCCTCCTTCCGCCCGGTCACAACAAACACAGGCTGCTCGCCACGCACGGGAGTCTTGATATACGTGTTGGTCTTTGCCCGCAGTGCTTTTATCTTACACCCTGGAACAAGGAAGAAACGAGTCAAGAGGTGAATGGCAGAGAAAATTAACATGAAACTATACTTGCATCCTGAAAATGTAGGGAAGGGGGGGGGACCACAAATACCAATAACCAACTGATTACCTTCCTTTTAAAACTTTGCACAGAATCCATCTGCATTTATTCATTTAGCAGATGCCTTTCTTCAATGGGACACACAGCTCAATACAAACAAAAGTGCATTTCACAGCAGGCAAAGAGCTTCAGTTCAAATGCAGACATACAATTCTCAAAGCACACAGATGCCCATAGAGCTGAAAACAAAGGTGACTGACAGGTGGTGCGATGCACAATCGCGGAACCACTAGGAGATCAGCGGGTGGGTTCGAAAGAAGTGTTTAGAAGCCTTTCTTGAAGGCTTAAATCATCATGTCTATAATAAAATTTAAAGCATTTCCTTGGGGAGCAGCTGTTGTACGCACTACCTGCAAAACAGTTTAAGCTGCGAACTGACCGGACTGGTGCTCTGACAAGTAAGGAATTAAAATTAGTGAATGGCATGCTAGAAAAGAACCAGGAGTGCAAGTTATACCATGTGTTAACATACCGCATGTGGAAGACCAAGAGCAACAACAACAATCGCGGGAGAGTCACCACACCAGCAACAACCAACATGGTGGAGAAAAACCCGTGTGGAGGAGACCGGGCCCCACTCCCTCCCTGAACTTCGCCCCGACACCACAAAGCCGGCTCCCGGCTAGTTTCAGCGATTCAGCCGACTGGTGAACTGAAACCATGTATCAAAGTCAAAAGCAGTGCGGTAAGTTTAAAGAAAAACAGCCGCCGAAGCGAGCGCGTGCCCGAGAGCTGAGGCGCGGGCGGGAGTTCGGCCTGCCGGAGGAGCCGCAACCCGCGGCGGAACGAAAAATAGACTCACAAAGTTAGTAACTCCTTCCCCGGAAAACTCACTACCTACTAACTCACTCACTCACTCACTCCGTTCGGAAAAAAAAATCACCACACACGCGAATACCGAACCTGAAAACCAGCGAAAAAAATTAAGTCGGCTGACGTGCGAACAAAGGAACGCGTGTATCCACCCGGAGTTGGCGGCGTGGTTCGGAAACCATACGACAGGCTGCTAATAAATTAACAACAAATGATTAACAAATGATAATAAACTGAACAATGGAAACTTGGGTCTGAAGGCTCACCCTGGCGGCCTACGATCTCCGCGACGTGTTCTGAGCTCGGCACCGCGACGCACTCGGTCGTGTTCACGCTCTTCCTTCTCAGCAGCGCCGGCTGCTCGGCCTCGAAGCCCGGCTCCGTGTAGCCCGGTTCCGGGTAGCCTGGTTCCGTGTAGCCCGGCGGTATCACCAACATTCCGGGGACCTGCCGCGGCGTGGAGTCGTCCAGTCCCCCGCTATAGAGCATCACAGTCTCGGGGGACTCCACCATTGCCGGTAAGAGAACCGAGGCCAGCCCGGGGCCCGGGGCCTGTGCGAGCAGCGTGTCGGACTCGCCAGCAGCGGCGTCTCCGGGCGCGCTCTCCTCCGCCGCTTCTTCTTCCTCCGGCGGCACGGCCTGGGGGCACTGCAGCGGCTGTAGGTCCAGCACTGCTCCCAACAGACTGAAGTGAGAGGTCGGGACTGGGGTTCCAGTGGGCTCCCGAGGCTCCGCCTGGCTCTGCGGACCGTGTTCATCGAGGCCCATGTCGGCGAATGCCCGAACGACTAGCGGCGGCAGCTCCGGCTCCGTCTCCTCGCCTTCCAACAAAGACGTGCTGCTGGGCATCTCGAAAAAACCGCAAATATTAATATACCGGGCTCGAGCTGATCTCCGAACAGTGTTACAAATAAAGTAGAAGATACATTTACTTCACTAAGACTGAAGTGATTGGGAGCAGCTATGTGATGATAATAAAAATAAAAAAAAAAATTAAAAATAAAAAAAAAAAAAAAAGCGCCGGCCGATTTGGTCAGTTTGTTCCGCGAACCCGCTCTCTTTCTTTCCGCCCTCCCTTATGGACTCCTTTGTTTCATCACCGGGGCGCAGGCGGCCACGCCCAGTTCAACACATCTCTTTCCGCATTGGCCTTTTTGGGGGACACGCGGTTCTTCTGAAATTGGATGTCGTGTCACTTTAAGAATAACCTGAAATTGGTTTATCGCCATCTACTGTTTGGGAGTGTAATAATAATGATAATGATAATAATGATGATAATAATAATAATAATAATACAGTTCGCAAGGTTTCTTGCAAAAGGAAGAGGAGTAAATGAACAGGAATGTATGTACTTCAGTTTGAACTCTTGCACAAACTGAGAAAACCAAGTATCCTGCATACATCTGAAGTCTGTTCAGGCCTTGATTCAACAATGAATAATCTGAAACAGACAGACTTGGATAGATAGATAGATAGATAGATAGATCACATCTGCTACCTTTGCAAATAGCTCAATGGATATCTGTGGTTGATACACTGCATGTTGAAAGGATTTGGATGTTTGCCCAAGGCAGTTCCAGTGTGATGCTAAATTATCTGAGCTCCATGATGAAAAGAGCAAACCTGTGCACCATGCCACCATCAACACTTCAAGTTCTGCTGTTGGCGCCATAAGCTTTTGAGAATTAAATGTCATCCATTGCTCTGTGTGGTTGGGTCCACTTGTGAAGGACATGCTGAAAGGTAAGGTAGATGCTAGCCCATTACTCCACTGGCCCATACATGACACTCAGTTTCTCCAGTTCTTCCCAGTTGGTCCTTACAGTCCAGACCCTGTCTGTTTAACATTGTTTCCAAGAGTACACGTTGGCCCTGAGGAAGGAGGTGTTAAACTCAGATTTGGGAACGCTTCTTTTTAAACCACCTTGTATAAGTGCTCCAATCTGTACTTTGGTATTTAATTACCTGTAATGTTTAACTGACAGGGGAAGCTGGCAGTGTAGCAGTTAGAGCTGCTTCCTTTGGACCAAAGATCTTAGGTTTGAACCCCACCCCCTGCTGTAGTACCCGTGAGCAACGTGCTTACCCTAAACTGCTAGAGTAAAATTGTCCAGCTCTATAATGGATAAATAATTACAAGTCACTTTGGAGAAAAGTATCAGCTAAATGTAATGTTTATATGTTCATAGCCCCCTTAATAAATAAATACACACACACACACACACACACACACACACACACACACTTTCAGAACCGCTTGTCCAATACGGGGTCACGGGGAACCGGAGCCTACCCGACAACACAGGGCGGAAGGCCGGAGGGGGAGGGGACACACCAAGGACGGGACGCCAGTCCGCCGCAAGGCACCCCAAGCGGGACTCGAATCCCAGACCCACTGGAGAGCAGGACCCGGTCCAACCCACTGCTAGAGTAAAATTGCAATCCCCGTCAAGCCATTTCAGCAGCAGTGCTTATAATACCGTTTTCACTGACGAGATCAGAACAGTTCACATACCAGTCAAATAAAGACAGTGTGTCAAACTAATGTGTTTACTTTTTTCGCTGGACATATATATGGAACTTTTTAAAATACGTGTTATTGGACTGAGCAGAATTTCTGTGAGCAGGAATGATTTTGAAAGTGCATAATCTGTTTGGCAACGTTTATCAATCTATTGATGAGCACATGCCCTCGTATGAGGATAAATGGCAGGCAGCGTGCAGCTCCTATGTAAGGCAACACTTAAGCGTCCATTAGCGCTTTGGGGGACAGCAGGCTGAATGTCACATTAGCAAAGATCCCATTAGCTGTATGGAAAATACATGTTAGAATGTATATATTTTACCATTCCCGATTTGTTCCATCTAGTCATCTCTCATTCTTGAAAGGTATTAGTTGCATGTAAAAGTGATGCTTTACAAGACTTTTATTTTTCTTTAATGGCAAGTAACATAATATTAAAAGACTTCCGGCTCACAATCACTAATTATGTTTTTAGAAAACATTTTACTTTATCACTGAGTACTTTACTTGACTAACTGAATAATTTAGTTTATCTCAGCTAAAGTTCACTTGGTGCTTCCACTGTGCAATGTAAATATGAATTATACAGTAAGATATTACTGTTCTTTTTGAAATGCATTTTTATATATTTTTTTCCTGCCAAACCTGTCATTGCCAGTTATGCAGTATTTATGTATCCAATTTCAAACACAAATATCACACTCCATCGGGAAGGTTGATCACAGGTACACACCTTGTGTGATGTGCAGACTGTGAGTCACATGCTTCTGTTCATTGCTGGGCACTCACACAAGGACACAAACACACACTATGGACAAGTTCTGAGTCACCAATTCATCTGACACAAAGGTCTTTGGGAGGAAACCCATGTCAACATGAAAAGATAGGCACTACATCCAGACAGATATTGGTTCAAACCCATAGTCCAACAGCTGAGAGGCTCCAGTGCTACCCACTGCACTGCCCGCATTTCACACTCTGATGAATTTTACATTTTTTTTTTACTACATTTATTCACTTAGCAGACACTTTCCTCCGATGCAGCTTACAGTGGATACTATGTAGTGTTACCAGCCCACCCACCTTATTCAGCAAGGTGATGTACACTGCTAGATACACTACTTACAAAGGGTCACTTATCCATACATCAGTGGAACACACTCTCTCTATCACTCACATGCTATAGGTGAAGCTGAATACCATGTCTTTGGACTGTGGGAGGAAACCCACGCAGACAACATGCAAACTCCACACAGACTGAGCAGGGATCGAACCCATGTCCTCTCGCACTACCCAGGCACGCTACTCACTATGCCACCCAATTAAAATCGGTTTAAAAAAGTTTAAGTCCCAGATTTTCTCAGTATAGGCAGTTTAGATGGCTGGTAGATTACAGACCCACAGATCTGAGGAGACTAGAGAGAGATGGGTCCAATAGCAGAGGTCTGGAGAGAGTCCCAGGGCTCTGTGTGGGACATTGTTCAAGTGCTCAGATATTCTGTAGTGCAGCAGAGCATGAGCACAACCTGCAGAGGGAGCCAGAGGCAGTAAAATACAGCAATGCCCGCTGGGAAATGGCCTGCCGTAGATGGAAATGAAGTATAGGATGCGCTTAGGAAAGCACAAGAACGTTTCTGACAGTTTCAGTTTATTTGTATGATTTACTTTGATAGCCATGTATAAAGACTGGAGAAGTTCAAGGAGCATGGTTTTTAAGACAAGCTGATTTTTTTTCCCTTTCATGACATTGTGAGAGTCACCTTGATACAAAGGTGACATTAAGGTACTCAGAAATGACCATATGTATGCCCTCTGGCTGTCATTCAGTGTGACCCTTACAGACAGCAGGTGATGGTCTTTAACAAATGTGTTCCACTCCTTGCAGATCATTCAAGTTACAGGTTTGCATGAGTCCCCACTACAGGAGCACAAGCGTCTGCCCCTTTGGGTGCTGATGTCACAGCTACCCTGACTGAATGTTAGAGAAAAGGGGAAGGGTGACTGAAAGGAAAGAAAGGAAGAAACAACGTGCAGGATGGCGCGCTTCCATGTGTGCTCTGTCCACTGTACGGACGCATCAGAATGGAGGGGAACGCATCTCCCGTCAGCTCGTGTGAAGAGGTGGTTAGTGCAGATCGTGGCACGCTCATCCCATACTATCACAGAGTTGCCCAAGCAAAACGCATCAAATAGCGCCATCCGCTGTCACCGCCCGCATGTGTGTCTGTGTGCTGAATGGGACTGGGAGGGATTGGAGTGCCCTCTGTGCTATGACTCATCTGTTCCACTTTGGCCCTTGTGCCACTCTTCGAGGTAATTTTCCATACAGAATAAAATATGCCAAAACCCGAGAGAGGGAAAGAGAAGGAGAGAGCACTTACCCTAAAACAGTGAGTGAACCCAAAAAACACTGCAAATAGCGCATGAGGGGTGGGGGATGTGGGCTGATGGGTAAAGAGCTTGCAGACGTTCCCTATTTCATCAAGGTTCTATTCTACGATTTTGAACACCCTCCCCAAATGGCATCAGGGATAAGTGTGACTCCATCATGTCTTTATTTCCCAGGAAAGTAGAGTTAGGATCCCTCACTTTGCAGGAGCTGTAGGCTGGCAGGTGTGATCGTCCGGAGGACCTCAAATTTGCCCTCTTGCCATTAGGTGTGAGGTTGCAGCGAGAGGGCCCCTTGAGCCCGGCCGGCACCCGGGACCACAGCCGAATGGGCAAGGAGCAGAGTGCCGGCCAAGACTGTGATCCCACCGAGCGTCAGACGAAACAAAGAAGAAGGAACAGAGGTGTCCTTCCCAACAAGGAGAGAGTTCTGCCGAACGAGACGGCTGAAGAAGCAATGCACAGCAGGCCCGGTGCTCAAGGCGTTATTATAGGCAGCGGGGAAGATCCAATGACTGGTGAACCCAGCTGAGCGGGTAGAGCCTATGGACACCCCCCATTTGAGCTGGGCAGCGTACAGAGTGGGGGAAAAATAATATATAAAACAACAATGAAGTAGTGGAGACAAAAGATGAAAAGACTGCAGAAAGTCTCCAACACGAAACCGGTGGAATTCAGCAGAGATTGGAAGGAAAATCAGATAACAGTAACAATCGCTCAAAGCAAAAAGCCAGCAGCCAACAAATCGCACCGGGTGCCCAGCACTGCAGGAACGCTGCTGTATATTCCTCGTTTCTTCTGTTTCATTGCAGTCATCCTTTCATTCCACCGAAGCAGTAGGTAAAGGGAATCGTAAAGGGACTCAAACGTAGACTAAGCTGTCAAACAGTTTTTCTTTTTTTTTGCCTTGCACGGTAAACATGTCTCTGATATTGACAAATTGTCAGAAAATAGGAGAGGAAGAAATATGGCAGCTGGAGTAATTTCTTCACTTTCCCGAGAAAGTACTGAAGGCCTTGGTGTAAATACATAGACGCTGGAAGACCTTTTTCCATTTGACCGTAGATGTTTAATGCTTATGTTCTATTACTTCTCCTTTACTTCTGTTGAAGGCCAGCAGTTGAGAGCATTGCACTGACAAGTAAAATTTCACTACCATTTTTATAGCTGCTGTGTTATAACAGTACCTATCTATCTATCTATCTATCTATCTATCTATCTATCTATCTATATATCTATCTATCATGGAAGACTGCTCGCACGTGGCGGATCGTCTTTTCCACTGCTCATGCGTGACTTGTATCCGGGCAACGACACACAACAACATTCCTGCAGTGCCGTTCTGCATTCTCCGAACTGCCCCTGTTGAGCCCCGTCTCCTCTCTATTATTCCTGCAAGTCAAATCGATGATATTCTGGATTCTGCGTATTCAAATGAACGTGGCTGGCATGTACCTCCCTTGCTGAATGCTGCAATGGCTATTTTTTTTTTTTGTGAAAAAAAACAGGAAATGTGACTGTTTGGAGTGGTAAGTGAGGGTGCAGTTGTGTTGTGTGGAGACAAGGATGTATGAGAGAGCAGCCAGGGTAACCCTCCAAACCGTGGGCAGCACCCCGGCCAACGTAGGACCAGGATCGTACCATGTCAGTCTTCTCGAACCGAACCAATCAGGTAGGGATGCTTTGTGGGATCAGGATCCTGTGAAGGACACTGATTGACTGAATGACTGTGAGAAAGTCCTTATCCCTCAGGACCAATCTAATGTCCTCTTTAGCCCTTTAATGTCCCACTTAAATACACAATAGCATAGCTGATGTAATATTAAATTAAGGCTGATTTAATTATTTCATTTTTTCATAATTGATTTTTTACTTTGGTCTTTGGTACTTGTCTGCTTTAAATAATCCTGTTTTAGCTTCGTCTTTTTCATTGAACTTTTTTTTAACAAATTTACTTTTATTACTTAACGGTGCATTTTTAAAATATCTGCTGAGAATGTAGTTAGTATCCTAAAGATGGAGTACATGATGGAATATTATCTGTGTTGTGACAAATTTTCATAAATCACCTTTTTACAGGAAAATCAGAATGAATTAAAAGCCACATTAGAGCTGTGCTACAAATCATATGTAACATATGATTTTAGAAGCACTGGGTCATTTGGCTCTATGTGAGCAGCACTCGGTGTCCTTCACCTGGTTTCTGGGGAAATTTATGCAAATAAAATGCATTAAGGAGGCTGTCTGATGTTATGAAACCTGAATCTGCTAGCAGTCAAACATTATTAAGAAGGATTTGTGATGTTCTTTTCCAGTAATTTTTTTTTTTTTTGTGTCTGGAGCATATAGCAATGTGCAACATGAATTGACAATACTTTGGTTTGACATAGCTGGCCTCTTTTTTGTGCTTATGAAACAAATACACACACACACACTTTCTGAACCGCTCGTCCCACATGGGGTCGCGGGGGAACCGGAGCCTACCCGGCAACACAGGGCGTAAGGCCGGAGGGGGAGGGGACACACCCAGGACGGGACGCCAGCCCATCGCAAGGCACCCCAAGCGGGACTCGAACCCCAGACCCACCAGAGAGCAGGGCCCGGCTCAACCCACTGCGCCACCGCGTCCCCTCATGAAACAATTACCATCTACAAATTATCTGGTTACCGTAGGGTTGAATACATGACTTGGTCAAGAACTTGGACTTGGAGTAATGGATCCTGCATATGTGGTTCACAATGTGCCCATCAAAATGCGATTAATTGACTCAGGAACCATTAATAACAGTGAATATACTGCTCCATTCATTACCGCCACAGCTAAAATGATTTAGAGCAAGGAAGGTAATGTTACACTCAAAATGTGTGACTGTTTTCTATATCTCCAAGCCAGCAGCTGAAGGTTGTTGTTCTTTTTTCCTTTGTTTTTGTGTGTGTTTTGTTGGCTTCCAGGCCAACGGTGAAAACCTATTGTTCTTTGTTCCCGCTACGTTTTATGACCATCACTCTGTCTTCCGATTTTATTCCACTTTTATTAGCCATAAGCTGCGACTGCATGTTTTTTCTAGCTTGGTGTAAAGTATGTTGCAGTGAGTCTTGCTGTAATATACCTTCCTAACTAAACAGCAGTGCAAAATATTGCATGTTGAAGCCCTGATCCTTCGGGTACAGGTAACTGGAGAAGGTGGGAAGTAACCAGCGTAGATCCACCTTATTATGTCTACAGAAGTCACACCACAAACAGTGATATACTTTGGCAATGTGTATATTCATAAAAACGCTCATTTTTTTGACAGAAATGGGGGCAGCTGGTAGCATAGTGATAGTTGGACCCAAAGTTTGCAGGTTCAGATCTCACCTACTGCTGTAACACCCTTGAGCGAGGTACTTACCCTAAATTGCGCCAGTAAAATTACCCAGCTGTAGAAATGGGTAAGAAATTGTATGTAGCTTAATATTGTAAGTCACTTGGGTGAAAAGTATCAGCTAAATGAATAAATGGTTGTGTGCTATATCTCTGCTGTTTGTGGGAAATGTACCATTATGTGTTGTGTTTCTATATTTAGACACTGAACACTGGTTAAATGTCTTTGGAAACTAATTTAACAAAGTAAAAAGTTATTCAAAACCTAGGCAATTTTAAAGGCAGGTCCGGTGTTTGAGTCCTGTGATGGACTGGCGTCACATCCAGGGTGTTTCCCCTCCCCTTTCAACCTTGTGCCCAGTGTTTCTGTGATAGGCTCCAGCTCACAGCGACCCCACTCAGGAGGGTTGGTTGGTTGGTATAGCTCTATCTATCTATCTATCTATCTATCTATCTATCTATCTATCTATCTATCTATCTATCTATCTATCTATCGCATAGTTTAGGATTAAAAACACACATTTCAATCTTTAAAAACAATTTTTTAAAATAAATCTAAATTGCTATTGGACATTTCCTCTAAAGAATGCTATATTTCTTATTATAGTATAGCAGTAAATAATATGATATACAGTCAGGGCTGATCGCAGACTTTTCCATTTCCCGTTTTGCATATTTGTCACTTTTCAGAGAGTTATGCCCCATTTCTGTCACTGACCAGAAGGGAGACGATATTCCAGAGGTCTGGAAATAAAGAGCAGTCGCCTGGACCCGGACAGTACAATCCCTCTCTTCCTCAGGTATAGACCTGTATCCCACCTCCCCGAACACCGCTCTGCCATGATTCCCCCACCACCCACATTCAGCAGCCCTGCTCTATCTCATTTCTACCAATATCACTGTACTATTGTGTTAAGGGTCTCCAAGTAATAGGGTACATCGAAGTACCAACTTTGCATAAAATATCTATGACTCCTCCATCAGACTTGGAGTAAGTGTATTTGCATTAGCGTTATTCGTTTCCCCCAGAATACATCAGCATTTCCTGGAAGCCCCTTCTTCTGAATATGAAACAGTATGTACTGGAGTGTTTCTTGTAGAAGGAATATATATATATATGTATGTATGTATGTATGTATATATATATTCCTTCTATATATATATATATATATATATATATACATATATATATATATATATATATATATATATATATGTTTATCGATAAGAGGAACATGTGATGTGCCAAGCAGCTGAATGTGAGCTATGACTGATGCCGATGCAGCTTCTCGGCTAAGGATGGTGTCTGACTGTCGCAGAACCACATCCCAGGGGGGAGAAGCCTTCAGAACCGGCTCCAGCGGTTCGAGGATGCAGTTACCGAGGTCCCGGGCCCAGGAACATACAACCTGCTTCCGGAACCTTTCGGTGTGAAATACAGAGATGCTGAGGGTGATTCACCAGGGAAGAAAATGGTAATAATCCTGTCCCGCTATGTCTGTCAATCTCCCTTCACTGGTCCAGGGTCCTCCTCTTAATGTCCTCCTCTTCACCACACCTTGTAGGACTGAGGTCTGTGCACAAACCCAGACTGGCTGCTTCTTCTCAGTCAAGTCTAAATGAAATGAAAGGTCAACTCAGTCAGTGAAGGTGATCCTCCTGTATACATTTATGGGCCCGAAGTAAATAACAAATAAATAAAAAAAACTAAAATATTTACAAAAGCGGGGGCGCGGTGGCGCAGTGGGTTGGACCGGGTCCTGCTCTCCGGTGGGTCAGGGGTTCGAGTCCCGCTTGGGGTGCCTTGCGACGGACTGGCGTCCCGTCCTGGGTGTGTCCCCTCCCCCTCCGGCCTTACGCCCTGTGTTACTGGGTAGGCTCCGGTTCCCCGCGACCCCGTACGGGACAAGCGGTTCTGAAAATGTGTGTGTGTGTGTGTATTTACAAAAGCCTTATGTCCACCATGAGGGTGGTTTAGTGGGTAATCCTGTGGTTTTGGGCTGATTGGGTTCTGGTTCTTATTTCTGGTGCAGCAGGCAATGTAGCGGTTAGAGTGTTCAAATTAAAGACCCTGGGTTCGAATCCTACCTGGATAACTCACAATAAATAATTGTAAGTACCTTGGTAAACGAACCCGACACTGTAAGCGGCTTTAGAAAAGAATGAGCTGCATGAATAAATAGTAATAAATATGCGTGGGATATCTTTGGTTGTCACTGTCTCTCACTGTGTTAGATCCACTGTGAAAATGTAGAACAACAGATTCGATGGCAGTTCTGTTGCCCAGACATTACAGAGGCATCTGACAGGTGGGGAGGAGGAGAGCGGGGAAAAAAAAGCAGCCCGAGCGATGCCTCTTCTCTGAGTGATGTGTGTGCTTTCCCTCGCCTCCCAGACCAAAATCACCGGGTACCCGCAGCATCCTGACATCCCGTCCATTCCATCACCGGGCCAGGCCTATGGCTATGTGGAGAATCAGGACGGGCTTCTGTGCAGGCAGGTGCCACCTTCCAGGGACCAAACCCTGGGCCCGGCCTTTTACAACCCAGAGCCGGTAAGAGGATCCACACACACGCACACAGATTGACGCAGATATTCACAGAGGCACCGACGCACTCACTCAGACACAACACGTGAGGACCGCAGGAAGGAAGTGTAACCATTTCAAATTAAACCATTTGCTCAGTGTACCAAAGTAAAGTTTTGGAGATTCTACACACAGATACAGACTGAAATCGCCTGTCCCAAGCGGGGTCACGGCAAGCTGGAGCCTAACCCGGTAACGCAGGGCACAAGGCTGGAGGGGGAGGGGACACACCCAGGACGGAATGCCAGTCCATCGCAAGGCACCCCAAGTGGGACTCGAACCCCAGACCCACCAGAAAGTAGGCACAGGCCAAACCCGCCAGTTTTGGAGATTCCTTAGAGAAAAAATGGAAGTACACCAACCGGTCATGTGACACCTTCATTTGCTGGCACTGTGACAGAATACAAGTGAGTTTTCTGATCAGCGACAGACCAGTCAAACGTGTATACAGTACACAGAGAACTTTTAAATGTGAAAAATGTCAGGCTTCTTGCCATACTTTCTTTAGCTGTGACTGTTGTGTCATTACAGCGCAAGCTGAACTTATCAAAAAACCCGTCAATCAGCTCAGCTTCATAATATAAGGAAAACTGTAATATGTCAAGTAGAAAAATTTCTGTACAGTAGCCTGACATCTGAATTATTATAAGGTAATTATTAGGTATAAAATATTAATCCTGTTCTCCGAATGGAAGTCCAGCCGATGACATGCGCCTCTCTCCGTGCGTGTGTGTTTGGAAACCGAGAAAGATTCACTAGCAGCTGACATTACGTGCCACTTGGCTTCCTAATTCTTCTAGAACGTTCTACGCTGTTGCTAATGAGGCTTGTGCCACTTCTGAAAGGTAATGAGAGGCTTGTTCATCCATTCCAGTGCCAACAGGGGAAGCTGTTAGCAATCCTTCTTCAAGTTATATTACAGTGTTCACTTAAAATAATGCGGCAAGTTCCCGTCTTACTTTCAATTAAACCATATTTCATTTGCTAATGACGAGCCCAGTCAACAGCGTCCTTGAGGTTAGTCGGGCCAATGCATTTAGTGCAGCCGCAAAGAGATCTGTGATTTGGGGTTGTGAGGAGTGCATCAATTTATTTCTTTCTTTCTCCCTTTCTCACTTGTCTTTTAAAGACTTTTAATCTTCTGATAGATGTGATTTTCACCTCGGATTTTGCTGGGTCATGGAGTTAAGTAGCTTTCTAATTGCGGTGTTTTAGACAGAAAGGTTTTTGAAAAGTGTATGACTTGTCAGATACAGCTTAATGGGCACTCCTGGTCCAGGAGAGACAAAGAATCCCCATTTCTTCTTTTTTTTTCCCTGGCTCTGAATTAAGTGGGATGCGGCGTCACGGCGTAAGGTGGGCTCCGATTCATGGGGTGGGTCCGGGCCGGTACGAGTCGAGGGCGGCCACAACGTACACGTACCGTAAGCTGCGGCACGGCAGCTGGAGATGGTAACATGAAGCAGTCTTTTTATTATAACATTAAAAATCTGCTCAATCGGATAATTTTACATTCCTCCCGATGTGTGAGTCGCTCTGTAACATGGGATAAAGTTTAAAGATGTTGGAAAAGAGCAAGAATTAATGGATGACACAATGAATGGTTCTTGACAAGTGTCTTTCCTTTCTTACTTGTCATGCTTCTGAAACTGTTTCGTCAAAACTGTTTTATGCATGAGATTTTAGTTGTGAATGGGATAGTTTTACAAATATGTGTTTGACCTTTTGGTGGTGACTGGATTTTAAAAGTATAGACAGAAATTGGGGTTAGGGTTAGTACCTTTGATTCCAAAGATTGAAGGTTTCATCCTCACCTCTGGCTGTAGTACCACTGAGCAAGGTACTTATGCAAAATTACCCAGATGTATAAATGAGTAAATAATTATAACCTTTACATTGTGAGTCATTTTGGGGATAAAAGCATCAGCTAAATGAATAAATGTAAATCTGCAACCAGTACTTAAAACACTGATGCACTTGTTAGTAAGAATGGTCAAGTTATGTGTTTCCAGAGATACAGACGCTACAAAATGTGACTGAAAATACATGAAGTGTCATGTTTACTTCTGGACACTTTTTCTTTATTTTCTAAAATTTTTGTTGTGGAGCAAATGCAACATGTCTTTACATGCTCCACAAATAAGTGTCAGTAAAAGGCACCCAAAGAGAGCAGGAGTGTGAGGCTACCGCAGTTTGAATTACCTTCCACAGTATGTACAGTCTCTGGTGTCCTCGGTGTTGGCGATCAATAACAACGTGATGAACATTGCACAAGTTTAAATAGGACTTTTTTAAAATTTGCTTTAATTTGAATTTTGCTCAAAGTTAAAAATATTTTAAAAAATTCTTAAAAAATGTCTTTACTTATTATAGCTATACGTGAAGTTTTTACAGAACCTAACCTGCAAATAAATTGAGGAGCATCTGTATAATAAACCATTAGTTGACTTTGTGGTAAAGGAGACTTTGGAGTTATGAACAAAATGGAATAGGAACAGACTTTTGTGTTCGTATGATGAAGCGACAGTGTATTCTTGAAATATAGGAAAAAAATAAAAGTAAAAACATCTTTGCAGGCTCAACGGGAGGCTTAAAAAATGAAGAAACTGTTTCATACAATTTCTAAGAAATATGTTTATGAATTGTTTATGAATGGGCACCGTGTGAAATTCAGCCCTGGGCTGAAAAAAGATCCAAGAGTCATTCCAAAAAGCAAACTTCTCAACATTCCTAGTCTTTTAGTCACATCTCAAGGTGAATATTTTTCTAGCATTATTACACAAGAAAAGGGAACGTCAGCTAGACATAGAAATGCTCATGTCTGTTAAAGGTAAGCAAAGTACGGGGAGCTTTCTCTTCAGCTGTTAGAAGCTTCCAGATATTAACTAGTTTGTTGAGTTTCATCAGCAAAAGAAAAGTTAAAACACCATCCCTGAACACTAGTATGCAAAAAGTATTTCAAAACAGTTAAATAAAGAAATCAGAATTGAGAAAGTGAGAAAATTTCCAAAAAACAAACCTCCAGACCAAAACGGAATATGTCATTAAAGGGTTTACATGCACGCAATGAACCTTCTCCAGTTCACGAAAACGTAAGATTCTCAGTGACTGGAAAAGGAGAATCATAATATGTGTTAACTAGGTGAAATGATCAAATTATTCACAGGGCACTTTTGGCAACCGGCGTAGTTTGCAGATTATCACGCTCTATAATTTGGAAAAGGTTATAGATATAAACTGAATAGACTTTTCAATAAGGTCAAAAATGTTTCTTGACTTACTTAGAACATATGATATTTTACACTTGGATACTCTGTAACGCTCTTTTAAAGTGCTATGTGAGTGGTTCATCATAAAACTAAAGACTGTGGGTATTAAAGAGGCAATTAGCCACTGGATTTACAATCGACGCCAGCAGGACAGAGTAACAGTAATGGGGTGATGTCACACAGGGACTCTGCGGGGGAAAAAAAAAAAAAAACAAGCACCAAAAAAATTTGGCAATAGCCTCTCTGCTCCCTCTGGCATATTAATAACTTAGATAAGGACATTGTAGCAGAACGGTTACATTTTACATTCGCTTATGACACATGGAAGGACCTTGAGTATTTCGGAAGGATTTAAATTTGATGGGCAATTTTAATGATAAAGTTTTCTGTTTCTTAACATTGGTCTTATGTAAGGCTGGATGTAGAGGTGTGTTTTTTCAATGTTTGATTAGACACATTAGGAAATCTATTTGCATTGTGAAAGTCTGTATTTTATGTGGCACAGTGGTGCAGCGTGTAGTGTGGGCACCTCACAGCTCCTAGGTTATGGGTGTGATGTGAACCTGGGTTCGAATCTGACTCAGCTTGTGTGGAGTTTGCATGTTCTGCCTGTCCTCACTTGATTTTCTTTAGGTGCTCTGGTTTCCTCCCAGTCCAAAGACCTGCATTTCAGGTGAAGTGGTGGCTCTAAATTGCTCATAGTGTGTACATGTGCATATGTGTGTGTGAGATTACCCTATGATGGAGTGGTGTCCCATCCAGTGTGTACCCTGCCTCACTCCCTTTGCTTCCAGGACAGACTCTAGACCACTGTGACTCTGCCATGAACAAATGGTTATTGATTATAGATGAAACAGACTACATTTTGTCAGAATCTTGGAATTGAAGAGAATCAAAGAAACAATTGTAAAAACATCGCAAGTATTGTAAACGTGTGAACATGCAGTGCAGGGTGTAGTGGCAGTTCTTTTTCCTGCAGTAGATTTCTTTTGTGCAGGGTCTCGCTGCCATGTAATTGGCTGTCAGTGGGTGTCCACTGGCGCATCTCGCTGCCAGATGATTAGTTTTTAATGCCTAATCAGTTTGGCTAACCGTCCTGTGATCTCTTATTAAGCATAAGCACTGCAGTTGTCTTCGTGTTGCTGTCTTCCACATCTTTCCGCAAAGTGAAGCTCTTTAGGTGTAAAAAAAGCACGGTCCTTTTCAGAAACATCTGTTACCACATATGTGTGGTGGCAGCGCAGTAGAGGAATGATGCCGACTCCATCTTGCTTCCCTCATGTCTCTGACACTCTGTCTTAGGCAGAGAACTCATCCTTTCAGAAGTACAGGGGAGTGCACTTTGGGAAGATGACTGGGAAACGGTGCGAGGTGAAGGTGGTCGAGGGCCCTGGACCTGGGGCATACAGTCCGGAAAAGTGAGTTTATGCCAGTCCTGACACACACAAATGTGCAAATACCCACAAAACACACACAAAATTATTAAGGGGACTGCAAATTAGCTCACTTTTCAGAAATCAGTGGTTGATATTCCCAATACCCTGCTATGCCCCTCTATCTTTGGCCCCTTCGTGGTTCCACATATAGGGGGTCTGACTGAAACTGAAAGTCTGTAGGTTCTCATTTTGGGCCTCAGTGTGGTGCAATAAGTTCCCACTGTTCCTCAGAACTGCTGAATCTGCTACAACGTTCAAGAAGGGTCTCAAAATGCATATCTTTAAGACCCACTTCTCTCCCGATCTCCTAACAGATCCATAAACTTGCAGCACACCATCTGTCCCTAATCAACTTTGTATTTCCTATCAGACTCAATTCTATGAGCAGCTGCTTGTGAAATGTGTGTTAACAAAAAACAGTGGTATCGGACAAACTACCGTTGCTTCAACAAAGTATGTCTGCATCTAAAGCTTTTGGGCTGTTATGAAAAGCACTTTGTTTTCCACTGAATTCAATATCATACTGGAGAAAAAAAATTGCTAAATAAAAAATGTAAATGTAAAAGTAAATGTAAATTCCAACCTTAGCTCAGTAAATCTTGAAACCTTTGTGTAGTGACTGTCGAAGCCTCTCTAGGAGGCCTTGCCACGTTACCGATGAGTTTCGAACGTTTTCGTCCTCTCTACGGGTTGTCTTTAGGGGTATCTTCCCACTGGGGTCATTTCAGAAGTGTGTGTGGCAGAAGTGTGTCAGGTTACCTGAGCTGTGAGTAATGTGAAGGTTCACCGTGGCTATTAGGGGTAACTGGTTTTATTCTTACTGTCTTTGAGTGAGCTACGGACACATTCCCCCTGACAGGAGCCATAAGATCGTCTATGAGAACATCAACGTGAGGAAGGAGCTGGAGAGCAAGGCGGAGCTGTTCATCCCACGCTACCATGAAGTAGTCTCCCTGCAGGAGATGAAGAAGGTAACTCTCCGCTCCCACAGAGAGAGAGGTGATGTGGGGCTTATGCATTTAGCTGTGTGCTTACCCTGAAGTACTCTAGTAAAATGATTCAGCTGTGCAAATGGACAAATAATATTAAGTATCTTAACATTGAAAGCTGCTTTACAGAGAAGTGTTACGGTAAATATAAATTGTATTAATACCTTCATATAGAAATATATTTGCATAGAAGAAATGTATGCATACATATACTGCACATACAATGAACAGTACAGGGAAGAAATACATTGTACAACCAATATGTTCCAAGACTCGACTTTGTGCGGCACTGCTGTGCCGCATGTGCTGATGGCTTGCAATCGAATTACCTCCACACGGCGGTCAGTCTTAAAACTTATTCTGCGCACCGTGTACCACACGTGGTTTCCTTTCATTTCAATACCGGTCAAAAGTGCGAGTATGCTTAACACCAGGTTTTTTTTTCAGTGCGGTTAAAAAATCAGATCAGTAAATCAGGTTCCATGTCTTCGAAATTCTTCTGCAGCACTTCCCGGAGATACCGGACGTTCGCGTGTCGCTTTGCTTTCACTTTTCTGCCCATACAGGCGTTTCCCAGGTCGCTCAGGTGCACTCACAACGTTTACTGGTACGGTATGTAATCTATAGATGCAAACGCATGCGATCAGCTCCTCCTTTGAATATGCTTTAAATATATTTTTGCTCTGAATCCTTGAATCCAGTGCCCTGATTTTTTATTTTTTTTTCTGACTTGAAGTCCACCCGGTGGTGTTGTGCACCGAAAACCTTTTTCTCTTCACTCTCTTTCTATTGTTCGAGCTCGGCGGAGGGAGCGACTTAACGTAGGCCGCATTCATTGCGGCAATCAGAAGGCCGTTCCGTTGCGCCTTCACCTGGGGAGCGGAGTTCGCTAACCCGTGGGGGTAGCTTCTAAATGGCCGTGCTCGGCGTGGAGGCCCTCGTTTCGGCTCCGAGGCGGGCGGCTTCAAGCTGCCCGTCGGACTGCGCAGACACAATAAATTCCGCAGTGCCGTTTAAAGTAGTGTTATTCACGACAGCGTGCCACTGGCTTCATTCAAAATGTCTTTTTCGCAGCGAGGCCTCGGCTGTTTCGGGATTACAGAGCCCTGTAGTATTAAATCACTGTTATTGGGCAGGAAGTGCAGGCCTTTCATTAACTTAGCGTGGTGCCCTAAGGTGGCCAACGCGTTGCCTGCTTGGATCGATTAGATACAGAGTCGGGAACAGAAACAACACATCATCATCTAGTTATTTGATTGATGGATTGCTCGATGAACTACGCGTCAAAAGGAAACCTCTGCTGGTTGTCTGTTTGAAAACGTTCGTTCCGGGATGGCGAGCGTCTCTCGTGCTACAGCTCATTTAACAATAGGAGCGATTATATCTGGAGTTTTAAAGCAAAGTGTTCACAAAAACTTACAAGCAGTAAGAAGAATTACTTTTGGCAGCTGTTTTTTTTTTTCTCCGTTTATTTTTTTTCTTCCTCATTTAACTTTGCACTGGCAGATGGAAAACATTAAACCATAGCAACCACCATGGAAACACGGAAACCGAGAACATGAGATGGTTTTGTTGTTAAAACAGCAGGGTGGGGTTTCAATGACATCCCACAAAGACACATATGACTGTTTTGTCCCTTGTGTAGAACAAAACCACTACTTTTGCATCCATTTACTCCAAACTGCCGCTTTGGAACCACTATAATTTACTCAGCCCACCATAACAACCATAATTTACTCTTAATGCTCATACGCTGATCCCTTGTTTATGAACTAAAATTTAAAAGTTGTATCCAATAACAACGCTAAATGACTTAAAAAGATTAAATAGTATGTTCTAACCAGCACTCATACAAGTGTTTGCTGTAAAATGATGTAAGAGCATTAAGCCTCCGAGTGCTTATGTTCTTGTGTCGCATTTAATTCTATGCCCTGTGTGTTTTACATATCCTGCGTTTGGGTGGTTATCGTTGAGTTAATGAAACATCATTTGGTGCTCATCTGGAAGGCTTTTTCTATAGAAAAATCACTAACAATGAGAAGTTCGTTGTCCTGCTTTTATAGCTGTGCAGTTGCAGCTGTGCCTTTGGTTCATTCTTGGGGGAAAATCATGACCGTAGGCCCATTTGTCTGCTGCAGCGGGAAGAGCGCCGCCGGTAGGGGGAGACAACACTCAACAGTCAGACCGAATACAACCTCTTTATTTATTTATCAACGTATTCATTTGACTTCACCGAGAGAGACCACGTGGAGCTGCAGGCTTTGCCTACATGCAGCGATGTCTCTGTAGATGTACACGCTTTTCGGAAACTCATCACTCATTTTCTCGTAGTCGCGGGGCAGGTGTGGCACGGGTTGCGGTCCATGCGCTCGAGAGAAGGGCTTCGTTCTCATTCTAAGATGCGTAATTCATAGGAAGATATTCCAGAGACGTTAGGGGGGCGCGGTGGCGCAGTGGGTTGGACCGGGTCCTGCTCTCCAGTGGGTCTGGGGTTTGAGTCCCGCTTGGGGTACCTTGCGACGGACTGGCGTCCCGTCCTGGGTGTGTCCCCTCCCCCTCTGGCCTTACGCCCTGTGTTGCCGGGTAGGCTCTGGCTCCCCGTGACCCCGTATGTGACTAGCGGTTCAGGAAATATTCCAGAGACTAGGTGTCCACACAGGCTCGCTCACCCTGGAGGTCAGCGCCGTGCTCCGCTTTCAGCGCCTGTGCTGAAGGTGGCAGAGTCTCTGGGGTATTTTTCTCAAGCTGACCTCTGCACATGGATCTGCCCGTCTCAGGCGCAAGCCGGTGGGAGTGACCCCACTGGCTGTCGAACACCTTGGGGTCTGCTGGGGCGCTCCATGTGTGTTGGAAAGCCCCCTGCATCAGTCATCATTAGAGGGAAGCTGACTGCCCTACTCAGAACAGATGGGTCATTACTGGGGCCATTGCTCTCCACCATTGGATACAGACACCGTGCATCCCCCAAACTTGTTTGCCGCAGAAATTCTGGAAATGTCTTCATTCCTCTGCCTTGGAGCGGAAATTACTGATTGACTGATGCAGTTAATCACCGGCGGCTGAAACCCAGCTGTCTGTATTGTGTTTTCCCCTTTTCCTGCATATAGGTTATTTCAAAACTGCGACGAGTTCCTGCTGTATGGTCCGAAGGGGCAAGCGCTAAGGCTGCGGTTATCCCACTCCCCTTTCATGTAAGGCTCCACTGTCTCTGATGATGTAAACCCCATGTGAGAACTT
Organism: Scleropages formosus; assembly: GCF_900964775.1. Classification (NCBI taxonomy): domain Eukaryota; kingdom Metazoa; phylum Chordata; class Actinopteri; order Osteoglossiformes; family Osteoglossidae; genus Scleropages; species Scleropages formosus. The sequence continues at coordinate 18,333,710 of NC_041822.1, forward strand.
AGACAGTCTGTTGCGCACAGACACTAGGCACATGAGCGAAGGGAATATACAAATCCTCAGTTGTTTTTGTTTATTTCTTCTTTTGCTCTCTGTTCATCGCGTAGTTCTTCGGGTCTCGACAGGTGCAGCAATCGCATCGGATGGGCTGGGTGATCGAGGCAGCTGGAGACTGAAACCCATCATGCTGTGATTTGTTTGCGGGGTACATTTGTTTGTTAGCGTACTTGTGTGGGAATTCTGCTTGTTTGGCAGCACCCTCATTTGGGGGGCATCCTTGTTTCAGAGCACAGTCGGTTTGGGGAATGCTCGTGAAGGAGCGGTGATTGAACACGATCACACTGTAGCAGTCACGTGGCGGGAGGATGTGGGAATGCTGGCATGTGAAAAGAGTCCCAGCGGGAAGAAGAGGCTATGGGAATGGAAGGCCTTAGTCTATACCACTGGTACGGCTGCAGGGTTTTCCCAGCTTACACCGCACCCGTTTACACTGATTTTTGATGAGAAAAGGTACAGTAGATGTATTGCTCAAGGACAGAATGGCAACTTTCCTTCTGGGAGTTGATCCTGTCCCCTTCCAGTTCCCACCTGCAGTTGTTCTTTCCCGTACCCAGTGTGCCAAATCGCACCACCTTCATGCAGCCCTCATGTTGTGCCTGTTCCTCCGTCTGAATGAGTACACGCTTGAGCGGGACCGTATGCGTGAATGTGTGGTTAACCTCCCACACTGCTGACGCTGTCCGTTCCACACCTGTGCTGACATCTTGCTTTCAGCCACGTGTCACTCCACCAGTATCTTCATTAAAAATGTGTCCACGAGACGAATCTCAAAACCCAGCTCAAATATTCATGAGAATAAGAACCAAAGATAAAATTAGAAAAAAATGTTATATTTGTAAGAACTATTTCTCTGAGGATAAAGTGTAATTACTGTATTCGTTATCTAACTGTGCGTGGGACTGCATCTGTATCGATATCTATAAGAGCCTCTATTTGTTTCAACAGATGCGTTTGAACAGATGCTTGTACCTGCATGTGTGCATGTATATGATATACTGTTAAAAGAAATTAGACACACTCACTCACTATTTATAAATACTTATGTGTGTGACTGTGAGTTTTTCTGCTTATATAACAGAGGGTCTGGTTCAGTATTCCTGATTGGACTGCACACACACATATTGACTGGAGGGGGGGAGGGGACGCCCCCAAGATGGGACGCCAGTCCGTCACAAGGCACCCCAAGCAGGACTCGAACCCCAGACCCATCCAAGAACAGGGCCAGGCCAAACTGCCACCCCCCCCGACTAATTTCTTTGAATAATTTCTAATGCTTTTTCAGCATTTTTCTCGGAGCAAAAGCCTGCATGTGTACGCTTACGTATCTATATCTGTGTTTGCCAGAATAGACATATATGTATGTGTGTCCATGGGCAGAGCCTGGTTCCCAGTGTGCTTATTTGTTTGAATGATTGTCCCCCCGCGAGGACCAAGTGCCTCTGACTGCATCAGTCATATGCAGTCTAATGGTCTATACATCATGCAACAGCTGGCGGGGCCACAGGGGGCCCTCTGCCTGAGGGGGGGGTCCGAGGTCAGGGGAGAATGGGGGCGCATTTTGATGACCCCCATCATTACAGCAGTCTGTTGCTTGTCCTGAAGTAGCTTTTGCTCTCCCATCTCTCTCACTCCTGTCCCTCCTTTCACCCCCCACACAGTAGATCGATTCCTCTTGTTTTCCTAGAATTGAGTCTTCCTGCTTCTCAATCTGGCATTGACCTTCCTCCTGGTGACCTTTCTTCAGCCTCAACATCACCACGTTGAGGTGTGGCCTCCTATAGTGCCAGTGCTCACACTCACCTGCCTTTCTGCTCTTTTCCCCACAGGGCATCCCAGGTCCAGGACACTATCACATCAAGGGCGTTTTTGAGAATCCTGCTAATCCGTCTGCCGTACCCTTCCTGTCCCAGGCCGAGGTAACAGCCCACTTCCTGCGTGGCTCCTTCAGGATCTCTCCCAACCTCTGTGTACAGAGATTTGAGCTCAAGAGACTTACTCCGTGACTTGGAGACACACACATACACACACACACACACACACACAGAGGCACGCACGCAGAGGTGACAAACACTTGTTAACGACACAGACTTGTGGACGGCCACATGTACACGTCTTGCAAGAAGTGACAGGTAAGAGGACAGCTCCTGTCAAAGTAAAGCTAATGTGTGAAGCATCAGACCAACATGACTGGAAAACTGTTTTCTTTCATCATGGGATGTTTTTCACCTTCTCTGTGAGGTGGGAACGTTGAGGAAAGCAGCACTGCTGAAAGTAATTCCTCAAGACAGTAATTTTCTGAGGTTGCAGCTGCTCAGTCCATTTACATCTGTGCTGTGAGTTGACAAGTTGGTGTTAGTATGTGTTGCTTGTGGCTGGTGTGTACCCTACCCTCTGAACCCTACCCTCCTATACACCTGTGGGAGCCCTTTGATGGAGATGGTATCTCCTTTACTTGTAGTTGTGCTCCACCAAGCATTTTCAGCCACCTTCCTGCCTCTCAGGTTCTGGCCCTGCCTACTCATCTACCTCATGTCTGTAGAACTTTGCCTTGGAATGAGAAGGGTCTATGGAGACTTCTTTTGGATGGGGTAGGGCCTGTAGAGCCTTCCCTTGGATGGGTCACAATTTGTAGATCTTTGCCTTCAGTATGATGAGTCTGTACAGTCTTCCCTTGGCTGGTGCAGGGTTGTACATCCATCTCTTTGATGAGGCAGGGTCTGTACAGCTTCTCCTCTCCTGGATGCTGCACGGTTGATGAGTCTTCCCATGGATGATACAGAGTTGTGGACTCATCCCTTGGAAGAGGCAGGGTCTGTACATGGTCTCCTCTCCTGGATGGAGCAGGTGTTTGATCTGCCTTGGAGCTCCACCATCGAGCAGCATGCTGCTGACACACACACGGGACGACTGCCAGTGGGAGTTCTCCAAAACAGGCGTATTCCATTCCCAGTACTGGCCTCTCCAGCTCCTCAGGGAATCATTCCTTTGGAGGCACCTGGCAGACCTTCACATAAGGATCGCAGGGGGTCTTTCATGGAGGATCTGAGTACTCTGGCCTTCCCTGCAACTCTTTCCCCGAGAGTCAGCATACAGTGTTGTTAGAATACAGGCCAGATAGGTGCAAACTTCAGGAGTACTTTGTCATGTTACAAATTAAGCAATTTATAATGCTAATGAAGCAATTAAGACAGGAGGATGGAGCAAAATCATGAATATGCATGACCTTTCAGTTTGAATTAGTGCATTCTGTCTGAAAAAATATTGTTTTGAGACTTTAGCTTTTTGAGTTCTAAGTAATGGGTTTTATGCAATTAATTTTAACTTTACTTTTTTGACATTTTTACAAAGCCAGGCAATTTTGTAAAGTTGCCGGAATCTGGCAGGGTGTTTAAGAAAAGGAAAATAATGAGAGCGTCTCTTTCATTGACTCATCTTTTTATTAATCGGTCAGTTAGTGCCTGGTCATTCCAGGGTGCTGATGTGCGGGACTACTATGTTTGCAGTAGAAATTTATCCTGAAAGATGCTGGATGAAGACAACATATAGGAGCGATATGTTGCGCTCTCTAGATGTCTGGCTGACTTTGTGCCCTCAACCCCTCAGCGTTTTGCCCCAGTGAAGGAGACAGCGCCCCCTGTGGGGGCCTACAGTGACCCACGCTGTGCTCTCGAGCTCCTCAAGAAGAACACAGGACTGAAGAAGAGCCCCTTTTGCCAAAGTTCCACACGCTTTCCCCCTGATGACAGGAAACCAGAAAGCCCAGGTGTGTGTGAATGAGGGAAAGTGTTTTGCAACACACTGTAGGTATTGAATATGAGTGGATCTGAGAGTGTGTGTGTGTGTGTGTGTGTGTGTGTGTGTGTGTGTGTTTGAAAGAGTGCGTTAAATGCACAGCACCCTTACAGGCCCTGGGTCTTACAACGTGTTTGACTACGGCATGGCCCAGGATAGCCTGAAGAAGGCCTGTGTAGGGAGCTCCCAGAAAGGGGCCTTCGGTTCCACAGCGCAGCGCAGTCTCGTCTTCGGCAAGAAGGAGGAGGCCTTTGCTCCGGGGCCAAGCGACTACAGGGTGAGGCCCGATCAACCAGCACCAACACACTCACATATGCTCATACTCACACATTTTTTCATTTACATATCACTGCACGAATTTAAAATTTATTTTAATATGCTAATGTGTGGAGGCTGATAAAAACTACTTTTAAAAGCCAGAATTGCTTAAGCATTAAGCATTTTGGCTAAATACATAAATCGCAGTTCATGAAATTCATTCATTACCAGTAACTGCTTGTCCGGTGCAGGGTCACAGTGGTCTGGAGCCTGTCCTGGAAGCAGAGGGTGTCAAACAGGATACACCCTGGATGGGGTTTTGGTTTTATCCTTACCGGGACATTTTTACAAATGCACTTCACACACATCTTGCATCTCTCTTTTCACATTTGAAAAGTGTCTCTAGGGCTATATGCACCTAACATCTGTTAAGTAGCAGTTATGGTAATATGATGCCTTTTTGGTTGCTAGGTGACTAGCCAAAGGAATCAGCTTTGATTGGCTTGAAAATATGGGAGCTGGATGAAGGTGCAAGTGACATCAACATTGTTACCCAATAAAATTGATACTGTACACTGAAGTAAAAAGAAAGTAGGTGAATTTGTTCCTTATTATAGATTGCTGATGGCATAGGCTCCAGATTGCCGTGACCCTGCTCAGGACAAGCAGTTACTGTCTTTTGCACGTCTTTTATACATGCTGTTTTTGGTCCTTTACGACAGCTAGCTGACTAAGTAATTAGAGTAGGTAACTATATTCTTGCTGAATTTGGTGACAATTTGATGTAACTGAAGCTTTCCATCTAATTTGTTGAGAAAAAGTTTCCTACCGCTTTTCCCTCTTTTAATAAGAATTAAAATAAATTTGGCGGTCACGCATGAACAAAATCAGCTTCTCCTTTGCAAAGGTACTTGTCACGAGATGGAACGAAACGAAAACTCTCTTCCTCGGTTTGGTTGGTCACTAGAACAACGTGACGTGATTTGCGGCGCTGCTTGGCAACAGTTCAACTATTTTCAGCTTTGCTGCACAAAGCACTGTGTCAGAAAAAGGCACGGTGAGTGTCGCACGGGTTTATGAGCGCGGCCAAGCATGTCCAACCATTGAAAACAAAGATAATGAACGATAATGGTGCAATTCTGCGTGAGCGCTCACTAATTTGCCCGACGGAGCCTTGTTGTTGTGAAACAGTGTTTACTGCATATTTATTATACTTTCATTTGCTAAGGTGTTTTTCATTCAAAGTTGTTTACATGTAGCATCTTGTTATTTTCAGATTTTGCCCGTTTATAAAATGTATGTTTGACAAGGTCAGCCTAGGTTAAGTGACTTGCTCAAGGATACAGTTGTAATACTTTAGCTGTCCATTAACCCCTGCGTGTGTGTCCACGCGGCCAACTTTACTTCGCTTTACCCCCTTGCAGGTAGAGAAGACAGAGGAGCGGTACAAGCAGCAGCACACGGCGGTCTTCAGGTCGGGCACGGAGCGTCTGGCGAGACCTCAGGCGGCTAAGGTGAGCGGCCAACGCTACCCGAACGTGGCTCAGCCGAGCGGCCTCCTTCCTCGGGCCCTTGAACCCGCTCTTTTCCGGAGGCGGCCCGGCACAGGCGAGCAGCTTCTCGTCCCCAGAGCACGGGGTGCGTCGAGCATTCTGTTACGCTCACCGTCTGGTCTGACAGAGCGCGGCGTGAAATGCAGCCTTGCGGCTGCCAGCCCGCCACAGCCCCCTGCGAAGTCCAGAACACGTTCGCATCCCTGCCAGACCCCCTCCGCTCGGTCGCCTCTGATCGTCTGCGACTGTTTTTTTGCCTGGGACCCCCCAGGCAGTCTGTGGCTTGGCCTGTCAGGAGCCGAATGAGCCTCTTACAACTGAGAGAGCTCTGGAGTCACTGCCAATTTTCCTTCCTAGGCTGATGACTTTCCTCTTCAGACTCCATCTTGCTAACAATTATCCGTGTTTTTATAATAATAATTGCTTGTGTTAACTCATTGGCCCGTGCTATATAGCCTATACTTGCTGCTCAAGGCATGTTTGCCCTACATTTTTTTGCACATTGACGCTTGTTACCGCTGTAATAGCGCTCAGTCTGTTTTCTGTTTGTACTTTGGGGATGTTCTGTCATAGATCAGAGGACGGTAGAAGCTAAAGCAGCAGTACACCCGCTGCAGGCATGAAGGGGAAGTATTTTCACATACGGGTTCCTTGCGAGCAATTCTCTGGGAAAGTGTCAATATCTCAGACTCGGACCGTTAATTATTGTGTGTTTTTCCTTGGAAATGCTCATTTTCAAAATTTACATCACATTTACATTTGTTCATCTAGCTGATGCTTTTCTCCAAAGCGGCTTACAAAATTACTAAAAATTAATAAAAAACTGCATAGATTAATGGTTAACATTAAATATTAATATACATAAAACATTAAGTAAATGTTTTAATATCCAAACTTAAAAAAGATCTACTTTTCAATGACAGGTCTCCTGGATCTTCTTTCTCATTTTTTATTTCATGACATTTATTGAAGTCACTGTTTTATTATTGGTTTTTGATACTCTGAATTTGCTTTACAAAACTAACAGGAAGTCCAGTGTACTTGGGTGCAATAAAATTTCACTCTTCTCCTGTACATGAGGACAGTTTTTGGAGACATCATCCACATTTTTGTATAATGTGTTTATAAGAAATAATTTCATTACAAGGACACAGAAAAGCAGCAGGGTGTGTTCATGAAATACATTGTTCTGGTTTTGATGCTGAATGTGTTTCTGGGAGGGTGAAGGTTAGCTTAAGCTTCTTAAAGTTTATCGAGCAGAGGATAAATAAGTATGAGGTATCCATCCATGCCTAGGTAAGAGTCATAAAGAGCCCAGATATGAAAAGGTTGACATCCCCATTAAATGACATTACTGGTGGTCTCACACCACAGGGAGGGTCACTGTCTAGGGTGAGACAGGTACAGCACAGGGGAACAGGAGCAGGGAGAGGTCTTCTACCCTGGACACAGAGCATAGCAACCGCTTCCTGGCGGTGAGGACTTTATCTGGACCAGCCTTGTGTCCCTGTGTTGCTCACTAACAACGTTGTTACCATGGTGAGGGGGTGAATGTCTCGTGCCCAGGGAGAACTGGGACACGTTGGTGTGTTTGTCCGTGTACATGGGGATATGTTTGTATCTGTGTGTAAGCAGTCATGTCCAGCTCAGTACATGTCTATAAGAATACATGGATTTTTCAGTATTTCTTTCTTTGTCTTTCCCTGTATGTGTGTATTTATGCGTGTCTCTACAAGAAGTTTATGAATGCGCCTAGAAGTGTTTGTGGGCCTGCACAGCAGTGTTTGAATGTGACTGTGTCCCTGTGTGTTTCCATCTTTCTGTAGGGGGCCTTTATGAGTGTATTTTACTGATGACATTTCTGTCATGTGATCCGTTACTTGTGCTTCTGGAATTTTTGTCATTGTCAGGTCTTGTTTTTACTTCTCTTCTCTTACCTTTTTTTCAAATGAATCAAGTATCACTGTGCCTTCAGTCACTTTGACCGACATCTAATAACAGCATCTTTGCAGGACATTAACTTCAGTACAAGCTTGAAGCTCCCACTGGCTGGGCTCCTGCCATCTGTCAATCATCCTTTCCAACCCCCTCTGCCTTCCCGAGCTCCTCCAGGTGTTTGGTTACACGTTTGCGATGAGGTTGATCTTTGCTTGGTCTGGTGACATTGTGAATCAGTGGAAATGGACCCACGCACAGTTGGACCTGTGTACCTGGTACTGAAAGAGACTTGTAGGCCCTGCGTGCTCTATAAATAGCATCTCTTGGCAGATGTCATCAGTCCCCCGGCAGAAGGGCGGCATGCTATTAGCAGAGGCACTTTATTCCGCTCATGCATGCTTCTCTATTGATACATTTTGGATCATCATAAAACCAGACGCGTGATTAATTTCCCTCTTAGCGAGTTGCTCTTAGTATTAATTGCTAAACAGCCATTAACATATAGCCTTCTTTGGGGAGGAGATGCTGTGTGTTTTCGCAAGTTTCATTCAGAAGATTAGTGGAGGTTCTGTCTTTTTGCCAATGGGGCTCTTTGGGCTTGTTTAATCCTTCTTGTTGTTCTTGTTGCTCGTATTAATCTCACAGAGGTACAAGTACCAGCAGAGAAATAAAAGGTAGTTTTGACCTGTTAGCAACTCGGAAAGGACAAGAGAAAGTTGGCGTTCTCATTTATTACTGCAGACTTAGTGAGAAGACAACAGGCACGTTGACAAAGCAGCTCCTGTCATGTATACAGTTTGTCAGACGAAATGTCTCTGTGGTCCAGCTGGCCAAGTAATGAGGTGAATGCAAGGCTAGTGTGGATCCGAAAAAGGTTTATTTCCTTCAGCAAATGTCCCAGTGCTCTGTTTACAGGTGCAAATGTCACAAGAAAAACTATATACAAACATGAGACTTTCACTAGTAAACAATTAGAACAGTCACTTCGCTTGTTGTTTAGTTGTTTTTATTTTTCTCTTTTTTTCCCTCTTTGTCTATGAACTGAAGCAACTATGTACAAAAGGCTCCACCTCCAGCCATTCCATTGACCAATTAACATTAACAAATATCCATCTTACATTTAAAGTACAACAGAAAAATAGTCCAAGAACATTTCACAGACACAATATTTCCGATGTTCTTCAACTTAATTTGGGTTACATAAAACAATGTCTCTACCATCCATTTTCCAAATGGACTCTTCCTGCCAGTACTTAAAGAACTCCAACTCCCACAATTCCTCTTTTGCCATCTTGGCCTCTGCTTCATTTTCACCCAAGGTAAGGCATGTGTTTGTTCCTGCCAGTAAAGAGCACATCTATAGATATCCTCACAGTTAAAGTATACATATTAGCATTAAATATTTTTAATAATTTTTTTTTTACTTATTTGTTTGAAGGGGGGTGCGGTGGTGCGGTGGCGCAGTGGGTTGGACCACAGTCCTGCTCTCCAGTGGGTCTGGGGTTCGAATCCCGCTTGGGGTGCCTTGCGGCGGACTGGCATCCCGTCCTGGGTGTGTCCCCTTCCCCCTCCGGCCTTACGCCCTGTGTTACCGGGTAGGCTCTGTGACCCTGTCTGGGACAAGCAGTTCTGAAAATGTGTGTGTGTATTTGTTTGAACAACACTACCTTTTATACATGTGTGGAGCAACAGCTACACCACCAGCTCTTATTTACTTATGCAGTTCAGGCAAAGGGACTTAATCCAGGGAACAACAGTAGTTCTTCCCTTGGGACTTGACCCCACAGACTTCAAAAATCCAACTTCTTAGTCAGAAATGACGAGCAGCTAAAACATTAATCGCAAGCTCTTCCGCAAGGGCGTGAAGCGCTGCTAGGGACCGGCGGTGTGTAATTAGAGGATGCTGAAGCCTAATGAGCTGATGGGTGTGACATCGCGGCCCGCCTTGCACGTGGAAGCACCAGTAGTGGTTGAATACATCACCGTAGCACGTTCAATTATTCAGCTCGCACAAAAACACAAGTTCTGCCATCGTGACTGCCAACCGCTACTGCACTTTTCCCCACGTGTCCCCATGCAGAAAGCAGACACCTGCGATTATTTATTATTATATGTATTTGTGTATTTGCTTGTTCACAGTCAGCCATCCCCTGGGGATTTGTGGTTCTTGTTTTTTTTGGGGGGTATAAGGACAGCGGTGCACAATAAACAAGAAGGCCTGGTGTAAATTATGAGGAGGAAGCATAGCATACAGTAGCATATTTCGCCATTAGTGAAACAAGCAGAATAGGAAAGCCCACAGGCTAGCGATGCAGGCCAAAGCAATCATGCGGGAATGATTGATTTCCAGATATACGGGAAGCATCCGTATGCTGGCACCTGTACTGTTAGGGGATAATTAAAACCTAAGGGCTTCAGACAGAGAAGGCAGCCTCGCATTAAGTCGCAGATGAGTCGTGATTAGCGGTGGCGTGTGAGCCATATTGCACGGCTGGCTTCTGACAACAAACCGTTTTCAGAGTCTCTGGGCCCACGGTCTGCACAGTCTCTCACTGTGATTTTGGAGCTTCAGCTCAAATTTCCCTGTATGCTTGTATCGGCAGTGGTTGTTGATGAACATATTCACTATATCTTGGGATTAATAGTGGAAGGGCAGTAACATCTGGTGTTGACCGAAGACGATATCTTTCTTCAGAAACAACCACACAGTTCATAGATCCAGTCTCACTTTGTGCAAGAACTCTAACAGATTTCTTCTCATCAATGTAAGTTTCATACATTTTCTCAGTTGTTGTGCACTTATGCCTTCTTGTTTGTTTTTTAATGTATGATGGAAAATTGCAGCTGGGGGTTTTACCTAGGCCCCTGGAGGGAGAAAAGTGGGTGTGAAATTGTTGTCGATGGTGTGTGTTGGATTTTTGGAGTTGAGAAGAATGAGAAAAGACCCCAGGTGTCAATTACAAAGCTTAACTACTATAGGTCTGAGAATTGGTGCCCTAGATGTGCAGGTTACTTTCACACAAGTGTAACTCTTCAAATGTATCAGGAGGTTGCTAATATTTATGTAGCATGAATTCATAATTTTATTGGAATATCTGGGAGAGTAAGCCCTGTGACTAAACGTATATTCTTGTTGATATTTGGTAAAGCATCAGGTAAATGCACATATATGTGGTGGATTGAGGTAGTTAGTATAGGTATTGAGAAGGAAATGAGTACTGTTGGCATGGTTGGTTTGTGTCCAGCCCCCATAACTTTAGCACAACGGTTTTAACATCTTACCCTCTGTACTATTGTATATGGTTACTTCCTGAAGACAGGAAGATGTGGCAGAAAAAGACTTAGAACCTTTCTCGCCCCTCATCCTGTCAGGATTCTTAATTGAGCGAACATACGATTGAGGCTACGAACACAAGATAACAGAACGCTTATCCTTGGGCCTTAAAGACCTTCAATATGGTCGTAAACACTGTGCAGATGGTCGGAGAGACACACACCCCCTAGCGCCTGGCCTGCAGTCCCAGGAAGGGTTCTGCTGACTCCTGAGAAAAGGTGGTTCACAGAAGGGTCAGGCCTTGGGCCTTTACGGTCCGAGACGGAAAGGCCTCTGAGCACTGAACCCGGACGGGACTCTTCCTGCAGGCCTTAAGTGTAGAAATGGTTATTATCACTTTCAGGAAACAAACATCCACACGATTAAAAGGAACCATGTGCTTAATCACAGATTGGAACAGTTGACCAATATGTTTCTGTTGTCATAAAAATATATGCTTTCTCTACTGATGATTACATAAAGGGACATGTTTGCGATTCTGCCATGTGGCTTAAACTTTGGAGACTTGAAGGTGTCTGCCTGGAGAAGTAGAGAAGAACCACAGAAGTGAAAAGTTTTAGGGTGGAAGAGAGAGCCAAAGGGCTCAGGCTGCTGTATGTAGCACAGAAAAATGAATCAAGTCTTGACCAGGTAAGGTGACTCTGAATTTAAACAAAGCTGATGTTTAGATGACAGTGCCGAGAGCGATATACACAACTTGCAGCACAGATCTGCACATCCTGCATAGCCAACAAAGCCCATCTGTCTGGGTGCAGCGCTCCACAACCTTCCTGGTGAAGAGTATGAACCTGGGCTACCCTGCAGTGCTGTGGAGGTGGGGTCTGTGGAGACCACTGTGTGAGACATAGCGTTTCCAGTTGCCTTGCTCTCTCCACCAGTCCTGTCTGCCACACTGCACTGTCGTCATCCATAATGCTCCGCAGCGGAAGACATTTTCAGGCAGTCTGGGGCCCCTGCGTCGGACATTAAGTGATCGGCGATACTGCGTTATGTTACTGTTACGCAAATATGATGTTCATTTTTCCCCCCTCTTCTCCTGTCTCCTTCTCTTACTCTCTCCCACACTGTGGTGTAAACAGACAGGGCCTGATGGAAAAGGATCTGGAAGAGAGGCATGCTGGGCTTCCTCTCGGCGGAGTTAATGAAAAACCGTGTGACGCCGCGCCGGTTAACGGCCCTCGCTTCCCACATCCCACAGCGATGGGGATTAAAAGTGTCTAATCAGCCTTTATTATCCTCGCACTGTAGCACGAGAGGAGGGAGAGACAGAAGACCCGTCCTCTGTCACGCTTCGTTTAGCGTGCCCTGGCCCGTGTGCAGAGGAGCCCTGCGTGCGCCACATGTCACTATACATCTTCTTGATCCATGCGTCACAGAGCTTTTGCAAGCTGGGAGTGTGGTTAAGGAGCCACACTAGTGATTGTTGTGGGGTCTAGTTCCATGGGGGATGCTGCTACCTAGATGAAGGAACTGAGGAATACTGCTTCCTCATACAAGTGGTATCACTTGTGCACCAGGTGGCACGCTAGTTAGAGCCTCTGCCCTTTAGGCTCAAAGTGTCCATGTCTGAATCCCACCTCCTGCTGTAGCATCCTTGAGCAAGGTACCTTAAAATTGCTCTAATAAAAATTACCCAGCTGTATAAATGGGTAAATCGTTGTAAGCTGCTTTGGAGAAGAGCATCAGTTAAATAAATAAATGTAAGTAAGATGAGCAGACTTTAGTGAATTCTGCACAGAATATGAGCACACAAGAGGATCAAGGGTACCAGCACTTGGGACCCTGTGTTTGCACCAGGAGACCGGACCGCTTGCCTTGTTGTCAGAGGACTGACAGTGGTTTCCTTTCTTAAGTCATGCAGGAACTTTGTGTCTCCAAATAGCAGGCGGTTTTCTAACACCCGATGAGGAGAAGGCACTGGGTAGTGCTGCAGGAACTTTCCGGAACCTCATGGGAAGCAACAGCATAAAAGCAGAAGCAAGAAATAAAAGGAAGATGTGGGGAATGAACACTGATAAACTCTTGGCCTGCAACACAGACCCAGGTAGCTGGAAGCTCTGGGGACTGGTTACTCGTATGCTTTGTATTCTGGGTTTCTCTAGTTAGTGAGGTCTCCTGTTATGGATAAGCTCCAGTTACTGGTAGACTGTGTACCAGGAGGTCCTGGTTTCTGTGAAACTGGCAGGTCCTTGGGAGCAAGCTGTCAAATGATGCTCAAATGTTTTATGGATCAATGTAAGAAAGTCTTTCAGTCCAACATCCAGTGGTGTCTGTTCTTAACATCAGAGTAAAGTCACAAAATGATATATGCACTTATCGTCAAAGGCAAATGATCAAGGACAAGCAGAGGGCAAATAAGACGGAAGAGTCCACTAAGGGCGAACACTGCCCATAGACATCAGTCACTGCGTGGCCCTGTTGTTGGGCAGTTCAGGAAGTGATATTGTGGATCATTACCAGTGTATAAAACTGAAGACATGTGATTTACAGTGGATAAAGATGTCTGTAATAACTTGACAGAAATAACCCCCCGCTTGCACCATTCCTCTAAGATGTACTGCCCCCCAGCTGGTGGGTCAGCATTCCTATCTCCGCGATGGACCGGTGGAGTGCTCCCCCAACTACCGGCCCACTTGGTCCATTTTATTAATGTCTTTGGGGCCGATGGGCACTGCAGTCAGACCAAAGCCAGACTTATTATCTTCCGTGTTGACGCTCACCTACGGACAGACAAAGATTACAGGTCTGGGAAGAGCCATAGCTCTCATAAATGGCCCAGGGGCAGGATAGATATTAACCGAGACTGACAAAGTCAAGGTTAAGTATTGATGTTAATAATGAAAAGGAGAAGAATGTGATTTACTCCGGACGGCACTGGGGGCATGGCGTTCACCATGCTGTTGAAGTGCGCGGAAATAATAATCGAAGCCTTGCTCAACATATGCTCATTTAGTGGGAGCTACATTGATTAAATTAGCGCAACAGGAGACCTTCGTGCTTTTAAACTCTTGAAGAAATAGTCTCAGAGACAATGTGTATGTGTGTGAGAGGAAGAATGATAAAGGTCCTTTTGTTGTGCGTCACTCTTAAGATAATCTCTTTAAACGAATAGAATAAAACACCATTTAGAAGGATACTACATTTTTACAAGACCTTGCTACCTTAAAGATACTAATGTGTGTAAGTCACCTTGGAAAAAGTAGTAGTAGTAATAATAATAATAATAACTGCTCTCATCCAGGGTTGGTGAGTTTGCCCCCAAATGTCTGTATGCCCCATTTTGTGGAGTTTCCTCCCACAGACCAAAGAATTGCTATTTATACAAACTGGTGATTCAAAATTGCCCTTAATGGGGATCGTATTGTGAATTTAGTCATTATTATAAACGGGTATTTTAATGAGGCAATTCACGATAAGCACTTTGCTGAAGGGAACAACAAAAGGGGCCCTCCTGGAGTTTTTTTTCTGTCCTTTTGTCTGTGTCCACTAGAATCTGATTTATATGCAGAAATGGTGCCCTTAAATTTCATTTATGGGTATAAATAACATTTTATTTAAGCTACTATCAGTAAAAGCGTCTTCTAAGCGGATAAGTAATGCAACACAATAAACAAAATGTTCACATCACAGATTATGTGTTTGGATAACATCAGGATGTCTTGGAGAGAGATTCAGACAGCTAATCACCCCATTTCTGGTATACTCATGCTAATGGTTATTGTTATTATACAATCTAATTTTGTGACTCCATCCATTCCTTCTCAGTGGGTTTCAGAGTGGGGTGGCATGCATTTGGGGTAAAAAAAAAAAAAAAACAGTAAAAACAAATCAGCTCTAATGTATACGGGTTATTTAGGGCCCTCGGTGGTACTTCTGTCAGTGTCACAGGGCTATAGTCCTTTCTCAGCTGCGTGCCGAGGAGCATGGTGCAGCCTGCACTGTGCGCTTAGGTAAGTTGTGCTGAGCTGGGCGGTGTGGGATCGGTGGTGACGGAAGGCCCCCTGGTGAGGTGGTGGGATGGTGGAATGTCTAGATGTGTCACAGGCTTCCTGACAGCCCCTCGTCAGGTCCCAGAGTTGCCATCCCACCCACCACCGTCCCTCCCGCCCTCGCCTACCTCACGCCTCCCGTACAACCTCACTCATTTTGGCAGGTAAATGGTAAAAGGGCGTCAAGACTGCATCTGTTTCCATGCTGATAAATATTTTTCAGTGTTTTTTACTGCCTTTTTGGCTGGAGAAAACCCTTCCTTGTTTGTACCCTGGCAGGTATATCCCTGCTGTAGCTGCTCGACATTCCCCTTTGTCTTACCATATTGCTTCTCGCAGGCTTGTTCTCTGCCTCAGTGACTCCGCCGTTTCATAACCGCCCCGTTTGTGTGCCTGCCACACTGCATTGTGCGCTTGTGCACGTAAAAGATCTGGTGTATGAGACCAGAAACAAATCAAATGAAGAATAAGAAAAAAAGCCTTTTTGTTCAACTGATTTCATGTGATGCCTGAACTTATTGGATGTGTGCTTACCTTGTTTGGTACATAGTTTCGTACGGTGTATCTCAGGGATAATTCAGCGAAGCCAAAAAGACTACATTGCAGTGACCACATGAGAAAATTTCTCATTTTAGCTGCACCAGTGGAACTCATAGTATAGAAATAAATGTCTCTGTCTGCCAAACAGTCAACTTGTGTCAATAGGCAGTATGACAATTATAACACAGGTATAGATTCATTCTTATACCATCAATCTATGATTTTGGCATGTTATATTTGGAGTTTTTGTAGAACCATCCTCTATTCAGTTTGTGTGATTACTAGTTTGCTGAATTCATTATAGGATTGGTTATACAAAGTTGTTCTTTTCATCTACCTGCACACCCAGAAACAGGTAATTAAAATGAATTATTGATGGTGAAATTTAAATACATAAAGTATTTAGGAAGTTACAGTTTAAATGTTTCAGATGTTTCTCTGTGGGGCAGTTTTCACAACTGAAGTGTAAAATGAACTTTTCATTGGGATGTTCTGCTGGAACAGGATCGTGCAGCAACTCAAACCTAAACTAACCAGTTTAAGTTTTTTCCAGCATCCCTTAAAAATATCAAACTTTTTAGGTTCTCTTAGCATCTTATCCATATCCCATTCACTTCCTTTATTCCTACTTGAGAACATCCTCCTTGATGGGGATCATCAACATTATTTTGATGGCCTAATGCAAGGGTTCTGAACCTGGACCTGGGGTCCATGCACATTTCAGCTGAGTCCCTGGGTGGGCTTCAAGGGGTTGAATTGTAAACTTGCTTTGAACACTGTCAAACTTAATACAAGTTGAAGAAAAAAAAAAAAACATTTTTACTGTCTTTGGGAAGGTAATACATTTCCATGCAATAATTTGAGTGCAACATTTTCTACAAATTTATTTTTGGACTTTTTTTCTAGGAAGGGCGCCATAGCTTTTGTCAGATCCTAGACAAGGTTAAGAACTTGTACCGTAATGTAGACCCACTAGTGGAGTGGAGTAGGCTGCAAGCAGGTGTTTATGCACTAAACACCCCATCATAATGTCACTTGCTAAAAAGTTATAAAAAACTAAGACTTACCAAATTTACTATTCTACACAACCCATTTGTGCAGTGAGATTTTTTTTTTTTTACTGTGGTATTCCAGTAAAAGTTACAAAACCTGGTGCCTTCCTGAGTCTTGAACTGACAACCATTGCTTCACAAGTCCCAGTCTTAATCCAATAAGCGATCGCCGACATATTTCCAAATAAGTAAATGTAAAAAAAATTGTATTTATTTGCAAACTAATTAGAAATATGTGCCTAGGGGAGCAGACTTAAAGAAAAAATTGCAACACTTTACACTCGTGCGTAATCACGTCTGAAGGGGCCCACAGATTATCTTGGAGAGCTGGGAGACCCCGAAGGGACGAGCACACGTTTCGGCGCCTGATTTTTGCGTGGTTGCAGATGACGAGCGAGCTAAATTAGTTCGCAGTGCAGAATGTACGGAACAAGAAAAAAAAGCACACCGGAAATAATAACTATGGAAAGAGGAGATAGTGCACACGCCTTAAATTAACACTGAATAGGACGTTGGCTAATTAAAAGTGATTTACTCAATGGATTCGTGGTTCTGTTATTCTCCCCGTAAGGCAGTCTCCAGCGGCGTACAGCCAGCCTCTGACAAACGACATCGGAAATAAAACAATGTTTACACGGACGCATTCAGTAAACAAAAGCGACGCGTTCATGAAGTGTTTGAGCTTAAAGTGTTGTCTGGGATGAATACAAGGAGCACTAATTACCCACTTCTGTTGTCTGCCTCTTCATCCAAAACCCAGGTGTTCCCTGGACAGCCTGCGGTGAACACAAGTGCCTCTATAAAATCAGATTGAAAGAGCTGCTGATTTACCTATAAAGTCATATTAATTTTAGATCTGTTCTTACGTAAAATTAGAAATGGTTCGAGGGGCTTTTTCGGCCCGTTTGAGTCTTCGCTTTTCCTAATTTTTGGAGGTGATGGAACATGGTGTCTCACTCTACTTGTGATCATTCCATCCTTCTTGATAAATGGTTTCATTTGTAGGTCTTTGTGTGGAAAATATAATTTGGTGTCATTGAGAAATATGCTCTCCATTTCTGTTTTCCTGCGTTAGAAGTTGCTGTTTTCAACCTGAAATTGCTTTTAGAAATGTGAAAACATATGTAAACCGAATTAACTCCCAGAGCCCTACACTTAACAAGATTAAAGGAACCTCTTTCAAACCTCTACAGTTTTTTGCAATGCTTTAAATCTTTCCATATTTTATGTATTTCATTCCAACTACCAATTCTTTGCTGTTTTTTCTATGAACTCTGTTCTTACTCTACAGAATATATATATATATATATGTGTGTACTGTATGTGTGAATTAGTGATTGTGTATATACACGCACATATCATTTGAATTCCATTGATATGTATTGTTAATTCATAACAATGTATCCTTAAATCCCTTTTCCTCTCCTTACCACTTCTAAGACACATGTAATAGATCCTCTTGAAGCTGAATCTACTGTTACACCTACTGACACAACATCTGCTGAATATTTTTCATATTTCACAGTCTTTAACTGAATCTGCCATAAAATTATGGCAGCCTGAAGCTTTAATTCCGAGCAAGCAGAACTTTACCTTCTGGATTTGACTTTAATGAACCTGGATCGTTTTAGCACTGAAGTGTCTCCCTGTTAAATTTCTTTGAAAATTTAACTGTTTTAGTACTGATGCTTTTGTCCAGGTCGTTTATGCATACAGGGACGATCAGACACTTCGATGTTTGACACCAATCACATTTACCACATCATTCATTTCATTTTTTTTTCTCTCTCCTATTGTTGATTTTTGGATCCTGCCCTGAACTTGCTGTGAATGTATTTGCCATGTTAATTCTTGCAGGGTGGTGCAGAGGGTAGCACTAATCACTGATAACTGTAACGTATGTGTGTGTGAGTGAATGAATGGATTGGTAGCCCACCTAGGGTCTGCCCTGCCTTATGCCCTGTGTTCCCAGAATAGGCTCCGGACCACCGTGACCTGGCACTGGAAAAGCGGTTACTTAAAATGGATGGATGAAACTGTATTCATAAAAAAGTCACTTGTGCCATATTTTGCTATTTGAATCATAACTGAAATAATAGTATTGATATAATTTGCAAAGGAACTTCCTCAAAAAGGAAACAATATTTCACTGATCTTCTATTATTTTCATCGTGAAGCAGTTCCACCCTGTTGCTGTTGTCAATCTCCATAACTTTGTGAGATCCAAGTTTCCCCAAGTGGTTCTTTAGTTTCCAGGAGCATTTGCCTTTTAGAGTCACAGGAGATTATTATAACTTACTGAAAAGCAATTTTCCCATTTTTTTTCGAGCTTCACAGGTATACTCCATCGTTTTTCTGGCTTACTGCTCATATGTTTTTTTTTAAGCAATGTTGTCAGGACTTCCACATCTATTATTCTATATAATATTTTCATATGCTACCCTGGTATCAGATAATACCGAAGGAATATCTCCAATGGTCTCTTTGGAGTTCAGCATAAAATGGGTTTCTTCACTGTATTTTTATCTACGGTAAACGTAACACTTTCAGAGCATATAATCTCTCCCGTTTAACTTTTCTTTTTCCCTAACATTATTTGTTTTTTTTATAAAAACCCATTGTTTCTTTTTTGCATTTTTAGCGGTGCTTTTCCTGAGTAGTCTCTTTTGCATCATTTTACAATCACCTCTTTTGTTTTAAACTAAAAATGTACTTATCTACCTAGGAGATTTTTTTTTTTTTTCTTAATTGTGGAATAATTTCAGCATAATTTTGGTGAGTTTAAATTGCATCTCATTTAGAGTTCTCTGATCTTGGCTTTTCTGAAATTATATTTAATTTTAAGAGAGGCTGTGCATTAAATGCAGCCATACCTATTTTAGTATTATATCCATTATTCTAATTATATCTTATTGTTACAATAAATGAAGCCAGGAAATGATTTTGCCCTGACGCGGGAGGTTGGATGTTCCTTTAAAAAAGTCATAAACAGCATCCAGCACCTAGCGCAATTCTGCAAAAGTGCAATTTTACACAATATGATATATTTATCCAGTTAATTAAGGGATAATTAAAGTCCACCACCGTTACATTTTCCTATTCAGAAAAGCTTTTTTACAGTGTATTTTGATGAAGTTTTTGCATCATTTTGTGGTCTGGTTGACACGTAGCAATTTCCTACATTGAGACAACTTACACTTTGAAGCAGTATGACTTTGTTCCTCATCTTCATATAGCCTCTGTAATTTATCATTCCTACTTCTATCATGTTGCTTCAGTCTTTACCGTCCATGTGTCTGCCTGTATCTATTCCTTGAAGCCGCGCATTTTCTTTAAATAGTTTTTGTAATTGCAGTGTGTCAAAAACCTGTGTGTTTACTAGGATCTCTGATTTTACATGTTTAACATTAAATACTACTACATATACAGAATAGTGCAGGGTTATGTTCTTGCAGTGTTTACTCAGGTCTTTGCAGAACATTTTAATCTGATGGTTCACAGTTGTTCTTGACCCTCTTTATACCCCTGGCATAGCTAAATTGGTGGTTAATGGATAAACTGTCTTAAATTCAAATGTATATGTGAATAATGTTTCTGGGTTTAGGCACAATGACATATTATCATACATATTAAACCATAAATTATCATATATGTCCCATACTAATGAGAACACACATATATTTGAATATGGGATTTGGAATTCTGCAGGATTAACTGATACTAGTGGTAATGATTTGTCCATGGTCAACTGAGAATGTCATCCTCAGTCCTGATTCTAGTTAAGAATGGAGCCGAGGGTCGAAATTCAACAATAAGAATGTAAACACTGTCAGAACAAGGAACGTCAGTCAATGTCTGCTCTCACAATATGTCTTATTAGCTTTCCTTGGGGGTTGTCATGGAAACAACAGCTTTTGACCGTAAAGTTTTTAAACACTTGGCGGAGTCATGAGGAAGTTGTTGGAACTAGATCCCTGCCTCAACGTGTTTTAAATGTGGGACAAGAAGCAGAATCCGGGGGACATTTTGATTTTGATGAGGTTTCTTGAATTTTGGTCTCTGAGACCATGACTCAATGTCTCAATGACTGACTGACTGTCTCTGAAGTCTTAGTCAGTTCCTAACTTTTTCTGGGAAGACCCCAGACAGTGAGTTAGGGCGCTTCAGCAGCTTCCCTGCTTCGTGAATCAAGAGGGCACAAAGGGGATGAAAAATTAAAAGGCACCTACCTACCTGCTGCCGAACAGCCAGGCACAGTACCAGTGATCAAAGCAGAAGAGTTCTGCAAGGGCAGATCACATGTTAGTCTTACACAGTGTCATGCAAATATTTTTACTAAATGTGATGTTTAGCTTTCCTTGTTCTCAGTCCAAGTTCAGACATTTCTGATTCTGGGATAAAATTCGGCCATCCCCAGCACCCCACAGGCGTGCTCGGTTCTACATGAAGGGGTGCTGCAAGGCCAAGGTGATTGCTTTCTTTACACAGTACATGTCAGTCAGTGTCCTCTTTGGAAACTACATCCTACCGGATGAGAGGCAGTTAACTTGCTTGTACTACAGTGAACTAAGATGCCCTGGTAATCTTCATTTCCAACTCCCTCTTTTCAGTTCAGGGTCAGATCTTAATCTTCTGCTTCGGTGTTCACCAGTCACAGTTGGTCGAAGCCTTTTCCCAGTCTCCTCCCAAATCAGGGCACCTAAAGGACCACCATTCCTGGTTTGGCCACACGTAACAGAAGTAACTATGCTCTTCAACTGTGAAGAGCCTCAGTTTGCTCAAGTGGCTGTCGCAACAATCTGACAGATCTTCTCTGACAGTGTCAAACGCAAGGATGCGGTGCGGATTTACGGAGGTATCAGCATGCTGCCTCAGTCGCCGATCTCAGGAGTGCTGTAAACGTGACGGGTGAAGCTCCGCGGCTGAATAAATCATTAATAAATGCACACGTTTAGCACACACGAGGGCGGCTCTCCCATATTCTTGTCACTAAATAATTTATGCTGCAAACACAATGACAGTCGCCTCAGGAAATTCTCTGTCCCCATAAATCTGATTGGATTTGTCCCGTATTGTCCCCACCTCCCGGGAGCTCTGTCACAGGGTTTCATCCGCATCAGATACGTTGCCTTTTTTTGTGGCTCGAACCCCTCCGGAGAATACATCCACCTTCAGAACTTTAACTTGTTTAGAAAATATTATTGCAGTACACTCATTTCTAATTTTTTTTTGTGTTGCGCTAAACTACAGAAGGGATGGATTTAAGGAGAGCATACAGGTAACTGGCAACAAATGGAAAAGCGTAGATAAATCAAGGAGGCCACATATCCAACATGCTGGGCCTCCTACAGAGATGCCTTGGAAGGCCAAGTTGATTCTGATTGCTGCCTAATGGTACTGAGTCATCACCTGACTCACTCCATTTTACACGGTTTCTTTCCTGCTGGGAGGGGGTGTTTTCTCAGATTGCAAAGCTTACTTCCACAGAACGCATGTGGTTGCCGGGGTACAGCGGTCAGCATGGCTACATTTTGCAAGTCTCCGAGTTACCAACTCGAACTCAATTGAGCAATTTTGGAATGTTGTAAAAAAACACCTGAAGTGAACAAGTCACCTCCTGTGTTTTGTCTCACCTATTATTTGATTTTTCTTCTTGAAGGAGAACAGTGAGAACACTCCTTATTTTTCTCCCTGAACACCACTTCCTGTGATAGGACCCATGGTCTTCCCGCTGTTTTGCCCTCTTGTTTGTTCCCTCGTCATACGGTTTTCCCCATCCACCGGTCACAGCCACATGTGCCCGGCAGCTGTGTACAGGCATCTGTGCGGGAGTAAGCAAGGGTGCTGGATGTGGGGCCGGAAATCCGCCAGAGGACGGAGATCCCTTTCGCTGGAATGTTGAGAGTTTGCAGAGCCTGAGGGTCTGGAGCTAATCAGAGCGGCGGTGGGTCCTGATGTTTGCAGAACCCTGCCTGCTGGCAAGGTGGCTCCTCCTTCATGCCCTTCATGCCCATCCTGCTTTCTGCCCAATAGGGAAAATTCACTCAATGGTGTCCCAGATACTGTACATGTGAGAGCCACCTGCATATTCTGGAGCACCTGTTAACATTGGGGTTAAAGACCCAAAAGATGGCATGTTCGAGTCCCCGGAGAGGCCCGGCTCTATAGACTTTGGCACTGCATGCGTTATCTCTTGAACTCAGACACTCTAACTTCATCTAGCTTCAGCTGTGTCACTTCATTGAGTGTACGCTACGTACCTCTTTGTCTGACAATGAAGTAATCCTGATCTGATTTTGACACAGCTAGCTAGTCTCATTGCTAATCTCTCTTCTATGATATAAATATGTAAATTGCTTTAGACAAAAGAATCCAAAAAGAAATGTAAATGTGAATGAAAAGCAGCGGTTTACCTTGTAAGATGTTTTGGGGAAAATTGTGAGCAAAGGCCCCGAGTACAATGATGCACATGGGTGTGCACCTTCAGTCCAGGACTTGAGGCCAGGCACTGGACAGGAAAATGGGTGTTCGTAGGGCTCTCTCCTGGAGCGGTTAAATAATCAAACTGACCTGGGTGTTTTTGTTCGATGAGCTCCGGTGGAAGTGCACTGGTGTGTACTGAGCAGCCGGTACATGCAACGCTTGTTCCTGCGAGAGCAGAACGAAGAGCAATGTTAGCTCAGCAGTGTGTCAGCAGACCTTGCGCATCACAGCATGCGCATTGCAACCTGATGGCAGATGGATGCCCTTTACAGACTCCAGATGTCACGGTCCCTCTGAAGGTCCATTCCTGGACTGAAAGATGATGAGAGAAGATCTAGGTACGCGAGCGTTCGTTCATTGAACATGGTCGCGCACACACAAGCACATTGTGTAGAGCTGGTGTTTCACTGTCCCTATGCTTCTTTTTTCAGATGTGGGTTTGAATCTGGCTCAGTCTATGTTGACTTTGCTGGTTTCCTCCCGCAAAGACGTGCATTTCAGGTGAATTGGTGAGGCTATATAGCCCTTAGAATGTGTGTGTGTGTGTGTGTGTGTGTGTGTGTGTGTGTGTGTGTGTGAGTGAGTGATGGACTGTCATCTTGTCCAGGATGTATCCTAGCTTGTAACTTGTGGTCTTGGGATAGGTTCCTGACCATGGCAGCCCTGCGCTGGATAAATGGTTATTGGATGTATAATGTGGTCATACTGAATTGGAACAGTCATTTTATAATATTTATTCTATTATATCATTTTGTTAATAAATAGATTCCACAGTTACTCAAAGTAGGGGGGGCGCGGTGGTGCAGTGGGTTGGACCGGGTCCTGCTCTCCGGTGGGTCTGGGGTTCAAGTCCCACTTGGGGTGCCTTGCGACGGACTGGTGTTCCATCCTGGGTGTGTCCCCTTCCCCTCCAGCCTTATGTCCTGTGTTGCCGGGTTGGGCTCCAGCTCCCCGCAACCCCACATGGGACAAGCGGTTCAGACAGTGTGTGAGTTACTCAAAGTGATTTGCAATTTTCTTCTAGTTATACAACTGATTATTTTATTTCCAAAATCCGGGTGAGGTACCTTTAAGCCATAGACCCGTGTCTTTAACTACCATGTTTCCCACTTCTTACAATAACAATGAAATGCTGATATCTTCCTTAAGAGCAGTCATAGGTGAACATACGGTATCAATGATCCAAGAGTGACGCAATTTGTGGAAATTGACGGAAATATAGATTCGTGTGTTACCATTTTTGTTTTGTACTTTTCCTATCATGTGAGTGAAATAAATGTTTTGTAGGGGAGCACACCGGAGTGCCTTTCTTGTTGTTAGCTTGCATTCCTCAGAAATCATGGTGTTTTAGGCGGACTGGCAGCTGTGAAAGAAACCTATTTACCGACAAATTAAAATCCAGTGAAAACAGAACAAAAGGAGTAATTCTCTCAGCGTTTAACAGTATAGTGCTTTTCTCTACGTGTAACAAAACAATGATTTTAATATACTCTACTAGTAGATCTCTACTGAGGATACAGAAAATACATGTTAGCATTTATTTTAAAATAAAATATCCCATTTTATGCTTTCTTATAGATGGCATGCTGTGGAATTTCACTTAATGCTGCTTTTTTAACGGTTATCATTTTTGTTCTATGCCTACAAGATCAATAGCTATCACACCCATGCCCTTTATTTATGAAAAGATGTTTTTATGAACTTTTTTTCTTTGAATTCAATTTAGTCTTCTTCCCACAGTTGCAAAGGATGTCTTAATGGTAAAAATGTTTAAAAAACAATTCTTCACGAAGCAGGGCAATACACCGAAAGAGTCATCAGAGACACTTTCGGATATGTCATTTTTCAAATATCCACATCGCTGCACATAATCCTCCCATAAGCGAAAGAAAGTGAAATAATTTTTTCTGTGTTATTTGTACAGTATTTGATTCTTGTGAATCATTCAATGGCATATCTAAACTTTTGTTTTAATTATTATATATTACATTGTTTTCTCACAAATCGTATGTAGCACATGCTGTCTGGTGGAGAAACCATAACAGTGAAAGTACTGGGAAGTAATCTGTTATAACTCTACTGTTCACCACGTTTTTAATCATTATGTAGCTTCCTTATATTGAGAATGAAGAAAAGTAAACTTGGTGAACTCCTGAAGAGGTGAAGAAGGCTGATAAGCATCTCCAGCAGTGATCATGCAGAGCTTTAATTTTTAATTGCAGTTCCAAATTCATGTTTTTGGTTATGTTTGTATATTTCTGTGAGTAATATGATATTTTGTCATATTACAAATTTAACACGTTTGTCTCCAAGACAGTAAAAGCCCTGTTGTAGTGTCCAGTGTCTTTTTGGAGCCTTGAGCTTGTCCCTGTTTAAATAACCCCGTGATCATTTATGTTGGGGAATGGGTGATTTTGGGGAGCTTAGAGTTACAAACCCAATTTATAGCACATTAACAGAGTTCCATTCATAAAGAATTTATAGGAATGCATTAGCCTTCTAAACCATGGTAAGGGTATATAGCAAAGTACGAATCAATAACTAGATGGCAAAGTCTGCTTTTCTGCCTAGTTCTCTGTCAAAAACTGCAATAGAAGTATGTATTTGGGGGATTTTATCATCCCAATGGTAATTCTGACTCATCCTGACTAATAACCTCATCCTGACTAATTGATTGCTCCTGTTTAAAATCTTCTCAATTTGATTCTTTTACAAAAACTCCTGTAGAGTTTCAAAGGACTAGCAAAGAAGTCAGGGACTGTTGTCACTCAGACCAAATTTCAGTAAGAAATATAGTCATATGGCAGAAGTTGAACTACTGCAGGGTCAGAAATGAGATGTAAAATTGATTTTAGCGTCCTGATTATGTGTGTGTTTCCTGGGCGGCTGGCGGGAGAAATAAACTGTGTTTCCTCCTGAGCGGAATGTATGGGCACTTATGAGTGCCTCTGGGTTCCTGGAGCATCATGCTCTTGCCATCATCTACAGCTTGCCTCCCAACCACGTGGGGTTACAGGGCTTCCCCTAAAGACACCTCTTTGGGCCAGCAGGGTCGCAGCCCTCTGTGTTTCTGTGATTTCGCTCAGCTGTGGCCAATCAGACCCCTTTGATCAGCCTGGGTGAGAGCAGCTGGTGGGGTGGGTGATTGGCTTTCTGCCTGGCGGTCACTCTGCAGCAGGCTGGTACCTAGTTAGCATCCTGATTGGCTCCTGTTTTCTTATAAATGGCACTTGTCTGGTAGCGCTTGTGGGAGGGGACCAAAAAAAAAAAAAAAAAAAAAAAAGAGGATAAATATAAATAAATAAACACACACGCACACACACCCACACACACACATTTTCAGAACTGCTTGTCCCATACGGGGTCGCGGAGAACCCGAGCCTACCTGGCAACACAGGGCGTAAGGCCGGAGGGGGAGGGGACACACCCAGGACGGGACGCCAGTCCGTCGCAAGGCACCCCAAGGGGGGCTCGAACCCCAGACCCACCAAACAGCAGGACTGTGGTCCAACCCACTGCGCCACCGCATCCCCCAAGAAATAAATAATTAAATAAATAAAAAAAATAAAATAAAGAAATAATATGCATGCATGCATGCAAGGTGCTGACTCATAGCAACCACTCACATGGTTTCCAAGGCAAGTCAAGGGAGGAACAGAGGTGGGTTGCCAGGTCTGTCCTCTGCATGGTGGGGGAGGCAAACACAGGGAGAAAGACAGGGCTGCTGCACACCCCTAGCAGGACTCGAGCTCCAGACCCACCACACAGCAAGGCACCGGCCAAACCCGCTACGCCACTGTACCCCCCATATATATATATATACACACACAGTACATATACACATACACACTGTGTATATGTATAAAGAAAAATTACATATAGGTGTAAGTATGGAAGCTCCCCCATCATCATTATATGTGTTTGTGTATATAAAATGATGATAGTAGGAGGGGAAAAAAGCCCCCTTACTTACATCTACTTTTCAACAATGTGTATGATTGTTTTTTTGCTAAATATTTTTCTTCTAATTAAATTAAATTCTATGGCTTGGTAGGCAAGGACTCCAGCGGTTAGTTCTTTGTAAGCTGAGTTTCGTATCCTGTTTTTCTCTTTCTTTGTGGCACTTCTTGTTGCTGTACTTGTCTCGTACCATCCCTCCTCCTGCGTCGGGTGCCTCCCAGTGTGTGCCGTTCTCTTCTGCCCCACGACAGGACTCCATTAACAGCACCGTCCTTTTCATCTCTCTACCAGTTTGTACAAGCGCTTCTCTCAGTCTTCGGCATTGCACTGTGGTGGCTTTGTATATATACTGAAAAATAGCAGTAGTCTTCCAATGAACTTAATCATTAAAAATAGAGAATCTGAATGATGACGGTAATTATTAATGGCATAGGCTGGAACAGAGACCTGCATGCAGACCGCCTGCCAGGAACTGAGGCTGACACCTGTGATTTGGCCTTTTTTGTAAATGTGACTTGTTTGTAATTAAATCTAAGGTGTTGACGGAAAATGAGACATTTTCGGAATTGGTTTCATGCCATATGCAGCTCCACATTATCTCTGTTATCACAAGCAATATTTGAGACTGGATGGAAATGTGGAAATGATTTTCTGGACTAAATAAGTATCAACAGGAGGCAGTTACTTGATAGATACCCTTATCTGAATAATATACCTAGAATAAAACATATCATTTGTGTAACCGAGTTATGATCTGGAAGTATGTGATTTAACAGCAAAGCGTTATAGCTAAAAGAGGTATTTAACCCAGGGGTAATTACCTCCTGGGGGGTAACTGTGTCTTTTTCCAGAGGGTAACATAAAGGCCTCTGTGTGCTGCCACCATGCATCATAATGTGCCACAAGTCGCCTCTGACATTCTGGGTAATTGAGGTGCTTTTGGTTACCTCCAGGGACAACGGTGCTAAAGAGGTTATATACCCCTAGGCAACCTGCATCTGTGGTGGATGGGGTAAAATCCCCACCCCTACCACCTGCCCCATTCCCATTATTCTCAACCCGAGGACAGTTAATGCACGTGCGACTTCGGCTGCCGCCGACGGAGGCGTGTGTACCTGGCAGAGGTGTGTGCTGGGCACAGCTGCTGCAGTTCCAGAAAGACCTGCAGGGGGCACCGCCGAAGTTGCTTCAGTTCTGGGTTCTGGTTTGGAGTTGAGCCGTCAGAACAGCAGCCTCACTGATGCGCAGCCCCGCGCCTTATTACTCCGAAAAGATCCGTGCCGTTCAGCTGGGCTTCTGCTTCCAACAGGCACGGCTGCCCCACAAGACACAGCAACACTTCCATTTAATTTCATTCATTTATACAGGAAGAACATGTTTTATACAAGAACGTCTGTATCTGGGCTCAGCTCAGCATAACTGTGTCTCAGTGGTTTCCAGTCCTGAGGGCACTATAAAAAGGAGGAGTGATTAGATTAAGGAGAGGCAATGAGGACCCAGAGTGAAGACAAGTGACTTTAGAAAAAGAGAACATAAAACTGTGATTTTGTTTCAGGTTTTTTTTTCCTTTTTTTTTTTTTTTTTTTTTGGCTAGGTAAAAAAAAATGATGTTTTTAAATGTGACAGCCCAGTAATGGATGCTAAATGGGGACAGTAAATCAAAATGTAAATATGCTGGCTGACACATTTCACATTTTCTGCTATCGGAGCTGTGCCTGTTGCCGACAAAAGAGGCCGATGGCGCGGCATAATCAAATGCATTACTCAAAAGCGTCACGTCTCCGGCGGTTCGGTGACGAATGCCGCGTTGGGTTTTATTGTGGCGCTTAAGCTCGCTGACGCGGCCCTTCGAACGGAGGCGGTCCCCAGCTGCCGCAGGTGTCCCGGCAACTCACGGAAATGACTGAGCTGGCTCTTTCTCCCAGCTTCCTCCGATTGATTTGCTACATCACCGTTTTTCGTCATCCTCAGCTGCTGCTCGGCGCTGTGCGTTAACGGCACGGCAAAGGCAGCAGCAAGCAGAAAGGCAACTGGGCCTTGACCTGCAGAACCACACTGTGCTGCAGGATCAATGCTGATGCTCATTTCTGCTGAAAAAGTAACACAAAAATGCATTAAAAAACCGGAAGAGCTATTAGAAGAACCACAGTACCATGGCATGAAAAACTTGTGTGTCCTGCAGCTACAGCACACTGTATAATGGGTACTTTCTGTCGCCACAGAGTGATAAATGGGCTCTTCCTCTTGATGGAGCGTATGGAATGGGTACTTTTTATGGGTGCTTTTTTTTTTTGTAGCTATGGCAGATCAAACGTGCACATAATCTAGTATCATTCAAAATGGGTGTCCGTTGTTGCCAAAGTGTCCGGTTACTGTCCGTAACAGGCACTCATCTCTCATTTCCAGAGGCCTCACTGCATTGGGCTTTTATTCAAACCAGCATCCTCTCAGAGCAGTCCATTTCACTGCATAAATAAAGTACAAGTTGCCAAAATTTGCAAATGAAGATATAGTTAATACTTTATGTAAATGATCTAAAGTGGTTGCAGATTTATTCTGACATTTAGAATGAAACGATTAAGATTCCTTTACAATGGCTGGAACACAAGACCGCATGCGTTGCAAGCTGTACGAATAAGAAACGAGTACACTCTAGCGTGTGGTGTAATAAATTGAATATGTTGCTCTGGCTCTCATTGTGCCCAGTGGGGATGTTTTTCTAGCATCAGTACCATATTAGGTGGGGTGCAATGTTTAGAGTTTTGGAAAACAGCAATGCGGACAATGCGCAGTGTTACCTGCAGTCTGCTGGTACTAGAGTTTGCGGAGAAGCAGGAGGTCATTATATATTGAAAATGTAATATCCATGCATGTCGATCCCTGTGGCCCCTCTGTTTATCAGTCATCAGTGAGAACACTGAACTGTACAAAATAATGAATAATTGATCCTCAAGGTCAAGGATGAAGTAAAGGTTTTCTCAATCTTCCTAGCCATTATTGGTGTCAGCGATGGATGTTGACGCCAGTATGAGTTTGACGGAGGTTTTGGTGGACATGCGCCGAAGAATGGGTAGTGACTGAATGGGAGAGGGGCTTGGATCGAGGCCTGAGGCCCGCTCTCACGTGATGGTATTCTGAGAAGAATAGCTCGAAATCAAACGAAAGGGCACAAGAAGGTACTTACGTTAAGTATGATTCTGCCCAAGTAGGAGGGAATGGGGCATCCTCGGTGTGTTTGAATGATGGCATTTTCCTTCATAAATTGCCTGAAAAAAGAGAAAAGGAAGAGAAAATACATCAAGAACACCTGAGGCGACTGCCAGAAGAACGTTCAAACATTAACCAAACCAATTAAGGCAAATAAAAAGACTGGAGTCGAAACCAGCACAAACGCTGCGGACTAGAACGAAGACTCCCGAAATGGCCCGCGACTCGTGCGTGCGCTCTAAAGAGTTTGTGGAACCCAAGGAAAAAAATGCTGTTTGTCACTCAGAAACGTTGTTTTTCAAACCGCAAACAAGCCGCTGACATTCACGTGTTTACATTGTGTTTAGCAAGTAATTAACATCCCGTGTTAGCCAACATTTGTAGCCTCTGCGGGGATTAGCGCTCCTATCTTTGACTACTGCCGCGGTTTTTCTGCGTATTGCTTGGAAGCCCTATCATAATCAGGGCTGCTGATTACAAGCGCCTCTGATAGCGGTAGCTTGAGAGGTTTCTAACAGCTGTTGCAACTGCACTGAAGTGGTATTATTCAACGGGGGTCACATTGATTTTCTGCGCCTTTTAATTGCACCTCTCACAAGTAAATAGTTTATAATGATATTATGCTTTATTTGTAATACAGTAGCTGATATTGACTGATATGCTGAATTTAAATGAACGTCTAAACTAAAGTATGAACCAGCTTCCTTGATGTCTATCGTACATCATACACGTACTTTAATTAACAAATAAAATCCATAGAATAGCGGCTTTATGAAAGCATTCTGCCTGTGAAATGGCTATGAAATGACATGTCATTAGCAAATTGCTGCTGGAATGTCTTTGATGTTAATTATTTTTTAGCGAGTAAATATACTATTGGGATGTGTCAGAATTGTTATCATTTAGCAGCTGTTTCAATGTTCACTCTGTCACTGACTGTGATGCACATTAAATGATGGTTCTAAAGGAGGCTCTAAACCAGTCCAGGAATGGACTGTCTTGTTTCCTGGAGAGAAAAGCAAACACTTCCTACACCACAACCTGGCTGAGAGAATATGCTTGAAGTGCAACCATTTTTGAAATGTAAAGTTTTTTTGGAAGCTTTTCTTATTCAGGAAAAATCTGATAGTGCTGCTGATCACCCAGCTGGTGTGAGTTCTGAAGCAGAGGTGTAACATCCTGAAAGGACTGACCATCAATGTGAACGGCATGTCCAGCTGGCTATATGTACTGGCTAACCCTAATTGAAAGAGCTGACCAGTTATGTAGGTGCATGGAGTGTTCAGCTGGCTATACCTCTGGGCAACGGCCACGTTTTTAGGTTGCTGGGGGCCTTGGGTAGTGCTCATGCCTCACAGCCGATAGGCTGTGGGATCAGACATGGGTTTCAGTCCAAATCAGTCTGTAAGGAGCTGCACGTTCTCCCTGCATTCACGTGGGATTCCTCTGGGTGCTCCAATTTCCTGCCACGCTCCAAAGACACGTGTTTCGAGTAAACTGGAGACTCTACATTGACTGTAGTTTCAGTAAATGTGAGTGAATGACTGCACTGTGAGGGACTGACATCCTGTCCAGGATGTACCCTGTTTCGCACCCTTTGATTCCGTGATAGGCTCTGGACCACTGTGACCCTGTACTGGACAAGCTTGGGGTTACTTACCTATTAATTACTGATGAATACACTGATTGGCTTTGCCTTATGCAGGCTGCTGAACAAAAATGCGGTTGGAGGGCTCAGCTGAGTCTATGATTGGCTGTGCCCTGTACGAAAAGCTGACCAATAAGGGCAGAGAAATGCTCAAGCAGCAATTCTGATTGGCTATTCCTCCAGAAGGAGCTGACCAATAAAGTGGATGACTTTGCCAAATAGATTTAAAGAACTTGTGGTCTGTATGAAGCGTTGAGTGGGTGAGGTGGTAGAATTATGAGCCGTGCCTCTTGTTTTAGGCACTCTCACAGTTTCTCCTTGCATGTGTTCCTTGGTAAGGTATGCTGGCTCTGTTGTACTTTCCTTCCCCAGATTTGGCCTGGATGTTGGACTGCTCACAAGTACAACACAGATGTGGACCACATCTGCTTTTGGTGCTGTAGTGAAGGGTGTAACACAAAGGCATGAAGTTTTTATTCTTTATTGCCATTACAGTACTTGTCCGCAGGAACAACTGCACAGCTGTTCATTTATTATTGTATGTGCGTCGTCCATCAACGCTTAAATACTGGGGTCTGCTGAAATGTAAAACCTAGAATTTACATCTAGGGTCTTCTGGTGTTGAAACTAGAACCAGTAATGAACACTACCCTCCGGTGTAACCAGATTACACAATTCACACACTTGTGTATGACCGCCAGTGAGAAGACAGACACGCTGAATGTATTTGGGTTATGGATGGTGTCAGAGCCACAAGACAACTGCCAAGTACAGTTTCCTCACCAAGCAGCTCCTGCCCTTTCCACAGGACACACCTCCTCCCAGCTCCTACAACGTTCAAGAGTCGTTTGAGAAGACACGTGGACGGAGCTCCTACTTACCGCCAAGAAACAAAGGCGCAAGGAAACGGCAGGGCTCCTTTCTGAGCACGGCCCCCAGAAGTTCCTCCTTCCACTGCTCCAACCCAGATATTCCAGGTACATTGAACCCAGACCACCTCTCTCCCCAGCAGACCAGTTCTCCTTCTTCTAGACTCTTATGTTAAACAACAAACATTCTGTGGGTTTAACAGTGCAATTTCTAGCCTATTGTTGCTGGGGAAGACCTGTAATTTTCTGTTGAAATATCAGTGGAAAGGTATGACACAGAGAATCACCTTACTGGCCTTGTCAGAGATATACCTCTTTCTAAATGCCATTGCCATGAGAATCAGAGGGTAAAAACCGTAGATCCAGAATCACTGGGCTGTCAGAATAGTGTATCTCTTAAAGCTTCCCAGTGGGGCAAGAGAAAGGGGGGATTCACTGGGCAATTCAGTGGAAGAGTGTGTTCTAAGAAGGGGATTCCTCATGTCAGCGTGTCCCCTCTGGAGTTTGATTGGGATCACAGCCTTGCCAAGCAGACAATTTCATATTGCTTTACAACCGCCAACTTGTGTTTAATTTCTTTAGCTGCCTGATAACGCAAAATTATTGTGGCAGAGTTTTTGATAAATGAAACTTGTAGCGTGACATTTGCAGATGCAATTTTTTTGTACACCTATGACGACCATTACAGTTCTGCTCTCATTTAATTAAAACTTGCAGGAAATGAACTAGGTTTTGTGCGCAGTTCACGAATTGGTTGGGTGTTATGAGGTTAATTCGGTTGAGGAAGCTCGCTGGAAATTCCCTGCATGCCTTCACATCTAAATAATTCCTGAGTCCTCAGTTCGGGTCAATCCTCAATTTACTCCTTAGTGGGTCTCAGAATATCTTACGTCTCAGCTTGAGCTTTTCAAGCTTCCTCTGACTTGCTGTTCCATCATAGGAATTTACTTTTTGCATTATTGTTTGCATCCTTTTTATAAGTTCTTGCTGCACTATTAAGTTTGTTTCCTGTTCTTGACATCTACATTATTGGTGTCTATATTCTTCTGTTGTTTATGGTTATTGTATTGTTTTTTTTCTTTAGCAGGAACATGAAATTGTAATATGATCGGTGTAGGATGCGTGTTTTTTTTTTTTCTTTTTTTTTCTTTTTTAACTTTCAGCTTTTTTTGAATTGTTTCACTCCCTCATCTTGTCACTTTCATCTTGCTGAATCTTACTGGATGACTCAGTGTTTCTGCTTTCTAAATGCATTTTTCACGAAAGATTTTGCCCTGTTATCGTACCGCGTCAGCGTCAACATTTAATTTCTTTGGCTGACACATCTATTTTGAGCAATCTATACAGCCAGTGTGGCAAAATCCAGCCCGGTGTACGTACATGTGCAGACACAGGCAGTTGGATAAAACACAGGAGTGTGTTATTGGATTAATGTAATAAATGAATAATACGCGGTTGTGTGGCTGGTTGTGGTGGGATGCTGGGACCCTCAGTGCGGACCCACCTGACGACAGCCAGAGCGGTGTCTCGTTGCCACTCGGAGCGTGTTTACCGCCTGGAGCGAACTCGCATTATGTCGACAGGACTCAATTTCCCAGGCAATCTCCTTGTGCGCTTAACCAAATATTTACACCAATAAAGCCTCCGCTGGCAAAAAAAAGAGAAATGTTTCAAAATTGATAAATTAATTAATTCTTTGGATGATTTATGCCTCCCCGTCACCACAGAATCTCAGTTCGGACCCTCACAAAAGCTATATTAGCATATAAATGGATCTGAATGTTTGCGAAGCATGTTCTCAAACACACTGCAAGGTAGTTGCGCCCCGCGCCGTTTCATTTGCATTCCAGAATATCATTTCACCCTCGGTTCGCTGCTTTGCCTCAGTCATGTCGCTTGCGTCGAGTTGATTAGAATAAATTTAAGCAATTCAGCGTTTTTGTACACCCCACCCCTCCTTTTCATTGGGAGGCCAATAATATAATGGGGGCCCCGAGGACTGGGCGTTGCAGGTGAGACGCCACAACTGGGGACTTGGCGCAACCTGAGAAGCAATCAGGACTTCTGCGGGAGCGAGCAGCTGTGTAGTAGCTGAAGGGAAGGAAGGTGGGGCTGGGGGGGTGGGGGGGTGGGGGGGCGGTGCGTGGTACAGGCACACATTTGAATCTCCCTCAGGGAGTCCTTGTGTGGGAACCCCCAGGCTCACCTCTTTAATTCACTCATTAAAATTTAATAGGGCATTGCAACCCCCACCCCCACCCCCACAAACCACCTTGTAAATGTCAGTTTCTCACTCAGGGTGTGGCTTGATTAAACGGTTACCTTCTTCCTTGTGCTCCCTGCCGTCCTTTACCGTGAATGTATTTTTGTCATGTCAGCAGTGGGCGCTCGGACATAGCGCTATGCGTGACAGCTGCTTGCCAGGCTCGTCCAGCCGTACCTCCTCTCTCTCCTTCTCTCCTTCCCTCCCTCTCCCGCTCACTCACTCAGGGCCGGGACAGTACAGTCCTGCCACCAAATCCAGCCCAAACCTGGCGCTGATGGTGTCGCGGGAGGTCCGCTTCGGAGGCCCGAGAGATGAGACCCCTGGCCCAGGCACTTACAAGGTAACTTTGGCTACTTCGCTCATGAGCACGGTTCTCCTGAGTTGATCCTGTCCTGGTCCAGCGGTATAGGAGAGGGAAATATACAATGAAGCTTTAAGATACTGAGGAACCCAAGATACATTTTCTGTTGAGGAATTAAAGTATTTGTCTAATGAAAGATTTAATTTTAGTCTTTATAGTCCTGCAGAGGGATGAGTAGGTGTCTATTCGAGGAAACTACACCTATTTACCTATCAAATGTTGGGGCTGGAGTGAGCCATACATGGGTGTCATTTATATATGGCCATAAACAGGGCCATACATGGGAGTCACAGCCAGAAACTCAGAATCCCATAAATGGATCCAGAATTTTTTAAACAGTGCTCTTGAAGACATGCTCCATGTTTGTTTTCATGTAAAAAAGAAAAAACACACACACACACAGACACACACACACCATCTGAAACTGCTTGTCCCATACGGGGTCGCAGGGAGCCAAAGCCTAACCCGGAAACACAGGACGCAAGGCTGGAAGGGGAGGGGACACACCCAGGACGGGACACCAGTCCACCACAAGGCGGTCCAAGCGGGACTCAAACCCCAGACCCACCAGATAGCAGGAGCTGGTCCAACCCACTGCGCCACTGCATCCCCCTTCATGTAAAAACAGCCTTAGCAAAAATCATTTACAAGGTTTTCTGTTTAGAGCAAAACCAGAAAAACAATTATGTTGCTGTTTTCTACTAAATATTCCAGAAAAATCTTTATTTAGAGAAATCTAATTCAGAATTGTAGGGGGGCGCGGTGGCGCAGTTCCCCGTGACCCCGTATGGGACAAGCGGTTCGGAAAATGTGTGTGTGTGTAATTCAGAATTGTACGTGTTATGAACGGTGGAATAAACAGTGCAACCTAGTTTTGGTTGCGCTGGTGCATCACAGCACCTGAGCTCTGCAACGCAATACAAATCTGTATCTGGATCAGTCTCTTTGGAGTTTGCCTGCATTTAGTTCAGGTGCTCTGGTTTCCTCCCACAGTCCAAAGGCATGTGTTTCAGGTGAATTGATAGCTCTATACTGCCCCTACTGTATGTGTATGCTTATGATTGCCTGGCAATGGACTCATGTACCGTTCAGGGTGTAACCCGTCTCACACTCTGTTCTTCCAGGACAGGCTCCGGTTCACCAGAATCTTGCACTGGACAAATGGCTAATGATAGGGCAGCTGGTAGCATAGTGGTTACATTTTCTATCTTTGGACCCAAAGGTTGCAGGTCTGAATCCCACCTCTGGTTGTAGCACTAACCTGCAACCTGCTGTTTCTATACTGGGCAGCACCCTGTTCCTACCTGCTTTCAGGTTATCTTCTCTCCCTGATGGGAAGCACCAGTACCCTCAGTGGCTGAGGAATGTGTGATTTCTCTCTGCTTTCTCCATTTTTCTTTCTGACTTAGTTTGCTTGATGCTCCTTTTTGCCTCCAAGGCTGCTCTCTTCAGGGTCAGTTACTGCAGAGCTTGTAGGATCGCATCCCCCCGTGCCCTTGCTTGGTGGTAAATCCCTGAGTGTCTCATTACCATGTGTACAGAATCCGGGTGCTCTGACCTCGAGCAGGCGGGGGTTGCCTCTGTGTCTGAGCCCACGCGAGCAGATCGATTGCCCAATGCCCTAGTGACGGCTGTTGGGGTATGCTTAGAGAAAGCAGGCCCACAGCATGTGGTGAGTGGTTCAAAGCCCATTTTAGATAGCTCTTTAAAGACCAGACAAGCCCCTTCATTTGAGATGTACTGACACATTTTGAATGGGGCTCATAACAGCATGGCTGCCATGGATGGTGCACTTGGCTGAAAGGTTTTCACTTTGAATCCCATGTGGAACACTGCAGCTGTGCTTTTCAGCTCCATCTTGACACTCAGTTTCTCCAGTACAAGCAGAGCTCTTAGAAGGCGTTACATAAACGCATCAAGTCAAACATGGATCGAATGCTTAGCCAGCAGAAAAATAAGTGATAGCAATAATAGTACATTGAACTCCCATCATGCAGCAGTCTTTGAAATGGTTGCAGGCTACTCTTCTTGGTCTTCCAGATTCCCCTTGAGCACTTGGGCCAATGTCAGGCCAAACCACTCAGGGAGAACAACAAAGATTTTGAAAGAACAACAAACCCATTGGGATTTCCGTTTCTTCTCCCCCAGGAGTGTCGTGTCATCCCTTTAGCACATACCCACTGACCTGGGTCTGCAGTGCCAAGGGCTTTCTACATTTCCAACAGGAAATTAAAATACCACAATTAAATTCAACCTACACACCAGAGCTTTGGGAAATAGAGCTCTTTAAAGAGTGGTCTTCATGGATTACACAAAAAGTTTAACTGAAAATGGTAACATCCCTAGTTTAAAGGTCGGCAGTTATTAACAATAACATAGTTTCTGAGCTGCTGTTTGAGGTATCTTTGATTTATAGCCCTGCAGCCATGCTGCCTGATGCCTAGGCCTCACTTCACATGCCAGCAGCCGGCATCCCTCTATGCTGATGAATTACAAGGGTCATCTTGAGAGCAAAAGAGTGTGTTAGATCAACTGCCAATGAATTGCTCAATAGGACTTGTTGCTCCCTTAGCCAACTGCTCAGCATTAGCTTAAAAGATGCTGAGATGCTCCAGAAGACAGGTGCCCAGATCCACCATCTAAGGATATCTGAAAAGAAAAAAATTGTAAAATGATAAAGGAGAAAATGCTCTGCCATTTCTGCTATTTCATATCCTTTCTTCAATATTGGACTTCACTAGATGCCTATATAACACAGTTTCTGAGAATCACAGGGAAAATACCATTACAAAAATAAAAAAAAAAACAAAACAAATGTTTAATTGGTGCCTTGTCATTAAATTGGCTGTAAGCTCACTTGTTTCTGGGTGATTATGTCAGTACTTGTGTCTTAAAGGAGGATTATGTGTGGGCTTTGTGAAGATCAGCATCTACTTGTTTACCCTTTAAGGGTCATTTGGAGTAGAGGAGGGGGAGGTAGTAAAGATACCATTGTAGGATAAGATCGTGGCAGCGTGATGGACTCCTCCGCAGCTTGATGGACTTCTCCAGGGAGATGATTTGGACTGAAGGGTTGATGGCTTGGGGCGTAGGAGGAGACGGTTGGCTATACTAGAAAATTGAAAGTCGGTGAAGAGGTTGTTACCAACTTCAGTGGTCAGAATGCTGAGTTGTATAATGTCCATCACCGAGTACAACAGTTCCATGCCAGAAATTCACAGCTGAATGTTAATCTGTTTAAGCTGTGTATTCACATTTCTAATAGAAAACCTGGAGTTTTGAACACTGAAATTCCAAGAGGGAAGTATTAGACCAACCCCTATGGCTGACTATCATCACATGCAAAGCATGCAAATGTCCACTAATACTATGCTTTCGTATTTATTGCTCTTAGCAGCAATTTGCTACCCACAACTACCCCTTTTGTCCATAGGTGCCCCAATAAGGAGGGTTCATCAGCCTCGCCCAACTTCGGGTGTGAGTCCTCCAACAGACTCCAAGCCAAACTGTAATATACACTAGGCATTCGCCCAAATGCACAACCACAGTTCAAAGCTTCAAGCTACTCGGAGCAGTTTTATCAATGACAAGTAATAAAAGACATTAATACAAGACATGTTTAAGTGCTACGTGGTGACCTGTATAATTAGTCTCTTTTAGGGTTTGGACACTGGAAAACTTGCTGGGGTTGACATGTGATTTAGAATGTCGGCAATAAAAAGCTGTGAAAAGACATGGCTGGAAAAAGAAGGGTAACCTACCCCAGAGATGGAATCAAATTGTCTGGGACACCGTCACCTGGCTGATATTAAACAGGAGCCTTTATGATTGTGGCGGATGCCGCTGTGCTTCCGTGTCACCTCATGTCTGTGATTACATCTCGATGTGGACGGTTTCATTATAGCTGAGCTATTCTTTCAGCCTTCATTCTTCTGTCCTCCGCCTTCAGCTGAGCCGGGGACTCGTGGACACAGTGCTGAAGAGAACGTTCAATGTCACCCTGGACAACCCTCTGGCGCCTCATACCCCGTGCACCCCCCACGCCCACGGGCTGCAGCTGCCAGCCGGTTGGAGAGGACTAACAGCAAACGGAATCCATAACTGGGCCTAAGAAGCAGGGCTGTTGGATAGATCCTCCTGAGACCTTCACATACTATTTTGGAAACTCTCTTACATTCTGTCTCTTTTTGGAGCAGATAATAAAACTGTGCTGAATTTAAATCAAAATACTTTGAGTAACTCTCATAAGAATGTCACTTCCAAGGTGTGAAAATGTGTAATGAAATCTTTAGAAAAATTTTTTTTTTTGAGTCTGTGATGTAATAAGTGATCAGCTTTCCTTCTTTGCCCCTTTTTGATTGGTTTTCCGTACTTCATCTCTTCTGCCAAGCTCAACATCAGCGTGCAGAAATAATCAGCAAATTTCTAATACTAGTTATTTGTCTACTGAATGATCTCATACCTGCGCATGTAAGTTAATGCAGGCTTCAATTATTTGTTTAATATTTGAATCCAAATTCTTAGACTCGGTGAATGTCCTTGTTCAAGAAGAAGACATTGACACTTATTTTCAAACCTTTATTCGTGCTTCTCGGTGTTGCCCTTCTTGATGTACTGATGCCCAAAATATTACCATTATACTGTAATGAACAAGCTCCTGAACACTTCAGTCTTTTGATATGCTTGTATGCACTATGCTGTTCTTTTAGTAGGACAAACATCCCTGGTCCCTCTTTCCCAACCCTCTAACCTACTTTTAGGAACGCTGCCCTTCGTGACCCCGAACTTCTGGAACATCCGGCAGCCTAATGCAAAATAAGAGTATAGCAGAATGCACATAAAGAATATTAAATTAATGTAACAAAATAGCACATAAGAAGAATCTATGCATGTGGAGTAAAACCTTAAGAGAACCTAATAAAGAGTTTGTTAATGTCAAGTTGTTAGTGGTGTTATTAGCAAACGTTGTCTTCCTACCTTAAGCATATGGGTTTCGGCCATCACGGTCTTCTGCAGCAAAAGAATGAAGTCTACATCATCTTATTGGGGTATGATTGCAAAGAGTCCACCACCTGCTCTCTACCAGGTCCTGCAAATGAACTTAGAGGAAGCATTATCATCCATGACAAACACCGCTTGGTTTGTTGCTTCTCTGTTGTGTCCTGGCCGCACTGGCCACAGATAAGGATGAATGTGAAATGAGGTGACCAAACTAAATGCACCCACTACTCTACATAAATCAGCCCCCTCTTTGTTGATATTTGCTGATGCCTGGGGAACAAGGACAGAAGTCAGATAAAAGTACATCATTTATGGGCACGTTTGCAGACATTAATCAGCCCTCTTCGTTAGGCTTCATCTCCTGTTTGGGCTGC
This sequence comes from Scleropages formosus, assembly GCF_900964775.1. NCBI lineage: Eukaryota > Metazoa > Chordata > Actinopteri > Osteoglossiformes > Osteoglossidae > Scleropages > Scleropages formosus. The sequence continues at coordinate 18,374,392 of NC_041822.1, forward strand.
TGTAATGGCACTGAGCCCATTGCTGACCCAGTTGCTGGCATCAAAATCTCTGCACCTGAGAACTCTATAGTTCTTAAAGATCCGGAGCGGTTCCCTGCAGTCCAACTCTATTTCTGCTCGCTGACACCGGTCTGGCTTATTAATAAGGCAAAGGGAGTGACACACGTGTTCTATACAAAGAATGCATAATACGCATGATGATAATTGCGTTTCAGTTTAAAATGTCGTACTTTCACTTCTAATGTACACCCCACCTTGCAGTTCCAGAAGATTCTTGGATTGGAAATTACTGCTCCTTTCAGCAGAACTCTAGTAGAATTATTCCACAAATGGGGAGAACAACAAGGAGTGAGTCACCCAAGCGAAGTGCTCTCCTCAGAGCCAGTAGGTGGAATCAAACTTCTTTTTTTTTAAGTTTTATTCACAGCTGCTTTACGTGACGCTGTTGTTCACCACGTTTCCTGAAATGCTTCCCTCATTTCACTGATAAGTAATTGGGTTTCCTTCCCTTCTTTTTATCAGCCAGCCATTTTAAAGGAGGCCGTGGAGTAGCTTTTTGCTACGGCTTTTGTTTGACTGCTTCGCTTGCTTTAACTTCCCCCAGCATTGCGGGGAGATGCTTCGATGGTGTGTTGAACTGACAGAGGGAACAAACTTCAGAGGGCACACCGACATCCCATCCTGTAATTCCTAATTCTGATAAATAAATTGGCTGCATAGAAACGACGATGGTTTGGTCAGCACCGTGTTTTCTATAAATGGACGGCCAGGTGGTGGTGGTGGTGGAGGAGAGTGCGGGGGGGGGGGGGGGGGTTGGGGAGTCTTTAACTGCTGTGTTTTTCAAACCGGTAGCTAAGGCCAGTTCCAGTCGCTGAGGAACAACATGCCGACGACGGAAACGGATCCGTTTAGCTTTAATCGATGTGTTGTACCCCAGGTCGCCACGAGATGAGACCGCCATTGTTCTCTGGACCCTTTTAATCTAATTGGCTGCTGCTGCGCCCCTCCCCCCGTGCCCCTGGCCGTTATTCCGCACTCTGGGCCTGTGAACGGTCACGTTATTTATGTGTCCCTTCTCACACGTCCTTACCTTTTCATCACACCGGTCCGTCCTACATCTGCGGGCTAATTAAATCAAATAAATCAGCGGAGAGCGCTGCGTGTTTGATAAAAGAACGGGGATTTAATAAATCTCGATTATGGCGCTTTTCACGGTACATCACTCATGTTGTTTATGGAATAAAATATGCAAACAGAAGAGGGGAATAAATGTGATAGATGAATAAATGAGCCCAGCACCAAGGCTCATGCAGCTAACCAGCTCACATCAACAGGCTCCTCACACTTTTCCAGTCACATCTGCCTATGCTCTCCGAGACGGGTGACCTCATGCTCTCTTGAGGGTGAAGAATGTTGATAAATAAAGTAAAACAAATTAAAAGCTCGACTGATTTCCATGCATAGATTGCTCCGTTCAGTCTTCTGTTGTTAAATATGCAATGGAATTGTTTTTAATCTCGGATTGAATTCCTTCACAGTCATGTTGAGATCAGAATTCAAGTACTCCCGCTGCTCAGCAGTGGCTCACGGAGACCTTCCGAGGACCGACCTCACGCGTTTGTTCTGAGCGGGAGCTAGAATTTCATGAAATCCCCAAGAACCCATTGCATCCTGGCATCTGAGCGCATCACAGTGCTAGTGATCGCTTCTTGGCCCTGGGGCAGACAGATCACAGCCTGAATCCAGATGTACAGTGTGGTTATTATCCAAGCTGGCTGATTGAATTCGAGTGAGCTCGCTGACATTTTTCATACCGTAACTGAGCGGCACATAATAGAGAGAGAACACATAGTTACGAAGAATGAGCTGAACGGAGCCCCAAAGCACCTAACTTCTCTGGATTCGTTCATCTTGCTGTTTGCTAATAACCCAAAGTATTGTGGTTCATAGCAATATTATCTGTTCCCCTGTACATTCAAAGTGTCACTTTTTTGCTCATGGTCTAGTAGTCGGAGAAACACAGGTGTAATTGATCTGCAATGATCACTGGAAACAGGTGTTCTGAATGCGATAATTATTTTTTCTGATTCTCGTTTGGGACCGAAGCCTTGGCAGCGGTTAGCGATTTGATGTTTTAAATGAGAATTTCTGAGTTGCATTCAAACCTGCTGCATTCTGTGGGAGCACAAAACATGATTAATTCCTGGAAATAATGAAACTTTAAAAAGCCTGTTCAGCCCAAGCTGACAGACCTTCAGCGAATGGGAGTTGAGGGCTGCAGAGTCGCAAGCGTGGCGTTTGTCTTATTTACAGACAGAACTTTCATCAGCAGAGAGAAACTCCGTTCTGCATCTTCCCGCTGATCTATCAGATCAGACTCTTTCTCCGGTGGGGATGAGTCCTACCTGCCATGACTTGTTCCCGATTTCGTATTTACAAAGAAGGATATTAAATAAACAGGGATGAAAGAAAACATGATTCGAAAAGCTTCTCCAGCTAAAAATGACTTTCTGTGAGCTGTGTTGACTCGAAAGCCCTGAGAAAGAGGAAAAAAACAAAACCCACTGGCCTGATTGGTCCTGTTATCATTGCTGACTCTTGACTTTATTAGTGTTCAGGCTGTAAGTGTTTCAAAGATGCTAAACTTACCATGTTTTCTTCTCACATGCAGTTTGTAACAAATTATGTCTCTGAGAGCTGGAGTCGAGGGTCCCGGGAGAAAGAAAAAAAAAACCAAGAAAGGGAGGTGATCTCACTCTTCAGTTGGATGTCGAAAGCCCTTCATCCCAGTCTTCAATCCTCATACTTTCCAACTCTCTGCTTAAATACCTACATTCATTTAACAGGTGCTTTTCTACAAACCGATGTGCAATGATTATTAACAAGTATTTAGGTGACAACATTGTCCAAGGTGGCTTATAGCACTAGACACACTGCACTAAACTCCCTGCAATAGTACTCACGTTGATACAGTGAAGCGATACAACAATCTCATTCATACACGCATACACACACACACACACACACACACACACACACACACACACACACACACACACACACACGATCTACAGCCACTTGCCCCGAGCGGGGTTATGGTGAGCCAGAACCTAACCTGGCAACACAGGGAGTGAGGCCGAAAGGGGAGGGGACACATCCCGGACAGGGATGCCAGTCTGCTGCAAGGCACCCCGAGCAGGACTCGAACCCCAGACTCAGCACACAGCAGGACCCGGCCAAACCCGCTGCACCACCACGCCCCCCACATACACAAACTTAAGGGCAATTTAGTATCAGGATTTACTCTGAAAGTCACTTTAATCCCACTTTGTCCCACACCCAAAACTCAGTGTGCCACTACTGGTGTGTAGCATTGCAAGAGTTAAAAAGTTATTACAGCTGAAAACAGCAGGAGGGTGTAAAACGAGCCTCTCCTTTCGCTCATGTTCTCATGAAGTGAAACCTGTGAGACAGGGAATGGTTAGAAGCAGCAGATCAGTACGTGAAGTTAATTTTTTCAGTTCACTCCAATGACTGAACTCATTGAAAGGGATGAAATTGTCGTAATTTTGTCCTGCGCAAAACTAATTTTAAAAGTGCCGCTAACACGTACAGGAGGGTGATGTGTACTTCCTCTCATGGCCATGAGGGGGTGCACTGGGGTAAAACAGCAGGGCCTGTATGCCCCAGAACAGGGAAGTCCGGGTTCTTTCCGCGTTCCACTTGGCGCGGCTCTCGCTGAAGAGTGACGCCCAAATTGAGGTGCGGTTATAGGGTTAATGCTAGGGTTAGGCTTAGAGCCCATCCTCTGGCCCCTTTTCGACTCAAGTCCCTCGTCCCATCCTCCTGAACTCTTAGGGTGCCGCTCTGGAGGAGCATGAGGTCGGACTCGGAGGCTGAAGGGGGCTTCATGTTCTGCTAACCACCCCGGAGCTCCGACTTGCCGTGCAATAAGACACAAGGACAGCAGGGACTCTTTAGGGAGATGATGGGTGCCTGTTAAAATGCATTGCTTTTTAAGAGCCGCTGGGGAAAGTGCAGGCTCCGATGTTGATTTCCACGCTGCCGCGGGCCCTGCAGTCGGCCTCCATCACCCACGATGCCCTGCAAGGGATAGGGGCGGGGCCAGGCTTTCACGGCCGTTTTAGCAAGCACTTTAAATGGAAATGCGCTCGGCGTTTTTAGGAGGGGCCCCAATCAGCAGGCATTAAAATTCACCCTCTTCCTTTCAAATGAGTGGCTTTTCCTCTTTGTCTCCCAGTAATGCCCCCCCCCAACCCTGATTAGGTGCGGCAGCGGGTAGCAGACAAGCCCCGACTAGACAGTCAGTTTTGATTTATACATTATTAAAGTCTCCATCTCCCAAACAAAAAACGATTGCTTTACATTCCTTGCAAGACCCTTCTTATTAGAGACAATGCTAAAGTATTTCCAGGGGTTTCCTTTTTACATTAAGGTTCATATGGGCCTTGACAAATCTCTCAAAGCGAACAATTTGGGCGAGATGGGGGGGTGGTTGTTCTCAAATACATCCTCGTCATGGCGTCCCTCCTCGTCAAATTCTCCAGATTTATAAACGTCAGTTAAATGGCTTTAGCTTAAATCAGCAAGCTGGCGTGTAGCTGATCGGTATTGATTACAAGAGCCGTGCTTGTCAGCCCTTTGTTAGCTCCTAATCAGTAAGCTCTGGTCCAATTTGACATATATCAAGATTTGCAGTCAGAAGCAAATATCCGCAACCAGTCGTAATTGTTCTCGGTTTAAAACAACACATAAATATTACTATATGCCTAGGAAGCACTTGACAATCAATAAGTCATCACAGTTCATGAACCAAATTAATTTCGATAAATTGCACTGCATTAAGTTTTTAAAGGGCACTATAGGCAATTTTGTTTAAAATGAATAATGTGCCTTGCTGTGGCTTTTGGCTACAATTTGCTTGGCTTCGGCTGGCCCTGGTTCAAAGCACTTTGCCTACAATGAACAGTAGCATTTGAGTGCAGAAAAATCTTTTCTTACCTTTTCCAGACCTCAGCCCTGTATGTCCCTTGTTGTAAAACACACACATAGACGGGACAGGTACAGCTGCTGTGTTCAGCAAATCTCTTCCTGGTCCCTGAATGGTCCGTGCGATTTATTTATTGCCGTTGCCACACAAAGTAGCTTCTGCAACTTGCAAATCATTGTTATTGTTATTTTACTGCGTACACGTTTTCCAAAAAAAAAGAAAAAACTTAAACAATTTTTTAATGGAAGCAGCTTAGATCTTCCAACTTCTTCAGGGTAGTACAGCAGAGCAATTCCTGGGATTTGAGCCAGCAACCTTTTGATTATAAGGTCACATTCTTAACCACTATCCTCCTACCTGTGATCCTTATTTCTTCTCACAAAAGTTATTATAAGATTGCTATACTGTATGTAATTTGTCCCCGGAGTAATTTAACCCTGTCATTAATAAATCTGACACCTGCGGCCTGATGCTTTTCTCCAAAGCATCTTACCACGTTAAGGTTCTTGCAGTGACTTATCCATCTAGAGAGGAAGGGTAGTTTTCACGGGAGCAAGTCGAGGTAAGTACCTTGCTTAAACGTACTAAAGTAGGCAGTAGGATTTCAGTCCGGGTCCTTTGATGCAAGGCGACAGCAAAGACCACGACACTGGCTGCTGCCCCAGATTTAGGGGCGCAGAGCTGACAGCGGGCTAACAGCATGGTTACACTCATTTATGCCGTCATCTCAGCCTCTACCTACCAGCCTATCCCCCGTCAGCCTATCTCCCATAGTACGGACACAACGCTACATACGGCACGTAGCAGGCCTTCATTGTAACCTACCAGTTTGTGGCAACGCAGAGAAAATTAATTATATTTTAATTAACCTCCTCACCACCCGCATCAACATTATTAGGCCTCAGCAGCTGATGAGGTCGGCGTTCAGAGGCGGAAATTCTGGAGCTCATGATACCAGGTCATAGCAAGCGGTGAGACACACCTCAAAGAGATGTGAATGGATGTTCTGTATGAAGGTTCAAGGTCTCACCTCAAACTCTACCCAAGAGCTAGTCCATTAGCCTTCATTTCACTGTTAAATACCCAGAATGAATGTGTAGCATAATGTTTCATTGCACATTATGAATGCTACTTTTATGAACTCCTTGCTCAACTTTGATCCGAAGTGACTTACGGTATTTAGATGAATCGGTGTTCTGTGGCAGTAGCAGTGAGTAGGTCTTGCACCTTCACACCTCAAGTCAGTTCGTGTCCTTCATGACTGCTGTACCTACCGGACTTTTTTTTTGCACCTGCTAGGTAAAGAAATGATGCAATGCTTTTTGAAGAGGAAAAAGGTTGAACATCATGCTGTACGGCAATTCCGTCAAGCCCGTTCACTGCAGGGCTGCAAAACTGTGTTATTTCATAAACAGGGTTGTAAATATATAGTGTGGGCTTGCATTAGAGATATGGCTCACAGCAGCGTGCCAGAACTAGAGCTGCAGTCATTTTACCTGCTCATCAACTCCTCCTTTCATAATTATGTTTGATAACATGCATAAAAGTTGTAGAAGTTATGTGCTTATGTATGCTTCATTACATCCTGTATAGCTTTTTATGTTGCCTCCTATATCTGCAGAGCTTGTAAACAAGGAACTCCTCAGTCGCTAAGATCGGAGGTTGTGGGCTCAAGTCCCATCAGGGCCTGGCTGTGGGCTTGAGGAAAGGCAGTGAACCTGAACAAGCTCATTTCACAGCAGTCTGCATAAGAAGGACAGTGAAGGTGGTTTAAAATGATGGATGGGCTTTATCTCCAAACAACACTGATGACAATAATAATAGTAATAAATTTCACTTTCAGAAGACAGAACATGCAAGAAAATGACCAAACCAGTAATTTAGGAGGCGATAAAGTATATAACATATAATATATAAAGCAGGGGGTGCAGTGGTGCAGCGGGTTTGGCCGGGTCGTGCTCTCTGGCGGGTCTGGGGTTCGAGTCCTGCTTGGGGTGCCTTGTGAGAGGCTGGCGTCCTGTGCTGGATGTGTCTCCTCTCCCTCCAGCCTTGCGTCCTGTGTTGCCGGGTTTGGCTCCGGTTTCCCGTGACCCTGCTCGGGACAAGCGGTTTCAGCCTGTGTGTGTGTGTATAAAACATACAATGATAATGATGGATACAGAAAGAAAGTGCAACAGGTTCGGAAAGTTTTGCATGAATTCAGTTATAAGTTGTGTCTGTAAATACTGTAAGGTACTTCATTCACACAGGATAACTCCCTTCTTGGAAAAAAATAAACTGCTCTTATAAACACGATTCTTCATCTTGTGGGACACAGGTCTCACTTCGCCTTCAGGCAAATGTGCAGCACAAGGTGACGCCTACGTCTCGGCCCACCCCCCGGGTGTGTTGGGGTTACCGCTTGGAGATGGATGCAGCTGAGGGCCGAAAAGACAAAGTTAAGCCCAGGTTCCAGTGACGGAACCCTTGATTCCCCCTCACGTTTGGGGATGTTGTGCGACTGTGACACCTCTTAATTCACTCCCGTTTTTTTTCCTCCCAGCACCACACAGTGATGGAGGGCCAAGCCACTCCACATTAGCCAGGTCACGGCACCGAGCAATTTAAAGGTCAAGAGCTTTTCATCATTAACGGCCGCACGTCCGCTGCCTCCCACTCCTGCCTCTCCCTCCATTAGTCGGCCCCTTTCATGCAGGCTGTACCTGAGTGCAGCGTGGCCGTCTCCCCGGGCTTATCACCAGCTGGCACCTTCATCACCCCAGCTTCTCTCACATCCTGATAACGGCTATGAGTCACAGACGTCTTCTTCCTTTAAAAGCTGCCATCTAGACTCGGCACGGCCTTCGCAGGGTGCATTTTAAATGATAAGATACGAATAATATGCCAAAATGATTCATTTTTTTGGATATGCGTACACAATTTAAAGATTTTGCTGATACAGTCGTTGACGTCCTGGATTTATTTGTGTCTTTTGAAAAGTTCTGGGCCAGACCCAGAATTCTGAAGTTTCTTTATGTGCCACTACTGGTCACATGTCCAAGTATAAAATGTACCATGAATTATATTCCAAAGCAAAATACTAAAATTCATATTACAATTTTTTTTTTACAAGACACCAATACAGACACTGATTTGCCTTGTTTACAACTTTCCCTGTAACAGAAGTGTAATAAAACGGTTTGGTTTTGGTGACTGTCTCCCAGACACAAAATCAATTAACCTCCAAAAACTGTAACCTAACAAAGTCGACTAAGCTGCCTGTTGGCATTTAAACCCACAAAGTGACTGAGCAAGTTGTTGGCATTTAAGTCCAACTAACTGACTAAACTACCTGGTGAGATGTAAAACCCCCAAAGTCGCAGAAAGACTCACTGACATTTAAACCTTGTTAACTGATTGAAGTACCTGGTGCGATTTAAACCCCACAAAGTGATTAATTATAGCAAGTTATGATTTAAATCCGAAAATGTGACTATGCTGCATGCAGAGATTTAAATCCCATAAAATTACTAAACTGCTGAGATGTAAACTCCGCAAAATTACTAAACTACCTACTGAGCCTGAAGTCCTACCTGTTGCTCTCCTACTTGGATAGAGGCACTTCTTGGAGAATTGAAAGCAGGCAGTTTTTGCAGTTAGTCAGTTCACAGAGACCCAGGGGTGCGCTGCACAGAGTCAGCGGGGAATCCTTTAATATAGACACTTGAACATTTTCTACATCCACAGCTAACTACAATTTTACTTCAGCAGGAAGAGGTTTTCTTTTCCCTAAGAAGATGATGGTAATTTATGAGCGGGGAAAACAAAAGCATAAATTGAAATGAAAAAGTCAAATGTTTGCTTTGCCCGCTGTACCGTGCTGTGACTTTTTTGTTATGCAACAAGGGATACTGAAAATATATTCTCTTGCGATGCCCATGGTTGTTGATGGGACAATCCATAAATGCATGTCACATTTGTGTACCTTCTAGAGCCCCCTCCATCATCTTACATTTAGAGTGTTTGTAAACAGGAGTAGTCCCCACTCACAACATTTCCAAATGGGGAAAGCAGCTCATGAACAGGTCCCTTGATGTCTGCCTCTAGGCCCTCATCCAGAAATTACCTTTAGCACTCATAGGGCCACCCACCCCTGAGCTGAGATTTCCGTACATGAGGGTGAGACTCTCACGTCAGAAGACATGGCAAGGAACTTGGCTGTAAAGCAGATGGAGATACATTGGAACCCGTCCCCGGATTCCCGATGACTGCTTCATGTCTCGGATGGGCTTAGAGGACTTTGCTTTGCTGAATTTGAGCTGTCACTCGAAGCGTGGCAGGTAGGCAGCAAGGTTTTGAATCAGCAGGAGGTAGAACCCATGTATATGGGTTGTGATCGCTGTAAATGAATTCCGCAATGACCCAAGTTTTCCTTGATCGCACGTCTTCATATTATCCTCATCTTATCTTCAGCTGGTCATGCCATGCTTCAGTCAAAAACTGGTGAAGAACCATTCAGGGGCTCATGAGTTAATCTGCATCAAAACTTGGACTTTTTACTAGTTTTTTGAAGGTTCAAACAGCGTTAGAGTTCTGCTGTAAATGCAAACAGGTTAACCGTAATGGTACGTTAATTAATCTTAGCTAACAAAACTAAAGTGCAACATCTTGAACCAGCGGGAGGTAATTTCGGCGCCAGAGATTTTATTCAAAATAAATACAGCACGCCGCTTTTCTGAAAGTTTAGAAATATGGAAATGCGTGTCATTGTCTCGTCGTCTCGAGCACATCGAGCAAAGTGAATGAACACAATAGGAAGAAAGAGTTATTGAATTAGAAGTGGTGTGAATTAGAAATGCGAGCTATTAAATTCCCTGGGCACTGGAGGGGACATCAAAAGGACGAGCGCATATGCATACCTTTAATCAAACATTTGTTGCACTTTATTTCATTACTTGAGAGGCGCCGTCACTTTCGAAACACTCACGCTCAACAATGGAGAAGCTTTCAAGACATTACACTGCTAATGGCTTAACGGTATTGCTGGCATCAATAATCATTTCCTGGAACAAAACAGACGAGCTAATACGAAATTCTGTTTCTTTTTAATATGACTCATGAGCTTAATTACTTTACATTCTGTTGGCTACCGCTGTCAGAGAAGCATTCTGGGAATAATCTTACTTTCAAACGTTCTTAAGGCTTTATGAAGCTGGACACATCGCATTCCCACTTCGGAAAGTCAAGGACCGGTCCTGTTCTCCTAAGTGGAGAAGTGTGTATCGTAATGGTTATGGAATTGGACTTGTAATTAAAAGGTACCGGCCTCACAGTTACCAACCGTAAGGGCATTTTAGTAAACATCCACCTGTAGAAAGGGGTAAAAATACAATTTACGTGGCTTTGGACGAAAAAACTTCAATAAAGTGAAATGTGAAAAGAATAACTTGTCTAAATGGTTCCAGAATGAAATCCAGGTCCAAGTTTCCCCACAGCAGCGTTCGTCATGGGCACTCACTAATGATAAAGTGACACCACACCTTACTGCTTATCCATTTACGGTAAAAGGGATGTTCCCTCCATTGACAGGTCCCCTAAATGAGATGACACAAATGTCAAAAAGGGACGGAATGACGCAGCATTCGAATCTCGCTGTCTGTGTAAAATCATTTGCTGTATAATCATTGATCGGCCTAATTGTTTAAAAGCTTAGGAAACGCGGCCCGAATGACGCTGATTGGACGTGACGTTATGGATCGGCTAAGGAAGGCGGCTCTGTGGGAGTCGCAATCTGACTTCCAGGCCCCAGGCAGCCCTCCATGGTGTCAGACTCGGGAAATGCAGTGGGAGGCAGATACCTTCCGACAAGAGAAACAGAGGCATCATCCTCTGTAGCTCTCATACACGCACAGTCTGCTAATGGCCAGTGATTTAACAGTGATTTTTTTGATGCGTCTCCCACGGAGTGTGGGAGAGAAACAACGCACGGTTTAAAGCCAAAATTTTGCGAGAGCTTATCACAACGGTCCTATACGTTATGTCATGTTGATTATTGTTTTCACGCTCGGGGTCCGAATGGCAGAGAGAAGTTGGACAAAAACATTTTCTGTAGCTGTGAATTTATTGTTTTCATTTGTTCTTTCCTGTCCTTGCCTTCCTGCACACAGAAGATATTAAAGTCTTATGATAATATACACATCGTGCTATCCCAGCAAGGAGATGGGGAAGGGGAGCTGGAGGACATCGCCACCCTCAGCGACATGCACGTCTTCCGTTGCCACTCAAGATGTGACTGGAGTAGGGAGGCTCAGCAGGAGGACGTCAGGGAGGCTGAAGGACCCCCAGGGCTGCCGCCTTATCTCCATGTGCAATGGGTTTTTGCTGCAGCCAGATGGGGCCAGGATGAGCTGCTGCTGTGCTGAGCTGGGTCGGGCCATGGCCGGGGTGCGGTGTGGTGGACAGGCCCAGACGTAGAGCTCAAATTCAATGCCCCCCCCCAGACACGGCTGTCACGGGCTATAGGTTTGGGTCCCATCATCTGCTAAAGCAAAGCATGGGGTCCAGATGCCATTTGGTGTATAGGTACAGCAACAGGACCAGCAGAACTAGTATGGCAGCAGGACCAGTGATGGTTGAGGGGCAGCAATCTGCTCCTCTATCCTTGAGGATACTGTCTAAATGAAATTTAAAAAGTGTAAAATTGTCAAATGCTGAATGACAGTTGTTTTGCATAAAAATCAGTTCACGCAGCTAAATGTTGCAGTACCGTATTGGATTTGCGCGCTCGATTCACCCCCCAGCGCTTGCTTTCGCAACACTTGTACACATTTGGTGGGAGTACGACGACTGTATATATTATATACCGTGAATCATCATTAATAAATGATGGTGTTCAGGATCCACAGTAAAGGCTGTTACAGACAGCTTTTAGTCACACTAAAGGCTGGTTTCTGGCTCACGAAAAGCCTGTCTGCCTGACACCGTAGGGGGTGACTCGGGGGATCACACATTGCACGGTCACATGGAAGCACTTCCTTGGACGTCCACGTGAGCGAGACCTGTCATTTACAACCAGGAATGTTGAAAAAGACGTGTTCAAAAAGGGACCAGAGCGGGGGGGGGGGGTTGGGGCTGTCCTATGGAACGTTGTCAAGGTGACCGCTGGTTAGTGAGAACTAGATTAAGAGCATCACTCTCCTTCGGTGGGCTCCAGTGGATCTTACAGGGAATGGAGGGCCGGTGATGGGGGGGGTGGGGGGGTCATGGGCCATGTGTGCTTGCCAGAGATGCGGGTTACTCCCTCCAGCACAGAACATGCCGGTAGTGTGGGATCCAGCAGATGGCCTTTTCCCTGTGTCCTCGCACCTGTGCCATGTGCACAGCTCACCAGTTGTCCAGTGGCAGCCGCACATCACAGGTGGCCTTTATTTTCCGGTGTAGACCCTTCATATCTTGCCGCCTGCTGCCACGGGCGACGCAGAATGCCGAAAAAACACAGCTGTAGCCGAAGCTATTGTTTGTGTTCTGCATTTGTTATGCACTTGTGTTTTTTTTTTTTTTTTTTTAATAGAGACCGTGCAACGTACAGAGTGGAGTGTTCTCACTGCATTAAATATTGATACCAAATATGTATTCCGTTCATTTGGGGTTTAATTGAATATTTGCACAATTTAGAATGCAACAATTTCTAATTAGCTACTTGTTTAGCACATTTTTTTTTTTAATAAACCACGGCTGACAATTTTTATGGAATTTTTTTACATCTGACTGCCTTCAAGAAGCAGCAGAGGTTAAGTGTTTTGATCAAGAGTACAGCTGCAGGAACAAGGGCAGTGCTTCATGCAGTTCTCCACTTTACCTGACTGACCGCCATTAGTACCGTGTTCAGTGTGGTACAGGTACTCAAGGGGAGCGTTCGTGGCCTGTGACCATGGAGTTACATTCCGTCTGACAAGGCAACGGGGGATTTTGTTTTTCAAATTTACATTTTTCCATTTATACCTTTTTACTTTGTAACTAATCGTTCTGGGAAATTAGCTGTATTAGGGTTGCAGTTTAGGCTTCTCGTTAAACATTTCCTCGTTGACAACCTTTTTGTTCAGCACATTTCAGCTAAAGAAATGACAGGATGATGACACGGGCAGAGTGCCCGATCCGAGCCCTTCACGTGACTACCGCTGAGCTCCGCCGCTCCGCAGCTCTGTGCTCCAGCGTTGCCTCCTGCCCTGAGGCAGGATGCTATGAAGCCAGCCCCACTGCACCTCCGTGTGTGTTCTGCGTGTTTGTGCTTTTTTGTGTGTCTGGAAGCATCGAACCTTGACCCAGCGGAGCTTTGGACAGATGCCACCCTCTACGTGAAAAGCCAGGCCGAGAGGCCGGGGCCGAGAGTCCCACCTCTGACCTTGGAGGCCCACTAAGCTGCTGGTTCTTTCTGGATGAGGCCTGAGGCGTCGCTGTGGTCCAACAGTGAGCAGCTCCAGGACATTTAAACAGCTTCTTCACGCTTTACCTCTCTCCTTTTTTCAACGGGAGGTGTTACCATCCGGTCAGAAAAGGAGCGCTGCAATTTATTTAATGGGCTGTGCGAGATGGATTGAAAAATCCAAGCTTCGGGTTATCATGCAGACGTTGCGTTCTTGTGCTGTGATTCAGAAAAACGGAAGCAAAGCTTAAATAACACCTGCACAGGCTGGTCTGCAGGACCGCCGGTTCTTCGAGACCTCCGGGCACAGCTTAGGACGCAGAACGGCGGAGGCCTCGTGACCGTGGTGCTGCGCCTTCCATCCTCGCCGCGATTACAGGGAATGAGAATGGGACGTTTTCATTAGCGCAGGCATTCTTACTTACCCTCGATTTGTCCTCACTAAAAGCTCTCTGCACGGGCAGGGGGAGATGGAGAGAGCCACGCTCTCGTTTTTCATGCCATTTATAAAGATCTAAAAAAATAGATGTGCCAGGCTGCTACTTATTATAGCTGGAAGAACAGATTAATCAACATAATGCATTTAACAAATTATGTTTGATCTGATCTGGCTGCATGGTAATTGAATCCAAATACGCTGTGATTTACAACCCTCCCTATATTGTTTTGACTGTTTTCTAGGTAAGACTCTCCTCTGAGGGTTGCAAAAGTTGCTTTGTGAATTATTCATGAACACACTTATTAGTGATATACATGGTGAGAACAATGAAATGTAAATGTTTTAAACAGGCAGCGCTCTCCAAGCTGAGGCGAAGTTTCAGACAGGAGTTAATATAGCAGTCTGTTGTAGAGGACTAGGCGGATTATTGAAGATTAATGACGTGGCGCTAAGATGAGTACAAAGGAAATGTAAAGTTACTGTTTAAGGGAAAGAGAAAAAGGATGATTTCAGAAGGTAATCTTCACGCATGATGTCAGGAGCTTACAAGACCCAGTCCACGTCCAACGAACGCGTCGTGCTTGTAGTCCACGTATGAGCAAAACATAAAGACGACACCGGCAACTGGACGTTTAGAACCCATCACGGAATCTTCCCAGCTGCCTTGACTATGATGAGGAGAAGCGGAATATCAAAATGACCAAACGAGGCGTAAAAACCAAATCTGGTTTTGTTGTCCCCGCACCGTTCTGCTTTCCTTACCGTTCTCTTTTATTTTCACTCTTGATAGGAAACGGAGAACACAACTAGCTAAGCGGTGTCGGCAGAGTCACAACCAGCTCGCTAATCTCCCGTGAGTCACAGCCGGATGTTTGCGCGCATCGTTTCCGAGCTGACGGTTTTTGCGTGTCAATTATATGTTCGAGCTGTGCGCCACCCTGCTGGATGATATGCCGCTATTAGGGTGGTGCTGCGGTCGGTTGTGCTCTGAATGAACAGCCTCTCTCCTGCAGAGGGATTTCAGCAAGAACCGCCTGCCTGAACAACGACCGGAGCGTGTTCACGTCCGCTGGTGCTCGCCGTCCCTGTATGGACGAGCAGATACGGGCCGGACCTGTCCCAAAAGGGCTCTGCTGTTGAACCCTAGAGAAAGGCTCTTAACCTGTGTACCGCCTCGGGAGAATATCCGTTCGTGTGTGCACAGCAGCGTCTAAATGTGAAGTTGTTTTGGATAAAAGTCTGCTGAGCAACCAAGTGAATGTTGTGCAACATCTGCTGTTTGTGCCAAAGTTTCCTTCCTGGGCTCCGTTTTCCTGTTTTCTTCTGGAATACCAGAGCACAACGACGAGGCCTCGCTGGGATCAAGAACCATTTTAGATGCGCTCTGCTCTCGCCTCGGACGGTATGCGGGTTGCCTAAGGCTGCGAGGGAAGTATAAGGGAGGGCGTGGCCACGCTCTGATTGACAGCAGCATCTCCCATGCTGTTACGGGACATTAAGGAAATGCTCGGATGCCTGAGAGTTCATGTGACAGCGACGTATACAGTGCTGTCAGCACTCCTGCCTCAGCTCGTGTGGAATAGTTTATCCAGCACGGCCCCGAACGGCTGATGCGACTGAATCCCAGGGCAGGTAACATAATAGAAATTGACCTGCACGAGCGACAACAACAGCGTGACCCACATGCGCGAGGAAACAATTGGCACGCAGGCGACTTCGGCGCCTTGACCTAAAAGTCAGATCAATGAAGATGTTAGTCTGTATTCTTGACACTGCAAGCAAAATGTTCTTCGCTGATGAAGACAAGAGCCCCTTCATAGACTAGGCTCGGAGTGGCGACAAATATTCCGAATGATGGCTATTTTCACACAGCACATAAGGACACACCTCCCACACCAGGTGTTAACACCTTGCGGGGAATTTCTGATCACGATGTGAGAGCAATATTCTGCTTCGCTATACATTTATTTGTAGCTTCGGATTCTTGGAAATGAAGAAATGCCTTCAATGAACTGCGATGGACCGGCGCCCTGTCCGAGGTGTACCTTGTCTCATGTCCCGTGCATCCTGGATCGGCTCTGGACCGCCCTTTCCTTGCAGATAATGGATAGACGGATAATACTTTAAAAAAACAATAATTTGAAAAAATTTAAGACTGGGCATTTAATTTTTTATTCCATTTTTTTTGTCCAATTTGAAGTGTTTACCGTATGAGGGATTTCCTGCTTTAGTGCCAAGAAAATCCTAAATGCCTGTTTTCAGTGCCAGAGGTTGCTGAGTTTAGTGACTGTGTTCAAGCCAACTGGTATGCCGTGCCTTTGCCAATGTATACTGAAATTGTTTAACACATATGCAGCATTCAGCTCGGCTCTCGAGACCTTTCCGGCTCCGCGCTACATAGAAAAGACCTCATTAGCCAGCTGGGTTTTAATATACAGTAGTGGGAAGAAAATTGAGTCGACAGTTGTAGCGGAAGCCTGAGGGTGGAACACAAGTGTTAAAACATGATAAACAATTCACATAAAATTACAGAACTATGTTAAGTTCTTTGCTTTGAGACTTTCTTAAAAAATGTGTAATGTAAAACATTCTCACGATGGTGTGTGTGTATTTCAGAGAGAGGCAGAAAACCTTTACAGAGAAAAGTCCCAGGAGGGCATAACCATTGCACCTTTGAAACCGCATGTTTGGGGGTTCCTGCATTGCTTCAGTTAAAATTGCATCCACTCGTACAAATAAGCAACAAATCAGCTCGTAAACTCCATAAAAACTGGCTCATGAGTCTGCGGAAAAAGCAAATAATAATGTCACAGAAGCACAAGTTTTGCCTTAAAATGAAATGCTACTTTTCTCTAACATAAAACAAAATACAGTCTTTTAAATATTCGGAGCTCGACATATTGTCTCGTCAACGTTTACAGCAATAAACTCTCCGCTGTAAATTTCATCCAGTCGTGATGCCAAATTATTGGATTATCACATTTAGAGATTACAGATCGTGGACTTTCTTTTTTTAAACATACACCCCGCCGTGTGGTTTTGATGATCAGCACCACTGGATTTTGATGAGGAAACACACATTTTTAACAGTTTTGATGCCGAGACTTTACCCTCAGTCACGTCACAGAAACAGCCAGGAAGGGAAAAATGTGCACAGAAAAGGTGATGTGGGTGTGTTGGCAGTGTGCTGTTGTGTCAATTTTTGGTTTGCTTGTTTGTCTTGTGTTTTGTCTTGCATGGCTTGCTCTTGTTGGTTCTTCCCGCATTGATTTGCACAGTTTTGTGTTCGCTGCACAGCCTGAAGGCTCTCGGTTAAAGCGGAGATGGGGAAACTAAAGTGTTAATTGTCAAAAAGCTGGAACTGGTAAGGATGAACACTTTTTTTTTGTTGTTGCTCTGTTTTCTACCATTTGGTCTTTCCACAACTTCAAGGTTTTTGTGCATTTGATCTTACTCTCTTTGTCCTGCCTGCTCTCTCTTTATTTTGGGCTTTTCTCATGTCTGCAGCAACTTGTTTTTCGGCTTCCTTGCTTTGAAAATTTACTTCTTTATTGTTCTGGTGATTGAATATTCATCAGAAATGAATATGATGTGTCAAAAGAGGGTTGAAAAATTTCACTTAGTTTTCACACTGGTCGATTGATGTGGTCTTTGTTTAGCATGCAACTTCATTTGCTCTTGGTACATTTACATTTATTCATTTAACTGATGTTTTTCTCTAAAGAGACTAACAATGTTAAGGTACTTACAACTATTTAACCATTTATACAGCTGGGTAATTTCACTGGAGCAATTTTAGGTTACGTACCTTGCTCAAGAGTACCACGGCTGTAGATGGGATGTGAACCAGCAACCTTTTGCATCTAAAGGCAACAGCTCTAGCCACTACATTACCGGGACATCCGCCATGTGCCTTTATAGCAGACTGAACCTTGGGGGGATGCGGTGGCATGGCGGGTTTTGCCTTTCCCCGCTGTGTGACGGGTCTGGGGTTTTAACCTCGCTTGGGGTGCCTTGCAGTGGACTGGCGTGCTGTCCAGGGTGTGTCCCCTCCCACTTCAGCCCTGCGCCCTGCGTTGCCAGGTAGGCTCTGGCTCGCTGTGACCCCGCTCGGGACATGCGGCTGTAGACGTTGCATTGCGTCTGAACATTCCTGAGTGTTTCCCTGCACAATACCAACCTTTTATCTCACACGCACCAAACGAAAGGGGTGCATGATGGTCTATGGAGTTGGGTTTGCAGGGGCTTTTCGCTCTTGTTTAAACCTTGTTCTTTCGACTCTCTCACCGTAATCCTCAGGAATACAGTTACGTAGAGTCTGGATTGAGGGCTTTCAGGGTCCACTCCACTCAACTGGGAATGGTGAGGGAAAAAGGTACATTACTATGTTCTTGTGGTTGGGGATCACACACAGCACAAACTATTGAAGCAAGACCTGACAAAGAAAAGGATCAGTTGCTTCCATCCACTTTGAAAGCACCGTCTGTGTCATTTGCTGTTTGTGTCGGGTGAGCAGGACAGGTCAAGGACAGATGTGGAGGTGTTCTGTGACCAGCTGATGGGTGACAGTGGGGCATAGACAGGACCGCATCTTCAGCCGTGGACACTTTGATGGAGTGTCCTCCGCTCAGGAGAAGGTGAGCAACGCTCATCTCTCATGCCCCGCACATTCCTCACAAATGTTTCATGCATCACTGGTGACATTAGTCATTTGTTCCAAACCATTTTGGACGCTAACACTGGAGAACAGCAGTACTGTTCCACTGCTGTCCTTCAGAGTTTATTCATCGGTCAGATCCTAAAATGCCAGTTTTGGTCATGTATGATAGGCAGAGCCCCAAAGGGGTTATGCTCAAAGTCATGAAGCCTTGTAAATCAGTTTGTAATTTCCATGAATAATGCTTTTAAACATATTCTTTACTGTTCTCCATTAATTTCTGCACTATCTTTGTAATGTACCGATAGGTGAGATTTAAGGTTACACCCAAAGAAGCATCACGTGAAACAAGTGAGGCCACGTAGGCTTGCTTGCAACAAGGGGGCAGTGATACTCAGTACCCAGGCTTTCAGTGTAAGTGGGCACGATGGAGATAGAAACCCTTCCTATTCCTTCAGCACCACGTCTTGCCTACAATAACTCAGCACATAGTGTCACGAGTGAGAAGCAATACTGCATACTGAATGAGAGGATGTCAGAGAGCAACTTGGAAATGAATCTGGTGCAGCAGTTTGGAATATGTGCATATTCATATCTTACATGAGTAATGGGCAAACAGCAAGTGGGGGATTAAATGTATTGAATGTACAGTGTATTAGCTAATTAAATTATTAAGCCGTCGAGCACAGCTTTGTAATGAAATGAAAAATACTAATTGCATCGTTTTCCTTTTTCTATTTATAGTTCAATATATTAAACTCAAGGGGTGCGGTGGCGCAGTGGGTTGGACCGCAGTCCTGCTCTTCGGTGGGTCTGGGGTTCAAGTCCCGCTTGGGGTGCCTTGCGGCGGACTGGCGTCCCGTCCTGGGTGTGTCCCCTTCCCCCTCCGGCCTTACGCCCTGTGTTGCCGGGTAGGCTCCGGTTCCCCGTGACCCCGTAAGGGACAAGCGGTTCTGAAAATGTGTGTGTGTGTGTATATTAAACTCGGTGTGGCGTTTGTAAAGGGTGTCGACTGATAAACATGCATCCTGCACCCCGTCTCCGGCGCTTCGGAAAACTCATAACGTTACACGATACAGATGAGCCGATTTACCGCCACTGCTGGAGCTGTGGAACATTATCCAAGAGCATAAAGAACCACTTTCAGTTCCTCTCAGCTCCTGTAAAACGGCCACTTACCCAGCATGCTTGTCGGTCACAGGCCAACCGATTATCTGGGTGGCCGCCAGACCGATTTTTATCTCATTTTTTTATGTACCAGAAATGGTCACCATCATAGCAACTGTTTTCTCTGGACCTCATCCTGTATTGTAACCTGTATCGTATTAGCATTTGCAGGAAAAAAAAAATTCCGAAAACTTGAGCTTTCTAGAAAGCCCGCGACCTTGGAAACAGTTAAGGAAAAGTGAACGTCGCCCAAATTTTCTCGCTTCAGTTTTGACGAGAGCAACCGAAGGCTCGAGCAGAGTGATCCAATTAGTCTTTATCTTGGCACCTCTGAATGAAAAGCATGATTGGATAGCTTCTCAGACAAACTTTAATAGTCTGATAGGCCCCATTACAGCATTTAATCCTGTTCCTGCCTGAGAAACGTCACTAAAGGAGATTAAAAGACAATGATTGCTAAAATACTTGAATATGCTAATTTAATTTGGTTAACATACTAACATGATAATATTTAAAATATTTAAACATTTGGCATTTGAATAAATTTCGAACAGCATTCTCTGAGGGTTACGATGTTCCCTCGCAGCCCCGAAGTTTGTATACTTTTTAATTTTTAGATATTAATTCAAATGTTTTAACCAGTGGGCTCAGTATACTGTAAAATACAGAAGATGCTTGTTTCTAAGGAAGGCTTAGATGTTGTTCCCGCATAGTATGTGCAGAGGTGTGTGTGTGTGTGTGTTGGGGGGGTACCTGTGCATGCAGACACACTGTAGCAGGTCAATGTGTGTGACCGGGAAGCCACAGAGAGCCAGACCACTGCACCAGCGATTGTCTATTCAGGCAAATTCCTCCTCAGCTTGCCCGTCTGGAGAAACACAGCCTTATTTAACTGCACCTTAATGCCGCTCCGAATTTATGATGCGCTGTGAGTTACTAAAGCATTCAGACAGGCCAGACAGATGCTGGTTTGATAAACTGCCACCCTGCAGTCACAGCGCAAAAAAGTGTGCACATTTACATTTTTTGTGCTTTTGAATAATGCCGCTTTGATATCTCCATAGGCAATAGAAGGCGGGAAACCAATCGGGTATCAAGCTGGGAGCATGAGTCAGGCAGTGGGTAATATACAGGACAGGAGAGACAAGTAGACAGCCAGAAAACCTGGGAAA
Source organism: Scleropages formosus (assembly GCF_900964775.1). Taxonomy (NCBI): domain Eukaryota; kingdom Metazoa; phylum Chordata; class Actinopteri; order Osteoglossiformes; family Osteoglossidae; genus Scleropages; species Scleropages formosus. Next base: position 18,395,239 of record NC_041822.1, read on the forward strand.
CAGAGATAGACAGAGAGATACAGGCACGCAGAGTCATGTGGCACTAAATCAAAATGGTTCAAATATAAAAAACCTTTCATTTTTTTTTTTAAAACATTATTTCCTATTTAGCTGACATTGTAGCTGACTTACAATTCTAGATATGGTACGCTGTGCTATATACAGTTACCTACCCATCCACAACTCAACACTCCCACGCACAGTCATACACACTAAAGGTAATTCAGATTCACCGATTCACCTGAAACACATATTTTTGGACTGTGGGAAGAAACTGGAGGAAACCCACGTGTATACAGTGAGAACATTCGAAAGATACGCACTCTGATCTCAATGTACATCTGAACTCCCAGTTCAGGAGCTGCGTGACCCTTTAAACTTGAAGAGCCGTGATGAACTTTTTTCCAGAAGTATATCTAAGATTTGGTCTGTAACCAACGAGGGTAATGTGCTAGACAGATAGATTTTTTTATTTTATTTATTTTGCAGATGCTTTTCTCCAAAGTGACCTCCAATGAACTCTATGTAGTGTTATCAGCCCACACACTTTATTCACCAAGGTGACTTATACTGCTAGATACACTACTTACACTGGGTCACTCATCCATACATCAGTGGAACACACTCTCTCTCTCTGTCACTCGCACACTATGGGGGAACCTGAGCAGCATGTCTTTGGACTGTGGGAGGAAACCCACGCAGACACGGGAAGAACATGAAAACTCCACACAGACTGAGCGGTGATCGAACCCACGTCCTCTCGCACCACCCAGGCACTGTGAGACAGCAACGCTTGATAGATGCTGCACCCATGTGCCACTCACTTGTACTTCTTATTTATAGATTGGCTCATAGATGATGTTGACACAGAAAGGAAGCTGACTGAATACTTGGGATGCCGATACACGAGACTCCAACTCCAACTCCAGATCACCAGAAGCAGGTGTGGAAAGTTTCACAGGTTTCAGGAGCCACCAATTTCTCTAGACTGTTCAGATGTTCAAAACTGTTCAGAAACATCTCCAGAAACTGTCTGCCCTTTTGGAAGACTAACGGCATACACTAGTAAAATAGCACTGTGAATTCAGTTACTGATGGACTTTCTCGAGGTACATTTGGCGCAGTATACATAGTGGGATGTGAAAAAGGAAAAGTGTTGGTGTGGGGTGTCCATGTTCTCCCCGTGTTTGTGTTGGTTTCCTCTGCGTGCTTTGGTTCCTGCAGTCCAAAGGCAGGTGCTTCAGGTGAACTGGTGATCCTAGTTGCCCGTTGTGTGTGTGTGTGTGTGTGTGTGTGTCTGTGTGTGTGTGAGAGAGAGAGAGACAGAGAAAATGTGTTGCTCTGGTATACAGATTAGTGATTCTTTGTAGAGTGTGTACTCTAGTGTATCAAGCACTTTAAGTCACCTTGGATGGAAAGGTGTCAGTTACTATATATACTACATAATGTTTTTTTGTATATTGCTTGGAGAAAAGGATCTACTAAATGAATAAATGTAAATGTAAACGTATTGAGCCTTACAACTGAAACTGGAAGAGATGTGTCTTGTCTTGAATCGAGTAGCTAAATCTGTGATCCATAAAATATCATTTATCAGCTGAAGTAACGTCTTTACTTCCTCGGGAGTATTTTTTCATTTTCATTTAATCCACACTTCACAAGGAGAACGTATTACAGATGTAAGCTTGGTGGATTTCTGCCCCGTGTACAATATTTACAGTGAACTCTTTTTGCCTCGTGATACTGTAGTGACTCTTGCACAAACAGCCGAGGCCCCTCTCACATATTTCCCACGTGTCAATTGGGGGATTAGCAGGAAACCCGGTCCTTTCCCCAAAAAGGTCTCGAGGCTCAGCCGGTGACTTTTCTGTGCTGCAAATGAAGCAGCACTCCAAGGCAAGGCTGAACCTTGTTGTCTTAACAGATGCGTAAAAATGATCCCGCTTGCTCATATCGCTTTGCCTACGAATGCGGCACCTGCCATTCACAGCAGACGTTAATATGAGCCTCTCCTTCCGACTGCAGAAACAGGTTCCAGTCCTCCTGTCAGCCTCCGGCTGCTTCCTCGAGTGGCGTCATGCCGAGAGACTGCTCCCTGTTGTAACGTGATCATTTATAGCCCAGCACCTCTCTTCAATGTTTACTGTAAGATTTGAGTGTTTATTGTATGATATACACAAGCCCTACTCCAAGAATCTGGGGGCGTATAAACATTTTCATTTTAATAATTCTATTTTTTCCCCCACATCATTATTAAAAGTTGTATTCTGAAAATCTAAAGCCAGCGTTTGCCTATAAAGGCACGCGCTCAACCGAAATTATGACATTAATAAGAATTATGAATGCCCACACGCTCCAGTGTATCCCATGGAAATTTCATAGGCTTTTTTAATCAAATTTAAGCCGGTTCTTCACTTGCTCTCTCTAGTCGGCGAATCGAAACCAGCGTTCGTACAAAGCGTGAAGCCGCGGACGCATCTGGGAGCCAGCGAGCGAAAAAAACAAAGCAAAGTGAACGGATCCTTCGACGCACCGGACAGCAGGTGGTGCGGCCTGCTGTGGCAAGTCTCTCTCAGTTTCCATCGCATTTCAGAAACTTTTTACAGAAAAAGTAAAATCCCAAACTCTGAAATGTCACCGTGGACACGGGCTTATTATGATTAATCAGTAATATTAAATGGAGGCATCATTTTGCTCATGCAAATCTTTCATACCATTTGCTGTCACATTTGACACCACAAAGTGTTGGGATATTTTGAGATTTCATTTTTGTGCTCAAAAACTTTTCTCTTTGTCTGAGGACCGCACATGGAAACAAGGAAGGAAATTACCACGCGTTGCTTTAAATAATCCATAACTTTCTTCTAACAAAAGCCCTCTGTTTTTAACAATTATTTTACAATTATTAAACCTAAGACAGTTTTTTTTTTTTAAAAATGCTTTGGTGTTAAATCAGATTATAATGCATTCCATGTACAGATTAAAATAAAGCATACAAGGATGCTCTGACACCCCCCCATCCCCCAATTCTCTCAAGGATTAAGCCTGCACTCATTTTTAGTCTAAACACTTTTCATGGAAAATTAATTTCATTATTGAACATGTTACACTTCAGAACTTTCAATTACTGCCACCAATATGAGGACAAACAGGAATACACTGACCCCGTGCCAAGTCTAATATATGAAAATTATGCCAGGAAAATGATCTGGAACCAGTAAAGTTGTCTCAATTTCCCACTTTCCCAACAGTGATGGTCACACCGTTACGAAAAATCATTCTTAGAGAGCTGACGGACTCTGTGTTTGGACACATTTTGTCACCTGTGTCCAGATGGTCACAGAACATCACAAATTCATTTATGCAAAGCACAACGTCCCCCTCTTTCAATGAATGTATTAAATATACTAAAATATTTTACGTTATAGGTATCTGGAAAACAAAAGAATCCATAAGCCAAGAATTTATCTCATTTGGTAAAAAAAATTTAGATACTTTTAAATTTGATCTTGATGTATTGTGTCACTTTAGAAAACCAAAGAGACTCTTGTTTTTTGTTTGTAAGTCTTTTGGTTTTGAAATATGTTATGCAGAAGAAGTTCATTTGACATTTTCACATACTGTTAAGGACACATGCTGTTAACCCTAAGGTTTCTGAGTCAAATCCCGGGAGGGGGGTGGGTTGTTGCTATGTTTTTGCATTATTCCAGTTAAATACCCATGTAAATTTACAGAGATGGACAAAATTACAAAAACATCACATGAAGAGGAGTTTAAGTTTGAAGTAACTAAATCACAATTACAAAGACAGCTGCAAAAATGAGTCATGTTTGTTTTATTGGCAACTGGTAATATGTGTCAGCAGTAAAAGTGGTGAAATGACCAGCATTTTGACATATGAGTATTCAAAGGAGCAACTAGCAGAGTTTCAAACAGTAGGTGCTCAAATTGCAGGTGCAGTTTAAAAAAATGACAAATTATTTAATATGTCAAGTGGAACAGTTTCCAAAATGTGGTTATCTTTCACCCTATTTATTGTATCCAGGTCGGTTCATATTTGGATAAAGCCAAAGGATTCTTTGAACCCACAATGTCTGTTGCAAACTGTTGAACATGGCGTGGGATTCGTCATGGTATAACTAGCCATCTCCTGGGAGTCGTTATATCCAAAGATTGCGCCCTATTTCATCGGACCATGGCCCCCCCCAGGGTTCAGACACTTCCCTCATGGTGTGTCTGTATTTCAGGATAATAATACTCATACACTGCTAAACAAATCCAACAAAAATTTCATGAACACCAGGATGAAGTCAAAGGCTTTCCTTGGCCTCCCCAGTCAGCAAATCTAAACAGTGGTAAACCTTTATGAGAAGTAAAGACTGAGAAGTAGATTTCCTCTTCATTCCTCAAAGAGCTGGGAGCTTGTGCAATATTCCGCTACACTCGGTATAGAACTTTTATGACAGCATTCCAAGAAGGACTGAAGCTGGTGTGTAGGCAAAGAGTGACCCTCCGCGTTACGTCCTTGATATTGATCCATTGTTTACTGTTTCTGTTATTCCCAATATACACCAATATACACCGGTTCTTTAGCTTAAAGATGATTTGGGATGAGTAAGCTGTTGTAAATCATTTGAAAATCATTTTGTTTGCAACTCAAATCATTTTGTTTGCAACTCAAATCATTTTGTTTGCAACTGAACTCATTTTGTTTACAACTGAAATAATTTTGTTTGCAAGTGAAATAATTTTTCCCTCTAAATCAGTAAAACCATAATAATCCAGATGTTTGATTTTTTCTTTTTCTTGTTAGTCTCTTAAAACCATGACTATCACTATAATAAATAACAAGGCACTATAAAATGTTCATTTCTTTTTGATCAACTTTGAGCTACATTAAAATGGACACAAAAATTTTATAACAACAATTTTGAAATTACTTGCCTCCACAAAGTCCTATTCAGTGCAGATTGCTGGCCAATTTAGTTTATAAGCATGTATACCGTTCCTCATCTTCTCCATTTCAATTTAACCTCCAATTTTGTCTCCATGGTAACAGTAAGCCTCTGCTTACTGGTTCTACTGGAATTGCCAACACTCCCAAACAAAACACACAAACTATAAACATCTACATTGACATATGTTTATTCATTTAGCAGACACTTTTCTCCAAAGCGACGTACATCTCATAGGAAGTACAATATGTATTACACTCGGAGAAAGAGAGATTTAGATGCAGACGTGTGATTTTTAAGTGCAGTTAGTTTGTTTCTTTCCACTATATGCACCAATTTTCATCATATGAGTAACTGCATAAAACTCAGAACATTGGCCATTCCTGATCACCTTTTTACTAATTTTTTTTGAGATGTACAAACATTTACATACATTACAGGAGTACCTGTGTAAACGTTTATCTGGGCATGATCTTAAAGTTATGTCGCATGAACATTTACACCTTACGTGAACTTAAGGGATCATGGGCGAAGTGAGTCTGGAAGTGGTGAGACAGTGTGGAAAATGATTTAATTAAGATGGTTTCACACTCCTACTTTATTTTGGTGAGACTTTCTGCCATCTATTGGCTTGGCGGGGGGGTAAGTACAGGTCACATTTGCTCTGCTACAAACAGAAATTTTAGAAATCTGGATATTTGTGACTTGATTGAAATCTCAGGAACAAGTTTACATGGATTTAGATGGAAGGATTTGCTAAAATATTTGGGAATCATGAAACATGCCTCATGCTTTTATGCTTCATCTGCTTGTGTGTAAATGACAATGGAGCTGTTTTCTGTGACGATATACCAAAAATAAAAATACATACATGCCTATCCTGCACCTCTTTTGACAATAACAAACCACTCTTGTCAGTTACAAGTTTTTATGATTTCAAGATTCCAGATCCTGTCAAGAATGACTTTTATTATGAATATAAATGTATGCAGAGGAGCAGTGACACTACATTTTATTCTCTGATGCAATTCTGAGACTGTCAGTGAAAAGGACATACTGTGGGACCCGGAAGGAAGCTGAGGGAATTATTTATTCGGAAAACAAAGCTCATGTACATGTGGGACCTCTGTCTTGGTGAGCCACAGAAAAGGTGTGAATGAATTAAATGGGAATTGGGGCTTTAGGACTAAGAAGATTTTGAAAGTCACATCCTTGCTGCATGAACTCCACAGCTCAACCGCCTTTCTGCGACAACTCTTGGGTCACATCACCGTTTCATTTGATGGGTTACAGTAGTCGATTGTCACATTTCTGATAAGTTTTAAACTTTTTTAAAATGTCAGAACAACTTTGAAGAAGTATAGCACCTTTGGATATATTTTCATGCATCGTCTGCCAGTCCATTTGCCAGGCTAGTCTCGGTCAACAGACAGTATAATGGTCAAGGGTGTGTATCATAATATTGCTTGTTCAAGTCAAAGGAAAGGCCTACCATAGTACTCCTACTTAAGGCACTCAGCCTGAATTGCTTCAGTAAAGCATAAATGTGCTAGAACTTTTGTATTCTTCGCTAGGAAAAGCGAAAACAACCAGTGCCCTTCACATGTTTGCGGTTCATGATTGCAGGTACCAGCAGCATACATGACCTCATGACCAAATAAACTTTCACAGACTCTTCTGGCAATACCGGTACTCAAAGGTTTCCGTGTCAAGCATTCACCTAGATATCTTCAAAATGAGAATCCAAGGGTGAACGCAGAGATTGTTTTCTTTCTTGTTTTTCCCCTTTTCCTGATGGTCGATAATTCCACTCTGTTGCCGTGATAATCTCTCATCCGATCTGAGTGATGGAAGCGCAGCAGCACCCACCCGTGAATCGGACCATCTGCGCTTCGGAAGCATGGGGCACAGGAGCCTTCCCGTGACCCCGGCTCTCCCCGCAGGCTCCGCTTGCAGGTAATGTGGGAGTCAGAGACGAGATGCCAGAGCATTTTCTCCGCGAAAACAACATATTGGATTATATTTTAATTAGGGTAGGTAATAGTCCTTGAAGATTTCTTCATTAGTCATGGAAGCAAGCTGTTCCGTCTAACGTTTGTCCTCCTTGGCCTGTTTCCCAAACCTGGGATTTCACCGGAAGAGAAGTGTGTGGACCCTGCACCCCCCACAAGTGTGAGAAAACTTAAAAAAGTTTGCATTCTGTAGCACACCTGTAAAGACAGGTAGGAATCAGTGCGCGCTCTCGAGTGTTTTCGAGGACCATTCAGCTTAACCTGAAGGCTTTGGCAGAGACCGAAAAGCCCCATCACTGCCAACAACAGCAATATCGCCGTCAATAACAAACTCGTATGGGATGGATAAAATAGAGAGCTGTTGGATATTGAGGGACACGGCGATCGCTCCGTATGCTGGCTTGGAAAGAAGGGCAGCAATCTGCACCACAAATGTGCGTGAGACAGAATCCGTTCCGGGGCTTAAGTCTATCTGAGCCCAGTAGCCTGACCTTTAGCAAGGGAACGAATTACAGCACATGTGTCAGCCCTTGACCCTCTGTGTTGCTGGAGGAGAAGACATAAAATTCTAACCACACAACTGTTCGCATGCGCTTTCTTTAGCACTTTAAGTCTTTCGTGCATTTGAGTGTTGTCCTAATGTAGTAAAGCCTCACCAAAAAGCACAAGCAGCACAAGGAAGAGCATTATGCAATGTGCCACGTTTTGTGATTATCGGGAGGCTTTTAAAGAGCGTGACTCAAAACGAACTCCCGTGACTCAAAATTAAGTCTGCTCTGTTGTGAGGAGACTGGTGAAAAGGTGACAGAAAGCAAAAATGTGTTCAGATTGGGGAAAAAAAATTCCGCTAACGTGTTTTGTATCGAACATTCATTTTGAGAAAAACAGACAGATCCGGTAGGGGTTGGTGAGAGAAAAGGGTTTCATCCATTTATCATTGACTGCTTTACCCCTCTCAGTGGTCCTAACGTGGCCCCCATTTTCATATGAGGTAATTATAGACCAGGTCTGTCATCATATATATTCCCTTGCAGCGTTTATTTCTGTCTAGAGCTGGACTAATGCTGGAAACCAGAAGGTGGGAGGCTGGAAGGGGGCGTCCCTATACCATCACTCAGATGAGTAAAAGCCGCGACAGCCACTAAATGTTTCATGATTTTACCCCATTTCTCTTCTCCAGGCATGAGTGCTATTGCTCCTTCACCAGGAGGTGCGATACAGAGGAGGTACCTGGGGCGTTAATCAGAGCGGACTCCTGTTCGCCCAGCTGAAGGATGGGAGGGTCGGGTGTCTGACTGGTGACAAAGGAGCTGTCAAAATGTTGTGAAGGGGAGGGCAAGAGGTAATGGGAGGAGCACCGGATAACACCGAGCATCTGGATTGGGTGGTGGGCATGCCTGTCATGCTCATGAGGATGGAGTCAACACTGCAGTTGTGGGGATTGTAAAGGTGTGTCGCTCAGCCATCAGTTTCAATCAAGTGCTGGGATGAGTTATGTGTATATCAGCCATCGTTCGTCTTCGCCCACTTTTGGCAGAGCTAATAGAGCGTGAGGCTTCCTGACTGCTTGTCCTGCATCTATGATTGAAAATCAAAGGACACGAAAACTGTGTCTCGCGCTCCCTTGACTTCAGTGACACGGCGTGCCAGCTGTCGTCTCCTTCCCTTTGTGCATCCTTAAATGTTTAGAAGCCTCGAGTACGAGGCCTTTGTGTGTGTGTGTGTGTGTGTGTGTGTATCTATGTGTCTATGCGTGTGTGTGTGTGTCTGTGTGATGCTTTCGATTTTGTGTCTGCTCTGCTTTTGGAATCACAGAAAAATAGGACAGGATGAAAATGGCCCAGAGAATTCATTTGTCTGGCAAATGCTGTTTGTCCAGCTAACGTAGAATGGAGTGGACCGGCCTTAATCTAAATACATGGCTCAATATTTGTGTGTCTCGCACAAGGGTCCATCATCGACACCCATCTACTATATTTATACGCTCAAAGCATAGCCCAGCATTGTACATGGATGTAATATATGAAATATAAAATCAATCCCACCTATTAAGATAATTATTCTGCATTAGAAATATGGGCTTATAGACATTGCTGCTTTTATAATGTCTCAGTTGTTGAGGAAAATTCTACTAAATGACTGAAAAACTTGGTTATATAAGGTGCTATTATAATGGAAAAGATTTGGAAGGTCCTGTAACATGAATTAGTAGGTACCCTTTGTCAGTAGTTTTCAAAGGTTTTGAAGCAATATATTCTAGCCCATATTTAATATTTGAAGATCTTTATTATATTTTTCTCCAGTTTTTGTGCTTTCTTTTATTTTCGATGGCTTGCTTTTTAAACTAAAAGTTATCTGTTGAATAAAGACACACTCCACTCACCTAACTGACCTGTTGTCTAAAACTGTGCTCTCTGTCCTTCCTGCCATCAGCATGCTCAGAGGGGCCTCTCCTCAGAGAAGTTGTAGTTTCCATGGCAACTTTGCATGAACCGGAGAGAGAAGCAATTATGAAGAGTTAGTGCTGGCCAAAGGCAGCGCCTACTGCGGTCCGAAGGTCCTAGCTCTCCGACGGCTGCCGTATGGACTCGGAGGAAGCCCCAGTGCAGGTCAGTGCCTGCGATGCAGTTTTTACGTGCCATCCCAGTCAGCGGTCATCTTACGGTTGCAATGCGGCAGTCTGAACAGCACTCCTCAAGTTTGGCTGTTTTCGGATCTGGTGACTCACATGTTCCAATGATGTACATCGGAGCGTAAGAGGAAGGCTCGCTGACTGCCACACGCATCGCCGTACATCCCTAAGTGCCATTGCATACAGCCAAGCTGGAATGCAAAGAAAATTCGAGCATGCGTGACACACTGGTCACCAGCTTCAGTGGGGTACTCGGAACTTCGGAAGGATTTCTGAATGATGACTCACTGTGAAAACATAAACCAAAAAGAGCAGTCTTGAACAGGCACTCGTCTGGCACACGTCCTCAAAGTCTTCGTGCCACACAGTGACAGGGTCCCGCTGACACTGGGACTGCTCTGAAGGTCTGTTTGCAATCAGACCGAACGCCGCTTTTCGGATACACAGACTCACTACTGGAAACGTTCTGCCTGCAGGTGCAATGGCATGTCTTCCATGTGCAAAGAGAGCAAGAAACTTGATTTAAGGCAAATGTTGTCTCAGCAGAGGAGGGGGTTGAATGAAATAAAAAACAACCCACCTCCCACCTGTCCTCCCCATCCCAGCCCCCACAAACACCGTGTGTCTGCCTTTCCTGTGCCCTGCTGACTCTGGGGGTCAATGAGTAATTTCACACATGGAAGGGAGCGGAATCCGGCACTGAGTGAATTAACTGGAATAACCACTTCCCCTCCATTTGCAATGTAAAGATCGAAGGAAGGTCGCCTGACTCAGCGACTTGGTTTCCATAGTGATCTGCTGGCTCAGGAACTACCTGCAGGGGGCGTGATGTCCTGGGCCAGAGCTGGCTACCTCCATTTCACCTCATTGTACGCTGAGTTCAGAGGATTGCGTGAGCTGAACACTCAGGCTACGGATCGGCAGTTCCTCACGGACCCCAACATGTCCTTGACATCTCCTCTTTGATTAGCAGTTCTGCAGTGCAGTCTCAGTTTGCCCGTGTATCCTTGTCCCGGTCCTTTTGTGTAAGTTTTGTGTGCCTCTCACCATCTTGTTCTCTAGGCTCCCATGGTTTTAAAGACCAATAAAGCACTGTGCAATTGCAAGGCTGCTGCCAATATTAAATGAGCAATATTTATGAGCAGGAATTGAGAGTTGTCTTTTTCTTGAAGGTGATCTAAGCAGGGACCCTGCCCGTGTTCAGCTTCCTCCATGATTATGCTGCCCCAGTGCCCTGTTGCTGGCAGAACCTGGCAGCACTGTATGAATGTGGCCCTAGAATGAAGCCCTAGAATACAGCCCTAGATCTTCAGTGCTGGGGTTTCACAGTAAAGGCAGAGGGTACGAAATCATATCACTCTACAGATTGGACAGCTGCTTTTTAATTCAAAATTCTGGAAATTGCTTTCATGTATCTTTTTACTGTTACAGGGCTGCTTTCCTGGAGGGGTCTAGAGACTGGCAGGGGGATCGTAATTCAGAAGAAACACCGAAAATGTTGAGTGACAGTGGGTTAGCCACCAGGCATTCTGTGTATTCTCAGTGACACATCACAAGCCCTCACACAGAAGAGACTTCTCTTTGACAGTCCACTTATCCCATATTTGTAGCCATGTCCCCTAACCACTTTCAGCTTCCCAGCTGTATTTAGCTGGAGAAACTCAGTGGCTAAGATTGTTTACCGGCATAGTTGCGTATGCTTCATCAGCTATCTGAACACCTGAACACCTGAATTACCCCTAAGATGGGTGCTGCTACGGGGGGTTTAGCTGGTGCCCGTTGTGTGGCGGGTCTGGGATTCGAGCCCTGCTTGCAGTGCCTTGCGATGGACTGGCGACCCATCCTGGGTGTGTCCCCTCCCCCTTCGGCCTTCCACCCTGTGTTGCTGGGCGAGGCTCCAGCTCGCCGTGACCCTGCTTGGAACAAGCGGTTATTGGCATTGGATGGGTGCTGCTACAAAATGGTGACTGTGAATGAGCTGCTCTACCCACAGCATACCCATTGGTATTTGTGTGTTCTCACTTTCTTTAGTTTTTTTTTCCACTCTTACCAGTGATCTAGCCATTTAAAGATGGAAACAATTTTTAGACCTCCTTAGAAAATGCACAGGTGTACCTTGCAACATTGTCAACTGACTATGGATAAGAGCATCTGCCAAACATGAAAAAATGCAGACAATTGCCATAGTTCCAGAAGCCAGCCATACACCTGCTACCACAGTGCAGCTCGAAATACCCTACTGGGATAAAATAAGAGGGAAAATCTCAATAGCATCTGCCTTTTATCCCTGGTAAATGGAGGGGTGTAGCTGCATGTGGTGAGGCTAATAACTACTACAGCACAGAAAAAAATGAGTTGAAAACAAACTCACTAACTACCCTCTTTGGATAAATGACAAGTAAAGAGGTTCTCACTGAAGGTCCCTCTGTTTAATGGGCTGGGAGATGTTCTTAGGAATAACCCCATCCACTCTGCCTGCGTCCGCCTGCTTTCCCAAACAAAAGAGCTCTTCATAATGTCATTCATCACCCTTCTCCGCTTCTCAACCCCAACCGTGTCTCCATCCCTTTTTTCCCTACTTGAGTGCAACCCTAGCTCTATGTTCCTCATCACCTTCTTGGCTACTTCCTGGTACTATATAATTCCTTGCATCCTTGACTGTTAAGCTCTCATAGTACTCTTTTTAGCTGCCCATGGGTTTCCCAGTGAGTGATATATTGAGGTCTTCTCAAGGGTAGCCTCAAAGCTTACCTTACAGAGAAATCCTTCTCTCCTGCATTTTCAAACTTGGGATCATAAATGAATTAGGAAGAAGCTCAGTGGCTTTTCAGTGGTATAGAACTTCTCCATCTCTTGCCACATTTCTCAGCCCAGACCAAAGAGCTAGAGGTAGAACTAATAATGCCATTAACTCACAAAAATAGTGGCTCAGACCTATACGCAGACGTATTCTACATCCATAAAGGTTCACTCCATATTTGCCTACCTCAGCTGTTTTCCAGGACTGATTTCAAATCCTCTTGCATCATTTGAAATCGTATAAACCAGTACCACACTCTTCTCCCCAATTCAGATGCTGGGCTGTGGCTAAACCAGATCTCAGGTGCTTTCTTATCACTCCACTTTGAGTTCATTTTCATTGGCTACAGAAGTAGCAAAAACAAAGAACTTAAAGCCAAGCCAATCTTCATATTAGTCATGCATGCTGATCGCCATAATTTGGGTTTGCTAGCCCCACGGGCTCTTTTTCCCTCAGATTGGTTCATTGAATAACTAGTGTAGCCTCATAGTGCTACTAGTTTGTTCATTTTCTTTTTGAGGATTTAAGTGGAGTTTGTGATTTCAATATGTGGTTTGGTTGAAGTCTTGCCAACACGTGTTGGAACAGGTACAACCTATGTGTGATGTTGTCAGTTTTGCATTTATTGTAAATTTATTGGGTTTGGGGGACACCAATTAGAGAAAAGAGGGATGGAATGGACGGGGAAAAGTTTTCAGACGTTTCTAGAAGTGGTTCTAGAGAGAATCTTCTAGAAGGGTTCTGAGAGAGAGTGGTTTGAGGTTTGAGGAGAGAGGAATTCGTATTTTTTTGGTTGCTCTGAAGCAACCAAAGAGAGAAAATATTGTTTATTTTGATGGGTTTTGTTTGGAGAGTTGAAGATACGTTTCTGTGTTGTACTCGGTTGTGTCCAACGAGGTAACTTGTGTTAAGAAACTGCGAATTTCAACCCGTCACGTCAAGCTGCCATGGTGATAGAGAAAGAAACCCCGATAGCTCTTTGTTCTACCGGCAGTGCACCAAGTTCGTCGGGCATCGTTGAAGGTTCATCTGCTGCTGAAACGCGGGTGGACGATCCCGATCTTGCTTGTCCTGGTGGTTGCATGGACAGCAGACGAGGTAAACTGCGGGTTTTTTTTTTCCCCTTGCTTGCAAGAGAGAAGCGGCCATTGTATTTTTCTTGATCTTCTGTTCGTATTGATCTTCAGGCCTGCAATGTGGGGGTGTTTTACATCAAGTTTAACATACTCCAGAGTATTCTAGGCACTAATTATGTGTGTGTGAGATTGAGAAGGTTCTCCATGAAACTTCTAGAGTGTGTTTTGCCTGAAGGTGTAGCTGTGGTGTTATTTGTTGAGTCCAATATGGAAATACTTGTTGCAAAGTTTTTATTTTATTCATGTTCCGGTTGTTTGCATTTATTTTCATAATCTGTTGGAGGGACTTTGGGCTTTTCTATTTACAAGTTTGGGAAAATTTAATAAATTTGTTGTTTGTTCTATTACCGAGCTATTTACGTTTTGGGTTGTAACATTTTAGCTATTAGAACCCGGTGCACCACCCTCATAGTCAGGTAAACGGAGAAAGGTGCTACACTAGTTATGTCTCAAGTGTGTGACTAGTTATGTCTCAAGTGTGTAACGTGAAACATGGGAGTCACTAGGGATGCTGTTACGGAGAGGCAAGGGTAGGAAGGACATATCTCCATGGTGACCAAGCTGTTAGGGTCAAGGAGACTGACCGGTGTAGTGACTACTGGTGCACAGATGTGTCACCCTCCCTGAACGGCTGAAGGGAAAACCACAGCCCTTAATGGGAGCACTGGGGGAGGTGGAATGGAGAAGTGTGGCTGCTGCTGGACATGATGGAGGGATAGTAAATTTCCCTCCTAGAGCAATGACTGGTGACAGAGAGGGAAGAATAAAGCACCAAAAGAGAGAGAGCCAGGGAGAGGGAAAGAGAGAAAGGGATGGTGTCAGCAGTCCATGTTTGCCCATAACAGATGAAATAATCAGAATGTGTGGTTATTGATCGAACACTCCTGTCTCCGCCGCAGGAAACGATAAGAGCGGGCGAGATAAATAACAGCTGGGTGAGGGCCCGTCCTCGGCTGCAATAAACAGCCATCGCGGGATCCCCGCCGTGATTTACGACTCGGCTGTCTGTGTGTCAGACCACACTTCCCCCCCGAGGATGCCCCATGGGCCGGAGCGCTGTGGGTTATGTGGGGGTGGTGTGGACGAGCGGAACGAGACGGGGCCACACTGACATGGACGTGGGTGGCAGCAAGGCAAGGTGTCCGAGGGGGGTCGGATGCATGACAGTTATCGATGAGGGTCTCAACCAGCCACTGAGCTGTTCCGCCAGTCGACCTTCTGAACGATAAAGCAAAAGCGCCTTCCCTTTAAATAGATTTAGATCGCTTCCATTCCTTTTCTCTATCAAAATTTGATAAGGCAGCGGGAATTCTGCTGGCCCTTTGGGGACAATTTTGCTGCTAACATGGAGGGCGGCAGTGCTGTGAAAGCTCCTCCTTTACCCCGTTTGCATATCATTAAGGCAATTCATTACGCAAAAAGCAGCGGCTGAGAGCACGGCAAATGCCACCTAATCATCTATGATTGTCAGCATGTCAAAATTTTAGATGGTACTTAATGTACTGATGTAATGTAATGGTCCTGTGCTGCATACTGACAGGGTAAGCATGCTAATGGCCTGTGTTACACTGGCTGGCAGGTCCAAATTTGCATTTACATTTAATTTAGCAAATTAAAGATCTCAGCGTGAAGCGCAGATTCCAAAGAGCATCCTTCCAGCAAACAATTTTCATCGTTTGTCTGACGTCGGACTCATGATTAAACCGTACAGTGGATAATCGTGGGCCGTGCCACCGCCGTCAAGGCTAAGCAGTGCAGCGTATTTTCTTGTTGCACTGTCATCTGTTAGATGTGTGGGTCAGATTGTGCAGGAAAATCAATCACCTGAGACATTGTGCAATTTGCCAAGAATGCCAATACAATAGCTGCTCAAGATTGGCATTCGGCGTCTCGTGGTTTCGTGCTCGGCGATATGCTGGAAAAAGGACCGTCTTTCCTTCTTCTGAGTATCTGCTTTATGATTAATTAGTCTGATTGCTGAATATCCCCGCTCTATAGGCAGCTGAGCACACTGTGTTTTTCACAATTCAGTCACAGACAGGAAAACAAATCCCGGCATTAGCGGGTAAACAGTCTTGCACGCAACCCACGGTGCTAATTGAGTGAACACAACAAATCTTAAATCAGGCTTTAATCGCCCATTTGTCGGCACTGAATCGCTCAATAGAAATTCACCGTTCGCGCTCATTAGCGAGGTGACTTAAACGGTGAACACAAAACAAAAAACCTAGGGGTTTGGGTTAGGCGGTCTGCAATGCTTAATGTTTAACATTGAAATTGTATAACTCTTAATTATTACATTAGTAAATAATACACTTTATGGTGCTGGGTGTTGCAGGGCATTTTTTTCCACTTCACAAAAAGAAAAAATGGTCTTATTTGCGATTCTGTGTTGCTGAAACGTTCACTTCCACAGGCGGGACAAGGAGACATTTTACCGCTTAGTACTGTTGAAAATTTTACCTACAAATAGGACATTTTTTGTTTGTTTCTGCGCGACCGTTTTGTTTCCCCTGTCCTGGTATAATGTCAGAATCCTGTTAGATGGCCCAGTTACAGCGCTGCCAGAGTTCTGGAGGGATGCTGGGAATCTGGCAAGTGCAACTCTCGTCTGTCATCCTGGCAAGTGTGACAGTGCTCTCTCTTTGTGGAGGTGTCTGTCCTGTTTTAGACATTTGTGACTTCTTTTTTGCGCTCCCAGAAGTTTTGCCACGAAGAAAGAAACAAACAACGAAAATAGCATGAAGACCTTGGCTGGTCCAATATAGGGGTGCAAAGATCCCGATTCACCCCCATCCTCCAAATAAGGGCAAGCAAAGGACATAGAGGACAGTCATGGATGGGATGGGGGGTGAGATGATGGGGAGTGGGTAGGGGGTTTTGGCAGAGGTGATTTATGACATGCCTGTCTGTGGCTACTGGTGCAAGACTGCGACTAGGGGGGTTATGGGAGAATGTTTACACAAAGAACTTTTAGTATTTGAGTCATGCGCTTTTGTGAAGGCGGTACAACTCAATCCCTTTGCTTCGCAGAACAGTTTCTCTCTTTGGCTATATTAATTATAGCCTTACCTTCTATTATTACTTAATTAGATTTTTAAATTAAATTGTGTCGATGTTCAGGAAATACAATTAAAATTGTGAAGAAAACATATCGAGGAACATTCAGAATAGCTAATGAAATACATACCGTACAATACCAACTAAAAGGGTGCCGATGTTTTTTCCAGCATATCTCTTAACTCCATTCTGAAAATGTCACTAATTTTTACATTAAGTAATGGATACAGAAGCAACTCCATTTCCTGCTGACATTTTATGGAACTCAAAATACGCTACACATTTAACTTATTATTCAAAACATGGCTTAATCAATGCTATGTATACACCAATGACGTGCGAAAAAATCGTAATTAATTTTATTTGTTTTTTTACCAAACATTCAGAAGAAACAGCCACATTTTTTACCAGATATATAAGCAATTAACAGTAATTTCATAATGTGACATTTTGAAAAACAATATGACATTTTTTATTTATTTTATAACTTTTTAATGTTAATTTATTAATGCTGCATAATTTAAGTAAATGTGATTGAGTAACAATAATCAGACATTAACAGTAACAGTCAAATAATGACTTAGTGGATACCAGTTAAACATAACCAAATAACATATTCATGTAGTCAATCACACATTTAAGAAAAAGGTTCTTGTGTGTCACTGGCCCTGCAGATGCCCACTGATGGAATATACCTTACTCAAGATGTGAGAAGGGGGGAAGTTCGGAGCCTGGTTTCAGTTGGCCCTACGGTGCTTGTTGGGTACTCTATTATAAATGGCAACCGTGACGGACCGTAATGGAGCTCTAGGAGGCGGTGGAGCAAACGGGAGACAGAGAGGGCCATAGTAGCCCCAGCTGGGGCCTTGGTGAGGGATAGTGGCTGCAGGGGCATCGCTCAGTGCCGGGCTTGAGCTCCAGGGCCGAGAGAGCAGGGACGCTTCACTGAGCTTCCCCCATTATGGACCGTAAATTTACAAACACTCTCCCCTGGTCCCACTTCTCCCGGTAGTTGCTTCTCCCGCTCCAGGATAGATGGGATTGGCTCTCTGACAAAGGCATGAATTACAGCTTAAAAGCCCGGCCTCTCTCGGACTTTCACACTGCCGTTCATCCTTCCGCTCTCCTCTGAAGCAGAAACGAGGTAAAAAGCTATCAGCGAAGACCACATTTTACCCACAAATCCTGCTTTGGAGCTTAGCAGGCCGTGGATGCTCAATTGGCTGTTTTTTTTTTTAACTTTACATAATTTCTGAACAGTCATGTTGATAAATAACTTAATTACGCAACTGTGTTGAAACCACTTTTGGAACTGCGTTTAAAAAGTCGCTGCAGTACATTTGCTGAGCCCTCCACGCTAATGCGAGTTTAAGAAGATCATCCAAACCACCATTTCTTATCCACAGGAGATGGTACCGGTGCAGATGGGCAGCCGTGATCTGTGAGGTACGGAGGGCTCGGTGCGATGCAGACTAAACAAACAGCCAATAAACCAACATCCGTGAAGTTGCACCTTCTCAAGTCTAATACTGTGGGTTATTGGGTTGCGGATGGTGCTGCTTTTCCCACACCACAACGAAGGCATATGGTGTGCGGAAACTGCTCTAACTGAGCACACTGCAATATTTGATTCTGAAGGTGTATTATATTATCTGTTAAAATCATTGAATTCCTAGCTTTCCTCTTTTTTTTCCCTCTTTTTCACTTTCTCTCTTTTGTTTTCCTTTGTCTTGCTCCATGTTTTTTGAGTTTCCTCTGGGGGTGTCTGCCTGTGCTGTCACACTGATGAGGCCATTGTTTCACTGCGCAATTAGCGACTCATTAGCTCGGCCAGGTGTGTCTGGGCGTACAGTGAAACGTCTCTCTTTGAGTGATGGTGGCGCGCGAGGTCCTGAGCACGTGGGGACATGTCCTTGCCCAAGGCGACCTGCTCGCCCGCATCCTCCTCTCCTGGTCTGTTGAATCCTGAGCGAGATCAGAAGACCTAGGAGAGGAGACTCTGCTGGGGGTTTCGAAAACAGGTGCTGCTTCTATACTGGAAGTGTTCCAAACACTAGTGCAAACCTCAGACGTCACTGTCAGACTGTTGAACTTAGGGCTTGAATAGTGTGTGTGTGTGTGTGTGTGTGTGTGTGTGTGTGATAGAGACAGAGTGCAAGAGAGTGCTGTCAAAGTGAAGGGTGAGATGGTGTGTGTTTGTGTATCAGTGAATGTACGTATGATGGACAGTGTGTGAGTTGCATAGATGCTGGACCTTGAATGTGTACAACACTGTGCAAAAGTCTTAGGTACTTAGATGTTTCACAAAAATATTTGTTTTAGATGTTTATTTAATGTCTTCTACATTAGTGTCAATGGGAAAGAGCGTATTTTAGATTTCCAAGCATCCCTTTTGCAAAGTTACAGTATTACAGTAAGGGTTTTGTATGTCGTTGAAGAAAGTACAAGCACACACACACACACACACACACACACACACACACACACACACTGTCTGAAACTGCTTATCCTAAGTGGGGTCACGGCAAACCAGAGCCCAATCCAGCAATATGGGGCTCAAGGCTGGAGGGGACACACCCAGGACGGCACGCCAGTCCATTGCGAGGCACCCCAAGCAGGACTCGAACCCCAGACCTGCCAGAGAGTGGGACCTGGCCAAGCCCGCCGGGACCCCGTTCGGTACAAGTGGTTGTTGACGACGGATGGTTACTAAGCTTTGTAGGAAGTTTATTAATTAACAGCATTATTTTTTGAAGCATTTTCGCTTTATAGCTTTATCTTCCAACTGCCTAAAACTTTTGCACAGTATCTTGGAGCGCATGTGAGATTTCAAGTGAAAAAAGCTAAAGAAAAATGTAAGTTTTTCATATATTTTTGTGCACGGTGAGTCCCTTTGGAAATGAGTCACATTGAAGAACCGAGTGCATGTCTGCACATATGAGTGTGTCCATATCTGTGTGTGTATGTGATTGAAAGAGTAAGATTGAGAGATATAGTGCATGACTATGTGCGTCTCTGTAATCGCTTGAGATGGCACCATCACCCTGGTTAAGGCTCAAGCTGGTGAGCTCAAGGTCTGGACCCACCAAACCAGGCCAGTGTGAGCCGTACATGAAAATTTCATCATCGATTTCATCATTTATCAAGATTCCTAATGGCACACAGTAATAGCCACTCCTGAGTACAATGGTGCTGAAAGAAGGAGGTGCGGGTTGCAACCCGTTATACGTCTCCTCTGAGTGCGGATAAAAGCCATTTTCATTATGTCTATCTTCGCTCTTGGAGCACTTCACGGTGGAGATGGCACTGTGCTATCAGTGCTCATAGTTAGCATCTTAAGAAAAGAGTTCTTTGCTTTTTATTAATATCTGGCTGATTCACACACCCTTAGCTCTCTCACTAGTACTTGCAGTCACTTTCATGTACATAGTATTCAAAAATTGTGGCATCAGACATAGAATAACGTTACATCTCTTGTGTAATACTCTAATTCTAATAACGAAGAGGTCTTGATAATTTAGAATGCTCACTAAGTACTCTATATGTTATCTATGGTTCTTATGGCTTCTGGAGCCTGAAGTTTAGGAAAAGGCGTGTAGCGGCACTTCCTTGGCAGTTTTATTTTTTATTCTATTGACACTTTACTCGCAAGACAGATGTGACGGCAATATCCTCCAGTGTCTACTGAGCTTTAGGTAAACCTTCCCTATTCGTTTGAGTGTCATGAAGGAGTAGGAGAAGTGACAGGGGCAGTGGGGCTAGACAAATTCCGTAATGAAGTGAGGTGATCGTGGCCCCAAAAGCCAGAGGAGCTCATAATGAACTGAACCCCTCCCCCTGAAGCCCCAAAGCCAGGCGTGACTATGAATCTGTTTATAGGTTCATGTCTGATCAGTGGACTGTACAATCCAATCCTTCAAGAAAACAGGGTGGAGAATATTGGGACAAAACGGAGAATAGCGTGTCTACGGGTCACGCGTAAGCTAAGGTGGACGGGGAAAGAAACTATGCTATTTTTTATTTATCGCTACAATTTTACATTCTTCCAACTATTTCTCTTATTTTCACAGTTTCCCAAATCCACTTCCCAGGCACAAGACCTGACTTGATTCATGTCCTAAATAAAATAAGCGTTATTTAAAAAATGACAAATTGTGAGACATACAATTCCCCTTTCAAGCTTAAACGCACTTTAAAAATATTTTTAGTCAATGGCAGTAACTTAACTCTTACAAAAATCATTTGTTCCAGTACCAAAGTAATTTTTCCTGTGAATGGATTTCAGAGGATACCCTTAAAATTGAAACGACGTCCATGATGTTCTGCACATAGATAACACATGTGATTAAGTATGCTATTAGTTTTGTAATGCAACTTATTACACGTAAAACTAAGCCGTGGTGTGAATACAACTTGCGGGAAGATGAGTTACGGCATTAACGCAGGCTTCATTTGGGGGCTATCTGAAAGAGACCCACCGAGTGAGACAGTAAAGAATTGACCGGCAGCCACATTGGACAGACGCTCTAGATCTCATATATAACCCTCCTTAGGCCTTCCCCCTCGTTTCCTGCGCTGATCTCAGTGGCAGCATAAGTCAAATCCCTTTCCCTTCCCTCGGGTTTAAACTCGCGGCCCTCTGGTTTAGAAGCTGGTTCTTTAACAGCTTCACACTACTCCTCCTCCTCTCTCCAGGCTCCTCCTGATGCTCGAGGAGCTGCGCCATGCATGCAGATGAAGGAGTTCCCACTGAACCCGTGTCCTCCTGAGTGACGCCCTGCATTCGGTCTGCCCATCCATTTCCCTGATCTTATGCCCTCCGAGGCTGAAGGGAGCCCTGGTCAATTTCCAGCCCTGTGCCAGCTCACAGTGCCAGTGCATCGCCTGCAGACAAAAACCCTCCAAAACACACAGGCACACACACTCCTCTTTACTGCGCTTCTTCTCCCTAAATGTTGGTTTGAGGTTTAACAATGTCCCACTCAGGACTGCTGCCTTTCCATCCTCTCTGGTCCTTATGCTGATGGTGCCTGGCACCTTGCAATTTCCCAGAAACCTCCTTGTTCCTCAGAGCCCTCAACTCTCAGGTCTGATCTCCTGCCAGCTCCCTCTTCTGAGCACCAACTGTGACTGTGTGTGTTCCACAGCTTCAGGACCGGGGTGTCCAGTCAACGACCCCCACACCTCCTGAAACTGCACCTCTCATTGTGTTTTAAATTACTCATGCTTTCCCAATCCAAGACAGCATTGACCTCTGACCTTTGCCGACCACTCAGAGTGTATTTCTGGAAAAGACGGCCATGAGAGGTTCTGCCTGTCAAACAGCACAAAACTGCACATGCAGCTCAGTTTCGCTTTGTCTAAGATGGTCTGCATTGCACATTCTCCGGGAGCAAAGGGGGCAAAACAATAACTGGCGGAGCAGACAGGAGATGACAGACTGTGACAGATGACAGGCAGTTCCGACAGGGTGTCCCAGCTCCCGGCCAGGAGCCTGATTACCTCAGCGTTTGGGGGCCAAGCGCACCTAATTACCCCAGAGCCCCAGGTTGCAGAGCAGTGGACCGCTGGGGCGTCACCTTGCCCGGGACCCCTCGGCAGCACTCTAAATGGGCCTTTAAGAGCGCATCAATGAGAACGTGGCCCAGCGTGACCACCAGCATACACTCGCTCCCCTCTCAATTAGAGGCCACAGGGCTGGTGGGGGGGATCAATAGCGGCCGCGGAGCCGCGGGGGCCCTCTGACGAAGGTCTCGTCACAGGGAATGGGCCTGTTAATGAGAGCCCCACCCCGCGGCATCCCACAGACAACACAAGCACAGAGAGACGATTATGCGAGAGCCCATTCAGGCTGCGCACTACCTTTTATTTCGTCCGCAAGCACCCTTGAGCACCTTCGCGGTACGACGGCGCTCTCCGAACCGCTGTCCGGCTTCCGTCCTTCGTATCGTCTCACCTGTTTAAAATTCCCCCGCGGCGTTGCAAACATGTCGGGGGACAGCAAGAAACAAATCAGGCCAAGCTTGAGTGAAGTGTCCCCCCAGTCTCCCATGATCCCATCGCCACCCCATTCCAGCGAGAAGTCTGACCAAAAACGAAAATGCGTGCCAGGACTGACAAAGCAGCGGATCAGACGACTGACCCGGAATCAGAGATGAGAACGATCAAAATAAACACTGGCAAAAAGCCTTGGACAGATTGACAACGGAGGCAAAACACAAATATATTTTGTTTGGCCACGCGACAGCCATACATTTTTTTAATTAAAAATTTAGGAAGGCAGTTTTTAGTAACTGTGACTTATAACATGACTAATAAAATAAGCTAGACTGCATTTATCTGGCCATTTGCTGGTGTCGTACAGTATGTCCTGTTAATAACTTGCTGTGATAATTATTATATTGTTTATCTGCAATGAAATAATGGTACTATGTGTTCAGGTGGACTTGTTATTTTTGCAAAATAGAAGTATTCAATTTTGTTCCGTATTAAATGTGGTGGCTACAGAGCTTTAAATCACAAGTACATATGATACTCCCAACACCAATCTTCCGATTACAATGCATTAAATTGAAAGATGTCAAAGAGGAAAATTAATTTTAAATGAGCAGCTGCATTTCAGCATGATGTGGAGAAATGCAATTTGTTGCCTTTATGGGTTTCAGACGTTGATGCGGGCCGTATAATGAAACATTCAATGGATTTTCATGGATTATGCTGACAAGTTATGTAACATCATACACTATTGCGGTGGTGGCACGAATTCTCCGTACCATGATTATAAGTTGGTGGCTCGGTTAAATTAACAGCGAATTTTGAGGCAGGTTGGGTGTGGAATGCTTGCTGAACTGAATCAGTGAAACGTGTTTATGCTGGACGATTTCTTATGTGCTGGTCTACTGTGCCTGTCCATATATGTTTCCTTAAATATCTGGGGACATTTTTGTCAAGAACAGGCTTTTTCAGGAATCTCTATTTATTCACGGAAAACATAAGGGCCAGAGCTGTCCGTTTCTCATGAAATTTCATATTTCTGAGTTTTTGCTGGGGCTGGGGTGGAATATTTATTTATTCGCAGGCAACAAAAGAGCCAGAACTTTCTGGTTGTTACGAAATTTCATAGGTTTCTGAATTTACCTGGGAAGGGCTGAGGAATGTCTTATTTAGGCAAAGCGAGAGTCAGAATGAAATCCCCAATACAAGAAGTAAAGAAATGTGTGCATGAATTGCATGTTGTGTTTCTCCTCTTACTGAAACTGCCCCTGTTTCTATTGTTGTTTATTACTATTTATTTCTTTATTTATTTTACACGTTTCTCCAAAATCACTTGCAGTGTTGGCTTTGTAATACTAAATTCCTTACAATTATTTACCCATTTATACAGTTTCAGTATCATCAACAGTCATATAGAAGGAAACGGGATTTCAGCTTGGAGCTTTGGATGAACCTTTCGATTGCAAAGCAAGAGTTCTAACCACAACGCTACCTGCTGGCCACTTAGAGAAACCCAGAGAGCACTGCTGGCTCAGTAAAGGGGTGACAGTCTGAAATGTGAAACAACCCTAACCTTCCTAAGGCACTTGAAGAAGCAGTGACTTACTGGCTTCTCGAACCCGTTCTACTCCTCTGTGTGTGGGTGCATGGATGCAGGTTCGCACAGGCCTTCTCTTATTCCATATCTATTCTTCATTTTTGCCAGAGTGAAGTCTTTATTCATTCTGAGCTCTGTGCAATCACCCTGTCTCTGCTTCTGAGAGCCCCACCTGTAAAATCAGAACAGTGCACTTAGCACCTCTCAAGTGTTATTTCTCCCCTCCTCAGCCAACACCTCTCCAGGCATATTAGAGAGGGCAAACTTTGACTGGTTATTGTTTCTAAAGCCCTGTCAGACGGTGCTGCCCACCATCCACCCTGGAGCCCCTCCCAACCGTCTTCTCGGTCTTCGCTTAGATTTGTTCATGGTGGAACACCTTCAGACTGCCATCACGCCTCAGTGGCAGCTATCCCTCAAACCTATAGGAGATGAGTGGAAAATGTCTCCCATCACAACACACACAAATACACACACAGTCACACCTCTGTCTGTACTTGAAATATCTCTGAAACAGGGTTTTCTGCTCACCACCCCTTGCACCCACCTTCAGCCCCCTCCCTTCTCATCCACCACACCCCCCCCCACCCACTACCCCCCTCCCCTGGGTGCCCGGGCAAATGCGCGGTGTTATCGCTCCGCTTCATTCCGTCTGACACCAGCAGGGGGGCTGCCTAAGCACCCTGGGCTTCACGCATTGCCCACTGTCTGGGGGAAGCAGATAGACGCCACGCCGCAAAGGATGCTGGGATGTTACGCACCATGGCCTTGTGCCTAGACACTCAGGCACATCATATGCACCCTTTTCAAAGCAGAAGAGAAACAAGGGAAGGGGGGATGGGGATGGAGAGAGAGAGAGAGAGAGAGAGAGAGAGAGAGAGAAAGAGAGAGCGAAAGAGAGTGAGAGAATGAATCAGGGGCTGCAGATTGGCCGCTAACTGCCCGTTCTGGCCTTTAATTCGCCCCATGCTACGAACAAAGTTATTATCTGCCTTTTCAAAGACAAGCTTTTAATTGAGCACATTGGCGCTATCTTTGTGGCTGGCGAGTACTGTGTTCTGCGGAGGAGATAGCTGGTATTTCCACACACGAGGGCTTTCTTCATATGGAAATGGGATGAGTACAGCAGGAGGAGGACCGGGAGACAAAAGTTGAGCGGGTTCACACTGGGAGGAAACTTCAAAGTGGGAAGAAATGTCACATTGATTTCTTGTCAAACTCTGAGTTGTACTTTTTTTTTTTCTGCCTTTCCCTCCTTTGCCTCATCTCATTCTCAGCGCTCACTCCAACTTCCTTCCCTGCTGGGGAGGAGGCGTGGTGCGCACACGTGATTATTTATTTACAAAATACTCAGTGTTGACAACGTGCTTTGCTCGGTGCAACTTCTCAAAGGAAAAACTAAATTGGAGAAAAGCGTATGTGAGCAATGCTATCTGTCACACAGTCGCCTTATGAGCCCCTTGGCCTGGCCTGAACGTCGACCCTCTTTCGCTACTTCATCACCCCACCCCAAGCCGCTCGCTGCATTTAAGTTGCTCATCTGAATTCTACAGAGATCTATGGACAGCATCCAAGGGGAGGAGATGATGATGATTAAAACCTTTTTCTTCTGTTGGTGGGGAGTGCTTGGAACACACTGTGAAACCGGGGAGATTCTTATATAAAGGTTTTACCTCGACCCATACGTCAACCTGATAAAACACATTAGGAAAGTAGCAGGAAGATGGTAAAGTTATAAAGGCGATGTTCTTTAAAGCATATTTACATACTGAAAGTGATGGATGAAGGAAGAAATGAAGAGTTTTTCCATTTGCATATCATATACTGAAATTTTTTGCAAGTATATTTCCCTGAGCAGAGAGGAATATATCTTTGGAATCCCTTGTTTCTTGCTGTGTGATCTAAGCTTCCAAGTAAGAGGCCTTGGGAACCCTGGTGGTTATGTCTGCATGATAGATATGTACCTTAGTCATGTTTATACATCATATATGCTCACAAAATCTTTATCAATCAGAGCAACATCTCAGACTGAGTGGTTATGCGAGGTGTCTGGAATGCAGGAACATGCCACTGGGCCGGAGCGTGTTCCCAAGGACTGGAAAATGAGCGAGGAGAAGTGCACGGTTTGAAGCCTTCGAGCTCCTGCCTTTCATATGTCGATGTACGCTGTGTAATGAATAATTTAATGGCTCCATATGGATAATGCTGAAAAGTTAAGTACCATCTCAGATTATTGCAGTGGTGCCATAAACTCGACGAATATGATAATCACACGTACACGGCGCATGGAAAGGGCGAGTAAAATGTCACTGTGTGCAATTTTCATGGTGTCAAACCGCCAGAGAGGCCGCTCGTATTTTGCTGGGTTTGAACCAGGCTGTACCCAAGGACTCTGTCTGAGATCATGTTCCATTTACTATAAGCCACCTCCCAAGGAGACTAAGTCTACTTGGAGTCTTCAGACTGCAGGTAAAACCAGCATCTATTTGATAAAATCTCAAAAAAAAGTCTGAGATGAAATGTTGCTTCAGTATGTATGTGAGACGTGTTTAGAGCACCCAAGCAACAGGTGGACCTCAGGGAGCTCATGGAGTATTAATATTATTGCGTAGAGGATTCTTTTATTCAAAACAATTCTAGTTTTTATGATTTGTAAAGTTGGGTACTTTGCTGGAGCAACTCAGAGGAAGTACATTTCTCAAGGGTAACACAGTGGGGTATTTTCTTGATGTGAAGTAGACGTTTTTAAGCTTCTAAGTCTGTATTTGTTAAAAGCTACATTACCTTTAACCCAGGTGGTGTGAAGGATTAGGTGGGGGTTACTCAAGAGAGTTTCAAGAGTCAGACGGAGTGCAAAGCTAAACATGTCAGACGGTCTTCCACTGAGAAGAAGAGGTCTACAGAAATCAGCAGGTGCTCAGAGAGGAGCAGAGGGACTCGGGAAAAAGCACTGAGACACAGTGGAGTCCGAGTGCGGGAGACAGTTAGGGAGGCCGTGTGGTCTATAAATCAGCAGGATCCGTAAAAAGACCCCAGTGAACAAAGTTCCTCCCCAAGCAATTCATCTCAGGGCCGTATTTCCATCTCCCCATGGCGATACCTTCAGTATTTTTTAATCTTGATAATAGCACTGACTGGCAATAAAAACATCTGCCAGCCATTCATCACTTCTCTTTACTGTGAGTTCCCCGACACTCCGGCCAACAGATCATGAACCCAATTAAAAGGGACAATGTGGTTTTAATTTATTGTAAACAAACGCCAGCAACCACAGCCCAGCTCCTCTCACTTCCCTCAGCAGAGGAAGGCCCTTTGCACCGTTTCCAGGAATTAAATACTGTGCAACAAACAGAAGACAGACTTATCTTTTGAAATGCATCACCTGGAAATACGAAATATCTGTGTCAAGAGCAGATGTAAATAAATTTTTAAATGAAGATGTCTAAACTTGCAGATTTAGGGTTATGTCTGTATTGTATCCAAGGAGCTCTGCTTCAGTAATACTACAGAATTACATTTTATTTCATTGCTTAACGAAAGCTTTTATCAGAAGTGATCTACAATTCCGCCCATTTGAATTGTACTAGAACAACTCAGGTTAAGTACCTTGGTCAATGGTACTACAACAGGGACTTGAACTGCCAACCTTCAGGTTATAAGTTGATGTCCTTGACAAGTACACTGCCTGCAGTGCAGTACTTTGCCCATGAACAAGAGAACATGAAAATGAAAATGAAGTGGCAGTTTCCAAAAACTGGAAATGTGAATGTGGGTGGTCATTCTTCATATCGTCAACCTGTGTCACACCTGATCCGGGACAGACTGCATTGGAGGAGAAACCAAAACCCCTTCAAATAATGGGATCACTTGGTATGATCTCTAATGATCTTGACACCATGTGACCATGAGGCTCTTAACCCTTCTGCTGTCATTTCCATAGACTCAACCCCTGATGTGAATAGTTAATGAACTAAAGCTGTGCCGAGATAGTTTTAATTTTCCAGTCCCTCCGTAACATTAGTGTAATAGGCATGTAACTCAACAGTTAAATTGCTTGTGGGCTGTTATCTGTACATGTTACTTCTACTGTGGTGTTGTGCATTAATCAGAAGTGTTTGCATTCAGCTATAAAGACATACAGCATTTCTATGCAATTAACAGTTACAGATGATCAATAGTTCGCTTGTCTGAACAGCAGTTCTTTTTCTATATGTTAGTTCAATAGGCCCACTGGCACGAATAATGCTTAAAAACAAAAAAAATACTATTCACTTTTTCTCAATTTTCCTCTGTTAATGAATTTATTATTTTAACTTTTTCCTCAATGATTCTTAATAAGTTAAAGAATTAAGCGTCCTTAGGCATTTTGAAGGTGTTACTTGGCAGCTTTGGGCATCCAGATTCCTAGCATGACCAAAATCATTTGTTCTCTCCTTCAAAAGAAAGGGCGACAGCTGGGAATTCAATAAACGGTCGTTGTTTTGCGTGCGCTTAAGTTATTTAACTAATTATCACATTTCCCATTTAATTGCAGAGCAACTCACGAAACGAAGGCCCTCCGCTTATTGCGAAGGCATTTTAACAACCTGTCAGGCCAACGGATTGCCCCAAGACTTGTAAAGATTAATTGCTTTTGCTGAAAGCGAAATCTTGCAGCCAGAATATGCCAGGTTGTCACTCAATGGCTCAACAGCTGGGGTAAATTTGCCATTGATGGGGTATTGCGCATTCTGTTGCAGGAGTTCGCAAGACACAGCATGAATACAAACAAGTCAAAGATACTGATCATAAAGACTGCAAGGTTAGCCTAGGTCAAGCATAAGGTCTAGTTGGTGTGGAGTTATCTGACCAAGTCAAGGGGATGGTCCATGATGACAGATTATGTGTTGCCTTCAGCACTTTGTTAGTTGATAGTTTACCCAAAGCCTTTCACTATTATCATGAAATTTTAATGAAGATAAAATAATTCCCTGAGTGAATCAGTTCCAATAAGCAAGAAGCCGTAGGTCTAGTAGTTGAAACTTGACTTGGGACTAAAGCGTTGCAAGTCAAATTCTCAGGAGAACTACAACATAGTTGAAAAAGTTCATTAGACAAAAGGCAGTGCGCATCCAGCTCAGTAAATCAGCGTAGGCTTAAAATTTGAGCTGGTTAGGATAGAAAGTGAAAAACAAATCAATAATGTAATAATGAATAGATAATCTCAAACAAACACATGTGACTGGCATGATTTTCTCCACTTTTCATCAATGACTTGTGGCTTGTGAAGGGAGAATTTGCTTCTCCTTTTATCGGTCTTGAATTTAAATGCGTTTGATGCTGGAGCGCAAATCATCTGGAGTTAACAAGGTGCGGGGAACAATCCGCGATCAATGCGACAGAAAACATTCCGTTCAATTTACGTTTAGACTCCCAGTCATTACGCGGGACTCCTCTGCTTTCTGTTGTGAGACGAAGACGTCGGGAGGAGGAAATCGATGACAGATTAAATTGGGTGGATGTTCACAGAAGTGCGTGCCTCTGAAGCCAAGAAGCAATCAGAACTGCAGCGCAGGCAGTTAGGGCTGTTGTCTTCATATACCATATGTGTTGTAGAAGTGGGATGCTGGGGAGCCTGTGAGGCAAGGCAATGGAGAGTGAGAGTTGAACCGACAATGGTCTCTGGTAGCAGACCGGCCTCCTCGGTAGCAGCTTGCTGCAGAAGTCAGCAACTAGTCAATGCTTGTGATATACCGCACAACTTTCACACTGCATATTCATTGTGACATTCCCATTGGTGTTATTTCTATATTCATTCTTTTAGCTGATGGATTTCGCCAAAGCAACTTACAATGTTAAGCTACATACAATTATTTACCTGTTTACAGAGCTGTATAGTTTTCGTGGAGCAATTTAGGGTAAGTATCAAGGGTACCATAGTTGGTGGTAGGATTCAAACCTGCGACTTGTGGCTTTAGAGGCAGCAGCACGAACCGCTACACTATCAGCTGTCCCTTTTCACCCTGTGAACTTCTTGACTGCACAAGGATGCCTGCTTGCCAAGACATTGTATTCCGCTTAGTGACTGCTGAAGTGTCCGAATGTGATTCAGGTTGTGCTGGGCTGCACCGAAATACAAAGTACAGATGGCTGAGGTGTCTGTACGGGTACGAAGATATGGGCGAAGCTGCTGCCAAGGTGAACTCACAGACACCGTGAAATGGAAGGACATTTTACCACATGCTGTGACGGCTGGTTCTGTTCTTCACGTGGTAAAAGGTGCCATTCCGCGGAAGACTGACTCCGCGCTGCTGTGTTTATCGGACACTCCCGTCTTTCTCTCCTCCATCACTCACAGCATGATAAATGACTGTGTGCTTCTTGAGGCCTTTTTGCGGTGCACTACATCGCCGAGAGAGCTTGAAGAGCACTGAATACTCAGGTCTAATTGTAATTTCTCACTCCAGTGTCCCTGTCAGCGGCGTTCTTCGGTCGCTGCGGAGCCCAGGAAGCGATTTGCATAGTCTCACCTTTTAGCAAGCTGGGTAAGGTGGTCTGAGGCCTGGGGCGTTTCCCGGTGCCATCCAGCTCAGCTGTACCATTCGTTTAATTGCCAGATTCCTTAGGGAACAGGTTTCTTTGGCGCCTCTTTGTCTCTGCATTTCTCCAAGTGACAGCCCCCAAGATGATGAATTAGTCGGCGACTACGGCTGGACACGGCACGCTTTATCGAACACTCAGGCGGCACTGAACACCTTGACTCCGCCTCGTTCTCCTCGAGCCCTGCAGTCAGGAGGAGGTGGAAACATCTCTGGTGACCGTGCCCAGCAAGCGATTTTACTGCCGACTTTTCGCTCCTCATTAGCCTGGTTAATTGGGACGTTGACACAAATCGTTCCTGCTCGCCATTGTAGAAACATTGTGTTTCCCTGCTCCTAGCTAAAGAGTCGCTGCTTTTGGGCACACAAACACACACATTGTTGCTTGTCTAAAGCTGTTAGCAACACTGGGTGTAAAGTCAGAGCACAAAGAAACCTCTCCCCTGCCTTTTGAAATCGATAGGACAGTCCCCTCACTAGCTGTATTGTTAGCACTATTCAATTACATTATTTGTTTTCTCTGAGAGGACTTTTATTTGCATAGACGTACAAAGCCCTC
This sequence comes from Scleropages formosus, assembly GCF_900964775.1. Taxonomy (NCBI): domain Eukaryota; kingdom Metazoa; phylum Chordata; class Actinopteri; order Osteoglossiformes; family Osteoglossidae; genus Scleropages; species Scleropages formosus. Next base: position 18,426,562 of record NC_041822.1, read on the forward strand.
AGATTTTATGTGTTCGTCTGGGTAAAGTCCTTTTCAAATAGAAAACTATAGTTCTCTTTGTGGAACTTCCATATTTTATTATTGTATATTTCTGTATAATATTTATTATATTTATGTTATTTATTATTTTGACTCTCACCTGTGAAGAGACAGGGTGAGAGTTTCTTCATAACACCCTTTGCTCGCATGCAGTTTTGTAAACTGTCTGATGCACAATAACAAACTATAAATACTAAAACACACACACACACACACACACACACACACACACACACACACACACACACTTTCAGAACCACTCGTCCCATACAGGGTCACGGGGAACCACAGCCTACCTGGTAACACAGGGCATAAGGCTGGAGGGGGAGAGGACATACCCTGGACAGGACGCCAATCCATCGCAAGGCACCCCAAGCAGGACTCGAACCCCAGACCCACCGGAGAGCAGGACTGTGGTCCAACCCACTGCACCACTGCACCCCCCCCAAGTACTAAAACATTATAGTTAAAATGATTACTCAAAAGTCAGAAAATGTCTTTAAGGAACTGAGTTAGTCTACAGTATTTGTTAGTATGCGGTTTACCCTGGTTTCAGTACAGCTGTTGAATCTATCACATTTTGGCAGATTGGAAACAAGAGCTGGTGGCTGGACCATCCACCTACAGGACAGGAATCACGTCTTATTTTTGACCTTCCAGGCCTGTTATTTTTTTTTTGCTCTGATATGATTTCAATATTTTTTCATTTTAAGGCAAAGTCATTTCTGTCATCTCTGCTCATGTCTTGCTGTGAGCAGATGTGCGGTGTTTTGGGTAAGTGGCAGTACGTGGTTGCTGAGCCTGTGCTTTGCTATTACGCAAGGTAAACAGGGTGATCAGGTGAACAGGGTTGTCTGAGTGCGATAGGGACAGAATGTTGCTTTTCCCCCAATGAAATCAAAGGTGCCATGAGCAGAATTCAAGGCTTCTCTCGGCAGGGTGGAGTGGGGGGCTGATTTATGGAATCTGGAGGGATTTCTGCCAAGCTGAGGCCCCCAGGCGTAAAAGGTGGAGTGTGAGAACATCCAACAAAGCCTGCTCATTATTAGCTAATTAACGAAGCATAGCTCTGAGGTAAGATTGGCGTGGGGCTGGGACGCATTGCAGCGTGCTCCTCAACAAATTCTCATTACCATGTGTGCATAGCGCAAACAAAGAAGTTTTAATTGCAGTAACCCATCATTAGGAATTTTGGCCTTATCCGAAAAATGCATATCACAACAACAAACAAATTTCATCATCATAATGAAAAAATAATTGCGGCCCGTTTCCATCCCGATTTTTGCATTTATTTATACATTGCTTTAAATTCAGATCTCATTAAGCAAATCTTCATGTACTGGCAGTGGTGTGTAGCCCTTGCTGTAACAGGGTTCTGGTTGACACAGCCCTGACCGAAGGAAACGGGGGCATACTTTGAAGTTCTTAGTAAGCTATCTGCGAGATGGAGTTTGTGTGTAACAGGATGCTTAGGGCAAGAGCTGCAGGGCTAGTGCTAGCTTGAAGGGCATTTTGAGGTCCACTGGTGCCTTATTGGAGAACATTTCAAACCAAAATGCTCTAATACTGTGAACTAGATTGCTTCCTAGGTTTTGCTACAGGACACTCACCTTGTCATAACCTCAATCCTTCCAGCCTCCTTCTCAGCTCTCTTGTCTTTCTCCGGTCTCCTCTCCTCTTCTCACTCTTCCTTGCCTTGTGTGGCACCCCTCTCTTCTGCACCCTTCACCCACTCTCTCCTCTCTTGCTCTTGCTTCCTGACCTGGGAAGCGGGGTGGACGAAAGCACGTTCTCACCTCCAGCCAAGATCAACACCACAGCGGGAACCCCCCCCCCACCCCCAACAGGCTGTCTCTTCTGTAATGCCACAATCAATTCACTCTCCCGTGGCATTTTCGAGCCACTGGCCTGGAAAGAAACGAAACAGGATCATCTGAGATTGTACCGCAAAGCTCCTTCAAATACCTTCCACTGGGAGATCATCTGCTGGAGAGTAGGCTTCAGAGGTGCGCGTGTGTGTGGGGGGGGATATTGCCTTTGCTGCTGATCCTGCTTGCTTCCTGGAGATGTGAGAAACCAACTCGCATGAAAAGGGGCTTCTTACCTATACAAAAAAGGCAACAGCAAAACAAAGTAACATCTTTCTAGTCCATGCAGTATGCAGTAACACGAAACATGATCAGCAGGGTTTTGACACTATAGTCAAGGGTTACTGTGAGGTAGGCAGCAGTTCTACCTTTGACCTATCTGTACTGCTTCAGTGAAATGTATACCTGTACTAAAAGCAGTCTGATTCCCTGAATACAAAGGCCTTCTGAGTAACTGAATGTAAAAATGTGAGGATGAGGGGCAAGGTGCCTGTCATGTGCATGTTCAGCTGTTTTTACCAGTGCTAACGCTGACCTGAAACTCTGATGCTGTGGCTTTGTGGATGAATTTGGCCTGACATGCTATGTTGAACTGGAACATACAAAACATGGAGCTGCTGCCAAGATGATTCATTTTAGAATTGCTGGCAGATATTGAAATGACTCAAAATGGGTCAAAATGACTCTGAATATGTCAAGATCACACACAAAGGTCTTAGAAATGCTAAATTTATACCAGACCACAATGACATCCTTTATTGTTTTTTTTTTGTCTGCCCAGTCATTTTGCAATACTAATGCTTATGATGCAATAGCATCTTTTTTTTTCCCCTCAGTTATTTGAACCCATATGTTTAAAGCAGTAGAAATCAAACCTAAATCTACCCAGAATGACAGCTTGTTTTGCAGAAGATTTTCCATGCTGCGCTTTGTTAAAAATTAGGTCGCTAACAATTTCCAGCCAAGAACCTGGTGGCCAAACAAGCCAGAGATTTCGTCATTAAATGTTGGCATGTCAAAAAGCAGCATAGTGAAGGAGACACACCAAGCTAATGAGCCAAACATGTAATGCCATGTTCTTCTAAAAAATCTCAGTGTGGCAACTGGTTTAACCTCTGCAGCTATGCAACTGTTAAAAATGATGGCTGGCATTACATAAGCCAACAATGTTTACGCAGTAAAAAAACCCAAGTAGTGCCTTATACCATTGTTGCTTGTGACTTGTGATTGTAACTAAAAATGTGTGATTTGAAATGTTCTTGTAAATTTGTGCTACTCAGTAGTGGCTGCATCATCATACGATGCACTGTGTGTAGTAGTTCTTGTCGGTGATTACATTTAATTTGCTCCATCTTGTTTTTCAGATAAATCTGGCACTTGTTATTAACAAACCATTATGATATTAGATATTCTTTTATTTATACTGATGCCCCTTAATTATAGGAAGCATTTTAATGACCAAGTATGAAGTCTCATCACACTCTCTGCATGTACTTCAGAAGGAAATTATGAACCTGTTCGAGCAGTGGGATAATATAATAAACTTTATTCATCCTAAACCTATCCCCGTTAACAGTTTCTTCTAAATTTGCATTATAATTTGCAAGAACCAAGCTCTATACTTGCAGCTAGAAAGATTAATGTTCTGGAAAGGTTAGGAATGTATATGATGTCATTTATGGCTGACATTAAAAAATTTGGGGGGAATTACAAGGTTCCTCTTCCATAAGTTGTGATCCTTTTTCGAACTGAGAGGAAGAAGTTTTCCAGAAACCTCAGCCCATCAGATCTTGTCAGTGGAATGGATGGCCATAGCTGCTGGACCACTTTTTTACTACTGAACTTTCTGGTTTGCTTATCAAGTGGAGAGAGCGAACACCACCGATGGCGCTGACCGCTCATGTCGGCATCTCAAACAGCAGGGAAATAAAACATTTCACTGCCGTTTGCTCGAGGGACATCAGCTCTCACGTTTGCTGAGCGTTCCTCCGGGGTGTTTCTTAAATTTACCACCATCCAATTTTTTAATCAAAAAATACAGCAAGAAGATCTCCCCGCAGCCTGACACACCGGCCATGAGAAGAAACCTTGATCTTGGAAATTTACCCACAGACATGAAGGATGAAGGACGTGTGAGGCCCTGCTGATTACTCCACATGGTCTTCGGTACACGCCTCTTCACTCTCGTGTGCTGCTCCACTTACAGCCTGGTGCCTGTTCCCCTTTCATGTTCCGTTTTACTTCTCCACATTTCTTGTGTGCACCCCCACCCCACTCCACCCGCCTCTCTCAGGTCTCTCCAGCTCCAAAATTTAGGTCAGGTGCAGCGAGTCGCCCCCTCTCGATCATGCAAATGACACGTCACGCCGCAGTGAAGTGCAGTGTGATTGGCACTTCGGATCGATACTCAGCCAACTGAGGAAGAGCGCGTGCACTTTCCCTCTTGTACTCAAGAGCTCATGTTTGTTCCAGATTTAGGAGAACCTGGGCCCAACCCTGGCTTTCTCGGAAGCTGCTTTATACTTTGAAGACCAATGGATATCTGAAAGCTCTTGAAATGCTTTGAAAGTATAAAAATGGAAAGCATTCTGAAAAAAATTAATCTTTCAGACTATATTTCATCAGTAACTATTTATCAACACATCCATTCCTAGCACAGTAATTAGAATATCTAAAGCACACCTTTCTAGAAATGTCCTTCCATATTGGACTGCACATGAATTCTTTGTGCAGTACAGAAGCAAAGAGCAAGAAAACCTTTAAATGTATTATGGTATTTAAGAGCATGTTCTGATGTTTCTTACAGAAAATTTCCTGGGTGTTTTACCTAAGTCTGAGTCTTTTATGTTTGGGGACAATATTGAGACAGTCTGTGCTTTTTGGTTGACAGTCATCCTTGCCCTTTCTGGGCTGATAGTTCACTCTTTCTTAAGAGGATAGTCTACCCTTTCCCGGTGACAACCAGCCATATCTATCCGACTTCCCTCTTTGAGTGGTAGATTACCAGCACAGTAGAAGGGACTCATTGTACAGCCTGCTTCTCCCAGTCAATATTCAACCTCATTCTTCTGAGCACGCATACAGTGATGGCTGAAAATGATTTATTTTGTAAATCGCACAGCCCGACTGAGACTTAAGATACCCGTTTTCTGCAGCGAGTTTTTTTGCTTTGGTGACAAGTGCTGGGAGGTTTTTTCATAACGCACAGCAAAAAATTTGAAAAAAATTGTTGCATATGGAACCAGCTCTTGAGAAACTGTTGTCATCTTCGGAGCAGTCCGTCTGTAGCTACATGCTGACATGATCCAGCTGTTCACAATACAGGAAGTGATAGTGGGGACACTTTTTCAGACTTCTGCTTCTGTCAGCTTAAATTCTAAAGGTTACTGAATATTAACAAAAGATTATCAATTTCAAAGCTGTCAAACTAAAAGGTAAATGTATCAATTATGCTAATTCTGATCTACTCTAAATGGCTTTCTTTTTGTATAGCTAGTAAGTGAGTTTCATATTACCTTGATCATATGCTGTTACAAATACTAAAGAAACAAGTTGGTTTCCTCAACTTCTGTAGTCTAAGTTCTTGGCTGTATGAGTCTACTCATGGCATTGAGGGTTAAGTCTGTGAACTCCAAAACATCACCACATGCTCTAGGCGTTTTTTCCAAACAAGGACAATGGAATATCCGCTTACTCTATTTTGTTCTTGTGGGACTGGCTTTGTTAGTATTTAGCTGCAGATATCTACTACCATGTAGGTGGGCGCGGTGGTGCAGTGGGTTTGGCCGGGTCCTGCTCTCTGGCGGGTCTGAAGTTCAAGTCCTGCTTGGGATGCCTTGCGACGGACTGGCGTCCCGTCCTGGGTGTGCTCTCTCCCCCTCCAGCCTTGGGCCCAGTGTTGCCGGGTTTGGGTCCGGTTTGCTGCGACCCCGCTCGGGACCAGCGGTTTCAGGCTGTGTGTTTGTGTGTGTATCTACTACTACCACCATTGTCCTCAGCATTTATGAGCTATTCCAACTGACAAGCATGTTTTACTTTGACTTTTCATTTTAACATCTGTATTCCATGGATACAGACCTACTAATTGCCTGCCAGGCTGGCCATTATTCATGAAAACATCACTGATGCTTTGGTGTGGAATTTTTGTTGGCGGTCTCCTTGTATTTGCATCAGTTTCCTCTGTGTGCTACAGTTTCATCCCACAGTCCAAAGATGTATATTTCAGGTCAGTTGGTGACTCTCAGTTGACTAGTCTGTGTATGTGCAAGTGATTGAGTGTGTAGGATTGTTCTTTTTAGGGACTGGTATCCTGCTCATGGTGTAGCCTGTTTCGTGCCTTGTGCTTCCAGGACAGGCTTTGGACCACCACGATCTCACGTAGAGCAAGCACCTGATGAAAATAGAAAACATAAGCTTTTGTGCCTGAACCCCACCCTTCCTGTCACATGACTTCAGTTGAGAATGTGCCTAGGACCTGGGGCTGCCTAACTCTAGTGGAACTCAAGTGAGGAACACAGCAGGGCTAGAGTGGGAACTTACCCAGTTTTGGCAGAGCCATCACCTGCAACTTTACTGAAATGTAAATGCTGTATTTCAAAGTTTAGTTGGAAAGACTTTGACTTCTCCAACTTTCAGGTATTTAAAATGAAAACTGATTGCCTTACTTTTCTTCTGAAGCTGTCGCCATTGTTTCCTTGTGACAAGGGTACTCTGGAGAGTTTAGATGCCAGTCTGTTCAGGTGGCAAGATATGGAACTCTGGGGAGCTGTTAAGAGTTGAAGCTATCGCCATGTTTGCAGTTAATATGGGACTCCCGGCTGAGTGACTGACTTTCATTCGCTTGTTAGCTAATTGTACCACCGCTGAGTGTTTGTAAATAGTTTTATTGTGAATAAGGCTTATTTGTATCCTTCTGGCAGGTGTTCCATTATTTACAGCAAATTTGTGATAAACTAACAAGGAAGCTGTGATGACCTTCCAGTGAAGAGATCACGTGGAAAAGAATATTTTTTACAGGCTGCAAGAAAGAAGTTATATTGTTAGCATAATTTTCAGAGCAAAAGGAAGACTAGGAATGGAAGTTTTGGGTAACAACTGCTGATGGAAAAACTTTTCAAATTTATAATGAGCAGGCAGTATGTGATTGAATGAACAAGGCACACATATGTTGAACTTTGCCCTGTAAAGATACACTAACGTATGTATGAGGAACGACATGGGAATTGGCATCTTGTTTTTGGCATTGTGTTTCAGTCATTTGTGCCTTGGTGTCCTTAGCAACCTGGGTGAAAGAGTTGGATAAGGGAATGAAATTTAAAAAAGGTAAATGATGGTGAATTGGGAAATGTAGATATCTGCTGAGGAGATTTCAGCTGTGGGGGCATGATGACCCTGAGAGGCCCGAGTGAGGTGAAGGTACAGACCTAAATATAAAGGCAGGAACAACCACAAAGAACTCACAAACTCTGGAATGGCACTGCACAGTTTTATCTCTCTTATTCATATGTGTTGTAGAAACAAGACTCTATTTCAGACATAAGCTTACAAGTCCACAAGTCCAGTCACACTACTTTTGGCCTTGTTTTTGGATTAGATTTGTATTTCCAGCTTCTCTGTGGTTGTAACTAATTGGCATTGCAGGTAGATGTGGCATTAACCTTTTCTTGGACTTTATTTCCCCCTTTTAAGGACCCAGCAAACTCAGGGGTTCCTTCTCCTGTCCCAGCTTTAGGCAGTCTGTCTCTGGCCCTCCGTTGCCTTCCGACTTTTCCCACGCTTGTTATTAATTACATACCATTGCTGCTAATACCATGGGTGTAGGACTGGGCACAGATCTAGGTACTGTCACCAAGTGCAAAAGGCTGGCTGGACTAACTGTGCACAGCCATGTGGTCAGATTAAGTAAGGGTAATTTAATTGTCCTTGCTGTGGGTGGAGAGTGTAGGAGAGGAAAACGGACGAGAGAGGGGCAAAATGTCAGGAGCTGTTTGAGTAGGCTGCGATGGAGGACATGTAATTACCCTGTAGGTGCTGGCAGCAGGGCTATTCAGAAACCTAGATGTATCAGCGGTACAGACATTTTTTTCCAATAGTACCGAATACCTGAATTTCTAAATTTCAACCATGGAAGCCATAAGGAAACATAATGCTATAGCTGTAACAGAGCTTCCATGGATGGAAGTGGTTTCCATTAGACACAGGAGTGAGATAAACATACATGGTGCTGACAGTCTAGAGTCACTAATCCACCTGAGACATGTGTTTTGGAGGACACCCACAAGGGGAGGACATGGGGATCACATGCAAACTCCTTTCAGACTGAGTGCTGACTGAATTTGTTGAACCCTACAGCCCAGGCACCATGAGACACCATGTCAACTTGTTCAGGAAGTGTGAATTCATTTGCATCGGTTTCATGAATGTCTTTACTGTTGTTTTTGCGTTAATGTTTCAATGAATACATAAATACAGAATATGCATGTTATCGGAGATCGCACATAAAGGTCTGCTTGTGAATGTTTAACAATACAGTATGTAGTAACTTGGAAAAAAAATGAATGAGCACAGATAGAAAGGTGTACATACTGCTAATAATAATATATAAAGTTGTACATGTTTTTGAGTTATGATAACTCTTGACTATTGAAGTAAATGTGCTCATTTTGATGGGGTTTGGTGATATTTTAGCATAAATGGGTATCACTTTTAGGACCCCAGGAATGCATTAAACTTTATAATTGAAAATAATGGTAACTACGTCTTTGAATTTTTAGAGTTTGTGTTATGAAGGGTTTCTCTGGAAAGCATCATCTTCGAAAGGTCCAGGAAGTCTGTAATTACTTAACCAATAAACTGCACTTAGAGAAGGCCAGGTAGGTAGAATGAAAAAAAAAAATGAAATGTTAGGCAAAGTTTGTTGTTTTTTCTTTTGTTTTTCCTTCTTAAAACCAAAGAGTGAAGGAAAGAACTCAGGGAGAGTGGGCAGATATTAATGCTGTTACTGAACTCAGAGTCCAGAAAGTCAGGCTTATAAAAAACAATATGAGAGTGTGACCTCTGAACTGAGGTCATGGCCCACTCCTCTGCACACTCACAGTACCCAAGACCTCGATAACATCTTGTCCTTCCTCTTCAGATTGCAGTAACTCAAACCTCAATGATGTAGTGGATACCTGACACAAAGCTCTGCCATGCATGGGCTGTCCTGCTGTGCTCATATTGCTCACATATTTTCATACTTCTGCGGTCTCCATTCGAGGTCTATGCTACTTTTTACATGTGACACACAGCTACTTAACTAAGTATGTTAAGAGAAGTGCATTCCGCACAAATTGCATCTTCCTAAAGATCTTTTTTGGAGTACTTTTTGAATAAGAATAATCAAAATACTAATGGGAACAATTAAGCAAAAGGAATGTATTGAAATGAAAAGACATTAGAGAGCTTTTACATGTAGGTGTACGGGATATGGCCACGGTTTTTGAAATCAATAAAGTCAATAACGAATAATAACATCATTTATGTAATAACTATTACATAATCTCCAACAGGTTCATCCTTAGTCATACATGATTTTCCAATCTGAACAGTTGAAATGATGCAAATTATACATGCATAGCTGTAACTACCTTTTCCTTATATTTATCAAGTCAAACCTAAATGTTAACTCAGAAATATTATGATAAAGTATATTTTTAGTGCATCTTTCTTTCCCTCTTTCTCTCTTTCACTCCCTCTCTCTATACCTCTGTCAAATACACACACACACACACAACACACAACACACAAACTTCACACCGTAGTCCCTGCACGGTGATTCTCCTTTCCCAGGCAAAGTTGGTCCCTGAGGTGAGACCGAAAGTCAGTCACTAATGCTAACTGCTGAGCCGTCGGGCAGCGAGACTTAAGTGCTCCTGCTGCAAAGATCCTGCAACTCACCCTGGGAGTCTCCTTCAAAGGGCAATGCCACTAATACGCTGTCACACTTCATACCACTCCTAAAACCCAGCAATATCACTTTCCTCCTACCCACACATCCAAAATTTCAGAGTACCCCCAACCTCGCGGGACACCCTGCAGATTGCCCCATTTTCAGCCAGGCCTTTTGCCCTGGGATACAACCATCTGCCTACAGTCTTATGCTCACCTTATCCTACCCTTTCCTACCATAAAGGAACAGAATTTTCTTGCTCTCACTCGTGTAGCACTAGGTACAGTGTGTCTATGTTCCCATTTTCTGTCTATGACCAACCCTACAAGCCATAAAAATAGTGACAATGCTGGGTGGTGTGATGGCACAGTGAGTAGCGCTGCTGTCTCACAGCAGCTGTGTGGTGCGAGAGGACATGGGTTTGATCCCTGCTCAGTATGTGTGGAGTTTGCATGTTCTCCCTGTGTCTGTCTGGGTTTCCTCTGGGTGCTCTGGTTTTATCCCACAGTCCAAAAGATATGCTTTTCAGGTTCCCCCATAGTGTGTGAGTGACAGAGAGAATGTGTTCCAATGATGTATAGATGAGTGACCCAGTGTAAGTAGTGTATCTAGCAGTGTAAATCACCTTGGTGAATAAGGTTTGTGGGCTATAAAACTACACAGAGTTCATTGGAAGTTGCTTTAGAGAAAAGTGTCTACTAAATGAATAAATGTAAAAAAGCATCAACTGTAAATATAGTTAATGGCCTCTGCTGAAAAAACCTTTCTGTACCAAGCTCAGTTTTGCTCCCGTGCCTCTCCTATCGATGTCCTTCCTGTTATGTAAGCCTGCTATTGCCCACTCCACTTAGACAGATGTCACATCTTGTACAGACTTACATCACCCCCTCCCCTTTGATGGATCTCACATAATTTCCCATGCATTAAAGCACATTATCGTCACAGTTTCGGTGTTATTATGGCATGACGAGAGATGTTGTGCTCAGATATATAGTCATCTTGGGTTATGGACTATCGATGCATTTGCCCCCTGACTTTTGGAATAGCTTTGCCCGGGAAAAGAGAATCTCTGTTATCTTAAGCATTAGGCTATATATTTAATGAGAGTCTTCCCCCAGACAAAGGAGTCTCATATTGTGAGCTAGTTGTCTTATTGATCACTTCTTGGTATAGTTGTGCTGGAGAGGTAATGCACACTTTAATAACCCTGTCAGTATAAGTGATCTCCCTGGGGCTATAGTGCACTTGAATGTGGAGCATATTGTTCTGTTTCAAGGTTCTCTTAGCAGCCCTATCTCTGTGTCCTGCTGCAAGTCAGCAAGGATCAGGGGCTCTAACAAAGGCTGTGAAATACAGAAAATGACCCTGTGATCGCTTTTACTGGGCGGCGATGATTTTGTAAACAGTGCCGTTTAAGTGTAGGCTCTCTTTCAGCTTTAGGGAAAGGACTCCAGAACTGAGCTTTATGTGCATCGATGTGTGTGTGTGTGTGTGTGTGTGTGTGTGTGTGTGTGTGTGTGTGTGTGTGTGTGTGTGTGTGTGTGTGGGGAGCACGTTGCTTGTGATGGTATAGCAAGATCTTTGCAATACACATTCAGCACGCCTCGTGTTTTTGGAAACCCACAGTCTTTTGTGGTCTTGCTTGCATTTTTCATCATGATGTGAAATTATACAGTGACATCTTTTTTGTGGTCCTGTGGAAAGGGGAGTAATCTTTTAATATCTCCGTCTTTTAACTGGCCTTTCCCAAATTTATATATTGACACAAAATAGCAGGTACCGTGATAATTTAACGTGACAAAATTTGCTGTCAGGAAGAACTGAGGAAACTAGTTAGCTTGAGTCCTGGCTTAAACAATGTCACCAACAAGGTAGAGTAACTAATGTGATTTATTGCTTGTTAACTTGTGAAAATTGGGTACACAAAGTCCACCGTATACATTAATTCATTAATTATTTTTTATATATATATTTATATGTATATATACATATTTGATATATATATATGTATGTATATATAGTCTATTGCTGTATACAGTATATGGTGTATATGTGGTTTATATATATATATATATATATATATATATATATGAGAAGGAGGTGCGGTGGCGCAGTGGGTTGGACCAGGTCCTGCTTTCCCGTGGGTCTGGGGTCCGAGTCCTGCTTGGGGTGCCTTGCGATGGGCTGGCGTCCCGTCCTGGGTGTGTCCCCTCCCCCTCTGGCCTTACGCCCTGTGTTGCCGGGTAGGCTCCGGTTCCCCGCGACCCCGTATGGGACAAGCGGTTCTGAAAATGTGTCTGTGTGTGTGTATATATGTATGTATATTTATACACAATACAACACATGAAAGTATGTGTGCATCCATGTTTGTACATACAGTCTTCCCCCGCATTACAAAGATCATGTATTAAAACCTTTTGAAAGGCAGTTGTCATAACTCATAGACCGAAATACTATTAGTTTCACTGGTAAAAATCTTATCTGTCTGTAAGCCCAAAAAATGACACCTACTTTTGCTCACATGCCATCAGATCCCATTAAAATGGGCACAATTACTTTAAAAGCAAACATGAGTTTTTTTTACACAACAAGCAGTTGTGGAAGCTGTTCGTTAATTAGTCTATAATACTGTATGGCAGTTTCATCCAGCTCTTTTTTAATTAGTACTTACCATAAACTTAGCAAACACTGACAACTAAAACATACACAGAAACTGTTTGATACTCAGTGTTTATGCTTTATTTCAACCTTTAATAAAAAAATAAAAAACAGCAAAGTGTTATTTCAAGCAAATAAACAGAGGTTCGTGTGTATTACTATGCTTTTAGATTGGAAACTAAAATTCCGAGAAACATGTTCATACGATAAGGTCAGCTTTGCCAACTTTAAATTTACAATGAGACATGCACAGAAGCATCCTGCTGTCTTGCATGTATAAAGCAGAACACAGTACACTGAATACGATCTTGTGCACATCATGGACTTTTCATTTTCACTCATTTTAAAGTAGCTTAAACTTTAGTGTTAATTTCGGTTTATTTTATTAACTTCATGTCAATAAAATATTAACTTTGTGTTAATAAAATAAAATAAGCAGGCTTTGTGTTGTTGGCATCCCCTGTCTCATGCTTGATGTTTCCAGGAAAGAGGAACACTGAGACCATGCATTGTATGAGCTGTTGATGAAAATTGAACAAATCAATAAAAGTTTAACAGCTAATTTTAAATTCATTATAGCTTCATCAGATGTTTTTAGCAGGCAAATTCCAGGAATAAATTGAGGGAATAATATGTATTTTTCAGTTTTTATTGATTATGATGTTGTGATTGGACTTACAATTAGTTATGAATGGACTTCCAGTCCCAATTATGTTCCCAAGATGAGGCACAAGCGTATACAGATCATCTGCACAGATGTGAGTCTCAGCTGTGAGGAGGTATATTTCACACCTGAGAATGAACGGAAGGCATTAGCAGCGTTCGAGAGAGAACGGTCAGACAGTCCCCTGACAGAAATCAGCCGGTAATTCTGCTCTCCCTTCGGGGGCTCAGCCAACGCGCTTAGACCTGTCAGACATCACTGGCAGCAAACAGCACTGATAGCCCTGGCTCAGTGTAGAAACATGTTGCTTGGCTCACCTCAACCTGTTCATGCGTGAGGGAAACAGTGTGTTGTGTGTGTTGCTGTGCAGCAGCTTTCTCGAGCTTTCCCTTTCTCCTTCAGCAAGTGTTAAACAGTGGGGGCCAGAAGTGTAAGGTGGATTGAACAGTACCTTCTGGCGCTTTGAGAAACACAGATTCCCTTGGAATTTAAGGAGAAAAAGAAGGAATAAACAGTATGACCTGGTAGATCAGCATATAACGCTGGTGCCTCAAATCCCCTGACCGACAGGTTTGAATCCATCTTAGCCTGTGAGGAGTCAACATGTTTTCTCCATGCTCTGATTTACCCATGATCCTTTTCTCCTGGTTTTCACCTTCTTTCAAGACATGTGTTTCACAGTGTTTGGTAACTTTAAATGGCTCATAGTGTGTGTGAGTCAGTGATTGTGCTGTAATGGTCTGCCATCCTGTCCAAAGTGTGCACAGCTCACATTCTGTGCATACATTTACATTTATTTATTTAGCAGACACTTTTCTCCAAAGCCACTTCCAATGAACTCTGTGTAGCATTATTAGCCCACACACCTTATTCACCACAGTGACTTACACTGCTAGATACACTACTTACAATGGGTCACTCATCCATACATCAGTGGCACACACACACATTCACTCTGTCACTCCTTACACATTATGGGGGAACCTGAACAGCATATCCTTGGACTGTGGGAGGAAACCCACACAGACATGGGGAGAACATGCAAACTCTACACAGACTGAGTCAGGATCAAACCCATGTCCTCTCGCACCACCCAGGCACCATAAAGGTGCAGCGCTACTCGCTGTGCCACCGCTTCCGGGATATGCCCCAGACCACCATGATCCAGCGAAGGACAAGCGGTTATTGACATGAATGAATAAAAGAATGAATACCGCCTTTGGCGTCACCATGAGCCCTTGTTATATAACCTCGGAGAGAAATATGTTAAAAACTACAAAAAGTAAAATTTGAAAGTAAACAAAATCTTGGGTGCAGAAGGGGCAGAGTTGAGAAACTGGATGGCTGTTGCCAGCTTTGTAAGAAAAGTTTTGCTGAATTCAGTGAGCTGAATGAATGCGGAGATTAATTAAAAATGTCCAAAAGGCTCACTCTCCCTTCTGTCCAATCTATTGAGGCGGGCGCTGGCGGCCCACGTTGCACGAAGCCTCCCGCTCGCCTGCTGTTGCTCTGCCATTTCATGAGGACAGCTGGAGTAAAACGCTTGCGCTGCGTCGGCCTTGTTGAGTATGCATATCCACCCACTGCCGCCGCTCAGCCGGGACCTCTGTCGTTCTTTCCCTCTGGGCTGGTGTCGCCTATGAGAAAATTCCTCGGGATGATGTTTCGTGTCTTTTGTCTCTGCTGACACCAGCAAACTTAACGGAAAAAATTACACCTCTTTAAAGAAGCACTGAGGTCACCGCTTGTGGTCTTACTTAGTTGTTCTACCGGGTGGTGCAGTGGACGACGTTGAATCCACCTCATTCTTTCTGGAGTTTCCAAGTTCTCCCAGTGTTTGCATGGGTTTCCACCCACAGTCGAAAGATACGTGTGACGTTTACTCGTGACTCTAAATTGCCCTTTGTCCGTTTGTGTCGCAGAGTGTGTGACTTCACTGCCGCGTAAATGGACAAAGACAGTTCCAGTCTAGTGTAGTGTGCGTAGCATTGCATGTTATCTTGGATAAAGCTGTCAACTGAGTACTAGTAAATTATAATTGTAAATTCCTGTGGAGGAAAGCATCTGCTAAGTGAAAAAATGTAATCATATTACTAGATATGCTGGTACAGCATGCTGATGGGGTAGCAGTTAGCATAGTGGTTAGAGCTGTATTATTACAATAAAAAGACCCAGGTTTGAATCCGCCCTCTTGCTGTAGTACCCTTAATCAAGGTATCTCTCGTTGCTCAATTAAAACGACCCCGCTGTTTATTGAGACAAACATTGTAAGTCGCCTTGAAGAAAAGCATGATATAAACGAACGCATAATAATATGTAAATTGAAAATGAGGGCAGTCATGTGAAGGCAGACCTTGTGCTTTCCATGTAGTACGTTCATGCTTACCTTAAACCTAAGACATGTCAGGTAGATTGAGAACTGCACACCGAAATGTCACTCCATCATCCATCACAGAGCGAGAGCATTAAACGTGTGGAAATAGCTAAGGAGGAGTAAAAATACAGTGAACCGTGTTTGGTGCATTCTGGTGTGAACCTCAATTTCCTTCGCCTGACATTTTGTGCCTTTTTCCATTTGTTTATAAGAGTGTTCCGAATATGATTTTCTCAAGGACAGGTTTTTACATTTCATCGTTAAGCGGGCACTTTTCACCAAAGCAGCTTACAGTGTTAAGCTACCTACAATTATTTACCCGTTCATACAGCTGGAGAATTTCATTGGAGCCATTTAGGGTAAGTGCCTTGCTCAAGAGGACTACAGCTGGAGGTGGGATTTGAACCTGCAACCTTTTGGGTCCAAAGGCACCAGCTCCAACTGCTATTTTTAGGTTATCGAAGAAACTTGTGTATTGCATACAAGTTCTGTCTCACTTTTATTGCTTGGAGTACAGATGTTTGTACCTTTCCAGCTCTCTTTTGTCCTCACGAACAACCTTGGCAAGAGTAGATAAAATTAATGTATAGAGCAAATATTTTTCATACTCCGCATGCTGTACTTTAATACGTTAATGACTAGCAAGGAAGAGCTCGCATCATTGGCACAAGCTCCTTACCAATCAAACGGATGGATGTGGCCACATTTGTGAGTCAATCCGAGAACGCATCAGGTTGTGGAGCGTGCAATGGAATCCTGATATACTGCACCTCTCCGGGTACTGCCTGTACCACAGAACAGTAAATCAAGCCTTTATTTATGAGAATAATTGGATTCATTTAGCTTTGTCTTGTCCTATATGCTGAACAAGCCGCCCCTCTGGGTGCTGAGGGCGCAGGGATGGGGAGCAGGCACTGGGGGCGGGGTTCTGACTCTGAGATCACGGGGGGCTCATTGCGAAAATGAGACGTATTGATCCGATGGTGGCTGTGGTTCTAAACCGGGCCATCATGCATGCCAGCAATAGTACCATTACCCTGATTTTTTTCTGTTTCCAGCTCACCTGAGTGACAACAGAAAAAGAACAAAGCACTTACATGCTGTCTCAGTGTGCTGCAATGAATCGTTGTACACAAACACTATGTATGCCAAGTTGTGAAAATTTATAAAACCAATAATAATAGTAATAATAAAAACAGAAAGAATTACTAATCAATAATCCTTATTAAATACTAATGTATATGGTCAATTATTTATTACCAGATAACTTATGATTACTAAAACATGAATGTTTTGTGTTTGGGTACCAGTATTAAATCACCAAGCTGTAGTCCCTGTGGGTTCAAATAAGCACCGCTCAGAGTTGAATTAACACCGTTAATCTGACTGTGTGCCATGAAAATAAAACAGAGCAGGCTCTCCTGATGAGCTGTACAGTAAAAAGTGTAACAAACGAGTTCCCTTAGATGGATTAAATTGCAGACAATGCTAGCAGAGTTGTACATATAGGGTGGATCCCTAGCTACACCCTTCAGCCACATTTTGTACCCTTGGAGCATTTGCTCCTACTGACATGCCATCGTCTTTCTTTGATACAATGGCCATTAGCGATAAAAAGGTGATGAGTAGCTCAGGAGGAGGAGTTTGATTATTAGGAAAACACCAAAGTCTGTTTATATATGTTATCAGGTGACCCTGACGGGTTAATGGTTGTGACTGGTTGATTGGTTTTCCACTAGATTTCACCCCTTGCGGCTGGTCTTTCTAGACTTCTATATGTTTCGATCTTATCTGCCCCAGCTGAGTTTCCTCTGCATGAGATTCTTTCCTTTCAATGGCTTGTAGACAGCATCCAGTAGTTGTTGGTTGATGGAATCTGGTCTGGAGAACAATACCTTCAGAAACTCTCTGCCTTGTCCACAGTTGGATTGAGTCAGGACTCTCATACTGTCCCAGGTGAAAGTGTGTCCATCTTCCTCTTTGTGACCTGGAAGGAATGACTGTGGATTGTGTCTTCTCATGGCCTGGTGATGTTCATGTTAAAAGTTTCATGCTGGTTTATCCACCACTCTCCACATGGCTATCAGACCGAGGAGAGCTCCTCAAGGCCCAGGCTACAAGTGTTTTTTTCTCCATTTCCATTCTCAGTATGTCTGGAGGTCTGCGTCCTTAATGTACTAAATTGCAGGGGGAACGAGATCCATGATGAACAAATCTCACTCCTCCCTTGAGTGTGACCTGCACTCATTTTTATTTTTTTTTGGTTTTTGCAGAATGGCTGAATTCTGGTCAGATGTACTTTAAAGCAGCAGTTGCTCCAGCTTTGGTACAAGCTGATGGAGTCCAGTCAGCAGACAGTTACTCTACAGCAATATTCAGGACCAGTCCTGAAGGACACAGTTTTTGTTCTGCCACAGCATTTAAGCTCTTCATATGGCTAATTAATGCTATAAATGAAGTTATTTAGCTTTTACTTGTACATCTGAGGACCTGAGATGTTTTTTAAAGAGTTGGGCAACCTGCATGATTGTGGCCCCACCAGGACCTGGACTGGGGACTCTGGGCCACAGTATCATATCAACTTGAGAGAGTCTGTTGAGAGCTGTGTTAATTAAACACAACATAGTGTTGTACCACATGGGTTCCTTACTGCCAGCAAGGGCGATGAAAGAGAAAGGGAAAAAACAAGCTCATTACTGCTCCCGCTTATTTTGCTTGTTTTTTTTTTGCTTCTCTGGGAATTTTCTTGGTCGCCTATAAGCCGTGCCGTGCTGATCGACTGAAAAAGGAACCATCGTGGAAAGCTAAACAAGCATATCCTACACCCTCTCCCTTGTGTCCTCTTCCTCTCCTGGAGTCTGTGTGTTGGGGGTTGTGTTTCATTCTCCCACAGTCTTAGGGAATTGAGCTCAACACATTAACTTGGTGCCTGTGGGCTGTCTATCGGCTGTGAGACTGGTCCAGACTGTCTCAAACAGATTATGTCCCACACAGAAATAGAAGAGCTAGTGTGTTATGGCTAATGATCAGTCCATATGGGTTAAAAATAAGTATATTTTAGTGTAAGTGTAAACGAGAGTGGCAAGTGCCCTTGGAAACCACTCTGGAACCTAAAGCCATGTTAATGATGGAAACAATGACTATGTAAAACATAATTTTTCTTTCATAATTTGTGGGTCAATCATCTCGTATATTGCCCATTTTAGACCATTTAATAACAGCTAATATAGTTAGTTACATTTACATTTATTTATTTAGCAAATGCTTTTCTCCAAAGCGGCTTCCAATAAACTCTATGTAGTGTTATCAGCCCACACACCTTATTCACCGCGGTGACTTACACTGCTAGATACACTACTTATACCATGTCCCTCATCCATACATCAGTGGAACACACTCTTTCTGTGTCACTCAGACACTATGGGTGAACCTTAACAGCATGTCTTTGGATTAGTTTTACTTATTTCTTCATATAACCTTAATACAGTAAAATGAGACTGAAAATAAAAATTAATATCTCAAAGCTACTATGTATGAGACAAGGGCCTTGCATAACAAGCTATTTTATAAAAAGCACACCTTGAAGCTAGAGTTAAACATGACTTATTCATAAGCAGTAAAAGCAGCGGAGAGGCACATCTCAACACCTTCTGGCCTCTTTCTTCTGAGGCAACATTGGTGGAAGGTGATTCTCACCTCATCCACTGAGCCCCGTGACTGTAAGAATGAAGTGAAAGTGCTCCTCTCTTCCAGCTTGGGGACATTGCCATACCTACCGTTCCTGGAAGAGGACATTGTTAAATTGAACTAGTTTATTTGTCTTGAGTTGTACTTTAGTTGTACTTTCACCCAAGGTGACTTACACATCTTAGAATGTGCATTACACCCATTTATGCAGCTGGAATTTCTACCTGAGCAATTTCTGAAGGGCACAACAGCAAAGATTCTCCTAAGAAATTACCATGGTATCCCTTATTCAGAAGTCCAGTTCCTTAGCCGTAAATCCACAATGGGAAAGCTTAACAACTTGTCGAATGCATGTCTCCCTAGGACAGACAATTAATATGCATGGGGGGGGTTCCTTGTGTCAACTACGTGTAACTATTTGGACCAGTGAGTGTGGTTGCATTCAGAACTCCTTACCCAGCTGTGGGACGATGAGTTTTTGCTCTGTCCCAACACTGGTTGGAAAAGAGTTGCCCTGTCTCTGAGATGAAGAGTGAGTTTGACGGTAA
This sequence comes from Scleropages formosus, assembly GCF_900964775.1. NCBI lineage: Eukaryota > Metazoa > Chordata > Actinopteri > Osteoglossiformes > Osteoglossidae > Scleropages > Scleropages formosus. The sequence goes on from NC_041822.1 coordinate 18,446,330, forward strand.
AAAATGTGAGCCGTCTGTGCAGCAGGTCTCGGGAGGGTGGTGCAGCGCCTGTGGAAGAGAAATGCGCTCTCTCCCGGCCGCTGCATTACTGCACAGGCCATTAGAGCCGTCACTGATTAATGCCCAGTGTGCTGCTAAAAGCCACAACCGGTGGCAAAAAATAATGGACGCTTAATTAAATCTATGTTTAACTGGTGTGCAATCGAACAGGGGGCCGAAGGGGGATGCGTGGAGATTCCTGTTTATGCGTTTGATTGGCAGTTGACCTTGAAGGCAGAAAGGTGGCGGTGAGGAGTGTGGGGAGGCATGGCTTTTGACAGATGGGACTCGATCGATATGTTTTCCCCTCTCTTTGTCTGTCTTCCGATCGATGGCAGCTTGCACGCTCCCTCTTTATGATAATCTTCAAAAGCGACACACAAAACAGAGAGACCTTCTCGGGTCCCACGCGACACTGTCACGCCTCGGCTGATATGATCCCCTTTACAGTTGCACACAACATCGGAGGCCCATCTATGTCTTTGTCCTGGATCAGCAGCTGCAGGAAAACCAGTGCTCCTTGGCATCGGAAAAGCAAAGTCAAAAGCATGTGCTTAAATCAAATTGAGAAATACAAAGGTGATTGTAACACATGGTGTGATGCAAATGTATATTGTTTTTATGAGATTGGGAGAGAAGTAGTTCCACAAGAGATGGGTATTGAGACCTTTCTTGAGTTTTGGGCAGGGGTGCATCAGAGGGAGTTCATTCCACTACACACACTGTCTAACATTTTCTCCTGAGCAGGGTTGTGGCAAATCGGAGCCTAACCCAGAAACACAGGGCGCAAGGCTGGAGGGGGAGGGGACACACCCAGGACGGGACGCCAGTCAGTCGCAAGGCACCCCAAGCAGGGCTCGAACCCCAGACCCACCAGAGAGCAAGACCCGGCCAAGCCTGCTGCGCTTCTGTGCCCCCCCTCATTCTACTGTATCATTGCCAAATTTGGAAACTTAAGGACTTTTGATTTTGGACCTCTTTTGAGCGGGACCATCAAGTGGCCAGAAGTGAAGAAGAGTAGCAATCTTGCTGGGATATAAGGATTGCGCCTTGAAGATTTCAAGGGACAGATCCTTTCATGGTCTTGTAAGCTGTAACCAGTCTTCAACTTCATATGGGAAATCAACGGAGAGCACATAATTTCATATCTGAGTTCAACTTTACAGATTTCGGCTTTAGTTATTTACAGCGCTGCAGTGTGTCCTTCTCTTGTACCACTGAGTCAGGACCACAGTCCAAACACAATGAAGTCGCTATGTGGAAAACCTTGGTTCTAATAACTGCTTTTGCCATATTATTCACAATGAGTTCAGTTCTCAAGTTCTTACTTAAGAGTTCAACAGCATGGAATTTTAATGCACCATCATTTTTCTGCAGCTCCCAGTAGAAGGATATCTATATGAAACATGCATTCTCTTGCTTTGTCTGTGACTTGTGTAAGGATCAGGATCCAGCATGGATCAGATTGTGTTTACCAGCTGCTTCTCTCTGGCAGACTCTGTCCCTGCAAATGAAGGCCCATGACAGCATGCTAAAATTGCTCTCATAAATCATCTGTCAGGGACGGTTAAATTTTATCTGCTAACCTATCGAAGCTAAGCTGCTGGATGCCGATAAAAGGCCCACAATCAACAGAGAAAATCAAATAAAAACAGTTCTTTTTTCCACAGCTGTTGATATCTGTATGTCCTGGACGCATAGAGGGACTCCGTTAGACTCGGCTGTGGACCGTGACAATGAGCGAATGCAATTCGGAAAACCAGATTTTAATTTCCCGCGCCTTGTTCGTCTTGCCGGCAACGCTTTCAGCTGCGGTCTGGCTCCGAGGCGACACCATCCATCACCTGGGCTTGGCGGTGACCGACTTATGTAATGCCGTTTTTGTTTTGGATGAATTGCTACGGGAGAGGCGTCACCAGAAATCTTGCCATCATCTGTCGTCGCTTCATGCGATCGATTTACAAAACTTTGATTATTTCGCTCAACATCTCGCCGATTTTCTTGCCGCATGGTTTATGTATAATTAGTCATTTTGTTTCACTGTGCTTCTGGTGCATGACATGATTTCCCTTTTGGTACTGCATAGGAAGTCCTGCAGGAAAACACTAGACTTAATGAAAACCCCAAATGTAACATTTGGTCAGTCCATGCTCAATAGCTCAGTAGGTCCCCATTAATAAACCCATGACATTTCCATGCTTTTACATTACTTTCTTTACTAAATCTTTTTCTTTCTACAGAGCCAGTTTTCATAGATTGGGGTCTTTTAAACACAGGACTGTATGGTGCATTACTAAGGATCAGCAGCCCCATGTTGTTTGAGTGGGGCTTTAATTTCAATGAACAAACCATGTCAACAACAACCAAGGTGGTGCCTCAAAGTGCCTGACCTGCAAGTTCAACCACTGCGTTAAATCTTCTCGGGATGTGCAGAGTCTGCATGTTTTTCTCTTTTTTGCAATTCAAAGGCGTGTGGAGGATGGCAGTGGTAAACCACTTCTGCACCCTCTCTTACCTTGAAAACCACATGAGTGGTTGCCATGAGCTGAACATAGTGGCACTTACTCTACTCTAACACTTCAGTCAGAAATTAATTTTCATTTCACTTTGTTGCCGTTCCTTTAATCTACCTTCATCGTCTTCCAAATTTACCTGACTTAGGACAGCTGTTGAGCTGTGCATTCTCCCAGAATTTGCAATTTGATTATGTGTACATTTTCTTTTCTTTTAATTTACCATCTTACAGTCCTCAGTTAGATAGGAGTTAGAAGAGTGCTAGCAGAGCAGATGCAGAGAGGCCAAACAGTAGTTCAGACTTCCTCATCAGCAGCTCCCTCTGCTCATGCACTTGCTTTGCTGGGTGTCTGCTGGCAAATGGTTTTGTTACTGTGACAAGTTCAAGTGGTCTTTCTCATGGAATGCTAAGAATGCGACTGGTGTGCCTTAATTCTTGCAAACTCCAGCAAACTGTGAACTGATCTGAGTAGTTTCCATAGTGACTCAATGTTCCTTGCCAAATGTTGCACGAAATGCCAGCAATTTAATTTCTGAATGCATCTTTCAATAACCTGAGCTAAGTACTTTTTGACTAATGCGTAGAAGTAATTTCTGACATAAAGGCTACCTTTGCGATGCAAGAAAGCAAGGGCTTTTGTATACCTTTTTGAGGATAAAGGTCAGGACTTTATCATGTTATGAAACATCAACTTCCCCAGCCTGAATGAAAAAAGGTGGTGTAAGCTAAAATAAAAATTTTAACAGCTGAGTAGCTAGATTGATAAACTTATTTGGTCCAAAAAACTATTTTTTAAGCATAGTTATATCTAATCGATTTCAGCAATGTAAAAAAAAAATCCTTCAATTTAGAAATTTTTATGCTGTTGCTTTTCTTTTTCTGAAACCTTCCACTGGCCAAATTGGAATTTTTAACTTTTAAGTGATCTTTGGACAGTGTTTGCTAATGATTTAATGGTCATTTATTAATATGCACAGTGCATTGGATTCACTGCATATGTCCTTTACTCCACTGTCCCCACAAACCACACTAAATGTGGTCCAGAAGATGTCCTTTTAACTATCTGATGGTGATTAAAAACAATTAGCTGATAAGATTCAGTGATACTAAGTGAAGTAATTAATAATGAGACTTCTACAAAAAATATTATAACTTTAATTTGTTCTGCAGACAACCTGATATAGGCCAACTCATAAATATAATGTATGTAATAATAATGATGGCAGTGGCCTTACTTTATAATGATAATACCAGTAAAAATAGCTCTTAATCTTTGCAACAATACAGAGAGATATATGGTTTTCATACCTCATACTGTAATCAGAACTTATTAAATCAGAATTACTGTTGATACATTTCTTTATTTAAAAAAAGTACTCTGTGGGCAGCAGTGAAGTTCTTGGAAGTGCCATCTAGTCAAGTCTAACTCATAGCAACCAGTCGCATGACTCTTAGGCAAGGGAAGGAACAGAATGGTTTATCATGGCCCTCTTCCATAAATCTCTGAAGGGTGCAAACACAGGGAGGATATACAAACTGCACACACCCTGAGCTGGATTCAAACTCACACCCACCAAGCAACCCAGAAGCTCCGCGAGCCAACAACTTTATCAACTGTGCCGCTATGTTAAAATTAAAGAGTTACATTACAGCACTGGGTGAAATAGTGAAAGGACAATAGTTTCATTCTGTAAGTTTCAAAAACTTTGAAAGCTATGGTCAGCTTGTACAGTTCAGTAAAAATACACCAATCTAGCGTTCTCTCCTTAAAAATGTCACGACTCATTTGATATAGATGCCTCTGTATTGATTGGAGAAATTGTGCCCAGGTGAAGAGCTATCAAAGGTCATTGTGATAACATGCGTCAACCAGGGCACAAGTCAAAGAGACAAAACCACTAAAATAAAGCAATGTCTGCTCGTCATTGACTCATTTCAACTAGTGAGTTCAATTTTCAAACTGCCAGAAGACACATTATCTAGAAGAGAGTTGCTGATATTGCTTAGTGTATACCGTCAACTCCCCTCTCTCTCTTTCCCTTTCCCTCTCTCTGTTTTCCTCTCTAATTATAAGGGAATCAATAATCAGCTTCAGTAACACAGACAGGAGAGACCCAATTAAAAATGTAACTGTTCAAACACAATCATGCAATATGAATCCAGAGTACCTTAATGAAACATAATATACAGTACACATTTGACTCCAACAAATACAAATGCTAATTCAGAATCATTTTGTACATTAACACAAAATTTAAAAACACACAAAAATATAATAAACATTTGTGACACTGAGGAAATCATAATAACTGTCCTTACCTGCTTGCTCTCTACCCGTTAAATACCTATAACACTTTCTGCCACTCTTTCCAGAAATGTATTCTACAGCCACGCTTGAGAATAATAAATGTGACACGTTTCCTTGGGCTCATGTTTCAGAAAACTAAATTAAAAGTCCAGAAATTCCATCACCTAATGTTGGATGAGGTCATTTTGATTGCTTCCTTCTGAATGGAGACCATAGATGGTCTTTATGAAACGGGCAACGTAGTGGCAAATGAGCTAGACTTTAGAACAAAAGGCTGCAATTTCAAGCCCCACGGAGTGACCTGGCTAGAATACCCCTACTTGAGGTACTTCATGTGAACTGCAAGAAGCTTCACCTGATATATGAAAAATCAAGATATATAATTAGGTACAGCTGTAAGCTGTGTAGACCCCTTTCTATAAGACTGCCTACTGAATAATTGAATATAACACACCAATTTATATTGGCCGAAGTGCTGAGGCAAAGGAAGATTCCACAACTGCACCCTTTGCACTCCATAAACCTCACCAAGTCCATTTCTCCCTCCTCTGCTCTTGAAGGACTCAGTAATTCTGAGTTGAGAAACTGGAGGGAGTAGAGAGCCACAGGCCTAAGGCTTCACTGGTCTGCAGAGCGAAGTGACAGGAGCATCGGAGACGAAGGAGGAAAAGAAGAAAGAAGGAATGTGGTAACGATCCGACTCGTTTTCATTCTCCCCCATCAATTACTCCATTAAGAAATCAATAAAGCAAACATAAAAGAGGCTACTGCCTGAGCAGAAGACACCATCTGTTTCTTGGGGATAGGAAGACCTGCCGCCTTCCAGTGCTTTCTTTACGATTCATAAAGAGGCTCCTCTGCCGTGTTGCTTGAGTTATTGTGACGGGGGAATGACGTTGTCAAAAACAGCCCTGTCTCGTCCTCTCATGGACGAGCTTTAACTACCCCATAAATCGCCGCATGGACTGTTAATGGCTTTTACTGGAACGTAAAAACAAAAAAAAAGAAAAAAATAAGGGAACCTTAATTGATGACCATGATATTATGGGTAATGTCTAAAATGTGCGGATTTACCCATATGAGGCACATTTTGTGGTGAATAAAGTGCAATGGAGTAGCTAAAATTTATTGCTGGTTTTCCCCTTAATTTCGACTCTGAAAATTCATGGAGGCAACACGGTCACCACTTGCACAAACCTGTAGCTTTGCTCATAAGCTTAGATAGGGAGGATGTTTGAAAATGAAGCTACAAAGTCAAACGATCTGGTTTCCGTGGTCAGTCAAGCTTCTGGACGGTGTGGTGAGGTGAATGTATGGAGAGCGGAAGGAGCCTCTTTTACTGCCAGTTACCGCGGTGCTTTCCAGCAGCCTCATTCACTGGGGCACCCTGATTTAGACCAGACCAAAGTCAACCAGACCAAAGTGCTGTCCAGTGCTATAAAAACAGACATATGAAGAAAATGTAAAAACTTTAACATTGAGCACACGCAGAGCAAAAGCACCCTAGCAAAAATCGGTAAAGTATGTGTGTTTTTTACAGGTATTCAACACAGCGGGGCAATTTGAAGGTACACATTGTGAACCCCACAGGTGTGATTCTGCCCTCACAGGAAACATATCCCTTTAACTGCGATAATGGCCACACTCACTGCAGCAAAGCACAGCGAGGAGCAGCCACCCCCACTTGAGGAGGTGTTCAGCTGCTGAACCCTCTGGAAACCATGGCAATTTGAATTTTGTGTGTTAAATAATGATGAACAGGACAGAGGCCTCAAGTCTAAGTCTGGTAGCCCTATGGGCCAGTCTTCCAAGGAGTCACAAAAATGTCATGAGTGAGAATTTTGGCAAAACACAGCAACGGCATTGATTATTCATTTAACTGATACTTTCTACCAAAATAACTTACAGAGTAATGCTTTTTGAACACTAGCTATAATTACTTACCCATTTTTGCAGTAGGGTAATTCTTACTGGAGCAATTCAGGGTAACTACCTAGGGCAGGGGTACTGAAGAAAAGGGTGAAGTTCAAACCCATGTCCTTCAGCTGCAAGACAACAGCTCTAACCACTGTGCCACCTGCTGCCCAAGTAGGTGCTGAAAAACTGTATGTCACTTCAGAAAAAAAAACTGACATAATAAGCCTCGACCTGATTGCTTTTGACTAAAAGACAACTTCCGCAGTGAAGTGCTTATGGCACTGGATGTGCAAAAAGTTAGTTTCTCAGGGAAGGAACATCTGTTTCAGCCCTTTAGAAACTGCAGTTTTACCTTAGTATATAAATTATGACATATCCAGCTGTTTCAGTGGGTGGGCTTGCAAATTTTAGCACGTGAGGGTCAACCAAGCAAATTAATCATAATGCAAAACTGGAGAGGGATGGCACTGAGCAGGAATGCAAGCCCTGAGAACTTCAATTTATGTCATAGCGGGAAATCTGGGCAAGAAAACCACATTTCATGGTAAAAATATAAGTATACAATTGTGAATCTAGAGACCTCAACATGACGGATCACTGATTTAGATAGATCTTGGCTGACCGGAATATTTTTCACACATGTGATTGAGCTGAAGAAATTACTCTTTTGTTTATCAAGTCCCCTTAGGGTCTTACTTTTTATTTCATAACGTGTGCCCCTGAACCGCGCTGAAATACAAAAGCGATTGTTTATCAGTTGGGAAGAAAACAACTGCTGTAATTGCTGTTGGTGCAGATGTGGCCTGAAACGGGAATCCATCAGAACGCAGGTAATGCATAAATACATCCTAATTTTCATGCTAATCTCTACAGCAGTTGAACGGTAACCTTATTTTGCCAACCTTTCTCACAGTAATGGTTCCAGCGACAAATGAAAGAGAAGTCTTGTCTGCAGAGATGACCAGAAACCTGGATGAAGAAGAAGGCACATAGTACGTCTATAAGGGTGGAAGAGATAAAGCTAAACTAATAAACCTGAAATTTACCTCTGCAATTAGGCTTATCTATTTGGCTCACTGCTGTCGATCGTTTTCGTATCGTCGCTGAGGGCAGCTGACGATGCGATCTGGTCGGCCATGAACCCTTTCGCTACACTTTCGAGTGCTTTAATCCCTACAAGCATTTTCAGACCATGGATAATTGAACCAAACACAACTTATTAATGCATCCCAAGATTGAAATGAGCAGGAGAATTCTGAATGCCCTACGAAAGGCAAACAGTCACTCTCGTCTTCATCTAGTTAGGTAATTGTGCTGCCGGTTGAAAAAGCATGAAAGCTTCTAGCCATTACCGTGCCAGCAGGGGGTGTGGTGATTGAAGACAGGGGCGTGGTCCTTGAGGTTGCTAGTTCTGGTTCTTGGAGCAACTCTGCTGTTGTACACTTTAGTTGGGTACCTAAATCCAGTTTCTCTGAATAAATAACCACCTGCACAAAGGGGAAAAAATTACCACTTGTTTTGGATGAAAGCATCAGCAAAGCAGCATAATTCTAAGAGCGGTGGCTCTGGTGTAGGAGTGACGTGTCGCAGTGCAGGGAGGTTCTGCTGCGGCATTTTACTGCCGCTGTGTAATAAAGATGTGCTTCAGCCTGGGCACCGCAGGGGCGGCCGTGGCTCTCGGACACGCTCATTACCTTCTCGCTAAGCTTTTACTAGGCTGTTCCTCAGCACTCAACACTTACAATGCTTACGATGGACTCCTTGTCCCTTCCCATACTCCTCCTGCCACACCTTCCACGCCAGGAATTAGTCGTGCACATGTTCATTGTTTGCTCTGCAGGCGCATTTTTACTATACTTTTGGACGTGTTCAGTGCCGTCGTCTTCTTCATTATAAATCGAGCAATGTTTTTATGAGTAAATGAATGTGTCTCTTATTCATTCATTAATTAAAATGATTAAAGTTGTTTCTGAAGGTTACTAGAAGGCGGCTTTCAGCTGTATTCATGCTCAGTTTTGCCATTGATAGCTAATATAGGTACTGTGGTGTTTTTAACAGTATATGTTTATTTTTCTAATAACAGTGTTGGATGGAGGCTGAAATTAGTTGATGAAGACAGTTTATTTGAATTTTTGGATATTATCTGAGGCATGTCCTGGTCACACAAAGTGACATGTGACATGAGTGGTTGAGCAATCCTAACATCACTGACCAATAACATCTCATTAGTAATTTGTTTAGTTCATTCGTAACTCATATTGCTTGTTTTGCTGATAAAAATGAAAAAGGTTAAATAGTGAATTCTTTCAATAATTGTGGTGCAGTGCTATTGTATTTCCATATGGTCCTTTATTCCAGTATCCAAATCATTTAATTGCATTTAGATAAATGTGCTTTGTTTCCCTTTAAAGTGTTCATTTCAGTTCAATGGCATAAGAGCTAAATGGAGTTGAATTGCTTGCAGGCACCATGTTGATGTATTCAGGATGAAGCGTGTTTAATTCTTTAATTAAACTCGCCCCATCAATTGTACAATGGTGTTTGTATGTATGTGTGTGTATGAGCGTATGAACCCCTCCAACTCCATCCACACTACTTATCCATTTGGATCCCATTACATGAACGAAAATTACATTTGCATATATATAAAATACATGACCACATACTAGTTTAACAATGTGTGGTAAATTCCAGTTTTGACATTATAATTGATGTCTGTATTTAATTCCTGCACATTAAAGTAGTATAAAAGGTGCAGTATGAATAAACTTTCAGAAAATATCAGGGAAACCCACTTTACTACAGTTACATATAAACATTTGTATATATATATACGCTTTCTTTTTCCAAAGTAATTATTAATCAGTCCATCCTACATTACATTCATTTGTATTTATTTACTTCTTTAAAATACCAGCTGAGAAAACAATCAACCAGTCAGTCAAATTGTACTTGATGCAGAATGTTCATTATTAGCATTCAGGAACCGTGCAGAAGTGTCTTCTGATTAAAAAGGAATGTCAAAACAGAGCTGAGACAAAAGCAGCTTTCTTCTCAACATGCAACGTGCTGAACACAAGCCAATGGATGGTATTGTACCGTTGAGTTCACATTTACTTCAGTGATGAAAACCAGCGTTGCACGGGAGGAGACTGACCTTGGTCCATGGAGTGAATTTTCTTTTTTCATTTTTCATGGTTACAGTACTTTTACATTCAGAACCTGAGTCTTTTATACTGTTTAATCCTCTATTTGTGCTTATTGAGGTGGATGTTTTACTGAAACAGCTGAGGTTCCCTCTGTAAAAATGTGGATTACTGAACTATTTAAATTTCTTTACCTGAAAAGTTGACATTTGACTTGAATGACAATTCTAAGAAAAGTTGAAATCTCTGAACACCCTTCTGGTGGTGGTGGTCAAGTGCTGCATGGTCAGACCAGTGATATCCTGTAAGCCTTTGACTTTAAGCCTTTAAGTCTATATATGGATATATGTGCAATTTCTCGGTGTACTGTCTACCTGCGTGGTGCTTAGAGTCTGTGCTGTTCATAAAACTAATTAAAAAGAGAAACAGTTGAGGTTCTGCTGTTGCTCAAGGTTTGGGTGTGAAAGGCGGTATAACCTGGCACAGTGGCAGCTGACAGATGAAGAGCCAGTCAGCGGAAATGACAGGTGTGGCGGTTGGAAGGGGGAGGGTGGGGCTCGACCTAGAGCTCTAGTGCCCCTTGTAGCCCCGGTGCGAGACCAGCTTGTTCTACTTCCTCTGGCAGCAGGAAACAAGCAATGGATCGCTGAGCAATAACACCACCCCACGAGCACCAGGGGCCGCTGCGCTGCCACGGAGTGACCGACGCCCTGCTATTCCTTCCATCTGCCCCTCGGAAGGGCTGTCGAGCACGGTCATGTCAGCGCACCTGCCCAATCCCCGCCTTGGTCTGCCTGCCCTGAACCCCTTCCTTCATGTGCCAACTGGCATAGCAGGAAGATGATACGTGGACACAACCTAAACAGGATGCGCTGTTGAGTCCGCCCTCGGTTGGAGAGACTGGTTCTGTGCTTCTGAGAGCATTTTCCACTCCAGTACACTTTAATCTATCAGCCATTCTTTAGATCAGTATGTTACCATGGTCACACAATCACGACAAATCTGTGGAGTATCTGAGGATGAGCTTCATAATTACCCATGTGCTTTAAAGGTCAAAGCCACAAAAGCCAAAGTTCACAGAAGATGACAAAATTCAGAAATTTTTGATATGAAATGACTGTCAGCCAGACTTTACCAAAAGTTTGATTTTAAAAGCCCCATTTATAAGTGCAATTTTGTTTAATTTCTACTCTTGCAAGCTGATGTTCATGTCAGTAGATTGCACTGCTATTAACTGTGGTACTGTTCTTCATCTAGGGCAGTTATTACTAACTAGTACTCTTAACAGCACAAATGCGTTGTGCCAGTCCTGACTTTTGCTACCTTAAGCACCAGAATTAGTAAAATAAAGAACAGAAATGACAATAATATTGAAATTGTATTGATTCCGATTAATGAAATCAAATAGTCAAAATCATCAGATCAGATCATACTCTATAAATTCTCAAGAACATTTCCCCACTATATTTATCTGGCCTTTCTTCCCCCAGGCAGGTGGAATATTAATTTTCTGCGAAGGACACGCTCTTCTTTCCTGAAGATCTGAGGAGGGTGAAGGAAGTGATTTTTCAGGAGCGGCCCCAGTGTGCGCTGCTCTGTTTTAACTTAGCACTGATGGGTTCGCCGTTAGTGGAGAACAATTTTTTTCCACCCCCGCTCAGTTCGGCAGATGCGTGCCGAGGTAATTTAGTGCCCCATTTATTTTACGGGGCGGAAGCTGCAAAGCTGGATTCCTGGGCCCCTGGAGACAAAGCTGTTATGGAGCACAGTCCTGCGTAGATGTGGCAGCTCACGACCGCCACGGCGGTGTCCTCCAACTTGGCTCCTTCACATGCCGACCTTGGTGCTGATGAGGGGCCCCATCACCCCCCGGCGGCAAGTCTGCATGCGTTGCTGCTCCCCCCGCGGGCTGGCGGCTTACCTGCCGACGTGGGCGGGGTTTCTGCCACTGATATATTACAGCTATGCTATGTTAATTGAGCTGTTTCAGCACTTGATAACACCTCACCTCAAAACACCTGGGGGTTACACCATGAATTCACCCACTGAAGGATAATGGGCGACTGAGGAATGTAGCTAGCGCCATTCCGCTCCACTCCAAATGACACGCTCTCAGGCAAAATTAATATGCTTTTACATTATTTCTCAACCAGCAGCTATTGTCTTCGGAATTTTTTTACTGCCGACATCTCTGCCAAAGGGTTTCAGGCTTAAAGAACAATTTGGAAAAAAACAGGACTGTATCATAAAACCTATTCAAAACCAGGCATTTTATTATTTTCTTGCTTAGCTAACACCTTCTTCCCTTCATAAAGCTTCTTACAGCTGCACCTATTTGTTGAGGAGGATGTTATACTGGATTAATTCATATTAAGAACCATGTATAAGATTAGTATTAGCCTTTATGTGATCTGAACTGGCTGTTTTTAAGGTCTGAGACTGTCACCTTCATTAGCATGCTAACTGCTAACCACTACAGGTCTCTGCAAATTGAAGTTGCTGGTGACCTGGGTGTGTCGGTACTTCCTGGCATAATGTGGACTGCATGTTAGGTGCACATCTTCCTTACTAAGTTGTAATTTTCGATCTGTGCATATCCCAAGCTTTGCCAGTAAGCATGTTAGGCTTGCTCTTGTGTCCAGTGAAAACAACGTGATGGGAATGATGCGCAACATTTACATCATGATTGCAGGCTGACAACTAAGGAACAAATCATTTGATGATAAATATATGGTGTTTACTTTCCAAAGTTTGAGGCTGCCTTTGGCATCCAGTCCCGAGATGGATGGAACCGTGTCTGGTCAGCCAAGTTGTTCTCCTGAACCGCGTGACGACAGTGCAGCGAAGCGGCACGCGCCTATCCCCGATCCAATCTCCTCAACGGCACAGGACAGGAAGTCTCCGTGCGGTCGAGGGGGAGGCCGGGAGCACGACGCATGCTGTGATAGTGACGCTGTCAGCTGGGACAACAGCATGGCATAGGTGGTGGCCAGATTGCTCCCTGACAGGCACACTGTCCCCTCAGCCAGGATTAAAGACACTGGGAAGGGGGAGGAGGGACAGCGGAGGAGAACGGCAGATGGAAAGAAAGCGCACGGTTTCATTTCAGTGACGGTGGAGAATCTGCATACACGCTGATGCCACCAATATTGGGACTTGTGGCTGACAGAGCTTTTCATTAGAGGCCTTGCGTGGTGGGGAACCGTCCCTTTAATTACTCGTACATTTCCTATAAATATGATGACTGTTGGAATCCTCAACGATGCTGCCGAACATTAGCAGGTTCCATTAGGAGGAAATTGTCTTCTCCCATGCTACAGGTCCCATGCTGGAATCCAAGTGAGAAATGTCTCCGGCAGCTGCTGCTATCATCACGCTTAATGAATTGCTTGCACAATGCCACGTTTGCGCGGTGCCCCAAGATCTGGCTAAGTGTGCCCCCAGTTTCCATTTGCTGTCATTGGTGGACTCTCTCTTGGACTTGGGTTACTCTCTCTGCAATTTATTTTGTCTCATGAACTGTAAATGAATTGTTTTCACACAGGGAATGGGGTGCTGAGGGGTATTTTCATTGCGAGGCAGCATGACTTCTCTTCCGTGCCAGTTCCGTGGGATACAATGGAAGCGTGTGTCAGTGTGTATGTGTGCGCGTGTGTGTGCGTGCCTTATGTTCTTATGTGCTGATTCAGACGGCCATTTGTGCAGTTCCAAGTGTGTGTGTGTGTGTGTGTGTGTGTGTGTGTGTGTGTGTGTGTGTGTGTGTCTGCAGCCATTATCCGTATTTGATCCAAAGAAGAGGATCCATATGTGGGCTAAGTGCTTTGTCAAAATGTCATTGGTTATTTTGTAACTGCATAATAGCAGCTCATAATCAAAACTATTGATATGGACAACCAAAAGTATAATGGTTAAGTAAATGGACTTCTAACCTGAAGGCTGCCAGATCAAGTCCAGGCTATAACGACCCTGAGCAAAATATTCATCTGTATAAAAGGGTAAAATGACAAGATGCTTGAGATGAAGCATTAACTAAACAAGGAAATGATGTTTTTCTACAGTATGTAGGTTAAAGAAACTATAATCTGCTGACTTTAAAACATCATAATGATACCTGATGTAAGAAAAATTTATCCGTGTTTAAGGAGAGGTACTTAACGTGAACGAGAACAGAAAAAATACCTTGAATTGACCTTGTGGACCCATGTTTGCTTTGATAATAGAAGATCTAATGTCTGGTGATCTGAACTGCCATTTTTATATGTCTCATGTTTGTGTGTCAAAGTATTGTACTAGAAATTCCCATATTTTCCCCACAAACAATGAAATTACATTGACTGCCCTACGAACACAAATTCATCGGACACTGTTTTTAAAAAGCATTAGTAGTCTGTTGTTAAGAAGTCTATATAACATCTAAAAACCCAAATATCACCTGAGCTTCTGTTTTTTAATTTAATAATTCCTGCTCATTGATGGTATTGTTAGTATTACAGAGTAAGTTTATTTTTAATCTATGAACAAGGGACACAACAAAACCCTGCTCCACACGGCCTTGCTACAAGGGCAAAACTATTAACCCCTGATGTTTTTAGCCTTAATGGTCAACAAGAACATCATTTAAATGAACAAGGTTAGGGTTAGGTGGGGGGACGCAGCGGGTTGGACCGGGTCCTGTTCTCCGGTGGGTTTAGGGTTCAAGTCCTGCTTGGGGTGCCTTGTGACAGACTGGCGTCCCGTCCTGGGTGTGTCCTTTCCCCCTCCAGCCTTACGTCCTGTGTTGCCGGGTTAGGCTCCTGCGACCCTGTATGGAACAAGTAGTTCAGACAGTGTGTGTGGTTTAGGGTTAGGTGGTGGAATGCAGTTTTTCTTATTTGTCCACCAACACTGTTCCCCACTGCACCCAGCAAGAGAGCAACACCACACATGCAGAGCTCACGGTGGAGGAAAACACTAATGCACCTCCGCTTGTATTCCCCACAGTGAAGGAAAGTGCCGTCTGCAAATCTGTACCCTCTAGCTTCACACCCCGTGCTCCAAAAATCCCTGACCCACTCCCACCATTCTCCGTTCTGCTCTTGTTCTCAGAAGTTGTTTGGTGCTGTTTCCTCCACCAGCTGTGACCAAAAAGCTACCCAGGGCTGCAGATGTTCGATGAAGGCAATAAAAGGAATACTTGGTCAAAGCTGGAGATGCCAGAACATTCCACCAAAACAGAGGGTGTGCTTAAAGCCTCCTGAAGACTGGCTTTCCCATTTGTAGTCAATTTGATTTCGCATTTGTAATCAGTAAAAAAAAAAAAAACCTCACACAGCTTTCTTCCAGTCAGCAGAAAACATGCAGAGAACTATTGTTTTTTTTTCGGGAGGGGGGGGAGAAGCACATGTTTGTGGTATTCCTTGCCATTGCAATACAATGTGCTTCATGTAAATTTAATCTAGAACATGTTATTACATTTTGTCCCTGTGCCAACTTGTGTGGGCTATAGTTATGAGTCTCATTCAAGTCACATGTTGGACAACTGGTGCACAGTCATAGGAAACTTAGAGTTTAAAAGACTGAACAACCCAAGGGATAAAAGAGAGCTTTTTATTTTGCTAGTGGAAAATAAACTAGATGCCTAATCCTACTTTGTAAGTCTATCTGGTATTTATAGCTCCAGAGATGACCTGGCAGTCTTTGCCACTTTTGGTCCTGTGATGTTTTATCTTCAGGTCACAGGCGTGTCACCGAAACCCCGAGCAGATCCCTGCCTCAAGGGGAGTTTTACATCATTGCCCTGGCAAGGCATAGGAAGGGAAGGTTATGGCTGCTAGTGGCCTTCTCTGCCATAAGGGGGCGACGGCAGGCATCTTGTGGACTCCTTTTGTGGTCTCTGGCAACGAGACCCCTACCATGACACTCTCAAGGAGTGCCGAAAGCATCAGCGTACACCGCGGTACAGTATAGCTATGGCAAACACACACACAATGGCAGAGAGCAAATCACATAAAAATGTTTGCCTACACTGACTCAGGCATGCTGGGAGGACTGCTTGGTTAATCAAAGCTTTCTTTTGAAAATATTATAGTTCTTTAATATTTATTTTACATGTCAAATCGGCATCTCCTCCGCTTTCTATAAAATAGTGAATTCCGTGCACTTTCAGGTCCAGACGAAAATGTCTGACACAATTTGCCAAAGGGCTTTTTTTTTTTTTTTTTACCTCTATTACAGTAGAGGATGGAACTCTGCCCTGATGGAGATAAAT
Organism: Scleropages formosus; assembly: GCF_900964775.1. Lineage (NCBI taxonomy): Eukaryota > Metazoa > Chordata > Actinopteri > Osteoglossiformes > Osteoglossidae > Scleropages > Scleropages formosus. Next base: position 18,462,502 of record NC_041822.1, read on the forward strand.
GGTGAAAATTTTTAGTTGAAAGTGAAAAAAACTGTGCAGGGATGAAGCCAGTAACTTCAGAATTAAAATATTAAAAATAAATTAAAATGTCTGCAAATGTTCTAGCAAACAGACCAAAGCTAGCAGACATGGGGTTTGATTTTCCAGCTTTTTCAGTTTTTCTGAAAAACAGCAAGCTATGAGATTTTCATCAGCTGGTGGCAACTAGGCATCTATCTGATCAGCTCAGGTGAGTATTTCTGGAGGTGAGGTGATCAGCTCCCTGATTGGCTGGCTACCAGAACATCGTTACACACCCATCAGTTTGATTGCCAGCTGCGATTGTTTTAAAAAAAAGAAAAGCACCAGCGCACCATCTTTCGGTTTTGTTTAGCTGCTCTCTGTTATCACTTATTTGATTAGGGGGCAGCTGACAGTGTAGTGGTTAGCGCTGCTGCCTTTGGGCTGAAAAGGTCGCAGGTTCAAATTTCACCTCCAGCTGTAGCATCCTTGAGCAAGGTACTTACTCTAAAATTGTTCCAGTAAGATTACCCAACTGTATAAATAGATAAATCATAAATTGCTTTGGAGAAAAATGTCAGCTAAATGAATAAATGTAATTTGCCCCGAACCAGAATTGAGAACTTATTTCATCATGTATTATATTAGGAGGCAGTATGCTGATTTTACTATGTCTTTCATTAAATAGACATGTACATCAAGCTCTGGCTCATTGTTTTCTAGGCATGATATTTTTTATGTTTATTTATTTTTCTCCACTACTTGTAGTACTTAAACAGACCTTTCCTTTGCATGCATGTTGTTGCAGTGACTTTTTTGGCAGGTTCACTTGGTCAGCATTATTCAAAGCAAACTTGGTTGTCACTTGCTAGATCATCCATGCAAAATGAAGTTGTTTAATAGATGGTGCTGTTTTTCTGGTTACAAATTTGAGATCACATGACTGTTGATTTGAGACTATTAGTCCTGTTGCTACCCAGGCCACTGAAGATCTAATATTAGAGAACAGTCTGCCTCTTGTACTTAATAATCTTTGGAGACATAGAATGTAATGCCCTCTTTGGAAAAGGAGCTGGACTTATTATAGTTGTGAGTTTCTGTCCCAGGTGTATATGAGCCCTGGTCTAGTCGAATATATAGTGCTTCACTGAAGTGTGCATTGCCTTAGATAAGGTTACCTGGTTTACTCCATGACCTTGTATAATGAACATATAATGAGTATTTTTGTCCAGTATTCTTCTCAACATGTTTCCTCCAAGCTCTTAGTAAAGATGCCACAACTTGCATGAGTAATGACAGTGATTCTCAGTTAAAAGTAGCAGGGAAAAGCCAGAAGGCAACAGAGGAGAGAACAAAGCTGGTACTGGAGATAAAAACCTCTGGGGATCTTCTGGGCATGTGCAATTACACCGTTAATGTTTCATAAGGAGTTTCAGGTCAGGTGTTCATCTCGACTCCCCTTGTCTGGCCAGCAGATCTTGAGTGGCTCGTGAAGTAGAAGATTGCAACCCAGCATTCTTTGGTGGCGCTAAGAGTCAGCGAGATGAACAAGTCTTACTTTACATTATATTTGATCTTTAGTTTGCTGACACTATAGTCCAAGTAATCTTGCACATCTAATTCATATATCAGGACATTCTTATGGTATAAGCTGAGGTACTTAATGACTACAGACTACAGACCTGTCGCCTTAACGTCTGTGGTCATGAAGTCACTTGAAAAACTGGTGTTGGACTACCTGAAGGACATCACTGGACCCTTGCTGGACCCCCTGCAGTTTGCTTATCGAGCAAACAGGTCTGTGGATGATGCAGTCAACATGGGACTGCACTACATCCTGCAACATCTGGACAAACCAGGGACTTATGTGAGGATCCTGTTCATGGACTTCAGTTCGGCCTTCAACACCATCATCCCACACCTCCTCCTGTCCAAATTAACCTAACTCTCTGTGCCCACCTCCATCTGTCAGTGGATCACCAACTTTCTGACAGACAGGCAGCAGATAGTGAGGCTGGGAAGATTCTCATCCAAAACTCGCACAATCAGTACTGGAGCCCCCCAGGGATGTGTGCTCTCCCCACTGCTCTTCTCCCTGTACACCAACGACTGCACCGCAAAAGACCCCTCTGTCAAACTCCTGAAGTTTGCAGACGACACCACACTCATCGGCCTCATCCGGAATGGCGACGAGTCTGCTTACAGACAGGAGGTCCATGAGCTGGCTGTCTGGTGCAGTCATAACAACCTGGAGCTGAACACGCTCAAAACAGTGGAGATGATCGTAGACTTCAGGAGAAACACCTCAGCATTATCCCCACTCACCATCATGAACAACGCTGTGGCAACAGTGGAGTCATTCAGGTTCCTGGGCACCACCATCTCACAGGACCTGAAGTGGGAGCCCTACGTAGACTCCATTGTGAAGAAGGCCCAGCAGAGGTTGTACTTCCTTCGCCAGCTGAGGAAGTTCAACCTGCCACAGGAGCTACTGATGCAATTCTACTCCGCAGTCATTGAGTCCGTCCTCTGCACCTCTATAACTGTCTGGTTCGGCTCAGCTACGAAGTCAGACAGCAGAAGACTGCAGCGGATAGTTCGGACTGCTGGAAGAATCATCGGCACATCCTCCCCAGCTCTCCAAGAACTGCACTTGTCCAGAGTCAGTAAAAGGGCTAGCAAAATCATTCTAGACCCCTCGCATCCAGGCCACTTCCTCTTCGAACCCTTGCCATCTGGCTGGCGTTACAGAGCACTGAGCACCAGGACAGCCAGGCATAAGAAAAGTTTCTTTCCTCAGGCCATCTACCTCATGAACACCTAAATCTCTCCCTTAGAGAGTAAACCGTGCAGTACATAATGCTATTTATATTTATAACTATTTATCACATATCTCTTACTCACACTCCCTTGCATTTGTATCTAGTGACTATTTTTGTATATTGGGTACTTTATATTTTTTAAATACTTTTTATCCCTTGCTCACATACTCTATCTTCTCACCTGTCTTGTCACTGTCATTCTGTCTGTGCTGTGGTAGTTCCTGTCACCAAGACAAATTCCTTGTATGTGCGAACATACTTGGCAATAAAGCTCGTTCTGATTCTGATACAGTCGACTATGCAATAGCTTTACTTTCGATATGCTAAAGAAAAGCAGTAGGTCACATGTCTAGGTTTTTCAGTGAGTTTGCAGGTAGACTGTTCCACAGTTTAGGGACCTTATAACTGAAAGATTTACCGACAGAGGATGATTTATTTATTCTGGGAATTACAGAAACTTCTTCTGATTGAAATGTACACTATGGCTTATACATACTAATGAGTTCTGATAAATCAGGGATAAACCCTTCAGAGCATTGTAAGTAAACAATACATTTTAGTCACTTGTAAACCCACTGTAGGTACATGAGAACAAGTGTAATGTCATCATACTTTCTCATTCTTGCTCCAACATTATGAACTTCTTACAAGGTAGAGGTGTTCAGATTCCCTCAGAGCAAAAAAACATTACAAGAGCCTGCGTTTTTGCAGACAAAAATGTCTTAATGTGTGCTAATTCTTCCTTATCTTGAACAGAACAAATTAGCCTCAATTTTACATTACATCTAAAGTGCAGAAAAACACCTCTGAGGCAATTCACATGAGCATTAAAAGGTCCTGGTAAATATTAAATTCCTGTTGTCTTCTATGCAGCTGAAACTCATTGTGAACACCTATATAGGAGTTTAGAGTTGTTTGCATTTATCAATTTTCACAGTGAGAAGACAATTTGTCATACTGTCTTTTGAACAAACTAAATTTGTCTGCATAGGCATAAAAATGATACCTTAGCATTAGTTGATCGGCAACCATATTGGTCGTAACACGAATCTGTTGCACCTCGAGAACTTTTCACACACTGTAAGCTTCACAATTCAGTCAAACCACTTTCAGTTGGTTCCTGCAGCCAAAACCCAGGTTTAATTTTGTAGTACGGTATGTTGTACATATCTAAAAGTCATAGTAGTTTGAAGGCTTCATCCTTTGTAAAAAATTTTTGATAGAGGAAGGTTTGAGTGAGGTCTATTTGTTAATAGCATTTTAAAAAGAAGTTCTATATACATCTACCTTAAGCATTGGACAAAAAATAACATTTCAATTTTGTTAAATATGGGCACATCAAGTGTTGATAAGTGATTTAGTAGGATTGAGATCTACAGGTCAAGTAGAGGGCTTAGGTTGTGAGATTAAGGAACCTATTTGTTTACTATAAAAATACCTTTCATATAGTGCACTTGTGCAAAACCTCTCTAGACAGTACATTGTGGCTTGATCTTTGTTTTAATATTATTCATTTTATCGTTATACCCTGTAGGAAACCTTGGCTCCAGGAAAACATTTAACAGAAACTGCTGAAGCATGAGAATTAGAGATTCTAACATTTCTATAGATCTGCAAATGAAAAAATCTTAAACTGTTGCTTGTGGGGAGGGAAAAAAACCTCCTCAAGTTTAAGACTGCTGCACAGCGGATCTAATCTTGGAGCAGTCAGACCCTACTTCTGGGGGTCTGTCTGGGAGGAGTTAAGTGACACTGGCCAGGACGGCTAACTGCAACCACAGGGAGTGCCAAATTACATAAGTGGACCAAGCTGAGAAAATTTCTGCTCCTGTAGAAGTTCAGCATCAGCTGCCTGATCTCAGACAAAGTTTTAATGTGTTCTTCCAGCTGCCACTCTTTGCCCTCCAACTATAAATTTAATAAATTTAACTTAATCTGCTGGAAATAAATTTATCGGTTCTGTAGGTAGGGCAATCGAAGCTGTACCCACTTCAGGGGACACAGAACAAATGGGCACTCTCCACAGAAGACTTTATCCTCCTAGTGGGCTCCTCGAATGTGCCAAGCCACACACTGGGGGTCAACTTCACTCTCTGATGTTACAGTTCCGTTACTGGAATTCTCCTTTCCTTCTGCAAGTTCGCGGTTTGCTTTTTTAAGGCTTTACGAAGGATAAGTTTGTACACCTATCCTTTCTGCAAATGACTGCAATTTAAAGTAAGACCATGATCAAAAATGATGCTTTTTTAGAGGTCATTGCAACACTTGTCTCTCAAAACATTGTGAACATCTTTGGATGGTCTGGACTCAAGTCACATTTTGTGTTAAAAAAAAAAAAATTAAGAAATAAGCAAAATCGACAGATACATTTCTGACGTCAGTGATTTTCAAGCTCTATAATTCTGTTCCCTCAGGGAAGCACAGCACCTTCAGATTTCGGAGGAGTAATTGCAGGGTCAGCTCTTTAATTTCCTTGCTGACGTGTCCAGTGTGAGGGTGTCTCGCTGGTGTGAGGACGAGATGGGGTGCTCAAAGTGCTTGATGGGATTTATATTGAACTTGTATCCAACTGGGTGAGGTGTGGTGAGGAAGAGAGAACGGAGGATCCTGGTTTCAAACAAGTCCAATCCCAGCCCAGCTACAGCACAGAGGCAGGATAATGAACCTAGATCAAGACCGGAACAAATCCAGTCCAAACCCAACACAAAATGTGGTGTTAGCAGAAAACAAATGTGCTCTTTCAGAAACACAATGAGAATCCCTCTTGATTTCATATATCGGGCACGCACCAGTGTTTCGGTGACTTTTTGAGTACAATACCATATAGTCTTCAAACTAAAAATGTCATCTGAATGTGCTGACCTTTAAGTTCTCCATTTTGACCTTTCCGGTTTAAAAAATACTTGTAAGGCAATATATAGAGTATGGTTTAACTTGGTAAAAACTAATTTCTTAAATGTTCTTCACAATACTGGTTCAGGGCAACTGAATCAATCAAAATTTAAAGAAATATTAATTCTAAATTCTGTATTTATGGATTAGTCAATATATTTCATACACTAAGCCTGCTTTAGAAAACAGCCACTCCTTTTCTTTTTCCCGGGGTCTTCAGATCATAGGGTGAAAAGCAATGTGAAGTGGAGAGAATTGTCAGTCACACTGTGTTATACCAAGCAGATAGTAACCCATTTAAATGGCCCCTTTCCAAAATCCTTCTAATTTGATCTCTGCCTCTGTCTTTTTTCACAGCTTCCTTGCAGGGAGCACATCTCCCTTTGTGCTTCGCGTCCCCGCACCTGTCTTTCGGTGACACCTCTGCTGTGGATTTTACGTCCATGTCACAGAGGGGGAGCGACATTGGCCCAGCTTCTGATTCTTGGTGTGTAAATCCAGCCACAGTGGTGAAGAGCAGCCCCTGCTGAATGACTGACATGGGGAGGAATGGGATGACGGGAAGACTATGTGTGTCTATCCATAGCTCCCTGCTGAAGTATTCAGGTCTCTCATTCATGTATATCTCTTAAGACACACACACACACACACACACACACACACACACACACACACACACACACACACACACACACACACACACAGAGCACCCCCCACGGGAAGCAAGTCCTGGTGCACAGCATGGGGCATATCTGGATCAGTGCTTTGTCAGTTTGGGAACCCATAACGAAAGATTTCATAACATGATGTCCCTGTCAGCACACGGAAGACTTGGCCCCTCAACGTCCCCTGGCCCCTCAATCGCACACTTAAGCATAGCGGCATCCGTACACTCCAGCAGCCACATATACAATTGGATAGCAACTGAACAACTGACGGTAAGAGCCTAGAACTGAAAGCAACGCAATGCTGTCCTCATGCTATATGCATAAAAGGTATGGCGCTAATGTGTTTAAAAACAGCCAGCCCTCGGTTTTATTGCATTAAGCCGCTGCACTTATAGAAATGATATGCTGTTAAATTATTAATTTGCTTAGAGGAGGCTTTTATCCAAACCAACTTACACAGCTTACAGTTTTACACCTATACCCACTTATGAAGCTGGATACTTTTACTGAAGGATTCCAGAATAAGCACATTTGCTCAAGGGTACAAAACAAGTGCGCATGAGAGAGAATCTACAGATGAATCTAAAACATCTTCGCCACAATTTGAGCTTCTTAACCTGTATGAAAACTGCAGCCATTGCAGAAAAATTGCACTCAAAAAAAAAAAAGTGAACATACATACAATGTCAGTATAGCCCTTCTTATTCCATAAACAAGTAATGTATAACATTAAAATATATTATCCATAACAAACCCTATCCCTAAGTTGTTCAGGATGCAAATAGCATCTTTTATTAGTTGCTTAATGAGGATGTTCTTGTATGTTGTTCTTTTTTATCGCTTGATACAGTATACAGCATGACAGCATACTGTACTGTATTGTAAATATGTATCTATTTTTTAGATAAGGCATATTTATTTTCTACTATATTTTTGCCTGCGGTCTTGCACCATTACATTTAAATGATTACTGCTTAAAGTCTGTTGCTGAAGTAAATAGTGTATACACTAATGGCAAGTGCATTTAAAGAAGGTTAATTAACTTCATTACTTCTTAGCTGATGGACTCACTGAACAACAAGCAAAGAGGGACATTTTAAAAACCTGCAAGTGCCAGGTGTGGATATTTAATAATTTATAATTTAATAATTATAATGTTAATATTAACACAATATATTGTGTTGTGCCCACCACGTAATGCTTCTGACCACTTTTAGAAGTGATTGTGAACATTAGAGAGAGAAAACAATCGTCCCATGCTGCTTTAAAATAAATGAAATGCAGCATGGAATATAATAATAAAAACCACATGGAAAAAGAAAGCATTTATGAGAAATAGATGATAAACATGACTAGTGTTTAGTTTAGCATAGTGAAAATACATTGCCAAACCTATCTGGAGGTACATTGGCAATTGTTTCCAGTGCTGTATGCTGTGTAAATGCACCTGGTAGTTGTTTAAAACCAATGGATATTAATAATCTGCATTTTAATATCTAATATTTACAACAATCAAGTGGAATTTTGTAAAGATCATGCAGTGTCAGGTTGGCATTTACCCAGCATTCCCTAGGCTAATGTATGACGGTTTATATTTGGATCGGACCTACTTTTGTACTAACTCAGCTGGGGATATATAATGTGCCACTTATGTACCTGGTAAAGCCTTATGTAAATGTCTTATGGAACAAAAATGCTGGGAAATCCTGGCAAGATCAACATTTTTGCCCTGGCTGGATGCCATCAGCATGATTCAGTGTTCATATGGCCAGTCTGTAGCACTACTAGTTTATTTCTCTAAGCTTGTTAATATGGGTTCTGAGCTATACTTTCCAACAGGGAGGCTTTTGCTTTGGGCCATATGATGACGTGTTTCTAGAAATCATCGAAACCTCATTTATTTAAATGAGGTCTAATTTACTCATTTTTTTCCATGTACAGCCAACAGACAGGATTGTACAGACAAACTATGCAATAAAGCTACATATGCTTTAAAGGCCTTTTCTCGCTACAGAAGATCCTGGATGCGTGGCTACTGTGGCTCAGAAAGTTGTACCAGGCAACAATAAAAATTCAGAAGCATAAAAGTTGTGCTCTTTCACTCTTCTTCTCCGAATTTGCTTCAGGACAATGTATTACTTTGACATTTTACAGTAAAAAGGTGGTTGAATGTTGTCAAGCGGTAACAATTTCCAAGAGGTGATTGAAATCCACCAGTTTGTGTATTCTGAGAATTTTAAGACAAGATCATCTTTAGTAAAGAAGACAAAATGTTTCTTTGAATAGAACTGCAGAAGGTGGACTATTCACCCAGGCACTGCTTCCAACTCAGATCCCTTCTCTTGAAAGCCACTTTTAGAGTTTCGTCAAGTATTGTTTTGGACGCCGATTTATTGGCCTCCCTTCTGACATGTATCTTATAGCAGCTCTTTTCTTATAGGCACATCGTAATGGTGCCACGGGGAATTTGGCGGGTAATGAAGACATTCTGGATGGGCTCATTTAGCAAAGTGGCATGTGTCCAGCATAAAAAGCCCCCTACTCTGGCTCTGGAGAGCATGGCAGGTGAGTGATTTGCTTAGTCTTGTGTTGTGGAAATCAATTTCAATTTTGGCAGCCCCCCTGTTTATAATAGAGAGCTACATATCTTGGGACATGTCTTCATCCCAAGAGGCTCACCAGGTGGGTATGTAACGATGCTATAAAACTAATCTCTGGATTCCATTAAAGCCACTTTAATTTCATTAAAGTCATCTTACTGAGCGATATTTGTCAGCAAAAGCACAGTCGGTCACACCGGTTCTCGTGGAAAACTAGGGTTTAGAAATGACTGTGTTCCCTGATTAATGACACAAAGCTAAAAGAATGATTGATTTGACTAGAGAGAAGTTGGCAGGAGGCTACGGGTGGCGAAGGCCATGCTAACACTTGCAGTCATGCCTAAAAAAGTTCACATTTGTTTGTTTGGAAGCCGATCGCCTGCCACAGCCTCGCCTTTCCAGTCGCTGCTCTGGAAGTTCTGCTTGCCCACTTTCAAACTCCCACCGGCAGAACCGGATCGGAAGCAAATTGCTTGGTGGCACCCGCTGACCTGCCGGCTGACCTCAAACAGCAAGTTCTGTCCTTTTCATTTCCGTGTTTTGTTCGCCTTATCTAAAGACCGCTGGCTCTGTGCATTCCTTGTGCCTCGAAACAGGGTGTGAATTCTGAGTGCTGTGTGGCAAGGACTGAATTATCGCTGGGTATTTCTGAGTTTTGATGGAGGCACAATGATGCTCTTCAGTGTGAACACTTCTCATTGGGTCGCATTACGAAAGCATCTATTTTTACATCTCAGTTGCTCATTCATAAGGTAGCAGGTAGTTATGTGACTCAGAAAAGGACCTTGTAACCACAAAGACCCCAGAAAGCTAAATTCAATAATTATTGTTGTTATTGTTATTTCTTTGGCTCATTCATGCTTTATCCAAAGCGAATTGAAGTATTATTTATTTCTATGCTAGGTACATTTCTAAACCAGTTCAAGTCAGATGTCTTGCTTTAGTAGGTCCTAGGATATGAACCAGCAACGCTGAGCTTTGTATCCTGGTCTACAAAAAAATATATGTAGAGTAGTTGATATGAATATTATTTCTCAAATCCATTGATAAGTGTTGTTATAAAAGACTGTGTTTTAAGTATTTTGTTGTCCTGGGCCACAGGTATGGAGATTCAGATGTGTTCTGGGCAGTTGCAAAGGATTATAATGGAAGAGAAGGTACTGGAGTTGTTCCCTAAGGCTCCCCACCCATACAAGCCCTCTCAAGGAGAAACAGTTCCTAGTAGAGTACCATGTCACCTGTCCCTGAGAGATTTACAGCAGTCTCTACTGTACATCTATCACTCTAGTATCATAACTGACAAGGGTCTGTGACCTGTTGTCATCATCTGCGGCTGGCAGATGCAAAGGTTATGGGTTGCTAAAATGTATTGATTTATTTTAATTTAATATACTTTTTCTCCAAAGTGACATACAATGTGAGATTGGTATGCTAAATTACCTAGAATGATTTACCTGTTTATATAACAAGCTTATTTTACAGGATCAGTTTAGGGTACTTTGATCAAGGGTACAACAAAAAATGGGATTCCACCTTAGGTGTTTTACTGCAAGGTAACAGCTCTAACTGCCTGCTAAACTTCTTGAAAAACTCCCATGAAGGGTTTTGATGCTAACAGAACATTAACATTTCACATCCCACAGCTACTGAGTGGACTGAGTGGAGCTTTCTTTAGCTGGTGTTTGGAACCCAATATCAGGCACCTTGTCCATCGCTCTTCTTCAGCCAGATTCTAGGTATGTTCCATGTGGGTTATACAAAGATCCCAGAGCACCCTGGAAGATGGAGGAATTTAGATAGTGTACACCAGGCCTTTCTAGTGTGTGCACACAACTGTAATGGCATTTAAATGTAAAGTTTCCAGTGCTGATAAACTTTCATGATTATGAGGTTGAGGTTAGGAGAGCAGAACCACTGTAGATGAAACTGAAAGCTGGGACCAGATTGTCAGTACATCTCTGTGGCGACAATGCTACTGTGCTGTGCTGTCCCTAGCTCTTTAGCAATCTTTTTGATATTGATTTATTTCAATCAAAAATATTGATATAGGAATTATGTCTTTTTTCTGTAGCTGTTTGTGTGGCATTTATAGTTGATAGATTATTTAATTCAGAACAAACATATTGATTTGTTGTGGAGTGAACTTTAGTATCAACTAGGGTGGGTGAGTTAATGGGGGGATATGAGACCACCCAAGCCCAAAAATCATACGTTTCCATAGCAACACAGAAACACAGGCAGTTAGGTACCTTCAAAATTTCTATCAAAATATTTTAACCGTTTTTTTGTGAGGGAAAGCTGAAAAAGATGATCACATTTTAGTTTGCATTGTATCAAACTGCCAGTTATGTCACTCTTATTGCCATGTTAAACCACTCTCCTATAACTTCATTACCCAATTTTATCTATTTTTTTTTTTTTTTACCAATTATTAGTGTGTTTTGTTTTTTTAAGTAATGGAGAATGTAATAGCATGGTGGCAATTGAAAACTGGGCAACTGCAAATAAGGAGATGAGGCCATTGCAAATTGCATATGATGGGTGATGGTGAGACATATTTTATGACATATTTTATCCAAATGCCAACCTGTAGTTGCACTTCTTCCTTCTCATCTGCCTCTTCCCTGTGTGCCTCAGTAACATGGATGGAGGTGGGCCGTTCCACACAGTCCTTCATGTTTTCTCAGGTTGAATTTAATTCAGTTTAATTCAACTTATTTTTATACAACACTCTTCTCATGCAGGGACACAGAGTGCTTGAATATAAGCATAAGGCAAAGAAACAAAAACATCAGACAAGGAAGACAAGTGATTACAGAATTATTAGGGTGTTCCATAAAGGCAGCCGTACTCGGTTTATTGACGCTGTCCTCAAACTTCCACGGCTGGGGAGATTGAGGGAGGCAAGCAAAGTAGAGTTCATGGGGGGTGCTGAGCTGTCAGTCAAAGCAAATGTGGGGGGTAGGGATGCATGGGGAAATACTTTCTTCCTAGTCACAGCTCTTGTCACGGCAAAGACAATTTCAGCATTTTACTTAAACAGAAAAATTACCCTAAAACCAGAAAATTCAATCTCTGGTATCAAAAAAAAAAAAAAAAAAAAAAAAAAAAAAATATATATATATATATATATGTATAATCCGGCAAAGTGATCAGAATAACAAGATTCATTGTGATGGAGAAGATGCTCTTCTTAGTTTCATTAGCTTGAGTTCTGCGATAAATCCAGTTCATTTCTTAAAATGCAACACTGTTTTGTTAGTGGAACACAGTATGTCAAAGACATTTTGCTTTTATTCGCATAAAAAATCTATTACAGCAGCTATGGATTGATGCGCTCATTATGTCTCAAATTATTCATTTACATAAACTTGGTCATATAAACACTGAAATATGTAGCCTTGGGAGCCTCACATCTAATTTCAGTAAACTCCAGCGCTAGCACACTCAGAGATAATAACCCTCATCCATTTCGGGTAAAAGCTGTGTTATTCAGACTGGGAGATTCAGATACTGGCTTTAATATTTTCCGAATGCACTTTACATTTTATGTTTCTGCAGTGCTGTAATACAATATCCACCGTCTTACGCATGATCTAGCAGTACGCAAAGTGGGTTTTCATTTTAAGTCTTTGCACATGTACTCTGACTCTTCTTTTTTGTCCATTCAAACTGAGGGTAGGTACCACAACTGATGTGACTAATAAAATGGACTTTGACTGCTGTGACTCCCTGAAAGATCATTTGCAGCACCATTGCCTGTTACGTGAATATTGTGAAAGACTCTACAGGTGCTCTGACTCCTGACATGGCCGATCAAAGGAGCTACCACTGCTCGGACTCCCGCTGTGACTCTGATGAATAGCGCTGCCGCTCCTGTGGCTGCATAGTACTCATACGGCATTAGGCTGAACTGACATCAGCCCATTAGCTAAAGACTTATTTTCCTTTGATGTTGAAAAATACAGAAAATGAAAAGATCATAGAGAGAGTGGATCTCTGAGAGGGGGCCTGTAATCTCCTCAGCCCCCAGCTCCATGCGCCTTAATTGGATGGAACGGAAATGGAAAAATTAAAATCTTCAGAACAAAACATATGGCAGCTGCAGGTGAAATGAGGGGAGGAAAAAAAAAGGAAAAAAGAGTCTTCCGTTTTGCTTTCATTGAAATTACTGTCTCTCATGCAGGCCTGTGAAGTGATATTGGCTTTTATGACAGGATATGTGTAAGGGGGTATTGCTGTTGGAGTCAGGGACATTGTTGAAAATAATATAATGGTCCCTGCTTCAGTTACAGGTGCCCTGTAATCAAATCGGACAGATCCCCCTATTATGTTTCATAAAAAGGCTAAATTACAAACTTGATGTGAATAGATGCTTTTATGTTCTCTTCTCCTAATGTAAATGTGTAAAGGAATAAAAAATACTGCACATCTAGCTGGCAGGTGAAATCGGCTGATCTCTTTGTAGCTGTGCTGTCAACATGAAAACAAGGAGAAGAGAGATTGGGGGCCACCGTGGGGGTGTGTGTCTACGGGAAGAGGGAACATTGACCTTAAACACAATGTCGTTGCTGGTTTCTTACTCGAAGGGGTCGAGGAGCCAAGCGGTCATGAAGATGGCTAATATAGTGGTTTAGAAAGGTGACATCAACTCTCAGTTACAAAGAAAACAATTTGAGATGTGATGGTATCTGTCATTAAGTCAGAAGGTGAAACTGGTTGTCAGAACCACAGTCCTAGCTGCTTCTTTTGGTGTTTGCTGTGATTTAACCCAAACGACACTGCAAATAAATAAAGTAGCTTTCACGTCTGTTCACACCTGTTCACAACTGTCTAAATGAGAATTCATTTTCATTGAACTTACTGATTTAATAACTTTTCATGAACCCAAAATAAAACCTTATTCTACTCTTTGACCTTTGTCAGCCTTACCATTTTGAATGCAGGCTTTGAGGAACGCAGCTTGAAGCTGTTTTCTGAAGAGCAATTTCAGAAAATGTTACTTTCTGTTCAAATCGTCAGGTGGTTGAATGAATGGGAAAAGATTACAGGAACAGTCTAGACCAATTGGCACTCCTTCCTTGCTCAAGCAAAATCAGAGGTATCAGTCATTTTGTGCTTCAAATATGTATTGCCCATAGGATTTATAGTGTTCCATATTGCAATTAATTAGAAGATTATAGAAGAATTATATGTAACATGCAATGTACCGTGCAATATTAATACAGCTGTAATATAGTGTTCTGAAGTAGTGTCAAGGATGAGACCGGGAGACAAAGGGATAGGTGGACCCAGTCGCAGGAACTTTTATTCAGAACACCAAAAGGGCAAACCAGAATCATAGTCGTGGGGCAGGCAAGGGTCAGTGGAGGGGCAAACGTTGTTCCGGGGACAAAACAGAAGCCAAGGTCGATTTAGCGAAGCTGAGGTCTGGAACCAAAGACGTGGTGCCAGGGGATCAGGAACGATGGGGTGAAGAGGATTGAGAGAGACGGGGAAGGAATCTGTATGCTCTATGGCTGCGTAGTCAAAGAAGTGGTTTCAAAAAGGTTCCGCAACCTGGTGAGTCGACATGGTACTTTTATACCCTGCTGCTTTGATTTGGTGCAGGTGCCGCCGCTTGGGCTGATGGCGTGGGCGTGACAACACACACATACACACACAATGTCTACAGCTGCTTGTCCTGAGCGGGGTCACGACAAACCGGAGCCTAATCTGGCAACACAGGGTGCAAGGCTGGAGTAGTTTTACTGAGTTGCTACTCTAATCGTTGAGGAACTAGACTTCTGGCAAAACAGAGAACACAGTAATAGTGTACTTATTAAACTGTAAAGAATCTGCAACCAGTGGATGGTGGGGATAACTCTAGGAAAAAAGAACCATTGCCATATCCAGTAGAAGGGTGATTAACTTAAATAACTAGAGTAAATATCGAGATGTTCACAGTTTGCATATTCGTAAATAATCTGTCACATTCATTTGTTTTTGTTCATTTTCTTCCTTAATAATTTTTTTCTAAGAGATGCATAATGCTATCCCTTGATAGAAAATTTTGTTATACAGTGATGTGTTAGAGAGAGGTCATGGTGTCAGGTAAAGTATACATCAATCAACTTTTGTAACAATGACCTAACCTCTCAGACTTGAGGTAGGAGTTGTCACTGTCAATATTCCCCTTGGACAGCATCGCCCTGAGTGGTGTGCAGATCTCTCAGACCACTTTCCCAGACGGTCTGACTGGAGGGGATACTTCAGATGAAGCTTTGTTTCTCCATAACCTCAAATTGTCTTGACAGGTGTGATTTTTTTTTCTGCACTAACTGTTCTACAAAAATACATTTTCCTGTATAAGGTAGTCGCAGGAGGTTTTCAGACACATTGCATGTATGTTTCACACATTTAATTAGGATATCAGCTATTTGTGGCATCTTTCATTTCTGAACTTATATATCACAAAAAGAGAAACCTTAAGCAAATGAAGCTTGTTATGGTCAAACTTTCACTCAGGGATGCCAAACAGCTATAACTAAATCAGTTAACTAATTTATTGATTATTAATGATGACATGATAACTCTGATACTGAATTTAGCAAAGAAGGTGAGAAAGTCATCTGAGGATATCTGATGTTGCAAGTGTTCCATTGAAAGTTGGAGAAATACATCAATGAAGTGAAACACTCAGGAGAAAAAGAAAGTTTAATTCTCGTCCCCACTATTTAATTTTTTTGAAAACAGAAAGTTAAACTTCAAAGCTGTCATTACTGTAATTATAATGATTGGAACAATATTAAGTCTGAATGGGATTTTGTAGAACTTGCTGTTATGAAGTTCAAAAAAAAAAAACTCAGATGCGTGGTTACAGAATACTGGGAATTAGTTCCATGACAGTAAGTCTTTCAGATTTAATTTAAAAATATTTTTGGCTTGTTTTCTATGTAAAAGACAAGTATGTTAGGTTTATGAAACACATGAAATACAATTGCAACCTGTTAATACTTGTTGTGTGTGCTCCCTTCTGGACTGTTACCATGTTGAGGAACAGGGGTTTGCATATCTCAACATAGCTGTGAGCTATACTGTGTAGGGCCACCTAAGACATGTAGGTTATAGCAGAGGTCAGACTAAATATGGTCCACTGGAGGAGAAAACAAAAATTACAGGTTTTGTCAAGAAATTCCCATGGACAAGTGCAACAGGACTGTCAAAATGGCCCTGCAAGATGAGTCCTTCAGGTCAGAAGGTGCCCAACGTGTGACTGGGGAAGAACAGAGTGCAAGTATGAGTAGTGACAGATGTTATGATGTGACTAGATCAAAGCTCAGAGGAAAGTGAGCAGCTGATGTGTATGGAGACAAAGAAAAGTCTATTTCAAAAAATTATGTACCATTGGAACTTGGAACATAAGAGCTATGAACTAATGCAAACTTATGAGAAAGGAGATGTCAAGACTAGAAGTTGAAATCTTTGAAATTAGTAAATTGAAATGGACCAGGTTTGACCACTTAATAACAAATTATCACCACATCTTTTACTGTAAACAACTAGGCTACAGAAAAAACTGAGTTCATGGTTAATAATAGGGTGTGTCAAAACCAGTGCTTGACTGCAATGCATACAATGATAGATTGATCTTAATCCGATTCCAAGACAAACTATTCGCCATTAGTGATTGAAATCTGCTCCAAATACAGATACCAAGTAGGCTGAACTTCACCAGGATTTGCAGCACCTTCCAGAAATAACACCAAGAAGATTTACAGTATGTTCATCAGTAGTGAGTGAAATGCTGAACTTGGCAGTCTGAAAAGCAGTGGAGTAACTGGTACATCAGGCCTTAGAGTAGGAAATGAAACAGGGGACAAAGTAATCCCTCTACTAGTAGAATTCTACAGACAAGTAGAATTCTGCCAAATAAACTTGTTGGACATAGCTACTACCCTCTTCCAAAATCCTGAGATAACATTGTATATGAACTCCACCAGATGGTCAGTACCTAAATCAGACCGACCACGTACTTTGCAGTCAAAGTTGGAAGAGCTCCATGCAGCCAGCGAAAAGAAGGTTTTCAGGGGACTCAGACCAGAGACTTCTTATTGCAAAGCTCGAAATCAAACTAAAAGACTACAGGCTAACCAACTACAACCTAAGAAAATTTCCACATCAGTATTCAGGGGAGATGAAAAAGTTGTGGCATCATCCAGAAGGTGAAAAAAATACATACCAATCAGAAGAAGATTAACAAGGCAAAATCTGCTGAGGCCTTGGAAATAGCTGAGGAAAGCTGGAAAGAGAAAGACAATTCAAGATTCAAGAGTTTATTGTCATGCGTACAGTAAACAGTTTGTTACACCATACAATGAAATTCTTGCTCTGTGAATCCTATCAGCAGCCTATGACATAAATTGTAAGGGCATAAGGAAAGAAAAACACAAGAAGACTCCTAAAAAATGTCCAACTGAATGCAGAGTTCCAAAGAACAGCAAGAAAAGATAACGAGACATACCTAACTGAATAACGCAAACAACTTGAAGAGGAAACTAGAATGGGAAAGACAAGAGATCTTTGCAAGAAAATTGAAGAAATCTATTTGACCTTCTATAAGTAATGGGTATGGTAAAAGATAAAGATGGAAATGTTCTCAAAGAAGCAGAAGAGATTAGAAAATATGACAGGAATACATGGAGGGAGTTATCTACGAAGGACCTCAACATTTTTTGGTATGCTCACTGAGTCTGAACTAGATATCTTGGAGAGCGAAGTTAAGTGGACCCTGGAAATAATATTGTGAATGGTAAGGCTGCGGGAGGCGATGAAATTCAAGTTGAATTATATCAGATCTGGCAAGATAATGTTATAAAAGTGTTTCTTGCAGTGTGCCAGCAATTTGGAAAACATTACAGTGGTTGATGAAATGGAAAAAGTTATTTTATATTCCAGTACCAAAAACGGGTAATGTCAAAGAGTGCCGTAATTACTGCACAATTGAACTTATCTCGCATGGCAGTAAGAAAATGCTCAAGATCTCGCAAACCAGACTTTAGCAATATATGGACTGAGAATGTACTGATGGACAGGCTAGTTTCAGCAGAGGCACCAGAGATACAATTGCCTATGGATAATGGAACAAAACAAGGTAGTTCCAGAAAATGATTTATTTCTGCTTTGTTGACGACTCTGAAGCCTTTGACTATGTGGATTATAGCAAACTGTGGCTAGCTGTCACTACAGTACACTGCAATACAGAGTCACTTCATTTTTTTTCTGAGGAATATAATTTTTTTTTTTTTTTTTTTTTTCTGAGGAATATATATCCCCTCCGCGAACCGCCACCTTACCGAGGTGGAGGGGTTTGAGTGCCTGAATGATCTCAGGAGCTATGTTGCCTGGGGCTATATGCCCCTGGTAGGGTCTCCCAAGGCAAACAGGTCCTGGGTGACAGACGAGACAAAGCGCAGTTCAAAATCCCCTTATGACTATTAAATCAAGGATCTCGTTCACCCCGCCCGGTATGGGGTCACCAGGGCTCCACCCTGGAGCCAGGCCTGGGGGGGGGGGCTCGCATGGGAGCGCCTGGTGGCCAGGTCTATGCCCACGGGACCTGACCGGGCTTAGCCCGAAGTCATGACATGGAGCCGCTCTTCGGTGGGCTCACCACCTGCCGGAGAGGATATAAGGGGCCGGTGTGTTGTGATTTGGGCAGTGGTCGGGGCCGAGTGCCCGGCCGACCCAAACCTCGGGCGCCATCTCTGGCTTTTGGGACTTGGAATGTCACCTCACTGGCAGGGAAAGGGGCCTGAGCTAGTGCAGGAGATTGAGAGATACCGTCTAGATATAGTCGGGCTCACTTCCACTCACAGCTTGGGTTCTGGAACCACTCTTCTCGACCAAGGGTGGACTCTCCACTATTCTGGCGTTGCCCAGGGTGAGAGGCGGTGGGCTGGTGTGGGCTTATTAATAGCCCCCCAGTTCAGCCGCCATGTGTTGGAGTCTACCCCGGTGAACGAGAGGGTCATCTCCCTATGCCTTCGGGTCAGGGAACGGTCTCTCACTGTCGTTTGTGCTTATGCGCCCAGCGGCAGTGTAGAGTACCCGGCCTTTTTAGAGTCCCTGGGGGGCGTGCTGGAAAGCGCTCCCACTGGGGACTCTGTCGTTCTACTGGGGGACTTTAACGCCCACGTGGGCAGCGACAGTGATACCTGGAGGGGCGTGATTGGGAGGAACGGCCTCCCTGATCTGAACCCGAGTGGTGAGTTGTTATTGGATTTCTGTGCTAGTCACGGTTTGTCCATAACAAACACCATGTTCATGCATAAGGGTGTCCATCAGTGCACTTGGCACCAGGACACCCTAGGTCGGAGGTCGATGATCGACTTTGTAGTCGTTTCTTCTGATCTTCGGCCATATGTCTTGGACACTCGGGTGAAGAGAGGGGCTGAGCTGTCAACTGATCACCACCTGGTGGTGAGTTGGATTCGATGGCGGGGGAAAAAGCTGGACAGACCTGGCAGGCCCAAACGCATAGTGAGGGTCTGTTGGGAATGTTTGGCGGAGGCCCCTGTCAGAGAGGTCTTCAACTCCCACCTCCGACAGAGTTTCAACCAGGTCCTGAGGGAGACTGGGGACATTGAGTCCGAATGGACTATGTTCCACACCTCCATTGTCGGGATGGCGGTTCGGAGCTGCGGCCATAAAGTCTCCGGTGCCTGTCGCGGCGGCAATCCTCGAACATGGTGGTGGACACCGGAGGTAAGGGATGCCGTCAAGCTGAAGAAGGAGTTCTATCGGGCCTGGCTGGCTCATGGGACTCCTGAAGCAGCTGATGGGTACTGGCGGGCCAGACAGAGCGCGGCTCTGGCAGTCGCCGCAGCAAAAACTCGGGTCTGGGAGGAGTTCGGTGAGGCCATGGAGGAAGACTTTCGGTCGGCCTCAAAGATTCTGGCAAACCATCCGGCGACTCAGAGGGGGGAAGCAGTGTTCCGCCAACACTGTTTACAGTGGAAGTGGTGCGCTGCTGACCTCAACTGAGGATGTCCTCGGGCAGTGGAAGGAGTACTTTGAGGATCTCCTCAATCCCTCCGACACGCCTTCCGTAGAGGAAGCTGAGGCCGGGGACTCGGAGGGGGACTCGTCCATTACCCTGGCTGAAGTTGCTGAGGTAGTCAAAAAACTCCTCGGTGGCAAGGCTCTGGGGGTGGATGAGATCCGCCCCGAGTTTCTCAAGTCTCTGGATGTTGTGGGGCTTTCTTGGCTGACACGCCTCTGCAGCATCGCGTGGAGGTGGTGGTCCCTCTTTTTAAGAAGGGGGACAGGAGATTGTGTTCCAACTACAGGGGGCTCACACTCCTTAGCCTCCCTGGGAAAGTCTATGCCGGGGTACTGGAGAGGAGAATCCGACCGATAGTCGAACCTCGGATACAGGAGGAGCAATGCGGTTTTTGCACTGGCCATGGAACACTGGACCAGCTCTATACCCTCACTAGGGTGTTGGAGGGTTCATGGGAGTTTGCCCAACCAGTCCATATGTGTTTTGTGGACCTGGAGAAGGCATTCAACCGTGTTCCTCGTGGCATCTTGTGGGGGGTACTTCGGGATTATGGGGTTCAGGGCTCGTTGCTACGGGCTGTTCGTTCCCTGTATGACCGGAGCAGGAGCTTGGTTTGCATTGCCGGCAGTAAGTCAGACCTGTTCCCGGTGCATGTTGGACTCCGCCAGGGCTGCCCTTTGTCACCGATTCTGTTCATTATCTTTATGGACAGAATTTATAGGCGCAGCTAGGGAACGGAGGGTGTCTGTTTTGGTAGCCGCAGGATCTCGTCTCTGCTTTTTGCGGACGATGTGGTCCTGTTGGCTTCATCGAATCAAGACTTACAGCGTGCACTGGAGAGGTTTGCAGCCGAGTGCGAAGCGGCAGGGATGAGAATCAGCACCTCCAAATCTGAGACCATGGTCCTCAGTCGGACAAAGGTGGATTGCCCCCTCCGGGTTGGGGGGGAGCTCCTCCCTCAAGTGGAGGAGTTTAAGTATCTCGGGGTCTTGTTCACGAGTGAGGGAAAAATGGAGCGGCAGGTTGACAGACGGATCGGTGAGGTGTCCACAGTAATGTGGTCATTGTACCGGTCTGTTGTGGTGAAGAAGGAGCTGAGTCGTAAGGCGAAGCTCTCAATTTACCGGTCGATCTACGTTCCTACCCTCACCTATGGTCATGAACTCTGGATCATGACCGAAAGAATGAAATCGCGGATACAAGCGGCAGAAATGAGTTTCCTTCGCAGAGTGGCTGGGCGCACCCTTAGGGATAGGGTGAGGAGCTCAGTCACCCGGGAGGAGCTCGGAGTAGAGCCGCTGCTCCTCCGCATCGAGAGGTGCCAGTTGAGGTGGCTTGGGCATCTGTTCCGGATGCCTCCTGGACGCCTCCCTGGGGAGGTGTTCCGGGCATGTCCCACTGGGAGGAGGCCTCAGGGCAGACCCAGGACACGTTGGAGAGACTACGTCTTCCAGCTGGCCTGGGAACGCCTTGGGGTTCCCCCAGAGGAGCTGGAGGAGGTTTGCGGGGAGAGGGAAGTCTGGGGGGCTCTGCTTAAACTACTGCCCCCGCGACCCAGTCCCGGATAAGTGGAGGAAGATGGATGGATGGATGGAGGAATATATATGCTTCCCAACAAGCAACACTGAGAAAAGAACATGGAGCTGATTGGTCTGATAATGGGAAAAGGGTCTGACGAGGCAGGATATTGTCATTGTTTATTCAAGTTAAACCCTGATTCAGACTCTGTCATGTCAAATGTTGGGCCAGAAGAATCAGATAATGGAATTAAACTTTTCAGGAGAAATATTAACCGCCTCAGATGTACAGGTGATGCTACTCTGGTGGCTGAAAACAGGGATTATCTGAGGAACCTGTTAATGAAGAAGAAAGAAGAATGTGAAAAGGCTGACTTTCCGCTCAAGATCAAAAGTACCAAGATTATATGAACTAGGCCTAAATCTCTTTTCAAAAAGCTGGGGAAGAAGTGCAGCCAGTGACTGATTTTAGTTCCCTGAAGTCAAATATCTCTCTTGGTGGTGAGTGGAGATGTTTACATCTTTGGAGTAAGGATGTAGCAAATCTGAACAAGACATCAAAGAGTGGAGCTATGACATTGTCAACAAAGGCTTGTATAGTTAGGGTGTGTTACCAGTAATCAAAGTATTTCAACTTTAGTTTCACTATCAGTCCATCCAGTGAGTACACACACATACACACAGTCTGAAACCGCTTGTCCCGGGGCAAACTGGAGCCAAACCCAGAAATACAGGGCGCAAGGCTGGAGGGGGAGGGGACACACCCAGGATGGGATGCCAGTCCATTGCAAGGCACCCCAAGCAGAACTCGAACCCCAGACCTGCCAGAGAGCGGAACCTGGCCAAGTCCGCCATGCCACCTCACCCCCGCTATCCAGTGAGTACTCAGAGTTTATTTCCTTGAGGATTGACAGATTTTTTTCTTCTTACAATCCAAGAAGCTTTCCCCAATTTTCTCCAACTCGACAGCTCAAAAGTGTCAATTTTCCAGTGCTCAGCCTTTCCGACGGTTCAACACCCTCTGCCGTAAGTAACCACTGAAACTCAAATGGTATCTGGAGCAATCACAATTTAAAATTCTAACAAACTGTTTGCTTTTCTAATGCAGAACTGACCCCTTTGCCTTTTTGTGTTTTAAATTTACTGTGCTGTTGATTTCGGAAATCTGGGTTGGTGGCAATGCTCAGTTTTTTTTGTTACTAAATAGATGTACAAGTCCATTGATGAATTCATAACTTGTTCCTGTCTTGAACTTCTCATATCCATCATTATCCTCATAATCTCTTTACTGCTTGTTGAATAAAACTAGTGCCCTTTGGGTCATACCTATTCATTTTGAAGTTTATTTAGTTTATTTTTTATCCTTGGCACCATGCTTTGATTGTACAATATGTTACTGTGATTGTAGCTTATATCAGGTAGTGTGTTACACACACACACTTTCTGAACCGCTTGTCCCATATGGGGTCACGGGGAACCAGAGCCTACCCGGCAACACAGGGCGTAAGGCCGGAGGGGGAGGGGACACACCCAGGACGGGACGCCAGTCCGTTGCAAGGCACCCCAAGCAGGACTCGAACCCCAGACCCACTGGAGAGCAGGACCTGATCCAACCCAGGTAGTGTGTTACATTTCTAAAAAAATATATAAAGTGTAAATAATCACTACTATAAAATATGAACAGAATTATTATGTTTGTATTTTCTGTTGACTTCTACACTGTATGTAGCCAGCTTTAGTGCATGGTGTGTCCTACAGCATTTCCATTTCTGACTTTGAAGTGACATTTGAATTATGACTACAATATGCTCCCATGTTCTGCGCAGCTGTCAAGCTTGCTGTCCAGAAAGAAATGATAGAAATCACACACTGTCTGGTGTGCCCTTTTTTGCCATCAGCCTGAAGTCCTCTCATCTTTTTCTGCTAGTGCTTGACCAAAGCCAAAATAATCACTTCCAGCCTTAACTGAGATAATCTGATGCAAAATCCAATTTATTAAAACTTAAAATAAGCTTATTGGAAGATATGTAAATACTGTTAAATAATCACAGTTATATTCTACACAATAGTTCATAATTAAGTAATCATTATCTTTTTTGCTGATATTCAGTATTCATTATGTATCTGCTTCATAGTGGAATGAAAAGCAAAAGAGTCAAAGAAAATTGCACCAGTTTTGAAACCAAGTTTGTATAAGTTAGGTTAAAACAAGAGCTTACCATTTAAATAAACTATGTATATGTTTACTGCAAAATAATATGAGCCTATATTATTTCTCAGTTCAGTAATTGCATTTCTGCTGTTCAGTGATTACAATGGATATGTTTTTCAAATGTCATTTTACTTTATGGGTAAGGTTGTGATGCATTAAAAAAATTACACTGCAGTGTCAGTGGGTAAATTGTTGTAGGAAGGTTAACACTAAATTATTTTGGAGAAAAGTCAGCTGAAGGACTGCAAGTGTAATGTGAATTAAAAAAAAAAACTTGTTAAATACTTTTGTAAATCACTTTTACACTTCTTGTTATTTTACTATGTTCATTGGTTTATATGGGTTAAAAATAGAAACCTTTGTTCTCTGTACATGGTACAGCCATCTGTAGATAGTACAGAGACAGCAATTTTGTATAATACAAGGCAAAGAGAAATATACACTTACTATTTCTGAAAAGAATAAAAGGGCACTCATTCACTCACTTTAAATAATTGTTTGTTCTGACTTTGAAAACAGTGTTTTAGATTTTAGAGTAGGGTTAGGACTTCAGCTATTAGAGAAGTGTTTGATGGTTAACTTTTAATCATCATATTCAGAACTTCATTTCCAGATTGAGAAACAGCTAAATGTAATTTGTATGCAGTTGCAGTGATAAGATGAAAAAGTGAACACACAGCCAAGGGAAAAGGCAAACCACGCCCTGATTTGAATACGTTCCTCCAAAGTAGTGACTTTGATCCAGATATTTTTCCCTGAACTGGCACTGTAAAAATTGCCCATCTGTATTACTGGATAGATCCTTATAAATATTCTAAAGGTTAATAAAGGTTATTAATAACAATAATATTACTAACAATAGCAACAGCAATGGAAATGTATTATTATTATTATTATTATTATTATTATTAACCATCTGCTGCACTGCAAAGTGGCCTGTGGAGTCATTGTAGTGGATGCAGATTCACATTTATTAGAAAAAGGCATATGTACTACAACAATTCACCTTAGGCACTTTCATGAAAGGTACAACAGCTGTTCCCCTTTTGGGAGTTGAACATGCACATGCACCATTTTTGGTCAAAAGTCCAGTTGTAAAATCACTGCAGCACCTACTGTTTTCATTTATCCCAGGTGTCTCTATGGTCTTGAATGAAGCTGACAGCTGCCATGCTTAGACAACAGGCCAGGTCACCTCTGCTGGGCTCCTCGTTTGGTGGAGGTGACAGCAGAACTTGCACAGCACTGGAGAGGGTACAGAAATGGAAGAGCGAGAGAGAGAGGGGGCAGGGAGCCATGTGGAGTCATTGTGATGAACTAAATGGGTGCCCAGCCCCCTCCCCTTCTGTTATAATCCACAAAACTATTTTGACAATCCACCCTGGGGGGACGATGGGAGGTTTATGCAGGGCTCTTCTGAAGCTGTCTGACACTTCTTCCATCTCAAAGGCTGCAATCTAATTAATAGTTGTTAAATGGGTGTCTGGGAAATGGTGCATGTAAATGATGCTTTTCTAGCTATCTGCGTTAAGTGCCTACTTGCCCCGCTTTGGGTCCTGACACACAAATTTGTCCTCCCCCTACCTCTTTCCCTCTCACTCCCCCTTGCTCGCTCCTTGGTCCCCCACTCCCTCTTGTGTTCCAGGAGTCAGGTACTGCTAATCCTCGAACGATGTACAGAGAGGGAATAGAAGCGACAAACAAAGAATATGTGTGTTTTCCTTCCAGGGGGAAGTTGGTAGCATAGTGGTTAGAGCTGCTGCCTTTGGACCCAGGTTCCCAATCCCTCCAAAACTGTAGTACCCTTGAGCAAATCACTTACCCTAAATTGCTCCAGTACAGAAAAAAAAAAAAAAACAAAGTTACCCACCTATCTGAATGGCTAAATAAGTATCTTAACATTGTGAGATGCTTTGGAGAAAAGCATGAGCTTTATGGTAATAGATGATCACACTCCTTTTCTAGAAGAAGAGGGCACTAAGTCTGCACCCAGTGCACCGGCATCTCAGATAATGAACACAACTGGGTTCAGAAATCTATTTGTAACTGTGTTTGTAAAACCAATGTCACTTTTACCACTAAATCACAACCAACCAAAGATTAATAATACAAATATCCTTTTTTTAATTTTGCTGTATATACTGTTAGGGTGCATATTACTGACACCTAACTGTTGGATGCAGAAATGCAAGTTACTTTAGCTATACACACACACACACACACACACACACATTTTCTAAACCGCTTGTCCCATACGGGGTCGCGGGGAACCGGAGCCTAACCCGGTAACACAGGGCGTAAGGCTGGAGGGGGAGGGGACACACCCAGGACGGGACGCCAGTCCATCGCAAGGCACCCCAAGCGGGACTTGAACCCCAGACCCACTGGAGAGCAGGACCTGGTCCAACCCACTGCGCCACCGCGCCACCCTTTAGCTATACAATGAACAGAAATTTTAGAAAGTGCAAAATTGAAGAAAAGACCATTAAAAATAAGTAGACCAACAGGTAAATGTTAATATCTTTGAATTTTTTTTTCCCTGAAATGTGACATGAAACAGGCATACTTATGTTAGAGTCGTGTTTTTATGTCGCGGGCGAAGTTATAAACAGTTCTTATTCCGTATCATTTAAAAAGTCCTTTAATCTAAGTAGAGTAAACAGATCTTATTTAACTGCTAGCAACTTCAGTACAGTTGAAAGTTAATCTACTGAAAGTGCATGTTAGTATGTTCATGAGATAGATGATCTCAGGTAGTGCTCTTGAAACAGTGCAACTGGAGTGGTGTATTGCTGAATGTGCGCCCTGGTTTATCCATGGTAATCTGCAGAGGGTCGCAGTCATTGTCCATGATGACTAGGAATTCGCTGAGTCCTTCTTGTACCACTTCTTGCAGAAAGTCCAGTGTAAATCCTACGGCCAAGCCAGCCGGCTTACTGTGGTCCTCTAAAGAAATGTACTTGAAACAGTAAGAATGCCCTACAATTTCAATGGGTAAATGTTGTAAAGTACCAAACTAAAGTTACTTAATTGCTTAACATTGCAAGTTGCCTTTAATGGGGAAGCTGACCAAATAAAAGTTAATAATAGAAATATGCTGGACTGCAGTGCTGTCTCTGGCCTTGGTTTCCCCGGAGATAACTGAATTACTGCTGGTAATCGTTCTGACTGGCCATGTGAAATGGGATGCTGCATTCATGTTGACTCTTGAGGATGCCTGTTATGATTGTGGGTGGTTCTGAAGGCATCTGTCATCTCTCTCTTATCACTCCTTCGTTTGCAGAGGCATTCTCATAGAGATTCGGGGCATGGACGCAGCCGCAACAGCGGACGCACAACAGCAATTTGTATGGGTCCCACTGTGGTTTTGTGTATTCTTATTGGGACTGTCTCCAGACTGTATGTGCTGGAATCCTCTGAGCGTAGGGGCAGAAGGAGGGGCCGGAGGGGATCCTGCGTCTCAGCCCTCGGGGGGGAGCTGGTGGCAGAATCGTCTGTACGCCTTTCAGTGCCACAAATGGATTTGGGTTTTCATCTATATTGTGGCATTATGCTGTTGATGCAATGCTGTAGCAACTCTGAATGGAGTTCGCTTTTGGATGGTGGGATTCTTTTGAATGGAAATCTATCAGTGCTAACACATCCAGTGCTTATTCCTCATTTGCTACTCTCCCTTTTGTATTGAGGGGCAGACCTGTGGCATTTCGGAACACGCTGGTGCAAAAGGTAATGTTCCTGTTAAGGAACGAGTTTTGTCGCCAGAACTGTGTGCGGGGTGAAATCCCAGCAGTTTCCTCGTGTTGCACCCTTGAACGAGAGATTCAGCATGAACTGCATTTTTAAAAACACACCTGTATAAATGGATAAAATTGTATGTTATGTAACTGGCTTTTTAAAATATTTATGTAAGGTAGTCTTCCCAACTAAAATAGGAGAATTCATGCATTCAAGCTGCTGTCCAGCCAAAGCTAATGAATACAGGTTGACCAAAGCCCAAGTATCTTGCCTGTGTCTGTATTCTCTTCCCTGCCACATGGTCATTTTGGGCCTCTTTTGGATAATACTCTTGACAGTATTCCTATTTAATAATGGCTAATGGTATAGGGTGTGAAGAAATGGCTTGCAATGTCTCTTTGAAGCTCCCTTATGCCGAGGGATATGACCAAATAAAACATCAGAAAGAAGATAGAGAATAAAACATCACGGCTGGTTCATTACCATGACTTTCAGAGGTATTTGTTATTTTTCTTTCTTGTCTTCATGTGCCTTCAGGTGCAGTGAATTGACCTCAAGTGAGATGTATTCTTTCAGTTGTAGTGCTTTTTACATATACATAAGAATATCAATCACACAATATTTATAAGCTTTTGTTGGCAATAGTTAAGGTTGCTTGCTTTATATCTGCAACTTGATCAAACTGTTCCCATGCAAATGTCGTAGGCACCAGCTGTTGTCGTTCTGAATCTGCACTTCACTGGTTACATTGCACAAGAATTATGATGAAATTAAGCTTTTTATTTCATCAGTAGCCATTGTTTAGTTCATGGCTACTAGCTGCTGCTAGCAAAAAAATATACTGATTTATTGCTTGAATCTTAATGAGAAACCCACCCACTTTGTAAAACAAAGATGATTTTGCCAAACTCTGAGAGATCTTTAAAACCCTTTAGGAGAAAAAACTGTGAAGCTGAGTCAGAGGAAGCATTGCTTCCATTTCTCCAGTACTTAAATTTCAAAATGAACCATTAGTAATATTGCTGTAACATACAGTATTGCAATATGAATGACACAGGGCACATTTACTTATCCTTCATGCATAAAAAGTAAATCCAAGTGAAGCTTGTCCTTTGAGTTTGTGTTTTTTTTTTTGCTGTATTACTGCAAAATAAATTTGCTAATTAGTCTAATTAAACTATTTAGTGCAGCATCAATGATTTAAAAATAGCTATATACTGTCATGTTTTAATATTTAAACTGGAGCATTATCAGATCCAAATATGTTGTTTCTGCTGTATACAAATCCAAAATGCATTTAACTGTTTTTACAAAATGCAATGTAATGCGCTTAAAAGTATCAGGAATACTTTAGAGTATTCTAATAAAAATGCAGTCATAGGCTTTGTAAAAGACGCATAGACATCCATAACCTTTAATATTACACTGTGGCTTAGAGATATCTAAATATCTTTCAAGTATTTATAATAGTTCTGAAAAAGCATTGTAATGGACACATTGACACTCATAACCTTTAATGTTACATTTTACTAGATATTTTACCAAAGCAATTTAGGTTAACTACCTTGGTCAAGGTCACTATAGTGGTGTCTCCGTTGGGTATTGATTCTACAGCTTCATAGACCATAATGGCACCTGCTGCCTTCAGCACTGAAAGTATAAAAATAAAAAATGCAATATATAAAACCAAAAAGTGGTGCTTTAATTATAGACTGCTTATCATATCGCAATGGTTGAATGGTGAAGTAAAAGAGAAGAGCACTTTAACAGCAAGTAAAGATACATTTTTTGTCACTATAGTGACTTTAATTCTACATTTACTGTGACACAAAGCTCTTCTCAGCTTTAAATGAACCCAGGAAAGGACTCAAGCGTATCACATACAATTTAACAAAAATTGCGTGAGAGTGAGAAATTTGAACTTACAGTGGTTTCACATTTACAAAATATTACATGATGCATCATGCAAAATGAAAACAAGATTTCGAGAGAAAGAATTTAAATGTGCTTTTTTTTTCTTAGCATTTCTCTGCCGTAACACTCAACTTTGCTCTTTTTCCCCATTGCATGCCACTGCTTTTAAACAAATTGAAGAGATAACAATTTGTTCCCATCATCAAAAAATGTTTTACACAAATGACAAAGAGGGTCATTTTAAGATCCACTCTGTCTGAGCTCCCCCTCCCTCCAGGCCTCAAGGGGGTCTCAGCAGATAACAGCGCCAGATGATGAGTGAGGCAATCAGAAGCATTGCGTTTTATGGCCATACTCACCCTTATGCCTCAGTCTTCACCAGGAATTATTTCAGAAAATGCCGGAAAAAACTCCGCTCTTACACAGTCCTGGCGGTTCAACCAAAATAGAGAAAGCCGTGCTCTTCTCTCATTAAAGGTAACACACCATTTATTTAATAGACTTCACAGATCTGAAACGTTTGAAAGGGAATTTAATAAGGCGTGCGAATGTTAATTACTTTGAGTCTTCATCTCCACTCTGCTTTGATGGGGAAGCTATGTTTATTTTTACAAAGCACAAAAGAACAAATTTCAGGTTGTGTTTTTTATGGCTCATGCCTCCAAAACACTTATTTGTACTGTGTATTTTCAAGTCATATTTGTAGTGCAAATCAGCTTTGTGTTTTCAATAACAACTGAAATTAATAAAAAACCCTCCTGTTTTCGTCTTTAAACACCGTCAGTTATTAATCCTGTTGTTATCTTTTGGAATATCCTGAAAAGTTAGTTTTTTTTTTTCAAACAGCATTTAAACTTTAGAAAGTATTTCATTATTTTTTTAAATTAACTTTTGAAAATGTTAGTTATTTAAATGTACTTGCTACCTTCAAAGGGGATTGTTGGTAGTATAATGGTTAGAGGTGCTGCTTTCAGTCCATAGGTCACAGGTTCAAGTTTCACTTCTTTCTGGAGTGTCCTTGAGCAAGGAACTTACCCTGAACTGCTCCAGTAAAAAAACTAATTACCCATCTATAAAAATGGGTAAATAATTTTCAGTAGGTTAGCACTGTCAGTTGCTTGGGAGAAAAGTGTCAGCTAAATGAATAAATGTACCATTCAGTTCCATTATGGACTGGTTGAGCAGGGGCCCAGGATGGGTGGAAGGTGTAAATTAGCATGAAGGCATTCTGAGACTAGGTGGTTGGAGGGTTTAACTATGGTGTAATGGTTGAGATCAAGCAGGGTGAGAAGAAAGAAGAGGACTGCTCCTGGAGGCTTGATTGTACAAAGATGAAGAGTATTATTTATGCATTTAACTGGCCCTTTTATCCAAAGCAATGTAGAATGTTACAGACTAAACTTCTTAGAATGGTTTACCCATTTATACAGATGTGTAATTGCTGGAGCAAATTGGGGTAGATTATCTTGCTTGAGGGTACTTCAGCAAAAACAGGATTTCGACCTGGGTCCACTGAATCCAAGGTTAAGGCTCTAAACACGACACCACCTGCTACCCGATATAAACAAGAATGGTTGAGTCTAAGGAAGGTGAAGGGTATGAACAGGAATGAGGGAGCTGAAGGTAACAGAGGAAGGGGGTATGAACAAGAATGAGTGGGCTGGAGATAACAGGTGGAGGGTATGAATAGGAATGAGAGGTTTGAGGGTAAGGAAGTTAGAGGGTATGAAGAGGTTTTAGGGGGTTGGGGGAAATGGAGGTGGAGGATATGGAAGGTGCATTAATCCGTCACGAACTACAGTGTTTACAGCAGAGCAAACACACAGGCCTCCTCTTGCTGATAACTGATACATGCCACTATAAAGTATGTTACCTTGATTAATAGATCACCTTGATTAATTGCTGCCATAAAGTGTGATTACTCGCTTTTTGGCTCAATCGCTGCTACATCAGGTGCCTTTCGGGAATGCACATTATGCATCAGTAATGGCACTCAGCTCTACGGGAAAAAATAGAAGCGGATAAAGCAGCGTTTTCATCGATTGTGTCGGCGCACCAGCAATGTCAGTGTAATGCTTCTCAAGGATGCAGATTTGCTTTTTAGCATTAAGAAATACATTTTACTGGCTCAGGTCGATGTTTGGAGTCCCTGTAAAGTAAGTCGGTTTGGGACCATTCTGTCACCATGCTTTAAAATATATACCTAGAGTAAGGCATTTAAACTGAAACTACCTGGGGCTGAAACATGATACTTACATCGTATTATAGTGCACATTAAAGTCCATGTGCAAGCAGGCACAGTCACAGGAGTCACTAATGAAACGCTGCTGTAATTTACATGGGTGATGTTGGTCAAAGCTAATTTGAAAAGATGCACTCTGTTTGGTAACCTTCAGTCTCCCTGCTTCAACCTCCCTGCTCTCGTCTTGTGTGTTACTGTGGGGGGCGCCTCTGAGGCATGACCCCCTCAGAAGAGGATGGCCTACGACAAGTACGTGGGAGGCTGGAAAACATGTTACAGGGAATGTTGCTTCTCTTTCAGCTTCCCGTCATTGGATTCATTCATGCCCTTTTCTGTTGCCCTGACTTCAAACAGTTTTATTTTCCTGTCGCCCGTGGCCTGGTATCAAAAACGTTCGATTTTTCCATAATTTTTTTTCCGCTGTTTTCATCCTTCCCTGCTCCCTGCCACGGCTTTGGGTTCCGCCTTTCCCCTAGCCGTGTGACTTTGCGACATAAGCCCATTAAGGCGGGAAACGGCACCAGGATCGGCGCCGTGGTGCTATTGGCGTGACGCGACACTGCGACTCCACGGTACGGAGGAGGATACGGTCTCTCGGCTGTTGTCGGCTCGGCTGAAGAGAGGTGGATGACGCTGTCCCTGCGGGCGTCCGTGGTGTTCTCAAGGGCGCCCCCGGGGGAGCTGCGGCCGAATGCAAAGCGAAACTGACTGACTGTGATGAATCTTCCTCCCTTTCATCTTGTGCCTGAGACCCCGGCCCTGCCGGATCGTTTTGATGAACGACGACGCGGTCGCGACACAGTGAGGATGTGTACAGGCCCGAGGCAGCCAGTAGGATGGCATGAACACCTTTCGCTGGTTGTCAGTAGGGTTCCTGTGATGAATGGGTGGCTACAATGAAATGTGAGCTCTGAAGAGGCCGATCTCTGAGGCGCCGCTGTTGGGTTGTGTTCAAGTGCAGGATGTTAAAGGCCTGCAATGCAAAACCCTTCAGCTGAACACGCTTGGGTTCTTCGTCTGCTCAAGCGCAGGGCCTTTGAAGTTAACATCAGCTCACGTCACCTGTAAACGGAGGTATTAAAAAGTACCAGGTACCATTGTGCTCTGTAACAGGCTTTCACAACCTCTTTGTTTCGCGCAAATGCAATTTCTCACTCGCAACCAACTATCAAACAATGAAAAGAAAGGAGTAGGAAAGCCAGTGGCGGTGATTGTGAAAAACTTTTATCATTTCTAAGGCAATTATTCAAGCAGAATCAGAAGTGCCATCATGCACAGGATGGGTACAGGGCCAAATAAAACATCTGCCTTTGTTAACCACACGTTGGTCTACATCAAGACTGGTTCTACATTCAGTGTCACTGGAAGCTCTTGAGTTTCTTACACTTCTACATGCTCTTATACTCCTACATACTCCCATCTATAGATATTTATGTGGTCATGGAGTGTGAGTAGGTATTAACATTAGCTACTACCACTAAATTTGCTGTGCTGGGTCCTGTCAGACTCTTTATACCTATGTATCTTCTACTGCAAGACACTATATTAGGGCAACTTGTATAACTTTCCTCCAACATATGGCACATACAGTATGCATATTTAAGGATCTCTCATTTAACTGATGGAGCTGTAGTCTTAAGAAACTGCTGGTACTTCCTGAAACTTCTGCAATTAAATAACAAACTGTAAAAATGGGTAAAAACAGTTGCTGGATGGTACCAGAACAAAGCAATGAAAAAATATCATTAAATTCTCTAATGTCATCATATCACACATTTATATAGTTTCCAGCCTAATGATTTAACAATGTTTTTAATGCCATCTATTTTATAAGCGTGCATTAGACTACATGATTCAGTTAGAAGAAAGCTAAAGTGACTAAGTAATAAATAGGATATATATTTATTTAAAGCGGGATTCATATTAAAACAGATGAAGAGTAAAATGTAAAATATGGGATATTTTTAACTTACTTTGTGTAGTGCAACTTAGATAATTACTACTTCTTACTTCTTATAGCCAGAAACTCTTATTTTAAATTATGAATTATTTACTGGAATAGTAGATAATTAGTTGTAAAGCCATATATAAAGCTTATAATTTAATGACAAATTTAACCCTCCTCAGGGATTTGAAACTTGCTGGTTTACATGCTGCTCCCCTTTACCGTATCTTATAATCAGTGCAAAAAGGTCCGCTGTGACTGGTTACCATGTTATAAAGTTTTAATAACTAGTAGCCCTTACGCTTATATATGTATGCTACGGGCCTACAGTGACCAACAACGTGTAGCTACACAGCTCTGACAATCACCGTGAAAGCAGTTGTGCTCTGCAGTGCTGCAGTGTGGTCTTGGCACATTTAAGGAATCTTTCAGTGCAATGCATGACACATTACTAGTGTACGAGACTATAAGCAGAGTCACTTTGGGTAAGATAGCTGGAATTGAGGAATACTGATCTTCCAATAAAACCCGGCATACATGGTGGTGCTTTGCATATTAGGTCAGCTGCGTGGAAGAGGAGTTTGAAAGGAAGAAGGGAGTCATGGAATCTGGAAATTAGGGTAAGAATCTTCAATGAAACTGCTGCAATGGCTCAGATGAAGAAACCGTATGTGAATAGCATGCTTTGGGACAAACTGGTAACTGAAAGACATGGTGGAAAACCATCTCTGCTCCAGTCGTCTTTTACTATGCTCTAATGGGGGTGGGGTGGACAATAACATTGCTCATATACTCAGGGGTGACCCTGTCAATGGACTCCATGGGACCTGATTAAGTAAATAAGTGAACGTATCTACATTCGCTCTAAAAAGAACGACAGCTGAGCAGCTCTCTTTATGGGCTTGCATTGTTTCATATTCAGTTCAGCATCTGTCAGTCTTTCTATAAGTGCCACCGATGACAGGGAGAAATATTACTGGGTGATCACGCGGCAGCACCTTCACGCCTCGTACACTGGTGGGTACACAATCATTCACTGCAGCGGTCTCTTCGGCAAATTTATTTCACATCAAATATGAGAGCGGGTGATGGTACAGGGAAGCAAATGGAATGCCAGAAAATCTGTCCCTGATGTTAGATTTTTGGTCAAATAAATCTGAAGGTGTGAAGGTTATGGACTGTAAATCATTCATTTCTGGCAGCAGGAGAATCAGAAGCGGATCTCTTATCCTAAGTGGTCGCCATTGCTGGCAAATAACAATACAACAAGGGGAAGTACCAGCGCAGCAAACCAGAAATAACAAATTTTATGTATCTGTTTTAAATTGATGCACGTGTCTGGGTGCGATTAATAAATAATTGAGAAGTCTTATTCGATTTGTAGCAGCACAATTCGTGCTGATTATGTAATGCCACACAGAGGAGAAACTGACTTCTGGAGGGGAGATATGGTGTGATGAGATGATTCCTTTCCTGGAATTTGGAAGAATGAATGATTCCTCAGCTCTGACAGTGGTGCTATCTCACTCCTCCATTGATAGAACAGGGTGGAGGAGAAACAGGCTTTGAAAGGTCTTTCCTCAGGAGAAGGATTCCATTACAGCACCATTGATGCTCAAGGAGATGACGACCTGTAGCTGTAAATTCCCGGGAAAGGCCTTGCTGTAGCAATTTTTAAGGACCTAAGGAACCTGAATTGTTTCAGTGGATATCCCACTGCATAAATGCAGGGCGCAATACCGTAAAGTATGAAAATTAGTTTGGGAGCTTGCTAAGCATACCATGAATAATAATCATCCATTACACAATTATAGGGAGTCAACTCCTCTGCTCCTTGTCCAATTTTTTCATTATTGCTTTCTTCAACTGCCTTTTTTACTCTGTTTATTTAGGTCGGCCGCTGCCACCTGCACTGCCCACATCTGCATATTTTGTGAACACATTTTATTCATCTGCTTGACTTCTCCAAAGGGACTTTTTTGCTGACTAATTTGCTTAGCAGATGCTTTTGCCCAATGCAACTTGCATAACTTACAAAATTAAACTTCACATACATGCTGAATATACATCAAGTAAGTGACAGCTACTTCAATGAAGGAATGATTGATTTTCTCTGAGCTTTAAGCTCCATGAGAACAGCAGTAGGCCCTCTCCTAGTATTTACAATGTAAACTCTTTGTCACAAGTGAATCTGTGTTTTTTTATATGGACCCAGATGGACTGGCTTCCCATCCTGGGTGTGTCCCCTCCCCTCCAGCCTTGCACCCTGTTTTACCAGGTTAGGCTCCGGCTCGCTGCAACCCCGCTCGGGACAAGCAGTTTCAGCCAATGTATGTGTGTGTATATGGACCCTATGCTACCAGTTAAATCAAGTCCAAATTAAAATTGTTTTGATCTCATCTCAGCTGTTCATAGAACCCACCTTGCATCCATATCTCTGCCTGAATTCCTAATGAAGCAAAATCCACAACTTTGTCCATGTGGCTAGATGTCATCCCTCTGGTGGGCTGAAAGCTGATGAACATTTGCACACCGAGCAGCAAATTACACATAAGCAAGTGCATAAACTAAGTCTGTCCATTATTAATTACTTAATTAAAGCAGTCAGATTCCGTAAGCACTATACAACGTATTGGTTTAAAGCTTCAATCTCATCCCATCTCAACACTTGCTGGTTCTTCTGTGACACAACTATCTGTCATGAGCAAGCTTTCAGGCCCAGATGTGCCAAAAGTACCATGCTGTACGAAACCACAGCTACTGTGCCACTAGTAGTCTATGATCTCCGAGTGCAGCACTACATCCAAGCACCACTGGCTCCAGTATGAGCCTTTAAAACACAGCTTATAACCTCATGTTGAGTGCATGACCACAGCTAATAGCCACGATCTGAGTATTCAACCATAGCACACAACTTTGTTGTGAGCACAGATTCACAGCCAGTAGTTACAGTCAGAGCATCCAAATGCAGCCTATGACCTCAATGTGAACAAGTGACCACTCCAAATGGTCTCAATTAGAGCTGTTAAGTGCAGTCTATCACCTTGGTCTGAATGTCCATCCACTGCCAAAGGTCATGAAGACGGACTAACAGGTGAATTTTACATACTAAACTTAGCCATATGTGCTATAGAATGAAAGGTTTGCAGAGAAAGTTCATTTCAGAGGTCATCCTGGGGACAGAGCAAGGTTTGGGTGGGTAAAAGAGGGATCTGATAGAAGCTGGGGTATGCTGGCAGTGATACAGAGAACAGACATGGATGCTTTCCTCTCATAGCTCTACTGATTTATTCAAGAGGACCGTGGAGGACATGGTGATTAATCATACGCCCTAATTACTTCACAAAGACAACAAGTGCCGATCAGGAGGCTTCGCAATGGATCTCCCGAGTGAGTGTGGCCCGGCCTGGTGGCCCCACATGGGAGTGGGCCAGATTCTCAATGACGACTCATGCGTGCTGTTATTAAGACACTGCAGCAGTTGGACCCAGCAAGGGAGCAGGCTCTGTGTGAACGGGTGTGCGTGTGTGTGGGTGGCGGTGGCGGGTGGGGGGGCAGTGAGTGTGGTATTGGCTCATCATTTTTCAACTTCCAAAACCACCACCTGACACCTCACCCACTGTGGGTGCTACCTTCACTCTGAGCAGCACACCTCCACTGCCATTCCAAGTTTCTTTGTATGGTTACCCAGAATCTTTATTGGAAGCGTTGCCACAACTCTGGCTGCAGTGCAAGCCCGTCTGAAGGGGAACAGGTGCAACTCCCCTGGGGGTATGGGCAGGGACACAGACGTGGGCACTGGCTCCTACCCTGTGGTGGTTAGTAAAACGAAGATGGGGTGGTGTCTGAGTTTTCGGGGGAACCGGTGCCAACATGTACACAAGTGCCAACGATGGTAATAAAATGGGAGTTTGTTTAGAAAATCCTTTCCTCACGCTTTGCTCTGCTTCAGCAACTGCTGCTGAAACTATTAATATCCGTTATCATCTTAGCATGTGAATGTGATGACCACTGGATAAAGAATATCCATTGAATGTGCATATCAATCAACCCATTTGTCCTGATTACTTAAATTAAGAACTGGCTGTGACAAACGCTCACATCTTCTCCTTCAATTAATTCACAACACAGTTTTTAGATTAACATCCATTACTTTCTGAATAAGAAACATTACGCCTTTATTAAAGGGAAAGAGACAGGGGTGATCTATTGCCTATTAATGTATAACTTTGACACTGATGAATATAAAATATGGCCACGGAAGCTAATCTGTGCTTCTCCTTTATGCAAAATTCAACAGTCCCCACTCACCTCACAATTCAAAAGTGTGTTCCTCTCCTGCTGCCGTGGGACTCTGACTAATAGACTCCTACTGCAATGTGACTCTCGTCACCAATGCTCTGCTTATGGACCACAGGGGGAGATGCACAAGCACTTCTAGAGCCACTAGCCTTGTGTGGGAAGACAGAAAAGGATTGTGGGTAATATTCACACTCCTGTACAAGCCACCAGAAGGGGCATTTAGGGACCAGCCATTTCAGTTGGGGGGGGGTCACTGACTACAGAGGCAGCAAGATGACTAACCAGGCTTTTGCTTCACTTCAGATTCCTCCACCAACCCACCATGGGAGCAAAGGCAGAATAAAGCCTTGGGGTCTGGCAACAAGGAGCCCTTTTAGACAATTGTGTAATTAAAAAGGCATACATTTCAGCTGTTTGTTAAATTAAGGGTATCACTCAGCCTCCTGGAAATGAAGCTCATGGTTTTTCCAGAAACACTAACATTGGGATCCTCATCTATCATATGCCAAAAGGATGTGAAGATGCCACACACCAAGGATCAGCACCTGGGAATGTTTAGTGGAAAAAAAAGAGACTCGCTGTGTGGAAATGCTCACGTCTCCTATTAACAACTCTGTTGCCGTGGATTTTAATTTAGTTTGCAGGAGGATAAAAAGGTGCGTGAAAAAGACCACAGGCCATGCAAGGAAACTGGCTGCCATGATATGAACCTGCAATATAGCAGTACAAATGCCCCAACGATCACTACTTCATTGTATTATTGTAACTTCATTTAACTGTGAAAAAAAATGTAGAAGTTGCCTTAAGGGGAAAATTTATATATAACATTCTTAGCAACTAAACCATGTTTACAGATTAAAAAAATTAGCTTTAAGGATAGCTTGGTTGTATATTTTAATGCTGGGGTGGGAAGGAATTGGACAGGAATGGAGGGAAAATGGAGTTAAACCTGTCCCAAGAAATGTTAATGCTAGTGGGAGAAAAGATCTTAAAGAATTGTTAGCCAGGTCAGCAGCAGTAAATAAGACAGCAAACTCTTGAAACAGTTTAGACTTGAGTCAACTTAAAGTTCTTGTGAACAGGTACTGACCTCAGCCTGAAAGTACTGGCTACAGCACAGAGCAGAGAACTGCCTTTGATGAAAGGGACATTTCGGACACTTTGCTGGGTAAAATAAGGGGCACGTGTTAACTTCAGTCATATTTTGGAGCGATCCATCTTTTTCTATTTGGGGGAATGGGGGGTTTCACCAAATGTTTCAATTTCAAACATGCCAAATTTTGACACAGCAATTTATATTTTGCACCCCTCTGGAGTAATAGCTTGTTTTTGTACGCTTACTTTAGCGTAGAGCAAAGCCCTTCACAAGTGACAAGTTATTAGGACAAGACATGGATGGGGGAAGAAGGTAGAGATGGGGAAAAAAAAAATCTGTATTTCCCCTGGCAGTACATACACAGATGGAGGATTCATTCTGACCATATTGTCTGCAATAAAACCTTCCCTAAAGCCATTAACTATCATAATTATAGCGCCCAGGTAATTTATTTCTTGACAAACTCCTTGGCCTCAGCTGTCGCTATCTGCTGCACGGCTGGACTGAAACGGAGTCTACAAGGTATTGACCCTGACCTGGAAAAGAAAACTGACACACACACACACACACGTGCATGTGTGCACACACTGCAATCACATGCTGACAGCCAGCGCTGCCAAGGTTACTCCAAACTCCAGCACAGATGTGCACAGCTGGAGAGCACAGAAATGTAGGTCATGTTTTAGGTAAATCAATACACATTTCAGGAGGGTCAACCCCTTGTGCTGATATTTAAATTGGGTAAAGCACATAAAAAGAAAATGTTACAGTTTTCAAGCAAATTAGGATTTTGTTCCCAGGCACGTGGAATCATTCCAGCCTTCTTTCTGCCAATTGATAAGAGAAG
Organism: Scleropages formosus; assembly: GCF_900964775.1. Lineage (NCBI taxonomy): Eukaryota > Metazoa > Chordata > Actinopteri > Osteoglossiformes > Osteoglossidae > Scleropages > Scleropages formosus. The sequence continues at coordinate 18,502,338 of NC_041822.1, forward strand.
GCCTATAATAAAACCATCCAATCAGGTAGAGGAAAAAAGCCAATCAAGCTCTCATCCCGGCTGTGCAGCAGGAAAGCTGGCTATTTGTCCAGGTGGCACGGCTTATCTGAGGGGGTGTGTGCCAGTTGCGTACCACGATTTAATTGTCTATGTTTTTTCTTTCTTTAATTCCCAGGAGTGTAACACTAACCTTATTAGCAGCCAAACTAGACCACATACAACGCTGAAGCACCCAGGCATACTGGAAGCACCGTGGTCTCGCGGTGGACTGTCCCGAATTTAAATGAAAAATACTTGTTTGTGACATTTGGCCCATATTAATATAACATCAGCCAAAGATCGGCTTTAAAATGTGTATAGCAAACCCACCCTCCATGCTGCGCTTTCAAAACACAGCAAAGGATATTTACAAGAAAAAGAATTTCTACCTGAGACAGCAGCTGGGGGAATAAAAAATAGATAAAGGCAATATCAATCATATTTAACACCTTTGTATTACAGCACAATATCTGTGTAGCAAATGCAAAAGTCTGCATCTTGGGAAAAATAATGAAAACGAGTGTTTTCCAGTCCCTCTGGTAGCTGACTTTCCCGGTTTTATTCAATTTCTTTTACAGCTAACATTGCATCAGTTAAAATGCACCTCTCGTCGCTCACAGACATGTACACCAGTGCTTTATACAACATTTCGGTTGAAGGATATAGAAACTGGGTTGCCAAACATCGGGAATGTTTGCACTGAAGCAACCCCACAGTCGGAGTGGGGTGTTCCCCCCGGATTCCCACGTCAAACATTACTGTAACTGTGTCTATCTTTCAGTCATGAGACATTCCTTCATGATAATCTTAATTAGCACGTCACGCACTTTGGCGCAGTCAGTTTTGTATCATGACATGATGAATGCCTGCCTATTTATTCCATGAGGCGTTAATTTGTAATAATTTCCTCCTGTCTCGTTTAAGACATCCTTCACTGTCGCAGCCCTTCTGTCTGTGACAGAAGTAATCAGAAAATATTCCCTCCATTTCCATTCTGGATGCCGCGCTGTGTCTGTCTGACTTTTCAGGTTTTTGACACCACAAATGATCTGTTATATTATTTTTTTTGTTCATGTCAATGCGTAAGAAATATAGTTCCACTTTTCTTGGTAGAGCTCTATTATGAAACTTTATTATTTCTTAGCTATTGCTTTGTTTGTAAGCTATTAACTTCTAAGTAGCCTTTGGTTAATTTTTGTGCCAAATAACTGAGTGCAAATTAATACAAATATGTGCGATAGAGTTTTAACAAGTTTCACCTGAGTCTCATTCATCTCTTGACCCCCCCCCCCCCCCCCCAGCCATTGCGCCTGAGAGTGAGCTGGTAATCCAGGCAGAACTGAGTGAAGACCACTAATTTTTCAGCATCCTCCTGGTCAGAGCAGAGTCTGGAGCAAATAGCTGCTGAATCAAGAGGCTGAGTAAGTCTGTTTTCTGTACTCAGAATCCAATTTGTGGGGGGTGTTGTTCCTCTGTTTGGTTTCCCCCCATTGTAAAATGGTTAACAGATGGTCCAGAAATGACACATATCCAAACACACCTGAGCCTGCTGTCTTCTGTGTGCCATGAAGCTCAGAAGGATTATTTTCCCTTGTCTTCACAAGCAAAATACTGTATACATATATCATTACTGGTTGCTTTTGACAATGGCTCATCTCTGCACAAATACTTTCTTTAATCCAGCCAGTGTTAACCTGGCTGACCAGGAACCAACTAATGAAAATGTATAGATGGACACTGATGTGCAGTTTATATACCCCCAGCAGAAACTTGTGACCAGCAGTAGCCATAAAAAAGAAATTTTCCATATTTTTTTAACCTAACTTTAAAGCCAATCGATGTTCTGCAGAGTGTGATATTTGGAGAGCAGAAAAAAGTGCGGAAATCTGTGACTGAGTGGCTTCTATGTGGGACTGATTTGGGTGTTTCTATCCAACTTAAAGTTGGAGAGCAGAATGGTCATACTCATAACTTCAATATGATCTGTTGAAACCAGGACTGTATGTTATTAAGCATATATAAGCAGCTATATGAGAAGTAAATGTAGAGTTGTTCCTTGAGAACTGGGACAGGTGTGTAAAAAAACTTCTAGGTGATGTTATATATGGAGCCAATGCTTAAAGAATTCCTGGGTCTTTGTCACTTTTGGTAATATTGATATTTTTTATATGTCTCAAAAAAGCTTAAAACAGTATTGTACTTTCCATTCTGATTTTCTGACCCAGTTGTTTGGTCTTTAGTTCTTTATTTAATAGTTAAGGACAACTGATAGCATTATGATTAGTGTTGCTGCCTTTACATTTGAAGGTTGCTGGACTGAATCTCAAATATTGATGTAAGCATCAGTTGAGTGATGTTATTAGTCTTAGTACTGTCTAGTCAGATATTAAGCCCTGTACACTGATAAACCAAAATAAAATCCACATGGAATACCATGGATGATCACTGTTACTGAATCTCATACTCTTGTGCTGGGGGGAAAAAAAAAAGTTAGTGGTTGGGATTACACATGACTGACATGAAAATATCCCCACTATTGAAGTAAGAACCAGCAGTACAAAAGCCAAAATCTAATATGAAACAAAACTTTCTCTCTCATTTTTACATGCAGCCATTAAGAAAAAAATGTTCTTAGCTACTGTATATGTTGAAAATGAGGATTGGAAAAAAAAAATCAAATGAAATTAGTTGCTAAACACCTTGCAAGATTTAAAAAGCCAACACTTATTGGATATGGGAAAACGTTGCTTGTTTTGCTGGCCTGTACAGTGTCTGCAATAATCACAGCAACGGCACACTTTGCCTTTTCCCAAAGGCCACGCAGTGCTTTGACAATAGGAGAAAGAATTAAAGTGTTTTCGTAACTGAAAATACTGGGAGTTAATAATAGTTTTTAAGCCATCTTTCTGACAGTTTTGTGCGGGCTAATTATATAGCTACTTGTAGCCGTTGATTTGTAAATCTCCGCATTAGCTTTAGAGTGTATAGCCTTCAGACAAATAAATGTTTCCTCATAACCAGTACACTCTTAACACCTATTCATAGACCTCAAGACTGATCTCTACTGTCTGTCAGAAAATTAGAATTTGGTATTGTGATGGCATGATGTTGTTAACAGGATTTGTTTTTTCTTTTTTTTTAAACCCTGACCTCTTACAACTTGCTCATATACCATACATTATTTTTTGTTCTATTCTTAGCCTTGAGTAGTAAAGAGTAAAATTTCTCAAGGAGTGTCAAAAGTGATTATATTTCATCTCAGGTTTTAATTTATTTACCTCTTTGGATACACTTTGAAATAACACTGTAATTCCATAAAATAGGTAATAGGGAAACAGAATTACGGTTTCAGCAGGGAGGCCGAAGAGGCTGTAAATATATATAGTTTTATATTACTAAGGTGGGAACAATCGCTTTCAAGATTATTAAAACTGGTTTATTAGAAACATTCTGTACTCTGTACAGTGGCCTTCTGGGTAACAGTTTGAAAAAAGGAAAGGATGTTCTACAGCAATCCTTTTAGTCTGCATCACTATATTACTGGAATGTGCTATAATATGCTCTGCATTTCTTACATCCAGTTCTCCAGTATCATTAGTTATAGCTACAGCTATGTTATACACCAAAGTGTTCTTTCTCTTAGCCCATCATTGCCCATGGGCCATTGTGTCTTATTGACAGTGATGACTCTAATGACAGCTCACTACTGTTAGTAACACCACGGCCCTCATGGGCCCCATTCTAATCCACCCCAGAACCTTGACACCCCACCCCCCCGAACAACATTGGGTTTACTGCCACCCGCAGACGTGAGCATTTTTAACCAAGAAAAGACATGTTCACCACGAAGTGCCTTGCGTTGCTGAACAGGAGTACAGATTTACATTATTGACTGGGGTAATTAATTAGAGAGGTAGAACCAGGGAAATACAGAGAAAATGCATTTAAATGTGTCAGGGCCTGTCAGTTAGCTCTCCTGGACAAAGTCTTTTGGGAGAAGAGGGAGAGAAAAAGAGAGACAGAGGTTTTAGATGTTTCAAAGCCCATCAGTTAGTGCTGTTGGATGCAGCCATGAGGGAGAGAGCGAGAGATAATCAGCATCCAAGCTTTGTGAAGTCTACAACTTTTGTGCGCTCCTCTGATACTGCGTCAAACTCGATAACGTTCCAGGCTTCCTGAACATAAATTCGTCATATTGCAACAGCTTTTTTTTTTTTTCTTCATCACAAGGCCTGGAGGACATATCCTTGATTAGGTCCATTGCCATGCTATATGTCAGAAGGTTTGGCTACAAAGTTCTCTATTTTTTCTCACAAAAGACTTCCTCACTCCAGAGAAGCAGTGTCCTGTCTATGGTTAAACATTCTCCCTAAATCAGGCACCTAATGAGGGCTTATAGCTTTCTCAACCCTTTGCAATGCATGACATCAATTCTGTCATCAGTGGAAAACATGGCTTAGCATCAATCCTTCACAAGGCACAAACACAATCATTTGTATTTCATGTTTTAAAAAAAAACGGAGAAAACGAGGGTTTAACCATCATTAATTGAGTGGGCTTGAGGGGGTGCTTTCGTCATTCGAGGCAACATCTTTCTGCGATTAGGAGCACCAGCTACAGCAGTGTTTAAGGACGTCTGGTCAGGTTTGGGAATTGCAATAACATTTGTCATTTGGTGACATGTCTCAAGGAAAGTAGGGGAGAGAAAGAGGGACAGAATAAGAGCCAGAATGACAAGAAAATAGGACCTACAGCTAAACTCGAACATTTATATATAAAAAAAAAAGAGAGCTTGTGACCAAGTCATTAAAAAGTGTAGCTGCTCAGTGAAAAACACATTATTTTTTGAGGTTATATTTCTTGCAGGTATTTTGGCCTAAAGTGTAAATAATTAATTTCCCTATTTAAAGACTGCCATGCTTGATTTATAATATTGAAAAGGCTGTAAGGTCACCGAATGCGGGGATGGCTCGTTTTCAAAGGCAAGAACAATCTCAGAATTTTCATTTATCGTTGTTTTAATTTATTTATTATCTCATGTCAGTGTCAGCCCTGTGCTAGTCAGCATTCCTTCAGAGCATGAGAATTTATAACAGGAGGATAGGGTGAAGAAAACAAATCTGAGATCTGACTGAGAGCGCATGTATTGTGTTTCTGAATCGGTCACTATTGTGACGATCATCAGCTCTCCGCAGCTTCTACTAGACACCTCGCAATGCCTGCAGTGACTCACAGGCTACCTGTGCATCGTCCTAGTTCCATCCTGACTGGATGTTATCGTTGTGATTTAGCTCTTACCCAAGAAGACAGCCCTGTTAAGGAAAAATAATCTAATCAGGCTAAAATTAGGACTTCAATTGTGCCACTAATGAATAGTAATATGTTTTCTAATCAGGAAAGGCAAATGGGGAAGATGATGTTTTTGCCAATTAATTTGCGATTACATTTATAAAACCTTCAATTATCTTTTAAGGTTAAGTTTTCTTAGTAGTTCTAGCATCAGCGTCCACCCTTGCCTTGCTGTTGTCAACACGGGCTTGTGTCACTTCACATCTAATATGTGACAGGATCTCATGGTGGGATTAAGACAAAGCATGGGCTACACATATAAATACTCTACTGGGGTCAGAGGTCAGGGTGTCACAGTTTGTCAAGTCATTAGCATCGGATACCCGTGGGCTGAAAGCACACAACAGCTGGTCTGGCCACCGTTCTCAGACAGAAATATGAGGCGAATGACACTTGAACAGAGAGCGCAACTATCTAAATTGTCAGGAAGACGGAGCGCTCTTTAGTTCGGTCCTCGGATGCAGAAAGACATCAATCTTGGTAATTACCTCTTTAGGTTATTGTCCTTTGCAGCACATTGGGGAGGGAGCCGTGCCGCTGCCTTTAACTGTCACCGAGTTGAGGGCCGATTTCTCCTCACGCTTTCAAATAAGAACAATAGACCACATGGATGTGTACTGAAGGAGAGCAGGCCACTTGGTGTGACGAAATTCAGAGCATCTCTGCACTCTATGACAATAGACTGCGGTCTTGATGGATCGCACCACTGAAGGAAGGAAACGTGGAATATTCCACCTGGTCAGCCTTATTAATTCCTTTTAAAAAATTTAACTACTCCTGAAAAAACCATGACTTGCTTACATCCCTTTTGGACTGAAATAAATGCATTTGCGACCTGTTGCGCAAATGAGGTACTGTCTATGTGCATCAAATGACTTGCAGAAACACCTGAACACCAGGTAAAAGGTGGTATTCATGGGAGCTTTGCAAGACAAACCGTAATCTGTCACTGAAATGGATAGTGCAGGCCTATTGAAAGCTTTTTGTCCAATTAGATATTTTAAGACTATACATGCTCAGGCCAGTCTGTGCAGCTGCACTGTATGAAAGATAACTCATCCAAACTTCATGTTATCTTTTATGAATAAGGAACTAGACAAATAGTTTGAAATAAAGATTGTTCGTATATGAATTTCAGAGCAATGAAATGAGGGCTAACTTCAGTCCACAACAGATATTTCTTTCTATGGCTCCTAATACTCAGATATCATATAAATCTTGTGACAACAGTGGGGCCATTCTGATGTTACACATGTGCTCTGTGTGCAAGTTGTATGTACAGCTGTCAGATGTAAACTGATGCGGAATAATGTGACGCTGTGCAATTTAGGCTATCGCACAGCAGGTGTCCTCCACCCACACTTAAGAGGGACTATCTGATTGGCTAAGGCACTTGTGTTCTCTTCAAACATTGGTTAAGCCCTGATCACAGCAGTCTGATTGGCTGCTTTTCTCTCTGCCCTCATACTTGCTGATCTCAGCAGAGCTCCTGTGGATTTCATATAAACCTTAGGATCCAAGCATGAGTTCCATGACTCTTCGAGGGTCTTTTGATGGGCTTCAGGGGGTCTGTGAAGTGCAGGCTTGTTTCTGAAAATAAATCTAACTAAATGTTAACTATAAAATATCACTGTGCTATTTCTATTTGCGACAAGGTAATGAGGGTAAAAGTTCTAATGCAACAAATTCTGAGCAGTCTTTTACTTTTTTGTTTTTTTTTTTTTTTTTAATGGGAGGAGAGGCTTTCCTTTTGTTGGATCCTTTAGGGGGTCTGTGGCTGCGTTGAGAGCCACTGCTAAAGAACTACAGTTGCACACCATACCCCAAATATGAGGAGCATGTTGTAGCCTGTTGTTACATCTCTCCTGCCAGCCACCAACAGACTGGGGCTTCAACCAAGTTAGAGAAACTGGTCTGTTGGAGACCACTTTTCCAAAGTAACATTGTTGAAAAAAATAAAATTGAAAACTTGTACTAATGACAGATCCTCTAAAAGTCGTGCCATAGTGTTCGCTTCTGAAATTTTCCTTTCCTATTGATGTGATCCAGCTTCGCTTCACAATACTCTGGCAGCACTTTAAGATGTGACTTCAGCTTGTTTACATCTTGTTTTGTATGTGATTAAGATGCGTAAACCTGCAGGATGATTATCATGTTTATCGCATGATTAAGCCTTGGAAAAATTAAGAGATGATTATCATGTTTAGGCCTTGATTAGGCTTTGTTAGCATTAGGGTATGGTAATCCTGTTTAAATTGTGATTAAGCTCAGTGCTTCTAGTGCTAAGACTGACCATGCCATTATACGGCAGGTACGTGCTTTGGCAAATGAGATGGTCCAGCAGCCGCAGAGACTGCTGGCACTATGGTTCAATCCTCCCCCACATTTCCATCTTTATTGTGTGACTCAGTATTCCCACCATTTCTATTCACTGTGTTATCAAGGTGCAAATTTGGAAATATCTCCTGAATATTAAATATGACAGGAAACAAAGGTCCACTGTTCAAGTGCATGTGTGTTTTTATAACTGTGCTTGTCTCCATGCTTTCATATCCATCTGTCTATGTCCACATGTCCATCCATTGTATGTCTCCATGTTTGTGAGTGTCCAGGTTCATACCTGTACGTCCATGTGTTTTTTCTTTAAAGCCTGCAGTGTTCTGTAGATCCAGTTCTGCCAGTACTCCCAGGAGCCCTCTCCACTCTGGGTTAATCAGGCCAGGTTCTGCTAACCCACATTCATAATTCACAGCCTTCCTTTCAGGCCTGATCTTCTTTCTCCTGTGGCTCTCCCAGAGGTTGCTGGGCTCAGGTTCTGTAATCTCCTATCCAAAAATGTGTAGATCTCTGTGAGAGACTGCACCCTGAGGTCTTTTGAAAAGCCTTTTTCCCTTTACAAAATTTTAATTTTAAAATGATTTTCTGAATGAGTGCTTTTACCCCACATAAGGTTCATGAATCTGACACAAGTCACATGCTGGGTGTTCCAGCAGAAGAATCTTTTCCCTTTAAACGAAGGGAACTGAAGATGAAAAATATGACAGCAGGAAAAAAATATAGCATCAGTGAGCAGAAGGAAGGGATCGCTGACAGCTCCGATGACAAGGACGGAGAGGCCTTGCTGTTCCCCGGCTTCGACTGCCGCCCGCCAAGGCCAACGGGCTGTAGGGCTGGTGACATCACTGGCTAAACTACTGACTCACAAAAAAGGAGAACCTTCTGAAAAGGGAGTTGAGAGAGCGGAGGGCAGCAGACAGAGGAATTAAAGGGTTCTGTCTCATCTAATTTCCGTTTTCAAGAAAGCGGGTTTGGGACAGCCCGACTGAAGAGCTGCAGTCCCCCCCCCCCCCCCCACACACACACACACACACACACACACACACCCGCTTATCTGTGGCAGTGCAGGCATCCGGGGTACCCATGGAGAGGCGCCGGCAGGCCCGCCTCCCTCTCGCTCTGACCCCACAGGGGGTGATGGGACAGATAGGGCCGCCTCCTAACCCGAGCTGTCCCGCTGACAAGCCGGTTGTGGTTGCCGCCGTCAGCCACATCTGCTGCTCAAGGTTAACTGTGTTTCGGGGGAGGCTGGGTGGGAAGGACAGAGTTGCTTGGTGTAGTGGTGACTGCTTCGGTCCTAAGCTGGGGGGGAATTGTGCCGAGTTTGTGAAGGACGAGAGGACAGGTCACAGCTGAGCCTGCAAACTGACATGCTGTGTGCGAGACAACGGCTCGGTAATGACCAGGAGCAGGTCCCAACTTGTCTGACAAGCATCAAGCCAGAGGTGTTACTCCCATAGACAGAGCAGACAACAGGAAGACATAGCAAGACGGACATCATGACAGATCATTAACAGGACACAGTGCATCTCAGTGATGCCAAAACATGTCTTTAATTACAGCATCATGTACCGTAGCATCTTGTAGCGTCCCTCCGCAATGGGCACGCTTGAGATAAGTGTTAGGTGTTGTAAGTGTAAAGATTAACGTGGAACCTGTTTTCTATCGGTTGGCACTTGTTTAAAATCGACATACCGCGTGCTAACTTTGCCCCCTATGATGAAATGGGTCTCATTAGTTGCCTGAACTGTGGAGTTTCCTCAAGAATATTTTTTAAGGGCTGTATCCCACTCATTAGCAAAAGAGCCTGAGTGGGTGAGCTACAAATGCCTAACGCATGCAGGTTCTCCACACCACTGAAACAAGAAGGATGTTAGCAAGTGAGCTAGCTGGAAAAACTTCCCTCCCCACGTCCTCATCTCTACTCTGGCTTACTGCGCTTTTCACAAGAAACAATCAGGACTAAGTCTTTGCCCTAGGGCAATTTTGCCACAATACTATTTAGTATTGTGCATTTCTGCAAACGAGTTTGGACAAAGCACTTCCCATGTGCAGGGAATCAATAAAAAGAACAACACAATTTTCCAGCATGTGAAAAAGATGAAAATGATTTCCTGACTCATTGTAAAGAGAATGTGTATAGACTCTCAGTCATCCAAGTTGTAAGTTCCAAGATAAATGTATGGTTTGTCTAGTTCACTCTTCCTTTATTTCATGTTTGTCTGATTGTTATGTTCCAAGTTAAGTGCTCTGGGGCAAACATGTTGAAGTGTGGCACGTAAAAGGTAAATAGAACTGAGTTGAATTCATAATGGCACCGTCACCATACAGCTTCATTGATATGATCTCCAAACTTACTGCTGCCACAAGGCAGCAAAGGTGAGAAGGAACACATGAAATGCATTCTCCTTCCAATGCAGGTCCTCGGAACACTCATTCTTCATGGCAGACTGCCTCAATCCACCAAACTTGATGAGTAGGCTTGCATGGCATTGTGGGGCATCGTTCAAATTCTTAAATAACCTAAAAGAACAGAGTTCCTCATTCACACGTCTATATGAAAAATGACAAGAACGCAGTTTGATTTAAAAATTAAGCCGTGTCCTACAAAAACGCGAGTCCTTCTGAACGAGCACAAGGCCAACGGCCACCTCGACTGCTGCTCTTTTTTTCTGTTGCTGTCCTTGGGCTTTGAGGGAAAACAGACATTGATTTGTTTTGCTCCTATTATAAAGCAAACAGCTTTTTTTTTATTTTTGAGAAATCATTTTCATTTGCTTCCCTTTGCTTTACTCCAAAGATACTGAATGTTCTGCTTGCACTGACTAAATCATTGCAGCGTACAGCATATTGACCCACTCTTTATGGCAGCAGCTCAACATTCTGCCTTTTGATGGCTCTGTATTTTGACATGAGGATCCAGACACTGAGCTAAACTCTGAGAGCTGAGGTCATGTCCGAAAAGTACCCAATCAAACCCCTCACTAGGTCTCAAGTTATTGATCGTCAATTCCTGTACAGCACCGTAAACCAAATTATTAAACCTGATTGGGATTACATAACCGTCTTGTTCCTGACATAGTCCGTTGTGAATAAGTAAGAAAATTAATGTGGAACCTGTCTGCTCACCCTACATGGAGCCCCAGGCCTTTTTAAATTTAGTAGTGCCAGGAGAACTACCCTTATGCTGCACATAATTCCAGAGGAACATGTTCTGTCATGTCATCTATCAGTCCTTCAGTGTAACTTCAGGGCATGTGCAGTTTCTTCCCACCATGCAGTGGGCAGGTATTTCTTGTATTAGTTGTACAGAAGCCCTCTGCTGTCCCACCTAAAGCAGTGATGTCAAGGTGACAAATAATTTTTAACTATGATTCACTAGTTGTAAGCAAATTTGATTGACTATCTCCTTGGAGAACTGCTTGGAGTTTACCGTTTAGTTTGGAATGTGCTGGAAGGGATAACACTTTGGAGACTAGATGAGGATAAGAACTGTACAGTCGCCATATAAGACATCACACAAAAAAATGAAAACGGGGAGATTGGGAGCAGGAGGCTGCTTTGAGCAGCTTACATAAAGCTGTCAAGATTTTTTTTTTTTTTTAATTTTTTTTGAACGCGTTTCCAAGTTTGACATTGTAGCACAGACTAAGATCTTTCCTCTGGAACTTTGGGTTTATGATATCAGGATGCCAGCATGTTCTCTAACTTGGCCTTATTAGGACAGCCACAGTTCGAAGAAATATAATATCTTCAGCAGAGAAGTTGGAAGAAGGAAAATGTGGATGTTCTCATGTTTATTGTTTTGCTTTGGACCTGGTCAGAAACCATCCATCTATCCATTTATAACCACTTGTCCAATGCAGGGTCTTAGGGGGGTGGAGCCTATCCCATAGGCATAAGATGTTGGGCAGGGCACACTCTGGATGGGACATCATTACATTGCACGGCAATGACACGCACTCAGTTCATGACCCATACGTACACTAAGAGCAGTTTAGTCATCTTTTAAACTGTGGGAAGAAACTGTAGCAGCAGGAGGAAACCCATGTGCACACGGTGAGAACTCCACACCGACTAAACTCGAGTCCACCACATCTCGATCTAAGGAGCTGTGAGATATTACTCCCCCCTGCACCACCGTGCTACCCACCTGTCAGAAACCATGGTTCCCATATGCTTTACAAAACCTACAAGGTCTTCCACCAGTGAAGAGATTGCCCCCTTAAAAAAATCGAAAAAGGAAGGGAGGTTAATTGACAGATGGCAAGGAAAATAGACAGATGGAAATTACTGCAATGTGTACTCAGTCTACCTTTTTAACACCATCTTGCACGTGTTTAACATTGCACGCTTAACTGGGCACAGAATTTCCCTGATATGCATATCTTTTCTCAGAAACATGAATAATAAATGAGTTGTCTGTTTGGTGTAATTATTCTGTTTATTGTAAGACATTGTTTCCTTCATTTTCACACACCACTTGCATAAACTGGCATCAGAGCTATCTGAAGCCAGTCCTACGCTGTGTAGGGTATAGGGCAGAGTACACCGTGGATGGGGGTCTCACTTACATACACTAATTTTATACTAAAAATATTGATATCAAAGATTATATTAGTTTGGTATAATCTCCTAGAAGTATCTCGTATCTTATACAATTTCAGGTTCTAATATTACCTCAATGCAGTAACAACAGCAGGATTCAAAGTAATTACTTTTTTTAATATATTGAGTCATTGACGCAATATTAAAATACTGAGGCACATTGGAAATTCACTATCAAAGTGCTTTTCAAATAAATGATCCATTAATAGAAAATTACTTTTTCAGTACTTGCCAAGGCTTTGCGATGGTCAATCCTATAAGGAATAATTTCCAAGCAACAAACATCACATTCCAAGAAATTAAATTGAGTTCATTTTGATTCGGATTCTACAGTAAACTTCTAGAAATGGCCGACAAATAATCTGACCGAAGGTTGAGATAACGGTGTGTGGAGTTCTCTATAGCTGCTTCAAAATAACGAAGACCATGAACTCAAGCATTACTCTTGTCACGACTCTCTGTTCTTCAAGAACCTGACTGTACTTTCAGTGACTTACACTTGGCAATACTTTACCTTTGTTGTCTTTCATTCTACCAGCAAACACAAATTCTCATTTCAGAAGGTAAGAAGCTGCAGAAGTTTCTAGGTCTTTGGTAATTCTGATTTGCGAGTGACTGCGGGTGCAAACAGGTATGTTGCCTTTGGCTACTGTTGGGTGAGATAACGCCTGCATGGAAGTGTGAAGTAGAAAGGTGACAGCTTTCTCTTCTGTATACCACCAAAAGCAGGAAAAAAAGGAGAAGATGAGGTGGAGCAGGGATTCTGTGAACCCTGGGTACAGCTGGAGAGGTTTGGAGGCATTTACACTGAGAGTGGTTTACTTAGTTACATTTACATTTTTAATTACTCCTTTAGCACACACCTTCCTCCAAAGTGACATACATCTCAGAAAAATGTTATTGCTAATGTTACCAGTTTTGAAAAAAAAATTTTACACTCTAAAAAATTTAACATGCAGCTATAAATGTAATATATGCTGGTTTAAACATGAGTTCAGACACACTGACTACTCTGAGAATCATGTGTTTGCATCTATATCTCTCCATCTGTTGCACTTTTGTTTTCATTGAGTCTCAGAGAAATGAGACGTACAACTCAACTTCATGAATTTAAAATGTAAATATGAACATTTAATGAGCATACAGAACTGACAGGAAATACAAAGCTAATTGTGACAAATAATGTATTGCAAATGTATGAAGCAGACAGAAGATCTGGAGGCAAGTGAGTCAGAAAAAGATGTGCTTTGAGACTCTTCATGAATGTTGTGTGGGATTCAGCACTTCTGAGTGAGAAAGAGAGATTATTCCACCACATTGGATCCAGAACCGAGAGCCTTTGCAGGATTACCAAGAAGCCAGTGGTGAAGGAGATCAGCAGCCTAGTTGATGAGCGAGTGATGAGGTCCTGTAGGTATAGCCAGATGTAGTAGTAGTTAGATAGGTGATCAACCCTCTGATCTCTGTTTTAAAGCATTTGTAAAAGCCTCCAAAACTGAACTCAATACATAATACCCTATTGTTCTGTTGCTTTAATACCAACAAGCATAAGCTTGGAGAGGAATACATTGTCTGGAGTTTTTCCTGTTCTGAGATGTTATTTATGGCAAGTGTATAAAAATTCATTTGAGATACAGTGAATAGAAATTCTTACCCACTATTATGAATTTTTCCATGTTACCTTTATGAACTGCGTATTTCATAATTAACACAGATCTATATTACAATACCAGTCAAAAGTCTGAGCACGCCTGCTTTGAACCAGACTTGTCAGGGCTAAAATTGACAGAAGACAAATGTCTGAATAGTGGTTTGAAATCTTATTGACCGATGAGTCAAAATCTGAGATGTTTGGGTCAACTAGCAAAGTATTAAGGTTCAGAGATAGTGAGTTATGTTTTTGGGGGTCCCACTATCCACCTGGAAGGAGGCAGTGTCATGGTTTTGAACAACTTTGCTGGTGGTGATACAAATGTATGGCAATATCAACCAGCAGGCTATTATAGCATCATGGAGAGGCCTGCCAGGATTACTCCTAGCTGGAGGGATCCTTTATTCTTCATCGAACCCTGACCCAAAACACATCTCAAAGTTGTGCAAGAACTCTCTCGTGAAGATGAAAAGTGAAAACAACTCAAACTAATGACCTGGGTATAAAAAGCAAGTAAACTCTTTTGATTGCTGCTGTATTCAGTGTAAATACACCGATCATCCACAACATTAAAACCATTGACAGCTGAAGTGAATAACACTGATCATCTCGTTACAGTGACACCTGTCAAGGGGTGGGATATATTAGGCAGTAAGTGAACAGTCAGTTCTGGAATGTGATGTGTTGGAACCTGGAAAAATGAGCAAGCGTAAGGATCTGAGTGACTTTGACAAGGGCTAAATTGTGATGGCTAGACGACTGGGTCAGAGCATCTCCAAAACAGCAGGTCTTATCAGGTGTTCCCGGTATGCAGTGGTTAGTACCTACCAAAAGTAGTCCAAGGAAGAACGACCGGTGAACCGGCGACAGGGTCATGGGCACCCAATAGGCTCATCGATGCGCATGGGGAGCGAAGGCTAGCCTGTCTGCTCCTATCCCACAGGAGAGCTACTGTAGCACAAATTGCTGAAAACCTTAATGCTGGCCATGATAGAAAGGTGTCAGAATACACAATGCATCACAGCTTGCTGTGTATGGGGCTGCTCTGTTGTAGACCATTCAGAGTGCCCATGTTGACCCCCGTCCACTGCCGAAAGCACCTACAATTGGCACG
Organism: Scleropages formosus; assembly: GCF_900964775.1. Lineage (NCBI taxonomy): Eukaryota > Metazoa > Chordata > Actinopteri > Osteoglossiformes > Osteoglossidae > Scleropages > Scleropages formosus. The sequence continues at coordinate 18,517,436 of NC_041822.1, forward strand.
TGAGCATCAGACCTGGACCGTGGAACAATGGAAGAAGGTGGCCTGGTCTGAGGAATCACTTTTTCTTTTAGATCATGTGGACGGCCGGATGCGTGCGCGTCGTTTACCTAGGGAAGAAATGCAGTAGGATGCACTATGGGAAGAAGCTAAGCTGGCGGAGGCAGTGTTTGATGCTCTGGGTAATGTTCTGCTGGGGAATCTTGGGTCCTAGCATTAATATGGATGTTACTTTGACATGTACCACCTACCTAAAAATTGTTGCAGACCATGTACACCTCTTCATGGCTACGGTATTCCCTGACGGCAGTGGCCTCTTTCAGCAGAATAATCCCCATCTCGCAATTTACAGGATTTAAAGGATCTGCTGCTAATGTTTTGGTGCCAGATACTACAGGACACCTTCAGAGATCATGTGGAATCTATGCCTTGATGGGTTAGAGCTGTTTTGGCAGTATGAGGACAGGTGATTTTAATGTTTTGGCTGATGATCAACTGAGCTAAAGTATTAAATGCTGAAAGACAAGCGATCTGGATATTTTGTAAATTACTGACTTAGTTAGAAATCTATAATCATTGTGTTTTTTTAAAATACCTGCAGGGTTTTTAACCTTGCTTGCTGATTCAGTCTTCAATTATAGGTAAAATAGAATATTGACAGTAGATGGTTTAAAGTGAAGTAGTGAGAGAAGCACTGCATGAAACCGAAAAGGTAGCTTGAAAATACACCGCAAAACACTGAGAACACCACGGTACAATTCACACTGTCAAGTCATAATTTCTTTAGTGCTTTTAAAGCACAGCAAAACAGATGCTGTGAAATCATGTTGTTTCTTCACTTCTGAAGGCTGATTCAATTAAATTGAATTCTATAGAAGCCCTAAGGACCTCAGTCCTCCCCGAGGTTTTCATTCAGCTGTCTTTAACTACTGTAAATCCACGCAGAGACTTTGTAAAATACAGAATACCGCTTCAGATTATTCCAAAATAGCTTTGAATTCTTTGATGTGTCATAAACTAGGAAGGCATTTCTTACATTTTGAATTCCTATTAAGCAGATCATTATCAATGGAACTGACTATTTATGTCAAAGAAGAACTAACAAACCTTAAAAGTTTCCGCTGCACATACAATATATTTTTTATTTTTGTGTTATACTGAATTTTCAATATTGTATGCATGAAACAACTACCTGAGGAAGGAGTTGGTTTATTCAGTGCTGAAGGGCAGTTTCTTGTTAAAGATTCAACCACACCTTTAAATGAATATAGTTTTAACATAATGCCTTTCCATCATGCTTCAGTAAACTTCTGGCGTTTTGTGCTATGAGTGTCAGCCGAGATGTTACTTCTCATGCTCTATCTCAAGCGCAGCAATGAATAAATGCAGAGTTAAGCCAGAAAGTGTCAGTTTATGAGTGATACAGCAGGGAATGCTGGGAGATCTAGTGTCAGGTTTTTCTTTGTTTCGTTTGAAAATTATGGAAATATGAGAAATGAAAAACATCAGAACATTGAGTTTACGTACTTGCTGTGAACTTCCCTTCTACTTTCAGAAGTCATATGTTGGTACTGCATCCACCTGAGTTTATACAACAGCAGTTCACACATGTGAGATGGCAGAGTGGCACGGTGGGTAGTGCTGGTGCTGTGGGTACAAATATGGATATGAATGTTTCTCGGATTGTACAAAGTTTGTGTGCTTTTGCATGGGTTTCCTCCAAGTGCTCCAGTCTTCTGCCTCAGACATGTTTCAGGTGAACTGGTAATTCTACAATGTTATTTCTGTAAGTGAACGTGTGTGATTGCTCTACAATGGACTGATGTCCTCTACCCTCTTTTTTTTTTTTTTTTTTTTTTTTTTTTTTATGCCCTTCTGGGATAAGCTCTGACCACCATGAACCTATATTGGAAAGGCAGTTACTGATGAATGGATGGAGCTCACAATCCTTTAGCGCTCATACCCCAAGAATGTACCCTGCAACTGTGAACAATGGGGTGTGGGGGGCATTGCATCTGTGTAACTTGTTCACTGTTGTTCTTCCTTTGTTAGACAACTTTTGTAGTCCACGGGTGTTAATTTGCATGTGTGGAGGCATCTTTCAACATGTTTGCCTCATGGAGAACAGAGGACACGGAGAACAATGGATCCAAGTGCAGGATAGTTTATTCAGAAATGAGGGATTAGACTTGTTCTCATGGTCGAGGATGGGCAAATGGTCGGTTGATCGGCAAACTGGACAGAGGCAAGGATCAGAAGTCGTGGTCGGGGGACAAGGTGGGTGGTAGATACCGAAGAGACGTGGAGTGGGATAGGAGAACGATGAGGAACAGGACATGGGAAAAGCAAGGTGAGGTAGGTTGAAGAGCGCAGATGGGCCAGTTATCTCAAATGAGGTTTCGCACCTGAGAAGTGTCTTTTACGGCTGATTGCTCCAATGGAAGCCAGGTGCTTAGCCGAAGCCAGGTGCTGCTGGTTGAGGTGTGGGCATGGTCATGACAGTTTGTGCTTTTGGTAACAATTTAAAGGAGCATGCTGTTCAAACTGTATTGTTGGGGAAAAAGTATTCAACTAGTCTCCCAGGATAAAATGGGTAGGCATCACATACATCTTTTTTAGAAAGAGCTCACAGCTGCTTATGATAATTTATGATGTTGCCAACGTAGCAATATGATAAATGTGCCAATATTTCTGTATTTGGATGTAAGGTTTCATCCAGAGTAACTAAGGAAGTTACAGCATTACTGGGTAGTGAAGGCAACATTACTAGTATTACTCTATAATTAAAAGAACCTTGGAAGAACTTAAATGCTTGTTATTAACAAATGTTCAGAATGAATTTATCACAGATAATTTTACAACATATCTGACTATTTTAACAAAACTATCTTACCCATTAATCCTGCAAAATTCTTTGGCCGGTGCTTTTCAAGTTACACACATTACTCAAGGTATCACAGCAGGATACCTTGAAAAAATCATACCTGTAACCTTCAGGTTACAAGTCCATGACCTTAACAACTAATTCAGCAGCTGCTGCAGTGTCAAAGTCAATGCGTTGACTGCAATCCAACATTCCAAGGCAGCCCATTCCACCACTCAGGAGTAAAAGGCGGCGTGACTCATTCCAGGAGCATTATGTGATATATTTCATTTGCTTCCATTTACAGTATTATACATCAGCTGAGACCATTCACATTTCTCAAAAAACAGACATTTCACTAACATTTCTGTCGCTTCAACGATGTGAATATTTAATGACAAGCAGAAGTTTGTTGAAAAGTAGTGAACATGGTTTTCAATTCTTCGTTGCTTCCCAAACCTATACATCAACAGATCTGCGAAATTTTAAGACAAAATGCTAAAATAGTATATTATAAAAGGCACTAAAATGTTCACTGAGATGGAGATGGAGTCACAGCTGGTAGCGTCCTTTTTACAGTTGGGAATTGGAATGCATTCCCTAGGATGTTCCTGGTACACTTTCGAAATGTCTTTTTGCTTGTGCAGCATCGTTTCTATTAAATGCAAAACAAAAAATAGTGAAAGATGTTTTTATTAAAAAAAGAATTTTGCTGAGTCGTGTGGATACCCCAGTGATTTCCCATGAGTCTTAGAAGGTTTGTTTAACAGAGCCGACGGGGCGGTGAAACTGGAAAAGTCCAGTACAAACGTCACGCCACTCGCAGGGGAACAACGGCTCACACGTAGCGCCACTCGTTGACTGATGCCAGTCCATTATAGACCCCTCAGCTCTTGCAAATAAAGCGCAGTTCGTCTGCAATGCGATTGGCTGAATGTCACCGCCATGGAGAGATCCATTACAAACAGCACAACACTCGCAGTGGAATTGCAATTAAACACCCAGCAGTTTACTGGTCCCGGCTTGAGAGCCATTTCCTGCTGAGCAAAGAAATGAAAGCAAATTAAAAATTATAAACGTGTGTTGGTGCTTAAAATTGCCATTGAGAAGTGTGAGCATGGCTTCACATAGAGCTCTGGCCAGACTCTGAGGAGACCTGCATTCAAAACCAGCTTTAGGAATTACAGGAGGAGTAAAATAAAGTACAGCGAACACAGCAAACCTTTGGGCGGCAGGCAGAAATACAAACTCGCTTGAACCATGTAGTGTGCTGGGTTTCTAATCTTTTTTAAATGTTAACTTTTTATTCATTATGATCAGTGTTCAATAAGCTCTGGAGTGGAACCTTGAACATGGCAAGTGCAAGGTGAAGACCGTTGAGAATACAGGGTTACGTTTACCAGTGGAAGGAGGAGTGGCTTCAGACTGTGGGTTGATGCCACCCTCTGTCTCACACACACACACACACACACACACACACACTGTCTGAACCACTTGTCCCATTCGGGGTCGCAGGGAGGCAGAGCCTAACCCGGCAACACAGGGCATAAGGCTGGAGGGGGAGGGGACACACCCAGGACAGGACGCCAGTCTGTCGCAAGGCAACCCAAGTGGGACTCGAACCCCAGGCCCACCGGAGAGCAGGACCCGGTCCAACCCACTGCGCCTCCGCGCCCCCAGCACATAAACAGGCGCATCTATATACTGTACATTGGCCAGGTGCCATACTGACAAATCGTGTCCGTGCTGATCATCCTCCGTGTGAAAAGTATGTTTGGCTGTGGACATGTGGCTCATCTCCCCACCATGCTGCAGATGTGTTGATGCTCAGCCTGCTACTTCTCTGTCGCGCTCTCTCTCTTCTTCCCGCTCCTTCGCACTCTCTCTGATCTGAGAGACGGCAGTTCAGTACCCAGCTCCAGCGGTGCCCTCCCCACCAAACCAAATGGCGCCGTTGACGTCCAAGTTCCGGACTGAGGTCACACACGGCAACTCGGACTCCCTACCCCCAAGAGCAGTGAGGCAGAGAGGAACACCCACACCCCAGTTGTGTAACTCAGTTTCCATCTTCATTACATTTCATATTCATTTCAATGCGACTGTGAGGACTCTAATTAAATGACTTACAACCAAATGCATTTAACGCTCCGGAACAGCAGCGCTCCCACATTAACCACGCAAAATAATTCATAACCAGCACAACACAACATGAGCCTAGAGTTACATGCATCAATCTGAATTGGATGTGTGACTAGATAACGTGCTCACTAGCTGATACAGCAGCTGTGTTATTGCTTCTAGGAAGCGGGGCCAAATGATGATTTTAGATTTTACACTGTATTTAATCAAAAGATGTAATAATGCAGAATCCTAATTACAGAACTCTGCTTTTCCAAAACTCAGGATTATTACTGAACTTGTCTGTCGTCCTTAATAAGAAAGTATGGCTTGTGACCAGCCGATGGCGATTACGCATTACGCGAAGGGGGCTGCTGTTGTACCCATGGGCGAGGTACTTAACGTGTGTTGCTTCGGTAAATATCTGATTAGATGAACAAGTAAAATTGCAAGAGATGTAAGTCCCCTTGGACAGAAAAAAAAAAAAAAACGTAAATAAAGTAGAAAGTAGTAGCTGTAATGGTTTTATTAGTTGTGTTTTCCAGAAAGATCATCCGCTTGGGAAGCTGAGTGGTTCCACTAATTAAAGACCATGTCCTTTCATTGTGGGGTGGGGGGTTCTGCAGTCATTTGCAGTAGGTGGCTGCGACGCCCTCTAATGGAGCTCACCTCGTAAGCGCTCAAATGGACTTTTTCAACAGCTCATGTCAAGTCGCGGTCTGGACCCCCGGAACGATTAACACGTCTGGTGCTGTAGAAAAGGTCAGAGGCGCAGCAGGGAGGGCTGCGTGGGTCTGCGCGGGGAGACGGAGCGTGGGCTGTGAATCCCGAGGAGCAAAGTCCTACGTCAACACACACGAAGACTTGGTGGAAAGTTATTTTTCTTTTGTTCTGCTCCTCTGAGAGCTGGGGAGCTGCTATTTATCCTTCCAGGCTAAAGGGTGTCTGCTTTGCTAAATGCTGCCCCAGTGAGCCTCTCAAGGGCATTAGCTAATCACCTTTGTGAGTTTTAAACGCTCTTAATGCAGGTTCTTAGCTTCTGCTCCAGCACCGAGCAGCTGAGCAGCAACAATTCCCTAAATCTCTGACCTCCCGGGAAAGCAGGCATTCTGGGGATTACGGGAGGGGAAAGGTCCTCAACTTTGACACTCGCTACAGCAGCCAGTGCAGAACCAGGCCCGACTTCAACAACACACCCCTGCGAGGTCCATAGCCACGCCCAACAGACAACCCACTGCTGTGTTGAACCCAAGTCCCAACATCTGGTCTGAAGCCGTTCCTCATCACTTTCAACACTCTTATCCCAGCCCCTCACCCGGGGCACACTACCTCACCATCTTATCCCCATATATTCTATATCAGTGATGTGTTTTTGGGTTCCTTCTAATATTCATGAAGAAAAAAACAGACAGTCTGTTTAGAGAATGTTTAATCTCTCTGGAAACATTCAGTCTTTTTGTTCATTTTTCTTCCTGTTCTTGTGCATCATTTTTACCATTTCTGCATGAGTTCTGTGTATTTGGGTGCACGGCATTCCTCGGCTCTTGTTACACACCTTTGGCGCACTGATTGCCTTTTCTTCACAAACTTTACACCAAAGCACTTGAAGGGATGGCGGTTTCTCAGCCTTCAAAGTCGTCTGTCATCCTTAATGAGAAAGTATGGCTTGTGGCCAGCCGATGGCGATTACGCATTACGCAAAGGGAAGTTTTTGAGGGCCAGCTGGGATACTCCACCCTGGAGCAGAATTAATGCCAATTATGTTGTACCACCACAGGATGCACCATCAGAATTGGATGACATAGCTTAGAGTGGAACTTTGTCTTCGAGCCTGAGCTATAGGGCTGAGCTGAGGAAATCCCACCTTTCCCACAAAAACCTGTCTGATTGAAGCTGACTCCGGCATCCGCAATGGCAGCCTGGCGGCAGGCCCATGGCGCTCGCTTGCAGACCCGCCACCTGTGGCTCCTGCCGGCAGGGGCCGTCTGGTGCCCAGCGCCGAAGCTGCCGCCATCCTCGTGGATCTAGCCAGCTGAGCGCCACATTAGGCTGATCCTGCCCAGAGCTCTGATCAGCTTTGGGCAGCAAAGCCGGTTAGTGGATTGCCCCGCTGGTCATGGCCTGGATTCCTTTGTGAACGAATGGAGGTGGAGGGACGAAACGTCCATCTGGGTTACTATTGCTCATTATATAACTAACCACTTATGATACTGTGTATAGGTATTAGAAGATAAAATAAAGCAACAACTCGAACGTAACTGTAAATGGTTTGAAGCATAATCTTAACCTCTGGTTTGGTTGTGTTTATTCCACCAGTTTATAAGGAGGTTTTCCTATAACCAGAACTTCTAACTTACACTTCTAGGGACTTTTACAAATCAGCTCACCCTAACAACACGGAGATGAAAACTGAGATTCACATAGCATTTCACTTCCACATTCTTGACTAAACTGTTCATATGTTATTCCTAAACACATTTAAATCCAATACGTTCATCCTGTCCAGTACCTTCCGCCATCATAATTCAATAGAATTCAATTCAGTGTTATTTGGGACTCTTCCTAACACTGTTGCCTAGGAGCACTTAACATGAGATCCATCAAGACTGAGCCAAAGAACAAGGACACATGAAGCAAGCGGTATAAAGGGATTTCCTTGACACACTGTTTGTATGTGGAGCAGCTGGCTTCGCCTGGCACTCCGAATGTCACAGGCTGCTGAGTCACCTTGGTATGACCTTTCCATGGAGACAAAGAGCAGCTTCGCCGCTGCGGCTCCTTCGCGCTGGCAAGAAGCTCCGCAAGAAATCACCATGGCGACGCAGGAAACAGGGAGCGCTTTTTCTCCTTCCAGGCGCGGAGCTCGCGGCCCTGCAGCGGGCCCGGCCGGAGCCAGATATGAGCCCTTTGTATCACTGTCATTTCTGCCTTTTCTTCCTTGTGTTTAATTACCAGCGCCAGTGAAGAACCCATCCTAGCAGCGCTTGTGACAATGGACGGTCGGACGGTCGCTCCCGACCCAATTACTGGCCGGTGCAGTGACGCACGTTCGCTACAATGGGGGGAGAGGCGCAGGCCGCAGGCGAGCGGAAAACAGGCTTCAGGACGCAGTGCGGAAGTGCACCGGGGTAGGGGAGAGGCGGGGGTGTGGGGAGAGGAGATAAGAGCACCACAACTGGACTATGAATGTGTTCGCACGCACCCCTTGCCCCCACCCTGAACTGAGTGTCTGCGTATATGCAATATGACATCCACAGGGGTCCTTTGACACATTGGACACAGATTCTTGTCATTTCCTGCTTCTAAAAAACGGTTTCCGATTCACGTTTGGCTCCCTGGGGCAGCATGGTGGTGCAGCGAACAGTGCTGGAGCCACACAGGGTCTGGGATGTGAGGCATGTTCTCCCTCTGTTCACATGGCTGTCCTCTCACAGCCCAACAGCATGTGCTTCAGGTGGATTCGTCATTATAAGTTTACTGCAGCACGTGTGGGCTTTTGAATGAGCTTGAGTGAGATGGACTGGCACCCTGTCCAGAATATACCCTGCCTCATATCCTGTGTTTCCAGGATAGGCTCTGGAAGACCACAACCCTGCACTAGACAAGCAGTTATTGGATAGACGGGTGGATGGATGGATGCATGGATGGATGGGCGGATTACATTTTGCTTCCTTGGTCCTGAACTCAACCATTAAGAGGTTAACTGACAGCACTAATCCAGGGTCATCAGCAAATGCCTTTACATCCTACACCTCCAGCTCTGCCAGTCCACTCAGCTAAATTCATCCGACTGGCCAATCCATTTGAACACATTCAAACATCCGCTTTGACTTGGACAGTGTGTCTGCTGGTATATTTACTATCAGTAGCCATCGGGAGACTCATCCTCACAAGCAGAACTTATCCATAAATTGCTTCAGCATTTCCCTAACTGTTGTTTTAGCATGACAGCCAAGCCACACTTACCAGAATATTCAGACTTCATAAAAAGTACCAAAAAATATCTTGAGAAGTCAGAACATTGTCCGTAAGCAAACAGCGCTCGCAAAAATGAAAATAATGAGCATTGTTTTGTGAAGAAACGTGTCCACGCCACCACCCCCTCATTGACAACTCTCTAGACATGCTAACTTCTTCTGCATTTGTTGCTTAGATTATTTGTTTAGCCAACACTTTGCTCTAAAGTGACTTACAGTGATTTAAAAATTTAAACTCTTCAGTCAGTTTTACTGGACCATTCCAGGGTAAGTACCTTTATTAGGGTTATTGTAGCAGGAGGACTCTTGGACCATTGACGACTGCTCTGACCACTGTACCTGCTGCCCATTTCCAAGATTCAGCACCATGCTAGGAGCAATGTATGGGGAAACGCTCTTCCGGGGAGGTATTTTTGAGTGCTTAGGCACCTTTGCTGCTGCTTTACTCTGACTGTACCACATCTGCTGGTTAGTGACAGGGTGCAGCAGCCAGCTCCAAAGCATAGATCGCGGGGCCCTCATCTGATTCTGAGGTTATTCATGTTCTCTGCACATGTGTCCCGAGCATCTAAAGGCCCGCGTTGCAAGGGAGCGAGTTCTTGTGCCTTGTGCCACTCGGCCTGCCGGACACCCCTCCCACGAGGGCGACACCGCACTCGTGTTAAAAGCTGCGAAAGTTTGCTGTGATGAATTCGGTGCCTTCGACTGTCACATTGCACAGTTCACACGTGTCCTGCGTTTTCAAAAATGTCACTCCAGAAGGATGTGTCGGCTGACTCATCGCTCCCGCTCCAATTTCTCTCTGTTGTTGAATCCAGAGTTGCGTTTTTCCTTCTTATCAGACCTTTTACTTTTTTTTTTTTTTTTTTACCTTTTCCTGTATCTTCTGCACCTCTTCTCCCTCCTCCTCCCGCTAATGCTATTCCAGCAGGCACGCCGTATTTCTTACTCGTCCATGTCTCTCCTTACCTCAGCTTGTGCGCCTCCTGATTTTGTGATGTTTCTTTGACATGAGGGGTCTCAGGGAGATCTGTACATATTGAACCCCGAGTAGCAGTGTGGCAAACCTCCTGCAGGGGGTGCAGTTGTGCAAGACCCTAATTCACTCTGGGTTTCCCAAGCAGTGACTATCACTGCTTCTCTCCTTCCCTCGTTCCCTCAGATCCACGAGTGATGAGAATCAAGAGTGCAGGCGCTTTTTAGCAGCATTGTGAAATCCTTGAAATAATTGTAAATGCAGAAATGCCTCCAAATTGCTTGTTTACCAGATCACTGATACTCTAAGAAACACTAATATTTACAAGTATGCTGGCAGGATTAATATTGAAATTATATTACATTTACATTTAAATTTATTCACTTAGACGCTTTTCTCCAAAGTGACTTCCAATGATCTCTATGTAGTGTTATCAGCCCACACATCTTACTCACCGTGGTGACTTACACTGCTAGATACATTACTTACACTGGGTCACTCATCCACACACCAGTGAAACGCACTCTCTCTGTCACTCACACACTATGGGGGAACCTGAACAGCATGTCTTTGGACTGTGGGAGGAAACCAGAGCACCCAGAGGAAACCCACGCAGACACAGTGAGAAGATGCAAACTCCACACAGACTGTGTGGGGATCAAATCCATATCCCCTCACACCACCCAGGCGCATATTAGGTAAACTGAAGGTTCGCTGAAATTAATTTATGAAAAGGTCTTCTGTGCGCAATTTACATATAAGGAGCTTGACATTGTGGAGCATAAAGACATTTTGGAACACAAAAAAACCACAGAATTTCTGTTGAATTTTTAAAAAAATATTTTTATTTACTTTTAAATTGGTTTCGTAAGACCATATTTTAAACTTTCTGAAGTCAGGTAGCCCTCCAAAGACATTTATGCAGGCTTGGCTGCAGCTGACAGAGTAGTGCACAGAGCTGCTGCTTTCAGATCCCAAAGTTGCAGGTTGGAATCCCACCTGCTGCTGTAGTACCCTTGAGCAATGTACTTACCCTAAATTGCTCCTGTAAAAGTTGCCCAGCTGTTTAAATGGGTACATAATTGTAGAATGCTTAATGTTATAAGTTGCTTTGCAGAAAAGTGTCAGCTTAATTAATAAATATCATGTACAAGGAAGAACCTCTGTGTAGAAATTACGGTGTAGATCATTTTTGCCTGGTGTGCTGGTAAGTTGTCCTGTACGAATAAACAAGGCAGACGTCTTAAATAGCACTCTTATGGATTTTTTCTTTATGTTTTTCTAGTACACGTCAAATTAGGCTTATTATTTATATGGTGTATGTCATTTGCAGAAGAGGGGGGCTACTGGCATCCCGTCCTGGGTGTGTCCTCTCCCCCTCCAGCCTTGCGCCCTGTGTTGCCGGGTTAGGCTCTGGTTTGCCGCAACCCTGCTTGGGGTAAGAGGTTTCAGACAATGTGTGTGTGCGTGCGCGCGCTTGCAGAAGGGTAATGCTAACAACAGGATTATTGCACACATCAGAACCATTTTGAAGCTTAGTTGTCCACGTTTACTCCGAGTGTGAAACCCCACGTGACCAGGTTCACGGCGGTCACAATTCAAACAGTCGGGAAAGGTCAGGAGCGTGGCGGACGGCTTGCGAGACGGCGTGTGTGTGTGCTGGACAGTGGGGAATGCAGCACCAGTAACAAACAGGTGTTCTGCTGAGCGTGAGGATGGCACGAATCTGTGGCCAGGGACAGGTGAGCAACGTGCAGCGAGCAACGGGCTCTCAGTAGGAGATGCTCGAGAAGTCTACGGTACTTTCCGCTGTCTGTCATTCTGCAGATTGTCCATTTTATGTGCAGTCTGTCCCCCCGATCCACATTCTGCCCATTTTATCCGCAAACTGTCCGTTTTATTTCAGTTCTCTTATCTGTGGTCTGTCTTTTCTTTTCAGTCTGTCCGCGTCGTTTGCAGCTTTACTATAAAAAAGCTTACTGTACTCCTTATTGACCTTTAGTATGTTCGTGACATTACGGAAGACCCATTTCAGCCAATTTGTTTGGTGTGTGTGTGTATGTGTGCGTGTGTATTCTCAGCACTGTGCAGTTTTTCTGGGTAGCAATGACAAGCGTTAAAATTAGAGTATTGTTTACTGCCATGCAACAGAAGCATCTGCCATCTCCTCCTGCTCTGTTTCCAAGGCTACGTTGCTTGAGAAAACAGTTGGGCAATAACCCCCCCATCTGCTGCGTGCCGTCCACCATGGCTGGCCGCTTCTGTCTGCCGTGGTGGCAGCAGTCGGCCCAGCGCTCTGTCGCCCCACCGAACTTCGTTAACGGTCCTTGTGAGTGCCGCGAAACCTGCCACCCCGCCCACGCCTGCCACAGCACTGTAACTCACTCTCACAAACAGCCCAGGTAGGCTGGCAGGGACCACCTTCCACCATCTACCCTCCCTCCTCCTCCTCCTCCTCCTCCTCCTACCGGGCAACTCATTGCCACGGAGAGTGAGAGGCAGATGCCTGGGCAAAGCTATGGAGGCCCGCTGGTTCGTTTGAATTTGCACCCGGCGCCACGCTGAGTTTGGCCCGTCCTGTCCTGGGCCCACAGCAACCCTCTGAAATGTTCTGATTATGCATCTGTAGTGTGTGTGTGTGTGTGTGTGTGTGTGTGTGTGTGAGAGAGGGAGGGAAAGAGAGAGAAGAAAGAGGGTGAGTGTGTGTGTGTGTGTGTGTGTGTGTGTGAGTGTGAGTGTGCAAGTCTGAGAGTTTGTGCTTGTGGGTGGGTGTGGCCTGTGTCTGGTGGGTGTGGCCTGTGTCTGTTGGGTGTGGCATCTGTCTGGTGGGTGTGGCCTGTGTAAGTGGATTTGCATGTGTATGTCTTCTTGAAGGTAAAGCTTCGGATAAAATATTTTGTAGGCACAAGCCTGCTGCGCCTGTCAGCGGTGTGAACAATGCCATTCTATTTTAGACGCAAGGAAAGCATTCACTTGTCAGTGGTTATGTGTTGTATGGCTGTGTTTCTCATATCAGAACTTTGGGGACACATACTACAGTGCAGTCATCTATTTTGGAACAGTGGGTGGGGGAGGCAACCGAAAATGATGCCTTTCTCATACGTTCAGCTCTGTACTTATATGTCCAAGTTGAACCTCTCACTTGAACATGTCATTTTGAGGTGGATTCCGAGCACGGTGATGGCGGTGGATGTCAGCGTCCGCGGTGCACCCATCTCGCCTGCCCTCGGTGCCCCTTCTGCTCCTGCCCACACTCTCAGGAGCAGCGGAAGCTGGTAATTGTGTGCCGTTGCGGCATGCGCGGCCGGAACACGGCACACGCATGGGCTCCATGCGCTCTTTTCATTAGCTGGGGCGGACCGGCGGGCGCGCGAGTAAACACGCCGTCTCCCCATCACCCAATCATTCCCTCAGCAACTCATATAACACGTTCCAAAGTTCCTTGCTGACTTCACCAAGGGCAGAGATTATTCCAAGAAGAGTAATGAATATTATTATTTTTCTTAGCATATGGAAATGTCAAAATTCACCGACAGACCGCCGACATTTACCGGCAAATGAACGCACATAGACCACAAGGTCACAGGGAGAGATCAAGCCTACTTGTTTTTCGCACATATCGAAGGAGAGAGTTTTACTGTAGAGTCCTTTCCTTCACGTGCATGTGCTATCGCGTGTTTTTCCGCAACTTTAAGCGAAGGACCAGTCGAAGTCGAGCTAATTTACTGCAGAGTGGCAACATTTTGCCACCATATTGCAGGCACTGTTTTGATGTGCAGCTGGAATGAGTCGTCCTTGATATCTTGCTTGCAGTGAGACAAGAAAAGTGTTGTTTTATTCGAATAAAACACTGCGGCACCTACTGTAAACTGTAACCCATTAGAGAATTATATGTGAAAATTATACAAGATTTTGCTACAGGGCATCATCTGTACTGCTGCACCGAAACTTTAAGTGTCAAGTGTTTCCATGCAAATCAGAACCCCAGTTGATCTCGGAGAGAAATGGAATGAAGGAAGAGTGTATTTCATATTCATATAATTTCATATTCCTTCCACCGAGTTCAATCACTGAGCTATGCTTCTTTGGTGTTTGTTTGTGTGTACATTTTGGATTATCGCTGCTCGGCATGCATCAACTGCGTGCATGTGCTGCAGATTTGATACAAGTAATAGCAGGTGGTAGCTCCTATAATAGCGCAGTGATCAAGGCATCGGGTTTGTGACCAGTAGGTCGCAGGTTCGCACCACACTGAGAGTGCTGTATGTTTGACAAAGATACTGTATGTCCAGCTGGTGATGACATCAGCTCCCATGCTCTTTTGTACTTTATAACTGATGATTTTGTTCTTTGCAATGTCATAATTTTTAAGTACTGACAGATACCCATCAGTCCACCCACCCATTATCAATAAGCACTGCTCCAATGCATGGTCGTGGTGGTCTGGACCCTATCCCAGAAGAATAGGGTGTGAGGCAGGGAGCACACTGAACAGGGTGCCAGGTCATTGTATCTTGATAGATCCCACTTACACTCAACCATCCCACAGTTCCACTGGCAGTACCACCGGAAGGCTCAATGCAGAAATCGATTGGAAATTGAACCTCTTTCAGGATCTCTACTGGCAACACACCTGGAAGTGTAGGGCCCACGCTGGAACTATAAAGAGTAATTTATAGTAAAACAGAAATCATATCTATTCTAGAGGAAAGGAACAACCCTCATTTTCTCACTTCATTTCTTTGATTTTGACTGAGAGAACAGAGAGACAACTGACAGCCCAATAAGTGTTTCGAAGGTCTGGTGAACACAAGCATTGACGTCGCTCTTTCAAGCAGCATGAATTTGCGATCTGCTCATCAACACTTGGCAAGAAATAAAGGAGGAGTGGAATAAATGGATATGACCTCCATTTTCATTTGAGTGAGATTTTTTTTTTTCTTCATATGAGTCAGACGTGAGGCCTGATCGCGGTGGGAAGTTTTACTCAGCGAACACAAGGTAATCTTGCCTTGAAGATATCTACCAAATTCCTCTGACATGTGCCAGCCTCCATATTAATAATAAATACTAGGAACTGAGCTAATCAATTTACCATCGAGGCGGTAAGACAGTACGATTTTTTTTTTACTGTAAAGTGATATATCACACATCAAAAAGCTAAAAATATAATGTGTATATATCTGTAGGGTAGCATTGTGGTTGGAGCTGCAACTTGGCACTTGAAGGATGTAGGTTCAAATCCGACCTCTTCCTGTAATGTCCTCAATCACAGCCATTAACCTAAAAAACGCTGCAGTAAATATTACCCAATTCTGTTGGTGGGTCAGTAGCTTAACATTATAAGTTACTCTGAAGAAAAGTGTCGACTTAATAAAAACAAGTAAATTTACAGTACAGCTGCTGAGCTTTGGAGCCCACAGCCAGAAGTCAACTCTACCTCTCTACAGTACAGTTTATTCACTTTGTTCTGGAACTTCAGGGTAAAGTAGTGATACTTTACACAGAACCAATTAATTCTATATTCAAATAGAAAGCTATGCATGGTGAAAGAAAATTAAGATTCTTTGCTTAGACTTTTTTAAAGTACCTACTTTCACCTTCAGGGTATGTGCTGTTTAAGAAAAATGTTTAAATATGAAAATGGAAAAATTAGCACCATCGTATTTATTGCATTACAATATGAAATAATTTAACTTTACATCTTTAGGGCTGTGCAGTGAAATGTGAGTTGCCCCTGTTGCTAGAGTCTTGCTTTTATACATCTGCACACCCTGAGCTTGCAGGGGAAAGTCTCTGCCAAATGTAAATGTAAATCTTTCATACCAGAAATGTTTTAAGATGCATTCTGGAATTTCTTATAGTTTCTCCTGTGTTGGTAAATGCTTTTTCTTCTTGTTTATTTTATTTTAGAGGAAATAAAGTAGCACTGTACAGAGCTTTTGCTTTGCGTAAACATTTGAAATATTGATTAAATTTGTTTGATTCATTGATTTACGGAGACATTTCATCATCCCCGGTGTCTTGTTGTTCCGTGTGTGGTGCTTGCTGCCCGCCATTGCGCTCCAGTCGTGTCTGCCCTGCTGTCTTCTCGACCCTCTGTTTCCCCCAGTTGCCCCAACTCTCCCAGTCTGTCATGTCCCAAACCATCTGGTGCCGATTCAGGGCCTGAATTGGCCCCGGGCACCTGCTCCAGAGTCACTGCAGAGATCCTTTTGTCATCCGCTGGGTCCTGGCTCCTCTCCAATGGGGGGCTTTTCTAGCTTTATCTTCCCTACGCCCCCCCAACTGGCTCAACTGTGTACACAGTGGGAGGCAACGGGAATCGTGGTGGTTTGGGCCCTGGGTGGGTGGGTGGGTGGATGGAAGAGGGGGGGATTTTGCGGTTGTCTTCTTCTCTCCTTGCATCATTATGATAATTCTGCCACAGCTGCCCTTTTTGTTTATTGTTCTGTGATCACTAAGCAAACAAAAACTACAGGCATAAAATTCATTGGTTCACTCAAAAGGGATAAATCGTTGCACATGACAGATTTCCTTTTTTTAGGTTTCAGAAGTAGGATGATAGACGTAGAAAATGTAATGCAAATATCAACAGGGTTTTAACACTCTCAGCTTCATGCAATTTTTTTTTTGATGTTTCAAGCTTTGTGTACGTAAAATCAGTCACCCTCAGGCCATGTGGCCTCAGTAAACAGGGAGGCAGAAGACATGCGGTCAATAATTAAAAACAAAGCTTTAAAGAGTGAATACAACACGTTCGGGCGGACTGATCAGCACGTGTTCCCAGACAGCATCACACAAAAGACGTCTTGTAATATGCGACCCATGAATGATAAAACACTACTGGGTTGATGGCAGGGATGAAGCCACATGAACAAGGTACATGCTAGCGACTTGCTTTTTTACTCTCACCACACAGGTCACCCGGAATGATTGAACAGGCCTCAGATGTAAAATATGCCACATACATTGTGACACACGACGCCAGAGACCTCAGGGGCGTGCTTTCATGTCTGTTTATCGGTGCTCTGAGACAATCCGACAGGACCGGGATCGCGGGGAAGGAAGGGGAGGGAAAGGGGGAACCGGGAACTGGAATGGCGGGGGATCTTCGGGTTCGTTTGGGGATGGGCAAGGGGGTTGTTTTCTTGTGCTCTGTGCCCTGTGCTCGTGCTCTCCTTCTCCGTCTCTCTCTCTCTCTCTCTCACTGTCGGGCACAGGGGTAAAAATGGGGTTTGTTATTAGCCCCAGGTGTGGCGACTCCGCCCCCTTCTCATCTGCCCTGGTGTGCCAAATACATTAAAACCGTTAAAGAATACAAGTAATTAACAAAGACATATTTGTGAGCACACACACACACTAGTGTTGAAAAGTTTGGAATCCTCCAGAAATGTTTGTGTATCCAATAGAAATTGATACTTTATTCACCGAGGCACCATTTATTTGATGAAAAATGATAGTTGACACGTGAGGCATTTTTCATATAACTGTTCTATGCATCAAACTTTATGTTTTCACCAATCCAATGCTGAGAAAAGGGAATGGCATGGTGTAAAACAGAGTGGTAACCTTTCTTATTCATTATTCCTTGCACTCTATGTAAATCTCCTACCTTACCAGAACCAAAGGAGCTCCAGACTCTTACATTTCCTCCACCTTGCTTGACATAAAACATGAAGCACTCCTCCACCAACCTTTCATTAGCTCTACATCTCACATACGTGTGTTCTCCTCTTTGATCCAAACACCTCAAACACTCATCCGTCCATAATACTCTTTTCTACTTATCTACCGTCAAATGTCTCTGTTC
This sequence comes from Scleropages formosus, assembly GCF_900964775.1. Taxonomy (NCBI): domain Eukaryota; kingdom Metazoa; phylum Chordata; class Actinopteri; order Osteoglossiformes; family Osteoglossidae; genus Scleropages; species Scleropages formosus. The sequence goes on from NC_041822.1 coordinate 18,535,180, forward strand.
TTGTGCCCATTTTTACCTTTTCTTTTTATTTGTAAATTCCAGGTATGGGTTTTTCTTTGAAACTCTCCCTCTAAAGGCTGCATCTCGAAGTCATCTTTTCATTGCTGCAGATAACACTTGCATTTGCTTTAAGGAAGCAGCCAGTTGAGGACCTGTAAGGCGCCTGTTTCTCAAACTGCGAACTCTGATGTACTTATCCTGTTGTGCAGTTGTGCATCTGGGCCTTCTGCTTCTTTTTCTGTCTTGGTTGGATCCCTCTTCTCTCAAAACAGTGGTGGACACCTTGTATGAAATCTTCAATTTCTTGGCAATCTGACACCTTAAGCTGTAATGGCCATTTCCAACAGTGATGAAAGTACAATGAAAGGTGTTGATGAATAAATGTTCATCAAGTACTTCATCAGATATTACAAGCTTTACCAAGCACATGATAATCAAAACTAAAAAACCGAACAATCTAAAATATATGAAAAAATCAAAACATCTCCTTATAATGAAAACCACCTTGTTTATACAAGAATCCAGCTTTCCCTGTGTCATGTGAAATGTTATGAGGTCATTTAATATGTCGAATGCACCTATGCTGGACAGCACATTATATTAGATCCATTATAATAGTGCTTTATTTCTGTTCTCAGAACGAATGACTCCCACATCAAACCAAACAAACACATACTTGTGTTGAATTCATGAACCTCCCTTTTATGAGCTGAAACTCTCATTTCTCAGACTTTCAAGATATGTTTTGTGGTTTAGTTTCCTTTTTTTAACATATCTGTGTTAATTACAGTACCTTACGTCAAAGCCCTGCTACCACAGGGACACGATGGGAAAAAAAAAAAAAGATGTGTTTTGGAGCCTGCAGAGTAAGTCTGCTTTGTAATCCCACTTTTACTATTTTTAAATATGGAACAGGAGGAGTCTCATAGAGAAACAACTGAATCACACAAGCCTGACAGCATCTTCTCAGTGTATCTGGTTTTTCTTTGCCAGGCAACTTCCGCCAACAAAGTGAGCTACATTGACCAAAACTGAAAGACTGTGGACACCTGACTATTGACAAAAGGCATAAAAAAGGGGTCCAAGATGAAAGCATCTCCTGTCTCACTGCTTGTAACATTGGTCTTTCACAGGGACCACATGTTGAGATCATACATAAGGAGATACAGCTCAGCAAGCTGGATCCTATTGCGTAGACATCACAGTGCTCACCCCCTGTTCATAGATTCTAAAATAACAATTAAGACCTAAAGGAGGCTGGACAAGTATTGAAAACACCACACTAAGTGTGGCTCAAGCTTTGAAGCGACTAAATCGCAGTTACCAAGGCAGCTGCGCAGGTGAGTTACACTAACTTGAGTACAAATAACCAAGATGAATGAGGTATAAAAGAGGAAATTAAAATTTTAGTATGTAAGCTTCTAAAGCAATATGGGACAGGTAACAGAGTTCAAATGAGGCCAGATAGTCAGTGCTCAACGGCAGGTGCATCAGTTACGAAAAATGGAAAATTATGTAATGTGGCAGGAGGAGCCATGTCAGCAATTGTGACAGTAGATGCAAAGCACAGAGACACTGCGAAGTGGACAGAAACAGTGGTTGAAAGTCAAAGTTCACCAACAGGGAGAGACACACACTAAACAGGATCATTGTGAAAAACTAAAAAACAAAAATTACCAGAGAATTGAATGGCCACCTCTGTGACCCCCCTCTCAGCAAAAACTGCTCATTGGGAGGTTCACAAAGCTGGTGTTTATGGTCGTTGTGCCATTTGGAAAGCACTTGTAGCCAAGGCTAATATTCAAAAACAAGTAGACTGCAGTAATGAATACAAAAACTGGAATTCTGGGCAGTGGAGGAAAATAACATGGCCTGATGAGTCACCTTAAACTCTTTTTTTCTTTGTCCGGTTGGGTTCATTTTTGGAGAAAACCAAAGGATGCCCTCAGCTCTATTGTTTCTAGCTGTTAAACATGGTGGTGGGTCTGCGATGGCATGGGCAGTCATTTTATGGGGACTTGAGTATTGAGTATGACGACTGCCGTGAAGGGTCATAAAACAAACAAGGAGTATGAAAAGATTGTACCACATCCAGCCTACAGCAGTGTATTTGCTCACGATATCTCCATATACCCTTCTAAATGGAACCAAGGGATCTCAGGAGATGAGATGTTTACCAAGGTCTGCTCATTCTCCAGCTCCAATCATCTTTGAATCTTCAAGGAAAGATCTATAGCACTGAATGAAGAGTAGATATTCACTTCCATTATCCCTCAAAGACTCAGTGGCTTTCTTAAAGAAGACAAGGTACACAAATTTGTATCTCAACGCAGGGCTCAGAACTTATACAAGAACATAATATGAATGAGAAAAGCTCTTCTGAATGCAAATGTTTCCCTTCTACTTATTACTTACTGGAAATTGTACAAACAAACAAAAGCAACACTGAAATGGCTTCAAGATGAAGAACAGCATTCAGAAACAATTTCTGGCCATTTTCGCGTATCGTTCTATAAATAAACATCCTAGCTGCTGAACCACAGTGGTGATGCTTTCAAGCAGTGATTTATTAGAAGGTATTTATTGTTCACACAACTAATTCAGTAAATAATAAAATATATCCCATATTTCCCATATTTGATGGAATACGAAAGTGTCGAGGAAACGTTGCCAGTGAATTAACATTGACTTTTGTTTTGGATTTGTACACGAACAATGACTCACTGCAGCTAGTTTTTCTTCCTAGCAAGAGCCTCAGTGTCTATCCACCATCTGCTTCTCTCTGGAAGGTCTCTCATCCAAGCCTCCGCCCAGCCCAGCGTGACCCCACTGTGCGAGAAGACCCTGGCGGTGGGCCTTCCTGATGGCAAGGTCCCCACATACCCCATGACCTTGTCAAATGTGCCATTGGCCACTTTCTCTGGAAACCGCGTTATCTGCTTTGTTTAAAAAGAAACTGTACGATATGTAATAAATTACAGCTTCCAGATCTGCCAGCTGCTCTGGGAAGGCGAGCAGGACAACAACAAGGAGAAGTGTAAGGAAGATTAATTACTTCTGCATTTTCATAACAAAATACATCAAAAATAATTTATTAATGGCTTTTGCGATAAACTGTAATTGAAAAAACCGGGAACAAAAAATAAATGCGTAATCCTTGGTTGGACAATAGGTTTATCTGTGCAACTGATATTACTTCGAGAAACTAATTTGTAATACAGAAGTATTTATACTTGTATTGCTGTGTCCCATGTGCTCCTTGGTGAGTAAGGCAGGCGTGACACTTGCGCTCTGTGTGCGCTGGCTAAGCTCTATGACATCACAGTGTGTTGCATTGATATCATTTCATACTGCTGGAGCTTTGCATGGTATCACATGAAATTACTGTATCCAGCACTATTGCCTATAAGGCATAGGCCTTGTCATTCCAAAAAAAATGTGTCACTTCTAATTTCTTTTTATGGCAATGGTCCCACAAACCTGTCTTGTTCTATATTGTCTTCCAGTCTCGTACTCCTCATACATATGAAATAATGTTTCATATTTAAGTATTCGCTAAAACTGTTGATTGTTCACTCCCACAATACAATTTAAGAAAGTACAGAATAGCAAAATGGCAACAAATTATATAATTTATAAATAATGTGCACAAGCGCTTTCATAATGTACATTTAATTATTTAGGCAAAGCTTTCCTAAAAATCAACTTACAATATTAAGCTGCTTACATTTTTTTTTACTACTTCTCAGTTATACAACTGGATAACTTTCACTGGAGAAAGTCGAAGTATTTTGCAATTTTGTGATCTGGTTTGTTGGGGGGTGCGGTGGTGCAGCGGATTTGGCCGGGGCCTGCTCTCTGGTGGGTCTTGGGTTTGAGTCCGGCTTGGGGTGCCTTGCCATGGACTAGTGTCCTGTCCTGGGTGTGTCCCTTCAGCCTTGAGCCCTGTGTTGCTGGGTTAGGCTCCGGTTTGCTGCGACCCCACTTGGGATAAGCAGTTTCAGACAATGTGTGAGATCTGGTTTTTGACTGACTTGCTAGTAGGTTCAAAGGATAACTGACCGAAGTAGCATATTTTTTTTATAAAAATGTTACCTTTGGAGACTTCACAAAGTTCTACTTCAGACATCTGAGTTGTAAGCTATGCTGTTGGGTGAGTTTCTTGCTTTTCTGGGTGTTTTACATACACATCTACCGGGTGATTTGGTACTTATAGCTTCTTAGTCTGAGTACAAACACACAGCAGTTCGCCTGCACGTTTACATTTACATTTATTAATTTAGCGTACGCTTTTCTCCAAAGTCGTTTCCTCCAAAATTCAACACTAAGCATACACCACAGATGAAACCTCAGGGGTGCTCCAGTGTATATGACATGAATCAAATGTTTGTCTCTTTACGTCTTTTAAAAGTTACTGAGATTAGGTCTCACACAAAACACAAACATATGTACTTCAAGCACACCTGTAGCACCCTGGAAACATGTGGAGTCCCATTTATTTGATATCCTAGATATGTTTTCCAAAAGGTTGTAGCAGCTGCGCCAGTCCTGGGAACAAGTTGAACACACAACCTTTTGGTCACAAGTTCACCTCCTGATAGTGCTGCTATGTCTGGAGCCCCATAAATGGACACGAATGTTAAAGTGAAGGAATCCCTGTCCTTCTGCATAGCAAATCCCCTCACTTTACCTCTTGTTCTGAGTATGACTGGTGGTCATACTCTGAGGTTGTATTGGAGAAGTCAAAGGCTGCTATTGAAGGCTGGTGTTGTATCTTCCCATCCTTGACCTGAGCGTGGAACATGAGGATGAGGATGCTCTGATACACTTGTTGAAGGCAAGAAGCCATCACTATCACAAGCCCATTTTTTCACAGAAACACAGGCTGGGTGTTCACAGAGCCAGTCCTAGACTCTGAGAGTGAGTGGTGTGCTCATTTGTGTCAATGAGATCTAGTCTTAATCCTTCTACTTTTTCATTCCGCAGTCATGAACACCTGTGTTCGGAAACTATAAAATCTGTGGTGTATTCTGTGAGCACGACCAAGATTTGCATTTTTCTCCTTTCTTTACCATTTTGGTTGCGTCCAATTACTGCACTCTCATTTCTTCCCTTTGAATCACAACACCCACACTGATGCTAGAGGGGTGAAAGCAGACACACCTCCTCCAACATTTTCTGAGCCAGATGCTCTTATTATCCTATGTTCTTCATCAGGAGACTTAGCACTCTTGAAAGAGAATCCTATTACCCCTCTTCTACCTGCAGCCCTGTAGGTGCCCAGTTCGTTTCAGGTGTTGCTGTGAGACCCAAGAAAATGCAAAACAGTACTAAAAATAGTGATCTAGTGGCAGAGTAGGGGCTCGAACCCAGGACCTTCATGTAAACCAATGAACAATTTACAGTTGTACAGATGACTAACAGCTATGGAGCCTTGACCAAAATTCCTGTACAGAGCGGGTAGATTTGACCTTGCCATTTATATGCTGTAGTTGCTTATTGTAGGCTTTTGTTCAAAGTAACAAAAAGTTTAATATTTTCTTTTATTCTTGCACAGATGGATAATTTTGCTGAAGTACTGCAGGTTAAGTGCCTTGTTCAAAAGTATAACAGAAGGCAGCCCCCTTCCCCCAGCTTTCCTTCATCTGGCAATCTTTGGTACAAAGCTCTTAACAACCACACTTCTTGATGCCCTGATGTAAAACATTTCATTTATTTAACTGATGCTCTCCTTCAGAGTGACTTACATAACCACCGTTGCTGTGTACAATAAATTAAGGGCAATGAAGAAAAATTTCTATGAGGGAAAAAGTGTTAGTGCTCTCATTAATCACATCATTGCATTAGTTTGAACACAAAGTCTTTTAACAAAAGCATATAATCTTTTAACATGAAGTATAAGTTTGCACTGGGCACTTTTATTAATAGTATACCAATAGCTCCACTGGGTGTTTAACTTTTTGGGCTTTTCGTGCCACATTTCCAGTTACATAACCTCAAGACCATCGAGAACACCTAATAGTTGAAGGTCCTGCTGTTATGGCATAAATTAAAGACAGAAGACCCCTGTTGCAGTATCCTGGAAGATCAGTAAATGCACAGGATTCCAGGGTAGGAAGTCTTGAGCCATTTATATTTACATTTATTAATTTAGTAGACACTTTCTCCAAAGCGACATACAGCTCATAGAAAATACAATTTGTGCATTACCTTAGGAGAAGGTACTTTGAGCTGTTACGCAGGATTATTGGGAGACAGAGTCTGCACTCCTCCTAACAATTCTACACAACTCACCATGCCCCAAAGAGCTAGATGGAGAGCAGGTAAGGATATATGGTCTTCCTGCTCAGAGGTCAACCTCATGACCATACCAACAGCACCCACACCGAAAACATCAATCAAACCTTCCAGGGTTTCTATGGCTCCTGAACAGGTGGTGGACAGTAGGAAAATTGGGGAATAGAATTCAGACAAAATATTAATCTTGAATCTCAGTAACTGTCAGGCGGAATCTTCTGTCATGGGTGTCAGAGACAACCGCCCTCCTTCGTGGCGTCCAGTGCATACTCAACCTTTGTTCTCAGTTCTCGTCCTCCGGTTTTCGTCCCTTCGCCTTGTTTACCGACCGACGTCCAGGGATCTTCGTTTCAACGCCGACCGCCGATCGACCGACTCTTTGCTTCATCAGTTCAGCCCAGTTCAGAAGAGAAGACACAGACACTTTTTTCTGTTGTGTATGGTGTGAACTATCCTCTTTGACTCACTATCAGCTTCATAAGGCCTGTAACACACTTGGAGGACAGCATTATTTGCCTGATTCCACACAAATCCCTGTAGGCCTTTGCATGACCTTACATGCCAGCAGTTCAGCAACACATCGCCCATAAGGCTCTGTATTCCTGGATTCCGAACCAGATTTTCTGTTCATAGAAAGCACCTGCTGTTGTATCTTTGAGCAAGCTCATTCACAATAGTGCATCAGTAAATATCTCCACTTGCAGATGTTAATAATGTATTAATTTTAAGTAATAATATACAATAATAATAATAATAATAATAAAGGGGGGCACCTGGTAGTGTAGTGTAGTGGTTAGAACTATTGCCTTTGGACCCAAAGGTTGCAGGTTCGCTTTCTGGCTGTAGTCCCCTTGAACAAGGTACCTACCCTAAATTGCTCCAGTAAAATCACCCAGCTGTACAAATGGGTAAATAATTGTCGGTAGACTACCATTTTAAGTTGCTTTGGAGAAAAGCATCAGCTAAATGAATAAATGTATGCCACTAATGCTGCAGTCATGACTGGGGAAACGGAAGGATTAATGAATGGGTGATCAGACAATGACTGATCAATAATTATTTTTACATTTGTATTTTAAATTCAGCTGCAATGGCAAAACAGCAAAAATAGCTACTGTTAACACACAATGGCATCATCTGACCGCAGCACAGAGACTGAGAGCTGAAGAGTCAGTTTTTTCCACGTCTGCTGGGAAACAAGGAGACAATAAGAAGACGGTACAATGAGAAGTGAAGAAGTCTTATAATACAGCAAAGGCCATTCAGAGTGCCTTGCTCATTTGGATATTCAGGCTTTAATTTCATGATGGTAAAATGTTTTTTTGTCTGCAGCAGAGCTAAGCAGTTCAAGCAAATTATCCTTTTTAACTTTGAATTTCTGCCAATTCCATATGCAGCTACCTGTATAATGAATACTAGTGGTGACAAAGTGACTGTACTTTTGAGAATCAGGTCTGGATCTATATCTCTCTATCTGTTGGTCAAATGTGGTTTTCTGGAGTTTTGTGTTGCTTTGGAGAAAAGCATCTGCTAAAATGATTATTCATGCGAATGTAAGAAGATCAGTATATCAGCATACTGGTTTCATAAAACAACAGGAACAGTAGTTTTTAGTCAAAGACCAAAAAAATCCATATGCTTTAATTGCTTTTATGTGTGATGAGGGCCAGTTTTTTTTTTCTTTGAAAGTCACAGCCTCAATAGCCACGGTAATTTGCCAAAATGACGCACCTGTGTTTGAGTGTAATTATCTACCAAGAATAAATTACAGAGGAGGAGACTGATGTCCTGGATGGTGAAATTACAGGGCAGGTACACTGGTATGTTTCAGATAATTTATTTCAAATTTAATTTATTTCAATCTTCTTTCATCTCAGATTAATTTAAAACGTCGGTCATTCAGATGTGGGTCTGTCTGGCACAGTTTATCAGTTTGTGAAGCGAATGGTTGGTTTATAAACATTGATTTTTTTAAAACAGATTTTGCACCTATAAGAGTTTGTTCAATGTAAAAATTAAACTAATAATAACCAACCCAGACTGCCTGTGGTTTGCCACAAATGAAAAAAGTGCCGTGAAAAAAGAATAATATTACTCATCCTGTCAAAAACAGACAATAAGAACATAAATATCTCTAAATACATATGATGCCCACTAATTTCTGTTGAGACTGCCCAAGACCTTCTGTGCAAAGAAAAGTTTTCTATTTCTTATCTAAGTTGAGCTCCCGCAAGAAGATTCAGTGTTAGTCATCTTTCCAATTATATCTTAATTATTATTTAGTTTATTGTCTCCAATTCATACAGTGTCCATCGCATCTCCGGTTTGCTCATCCCATGCCAAGTTCTCCGCGCTCATACCGCAGATGACGTGGCTCGTGTTCCCGGGTGCGAGTGAGCTGCCTGGAAATGATGACAGTGAAGGTCAGAGGTTGTGAGTCCCTCACTCCCACACCCACACCCCACAGAGCTGCTGGTGTTCTCTGTTCGGGGTCAAGGGTCAAACATCTTACTGCCTTTTTGGGGAGTCACCCCCTGTAATTAAGTGAAAAGGTGAATTTTGAACTAAAGGCACGTAAAACTCTTGCCTTCCGCTGTTCTTATTCCACGTTACCGACTCCCAGTTTGCTTCTCCCTTCTAGGTGAGGTGTGTCAACACAGAGTTCTGGATCTTGGTCGAGTCACAAATTGCAGATGAGTTATAGGTGCTGGACCCTGGTTTTGTTTTCCTATTCATTCCTGAACTCCTCCTCAACTTAAATTTGAAATATTGTCACTCATAAAACAGGGGGAAATGGTTTAGAAAGGGAGATAATGAATAGAACACAATCGTAAAGCGGTTCTAGGTGGGGTTTTATCGTGGACATTTTTCAAACCTTTCTAGTCTTTAACTCCTTTTGAACTTCTGAAATATTGTCTGTCTGAAATGATAATTACCGTTCAAGAGATTACCATCTAGGAGGACCATATGGAAAAAAGATGACAAACCAAATGAAATACAGGACCATCTTCACCGTAATTGTCCTGCATTCCATAAATCAGAATTATTGCATACATCTCATCTGGCTCCAGTTCTGCTGCTAAAAATGTACAATTTCTTGCTTTTTTTTTTTTTCTTCTCATTAATAACTGCTCGTTTCCCGTGTCTTAAATTGAGATGGTTTATTTTGCACTTTCAGGCTCAAGCTTGCTTCATGACTAGGTTTCAGGGCTGACTTTTGTATGGGCTTAGCTCTGCTTCTGGTCTCCAAGGTTACTGAAAAGAGGAACTTTTCCAAGGTTGCCAAAAGCCCTCCCCTTTCCAAATAACTTTTTGAAACATTAATTGCATACAATCTCTGTTGTGTGCTTTTTTTTTCCGCAGGACAAATCCTCAGCAGACAAAAATAACATGTGTTCTGTACAGTCGTTTAATTAATTAAACATTTATTTTTCAAAGAACCACGACTCCCGATACATTTGCAACTGTAAATTATAAATGCGCCTCTGTGTTCGAGAAAGGGTCTGTCCCTGCATGTGGCACGATGGAATCTCCTCCGAAACAGGGCCTGTCAGGGGCCACAGAGTCAAAGCAAACAGCTGAAAGCCATTCCAGCCCTGCAGAGGTCCTCCAGGGGAGCGCGGGCCGTTTCACTTGACGTCTTCCCTTGCCTCTTGTTTGATTTACGCAGTTTATGTGGTTAATTACATCTCTTCTCCTGTATGGCTGCTATTTAAAAAGGACTTGAAAAATAGGCAGCTATTTCCTCCTTGCGGTGTGGCCCCTTATTCTATTCGCTTGGAGAACCGCGATAAAAATCTCAGGCTTGCAGAGGACAGAAACATGTCGTATCTCTTTCCAGGCTAAAAGGGCCGTGAACGTTGATATTGAAACCACCCTCAGCCTCCTGCTTCAAACTCCGCGTTGGACTCGGCGTGGTCGGCCGGCTGTGGTGGGATTTCCTATTATGGTAAAAGACCCGCTGCAGTCCGCTGCTTTCCATGCACAACGCGTTGCCGCTGTTAGCAAGGGGTTAATGAAGGTTAAAGAGCAACAACTGTTCCAATTATACCAATGAAACGAGTGGCCTTCCATGTGCGAATATCCGCTGACACTCTCTACCGGTTGTGGCCTTCGGGATGGAGGTTCAGAGGAGCGGTGGGGCACGAGGGACTGGGATTTATTCACAAGTGCGCTGGGCCGGGAAAATGAAACGTGGCAAGTCATCAGCAATCAGCAGAATTCCAGACAAGCTGAGGATAATTACAAATAACTATAATTACTCAGTGACAAAATATAATGATTGTGGCTCTAGATTAATTTACAAAAAAGCGGCATTTTTTGCTGGCTACAAGGATGCTTTTCCCCCAGCCTCCATAAATTAAAGCTGTCTGCCACCATAATTGTATGCGCCACAATAGTTGTGTTGAAGTTGTCCTAACTATAGCCTACATATGTACATTATTTTCATTGTACATTAAATACTGCTGCACTGGTATTACTGCATTGATTTTCTTCCCTTATGTGCAAACCTTTATCAAATGCCTCCATTGCATAAGGACAAAATAGCATCACAAGACTGCGTGAATGGTTTTGTTCAATGACATTTCAAGTGTAGCGCAGCAGTCATCTTGTCAAAGGCAGCACAGCTTTAAAAAACTGGCATTTACTGGTTCATGAAAAATTTAGAGTGGCCTTGTTGTACAACACCTCTGACAAGAAAGGAAATCAGCCTCAAGGCATATTATGTGAAAATTAACATGTAAAATAGAAAAAAAAATTGGCCCACGTGGCAGAGTGACAGATTTTAAGTATAAGATCGTTGATCCGAGCAGTTGGGTGTCATTAATACAGCAATAAAAATGTACTCTATCTCAAAGAATAATTTCTTTAAGGAGCAGGATGTCTAATGAGAGCTGTACAAGTTCAAGCAGAGAGACACCTTGAACACGACTGACTATATTTGGTTTAAATGACTTTATTCTGGATGGCACTGCGGCACAGTGGTTAGTGCTGGTGCCAAGATAAATAGATGTTCGCAACAGCAACCTTGGACAACTATTTAGTTAATGTATATATGATTTTTATACGATATGAGAAATACATATCACATAGTCGGTTAGATCAGAGGAGGTAAACTAGTCGGATGTTGGAGCAGCAAAAAATATTTGCAATATTATTAGAGTTGTCACAACCACGAGGCCCGGTGACCAGCAGTAGTACATAAGTGCGGGATCTTTTGTGGTCAGCCAAAAGGGTAAAGACGGGAATCGTGGTTGGATAGAAGCATGTGTGTTAATCAATTGAAGAGTGAACTTCGTTCTTTAGGCAAATCCGGGGTCGTCGTCGAAGGTCAGAGCCGTGGTCGAAGCCGAGGGTATCGGGAACTGTGGTGAGGAAGCAAGGCAAGGGTGAAGAGCCAGAAACGCAGGGCGAGGAGTCGGAGGAAACAAGTTTTCGAGATGCAGACACTGAGGGGACTGTTGTCTCATGGAGATTCTGCAACCTACGAGTGGTGGTGTGGCTTCTTTTATACTCTCCCCTGCTGATTCCCGCCAGGTGCCTTTGGGTGGGGTGTGGTCCGGGGCACGACAGTTATACACAAATAATGGGCAGGGAAATTGAGGTTTGCTTGAAGGCCTTATGACTCTCCCATCATCACGTCTGTGGTTGTATTTAACTGAACGACAAGCAAATTTACCTGAAACAGAGGTTCAAAGTTTGTCATTCACTCTCTCTGCTCTGTTCAGGCTGGGATCCTGGACTGAAGTAAGTCTTGGGTATTTTGAGATGAACGAACCTGCTGGAGGAAACTTAACAGAAAGCTACCTAAAATATGGGTGAACACTACGTGGGAGAGAAACTGGGGAGTTGCGCATAAAAAAAGAAGAACAGTAATAAATTATTTTGTATTATTGCTGTTGTTTTTGTTGTTGTTGTTGTTGCCGGTGCTTATATTAGCAAAACAATAACGGTGTCCATAGCTGCTGCCAGTCATAAGATGAATGGAATATTTCTGTGGTGGAGGACAGAAATAACTGAAAGGAGTTTTGCACACAGTGGGGTGGAGGGAGGAAGGAAGAAACACAGAACTTCTTTTCATAAAGAGTTTGGAATGATTCATGCATTCACTATGCAGCCAGGGAGTGTGTGTATGTGGATGTTTGTGTTGGGGCATCGCTGTCAGTTCAAACCTCACCTATTGCTGTGGAACCCTTGAGCAAGGTACTTACCCTAAAAATTGCTCCAGTAAAAATTACCCGGCTATACAAATCATCACTTTGGAGAAAAGCATCAGGTAAATGTGTGTATGCCACAAAGAGCCACCTGAGTGGTAAGCTTACAAAGCAAGAATGTGTGTCTATTTATCAGTACAGTATCTGTCATTGAAATGCGACTCAGAAAGCCGCTGTGGGTTTTTTTTTTTTTTTTTTTAATCCTGTGACTAATGTTTTTACTTGAAACTTTCTAACACAAGGGTGAAGTACTGTCTGGCTTAGGGTCCCGCTTTATTTACCGTGGTATTGATTGTGTCGCTCTCCTGATAATGGCAGGGTCTGATTCTCGGACCTGAGTCGATGACATATTTGCATTTGCCACTTAGGGCTGTTTCTAAGCATCTTCTTGGGCTATGCATGCAGATATCACAATCAACGGTAACTGCCACTGAGGTGCTTTGATTTATTTATTGTTACAATTCCATTGCTTATGGATATACTTCAGAGGCTCCAGGCCAGGGAAAATTGTATTTGTGAATCACGTACTTCCATCTTTCCAAAACTGTGGGAACTCTTCTCTTCTCACTCAAAGTTTGTCTCCAGCTCCTGTTAAGGGGAGAACGCGGTCACATGTCTCACAAAGAGTCTATTATAAAGAGACTAAGACATAGTACTAGGATCGGGGCTTTTGACATGCAGGCCGTTATCAATCTGAGTTTTTTCTCTGCAGTGGTTGGATCTCCCCTGACAGACCAGCACCTGAAGCGATGTGTGTGAGAGCAGAGCTAATTCAGCAGTGTGCCTCTTACTGATGAACAGGTCGAACCAGTGCAGATAAAACTCTAGGTATGAATGGATGGAGTTTGCGTCCTCTGGCTGCAGAGGTGCGAGTCCAATCCAATGTGCTGTTTTGACTTCTCGCTTGTCTGGTCTTCACCAAGACACTGAATCTGCTGTGTGGAAATTATCTTCACCTTGTACGCAAATATGGGTTGTCCTTCAATTTTTTATTATCAAGTTGTGGAATAAAACATGGCCAAAGAGCTGTTACTAAAGTCCATCTGCATCTATAACTAAAATAAGGGTAGGAGGTCACACAGTCATGCCAGACAGGCCCCCAAAAGAGCTGTAGATTCTTCCCAGTAGCTCAGCTCAGTCTTGTACTGTCTCCTGATGTTCTGATGTACCCTAGTTGCATAACTCAGCAGAATAGATTCACCTCTATCTGTTAATAACATCTTGTCTGATGTGTGGTCATGGTGGAATGTAGTCCAGCCTGCAAACACTGGGTATGAAGCAGGGTATTTCTTGGATTGGACACAGCACAGTCCATAGCACAATAAATCTGAGCCTGGTCCAAACCAGCGCTATGCTCCTGGAAGTTCTGGAAAGGGCCAGTCCTGTGAATTTAATGCTGCAGTTGTACTAACACATGGACCAATTACTGATGCTGAAGCTAGGAGGAGGCCTACAAGGAACCTCGGAGTTCTGCATGGGACATGTGTACAGCCTGAGGGTTGCATATGGGAAGTATGCTAATGCTGGGATTTGGGCTTAGCCCCAGTAAGTTAGAGGTTGATAGTAGGGGAGAGGAGGCGTGTGGGGGTGGGAGGCACAGTACCTATTTCCCATGTCTGGGTTATTGGCAGTGATCGTATGACCATGACATTATTGTGACCTTAGACTACGAGGCCATAGGTCAAAATAAGATTCTTGCTTTCCCAAGAGGAGATGGTGATCACATACGTTCTCCAGTGAAGATAAACCACAGTCACAATGGGCTCTGAGTGGTGAGAAAAGCCACACCTAGGATGGGAGCGTGGTGGACAAGGGGTGTTGGATTTCTAGAACCCTGAGAACCCTCAGCTGGTGCCTGTTCTTCTCCCACGTACTGCTGGAACGTGGTGGAATACTTGGATACCTCAGCCAGCGTAGCTTCCGTGCTTCTGAAAGGTAGGAAAAACAGTAAATGGAAAAGTGAGGAGATCTGGAGAGGATCACTAAGTGTAAACCAGGCGTAGAGCTCCATAGCGTTCGAACCGTGGTCGTGGGGTTAGCATCTACCTCACTGCAGTTGTTCTTGGATGAGTCGGCAGCGATTTCGGAGGTCCACAGCTGGGACAGGCCAGAAAATCAGACCACAAGAGCGGCATGTTTGGAGAACAGACACAAGTGTGCAGTGCAGTGCAGGGAAGTGCAGGGAAGTGCAGTGCAGTGCAGTGCAGTGCAGTGCAGTGCAGACTGAACTGCAGAGCTCCCCGACCGCACACTGCAGCGCACACAGGACTGCAGGGCTACCCGACTGCACAAGCTTGCAGAACTCCATATGGAGGAGCGCCCTGTCAGGGTGATCGATGGTGTCCCGTGAAGCCCAGAAAGTACATCTGTGTAGAGCATGAGTGAGGCAGACAGCGCAGAGAGGGCACATTACCTAGCACCCTGATTTACTGCCTTTCATTTCCCAGCCTCCTGACCAGAGATCGTTCGTTATATAGTGGAAAACCATGTTAGGACGAGGGGTGTTTCTAATTTATTTGCATTCTCTCTCTCGCTCGCTCTCTTTAAAGGTTAGGATGTGAAAAAATAACAAATTCCTTTGGGAGACGAACTACAAAGCATGTAGTGTGTACGGTCCCATACTGGGAACAGGGTGCCCGGCACAGTGTGTAAGTGCAGCCAAATAAAAGACCATTGAGAGCAGGGCTTGACATTTGCCAACACGTGAAACGCTTAAGACGCTTCTAAAACACTTAAAAACTCGTCACAGTACGAACACTGAAATGGGGGAACGGAATAACACACACACACTGACTTTAACTGCTTGTCCTGAGCGGGGTCGCGGTGAACCGGAGCCTAACCTGGCAACACAGGGCGCAAGGCTGGAGGGGGAGGGGACACACCCAGGACAGGGTTCCAGTCCATCGCAAGGCACCCTAAGCGGTACTCGAACTCCAGACCCACCAGAGAGCAGGATCCAGCCAAACCCACCGTGCCACTTCACCCGCCTTTGAGCAGAACAGCACGATGTGGAAGCTGGTCTCCCCATGCGCGTGGGTCGCCATCTACGACACCGTCTTCTGCTACAAGTTTGTGGGTGTGAAGTGCAAATGGGGAAAAAGGAGGGAAAGCGGCAGTCGCTAATGATCGGATGCGTGCGTCGTGATCGATTTTCGATTTTACCAGCCCCATGAGAAGCTCCGCGGGGCAAAGGTGGGCTTGTCGTTCGTTACTCGGAGAGACGGGACACGAGGATGGCCGAGAACCTGCGTGTGAGCGTGAGCTTGAGAGCCGCAGCAGCATCTGCAGGTACATGGGAACTGCACACCTACGCAAAGGCGACCTTTTCGCTCACGCAGAGATTCAGTCGTGCCTTCTGTCATTTGTTTTGCCTTTCTTCTGGTTTTTCCTTATTAAGGCCCCTCCGAGGTTGAAATGGTATGCGTGTGTCTGTGTGTGTATGTGTGTCTGTGAGTTTGCGCAAGCTCAGGTGTGTATGTCTGAGCGTAGGTGTCATTGTCCATGCACTCTTGTTTCTCCGCATGTACGTGTGTTCATTCACCCATGTTTCTGTGTGTGTGTGTGTGTGTGTGTGTGTGTGTGTGTGTGTGTGTGCAGACACACAGTAGTGTACGTGCGTGGGAGGCTGTGTGAATGTATGCAGGTGTTATTGCTTCGTGAGTATCCGCACATTCCCGTTTCTGTTCATTCTTTGGTATGCGCAGTTTTTGTCCGTGTTTCTATGTGTGTGTGTGTGTGTGTATGTGTGTGCCTGCGTGTGTCGGTGTGTGTACGCACTTAACAGCGGGACAGGAGTAATGAGCCGAGCCATTAAGACCTTGCTCCTAATAATTAGCCTGTGAGGCGTTGGCGCTCGCTCGCACAGACCTCCTGATCCCTTAATTTAATCTCTGATTTGCAGCAAAGCAGGGCCCATCAAACTTGTTTTGAGCGATCACAAATAAACGGCACACACTGCTAATCGGCGGTTCGAGCCTATAGATATGCTTGCTAAGCGATACCGCCGCGATGAACTGAAATAAAAGTGAAACTCAACAAGAAGTCTCTCAACACAGATAGATATACACGTATTCATTTAAGGGACACTTTTCTCCAAAGCCGCTTACAATGAAAAGATGCGTACAATTATTCATACTGCAACGATCCGCGTTACTGTTTTAGGCGGGAAACCTGTCTAATGTAAATAGTTGCATTCTGGGGAATAACGTGAAATGTGGGTGTGTAACCACTGGGGGCACTTCTGGGGAAAATCATGGGGCGACTGTGTCTACGAGGATGGTGGGAGAGAGCATGGTGGTGCTAAGCAGGTTAAGAAGGCTGGCTGTAGGTGCAAGTCCTGGAGGAAATGGGATCTTTGGCTCGAGAGCGTTATTTTCCTGGAACCTGTTCGAAATGAATGCTCTCTTTGCATTCTTTTTCATCCCATCCAAACCCACGGCGCTGCACGTCACAATCCTCATTTACACTGCGTCGGCAATATTTGTTGTGATCTCCCAGCTTCAAAGCTCCTTATTCAATGTCAAACCTGTCTCTGTCAGACAGGGCTAGATGTTCTCCTCATGTTACCCCTATGAGGGTCTCCTCCCACATTGTAGAACACGATCACTCAGTTGAAGCTTTGGCCTCGCTGCCCTCACTGTGGGACTAGATGTGTGAACATGGCCACGTGCCAAAGCTTGACGATGGACTTGTGCTCCGTCAACTATGTTCCTACCTTTCCTGCCACTGGCTCCTCATCGCTGTAGACAAAACTGGTCTGAAAATGGTTCACTGGATGGATATTTGTTCTTAGTTCAGAATCAAGAGGGAACACCTCAGAGTTCTGCATGTTTCATAGAGTTCTGACAGCTTTGGCAAGGTGCTCAGGACATCAGGAGGGGAAAATAGCCAGAGCTGGATGGCTAAAGAGACTGAGCACAAGGGCAGAGATGAGCAGGAAGTAAACAGTGAGCCAGCACCACCTGTTTGTCAGAACCAAGGCTGAGTGATGACAGCAAGCCAGTGTTGGTCTCATACTTACGTAGCTGGTCAGTGGCCAACACCGCAACAATGTTCACGACCTGACAGCAGCGTGAAACCTATGCTTCACATAATTCCATTTTTAACACAGGAAAAAATGATGCAAACGTTGGTTAAAGGTTGAAATTCTACAGACGGCAGAGCCAGTGTAACTTATCTGACAGTGTTTGTGTGTGTTGGGGGGGTGCCGTGCCCCGTGCCTTGCGCTGACATTGGCAGATCTAAGGCGTTTTAATGGAAATGTTTTCCTAGGGACAGTAATCTCTCAGTTCTGGAGAAATGAGGAGGAATGAGGTGGGAGCAACCTGTCCGTGAACGGGGTGTGACACTAATCTCGGGTGAAGCCCCATATTGGGAATGTGTGTGCCTCTTGCGTGTGCCCGCTCCCACGTGAACACCCGCTGTGCTCAGTTTAGGAGCGGCACCATCTGAAGACCCTGTCATCTGCAAAAGACCAGACTGAAGGGGGATCGGGGTCTTTAACCGGTGAAATGTTGCAGAAAGTAAGTGATGGAGTCCTATCCACAGTTACAGTGGACAGTGGGTGATGGAATCCTGTCCCAACATTACAGTAGGTGATGGAGTCCTATCCCATAGACACAGTGAGGTGGTGGAGTCATATCCAACATTTTCTCCGCACTCTGTGGTTCTCTCGCCACATTATCTAGCCTCGGTTTCACCACTCTATTTGATAACATTTATGTATTTAAAGGCCCTTTATTTCAATGGCGAAAAAAAAAACCGGCTTCGTCCAGTCGATATATTTAATTTAATCTAGTCGATCATCCACATTGATATTCCTGCTGTTCACATAATTCCTGCTTAAAAAATATATGAATTCCTATAGTCGCTTCCTCCCTGCGTCTCCTTCTCTCTCGTTGACTCTCCCGCCAAGTTGTCATAGTGTCATATCGAATGACACTGCAGAGTCTCGTTCTTTTCCTGTGTTTATTTTGGGGACTTGGGCAGCAGGATGTGAAAGTACCTTTCTAATGAGATGGAGTAGCACTTGATAACCTGATACTGCCGGCTTCTCTGTGCCCACACACACACACACACACACATACGCACACGCACTAATACACACACACAGTTCACAGTCTACCTGAGATACATAAGCCCAGGGCACCAAGAAGACACTGTGAAATTTACATGCAGGTGTGTGTGTGTGTGTGTGTGTGTGTGTGTGAGTGAGTATGTGTGAAAGTGGAAGTACGTGTGTCTTTCACTGAATGTATAGCAAAGAACCATTTCTCAGGAGGTTGGATGTAAAACAAAAAAAGACCCAATAATATTCCTAACCCCACACACAAACACACACCCACCATCTGAAACCGCTTGTTCCAATACGGGGTTGTGGGGAGCCGGAGCCTAACCCAGCAACGCAGGATGCAAGGCTGGAGGGGGGAGAGGACACACCCAGGACAGGATGCCAGTCCATCGCAAGGTACCCCAAGCAGGACTTGAACCCCAGACCTAGCGGAGAGCAAGACCCAGTCCAACCCACTGCACCACCGCGCCCCCCTTTATTCCTAACCAGCAGGAATGATTACCTACTGTGTAGGACATGCTCTCCAGCGTATTTTCGCTACTCTACGTGCAGCACTCCTCCCCTCCACGCCGCACGCACACTTTTCTCACAGAAATGCAAACGATGGAGCGAAGCTGAAAGTTTTCATGTTGGGGGGAAAAAGGAGAGGCGCTTTCTTTCTTGAGTTGTCACCATATGTTTGTTTTCACTTGTGCGATTTTGCTCGGGCTGAAGCGCTGGGAGCGTGCGTGCGAGAGCTGGAGGAGAACCTGTCAAATTAGCAAATTAGTCTCCCGAGCATACGACGGCATCTTTGTCTAAACGTTTGACTTCGAGACACCCTGTGTTCGGCGGTACTTGAAGGCAGCATCATCAAGCATTGGGGGGGGGGGGGGTAAAAAACACAAACTTCTTGTCAGTGCGACGCTGGTGTCAAAGCGGCCTTATCAAAGACTTTCTTTTCATGTTTCGGCTCTGTCTCGGGTGCCGCGTGACCTACAAGGGATGAGACCATCCAGAGTAAAAAGGGCCTGCGATTCAAAAGGATTATTGCTAAGAAGATCCTGCACAGAGATGGAGAGAGACTGTGACATGTAAAGCTTTTAAACTCTTCTTCTCTATAAAGAGATTAATGAAGACATTTTATAAAGCAGTGTCTTTTACACTGTGTCTTCGGTGAAATGTGTGCCTTTCGGTGAAATAGCGCGGGAAACTTCAGCATAGTTGGGCTCGGGGCCTCAGGTACGGCCTCCTCCAGGAGCAGGTTCGCTGCAGCGCAATAAACAGGCTGAGAAAACTTTTGTGCAAAATTTGTCCGAGATCCCATGCTCCAGGAAAAACATGCAAGTGTAATAAGTCACACTTTTCATAAGTTACAGTGTTGATCTAAGACACCGTGTAATTTTATTCTCGCTTTGTGAAATAATTCCATTCAAAGCAATTAGTGTCAGAATGACTAAATGTGACGCTCTGATCAAAAAAGGCCCTTGTATTCCCAAGAAAAGGCAAAATATTTGAAGATGCTGAAGTTTTGAAACAAAATTGAGACGGAAATCGAGATCTGTAGTAAGAGTGACAAGGTCCAGGGCTGTGTGCAGGTCCCACACGCGCAAACATAGGGACACACACATACACCTGCATACATCAACGCAAACATGCAAGTGCGCACACACACACACACACACACACACACACACACACACACACACACACACACACACACACACACACACACACTCACTCACTATCCCTCCAACCCTCTGACATGCTGACAGGCCTACTTTAACCCTCCTTCCGGTTTCCGTGTTGAGGGCCAGAGTACCAAGACGAGCACAGCACGAAGTCCTATAAAGCTCCTGGTAGGTAATGGATCCAGCATGAGGGGTCGGGGCTGGGACGCAGGGGTTCCCCTCGGCTCCTCTCCAGGTCTTGGCCCCCTGTCCTCGGGCCTGATGTGTTTACTGGGCCAGCTGGTTTCAATCGCAAGCCCAAATGCAATACAGCTGCCCCCCCAGCCCCGTTGAAAGGGGCTAATGAAAAAGAACGACGGCACGATGAAAAGGTTTGTCTCGGTTTACATTACGTTTAAAAAATGAGGCTGCCCACCTGGCCGGAAAGAGCTCCTGTGTAATTACAGGAGAGAGTCTGGCGTGGCACAAGGAGGGCGGCGCACCGGAGACCTCTGACCTAACACAGTACCCGCTGCATTTGGCTCCCTTCTCCATTTTTCAATCCCAAGAGAATTCGGATAAGCTATGCATTTTGGTCTGCGGCTCAGCAGGAAACGGTTCATTGTCCCTTGCTGGACTCACATAGTGCCCCTCGCATGTGACTGTCATCTGCCCATCCTCACCTCAGTAGCTGGTCTCAGCAGCATCCTGTGGCACCCTTCCAATTTCCCAACATCTGCCAAGAATCCAGGACGGGAACACCAAAGGGGCTCAGCTCCCTCAGGGTCAGAGGTCATCCTGAATCATTTCACCTTGTTTCATCACCAAAAGCAATCCAGGGAAACAAAACCTGAAGATTTACTTTATTAGCTCTGGTGCGGCATGTGGAGCTAATCAGAGTGGCTGGGATGCAAGAGTACAGCACGGAAATACCTGGGGCTTTCAGAAGCTTTTGGCTTTTCTCACTCCCTCTTGTAAGGACCCTATGGAGGATCAGCTTCAGATATGAAGACCACTGCCTCCCATTGCCATTTTTGTATCACATCTATATCTGTCTGACTCACTGGAACATGACTGCTGTTTCTGTGGGTTTTTGCGCATATTCTCCTTATGCATGGCTATAACACTTTGTAGAACACACAAAGAGACCAGACAACAAGTAGAAAAAGCCTAAATTTGTGAGTAACATAGAGCCAACCAGCGGTGTGGTACACGAGGAATGGCTGCACCTCTGAGATGGCTGAATTACCCAAAATTCTCTCAGGACCCAATTGTTTGACGTGAGAAACCATACACTGTAAAAGTCTGCCGATTAAAAATTCAAAGAGTATGGGACTGCAGCTAGGATTTCTCATTGTGGCCAAGGCATGCAAGTAGTACTACGGTATACATGGTTTGTCTGTCTGTGCCACTTCAAGGTTCACGTCAGTCTGTGTTCAAATCCACGCTGTGTTTGGGCGAACTTGTTTTTTCCCCCACTTTTGTGCCGTCGGACCCGATCAAGGCTTTGCACGCACCCTGTCACCGGCTCCCTCTCCGGGGCTCGTCTTTTTCCCGTCACCGAATAGCACAGCACACCAGGGAATCGCAGCGGGTGGAGAAGGTCAGGGGTCACGGACTGACAGCTGGACTCCCTAAGGAGAGTCAGCTGCAAATCTGAGCCTTGGAGTTTTCCTTGAAATGTTACTTTACTGGCTTACACATGTTTTCGAGGATGATTTACACGTGTAAGGGCTGTTCTGGGTGCCATTCAAGAAGAGCACCTTGGGTAAAGTCTCCACCTGCGTTAGCCCATCTGGGATTATAGCCCTCAGACCTTTGACCTCAACCTCCACTTCACCACTCCTGAGTCCAGAAGATAGCAGGCACACCTTCTAAGTAGAAAGTCCAAAGTAAAGCCCATCTCACATACACATACACACACTTGCGTAAAAACCCCCCTGCTCCTCAGTGGCAACATTCCTCTGTACTCTCTTGGACGCTGTCATTTGCCACAGAATTTGGCTGCCCTGATACAACCTGTCAGATTTACAGATTAAAGCACTGAAGATTTTTCTTCTTTCTGAGATAAAATTCGTAAAAACATCGCTTCTTATTCCAGTAAGCATTGGTTACAACTGGAATTTCTCATGTTTCGGGTGGGGTGGGCTTCTGTCTGTTGGGGGTTCAAGGGGATGTGATCAGACCTGCTTATGGGACCATCTCCAAGGAGACCGGTGGCACAGTGCTGGACTGGGTGGGCTTCACACAGCTCACTGGCATTGGACTGGGAGTGAAAGAAAGAGGACCTGCCCTTCAACTCTATGGCTCTCTAAAATCTCTTAATAAAATCCCAGCAAGAGATTTCACAGCTGCTTCATTGTCAGATTCTATTAATTGATTTATTCATGCAACTTAAAACATACATACACTGTCTGAAGCCAATAATACTTGCAGGGAGCCAGGGCCTAACCCAGCAACACAGGGCATAAGGCTGGAGGGGGAGGGGACACACCCAGGATGGGATACCAGTCTGTCACAAGGCACCCCACGCGACACTGGAACCCCAGACCCACCAGAGAGCAGGACCCAGTCAAACCCACTGCTCCACTGTGCCCCTACAACTTAAAATACAAATTAATGTTTCACTTCTACTGTACGAAGTGATAGAGAACACATGCATGGTAGCAGAGATTAAATTTTATTTTTCTAAAGTGTGTAAGACTGTATTATGGTGGAAAGAAACAAACTAACTGTACTGAAGTATCATGTGTCTGCATCTAAGTTTCTTTCCCTGCTAATGTAATACACAAGTTGTATTTTCTATGAGATGTACAGTACGTCGCTTTGGAGAAAAGCGTCTGCTAAATTAATAAACATAAATATAAATTATGCCTGATTTTCATAATCAGAAAACGAAAATTGTGGTCAAAGAACTCGGTATGTAAGATTCAGATGTGAGAACCCATAAAGATGTCCTTGGGCTTGATGACAGTTTTGTGGAAATACTGCAGTTTGCCCCCTTTCTTTTTGATCTTCCTTTATTACAGTAACTGTCTCTAAGGCTGTTTTCCTTCTTTGGCAGATTTGCACAGGTGTCTTTCAAAGGTGGACGTGGAGAGAAAACAACGCATGCATAAAGCACCCATGGTGACAACCAAAATTCAACAAAATGAACAGAATTTTATATCTCCAGAATTTAAGAGCAATCAAATATAAAGCTGAGGGGCCTCCCGAGGTTTCCGAGAGTTTAGATCTGATTTGCAGGAGGAGGTGTGCGTGTAAGTACTGGAGACCTCAGGTAGAATGGGAATGGGGGAGGAGGGCATAGTACACCAGTCAGGGGCTTTTCCACTGCACAAAGCATAAAGTGAGCTCTCTGTTTGTCTTCCAGAAACCGTTTGTCCTCTCCCCCCCTCCTGGTCATTGACAAGCTGGTTGTGGAAAAGCGCCAACTGGAAACGAGGATCCGTCCAGCTTCTAGATTGGGTGTGGGCATCCGGTGGACACATGAATCGTGTACAGGTGAGTCAGGCAAACTGGCTAACGCTGAACCGGCTAAGTGTCACACAAAAGGTCTCCCCGTAAGGAGTGTATCCCACTAGACTCCACCAGCATGATTCCACCTGCAAGACTTTTTATGTTTTAGCAAGGTCAGTTTTTACCTGTAGTGAAATGAGTGTAATGAAACCTACCTGCTCAGCCACAGAAAACTGAACAGTGAGCCGAAACTATCTAAAATATTACAGCATCCCTCTTAGCATCACCACCTCAAAGGATTTCCATTTGTCTTCCTGGCCCATGTAGGTTTGATTTATCATGATTGGCCACAAAGGTCCAGGCCTTTCATCTAACCAGAGTCCTAAACGTATTAAACTGTTGAATTACATGTAATTAGTAACATGATCTCACATCCGGAGCAACGCAAAACAACTGCAATTGTCCATGATCAGTTATGTCCATGTTCTTTTTGTCTGATGATCTCGTGTCTAATGCAGTAGTTACCAAACAGGCAGCTGGTTTCCCTGTGATAGTCCAACACCATAAGTTATTCCCACTTTTTCTACAGTGGAGGATGCTAAATGGAGTAAGTCATCTGAGTTGTTTTCTATAAAAATCTGCTGCATAAACAAACGATGCAGCGCAATGGAAATGCCAGACTGACCACAGTAGCGCTTTAGTCTCCGCTGAAAAACATTCCCATGGAAAGTTGCATATTTCTGCCAGCAAACAAAGCTTCTGTGGCTCTGACTTTGGGCGACAGGGGTCTCTCAGCACCATCACAGGGAACAGCTTTGTGAAGATCTGATGTTTCATGGATTTTGTTTGATTTCATGGGAATTTTTTTTCTAGACCATTTGGGACTCTATGAATAGAAATGAAGGGTTGTCCCTATTTCTGGAGAGTGAACGTTGTGAGCCTTGTAATGTCAGCTATGGAGCAGGGATATTGATAGGCTGCATGGTATGTAGGTGGAGGAATTTGCAAAGGGTTGGATTTGAGAACACTGAGGTTGGATTTTACAGAGATGGGGAGGTTTTACGCAAACCATTCAACTTCAAGGCCCAGTTGACCTCACCAGACAAGGAGGACATAAGACATGATGGTGGATTGAGTGTAGGAACACAAAACAGTAAGAATCTGGAGGCATTTCAAAGGCTCACTAAGGACCATCTTGGACTATGTGGGTGTGAAGATGCATGCATGGTAAGTTCCAAGGTCAGAAATATCTCCACCTCATTATAGAACCTTATTGGATGACTCAGATGTTTGTCTAGCCAAAACCAGAGAGAAAACCTATGACAGCAGACCTGGCAGAGTCACTCTGGAGGAACACACATGGATGTTTGTGTGAGGCTCAGGACTGTGGAGAATCCTAGGCGCTGACCTGGATGTTGTGGTCACTTACGCTCACCGTTAAGCATGTAATTGAGCCACTTAATAGGTTTAGAGCTCTGGTACCATGAAAAAGCTTGTCTATTCCTCACGGCCAGACACGATTAATCAAACTAGAGGCCTCATGCGAGTTAGGAGGACGACCGGGAATCTGTTGAAGTGGTGATGCTTAGAGGGCTATTGGTAATGTTTTTAATAAACTGCTCTGCTTGGCTCCCCAGTACCTCCTCTCCCCACTTAGGGAAAAGCAGATAATTCTGAAACATATACAGGATGGATTCCAGAACCAATAAATTAAGATGCTGTGTTGAACCCGTGGGAAAAACCATCGCTTTGTCATAGATACAAATCTCCTCTGTTCCCTTCAAAAACACTGATTTTTAGTGGTCCACTTGTTTTACTATATTATTATTTTTAGCTTTAGACAGGGTTGCAACATTCATGAACAAAAAAAAAAAATCTTCCATCTGTTAGTCTGTGGTTGTGCCTCCTTATCACCAGCCACAATCTGCTGCCTCTTTACAAATTTGTCATTTTCTGGCCTTTTTGAGTGGTGTTTATAGGAAGACAAACGTCATGATTGATATCATTAATAGTTAAGAGGAGAGATCATGTCAGCTTATGATGTTTATCATTAATATCCAGCCATTATGGTTGTGGGCAGGGCTCCAGAAAAATGAAAGACTTTCCAGATCCTCTCCATGGGCCTCTGAGGAATTCCTCTTTGTGCTTTATCTTACGTTATTAAAACATCAGGATTTTTCGTCTGGGCACGGAGCAAGTGCAACTCTTAGATCGTGTTCCTTGTATTTTTTAATCCACAGCATTTTGGCAGCTGCAATTTTCCCTTTTAGACTTCCATTACTACCGCAGCATGGTTCAGAATACTTTTTTATCGATTGCCTTCCAGCGTTTTCTTAGAACGTGAGGGTAATAAACAAGTGGAAGTAGAGGTGAACACTGGTCCATCAAGTAATGAGACTTTACATAATCACCTGGGTTCAGCCAACGAAGGATTATATGATTTATAGTATTACCCATTTATACAACTGGAGATACGAGGCTGGGCACTTTGTTTACTGTTACATCGGTAGTTTTGCACCTGATATTTGAGCAAATGATCTTTTGGTCTCTCGAACCAAAACATCGCTGACACACCAAACTTTCTGTCTCTTCAGATTCCCAAGATTTGTGGAGAGTATATGTACCAGGATCCCCCACCCACCCCCAAGTTCAATCAGCTTCAGTCGTAAAAATACAAGTGTCCAGTCATACAAAGTAAGTGAAGAAGGAGAGGTGGCAACAATGGAGAAGGGCAAGTTGCTCCTTTCTCCAAGGTCTAAGAGGAAGCCCAAGGTCACATGACCAGTCAGGTGATGGTCATGAACCGAGCTTCTTGCCTGATCTTCACTTCAGCACCAAGTGAATCCCTTCATAATGGGACTTTGTTTCCCACGTCTCCCTACCTGCACAGGTGAGGGCACATGGACGGGTGCCATACGCCATCCCAGATGCAGCAGCACAAACTATCAACACTTTCACAGGCCTGAAATGGCACCTCATTGTTGTGTGGTTTGGTCAGATCTTACAAGTCATCCCCCACACCCTCCACACTCGGTCCACGCTTCAGCAGCCCTGTCTGTCAAACTGACGGTGCAGGCAGCCGAGGCGCCTGGGATCCCATACCTTGGCAGGGCAGCCTCAAGAAACCCTGCTTACATTAGAATGAATAACACAAAGGAGGAGGAAGGGCCGTCAGATTCTGTTTGAGTTGTCTGCTTTGTTCTTCCCAGATGCTGAAGCCCAGGAGACGTGAATCGGGAGTATGTATTTCAGAAATGCAGTCAATACGTTGTTTCGTATTTGCAATCAATACACCCTGACAGGAATCCCAGGGCAAGCTTGCACAAAGCGTGTGAAAACATTAAATGGGTTGTTATTGCTGCATTAGCATAATTATTATTGTTGGTGCTAACGGTCATGTTCTCTAGCTAGCAGGGCTCAAGAAGTGCTTGTTCAGGCAAAGCATTGTGTGCCTACATCGCACCACAGCATATTTCCCTCCTCCGGCCCTTCGCTCCCTTCTGCAACGAGATGCCGGTTGATAAATGGTGTCTGCGGGTCAAGCACCGAATGCGGAGTGTACCGTGAGTGCCGGTGTTTCCCCGTGTGGCTCCCCACCATCAGGGAAATTTCAGTTTGGTCACCTCCCACCCCGTTTTGTCACTTCCACACCCATTCCCGTCGCCCATCAAGGACACAGTGAGCGGTCCCAGCTGGGACCCGGAATTCTCCAGGCATTCCCAGCAGAGCCGCACCGCAAAAAGGGTGCCTTAATAGCGGCCGCTGTCCGGATGTTCGACTGTTTCGCATTAACAAAAGGAAATATTGGTTTTCATCTTTGATGTTTGCTCCGTCTCTTTACTCTCCTATTTTTGTCTTGGGATAAAGGGGGCTGCATGCATGAATAATACGCTGTAATATTTTCAGAGGAGACATTTGGAATGTTTTTCTCATTTATATGGCTTTTTTCACTAAGTAGAAATGGAATGTTTGTAATAAGCTTTGTTTGCAGCCCAGGGAAAATACATGCACAGTGTCCACACACACACACACACACACACACACACACACACAGAGTTACATGGCTTTTATATGAAAGTCTGCGGAATGGTGCGTACCATAATGCATTCATCTATTTTGAAAATATTGCAAGGAATAAAGAAAAATCATCATGAATATAGGGCGTGCATCTCACATGTCCCTATATCTATTCAACACTCGTCTCTACGCTTCATACAATAATCTGATGCGAGCGAACATGCTGTATGCAAATCTATGCGTTCAACAGTATGGAATATAAAATTTTGCAATAAAACCAAGATTACAGTTCGGTAGAATCTTTCTAATGCAGTTAGCAGCTCATTGCATCCACTTCCTGCGCCATGGCAACGAGTCCCTTCGTATAGCGTAGGAAAAAATGCATTCATCAGTCATCAGTGTCATCTGTCAGTATTAGCAAATTTTAGGTTTAAACTGAAAAATTGCTACATATTCCAGTTAACTAGTCAGCGCCTCACTTGAAGGGATCAGTATTGAGCGGAGACTTAAGTGGATATTTGAGGTACAACAATATTGACCATAGGGCAGTTTATCATTTGCACGTATTTATGGAGGAATACATAATCACCCCGCTGTGACCAGCAGGGAAGGTTGTCGCCAGGCAGGGATCAATGAACAACCCCACTGGTATTGACTGTGAATACAGAAGCCATATTGCCTCATTTGTGTACCGTATCTAATGAGGTTCATGAGCTGGGGAGTCCAACATGGTTGAGTCAGGTAAGACCATATCTCTCCCTATTCTTCTGATCTGTTTTTGGAAACAGCTCCTGTTTCCAGACAAACACCTCCACCTTTTTCCTTTTGTTCTTTTTTTTTCATTTCATTAATTAATTCTCTCTATTTCCAGCTTATTTTTGTCTCCGATTTACTGCAGGTAGTCTTGAAAACAGGAGTGGTGTACTTCACTCTTAGAGGATCCCAGACTATTTGTGCCTCTGTTCTACTTATGCCGTCTCTTCTTTAATTGTCTAATTTTCTATGGGTAATGGAAAATTTTTAACAGAAAGTCACCTAACCTGGTGTTTTTGTTATGAACTGAAGAGTAATTTAGGTGACTTTGAATCGTGCTGATCTGAGTGACTGACCACCCCACTGTGACAGTTCAGTTTGAAGTTACCCCTGCAGTAATAGCAACTTGAGGCAATTTCCATATTTAGTATTCATGATTTGGTCATAAAGGCTTTTATTTCAGATATTTAGAGAAAGTTTTGTATATAGACATTATAATTATTATCATTAGAGCTGTTTGTGATAAATTATAATCAGGCTGCTATTTATTTGCAAAGATGCTTAAGGGACAGTTCTGAACCGTTCGGAGTAGTTCTGCTCCCACTGTCTCTGTCCTCAGCTCTCCCTGACAGATTTCACCTGGTGACACTTTCAGTGGGTATTTCTTTCTGATTTTTCCTGCGGTGGAGTTGAAAGACCCGCTTCACGGTAAGATGGGTTTCATGGCTGGCCACGGGGTCGGCGTCACGGCCACGCAATGCCCGGCCAGTGTGTGGCAGCGGCATCATTAGCCGGCATCAACCCTGCAAAGAGTGCAACAAATCCCAGGTACCGCTGCCCTCCAGAATGACCCCCGCGCTCCTCTTCTCCAACGCCGTGCTCTAATTGCCTCCCGGCTCCCCTCTCTGTCCTCTTCCTTCGCCGCGACTTCATCCTCCTCCTCGTGTTCCTCTCCCTATTGCTCTGGCACAGCCCTCCTCTGACCCTCCAGTCTCCCCTTCCTGTTGCTTCACACCCTGTCTCTCGACTTCTTTCGAACCACCAGGTAAGCGGCATTGCAGAAAAGGTCAAAATGCCATGTTTTCCGTCAACAACATTCGCTAATTAAATACACAGGAGCTCGAGACAGAAGCCCTTTATGGATGTTGTTTCTCATCACCTACTACTTTAAATTTGCTTAGGTGCAAAACCATTACCACTTGTGGCACAACAGCAGGCCTATGGCATTGTCACTGCTTCTCATCGCTTTTGACTTTGGACCTTTTGTGTGCGAGACCACCAAGCGAGCAGAGGTGGAGGAACATGGCAGTCTGGTTGGGGTGCAGTGAGTGTGATCACGTCTTTAAGATTTCGGGCAGCAGGTCCGTTGATTGTTTTGTTACAGCTTTTAGTTGAATAGTTATAGTTTACCTGTTAAGAAGGTTTTGCCCATCTAAGGCTCAGGCTTATGTCCTTCAGAACCAGAACTTCATGGAAAGACATGATATTAACTTGCTAAGTGAAGGATCCCAGCGCTGGAGAGCAAATTAACTTTCACCATGGGATAATATCAGTGTCACTGCAGACACACAGGCTTGTTGAACTCACTTGGCTGCTGACTACTTCTGCCATCCAAGAGAAAGGTGATAATACACACCCAGAGTTCTCCTCCTGCCTATTAGTGGCTCTGCTTATATTACCCACTGGCCTTAGCCACATTCGGGCCACGTTTTTCTTAACGCTTGCTATTGTTAGGTGTGTCTGTTGGCGGGAGGTTGTTTTTGTCCTTAACCAGACAGTTTACGTTACACATTTCATTTAATAGAAATTTGTTTTATTTCACGATGAAAAAAGAATCTAAAGACGCTACTCTGCATATATGAGGAGTAAATGTAACTTTTAAGTAAATTAATTGCCTCCCTCCCGCTGAGAGTTCAGGGAGACATTCAGTGTGCTGCCCTTGTTCTTTTCCTCCCCTCCTGTCACTATTATGAAGCAGTCCACTGGGGCCTAATGATGTCCAGGGCACAACTCAGATTTCTGGTCAACCTCTTTAGTGTCTTTGATGAAAATTCCAACTTGTCACGTTCGTTCATTGCACCAGGTTTACGGGTCTGGAGCCCAGAGAGTGGATTCCTCTCCCTGTAATTATCTGTGACCAGAGGGGGGAAATGGCCGGTGTAATGATGGGATGTCAAATTCATCACTTCTGTTATTACTCTCCATTCCTCATTTGTTCCTTTCTCCTGCATTACTCTGTGATTGGCCTCTATAAGTGGCATTCTTTCAAACTGCTTTTTCTTTTCCTTTTGAACAACAGACCCATCAGAAGCTTTGATGCCACCCATTCCTCTCAAGCTGACTCCGTTTGCCATGTGGAGCTCTGTATCAGGGTCACTGACTGGTATTTTAAGGGCTGAGGCACTGAGTGATTCCTGAGCAGATAAGATCTGTTTGGTTTCTTCAACACACACAGAAAGAATGTACTCATGATGGTTTTCTTTCCTGGCTCCCTGGTGCGGTTTTCACCTCTAACCTCCCCCCATGACACTCCTTAACCCCCCGACCCAGAGTCCTGCTGAATGCTCAGAAACTCAGACTACTGATGCTACCTCTGGTGTTCTGTTTCTTCTGACATCACGGTGAAAGTAAAACCTTTACCCAAGCCTTTCAGATCTTCATATGCTCACAGTGGGTTGGGGGAAACTGGGAGCTATTTGACATGGGGATGGCTTTTATTTGTTTTCATACATAGGAATGCAGAAATTATTTCTGTAAAAACCCCACTGGGAGTGCACATCAAAGATGGTTCGGCAAACATATGCATTCGATCCTGTTAGCATGTATCTGGGTGGTTTATACTGACATTTTTGCACAAAATAAAAATAGACCAAACAGGGAAAAGCTTAAACAATGACAATTCTTCCCATATTAAGTGTAATACTCAGTTAATCCATTATGTATGCTATATAAAACATGCAATAAACAACATGCTGAGGATTACCCACAAAAGGGGACCAGCACTTTCATGCTCTCATTCATCCATAGTTTGCTTTGACTGGCCAGATTCCTTGGACAAGTCGCACAGCCTGCTAATAATACTACCCTTTAAAACTGTTACCCATCAAGGTCCGAAAGGCTGATGGGCCACAGGATTTACAGCCCTTAACAGGCAACCTAGAGGTGATCCATCCATTTGCGCTTGTGCCTAATGTGTGGTGGCAATGGACTCTCTGAGAGTTTTAAAGCTACTGAGAGAAGATTTATAATTTGGTTTTAAGTGCTGTTAAGTGAGGGGCAGTACAGCGGCTACTCACCCAGCCCCGCAGCCCCATCCTGGCCCTTGTCTCTAATTTATGTCCAAATTACAAAGTGTTGCCACATTTTATTGCTGTTCTACAGCACTGGTATGATGTGTGAGAGGTTCATTAAGTTGAAGTTTTATGCAAAAACAAATATCGTATATACAGCCTTTATGGCTTATTATTGGAATTATCAAGAGAAATATGTTCTCTTTTAATTGTTGAAGCATCGCGACTGTATACAAACAGTAATTATTTAACACGTTGTAAAACACTGCTTTACTTTTTATTTTGGGAAGTTCATAATGTGCAACACATTAAAACTTAAAATATTGAGCATTTTCTAACAAAGGTTGGTTTGTTCTATTCAACAATACATTTTGTCAAAAACTTTTTATTTTGATAAAAGTAAAGAAAACCCATTTCCACTATATTAACGTTTTATTTCATTAGTTGACTTTTTTCAGCAAAGAAGTTAAAATAATTAAAATGGTAATAAAAAAGTAAATGGAGTAGGCAGATGGGGTGGGGGAAAAACCTTTGGTTTCTCATTGATCCATTCTCATTGGCTAGATTTAAATAGGAAAAGAAAACAACATCCATAGATACCAGGGCCCCTTTGTGTAAAGGCCACAGTCTAGTTCACTGCTCGCCAGGACGGGTGCTGTAATTACAGGAGCAGATGTCTGAGGGTAGACGTATGTGTTTTTACTGTAATAAATGTGATTTTTGAACTGCTTTGTAGGAGGAACCCACCATAAAAGGTCCAGAAGCTCATGCTCTTAAATGGGGAGACTCTTGAGTGTATATTGTCCTCTTTCTTCTCCTCCTTCTGTGCAACCTACCCCCCAGGTCCTGGGACAGGCATGCTAGCTCCTGCCTTGGAGAAGATCTATTGTCTGTATTTATAGAGACTCAGGCATGGTCACCAACAGCAACGCTACTGAGATCTCATGGAGCCAGAACATTACTACAACTTATGTGCACATCTGCATTAATTCATTTAGCTGATGTCTTTCTCCAAGACAGCTTACAATGAGGGGTTTGTATACCAAGCTTCTGACAATGATTTACTCAGTCGTAATACAGAGAATTCTTCCTGAATCAATCTAGTGTAAATATTTTGCTCAAGAGTCCGAACCCAGATGAAGGAGATCCCAACCTAGGTCTCTCAAAGACACTTATTTATACATTTGTCAAGCTTTAAGCATCAGATGTCATGGTGATTAAAACCTGACCATGTGTGTTGTGGCCATGGGGATCCAAATTATTGAAGGACTTGACACGATGCTCAAAATTGCAATGATACCTTGACAGCAAAGTGACTGAAGAACTAACCTTACTTGTAGATTTGGTAATCTTTGCCATTCTGACCAAAGCACTTAAAAATCAGCTGCTTCACTCCTGCTCCGTAAACTAGCAAATATGTAAGGTAAGGAAGTCTCTTTGCCTAAAAAAGCCAAAACAAAAAGCAGACCCATAGTTGTTTGTTTTAAAGTGAGGGGTTCTGAGTCCAAGGAGGCCATTCCCTCAGTCATCCATTTCTGTGTAGAAGCTGCACACTCTGCAGATCTCACCTCAACAGATTGGTTGTGACACCCTGGCCCAGGTGAGAGGTCTGACCACAGTGAATTATTACACCTGATGATCCTTTTCTACCAGGAGACTGTCATGGTGATAAACACCCACAGAAAGAGTGAAGTGATATTCACATGAGGTGAATACATATTAATATTTTGCCTTCAATTGCACTCATGTCCTTCTCCGATCTTCTCCAGAGCTGAATAGGGCAGACTAAAGAACTGTATCAATGGCTTTGTGTGAGACAAACTAAGATTATGGCTGTCTCTAAATGCAGGGTATCCCCGGTTGATTTGTTCTAGGTTTATCTAAATGTTGGACAAATTGATAGACTGAATTATCCATGCTGACTTTTATTCCTCAAACAACTTGTAGGTTAGGAGACGTTATGTTTGTTTGGCGAAAATTAATCTATCAATCAACCTTAGCTGAAGATTCTTAGTTAAGTTCTGTTGGATGTGACTGTACACTGTCTAGTTTGGCAAGTTAAGCCTGTCATTGGAAAGCTCCTACAGTCCGAAGACATGCTGTTCAGGTACCCCTATAGTGTGTGAGTGACAAAGAGAGAGTGTGTTCCACTGATGTATGGATGAGAAACCCAGTGTAAGTAGTGTATCTAGCAGTGTAAGTCACTGCGGTGAATAAGGTGTGTGGGCTGATAATGCTACATAGAGTTCATTGGAAGTTGTTTTGGAGAGAAGCGTCTGCTAAATAACTAAATGTAAATTCAGTTCATTTTTATAAAGCACTCTTCTCACACAGTGACACATTGCGCTGAACAAAAGATCAGAGGCATAATATAAATAAAAGTTGGATATACATTAAATTACAGTAATAACTACGCAATTATTGAAGCTGTAAGTAAGCCATCTGGCCACAGAGGAAAGGAACAAAAAACTCCCAATCAAAAAGGCAGGGGAGAAAAAAACCTCTGGAGGTAAAAGTGCCAGTATCTGCGCACCCCTCTTGGGCATTCTAGATTAAAAAAAACACTTTCAAGTCTATTTACAGCTATTTATAACATTATTGCTAAATGCTAATAAGTTGATGTCCTAGTTCACATAGGCAAATCATGTCCACCCTGACATGGAATCAGTTTCCATCCACATGAAGTGCTGGTATCACTGCAGGCCTCCTCAGATCTTGTCATGGCACAGTGGTTAGAGACATCCCCTTTCAATCATAAGACAGTGGTTGGAATGTCCACTCCTGCTGTGGTACACATAAAGACTTCGAACTGGTGCAGGATAAATTACTTGGTTATATAGGCAAATAACTCTAAGCAGCTTAGCACACAAACCTAACGCAGTAAGTCATCTTGACCAAAAGTATCATATCAATCATTGCTAATGATGAAGAGTGGTTAAGCTCTCCAATGTTCATAAGTTAAAAAGGTGTTTTTCCTTGTTCTTCACTTTAATATTTGTCGATATTGTCACAATGTTCCAGATCTTGAGAAGTCACATGGGAGGTTTTTGGAAATACTTGCAATATCCATAGATACCTTTGGAGATGATTGACTAAGTACCAGACAATAACCTGCTTCCAGTCAGACTAAGCAGTAAGACATCCAGAGGTTTGCATTCTCCAATTTGGCATGAATCTGGAGTTCTTGTTTTTTCCCTCTTCCATTGCTGATTGGCCACCTCCTCATTATAAAGGACACCTTTAATGACACTTGTATTTTTTGAGGTTTGTAACCACTCTTATTTGTTTCCTTTTGTTCCTATGATGTTAGTTGTCATTATATAGAGAAACAAACATGAACAGACAGAAAGAAGCAGATAGATAGATAGATAGATAGAATTAGTTGCAATAACAAAGTAAAAACAATTTGACAAGTTACATTGTTTAAACACTGAGATAAATAGCACATTTAAGTATAATCACTATGTAACATTTGTTTTATGAACATTCCCTTAGTCTGTGTTCAGGACAGAGCACTCCATAAGAACAAATTGTAATTGCATGAGTGTAAATTGCTAGCTAATGTCACACCGGATGTCAGTTACTTGACAGGTCCCTCAAATCCATCATCTCTGTTGCCCTTGCAGACGGATCCTTTCCACCTCTGCACAGTAGAGTTGTCCTGATGAGTTTCTGAAGCAAGCAGATGTTAACAGCTTATTGCTTGGCTCTGGGGGTCCAGGTGAGCAGAGCTCCTGACAAGTCTGTGTTTCAAGATTCGCCTGTGATGCCTTTAGGAATGTGATAAGCTCCATTGATTTGAAACTAGATTGGATTGGAGTGTATTAAACAGTGTTCTCCGTGTAGCCTATACTGCACTGATCCATATCTGTAACTCAAGTCTAAAGAGGCTTTTATACAGCTCAGAAAATTTTCCCAGATAGCATCACTTATATGGTACGACTTCTTTTGCAAAGTACATCTTGCCTACCTTCAGCTGCTGCAGTCAGTCTTCCTATGGGACACTAAACCAATTTTTTGGTTCGAGTAATTTTTAGCTGTTTGCTGTACTGTTAACATTTATTTGTACAGTAAACAAGCACACTCATAGTGTCCATAGTTAATTCAATGTACCATGGTATATTTTAGTTAACAAATCATGTTGAGCAGATTTATTCAAGGTTCAGTGGCAAGGTTCAGTGAATGTTCTGGGATTTGAACATTCAGCCTTTCTGCTGAAAGGTTCCATTTGATTGATAAATGCATTGCCTGCTACCTCCTTCAGAAAATCTTGTTTCCAGTCCCTGGTGCATCCACTATTATTTCAAGACTGAAGTCTAATCTCACTGTGCTCCCCTATTTGTGGGAATATAAACCAACCTGTCTCCGCATACTGGAGGCACAGAGTATAGTTTGGACCGTCAATGTACATCAGAACCAGACCAAAACCTGACATATTTATCCAAACCGGAGCCTGGCTTATGCAACTACACATGCAGCAAGGCAATACATTTACTTTTGCTTTATCTCTGTGCGCTGACTGGTTTAGGTAAGGTTCATTACCTTTGTCAGAAACATAAATGGACTCAAAGGGATGTTTCCACTTGCAAATATATTGGGCACTTCAAAAGGCTAGGAAGAAATACAAAAATGTACATGTATGCCAACTTGGTAAATGCCAATATTCTTCAAAAAATGCAGGTAAAATCACCCAGTATTCATTTCAGATAATTATTTACCTTTTGTTTGCTGTTTTGTGGGTGCAGACAAAGCAGATGGGGCCTTCTGGGGTATTTCTACAGAAATCTGTGTCCACTTGCCCTAGGGAGCCACTGCCAACCACAGGAGGAAAGGTGCTCCTCTGGGGCAGGGGCCTTGTAAGTGTGAATCTCAGGAGTGTCAGTCCCCTGCCTTCACCGATATCTGGCCCATATGGTGGCTTTCTGGGGGTCTGGGGGAGGAGGGTGAAATCGAGGACAACTTCACGTAGGACAGAATTAGCACCAAGGAAACAAGAGGAAAATGTGACCGGCGAGGGGGGGGGTGCTTCCCGCAGACGGAGGGAGAGGGACCACACCCTTACTGCAGCCTATCTAGGCCAGTCCCCTGGGAGGCTGCAAACCCAGCTGAGGGTTTAGATCATAATGAAAGAAACCATCCCACCGTTTCCTCACTCACCCCCAACAGATAGGGCCCCACTATCTGCACCCCCCCCCCAGCAATCCCCATGAGGTGAGGCTGTGGAGCCCCTGGGCTGGGAAGAACAAAAACAGAGCTTAAACCTCCTTTGTTTCATCACTGTGTGTTCAGCGAAGAGTCTCTCAACCCTTCCAGTCAGAATGCCGTCTTCGGGCTGATCTGAGACCCGTCAGCGCCTCCCTTGTGAGGAAAAATCATTCATCAACCATAAAGAACCATGGCATTGCACCACAAAGGAAATTAATTAATCAATCAAACTTTATTTTTTTGCAGAGCTCCCTTCACAATAGAGTTCCTGCAGAGCCCTGGCTGAAATAAATGGCTCCTGTAATTGTACCTTCAGCCCCAGCACCTGAAATGCACAATGGGTCTGTTGTGTCTAATGTTTCACTGTGGTTCCCAACTGCAGAACTAAAATAGTCTGAAAACTGGTCCCAGTTGTTTTTGAATACAAATCCATCTTCTTAATTGGAAATGTGAGGTCACATTAAAGGGTGTGTGCACCACAAATGATGTTTCGCTAATCTGTGTGTGGAAGTGGTATTTTTTGAAATACAGTGGGCACCCATGGCACTGTGAATTTTTCTGAACCCCAAAAGTGTATTATATGTTTCAAACATGATATACGGAGAGCAGTGACTGCTCTCTGGTCTCAGAAACCCCATGTGAAGGGTTCTGAGCTGTGCTGCTTTGAATGGTTGCATGACCAAGCCAACACGGGGTGTTGTAATGTTTGGCAACACTTGTCCTTCATGCACAGAACCTGACAGCTCTGATAACAGAAAGAAGCACGAAGATTGCTGCTAACTATTGTTCGCTAACATGTTAGCTGCCTAAATTACAACTAAAATCTATAACTAGCCCTGATAACAGAAACAAGGGAGATCTCTTCCACCCTTTAGCATAGATACTCAACCGGATAATGGAGACCAGCTATCCAACACAACAATTTCATGAAGGCTTTAGGATCCAAATGGGTTTTGGCACTTTGTACCATGTACTCACTTTCTTAAGCTCTCATGTTGACTAAGAGGCCTTGTAAGCATTATTTATGAAAGGCATTTTTCTTATAGGGGAATCATAACGTTTGCTCATATGGTGACAGGCTTGGGTGAGTCGATGGCTTGTGTGTGTGCCTTATTGTGTGCTGCTGGGACAGGACTTCCCCGGCCCCACATCTGTTTGGTTTATCAAGAGTAGATAAGCCGAGGAAGGCCAGAGTTGGTCTCAAGGCTACCGCTAGCCTTATCGTGACTGAAAGCATAACTCCCTCAGTATTGATTAGATCTGTTTAAACAGGAAGGCCATCAGCCTCCGGGGTAGGGGGAGGGAGGAGGTGGTCACTAAGCTGGTCTGGAAGGGAGGGGAATGGGATGTAGGAAAATAGATGGCTTAGGTTTGCCAAGAACATAGACATTCATGCACACACTGTAACACATGTTCTGTGTTCCATGAACTGTTTCATTCTTTTCTGTAAGAGGAGTTTTAGCTACAATTAGATTTTGAAATGGTTGCCTTTAGACCAGCTCTGGCCTTCCTCGCTTATGTACTTAACTTGAATGCTTAGGTTGTGCCCTTCCCGCTAGCGGCGCTTTCCAAGGTAAGGGAGCAGACCGTGGCTCGGCCAATCAGGGCCTGTAGTGATGGCTCTTCCCGAAGAAAACACGTAAACGTGTACGCAGGAGCAATGTGCGAGTAGAAGCGCACATGCAAGGATGAGGAAAAATGAAGCCACGCGCACGCTCACGCCCACGTGCGCACAAAAACGCAGCACCTCGTACATGTGCATAAACTTGCACTCAAATCAAGGAACACCACAATTTGCTGGAGAGGGTAATTGCGGTCTAGGAAAGAGGGGACGTTTTTGTGAAGTGTAGCCTTACTGCAAATAAGTAAAGATGTGAGTGAGTGCGAGTTACTGGCTTACAAAGGAAAATATATTTATGGCACTAACTGATCTTACTGCACTCTTATGGAAACATTTCTAGTAATGGGTCAGTCGTGTTTAAATGAGCGGCTGCCAGTACATATTAAAGACACACGCAGAAATTCCCAGATGATCTCTGTATTTACTGGCGGTTTATTAAAGCAGTGATTCTGACTTCATTTGCCGATTTCATTTACTGTATGGGCCCCTGACAGGAAAATGTGCCATACGCTTATTTGGAGACGCATGGCATGTTTTGTTGTGACCTTCACCCTCATCCCCCCCACAGGCCCCTTCATGCTGCACAAAACAAAACATGTAAACGTCCTGAAGGCTGAAGAATGAGCTGGGCAGATTTTCTGTTGTCACCATACCCTCCTGGAAGCGCAGTCGTGGTCTCTCACAAAGCTCAGTGCACAGGGACTGCTGCAAGACATTAACTTGAATTGCTGTAGAACAGCATCGAAAAAACAAACCGATCAAGAGATAAGGTAACAGCCAGATGACGGTATGGCAAAACATCAGAGAAAGGGGGAATTTGAAAGTATGCACTGCAAGGTAAAAAATAAAGAGGTTAAATAGTTTAAATGTTTATTTGAAATGCGAAATAAGTGATGAAATCAAGGATAGAGCAGGACAAACAGGACTATATACATATATCTCAAATAAAAATCATTACAATTAAGTGCAGTTATAATGATGGGCTGAGTGTTGAAGTCTGCCGGTGCTTTGTGAAAAGTGCAGTTTCAACAGTCCAGATGTTCTCTTGCATTTTCCTAACCAGACAAACACTCTTTTCCAGAAAGTTCCACAGCATCAACATTATAACAATATTTTTATGTGTATAAGGAGCAGCAGGTATTGCTGAACTACCTTGCCGTTTAAAGATCTGGGTTCGAATCCCCACTCCTGCTGTGACACTCTTGATCAAGGCACTGTCTTGAGCTCATACAGTAAAAATTACCTAGCTGTATAAATAGCACGTTATTAAAGGTTTTTTCATACCTGAATGTAACTCAGTTGACTTGGACAAAGGTTAATAATCATAATGGAATGATGAAACTTGTGATGCTACTGTATGATTCAACTCGCTGAAGTGAATTTCATGGAACAGGTGAATTAAGGCTAAAGAGAGCAGTTCTGTGTTGGTGAGAATGCAGACTGGAGAAAACTTGAGACCCTCTTGCGATGGCTGAATGTCAGTTGGCAGCTTGGAGGCTCCTGCCAGATGTACAGGGCTCTGCAAAGGCTAGACCTGTAATTAGGTGGTATGTTGGCTGCTTAGTCGGAACATTCTGGATATTCATATGAGGAAAGCTACAATAAGCGGTCAGATTTGAAAGGTACAGTGAGGAGCAACATGTGTGAACTGGAGCACCAAGACCATGATTAATGTGGAGTGCGTCTGAGAAGTAAATGTGTCTGTCTGAACCATGAGGAAATGAAATCACAATTACAAATTACATTCAAAACATTCTTAATTCATCGGTCTGTTCTACTAAATGGTCCAAAACTAATGTCTGTCCTTTCAAAGCCCCTTTTTGCGTAATGTGCTTTGGACCCTCGGTTTCCCACTTTTTATAGCCTAAATGAAAATGAATGGAAGAAGCTTTTGGAAAACCCAATCTAGCAACTTCAGGTCCACTGAAGGCTCTGTACCTCTTTAGCATTGACTCTTTACGTGACCCATTTGTTCACATTGCCGTGTTTTCGGACAATCGCTCCCTGGCCCATTTTTGGCTGGCAGAGCCAGCTGCTCCCCAGGTCCATGACTTACAGCTAAGTGCATTAGTAGTAACGACTTCATGAGGGCAGGATGTTTTAGGGGAGCTGTGCGTTCTCTCCCTTCAAGCCATTTGTCCTAATAAACAAGGGGTTACCATAGCGCCTATGCTCTGATATTTCATTACTGTGGCACTACCCAGACTCCCCACACAGTGTTGATAAATCATCATTAACAGCCAGGATGGACATTTTTGTTCATTAATCACAGGACGGCTATTTTGTTAAGAGTAAGTCAATCTGTACAAGTGCAAATATCGAGGCCTATCCCACCCCATCCTCACGTTCATAGCAATTCCAGAAGCGTTATCAGGGCTCCGAGGCAGGCAGAGGTTCTGCCCTTGCATGTGGTAATTTGCCATGCTTGGGCTGACGGGGTGGGGCTGCCCGTGTGATTGACAGGGGTGGGAGATGTGCTTTTAAGTTAAAAGAGGACCAAGGATGCTTCTGTTGCTTCTCACTCATTGTCCCCAGTGATGGGGGCCAGACCTGCAGCAGGGTGGGACAAAGTAGAGGAGAAAGGAGGGGTCCAACTTAATCTTAAGGTACTAATTTGTGTGGGTGCACCTTCACTAAGGAAACACAGTGGAACATCTGAGTGACTTGTATGTGTGTGAGTGGGTGGTGAGGATGAGTTGAATTTTGAGTCCTGATGGTGGGTGGGTGGGTGGGTGGCAATTGGGGGGGGGGCATATTCAGCAATTTTTACAAAGTTTTCAGCTGTTTATTTTTTCTGAAAAGGCTTCAAGTGACATTCTTCTGCCATTTTACCGAGGTAACGCTTGAATTTGTTCAAATCACAAAGTGTTACTAGCTCCAAGCAATCAGTTCCAATGAATATTCACCATGTTCAGTGCCATGATTAAAAAAATAAACGTGTCCAGTTTGACAGAATTTTGCAGAGCTATATACGTGATGGGGGGCGCGGTGGCGCAGTGGGTTGGACCGGGTCCTGCTCTCTAGTGGGTCTGGGGTTCGAG
Organism: Scleropages formosus; assembly: GCF_900964775.1. Lineage (NCBI taxonomy): Eukaryota > Metazoa > Chordata > Actinopteri > Osteoglossiformes > Osteoglossidae > Scleropages > Scleropages formosus. The sequence goes on from NC_041822.1 coordinate 18,576,797, forward strand.
TCCCACTTGGGGTCCCTTGCGACGGACTGGCGTCCCGTCCTGTGTGTGTGTGTCCCCGGCCTTATGCCCTTAGTTGCTGGGTAGGCTCCGGTTCCCCGCGACCCCGTATGGGACAAGCGGTTCAGAGAATGTGTGTGTGTGTATATACATGATGTAAGATGATGGCATTTTACCTCTTATTGTCAGGAGGAGGATGCAACAGGCAGGAGCGATTCACCAGTAAATGCAACGATATTCAGTTACAACCAATAGAAAGTTAAACAATAAAAAAAGTTAACAATTTTTAAAGCATCCATAGGGTAACCTGACCTCTGGAAAAACTCGTTTCAAAGAAGCTCTTGTTTCCCAGAATAGCAGCAAAATGTTTTCCATAACTGCAGACCAAAGGCAAAGAATAATTTGTACCAGTATTTATTACAATGAGTGATATTGTAGATTTAAAAAAAGAAAAAGTTGCAGATACTTGTCTTAGAGTCGGGTCCTCACCCTCTTTGCTAAAATATAACTGTACTTCTGAGCACACGACTGAAGAGCCTCTGCTTGATGTCAATTGCTTCAAATTTTGAGAAGGGCTAACATATTCAAATAGACGTTTGAAAGCATTTTTTTCATCTTTTTTTGTGTGTCAGAGCAGGTTTCTGTTTAAATGGCCCAGCCAAGGATTCTAGTGCTGAGTTCAGGGTGGCACCATGCTATTCTGTCCTTAATGTTTTACGTTTTATGACTGTAAGAACTAAGCAGGTACATCCTGCAGTTATTTTGCCTGGAATGGTGTTGAGATGTGTGTTTGATGTTTTGGGCTTGATGTCAGTGACACACACAGTGACTGAAACCGCTTGTCCCAAGCGGGGTCGTGGCAAGCCAGAATCTAATCCGGCAACACAGGGCGTAACGCTGGAAGGGGAGGGGACACACCCAGGACAGAACACCACTCCATCACAAGGCACCCCGAGCAGGACTCGAACCCCAGACCCACCAGAGAGCAGGACCCGACAAAATCTGCTGTGCCACAACACCACCGCACCCCCTCACCTTGATATCAGTGTATCTGCAAAAAACTAAAAGTGTACATCTGCATATTGGAAATTATTGCTAACATTACATTTATTTGCTAGATGCTTTTATGGAATGACAAGACCTGCATAGCTTGTACTTTTTTCCTATTTTTATGCGGCTTGATATTTACCGAAGGAATTGGAGCTGAGCATCATTTTACAAGACAAATGACAAGTACAAGTGCAGTTTGCCATTATGGGAATCAAAGCAGTACGTTTGTGATAATGAAGCTGGTTCTTCATACTCTGTACCAGGTGGCACCCAATGGAAATGGTCTTGCTTTGTGTGATGGAAATGAATGTTGGAATCTGGTGTGTGTTTGGAGGAAGGGGTGGTCTGCTCTCAATGTTAGGAAAGGGTTGGCTGCTCCATGGAAATGTAGTGGCCAGCGGACACAATCCATGTCCTTGGTGCTGTACAGACACACACAGAGCACGTCCAACTTGCTACAGATCCAAGAGCCATGAAGGGCTATTGTACAGGGTCACTGGGTAGCATAACGTTTAAAATACTGGATGTGTGGGCAGCCTTGTGGAGAAGGACGAGGGGTTCTTGTACCCTTGGCCGATACAGATCTCATTATCTCCCCTCAAAAAAGTAGCTCAAAAATGTGTGAAATTGTAAGTCGCTTTACACAAAATCTCCAGCTGAGTGACAAAGTTATTAAAAAGTTCTTGGGTTTAATATCGCGCACAGAGAACTGCTGCCGTGTCCTTGAGTTAGAAAGTCTGAAGTATTTCGACAGGTATCGCCATTGGCTGCCAGGAATGGTGCAAAACAGTGGTAAAAATGATAAATAACAAGGGCCGTGGCCTGTCCCTTCAAAACACGGTTCTCTCGTGGAAGCCAGCGGATCCCACCAAGTGCCACACGTAGAGGTGTTCCTGTGAGGGAAAACAAACAGTTGAAAACTAATAAAAAACCCGGGTCTTTCTCGACCCCCCCACCCCCCCGGGACATTGAGGCGCGACAATTCCGGTGGTCGCACACGGCTTCCGTGCAGCAATGATCAAATGAAAATGGCTGAAAGTATCAGCTGCCGAAACCTTGAAAAGTGACAAAGGGAAAGCGTACATATATTCATTTATTTGTCTATGTAGCCTTTCAGTGGATGAATTACAGGAGCAAAAAAAAAAAAGATAAATGAAAGGAAGGAAGGCCTCACTTGATTCTGGTACAATGATAATCCAATTTGTCCTGCACTCTGAATGATTGCAATCAGCGGGCCTTCTCCTCCTTCTCCTCCTTCTCCTCCTCCTCCTTCTCCTCCTCCTCCTCCAACCCCCTGCTCTTTAACCACACCGCCCCGCCAGCGAGCGCCGAAATCTAATTGCGCCACATTGTGTTTCCCGCGGCCCTGAAGTCCGCTCGAGTCTGTTTGCCGCTGCATCACGTGCTCTCGCTCTCCCCCGTCCATGGCCCACGCACGGGGCCCACCTACACCACACCTGCAAAAAAACCAGCAGGGTGTCAGGTTGACGACCGTCACACCGTTCTGTATATATTTTTGCCGGTCTGGAAGGAACTTCGGATGCAATGGCATGTTGAAGTACTTTGGGGAAGGTGCCATTTTCAAAAATGTTAGGGCTGGATATAAGTGCTGCTAAAACTGACAGCTTTATGGTTTATTATAGGGTTGGCATTACAAGTACTGCTACTTGTACAATGCAACCACATTCCATATTAGTCATACCTTGAGTGCCATTAAAACACAGAAGTAGAGTGCGCAGCGACTGGGCTAACGTTACCGTGATCCCTGTTATTAGCAAGGAGTCATGTGACCCTTTTATTGAAAGTTATACAAACTGGAGCAAAGCTAATAAGCCATTTTTTGATCTACTGGGTTTCTGTTTGTTCTCTGCAGGGCTGGATGCAGTTCGCGCTGATGCATTGGACGGGAGGAATAAGCTCGGAGCAGCACATGTTAATGCTGCGAAATGCCGGCCAGATTTTATCAGAGCCTGTCTGGAAAAGCTATGTCCCTTACAGAGGACATTGCGTGTCGAGCGGCGCTGAAAGCAAGTTTGTCATCGTCGGTATGAAAATAAAACGCAAACGGGGCGGTGACCTGCGAAATTTGTTAATGTGCCAAAACGTGCTAAGCAAAAGCTAAGGTGAGTAATTAGCAGCACAGCTGGTGCAAATTGTGAGATTCTGAAAAAATAATTAAGTAGCTTTTTGTCTGGTGTCTGAGAGACTTATCACGGATCTACGTGTCTCGTGCGGAATGCAGATTTGTGTCGGGAGGAGGCGTCCGGAGGAAGATCGTACAGTAGCGACGAGCCAGATTTTCTCCCTCTTAAATGAAGAACTGGGGAGCAGAACCACCATGAATCAATTTATCAGCAGCGAAACAAAGGGAGTGGAATTATTACGTCCCGCTACAAAAGCAAGAAGGAACATGCAGCTCCCTTCGCCCCTCCGCATCCCTGCATTTATGAATTATGCTATTCATTAATTGTTAGTTCGCAAGCATATGAACGCCGCAAACAGCACGGTTAATGCATGGAGTTACTTAAGGAATACAGAGCAGATTTCGGGTTTTGTCGAACAGGCCCTTGTGGGTACTGAAGGGGATGGAGATGTATGGTGGGGAGTGGGAAAGCCATAGAAGAGGGGAAGAGGAATAATGTACAGTGTGCAAACTAGGAGTGGTGTGAGTGTGCGTGTGTGTGTGTGTGTGTGTGTGTTTTCCTAACCTTGTGGTGTCATATTTGTGCAAAGTGAGTCCCCAGAAGAGTAGTAAACGATGAAAAATTGACTTTCAGGGGTTGTCCTCACAACATAGCGTTCCTTCTTTAAAGTTATTCGACTCTTGTAAAGACACTAAAAGTGGCAAAACTTTTTAATGATCGGATTTCGTATATTTCTGAGTCCCGTTGTGGCGCAAGTCGCTGGGAAGCTGCAGCCGTTGTCTGGCCTGGATTGGGGACGTGCTCCACTGCAAGGTAGCGGTAATGGGATGAGGCGTGGGGGCGGCATGGGGGTGCGGGAGTGCGGGATACCGGAGAGACGCTCCATAATGGCAGGAGGTTCACCGACACCCCCACGCCACTCGAGGCTTGCGTTGCGTCCTTGAAGTACCGATTCAAGGGGAACGGGGGCAACCCCGTCGTCTGGCGGTGCCCACCGCCCACAGGGACCCGTTCGCCCTCAGGTTCCCTCCTCCATTCATCTTTGGTCTGGCAGCTCCGCTACTCTGCCGCCCCAAACGCCACACAGATCCTCCTGCCAAACGCAACTCGTGGGAGCGACCAGGCAGAGGTGAAGAGACGAAGCAAAGACAAGCCGGAGCTCACTGCGGAAAGCGGCGCAAAGAGAAGAAAAGCGATGCGCAGATACGTTGGCTTTTTCCACATGCGGTTATTTATAGCAGAGGATACACAGTTCTGCAATAATTTTTCACGTGATCCCAGGGACAGCGTCTTTTTCGCCATAAATCTGCAATTTTTGTGTGTCTGGTGTGTATGTGTCTGTGTCTCCAGCTGTGTTGTGTGAGCTTGCCTGCTGTGACACTTTCTTTAGCGTGTGGGTGTGTGCGTGTGCGCATGTGCGCGTGTGTGTGCTGAGCTGTTCATAACTTACGGACTGCTCTTTAAGCGTCCTCTAGCTGGCTCAGCCGTGGCGAGCGTGCCAGACAGCAGGCCCGACGATGCTTCCACAGCTCTTTGCGCAGCATGAGGTCCGGGCCGATCCTCCCGAGGAGCGATCGATGACCCGTTCCATCAGCAGGGGCACCGCAGCACAGGGTTGGTCCGAGAGCTGCGTTCGGCGTCCGCTCCGTCTCCGCGATCCGTGTCTGCCGAAGCACTTCCTCAGCTTCCGGAACGTCACGGACAGGATATACACCTTGTCAGACTTCACAGAATGTACTGAGTTCAGCACCGATGTCGTCCAGGTATTGATCAAAATCCTATATCTGCGCATTTGCGCTGTAATTTCTCTTTGAAAAGAACACAGGGTTTGAGATATGCATTCCGGTATGATGATGGGGTTCGTTTCCTGGCCTGGGGGCCCATCTACTAGTCAGAGGAGCCGCGGTCACCGAGAGCAGAGGACCGCTGGGGTCAGGGTGCGGAGGTCAGGGTTCAGGCCTGTCTTGAATCAGCAGTCACAGGCAACTCATCCATGGTGGTCTCTGCTTGTCGCCTCCGGCAGATCCATCGCAGGCCCTGAGCCCACGTCGTAGCCCTGATCTTCCTGCAAATCCACCTCACCTCACAGACAACGCAGTCCTCAGAAGTGTAAAAGCCTTACGTTTAAACCATCGCTTATTACAAAGACGGGACTGTTAGCTTTGTACCCTTAATACACGTTGTTAACTACACAGAAGAAAATTACTCTAGAAAATTCCTGTTGTTCTTTGTATTTTCTTTGTATCGGTGAACTGTGCTGAACACAATGGAGGTCTTTTTTTTATACTAAGAGAAACAATTATGTGGGAGCTCTACTTTTCTTGACTTTGTATTGAAAAGTTAAATAAAAACCCACTTTTGGAGGCAAAAACTGTACATATATATATATATATATATATATATATATATATATATACACACACACACACTATAATAAAAAGGTTCCATTCAAAGCATGTAGGTTAAAAAAAAAAACCATCTGGATCTTTCCCAGGTTTCAAAGCTGTGCTGCATTATGTTATTTTCTTAGCCAATTCTTTTATCTCAATGACTTACTCAGCTTACAGTTATGCACTTTACCCGTTTACACAGCTGGATAATCACTGAAGCTGAGCACCTTGCTCAAGGCACTTCCTACCCTGGGATCTGAACTTGCAACCTTCTGGTGTGAAGCCTAGGTCCTCAGCTGCCACCCCCCCTACTGGCCCTGTGGCTGGTCCATTTAATAAGTGATGGTTTATGGTTGACAGCCAGTGGCACAGTAGGCAGCAGGTGATGGGCTGATGGGGTGATCACCGCCAGGTGACCTGGAAATGGCCACCCTGTTGGAAGAGGATGCGGGCGGGCGGGCGATTGCTGGAGAGCTGCCTCTTCGGTCTCCCTGGGCCGGGTCCCTGGACTCCGATAAGGGCTGTCTATCAACCCCATCTCCCTCTGAGGAACTTGATACCACGCCGGGCAGATGAACTCGCTCGATATGCCCTCACTTAATATTCCAGGCCATTAATGTCACTTTAGAAAATGTAAGCCCACAAGGTCGCTTCGGATTAAAATAAAGCAAATAAATAAATAATGAATGCAATAGACTGGGTAAACGATTCCAGTGTTTAAAGGCTGAAAGTGACATGAAGCTTTGTGACTGACATTTTTTTAGAAAATAAATCTCGGCATACATTTTAAATATTTGATATAAAATAAATGAGAAATACGGCATTTTGTATTTTTTTTTTATTTACAGAATAAACGGCTTGAATTTCACGGCATTATTGTAGTACAAATCAAATATAAATATGTGCACGGGCCTCTTCTTCGACTCTTTTTCTTGCCCAGATACCAGGCCGGGTGTGCAGCAAATACCGTGGCCACGTCACCACGCTGCTTATCTAAATCACAGCTCCCTGATTAATGCTGCCTTCGGCCGAGTGGCTCAAACAGAGATCCCCTTTGTATCCGCCGAGTCCGTCAACATGGTTTTATCTAATCAGGGCCCGACCCTTGACCTCCGTGGGTCCCGGTGACACCATGGGACACTAACCAGGTGGAAGGGCCCTTGTTTAGGAGGGTGGATTAATGCAAACCAGCTTTAGGTGACGTGGAGAATAGGAACTTTACCTCAACCTCTCACTTCCTCATGTTTACTGACCTTGTTTATTCTGTTCACGTTCCGCCTCTCTGTTGTCCCAATTTCAACAGCAAGCCTGCTTTGCTTCCTTCCGCAGGTATTATCACTGTGAAGCTGTTACAAACCTGTGGCATCTCACTCATTTCTAAGTTGTTTGCTCAGGTTACCTTTGTTCTAATGGCAAAACAAGTCATCGATACGCTGAAGAAACGGTCAAAATGTGAAAAGCATCGGTCTGAGGGCTAATTTTATTCGTTACATTGGTGTTGCTTCTATTTAGTGGCCCCCATCTCTACCTGTTATAATGGTACCACCTTAAAAATATCTGCATTTTAACAGGACTGCAATTAAAATTCAGATCTAATCAAAGTTTCAACATATCAACCCCCCCCCACCCCACCCCCCCACAATGAATATTTCATGAAATTGCATTAATAATATTGGGTCACACATTTTTAATGGTTTTCTCATTAAACTTCCACATTCACATAACCCTTAAACTTAATCAACAGAGTTATTACTTATTGACACCATTAAACTGCCACCTTTTGCGACTGAAGGAAATTCTCTGTTGAGTTTGCAATATCTGCTGGTATGCAGTCTGACATTGCAATAAGAGGAGAAATTAGGGCAGCATGGTGGAGGGGTGAGAATATACCTGTGTCTTGAGGAAGGTAATGAAAGACTTTCGTCTGCATCTGAAGCATGTAAACTTATTAATCAGAACCCTATTATCTGGGCTTAAGGGGCACATTAGAGGCCTGAAACAAATGTCGTGTGGCTCAGAAAACACACTTTTTCACCATGTCCCACCACCAGGCACACACTCCAACTGGGTGCACCACTAAGATCAGGAACAAAAATTGCTGGCCCTCGTTCACATTGGTAATTTGTGACAAAATGCCCACCTAGCCAAGGTGTAATTGCCGTACATCAGTGTAATGAGGGAGTTTGAATGCTTGCGCACCACGGTAATGGTGGCATGGCTATTCTGAAACTGGCCTCATTTTTGTGCTGCCATTGATTACCTGATTGAACCAGACAAATGGGCCACTTTTCTGAGCTAAAGGTTTGGGGTTTATGTCCCAGCGACGGCCCTGGATGTGTACCCCTCTGCAGATGTACTTAACCTGAATTGCCTCTGTGAAAGTTCTCTCTATAAAAAGGGGCTGTTTAGGGCATTAAGTCGCTTTGTGTAAAAGCCCATCCAAAGCATCTAAATGAACGGTGATGTAATTGGATCGAGAGTCATTTGATCGTACATGACCCCCTCTGTTTGAACGCACAGGTGCCAGGTGAGGCAGAGGACTGGTTCTCTGCAGGCTCCTGCCCCGACAGGGAGTTCTGGAATATGTGTTTGAGAAGCAGAACCGAGGTACGGGTGGAGTCAGCAGACAGTTGGGTGGGCTGTGCACCAGTCACCAGGTACACAGGAGTGCTGCCAGCCGAGAAAGGGTTCGGGGGTCTGCTGAGAGCCACAGCCATTGCTCAGGGACATGGCCATTTTCTCGGTCCTGCGGAAGGGCTGATAAGGGCTCCATCCCCAGGCTGCTGTAGCCTTGGGCTGACAGGACACAGGAGCTCCATGTCCTTGTCACTCACTCACTCGTCACTAAACCAAAGAACAGGCAGCCTCCCATTTCCTGACGCCCAGAGGAAGTGTGTGTGTGTGCGTGTGTGTTTCTATATTTCAGGTAGGGGTAGGCACATCATACTGACATGTGATTTTAAAAAACCAGTATGATATTGAAACCTCCAAAATAGTACCATAATGAAAATATCAATATATTATCAATGAGTTAATCATGCTCATCGTTTTTGTTTCTTGCCTTTATCATTCCGATCCTCCTCTCTTACCTTTTGCCCAATTTGAAGACCCTTCATCTAAATCAAAATACAGTTTCAACAACTGCTTATATACTTGTGTATGTACATTGAGAATACGGTGAAGTCCTGTGCTTCGAGCATTTTTTAAGGAGGCATGAAGGCACACTGGCAGATGTGAGACGGGAAACAGGAGAGATGTGGTAGACCAGACAGGATATCACCACGGCCTGGACCAGGAGTTCTGTGGATGTATCTGCAGGACCGGGTTGTGTCTTCGGTACGTTGAGAGAAAGACAGACTTGAGTCAATCATTATTCCTATGCTCTTAGCTGATGAAGTAGGTGAAATTTGTGAGCTGGCCAGTTTGATAGAGTATTCTCAACAGGACAGACAAGGTGGGAGGTGAAGGATCTCAGTTTTGGAAAGAGAGAATAATAGGCGGTGTTCAGACATCTAGGTAGGGATGTTCAACAGTCAGGTGGCAATGAGTGAGGAAATGTCTGTAGCTCCAGAGGGAAATGAGAGGAAGAGCTCTCAGCATAGCAATGGTAGGAGAACCCATGGGAGGTGATGAAAGGGCAGAGGGAAGAGGTGTCGATGGAGAACAGCAGGAGGCCAGTACCGAGCCTTGTGGAACTCCAGTTGAGAGAGGCTGAGGAGATAACCGGGAGCCACACCAGACCACCTGGTAAGGTCAACCTGATAGGTAGGATAAAACCATTTCAGTTCCGTTCCTTTGATGCCAAGCTTTTGTACCCACCTTACTGTCTTCCTGCAGTCAGAGTCGCTTTGGGTAAAGATTTCGGCTAAATGTAGAAATAACTAAGAAAAAAATCGACAATATTTTTTGCAGTGCATATGTTACTGTATAGGAATAGTAAATTGTCTTCCTAGGGAGGTTTATTTATTTATTTATTTTATTCATTCCAGTAGTTTATTTTAACGATTATTGTGTTCTACAGTTTAAAATTCTGAATCTGACATACAGTATATGGACTGTGGAGTCTTGGAAAGCAGTATTTTTCTTACTCTGGCACCGGTCCCATCCTCACCATAAATTATAAAAGGGAAAAAAGTACAGACAACAAAATTTATACCTCCTATCTTCCCGTTTGACCTCTGACTCCAATATCTCTCAGTGCCACTTACAGCGTTTACATTACACGCTGTTGGCCGAGTATCCAATTACAGCCGCTGGTGCTGAGGTAGCAGCCGCCGTTCAGGTTGCGTTTCAGAATTAGACACGAGACGCAGAGAAACCTCACATTAAACATGCATTATAATACAGGGAAAGTTTGTTTACAGTGTCTGTTTTATTCAACAGTTTTGGTTGACTTTCGGGCTGAAGGGAAAGTAAAACAAACCCACGAAGAGTGCTGCTTGTTTTGATCTCTAACATCAGCTGTCGTTTTTTCCCCGTGTCCTCGCAGGTGGCACCAGGACCTCCTCCCGGTTTCCTTTATTCCGTGGTGGAAATTTTGCTTTCGAACTGGAATTGCGACCCAGTGTGTGTGTTTGCCCTCGAGCCACGCAAGCCGAGCTTGGAAGGACCAGGGCGCCATCGCTGTCATCTGTATCCATCAGGGGCCTGCCGCTCTCAGTACACTCCTCGGCTAATTCTGTTACTGTCACACGACCGGCTGTGCGTGTGTGTGTGTGTGTGTGTGTGTGTGTGTCTGTGTTGGAGACACACTGAAGGCCAGGGAATAAGAGATAGCAGAAACTCCTGTAATCTTCAGCCTGCCCTTTGAAATGCACCACTAATGCAGAATTATTTTAAGAGCTTGGTCTCCACTCTGTGTAGAGTTGTACATGTCTTTAATGAACAATTGATAGTTGTAGCAGAAAACCATATAAATTCATATGTAAAACGATCATCACCTGCATTGTGCTCCATGCACTGAGCCAAAACATTGCCGGTAAAAACAAGGACGTGGACATGTACTCAGATAAGATACGGCATTCGTTCCAGTTTTTCAAGGAATCAAACGGAGATTCTAGGACAGCTGAGGGTAATTTAAAAAGTGTTTTATTTCACATTTCAGGCCTCTGGGATCGTCATTATTAAAAAGGAGTTTGTCAGGCACTCTCTTTTCAAAGCTGCTGCTTGGCGCCTAAGTAGCTTGTTAGTTAGGTGAGGATTTATTGAGATAATATGGTCCTGTTCTCCAGCGAGCTCATACATATTCCTACAACACTGTAACTCCATTATAACAACCGCCTCCCCCTCGTTCCCCCCCCCCAACCCACAAATGTTATCCCACCATGTTTGCTGGATCATTTGTCTCTGTTTTTTAGCCTATTCATCAGTCCGCTCCAGAGCAGGATGGCCATTTCAGACACACACACGCACACAAGATCCAATTAACCTTCTCCTATCGGGCCTCCTTTAGAAACGCGCCACAGAAACGAAACGCAAGTCACGGGGGGGGAGGTCGGCCACTTTATGATAAATATATTAATCATGTTAGGACTCTAGAGGCCTGTGAATGCTATACCCAACAATAGCAGGCCCAAAGCCATCCTTGTCAATGGGGGGCAAATGAAGGAATAGTACAGCGCTTTGATTCATCGCTCGCCCCGCCTGATCTTCCCGGCTCTCGTGAGCTAGTTTGCATCTTATCATTGGCAATAACGACTTCGGCATTAATGAAATATATGAAGTTCTCAGCAGATTGTAAGCCGCGTGTCGTAATGACTTCCATTTTCTGCTGAAGAACTAAACATTTTCTTTCTCCTCTTTAATTGTGTTGATAAAATGACCTAGTTATCTGCCTGGCTGTGTTATGAGCTCAGTGTCTTTACAAGAGCTACGGCTATCTTAGTGGTGCGCCTTAGTCTGGATCCATTCCATCTGGCTTGAGGGAACCATTAGTTAAATGACAACTGTCTAGTTCACAGTATCATTTTATGAATAACGTAGCCAGCTGACCAAGACTGACCTCAAGGACAAGCGGACTGACTTCCACAGCTCCTTATACCAAGTCCCAGGAGGGGAGGCGTCTCTGGTTCTGAAGCCATGTGCGCAAGATGACTGCCAGGTGACAGGGGTGTGAACCGGGTGAGAACATGCCCCCTGCGTTCGGCACTATCTGCCATGCAAGCTGTTTCTGACACCTGACAGAACGGAAGATGTCTGCACCGGGGCCGGCATAATAAGATAACAAGGAAAAACAGACTTCAAGAAGCATCATGGTGAAGACCATCTTGCTTAAACACTGCTGATTTCAGTTACAGGAGGCACCCTGCTGTAGTACTGTAGAGTAACCTAATCATTCTGCGTTGGTGAGTAACTGCATAAATTTTGACACTCTGGATGAAAGTGCCGGCTAAGCAACAAAACAGCAATGATGTTGAATGTGTGGTAAATACTGACTGTGTCGTGATCGGTGAAGCAGCTTTAGCTGGAGCTTTTGGTGTCCACCGACTGATCAGAGGCCTCCTGCCAAACCTGCCGTTACTCCAGGTAAGGAAAGAAGCATGTCTGCAGAAGCCGCCACGCATGCTCCAGCTAAATAAACATATGTGAAGTTGTGCAAAGGAAGACGTGTCTTTTGATCAGGCTCGTAGAGCTGCCGGCGCGTATGATTCGGGAAGCCTGAAAGGGCTGGCTGTGCACGTTGGCGGTGGACTGTCACTTTAATGCAAACCTGTCGAAGCAAACCCAGCGAAGCTGACGCTAACAAAACAGTCTTGTCATGGCTTTTCTCCCCCTCTCTCCTTCCTTTATTTGTTGATTTGCTCTATTCCATGATCAGCAAGGTGCTCCTCAGCAGGTTCCCCATGGCCTCCTTTGCACAAAAGCCTTATTTCTGCCAAGGAAAGCAACAGTTCCGGTTTGCCAGGCAACAGCTACACAAAGCTGGCAAAGATTCCTGGTCCCCTGACCGGTGGGTTTAGGTGTTGTGGCCTTAAAGGTTTTCGGTCAACTGTGGTGCTCTGACAACCCGAAGGGCAACGGTGGTACCAGAGTGGATGTGTATCCCTCTGCAGAGCAGTGCTAACAGTAAAGAGGAAGACAAAGGAAATTCAAGGCTACTGACCATGTTAACCCCTTGATCTAGTGGATGCCAAGGGACTAAACAGCCCTTGCTATTATTCAGTTATGTTGCTTGCATCACTTTTCAGACAAAACACTTCACTGTGTATTTTGGCTGGTCGTAGGTGTTACCCCTCCAAGGATTTGAGCCAGCAACCCTCATGTTAGATGTTTGTCGCCTTAAATATGGATGAGTGACCCAGTGTAAGTAGTATATCTAGCAGTGTAAGTCACTGCGGTGAATAAGGTGTGTGGGCTGATAACGCTACATAGAGTTCATTGGAAGTCGCTTTGGACAAAAGTGTCTCCTAAGTAAATAAATGTAAATAATCCCTGTGTTAATTACACTGATTAATTTAACTGATGCTTTTTTTCCAAAGCAATTTACACTGTTAAGCTACCCACAGTTATTTACCCATTTACACAATGGGATAAATTCTTTGTACTGGAGCAACTTTGAGTCAAGTTCTTTGCTCAAGGGTATTACAGCAGAAGGTGAGATTTGAACCTGCAGCTCTTGGATTCAAAGGCAACTGCACTAACCCCTAAATTATCAGCTGTTTCAAGCGCCAGCAGGATCTGTGGTCTTTATTCACCGGAGCACTGTTTTATTATCTGTGTTTCCTCATCTCTCACAAATGAGTTCTTTGACGCATTGCTACAGTAAGGACTGCCAGCAGCATTTATTGTCATGAGAGAACGCTCACAGCAAATTAACTTAAATCATTTAAAGCATTCCTTGACACGTTCAATGAGCAATTACATTGGCGACCAATTTCACTAGTGGCCAACTACATAGTTACGATCAAGCCATGGTTCTCTCAGCAGCGCAGGCCTGGTAAAATCCTCTCTCATCTCTTTCCGCCTTGTGCTGTCATTACAGTCAAAGCATTGTTTAAAACAAAGGTACAGATTTCCAGTGAGTTCTCATCACCCCCGTGGCAATGTATTATCTTTGTTCTTCATGTTTCTGCAGAAACCAGGCATTTTTTAATTACATTTTTCCACATGAAAAAAGTATTCTCATTATGGAATGTGAAGGACACTGATGTTTTGCTTGCTTTTCGAGAAGAATTCTGTCATTTTCCACACCGCTAATTCTTGTTTTAATCAATTTGTTAGTATTAAATCTAGCCTTCACGGAGAAAGACCAGATAGATTGCTGAAATCCAGAGCGACAAGTGATTTGAAAACGCTGAAAATATTCCCACATTTCTATGCACCTCATTTCAGTCATATTAAATATGATTTATGCCTATATAGTGTGCCTTCATATACCGTGTTTATATAATTTGTACATAAACCAATGAGAACAGACTTAAGTGCACATGTGAGCCTTAAATATCCACATTGTATGTCTGCATGTCTCTAAATGTAATAGAAATCTGTGTTATGCTATGGCTTCTAACTGTGTAGGTGTGTGTGTGTACGTGCCTGTTCGAAACGTGGGTCGCTGAGTGGATGACGTGTGCATTGTTTCCTGTCTCAGCTCTGTATTTTCCTTCCAATTGGAGAAGAGGACAATGGTGCGCTGTGAGCACCCCCCCTCCCCCACACCCCTACGACTCAGCAGGGCGCTCCTGAGAATGTTATTATTACTACCTCTCTTTCTTAACTCTAAATCCCATAGCTAATCTTCAAAACATGCTTAACCAGCCGGGGGAAAGTGCTCAGCAGCTTCAAAGGCTGGGTGTCTCCTTCCTTCCCGACTGTTCCCGTCTTCCAATTCCTCTTTACGTTGACTTTAAAGACTTTTTATCATTATTTATAGATCCCACCAGACTTAACCTTGCCTTACCTTTCACCTAAGACTGACAGTACCCTTGGGGGCAGTATCCAGTCAGGATCTCTCTTTGGGATGAAGTTTAACTGTGCTGTGCCTGAGCATATGAACTAAAAGGTGGCAGCAGAGATAGTGCAGTGTATCACCAGTGCGCTGCCATCAAGATGCTTCCTGCTTGTGAGACGCGCTGTAGTTATCGTAGAATCTGCTGGACAAGGGTCATATACCATACAGATAATCACTTCTACAGAAGCCCAACGTCAATGGAGTTACGTAAAACTTTCATAGTGCACGTCTCTACTGTGTACTGGTGCCTCACAGCGCCTGGGCTGTTGGCTTGGACATGGATTTGAACCTGGCTCAGTCTGTGTACAGTTCCCATTCTCTCGCTGTGTTTTTGCACGTTTTCCCCCACAAGGCCAAAGACATGGTGCTGCATGGTGGGTAGAGCTGGTGCTTCGTTGCTTATGGACTGTGGGTGGGATTTGAGTTTGAATGTAGCTCAGTCTGAGTGGAATTTGCATGCTCTTCCCATGTTTGCACGGTTTGCTTCTGGGAGCTCCGGTTTCCTCCACAGACATGTGTTCCAGATGAACTGGAGATTCCAAATTGACTTTACTGTGTGTGTATGTATGTGATTGCTCTACAATAGACTCGCATCCCTTCCAAGGTGTAACCTGTCTCATGCTATGTGCATCCAGGATGGGCTGTGGATCACCACTATCCCTGTTTTAGACAAGCTGTTAGTATTAACAGATGGATGGGCGAATTAAAGTATAACACTGCAAAACTACATACTATAGATGTTTCTCAGCTAGACCAGTTATACTGTCACTGTGACAGAATTTTAAACTTTCTGCTAAGACTTTAAATTAAATTTAGAAGATACTTTTTCATTACCACATTTTAAAAAAATATTTCAGCTTAAAAGCAAGAACTTCTCAAAAATTTAAAAAGCCATACTACATTTGAAACATTAAAACTGTCCTCTTCTGGAGTCATTTCACTTTCATTTTGTGTTCCTAATGATAACTGTATTTCAGCAGCAAGTATAGTGGAAGGTTTTGAAAATGTTATGTTCTTGCCTTAATTTCCACAAAAAACACAGCAGACACTTTTTTATGATCTCAAACATAAAAAGTAGATACATTATTTTGCACAAAACACACTAGAGATGGAACTGAATCGAATGCGGGAACAGGTCGTAAGTATTAAAGATGAAGACATTTGAATAACTGGTGATATGTGGGTTTTCTTGGTAAGACAGAAGCAAGGCTGCTCTTTTCTTGTGCTGTGAATCCACAGCGGAGCACAAGTTTCAGAGTTTAATCCCAGCACCTCTCACAGCATAATTCCTTAGCAGGCATTTCTGCTCTCTACAGCCAGAAACACGCAGCAGTTCAGTGTTAGGCAGCCAGAAATATTCTGGTCCTCCAAATAATGTCAGCTATCCAACAAAAAATGGCCTGCTGACACCTATAGAAACAAAAGGGCATTTGAGTGCAATCTTGGCCATCTTGAGGGGAGACACTCATGCAATTCAACACACTAAATGTACAAGGTGTTATGGTGAGGAATTAATGTCTGTGGCAACTATGGCCAGCTATACACAAGAATAAGAGATTTTACAATGAAGTGACAATGATTTTAGACAACGAAGTTGGGTGGCAGATTCCAACTCCAGACTCACCCTTCTCCATCGATGTAATATCCTTGACAGAGTTAATAACCTTAAATTTTAACATCCTCAGCTATATAAATAAGTAAAATGCAACAAGTTACTTTGCAAAAAGTGTCAGAGCTAAACAAGAAGTTATTAGTAAAACACATACGGTATTAGTGAAAAGTGTAAGTACATCTTGGCATCCTGGGCAACACCTGTATGGGACAAACAAGACAGAAGAGTAAAATCAAAGCAACCCACAAATGTTCTATATCTCAGGGAATTGTAGCAGAAGAGCTGGGAAGAAATGGAGACTCATTTCCTGCTCAAACTTGTTAAAGAAATGCCTCATGCAAAAACAGACATTCCTACTTTTCTGCTTTTTTAAAACTATTTTACTAAAACTTTTGTTTGTACTCAAACTTTTGGCTTATGCTGTACATTAATGTGATGTTGCACATTCTATCCTTTTCTGACATCATACTATCCAACAAAACTAAGCGGAGGAAAAATTAAGCAAACTTAAAGTGACCTGCAAAAACTTCCTGGGCATGACCTAAACCAACCCCAATTTAAAACAATTATTTGTAGTTATTAGAAAAATAATTTAGTCTCAATTTCTCTGGATTTTTCTTATCATTGTATACTTTTCCTGAATATACGCTATTTGGCAAACAACTGGAGAGATATGGTGACACATGAAGTAACTTGTAAAAGACACAAAAAATACAAACCAGGGGCCATTAGGGTGAACGTCAATTTTTCAGCTTAATTATCTAAGGTAATTAAAAACTCTGGAACAATAAACAGAAGATACATAGAGGTAGATGCATGAAGCACTGGAATGGGTTTCATAACTCTATTTAATATACTGTAATTACAGCAGGGTGACACAGCATAATCCAAAGAACTTGCGTTATGCAAACACGAGAGAAATTTTAGTCTGCATAAGTACGTGATGCCCCAGTATGCGACGATATATTTAAACACTGGGAAGCAGGAGCATAGACTGGGAATGTACTCAGCAAGTGGCTGTGTACATGTTGTGACAGTGTTGATGAGGTGAATACCTCACCATAACCTCTGCTACCTTGTTCCTCTAGGAAGCTGGGTATTTGCAGGAGGCCATGCCACCGTCTCGAGTGATCGACCATGTGCAGTGGAAAGTGAGTGTGACCCCAGTGTCAAAAAATTTGATGTTTTTTTTTGAGTGGAGGTTATGTAACTGTGGATCAGATTGATGAAAATATGGTTCCGAGGTGTAGCTGGCTGCTGCATGAGCATCCCTCGCAAAGACCGCTAGTAGGAGAGGAAGAAAAGCCACATTACTCTCGAACATTCACATCAGGTGACTTGCTGAACGTGTCTATCATTTCAATTCGCAAAACACATTCTTGCATTCTCACACTCCTGGGGAGTCACAGCCTACCCATAATTTAATTACATCAATATTGCTCACAGCTGGGACTGGGCATGTAATTAAGTGTGATTGGATTTGGAATTGTGTATGAATTAGTAATGAATTAATCCAAAAAACACACGGGATCTTTTCTTTTTGTGTTAGCACCAGTTCTTGCTTGTTTGTCGAGTCTTTTAAAAGTCAAAACAGTCACAGGAGACTGACACAAATTGAACCCAGCAGCTGTTACAGCATTTTTATTTCATACGGTTTAACCAGAGGTATCTGAAGCCAAACTCTGAAGTGCATTTTAAATAAGTAACATGTTATGAGCTGAAACAAATGTGGAAAAATGCCAATGAGAGTCCACAGCTAGCGTATGTGAACAAGCAATACCGTTCTTTAAACGGATACACTTCCGACAACATGAACTCAGGGGAGTAATCATTGTTTGCCAGTCCTTTCAGTCAGTCTAACACTTTTCATGTGTGTGTTTATTCAAAGGAACTGACATTAGTGTTTCAAATATTCACATAGATACACAATTAGATATTTTCTACAGTAAATGTAGTAAGGATGGCACAATGGGTTTGACTGGGTCCTGCTCTCCAGTAGGTCTGGGGTTTGAGTCCCGCTTGGGGTGCCTTGTGATGGACTGGCGTCCCGTCCTGGGTGTGTCCCCTCCCCTTCCAGCCTTATGCCCTGTGCTGCCGGGTTAGGTTCCGGCTCCTCGCGTGGGAAAAGCGGTTTCAGATGGTGTGTGTGTGTGTGAGTAAATGTAGTAAATTACTAGCCTGTAATAACTGTAACCTTAACATTATAACTTGCTTTGGAGAAAAGTGTCAGCTAAATGAATAAATGTAAAGTTTCTCAAATGCTTTGTAGCCTTACTCTTAAAACCTGCAGGTTCCTGAACCACTAGAGCACATGCAAATTTAACGTTAATGTGGTCCATTAGAACAGTGAAAAAGCTATAAAGACAAATGCACCTTTTCTTGAATTCTAAGTAAAATGGAAACTGTATGGCATAGGGTGCCTTGTTGCTTTTATAAAAGTCATGACGGTTTCATTTTTGATTGTGGTTCAAATATAGTTTTGATGGTTTGGAAAAATCACCCTAAACAGCTCATACATACAAGCAAAAAATGAAATCCTAAAAAGTTGCTCCACTCTTCTTGGTCCTGTTTTATGTTAACCAGTCATTTGACTGATGGAGGCCAATTTCAATGAAGTCAGAACAAAGAAAATTCTTCTACCTGAGCACTATGGGTACAAACTGATATGGCATTTTCATTAATGTCGAGCAACTGCAAAGCATATGAATATCTAAGCACAGGTAACCAATTTGAAAACCCTCATAATTAGTGAATTGGATTTGAATTAAAAATACATAAGTCTTATGAATGATAGTGGTGTGCGCTTATACCTAGTATCAATGTCGAAGATAACAGCTGTTCAAAAATTAATAGGTCAGTGAGAGAAATGCTACTCAGACAAAAATGAACAGGAATGTTAAATGGAAAAAAAAAAAAAAAAAAAAGATTTAATTTCTTTCATAACCATGTAATTCAATTCCATCAAACTTTAAAGTAGGTCATATTTCTTCATGTGACGGAGAAGCACACAGTCAGAGCAAACACAATATTTTGTCTTGAAACATTTTAAATGATTTTTCGGAAACCATGACCCCGTTTACGGAAAAAAATCATATGCACAAGAAAATTCCCCTAGTAAAACAAGAAACTATATGTATAATTAGCAAAATCAAACTGGTGCCAAATTAAATTGCTCAAAGTGGAAAGGCGATGCATGTCAGAACAGTAGTTTGAGGCAGAGCCGATACATGCTACGCAATGTTGGGGTCTCTCTCAAATCGTATGTTTACAAGCAAAGTTTCACATGTGTCATTTAACTCTTTTGTGTGTGTGTGTACCGGGTCTGTTCATTCACTCAAATTCCCATATGTACATGAATCACCAGTGTGTGTGCCTGTGTGAGTAAACGCGTGCAAATGAATGGGCTGCACCGAGAACGTGCTTGGGCCGAGCCCTGGGGCTTTGAAGTACAGCACTAAAGGGGATCAGTGAACCAAACACAGGAGCTCACTCTGCCCGAATAGAGGCCCTGGCTAGTCTTCTTACGCTACACACTCAGCTCTGATGGGTGGGGGAAGCAACAGTTGGACTGCCTGCTCTTAAGACTGGATAATCCCAGTTGTAATGAATGGCTCCTTAGTCCTACTCTTCTTCATGGTCATTGTCCTAAACACAATGGCAGGAGGGAGGGCTACCAAAAGCATGTCCCTTAGCTTATACGTTGCCATGTGCTTCTCAAGACGATACCATAGTATCTCGAGTGGCCAGTCCATGGCAGAAATCGAACCCTAATCTCTCATGCTCAATGCAGTCACCCTAATGGCATCATCAGTCACTGCAGCAGTTTTACAGCTGCAACAATACCCACCTTTTACATTACTGATACTCTGCAGCAACTCTGCTGTCTACCTTGAATATTAGCAAACAACCAAATCAAACTATAAGTTTGGGTACCTTCGGATGAACATTTGTAAAATGAGCTAATGATTTCTGATGTTTTTATGACAACTCCGATGCTTCTTTATAGAACATATCCCTGAATTTGTCATAGACTTATGTCAATAATGGCATGTTTCTGGGCACTGATTTAGTGGTAGGTTTTACATGAAATGAATGAAAGGCTTTATATGTCATATGAGCATATAACACCGCAGATCACACAAATTAATTAGTCTAATGAAGGCCCAGGTATCTTCTCCTTTGTTAGAATGTCTGAATGTGAAGTGTCTGAAGGTGGAAATACATGTCTTTCTGGCAGGGCTTCATACAAAAATGTGATCTAACAGGTAGCACCCCCACAGAGACCAGATGAATTTAACAAGGACCCCAAACTGCACATCTTCTGAACTGATCCCGTTCTGATTGTTCTGAAGATCAAAGCCCATTCGGTAAAAAAAATTACATGGCATGCTAAAATTATTTTTTGCCTCTGTGAATTCTTTAATCAAAAGAAACTGGTATATAGTAACACAATTTTCTCATTTATAAAGCCTGACATTTTAATGATGTAGTTGAGGTTAAAGACTACACAAGGATAGGAGAGTCATACTTGGGTTTTACTCCTACAACCCTCAGGCACAAACACTCTTTCTCAATCATTACATCTGATGTTTTGTAAGTAGAGTTATTTCAAGTTTTTTATATAACACATTTACAGGAACAGTAGGATGCCCTACCTGTCTCCATAGACTGCAGGGGATCGATGCAACACTGGGTGGGACTGTATGCTGCCGATGGCTTTTTTCATTCCATCTACCTAAAAGTGTTGATTTGCACTAGTCAAATTGAGACTGAAAACAGAGCAGGTAGCCTTAAGTCGCAGGGGATTGACGTATTATGCATTGACATTATTTGGGGGGAATCAATATGCCTAGTAGTTGTGCTTACATAAGGTCTGACTTTCAATCCAGCAGGATTGGTCACCTTTATGGTGAAGCAAAGAGGTGATGAAGCCCTTTCTCCTGCTCACCTGAAGGAAGAAACCACCCTGGAAGGGCTGCACTTCTGGAACACTGGTTTCCACATAACCAGTCCCGCATCTGGCTGCTCATTGAATATGTGGGCTTGCTTTAGCAATTTTTGTAACTGAACTAAGTCAGCCTTCTCGCCGAGGACAGGGGTCTTAGGTGTTTGAAGGTCATCTGTGAAACTTGCACACCAGGACTAGGGTCCTTTGCAAAAGAGGATCAGAGTAAAAAAAAAAAGTCTAAAAATGTAGCAGAAATTATAGATTACCTTTTCTCTGCAATGAGCCATGTCTGTGATCCGCATTACAGCTTGTCCTTCACCAGACAGTTTTTTTCCCCCTGTTAGGTGCTGCTTTTAAGAGAAACAGTATCATAAGGCCACATCTTTTCAATTTTTTTTCTGCCAGTAGTTTAAAAATAGCAAGCCTGTTACCAGCTCCGGTGCACTGGAGTTGCTTGTGGTTGGACGATCTGAGGGGTGACCCTGTGCTGGTGTGCTGGTTCGGCCCGTCTTTGTTCTGTGTGTCCACTACAACCCTGGCCGGCCAAGGGCTTCAACCACTGATGCACGGCGACCGGCATTTACGGCAGATATAAACACTTTCACTTGTTTCCATGGCAACTGACTGATATACATTTATAAAGCAGGAGTGCTGTCCTTTCGTCATGGGCTTGTGAATACTCTTACCTGCAGTGTACACTAATATCTGTGGATGGCGTTTTCAAAACCCACGGTAGGTGCCAAAATCCAGATGGATCAGAGTCAAGACAACTGGCCTGCTCTTAAATTACCGTCAAATCCTGATTCGGCTCTGCCCCAGCATTAAAAGAACTTGTTTGTCATGGCTAAGGATACTAAAATTAGTTTATATAAAATGTGCACTTAAAGTAGCAATACCAATATAATTCAATGTCAGTTCACCTGGGATGAGTTCAACAAAGTGATATATATTTCCTTTGAGAGGTGAGGTCTTTGCCTAAGTAGAAGAGCACTTAAAGTGAAGCACAGGGCTTACACAAGACATCTGCATGTATAATTTCATATGCTGTGTGAACTATACCATTGCCAGGAATTTAAAATCATAGGACACAGCGGGTACTACTGCTAACTGGCTTCAGTGGCATATGTTCTGAAGCCAGAGACTCAATTCTGGTGCAAAGAGAGCATTTTATTTCTGGCCCAGTACTGCATGTATAAACTATGGTGTATAAGAACATGGTATAAGTAATAAAAGAATACCATTCGCTTCTAGTATAGTTTTTATTGTGAAGTTACAGTTAATGAAATTATATTTTGGTATGTTTGTCCAAGGCAACTAACTTATAATGCTAGATCAGCAATTGTACTTTTTTACGGTACCAGTACTTAGCAAGTGGCTAAATCAACGGTACTATGGTAAGTGTGAGTTTCGGAATGGAAACCTTTTTGTGACAAGGCAACAGCTGTAATCACTATGTGTGGCATGCATGGTTTGGACATGGGGTGGATGGGAAGGGAGAGGCAGAACACTGGTATACCTGCTCCCAATAACCTGTTGTTTTTAAATCCTCAGGCAGCGGTAGAGAGCAAAAGTGAGAGAGACATGACCTGGGAACAAGTGTGTGAACCTACGCTAAGATCTTCCCCATCAACAGACATGACCCTCCATCCCACCTTAATATTTATTTGTCTTGGAGCGCAGACGCACACACGTCTACAGCCGCTTGTCCGAAACCGGGGTTACGGCGAACCAGGGCCGAACCCGGCAACACAGGGGGCAGGGAACACACCCAGGATGTGACGTCAGTCCGCTGCAAGGCACCCCCAGCAGGACTTGAACCCCAGACCCACCACACAGCAGGCCCTGGCCAAACTGCTGCACCAGTGTGCCCCCTGGTCTTGGAGTATTGATTTGTACATAAACACAGCATTCCTCACCTGTATCTTGGTGTCTACATGTTGTTCTGCCTACCGTGAGTAGACAGCATGCCACACTATGCTTACTGCTGCCCCTACTATTAACTTGCCAACTAGCAACGTCAAGACTAGTCAACTCCCTTTAGGATTTAAACGTTGCTCCCTTGCTCCAAAACTGAACGGCACCTTTAGTTAATCCTGTACCACTACCTTGGCAAAACTTTCCACAGCTTCATGCAAATGAGGCTGAATTAAATAATAAACTATACAGTTTCCAATAAATGATTCTCCCTGGAGGAAGGACAATGTCTCCTTTCCCCCTTTATGCGGCTTGATGTTTACTGAAGCTGCAGTAGTTCCCTTCAAAGTATCTGGAGAGCTAAAATTATTTCTGTTACAAGTGCAGTTTCTTAACCATTACACCACCTGCAGGCTGTCGCTTCTTGAGATTAAGCGTAAGAACACAGCACATCACTGAGGCAACAGCAATGTACTCCTGATGACCTGTTTTAAGGTCTTCTGTTAAATTCTCTGGAAAATACAGCCTCAGATAAAGCCATGTGTTCTCCATGATCATGGCCCTGAAACAAGAGTAATTACTGCATCCATGTCTCACAAACGCTAACACACTTTCTTTAACATACTGAATATCATATCCCTTAGAGGGTAGAAATGTGTAATACTGTTAATGCTAAAAGACAGGAGGATGCAATGCTAATAGGCTATTGTATATAATAGTGGGGAAAAATGAGAAATCGGGCTTAAAATCGTGAAGGAATGTCAAAATGCATCGCTGGAAATAAGCAAAACGTGCATTCCGACGTCAGATGTTTGTATTTTCTTTTCTCTTTTTTTGTGTGCGCGAAGGGGACGTTTCAAAATCTCTGCAACTGGAAAAGTGAGTGTATGATTGGCTCATGGTGTCTGCTGCTATCCAGAATTTCGAATTTCACCTGCTCTCTCCACCTTTTTTTTTTTATTAGTTTTCCGTTTAAAGCGGGGGGGGGGCCGCGGCGAGCGCCGATCCCGCCTTCCAGTCCGGGTCTTCAGAAGCGTCGCCGTCGCGCGAGGGCAGGAGGGGGTAGCACGTGGATTGGCCAGAGGAGCGCGCGGAGGACGGGGGCATTGCGCGCCGCTCTCCTCCGCGCGCAGTACAACGGGCGACGCTCGCTCGCTCGCTCGCTCGCTGGCTGCTGAGGGCGCTCCACGAGCCGTGGACGACAACACTTGAGAATCGCTAGAAAGAGCAAACCATGAGCGTAACGTTGCCCACCTGCCATCCCCGCAGTGTGTTCCACCCGTTGCCAAATAAAGCAAACCAATAAAGGGAGTCTACTTTTTCTTCTTCCTTTTTTTTTTTTTGTTTTTGTTGTTGTTCTGTGTTTTCCCCACTCATCAGAGCCGCGGAGCTGGACGCGTGCGAGCTGGAGGGCGGTGGCATTTGATTTCGCAAACTAGCATTGCATAGCTGGCTTTGGCACCGGTCCTGGGACCCCTTGGACCTGCCGTCGAATTTCTTCTTTTCTTTCTTTCTTTCTTTGTTTTCTTCCATTTTCTCGCTTTCGCCGCTTCACCCCAGCATCATCATCCCTCACCTTTTTTAATTGCGCTGAAGCACCGGCGCCGGGAAGCAGTTCAGCTGCGGCCACCGCTCCGTCTCCACAGCGCAACCGGTCATTCAGCGTCGAGGACTTTTGCCGTCCGCTCGTCACGCGATGGGGAGAAGAAGAAGCGAACGGCCCGTGAAAGCTGGAATAGGACTCGCGGGATGGTTGCTGCCGCGCGTGTGCCGAGCCGCCGGGATCGCGCTCCTCCTGGTCCTCGCGAGCGGCGCAGTGGCGCAAGGTAAGGCGGCAGCGCGAAGAGGCGCTCGCGCTCGAGTCGCGCGCGGGACGAGCGGGGGTGAAAAGTGGGGATGCTTCGTTCGTCAGTTAGGGCGCGCGCCTCACCTGGCAACGCGCGGTGTGTTTATATAGCATACCGTGGAGTTGAACGGCAGGCTGCGATTTGGGCTGTGTTTTTCTGGAAAAGTGTCGGGGGGTTTGTTTTTTTGTTCAGTGGCAAAAGTTGCGATGTGCCCGTGTGCAGAGCGCACAGAAATGCATGATAATCACTCGGTCTCATACTGATTTAGCGAGCAAAAGTTTATCATCACATATGTATAAGATTCCCGATAGAGAAAATAATGAAGATCATATATTTGTATTATATCTGAAGAAGAATATCGCAGTCTGTTCGCCTTGTAGTCATTTCCAGTTTCAATTCGTTCGCTTTTGCATGGATCCGCAAGAATATGCTCCTCCTTATATTGTTTTCTCAGACTCCCGGCGGATGTGTGTGACAGAAATAAAAGCGAAATATGCGATATTCCGATCGCGGAGGGAGGACCGTTTCCCTCGTATTCCGCTGCTTCTCCTCCGTGGCGCAGCGTGGAGAGACTAGAGAGAAGCGGCGGCGACGGCGGCTTTCAAACTCCACAGCTGTTTAGTCACTGCATCTTTTGCGACATAGATAGAAAAAGCCAGGGATTTACAGATGATTTCGACTCATCTCATGTCTGCTTTTCGGACACGCTGACTGTGGTCACAGCGAAGTCTGATTATATAGAAGCCAAGGGAGTTGTTACAATGTAGCCCCAGAGATGGTACGAGCCAATTAAAAGTTAGATTATCGGCAAAAATCGCGCGTCAAACGACACTGGCTATTTTTATACGAATTAAGGTGGCTTTTAAAACGTTTTGTGCGCTGTTCAACCCCCCAGTACGTGGGGAAACTATTGATGTAAGAGTAAATACTAATGGACCACTTCTCACATAATGACCTACACATTCCCTCAAGACTTAAAATTGTAATTATTACATTTTACAATAATATAATATATATACATTGAGACACGTACAGTATATTCCTCTTATTTCTAACCGCAACCTCTGCTGTTGACATGATGAGCGTAATTACAGGAATAAAAAAGAAAATAATTAACGCTCCTGTTACGTGCATTATTGGTGTTGTTCAAAAGATATTGACAAAAGGTGTTTGCTTTTACTCGATTTTAGTCATTATTTCATATTTTTGTTAATGCCACCGATATTAATGACATGATGATACAGTTATCGTTATAATTAATTTCATGGCCGTTCAGTTGTAATTCGTGTTCGGAGCAGGTTTTTTTTTTTTTTTTTTTTTGTCATGTGATACATAAAGTTAATGAAAAAACTTTTCCTAGAATTATGACATGCGTAAGTCATCGCGGACGGGCCACCTCCCCCCGTTTTAACGTGTTTTACGCAGTTTTACCAGCCCAGTGCAGCGCGGGCCGTTCCGCTGGGCTCCGAGCGCAAACTTCACTGGAAGCGCGTCGGTCTGCGCCGCACCGACAGTCAGTTGCTCTTTTTTCTGCTCAGCTTTAAAACACCTTTTTTTTGGGGCGCCGAAACCCTAAATCCGTTTTCTCTCACCTATTCATGCTTTATTGCGGAATGTTGATAGCTTTATGAGGAAACGTGGTTGTTTTGTACACTGTGATTCAAATTATATGGAGTATTTTTTTTTTTTTTTAATTTTTAAACGTGGTTATTGATGATATATTTGAGATTAACCGATCACAACACAGCCCGAGTGCTTAAATAATTTTTGTCCTTCTGTTGACGCTTAATCATTAGGCAAAATATCATATTTGTCTTCTTGTTCCTGCTCCACTTTTTATCCCTGCTTTGTGTACTGAAATCTGAGGGAGGAAAAGTTAAAGTAATGGCTTAGTCATGACAACTGCCACTATACATATGTCAAAATATAGATGTATTAAAATATAGAGTGTGTTTTTTCTGACTCCGCTCTTAAATGAGCTTCCCTTCTTTTTACTTCCTTTACACATTTGAGTCTTTTGATGTTACTAATATATGTTAATATGTGTTATTAAAATGGCAAAATTGGTCCTTAAAAGTGAATTAGAATGCGTTTCTGATTTTTTATTTTTTTTTTACTTCAAGTTCAGTGTCATATTTTATCACCATGTAGTATTTTATAACTGCTTCCATGCTGGGAGAAATGGTTTAGACACTTGAAGGGGTACAGCAGTGTTTAATATTCCACACAGCAATAAAAGGTTTTTTGAAGTGAGAATAATGACAATATTTTTATATATCAATGAAAGCAGGGCCAGAAATGTTGTTTTGTAAACTACAGTATTTATAATATTTTATTTTTATGCTATTCATTGTTTCCTGTACAGGGTTTTGGGTTGCGGGGAAAAAGTTTGATTTGTGTTGGTCTTGTTTCATTATTATTGTGAACCTATTGCTGTGAGCTAGAAAGGCAGCCATTACACATTAAATTAGTTTTTTGAAAACTTATATAAAAACAGCACTTGGCTGAGAAACAAACAACAAAAAAGCTTTACGTACGGTTCTCAAAGTTGCCATTAACTCAAATTTCACTGAAATGAGCTAGTCTAATTACAGGCTATTTGGATGAGCATTTTGTGCTGCTTTAGCTACATTATTATTTTTAATATCATGATGTTATATATAAAATACAGGCTTCTGCTTTTCATTCTTCTTCTTGTAATTATTATTATTATTATGTGTCCTTTTACGAAACACCAAAGCCTTTATACTTGGTCCCGCACTCAGGGTTAAAGAACGTCTTTGTGCGTCACATTCTTTGTTGTGTACAAAGATGGATATGAAACAGAGATGGTGGGAGAGTCACAGGTCAGAGAGGGGAATAGCAGCTGCTGTTGAAAATATTTAATTCTTTTTTGTGAGTGAGGGAGCGAAAAGGTGTGTTGTGTGAATGGTGTTGAGCCAGAGCTCAGTTTCACCAGCGTTTGCTTGGGTACTGGTGATTTTCTCAAAGGTCTGGACGTCAAATAGAGAATTACACCACAGCTCAGGCGCCACTGAGTTTCCTCTTTTAATTTGTACCACTTTCAAGACCAGTTTTTTCCAGTTTTGTAGTAGTTGGTTCCTTATGCAGTCGACATACAAAGCACATATTGGGTGTGTGTTTCCATGCATACTGAATCTGTCACTGCCTTAAAATGTGTTTGATGAATTTTAAGAAGCCGCTCTGCTTAATTTTTCAGTAAACGTTGAATGCGCTAAGAATTTGTTGCATTGAACACGCAACTAAAGGGAGTTGTGTGTGGTTCTAGCTGGGCCTTGTTGTTTATGGTGTCCTTCGTGGAGGTTTTGGTTATTACAGCTGGAGCCACGCACGGCACCATCAGAGGAATGTTATTTAAAGGCATTTCTAGAGTAAGTGGCGGCCGTCTACAGGCTGGAGCAAGACAGCAAGAAACCCCTCAGCCTATTAAAAACCCATTAGCTAATCCCACTTTCAATAATAGCTGATTGTGTGTCAAACAAATGCGCGCTATAGAGCTGAGCTTGCTGACATCCGTTGACAGGGTGGGCGTCCCTAAAGAGCAAGGTGGCGGTGGGTCTGTCTCGTCTGTGATTGGTACAGCATCATCAGCTGCTGCTGTTCGAACGAGCAAAACTGGGTAGAAGAAGTGATGGGGTGCAACTTTCTCCTGGCTGGTTGTGAATGAACCCCAAAGGCCCAGTTCATTTGCTCCCAGAATGCATTGCAGCTACACATTGGCGCTTTAGTGCGGTGGCTCCTGCCATTCCGACCTGTGGTCTTCCTAGTGCTGTGTGTGATCCTCAGACAGGGCCCAGGTGGCCTTTACCATGACTCCATCCAGAGCTCACACTTCCTTTGGCCCATTCCTGTGCTTCTGTCAATCTCTGATTTCTGGTGGGAGGTGGAGAAAAAGCTGACTTGGTAATGCAACTGCAAGTAGTTTCTCAGTGAATGGAAATGTCCTGCTGGAACATATCATTAACCTAATTGTAAACTGCAAAGCTGGTTTCTGATGTGCGCATGGAGAAACAGCATCTTAGTATTAATGAAATTCATTTCAAATAAAAAATGGACCAGTGCTGCAAGGAATTTCCGTAGCCCATAACATTCATTGTCTGCCATCTGTTGGATTTGATATTTTTCCGATCATGTCAGGAACACAGTGGTCATCTGCGATGTTGGCCCAATACTGTGTACGTGCGCTCATGTTTCTGGGATTAGCCTCAGGCTTGCGAGACACTGAGATGAAGACAGACATCTGCGAGCACATGGTGCTGAGACGGCAGGGCTCCATCTCAGTTGAACTGGACACGGTCACTGATCGCCATGCCGGTGGGCATTTGCCCCGATTGTTAACTGACCATGACCGTGTCCACGTTAACGTTCTGGAGTGAGATCCTCTTTAACAGCCACAGGCTGTATGCTTTTAACTGGTCCGAGTTTTGCATGGTTTTAACTAGTCGGGAACTGGATTGTTTCATAGCCACCAATGGGGGAAACGCAGGGGGGGGAGCAGTTGACTGCCTGTCACTCGGTAGCTCACATCCCTGAGAAAATGTGAGAGAGGGAACAGTAGGAGTCTCCTGTTCCCAGAGTCAGCGGGAGGCCCAGGGACGTCTTTACCAACCTTCCACCGTGGTGATTTTCACAGCATTTCAGTCTGCTGGGTTTAGCTTCTAGGGAAGGGTTGGGCGGAGGGAGCCGGGGGTGACGCCATGGCTGCCAGCACACAGTATGGCAGGAGCTCAGGCAGCTGGATGACAACCACAGAGAAAACAAACCAGTAGAAGAAGGAAGAAAGTTGGGTGTAGTGCACTCTTGGTTGGGGGCAATATTGGGCTATAATTCCTTTTCCACAGTCCAGCACATGTACATCTGCTCTGCATCGGGACTCAAACCAGGCCATTCGACATTCATTAAGAAGTCAATTTGCCCTAGAATGTGCCCTGTGGCTGCGTGAATTAGTCCGATGGCAGGTGCTGATGAGATGCGCCGTTTACGGCATCAATCAAGAGCAAGCACAAGGTAACATGTCTCCTTGGGCAATTAAAGTTTTTGACGTACTGAAAAGAGGCACTTGTTTTTCCCTTTCATTCCTTAATCACGCTTCGTTCGTTGCCTCGTTTTTATCTCCCCCCCTCCTTTTTTTCTCGGGGTTCCTCTCTCCTAAGGTTCCCGCTCCTCTGTCCCTCTCTCCCTCCATCGCTCTCTCTCAGCCTCGCTGCACTCATGGAGATTTATTCCGTTTAATTAAACCTCGGTTAAACAGCGGAGTTATTGTTGCGGGGCTGATTGAGCAGGGAGCGGCATAGAGGTGAGTCAGGCGGTCACAGTGGCGTGCTGGGCTTCGCTGGGCCCGTAACTCAGCCACGCCTGCTCCCCACCGCCCTG
Source organism: Scleropages formosus (assembly GCF_900964775.1). Taxonomy (NCBI): domain Eukaryota; kingdom Metazoa; phylum Chordata; class Actinopteri; order Osteoglossiformes; family Osteoglossidae; genus Scleropages; species Scleropages formosus. Next base: position 18,607,040 of record NC_041822.1, read on the forward strand.
CTAACTGTGCTCTTCATCTCTGATCCGTACTGGCCAGAGGGCCTGAACCTTGCATTTTGGCTCTGGATCCACTGTTCTGGATTTCTCGCATGCAGTCCATCTCCTTGTGACACCATGACCCAAGGCAGCGTCACCATTTGAATCTCCCATAGTGCTCGTTTTAAGCTTTCGCAGCCAGTGTTGGCCCATACGGATGTGGCCTTGGAAATCAAACTGTCAAAGCATAGAGAGGTGGTGAGCTTTGTAGTTTCCTCACAGCTTAGCTGCAGCAAATCATAGCGAAGGCTCTACATCTTTCAAGACTTGGGGAAAGGCTCGTTGATCAGCCTCCAGCGTTTTGGTGGGAAGTTGAGTTTTATGAGATGAGAAAAACAAACCCTGCGGACCGGGTATTGGCCACGGCGGGGGTTACACCACCACCAGTAGAGGACATTTGCAGCACTCTCAACCCTTGCCTGTGGTACCTCTGGCAGTGTGCTTTAGTGCAACCCCATCTTCTGACAGAGACTGGGAAAAGACTGGCTCCAGGCCACAGGAAACAGGCCAAACCATGACCCAGAATTCTCAGCGGCAGGAGCTTGTGCCGTCTGGAGCCCCAGCAGGCCATGCTGGTGAACTAGCCTGGGGGAAAACAAGGAGTCGGGGGAGGAGGGAGTTTTTAACCTGCTGAACCTTGGACAATGTAGGGCCCATGGCAGGCCTTGTCGTCCCATTTACTGGGTCCCTTGGGGGAAGGAGAGTGCCGGCAGATGGGCTGCATGCTGGAGGTGACGGCCGCAGAGTGCTGTCTGTCTCTTTGGATTTGTAATTCCACAACGGAGGGGGATAATGTGGTGGAGAGGGGCAGAGGCCTTTTGTTTCTAGCGTGTTTATTGTCCACGACGCGCTCCCTACAGTCACATAAATGCCACTGAGGAGCATGGGAAGGTGAACTGCCTTAAATTTGACATTCATTCTTCTTCAGGGCAGACAAAGGCATGCTGTATGTCCTTGCCAACGCTCTGCGTTGGAGCGGGATCGAGAAGAACGCGCCGTGCGTCCTTGCAGGCCCTCTGCGGCCGCGCAGGTTTGAGTCAAACGCAGCAGATGTCCTTGCAGATTCTCCTCGACAGAGTAGAACTGAGTCAATTCCGTTGTATGTCCTTGCAGACATACGGTTGCTGCTCAGGCCTGAGCGGCACACACCGCGAGGCCATGCAAAGACAAATCGAAGCTTTTGCAGATGTGCTGGGACCATAGCGATCTGTAATGAAGTCACCGTTTCCTCCTGAGCTTACGGTGTCCACGAGCAGAAGCCAACCTTGGGCTTTCCCTTCAACTCCCTCCATCACGCTTCTCTCTTTCTCCCCATTTTATTTATTTGGTACCGCTGCCAAGTCCACATAGTCAACCTTACTTTGGCCAGAAAGCTTTTAAAAATGTGAGAACATTACTGCTGTGGAGACTACTGTAAATTTTTATCTCATAGGGCCGCGGCGAGTCCCGGTGGAGACCCGAAGCGGTTCCACCCCACTGACGCGGTCCCCCCATGTGGGCGTTGGGGCACACAATGGGAACATTGTGGAGACAGGAGAAAGCTCGAGGCCGAGCTGCCCTTATAAAAAACCCGTATTCACCGAGAAAGAGGTGACATCATGCAAGTTACTCCAGAGCACAGGAGCTTACGGGAGAAATAAGGCACCGTGAGGCAGAGACAGACGTCAAATGGATCCAAAGAGTGCGCCTAAGCACAATTTCCATTTTGACTCCCCTACATTTTCCCGCCTTTTTGGTGTCAACCATATGACTGTTTCTGCATCTTCTCGCATCGCGACACTCTATTTTTAGACACTAATGACTGTGAAGGAGCGGTTTCGCCCGGGTCTTCTCGCCCCTCTTCGACTTTACGGTTTCCGTTGTGTCTGGGTGCAAGAGTTTTAAAAAAAAAAAAAAAGGTATTGTTGTGTTCTCCGGTGTTCGCTGTGGCAGCGGTGCAGAAAAAAGTAGAATAATGACTACCCCCCAACTCCCCTGCAACCGCCCTCCCCTCCATCTTGGCTGCGGCGTATTTGCCATGCGTTGTGAAGAGGGGAGCCGTAATTAATCACGGACTGTCACTCTCTTAACTAAAGGGGGAGCTTGGCCGCGTAGCCTCCAGTGCTATTAGCGGTCCATTAGCAGAGCCCGACACAAGTACCGACACTTCAGCAGCATTCCTGCAGGAGAGGGTCTGGCCTGGCTGTCAGCAGGACGGATCACCCGCTCGGCGACATCCTGCAGAGAAAGGTGCCTCGGTTCTACTTCCGTGGCCGAAAATCACACGCACGGAAAGCGGGGGAAAAAATTCGGAGGACGTTAGGGAGCAGCCTTTGTTTTCCTTTCCGTCACCGGTGGCAGATATGAGGAGCCAGGTAGAGACACGTTCACAGGGAAGGATTGCGTCGCGGCGGCGTTCATCTGTGTGTGTGCGTGTCTGTGTGTGCTCGTCTGTGTGTTCGGTGATGTACTTTTATTTGTGGATGAGTGCCCTAAGGGTGTGCAGGTATATATTTTCAATATAATGTGCAAAATGCAGCAAATAAAATGTCCTTCTTTCAGCCCACGCTGAAATGCCATCGTGCAGAGATGGCAGGCACCCAGAAACGCAATCATGACCTCAACCGTGGCCTCCCTGTACCGAGGCGCATCCATGGCAAAATTCCTAACCTGATCACGAGCACCCAGAGTGGTCATTAACCACTTTATGCAGAGCAAATGGGAGGCAGGCAGTGGACGGACCAAACGGGTCACGGGTCCAAATACCGGTGTTGTTCCCGTCCTCGATCGGGGGGGATCTTGACCCTGATAGCGTCCCGTAAACATCCGGCCGAGCAAATTCATAAGTTGGCATATTGCACGAGTTGCTTCAAATAAAATCGTCTCCGTAGCGGTACAAATAAAATAATTTTAGAGCATGTCCGTTGTCCTGCACCCTTACTGATGGGGGCTGAGGTTCCATTTACCAAACTCTCCATTCAGCTCTACATCAAACGTTCCTCACAGCCGTCCAGTTTGTCTCTCTCCCTCTTCGGGTTTTTTCTCCTTGCGGTCGCGAAGTATGAGCAGAATTTTAGGCACTTTTAGCGCCGGTGCCGCCCTCTGACTCTCCCGATAAAGGAAGGTTGCGGAGAAGAAAAAACAAGCAAAAAGCGTGTCTTTTTGTCATGGGAGGAGAAGTTGTGCTGAACACAGACAGGGTCACAGAGAGACAGGGTTATCACAAGGTAATTCCACCGCGTGGAAAAGTAATTACCGTCAAGCTGGCTTCCCGAACAACATAGTCCATTTCCTGTCTCCTGTTCGTCACCCCCCCACCACCTCTTTCTTCGAGACGTCTTCACACCTAAAACAGCAGAGGAAAGCAATTCACAGACAGCGGTGCGCCCTTGAACTTTACAGGGCGCGCTTGAGGACTTTTTCCTGGCAGGTACACACTGGATGTGTGTGGTTCTGTGTGTTAGGCCTCGCTGCAGTCCTTCACTGGAAAGCAAAGTGGAAGAGGAATCGATCTCTCACACACACACACACACACACACACACACACACACACACACACACACACGCACACACACACACACACTCTTGGCTGTAATTAGGTGTGTTTCGGGGAGGTTCTGTTGCACGGGTAGGCTGGGAGCCACGGACCCTCCCGCCACCTAGGTGGTGCCGAGTTTCGCTGCCTTGTCTTGAAGTGGGAGTTTGGAGGCGAAGACAATGAAAGAGAGACCAAGCGAGGATGAGGCCATACTTTGAGGTTTTTTTTTTTTTTTTTTTTTTTATTCACGTGTCTATTCGTCGAAATGACATTGGCTGTTGAAGCACTTCTTCGTAAGACTATACCTAGGAAGGCAGTGCTGAACGTGGGCCAGAACCTTGTGGATTTGCTGTGCTGGGTATCACTCCCGTGCTCTCATTCACCGTGAAGGGGTCTGGGGTCACTAGGGTTGCGTGGCGAGACAGGGACTGAGCTTTAATCTCAGAGGATCGGGTCGCAATGTGAAGAAGAGGACCGTCTCGTGCAGTTGCTTTGCGCCGTCACATTCTCAGTAGAATGGACAAGGCGCTTGTCGGCGTCCCATTTGCATTTCCATTCATTCTGCAGATGCTCTTCTCCAGAGCAGCTTACAGTACAATGCCGTGATAGCGGAGACACAGGCAGGAGGAAGCATGAGCGGAACAGAGTCCTCAGCACATAATGCAACATCTGCACCACGGTCACCCATGGGAAACAATACATTTCCACCAAATAAATATGCTGAAAGCCAAAGAAAAAAGCAAGGAAAGGAGACACGGTCTTTTGGGAATGGGTACATGTCCATGGATTTGTCAGCTCGGGGGGGGGGGGGGGGTTTAAATGTGACCTTTAAGAAGCTAAGGGCTCGCAGCTCAGTTTCAGAAGTCAGTGCTTGCCTCGGAGACGTTTGTCCAAGCCTTGGATTTTCCGTGTTTGGGCTGCATGAGATACACACTCGAGGAAAACCGAAGGGTCCCAGATAGAGCCGCGTGGCTACCATGAGCGCATTGCAGGAAATCAGTCTGTTTCATATCATTTTGTCCCCTATTTCGGCTCTATTTTGAGTAGCTCCTGAGTGGACATTTAATCTGCTAGCAGATTTCCTGGAAGTGCTTCATAGAGAACGTGTCAGGGTGCCTCTCAATATTGATTTTCAATGCTGGTATTTCACCTGTGATTAAAGAAATGCTAATTGCAGCCTATGTTTTACTTCCACTATTAGTTTGTAATTCTGTGCCATCGATTCTTCCCCCTGGTGTATGAATCAGGTGGCTGAAGGGGGGAGGGGGGGGGGGGGGGGGCGTCAGTCCTCTAGTGGGAGACAAATAGAATGGGGGTTTTGCTCAGGCAGACAGTTTTCTTTCGCGTCTAGTCTTAGCCAAGACCTGTGCCGTCCGGGGCAGGCAGAGCATCGATCTCCCCATCGCTGCCAGTGCATAGAGAAGGAGCTTTGATACTTGTGGCACCACCTTCCATTGCTGGAGTTCCTGTGAGAATTTCATAAAGGTAAATAGTGATGCTTCGCTGGCATGTAACTGAACATATGTGATGATAAAATTCCCAAATAAAGTCGTCTGGTTTTTCTATAAAATCAGTATGAGAACATATGATGTCAGCTTTCATGTATTCATTGCTTTAGTGCTCCTCTGTGATTTTGCTGTATCTTTGTATGAATTTGTGGTATATCTACCTTAATTACATTATTGCTTGCGAGATACTTTTGTCCAAAACAAGGTACAGGTTTGCTTTTTTCCCCAATTATGGTAAATGAACACGTAAGCATATCCCTGCTGGGATTTGAACCTGGTCTAGCTCCTTAACCACTAGACCAACTGCTGTGTCTTCCCTCAAGCTCTGTCCAAGTTTGCATGCAGTCTTCGAGGCTTTCCCACCATGCCTCCAGGCTCATCTATGAGGGGTAACTCAGCACTTGCAAGCTCCTTCCACTACAGCTGGAAGTGGTGCTCAGTGCAAATGAAACCCAAGCAGGCATCTTGGAGTTTCTTGTTAGCCATTTCAGGCTGATCTCTGGGCCTTGGAATGGAACTCACTCGACCTTTCGTAGGACTGTCCTCTCCAGCCACAGTCCTGTAATGACAACAGCACAGATAGGAACGGCACCTATTCTCATAAACCGGCAGTGGTTTGACTCAACGTTGACTACTGACACAATGTTGATCTGTCACTGGACTTACACAAGAATATCCTACGTTAGGTCAATATGGTAACAACGTTGGGGAATCCTTTTACATTCAAACGTTCAGTCAGCTGACTTTCAGCCTTATGAGGAAACCCTGTTAGTCACCTTGCGCAAAGAAGAAATACACTGACATGGTAGCTGTTAAACTGCCGTAGTTGAGATTCATGGCTTTCCCTTGGAGGTCAGTCTTTGAGGAAACCCTTAAGGAGATATCCTGTGGAAAATTGGAAGTGTACGGAAAGACGGTTCACCCAGAATTCCCTTTGTGTCTCTAAGTGTGGTGTTTACAGTGGGCTGCATTCATTGTGCCGCTGTGGGCCATGCGTGGTGCTCAGCAAACCAAGCCTGAGTGTACTTCCTGGAGGTAGTGGTGGATGCTATTTGTGTTTGTCATCCCTCTGTTTACGTTGCCTTCTGTGTCAACAGATGGAAAATGTTAGCATCAGAATGGGCCTGTTTATATTGCTGTGTTTAACAAAAAGACCGTTGTCAACAGAAGATGGCCACTTCTAACACGTTAGCTGGAGCGAGACCGTTTACTCCCACTCACGGGGGAGGGGAGCCTCGCCATGTGGTGCTCATTTCTGGTTGACCGAAATGTAGCTTTACAGGGTCGCAGGGTGACGCGTGCTCGCCCACAGGTGCCTTACTCGAGAGGCGGCGCCAAGCCAGCATCCGTGAGACGAAGGGGACCTCATCGTCTTCTTGCACATGTGATGAAGGGCGGCAGAGGTAGAGGAGGGGTTGCAGTCTTGAGAAGGTCATCTCATTTTTCTTCCTGCCCTGCAGCTCAGCTTACGAGGAGGAGAAGCTGCATTGCTGAAGTTCAGTCCTGCCACAAAATAACAGGAAAAACACAAAGAAACAGCAGCTGATCGCCCTCTACCCTGTCCTAGTTAAGGAATCGTGTAAATGTTTAGAGTTGTTAGCGAGAACAACGAGGTTTAATCGGGGTAGAAGCTGTGGGCCGCGTTAATGATTTCTCCCTCCCTTTTCAGGTCCTTGGCTAGGTCTTCCAAAGCTGTTATCGCCTTCTTACTCTATAGAATTACGCTGACAGTTGTTTGTCGTTTTAAGGCCACAGGGAAAGAAAAAAAAAACACTGCACTGCGTTTTGGGCTGACGAATGAGGAAGATGACAGATGTAGTTTAACAGATGGTAAATATAAACCGAACTGTAGACGCATTTATCTGTCTGTTTGTCACAGCCAACCTGACAACAGGCCTCTTTATCAACGAAATGACTTTTCAATTAAAACGGGCTGAGGTTTTGGAGGGAAAATGGGAAAGCAGGTGTGTATTGTTTTTTTTTTCACTGGGAAGTGTATAAATATAGGAACAACTGTGAGAATTGAACGTATTTTTGCCATAGAGTAGCAGGGTTAGGGTTCTTTCAGGCCTTGTTTACCATGGATCATCTGCTCTCTGAGAAAGTTCTCCGTGTTGTTGCCCCTCAAAGAAGCTGCAGTGCAGTGAATGGAATATATTTCACTGCTGTGCCACAGGATCACATGGAAACATGACCGTCCGCATTAAAAAGCACAAACAATTCCATTTGTCATCGGGTCCATTAATCTCTGTCAGAGATATATCTGCAGCCACTTCTCAACATACCTTTCATGACCTCTGAAGATGGCTTCATCTGGAAAGATGTCGTCCCAGCACCCAGGTTGGATGGAGAGGGGAGCACAAAGGAACACTTTTGTTCTTGGCGAAAACAAACGCGGCAGCTTTCGCTTACAACTCCAGTTTCCCTTTCCGACCCAGGCGGCCTCACCTCCGGCCTCTCGGAGGGCAGGCTGAAAGTCCCCACCTGAAAGGTGATACGCCGAGCCGTGTAGCGTAAAATATGACAGGCGCTTCAGGAAACAAATTAGCTTCTCAGGAAAAACAGAACCTAAGAGTTTCTGAGGCTCGAGGGTAAGCTGATCTCCGGGTTCGAGTTCGGCCCGCCCTGAGTCCCGAGTCCCATACGGCGGAATGTGCCCAGCCGCCCACATTTGTTCCTGTCAGGAGACCTGGATGTCGTGCGCTGCACGGGGACCGGTTGTTCGGTGTAAATGACACCCAGTGAGCTGTAACCTTCTTTAACCCCTTGTCGCTCCTGCTCTCTCCTACCTCATCGGCCCTCTTCCACGTGTTCTTTCTTTTTCACTTTGGAGTCGTCCCTAAACTTTGGGCCTCGTCGGACTGCTTAAAGAAACATTTATTTGCCCTTCCACTGTCTCCTAAATCTTCTAATATTTGCATTTATTTCTTAAGTAGGCATCCTTCTCCAAAGTGAGACACAATTTATTGTTAAATGGTCTTTAACTGCCTAAGGCAACTTCCCACCCTAGATACACCATAGCAGACTATATGCAATCATTTAGCCGTTTGTACAGCAGAACAATGAAACACATGCATACAAACATTTTAAGGGCAATTCAGAGTCACCAGTCCACCTGAAACGCATCTATGGACTGTGGGAGGAAACCAGAGCATCTGGAAGAAACCTGCGCAAACTCAGGAAGAACATGCACGGACCGAGCAGGATTCGAACCCAAGTCGGAATGCGCAGCCCAGTAGCTGGGAGACGCCAGCGCTACCTGCTGTGCTGCAGTCACATTGTGTTAAAAGCAAAACTAGATGTGTGAGATTGAAGCAGAGGAGGAGAGGAAGACGGTAGGATGGGATGGTGGTACAGACCCACTCCGGCAATGCCGTAATCTACGAGCGTGGAGCGAAACGCCGGGAGGAGGCGTCTGTCGGAGGCAGCGCTATGCCGCGGTGGCTCCGTGCCTCTCCTTGTTTGTGGAGACGGTGCCGGGCTAAGAAGCGCCCGCTCTAAACGTTTCCTGCGCACACTGTGGGAATCCATTTTCTTCTACGCGGCGCGTACCTCTGAACCGCGCTCGCTTGCCTCAAGATGTGTTCGTTTCTGTCGCAAAGTATTTGTTATGAGTCTTGCTGTCTTTGTTATTTCCCTTTGTATGCATACCATGCTACGCGCATTTACATTTTGTTCACTTAGCCGGTGCCGTTGTCTAGCCTGACATAAAAAATGTAGTAAATAAAGTGAGCGCAAGGTGTTGCCACGGCTTACGCTTCTTTTCTCGTGTTCGCAGTTTGTTCTTCTTCTTCCGAAATGGGTTTCGAAGCCGAGGGCGGGAGTAACGTGAGCCGGGGCCTCCGTCTTCATTCTCTCCGTTAACAGGGGGCCGAGGGAAGAAGGCTCGCTCCGCTGCGAGCGAGAGCGGGCGACGCGGCCCCGCTGAATAGGCGTCCCGCTGTGGCCGTCGCTCTGGTTTCAGGAGCCCGGCCCGAAGTATCTGTCTGGGAACGGTTTCTGCTGGACTGAGGAACAGCGGGGAGATGTCGGGCACCGAGAGAGCGGGCCGACTCCGAGGGTGGGGATTGACAGCGTGGGGGAGCTCGGGTTGTGAGAAGGCTGGGGAGGTCAGGAAGCGACGGCCTGGGGGGTGTTGGGTACTGACAGTATTGAGTACGCTAGGCTGTGACTGTGGGGGATGTCGGGCTGGCGGCCTGGTTGATTATGGGTAATAACCGTGGGGGATGTTGGGTAGAATTGAGGGGTATTTTGACAGTGCAGGGGGTTGTTACCCAGAGTGCGGCAGTGTGCGGCTGGGCGGCTGGGCGGCAGCGCCGCGCAGTAGTGGTACCGGGCTGCGCGGAAGAGAGCGGCACCGCGGGCGGTACCCGCGGTGAGGGATGGGCCGCGACCCAGGACTCGTCGGCGCGGGGTGGCCCGGCAGAGCAGCGCGCGGATCACATGGCTGATTTATGGCCCGGGACAAGGAGGTATTTTAATGTCCGTGTTGCCGTGGAGCCTGGAGTCTCGGCGGCACGGCTCTGGCGTGTTTCCACGTCTGATTTAAAGCCCCCACCCACTCGAACCCTGGAAACAACACGGACCGTATTTCCACTCTGACCGATTAATCCTCCTCACCAGGTGCTCATTTGGTGCTTTGCTGTCTTTGTAACTGAAGTTATCGGCATTTTTCTCCCCGCACATCTTGTCAGACGTACCTATTACGGATGCAGTATGGAGGAGGTTTGGCACAAAGTTTCACTGCGATTGGTGCCGATGGTTAAAAATGACCGTGGTAACAATTTCTGTCTGTGTGAAAAGCATGCAGTTCACACTGACAAATTAGTTTGTTAAATCAGACTCTTTTAAATCAAGAAATAGATTGTCGGTTTGAAGAAATACGTGGACGAGGGGGGGCATTTGTACGGAGCCAAGGAGGTCGTATGTGTGTGTATGTGTGTGTGTGTGTGTGTGTGTGTGTGTGTGTGTGTGTGTGTTTGTATGTATGTGTTTTGGGTCATTTATTCAAATGTTTTGCAGCCTGGCGATACAGAGATGGGGGTCCAGGAGCTGGTCATGGTGTCCGCAAAGGTCACCGAAAGGCACAGGATCTTGCTTGCGACGAGAAGCATGGTGGGATACTGCCATCGCTTACACCTGTGTGCGTGTGTGTGTTTGTGTACGCGTGCACATCAAACCGAGTGTGTAAGACAGGTAAGCTGCAGTTTAAGTCTGACGTTGTATTTACTCCCACCGGTTGGGACCTCTGCGGTGCAGGGCACTGACTTTCCTGCAAAGTGAGCGTGTGTGTGTGTGTGTGTGTGTGTGTGTGTGTGTGGAGGTGGGCCTTCTTTCTAAACACTGTACAAAAAAACACTGCCTTAATACAGAACCCTTTGCAGGGCATTCTGGGAGGAGCCCTTCTAGAGCATTTTTGCTAAATCCCATTTAATGGGCCCCAGAGCAGTACGTCCTGTAATAACTTCAGTTATGTGCATTTTCCTTGTAAACAGATAAACTCTTGGCTTTATAACGACCCTCCTATCTAATGATATGGCAGTACATTGTTCCCCTTCCTACATCTTATCGTCCTTTGTCTTCATGCACTCATGTAGGCATATACAGTATCTATATGTATCTCCTCTGTGGATATGACAGGTAGGTGTTTGCCGTATGGCCATATAAATATGAAGAGATACGTCGCTTCTGTTTCGTTGTAGAAACTGCGTATGTTCCTCCCTGTTTGTGTGTGTGTGTGCGTGTAGACATTAGTGGCCTGTCCTATGTCCTTGTCAGTCTGTTGGTGGGGGGCGGTGTGAGATCGTGTTTCTTCTCCGACCACAACCCGATACCCCCCTCCCCATCAATGCCCTGGACTCCGGCGGACGAAGGGGGGGTTGGTGTGGGCATTGGTGGGCGGGTGGGACTGCTAGGGGGCTTCTGGAGAAGCCTTTCAAGATTGGAATCGGGGGCCTGTAACGTGGCCCAGATGTTTGCTCTTCTGAGAAGACAGGGAGGGGTTCTAATCCCACAGTCGCGCTAATGGCTCCCCCCGACCCCCGGCCCCCCCGTAAGTCAACACTTTTATGAGCTCGCGTCCGAGCGCATCGGTCGGCTGGCCTGCGAGTTCGGAGCATGCTGTTGTGATTATTTGTGTTTATGACGGTTGGGGCGTGGGGGGTGTGGGGGTGTGGGGGTGGGGTGGGAACAGGGGTCTCTCTTTGTTCTTCTCTCAGCTACTGGAGAAACGGGAGACGGAACGTGTTCATCGCTACGGCGAAAACGTTATTCGCTCCACATTTTTTTTTCCCCCCTACTTCCTTCTCGTCTTTTCCGAGCGAGAGAGGGAGATAATGAGTTGCTAACTAGCGCCACACTCCTGGCTTCTTCCAGCTAGAGATTTCCTCCCTTGAGGTTGGTGTTGGAGCCTTTGTAATAAAACCTCCCTTTTCTTTACACAGAGACAAATGAACCAACACACACATACACGCGCGGCACACACGCACGCAGGCGCGCGCGCTCACGCTCCGCACGAGCGATTTCAAAGCTTCTCTCGGCAGAATATTAGCTGCTTACAATTTCTTATTCTGTTTTGTTCAGTGTTAGTGAAAGTTTAAAAAAAAAAAGAAAAAAAAAAAAAACACTTGCCAGTTTGCAAAGCTATGCAGAAAAAGACGGGAAAATTGGCCATATGGAGATTTGAGAGCGATCGCGTGGGAGTGTAACTCGGGTGCTCGTGAGGCTTCCGTATCGCTTATAGCTGGAGTCTGCGCTTCCGGCGCAGCCAGGGCGTGCGTGCGGCTCTGGAACTTTCCCCCGGTGCACCGCCGGACCTGCGGCCGCAGTACCTGCCTCGTGTCCTCAAACCCCACCCTCAACCCCTGCCTGATCATCCAACGGGTGCGGGGGTTTGGACCCAAATTCCATCTGGCTTTCCGCAGCCGCCCTGCTTCTCAGCCGCCTTCCTCCGACGAACCGCTGCGTCCCGACCTCCGTGGTTCCGTCCCGTTCAGCCGCCCCGTTAGCGCCCTAATTGACAGGCGGCGCTAAACAAATCTGCTTGGCCGTCTCTCCGACTTTGGTCCTTCCCAACCGTCCCCCTTCCCCGCCCCGCCTTTTTTTTTTAATGCAACTCAGCGGTCTAATCTAACTAATGCCCCCCCCCGCGCAAGCTGGAAAGTGAATTAAAGAGGGGAAATCCAATAGTCGATGCATGGCGGGGGCTAGCGGCGCACGCATTAGCTCCCTGTCTCCCGCCGCCCTAATTGCGTTACATGACTTGGACGCTGTAACAATTAGGAGCTAACACTCTTCCCCGCTGTCGTTAATCTCGCCCCGTAAGGGCCACACATGTGCACGGGGGGCACGGAGCGGAGCCGCGTGCAGGGGAGGAGCGCGGTCGGCTGCCGGGGCTCCCGAGTCCCGTGTCGCCCTAATGAAATGGAGAGGAGGCGCGAGAGCGAAAGCCTTCCGCCGCTCGGCCCTCTCGCCGCGCCAAAGCGCGTCTCCCGTCTTCCTCGCCCCATCCCTTCTGCCGCGCGCCTCGCTTCTTCCTCTCTCCGTCCCGCTTCTCGGCCGCGAGCTCGTCCGCTCGCCCCCGCCTCCGGGTCTCCAAATGGAGAGCGGCAGCGGTTTGCTTTGGGGCGGAAGGAGCCGAAGGAAGCGAGCGACGCGGAAATGAATTGAGTTGAACCCGGGGACCCAGGTTCTAAGCCCAGATTTGCTGCAGTACCCTGATCGAGGGACTTGCTCTGAACCGCTACGGTAAAATTTGCCGAGCCGGATAAATTAGTAAATAACTGCAAGCAGCGTGATATGCGGCCGTAACACTGAGAGTCACTTTGGAGAACAGCTTCACCTGAATGAATAAATAATAATGACGATAATAAGGAGCGCCCGTAGCTGTCAGTGAACCGTTGCGAGAGGTCTGTGGGCCGCGTGTATTCCGGCTGCGACGTACGGCACGCGTCCTAACCTGCGCGTGCGCCTCGCGCCGCGGCGTGCGGCAGCGAAGCCGGGCTCTGGAGACGCACGGCATTAGTTCCGAGGGGAGCCGAACGATTCGAACCCGAGTCTCCGCGCAGAGAGCCAGCGATGAGATCGTACGCTGTTATTATCTCGGTTCTTGGCAGACGTTTCGCAGTTTTACCTGCTCTTACAGCTGGATGTTCACCGGAGCGGTTTGCGTCCCGTGACTCGTTCCTGCGTAAAACGGTAGCTTTTCGTTTTCTGCTGGAGCTCCCTTTTGATCACAGTTCCTCTTCCTCAACCGCCAGGCCCCCTGCTGGGCATTTGGCATTAAATATCCCGGGAAGCTTCCTCGCATCCCTCTCTCATTTTCGTTCCGCTTATCTAGTTAAGGTCTGCGGTTCTGTACAGGCGCAGTTTACTCGAGGAAGTGTCACATTTTCCTCTTGGCCTTCAAACAGCGCAGAAATAAAAATCGGGATTTAATAACTCGCGGAGGGTGCGAGAGGTAAGGAGTGAATCTTTCCACTAAAGGCTTCTGCTCGGCCGGACTCGCCGCTATCGGCTGGCGGCGGTCTGCTGGGCCCACGGAGCTACTTGGTAACACAATATATCATTACATGTACTGTTATATCAATACGAGTGTTTACTGCAAGGCGATACCTAGCGGTGTGCGTCGCCCCCTTTCCACATTAGCGCAGCCAGCTGTTGGTCCTTGTTCAAACTGCTTTAAGTGGAATGAGATTGGGGTGGGTGTGCATGTGGGGGGGAGGTAACAGCCCTGGGAGGCAAATCTCATGCTGCCCAAGTGGAGGAGTGAAGTGTCCATATGGCAGCTTTCAGCCTCTCGCCATTATCCTCCGCTGAGTCACACGAAGCGGCGGCCGTGCGAGCTCCACCTCAGCACCCGCTCCTCGAACACGCGGCCCCCCCCCCCACCTGACGAGTGCGGATCGATCGCAGCGGTCCGGTGTGTTTGGTGTCATCCCCGCCATGGTCGTGGGAATAGCTGTGGACTGCCTGTGCCGGGGTCCCTGCTGCCCCTATCCCTGTGTGTAGATGTCTAAGACACCATGTGTAATAACTTCAGAGGCTCATTATTTGTTACTACATTCAGCTGACACTTTTCTCCAAACCGACTTACACCGTTTAGCCGTCCGCAGTTATTTACCTATTTATACAGCTGGGTGATTTTTACTGGAGTGACCTAGGATAAGTACCTTGCTCAAGGGTACTGCAGCTGGAGGTGGGAGCTGAAGCTGCAACCTTTGGATCCAAAGGCAGGAGCTCTAACTACTGTGCGACCAAGGATCGAGGATCGAATCCCCCTCCTGCAGCAGTACCTTTCAAGGTATTTACCCTGAGTCGAAACAGTAAATCACCCAGCTGAATATGTGGGTAAGTCGCTGTAAGTACCTAATGATGATGTACTTGGGCGAAGAGCGTGAGCTAAATGAATGGGTAATAATAGTAACATCCCACCATGACAAAATTATGGGATTTCTGGGAGAGTTTCTTCAGCACGTCCTTAACTCTTCCCTCCCTTTTGTCTCCCATTCTAGAAGCATCTCTTACTCTTCATGTATTTCTGGCTCATAATTGTGCGATGGTTTAGCTGTAATGCTGACAACACAGATGAATCTTCTGTGTCGACATCTTCGAAATCTGAACTGTCGTTTCTAGTTTGACCGTGGGACACTCCCGCGTGCACCAGGGCTGAGCGGAGTGCGTGTCTGTGTCGGGACTGTTCCCCTGCGGCGTGCATGGCTATACACTTGTCTGTGTGTGTGTGTGTGTGTGTGTGTGTGTGTGTCTATATAGAAGCGCACCCCTCACCCACCAGCACACACGTGTCCCTCAGAGGGGGGTTTCTGCCAGGTTGCTGGTCTCTCCATGTGGGAGAGAAGGTCACGCTCTCAGCCCTTCTTCTCCTCAAACAGCGTGTCCTTTTTCACTGCCACTCTCAATTTTTCCTCCTGATCTTGACAATCGATCTCGAGGGGATGGGGGGGGCAGCGTGGCAGCGAGCGGTCAGAGAGCACGGAAGTGCCCTTCCCACGGACCTCCTTATTGACCATCCCTCAGTCGCCTTTAACACGACGTCAGCATTTCACTTTATGTCCTCCCTGAAGGGTGTCAGTTACCCTGCTTATGTTTCCATTCATGTTTCACTTCTTTCGGGCCGTTTAAAACGGTTCCTCTCCCAGTCTGAACAGCAGGTGGCCTGGCTATCAAGCACCCCTACGTTGCATTGCTGTCTTAACAACCAGCTCCGAGGTGAAGGAATTCTGTCATTTCTTGGCTTGTGGCGAAGCGAGGCCTTTGCTTTCCTCTCCTCGTACCCAAAGAGATCCCTTACGGCGGTGAGTCCCATGGGTCAGTGAGCCTATGGAGCAACTGGTAACGTAGCGGTTAGGACTGCTGCCTTTGTACCCGAAAGTCGCAGGTTCGGATCTCACCTCGGGCTGTAGTACCCTCGAGCAAGGTACTTACCATACGTCGCTCCAATAAAACATACCCAATTGTGTAAATGGGTAAGTGATTGTAGGTAGATAAACATCGTAAGTTACTTTGGAGCAAAGTGTCAGCTAAATGAATAAATGTAAAGTATGGACACACAGGTAGGCAGGAGTTGATCCCCTTCCTACAGTTGCTTGGCTGTGTGGAGTGTCACTTGTCCCCGTTGACCAAGGGCTTTGGCTGACAGACATCTGCGTTACATTATCTCCCTGCGACTTGAGTGCACGGCCCAGTGTGAGTACAGCGTCCCTTTGGCTCCTGGTCCCATGATGGGGGTGCGGAGCGGGGATCTCCACTGCGTCAGCGTAACGCTGCACACATGCGTTCGCTGGGATCTTGTAAACCGCTCCTCTGGCGGCTGGTTAAGGCAACGGAGCCACGGGGGGGCGGAGTCTCGGGCGGTTAGACCACACCAGGGCCCTCCACAATGGCTGCTCTTGTTCCTCTTGGAGACCTTTCTGCGATGACATCACCCCATGCGGGATTCGACCCCCCCGGCAACAGGAAGGGGTTTTTTGATATGTGAGGTATGTCTCGTCCGAGTAGGCTCCTTGCGGGGGCCCCTTCGCCGGAGCCACGCACCTCATTTTCTGCTACCGTCTCCTGCATCTGCGCGGCCAATGGCCTTTGATCAAAAAATCGTCCCGAGGTGTTGTTGTTCGCAGGATGTCATTATTTTTTGTGAGTCATTTTTCCAACAAACTAACACCGACAAGTGTTGAAAGGCCTGAAAGTCCGGTCTTGCATAAACACCCTTAAAAACGCAGACACACACACACACGTGCTGGCTAATCCAAGCCAAACACTTTTCCCGCTCTGTTGACTTTGTTCCCCTACCGCTCACCCAAATGCTGTCGTCCACTCCGGCAAGGACTCCTCCCTCATCTCGTCTTCTCTCTGTACATCGGAGCCGATGCTCAGTCGTACTCGACCCCGAGCCCTGCCCTGCGCCGCTGAGGCTGCTGGGTCCAGAGGAGTCCCAGGGAACGTTTGGGCTCTCATGTCAGTCCTCCAGCAGCACTTGCTTTCCTCTTCGGGCCCAGAGAGGAGGCTTGGTGCGTGGGATGGGCCGTTCGGCGAAGCAGAGGGGTTCTGGGAAACCCGATCCAGCTGAATCACAGTGTATCACTGCGAAGCTTAAGTGTTGGTGATTAACCTACAGAGCCGTCGAAAGGGACCCTCCAGGAACAGGGGTTGGATGATCCCGAGCTCTGACTCTACATGTCCACAGAGACAAACTGGAACACACACACACACACACACACACTCGAAGAAACGCCCAGCCCCTCACACTCCTGACAGAGAGTGTACTGAATGTACATTATACATACCCACACTGCTCTCTGACTGCGGCCAGTGATAAGACAGCGGAGAGAAAAGTCCTTCTCGCTCGAACCTTAACGAAGATAAAATGGGAGTTTTGTTCGCTTTAAACCCCCCCCCCGCACCCGCAACGCCCCCTGTTTGCTTTGCCCTCCACAATGTTGTCTCTTCACTTGGGGGAAAAGGGAAATAAGGGCTCCTTTAGGGTCCGCCGAAGTCCCCTGGGCAGCTCGGCTTGGTGGGCCGAGCCCTTTGATCCGAGAGGCCGGCAGCGTGCACAATGTGGCCTTTCAGGGGCCGCGCCCAGTGCCAATTATCCTGCCGAAAGAAAGGCGAAAAAACATTTCCACAGTTAATGTTTCTGGGCTGCCTTCCACTGGTGCCTATTTAGGGAGAGGGAGAGCGAGTGGGAGGATCCGGGAGGTGAGACACGCACGCACACACACGCACGCGCGCGCACACACGCCGCCCGTGCTCCCCCTCCCCATCTCCAAAGCAAATCGGCGGAGATGACACCCCGACGGAGGCGTTTGCCTTAAAATAGAGCCCCCTTCACTGCCAGCAGAGATTCTGTCTTTTCTGTTCGTTGGCACACGGGGTCGGAGACCTGCCAGCTTCCTCAGTCTCCGTCGACAGTGCGGAAAACACGTTCCGTCTCCGTCAAAAACGGCGCCTCGTGCGACCGATCATCCGCAGAGTGTTAGAGGCAAACGCGGAACCGTGGAGAGGGTTTTCTCCTGCTTTTTCCATTTTTCTCTCCTGAATAGATCCCCTTGGTACCCATCACTGCCCCCTGCACGCCTGGTATGTGACAGCGTGTTAGTGGAAGGGACCGCGATCCATCACGCCCCTTGCCGGCACGTGACCTTTCCGCACAGTGCCAGTTGGGTGAAGGGTTTGCGTCCTGTCGGTGGTAAACGGGTGCCTGACGTCACTAGGAGACGTCCTGCATGGGGTACCGCCCCAGTCCTCTTCCACCAGGCAGTCCCAGTACCGCCGCTTCCAGCACAACAACGGCGGTTCTGTTCCGCGACACGGTCAGCTGGCGACAAAGCGTGGGCTTCAGCTCCCGTCTCAGACCCCAAGAGCGAAATCCGCAAACCGGCGTCGTCCGCATTTCATCGAGAGCCCCCTCCGTCTCGGCGGCCTCCGGGCGCTGCTCGCTCCTGGCCTCAAAGTGCCCTCTTTATCTTGAGGTCAGAATTCATTTATCGGCAAAAAAGAAATTAACATAATCCCTCCAACTTGTGTTTCTCTGTCTTCATTAATATTTATGCTGCTGGATTCTGCGTTCCATTGAAGCCCATGCGTTATTCAATGTGCTCGCTTCCTTCCTCACCTTTGTCTTAATGAGCCGTCATCTGCCACGGGGAAGTGATCACGGCCATAACGGATACGTGGCAGACACCCTTGAAACCCTTCGCTCCCTCTTGATGCCGGCTCCGGTTTTGTCCATTGTGCGCGCTCTGTCTCAGAGGGACGCGTTGTTTGGCGTGCTGTGCGATGGCTATCGGGAGGAATCAGCGTGGATCTGGACTCGCTCCAGAACCTGCTGTCTTATTGTCTGTCCCTGCATTGAGGGAAGCTCGGCACCGATGGCGCCGACCGCTCCCTCATGCCTGAGGCTGACGGGCTCCTTCCCTCCTCTTTGCGTCCTGTTGCTCCTGTCTGCTCCCGGTTCTCCAGCTGAGCTGCGGTCTGCTACTTTGGCTCTCTAAATGACCAGGAAGCGGCAGAGATCTGGGATCGGGCTCTCGGTACTGGAGGTTCCGCTACGATCTGGAAACCGGAGCTGTCGAATTTTGGCGCGTGTGTTACATACAGACTCATGCATATAGGACCACCTGTAAATCCATCGCTTTCAGCAGATGTCTTCCGTCAGCGCGGCACCGGACGGCCGTGTGTTACTCGAGCCGGGAGACGCGAACGGCTACGGCTCCTGGCTCATTACGGCCGCACCCCGGATCCCTGGGACCAGAACTGTGTTCCGCGCGGATGGCGCCCCATTAAGATAAGTGCTTATTTGGGGGAGGATTAGGGCGGGGCTTTGCTGGAGTCGGGCCGGCAACCCGGCCGCTGGCTGCAAGGATTGCCGCTGTGCAACCCGAGGGCCTCTCGCAGGATTTACCTGTATTAGTTCCCCCCGATTAATTCCTCATAATACCTTCCCCTGCCCCCTGATCACCTGGCCTCCTCCAGCCCGATGCGTTACGGCCCTCGACCCCCTGAGCTGTAATGAGTGCCGCCACCCGGTGATGCGGAGCAGCCGGCGCTATTTGTCCGCACCTCCGTACCTCACTCCCCCCCCCCCCCCCCCCAGCTCTCACTCACCTGCCTTCCCATTAATTTCCTGCCCCTGGAATCTGTTGGGAACGTGGTTCCAGCTAGATGAAATGATAAAGGGAACACAGTGAGCAGCGGCAGAAATTCTTTCATGGATGGGACCATGAGGGACCAGTCTGACATTGCGGGGAGATTATGGAGAGATGAGCGGAGGACAGGGGTCGTGCCAGGATTCCGAGGAAGGGCTGCGAGCTGCGGATGTGACGGAGGCCAGGAGACGAGGCTCGGAACAAGGTGCGAGATGAGCCGGAGGGAAAAGTGGGTTTGATGAAGTGTGACAGAGATGAGGGTGAGGGAGCCGCTGACGTGGAGGGCTTCAGACCGAAGGCGCGGCTGCGCCAGGGGAGTGGGCGAGTGGGCGGAGTCGGAACTGCGATTCGCCGCGTTCGGCGAACTTTTTCAAAGTTGACTTGGAAAAGTACCAAAGTTACGTATGCGCTGTTTCAGAGTAGAAAAGAGCCAGAGTGCAGCGTAGGGGTTACGGAATTGGATTTGTAACCTGAAAGCTGCAGAATCCAAATCCAGCAGAGACATCCTGGTTGTAGCCTTGAGCGAGGTACTGAACCTGAATTGCTTCAGAAAATACCCAGCAGTCGAGGGAAAGTTACGCATTTAAGTGAAAGTTTCACATGTTGTATGTGAAAGTCATTGAAATTTCTACGCTTTTAGTCTCTCTATTTCCTCTCCAAATTACCGGAAACGGGCCAGCAGGTTCTGCTGGCGCCTCAAAGCACGTGGGCTCCCTCTTCGCATGTGGGTGTGAATGTAGTTCAGTCTCTGGAGTTTGCGAGTTCTTCCCATGTTCACGTGGGCTCCCCATTTCCTCCAACAGTTCACAAACGTGTTTCATTTGAATTGGTGACTCTAAATGCCCTTAGCGTGTGTATGTGTACGATGTGTTTCCAGGATAGGCCCCAGACCACCATGACTCCGATGGATGGAATTGCTGCTTGTAACTGCTTGTCCTGGTCAGGGTCATGGGGCCCCAGAGCCTATCCCAGAATCACTAGGCACAAGGCTGAGAGGGGGATGAATCCTAGACAGGATGCAGTCCATTGTAGGGTAGCCACACACACACACACACACACACACACACACACTGATTCACTCAGTCACACACTAAGGGCAATTTGGCCTCACCAGTCTTCTCAGAACTGTATGACTTTGGACTGCGGGAGGAAACCGGAGCACCCGCAGGAAACCCACACGGACACGGGGGAGAACATGCGAACTCCACACAGACTGAGCCCGGTTTAAGCCTTCGTCCGGACCGCTCGGGTGCCGTGAGGCGGCTGTGCTACTTGTTGCGCCGCCGTGCCGACGTCTGGACGCGTTGAAAGAAAACAACATCGGCTCCTGAGGGTAAAGCGCGTGGGTGGAGAGAAATGTTTGTGTGATGTGGAAGTGTGACTGCTCACCATGGTGGGAGTCCTGCCGGACAAACTCCGTGATGAGAGGATTATCGTACCCTCTTCCCCCTCCCAGCCTCCTCCACCACCCCAGGCGACCCCCCCCCAGCCATCTCAAATAAGCCACGTTGCTAGCGAAGGGGAAGCGTGGCCTCAGTCCGAACCCTCCGAGAGCCCTCTCTCGAAGGCCTTAAAGGACTGTCCTGGTGTAAGGAATACTAAGAGGAAGAACAAGGAGGAAACGAGGTGACAGAGAGACCCCAAGGTTCCCTCCCACTTTAAATTCTCTTTATTTCCTTTAAACAGCTGCCCACTTGTCCTTTTTCTAGGCTCGAATTGTTTTGTGCGCCTAGTTTGCTTAAATGCTTCTTTCCTCTTTCGTTGTACGTTTGCGTTCACTTCACCTGGACTCCCCTTGTAATATGATAAATGCTTCTTGAACTCCTCTCCTATGAAATGTGAAAACACACTCAAAGATTTTGCACTTTTTTTTTTTTTTTAAAGTTGACTTAACTTCACAAAAAAGTAACTTTTGTTTTCTGGGGATATCCCACAGAGTGTGCTTTTTAGGGTTTACTGTGCTTGAGGGGATTCTTTTTTCATGTCCCCTCAAGGTGGAGGAGAACAAAGACACACACAAACCTCCACAACCTAGCAGAGATGAACTCGCTGTCACTCACAGCAGACCAGAGGCCCGGTTCTGGGATCATTTATTGCCAAGATGCTTGGGACAAGGCAGCACTCGTAGTCGGTCGTGGCGAATCCGAGGCGCAAACATTGTACGTGGGGAGAATCCGAGGTCAACGAGGTCGTTGCGAGGCTCGACGTCCTAGGAGATGGGAAGAGGAACAAGGAGACGGGCAAAGGAATTAGGTGGACAGGCCACTGTGGGAGAGCCATGACCGCAGGAGGAACAGCTGTCTCAAAGAGATTCAACAATTAGGAAGGAGCTGGGGATGGTTTTTATATCTGACTGCTCCGATCGCCGTCAGGTGCTTAATCGGAGTCAGGTGCTGCTGGTTGCGGTGCGGGCGTGGTCGTGGCACTCATGCTCGCACCCACAGCCAATCCAGCAATCATTTAAGCTATGAATTGTTTTTGTAAAAGTGATTGGTAGCGTTAAATAAGATTTACTGGTCAGCACTGGGCAGAATGAACACACACACACACACACACACACACACACACAGAGAGAGAGAGAGAGAGAGAGAGAGAGAGAGAGAGAGAGAGAGAGAGAGAGAGAGAGAGAGAGAGAGAGTTCCCTGCCCAGCTGTGTGATCATCAACTGACCCCCAGTTGCACACTGCTCTGCCTCCCACTTCCACCTACTGATTTCCCTCTTTTTTAAGTCATCTGCTGGAGACGTCACAAGTGTGCTGCCTGCAGGCTTGTCTCTCGCTGTCAATCACCCAGGTGAGGAGGAGGCCCCCTGTCGGCCATGTGTCTCCGAGATCAGAGGTCAGCATGCCGGCGCGCTACCGTTCGGCCTGTGGCGCTGAATTACGCAAACCTCCTGGTGTCTCTCTTCATCCCTCCCACTCTTGCGGTCCGAGATACCTGTGGGGTCCCTCGCTCTCATTTAGAGCTCGCGTTCCTGGGAAACATGGGCACGGCCCGAGTCCCGGAGCACAGATCTCCAGGTACGCCTTTCAGCCTATGGAATCTTTTAATTAGGATTCAGAAGAAGGATTAATTAGGAACTCCCTGCTGCGTATGTATTGGTCACGGCATGGACTGATGCGGGCAGGGCAGGATCCGTCCGAGTTGCATATGTGTTTAATTCTTTTTGAGAAGCCGTTCAAGAGAGATCACAGTTTTTCACTGGGTATTTTACCGCAGCCCAACTCTAAGCACCTGAACTATTCGATATGCGCACCTCCAGGCATCGGGGACTCAAGTCACGTAACTGAGAGATGGGCTGTTCTGGCGGAACACGTGCCGCGATGCAGCTTCAGCAGCGCAACCCTTTTCCGTTTATATCAGATCCGACCGCAACAATGGCCTGTATTTCCGGCACCGATTGGACTTTGTTTCGGTCGCCCGTGGTTACCGCGCTCGGCTCCGTCCGAAATGCAGCTGTTATCGGAACGGAAATTGCGAAAAATTAACGGGGGATATGTGTGAAATGTTTCGGAAAATTATGCACTTTTTAATGCCATCATTAGTTTTGTGTTTGCGTAGCCAGCCGGAGTTCAGTTGCTAGAAGTCAATATTTTTTAAATGATGCCATGTTTTCACGCGCTCGTCGCAGGGTGCTTTATTGCGAGTTTGGCACTGGATGATGCACGCGGCGCCACCGCGCTGTTTGTTGGTTTAAAAGCAGTCTGCGGCGTGAGCGGCTTGAGCGTTTTCATCACTTAGACTTATCCACCTGCTCCGCGAAGAGCCTTTCAGGGCCCTCCGCGTGGTGCAGTCGGTGAGCAGCGGGGGTAAAGGTTAAGGAACTCGAGTTCATACGTAGAGCTTTCGAGTCTGGGAGCAAAAGAGCCGCTGTAACCCAGAGCGAAGCGCTTGACCCGACAGGTGTCTCCCGAAGCCGCGCAAATTGGCGAAGGTACAAGTGCAAGTAACTCCAGATGAAAGTGTCTCCTACATGGAGACGTGTGTAAATAATGTAGCTTTAACGTTTGCGGAGAACAGGTTCCGCTGACTAAGGAGCGTCGGTTTGGAGCTGCGAGCGCAGCGCTGGGAGCGGAAGCCGGGCAGACCGGCGGATATGGGGAGAACAAGCGAAAAGAAGGATGTTCAAAGGTGCGTTTGAGCGCAGGCTCCCGCGGAGCCGCCCATCCGCCAGCGGTCTGCCCCAGAGTCCCACCGCCACCTGGCCCAGCCTCTCATGTCGGACCGTCTCCGAACGCGGGCGAGGGCTTTGATAAGGCGAATCTGTTTACTGCTGGAAGCCCACAAGAAGACCTCGCTTTGAAGGCCTCCAGGCAGCTGGGGTAAAGACAGAGAAATATTCAGCAGTCGAGGTACCTGGCCGACCCTTGTAGACGCACGCACCTTGGCGCGCGTTGGCACCCGTGTCCGCGCGTGTGCCTTGGAAAGGAGGGTTGGAGCGACTGCTGAAGTTCAGAGAGGTTTCATGTTGGCCGCGGGCACATAGATTGCCCTGGCCGCTCCACGCGTTCCCATCCGCTGCAGCGTGGGCCTTCTTATCAGAGGTGCTGGGAAGGAAGTGGCGTCGCAGTTGAGGAAGTGGGTTTGGACCCAAACCTTTACAGGTTCAAACCCCACGAAGGGAAGCCTCGGCCTGAATTGCGTCAGTAGAATATTCAGGTCTTAAAATAGGTGAAACTGTTAGATATATAATTAGCCCTGGGTGAAAGTATTCTAAGTAAACTGATTAATTTAGCGTCTTTCGCATGCGATGTTGGAAGGACGGGAAAGTAGGGCGTACCTTACTTACCTGAGTGGCTAAAGCGTCTCTTCTGTTCCTTGACCACGATGCAGATAAAGGGATCCTCGGCGGTGTTTTTACATCGAACGCCTCTGAATTCCAGCTAAAAACCCACACTGAAATAAACACACATCACTTCGCTGACATGTCTGGCTTATACGTTTTTGTTCTTTGCCCTGCAGGAATGGAATTGATTTGTCATTGTGCCTGTTACTTGTGCATATGCTTTCATGCAGCGAATTGTTTTCTGTCACGCAGCGAGGGGACCTGAATGGAACGTGCGGTAATTGGATTGGCTTTCAATCTCGCGATAGTCACACTTTTCGCCGATAAAAATTTCTCACGAAACACCGGCAAACCTCCGAGTGGCGGCCGCGACCCCGGGCGGAGCGAGATCCGGCGAATTCGGCCTGGCTCTGTCCTCGATTCCGCTCGGCCCGCGTCTCGGGTTCAAAGGGGCCGCGGCCGCGTTGCTGCGCCGAGCGCTTTGAACCGCCGAGCAGCGGTGCGGCGCTTGTTACGCCGAGCAGCAGCGGAGCAGAGAAGAAAAAACAAGAATAAAACAATGGAAATCAGACCGGATCCTGGGAGGATGGGGTAGGTGCCTACGAGCCGCTTGCGGGGCCTCGGGCCGGGGCGGGCGACCGCGGCAGCGGCCGCCAAAGCAGCGTACCTCCGCTCCTGGCCTTCGGCCCCCCTCCCCTGGCACCCGGAAGAAAGGGCTGAAAGAGAGACGGTACAGCGGCACCAGTTGTTTGTGGTCAGCAACATCAGCCGCGCATTTAAAGCTCCTCTTTTTCATTTCGGCAGCGGAGGAGGGAAGCGGCGCCCATGCAAACACGCGGCCAGGCCACCATTTTGCTCTCGCGGTTGCACTTAACACACTCGTGCCGTCTGAGTGCACATCCCACACTTTAGATTACAGGCTTACTTAGTTGATGTGGCCAGACTTCAACTGGTCGATTTAATTCGGTTGGAAGTCACGACGTTTTTTTTTTTTTTTTGTCCTGCCTCTTTTCCTCCTGTCCTTCTCTAAAATGTTATTGACCGAAGCGTGGTATTTATTCAAGGATACATTTTTAATGATTTTTGGTCGTCTCCGTGAACACGCCGCTGTTAATCGGAGGTTTGCCTTGAACGTCTCTTTCTCTGCCTCCCCTGCCAGTGGGGAACTCGACGAGTTGGCCACGTCGGAGCGTTGCGAAATGCCCTGCGTGACCGCGGCGGAAAATACCCCCCTTCTCTAGACACGGTCCCTAGCTGGCGTGTGTGAGGTGGGAGGGGTCGCGTAGCTAATGAGCGTGGGGGGCCGCTTCCTGGTGGCGTGGCGGAAAAGAGGCAGCGAGGCAATGGTGTCGACAGGGTGGCCCGGTGGAATGTCGTCCTTTCTCCCCAGAGCGAAGAAGCAGTATTTCCCTCTCTGTTGTGTCGATGTGCTTACTTGCCTTCTAATCTATCTAACCACCTACCTACCTGTCTGTCTCATCCTACCTTCCTACCTATCTGTGTCAGTACCCACCTGTCTGTGACCCTACCTATCTATCCGTACATATATTTTACCATCTACCTAGCCATCTTCTCCGCAGAGCAGCGATACACTTCGCAGTGTCGGCAGGCTTTGGGAGTGGCCCTCGGGCGTCCACCCGCGACCGACCGCTTCCCGTGCCTCACCTCCCTGACGTGCGGAAGCGGAGCAAAGCGAGGGGAGTTTCTAAACGGGGCCGCGCTCTCGATCTCTTGACGCTCTTCCCGGACCCGAGGCCTGCTCCTTTTGCTGCCAGGAGGTGGAGGGGGTGGCAGGGTGCCGGCGGGGGCGTGCGCTTCGCCAGGAAGAGAGGAAACGGAGCGAGAGAGGCAGGCCCTGGGGTGAAAGAACAAGCTGATGAAAGATACCAGTTCAGCCCCAGGGAGACTTACAACAATAGAGTTCAGTGTTTCTGTAAGATCCGTTTATTTCCCTGCTTTACATCAGCAAACAGAGGCAGTCGGCGCGAGCGCGGCATCGGCACCTACATATGCAGCATTATTTCAGTACGTCGAGCTTTTATCCACATTGCCTTAAAGAGCAGCAGCTGTCAAAGTTTATAATCGATATCTCTGCAGAAACAATGTGTGCACACGTGTGGCGAGGTCAGCGTGCCGTGGTCGATGAATATCTCATGCTTGTGTTCACACCGGAACTGGAGACTGGGTGGCTTCTCCATTCGGGACCAAAATCCACCTAAAACTTTTACTCTTTTTTTACATCTGAGTATATTACTGGCTCAAAGGTACTACAACTTGAACTTGCAGCTTTTTGATTTTAACCTAACTGAAGTCAATAGGGGGACAGCCGGTAGCGTCGTGTTTAGAGCTGCTGTCTTTGGACACAAAGGCTGCAGGTGTGAATCTCGCCTCTGGATGTAGTAGCCTTGAGCAAGTTACTTGGTCTAGGTTGCTCCAGTGAAATTACCCAGCTGTACAAATGGGTAAGTAGTTGTAGGTAGATTAACATCTGCGAGTGGCTATGGAGAAAAGTGTCGGCTCAATAAATAAATGTAAGCGTAGTATTTAGCTGGCACCTTTACCCAAGGTACTTAGAGCGCTAGATACGCTAGAATAAGCTCTCTACTGTTATTTGCCTAGATTTACGACGGAGCAACGTAACACACGCAAACACAAAGGGTTTAGAGTCACCAGTTCACTTGAAACATGTCTTTGGACTGCAGGAGGAAACCAGAGCACACGAATCAAACCCGCGCGAGCAAACTCCGCGCAAAGTGAGCCGAGCCGGAAGCCGGGTCCGAACCTAGAGCTGATGAGCCGTGAGGCACCAGCGCTGCCCGGTGTGCCACCTGTGCTCATCGATGTCCATGAACTGTTCTGCGTGGTGTTCTCTGATGAGAAAGCGGTTTCCAGTGGGACCGAGCACCAGGTAGCACCCCCTGCCAGCACAGAGTCCGCAGTTATAAGACATTTATAAGGAATTCTCTAGTTAGCAGTTTTTCGGTGTGAAGTTTTGTTTTCTGTAACATAATGGATCCGTGGGAGACAGCAGGGAGAGAACACGCGTGTTGATATATCTGCTTTGACAGAGGTGTCAGTTTGTCCGTGAAATGACAGCACCGGGGAGCTCCGTTTGCACCGTGCGCTTCATGGAACCCGAGGCCCAGCGAACTGCAGGGCGATGCCTCTGCCGTGTGCCTCTGCGTTTCACCGTTTTTTCATATGCATGAACTCTTAGTGACCCTGTCGAGGGACCTGTGGAGCTCTGCTGATCTCCCGCAAACCCAGCCGTGCCACTTTTCACAGCATTCGCGTTGGCCTCCATCCTACATCTCCTGTGAAATTCCAGTGGAGACACATTTATTCATTTAGCTGACTTGCAGTGTTAAGCTTCTTATTATTTACCCATTTGTACAGTTGGGTAATTTTACTGGAACAACTAAGGATTAATTAATAAATATCTTGCTCAGGGGTACTACAGGAGGAGGTGGGATTCAAACCTGCATTCTCTCTAACACTACACCACTTGCAATTGTCCCTTTAAAACAGAATCATTTTCGGTTTTGTGGTTATAAGTCATTGTTGTCGTTTATTTGCTCGGAAGATGATTCATCTGAATGCGATTCCTTAGTTAAGGGACTGTCGAGGACGAGACTGGGAGACGGAGGGATAGGTGGACCCGATACTGGGAACTTTTAACGAACACCTAATGGGCAAACCGGAATCGTAGTCGTGGGGCAGGCAAGGGTCAATCGAGGGGCGAACGTTCTTCCGGGGACAAAACGGGAGCCAAGGTCGATGTAGCGAAGCCGAGGTCTGGAACCGGAGACGTGGAGCCGGGGGATCGGGAACGAAGCGGCGAAGAGGGACGGGAAAGGTGTTCGCGTGCTTTGTGGGCGCGTGGTTGAAGCGGCGGTTCCGAAGAGGTTCCGCAACCCGGTGAGTCGACGTGGCGCTTGCTGCTTCGATTACGTGAAGAATCCGTCGCTTGGGGGGATGGCGTGAGCATCACGAGGACTAAGAGTGGGACACGTCTTGAACCCGCAGAATTAGTCACGCATACAGCATGGTCACACGGGGCCTGATGGTGTTCAGAGTTGTTGCTTGGCATCCAGTGGACCCAGGTGTAAGTTACTGCTGCAGTAAAAAATAACCAGACTGTATAGATGGGTTAGCAGCTGTCAGTAGCTTAGTGTATAAACCTCACTTTGGAGGAAAGTATCAGCTAAATGAATAAAGGGTAAGTCAGAATCATATTAAAACAACACGCAGGAGGTAAATCGCCTCTATTCAGCTACTACTCCAGCATTGTATTTGCTTGTTTGTGTGTCTTATAATATTAAAAAAACATTGGTGGGAGGGTATCGGGATTTGTCTGTCCTGTGTCTTATGCACCTACTCGAACGATGAACCTCGGTGCAGCAAGTGGTAGGTAACAAACTAGGTTTACTTGAGTCGCATGTCTGCAGGTATGTCTCTCTTTCTTAATGTAATGCATAAATTGTACTTTTGCTGAGATGTACGTCGCGTTGGACAAAAGCGTCTGCGAAATGAATAAATGTAAATCGTGGTGCCGTCTGGAGCTGGAGCAACGTGTCTGTGCCGGCGGCGAGTTGCCGTGTTCTCCGTGGCGCTTTCAGGCGAGATGCTGCCCGGTTACCGGAACTCGACCGCAGATTCTTTCGGGTTACTCGGTTCCTAGAAGAACCCCGGACTTTACGAAACAGAAAATTACTGACATGATATGACAGGGTATTAAGATGAGTGTGGGAAAAGAAAAACAAAAAAAAAAAAAAGCCTGCAGAAGAACAAAGAAGATGGAGAATCAAAAGATGATGAGGAACAAAGACAAACAGAGCGAGAAAAGCGCGATGAATGGGCGAGATGATTGTGATGGTGAAGCTGTGTACTTTATTTCAAAGCGCTGATCACTTTGCCATTATGTTGCATCATTCCTTTCAGACCTGTTTCAGCAGGAAATTTAAGGCTTAACAAAGCGCTCTTCAGTGTGACAGGTTCCACAATTTAATTGCCCCTATAGAGAAAGTAAGAAAAGGAACAGGTGTAACTTTTTCAGCGGCAAACATCGGTTCTGCTGCAGTTCGGGGCGGCTGGCGGGGGATCGGCTTATGGTTCTCACGCTTTTGAGACGGGTGCGGCAAGGCCGGCGATAACGGTGGCGATGAGGCCGGAGAGGAAGGCGGAGACTAAGAGGGTGGAAGGTGGGGGCTGTGGGCTCAGGTGGGCGGAGACTTGGGTAGAGAGGTGGGAGGAGACCGGATCGGAGAGTAGGAAGAAGACTCAGCCTGACTGCTGCGACAAGGTGGGCAGCGGTCGGGGCGGAGGCTTTGGGCACAGACTGGGGCGGAGACCGGGGGCGGAGTCAATGGCAGAGTGGAAAGTCGAGATAAGGATAGAAAGGAGGGCGCGGACGAGGGTGGAGAGGAGCGACGGCTTGCCGGGGAATCGGGGGGTAGGTGCTGAATATTTTAAAGTACAAGGGCGGCGCGTGTCCTACCCAATTCGGAGTTGAAGCACAGAATTGACCTCCGCATGAACCCTGGGTAGGAGATGGGTTTTCACACGCGAAAAAAAATAAAAGGAAAGACAGCGAACAGATTCCGTTCACGCGAATTTCCAGGCCGAGAAAGCGCTAAAGCCCAGGTGGGTACTAGGCGAGGCAGGGCGAACGCCAGTTCTCATGCACCCACCCGCACGTTTGGAAGGTTACGTCATCCTCCGGTGGCTCAGCCCTGGCTGCAGGAAAATTGTTTTATTAACCTGTATGTTTTAAACGACTGCTGCGTCCCACAACCTCCAAAACCTCATCACCTGTGGGTGCCTGATTTTTTTTTTTTTTTTTTTTTTTTTTTTTTTTTTTTTTTTTTTTGTCCCCCCCATGTAGCAGTAAGGAATGTTTTTTTGAGATGCTGCTTAGTATGCTTCTGTAAATGTCATTTAGCAATGTGTGCATTATTCATCTAGCAGGAATGTCAAATGTAGCGCATGCATAAGCTTTTCTTGTTGGGGGGGGAAGAAAGAAAAAAAAAAAAAACAGTCAATTCTTTCATTGAGAAAGTGGATTCCGTGAGGAAAACATTATTTTAAAGAACGGCAGCACGCTTGTGCAATTTTCCAGACCTTTGACATTAAAATGTATTCATGCTGTCCCAGAATTCCCTCTGAAAAGCTCCTCCTCCCCAGAGGTCACTTGAACTTGTGGTGAATTTTGGGAGGAAGGGGCAGTGTAGCAGATCACGACTCGTGATGTCTGAATAATGAATATAATGCTGAAGGGCAGCGGGGGGAGAAGCGACCGTGGCACAACACTTATTATGGGCGAGATTGCATGAACTCTCCAACCCAGGGCCTCTGAGACCTTGCTGCTATTTTTCTCCTCTCACCCTTCACTAACTTTTCCACTCACTTTTGGTCTAAGTGGCTCCGCCCCCCCCACACCTACCTACCCCATCCCATCCCATCCCTTTGCCAATGAGCGATGCTGACCAACGCTGCATCTGGCTGACTCACCGCCCAAAGCGTTCTGCTCTCCTCAGCCACTCAGAGGTTTGCATGCTTCTTCGAAATGTCCGCGAAGCGGCGTGGCCTCGCTTACGACTCACGGGTGGTTTAAGGTCAGCAGTTCCGGGAAGGTGATCTTTACCGAATCTTGACATTCATTTATGGAAACAACACAGAGGGTGCGTTACTCTCTCCTCATCTCAGTGCCTTCTCATTAATGTCACCCCAGTTAGTGTTACTCAAAAAAAGTTTGCCCTGCTCCATCACAGGCCACACACCAACAGCAGTTTACCACCGCAGACCCCCTACAGAGCAACGCTTCCCCTCCACGGCGAAGCAGTGCCTTAACTAATGCGATTTGTGTTGGTATTGCTTCCGCTTTTTCGCTCTTGTTGACCTGAGGGTTCTACACTTTTTTTCCACGTTTGATAAGTATATGGTAAGTCAATACGTTTGTTCCCACAATATGCCAGCATTTGCTCAATCTGACACTGTGCCGTCTGCTGTGCAGAAAAGCCATTCTAACCCGGGGCCGATACGCTGGTGAAATCCAACCTCTGAGACTTCCTCTGGGTGTGTTACTTCTGCATTACATTTACTTGTATAACAGACACTTTCATCCCATGAGGGATTTATTACTGGCAGTTTTATATTTCTCAAATATACAGCTGACTATTTTAATAAAGAACACTCTCAATTTAACTGCATTCCCTACGGTATAAAACTGGCACCCAATCTGGGATTAGAACCAGCAACACTTTTCATCCTTAACCACAGCTCTTTGAGGCTGAGATCTGCTGTAGGACACCCTCACGATTGTCCTTCTGTGCTCTTTACTTGTCCTCTTATTTTTTTGCAGTGTGTTTCCACTATTTTTTTCTATATACCCAGAGGAAAAGCTACAGAAAACTGTTTTTTTTTTTTTTTTACTTTAGGCACACAGGAAACCAAAGAAAACTTAATCGAGCTATCAGTATTGTCCTTTACTCTCAAAAATATACTGCAGTGAATAGCCTTCAAAACTGCTCTCCTAACGCAGCGCAGATATTTGGATTGTTGTGGATATTCAGAAGGAAATATAGCTCACAAAAATAATTATATTAAAAATAAAAAATTTTCTGGTTGAGTTCTCTGGACAGTCTTGTCTTGAAGCAGTAGAGAAATACATAAGCAATGAAGATGTGATGGTGGGTGCGGTGGCGCAGTGGGTTGGACTGGGTCCTGCTCTCCAGTGGGTCTGGGGTTCAAGTCCTGCTTGGGGTGCCTTGCGACGGACTGGCGTCCCGTCCTGGGTGTGTCCCCTCCCCCTCCGGCCTTACGCCCTGTGTTGCCTGGTAGGCTCCGGTTCCCCGCGATCCCGTATGGGACAAGCGGTTCAGGAAATGTGTGTGAAGATGTGGTTGAAACAGATGCTGAGTAGAAGAATCAGGAGCAGTTAGGTACAGGTGTGGCTATGAAGGCAGATAGACAGAAGTGTGTTCTCATATTGATTTAGTCTGGTGTACCTTGGAGTTTGGGAGATGCCCTCACCACTGCTGAATTGCGCAAACTGGCAGCTCCTCAGTCCTGATTACTCCAGCCTCGCTTCATTCGACCTCCTCAACCACACACACACACACACACACCCATGAGGATTCTCGCCCTCGCACTGTGCAGTCCAACTCCATTATCACCTCCAGGAGTGTGGAACCCTAATGGAAGTCACAGAAGTGCTGCTGAATATTTGCCTGTTAATATTTAATATCTCATGTGTTTCTGCCTCTCCTGGTCTTCAGTGTCAGTGCTTTGTTTTCTCTTTTGAGGTGTGTGTAGGCGTTAAATGCTGCTGTTGACTGTTTTTTTTGGGGGGGGGTCGTTTCATTTAGATTTTTTCATGTTGTCAAATCGATACCTTGTATGGACTTCACATGTGTCTGCAGGCTACGAGTGGCCCATTTGAGGAAACTCTAACACTGGTGTGAGATACAGTCTTCTGCCAGTCTCAAAACCTACATCAGGTGCTTCCTGAAGACAGAGATTGACACTGGATAAGAGTTGAACCGTGCAGCCCAATACAGACACAGACATGCCATGCAGTTTTTAACACCAGATGTGAACCTGGAATTATGGGCTAAAACTCACCCAAGACTTGGGATGGTTGAAGGTACAGATCTATGATTATTGGACGTAGTGTCCAGTCCATT
Source organism: Scleropages formosus (assembly GCF_900964775.1). Classification (NCBI taxonomy): domain Eukaryota; kingdom Metazoa; phylum Chordata; class Actinopteri; order Osteoglossiformes; family Osteoglossidae; genus Scleropages; species Scleropages formosus. The sequence goes on from NC_041822.1 coordinate 18,639,736, forward strand.
TGCACATGAAATATATATGACTTACTTAAGGTTTGATAGCATCATTATAAAGCTCCCACTCAACTCTGTATCCCAAAGGACTAACAATTATTTGGTTTTCGTTCGCTAAGTATGTGCACAACCAGCAAGGCACCCTCAGTCAGCTCAGGCACTCATGTGTTCAGAGGGCCAATTAGGTATGCATTCATGTTGACAATCCCCAAACCACAAACTGTATTCTCATTATCAAAATGCATAAGCTAGTTAGCTATAATTAATTATATATGTTTTTAAGCCTAACGAAGGGTAGACACCATGGGCCGACACGTTTCATCGGGTCTTCGCATTCCACCCGATTCCTCGGCTTTCGGAGCTGTAGCTTTTGAGACGAACGACACTTTCCTCTCTACGCTTTGCTGTAAGAGCGCTGTCGGGAGAAGTTGACAGGACCCATGTTAGTCAAACAGTGTTGCTTGCACAAGAAAACGCTGCTTGCGGATCAAAGCTGTCCACAGCGCTCTCCTGCTTAAACGTAGCACCGAACGACTTTGGCTTTGCCATCAAAATCCTCCTTGAAAAGTGTTTTTTGTGTGAGCCGGACTTGAGCCTTTTGATCTTTTCGGCATGGTTTGTCAAACCCGCGTTTACTTTTTGGTAATATTCATTCATTTGTTTGATTTGCCAAGAAGACACTCTTCTGTGGGGTTTACGGATTCATTGCAGTCCTACAGAGCTTGATATTTACCAAAGTGTTTATTCATACTAGACACTCAGGGTAGTAGTGTTTAACATTATTACCTCTACACCAACTCCACCTGGACGTCAATGGGCAGCCAACGGCTTCCAACTTAACCAATAATGCTTGAAACATGACTTTTTGTGAAGGATTTCATGTTCTACCATCAGGGTCATTTCTTAACTGTGATTTTCTGAATGTACCACCATGATCCAGAGTTTCCTTGAGCACCAAATCCAACCCAACATTGAGCCCACACCACACAAAGCTTCATGCAGATCTGCCTCAAAACCTTCTTGTTTTATGGTCTAATTCCAGCAATTGCTAAGTCAAATCTTAAAAGCATTCTCAGTTAAGTGTTTACTCTGCAGGAAGAGAAACTATTTCTTTGTGAGCTTTTCATTAATAATTGGTATGAAATTGTTCCCTATATGAAAAGGGAACTGACCGAGACACAGTATCGGTCTTGTGTGGACTTAAACTTGTAGCAATTCTCCATTCAGCACTAAAATCGCCATGGGTGTTGAGTCACCTGAATCTTTCATCCCAAAGGAAATGGAGTAGCATTTATTAAGTGAAAAGCAGCATCTTAAGGGAGTTGTGACTCTGTCTTATTTATTTATTTAGCAAAGAAGCTGCCTTTTTACGGCCAGATCCGCTTGGGGCATTAAGGCTTTCAGAGTCCTGCAGCTCCAGGGGTTTTGCTCGAGCTTTCCACAAAGCCTGGAGGAGAGGTCTACTGGCCAAGAATCATGAACCTGTCACATGGCCAAGACGTTTCTTGTACGCCCGCCGTAGACGTCTTCAACTGGATGGGTGTTCCTGGTCTGTCTTTACGTGTTGCCATTTCTTTCTTTCTTTTTTGATAAGTGATTGAAGCTGGCCTTTAAAACAGCAGGAAATTGATTTGTCATGTTGCTGACTGGATACATCAGGTTTTATTTTAACGTTTTCTTTTTTTTTTTTCTGTCTGTGTTGGCAGAAAAGTGCTGCCTCTGTTCTGGAGGCCAATTTGTCAAAGTCAGCCAGGGGATGGCTGCGTGTGATCTCTCCCCCCCCGCCCCACCGTGAGTCGGCTCTGCCCGAGACCGTAAACCCGGAGCCAGAGATGCCGGCCTGGGGGATGCCTGTTTCATCCGCTCTGGATGTACCGTTCCTCTACTGCCACTGTGGGTGGTGTTGACGAAATCGAGAACAGTAAAAAAGCACAATTCTCCTGCCAGTCATTACTCGGTGTAGAAGGGAAAAACGGCCCAACCTGAAGCTTCTATAATCCTCTTCTTATTTTCACGATAAAGTGGAATGTGCCAATTATTACTCTTAACATAATTCCGCTTTATGGTAATCCTGGTCATTAAAGGGGTATAATTGATGACTGCCAGGCACATCGTGTGGGAGAGGTGAAGCAGACAGAGCTGTTAATGGACTACTGAGTCCCATCTGTGCCAGCAGTAGGGAATTGGACTGTGCGTAACAGAGATCAAGCCAGAAACCCCATCTACTGCGCAAAGAGCAAATCAAAAGCAGGACCAGCACCAGGACGCTGCTGGAAAAGGGCTCTTTTCCTGTTTGCGTTGGGAGCACAACCTGTCTTTGGGAAACCATCCCAGGTGCACAAACATGTTAATACTTCATTATAGAGAGTTCTTATTTTAGTGGATCCTAAATGACAGCTATGTGCTGGGGGACCTGTGTGTGTGTGTGTGTGTGTGTGCGCGCGTTACAGGAACAGCCCTTAGCTGTACTCGATTCCCAGACTCCAGACTGAGAGAGAACATGGAACAATCCTGTTTTCCACACCCTGTCCCTCTGCCTAGGATTGCATTTCTTCTTTGTCTGCATCAACTTTGTCACACTCTTGTATATTTTTATATTTAAACCTCATGGGGAAACCATGTAACACGTCCCTCTGTGTCTCCTTTCCCTTGAGCTTTTCACAAACATGATACATAAAAGAAGTACACAGATAGGCTTGCTTACTGTCTCAGCTTTGACGTGTTTGAGGTAAGCAAGTCTTGGAGCAGGATGATGAGCTTTAGAAGGGTGAACGGCAGTGAGCATCTGCTTTCCCCGCCTATAATGACCGTACCACGCAGCACAGGTCTTTTAGAATTTCTGGCACTCGCAAAATATGTCAAGGCCAGTGTAGTAGGATAGTGCAGTGGTTAGAGCCTTCACCTTCCCCTCGAACGACCCTACTCCCACCGTAGTATCCTTGAGCAAAGTGCTTACCCTGGATTGAGCTGTAAAAAATACCCTGCTGTATGATTAATTTTTAAGTAAATCGTTATAAGCAGCTTTGTATACAATCCTCTCATTGCACATTGCTTTGGCAAAAATCACCAGGTAAAATGATTAATAAATATTAATCATAATGTACTCTTATAGGGGGATGGGTGGGTCCTGCTCTCTGGCTGGTCTGAGGTTCGAGCCCCGCTTGGGGCGCCTTGCGATGGACTGGCGTCCCATCCTGGGTGTGTCCCCTCCCCCTCCAGCCGTACTCCCTGTGTTGCCGTGTTTGGCTCTGGCTTGCCGTGACCCCGCTTGGGACGAGCGGCTTCAGCTAGTGTGTGTGTGTGTGTGTGTGTGTGTGTGTGTGTGTGCGTGCTCTTATGATCCAAGAAGGTACTAGTGCAGTTGGAGTGAGTATGGAAGTAGCCACTGAACCATGTGCAACTCTGTCACTCATACTGTATATTTTATATGCTACAGTGTTCATAGCTCACTGCTTAAAAGACCTGGACTTTCAACCAGAAGGTTGCTGGTTCAGTCTCCACTTCCCACATCTTCTGCAGTATGCTTTAGCGTGGTACTTTTGGCAAATTACACCTGTAAAATATTCAGCTGCATACTTTGCTCAAATACTCATGAGTTTCTTTGGGTAAAAGTGTCAGGTAAGCAGCAAATTAGTAATAATAATGCAGCTGGAGTGTTGAGGGGAAAATCGGCCTGCTGCGGCTCTGCCTGTTTTGTCACCAGCCGAGCTTCGTTCAGGAGCGCTTGACACGTTCCCCCGCCCCTCTCTTCGTTTTACCTGCCTGAAAGACACGCAGAAACAACACGTGTGCGTAGAAGAGTCTCCCAGACAAAGACGCCGAGCCCTCGCCGCTTCTTATTGTGTGTGGGTGTTTTTTCCTGAGTGGGGAAATCCTGAGCCTCCTTGTCACTCGTTCTGCTTGACATCGGCACCATAATTACCTCATTAGTCAGCGATGAAGTCACAGCAGCTCCTGGTTCGATGAGGTCACCTGTTCTTGACCTCAGCAGGAATCCTCCCGCACAATCCCAGCGCGTTAAGCGAAGGCACTTCAGTTGCCGAATGGCCTCAGCTAAACTATCCAGCTGATCGCATGGGTTGAAAATGGGGAAAGATGGAGGTATGTAAGGACTGAAATTTGATAAAAGCATCTGCAAAGTGAATTAATAATGCAGGTTGCTGTCGCTTGCAGAGTCATCTAAATGAAGAAACGTAATGTCGGTGTGGGCTGCGCCCGAAACGGATCCGCCCCCGTCTCCGTGGCTACTTCCATACTCGCCCCCACCCCGGAAAGTCTTCGCCGCACCCCGTCCTCTGACCGGAGCCAACCGAGTGGCACTCTGGCAGGCGTGCCAAGCAGACAGTGATGAAGGGCTCCTGATGACAGCAGGCAAGGGTTGTGCACAGCCCTTGGTTGTGTCACTTCACCAAACACCCCAGTGGGGAAGGAGAACAGCGTTCAGTGCCCCCCCCCCCCCCCCCGTTGCTGGAGTTTCACCTTCTCCAGTAACAGTTCCGAGGGAGAAGCCTAAGTGAGGTCCGTTAGAGAAATAATAAGGTCTGTTAACAAAAGCACCACGTACACTGCTCTTTCTCAACATGGATTGGAAGCAGAATGAGAGCAGAAAGTAGAGGAGCACTGGGTGTAAGACGTGGGGTCAGGAGGCCTAAAGGATGTGCGGAGTAGAAGGTTTTTTGAACAGGTGGTTTGCCTCCATACCTGTCTGAAGGAGTGCTCTTACTGATCCTTGTTTTTGACTGCTTAACCGCCTTTTCGCCAGGATTTCAGTCCCAGCAGTGTCTATCAGACAGCAAACTGCAGGTAATGATTGGGACAAAGGGGAAAGAAGGAGCAGAGAGAGGGAGAGAGAGAGCAAGGTAGCAGAATGATCTTCATGTTGCTAAGGAAACAATAATATGATGAAAAAGTGGAGTTCCATCTGCCCTGGACATAATGTAGCCAGCCCTCTAAATTATACTCACCTCACAATAGATAGTGTGTGCACACATAATAATAATAATAATAATAATAATAATAATAATAATAATAATAATAACGACCAGATTAGGGTTGCAGAAGCCTATTCCAAAAGCATAGGATGTAAGGCAGGTTACGCTTTGGGTGTGACGCCAGCCCATCACAGGGGTTATAATAATAATATTTCTAATGATAATAAATGTTTTCATTCAGCACATTCCTGCAACTCCTTCAATCCCAAAGTGATGCCTCTGTGTGACCAATGCCATTTTGAAAAAACGGCTGAGGAAGCTCCTCTGTCAAATGGCCCACGGAAGGGGATGTGACATGGAGTGTTACCGTGGCGACGCCAAAGATGACCTCAGCTCTCTGTCTCCAGACACGTCCTGCTGCTTTGCTTGGGACGATGCTGCCCATGTAATCTCGGGCCCTGCAGGACATTCAGGTGGTGCTGGACAGCTGCTTTAGGGCATTGCGAGTCGTAGTAGAAGAATGTGTGTAATTTACGTGGCCTTTTCCTTCTCCCGTCCCAAAATCGTGCTCTCGGTATTTTGCAGGGGAGTGAATGAAGTAGGTTTTAAGGGATGCTACCACCTGGTGCTCTAGGAGTAAATCAATTACTACTTGAAAGGCAGCTGGAAATCATAGAAACCCTCTGGCCCTCGAAGACTTGGAGCTCTCCGTTCTTACCGTAGTAGAACCACTTTTTGGCGACTCCCCTTTTCATTGTCAAAGTCGAAGAATAATCCTGAGAATAAAATCCCATTAGAGTGTACGTGTGTGGAATGATGTACAGCATTTTAAAGAATCGCTAACCTCTTCATTCTTTGGATCAGATACGCTCGGCTGATTTTCAGTGTCATCTTAATGTACAGTAGAAGCATTAGTGTTATGGCAAAAAAAAAAAAAAAAACCCCACTGTATTAAAAGGTTAGATTCTCACTTTAAGCGTAACTTGACAGCATTTATTTGATTTTGACAGAGAAAATTGAGACACCAGGAGCCCAACATGTGTTGAAGTTTTAGTGCTCCCTGAAGATCGTGTTCAGCAGGGAGCGTGATGTCTCTCTTTCTCCCACTCGGGTTGTTATTTTGGAGGAGATGAATATAGCTGTGACAGGCTGTAACGGGGCCTGATGGATGGCAACATTTGAAAAGGGGAAGGCCCAGTACGTCCCCATTACCGCTGCTGTCAGCGCCCCTGCGTCGCTGCATTATACAGCAGCTGCCTTTTTGCTCTAAGGCCATGTGTAGCATCACCCGTGTATGTGCGCAGAAAGAGCAGAGGTTAGGTACTGAGCCCAAGGCTGCCAAACATGAGCTCCTGTCCCGGGATTTGAACAAACGACACTTGGTCGCAAATTCCCGCTTCTTCGCCACAGCACTACTTGCAGATAGCTCCAACATTTAGATTTCAGCGACTTGTGGATGATTTAATTATGGAAATGATGGTGTTCGTTAGAGATGCATCTTTAAAGGAGGACTCTGACCGAAAAGTTTCCGGAAGAGATTTACGCTCCGGCACACAGGGAGACGCACAAACGGAAGACGTGCTCTCGCTCGCAACTTTTCACACGCATTGCTACACCCTGCAGAAGCATCTCTTGTGAACGCGGCACACTTTTTCACACACCGGCTCACAGACGCACACTTTTACAGTACGTATGAATTCCCATGCAGCAGGATGGCGCACGCTGTGACATTTAGGTCTTATTAAGAGGGAGTGCCATTTGCAAGCTCGCATCTCTACGCGGAGTACAAGACGAGAACACGTACGTCGGCAGGGTCAAAATGCTTCCTCTCTGGGCTTGAGCCGTGCGCTGCTTGAAAATAATATCCTTCCTGGTAAATTTTTCAGGCTGTGCTTTTGCGGAAGTCTGCTCCATCAATAACGGCTGTTGGACGAGATGTCCGGGGTGCACGTGGTCCTTGTTGACCTCCTCGCACGGAAGCTTTTATCTGTCAGCACTCCGTCAGTTCAGGGGTGGCGACACCCGGCAACACATGGTATGGCTCAGGTCCTTGGCTGACGGCCTCGGGGAGGACTACGTGGGTCGCACATCAGGAGGCCCGAGCCACGGCACAATGCTTGGAGCTTGGAGGTTGGAGGTGCTAACGAGAGAAGCAGCCGCCAACTTGCACCCGGGGGCTCGAGCGGCCTGTAAGCCAGAAGCCGACCTGCAGGCTGTCGTGTCACGAGCAACTTGTGCCACGCCACATGGTTTCTGTCCATGGCTCCATCGAGCTCGTCCGCACTCGCGCACATGGGCTGGGGACATTGGGACCGAATTAATGCGCTAGCAGAAAATTGGTGTTGCAAGACTGTGCTCGTTTGCGGTTTGAGATCCACAGAGGAAAAAATAATTTCTTCATTTGCAGTTATTTCTTGTTTGTTCCACTTTAGGACTTTTTTTTTATATTAGCTTAATATATAGCCTGTTATATAGTCTAAGTGGAAATTTAATATTGCAAATAACTAATTATGTATGTAGGGTATATCGTATTCTGCCTAGACTCTGTTTCTTTGGACAGCAGGTAGTGTGGTGGTTAAGAGCTCAAAAGAGCAAATCCCTGCTCCTGCTGTAGTGCCCTTGATCAAGGTACTTACCCTGAATTGACACAGTAAAAATTACGCAGCTCTTTAAATGAGTAAATCATTTTAAGTAGCTTAGTGTACAACCCTAACACAGTAAGTCACTTTGGAGAAAAGCATCAGCTGGATGAATAAATAATATTCTCCCTGCAGATCCTTAGCATTTTGCCTTCTGGAAACCAGAAACCTTTATAGCTGAAGGAGCACACACTTGGTAAGATTACGAAAAAGCCCTTCGTGCGTGAGTATTTTTTTCTGTGTAGCGCAGTGAGAAAACGGAGGGGTTTAGTTTTAAGGTCATTATTTCGCTCTTGCGATGGTCGAGGCTGGTTCTTTTTTCATTATTGAGGATCTCGAGCAGACGGGAGCACTTTGGGCCTCATAGTACTGGGATGTTTTGCCGCGTGAAAGATGAACGCGGTTAAAGGCGGTCCTGGGGAGCGGCGCCGAGGATAGCGATCGGTCTTCTCTCCTACCTGCTCCTGTCGAAAAGGAGTGATTTCCACGTTTTCTTTCCACGTCAGGCCTCTGCCAGATTGTAACGATAACACATCACTTAGGAGAATTGCTGAACATATATTGCGCCTGGAGGATCGATAAGCGCCGCGTCCCCGAGGAGATGCGAACGGCTGCGCTGCACTCTTTCCAGAGCCAGATTAGCGCCGTAGATTAGCTTCTCAATGAGCTACAGCTGTCGGGAAAATGTCGCCGCTAAGTGAATACTATGCTGTGAACTTGCGAACGGTTCCTTTCTGCCTCAACGTGCACAGCCGCGTGCTTTCCTGGGCACGTGCGACAGCGCATCGTCATCTAATTATGGTACAATATCTGCGTTAACGCATAATGCGTCATTCTAACGAGGTTAAAATGTGCGTAATTGTACTAACTCGCATTAACTCCCGCATGACTCTCGTAGGAGTATAGCGGATGCTAACTGCACTCAAAACACCTGGGTCCAAATCCCACCTCCTGCTGTAGTATCCTTGATCAAGGTATTTACCCTAAACTGAGACGGTGAACGACTCCGACAAATGCTTCCCGCCGAAACATGTCCGTCCCGAAAAATTGAAACGTTTTTCGGTTAGCTCGACTGTGCTCTCCCACCTTTGCTCTTAATCTTACATTCACCAGGGGGATTCGAGCACCCAAGCCCTTTAATCTTCACTCCATTATAAGCTGAGCACGTCTTCTGTTTTTTCCTCATAGTAAAAATTACCCAGGTCTATAAATGGACAAATAATAAGTAGCTCAATTTACACACGCAAGTCGCCTTGGAGAAATGCGTCAGCGAAATTAATAAATAGTAAGTAATTCGCTTGCGTTCCCATTTCATGATGTCCTGCCAATGCCTTGGATAATGGGGTCAGTTGAGTAAATGAGGCAAACAAATAAATACTATAAACAAACAAACAAACACAAACTGTAACCCCAAGTCTACAACCAATGATGTTTTAGACCTACACGGGGTTAGATTGTTTAGAGCGTAGGGTCACACTTTCCTGCGTTCCCAGCAGCCCACATAGACGTTACTCTTCCTCCCAAACACTTTCCACAGCGCTGCCTTTTACAAAGATTTAGAGTAAAAGCCGATGCCTTCGTACCAGGCGCTCAGCGATTCAGTCCCGGTACCTTCAGTCATCCATTGGACCCACCGCAGCATTTTTTCCCTCTTAGCCCCACTGGAAATGAGTTTCTGCAAAATTAATATATGTAAATATAAAACTGAAACCTAGTATCTTGTCAGAATTTTTTGCCAGGGCCTACTTATATATAGGTCAACAAATTACGTTTACCGTATTTACGTGATATTATTTATTCGCTTTGCAGATGAAGAGCTGTGATGGGAAGTGACTTACGCAACTGTGGTTTTGCCCGTTTCTAACAGCCCAGTTTTGTTGCTTTTTAATGAAGCCAAACAGCAGGATCCCTCCTAGAGCCGAAGCCTTCGGCGATTCGAAGAGAGACGTTTTTTAGCGAGGAGAAGACATGAAAGCGGAGACACGTGCGGTGCCTGTGACACGGACTCCCGCCCCCTTCCGTGTCCCGCCCCGCCGTACCCCGACGCCCGGACACACTCGGGTGGAGGGCGGACTCCGCACGGCAGGGGGGCCCGTGCGCCAGCTGGCGCTTTTTTGCGGGGTAACATGGAGTGGAATTTGGATGTCCCTCCTGAGACTTCGACAGGGTGAGGGTTGATGAACATGCACCAGATCAAAACGGAAAGGAGTTCAGTGGGAGCTTTATTTTCCTTGCTAATTAGAAACAGTCAGAGCGATAGTTAGAGGGCGCAGACCGTGGAGAGGGGGGAAATTGCTGCAACTTCTTTTCTAGTTAATCTGAGGTTTTGCAGGGGAATACAGTGGGCCGCTTTGACTTGACGTCTTCAAGCTTTGCTGTCTTCGGCGGGGTAAATGATCTTCTGTAACGCGTAGCACCTTCTTACGTGGTCCGACGGGTTCGGAACCCAGAATGCCCGGCCCTCCTTTTGTCTTCTTACTTTGTGTTTTCCTCACGATACAATGTCAGATGCGTGACAGCGTGTCCGTGCCAGCGGAGCGCGTACAGCTGAAAAGACCGGCTTTGCGGTCCTTGTCACTTCCCACCATTCCACAAATAGCTGTCTCTTGGTGAAAAGGGTTCCTGCTTTCTGTCAGATGGTGCCATTAGGATGCAGTCCTTCTGGGGACGGATGAAGACTTCCTTCTGCGTCGGGATCCTGTGCCGCACAAAGGCTAGTCCAGAGATTTGAGGGTGGCTCGGTATTTCGCTTTTTTTTTCTTTGTGTAAATATAATTTTCAGTTGTTAAAGCAATGCTCTACTCAGTTCTGCATCCATTGTTTGAAGTTGTTTCTCTGTAGCTTGAGGTTTTGAGTCTTTTTTTTTTTTTTTTTTTTTTTTACCCTCTGCAGTCCAAGTGCTGAGTTTCAGCAGCTCGGTCGCGGTTGGTGATGGGATCCCCCGATTCCCAGCCGCAGAGGTACACTTTCTGAGTCACACCTTCGGAACCTTGTTACCGAATTGCGGTTCGGGGGTCATTTTACACCGGCTTCTCCTTATGAGCTCTATAACATCGCCGTCCGCTTTGATCGTGTTTACCGTTGAGCGTCTCTGTCTCTGCCTATTCTGCTCTGTCTCCACATTTTTCAGTGAAATGTCACTACTGTTGAGTGCTGGTGTCCTGTTTCCATTACATCAACAGCAAAGACCACCGAGTCTCTACTGAAGGCAGCACTTCCTCCGAAGGGGTCTGTCATTTGTTTGCCAACAAGGCACCATGGCGCGTCTGGTGAATGTTCGCTGGCGCTGCATTAGAGGGCTTTCGTTGTCATTGTCTCTGTTCTCCAGTTTCATCCAGTTTGAAGGAAACGGGTTAACTCGAGCTTGGCCCTAATTAAGCACATTCCTGAAGCGAACAAGGCCCTCCTGAGACTGGGTCCAAATCTGATGTGGGCTGTGAGGGTGCGAGGCTGGGGGGCGGGGGGTGGCACCTCTGCAAATGGCGCATGGTGACGTGCATTCTACACCACGCTGTGGACTCGGAGTGTTTGTGCCGCATGTGTTTCTTTTATCGTGCTTTAAAGAATCTTCGATAGACGGTACGGTTCCGACCGAACAAGGAGGTGGCTGGTGGCTTCAGGAGGCGGCTGTCCGTGCCACAGGTTCCCTTAGTTGGCAGGAAATTCGTTACCGCAGTATCTCATTTCACTAACTGTGATCTTTCTTCTTTTTTTTTTTTTTTTCTCCCACATGGATTTGGCTCTGCTCCTTCCTGGACTTCATCCCCTCCCCGGCTCACAGGTGAGAGAAAAAAAAAACACTTTTCTCCTGTATCTCCCCCAGGCTGAGCTGCCGGCTCCCTAGACAAAGAGAGATCATTTCTCTCATCTTCTGTACTGTTATGATACCGAAATACATTGGTTTTCCCCAGGACTGCCAGACCCCTGCATATGCTGGTTTTTGCTCCTGCTGAATTCCTGATTAATTTTCATTGGTTTAGATGTTGATTGAATGAATCGTCTGATTCTAACCATTTTGAACCAAACAGAGCACTCAATACACTTTTTCACTCATGTGAAACCAATTCATATTGGTGTAAGAAAACTGGTAGTGGTACATTTGCGCAGGTAAAATGTTTCTTTTATCCGATAACTGACTAAATTAGCATTGAACCCTATTTAGATTAACACACGCCTCAGTTACCTAACTGTTGAAAACTAAGAACGATTCATTGTTTTGTAATTGCAATAATCGCCAATGTATCATTCATTGCACTAGAGGAAAATCAGAAACATCTTTTTTTCACAATTATTAGTAATCCCAGAATAACAAACAATTGATTTGGCACAGTTTGCAAAGTGTATTGAGTCCTTCACTAACACATTTCACTGTATCATGTGACACATTCAACTGGAAGCTCATTCAGGCATAATTAAGAGCTCAGCTGTAACAAACACCAGCATACACACACTACCGTGGACCAAGGCCGAGCAACATCAGAATAATGCTGTAAAGTGCCCTACAGCCATTTAGAGGGAAATGTTGCATTGCCTATATAATTAAGGCCATTACAATAATCTTAACTAGTGTGTTTGTCTCTAGAAAGCTGTGTGTGTATGTGTAAAAAGGATATTTGGTCAACTGTGGCCTCGGTGGTACCAAAGGGTTTTTTAAAATCTCAATCCTCTGTGCGTTAGTAGAGCCAACTTAAAGGTCAACTCCAAATATGAATATGAATGAATACGGTAGGAATAACACCGTGTAAACATGTTGGACCATGGAAACCATTTCTAATATTTATCTGCCATTCATTTTTAATCCATTTATGTAATAGCTTTAAGTACTCTTTTAACTTATTGATGCTGCTATAAATCAAGACATCCAGATAACTGTGCAGTCATATACACAGGTTTAATTTGATTTAATTTTAGTGATGATCCAAATAATTTTCGTCTTGTTTTTCTTGGCTCTCAAGGTTGTTGGCCTCCATATTGCCATGAAAATCAGGAGACTAACACAAAGAGCTTATTGGATGTTTCCCCTTCAAATTAATAACCAAAGTGCTTCCCTGCACCTTAGGGGGCAGCACAGGGTAGCTTGGAGTCAAATTCAATATTTAAACTGTTCCATCTGATCTCAGTTCACTTCCATGCACCGTGCACCATTCCAGCCCTTAACCGTAAGCTTAACTGTGTTCCGGTCCCATTGCTGAAATTGAAAACTGCTATTTTGTCCCAAGAATCAATCCTCGAATTGCAGTCATCAACCCCTGACCCCACCCAGCTCTGCTGTTGGAGCAGTTTTGGCGGCTGGAGATCATGTTTTTTGCATGCTCCCAGTCCTCCGCGGGTAAACTGCGTCGCAGGCTTCGGGCGCACGGTGGACACTGAAAAGCCTCTTTGTGCTCGCGGCTTTTATGGACACACACTGACGTGTGTTTGTGTGGAACACACACTTCATTCATGTCGACGAAACATGCTGAGGCCTACGTGGAGCCTTTGTGCGCTGAATGCCATCGTTTCAGCCTGACATGGCTGGGTTGTCCTGTTTGCTTTTCAGTAGGGATGGAAAAAGGTGAGACGCTGAAGACGGAGAAGTAAGCGTGTAGGAAGGGACCGCTGGCTGTACGTTCTCTGGCCATGACACTTGCCCTGGCAGTAACACCCGCCCTCGCCCCTTGCTGCTCTAGTCCACACTGCTGCCCTGACACCAGTGCTGTCAACACTCCTCGCTGTGCTGCTGGAACTGGTCCACTCTGTTGTCCTTACCGCTGTCCTGTGGGTCCACGTAGAGCCCACCAAATGCGGCTGGCCGGTGGCCGTAAGAAGCTGACAAGGCGGTGAGGCGGTAAGTCATGGTGGTCGTTACGGCTCCGGCGCCGGGCCCCTCTGCGCCGGGAAATGTTGGGAGACAGGAAGGCTCACTGACCCGTGCTTGGGTTCAACTGGCGTGTGCAAACGACACCCGCCCCTCGCGCCAGCCCCCCAACCTCCTTCACAAGCCCCCCGCTCAGCTCTGGCCCTGGGAGGGGAGCCGTGTCGGCGGTGTTGTTGCACATCGCGCTGAAATATTAAAGCAGCCCACCGTCGCCAGGGATCGTACAGCAGCTACAGCTGCTCATCAAATATAGAGCAGCGCAGGAGAGAGGCGGAGAGAAGTGCGGGGTCGGGGGTCGGGGGGAGGGGTACCACCCAGCCTGTAATGAGCCTGACCCCCGCTCTCCTTTAATGCAGCGTGACCGCGGGGGGCTGCCGGGCCGACGCAGCGCATCAGACCAGGAGAGGGGACGTGACGGGGGATTCCGTGTGGCATTGCGATGGCCCTCTCTGAGCTCGGCTCGGATCCCCTTCATCCAGACCAGGGATGACTGACTAACCGAGTGACTGATGTCACGCTGGCCCTGCACGATGTCTTGGGGCCTTTGGGCGTCTGGGGGATGGTGGTTTGCCGAAAGATGGTTAACTGTTACCGGTGCGCTTCGGCAACATCAGTCAAGACCTGAAGGCACCAGCAAAGAGAACTAACGCTCAGCCCTGCGTGTGTATTCCGGGGGCCGCTGGGGCTGCAGGCCGAGGGGGCACTGTTTCGAGTGTTTGAATATGACGAGGACTCTTTGAGTATGATGCAAAATCAGCAGGGATGAAAAAATCGGGCGCACAATTAACATTTGCCTAGATAGCCCACCGGTATGAAGAGATGGACGAAGAGGCGGCAGGTTGCGCAGGGAGTCCTTCGTCTTCGCATTTGCCTACTAATTCTCAGAACGAGCCTCCGTAATGTGCAGAGAAGGAGCCTCGCGCTCCGAGGGGATGAGGCGAGTGGAAAACAGGCGTTTTTTTTTTCTTTCTTTCTTCTTTTCTCCTCTCCTCTTTCAGGGGGAATGGGTTTGCCGAGATCCTCTCTGCACTCAGGCTTCTCACATTCGTCACGGTCGCGATTTTCCGACGACGGAGAGAAGCCTGTTTCAGCAGGAAGGGGAGTGTGCGCTCGTGCGGGTGTCAGAGAGCACTCCAGCGTGCTACAATCTGCATATATTTAGGCCTGACAGTCGGTCGCGCTGAGGTTTCTTTTGGTAAGAAATATGCTACAATAAATTAGTCAAAAGAGACATGAAGAGACTATATTTAAAAAAATGAAATACCTCTGTTTTAAAATGATGGGGTGGAGGTAATGGTAATTCTAATGTATAGGCGCTCAGCGTTTACTTAAAATAGTCCCATAACAGGAGTTTTTTACGCCCGTCTCTTGATTATATATAATCATAATCCCCCCCCCACCCTTTGCACAATTATACATCTGTATGTGTGGAACAGACTTACACATGGCGGTTGTGAGAAACTGTGCTGTTCCTGTGAGAACCAGGTCCATCGCACCTCTTGGCCACTCCTTATCTTCTCTTCTCTTCTGAGCACGACAGAAGTTCCATCACCGCTATCAGGCCATCTGCGTGCTGGCTAAGCGCGCCTTTCTCCGAAAAGGCCGCAGATCTGATTCGTTCTGCAAGTTTACATGTTAACTGGCAGCGAGCGGTTTGGGGAGTTTAGAGCCGACATAATTTTCTTTTTTTCTAGATAAAGAAAATCTGGGACATCGCTTTGAGTATGAAGAACAAACTTGAGGATTTCCCCAGATGCGTGGTGGGCTCCCCAGTCCTTTGTCCCTGCTTGTTTGGGCCACAGGCGCCGCTGGGCCGGGCGCCCATGATGCAGCTCGGAGGGGGTGGGGGGGGTTAAGAACCAATGCAACCTTAGAGGTGAACGGGAGCCACTGAATGAATGCTGAGCTTGGAACGTACACTTACACAGACATGCACACACACACACACACGCGCACACACACACACACACACACACACACACACACTGCTGAGCCCAATAGAACGGAATGATGCTCCCTCCTTAACCAGCATCGCCTGAGTGGGGGGGATCAGCATGTGTTAGATCATTATAGCGTGTTTTTCTAGTAATGGGCACAAACTTGCTTGCGCGTTGTCATTATCTCTCAGAACTCTCTCTCTTCCTCTCTCTGTGCCGAAGGCCCCTGCTCTCATTGTTTCCCTCGCTACCACTCTGATGTTCTGGAGTCCAGGAGAGGTTGTGATAATGCGGCCACGTTGCCTCGGGGAATCGGGTGGGCCGGGGCCGGGGGTGGGGGATCACTATTGGCGTGCTACGGTCTCGAAGGCTGTCTGGAGACGCATTTGTGCCAAATTACATTTTTACTGCGCAACGGTTTTTAGCTCCGTGCACTTAGCGCGCTCGTCATTTGGCCGTTATTTGTTCATTTCGCAAGTCTCCACGCTCGAGGCTGCTGCCTTCGCTCCACCTCGATTAAGATGCGCTGTAGATGAATGGAATTACCTTTATGGCGTCGTGTTTGTGAGGCCGGGCCCAGTCTACTGTGAACATTAAGGCGATTCGGGTGCCGTGGAAAGAGGGCGTAATGCGGTTGGTAATAAAGGCAATGTACGACTGGAATGCACAGGTGAGCATCTGTGAAGCCCTCAAGATACATGCTTTGCATCTGTGGATATGTAGAGGTGCAACGTGTAGGTGCAATGCGTCCGCCGAAAGTTTAACAAAGTACCGCTTGCTTAGTAATGCGGCAACCTACCCTACGGCCCTTTCTGGGATTTGTGAACGTGTTGTCCATCAGCCTCAGTCTCCGCTCAGGCTGAACGCAGGCATCTCAAAGTGAAGCCGCGGAAAAGACAAGCTGCAAAAGCTGAGAGTGCGATCTGCGAGGCTTTGCGTTGTTGCCTGGAGTTCATACCGTACCACGTTTTAATATGTTCTTGCGTCTCCGGTGAAGTTCGATTCTTGACGAGTCTCGGCGCTCCGCCGGATCTCTACTAGATTTACGCGGCGCCCGTTTGCGGTTGCGGTGCCGTGAAAGAACGTGCAGGCACAGAGCGTCGACGAACTTGCTTGCTGGAGGAGCTGCGCTTAGGGGTCTGCTCAGAAGGATCTGTCCTGCCGATCAGCATTTTTACACCCGTGCCCATGTTTTGTTATTCACAAAGAGGATGTGTTTTTCTGAGATCGGAGGGATCAGCTCGATTTCTACAAGAGGAACGAGGGGCCTTGAGTGTGCTTGAGGCAGCCCCTTCAGCACCAAACAGCCAAACGCTCAAGGCTGGAGAGAGGGGGGGTGCTCACAGATACCCCTTTATTGGGAAGCTAATGCTGCCACTGCAGTGCATTATGACTGGCGCTCCCTTAGCATTGTGTGCTTCTGGGTGTAGCGGCCTTTGTTTTTAGAGCTGGTGGTGGAAGGTGCCTTGGTTGTGGTTGAGGAAGCGGACTTGTGGCCGAACGGTTGCTGGATCGCACACTGGGAGCGGGGTCTGCTGTTGTACCCTTTAGCAAGGCTCTTCAGCTGAACACTTCCGGTAAATATCCAGCTGTAGAATTTGAGTAAAAGTGTCAGCTACGTAAGTTGCTCTGGAAAGAAGCGTCTACTTGGGAAATTAATACGGATCATAATGCTCTGCTGGCGGTGGGATATGGGGTATACGCAGAGGATTAGCTGGAAAGGCTAATCCCCCTGTTTCTCCCAGACTGAGCTCGCTGATACGGCGCTTCCTTATCTGCTCGGCAAGACCCCTACTGGGAGGGAAGAGAGGAGGGCCTCAGTTCTCGTCTCCCACTCCTCGCGTCTCCTCCCGCTCGCCCCCAACGCTGCAAAAAAAGTAGCGCCTCCATCTAACGGACCGTAGCGCCAATTTACTCGGTGTCCTTCACTTGGTAATTTCTTCTCGTGCGGCCTCTCTGAGGAGAGAATATCCAGCAGTTTGTATCAGCGGGGACTTCCAAAGAAGTTTTGCTTAGAAGGAAATGGGATGCTGAGTTATGTTTTATGTGCTGTAATTTGTTTTCGTGCAGTTTAATTTGAAAACAAGATGCTAAAAACCTCTGCTACAGTTCGGGATCCAGCTCTGTAAACTGGAGAGTCACATGTCGTTCTTGTTTTGATTTAGATGAGGTACAACCAAGAAGGGGGGTTCTAATATAGGGACAACCGGTAGCATAGAGGTTCACCGGTACCAAAACGCTAACCTTGCAACTGAAGGTCCGAATTTTCACTCCTGCTGTTGCACACTTGACCGAGCTACTTACCCCGAAGTGCTGGAGCAAAAACAGCACATTTGTAAAAAAAAATGGGTGAAACACCAAATGCAGCTTAGTCTACACAGCAAAAATTGTGAGCTCTTCTTCTTTAGCTGAAATGAACAAGCAAGAAGGAGAGGAAACAGAACCGCTGTATATGTGCAAGACTTTAGAACACATAGATGACTGATGCATTGGTTCACTGTTTAAGTGTATATATCATCAAGCAAGAGCTGATTAGATGTTACAGAAGAAAGACGTGGCTTTGCAGCTAGCTGAAAAGATCATGGTAGCCGTTACAGTTCTGGAGACATATTACCGAGTACCCTAGTCTTTATGGGACATTTAAACTAGTGGGGTCTCTGCACATTTTCTTTATTCTTGGAAGTGTCTCTTGAAGAAGTGACTGCAAGTTGTTTCTTGAAGTTCCTTCTTCTCCGCCAAATATTTGCAGCCCTTACTTCTGGGTTGCTGAAGGGGGTGGGCATGCTGTCCTTTTTAGACTGGAAGAACTTGGAGTTCCTGTCTTAAGGCTGCACGTTCAAGTCCCAGGAGAAGGACTGCAGCTGTACCCCTGAGATGGCTGCTTAATGTGAATTTATGCATGAATGTGGGGAAAGTTTATAAAAAATAAGTTATTTTGGCTTAAAGAGTCTGCCAGACAAAAGCAATTTACAATAATAATAGTTGGTAGCATCAGGATTAATCAGGCTGCTGTGACCACTGAGCGGAAGCCTGCAGGCAGCACCTGTAGAAGGTGGGGGGACAGGTGTGTGACAGATGGGGGGCCAGTAGGGGATTGGCTCAGCTTAGGGGATTGATTGGCTGTCAGGAGAGGCATCGCCATGGCAATCACTTGAATGGGGTGAGAGTGAGTGAGCGAGCCAGTGAGAGGAACGGACAGAACAGAGATGGGAGCTTCGCCACCAGCCCATCTGATGTGTGTTTTTAATAAGGTCGGGGGCAAGAGTCCATTATCCAGCCCTGGGGGCTCTATATTTAACCCAGTGCAGTGAGCACAGACGATGGCGCAGCAGCCAAACACGGGAGAGTGCCGTGGAGAGGGAGAAACTGCTGACGTGACCGCCCACGGAAGTTTTCTTGTAACGAAATCCGTTAGCCCAGCACACAGAGGACAGACAGAGAAAGGGAGTGGGAACATCTCGCCTTTGCGTCCCACTAAGAAACATCTCTTTCCTCCCTGCAAATTTCAAAGCCTGCATGAGGACTGCGCGTACGACTGGGTGCGTTTGTGTTGACATGGCCAAGGTGCTAGTGTTGCGTCTCGCTTTGAGAGTGTGTGTGTGTGTGTGTGTGTGTGTGCTGAGATGGCTTAGGAGTTAGTGTGGTGGTGATCTTTGTGTGTGTGTGTGTGTTGAGACGGCCTAGGTGTTAGTGTTGTGGCTGACTGGTAGCGTGTGTATTGCCCTGTGTAATGTGTGTCAGCAGGGGTTCCTGTCACTCCGCATCGTCCCCACACCCAGTCTGGCGAAGGGGGTGGTGGACTCTTGCACTTCAATAATTTCTGGTCCAGTGGGTTTCCCCCCTTGGGGGGAGCTTGGGGGGAGGGAGTTAGAGAAGTGTCCCGGGCAAGTGGCCTTCCGCAAAAACCTGTGTCCCCTCGGTCTGTGGCTGTCTCTGTAGTCCACTGCCACCCCACCCTCCCCCATTCCTTAACCCCTTAACAGGTTTGGTTAATATTTAATGAAGCCATTTTCCAAGCGTGCACATCTCTTTCCTGCATGTATTTGTGTGTGTGTGTATGTGCATCTGTTGCAAACCCTTTTTGTGTACAAATTCAACACATGAGGATATCTTACAATATGTTATGTTTTGCTGTCCGGCACAGGTTGAACATAGTCGAAAGCAAAACTGCTGATTCACCTAGTAAAGCAAATATGCAAAGGGGGTGTGTCACGTCATCCATTTGTTGAAATTTATTTTTTATCTGAGACTTTTCTCTAAAGCAAGATACAATGTTAAGCTGCTTCCAGTGATTTACCCATTTATACAGCTGGGTAACTTTTACTGGAGCAATTTAGGTTTAGTACTATTCTCAAGAGTACTACAGCAGGAGGTGGGATTTAAACCTGGGTCCTTTTGAGCAGCGACAGCTATGCTACCTGCTGCTCAATTCATTTTACATATCTGCCTGTTAATAGGATGGACTGATATGTTCAAGTGCATTAGATCTTTCATAAATTGATCATTGTCAAGAACAACCAATAGTCTCTCAAAGCACAGTGAGTCCTCTTTGTGATCATAAAGGGCACCAATTGCAGCGATACGCCATCTGAGGCTGTACGGTTCTTCTACGCTCCAAAACGCTTAATTTTTTTAAGGCAAATGAGGGTGGTTATCTGCATCCAGACTGGACCACATGGCTCTAAAGACCCACTCTAGTGTAATTTGAACATAGTTCCATATCCGCCTTTTTTTATCTTATCACGCATTGAGGTACGGCTTTGTGTAATACAGTCTGATGTTTGCCTTGCTTATAAATACACATAAGCGGCTTACCAGGTGGATGTGCAGGATTCCCTGTCTGAACAATCTGAAGTAGTTAGCGATGTTGCTGTAGCTAAATAGCAGAATACACCAAGTTGAAGACTCTTCACCCCTTTAATCGCCTTCACCACAACAAAGAGAACCACACTCAGTAAGTTCCACTGTGTATATATCTGTGCCAGATGATCCTCAAGCCTCACAGTAACCCAACCAGCAGAGCTCCTACTGCAGGTGACTCTAAAGTGGACATCTGGGGTACTACTTGAAGCATGGCCCGGAACCCAAGAGGGAAAGTGCTCAAGCTGAGTGGGCAAGATGCGGATGGAGATAACCATTCGGGGTGGTTCAAGGGGTTTTGGGTGCTCATCAACACCTACAGATAGGCAGGGGATCTGGGAAATCAAAGGGAGACGAATCAGACAGGGGCTGGCTGGAACAGCAACCAAACATGAGGTAAACAAGTCAATATCAGGGCTTTGCTTAAAGAAGGTAACAAGGCATTGAGGTAAAAGTCAACAAAAGCAGCTTCAAGACTAATCATGCAAACATGTTTGGATATTATGCAAATATTGTATATACTGCTAAAACCAACCGAAACCAACCATTCAACGTCAACACCTGCTTGTCCCGAGTGGGGTTGCGGCGAGCCAGAGCCTACCCGGCAATGCACGGCGCAACGCCGAGGGGAGACGCCCAGAGTGGGACACCAGTCCGTCGCAGGGTACCCAAAGCAGGGCTCGAACTCCAGACCCTCCACACAGCAGGCACTGGGCAAACCCCCAAAAACTGAAACACATGTATTAATTACAATTACTGGGTGTTGTCCACATGGATAGGCAACATGGGAGCCAGGGGAGAAGGACCGGTGCTACCCTCTGGGGGGGATCCTTAACACCACTCACTAACAATTCTAAATTGAGTATCGAGAGCATTAGTTCTCTGAATCAGTTTGCAGTGTGTGAATCTTTCTGAAATTATACTGATGTTTTAGTCACATTAGCTGGTATTTTTTTTATTTTTATTATTTGTTGTATTAGGGTGTAGGGGGCGCGGTGGCGCAGTAGGTTGGACCGGGTCCTGCTCTCCAGTGGGTCTGGGGTTCGAGTCCCGCTTGGGGTGCCTTGCGACAGACTGGCGTCCTGTTCTGGGTGTGTCCCCTCCCCCTCCGGCCTTACGCCCTGTGTTGATGGGTAGGCTCCGGTTCCCCGCGACCCCGTATGGGACAAGCGGTTCAGAAAGTGTATGTGTGAGTGGACAAACAATTTTTTAGAAATACCAGTACTATTGACATGTTGTTATCAAAGGCCACAGTAGCACCCTTTTTTAAGAAAAAATGAATAATTTTATTTAACTGAAATAGCTTTTCCTTGATCATACTGTTGTGACAATGCACATTCTTTCACCAAGGTTATGATTCAAATTTGATCTAAAAGGACTCATTTCCAATGAAAAAAAAAATCACACTTCCTATATTAACTGTTTTTGCTCCTCTGGCAATCAGGTAGGCAATCTAGCAGTCATAATTACTCAAGTTTTTTTTTCCAGATCTTAATTTAGACCAGATTTAGAAATGGCACAGTGAGATGGTGTTTCTTTGTTGCGGAACTAGCTTGGCTTCTGTAGGGAAATGGCAAAAAGGCTCTCTCCTAACTTCATCTTCTCTGTAATCCACTCTCTTTAAACTTATTGATAACTCCATCTATTTGTTTGAATGGGCTGTCCAGGGGGGGCATGGGGCTCCATGGGCTTGGCCGGGTCCTGCTCTCTGGCAGGTCTGGGGTTCGAGCCCTGCTTGGGGTGCCCTGTGCCGGACTGGCATCCCATCCTGGGTGTGTCCCGTCCCCTCTCCAGCCTTGCTCCCTGTGTTGCCGGGTTAGATTCTGGCTCACTGCAACCCCACTCGAGCCAAGCAGCTTCAGCCTGTGTGTGTGTGTGTGTGTGTGTGTGTGTGTGTGTGTGTGTGTGTGTGTGTGTGTGTGTGTGTGTGTTGTCCAGGATCAGTATACACTTTTTATTACATCTGATGAACCAGTGTGCAAAGCTCATGGAGCCAAGGCTTGGGGGTAATAGGTCCTGCTCTTGCGTGGAATGTCATCACATTTGACTTGGCTGAACTGCAGCATATGACTAAGGATGTATTACCCATTACTACTTTTCCCTCTTGCTCACTCTTGGGTACTTGAGGCCACTTACTGTGGTTACCTACAACTCATGTACCCATCTTAGAACCGCTATATGTAGGTATAGTGAATTATGATGATTAATCAAAACCCCAGGGCTAGAAATGTGATTACAACTTAATTGAGCTGGGAACTCTATCGATCAAAATGTGTAATTGTAAAGGTATCACATTTTCTGTCGAATAATCTGCTAAGAAAAGGAATGCAATCTCTCTGCTGGAATCCTTACATGTTGGATGGCTGTGCAGCTCAGTGCTGTGTGGGATAAACCATGTGGATTATCTCTCTGCAGCGGCTGGTCATCGTCTTAAACACCCCCAAGGAAGTAGCATTGGTCTTCTTCTCTGTGTATTCCTTCCCACATCCTGGCTACTGAGAAGCTGCCCCCTTCTTCCGAACTCATACTTGGCAGTCATTTGTCCAGATAAACCCACAAATACAGGTTTGCATGAGGGAGTCGCCTCTGTAGCTCACTGTAGATCTTTCGATGACTCTCCAACTGCCACAATCTAATCGCATAATGCAACATGGCTAATTCCATCTTTCGTTTTCTCTGCCTTGTTTCTGTACATTTTACTGGCCCTCTACTGGATTTTGGGAATCATTTTCTATTTTCTTCCTTCTAGTGCTTTTTAGTTTTAAATCCATGCTAAAATTGCATCCAGTACCTATGGAACCCTGTCTTGATTGATTGATTTACTTAAGCACATTTACTTCAGCGCTAGAGACACCCAAAGCATAAGTTAAATACAGGGGATGTTGAAGGAGGTTGCGGAAATGAGGCCACTCCCCATTATCACAGGGAGCAAGGGCCTCGTAAGCAAATATATAACGGGAAGCGCATGATCTAAGGCAAGAGGGTGGAGACTGTAGCATAGCCATCCTGGCAGGGAGTTGCTGGTGGGGGAGGGCTCTGCACCGTGGCCTGGGGCGAGAGAGGGAGCAACTGGGCCTGGCAGAATCAGATTACAGCCTCTGAACAGACCTCCCGCATGCTCTGCCTGGGAGCACCTTCCCCTCCGTCCCTTTGTGCAGCCCAGGCTGATAAGTAAGAAAAGGTTCTGCTTGGCTTTCATCTCCTCATGGTTCCCATGTTAGCGCTCCTTCTGTGATTTAGGGATGGTTTAATTTTCTCTGATATTTAGCCCCTCTACTGATTTGCAAATTAGGCTTAAACGTTTGTCCGCGTCGGCTGTACCTGGGAATATAAATCGGGCGAGATTTAGAGGGGTGGCACTAGCCACGAAGCATGGTTTGTCAGGAAAGTGAATATAAAGGGTGTAATTATCTTTTTGTTTCAAGCAACAGTATAGATCTTTTGGTGTAGAACAGAGTACATGTTTCTCATATTGTGAAAACAAAGGAGGAAAGACTCGGGACATTATTTCGTGTTCGTGGATTTAACTAGACGTAGCTCTAATTATGTGGCTTGGGAGTAATTGGGGAGTAATTGTAAGTGGAAGTAAACAGCACTCTGTGAGGATCTGCCTTTTTCTCTGGATAAAAGCCTTGAGACACATCAACAGGGGCTGCCTTGGCAGCCCACGGAAGCACGAAAAAAAAGCTGGAGTGTACGACAGTGTCCCAGCATCAGCCAGCTGACTGTAAGCCCGCTGACAGGCGTGACAGCGAGGCCTTCCCAGCAGGCACCAGGTGTACCAGCCCTGACCCAGAATCCTGGGGGTTTTCATAACTGGCTCAGCAGAATTCATTTGTGTAGGCTTACAAATGTAGGCCTTTGTCAGAGAAAACATTTTTGTCCTTTTTTAGACCACAAGTTATTCGAAACTCCAGGTAGCTGACAGATGCACCTCATTAATCTTTGGTTGCGTTAGACAGCATGTCAGTCCCCACGCCAATACATGTACACCCCCCTTCTCTGTAACTAAATGACTTTAAAGCCCAGTAATGATACCAAGGTTTTTACAGCATGCTGATACCCCTCCAATTAGCCTGATGTCGGCACAGTTGGGACCCAGTGGGCACAGCGAGGGGTCTGAATAAGAGGCGCAGTTCTGACAGATTCAGATCTGCTTTTTTTGCTCACAGTTGGGTGTGGGTGCAGTCGTGTTTGTCCTAGGACAGGTCAACTTCAGTCTGCTGCCCTTCGGAGTGGGACGAGCCCCGGGAGTCGCCCGGGGTTCTTCCGAAGCCAGTCGGCTGAAAGATGGAATGCCCTTCTACCGGTGCATGAAGCAAGTCTATGTGCTGCTGTCAACTTCATTAGTTTTGCGTGTCAGTAAAGATGCGGCGCTGGCACAACAACAGGCTTGTTCCCATTGGCCTTACATAACGTTCTAATTAGACCCTCAGAAGTGCAACTGAAAGTCCTCCTTTTTCTGTGCTCCTTTTCAAGCCTGTCTTTCCCTGCATTCTCCCCTCTCCCTTCTGTCCTACCCTCTGTCCCTACTGCTTTCTCAGTTCCTTGCTTCCCGTTCTTCCTCACAGTCTCCATTGTTTCGCACCTGTAATTCGTTGATCCTGGTTACTTTTCACTTGATTACTGGCAGAGTTAAATAACAAGGATACAACGGCAAAGGCTGTCCAAGTCCTCTTGTTTCACATCCTTTCTCCAATGATGAATCATGATTTCTCACATTATGAAAACATGCAACAGTTTAAATGTTTTAAATGTCTTCCATTCATCTTAGTCGGGGAAAAGATAAGACAAATTCAGATGTTAGCCTTTATTCATGATTGTGTAGTGTATTTACATAGGTCATTTTTATTTTGTAACCATTAATTATGTTTGCTGGGAAAAAAGCATATACTGTGAAACATGATCTTGATTATAATAATTGTTACTAACGTGTGCATTATATCTGTGTGTTTACATAAACCATCATGTATCTTTGAGAGGGGGAGCCATATCCACTTAAAGATGTCTTTGTGCTTGCATCTGCAGAATATCATTGATCAACACACAGAATTCCTTACACTGGGTGGTTCATACCCTGTTTGAAAAAGATTGAAAAGGGCTGTTTAATTTCTTCCTTTTAAGAAGAAGCAATGGTCCCATAGAAGCTTGTTTCATCTACATACCATAGGGCTAGGGTCGTCTCTATGACTCCTCGGAATTGGATTTTTCCATCTTTGAACGGTTCCTATCATTTCTCATCGTAAGTAAGGGATGTGTGAGCATTTGATGTGCCTACTTAAAATGCAGATGTGAAAAACAGAGTAATTCTTGCAGGCATATTGTATAATTGAGAGAAGGTTTGTATTACTATTGGTTGTTTTTCTCTGTTCTATCATGTATGACCCTTGCAGACCAGGGATGGGGCTACATAGCTAGATAACAGTATAACTGTTGAGATGGTGAAGGTTAAGCAAGGCTATGTTTGAGGCAATGAAAGGTCATGTTAGTTTCTTGATGGAAGCAGACCAAGTGTTTTAATACTGTGATAGGCAGAGTACTGTCCTAGGGGTGTTTTCATGATGGATAACAAGCTATAGTGTCCATTCAGTGCTAGAGGGATGTTAACATTAGGTAGCAGTTGATGTTTCACCACTAGAAAGACTGGGTCCTCACAGAAGTCCTTCCATACCTGAGCCCTTATTGTGATAATTGTATTCATATTGGAAATCAGGATTTGGTACAGGGGGTTCCATTATAGGGAGGAGTCAAGGCTGTGGAAGTTCATATGTGATAAAGATTACACTATAGTGCCGGCTTCTTCGCTGTGTCTCTGTCTGAATTATGTACAACAGAATAACTCCTCAAACCTAGCCGGTGTCGTGCTCCTGCCACCCAGGGCTCGGCCTCACAGCCTCTCCTCCCTAATCCGTGTTATTATGTGAGTTAATCATCTAAACAACAACTGCATTGGCACATCCCATAGAGACGAGTGTTTTGGAGGTTGGCCAAGCTCTTTGCGAGTCTGATGGTGAATGGGGGGAGGGGTTGGCATCGGTGGACCCTAAGGTCTGCCAGGATGTGTGAAGCGCCCAGCCAAGGCCCAGCTCGCCACCACAAGGTGATGAGGTCTGGTGTGAGGACATGGGCCCTGTATTTTTGCCCTTACTCTTCCCAGAACACCAGGGTTTGTCCTGGTTCCCAGCGTAGCTAGGTCATTTTCCCTGTGGCTTCATGTTTCACCTCCATCCCCTCTCAAGGTTTTTCTGCAGTGCGGCCACAGATGATGTGTCCAATCTGGATGGCACCTCCGTCTCAGTCACTCGTGCCCTTACAAACCCGAACACTTTTCTAGAACATTTTCATCTTTCTTGTAATGTGTCAGAGCTGCATCTGGATGGGAACCTACTTGTTATAAAGTGGTTTACACTATTTGGTTCAGCTGTGATTACACATCTGTGGCCTGATAGGATGTCAAAATCAGAATTACATTTTTTTTTGAAAATTTATTTTTTTGCATTATTTATTGATTAAGTTTGATTTGCCTGAGCTGGTTTAGCTCCTGTCCCAGATAGTACCCGTATGTAATGGGCCTTGGACTCTTGTCAGGGACCTGATCCATTTAGCAAGGGTAATGTAGCCTTCACTTCTCTAATTTTGGGGTAAATAAAGCATGTCCCCTGTCCGCTTTCTGCCGGGACGTCTCAGAGATGAAATATGAGGGTGTTTAGCACTCTTCGAGAGGGGACACGGAGAAGGGAGGGGTCACTGAGTGTCTAATGGAAGCAGTCAATAGCGATCTACTGCACCAAGGGTAGGTTCATTAAGGCTGAGTGTGTGTGTGTGTGTGTGTGTGTGTGTGTGTGTGTGTGTCTCTGTGTTTCCGTGTTTTGTAACTAACCATATGCGATCTTTCAGATGAAGCCTTTAAAGACACTGTTGTGTTGGGGTATTGTCCCTGCCTCTCCCCACTGCTTACCACCACGTATGTGCGTTTATAGCCTCTTCTGATCAATAGTCACTGTGCTTAGAAGCCACTCCACTGTCTGCTCTGTAGTTACCATCCGGTATTGATCCAATTGGACTTGGACTCCACACTCGGTGCTGTGTGTCTGTTCCGTGCCAAGATTAGCTGTGTGAAATAGCAGCACTGAGTCATTATTACTCCCCTTCTGCTACCGGCGGAATGGCAAACATCCTGACCTTGACCTTGCAGAGCTCACTAGGATGGAAGTTGTACTGCTGTTGCAGACGAAAGAGCCATGGCCTTTGAAAATGAGTCTGCTTGTGACACAGACATCTTTAAAATCTTTAAACCGGGCCTTTCTGCCCAACGTTCTCTCGTATTGGTGGTCTTACTTCCACAGCAATCATGTCTTCATCCCAAGTGGAAAAGGTAACAGTTAATATTGTCGTTGCACAACAAATTCCTATGAAGTTATTTTAAAAAATTTATAAGAGATCTCATTTTTTTGACAGCAGTAATTTATTTAGGTATTTCAGGATGATGGCTGAGATCGTATTTTTGAATCAGTGTGGCTGTTCATCACGAGTTACCCTCTTCCGTACCTCCCTAGTGGGATTGCTCAGTGTGCAGGTGCATTCGTAGCGGGCCGGCAGCCACTGAGCACTGGATGCGTTTCCTTTACCGGCAAAGATAAATCAGTGCGAATGTCGCCTGAGCCACCCTCGTCTCCTTTGCAGAACGGAATGGCAGGGATGTCCTGACAGCTGTTATCGGCATCGTTGGAAAATAATGACTAAATTCCCTGTCGGGGTGCTACCTGCCTTGACGTGAACACTGCTCAACCATAAAGGCGAATGCCTGTGCCAAACCCTCTGATCGGCTTTACACACGAAAGGATTGCATGCTGACAGCACTGTATCCATTTTAACTTTTGAGTACCTTCAATACACATACTGTACCCCGTTTTCACTTTTTTTTTTCTTTTCTTTTCTTTTCTAAGAAACCAACTTGAAGCCATTCATATTTTGCATGTTCTGTGGTCTCTTCACGATCACTTCAGTTTTCGTTGTTTCCTGTCTGGGATCTCCAGGGTTTTCATGTTGACGATACGAGTGTTAATTTCATGTGATGTCATTCTTACTACCCTTGAATATAATATATAAATTCTACACACACACACACACACACACACACACACACACACACACACACTGTCTGAACCGCTTGTCTTATACGGGGTTGCGGGGAGCCAGAGTCTAACCCGGCAACACAGGGCAAAAGGCTGGAGGGGGAGGGGACACACCCAGGACGGAACACCAGTCCATTGCAAGGCACCCCAAGCTGGAGTCGAACCCCAGACCCACCAGAGAGCAGGAGCCGGTCCAGCCCACTGCACCACCGCGCCCCCCCTATATTCTATATTAATATTATTATTTTGTGATGTGTTGTGTTGGCTAATCAACATAAGGCATGGACACTGCTGATGTTTCATCATTATGCCAGAGGACAGGCCCTTGAATTGGCCGGCATGTGAAGGTTGGAGTTGGCCAACCATGGACACCGTGGTCCTCTTCAGCTGTGCTTCAAGCCGCGGTTTACTCAGTCTGCGCTTTACCTCCAGCTCAATTACACCTTCTTTAGCTATGCTCCAGAGAAGAAATTGCTGCTGTGCTTGGATTCTAGTAAGTAATCTGTCAAAACATGTCATGAGGATACAGATTGCTCAAGATGCTCTTCTCTGAGGAGATGTTTCTACGTAATCTACTCTGAAAGACAAACACAAATACAGTTGCAAAAGTGTTCAACAGAAGTGTTGTTTTGTCAGGGGGTCAGTTTTCATCTAATGAATGTCTGCTGGGTGGGATACATTAGGTTCTCACTGGAGGACTGATGGAAAACTGATTATGTTCATTGGGGGCACTCTTGTGGTTCTTTGCTAAACCCTGCTTCTAGAGGGCTGAGTGTCCCTCACCCTGCCAAAGGAGTACATTACCTCTGTGGAACAGGCTGTTTTGATTTGGATCTGCTCGCTCACTTGTCATGCAGGTGGCTCCGTAATGAACTGAACAGTGTTTTGAAGGTATGAGGGAGGGTTCGTTTGAAGACACCATGGTTGTAGAGCTTTAAAATGGGGTGATGCAGGACTCCTGCTGCGCTCCTTCAACTCAGATGCAGGAAATGAATATGAAGCTCTGAAGGTTGTTTAAATTTTTTTTTTATTTTTATGCATGCACGTCTATATGCATAAAAATATACATCTTGATGATCAGCAAGCATCAGGTGGAGCATTCCTGTGATGTGCTATTTACACCTCTGCTGTGCTGGTTCTTCGATTGTTATTTCAACTGTGGGCGCTGGCAAAGATATGCCATTTGTGTGTGTGTGTGTGTGTGTTTTTTTTTTTTTTTAAATCATTATCTGAACCACTTGACATTTACAGCATTTGTGTAGAGGGAGAACCCCACTCTTTTCAGTTGCCCATGTGTTTATTTTCAGGTTACTTTATTTTGAGTGTAACTGTGGAAAATTTATCCAACACTGCCATTTCTCCCAATATTAGTTTAACCTTTAGGCATAAGATGCGTGCCGCTTGCATACAGATGGGCTCGGTATTTGTCGCTTAAAGGTTCACCTCACCTGGTGTGCAGGGTGCGAGGCGATGGCTCTGAGTCCTTGATGTGGGAGGGGAGATCAGTGATGAAAGCACACTGGAGCAAAACAATGTCTGAGTGTGTGAGATGTGTGAGGTATGTTTCTTGTGAACGTGTGAATATATGTCATGTGACCTTTTGAGAGACGCACACGTAAGAACCTGCCTCTTGTCTGCGTCCTTCCCTCCATGCTTCGCTCTCTTACACTCTATCTCCCTGGCGGTGTCAACTTGAGGTCTGGTGGACAGCAGAACCGATAAAGGGACCATTTCAGACCATGAGCTGTGGTGATCTCCAAAGTCACACCTGGTGCAAACACTATTTCTCTTTGCCAAACCTCCTTCCTCTTGCCTTCTCTTATTTTTACCATCCTCTGACCCTCATTTCTCCAACATCATCTTCCCCACTAGGTTATGTTCTTTATTTCCATCTGCTCTACTCCTTTTTTTTTTTTTTTTTTTTTTTTTTTTTCTCCTCTCTCTCTCCTCTCCTCCTTGCTGTCCTTCTGTGTTTGCAGTTTCTTACAGATCTGCCCCTCTGCTATACCTCCATCTTTCCGCTGCAGGTGTTCCTTCCATCTAATTTGCCATTTTTTCTCTACTGCTGCCTCCTTGTCCTCCTGAGGCTCAGACTCTCCAGCCTGGAAACTGAGTAGCTTCAGTGTCCAGGAGCTCTTTGCTGACTCCTCTGCTCCATGTAGCCCTGTGATCACAAGTCCCCCACAGTGGAGGAGATGTTTGAGGAGAGGAAGTAGGTGGGAAGAAACAGGATGTGAGGGAGAAGGTGTGGGCGTCCCTCTCTTTAATGCCCCTCTAATGAGTTTCCTGAGCAGGGCGAAGGGTCGGGACCTGGGATGTGTAGCTCCTGGTGTGCGTGTGGGTCAAAGGAGCCTTCGGGGGTGGCTGGTCTCAAACACAGCTGCGGTACGTCTGTGTGCACAGCGACTATACCGAAACTGCTTGTTGACCTTGTTCTGCACCACAAGCGCAGTAAGTGGCATAGTGGGTAGAGCCCCCACTTTACGACTAAAGATCCTTGGTTCAAATCCTGTGCTCACTATTGTACCCTTGATGAGGGTACTAGCCCTGAATTGATGCAGTGAAAAGTACCCAACTCTACTAATGGGTAAATCATTGTAAGTATCTCAGAATATGAATCTGGCATTGTAAAATGTCTTGGAAAAAGGAATCAGCTAAAGAAATGGATAACAATAATAATCAAATATCAACTTAATTACAAGTTTTCTTAATTTCATTTCGATTTTGTCCACAGTGTCTGCATTAACACTTATATATGGTATCTAGGCCAGTTAAGTCAACCTCCAGGTATCCTTAACCACAGTTATATTTGCATTTCCCTCTTAGTTGAGATGTCTTTGCTGAAAGAAACTTGTATCCTTCATAGTGGCAAGATGTAAATCTCAAATTTCAGATTTTTACATGGCACAAATATTACTACACATATGCAAACAAGCTCAGGTAGCTCGGCTTGAAGAGAAATCCTGACAAAATGCATGATAATCTGTTAGGAACGATAATCTGCTGTAAGGATGCTAGGCATACTGAGGTGAAAAGAAAAACAAATTAAGGAAATTCAGCAGTATAGCAACAGCCATATAATCCTGCATCAGTACACCTGAGAGAATTCAATTATAGTGCACACAAGACTGAGCAGGGAAGAGCTTGCTCAATTATACCTTATTGTGCAGTCATTCCTAATGGCCAAAATTTCTTTTCATCCACACACACACACACACACACACACACACACACACACACAAAAGTGTAGGTTACTGCCAATCTTGCAAATAAATACTTGGGATCTTATCATTACATTGAAAACCAAAGGGGAGGTCGTTTGAATCCTTCAGAGAACTTCTATTGCACCATTTACAAAAGATTTGTTTTTTGTATATTTCGCTGACACTTCTCTCAAGCGATTCGTAATGTTAAGCTGCTTCAGTTGTTTACCCGTTTACAGAGTTGGCTTATTTTTACTGTATAAGTTGAGGGTAAGTACCTTGATCAAGGGTAGTAAAGCAGGAGTGGGGATTCAGACCTGGGTCCTAAGATTGCAAGATGATGACTTTTAATAACTGCAACCTGAAATCCAGTAATTCTCTAAAATAAAAAGCATTTCTAATTCTGCTATGACTATGCATACATGTTTAGTAATGACAAATAGCGAGATTCTTGTTTAGATGACTGAGAGTTTTGTAACAGTGTAGAATTGCTCAGTGGTAATCATAATGGTCCGACTCAAACGTTACTGTCCTGTGTCATGTCACTGAGAGTTCTGTCTTTGAGGAGAAAATGTGTAGGTTGGTGTGTGTTGAGGGGGGTGCGGTGGTGCAGTAGGTTTGACTGGGTCCTGTTCTCGGGTGGGTCTGGGGGTTCAAGTCCCGCTTGGGGTGCCTTGTGATGGACTGGTGTCCTGTCCTGGGTATGTCCCCATCCCCTCCAGCCTCGTGCACTGTGTTGCTGGGTAAGGCTCTGCTTGCTGCAACCCCACTGGGGACAAGCAGTTTCAGTGTGTGTGCTGGCCGTTACTCTCACATTGGGGTTGGTCTTTTTGGGTACAAGTTTGATCAGGACCGCATTTTGCAGCTGCTGATGCACAGAGCCGATAAGCAGGAGTATTACCTCATGGGCAGACACGCCGGCTGCACTGATAAGCCGTCTTCTAAGGCTCCAGGGGGGGAGGAAGGGTGGGTTTAGAGGCACTGAGGAGGCTGTTTGGATTTACATACCAGTTAAGTCGAACCCTTTGGACTTGAAGGGGTGAAGTGAGGCCTCAGCGGCGGAACAGCTGCACGACTTCGGCCCACTGCGCTAAGGGTCACCCTCAAAACATCCAGGAGGTCTTCTCATCTCAAATGTGGGTGGGTGGGCGAGGTCAGTTCAAAAATACAAATTATTTAAACTGTGGAATGAAGTTGCTGTGGGAGCTGCTGTTATCTTACAGCTCCCGGGCTATAGGTTCAAACATGGATTTGAATGAACTGGTTTCCTCCTGCAGTCCAAAGACACGTGTGACATGTGCGTTGGTGACTAGTTGGCCTATTTAACGCAGTCTCATGGACAAATTTATATGGAAATTTAGTTTAACCCTAGAATCCAGTGCACTGGACTAGTTACATAACTGGCAGGATCTTCTTTTCAAACCTTCATACCTTTTGTATCCAGCTGATAAATAGATCTTCAGTTGCCTCAATCGTTGAAACTGCCGCCTCTTTCAGTTGGGCAAATTTATTTGCATTTAAGCCAGATAAGGAAGTAAATGTGATGTAAATGGCAGCAAGATCACAGGTTTCGCTTCCTGTCAGAGCTGGTGGAGGACACTGTGTCCTGGAATCCTTTACCTTGCAGCCCACGGGCTCATTCTGACTGGTACTCGAACAACACGGACAACCAGGTAGCAGACAGGTGTGAATCCTCCCCTGAGGAAGGAGCGGTTCTTTCCCTGTCCTTCTCTGCCTGCTGGTTGTGGCGACATTCCTGTGGTTTGGGGCAACAAACGTATTGGGGCTGGGGCTTGCCAATCACGCCGATCTTGCGTTCCCCTCCCTCGGGTCAGCAACTGTGGCCGTTAGCCGTTCTACCCGGCCTCCTACTTTCAGTGCAGTAGCACAGCTGTGTTTAAGCTTGCTTTGAGAGAATTCGCAGTTGTTACGTTTTCTCATGCATGTTTTATTCATTCGAAATTGGCTTGCGAGTCCATACTGCGGGATTTTTGATGTGTTTCGAAAGCATGAATATGGAGGGATGCGTAACCATGACTGCGATGTTGGGAGGAGAGCCGTGTGACTGTAGCAGCGTCGATGCGCCTGTTTGATGTCAGGCTCCCAGCGATGGCTGTCTCGGTGCCTAACGGAGCCGAGCGAATGACAGAGTGCCATAGTGTAAAATTACAGGGGAGGAGTGGAAGCGCGGAGAAGGAAAGTCGGCGCTGGGGTGTCAGAAATACGACGTGGGATTCGGCTTCCCGGCAGCCGCCTCACCTCTTGAAGTGAGACGGAGTCGTGTGAACGTGAAACCCTGAACTGTTGTGTTGCCGTTTTTCTCTGGGCACCGTTTGAATTAAATCTGATTGCGATGCTTGCGGGGAACAGCGGTAGGGGGTCACGTGGAGCGGTGGCTGGAGGCTTAAGGTTTAAAGCCGCGGTAAGACGTGCCATCTCCCGTGGCACTGGTAAGCACCCCTGTACAAAGAGGATGGCTTTAGCCACAGAAGCTAATTAGAGGGTGGCGCACTGTCCGCCGTGTAAGGGATCACTGTTATTCACCACGTTGTATCTCTTCCCCCCCCAGTGGAGGATGACTTCCTGGGGCTGGGGGAGCTGCCGGAGGCCTTTCCGTCAGACCCCCCGGAGCCCCTGCCCCATTTCCTGATGGAGCCCGAAGAGGCCTACATCGTCAAGAACAAGCCCGTGAACTTGTACTGCAAGGCCACGCCTGCTGCGCAGATCTACTTCAAGTGCAACAGCGAGTGGGTTCACCAGAAGGACCACACGGTGGAGGAGCGG
Organism: Scleropages formosus; assembly: GCF_900964775.1. Classification (NCBI taxonomy): domain Eukaryota; kingdom Metazoa; phylum Chordata; class Actinopteri; order Osteoglossiformes; family Osteoglossidae; genus Scleropages; species Scleropages formosus. The sequence continues at coordinate 18,674,073 of NC_041822.1, forward strand.
GTGGACGAGACCTCGGGTTAGTTCGCTGCCGCTGTTTGTGTGTTTTTCGGCTTGGGAGGGAGTAATGTTTCAGACTCCGGGGCTGAATGCGCAGACTTTTTTGAAGTAAATAAGGGGTTGAGTTGGAACCAATTAAAATAAGCCAAGTGACAGCATGCAGCAAAAGAAGAAATACTAATCTCACACAAACACACACACAGTCACACAGACATACATTGAAATGCTATGCAAGCTAAAACCCCTGAAGCTCTCAGACACCATGTCAGAATTCAAACGGATAAAAATCTCGGGATAAGATTGGGTAGTAATGAGAGCTGAGTTCCTCCTGGCCGCCTGGGGAGACACCAGAGCTTGTTGTGAACGCTCACGAAAGATACCGCAGATCCAGCCCTCCGCCGCTGTTGTGCGCTCCCGCTGACTGGCTGCTGGTGTCGGAACGTCGCCGCGGCTCCGGCAATCGACGCTGTTGGCTGTCGCCGGGCTAACACGTCTCCTCGAGCCCGCCCATGGCGAAAATCACAGGATGCTGCGGAGAGGAGTTCTAAAACAGTCACGACGACTCATGCAAACAGCATCACGAACATGAGGTTGATGAGAATTGACTCCTCTTAGCAAAAGTGCCTTCGCACCTGAGCCTTGGTGGCTCTTCTGACACCCTCATCCTCTCTCCCTCCCCATGTCTTCCACATGTTTTCCTCACCTTCCCCTTCTACATCTTTTTCTCTCTGCACTCACCATGTCACTTTCTCTTCCACCTGTTTTTTTTTTTTCCCTGCATTTTTCACTATTCCATTGTCTTTTTTCTCCTCTTATTGCTGTCATCCTCCCGTCTCCTGCCCCCGAGAGCCACTGTCTACACCAGCCTGTGCAGACGCGCAGGCATATACCTTTTCTCGATTACGCACATTTCGTACCCCGCAGCTCACATCCCGAATTCTGTATCTTGCGTCCCGCATCCTGCTTCCCAATTCCCACAGCCCACGCCCTGCAACTCCGACCCAGCGCTGCCGCTTTCCATCGAACAAACAAGTTCCAGACACACCTGGGTAGGTGAAATTTCAAAACCACTTCAAAGCAAAACAGTTATGCTTCATTTTTGCGGTGACGAAATGCCTTTTGGTTCCTGCGCTTTGCAGAGCGTGGCCTTACGGAGGAGGTGTATTATGAAGCTACTGGATAGTTTATTTTCACTCCAAGGGTTGTGTTTATGCAGATAACGGGGATGTGTTTGTGTGGGGTCCTCCCGCCCCACGTACGATGAGCAATACATTTGTGAGAACGTTGTAGGAGTAGTTGTGTCCGTCTGGATCCCCGAGTGGCTCGGATCGGTGCGGCATGGGACGCAGAGGGTGCCGGGGTAATATTGAGCCCTCTATTAAACCCTGTCCTTTGGGAGGCGGCTAGGAATGAGCGAGCAGGGATGCTGTGTGATTGCTACCTGTGGGCGACGCGCTGAACTCAATTTCCCACTTTGGCAGCTGAATGCAGTCAATCAGGGGGAGGCTTGTAGCATATAATGGCGCCGGACCCCCAGGGGTTCTCCATTCTTAAAAACAGCCTGGCCATTAACGCTGTTCCTTTTATTTATTCATTCCCAACAAGATGTATTTCTGCATTGCCCCCACACCTCTGCCATCTCCCTCATTCTGCGCACACACACACACGCGCGCACTGCTGTGCCCGGTGTAACGCACCTCGCGCACCTCTCATAGACCTGGCTTGTGAATCAGTGACGGGCCTAGTGAGGGAAAAGGGCAAACCAATGCTGACGAAGCAGCCTGAAGGTTTCCCCAAGGCTCCAGAGATGGAGACTAGAAGCGGTTGCAGTACAGTATTACTGAGTAATTAATGCAGTTGGACCTCTTTGTTATGTTATTCTATGAGAACTGATGTTAACTATAAATTGTGTTTGTTTCAATAGGACTCGGTTACATTTTAGCATAAAGGGGTGTTAGTTTTGAAGACCAGGAATGGATAAATATTTTTAGTACTGAAAGGTAATTACATCTTCGGTTTATGAGAATTAGCCTTGTGAAGGTTTGTTAAAGAACGAATTGCCTTCGTAAGGTGGGAGAAGATCGTGATACTAGCCAGAGACATAATATATCATGAGAGGTAGTGCAAAAGAAACAGGAGTTTTATAGTTCGTATTAAAGGACTGTAACAGGTCAAGGAGACCTTATTGCAGCTGAAGGACCATAGGCAGTCCACTTGTGTCACCTATAAAAACCTTCCCTCTCAACATTGGCACACACACAAACACACACAGTCTGAAACCACTCATCCCAAGCAGGGTCGCGGCGAGCCGGAGCCTAACCCGGCAACACAGGGCACAAGGCTGGTGTCATGTCCACACCCACAACACAAGCAACAACACCTGACTCTGCACTGGCTCCTGAGTAATCGCTCACCCTATAAAGACCCTCTTCAGCTCCCGTACTGTTGCGGAATCTCGTTTGGGACAACCGCCCCTTCTCGCGTTACTTCGCGCACGCACTTACTCTATTCTCTGTTCACGATCTCCGGTTTTTTGACTCCTTGCTTCGTTTTCCGACCACGTCCATGGATCCTTGTTCCTGTCCTGTTCGCCGATCAACCGGCCCTTTGCCTGTCCCTGGTTTTGAGAACTCGCCTCTTCCCTCAACTTCAGACGAACAGCGCTGCACTTGGGTTCAGCCGTCCCGGCTCCCTGTCTTCCGCATGACTGCTGGAGGAGGAGGGGACGCACCCAGGACAGGACACCAGTCCGTCGCAAGGCACCCCAAGCAGGGCTCGAACCCTAGACCCACCAGAGAGTGGAACCCGGCCAAGCCCGCTGTGTCACGGCACCCCCCATAACATGGAGACACTAACCCAGTATTCTGGTCTTGGTGATCACATGACCTCCCTCAACTAAAAACAATCTGGCATTATTCATATTCTTGAAACTGAAGTTGAAGTTGAATTGTTTCTCATTATTGCGACATGACCGAACGTGCACTAAGCAGAAGTACCCAACTGTGCCCCAGTTCCAGGTGCGATGAGACAGAGTAAACAACACAATTTCTGCCTCATTTCTTCCCTTCTTTTTGAGTGCACATCACCCAGTCCTTCTCAACTACAAGAGCCAATGCCTCATACAAGAACCCCGCTTTATTTAGAGTGTCTAAGCTTACTGCTAATACATCAACTGTTACCATGTCATGGGGCGGAATGTAATTGTTAATCCCCTCCATTGTCTGCACCATCTTCCTGCCCTGGTAACCAAACTCTTCACCCTTAGCACGGGACCGTACCTGGCGCTAAGGCTGGAGGCTGCCGGCGCCCTTAAATGTGCTTCTCAGGAGGTACTCCTAAAGAGGAGGGCCCTAGGGAGCCCGCAGGAGAACTCTCTCCACTCAAGGCTCTATCCAGAGAGCTCAAGGACCTGTGACTCCCTTTTCATTTTGTGCTCTTGGCACTGGGGCCACGGGAGGCCATGTTCAAGCCGTAGTCCTTTCTGTTACCACTAAAAGTATCTGAAATTAGTTGTACTCCTTCACTGCATTCTCCATGCCTGGTTATTGCTTTCCCAGACATGCTCTAGTCATCCTTCTGTGCAGCGATTCTGGCGATCATGAATACTTAACTTGAAGAACAAGACAAAATAATGGATAACTCAATTATTGCACCGAGGCCACAATGGACAGGAGGGGAGGCACAAGGCACTTGGTAATAGATGATGGAAAAAAGCATGCACAGACATGTAAAACAAGAGAGGGAGATGATTTAAAAAGAACCAAAACATCAATTTGCAGCTTTAAAAACTTGTAACTTAAACAAGTGCTTTCAAAATAGTTTTGTATAATGTATGAACTAAGTCCACAGTAGTCTTAGAGTAGCATAAGTGCCGTTGGGCTAAAGTCGACACTTGGTGATGACTCGCGTAGTTCTTGCTGTAAGGGAGGATATAAAAGTGGTTTACTGTTCATTGAGCCAGGTTTGGACTTAGATCCAAAACCCTAACCCAGGAACCGTGAGGCCCTGGTTTTATCTGCTCTGCTGTTTGTAGTACTCTTACAGTGATATTTTGGTTAAGAAGGCAATGAAGTGTACATTAGTCATTGACATATTTGTTATATTGCATAGCGATTTACATATCATACAGTTCTCATAACTTAGATGTTTAAGATGTTTTGCTGCAGTGGTCGAAGTGCCACCATCAAAAGTACAGCAGTAGCACGTGGTGATTTGCACCTGCGACATTTCAATAAAAGCTGTGTGTTCTATGCTTCCATGTGCCTCGGGGACACGCACCCAGGCATCTCTTTCCATCCAGCCAGTCCCCTCCCAGCAAACATCCACTTCCGATTGATTTTTACTGTCTCCTCTCGCTCTCCATCACAGGGAAACAGAAGCACACTGTAGGGTGGGCCTCAATTATTTATGGTCATGATGGTTCATAAATGCGGTCAATCACGTTCCGTGTCAGCGAGCAATGCCATTTTCCCTTCTTCACTGTGCCGGCGGGGTGTGAGGAACCGTGTTGAGCGGCGGCCCCTGGGGATGAGGATGGGGTGGGATCGGGGGGAGGCTCACCGCCTCTCCCAAAACAAATGGAGGGTGCGCCAGAGCGGGAAGGAGGAGGACTGCTGACAATCAATCAAAAGTCTTGTCAATGGCGTGCTCCCTGGGCTTCCCCCTCTATCTCCTCCTTTGGCTCAGAAGAGACTGCTCAATGTTGAAGCCTCCTCTTCCTTTGTTCTTCATTTCCGTGGGCTGCAGCTTAAATGAACAGCCCGTGAGCTAAGGGGCAGTAGGTCGGTTTGACGGCGGGCAAGGATTGTGTTAGAGTTCACTGTTAGGAAAGCAAGAGAAGCTGACAGCCCAACTCTCCCTGCCTGGTTTTCTAGTTCTTTTCTTTTGGAATCTGTAGTTTCTCGACGGCCTTCTGGCCTGCGTATAAACATTTCATAGGAGGACTCGAAGATCCACTTTCCCCTATAATGTCAACTAAAAGGGAGGGAGAACCTGACAGAATTCTACCTGTTTTGGAAGTGTGTGTAGAGCCTTTCTCAAAATAAAGACCTTCCATTGAGCTGTGGAGATGGGAGGCTGTAGAGAACACCTCCAGCGTGGGCACATTGCTCAGTGTGCATGCATTTTCATTTCAAAAAGGTCAAACGAGAAAGAAAAACGGCCGACCAGTTAACTTTGCCTGAATAAACGCAGCTGTCGGGGAGGACTATGAGTCTCCAGTGAGAGTGTGCTGTAGTGGAGCCGAGGCTGGGCCATGTCCACGCTACACTCCGCAGCTCTGCCCCGGGACGCTGCCGTGGTTTCTGCTCCAACCACCTCCCTTAATTATTAACTTGCTCCAATCATGTTGGTATATTTAACTTTTTTAAGTGCATCTCAAGATTGCTGATAGGTGTCTCTTCTGTTGAATAAATACTGCATTTCCCAGTAGTGTGTCTGTAAATGTAAAAGTGCAGGTGATTCTCCAGGCTGATTTGATCCATGAAGAGCCAGTGCTAAGGCTTTTGGCTCCCCAAGGAAACAACCAGTCCACCACTCCTTACACAAAATGTATAAAGGTGCACACACATTTTATGAATCTATAGGTATGGATACATACCGATTATGAAGTTGGGAAAATTAAATTTGAAATTATCAATAAAATGTTATTAGACCACAAATGTATCGTTTAAAGACTGAAACGGAATGAAAAACTTCGGAGAGAACGTGTCGATATAAACGCTTTAATGATGCCTGCAGAGTTGCAGTATCTGAAAGACACGAGGTGGTGAAGTGTTATACAATGTTACACAATGGCAGCAGATTTTGTTTTGAAACAGATTCTTTCTATGTTTATTTTTCAAGATTACCTTTTTTTTTAATAGCAACCTTTGACACTTAAAAATTTTAGCACATCTGGGCAATTGCCTAGATTCACCTTATTATAAAAAGATCCCTATTTCAAACATGGCTTGAAAAGTAAATCAGTGCACGCTTGGGCCAACGGAGCCGCTCATCCAGCATTGCTCCTGGGACATATCCGCACCTCGAACCTCCTTTTTCCATATGTTTGGTGCCATGCCACGGTGCTGTTGGTGGGTGGGGGTAGTAGCGCCCCTGAGCTGTTGTGAAGGTCTAGCCGTTCATTTACTGTCTGGTACCATACGCGAGGCCCGTTATTACCACCTTCAAGGGTGCATGTACCGCTGTCTGTTCACGTGTGATCTCATATCTCAGGATGCGAGTGTTTGTTCCTGTGTTCAACATAGGCCTCCCACTCAAGACCCAATAGCCCCCATTGGAGACACTGTGCATTTGCTCCCTCCCTCTCCCGCTTCTGAAATTCAGAATTTTTCATTTTCATTCATAAACTGACTTGTTTTGCTGAGGCAGTTCATGCACAGGGAGAAGATAGCAGTTCTATAACAGTGGGCGGGAACAGTGCAACTGGAAGCTGCTCTTGTTCTCGTATGGTAGGATGCTTGGCTACCACTTGTGATAACTCTTATTTTCCTTTCTCATGCTGTGGTAGCTGTAAAGAAATTGAGTTACCATCTCCACCGTCTGAGCAGCTTTCCCTAATGGCATTCTTCACTTTTAGCATTGGGATTAAGGGAGAACTGATTAATCTGTTCATCGTTTTGGGGAGGAGAGTACGTTTCCTAATGAGGTCACATAAGAAAAAACTTCTCCTCGTGCCCGTTACCGTCCTCTGTGCCAGGTGGAGGGCTGTGTGTTGAGAAGCGTCCAACCAGCGCTGGGCCCGCTCTTCTCCTCCAACTCACCTCCGGGCCCAAGGTGTAAATTGTGCATGAGCTGTAAGCCAGCAGCCTGTGGGGGGCCCTGCAGCTCAGAAAGGCCTGAGTGAATCCTCTGAACCTGAAATAAACTGACTGAGCCCACCCCCCACTGGAAGCAGGAGATACACCAAAAAGATTGTGTTGCGCACTCTTTTTTTTTTTTTTTTTTTTTTTTTGTATCTTTCATATCTGTGGCTCCTCTTGTAATACAAACAGCACCTATGTGTGGTCCTCACTGGGAGCGAGAGGGAGACAACTGGGTGCACCGTAGCGCTCTACGCAAATGGGAGCCTATGATATCGTCTCTTCTACTGAAACAGGAGGGGACAGCGGCAGTGTCCCTCCCTTTGGAACGGGAGGAAAGAGCAGTATGGTCTCTCCCATTAGAATGAGGAGGAGACATTGGCATTGTCTCTCCAGTTTGCGTAGGGGATAGTGTGTCTTTGTGGGCCACGATGTCGCTTGTTGGACCACCTCTACCACCGTAGCAGAGCTGCTGCCAGTGTGCAAGAGATGCACATACACACACGTATACACATTCGCAGAAAGAGCTACATCTCCACACACACACACTCTCTATTGCACCTAACGATGCCTTTGAGAATTTTTCTGAAATTATACAATGACATTTTATAATGGCATTAACATTTTTTAAATTTGTCAACTGTTCAACTTTAAAATGTAAAAATTAAGATTTCTAATGATAAGTTGTTTTTTCTGACATTTACTTTAACTCGGGAGAAAAGACGAAGTATGTTAATTACATAATGGTATAAAAGCTTGAAAGATTTGTGAGCATTTCGTAATGTCACAAAGTGGGACAGCACAGAAAGACACCGCTTCCTAAGGTACTGTAATCTCACACACACCCAAACCAATGCACTCAACCGTAGTTACTTCCAGCCCCAAGCATTTCGTCTTGGTCACGTGGCATTCGTGTACTTTCATTAGCATTTTTCTTCAGTTTGTTTTCTCTTGCTCTTCCCATGTATTAATATCACAGTCAGTGTCTTTACTCATTTAATTTCTCCTGGCTGCAGTTAATGAGCAAAGCGATGAATAACCATGTCACTAACAAAGTGACCAATAACCATATCACTAATGAGTACACTAAGCTTCTCACCTGACAGTTCGGAATGCAACACAGCTAAATCACATAGACAAAACTCCTCAGATATACATTCATGGAGGAGAGCATTTTTTTTTTTATTCAGTTAATGTTGTATTATTAAATGTATTGTTTCATATGAGGAGAAAATTGTTATGTTTTATATTTATTTAACTTCATTTACGCTGATAATGAAACGTAACATCAGAGGGGTAAAAATGCCATGCTTGGCTAAGTTGTGCTGGCTAAAAAGAGGGATCCAGCAATTATGTGAACGCATTTGTGGAAAATAGGACTGAAAGAAAACGATTTGAAAATAAAAAATAAATCCATGACTTTTTTTTTTTTTTCTTTCAATCATCCGATTTTTGTGGGTGCAGTTTGACAGTCTGTCAGCACCTTGAGGTCACCTGTGGCCTTTTGACTGAATTGTGCCACGGTTTTATTATTTTTTTTTTGTGTGTCTCTTCATGATTTAGGTTATTGTAGTCTTTACACCTGATGATTTTCCTACTATAAATTAGCCAGCATATGGAGTCACCTTTGTCATATGCTTTGTGTGGAGTGTAGCGTATAAGGATACCAAGGATACCAAGCAAGCTCGTAGCCATCATGGACAATGACTCTCACCCTCTGCGTGCCACCGTGACTGAATAGAGGAGCACACTGAGCAACACACTAGTCCAGTTGTGCTGTTCCAAGGAGCACATCTATCTATCTATCTATCTATCTATCTATCTATCTATCTATCTATCGGTCTCTCTGCATGAGGTCACACGTCCTGTGTGCTGTGTGGAGTCGCTTGTTTCACTCACAGTATGGTGCGTTCACTTCCTCAGGGCTCGTGGTGCGAGAGGCCAGCATCGAGATCTCACGGCAGCAGGTGGAGGAACTCTTCGGTCCGGAAGATTACTGGTGCCAGTGCGTAGCCTGGAGTTCAGCCGGCACCACCAAGAGCCGCAAGGCCCACGTTCGCATTGCCTGTGAGTGACCTTCCGCCGCTACCGCCGTCGCATTGCCATCGCCAGTACGACTTTTACCACGAGGGTCAAGCAATGCTTAGAAAATGACCAGATGGGAAGATGGTCACTGTGCTCAAAGTGCCGTGTGAACATGGCCGAGAGCGGAACGTCTGACTTTTCCAATGCAAAAGCACTGAAAATAGAGCAGACCACGTGGCTTCGACCTGAGCTCAGGTATGCGAAGCACACGTTTCCACAGTAAAATCTTCCCAGAGCAGCTGTTGACAATTCACAAAAATCACCATTTCAAATGAAACAGGCTTCACCCCCTCCTTTCTGATTAATTAGATTAAACTCAGACTTACCTTCTCCGGCTTACTTCAAAACAATGGCTGAGAGCAATAGAATGCACTCCATAAATCCGTAAGAAATCCCGAAGACATAAAGCAGCTAAATGTGTAGATTACCTCTTTATCGTGCTTGTACATTCTCGCCCGCTTTATTGGTACCTTCTGCATTTACATGCCTGGGTAATTTACTGCTGTTTGCGTTGCGCTTTAGGCTGCCAATCAAGGTGAGAATTTAAATTGCCGCTTTGCAGCTCTGCAGTTGTGCCAGTTCAGAAGCACAGAGTGGTTCCAGCAGAAATTTATGTTTTAATCCAAAATGGCAAAGCAATTCAGGAAATGATTTGATTTTTGCCCCATAAAGAAAGCAGGAGAAAGGCAGAACCACTTCCATAGGAGCACATCACGTGACCTGTTATTTGTGGCTTAACTTTCAAATCGTTCCCTGCAGAAGGTATGTGTCAAGAGAACAGATGTGCTTGAATGAGCGTGCGCGCATGTGCTTCAGTGCATGCATATATTTTTCCTCACCGTATGGCGACATTTTTTGAGGGAACCCCGAAAAATAGACCTTGCGGATAACATCCTTACAATGTAAAATCATTTTTAGGGTCCTGTATTTCTATTCATTCATTCATTCATTCATGTATCTTATTTATTAATTAGCAGAAAGAACTGGGTGACAACAATATAGATGTGATAAATATACTTGGAAAATGTGAATACTGCAGTGCAAATGTACAGTAAGTATGTAGTACAACTCAAAGACCAGGGGTTGCAGCAGTTAGCAAGGGTAGTCATACAGCCCTAAGAAGCTTAAAAAAAGAAAAAAGTTACTTAATCTTGTGAAGTTTATTCAAATAATCCCAGAGTTATAGTTCTGACTTTTCCTTCCACTCTTGAGACAACCACATTTTTATCAGAATAGCTGATAATATGTATGATTCTTGTTCATTGTAAGCCCCTCAAAGTGAAAATGAAAAATGAATGATGCAGAAAAGAATAGCAGATAGTATGGAGTGAGACACTGTATACTTATACTATTACTTGGCTGCTTGAAAGAAAGAGCTGGTAGTGTAGTGGTTAGAGCTGCAGCCTCTGGATCCCAAGGTATCGAGATGGAATCTCCTCTGTTCTTGTTGCACCGTCGTGCAAGATACTAACCCTAAAAAAGCTTCAGTAAAATTGCCCAGCTGTGTAAATGGGTAAATAATTGTATGTTGCTCAACACTGTAAGTCACTTGGGAGAAAAGCGTCAACTCGGTGAGTAAATGTTAGCTGCTGTAGGTGTGTGTTATTTACACTGATATGTTTACCAGTTTTCGCTGGTGTTAAATCCCCACAATGACATGTGAATAAGGGTATTCGTTTGCTTTTACGTGTGCATTAGTAGAGGTCTGTGCACCACCTTTCCTCATGTCGAGGTGTAAACCCTTAGGCTCTTTGCAGAGTGTGCGTTGAGGGATGGCGGCATGGTAGGGAGTGGGTGACTGGCGGGGTGTGCCAGGCATGGCTGCACACATAGCTCAGAGAAGGAGGCTTTTCTTGCTGTTATTTGTCATGGCAGAGAGCACCGCATGCAGTAAATAAGGCCCATCTGTGAGGGAAATCCACCTTCTGATCACCTCCTCAGAGAAGGGCTTCGCGGGACTTTTCTTGGGTCGTGATCCAGAGCCAGACGCAGGACGGAAGTAACACGCATCGATTGACTGCCGAGTGTTTCGCTCTCTGGTCAGTCCGGACAAGCGATCACCTGCATGTCGTTCTGGATGTGACTCCACTTCCTGTGGGACATCCCGTTGACCAGTCCTGAGTCCGTGATATAGTCGGTACATGTCCCCTCTATGTGTAACGGCTCCTTTCGCACTCTCCGGTCAGTCTCCATCTCTGCGGGCATCCAATTTTCCAGCCTCTTAGGTGCGCTCAGCCTCCTCCTTCCGGCAGTAACCTTCACTTCAAAGCGAAGGCCCACTCTTTTCCCGCTCAAATCTGTTCCGATTAAAACGTTTACTGCCGGGTGATCTTGCTAAACAAATGCAATCCACTGCAACAGACGCCCGCCGCACGCGTTCAGTCGGTGGCCATATAACACCTGGAAGCGATAAATAAGCGGAGCTCTTTGTTGTTTGCCGGCGGTGATCGATGCCGAGGCCATCGGCGTGCCGCCTGCACGGCCAATACGAGCGACGCCGAGGGCATTAATTGTGCGTGTGATTTGTGCCGGGCCACTCTTGCCGTGACTTACTGGCAGGCGCGCGGGGGCCATTTATCTTGCACGGTGCTGTTGTGGCGTCCCGGTCGGCGACTGGCCCCCGAACTTTCGACCTTTCGGAGCGGAGCGTGAGCATAGCGATGGGCCTCTATACTTCTGTGCGGACAGCAGGTGGCCTGGTGGTTGTGTTGCCTTTGGACTTGGAGGTTGCAGGTTTGAATCCCATCTCCTGCAGTACCCTTGAGCAAGGTTCTTACCCTCAATGGATCCATTAAAAGTTACGTCGCTGCATAAATGGGTAAATAATTGTAAGTCGCTGTGGTGAGAAGCGTCCGCTAAATGAAGAGGTAGAAGTGGACTCTTTGTAGGAGGGCTTGTTTCGTTGCTGTGTTTTGTTCCAGTGCACCGTGTGTTTGAGTGAGACGAAGAGAAGCCATGGGTGAGGGTGTGTGTGACCAAGTGTGTATGAGTATTTGTTCTCCTAAACTTTGAGGGGGCATTTTTGAAGGAAACATCCCCGCAAGAAATGTGCAAATGCAGAAATTTAAACACTCTTGGGATGTCGCCACAGAACAAAATGCTTCTTAAGGCTTTAAACACAGAAAGCGGAGCTAAAGTGCAAACGTTTTTGTTTGCTGTCGAGTTTCTCAATTTTAATTTTCGTTGCGATGGAGTCAGAAATCATTCTATTGTATTATAGTCGGAGTAAATGTGAAATTGCCCATAAAGACAGGGAAACAACCTTGTCTACATGTGTTTCTCTGTGTGCATGACCACATCGGTGTGTGTGTGTGTGTGTGTGTTTGCGTGTGAATTTCCTGTTATTCCTCATATCCCTTTAAGTGAAGAGGTGCCCGTGGGTCATGTCGTGGTAGAACAGTGCAGGAGCCCTTGTGCATCAGAACAGTGAGCATTTGCGGTAAACCCCATGGAAAATAGCTTGAAAAATGCTAGAAAGCCACCGCGTTACAGCTCCCTGCTGAATTACTGCGGTCAACATTCTTTAGCCTTTAAGGTAATTATACGAATGCGCAAATACGCGTTTTGCTGTAGCTCCTCATTAATGAGGCCGATCCCTTCGTCAAACACCGTCCGCGTGACACTCCCGTCCGCACACGTCCCATGTCAACCTCGGGAGCTGCCCTGTACATGATTTGACCACAGGATTTAATTACTTATTGCTGAGAATTATTATGTTTTTTTTTTTTTTTTTTTTAATACACACAAAACTCAACGGATTTTTACAAGAGCCGTTCATAATTTAGCGTGAAGAACAGCCAAAAGACACCCACTTTGTGTAATTACACTCAGATGTTTGAGGCCCAAGGAAACAATCTAACCGTAAGATTAAAAACATTTATTTCTGGGTTTGGTGCAAGTCAGCCATCGTGTGCCTTAGATTTGTCTCACCGAAACACTTTCTGAGAGCGTGCTGAAGCACAGGGATGGGCGTAAACTCATAGGAGGAAGGAAAAACACATTACACCATTAATGATCAATTATTCACCGGTTTGATGTATCTGAAAAGTCATCGCGCGACTGCTCCCAATTCCATGGTGAATAATGGTATGACTTTTATTAATTCCTCGTCAGTGGCTGTGCTGAGACCGGACCGCGGGGCCGCGTGGGTTTGCAGGAGGGAGGGAGGGAGGGAGGGAGCGAGGCCGGGAGGCCCTCGGCAAAACCAACAGGAGCAGCGGCGGCTTCCCTGCGAACCCCCAAAAGGCCTCGTGCTCCCCAAGCAAAGAGCGCTCTCTGCCTTCCCTCTTTCCCTCAGCATCCTTTCATCTTCTCATTTCTTCTCATTTCTCCACCTCCTTCACCGGTATAATGGGCTGGCGTGGAACAAACGATGGTTTGTTTTTACTTCTGAGAAAGCCTATTGCAGAGGTTAAACTGAGAGCGTTCGGGGGATATTTCCTCTTTCTCTGGGGGAACTGGAGATTATACTGCAGGTGCCTCAGATGAAGCCCGGTGATTCATTCCGTATCAGGTTTCTAGCTGCATTCTCTCTTATGTGTCACTTTAGAGAGTTTAGGCGTCGTTAGCCTGTGGTCCTTTCCTTGAAGAACCAATTTTCCGGTCCGGAATCCCTTGAGGGATACCTGCCGTTGCAGTATCGAGTTCCGTATCCTCCAAATGACGTAGTATACGGCATTTCCATCTGTATAACTGGCAAAGATTTAGAGATATTTAAGCATAAACATCTGCAACGGTTAGCAGCTGAAATTGTAATGTAATACAGGGGAGTAATTCCAGGAAAAACTGAATTATCCACATTAAGCGATGTGGGGCGACCCTGCCGGGGCGGCGCTATATAAGAAGAGATAGAGCTGGATTGAATCGGCTCTTTGTGCACAACTTGTGACTGTGCCGTGGCTCCGCCTCTGGGGGCGCCGTGGAGTCTGTCCGATTTCTCCCTACCAACATGCAGGTGCCACGCGCAAGGTCGCTGGCCTTGATGGAATACCTCCAGAATGACTTTGAGGAGGCGGATATGACTTTCACCATCGCCCCGACTGATTTAGTGTGCGCCAGGGACTGGGATGCCTGAGGGAGGTAGGGAGAGGACGCAGGGGGTGGTGGGGTGATGGGGTGATGGGTGGGACAGTTTGTCCGTTCTGACCCTGGAAGTTGGTCACAGTGAAGGATGAGGGATTCCCAAATTTCAGCAAACTGCTCGGGACATTTTTAAAGTCACAGTGCTCACAAGGTTGCCTGTTGGGGAGCTGCTGCAGAATCCCTTCAGGGATCGTCTGTTCAGTTCGGACTCCTTACGTGCTTTAAACCGCTTGCATGCAGAAGCAAGTATGGACAAGGGGTGGCGTAGCGATCGGAGTTGCCACTTTGCAATCAAAGGTTCAAATCCCCACCGTAGGCATTTACCCAGAATTGTTCCGGTATGAGTCGGATCATTGTAAGCGCCTAAGCGTAAAAACCTAACGTTGTAAGCTGCTTTCAAGAAAAGCAAACTGAATTAAAAATAAAGTAGTTATTCAGAGTCGTTTTCTCTGCCATGGCTTCTGAGCTCGCAAGCTTTCGGTCCCATTTCAATATACCTTTCGTTGACAGATTTAATGCCGTAGCCAATACGCCACTCTTTCTCGCGCTGTAGCGGTCCTCGAGATTTGTAGTTTTCATCTGTGCTTGTTAAGGGACGCGGCACCCGTCAGTCCTGAAGCGGAGCGGGAAAGGGAGCTTCAGAGCAGCTACTGGTGCAGAAGTACACGCAGCAATGAAAGCGTGGCCTTGCCAAGCCACAACTCCTCCAATTCTCCCTCCTGGAGGGCTCTGTGCTCCTGCGCTATTTACGAGAGCCGCCATTTCGAACCCGCAGCTTGTAGGAACACGAACATTTAATTCTACCCGTTCGCGGGGTTCCGTAAAGCCGTGCAGGCTGTGCGGAACTCCTCGGATGAGGGCTCCCGTAACGGACTGGAAATGCAGGCGACGGGAGGAACGCGGCGGTTTGGACAGCGCGTTCCCTCGCAGGCCGGGAGGTGCGCTCGTAAAGGTACGCGCCGTAAAAAAAGTGCGCCGCAGTGTAAACGATCGTAGGAACGGCTCCTTGCAGCTGGGAGCAATTTGCCACGCTCGTTGCCTGCGAGCGTGCAAAGCCGGAGCCGCGAGCCAGCCGAGGTGGAGGTGGGCCCGCCGCGGCCGAATCTGTTTCTCGTTGTCGGTAATTTCAGCTGACAAGTAACAAACCGTTTGCGCTGAGGTTATTTTGCCTGTTTCGGCCGCCTCTTGCTCGAGGCGCAACGTCTGCGCGCGGGGCTAGCTTCCGTCAGGCCCGAGCCGCCTCCTGCCGGATCGGGGATAGAGAGGAACGCCTCGGCGCTCTGCGCTCGGCCTTCTCCGGCAGCCCGAGGACGCGGCGCCGTCCTTGGCCTTTTGCGTCGCGGGCCGTTACAGGTTCAACCAGCTAGCGTAAATTGCTTGGTTATTTACCTCCGTTTCTTTTCTCCAATTTTACCCACTTACATGGCTGTTTTTTTTTTTTCCCCTGCTAATTATCCCATCGAAATGCAGTCCAGCAAAATCTCTCAGTGCTTCAACCAGCAACCTTCGGGTGACGAGGCTGTGTCCCGATCCCCGATATCGCACGCGGCGGCCTCATCCTTCTTCCCCTCTTTAATAGCCGTGCTCAGAAACAATCGAAAGGGAAATCTATACGGAAAAATGGCGAAGTCTCGAGTAGTTCATTAAGGCTGTTGGTCTTACGCTGCTCTTTTAACTTTCGGTCACCGAACCCAACGGAGCTTTAAAGCTTTAAGAACTGACAAAGACATCATTTGAGATGCGGCCTAAGTGCATCGCAACTGAGGACGCTGCTCGACAGCCGAAGATCAAACCCATGCAGAAGCAACAGAACAAAGGATCTAACTAATGAACTCTGCACTTACGCTTCCTGCTGTTTGACCCCAGGGCCTTTCCTCTGCTCTCAGTGACTTGTAGCTTTGCTTATTTATACAGCTGGAGCAATTCAGGTTAAGTACCTTACTCAAGGGTACATCAGCAGGGACACGAACCGGAAAATTCCCAGGTACGGTGCTGAGTGCTGCCTTGTATAATTGGCCTATGGTGATATGCTCCTTCTAGGATTTGCGGTGTTTTTTTTTTTGCTCTAGCCTCATATCCAGTGTTATTTATAAGCCCAACAATTTGAGTGCATTTGACATTTTTAAAACCATGTTAATTACATCCAAGATTGCGGTTGTTTTGCCGCTTATTCAGGAACTACTGCAATTAAACGCAGAATTTTTTTTTTTTTTTTTGAGAGAAATGCTTTGAATATAAATAGTGCGGATAATTAACTGTTCATTGGACCAATTAAGCCAGGAGATGGGGTTAACGGAGAACCCTGCGGACACACGGTCTCTGAGGAGCTGGGTGGAAGACCTCTGGTCGGGGAGTGAGCGCATCCCTCGGGGGGGCCCTCCCTGTCTTCTCCCTCCTGAGCGATGCACATCAACCATTTCCCCATGTGGAAAACTTGTCATTGTTCCTGTTACACGAGCATTTCATTGGGAGACTCTCTCATTTTTTCATGCACTGCACCTGGTTGATTAGACAGAATATCTGAGGGTGGCATAATGGCCAATCAGAGCTCTCTCCCCCTGACAGCGCGGCCGGTGATAAATGCATGTTTTCTCCGGTGAGTGCAGACGTCGCTTCCATCTCCTGGGGTTATTAAAGGAGAACTGTCAGAGCAAACACCATGCTGGGGAGTGGGTGGGTGCGTGGGTGCGTGGGTGGGTGGTGGCGCTGCTGGGAGGGTGGTGGTGTAGACCACCTTCAAATGTCCTTCAGCCCCCGTCCTGGTCGAAAAGGGAGGCTGCACACCGAAGGTCGTCACACCGGCTCTTTTTTTCTACCAAAGCCACATTTTTCCTGACTTAACAACACAACGTTTCGTGACAAGCCGGGACGAAGACGACTTTTTCTTTCCTGTCAATGAATATGTCTGACTGGAAGGACGGCTGCAGAAAAGCTTTTTCTCACCACGATGCATTTCCATGAAAAGATGATGTATCGCCTTTGCCTGAACATAATCCGTAACTATCTGGAACTGTTATGCCTCATGTGGGACTCCTATATCATATTGTGTCAATACCTCTGTTACTCATAGCTCATCTTCTTCTCAAGGTCAGTGCATCTCTTTCAGAAAGGCTGACTTCCTCTTGGGCGCCTTCGCCGTAGCGTTGTGAGACGCTCCCTCGTTCATAGCGGTATTTTTTCGAAAATTTTCAGTTATTTAAAGGAAGCAGCCATGAAATAGATTAGTGCTGGGGTATAAATCTTTTTCTGTGTGTGTTGCTCTGCTAAATGTGTGTCCTTAGTTGGGTGTGCGGCGTAGCATTGAGAGAATACCGCTTATATGCCTATCGTGTGACCCACCATTCTCGTGGCAACCAGCTCTCTGTTCTGGACTTTCTCTATTATAAGGGCAGAGCAGAAAACAAGGTGGCATCGATGAAAGAAGGATGAGGACTTGGCCAAGAGCGAGGTAGGGCTTATCAGCTCACAGAAAGTCACCGACTGAGGAGAAAACGCAACTCGTTGCACAGTATAAAGTTTCATCAGCTGCAGAAATCACCTTGCTAAAGTTGAGCGAAGCTTCTGGTGCACCATGCAGTGTTTCCAGCTCCCATTAGAGCAAGAATAACTAAAGCTTCTCTGAAGGCTTTCAATTATGCCTGCTGCCTATATGTACGGGAAGGGAAAAGGGTAAACTTGTTTTTTTTTTTACACGGTACAATACAGCACTCGACAACAAAGAACCCTAAACACTGACACCTGTTGCATTACCACATATCCTGCCAACGACAAAGGAGCAAATTCAGCTGTCCAAAATATAAACCGGAGATTTGGAAAAGCAGCTTTTATCTTGAAAACAAAAACGCAGGAGGTAAAAACCATGTCAACGGGAAAGAAAAAGATTGGCAAGGACTGTGAAGACATGAGGAAAACATTTTGTCAATGTTCCAGCTGAAAACACAGAAACCAACAAAAAACAGGATTCATGGCTCAGCTGCTGGGAGCTATTTAGCCGCTCTGTAACAGGGTGAGCAGCACTATGAGGGAACAGAAGGACGATGACAAAAACACAAAAACAGCAGTAAAAGTCGCCAAAACCATGGCCGCCAAAGAGCGAAAACAAGTGAGAGGAATAAGTCGCATGAAGGCAAATGCGTGGTCCAGAATGGGAAAATTGAGAAAAGTCTAGAAAAACTTTACAAACTGACTTTGTGCAGCAGAAGCCAAACCACAGCCACGTTGAAGAATAAGAGTAGAATGTTGGAATGCAGACAGTTTCAGCTGAAAAACCGAAGAGGCGAACCCAACAGCTACAAGAGGTCCCTCTGAGTTAATCTCCATCCGAGGTCGGCCTCCGCATACCGACTTCTGTTTTGGAAACGAGCAGCCGGTTTGATTCTCAAAAGCGCCCGGTCAGCAGTGTCATCACAGTTGGAGGGTGTAAACATGTCTTGCTGAAGTTCAAGCACAATGTTTTAAAACTCCTTTAATGAGCGTGAGCACTGGAGTAAGACTTTGCTTTTGTCTTTTTGCCAAACCCTGAACCACATTTACACCCTAGCATCACTTTCATAGAAACATGTTAATAAAAACAAACATTAGGTAAGAAACCAAGGAAATTTTTTTTTTATATATGTGTGGGATGTTGGTAAGGCCTATGACAAGGATTGTTAAGAGGAAATTCTCTGCCAAAGGGCTGAGGTTTGTTGTTGCGAAGGCCAGTGGATCTACCGAGTGCGTCGGGAACCAACGCTGAAGTGACTGACATCCTTAAAAATGACCCAAGACAGAAAACTTGGACAAATCCAAATACACACACACACATTGGCTGAAACCAATTGTCCCAGGCGGGGTTGCCGCGAGCCGGAGCCTAACCCGGCAACACAGGGCACAAGGTTGGAGGGGGAAGGGACACACCCAGGACGGGATGCCAGTCTGTCGCAAGGCACCCCCAGCAGGACTCGAACCCCAGACCCACCGGAGAGCAGGTCCCGGCCACACCCGATGCACCACCACACCCTCCTCAAGTCTAAATATAACAATGTATTATCCTGCATTACTGTGTTACCATTTAGCACGTGTGACTACGAAACATGGAAGGGTTCGGTGTAGTCGATACTTGCATGTAATAAATCAACTCGACAGGTACAGGTGATAAAAAACTGCATTCTGCGTTCATGTGTTTGAACCAGGATGGTATCCATTATTAATGAAAATGCATCAAAAAGGCAATTACATTTTGGAAACACGTTTAAAAAAAAAAGAAAAAAATAAAAACTGCGGCAGCCCCCATTTTTTACCACAAGGCCTTGCGATCCCTGGAGATGAGCTCAAAGAGAATCCCCTCAGCCGCTTAGACCCGAGGCAGCTGACATCCCAGCCGGAGGACATGGAGGAAACGAAATCATATCACAACACGAGTAGAAATCCACATGGCCTGTTGAAGGACTCGCACGTGCGAGAGCACAAGCTCGGTGCGGAGCAGCGGTGCCGCAGCACGCCACGCGTCTACAGAAAGGCTTTGGAACGGAACACCTCCGGTGTCTCCAACCTCCGCGCTATGCAAAGCGGCCGGAAAACGCGTGTGCCTCAGGATGGGTTGGGGAAACCGCAAAAGGATGTGCTCCTTCAAGACTAGTTTTGCACCCAGGCGTCACCAGTATTACGTTTTTCATACTCGCTGAGCTTTTCCAGCATGTTTTGTCATGCGTGAATGTGTGTCTGCTGTTTTCGACCAGAGATGTGGATAATGCAGTTATGGATCGTAAGAAACGTGGTAAAATACAGTTGCTCAGGCTGGGTGCTGAGCTCAAGCGTACAAGTACAGTACTTCTTTGAGACATTCAGTTTTCCTAGGGCTAATAAGTGGCATAGTGGTTAAAGCAGCAGGTTTTTGACTTGAATCCCACCTCCTGCTGTAGAACCCATGGCTAATTTATTTACCCGGCTGATACAGTACAAATTATCCTGCTGTATAAATGAGTAAATCATTGTAAGTAGCTTAACACTGTATGCTGCTTTGAGTAAAGTGTCAGAAAAATAAATAAAAACAGGATATTAATTTAGCAGACACTTTTCTCCAAAGCAACATACAATGTTTTCAGCGTAGTATTTAACTGATACCTTTATCCAAGGCAAAGTACAGTTCTAGACACTTTACTACTTAGAGTCATTTGTCAGTTTATACACTACATTTACATTTATTCACTTAGCAGATGCTTTTCTCCAAAGCAACGTACATGGATACTATGTAGTGTTACCATCCCACATACCTTATTCACCGTGGTGACTTACACTGCTAGATACACTACTTAACACTGGGTCACTCATCCATACATCAGTGGAACACATACACTCTCTCTGTCACTCAACACTATGGGGAAACCTGAACAGCATGGCTTTGGACTGTGGGAGGAAACCAGAGCACCTGGAGGAAACCCACACAGACACAGGGAGAACATGCAGACTCCACACAGACTGAGAGGGAAGCTCGAACCCATGTCCTCTCACGCCACCCAGGTGCTGTGAGACAGCAGCGCTACCCGCTGTGCCACCATGCCTCCCACTACAGCAATGTAACACACACATACTCACACACAATGTACAGTGACCAGTTCAGCTGGTGACACATTTCTTTGGAGCGAGGATAAACGTGGAACACCTGGAAGAAACGCATCTCCAGTGAGGCAGGACCTGTGGGGCATCAGCTCTGCCCGCTGCACCACCAAGCCATTCATGTGGTGTTCAACCAGCAACCTTTGGTTCCAAGTTCATACCCTGATCTCTTCCTCATCCGTCTTCCTTCTTACTCACGTCACTTTCTTTGCTTTTTCTCCACTGCCGTATGTCCCGAACACACCCCCCTCTCTCAAACCTCAGCTTCCAGCAGTCCAATAAGCTGTTCGTTGCGTCTGTCTCCCTTCCTGTCCGCTTTCGAGTGGGAGACAGTTGAACAAGTGGAGACACCCAGGTGCCCCTGCCTCAGTTGGGCGTGAAATTAGCGGGCCGTCCAGCCCCCCCAGGGACTCGCGCTGCTGCCTAGCTGTGGAGAAAGACAGCCGGCAGCCACAGGCGCACAGCGAGCATAGAGGTATGCCAACGGTACTGGCTCTTCCCAGAATGATGCTCTCAAGACCTCTGCCTGTTTTCTTGGCTGCTGGGGGCTGATGCTTGCTGTCGCCCCAAGCAGAGCAGTGCATAGGAGCGCCACATTCTGTCCTCACTGACACGTAACGGCTCCTCCCAGCTGCTCCTGCTGCAAACACCTTCTGGAACTTTATACACACGGCGCAAACGGGTTTGTGGGCAAGAGACAGTACTTTGGTCCATGATGAGATCATCGATGATCTGTCGGTCATCCTATGCGCGCTGTCGTCCGCTCACGTGCAGGGTTGGTGGCCGTAGCAGGACGGGGGTGTGCTTCTCCCTCGTCGAGATGCTGTTGTGGTGGAGTGCAGACACAGCTTGGACAATGTTTGCAGCAAAGAACGTGGCCACGTGTCAGACTGCAGATGAGCTGTGTTCATGGCGATAGAGAGATGGCTGATGAGAGGAGCCAAACCATATGACTAATGGCGATATGAAGACCACACACACTTCGTGTTCTGGCACTGAGGCTCCTTTGGCTTCTGCCAGACCATTATGTCCATCCGCTAATGGCTGCTGGAATGATGCCTTGTTTCTCTTTTTTTTCCCCATCTCAGATCTCAGGAAGACCTTTGAGCAGGAGCCCTTGGGGAAGGAGGTGTCCCTGGAGCAAGAGGTGCTGCTGCAGTGCCGCCCACCCGAGGGGATCCCGGCGGCCGAGGTGAGCGTTCTCCCCTTCCTCATCCGCGGTCACTAGATGGACGATCGCGGGTCAGCCTCCCACACAAGGTCCAGATGATGAATTGTATTAGCGTGTTGCAGGTACATCTATCACTTAACACGAAAATAACATTTTAAGAATAGACAAGGGGTGTATTTAAAACCAACCCTGCCAATCGGCTGCCTCATTGTCAGGATAGGGTTAAATGAAGTTACGTGGCACAATAGGCAAAGGTCGTCTCGCACCCTCTGAAAGCCGGAGGCCCTTTGGGACGAATCCCAGACAAAGGAGCTCTGGTCAGAATGACTGCCATTGTTGCAGCGTGAGGCTGATGACCAGCCGATAAAACTCGCTCATAAACAGCCTGACAGTTTCGGGCTTTTTTTTCTTGCTGTTGGAATAATTTTCGGAAATCCTTTAAACCTCACATTCTACATTATGGCCTCGTAAAACAAATAGGCCGATTTGTTGGTACAGTTTAGCGTAACGTTTCCTGGACTCCCTTGATCACCCCCCCCCCCATTCTGTTTCTGGAGACAAATCAAGGGTTTAATGTCTCGTGACCCTGTCTGTTACTGTCCTCGGAACCAGCCTCATTTTCTACCTGGCCCACCTGACTCGCTCTGTCTCCCTGCATACTGAACGCATCTGCGACGACTGCGGAGGATCGCGGGAGTCATTTGGCCACCCAGGGGATATCTGAATGGACATTGTCTGTCCACAGGAGCTCCCGTCCAAGTTCGACTTAAAGTGTCTGGTTTCTATACGTGTGTCACACATTCCTGGAAGCGCCACGTCATCCTCTTCGGTCCGAAACCCAGACGTCTGGAAGAGGAGGACGCAGAGACATTCGGTTCACAGCGACTGCAAAGATCAGCGAAGAGAAACAAGAAATAATCGTTACGTCTTAGCCATGTTATTTTTTTTTTTCTTACTTTGTGCTAACCGTGAGTTGGCCGAGCAGCGCGAATGAACTGTACACAAAACCAAAGCTGCCAGATCAGCAAATGTGAGCTGCGAACCAAACTCAAGTTGCTGCATCAGCACACATGAGCCGAGCGCTAAATGCAAAACAGGTAGGGCAGCAAACCCCGAACCAGATCCGCATCCGCCCTGTTGGGTTCGGATCTTGCGGTTCGGCAGGAAATAGGAAACAGCTGTAGGCTCGCAGATGCTTCGATTCGCCGTTCTGCACCTCGGGGTTGGAGCGAGAGTGCGGCAGTCTGGGGCGCAAGTCCATCGAGGGGGTACCTCTCCACCGTCGCACCGTGACGTAGCAGCCGTCGGGACAGGCAGGCGGGAACATGTAGGGTCTCCCGGGATGCACGTCGCCTTTGGCTGGGTACTACAGTTTTATTTTATCATTTTATACTCCTAGTTTATTAGGTACGGGTGGTTGTTTTCTTAGAGTTTGTCTTCGAGATTGAGAGTTTTTTTTAATAAGATGGAAGGTGTCTCACAGGCACTAATGTCAGACAGGTTGCTTGTAATAAGCATAATTTTTCAATGTGTTGAGTGTTTTCTTTTTCTTGCCCTTGAGTGCAACGCTGCTTCGTTCTGATTTGACACTGCAGCGATTTTAATAACTCTATCATGCCAAAGAAATGACCGTGTGGGGCTTGTGCCTGACGTGCCAGTAAAATGTAGTAAAGTAAACCCGGAGTAAATGTTGAGTAAAGCTCGAGGAGAGCCTTTGCCCCGTGTGAGCCGGAACACGCGAGCTCCAGCGGCTGTTATTACGTGCAGTCATCGCCGTCACGCAAAAATAAAGGGGCGAGTCAGCCTTTCCGGGAAAGATCCGGGCCAATATGTGACCCGGCGAGCGACTTAGCGCTTAGCGGGACTTGCTCTCTCTCCGCACGTGCAGCCAGGCAGGAAGAGCGCGGCTACGGCCCATGTGCGAATAGCGGCGAGTTTCCAGAGAGCAGGCAAACCGCAGGAGCAGCCGGAGGAAGACGGGCGGCCGGAGGGGGAGGCCTAATGAGGAGTTGGTTTTAGCAGGAGATAAACGCTGCCTGGGGACGCGGGCCCTCTCCCCAAAGACCCTCCGCAATTAAGGGTTTGTCAGATTCGCGGAGCAGCTGCAGCTCCCTCACGAGGCGATCGTGTTGAGATCCTCGCCGTCTGATCTCCCGGACATGTTTATTCCGGAACAGGCGCACACTCAGAAACGCCGCTTCCCGCGCCATGGCTCTGTAAGCAGGATTTAATAAGGGCTGTGCGTGTGTGTGTGCGTGTGTGTGTGCGCGTGTGTGTCCGTCACTGAAGCCTCGCAGGCAAATATGTTTGGATGAGGTTTAAGCGTACGTTCTAGTGATCTCTGCAAGGGCGTGTTAAAGCAACAGGGCTGCAGCGTTTGTACCCGAGTCCGTCTCAACCGTCGCGTTTCTGCGCCTTCCTACGAGGTATTGCCGGTATTTTTTTGGCAGCCAAACCTTCTCCTCATCCCTCCACGCGGGACCCTTTTTCCTTCAGTCGCAGTACAGTTATGCGCCGCTTGACGTTTCGCTTAACGACTGACCACGTGCCGTATATGACGGCGCTCCCGTGAGATTATGATGGAGCTGAAAAGCTATCGACTGGCAACATCGCAGCCGTCGCGGCCCACCGTGTTGCTCACGTGTTTGCGGTGGTGCTCTTATAAACAAATGTACCGTGCTGCCGGTCGTATAAAGTATAGCACATACGATTATGTACAGTACATAATACTTGATAATGATGATAGTGCTTTATGTATTTACTGTACTGTACTTTTTATCGTTATTTTAGACTGTACTCTTTCTACTTATAAAAATGCTGTGTTATGCCGGCAGCAGTGTCGTAAATCTCGTGTTTACCGTGTCTCTTTACTACATCGAGGCTATACCATCTAGGTTTGTATAAGTACACTCTATGATGTTCGCACAACAACGAAATCGCCTAACGACGTATTCCTGTGAACGTATCCCCGTCGTTAAGCGACGCATCTCTGTAATGACAAATACGGCAATCTGACATTACGGGACAATGCCGCACATCCGCTGTCGTTTAAAAAGATTGATTAGCGTGATGTTTTGTTTATGCTTGCTACCTGCGCTATGGGAGAGGAAGTTATGATGGGGATAATTGAGGAAATGTGCCACAGATACGTTAGCTGTGTCGTAAGCGATGCGCCGCGATGCGGTTAAGGCCGTGTGCTCCGGCTGGCTGTCCAGGAAGAGCATGCGCCCCTTACATAAGCAGAGCGACGCGTTAAAAAATGGCCCGTGGGTGACCTCCGGATGACGGGCGGAGGATTGACGGAGCAGAGGTTTGGACGACGGCTCCGCAGCCGGAATGTTCCGCTGGCTGACTCCGTCTAGACGCGCTCCAAGCCGGAACGAGTCTCGGGCCCCGAGAGTGGCCGGCCGGCGACCGGCCGGCATCCAGCCGTTATCTGATGCAGCGTCCAGCGCTCCCAATGCCGCGTGCTCGAGTAAAGGAAAAAAAAATGAGCGACAAACATTTGTCTTGGCTCGCTACGCCGAAACAATCTGGTGCCGGAGCTGCCGGAAGGCCTCGGGACGCTCCGATCTCAGAAGCGCCGCGTTACTCACGCTGTGTATCGATTGTAGATAAATACAAAACCGAAGAATAGCTTTCCAGACGACCGCCATTTTTCTGTTTATTTGCGGACTTCATCGGGAGCGGAACGAAAGGGGCCGCGATAACGTGTAAACACGGCGCAGTTGCGGGCGAGAAGCGGGGAAGTGTTTGTTTGGGTCCGTCTTTTGTTTCTTCTCCCAGCTCCTTCACTTGAGCGACTGCTCGGCGGAGGGGCCGGGGGGGGGGGGTGGCCGCCCCGCAGAGACGTGGCCCATTCAGCTCTTTAACAAACTCTTTTCATTAACTCCGAGAGGGCGGACAAACAGGAACGGGGGGGGCGGGGGGGAGGGGGCCGAATTCACAACCGGCTGCTTTTTTTCCGAACCGCCGGGGCACTTGGCCGGCCCCGTGAAAAACTATTAAAATGTACCAGCTACAGAAAGCTTTTCTCTTCCCCCTTTCTGTTTCGCGCAAGACCCCTCTTGTCCCCGCAGCCTCCGAGTCGCTCAGCGGCGCTCCCCGATAAAAGCGGGGGGCAGAGGTGACGGCTGGTTCGCCGCTCGGCGAAGGGCCCCGTTGCCACGGGAGCGGCGCTTCCCGAGAGCCGGCCGCTGCGGACGCCCCGTGGCCGCGCTCTATAAATGCGGGCCCTGACAAAGGGCCCCATTGTACTCCGGAACAGATGAGCCGACTGAGAAAGCTGGAAACCGCATAGATCGGCCAACGTGAGAAGATAAGTCGCAAACATGAAGCAATTAGATCACATTAGAGGTTCACGTCGGCACGGTTGTTAACGTGCTACGGGATGTTTCGCGTGCGGCGCCGTGTCGACGGCTCGCCGTACCGCAGCCCTTTCTGCAAATCGGGGAAGAAGGGTGGCGGGGTGTGATTGCAATCTGGCTCCCATCTATGTTGGCCTCTGTGCGGAGATTGCGGGAGTGTGTGCCAGGTGTGTAGATCTGTGCTTGAGTGTCCGCACCGATCGCTTGTATTAGTCTGCGTGAAGGCAAGAACTCGGATACGCTATGAGGACGTGTGCATTTCCGGGCGCGTTCGTGCACGTTGATTGGCTCGTTATGCGTCGCATCCATCGGCTCCTTGCGTTCCCGTGCCTTCTGGTAGAGGCGTGCGGCCTCTCTGAGAGAGAGGAAAGGATGCTGGGACGCCGGTCCTCCAGCCTGTTGACACGCAGCTTGGGCTCCCCGGCCCCTATGGAGAGCCAGGTCTCGGTGACCCCAGCTCAAGTTAACGTATTCTGAGAGGAGAGGACCCCCCCCCCCCCACCCCGGAGCTGACAGCAAAGTGTGTTTACAGCCCCTGCTGCTTAACCTGTCTGCAGAAGTCTTCAGCAAAGGGCAGACACACACACACACACACACACACACACACACACACACACACACACACACCCACTGCTTCCTGCAGCACAGTAAGGGGGAGAGCAGCTTGGGGCTGAGACACACTGGCACAGAGGACATGTCACTGCAAACGTCTTTAACAGGGATGAAGAATGACAGTGTTGATTGTGTGTGTGTGTAAATTTGTTTATGTGTTCTTTTCTAATGTAAATCTCTGTGATCACCAGAGTGTGTGGTGTGTGTGTCTTTGCAGGCACGTTGGTGTAACCTGCGTGTGTTTCGCTGCGTCACCTCGTGTTGCGCTGTCCCCCGGCGCCCATTCTGTTGGGATTGTTCCTTTTTTACAACTGCTCTGAGAGTCAGTCAAAAGCCTGTGTGGTATTAGATGTCCAATTAGCAGAATATTTAACACTCTTAGGATAATTAAGTGTCAACAGCCTACACTAAAATGAGTCGGCAACAGGAGTAACTGTTATTTTAAAAGCGGTGCCCGTGTGTAGTTTCTAGGCTCGTGTGTGTCGCATTGTTTCCCTGTGCCGTAGCGTGGTGTGTTATTGCTGCCAGGCTGTCTAAAGGAGCAGCCCAAAAGTGTGTGTGTGGGGTCCAGCGAGGACCGGTCTGGTCCAGTCAGCCATGGACGAGGGCGGCGTGTGTTGGAGGAGGCTCAGAAAGCATGTGTTCATTAGTCGAGACCCCCCGAGAGCACATTCGGTGTCCAAGTGTGGTCTCCGCGGCGACCCGTAACCGTGGCGTGGATTTAATGTCTCCTTCTGTCAATCATTTCAACACTTGAGAGTGCACTGAGTGTGTTTGGATGTTCCTCTTTCTAATGGCTTCACCAGGGGGGCAGGAAAGGAGGAGGTGGGTTTGGAGGATTGGAGGAGGGTGGGTATTGTGCCGTAAAAAATTATTGTTAGTGCTTATAGGCTTAGGACTGCAACCTTCTAGTTCTCGGTCATAAGCCTAGGTTCCGGATGGCTCGGTGATGCAGTGGCCAGCGCTGGGGTCTCACTTCTCCTGGGCTGCGGGTTCAGATGTGGGTTCGAATCCAGCTCAGTGGAGTTTGCATGGGTTTCCTCCCACAGTCCAAAAACATATGTTTCAGGTGAGCTGGTGACTATGAATTGCCCTGAGTGTGTGTGATTGCCATGGGGTACAGTGGTGCAGTGGGTTGGACCGGGTCCTGCTCTCCAGTGGGTCTGGGGTTCGAGTCCCGCTTGGGGTGCCTTGCGACGGACTGGTGTCCTGTCCTGGGTGTGTCCCCTCCCCCTCCAGCCTTATGCCCTGAGTTGCCGGGTTAGGCTCTGGTTCCCCGTGACCCCCTATGGGACAAGCGGTTCAGAAAGTGTGTGTGTGTGTGTGTGTGTGTTATTGCCCTGTCCAGGGTGTAACCTCCATCAAGCTCCATGTTTCCAGGATAGGCTCTGAACCACCTCAGTCCTGTGTTGCACAAGCAGTTATAATAGATTTCATTCATTCTTCATCCACTATCTTCACTTGTCTTGCTGCACACAACCCCCCCCCCCCCCCCCCAGCAGTAAGTTCTGTTCTCATTTAGGAGGAGATGGGAGGACGTTCCACAAATCCTGCACGTGGTGCATAATGGATGGAGAAGAATGCACCTGTGTGAGTCTCACACAGCTCTCCTCCCTCACCATCCCCCCTGGGGAGCTCTGTTCAGCACATCTGGAATTTGATTTATAGTTGCCAGGCTCGCACCTCCTTCCCCCAGCCAGCAACTGAGGGCTCCTACCTAATGACCTCTCCGCAGGACCCCTCCATAGGGCTTGCCAGGCAGGTGCCCAATCACACACACGCACACACACACACACACACTGTCAGGTCGTCCAGTAAACACCGCTGTACTTGGCAAAGACAAACCTTGAGCGTCAGCCTGTAGATTAGCAGTGACACCATGCTCATTACATAATTACACCGTAATTATATTCATATGTTGGCCAATTATTGCGAAGCCGGGCTCAGAAACCAGATGCAGTTTTTGCACTAAAGAGTATCAACCCTTGGGACCACATCTATACTCCAGCTTGGGGATGAAAGTCCTTTTTCTTTTTCTTTTTTCTCTTTAGCATAGGAAGCGCGCTGTTGCCGTTAGTGTTTGCAGACCCTTTCTGTCATCTGAAGAGGCAGACAAATGTGGGCTTGTCGTGCAGCTGGAAAAAAAAAAAAAAACCCAGACAAAACGATAACTCGAGAAAATGCTCTAGAAGCATCTGATGACAGAGGTGTGGTTTGCTCTCGTCTGTGCATCTGCTCCGCTTTCTGCCTCTGCTCTCCCTGCCTCCTCCTTTTAAATTATTTATTTGCAAGGCAAAACTTTTATCCAAAGTGAATTGCGTAGATTACAGCTTTCGATACAGCTGGAAGTTGTCGTCGTGCGCCTTCGTCCAGCAGCGTGCCGTCACCGGGGCTCGAACCAGCAACCGGGCGTCCGGTTCCTTAGTCAGCGCGCCACCCGCTGCCGACCTTTCTCCTCGCCTCTTTGTCAGGAAGCGCTGCGTTGGCCTGCAAGAAGGATTTTTGCATTCTCTTTGAGGAGTCCCGCAGGCTTTGACTTCCAGCCTCTCTCCGGGGCTACAGACGGTGCCGTAAATATAGTCCGGGTCCGCCGAGGCTTCTTTGGGTGCCGGTGGCCCAGTTCTGTCTCTGCAGGTACCGGAGACGGATCTCCTCCACCTTGGCTCGTGCGCTGACTCTCCGGCTCCCTCTCCCTTCCCTGGTGTCGTACTGCTGAGAGGATACCGAAAATGCAGGTTCTGTGATTGCAGTTTATAAGTTATTACAGCAAATACAAAATCAGTTTTTTTTAAAAAAAAAAGAAACAAACAATTTCATCTGCTGTCCCATCCAGGGAGTACTCTACCTCATGTTCCGTGCTTCTGGGATAGGATCCAGACCACCACAACCCTGAATTGGACAAGTGCTTGTTGATGATGGATGGATGGATGGATGGATGGATGGATGGATAATTTCAGCTTCTAAGTTCTTTACTAAAGTTTTACACTAATTTATAACAAAGTTTTGTTAAATGCATGTATTTTATTAGTTCAGATAAGCAACATTTTGCTTATGTCTTAAATAGCACAGATTTCAACACAAATTGCATTTAACTCCAGTGAGACATTATAATCTTGAACTAATGCATTCAGGTTAACATGGTTAGAATCTTGAAATTTAACTTCAAATACTTCACTAATACCTTCCAGCAAAATATTTTAAAACAGGAAACGTAAGCCGCTGATTTCAGATTCATGCATCTGCGGAGCTCCGATCCGGGCTTAACTTTTGGGGGAGAGGTGGGAAAGGATGACCTTCCGCTACTCTGATCTACCACCCAGAGTGCCGTCTTCGCGGGTTCAGAACCTGCACAGCCTTGACAGTTGTGTACTGCGGGACCAAGAGCCTTTACCACAGTACTCAGCAGAGTTACGCACAAGTACTGTGTGAACACTTAAGGTTCGCTGGAACGCGCCTTTCCATCATGCCCGCGGGCCCGTCGACCTACGTCGTTAATTCGGACACGCTGTCGGCCGTGTTCCGTTCCGGCGGCGGCTCCGAGCGCACGCCTTTGTCGGGCATCGCCCCCTCCCTGCGTTGGTCGACCCCGTGCCGGGGATTGGCGGCGAACCCACCCCCACCGAAGAAGACGATCACCCCTGCTGTGCAGTCAAGTGGTCCCAGCAGAGGGGAACGCAGCATCTTCGCTCATCAAAGCAAATTAGCCGCGCCGCTTTTTCTTTCTTGGGTATTTTACCCCCTTTTCCTCATTCTGCTCGGCTAGATCGTCAACGTCCGTTTTAATGAATCGATGTCTGTTTTTACACGCCGCACGTTGCGCCGAAAAGGCTGCCGCGGTAAACAGACCCCTGCAGGTGCCCAGCGGGTTCTTGGGAGGCACTGACAGAACGACGAGGCAGGAAGCTCGGAAAGAGCGACCCCCACCCGATGGCGGTCCTGCCCCGCCGCCGCGCCGCTCCAGTCCACCATCAAGGCCCAGACTGTATACCATGTCTGTGCCTGGCCCTTAAATCAGCGCTTTAATTCCAACACAAAAGGAACATTCTCCCGATGAAAAAATAAAAAAGACAGAGTCGAGCACAAACACACACACAAAAAAAAAAAAGCTCCGTCTCGGAGAGCAAACTTTCCTTTGAACGGAGCTCTCCCGCCTCGTTCGGTGACGTTTCCGTGCCGGAGACCTGCTGAGGTTTCGGTCCGCGAGTCGGGGCAGCGTGAGGCGTCGCTTTTGAACCCCCGCCACGGCACAAAGAGGCGCTCGGTTCAATTAGAGGAGCGACGTGGCACGCAGACGGCAAAGGAATAATGCGCCGCAATGACAGAGTAGCGCATGAAAGGGGCTTTGGAGAATTAGGGTAATTTGAAGTCTCCGAGCAGGCGTGCGCAAGAACTGGGACGATCAATGATGAGGGGGAGAACAGAGGAAAGATAAACAAATTATGACATGAACACATAATGGTTCCCTCTTATCCCAAAAAGCTTCTCAGATCTGCGCTGGTGTATGTTTTAAACGCAACACAAAACTCAATTACAAACCAGGTGAAAATGATGGATTAAAATTACAAGCCAGGTAAAACGGGGGATTACGGCGCAGCCTGCGGGAGCCTTGTTTTTGTTGAATCTGGATCAGGGTGTCTTTGGCTTCTTCTGTTGAGCGGGATAAGAGAGGTGTGTGTTTTGGAGTGCGCCACGTGAAAGTAGCGCCGTGTGCCGAGAAGACAAAGTGCCTTATTGGTGTCCTGAAATAACATTCATGATGACCGAAAAGCGAACGACGTCCACTTTCAGAGTTGTCCCTCTGTTCGTGCCCGCCGTGTTCGGTATCTCACGCGCGCCCAGCACGGCGCAGCGCGGCACATCCCTCGCAGGTCTCAAAAACATTTTCCTTGGCCCGGTTTCCGCGGCGATCCCGTAATTGGCCCGTAATGGTGTTTGCTGTCTGTCTAACGGCCGGTTTGACGAACGTCCTCAACGACCGCTCCGCACCAGCCCGCGCGCAGCCTCCTGCCGTAGCCTCGCGCCCTAGGGCTGGGCGACTCCGCGGCGGGAGGTCCGGCCGCCGCCGGGGGGGTCCGAGGGAGAGGTTCTTCCCGCTTCGTTTCATTCCTTGTCCCTCCCGACGGAACGGCGAGCTCCCACTTTGATGCGTACGCGGCGGCTGACGTGCGGCAGTTTCTCTGGGTTAACGACAACAAATGGGCCAATTATGTTAACGAATCTCCCGGTGCCAATCAGTCAATAATGAGCAAGGGCACATCTGCTCTGCAGCGAGGCTGCGTGCGCGGACGAGAACGCGTGAGAAAGCTAGCGCTCGGAGTCCACCTTGGAGGGAGGCGGCGCTCGTGCGTGACGGCGTAAACGCGAGCCGAAACGTGCACGTGGTTCGGCTCCGTGTTGCTCGAACGGAATTCGGACCGTTTTTGCATCATTTAAAGCTGCGTCGCTCCTGCACTTGGAGGAATCCGTGGAGCGGAAGCAGCGGAAGAGAATTTCCACCCAGTTGTTGGTCTGGGCCGTTGGTCTGGGCCGTTGGTCTGGGCCATAGGTCTTTGTAAGGCGCACCCGATGAGAACATTACACAGGCACGTGGCCTGACGGGGAACAACTATGAGTTTGACCTCCAAGCTCCTCCGGTGCGCCCTGACATTTAAGTCCCTCCCACTCTCTAATGTGAACAGAGGCCCTGGCTGCAAAAGGGCAGCTGGAACCACCATTATTGACTTTGACCAAACGGGAACTTCAACCTTAATGCTGTATTGTAAGTGCGGACCGTTGAAGCGATGGCATTTGCTATAACGCTATATATAGGACAAACGTGGCGCTCTGCTGCTGGACGAGACTTTTAAAGCAAAACGCACAGATGGACGTTGGATCACGTCCGACCAGAATTCTCAGTGGAAGCAGAAATGAAATGAGACTGGAGTCGCGGTGCTCTGGACACGCGACGTGAAGGTCGGAATCGAAGAGATTATAATGCTTGGGAAGGCTGGAGGGTATGAAGAACGACCAGCATCCAGACGCACGAACTCCATCGCAGCGACAATGGACACACCCCTTTCAAAGCTAAGGGCACAAGTGGAAGACGATCGCTCTTCATGACACCCTGATCCAGATGTTTTACTCCACTAATTCATCCTGATGCCTTTCTGGCCTTTTTTCCACCGTTGGAATGAAAACTAAGGCCCTTGTTTATTTTTGTTCTGATGAATTCTCGGTGCGGTGATTACGGAGCAGCAGCCGTGACAGGAGGATTGAGTTTCCCAGGAGGCATTGCTGTTCCACCCCTGAGCGCGGCACTTCCCCCGGACCGTTCGAGCAAACATCCAGCTGCGTAACTCGGGAACGAGAAAAAAGAGTATTACACTGTAAACAATTTGCCTTGAGAGAGAGCTTCCGCTGAGCATGAAAATTATAATAAAAATAATAATAAAAAGAAAAACTCATTTAAAATAGCTTCTCAGAACACAGTACTGTGCTTTTCACTTATAGAAATGTTACATTTTTGCTCTGTTCCAGTGCTTTTTAATTGGCAAAGCGTGATTATACAGCAGAGTAGTACCCTGCTCCAGGCCCAGGTTTTAAATCTAGACCTCTATCTGAGCAATAATACAATGCTGAGATATTGTGCCACATATTGTAAAATCCATAACAGACATGGCTTTTGCTATGAAATGAAGCGAATCTATTAATGGTTTGCAACAAATGCTTATAATGGATTGTTTTCCCCATACTTGCTAAATCAAAGCATTTTCCCACAGCCAAACTCCTGGTTTGCGTACAAACATCATTAAGAGTCGGAGCTGCAGGAATAGCCAAACTTGAAAATGAAAGAAAAAAGAGGTTAAAATCATCCCCACAACGTGTCTTATTAATGCAGCTTGTTTTTCCACTGCTCAACTTTTTTTTTTTTTTATTATTAACCATAGTTCGGCTAACCCCATTGTTCAAGGCTACTTGCAATGTTAAGTTTGTAATTTGTGTGTATACTTTGTGTAGTTAATATATTCATAAACCATTTGTACTTCAAAACTTTTACTCAAGTAATTCAGGGTAAGTACCTTGTTCAAGGGTATTGGAGCAGTAAGAGGGTTTCAAACACAGGCCCTTGAGCTGGGAAGCCAGAGTAGCGTTTAGAAGAGTATGTATAGCTGCTGCATTGCACTCAAAAAACCCAGGTTCAGATCCCACCTCCTACTGTAGTATCCTTCTTAGTACACACTTAGCCTGAACTGCTCCAGTAAAAACTACACTGCTGTATAAATGGGTTGGTTGCTTTAAGTACCTCAACATTTTAACTTGCCTTGGAGGAAAGTGTCAATAAATGTAAATCAACAGCCCTAAATTATGTGCGTGAACATGTTGAACAATGTATCGCTGTGTGTTTATACTGTATGCTTTGTTAAAAGTCTACGATACAAGCAATTTTCGAACCCGTGCAGGGAAACCCCATTGGATCTTGAGTCCAACCCCTTAACCGCTTACGGATTAAAGCGTGTTGTTTTTGCAATGTGTGTGTATTTGAGTATTCGACACAATTTTATACTGATGCATGTTAATGTCAAGGGTACATCACCCTTGCCCTTCAGAAAGTTTGAACCTATAGCTTCCTGCTGCATTTCTTTAACTGCTGATTCTAGTTCTCACTTTAGCATATGATTTTTTTTCCCAGTGTGAAGCTGAAAGTCAGCGCTGAAGCGCATCTCACTCAGCCAGATTTATGTTGGCAACAGTATGTACCATTCCAGCTCCAGTGGACCCTCTTTCTTTCTTTTTCTTTCCCTAATATGTTTTTGTGAAATTTGGGGAAAAAAAAAAAGTAAACATTCACATGTCAGTGATAAATAATGTCATAACACGAGCAAATTGCCAGCCGTCTCACATTGCAGTCTCATCTCTCCCCGCTAATAGCCAGCTGTCTCATTAGTACATATACCACTGTCATTTCCTGTCTGCTGTCTTCATCTCTCTTTCATGGCGGTGCGAAAAACCCTTTGGATTTCCACTGGAAAATAAAAGAAATGGGGCTGGAAGGGACTCATTGATATCGTATTGGAAGGAAGAGCCTCGGCATTTAATGATAGAAAGCATCACCCTCTCGATGCGCGTTCTCAAACGGCAGCCGCTCCGCCGGCATCAGTGCACAGTTACGCTTGGAAACTGGGTGTGTCCCCCCCCCCCCCCGTCTCCAGTTTGGCTCAGAACTGGGGTTCTCGCTAATTCGGCTCTCACCTGTCTTTCTCGGCGACTCCAGGACGGGTGATGATTGCGACCGCTCCTGAACGCTTTCCATTCCGCTGTTCTAATTGCTGTGATTGCGAGGCCCCCCGACGGAGGAGGCCGGGCTGCGCTCGGACAGGAGCCGGCGGAGGGGGCCACCTGGGTGCGCGTTGCGCGGCGGAGGTGGACGAGAGGGCCGTGAGCGAACAGGGGAGCGGAAGGCGTGAGGAGGTGCAGAGCGCAGGGGCCTCCTCGGTACCCTTCACATGCGGCTGCTGTCTCTTGACTTCTGACCGGAGCGCCATCCACAGAGGCCTCGGCTCCTCTCCGTCGCTTCATTTTTGCTGTTCATCCGCATAGCGGGTCGCCTGGGTCCGCTTAGAAGTTTAGCCCTTCGACACCCTTCGCTTCCGCGTCTGTGTCTCCTCAGCCGCCATGCCGCCTGCCGGCTGGAGCGATGGGGTTTTCGGCTCGGGGCGCCGCGTTTCCTTTGGCTGCGAGCGGTGCGGCCGCCCTGCTCTGTTTTCCCATCTCCTTCGCTTTGTTAACACGGGCCGTGCTGACATAATTGCGTAAATCGCTCTTCACGGGCCATTTCGATACCATGGCGTGAGCTGCGGTCCCCTTTTGATTTATGTTTTAATATTCTCATAATGTCTACAACATTACCGCTGATGAATTATGCACCAGGAGATGAAAAGTGGGCATAAAACTGAATTCCTCGGAGCTGCCGGGCGATAGGATGCCCCCGGCACCTTGGTATTTCAATGCCCGTGTCCTGCTGATGGGTGCTGGCTCCATGCGTCTTAAAGAGCCCATCCTCCAGGGCACCTTCTACAGCGACACTTGCACCCAGGCGGCTTCTCGGTGGAGGGTCCTCTCAGGAGGGCGTGCGGACAAACGCGTTGTTTGTGCCCACCGCCCCTTTCGGTTGCAACATCCTCGGTCGCGACGTCACCGCTGAGGGCGCAGTATGGGAGGAAGCGTGATCGATCGCTTTGGATTTGTGCAGTGGAGCGGAAGGACCGCCGAGCGGGCAGCAACAACCGGTTGGTCAACAAAGCACCGCGGCCACACCGTGTTTTGTGTGTGTGTGTGTGTGTGTGTGTGTGTGTGCTCGGGGTTATCGGTTTCAGTTTGGGTACAGACTATTGATGGACAGTTTGCTTTCTCACTTTTGAACTTTACAAATAGATTTTGTTGCTCTGAATTTGTAGCTGTGGTTAGGAAAAAAAAAAATTGAAACCCGGCTTAATCAAATCTTATGTGTTACTTAGTTCTTTTATTACTTACAGAAAATTATGGACTTTGCAGTTGTAAATAAGCAGAAAATGTGTAAGTTTGATTTATGATTGTTTGTGTGGTTTATAATTCATCCATCTGTCACAGAGACCGAGCGTGGGAGTAGGGCCAGTTTCATGCTCAGAGCTTTGTCTCTGGTCATTAAAAGAATTAAAAGTCGTGGTGCAACCATCAGAGGTTTGGCTCTTTTAGGGGGTTAGATAAAACAGCATGATGGGTGATTGGTGAGGCCAACCCCCTCCTTGCTGGAGAAATCTGAAGACTACACTAAGTTTCACCTTCTCACCCATCTAAAGAGCTGGAATATATATAAAAAAGAAACGTAATGCCATCTGTACACTGCATGTAAGAGTTTATGTCAGAGTTACAGCAAAAAGTTTTTTCTTCTCTTAATGTTCAGATTCCTTATAATGAATTATCATAGCTGTATTCCTTCAGAAGTTGTTAAGCTACTTAGTCATTTTTTATTTATTGTCAGTATATGATCTACTTTTTTTATCTTCTTTAGTTTTCCATTGCTAAGGGAAGACATTGGTTTTCATCCCAGGGTGTCGGCCTTATTAAGCAGAGAAACGTTCAAATGTGAGAAAATGGCATTAGGATGCATATAAACACGTTGTATGTATATATAAGCATATGTGCAGAGAAATTCTAGTTACAGTCACAAGGACTCCTCAGTGAACTCGTGTCGTTGGATGAGGAACGCAAACATACTGTAGCACGTCGTGGTCCAACGTGTTCAGCCGAACAGCGGTGTAACTGTGTTTAAAAATGAACCTTATTATGCATCTAGGTCTTTTGAAGGTGGCATGGGGCGTTTCCGTCTGCAATGAAGGTTCAGGTGGAGGTTTTTTGTTACGACCGTTGGCCTGCAATAGTCAGTCGGACCGTACCTGACCCTGATTTGTGGTCAGCCTCAGCGAGAGATTACCCTAAAGCTGTCTGAATCATCACTGCTGAGTGGATTTACTCTCGGAGCCATAGGGTTAACCGGTGTAAAAAGATGATTTTGTGTTTCATGATCAAATAAAGCTTAGAAGGCAATATATTCCTTTGACGTAGCCATAAAATGTCTTAATAACATGGGAGTCATTTACAAGGAAGTGCTAAGGTATTTTATTCGAGAATAATGTGGTTTTTGTCTGTAAATGTCTAACAGAACTATAACTCAAGTATTAGGGAAATAATAGAGGAAACATTAGCAAATAGTTTGTATGCATGTCAAATGTATCAATTTTTTGCAGCCTGGATTTATTGGCTATAATGAAGCAAGAGAACTCAGTGAATGATGCTCAGAGAAAATGAAATATGAAAGATCTGCTCTTTCTTTTTCTCCTGAACTTCTCCCCGTCTCTCCCTCTTGTAGAAACTTCTCCCTCTGTGTTTTCCTAGGTGGAGTGGCTAAAGAACGAGGAGGTCATCGATCCTGCAGACGACCGCAACTTTTACATCACCATTGACCACAACCTCATCATCAAGCAAGCGCGTCTGTCTGACACAGCCAACTATACTTGCGTGGCCAAGAACATCGTGGCCAAGCGGAGGAGCACCACTGCCACCGTCATTGTTTATGGTAGGCTGTAGTCTCTCACCTTCCAAGAATAAGCCCTTTAATTGTGGTCGCCACCTGACAGCATGGACCTGCAGTCTCCTCAGCGCTCATGAGGGTTTCTTCAGCCTCCTTCTCCTTCTCCAGTCCCTCAGCTGGTTCACATGTTCACCAAATCCACATTCCATCAGTCCCATGTGATTTCATTACCACACCTCAGCCAAGGGCATGATTCCACAATCCAAACTGTCTGCTGTCCACAAATCCAAATTTCCACCACCAGGCTAGTACACTGTGCTCTACTTTCTATATCTCCACTAGTTCCATTTCCTTTTTTCTCATAGCTCCAACATATCTCTTCTCCGTAATTCCATTCCATAACCATCTTCATGTCTCTGCCATCCAGTCCATGTACTGTACTGTAACTCCACTACCTCCCACTACCATTTCCCACGGCGCAGCCAGTTTGCTGTCCACAGTTACAAATTTCATTTTTGTATGTTCACCATCCATCCCATGTTATTTACCGTACCGTGTGCAAATCCGTTACCACGTATCAGTCGTTGCCATAACTCCACAGTCCAGCCTATGTCTTGTCCACAGTTCCAAAACAAACAAACACACACACTGTCTGAACCGCTTGTCCCCTATGGGGTCGCGGGGAGCCAGGGCCTAATCCGGCAACTCAGGGCGTGAGGCCGGAGGGGGAGGGGACGCACCCAGGACGGGACACCAGTCCGCTGCATGGCACCCCAAGCGGGACTCGAACCCCATCCCCACCGGAGAGCAGGCCTCAGTTCAACCCCCTGCCTCCCCTCCTCCCCCAGTTCCAAAACTCTCTATCTAAATCATCTACAACTCTGTGTATCCATTTAGGTTGCTTCTGTTGTTTTCAAACATTCACCAAACCCTTATTCCACATAGCTCTAGTGCCACACTTCATCCTTTCTAACTCCTGTCTGCGACACCTTCATTGGGTACAGACCCCTTGAAGATATGTGTAAACATGCTCCCGAGGATTAGCTGTGAACACAAGTCAGACTGATGTCAACAGCAAGCTGATTATCTGTTATTTAACTGGCTTCATTTCCATAGGTTGTAGCAAGGTGCTCATCAGGTTAATTTTTTTTCTTGCCCTTTCATCTAATTGCTAGTAATTAACTCAAGTGACTATGAAAATGCATTTAGGCCCTGCCAGGTTTGATTTGCCCATTTGTAAAGTTTGTGCGGTATGTCTGTTTTTCGAATATATCATGCAGGATTATAATTTTGTCAATATTATAACAATGTTAAAAATAGTATATTTCTATTGCCATCATTCTTACAGCACATGTCGTATATAAAGACTGATTTCTAGTGGTCTCAGTTTTACCTTCCTAGGCTGAATATAATGATCTTTCCTGTAAAATATTTGAAAATTGTCTTATTAACTCAGGTGCCTGTTCCGTGACTTCTGTGACATCATAAGATAGGCCTCTTTTTTCAGACATTCTTTCCTTCCTTGGCCCTAGTCTTTGGGCTCTTGTTCGGTTAACTCCACTAATAGAATCCATTAATCCGGTAGGAATGCCGAGGGCTCTTTTTGAGGGGTGTATTGGAACGGAGAGACGCTGAAAAAGAGCATTTACATTTTACATTTACATTTCATTCGCTTGGCTGATGCTCTTATCCGGAGCAACGTACATGACCATTGTGGCAAAATGGCACTGTACACTAAGTGCAGCAGCAAAACAGCATTGACGGGATTCATATTCATAGAGGAGCTCCTTCTCCTTATCTGGGCGCCTTTGAATTTATGAACAAAATTGCATAACAATCTGCATTACAGTGATATGAAAGTTAGCTGGCATCACTTAAGATTCAAGCAAACTGATTTTTGTGAGCGAACTGCAAATTTACAGGCTGGTTTTGGAATATAATCCTCTGAGAAGTTTCTCTGAGGGGAATTGGAACTGACGGGGGAACTGATGTGAATAAAGATTATGTCACAATGAGAGTAAATGTAAAGGAGGGGAATAATGGTGTGTGTAGAATGACAGAATGCTTTTCCGTTGCATCGGAGCAGTAGTTACATTGCCATACACAAAGAAAGGGGCGAAGAGTACGGCTTTCCGTTCGGCGTAGTTGCGTATCAACACTCTATTTCTGATCCCTTACACAAAAACGAGCAGTAGTTGTAATGTTTCTGTGTTTGATTCCAGTTAGCAGTGTCTAGTGTTCTGTTCTGTGGATGCTCTGCTCCCCCGTTGATGAAATGCATTCCAAAGTCACGTGGCCAGTTGCGGGATCCAGGTGGTCCTTCTGCTGTGCTCTTAGTGCTTTAACTGACATTCACTCGCTATGGGTGCGAGCCCCTAAAACCCAAGACCTGCAACGCGGAAAGGGATGAAAACGGTAATTAAAGTTGCCGAAACTTCGCATACCCAGTACTGCTTTCGGGAGCATTTCCTTTCCCTGCTCCGTCCTCAGACAGTGCTCTCCAGCTTCAGACAAGCTGTCTTTATACATTATTCGTTATATGAATTATATATTGTATTTATATATATTATTATATTATTATATCTTATTATATTATATTATTCTTTACATGATGTGTTGATTGTACAGTCAGAGACAGCTGGCGTTCATTAAGAGAAAACTGGATGCAATTCACAATGAGACCCCTGATTTTCAGTCTTGTTTTATCATTGTATTTCATTTATGTAAGTATAAACCAAAGCTATAGGTGCAAGAATATAGAAGTACACACAAAAAATAAATAAATAAATAAATTTATATTTTGCTGCAAGGGGCGCGGTGGCGCCGTGGGTTGGACCGGGTCCTGCTCTCCGGTGGGTCTGGGGTTCGAGTCCCGCTTGGGGTGCCTTGCAACAGACTGGTCTCCTGTCCTGGGTGTGTCCCCTCCCCCTACAGCCTTACGCCCTGTGTTCCTGGGTTAGGCTCTGGCTCCCTGTGACCCCCATATGGGACAAGTGGTTTCAGATAATGTGTGTGTGTGTGTGTGTGTGTGTATTTTGCTGCCTTTGTCAAAATTGACTTACAGTGCTACATTTGTATACTAATCAATTTACAATAATAATCATTTATGGAGCTGGATAATTTTTACCATTAGGCAAGTATTAGTACAAGGTTGGGGGTGCAGTGGCGCAGTGGGTTGGACCACGGTCCTGCTCTCCGGTGGGTCTGGGGTTCAAGTCTCACTTGGGGTGCCTTGTGACGGACTGGCGTCCCGTCCTGGGTGTGTCCCCTCCCCCTCCAGCCCTATGCCCTGTGTTGCTGGGTTAAGCTCTGGCTCCCCGCGACCCCATAGGGGACAAGCGGTTCAGAAAACGTGTGTGTAGTACAAGGGTACAACAGGAGCAGAGATTTGAACCCAGATCCTTTTAATTGTAAGGCAATAGCTTGAACTCCTGTGCTGCATCATTTGCATGATTCTACTTACCCTTCCCATCCTGTGAAGATCAGACCCTCTGTGGAAAGTGATCCTCTCACCGTTACTCGCTTCAGCCTGTGGACAGGTCCATTTGCTGGACTTCACCTTACGCATAGCGCCTCTACGCAGACAGCTTTCCCAAGCGTGAACACAACTTATGTGCCTAGGATACGCTTTATTAATAGGATTACTTACTGAAGTGTCAGAGAAAAATGGAAGGTCCCACACAATTCCCGTCCAATTAACTAAAACAGGATAATGTTTTTTTCTCCTTCTAAAAGAAGAGCTGCTGGCTTCACGTGTCAGGAGCTCTAACCCCCACCATCATCTTCCTACCTCATCCCCAACGCTACCTCTCTCCCATTTTATCACGCAGGGACAGGAATGGCATCCAGGGGATGGGCGTGCTTTCCTGCGTGGATCCCGAGACACAGAAAACACTTAATCATGCCATATTACAAAACCGCCACCTTTGCAATAGATGCTATAAAACACAATTCCGTTGTCTAGAAACAAATTACCACTGATTGGTTCTTTGATAGCAATTTATTGCGCAGTGTATAGATTGTTATTCACATGGCCGTACGCGTGCGGCACGAGTACAGCATGTTAAACGAGGCTCAGTTCAACAGTGAAAGGCGCTCTGAAGGGGCCCCGTAGGGACAGGTGGCCTATAGAGTGAGTTGGTGAAGGAGCTCAGGAGCACCTGCGGCAGAAGCCGTACCAACAGACCACAGAGAGCTAGAGAAGGACAGCGAAAGACATGCCTGAGCTCAACCAAGGAGCCACACAACCAGGCTTCGTGTGTTTCATAATCCCTCCAAGGTGACAAAGTGTGGTTGCAGCTTTGGTTTTTCTTTCACATAAATACATTTTGCAGCAGGTAGCACTGGTGCCTCACAGCTCCTGAGTAGGAGCAAGAGTGAAATCCAACTCGGTCTATGTGGAGTTTGCATGTTCTCCCTGCGTTCACGTGGGTTTCCTCTGGATGCTGCAGCTATTTGCTGAAGACACGTATTAGCTGAACCTGAGACTCTTAATTGCCCCGAGGGTGTCAGTAAATGAGTGTGTGTGCTTGCCCTGTATTGGACTCGTGTCCTGTCTGGGGTGTACCCTGCCGCACCGTATGCTTCCAGGATAGGCTGCGGACCCCCGGGACCCTGCACTGAACAAGTTCGTAATAGATGAATGTTGCAAGGTGCTTGATAGTAAATTTTCTCAAACGAATCCAAATTGCCAGCGTGGGGAAAAATGAAAAGTATTCCCTAACCTCAGCAATCTGTAAATGAAGAGCCCGTGAAAAATGGATACTACTGCAGCTCTATGGCAGAAACAGTGCGTACGAATGTTGGGAAATCTTAGCAAGATGTACGGCAGAAAATGGAGATTAGAGGATAAATGCGATTCTGGAATATGACCTTCATCATGGAACAATGCACGAGGCGTTTAAGCTGCTTTGCATTTGCATGTATATGTGGACGATCCTGGAGAACGGGAGAAGAATGCTTTGTGGAGTTCCAAGGTTTCCGACATACAGCTTCCCGCCACCATTCCTCGTTCTGGCGGATTTGACTCCACGCAAGTGTGCGTGAACTCCATCACGCCTTGCTGCAATGCATACCAGCGCAGTCATGTCATCAAACACTGGTTAAGCGGAAGGGAGACGTGTCATTAGATCGACGCCCAGCTCTAATCCGAGGATGCTGTGCATGGGAGGTTTGAGTAGTTTAGCCTCCCGTTCATTTTCCTCATTTGCGCCAGATCCCTTGATATCTTCTTCGATAGGATTAGCTACTTCACGTTGCAGTCCCTGCTTATCCTCAGCTATCAGGCTCACCTCTCTCATCATCAAGCGATACCGTTTGGATTGTTAGCGGCTGTGCGGTTTGCAGCTTGTACGGTGCGGCGTGCCGTGCGCACACAATCTAAGTGAAACGCAGTTCAGCCCAAACAAGGAGTCGACAAGGGCAAGAAGAGCGACTGGCAGCTCACACTGGCCGCAGGAGCGACCGGTTGATCTTTAGCCGGAGCAGAGCAGCCGCTGTGTTACCAAGAAAGAGCATCCTCAGAGAATCATTAACATTACAGAGGGAAAGATAAAAATAAAGTCTTCTCTCGTCTTGCTCCTTGCTGGTTTCCTGTCAATGGGAGAAACAGGGTTTGAATCAGCCTCCCCGGGATCCCGCTTGAAAGGACTGTGGGCTTGTGATTTGCGCTCCGTCTTTTGTTGCCTCTTGAAGAAACTGTTAGGACTGACCTCATTTTCGCAGCGCAAGGCTGCTCCCGCAGAAAAGGCGCCGAGACGGTGGCACCGCGGCGGCCCACGACGTTCCAAGCATGCGAGATTCAGGGGTTGGAAGAGGGTACAGAGATGAGAAAACAAAGTCGCATTGTGTGGCCATGCGGAGCATCCCCGGGCGGTGGGGCGCGGGGGGTGCCCTCGTGCGTTTAAGCAATCATTAATTCGGCCCGCGTGAGACGGAGAGACGGAGAGACGGAGAGAGAGGGGCGGAGAGGAAGAGTGCGCCCGCCTTTGATGTGGGCTCATCCTCTGATGGGAAGAGCTCTTGGATTCGTCCTGTTCATCTTATGG
Source organism: Scleropages formosus (assembly GCF_900964775.1). NCBI lineage: Eukaryota > Metazoa > Chordata > Actinopteri > Osteoglossiformes > Osteoglossidae > Scleropages > Scleropages formosus. The sequence goes on from NC_041822.1 coordinate 18,717,878, forward strand.
CCTGTTTTCTCCTTCGTTCTCAAGCCACCAGAGGAGAGGGGGGCACGGCGAGGAGCAGAGCGGGGTGCGTGAAGAGGGAGGTGCCGAAGGAGGCTCAAGTCCTCGACAATGCAATGAGACGCAGCGACTGGCAATTAATCCGCAACATCAGAGGAGCCCGGACCAAACAAGAGCAGAACTTTTCTGACACGCACACACACACACACACACACACACAGACACACTCAAAAACTCTTATTCAAATCCTTCCGTTCAAGTCATAAATCAGCATGGACGTTCTTGCTTCGGTAGCTTCTGAGGAACGTATCAGGTGCTCCACCTTTTAGAGGCCCGCAACAGAGGCTGGTGTCCTTCCATCACCACTGTAGCTCTCAGGTTACAGGCTTGCATCCACAAAAGAGGCATGGAAGAAGGCAGTAAATGGGTTACCAGAGATGGAAAGTTGTGTTGATGGAGCTGGCGGCATGCAGGGCGTGCTAATAGAGAGTCCTCATGGCCAGGGGTAACGGGAGAGGCCTGGAGGTGGAGAGAGCAAAGCCCCAGAGGACAGAGCGCCAAACATGGAGAGAAGGCAGCTGCTCTCTCCTCGCCTCCATCACATCTCGCCTCGTGGCTCTCTCAGAACAAGTTCATGTCCTCCATGTTGTTCCACTGTTTAACCACAGGAATCCGAGAACGGAAAATCGCTTACTGCCCTTGGACACAGACAGCAGTGTGAAAACTGATTTTTTTTTAAAACGGGTTTAAAACTGCTCGCGTATGGATACGATTTGTTTGGGCATGAGTTAGAGGAGAGGTTAAGAAACCAGAGTTGTTTACAAGAGGTTTAATGTACTAGTTCCAAGTGTACATCATCTGTTGCAACCTGGAGTAAGATTCACAAGTTGAGTTGAGTGATCGCGCATATATGAATATCCAGTTAAAGAACTGTGGGCTGCAACCTAGGATGTGAAGTTTGTGATGAGCAAAGAGTACCAGCTGACTGAACCTGATCTCCTCTTCACTTATTCCCCAGTGAATGGTGGCTGGTCCACCTGGACAGAGTGGTCGGCGTGCAACAGCCGCTGTGGGAGGGGGTACCAGAAGCGCACGCGGAGCTGCACCAACCCTGCACCCCTCAACGGAGGGGCTTTTTGCGAGGGCCAGGGCATCCAGAAGCTGGCCTGCACCTCCCTGTGCTCAGGTACCTCTCAGAGAGCCATACGTCTACTTATCCATAAAGTACTAGACAGACAGACAAAGCAGGTGTACATGTTGGTCTGAGGAGTAAATCTACCAGCTGGAAATGGGTTTAGAGAAGGGAGATGGGAGCTGGGAAAAGAACCAATAAGTGAAGCAGACCAGGAACAAGGGCTTACGGTAGGGGATCCCAAACTCAGTACAAGTGGTCTTACGTAATAGAGTAATTCTCTTCGGGTGTTAATGCGCAGCCATCATACCGTCACCTTGACTCATCTTGATTATTTGACACAAGTCGCACACACTGTCTGAACCGCTTGTCCCGTACGGGGTCGCGGGGAGCCGGAGCCTAATCCGGCAACACAGAGCGTAAGGCCGGAGGGGGAGGGGACACACCCAGGGCGTGACGCCAGTCCGTCGCAAGGAACCCCAAGCGGGACTTGAACCCGAGACCCCCTGGAGAGCAGGACCCGGTCCAACCCACTTCACCACCGTGCCCCCCATGTGACACAAGTCAGCAGGTCAAATATGAATGAACATGAAGTAACCAGAAATGACACAGGTACCTCAGTAAGATAACTGTAGCTTTGCTAGAGTTCTTTAGCATGATGGGTGTGTCGCTGCTACACCGTCTTCCTCCGCAGTGGATGGGGTGTGGACCGAATGGAGCAAGTGGTCCACCTGTGGCACAGAGTGCACCCACTGGCGCCGACGGGAATGCAACGCCCCAGCGCCCAAGAATGGGGGAAAGGACTGCGAAGGTGTGGTGCTGCAGTCCCAGAACTGCACCGACGGCCTCTGCATGCAGAGTGAGTACCCTGTCCTCTAGCCTCCCCTTTGTGATGGAGGATCCCTGTATCTGCCGTGCCGCCAAACGCACGGCCCGTCACGCGCAGAAAAATACAGTCACATCCATTATATCGCATTGATTGTACGGAACTGTGACATCACACTGGTGTCATGGGGTCGAGAGAGAACAGCCTCCCAGTGTAAATAAAGAATCTGATCATATTTAAATCCCACCACTCATCTCCATGTCTGGCGCCAATTACCTCGCCCAGAGCCCTGTCTGTCAGGAGCTATATATGAAGAATAATGATAAATGATTATCATGTGCGCACGTTATAATTACCAAGCTTCAACGATTATTTTGACTGTGACCCCAATTTGAAAAAAGCCCTGGATTTAGAGATTCAGACAAGAGGAAAATTGGAGCCGCAAAGTCACAATAATATACATTTCTGTTTCTACAGCAAAGGCAATTATACGTATCGATGAGCAGACAACGTGTCTTATTGCCCGTGTCTTTTTCCAAGATTGTTTCCGATGTATTATAGTGCAGAGTGAAAGGTGAATCAAATTACCGTTAAGATAAATTGATGTCTGTAATTGTCTTGCTTCCCTCCCACCACTTCCTGTAGCTGCTTTCAAATAATGTTTTTGTTTTTTGCTGTACTTTTTTTGGCCCAAACCAATTTTACGTGAGCTGTAGATCTTCCACAGGCCAGGATACATACAGTACCGCTCACAATGTTTCTTTTCTTTATGTAAGAAAGAAGAAAGAAGAAAAAACCTTCAATCCATTCTGCAAGCAATCCATTTATTGCGCGTTTGGGACTTAGGAGGCTGGAGGAGATTAGAAACAACACCAATTTGGTCTTGGCAGGATAAAGGAACCTGTGTTTTCTTGGTGCGAGGATTGTGTACGTCTGCTAATTCCCCCTTTCAACGGATTTCTCCTGGGCCCGTGGCCTACACAGGAACCGGGGGACTGGCGAGTTTGATGGCGAGGAGTATAAAGGCTGCCTTGATCTGAGCTGGTCGTATTTCCCCCACGTAGAGCCCTTAACTCTCTGGCTGGCGCTTCAAATGTCGGAAAACCTCTGGAAATTATAAAACAGTTAAAAAAAGGGGAAAAAAAAATGTGAACATGGCCTGATCCTGAAGGAAAAGTACGACGCTACAATATTCTGTCTTGCCTACAAAGCCTGTATGCACCAGTGCCGTTGAGCTTCGAGAACACGTGCTCCTTCGATGCAGACCCAGCAGGCCCCCAAGATCTTACCGCAACCCGATTGGTCCACGGGCCTCATATACCACCGCATACCCTGCGTGCAGAGCACTTTCCCGGGCCTCCGTGCTCCCTCGACATTAGCGGGCCGTCAGATGGATAGCCCGTTCACCAAGAATATAAAACCCACATCGATATAGATTTAGGCTCATTTCCCCAGATTGATTTTTTTTCCTTCCCCAGACTAAGTTAAAAGGCTGGAGACGGTTTTGTCCTCACTAATGACTATTTCCATGTAAATTTAAGGGACAATCTGTGTGCTCTAAAAGCTTGTATTATTGCAGCTGTGATTGGGTATATTATACTGGGACAGTTTAAGTCCCCCAGCCCCCCCCCCCCCTCCCGAAGCTTCTGGATGCAAAGTGTGATGCTCAGAAGTCGTCGCCGTTCAGTTTCTCCGACAAAGAAACTGGTCCACAGCCATATCTCATCAAGTCAATCGCTTCATCTCAGTTTTTCTGTCACTCAAACCTAATTGCTTTGCTTGTCCGTAAGAATGCAGTTGTATGGATTTTCCCTCGTTATTGGATTAACCTAAATGTAGGTTGACGTTGCCGCGCGGCCCCGATTGCTTGCCCGCGTAAACCCCCAGCTGTACGGGCTGATTGCCTCCTCCGTATCGGACATAGAATTCACTTTTTTTCTTTGGAGTCAATTTGACAATCTTCAAAACATCCGCTTTTATCATTTTTTTACAAACGTTGTACCGTCCTTCAGGCCTAAAAGCAAGCGAGCACCTTGATTGTTACGACTTTCCGATTGAGTAGCAAGTGCTGTTATGCTTAAATATCTTCGACTCTGTAGGAGCAAGGTAGCTTTACTGCTGAAACCTGCCTTAAATACCACGGATGCCCGAGTTTTCTGTTTTGATGTTTTTCCTTTCGTCTTCTTGGTTGAAGTGGGAGCAGCTTGAATTCCTTTCGCTCCCTGCCTTGTCCTTTTCATCCTCCACCTCTTCCTCCCTCTGTTTCCCCGCTCCCGTTTTTCTTGTTTTTTTTGCGGCTAGAGATCTCCGGTCACAGAGCTCTCTGGGAGACGCCTTTTCCTCACGTAGCAATCTGGATGAAAGATAGCCCCAAAAAGACTCCGAACAACACTTCTTTTATGCATATGTCCCTTGTTTTGAGTTTATTTATATTCAGTGGATCGAGTGACAATGACATACATTGCAAATAGTGACCAGAGTGAAGGACTGGACTCACTCCGGGCTCCATGTGACGACTCTGACCGGAGATGTAATTGAAACATTCAGAACCCTGACAGGAACTAAGTGGAAATGGGTGGAAGTCATCTAAAAATAGACATCACTCTCACCCTAGAAAGTGCTTCTTTCCACCGGGTATCATTAACGTCTGCTATAAGACTCCAGTTTTGGCATCCAAGGCTTTAGTCCCCGGACCGAGCTGAACTGCAGGGCAGATCCGTGCCTGATACAGTTACACATTCGGTCCAGATACATTCCGAAATGTCACGCTATTACATTACTGAATTTATTTGCTTCGCAAACACTTTTATCCAGCTTGGAGAGCTTACATTTCTTACACTTTTACCCCTTTATGCAGGATATTTCGTTAAGCAATTAAGGTTAAGTAGTGGGCTCGAGGGTTTGACCGTAGTCCCAGTCCAGGACTTTAACTGCTCAGTTACCGGAGCGGAGTCGGTGAAAAGTCAGCCTCGACTCATTAAAGACAAGACGGGGCCAGATATTCCCAGATTCTGTGCTCGGAGGTCGTCCGTAGGGTGCGCTGGCTAGCGAACGCCGTCAATGAGTCTGCCGATGCCGTTCGGAAGGCCCTAGAAAGTTCCAGAACCATCTGCACAAGGCGAAGCGGGGGTCTCCCGGCACTCGCAGTATGCCGGAGGAAATGTGAATGATGTCGACGTGTGTGTAACACGTGTGAGTGCGCGCCAATTCAAGATCGGTGTTTTCTGGTTTATGTTAAGAAGTCTTTTTTTTTTTTTTTTTCCACCAAAAAAACCTTCCTCCTCTCTCACTCGCGCTCTCACCGACGCATCATGCTTTCTTGTGCTCAACCCCGAATCGATCCCGGAGCCTCTCAGCGCAGCGTATACGTCAATGTCTGACCGCAGCTGCTTCGGTCGGTGCCTGCGGTCGGATCCGTGTTTTCCACACCTGCTCTCTGCCCGTGTCTGCGCTCCGGCTTTTCTGCGAGGCGTCCGCGCTCGTGTCCGTGCCCTCGTCTGCTCTTTTGTCCCCTCCGGGTGGCCCGGATCTGCATTCGACCCTGCGCTGGCGTGCTGCGCTAACGCTAACGCTAACCCACGCGCTAACACCCATGGATCACCGTAGCACTCCACCCTGAGCACGTGGTTGAAGTGTCATGGCTTCCTGCCAAACCTGGGACTGCAAACGTGTGGCGTTCGCTGGCGTGAGGCCGCAAGGTACCTGAAAAGAGCTCATTTCATAGAGCCGCTTATCCGTAACGAAGCTCGGGACCCGGGCTAATTGGGCGTCGCGTCGGGGCTCTTCTTCTCCGCTTAACCCCAGACCAGAGGGGATGGGAGCTGTGAAAACCGTGAGGAGGCAAGGAATGAAAACGGAATGCGTCACGGTCGCCGCCTGTGTCTATTGTCCTTTTTTTCTTTTTTTTTTTTTTTTAAATTTTGGTTCTGGTTCAATGTGATTTTCATCTCCCCCCCCCCCCTCCCTGTCTCCCTCAAGGTTCATTATATCAGATGTCTCCCGAGCCAAAACACAAGAGTGATTTGGGATTTTCATGTGAGTTGCTTTTTTTTTTATTTATTCATTATTTCCTTTCCTTGCTTTTGTTTGTGTTGTCAGATGTTTTCATCCTCTCTCGGTCTGTTTAGTTTATTCTCTTTATTCAGTTTTTATTTTCTTTTTCCATTTTACTCTTCTGTGTGTCATTAGTGTCTTTTTTCCTCCTCCTTGGCAGCAGCTCTTTCTCATGGAGCCGTTCCTGCTCTCGCTAACCCCCTTTTGCAGCGGACTCTTCCGGAACCTGGCACAAGGGCACCGCCGATGACCAGCGCGACTTTTATTACCTCTTTTTCTTTTTCTGGAGAGCATGCAAAATTCATGTTTGTCCTCAAGCAATATTTGTTAATAATTCTCTCATTTTCAGCACTTGACTTTTTCCCGTTTTAAATTCCAAGGTTATGTATTAATGTAAGAACATGTATTCCAAAGATATGCATTAACGTGACATATTTAAATGGTTATATTTCTGTAACTTGGTGCTGTTATCATCAAAGATGATGTATCTGGAGGAATATCAGTTAAATATCTTCAGGGTGGCATGCAGGGGGAAAAAAATCACACTGAGTTGACATGGCAACACTTTCAAGTGCTCTTTAGAACGAATCGCCCTTCTTGTTGCTCTTGGGGGATTGATTAAAGGAGCTTCACAGGAATCTTTAGCAGGACCACGGTTGCCCGCGGCTCTCTGTGCGCGTGCGTGAGCGCAACCGCTGTTCGGCCGTGTCCCGCTGGCACAGCTCGGCAGCTCCGCGGAGCCATCGGTTGCCCATCGGGTGCCGGCTGCAGGCTGGTGGCGGTGTCCGCGGACCGGCGAGACGAGGAACCGTCGGCCGTCTTAACATTAAAAGCTTTTGGTCCGCAGAACATTTCCCCGGTGTCTGAAGAAATGCGTCCGAACTTTGATCAGTGTAACGTCTGCATCCGTTAGACCTGCTGCAAGGTTGCAAAGTGTTCAAAGCCTTCGGGCTCCTCTATGAAGCCGGAAGTTTCCGAAGGCCCAGATTTGTTCTGTAAAAACGTGTTCCTGGCCAGGCTTTCCTGGGCTGGGGCTTCCGAAGCGGACAGACTACTCGCGATGTTTCTGACTCGCTGCCCGTGGGCTGGCTTTGAGTTCCGGCGATGCTGTGCATTAAAGTTCACAATTATGCGACTGGAATTGGTGTGCGGGGAAAAGCGGTTATTCGACTTCCTCTGATACACATTCCAATAATCGCTCGATCGGTCTCCTCCTTCTCCCTTTAAATGTTTCTCCTGGGTTCAGCACATACCAAATGCTGATCTTGTGGGTGGAATTTTGAGGGATGTTGAAGGTGGGGCAGGATGTGGCTTTGGCCGCAACTGGGCTCTGTCACCCGGTCGTAAGCCTCCATCAAAAGTCTCTCTCCCTAAAAGCCCCGCCCCCTGACTCACAGCCAATCAGCAAACAGAATCCCAGCAGGACCGAAGGGGGCAAGAGACTGACAGCCAATGAAAGAAGCCCTTTACCTCCAGGTGTCCCACTTGCTTAAAACACAGCTTGATCTGTACTTTTGGTCACACCTGCTCACAAGGTTCACACCCACATCACTTCACACGTACAGCAGCAGCAGCAGCAGCGTTGCCAGTGTTGGAATTCCACGCAAGCGATGCACCTGATGCACATCACGCAATTAAGAAATCGCCGTCCTGGCATCGTAATTCATCTCGGACAGTAGCAGCTGTAGCCCGAGGACGGCGTTGTTTGTCTCGTGTCCCCGCTTGACGACAGGATATCAGGGGAAGGGCGTCGTGTCGCTCAGATTTCCTCTTGTCTAGGGCCAAGATCACATTAGAGGGTAGATTGATTTGCAGCACCTAGGTGACAGTGCTGCACCACTGCAGTGTGTTCTGTCATTGACTGGTTCTACCTTTTACACCTCCCGTCGCCTCTAGTAGTTAGGGCTGACAGAGACGCAACCTCGTTTCCAGCCTTTCAATGACTCCCAGATGCACTCTATGGCCGATCGATAGCCCGTAGGAAGGTGCTGGGAATGGTCGGGTTGCGTACGCAGCACAGGCTCTGGGACTTCATTGGTTCGAATGAGAGGAGAGCAGCGGTGAAGACTGACACCTAGTGGCAGGAGGGTGAACTGCTTACACGTACGGAGAGGCTCGGTTCCGTTGCGAGACTGACGTGTAAGAAGCTCGTACGCCAAAGACGGTTCTAATGAAAGAGGCGATCAAAGCGCAGATCAGGCTGAGTTGAGAAAAAAAAAAAAAAGGGAAAGATGGAAAGACAAGATATGTCAAATAAATCCAAAACTGAAACGTGTAACTGAAAATAACCGTATTTTCCCCACATTTGCACTTTTGTTTCGTTACATTAGTAGCCAGCATCAAACATCTTCCGCTGTGGGCTGAACTCGTATAAAACATTCAAAATGACAACGGCGCAGACTGCGTTTGCAGGTAATGCCATCTGAAAGGCTTGCGGACGACAGCGGCGTAAACTGCGGTGTCTAACAGCGTGGGGAAAGTGGCGAGTGCGACACCGGCACAACTTATTCGACTCCTTTCAACAGCGGGCGAGAACACGGCACAGGCCATCCTGTTAATAATGTCGAAAAATATTGCTATTTGGCTAATGGCGTGTGAGGGGTGTCGGGGAAGCTCTTCTCATCTACACACTGGATAGAAGGGCATTTTCCCAGGCTCCTCTCAGCAGTTTTGCAGCATCCTCCTGGTGCGTTTTCTGGAGAACCTCTTCTACCACTGCTGCCACCCTGTCAATTAAAACTTTATTATAGGCCTGACTTTGTTCTAAATGAAAGCTTGTGCAGCCCCATGTTAATGAAAATTTCACAATTGTAATTCTGCAAGCTCATTAAATATTCAAGTAAATTGCAGCAAGTGGATGTGGAGTTCATAAATTAATGAAAAGGCTAATCAAATTATATTTTCCTTTTTTAACTGCAAAACTGTGCGTGCGCGTTTGTGTGTCTGTGAGAGAGATGGGGAGTGTGCGTGCTCTTTTAGAAAGGTAATGTTGCCGAGTGTCGACCTTCTCAGAGGTCACGTGAAACACTTTATGTGACGCCAGATGAAATAATTAGTAAGGACCGACACAGACCTCTGTCAAATGTCTGGTGCCGGCAGGTGCAGCCCTTTAGCCACGCCCCCATTAACTCACCTCTGCTCTCTGTCTCCCCCTCCCGGGCAGCTGCACCCAGCACGGACGACGTGGCACTGTATGTGGGCATTGTCATCGCCGTCATCATGTGCCTCGTCATTTCTGTCATCGTGGCCCTTTTCGTCTACCGCAAGACCCACCGCGACTTCGACTCGGACATCATCGACTCGTCGGCGCTCAACGGTGGCTTCCAGTCAGTCAACATCAAGACGGCTCGATCAGGTGAGCGTGCTCGGGGGGGGACAGAGGGGGCTCGGCAAACTGCAGGAAGGTCCGAGCAGGACATCAGGCGTGGCAAGACGAGATGCCATTCCGTGCAGTCCTGTCATTTCCCACAAAGCTGTAAAAATGTGATCTGCTGCGGGAAACGGAGAAACGACTGTTCCCTACGATTTTTTTTAGCCTTCTCTGCAGCTTCCGTGTCGAGGGCCTAGATCGTATGTTGCCGCTGTTCGCGGTGCCAGTCAAAAGCTTGAGTACGCGCAGGCCTGCGATGAACTGGGCAGAAGAGCAAAAGCAAAGCGACGGACACTTTGGCCGTGCGCCCAAAGTGTCTTAGTAGGTGTTCTCTTTTGCAGATTTTTCGTTATTTACGCCACATTGAACGATCACACATTAAAGCCGTCACACACGGCGATATTGGACCTGTCATCAAGCAAAAGAGTAAATACAATGGCTAGTGAAACCAAACGTTTTTTTCCATCGCGGTGGCTGACAGCGAAATGTAATTACGTTAGGATTAAAAATGTCAAATCTGAGCTCAAACGGCTTTGGTTAATCAGCAGCGTCCCCCCCGCCAAGTAGTAAAGGTGGCCCTTTGTAGCGGAGAGAAGTTGCGCGGCAGATGCCGGTTTGCCTGGCAGGGGAAGACAGGATGTAAATGTAATGCTGAAAATGGGGGGAAAAAAAAAAAGATGGAAAGTAATTTAGGGCCCTGCTACAGTACATGAGGCCTGGGTGACATTTCATCAGGAGCCCATTAGAATTCTTGTCACTCCAGCACGAAGGCCCGTCTCAGATGATCATCGATGGAGAGTTATGTTTCTGTTTTTACGCCCCCCGCCCACGTACATACGCACCCCGCACGCACACGCGCACTTCTTGGCTTGTTTGTGGTTAATTAAATTTCCGCCGCGTCGAATCGGCTGAAAGACGAGCGGGGCCGCGTGAGCGGGGATAAACGGTGAGCGGCGTAACCGGGGCTGGGTGAGGGAATTAAACTGCGGACGCAGATGAAAGGCATCGTTCCGGGCGTGTGGCAGCACGGCCGGGCGCAGGTGAGGATGAGAAAGATCCTTCGTAGGTCTGGTGACATTGAGAAATGCGACAAAGTCATTCTAAAGTCCCGTCGTGAGAGTACGTGCGGAACGGTTCGTTAACAAAAAGAACACGATTTGGTCGTAAAACACTGGGGTCACCGGGTGGCATAGCGGTCGGGGCCAACACCTTGCATTCGAACGACGTGGCTTCAAATCCCTGCTTCTCATACGGTAAGAAATACAAAGCTGTGTAGGTACTGAAATAACTAAGTAAAAGCCAATACTGCAATTCACTTTGGGGAAAAGCATCATACAAGGAAATATATAAAGTGCAGGGTTTTGGCTGTAGGAAGTTCTGCTCCCGGTGGCTCACGGTGATGAATTCTGGCTGTTTATTCTGGAGTACAGGTTATAAAGAGCAGCGGACCAGCGCGTGGGATGTGAGACACCACGCTCGGTTCGGCACGAGCCGGTCTTCCCCGTTCAGCTGCTGAGATGCTGAGACGGGAGGCTCGTGGCGTCACACCGCGCCGAGTTTTAAGTTTATGTTAAGTAATGCGAGTGACACGCGCTTAACTGGGAGCTGCTGACGGTGGTCTTCGATACGGATGAGGCGCAGTGGAAAGATAAAGAGCCCTCGGTACCTCCTGCTGCCGCTCCGCATCCCACGCCTCGCAAACACGGGAAGCTCACGTGGCACAAAACGCGCTTATAGAATAAGCAAGTTTCCCGGGATGGTAAATAAATAGACCGGACCGTTGCCTTTTCGGGAACTTTATTTCAACTCCAGCAACTTTGGTGACTTTGGAAACGTCCCCATCTACTTCAGGGTGTATGTGAGGTGCGCGTTTTCAGCTGTGTCTATTACGGTAAACCGAGAGAAGACATGGCTGATTTCTTTAATTGCTCCCCCAGTAATGAACCCATTTTAGTTATTGTCGTGATTGCTAGTTCCCGCCAGAGCCGATCCATTAGACGGTCCCAGCTGTGTTTATACTCCCGGCTGACTTTGAGCGCGTGCTCATCCTGACAAGTCCTTCTCAATGAATGATGTGAAAGTCAGAACTGCGATAATGTGAGTAATCCCTCTGCCCTGCCCTCCGCAGCTGACCTTATGGCCACGCCCCCGGACCTCACCTCAGCGGCTGCCATGTACCGTGGTCCCGTCTACGCTCTGCACGACGTGTCGGACAAGATTCCCATGACCAATTCGCCGCTCTTGGACCCTCTGCCCAACCTGAAGATCAAGGTGTACAACTCATCCGGTCTGGTGACACCGCAGGAGGAGCTTGCTGACCTCAGCTCAAAGCTCTCGCCCAAGGTCACGCACACCCTGCTGGACAACGAAACCATGAACCTGCGCAACCAAAGCCTGGCAAGGGGCCGGGACCCTTCCTGCACTGCCTGCGGATCCTTCAACTCACTGGGCGGGCACCTCATCGTGCCCAATTCGGGTGGGTGTGCGGAGCACCGTGTTGACCGGAAACAGCCGGATCCGTAGGCGTCGTTGCAGTTGGAACCATCTCCTTGCAACTGAAGGACTTAGGTTTAAAACTCCACTCCTGCTGTAGTGCCCTTGAGCAAGGTCCTCTCCCTGAACCGATCGGTAAAAACTACTCGGCTGCATTAACAACTCTGTGTTGCTTAGTCTACAAACCTAATGTGGCAAATTGCCTTGGACAAAGGCATAATAATGCTGCTAAATAATGGTAGGGACAGCTGGTAGCGTAGTGGTTCGAGCTACTGCCTTTGAATCCAAAGGTCGCAAATTCAGTCCTGACCTCTGGCTGTAGTACCCTTGAGCAAGGTACTTACTCTAAATTGCTCCAGTAAAAATGACCCAGCTGTATAAATAGGTGAATAATTGTAACCATAACACTGTAAGTTACCTTGAAAAAAAAGCATCAGCTAAATGAATAAATATAATGGTTAATAATACAGTATATTTTCAACAAGTGCAGTCACGTTATTATTTATTCATTTAGCTCACACTTTTCTCCAAAGAAACTTCCACTGTTTGTATACTCAGCTGCTGAATAGTGACCTATCCATTTATTCAGATGGGTAATTTTTACTGGCGGAATTCAGGGTAACTACCATGATCAAGAGTACTGCGGCAGGGCAGGGTGTGGGATTCAAACTAGAGTCCTTTTAGCAGAAGGTGACGGTTCTAACCTCTATGCAGTCCACCCAGGTACACGATATACTTTTCTGGATTAAACGCGGTAGTTTTTACGCAGCCACCGGTTCATGCACTTGGACGGCAAAGCAGTTTTTAGTGCCTTATTCAGGAGCGCCAAACTCATTCGCATCTCAGGACTGACGCATTATTGCCCTCGGTCCTGGCTACATCGTGGCACCAATTGTGTCTTGTGTGCGGCGTTGAGCCTTTTCCCTCTTTGCACGGTGTCCGTTTGATCTCTTCTGCCTTAATGGAGAATCTGTGCTGACAGTTCCCAGTATTGGGTGCAGGTACAGGCATCAACTCCATCTGCAGCGACGTGAAGTTAGAGCTTGTTTAAACCTGCCGCTGTGCTAATGAACTCCGCTAAAAGCGCCAGCAGCAGCCTGGATGGGGTGTCAGAAATAACAGCCTGCCGCATAAATCCTCATCACAGGAAACTCACCTAATGCGATAAATAAAAGCGCTTAAATCAATCGGCGCATGTTAAGTAATGCAGCGGATAGGAAAGATGGTGAAGGTCAGCGGTCCATTCATTTTAACAGATGGAGAAAAAGACGATGATGTGAAAATTGATCTAGCACTGTTCGTTGTGGATATGGGCAGCAGAAATGTCACACTCCGTCAGCAAGTTAAACACGCGCACGGCTCACAACATCGCGGTCAATAGTGATCGCACCCCTGTTAAATTCCCAGCATGCTCCAGCAGGGCCTTCTGCGCAATCGGCAGGGAGCGTAGAGGTGATCTCAATGAGATCTGGCAGGTTTACACTCCAGCTCCTCACAAAGGTTTTTTTTTGATGAAATCACCCCCCTCTTGAAGGAAGCGAATCAGCCCCACCCCCGCAGGAGGTCTCGTCAATAAACCGGGGACGAGATTTTTAACAGTTCTACGAGGATTGAGCGCGGCCCGTTTTGATTTGTGCCATCGACCTTTGTTCGCTGGTGGGTGAAAGGGTGCTGCTGCCTCTCACGGCTCCGCTCTTCATCGGGCACCCGGAGCTTTCGTATCCGTCGTCACCGACTGGGCCCGGGAATTACTCTTAATTCGGAATCGCCCTGGGTCTTCAACACATATCGGGCGATGAGTTCAATAACGATTGCCCGCACTCTCCCCGTGTCTCCCGCACTGCCACGGGTTGGCGTGTCACCGTAAATCACAGTTAGAGCCCCGCGAAAAAAGGCACTCTCTACAAGACCGAGAAGATGAGGAGTCATGCTCAGCTCATCCCTGCCCCTAAAGAGTCCATTTCACGTGGACTCATTATGAACCGGCGCCAGGATTTCCATTTGTATGTATGCACATTGCGGTCTAATGCCTCAGTAGAGCACAGAACTGCAATCTCCTGGGCCATCGTGGGATACATCTGCCATAAAAGAGTGGTTCTGGACTTTGTGGCCTTTTACAACCCTCCTGCATGGATTATCAGAGCTGCGTGATGGGATTGAGGAAGTGGCTAAATGTCAGCCTAGCAACAGACTTATCGTATGAGATCAGCATCTCAATGCTTCCCCTTTCAGTCAAACACGCCGCTCTCCTCGCACCTCCAACTAAGTATGAGAAAATGTTGAACGCCTTGTTGATATGGAAGGTCTCCATGTGTGGAAATGGATTTTGTGCCTCTGGTCACCTTGTGAAAGTTTAGTATAAAATGAAGTCAGAGGTGGTTACGGGGGAGAATATCAACTCCACCGTATTAGTTAATCGTCCTCTTTTCATTTTTCTCTCTCCGAACAAATCTGCCGTCATCTCCTGCGAGGGCGGAGATTATGTTGCATTTGAACAGGCTTTTAATTGTTGAGTTACTTGCGTGTGTTGGTGGGGGAATAGATGGCAGGGACAGGTGTGGTCAGAGAGCTTGAACTAGGAGCTCGGGAGCACAGGCAACTAGTAGCCTGGAAGTGATGGAAGCCAATCCGGGAAGTGGTGCGAACAGACCGCATGGCTGTGCGATACGGACCGGCCGGGCCACGGCGGTTAGAAGGCTGCTCTTAGACGACGTAGATTTGAGGAAGGTACTTGAGTAGCTTCAACGAGTATCCAGATGCAGAAATGGATCGAGTGGACATAAGGGTATAAACCACGCGAATCTCTCACGTTACGAAAATCTTATGTGGAATTATACCATAAGAAAAGCAGTCATAAAAATCACGCACGCTCGTCATTTTGACGTGCATCGACAGCATCGCTCCATCTCTGTAAAGCATGTGCGCAGCTGTATCCGCGCGTGGTTTGAGCGGGGTGCGTTCCGCACGGCGCGGGACACCTCTGTTGACGTCTCCGGTCACTAGCTCGCGGTTCCAGGTCGTCGTCTCTGATGTCGGCATGTTGCTCCCGGTGTCGGCGTGTCGTCTTCAGTGTCGGCGCGCCGTCTCGGGTATCCGCGTAATGATCCGGTGTCAGCTTGACATTTGCAGTGGCGTGTCTGATGTCTGCATGCTGTCTCCGGTGTCAGTGTAGCCTCTTGAGAAAGTCGCCATGTTGTCGTCCGTGTCAACATGCAGTCTTCGAAGTCAAGCTGTCGAGTACGATCTCGCCATGGCGTCTCGCGTATCGGCACGTCGTTTCCAGAGTCAACGTATTGCGTCCACTTGCACCGTCTCCGATATCAAGATGGCGTCTCCAGAGACAGTGCATCGTTTCCAGAGTCAGCCCGTTGTTTGCTAACATTATAAAGCATCATTACCCAAGTGGGCGCGGTGGTGCAGTGGGTTGGACCGGGTCCTGCTCTCTAGTGGGTCTGGGGTTCGAGTCCCGCTTGGGGTGCCTTGCGACGGAACGGTGTCCCGTCCTGGGTGTGTCCCTTCCTCCCTGTGTTGCCGGGAAGGCTCCGGTTCCCCGCGACCCTGTATGGGACGAGCGGTTCAGAAAATGTTTGTGTGTATTACCCAAGTGAGCATATTGTCTCCTAAGTGTGTTTTTTCTTTCCAACAGGTGTGAGCTTGCTGGTGCCAGCAGGAGCCATCCCTCAGGGTCGAGTGTATGAGATGTATGTGACGGTCCACAGGAAGGACAATATGAGGTACGGTTCTGTTCCACAATGCCGCAATGCCGCAGCTTTGCCATCCACATCAGAGGGATTTTGTGTCGCTCAGGGAACACAAGCCCCACCCACTAAAGCATCCCCATTGGTTCCACTCCTCATGGGCTTGGCTGCGATTGGCTCTGCCCCCACTGCCTCTAAACCTCATTGGCTCTGCTCCAGCTGGCTCCGCCCCTTATTGGCTTTGCCCCCGTATTAGATTGTAGTTCTTCATACGAGACGTGTAACTGCATGTGGTTAGCCACTGTATGTGAACAGCAGCAGCAAAATGTCTTTTAATACTTTTCATAATTAATCATTTAGGGATTTTGTTTGATAATATGCTAAAATTAACTAGTAAATAATAAAAAAACTACAAAATAATGCTCTGTGATCGGTGAGGACGTAAGGGTCGGGGTTATGGTTATGGTTAGGGTCGAGCTATCTCATGAAGGGGTACGTGAAGCTGGCGCCATTTAAACAGATTATTCACCATGGGCTGGGGAACGTGCTGGAAAGTTATACGAGACAAGCCTGCGCAGTCAGATTTGCAGCGTAAGCCACCTGTCTCCTGTCCGCAGCGTAAATCACCTCTCTCCTGTCCTGTCCCAGGCCCCCTGTAGAGGAATCACAGACCATTCTAGGCCCAGTGGTGAGCTGTGGCCCCCCGGGCGCCCTCCTTACTCGTCCCGTCATCATCACCATGCACCACTGTGCTGGAAACCACAGCCAGGACTGGCAGATCCAGCTGAAGAACCGCACGTCGCAGGGCCAGTGGGAGGTGAGGTGTCACTCGGGTCGCCTGGGGTCTTCCGCTGCCCTGCGCTCCTCAAAATACTTTTACAGTATTTTGCACTTTTACAAATTTACACTGCATTTTTACATATGTTGAACGGTAGCCGGATGAGATTTCAGTTGTTAAATCGTTACGAAATAGTCTGAAGCAAGTTCTGTGAAATTAGATCGTCAAGAAATAGAGCAGCATGTTTGTGGGCACGTGTGTGTATGTGTGTGTACATTTTTAGGAACATATCCCATGGGAACAATGAACCTAGAGAAACAGTCCTTCTGGGGATGTTCCGAAAAGGGGGAAAAAAAAAAAACGGATTGATTTAAATAAAAACGGTGCCAAATTCTTTTTATAATCAAATGTCACGTTTCTCCAATGATGGATTTAGGAATAATTTCAAAAATCATCAAAGAGTCAGTGTGACGTTCCCCAAAATTATGTGTAAATAAAATGTGTGTCTGAAAGAGAATGCGTAAGGCAGCGTGCGCGAAACAGAAAATGGGACAAACTTTCATGTACGTGCGAGTGTGTCTGAGCGGGAAAGTGGGGCAGTCTGTCTCGCTGTGTGACTTTTTGTGCCCGGGCGAGTGTTTATTAGAGTGTGTCTACAATAGAGGAAAAAGACGCATTCTTCGGTGTGTCTCTACGTGAAGTTGAGAGTGCGTGTGCAGTCATTAACGGGACGGCCTCATTTCCGATGCGTGTGTGTGTGGCTGAAATAGGATGCGTGCTGCATGTGTGAGAGTGTCAGTAGGAAATGGAACATCTTTTGTGTGTGTGAGTCTAGCACTGAAATGCAGCCCCTCCTTGGCGCCCAAGGTTATGGTGTGAGGGTGACGCTCCGGTAACGGCGACGACAGGGGTGCGATTGCGGCTACAGCAGCGGCTCTAAGATAGGCGCAGCCCAGCCCTCCCCTCCCCTCCCCGCGGCCCTCCCTCTCCACCGGCTGCGGTGTGTGAGCGGCGGTACCGATAAGAGGCGCCACGGACTTCTCGGGGAGGCCGTGGGCAGGAACGGCTCTGCACTCTGCCCTTTATTGTTATCGGTCCCAAACAGCGCGTCTCCTCCCTAATTACTGATGCAGGAGGAGTCCGGAGACTCAGCGTGGGGCTCCCTGACAAAGCGCCGTTTCGCCAGGCCTCGCACTTTCCCACAATGCAGCTGTCCTCTTCGATTGAAAGCGGTCCAGGAAGTCCGGGCTCAGTGGAAACTTTAAATGGCTGCGCACATTTAGATATTTGCCATGTTTGATGTGTAAATGAGACTCCCAAGTCCACGATTCCTGACCCAGTACTTTAAAGATAAAAGGTTTTCTGTTTTTTTAAACTCAATTAAAAAGCGTACCAAACCTGTTTTAATTTTTCCAATGCTTGTAGATATTGACATGCATCTTGTTGCATCCAAAAACTTCTCAAGTGACACAGCATCAAAGGGAGCCCGGATTTGACCCGCATGTTAATCTGCTATTAAGATGCATGTGGCAGCATCCCGGTGGGCGGTGGGCTGTCGCGGCTCTTCCACTCTTTCCCTGCAGAAGTTGGATCCCCGTTTGTCGGGAAGACGACAATAAAACACAAGGAGAGAAAGTGTTTTTTGACCTCCTGTCTAATCTTTTTAACTCTTCATCATAGCAATAATTTTGAATAGTTAGTCATGTTTGAAATTCTGGGTCTTAGATAATGCAGTTGCTTGGTTCATGAAAGAGGTGCACTGAAGCTGCCGGGTGCTTCGGTTTGGATGCTATTACATTCTGTGGCTGGAAAATGTTCATAAGCAAATTCTAGATTGGTCACTCTACACTGGGTTATGTGTAAGTAAAAGGGTGAGTGATTGTAGGGAGTTTAGTGCAGGGGATCTAGGCCTGACTGTAGGTCATCTTAGACGAAGATGTCAACTAAACGCTACTTAATAATCATTGGACGTCGCTTTGGAGAAAAGCTTCTGCTAAATGAATGAATGTAAATGTCATGCAACTGTTCCCAGGACGTGGTGGTGGTGGGAGAGGAGAACTTCACGACGCCCTGCTTCGTCCAGATGGATGAGGAGGCCTGCCACATCCTGACGGAGACGCTGGGGACCTACTGCCTGGCAGGACAGTCTATCAGCAAGGCTGCCACCAAGCGCCTCAAGCTGGCTGTCTTTGGGCCCATCACCAGTACCGCCCTGGAGTACCACATCCGAGTCTACTGCCTGGACGACACGCAGGACGCCCTCAAGGTAGGGGTTCGTTGCCATTTCATCTCCACAGTGGGAGCCTGGTGCTGTACCTGTTAGCAACGTGCTAACCTTAACGCTAACCCTAACCCAAGTGATAAAGTGTCAGCTACACAAAGAAGTGACGCCACTCGGATGACATCCCACATGGGCGTCGTCACAAGGAGACCCGTGACCACGACAAACCCCGCAGATGAGTGAAATGAAAATGGCACCGTAGTAACCGAGTACTACGAAGCTCCGATTCGTTTTAGCTGCTGCGAGCCGCGCTCGTGATACGCGCTGCATTTCTCGCACTTCATTTGGTCAGACACCCTTGGACACAAGTGAGGTTTCTAATAGGGATGAGCAGCCCCGTGCAGCACTCTCATCCAAGCGCAACTGCCAGCGTAAGCACGAAGCCTCTCATTCCGCAGTCCTGGAAATACGCTCACATTCTGCAGAGTCCTCTATCCGCTCAGCTAACAGATGGCGTGAGTGGGGGACGTGTGTTTTCGTGTCCATTTCTCCAGTTAGCGAGTTATTTTCATAGTGGTAGGACACTCCATCCAGCAGCACGCACGCTTTGCGGAGCGCGTTCCGCGCGTACCGAAGTCGAGCAGATCGTTCCTCTGCTCTCAGGCCGCAGTCGATCTCATCTTAAAGTGGCTGGCCCAAGGTTGGTGATGACCGGGCAATGACTGGCTGCCTCATCTCTTCTCATCTGTGCTGACCGTGGAGCCTTTTCAAGCGGGCAGATAGAGCGGCAGCGCTGGCGAGGGCTGCGCTAACGCCCCTGCGCTTTGCCTTTTGCCCTCACGTGGGCGCCCGCAGGAGGTCCTTCAGATGGAGACGCAGATGGGCGGGAAGCTGCTGGACGAACCAAAGACCCTGAACTTCAAGGACAGCACCCACAACCTGCGCCTCTCCATCCACGACATCCCGCACGCGCTCTGGAAGAGCAAGCTGCTCGCCAAGTACCAGGTGCGTGCGGGAGCGGGGAGACGCGGGGGGGTTGTGCGCTGCCACGCCGCCCTTAGGGGAGCAATGAGAAAGGCAGAGAAGATATGTCTTCGACATCCTGCTGCCCCTCCCCTACAGGAGCTGGCCTTCTCGCAGGTGTGGAGCGGCTCCCAGCGCACCCTGCACTGCACCTTCACCCTGGAGCGCTTCAGCACCTCGACGGTGGAGCTCACCTGCAAACTGTGTGTGCGCCAGGTGGAGGGCGAGGGCCAGATCTTCCAGCTCAACACCACCCTGTCCGAGGTGAGCGACACCCCTCCCCCGCCCAGCGCTCCTCTTCGTAACACCTGTCCTATCCGTCTCACCTTCCCCTCGCTCACTGAGTCCTTCCAATTTTGACCGGAGCCCCTGATAAACAGTCCACGTGCGTCTTTCATATTCCAAAACCACTCATTCACTTAGAAGGTCTTGGTTTCTATTTGCTGTCTGAAGTATTCACAGTTTTCCGTGCATCAATTATACATGTTTTTTTAGACTGCAGATTTATACCGCAAAATCAATATGTTTGCTTGGCAAAACTAATTTATTTATTGCAGCATATTGCGTTCTATGAATGAGAAAAGAGAATATTATGCCTCAGTCTGTAAAATTGTCCTCCAGGAATAGAGGAAGGTTGGAGCCTAGAACATAAAATATTTAAGGTGCCATTCAGTAACTTTTGCGTGACGAAAATTACATTTGTTATTTTCTCCAGCAGCAATTAGTCACCTGCCATGGTTTTTCGGTGGAGTACATTCTGGATGTCACCTGTCCATCACACACACATCACATACAGTGTCTCTCTCTTCCCTACGCTCCTCGCCCAAGTTCGGTTTCCTTCTGGCTGGATCAGCTCTGCGGTGACAGGGCGTCGCTGTGCCGTGTCATCGTGGAATTCTTACCCTCTCATCTTATAAACACTTTAGCACCGTACAAAACTGAACACGTAAGTTACGTTGGACAAAAATGTTGGCAGAATCAGTAATAATAAGTGTAATAAGTCTATGAAAGGGTAAACTGTGGTCCAGCGTGACGGACAGATGTGTGGTAGGGTAGAATGTTCGGAGAAACAGCTGGACTGTGCCAGTGAGTGTTAGTACTAAATATAGCCGGTGTGCTGCTGTGAGAGTGAAACTACGCTACTTCAAGGTAAATAAGGTAATTTAACCGCTCAGACATGGTCCCTGCCTTTCGAGCAGCTTGACCGAGGTGCTCCGTCCCGCAACGCGGAGGCAAACTGAGAGGGAGATCAGCTCCCGGGACCCGTGGGAACACAGCAGTGGTTGGGACCACCTGGGGGGGGGGTCTTCACAGCGAGTGCGGAGACGCACTCTTTCCTGACCTCTGACCTCGCACCCTTGACCTGCATTTGGGGCTCGACGACCACCACGAGAAAGCGCTCGTTCGGAGCCGTGAGGAAACGCAAACTCTCTCTGCCCTTTTGTTCCCCGAGGAACCATTTGTTTTTACTTCCCGACTTGATCACGGAGCCACAGGTGGGAGACAGTTACCGCCTCGTATTTGGAAGGTATTATTATTACTATTATTAACGTAGAGGTTTAGTATCCCCTGGCGACACTCCTCGCTCACCTGCGTGTCGCATCAGCACTCTGGTTCTGCCGACATCAGTTATGTGATAGAAACCATGTTTTCCTCCTCTGACCTCCTTGAGTGCTTTCATTTCACTGTGGCTTTTCTCTCATTTTATTTATTTATTCATTTCAGTTCAACTTATGCTTATATAGCATATAGCGCTCTCCTGAGCAGCCCCCACACCCGCGGCCGCATCCCATGAGATCAAGCAGAGAAAAGTACAGGGCGACCGTTAAAGAAATTACGCAGGGAATAGCTGGAAGGCAGCGGGGGTGGGGGTGGGGGTGTGGGGGGGCCCCCCTCCAGAAATGCCTACAGGAGGTAAAGGGGAAACTCCCCTACCCCCCAGATTTAATAACCTTTCAAAGTGTCACTGATTTTATAGCATTTCACACATTTACCCTGTACCCTCATGTTAGAAACATTTCAATTATGAATTTCAAAGATACAGACGTTTCTCTGTTTATTTATTGCTGACAATATTTCCCTTACTTAACCTGTTTTATAAAATTTTCTGTTGCGCGGCAAAAGCAGCCTGTGTTTACCCTACAAGGCCAAAGGTGTAATGATGTGTCCAGTCATTAGTTGGCAGTAAAATTTACTCTACCAGAATCCAACTCACTTTCACAGTGTTCGCAGCTAATATTAATTATTTAAAAATCATGGAGAACATGTGTATTTGTTGAATATGACACATCTACTGTCCTTGCCAGGGACATGAAAATGCCCTTTAAATATTACTAGTGTGTGTGTATGTAACAGAGAGAGAGAGAAAGAGAGAAGCATGTCACACTGAAAGTGCAGTTAGTAATATAGATCACTATCATCAACATTAGCGTTTATATATTTATTTGTCAGGCAGGCGGATGATATTAATTATTTCTTTTTTAATGGGAAGTAGCTGAAATTGCTGTGGTGGCACTTTTTGTTGGGAAAGAGCTGAGTCGTGCTCTCAGCTCCTGGTTTATTATTGGAATCCATTAGGAGAACCATTCGGAGGCCCATCCCTCCCCATGAGAGACGGGAGCGGTGGGGTGGGGGCGCTGGCCGAGAACACGGGGGTTTGTGGTCAGTCCTGTGTCCGATCGTGCGGAAAAGGCCAGTTGCTCTCCTCTTTCGACTTACTGGCACTGGCCTCATCTGGACACAAGTGTAAGCGTGAAGTGTCATTACAGCTAGTACAGGTAGAGTAAGGCTACTGGGGCCTGAGTAAAATGTGAACATCCCACTTGAGGTGGGAGGTCATTTTTTTCTGTACTTTCATCGCTGGTGTCTTTTCCTTCCCGCTTCCCCACACCGACCTGACACTGTACAGAGAGATGACATAAGGACGCGATACGTATTTACAGACATATCCCCCCCCAGGACACGCAGAGTATTGACACATCCTTGATGGACCCCACCAGCAGCATCACCACGCTGGTGGGCCCCAGCGCCTTTCGCATCCCCCTGTCCATCCGGCAGAAGCTGTGTGGCAGCCTGGACGCCCCCCAGACCCGCGGCAACGACTGGAGGATGCTGGCGCACAAGCTGAACCTGGACAGGTGAGCGCGCACCTACGGGACGTAGCGTGTAATGTGCACGCTTACAGGAGCGTTACTTACGCGTGCTGTTGCGAGAGGAAGCGGCACAAACGCAAAGCTACGGAGGTCAGGAGGAACAGGGGATATCGTGTCCTTTAAGTAACATTCCTTTACAGATTAGCTTAGCACACATCTTTTTACCCAGCGAATGTGAAAAGCGGACAGTGTAAAACCTTGCGTCTTCCACAGTAACGGCTGTGGCGGGAGGAAAACGTACTGCGGGTGACTCTCCCAACCCTTTCTCTCAGGTACCTTAACTACTTCGCCACCACGTCAAGCCCAACCGGCGTGATTCTGGATCTGTGGGAGGCCCAGCACTTTCCCGACGGCAATCTGAACCGCCTGGCCGCCGTGCTGGAGGAGATGGGTCGTCATGACAACATCGTACCCGTGGCCGGCGAGCACTGACGCCAGGGACCCGAGCCGACCCATCTATCTCACCGCCAGGAGTGACACCAACATGTCGCAGGAACGTTGCGGACACACACAGGTCATCGTATGGATGAGTTGGGGGGATTTTCCTTTGATCTGTATTTACAAAAACAGACAGTAATTAGAAAAGAAGAATAAGAAGAAAAACGGAGGATCTTTCCTGTTAGCCTTGGCTGTACATTCCTTGGTACAGTTTGTTTTTTAATTTATACAGTTTCCTAGGAAACGCTTTATTCTGCTGTCCATATATGTGGATAATCTCTGAGTCCAGACATTTTTATGGGTAGAATATCAGTCAATAGGAGGGGGTCAAAGGGGGGTTTGGGGGGGACAGGTGAGCGGTGACCCCCCCACGGTCCAGGTTTATGACGGAGAACCAAATACAGCATTTCCACCTTTTTGTGGCTTATATCAGCCTTTGCGTCTCCTGTTTCTGTCACAGTGCCCATCCAGTATGATACTCTCTGCTTTTATATATATTTGAATGAAATTAATTATATATGTTTAATGCAACACGTTATGCTTGTGTGACATTTCTTAATTTACTGCATTATTTGAATGTTTTTTTGGTGCCACTTGGTGGACAAACATCTAGAGAAACAAGACATTGTCAGATAGATACAAAAACAATTACAAATATGTATATATACATCTACATAGAGCATTGTTATATCTGTATCTTTTACTATTTTTAGTAATAATCATAATCAATGGTATTATAGTGTTTTATTTTTTTCTGATTTTAACAAATCAAAACCTGCTAAAATAAAAATAAAAAGTATTTGCCTTTCATTAGGTCATTTTGTATACCTTAGTTTGTGTTACCGTGGTGCTACAGCTCTTGTTGGACTTTGTGGTCCAGTTACTCGGCCATGCAGTGCCGCCTGGGTTCTCGCTGCCACGCGGTGGTCAGACAGGTGCGGTCAGCTGGACGTTACCCAGAGAACGACCTGTTCCAGGTGCACGCAGAGATTGAGTGGGATTTATGCTACTCCTGAATTGCCAATTTGACTGAAATAAAGGGGGGAAAAAAAGAGTTTCTTTCATGGTGTTTTCAGCCATAACCCCTTTTTCTGTCCCGTACACTAGAGACCTGGTGAGGTTCGTGAAACGTGCGCGACAGGAAGGGGTTACAGGGAGCAGCTGTTGAGCGTAAAGATGTTCTCAGCAACACCTGGATGGACCCTTCCGTGGGATGAGGACCCACGAGTGCCGTAGGCCAGAGAGAGGGGCACCGCAAGGAAATTACATCAGTGTGTTGCCAAAATTGTGATCTTATTTGCAAGAATGCAAACATTTTCATTTTCTTATATGTATTCTTTTTTTTTTCTTTTTTTTTTTTTAATAAAAATGAAACTATAAAAATTCTATTACTGCAATCTGAAAGGAAGCATTTCTGGAAAAACTGCTAGGAGAAATTCTGCAGACGTATGTTTCCCTGCACAGATAAAAGGGATTCTGGAGAATAAATGTAAGAAAAATATTTCACCTGTGTGAACATGAGATCTGTTTTATATCCATTTACACCAGTGGCACCACAGCTCACGATTTAGTGGTGGAGCCAAACTGGTAAGGAGCCGAGCGCCTCCTTGCGGTTGCGAGTCGCTGCCACTAGAGGGCGCGCTCTGCGCATCTCCATCGCAGTGTGGCGCTACAGTACTGTCTTCGAAATATGCCTTCAACTTTGATTTCATTATTCTCTGAATAATGGTGTCGAACATTGCGGGGGAAAAAAAAAATTAAATACAAATAATTTAAGAGGCAAATACCTAAGTGGTCATTTTACAGATTTAAAAAAAAAAAAAGTACTACGTCGCGTGGCCATGGTTCGGCCTAGGTGCATATTTTATTTCCTTCTCTTTTTTTTTTTTTCCTTCTTCTCCATGGGAAAGAGTGCATGTTGAACGTCAGAGCGATGGAATGAAATGCAGCAAAGAGAAAAGGGAAAATACTGTGTTGTTTAGATAATGAAATGTATGTAAATGCGTTGCGATGTACAGAAGTCTAGTCAGACCGACTTGGGACGTTTTCGTTGCAGTGAACTTTAACCGCGCAGTACACTTAGATACTACTAGTTCGTAACTCTGGGCTTTTCTTTGTTATTTTCATTTGTATTGAACGCTATCCAGTTTTCTAAAGCTGTGTCTACTATGCAAACTCGGCGTCCTTTATAACGTGTACTAACGGAAACACTCTGGCGGTTGCGTTCGAACCCTTTTGTTACGACGACGACGACGGACGTTATTTGTATTGTGAGGCTGTGGTCCATATTCACGTTTCTCGCACGCTTCATAACTCTGGTACTGAATTGCAGAATGCTTGCAGCTCGTCTGTCCAGTTTCTGTACAAAGTGTAAGAAAGAATTTTTAAACAAGTAATAAATTATATTTATAAGCAACTCTGAATATGGCGCTCACTCGTTTTATTTCATTTTGTGGCGGCACCTCGGTGACGCGGGCGGGGGAAAGAAATCATGCAATAACCACCACACGGCACATCGCTGTTAAACACACAGGAGGGAGAATCACATAACCCGGTTTTTAGTTTTCTTGCAAATGTCCTCCGTGCCACTTCTGGGTGTGATTTATTCGGTGCTGTTTGCATAGTCTATGCGTTCCACGAAGTTACAAGACAACAAGTGGCAACGCGACCGGCATTTCCGCTAAATCATCATGGCACCTCAGAATCATGTTCAAATGCAAAACAAAAGATGAGGAGGGTCCCACTAAAACCAGCCAGCAGCAGAGAATAAATTAAAGATAAATATAAATTACTTCAACTCACAGAGAAGCAGAGGAGACAAACTTAAGAGCTGCGTTTCCCCCTGAAATTCCAGCTCCTTGTTGTAACTCAACCACGTTTTGCGCTGTTCCCTCGTCGCCTTATTCCCCTGAGAAAGACGTAAAAAGGCGCGGACTCCCGGAGGCTGAAAACACTTTATTAGGGGAATGTTAGGCCTTAGGATTTACTGTATGCATTTACTCTCCTTAGTTTACAACTATGTACATGTTAAATAAGGCACGGGGGAATCTCATTCTGTACACGATAGAAAAAGAGCATAGTTTATATCTTCAAGTCCTTAATTAACAATAACATAGTTTATATTTAATCAAGTCCTTATTTAGCAATACAATTTATCCTCTTTAACTTATATTATTTGACTGGTAAGGAAGCATTAGTGTCAACGTGTGAAAATAAAGCGAGGCGCCTGCAGTCTCCATGTCTCCCTCTAGTGGCCGAAGGCGGGAAACTGGGCGAGTTGATGTGAAACGGAACAAACGGCGTCTCTTCCCTTTGATCCAGCAAGGATTAGACATCAATCCATCTTCCGCCAGCTGCCTTTTCCACACCCAGCTGAGTCGTACCGAGACGTAACCGTCCTTTTCGCTTGGCGAAGCGAACGGTACGGAAAGAGCGCCCGTCTCCTGATTGTCAGAGCTGCGGAGGGGAAGGGACTCGGCTGCCGCGGCGGCGGGGCGTCGACTCCGCCCTCTCGACCCTACCCTGCGACCCTTGACCTCTGAGAGCGAAGCTTTCACAGAAAGCGAAACCGGAAGGGGTTTGCCCGCGGCTCGTCTCGTCCTCGCGACGCGCAAGCAAACGGACACGGCGGGTGGGCGGCGTCGCCGAGGCGCCGCCTACTCAAGTTCTTCCGTTGAAATGACCGATTCGTTTAATCCCAGCAAAGTGCGTTTCCTTCCTCTGTGAGACAGCGGGGTTCGCACACACGAGGGGCGGACGGTGGACGGTGGACGGCGGGCAGGAACGTGTCCGCTCGCCGCTCCAGCTCCTCACAACTTGATGTCCTGCGATTCGGACATCCTGGCGAGGGTCTTCTTCACACGCAGCGCCGTGAGGCGGGAGGCAGGGCTGTGGGCCCAGCACTCGGTCATCAGCTTTCCCATCTGCCTCAGGCACTGTGGAGAGGGAGGAGAGAGTGGGAGTCCTTCAACACACTGGTTACCACGTGCCTTGGTGTAAGTGTGAGAAAGAGCTGGTGAAGCGCCGTCCCGCAACACGACCAGCGTGACACACGCTGATCTCCCCTTCGAGGGTCCCATCTCCACAGAGTTTGCTCTCTGGCTCTATTATTATTCGCTCTCGTGCCGTCTTTGTCACGTAGGGACAGTAGCAGGCAGGACAGCATTTTAACTCTTCCCTTATGCTGAAAGTGCCGAATTAATCCATCGGTCATTCATTTCTTCCCGAGGCTTTGTGTGCCTCCACGAAGGATGGGAGAAATACCAGAATTATGCGTTCGTTTATTCTTCCCACAAGGACCATAAAAACAATAGAAAGATACTATATGTGGAAGTCCCAAGGAGTAAAACAGTTTTTTTTTTTTTTTTTACTAGTTTGCCTTTTGCATGGAAAATTTGACACCTGTGTGGAAAGTGGTCCCATCAGTAAGTTACTCACACGTGCAAAAGACAGGTGATGTTACTTTCAAATCCAAACGCCGACTGGAAAACTCACACGCCCAGATCGGACACACCTGCTTTACTGCATTGCAGCGAGTCAGTGTGAAGTCCAAACAAGGACTGTGTGTGCGTGCACGCGCGTACAAGCTTACTTCGTCGCTGCTCCATCGGTTGGGGAAGGAGGGCCGCAGCCTCTTGATGCAGACCACCTCGCGCATGTCCTCGTAGGAGGGGTCCGTGGGCACCAGGTCGTGGTAGGGCAGCTGGTACTCCTCCACGATGCCTACAGAGCAGACAACCGGCCGGTTCAGTTAACAATGAGCTGCAGGACAAATGTACGTGGACAAAAAACACGCAACAGCTCATCCTGCAACACCGATTTAAAAGAAACGTAGGAAGCACGCTAAATAAATCCAGTGGGCCGGACGGGAGCAGGGGAGACCTGGACGGAGCCTGGAGGAAACAGTGCGACTGTGGACACGGACCACCTCACCTCCAGACACGCATCTCCGCGCGATTTCCCACAGGATCAGGCCGAAGCTGTACATGTCAGCCATTATGTAGGACTGGAAGTGGGTCCGGGTCAGGCTCTCGTCCAGAACCTCAGGAGGCATGTAGCGCTTGGTGCCAACCCGCGTGTTGGGCGAGATGTCCACCTCGTTGGTGTCACTGTGTGTGTGACGGAGAGAGCAGCTTAGCCGTTGCACCATCACAGTTTGTCACTGACCTACACCTGCAGCCTTCAGGTAACCTGTTCACTTCTTCTAACTGATACTTTCCCCCAGATAAGCCACAAAGTGAGGTCTGTCCACTAGGCTAATCACAAGTAGAGTAAGACAGGGTAAATGCTGTCAAGGTGGCTTTCACAGTAAGGGAGGGTGCAGAAGTGGTTTACCATTGCCTTGTTCCACACATGCATTTGGACTGAGACCCTGGTGAGAACATCCAAACTCCACACCTTTAGCCAGATTCAAACCTACGCCTGAATGCCCAGCTCAGGTACCGTGCGTGAGTCACCAGTGTTACTGCTACAATGCATTTACCCATTTACACATCAGAATAGTTTTTACTAGTGCAATTCAGGGTAAGAACCTTGTTCAGGGTAATGCAGTAACAGGTAGGATTCGAACCCGAGTCATTTTACTGCCACCACCTTCTGCCCCTACAACATTCCACATTCGCTGACCTTCACCCACACGACATCTCTACTTTGGGCTCCGTGAAGGGCGATGTTGCAAACTACTGCACTCCTGCACGGTCCTCCAGCTCCTTCTCTAGTCATCCTCATTCTCTTCACTCCTCCGCTTCCCCATTCTCTCGGCCTCCTATTCCTGTCCACCTCCCTCTGCTGAGTGCCTCCTGGTCCCACCCAAGACCCTCCATCCTCCCCTGTGCTGCCTTCTCCTGTGCCTTGTCCTGACCTGATGAACTTGACGGCCAGCCCCAGGTCAGCAATGCAGCACGTCCCGTTCCTCTTCACCAAGATGTTCTTGCTCTTGAGGTCGCGGTGGGCGATAGCGGGCTTGCCTTGCGTGCCGAAGATCTCTGTGTGCAGGTGGCAGAGGCCGGAGACGGAGGAGTAGGCGAGCCGCAGCATGGCCCGGCTGTCCAGGGTGGTGGATTTGAGGTAGTCGTAGAGAGAGCCGTTCTCGTGGTAGTCCGTGATCAGGTAAAGCTGAGTCCACGAACCCGTGCCCTTGATATCTGCCGCGATGAAGCCTGACAGGAGAGACAGGTGCCTTCAGCTTCGTCTAACCAAAATCCAAATGCTTTTATAATCTCCAGAACAAGACTGCGCTTTCCCATTGTGTCATCATGCGACAGCCTTCTGGAGGCCTACCCAGGATGTTCTCGTGCCTCATCAGCACGGTTTGATAGATCTCCGTCTCGCGGAACCAGCTGGCTTCCTCCGTGGTGAAGAACACCTTTACGGCCACCCTCTCCCCACGCCAGCGGCCCATCCACACCTCACCGTAGCGGCCTTTGCCGATCTGCTTCACCATCTGGATCTGCTTGGCAATGGTCCTCTGCACCTGTGGAAGTGGCGCAGCAGGGGTGCAGCCATTGTGAAGTCACAGCCTTGCTCTATTGCTGGGTCTACAAACATCTGTTAACATGTACTTTATTTCCCTTCTTCATTTGTCAGCGACCACTGCGTTCCTAACAGCTCTTTGTGTCCTTATTATTCATCAGCTTAAAAATGTTGCCCGGCAACGAAAGCCGCCGCAAGGCACGTCTCTCACCAGCAGGGGGAGCCCTGAGCCACTGCCGGAGCTCTGGGACTGCTCAATGAGGTCCTTCAGAGACTCGCCAGGGGGAATGAAGGTCTCGTCCTGCTCCAGGCCCATGCTGTACAGAGGCCGCGGCTCCTGTCGCTTGTACCTAGTGGAAGAACCGCAACGTCAGCCACACAGAGGTCCTGTCTCCTCTTTACATGTGAACGGCGATTCGACGGCATCTCTGCGCGTGTGGATGTGGGGGCCGGGGCGGCGAGTCTCACTTTCGGTAGCAGATAACTATGATGATGGCGAGGATGATACTGCAGACGGTGACGGATATGAGCAGAGCCTTGCTGTGGATGTTCCCATCCACGTAGTCTGGAGGAAGGAGACAGAGGGGAGGGTCAGACAGGGCACCTACGGCACTGACATTTTCTCTCTCTCTCTCTCTCTCTCCCTCTCCCTCTCTCACACACACACACAGGACAACATCTGCACTGGTAGGTCTCAATGCTGGGACTTATTTACAGTTTCAGGAAAAACCTGAGCAGCCATTCTCTGTACCTCTCACAAATAAGACTTTACCGTATTAAGTGGTAAAGTACTACTCTTGCTGCGCAGTGTCGAGTGTCTCAGCAGTGCCCCAAAGCGTGGAGGGAAGCTGAGACCTGATCGATTGTGGTCCTTCCTGTATTCCTGCGATTGGATTTCACGCTGATGACACCGCAGGAAGTCCACTGGGCCTCCGCTTCCTCTAGGGACCCCTGACTGACGATCACGCGCTGCGGAGCCCCAGGGCCGACCTCTGCGCCGCCGTGCCCTTTCCCAGAACCCATGGCCTACCCCTCACACCTCCCAACAGCCACCGATGCTCTCCCACGTGTAAAATATCCCCCCCACCCCCCACCATCAGCCTATAGTAGGCACCACCAGGTCTGAATGAGAGCGGGGCCTTACTGGGGGGCTTCTGTGGGGGCAGGGTGGGGTGGAGGTCGTGGTTGCAGTAGTCCTGGTCTGTGCAGCATTCGAGGCTCCTCCTCTGGCGGGCGTTTCCCGTGTCCTGGGGGGAGCAGACAGCAAGCGTCACACGTGTCAGACGAAGTAAGGCAACAAAGAGATGAGCATCAACATGAGGTACAGCCTGGTTCACCCTCACACACACACACTCACCCTGCACTGGAACTCCGAGCCCATGAGCCCCAGGCACCCCGCCGTCCTGAGGGTGGTGCCACCTTCCTCTTCCTCCACCATGGTGAAGCAGTACCCATCCGTCCTGCGTCAGAGTCGTACCACTGTCACATTCATCCTCATCGCTCTCATATCATCCCACCTCAGAGAAAACTGTTAACACTCATCATCACCATGCACACGACAGCCATCAGCAGCATCCCAGCGGCCACTGTCACTGCCCGCCCCCTTCCTCCTCATCTCCATCACAGCTCTTACCACCCTCTGCTCAAAGAGGAGCACATGCTCCTCCGGTTCTCAACCGTAAATAACTGGTGCTAATGGTTACTAACAGCAGCAAGCAATGCCTGACTCAACCACGACCACAACAACAACAGGAGCAGCAGCAGCCACCCAAAGGGCTCCGTCTAAACAAGTTCCAGAGGCTGCGCGACAGTGCACGTAAACACTGGTGGAAAGGTTTCTTCTTCCATTACCATAATCAGTTACTCATGTTCCTCTGGATTTCCCTGCGTTGCTGGAGCTGGCAGGGAACATGCACCGGGCTTCTGTTTATCAGCCACAATACGGTAATTTCATGTGACAGTGTATGTGTTACGTACTAATTGGCAAATTAGGCAGTCATAACAGATGTCGGCCATTACTCGTGCTGCGTGCTGTTCAGCGGCAGCGTCTGCGAACTTAAACATCACGCACGGCCTGGGTCTTACGGAAAAAACACGGATCACGCCGGAGACTGGGGCGATTCCTTGCCGAACTCAACCAACCGCCATAAAGAAGGGCAAAGATGCGGTCGTAAATTGCGGTCCCGTTTCTCTGTGCGGTCTCTATCTGAAGGACAATGCTGCAGTGAGTCAATCGGTAACTGGCGTGTGTCTCCAGATGTGTATCCAGAGCGCTGCCCACCCAGACGTCTCCCGTAGGCGCACCGTGTGGGTGTGTCCCGTGTGCGTGTACCTGCAGGTGTGATTGGTGGAGTCCTCTGGGCAGTGGTGGAAGCAGTAGCACCAGAGCAGGCGCTGGGGTGGAGCAGGTGCTGTGCTTCCGCTGTCGTCCGGCCCCCCGCCTGCCACCGCCGTCTTCCCTGGGCTCCTGTGCAGCATGGTGTCCAGAGCTTTGGCTGCAACGAGGGATGGGACAGGAAGTGTGAGGGAGGGAGGATCACGTGGAGCACATGGTGCACGGAGCATTCATCATAAAGCACAGTGAAAGGACAGGCTGGTTTAGACCGGTGACCTTTGATGGAGAAATTTAGGAACGGTGCGGGTCAGAGCTCATTCCGACCCCTTCCGGGCAAACAGCAAATGAGAGCGGCTGCAGAGAAGTCAACACCTTAACCTTCCCGCCTGATTTCAGGTGCCATGAAAGCCTCAAGTACGAATGGCGTGGTAGGGCCCAACACCCTCCATGTTCCTCGACATCAGCCTCACGTGTCTTGATGCTCCAACCCGTCGCGGCCGCCTTCTGACACCTTTCACGGGACACGCCGCCCTTGAACCGCGTTGCTCGCTCAGTATTCAGCAGCGCAGCACTGTACCACATCATCGCTGCTGTACGGCCTGGGTGGCACAGAGGTCACCTGGGCCAGCGCTTGAGGGAACCACGTTCAAATCCCAAATCTTGCTGTGCCACCCTTGAGCTAGGTACGTTTCCACGACTTGCTGCAGTAAAAACTACCCAGCTGTATAAATGTGTACATCATCATCATCATAAACTGCTTGTCCCATACAGGGTCGCGGGGAGCCGGACCTTAACCCGGCAACACAGGACTAAAGGCTGGAGGGGGAGGGGACACACCCAGGATGGGACGCCAGTCCATCGCAAGGCACCCCAAGCAGGACTCGAACCCCATGCCCACCGGAGAGCAGGACCCGGTCCAACCCACTGCGCCACCGCAACCCCTTATAAATGTGTACCGCCTGTCTAAATCAATGCTCCAGTGATCTTTGCTTGCATATCAAGGGCCCAAAATGAGGTGCCATGCTAGGTGTGCGTCCTAGAGTGTCACTCTAGTGGGCGTGAGGACGAAAGGGAGGGAAAGGGAAGACAGTGTTTCATACATCCGCTCTTTCCATTCAGTGCAGCACGTTCATTGAGACCAGATGCCATGCAGATGTATCACAGCGGGAATCCTACATCAGCAGAAATATTCCACATGCAGTGTGACCCATGTACCTGCTCCATTCCACTGGAGTATTATATGACGGTTATACCACAGTTTAAGCCACCCGGCCGCTTTGTCAATCAACATTCTGATTGCGTCGCAAATCTCATAGAGCCACAAAGGTGCTCAGTGACGGCGGTGTTCCAGAAATGCTGATTGGAACATTGATTGTTTAGCTAATGCCTTCCTCCAAGCTCACTGACAAGTCGAGGTCCGCATACTGAGATACATACAATCATTTGCCCGTGCACACAGCTGGGTACTTTTTACTAAAGCAGTTCAAGGTTAAGTGCCTCGATCAGGCCGCTGCAGTCAGGGTGGGATTTTGAAGCCAAGGCCCTGGATTGGAAGACAGAATCTTTCACCACTAGGTTGCCTGCAGCAGATTCCACAGTGGTTAAAAATGAGAGCATGTTCCCGAGTGCAGCACGTTCGAATCCCAGAAGGTAAACTTCCTTAGTACTCGCCAGTTCTTCCTCAAGCAGTAGTACCCAGCAGTACTCAGCAGCACTCAGTCAGAAGGAGCGAGTGTCAGCAGTAATCGTAGTGTCCGGCTGCGGAGGAGACACGTGGTCTGGGGCTCCTCGCCACATCGCGGGGAAGCCGGATGAGGGACTGGCCCAGACACCGCGGTGCGAAAGTGGTAAAATGTGTGCAGAAATGCGTGGCTTTGGTTGTAAAACCTTCCAGCGTGTCTGTAAGGAAGGTCTGGGACACTCTAGCACGCAGGCTGTGCGCTGAAGCACAGTAAAGTACAACAGTAAATCTCAGCTGCAGCCAGTCCCTTACCGTGGCAATGACTGGAGCTCTTAAATTCACAAGGACAAAAAGCAATAACCGGAGCAGTTTAATCTCCCCCTAATTACACGTTTGCAAAAATATTCGCTGCTCTGCTCCTGTTACAATCTCTCTCAGATTTGAGGGAACACTATGTCTTCTTCTCTGAGATCTACACAAGCACACATCTGTGTACTGGCCTTGTCCATGACGTCACCGTCAGCGGCGAGTGTAGGAAATTACCGTGGTGAAATTGCATTATATCAGTGCTGTAATAAACAAAGGACAATGTTATCAGGGTACGAGCCATGCTCAGCTTCACGTGTCCATCTCCGCAGGCACCGGGCGGGATCCACCGGAAAATGACACGGCCTCCAGGTCTCCTTGTGGTTTTGTGTCACCGAAATCACCGCAATCAATGTTTCGCAGGCAAATAAATACATCCAGTATTTTATTACCCGTCTGCGGACAGCGCTCATTACTGCACAATGGGATTTAAGAGACGCTCTGAAAGGCTCAACAGGTCCCCGTGGATTTCGGCCTGTCGGAGCGCATCCTGGCGGCGATCAATCATCATCATCGAGGCCGGGCAAACCCGAGCAAAGTGCCCACAGAGCGTTGCAGTCGATGAGTCAATCCCCTCGGCTGCGATCGAATGCCGGCGAGGCGATTGGTAGAGTGTTGAATTCGCAGCTGTCGGTCTCCAGGGTCCTCGCATCAAAAGTCAGCAAACTGCGACGGGACATCACCTGAAAGCCCGCGCCACCCTCGACAGCCCGCTGGACCGAAGACATCTATGAGCAATCGGTACCTAGTGTAAAATCCCAGCCTCGGGATTTTCGGGGCCGCAGACCCTTTCACGGAAGTGATGATACATAAAGACCCCTCCTGGGGAAAAAAATTTACATAATTAAATTTGGTGAAAGTAATAAAGTATAAATTGTAAATAAATCTATTGCACTGACACTTGATCGGCTTCACATCGAATTACACTGCAGACAGCATAGCAATATTTAACACTAGAATTAAAAAGGTAGTAAAAAAAAAAAAAGCAGTAAAAACAGCTATTTTTATTGTAAACTTTCAGTTAGTAAGTGTTATTTTCAAAGCAAGCCGGCCCTCCACAGACACCAGGCTAAGAACCCCTGCTCCGGAGCTCAGAAGCTGATGACGCCCCCCCCAAACCCACTGTCCAGCTGTTGTTCCCTCAGCGAGACTCAGTTCACAGCAGCTTTGGTGAGAAGCCCTCTTCTCGGCATGTGATGAACCGCACCGCGAGCCTCCGCTGCTCAGGCCCAAGGCTAAGTGGGCTTATCTAACTCCAGCGACATTACACTCCACTTTGGTTATGCAGACACAAAAAAACAGACCTACCAAGGCTAAACACCACAGAGTGGGAACAAATACCGCAGAAAGAGACTAAAAGACCTGAGCTTCCAGTTGCTGAGTGACACCGAAACACTCCACCCATTTCTCACACGGGCGAGATGATGGATCGAAACTCACCGTCGCACAGAAGGCCGTCGGCTCCCTAAATTCAACAACTGCAATTCCTACTAAAAGGCTTGTCAGTATTGCATTCAAACCAGATCCCAATGATTATTCAGTGATCAACATGGGTAATGCAGACATCATTATAGCCATGTTATGTCTACTGTAATTCCTAGAGCAAGGAGAGGTTTTCTTCATTACGCCTCCGGAATAGAGTTTGACCTTAGTGACCCCAGGGATTACTGTGAAAAATGACTAACAGCTGGCTGGATCACAATTGGCAATTTCACCCTCTATTTTCTTCTGCTTAAAATAATAATAATAATAATAAAAAAAATATTAAAAACTGTCAGAAAGCTGTGGACTTTAGACGTGTACTCCAGGGCCGACTGCTTGGTCTCTCGCGTAACGTTAAGCTGCAGCTTCAGCCCACAGCGAGAAGAATTCACCACCATTACAAACTGAAGTGGAGCCAGAGGGAAGGACAAAGAGCGCTTAGAAACCGAGGCAACAAACAGCCAAAGAGAAAAGGGGAGAACCTGCGGTGCTAAACTCACCAATACGGACCCAAAGCGATCCCAGGTGCGAGAAAGCCTTGGCCATTCTTCACCTTCAATAGATGGGTAGAAGCCGTGGGCGTGGAGTCGACGGACTTTGCTGCCATCCTTTTATTCACACAAGTCAAACTGAATTAACAGAGAAGACTAAAGGTCCCATTATGAAAAGCTATGCGCAAGGTCATGCGATCGAGACGTCGCGTACCGTTGCTGCACAGACGCCTGCGCGCGCCGCTTCTTAAGTGTTACACCTTAATGCCGCGGCTTTAAACTACGCTCTTTAATTGTCTAATTTAAGTAAAACGCAGTCATGAAATACACACACACACACATTTTCAGAACCGCTTGTCCCTTACGGGGTCACGGGGAACCGGAGCCTACCCGGTAACACATGGCGTAAGGCCAGAGGGGGAGGGGACACACCCAGGACGGGACGCCAGTCCGCCGCAAGGCACCCCAAGCGGGACTCGAACCCCAGAACCACCGGAGAGCAGGACTGTGGCCCAACCCACTGCACCACCGCACCCCTCCCAGTCATGAAATACTTCATTTGAATGTTTATTTTCTACTAAAGGGCAGGACATTATTTTTTGCACATAACTACATTTTTCATCTAAATTACTTCAGTAATAGGATAAATGTCAATTAGTACAAATAACGTTATGAAGACCATCTTTTTGGAGAGGGTTTCCAAGCGCTTCTGCATCCACCTCCTGGACAACAGCCTGTAATGTCCAGACCCACATTTCCTTCTCCTTGCCAGGAAGCAGTGTCTACCTTCCAAACTGGTAACGTCAGGTTTATGTGCCATGAAAGGAAGCTATTTATCAGGGGCGGAAAATCAATTCTGAATCACATGAGGGGGTGACATACAGTCACACTGGTTGGTGGCCGGATTGAATTAGAGCACAGCTCCAACTGTTTTTTAGGCCATCATCTATGTACACCTTAGCAGAGCCTACGAAATTATCAAAAGACTGAAGCACAAGACTCTATTCTTCGGGAGGGCTTATTCTGGTACGTAAAACGTTGCCATTTCTGATAGCAATTTTCTAACATGATCTTATTTTTTAAGAGCAATGTCTAGTACAGTTCCTTTCCTTTAATTAACCTCGGCATCAAAAAAGAACCATTAAACTACACAGACACACTTTGACTGAAACTGCTTGTCCCAAGGGGGGGTCGCGGCAAGCCGGAGCCTAAGCCGGCAACACAGGGCGCGAGGCCGGAGGGGGAGGGGACACACCCAGGACGGGACGCCAGTCCGTCGCAAGGCACCCCAAGCGGGACTCGAACCCCAGACCCAACAGAGAGCAGACATGGGCCAAACCCACTGCGCCACCACACACCCTTGCACCAGTAAACTAGACATAAAAAAAGTCAACAGCCGGGGGCAGCTGGTAGTCTAGTGGTTAGACCTGATACCTTTGGACCCAAGGGTTGCAGGCTCAAATCCTCAAATCTCATCTCCAGCTGTAGTACCCATGAACAAGGTACTTATCCTAAAAAAAATTGCTCTGGCAAAATGTGTAAATAATTGTAAGTTGCTTTGGTGAAAAGCATGAGCGAAATGAATAAGTGGAATGTAAGAGTTCATGAGCAATGGGAAAAGCCAAACAGAATGGGGGCCAAAGGTCTGCTCTTGCAATGGACTTTCTTGCATCCTCTCCTTCTTCCCTCCAGATAAGCAGCGAGGGCAATGAAACGAAGTGGCAACCATTTCTTGGACAAAGCCATCACACACCAGCCCACAAAGCACACAAAAAAAAGGCAAATGGGATGGACACTCCTGCTCACATGGCAACGGAAAAACAGCTGAAAGTTATGAATTTAACCCGGTGCCTTTATTCGAAAAAGTCGAGGACTTAGCCACATGTTTACAGCCTTCTGTAATGAGACGGAAGAAGCTCCTGATTGCTCTTCTCATTCACCTCAAAAGATAAATCGACAGCACTCCTACAGTTAAAAGGGGAGGGGGTGCAAAAACCCCCAACGTGACGGGTTCGAATGAAAACATCAACAGTCTCCGCCACCCAATTTCTCCTCCTCCTCGCAAAGTGCATTAAGAGCACACTCAACACATATCCTGCAAGCCCAAACCTTCCTCGCCAACATTTACTTTAGCAGGATTGATAGTTTGGGTGGTGTGAGGGGGGGGGCATTTTTTTGGTGGGAGACAGAGCAGGCGCTGATTCTTATCCATAATCCCAGCGGGGTGCGGCGCAGTTAGGAGAAGTAGTGGGTTGGCCGTTTGCCTATGACAGGCGGCCCACGACCCAGATGCGGGTGTTTTCTGCACCCAGTTAGTAGCCCCCCCGCCCCCTCCCTCCACCCCCAGCAGGCGTCAGGAGCGCTCTGCGGGCCTCCGCCATGCGACCAGGCTTGAGGGCGGGAGCACTCATCAATTACTGCCGCTGGTGTCAAACAAGCCGCAGGAACGGGCTTCTTAAGAGCCCGCAGGATATAAACAGTCCCCCCGCCGGGCCCATCTCATCAAAAAGAAGCCATTTATCTGCGTCGGTTCTGGTTCCCACTTTCTCCCTCGCCTTCCTTTTTCCCTTCTCTCCTTCTTTTCGTTTTAGGAGCCAAACATCGCCCGGGTGTTTGACAGCGCTCTCCATGGCGAGGGGGGACGTGGTCGATGTTAAAAGCTGCTTGTTTTTGTTCGGCGACGGGCTCCTGCGATAGTGACACATTCCAGCCGCAAGTCCCCCCTCCTTCTCATGGGCTTCGAGCTCTGGGAACTGGAAGGATTCCACCAAGGAGGAGACGCTGTGGCCGCGAGCACAGGAACAAAGTGTGATCTCAGGGAGGCTGAGCGTGTACCGGACTGCAGCTGGACACCGCCATCCCTGCCCCACGCCACGCCTTAGCACGGGGCCCGTCTTGATCGTTTAACGTTCCGACTGTACAGTGGGGGTCAAAGCCTTCTCTTGCACCCCATTTCAACAGCAGTAGGTTATGTAGCAGGTGGTGCACTGGTTAGGGCCACTGCCTTTTAACTGAAAGACTTGGATTTGATCCAAGTTTGAATTCCTGCCTCCACTGCAGTTTCTTTGACCAACGTACTTAACCTGAAGCGATTAAGTAAAAATTACCCCACTGTGCAAACAGGTCTTTAAAAAAAATTGTAAGCAGGTCAATATGCAAACCTCATACAAGAAGAAAGATAGATGCATAAAAGACAAAAACGAAATAAGCATTTTTCCCTAAGAAGTGCCTTCTGCAGCTGCACTGAGCTTCAGATATCAAGCATGGAGCGATCAGAATGTGCACGATGGACTCGGTTAAAAAGAAAGCCATGCGTTTGTCTCAGACCCTGCAGTCGAGGCGATACTGAGGAGACAGAGGATGTTACAGTGTCGGTGAACTCACGGGAGCTTTGAGCTTCCGACAACCCGCCGGCTCTGCAGGAAGAGACGGCTTCAGGCCTGGAGGAGCCGTCACGCCGTTCATCACGACAACAAAGAGCTTCATCTCTCCAGTGACTGAGTGCGCCTGCCTTCTGAGGATGGGGGTCTTCTGTTTTACTAAGCCCAGGCAGGTGAACGCTGGCACCTCCGACGACAGCACAACCGCAGACCAATAGATCCTGGGTCAGGTCTTTTGACCTCACGGTCAACAAGGAGCGCACAGCTGGCACATCGAGACTTCGAAGCCGGAGCTCAGAAGATCAAGGAGGAAAAAGACTAAACAAGTAGTATACAGATTTTTTTTTTTTGCTGAATTTTAGCACGGACTCTCGGCAACACTATACACCGTGTAAACTTTGACAGTCATTGGATTCTGTGTCAGCGATCCATAGAGACAGGTGTTTTGTCTGTAAGAATACAGATGGTTGGATTAGGTTCATTATACGTGCTAATACAACGATATTCTCTCACCCTCTCTCTCTCTCACACGCACTCACACACACTAAATGTTCTTTGGACAGGTGTGTTGGTCAAAATCCTGCTCCGAAGTGTCTCAACGACAACTTTGACAAAAATTTTTCTGAATTCTAGGCTGGCAAGGGTCAAGTTCCCCGAGAACCTGAAGCATTCAGCTTTGGACAGGAGCACATTCTAGATCAGAGGAGCTCTAATACTTCGGGGGGGCCTGGGAATGCAATCCCACGATACTTAACACTGCGTACAGCTGGTCTCCTCTCAACCTCCCACTCGCAGCACCTGGGTGACGCATCTCAACCTTCCCCTCCACCTTTGAGAGTGGACACTGACATGAGAGATAGCGGTCATATTCCAGATTCAAAAAGTAAGATACCCATTCTTCTCATTGGAGAAACATTTAAAAGCTGCAAGAGCACAGCACATGAAAATGTGTATTTCTTCTAATGGATAGAAAATGGAGGGGGGAAAAAAGAAAAATAAAACAATTGCAAACGGACTTCCCATACGAGGAGAGCGCGAGTGAAATTTACAGACAGCAAAGTCTTATCAAATGTGCTCCTATCCCTCGCACTTGAAAATACTGTTGTCTGCGAAGAAGGGAGGCAAAGAAAAAGCGGGAGATGCTATAAAGCTCAGGACAGGGCTTCAAGACAGGGTTTTGGCCATTTTCACACTCCACATTTTCATTTTCTTATATATACTACCGTGTAAATTCCCACAGGCCATATGGGGAAAAAAGATGCCCCATTTTCCAGACATTTCCAGACAAACCCAGCTTGTGAAATGGACACCGGACAGTCTGAGAGCAATCTGGGAAGCGCCGCATTCCTCGCACTCACAGTCGAACCTCAGCACAGCTGCCCCGCAGCTGATGCTCTCTAATCAGAGTGCTGCAGAAAAGCATTGCCACCATGATGATACTTAACTGGCAGCTGGAGGGTTAATCCTAATCTGTTTCCCTCCTACCGGCAATAAGGTTAAGGGGTAATTCAACACAGCATGTCCCTCACCTGGACATGCTGATGAAAAATATGAGTATGAGCAGGAATCAGCTGCAACAAACAACAAAACCGAGAAGCGAAAGGATGTGAAATCAGAAGCAAAACTGTTTCATACAGTTCACATCAGAACCCGTGAAGGTCAGAAATCAGCGGTCACCTCAATCTGGAAAACATGGCTCTGCTACAACATGTAAGGTAGAGGTGGGCTAATGTGACAGCATGCTGATTACGGAAATTAAGTCGTTACCGTGTTCCAAAGCCTAGGAGAGTAGATCCTGTTGGACCTTTGAGTGAGGGACTCAGCCTAAATTGTTTCTTGAAATATTAAAAGACAATTAAATTATTAAATTACATTATTAAAGACATGCAGA
Organism: Scleropages formosus; assembly: GCF_900964775.1. Lineage (NCBI taxonomy): Eukaryota > Metazoa > Chordata > Actinopteri > Osteoglossiformes > Osteoglossidae > Scleropages > Scleropages formosus. The sequence continues at coordinate 18,759,156 of NC_041822.1, forward strand.
ACTGAAAAAAATGCTAAGTCACTTTAAATGAAATATGCTAGAAACACATCTTCCTTCTACTATGTGTCGCTCTGGAGAGGCTGGAACGCCTATTATGCTTCAGGCGACGAAGACATGAATCTCTTCTACTGAGAGATTGTGATAATCTGTTGCATTCCCTTCACTTGGGTACTTATTTTCATCCTCTACCTTTCTAAATTTCTTTTATCCTGTAGTCTTTGTCCAAGTCCAATCCAACAGTAGACTGGGCGGATCAGGTGGACCCAACCCTGCTGGGACCATGTCAGCTTAATTGACCTTAACCATGTTAGGCATCTCCCGACCAAATTGGCCCCACCCACAGGGGTGTGCCAATCAACTAGTCCCGCCCATGTTGGAGGAGCGCCAGCTAGGATACAGATGACGGACAAGCTGCTTTTCATTTCCTGCAGCTGCATGTATTGCTGCGGTCCATCACACGTCTGTGTGACCGTGAGTGTGTGGTTGCATTTTTTATCGTGCGTATAAACACCTGTGTAAAAATGATCCTGTGTCTAAAACAAACACCTACCTATCCTATACCTATGAAATTGCATGCAAGGCAGGCTAGCGCCAACCAGAGGAGTGACCATTCATACATTTGCAGATGACAGCTAGCAAACACCTGACCTGACGTGATCTGATCTGGGACTCGCCGACTCGGCCGTGACTGGAACCGCAGCGGGGCTGTTAAAACGCAGCCATAAGTCCAGCGACACAAGCAATTGGGTAAGAGGTTGGTGCACGGATCAGCTACCGAAAGAAGCAGTAATTCACATCCCTGCAAATACAAAAGCACATTTAGACACAAGTGTCTGTCCAGGTAAATAGATGCCTCATTCTTCAGCTGGTGAAAGCACTGCAACGCGATTCTTTAACACAGAATCATGCCCCCACCTCTTGTTTTCCTCACATCACCCAGAAGGGCAGCTTTGCATGTAGGTGTGGTTGGGCCCGGACATCCACCGTGAGACACGATGCAGCCCAGCTTGCGCAGTTTTACTTATCTTTTACAACACCTATGGCCAGAGGGCCCATGTGGGCCTCTTTGTTGTCACGTGCGATACCGCTGCATTTGCATGCACGCTGATCCGGGCTGATCTGATGGTTTTCCCTTAGACCGAGGGTGGCTTGGAACATCTCCCGCAGATAAAGGGATTGGAAGGAAGCAGAACAGTGGCCTGAAGGGGAGGTAGAGGAACAGGAGTGCACGTAAAGATGGGCCGAAGATCAGCACCTGGCCGGATGGCAGATCCCGCAGCTGGACAAAGTCTCTCTCTCTCTCAGACACACACACACACACACACACAGAGGCCACGGTGATCATTCGGTGCTTAAGCAGACATTTTCCATCCATTTGTAGCCCCTGTTTCCACCCACTGGCAGTGATCAATGTTTGTGTGGATAGCGTGTTTGCGGACCGGCGCGCACACGCAAAAAGAAAAAACCTCCCTGCTGGTCAATTTGTCTGTCTGTGTTTGCAGTGCTACCTCACCCTGTTTCTCCTGTGATTATTCTCCCATCTACATATCACATTTCACGGTGTGTTGCCTCAAGCCGTCTCCTCCGTATCTCGCCGGGCAAACACGGGCTCGTAGCTCTTCAAATGCGACCATTTCGGACGTGTTCGGCACACAATGGGCCCCCGTGGAGGTAAATGGACTGGAAGTGATTCAAACACAAACTCCTTGGCTTTGGTTGAAGGCCGTTTTGTTTAATTTCTTTTTGACTGCGTTTAATTGCCCGTTCGGTCCGCCCCAGTGTTAACTTCTCTGACACGTTCTACTTAATCTAGCCCACGGAATCGAAGGAGAGGAGACGGTCGGCTTGTGTGCAAAAGAGGTGAAAATCCATTAACAGTCCTGCCACATTAACAGTGTGTTCTCTTCTGTACATGCGGTCCGTTCTCTTTCAGGAAATTGCCCACTGAGGTATTTATATCATTCCCCAGTTGGATCAGGACAAACTAATGCTCCAGGCCACATGGGTTACAAAAGAAGTACACCTTCGATTATCACACTTTCAACAGCTTCTGAACGTATAGTTTGACTGCCACAAAGATGATCAAGCCTGTTGAGATGAAAAAATCTCCCGAATGTGTCCAAGGCTACTGCGGTTTGAGGTAATGAACAACCCCACACCAGCTTCTATCCTGCAATTTTCCCATAACTGATGCCACTATCCACCTTACAGTGGTCATTTGGTTAGCAGACAGCTTTTTCCAAACACATATACAGTACTTGGTAGTTTATACAGGTTATTTTACTGAAGCAATTCAAGCCAAGTACCCTACTCAACTACCCTACTAAACCACCCTACTCAACTACCCTACTAAACCACCCTACTCAAGTACCCTACTCAAACAATAACAGCTGCTCTCCAGAGACTCCAGCTTGCAAATGTTGGCTCAAAAGAACAGCTCCTAGCTGGCCACACTTTGCTGAAGAAAATAAACAATAGAGGGGATCCTGACCCTAGGTGTTAAAGTGCGTCTCCTCAAGTCCATGGCACTGGTGGCTGTTTGTTCCACAAAGGCTACTGCTTGAAGAGCAGATTTTCAATACAATGAACACAATGGCACTTCTAGAGCAAAAAGACCACAACAATCTTCAACACAATGACACTTCTTGAGTAAGGGAACCAGAGAACTCACCTCTTCAAAAGAATTACAACAATGACACCTGTAAGGATGAGAAAACCACAGAGATCATGTCTTTGATACAATTTAGAAAAGTCTTGACAAGGGAGATGATTTCTTCCACACAATGGTAACACTCTTCAATATGATTTCAGCATAACCATGAAACTGACACTACAAGGGAGATGAAAAAGCCACCCCATGACACAAAAGCTACCAGTTTGATTGTGTACTATGACATCGTGCTCGAGAGGAATATTAGACAGGCACTGTACACAGGTCTGGACAGAGTTTGCATATGACAGAACAAATCAAAAGTGCAACATTCCCACCTGCCAGTGACTAATACAGAAATAAAGGCCAGAGTTTCCTGTCAACGGTAACCTTTTAGTATGATCCGTACCCACCGCTCTCTGGTCCCCCCCACCCATTCCTCGTGACAGACTGGAAGTCCCACTGACTCGGACCGTATTCCACACCATGTTTAGGCACACATTGTAACCCCCCCACCCCACAACCCCACAGACCCTCCGCAGCACCACAGTGCAACGATTCCACACTCACTCAATGCGTGAGAATGCTCAGCTTAATCCACCCCCCCGTCCATCAGAGCTTCAAACTGCACCTGCCCGCTGTCTATCATTTAGCTGTGGCCGTAAGTCCACCTCCCCAGCTCCACCCGCAGCTTCCAGAAGTAGCCAATCATTTTTGCAGGTTTTCAAAGGGTGCTGCTGATGGAAGGGGGGGAAGAGAGAGAGAGAGAGAGAGAGAGCAAACGAAGCAAAGACAAGTGTAGGAGATGGTTTTCCAGACAAGGAAGGCAGTGCTTTCTCCAATCCAAATAGGAAGCATGCGGTCCGGATGGATGCCGAGGGGTTGTGAGGCGTAACGGAACTGTCTGACTAAAAGGGTGAGTTAGGGGGTAGTTGGGGTCTCTTTTTGGCCCTGCTTTGATATCGAACCAGGGGTTATTTAAAAAAAAGAAAGGAAAAAGATCATGCATATTAATGCAAGCACCAGTGACTACCGAACCCCCCACCATACAAGGTCCCATTGTCTAACCTGCCCCTGTACCCCCCCCAGTAACCCCTCCCACCCTTTCTCCTCCTGCCCTTTCTGCCCTGGGTCCTGGCCCGGATCTCTCAATGGACACAGTGAGGAGTTTAGGCCTGGCTCAGATGCAGGTCTCCTGGTGGTGTCACTTACAGGAAGGCTTGGCCAAAGCAGGGTAACCTCTACCCCTTTGACCTCCCAACCCCTAGGATGAGAGCCACAGGTGTGCCACCATGCTTCCCCAATCAGTACAACACCCCCCCGAACCTCACCTGCAGAGCGAACCACTTTCTGTACTAAGGAACACAATCTGGGTCTTTTCAGGAAGCTACTGATGCGGGAAATGCTGGGAAAACTTTCCTCCCCTTTATTTCACTTTTTGCTCTTTGCATCTCTCCTCTTGGGTTATGATTAAAAAAAATGTCAGCGTTCTGAATCCTGCAACCACGCATTCTTGATTTACAAACTTACTTTCAGGTTTTTGCTACCAGGCATTTTTAATTACGCAGTAACGTACTTCACTTTACAGAGATCACAGAAATTATGCACAAACTTCTACCCTAGTCATGTTTTCCTTCTCCAACCCATCTGCTATTACAAGCAGTACTCTTCACTTCCACCTCCTCTCTCGGATCCCCAAGGTCACCTAAAGCTACACGGGTTCAGTCGAGCTCCACACTTAAATGCCAAGAGTGCTTCCCTGTGTCTCCTACCATCAGAAGGACATTCTCCATTTGAAGGGACACATTACACACCAAAACAAAAATTTCTACTTCAAAACATCTCAGACATTAATAAGGGTGGTGCAGTGGTTAAGAAAGTGGTCTCCTAACACCTTCCGTTCTCCATGAACCCCATGTCATAGCAACAGAGCAAATAGAAAACGGCTGTCTTGTTATGGTTTTTTTTGCTAGTAAAAGGTTTCTCATCCATTTATTGCTCAAGAATGAGAAAACTTTGCAAAAAAAAAAATAAATGAATAAATAATAAAACCAAGAAACATGAAAAAATGGTATTTTACTGTGCTCAGCACCAGATAGGCATCTTCCCATCATGTGGATTTTATAACAGCATAATCTCATTATTTCACACATTTACTGGCACATGAATGGCTTGTACACTTTTCATTCTTCGATTTTTCAATTATTTTAAACAAGAGATATGCTCTATTTGAAAAGCTCTCCTAACTACGCTAACGGTACACTAACACAGAACATCTACAGCCAGTACCCCAGTATGAAATATTTAATAAACAGTAGCAGAAGCACTATAAAACAGGCCGTAGGACACTTATTCACCATTCTGGGCAGACGTGCAAGGAAACCAGCAGCTGAGAAAACACAAAGGAATAATAAAAAAGCTTTAGATTAAGGTGAGGGCTTTGTGTTGAAATTCACAAAAACCAACTATCAGCAGTAACTGGAAACTGCTTATAACATTGATTGGTAAATATGACTCATGAGCCACAAGTGAGCGCAGTCTGCATAAACCAGCACATCTGAACATCAGTTACGTGCACTGATTGAGGAGGTGTAGTCATGTAGAGGTGTAACGGCTTCGTGTGCAGGCTACTTGATGAAAACAATCACCCCGATATTCATTTACGCTGTGGGAAAATGCTCCACTAGAAAGAAAAGTGTTCCGGTACATACGTCCTTTACTTGTGTTCTTTCGCAAAAGTGTACTTTCATTTAATAAAACAGCACTGGGTACAGATACGGTTTCTTTACACTAATACAATATGAAAACTGCACCTCCCTCCCGGTTGCCCTGGGCCGCTCTGTCAGACGAGGCAGACGTGTAGTTTTGCGCAGATAATGAAGTGTACCTACAAAGTGCTCGCCGTCCCAAAGGAACGCGTTTGACTAATGAGCGACCGCTGCAATGTGACCGCACAGACCGCTGAGTATGAAAGACAGGGAGCAGTGAGCAGCTCTGCCTGAAGACTCCCCACTGAAACACACTCCCCCATCCCCCGTCCCCCGTCCCCCTGCCGCGCACGCACTCACACCCCCATGAAAACACCCGGGGAGAAGGCGTTTGCGGAAGGTCAGGCTGAGATTGCTCTGGATCGCGGTGACCTTGTTTACATTGCAGAGTCTCCTCATTCCTTGAGTTGCAGAAAGAAAGGTGGCTGCTGTCATTCTTTCTTCTCATCCTGGGGGGGGGGGGGGGAGGGGGGGCAGAGTGGGAGGAGGGGGGGGGCTGTTTGTCACTGGTCACGGAAAGGGAGAGGTGACAGCAGCAGACCTGAGCTCAATGCAGGCAACTACTTCTCCCCCCAAGGACAAAAGACAGTAGGACACGGTAAACAGAAACCACTGGATGACAGAGGTATAGAACCCACCATGATCTCACTGTCCAAAGCATCCTCTCATCCAACCAAACTCGAATAACAAAGGTATAAAGGTCTATGGAAGGGAAAGTGGAAATGAATGTTGCATCCTCTGCTTCCCAGAGATGAACCAACATCACACACTGTGGATGAAAGGGTTTGTTAAGCCAGAGTGTAAACTTTTACGTGAAAAACGATGCCATGTGGCTTTCCAGTCTCAGTCCCTGCATGTGTGGTGATGAAACGGTTATAAAGGAGTGAGATGAGCTTCTCGCCAGGGCTGCATTGGGTGAATAAATGGTGTCGTTCTCCCATAGACCGACAGAGTCAATCGGGGATGGAGGATTTCCCCGGATCTGGAGCAGGTGCAGCTGGGTGGAGACAGGTCTGCCTCTGTGCGCCCAAAGAGAGCAACACTGTAGGGTTGAAACAGACAGGCAACGCCTGCCACTTTGGGGGCCCTCAGAGACCCTTGATGACAAAACAGGTAGACAAGGAGGAGGGAGGAGCAAAGAAAAGACTCACTTTATCTAATGTATACATGCACACATGTCGGACCCTTTACATGTGATTTATGAAGCCAGATTATGGCTAAATGATTAGAAGTGACTATAACAAAGGCTGAGGACCACATGGGCTAGCTGACAGAAACAACTGACATTCAAGTCAAACAGTGTCCACAGAAATTAATAATGCAATCAGCAACCACTGCAGGAGCAACGGGAGTGGGACTGAGGAGGTCCGGGGTCCTCGGGAAGCGCTGCCGGCCTCTCTCTTTAGGACAGAAAAAGAAACGAGTCTCGCAGATGCCGAAGAACCCAGATCAGTGCTTCTAACAATGACCCTTCATCACACAACTGCTGTAAGTCACACCTTCTGTCAACAGCTCTGCTCAGCTCTCCATAATAGGCACTTATCGGTGTATGACCCTTGTAAATTCATGCATGATTTCACTGTGTGCCTGTCCACACTTGGATGAAAAAAGTTAGCTGGGCCACAAATTGGACTTGTTAAATTTAAAAGAGACTCTTCACGATCATGAGTGTGTGCATATGGATTTGCCTGCGTGTGCATGATCACATCTAGCTGCATGTGTGTGTGTGTGTGTGTGTGTGTGTGTGTGTGTGTGCGCGCGCATGTGCGTACTGCCGTTACAACTCCAAAGTCCTGATTAATTTCAAAGCTTAAAGCCCAACTGTGTGTCTAACAAGTGTGAGACAGCTGAACACACATCCAGGCCTGGATCTTGAAGCAGCCAACAAGAATAGATCACAACTTACAAACAGTGCAATGAAACAACCACAGCTCACATACATACATATGTTGATCAGGCATCAACAAAATTGAGATATTGGTGGAACACCCCAGACCACACACAAGTATATTTATTCATGCAGCAGACTCTCTGAAGCCACACAAAACTCAAGAGTGTGTGAACAAATGTGCACTGACACAGGCTGCACATAACATACTCGGCATCAGATCCATATAGTTAAACACAAAATTGGCCAAAAAAAAGGCCAAAATGTGGAAATGCAGGGAAAAAGCAAATAGTTCCACTGTCAATAAAAGTAAAAACTTTAGCCAAGTACTTCCGAGCGACAATGCAAATACAATTTACCGTGGTGCAGCAGGCACTGTAGTCCTTAGGGCTGTCCACTTGCAATAAAAGGAACTGGGTTCAAATCTCTGCTCCCACTGTAGTACCCTTGATCAAGGTACTTACCCTTGAAGTAATACAGTAAAAGCTACCCAGATGTATAAAAGGGTAAATAATTTCAAGCAGCTTTGTTATGGAGAAAAGCATTCGCTAAATGAATAAATGTGAATAAAGTCAGTAGAAATTAAACTGATTGGAAAAAATGTTACACAGAAATTTAACAAAGCTCATTAAACATCTATCTATCCAATTACGGAAATTGTTTGTTTTACAATTATGCCCACAGATCGTAAGTCCAGGAGTAGAGGAGAAATGGACGCCCCAGCACCCATATAATCCAGGAGCTGGAGGCACACTGGTGCCCCCCACCCCCATCTAAAGACCTTGACAGGTCGGACAGACCCCCCCCAACAGAAACAGCCAAAGTTGCCCAACTAAAAGCTTCCGGCTATACGACTCCATGCAGAAAATCATAGTGAGCTGTGAAGATACTCCTTTAAAGGGAAGTAGGCAGGACAGCGCACCCCCCCCACCCCCCAGAGCCCATCTTCACTCACCGCGAGTCTCCGGCAGGACACACAGCAGCCCCAGCAGCAGAAGAGCCCTCGCACCAAGTCCCGGTGTCGGCGTCATCCTTCACGAGGCAGGTCTGCGAGGCTTCGAGGGCCACCCCGGTGCCACCGCGCTAGATGGCACCTCCCTCCGGTCCGTCCGAGAGACCGCGCACGCCTCCGACGGAGAGAAAGCGCGCGAGTCGACTCTGCGCAGTGTGAGAACTGCCGCACTGCACAGACCCACGCCGGCCTCTCGCTGCTCTCCAAACTGACGGCTCAGCTGCAGCGGAGAGAGGGAAAGGGGGAGGGAGGGCGAGCGAGCGAGCGAGCGAGCGAAGAGGGGGAGGGAGGGAGAGAGAGAGGGGAACAGAGAGAGAGAGAGAGAGACGGGGTTAGCAGGCTTCTCCTCTCGCTTACACACTGCCGCCTGTGTTGATGGGCCAGCCCACTGTCCCCGGACAGACACCTTGTGGACGGGACAACAAAGGAGCAGCTGAGCCCATGCAGACCCCCCGAGCCCACCCCCGCTGACCTCGCCCCACTCCTCTCACACTTCCAGAGCTTCCATTTCCCAAAGAAAGGAGGGCAGGGGGCAAGCGAGGGGGCTGAGGGGGTTGAGGGGTGGGGAGCAACCACTGGGGCCGGGAGAGGGCACGGAGGGGTCTGTGTGTGTTTCGGGGGTGCAAAACCATCCACCCGCTTCAGAAAGGGCCGGCATGGAGGGAATTCTTCCGCATCGCCCTGTACGGCCCACAAAAAGAGGAGGGGGGGGGGCTAGAAAACAAACAAATATAATTCACAGGCAAACGCTATTTTCTCACTCCGCTCCCCACGCCACATTCCAGCCAGATGGCGGGGAGACCCACGCTGGGTCTTTACAAGCTTCTCACCGTGTCGGAGCGGCCTTGTCCGATGATGGATGACGGACACGTCGCTCGCTGTCCACCTCACTAAACAACAACTGAAATAACACTGGAGAGTAAGGCACGGTCAAAGGTGCGTGAGGGCCGAACAGCACCGGAGGACACGCAGCCCTTCGCCCCCCCCCCCAAACCCACTTCCTGACACTAATGCTCTTACCAGGTGCAGTGTCGGCTCACCTTTCAGCACCAAAAACGCCGTTCGTGCATTAGCATCATCAATGAACTTCTTTACGCTTCTAAATTGAAATATTTGAGAACATGGCTGAAGCTATGATTAAATAATCAACTTATTCTTTTGTTTGAGGCCACTTACACCATCGGTTTTCTATACTGCGCTACTTACAGTTATTTACCCATTTAAACAGTTGGGTAATTTTTACTGTGTTAATACAAGACAAGACCTTTTTCAATGGTTTTCAAGCGGGAGTGAGGATTCGAACCTGGGACCGTCAGCTGCAAGGTCACCGCTGTAGCCACTGCGCCACCTAATGCCTAAAAGATTGTACAAACTCCCCGGGGCAAACGCATAAGTGCTGAAACACTAAAAAAGGTAACAAGAGATATGAAATACCAGGGTATTAAACTGCAATGTAGAGTGAGCTGAGAAAAACAGCCCACATACTGAGAAATAACGTTCAAACAACACTTCATCTCCACATGAGAAGAACAAAAGTGAGATTGTCGAGCAACTCCCACAGAACTGTTAAAAACAACAAAATCCGTTGCAGGATCTAGACCCGGGAAGGGATGTGATCTCATACCCTCCAGCATGTGCCCGAAGCACATCTGCGAACATCCAGCTGCGCAAACGTGTTGGCTATGCAAGTTTTTCGGGCAGAAATGTCAGCTAAGCAAATAAATACTGTAAATACAGCAGTTATGAAAACCCGGGAAGTGAGTCCCTGGGGAATCGTGCAGCGAAAGGAAAAACCGCTTTGCATTCACTGTTGTACCTTTTCCACCCTGGTGGGGTGTTCGCCACTAAATGCTTAAGTAAACATTTCGGGAATATAACGGTCATAATTAGACACATGACCTAGTAGGGAATGTAAATTGAATTTCCATGTTAAATCTAGAGTTTATAACTGATTTATGTGCAGTTTGGGTTAATCAGATCCACTGTTACTACATATCATTTATGCGCCCTGTAACACGGGGTTGGGCTTTTTAACCACCGAAAATCATCAGCTTCTACACCGTACCGCAAACCCATGGAATGACCAAGATTAAATTAGATTAAAAAAAGATACGTGTTCAGTTCCGGCTTGATGATGGTTAGTGGAACGAGCACAAATTCAGAGGTTGAGGCCTTGTCCTACCATCCGTTCCTTCTCCAACACGTTTCCATGGGGCAGAACCTAAAATATTGTAAATTATAACACCTGCGTGTAAATCCGGAAACTGTGTTACACCCATAAAATCCTTAGCTGCAGCACATTTCTAGTAATTTAACCGACTACTTACAACAAGTCGGTTGCTTCGTGTGAGAAACCAACAACGAAACGATCCGTGCGATTACCGTGCGTGACAGAGAAGACGTTGAAGAAACCTGAATTTGAGTGAGAGACAGTGGGAAGTGAGAAAGTAACTGCGAAACGCTTGAACACTATGGACGTGCTAAAGTGGATTTACAGTATATTTAGCACACCGTGAATAGGTTGGTTTCCACTGCTGACAAAGCGCGCCTTCCCTACAGGCTCGCACCTCTCCTCCTTCAAACGTCTACTAACTGCGAACAAAGATCCACAAATTAGGCACATACTACATATAATAAAGAGGACAGAGGCAGGAATCCCTAGTGGCAGGGCAGAAAACACATTACAAGTTTAAGTAGAGAGGCCTGAAAGTAAAAGAGGTCAGCGTCGAAGAGGGCGAACCGCAGTAGTTCGCATCGATTGGGATGCTGTTGCAGGTTCGCAGCTATAGAGGAACACCTGCCGTTAAACCTTTGAGGAACATGACTGAATTATGTCCCGTCGCTTGAAATGAAACATGTTGAGCTGCTTTTTGGTGTAAAGTACAGGGCGTTGTCAGATTCCGGTGTTCACGCCAGCAGACGTACAACTCGTGCTAAAAGGGCCTGCACGTCAGGCATCTGGACCCCCACCCGATTCCTGGCCCCACCCACACGGGGGTGACGGCTCAGCCGAACACCCCGACACGAGTAAAAACACGGTCCCTCGTGCGGCTTCACGGCCACCAGTGTGAAATTAGGAAAAAGGTGGAGGATCACAAGTTAAGCCGATTAGCGGAACACTATTACAGAAATTACATCAAGTTGGCCACAAGCGCTCAAAACATTAACAGCCTCGAACGCAACGCCCCGGAGGGGCCGCGGCCCCTCTTAAGTGGATGGTGTGAGATGTTTCGCGTGAAAAGAGTGTGGCGGACCCCAGCAAGCTGTCACACCTCCATCCCCATCCAGCAGCCTTCGGCGCGACGACAAATCTACCGAGATTCCCGGAGCCTCGACAACGGTTCGAGGCCGGACTCAACGACAGCTGTTCGGCCGGAAAACAGCGCCGGCACCGAACATGACGACGGATGCGTCACGTGAACAAAGGTGAAATAAAAATGGAAAAAGTGCTCGGCACTCTCTCATTTCAACCGCCTCTCTCTCCTGCCTTTCCTGCTATTCCTCCCGCTCTCCCGGTCCAACCTGCCGATCATAATCAGCTTACGGCTGAAACATTATCACATTATAAGAGATAAACAGCCCATTCCTTCTCCTCGGAGCCGTGTGCACAACACCGTAACCTGCAGCGTGCACGTGCCCTCGGCCTGACCCCTCTCTCAGCATGGCAAAGCTGACAGTAGGGCGCAAGACAAGAATAAACAACGGGGCAACGGAGATTAATCACCTTACAATTCCCTGAAATTTATTTTATAAAAACATAAGGAAAAACTGCAGATTATTACCGCCACCTTAATCGAGTGTCATGAGGCACAGTAGGTAGCACTGGTGCCTCACAGCTCCAGAACTGTAAGTTAGACCATGACTTCATACTCTGCTCAGTCTGTGTGGAGTTTGCATGTTCTGTCCGTGTCCATGTGGGTCTGCTAGGGTTCTCGGGTTTCCTCCCACAGTCCAAAGACAGGTGTCAGGTGGACCGATTACTCTAAATTGCCTGTAGTGTGTATGTCCTGCCGTGAACCAGCGGTCCATCCAGGGTGCCCCTTGCCACACACCATATTTTTCTGGCACAGGCTCAGACGACCCTGAATTGGGTGCTGCTGAAATTAAAGCTGCTACTGACGACGAAAGAATGAAGCACGGTTTTCATTCTAAAATGCACGGTCAAAAGAGATTGCAAGATAATGTGATAATTCGATTACATGATGTATAATATCAATATTTTTCATGATCAATTTGAAATGGGTTTGCTGGTTTTTCAATAAATGGCCCATACGACAATTCTGGAGAGGACAGTGCAAATGTGTGGTACAAGGCAAGGAAGTACAGCATATTACAAAGCACCTAAGAACGCAGAATCAGGACACAAAGATTCAAGTAAATTTTGAGAACGCTTTTCCCTCTACTCCTGTGACCCACCTTCTCGTTTCTGGCCCAGTTTGGGGTCAAAGGTGGGTTGTGTGCTGATGTGAGGGAGCTGGACCGATTTGCGTTCTCACTTTGGCCAGAGTTTCTGTCGCTGCCGATTTACCCTCCACACTAGCTAACACGGTAAGGGGCGACCTCCCTTCATCCCGGACAGGCTCGACTGCCTCGGCGCTGCCCCTGAAGTCCGGAAGCGTCCGTCAAACCCCAGCGTGAACATCGGCCAGAAAAGCCTGCGGGCACTCTACAGCTCCGTTCCAAATCACTCTTGGTTTAAGGAAATACCTGCAACCAGGAGGTTGTTGGTACAAGTCTTGAGAGAGAGAAAGTACACTACAGAAAGGCACTTTGCATCAATTTACACCGGTGAAATATGCAAGGAGTGTAGTGGTTAGAGCTGCTGCCTTGTGCTTAAAGTAGTCCGGTTCTAATCCCACATCCCACTTTTGAATGTGGTACTTCTGATCCAGGTACTAACCCTGACTGCACCAGTCAAAACCGTCCAGCCGTACAAATGGGTAACTCATTGTAGTTACATTCGCATTGCAGATTGCTCTGGAGAAAAGCGACCGCTAAACAAAGAAACCTTGCAGTATAAACATTTAAAACAAAAGTAACTTAAGGTGAGGTCATGAGTTACACAACAAAGCAATGGCAGCAGCGTATCAGTGACGCACAAAGCTGTACTTTGCGACACTTGTCTCTCTCAAATCATCAGCTGCACCCAAGCAACTACAGGAGGGACTGCAAAAACTCAGGGTTAGAGCCATAAGCTCAAGGTTACTCCTCAAAGTCAACGAGAGTGTAAACTTGGCCTCCAACCACTAGGGGAGCTGTTCAGTGGGCCTGAGGCCAATAGTGAATTTTCATTAAAAAGGTAATTAGGAATCGGCAATATTCTGGTAAAGTTTTACGCAGCTACTTGTGCGATGAACGTCGATGCATATGGTGAAGGAAACTAAGTGTACTTAAGAGTCACACATATCTGCAAGTGTCTTTCTCCTAATGTAACGCACACATTGTATTTTCTATGAGACGTACGTCGCTTTGGAGAAAAGCATCTGTTAAACGAATTAATGCAAATGTAAATCCTGACTGTAGGTGATTGCAGATCTAAACTCCAGCTAGAAACAAGTTCATGTCAACTGAAAACAGCCAAGGCAAAGTGCCAAGGTCCTTTACAGTCCATAGTAATCTACCGTGGTCAATGCTGAAGGAGGCAAACCACCGACTGTGACTTGTTCATTTGGAAATGAAAGCAATTAAATGACATGCCACGTTGTGTGCATTTGTTTATGTGCCTTGAGTATACTATTAGTGTATGTGTTTAAAGTTCACTCAGAAGTGAGCTGCATCTGTGTTGACAGATACAGTACAAATGAGAATTTTAATTTTAGTAGCACTGCTGTCTCACAGAGCCTGGGTGGTGCGAGAGAACGTGGGTTCGATCCCCGCTCAGTCTGTGTGGAGTTTGCATGTTCTCTCCGTGTCTGCGTGGGTTTCCTCCGGGTGCTCTGGTTTCCTCCCACACTGCAAAGACATGCTGTTCAGGTTCATCCATAGTGACAGAGTGAGTGACAGAGAGTGTGTGTGTGTTCCACTGATGTATGGATGAGTGACCCAGTATAAGTAGTGTATCTAGCAGTGTAAGTTACCTTAGTGAATAAGGTGTGTGGACTGATAACACTACATAGAGTTCATTGGAAGTTGCTTTGGAGAAAAGCGTCTGCTAAAAAAAAATTGGAATAAGTCCTTTACATTCAAGAATGAAAACCCTTCAGTAAAAAATTACACTGCCTCTGTTAGATAAACAGTGGTTGGCAACCCCCACCTTCAAGTCCCTACCCCCATCCCTTAAAATAAAACCAGGTCCTTTTGCTGTGCCACGAGACAGAAGGGATGACCAGCAGCTGTGTGACTGAAATCCGACACGCACCACGATGTGAAGGTGCTCAGAGATCCGATCAGTTAACCACACGGTTGGGGACACGTCTCCGCAATTTCCTCTAGGATAACAGACAGGATTCCACACTGGAGGGGCTTGGAGCACATGAAACCCCCAGGAAACACAAGGGGAGGGGGACAGGTAGTCATGTGTACGTTGTAGGACTACAGTGTGACCTCCTGGCGACGGAACCCTTCTTGTTCAGATGGAGTCAGAAGGAACCCTGTCACAGCAGTGGGCAGCAACTGGCAGCAGCTGGCATGGCCTCCAAGGAAGAGTCCACACAACCTAAAAGCTGCATGGTCACATCGCAGCAGAAATCTTTGAGACGCAACAATATAATAAAAAAAAACAATAATGTTATTTGTACGTCAGGCACATCAGTATGGATAGAGATGATCTCTGATCTAGGGAGGCATTCATCCTCACCTACAGATTGTCCTGGTTTCTATAGTGTTTGGTTACTACACACACATATTTTCTGAAGCCGCTTGCCCCAAGCGGGGTCGTGGCGAACCGGAGCCTAACCCGGCAACACAGGGCGTAAGGCTGGAGGGGGAGGGGACGCACCCAGGACGGGACATCAGTCCATCACAAGGCACCCCAAGCGGGACTCGAACCCTAGACCCACCGGAGAGCAGGCCCCGGCCAAACCCGCTGCGTCACCGTGCACCCTCTTTGTTTGGTTACTATTTACTGTTTATTCATTTTTCTGAATATTTTCCGTAAAGCAACATATCTATCCATTCAATTTCCATAACCGCTTGTCCTGAGCAGGGTTTCAGTGAACTGGAGCCAATCTTAGAAGCGCTGAGCGCCAGACTGAAGGGGGTTACACCCTGAACGGGACGCCGGTCCATCGCGGGTTAGCCACACACACACAATCACTAACCCATTCACACACTAAGGGCAACTTAGCTACACCAGTCCAGCTAAACTGCAAATGTTTGGACTGTGGTAGGAAACCAGAGTGCACGAAGGAAACCCACGCAGACACGGAGAGAACATGCAGACTCCACACAGACTGAGCAGGAATCGAACCCACGTCCTCTCGCACCACCCAGGCACTGAGAGGCCCTTTAGGGAAAGAAAAAAAAAAAAGCTACAATATTATGAATGTAAATTTGGTTCCGTACATCACGACATGACCTACAGACCAAATGAGTATGACCTTAGTCATCCTGTAGGTTGGATGTTGTAAAGTACACCTGTCCGCAATGTGTCAAATGGAGTGCACACCCACAGCCAAAGGGTGTTTTGACAGGTCTTTGAGAAGCCACCTGGTCAGCAACCCCCACCGCTCTGTAAAAACACCCCTGGCGGACCACCCAGGGGCAGAGCCGAAAGCGCACTGCAGGAAGACACATTCATCCTCCACGATGTAAGGTTTGGTCATTAGGATGCGTGATGACTGCCGCACGCAGACACCATCGCTCCCTGCCCTGCTCAGGTGAACTGCGAAACACCATGAGTTACTGCATATTTCATTTCGTAGTCTTTAATTTATTATTCATCACCACCCATTACCCTATTTTGAATGCGTGAACATGGTGTCTGCAGGGAGGGAGGCAGACCCCACTACATGGTCATCTGTCTAGGGACAACCACCTTGCGGCGGACCCACAAAGTCCTGTAGCTGCTCATGGGGACGACCTCTTCTGTAACCGTGTCCATGAATGAGTACGACAAATATAAACAAACACAAATAATGCAGCCATAGCAAAAGAGAGGCTCGGGACGTCAATCTTTACATTCAGATGCTGGAAATTTAGTTTTCCATGCTTCGCGAGAGGAAGATAATTGAGCTGGAAACGTCCAGCCGTACTAACGAGTTATACGTTGCTTTGCAGAAAAACATCTTTCCACTGAAAAAAAGTAAATCATCAACACCTTCCACCCTCTCGGTGCACAGACCGCCAACAGGAGCTCTCCAGGCGTCTCTGAATAAAAGTAAATGGGGCAAATTAAAAACCGAGTCCCTTTGAACAACAGTATCTGCTCAGCGGGGACAGCAGGTGGCATAACGGTTGCAGATGTCGCCTTGCAACCGCTGGACCTGGGTTTGACTCCTACCACGGTATCTTCAATCAGGGTACTTGCTCTGAATTGACACAATAAAAATTACTCAGGTAGGTAAGTCAATATCAACTATACAATAAATGGCGTGAAATAATTACTCAACGTCTAACTCGGGCTGCATTGGCCCTCCTCAAACAACCTGAGACACAGAGATGGTTTTAGCACAACTGACCTATATTCATATTCCAAACGTGAGTAAACAAATGGCTGTGTGTGTCCAATGCGTCGACTGCTGGATTGTTCAGAGGTGCCACAAGCGTTTTCGGAGGAAAGAGAGGGACTACAGGGCCTGCGAGGGATCAGGGCCTGAGAACAGACGGGGGCTCACCTCTGACCCCAATGCTGATTGGTACTCGTTTGACCTGTGACCTCAGCTAATCTTTTCTGAACTCAAAGGGGAAAAAGAATGAAAATAAATAAGGAGGCCAACATGGAAAACACAGGCTTATAAAGGCCACAGAGAGCCAAGCACAATAATCCCAACGTAAAAGTGGAATAAATGCGTAAAAAACTATTTAACTATGAAATACATGAAATATCCCAACTGAGAGAACAAACTACCCACAGCAACAGGTGGGTGACAGAGCTTAATTTATTTATATTAAACATATCATGATGCCTATAGGTGAGCAAACTCCTTCGGTAAAAGAGTGAGCTGTGTAACCGGACAAGTTTAAGAGTATAATTTACCTTTTTTTTTTTTTTTAAAAAAAAAAAAAAATGTAAGCAGCTAATAATGTAATTTGAACATCTGATTAATGCATGACACACACACACCTTGGCTCTCAATCCTGGCAGCCCCAGACGAGCATAGCAACGGCATTGAAAAGCTGCCCTCCCCTTTGACAAATCTCATTAAGTCGTTCCTATACATTAAGCGCCATTAAACCCGTCCCATCTTTTGGCACTTTCGAAAAGAAATGACCCCTATTCGTCTCCAGGATCAATATCGTCTATCGTCTCTCATTTTTACTCTCTTTTTCCTTGAGTAATAATTTTATGAGTATCAAACTCCTTACAAATGGTGAGTACATTTACTGCCGATCTCCTTCCTTCATCTTAATTGCATTCCTGCATTATCGGAGTCGCGGGATAAAGGAGCGGCTTTCCTCCGGAGGGTCTGCGCTAATCCCTTTGACGCTCCCGTCGCACACAGGCCGAGAGCCCGGCCGGGACGGGGGGAGGGCGGGGTAAGACTGCTCCGATACAGGTGTCCTCGGGAAAAAGGGGGGTTGTTATGGGCAACAAGAGGTCTCAGCGTTCCTACAAAAAGTCCCGATAGAACAAGAGAGGTGTTTCGGTGCCTTCGGTTTTTTACTTTCTTTTTTCCAGAGTGGAGGAGGAGGATGGAGAGGTGAGGTCACTTTGCACTCGCTCCCGAAGGCTGGCGAATTCCACATGGCCCCTGATACGCCTTTCTAAATGGCAGGGAAAACAAGCAAACGGCGGCCCAGGGCCCCGCCAGGACGGGACGGCCTCTCAGGGCTCCAAATCTCCGCCGATGTCATCAAGATTGCGGCGGGACACAGCATTTTCACTGCTGGAAAGGTCGAGCTGCAAATTCACGCACTTCAAGATGATGCTTGATTCATATTTAATGCCAGTCAATTTAAGACACTGACTTTGATTCATCTCAATGTCACCTTTGTCCGGAATCATCGTCCTGCAAGTCCTGCAGAGGGAGATCTCAAAAAAGAAAAGGTCATGTCAGACGAGATGGTTTCCATAACTAACATGGGGAGACAAGACAAACTCAAACTGGTAGTTAATGAACCAAACTGATTTGTTCCCCCCCCAAGGCTACTGGTTTAACCATCACAAAGTTTTCTAATACTATAATAAGTTTGAAAATAATTGCTAATAATAAAGTAACTAATCACACTAATACACACACATTTTCTGAACCGCTTGTCCCATTTGGGGTCACGGGGAACCAGAGCCTAACCCAGCAACACAGGGCATCGGGCTGGAGGGGGAGGGGACACACCCAGGACAGGATGCCAGTCTGTCGCAAGGCACCCCAAGGGGGACTCGAACCCCAGACCCAACTAGTAAATATGCGACAACAACGACGGACCAGGCTACATATCCAAACCACTTCCCTCTCCTGCAACTGGTGCACATTTATCCCAGATGCATCCTGTCTGGTAGGTGACAAACCAGGTTTTCGCAGCTGAAACAAACATATATGGCAGGTGTTTATATAAAGTGGTTTCCACAGAGAACAAACAAACAAACAAACGAAAAACAGCGGGAAAACCAACGAAAAGACGCTGTCATAGAGCACCTGCTCCAAGGAGGCCCACCGAACCGCTGATGAACCCCAAGAGCTGCCCTGCCCCGCTGGAGCGCTCACGCCATTCGTAATCGTTCGTACTTGTCCGCATCTCACCGGCGATAGAGAGCGCATAGACGGCACGGCGAAGCAGCGCAGTTCAGAAACCGAAACCAAACATCTACATTTATTCACTTAGCAGACGCTTTTCTCCAAAGCGACTTCCAATGAATTCTATGTAGTGTTACCATCCCACACGCCTTATTCACCGTGGTGACTTACACTGCTAGATACACTACTTACACTGGGTCACTCATCCATAGGAAGCAGTAACATTTCACAACGAGGCTGTATACACAGAGTGCACCAAGACCCCTGTACCGGACTCATTAACGTCCCCATGAAGGTTGTAAGCAGTCTTTCCTGTCACGTCAGCGACGACACTGCAGAAAATCCTAGATCACAGATCACATGAGCCCCGCAAAACGCCCATCACACCCACGAGCCTTCCTTCACATGCGTGCTTTACACAGTTTCCGCCGGGCGCTCGGTGTGTAAAAGGGTATCCGTCCCGCTGCGGGCCTCTTCTGTCGTACAACACACAGTGTTTTTCAGGAGAAAGACAGCTGCTTTTCTCAACAAAGCAATCGCTCCTCGGGGGCTGAGCCTGCCAGTATAAAAGAGAGAGGAAAACAGGGCAACAGAGAGGGTGAAAGAGAGAAAGAAAGCGGTGGCAGTTGGGGGGGGTTCTGTTAAGCAGGGGCCTAATTATGGCTGGGTGAGCAAGGCCCTGCCACTGGGGGTCAGCGCAGTGCCCTACAAACCCTCAGCGACCCCCACACCTGTCTGAGCACATTAGGAGGGATGCGCTCCCTGTTCGGCCGGGTGGCCCGAGAGCCGCTGGCGTCAACACCCTGCGGACTTGGAGGCGGGGGGGGGGGCGGGCATCTGCAGGCCGTGTGACACCCCCGGGGCAGCTCGACGGATACCAGGGGCCCACGGTGACATGTGCACCAGCATACTTTCACAGCCTGTAGCAGCTAAAGCCTAAAACAAAAGGAGGAGGTATAAATGCAAAACAATTTGGTGTGCGTTAACATACCTGCGAACCGTGAAAAGCTCACACACAGAGAGGGGTTCGAGTCAGGACTTAGTTACAGGTTTTCTCACATTACGTTTCTACTCATCCTGTCTGCTTATAAAGCCAGATGAGTCAAATACCTTTGATGCAGACCTGTATCCCATTGCCCTGTACCTTAACCACCGGGCCACCTGCTGCACGGTCATGTTTACCGCAGTTCTGCGTTTACTGTGTTTTTTTTGGGACAGAGCTGTGAGTCGAATTCCATTTTCCCTGACAAGGCCTTTACGAGCAGGCTGCTCCCCCCCATCCCCTTCACTCGGCGGAGCAGGGCGTCAAGGTTCGCCACGGGTGAGCGCCGCAGCGGCGCGGGGTTCACGCCCTCACCCCCGCGTTCACGCCACGCACACAAAGAGATTACACAGAGCGCTAACAAGGATTATCACAACACAGTGGCGCCGCCTGGCTCCCTGCCCCAATTAGGGCGCACAAAAAGCGAGGTGCCAATTACCGGCACATCCAGGGGGAACCAGGGACCGTAACGAGCGAGCAAAGAAAGGACGGATACACGGGGAGGCAAGGAGGGGGACAGCGTCACCCCCCATTCGCGGCCTGGACGCACAGCCACTGTTGCGGCCACGAGGTTTTGTGCGAAAACAAGAGCCGGGGGTCTGACAGACTCGCCCGGTGGGGCTGCGGCGCTCCGAAGGGACGCAGGGTCCGGTAAGGGAGCCCGGTGGCGACGCCGTGGGCTTTGCACAATCTCTCGCTGCCAGCAAGAAGACTGGGGTGGTGGGGGTGCGAACGCAACGCGGCCCCGCGCCTGCGCGGTGCCGGATGAAGGGGCACCGCGAGTTCACCGACGACAGAATCTAATCAGCTGACAACATGGCTCACGTCAAGCCTCTAATGTGGTTACAGGCGCCGAGCAAAACGTGGAGCTGCGGCCTGCTGTGGCGTGTGAACCGTGTCCTTTCCACAGACGCGTCCCCCCACCCCACTGCATGCAAACATGAAACCCAACATGGTTTGGATTTCGCAGCACTAAACATTGTTCTGTGCACCTCAATTCTGCCACATGCAGCATGCCTTAAAGAGAGTCATGTGCGCATACAGACATGAAAGACTTTATATTTTATAAAATAAACGTTGACCTGTCCATCTATTATCTGATACATGGTCGCAGGGAGCCGGAGCCTAACCCAGCAACACAGGGCATAAGGCTGGAGAGGGAGGGGACACACCCAGGACGTGACGCCAGTCCATTGCAAGGCACCCCAAGCGGGGACTCGAACCCCAGACAAACCGGAGAGCAGGACCTGGTCAAACCCACTGCGCCACTGTGCCACTGTGCCCCCCCCCCTCCCGTGACTGCAGTCCATCACAGTGCAAAAATGCGCGCATGCATACACATATATATATACACACACACACACAAATGCACGTGAAACACATCCTTGCACTATGGGCAGAAACCAGAGCGCCCAGAGGAAACCCACACAAACATGGACAGATCATGCAATCCATGGAGATTGAGCTGGATTCAAACCAACATCCAAAAAATGCTCAGAAGCTGTGAGGCACCAGTGCTACATGCTGAGCCCCCATTTTCCACACCGAACTCTCAGGTACCTGAAATTACTGCAGCTTTTAGGAGGCCGCATGAATCACTTATTTAGAGTACTGACGTTCGTTGACTCGTGAATATTTCTAAATAATTTCTTGAAGAAATAAATACAGAAGTAGACTGGGGTTTATTTTACTTCCAGATGTCTTGTGTGTCTGACCTCACATTATCAACGGATGGAAGAAAGGTGGGACTCTTTGCCTTTGACAATCAATAAGCATGTACAGTATGTCTCGCTCATGCTGTTCCGAAGGGCTCCCTCTAGAGGAAATGCAAAGAACTGGCTGGAATTGGTGCAGAAACGGACTTGGCAGAAGTTCACGGCAGATTCGAACCTGGGACCGGCCAACAGCAGGGCGATCGCTCTCACAACTACTATCCGCAGCTTTCGGTAAGTCTAGCTACACTTTCTTTTAACGTATTAATCAGTTTACAAGTTTAAGTTTCATTAAAATGAACATTTTCCAAAAATTTTATCGATGAGAGTGTGGCCTTTACTGACCCTACTGAGAATCCGGCTTAAGCGGTGTTCACCAGTCCTCCGCAAAGGTTTCGCTTTTGTGCTCTTCGACAGGGCATTATTCTACCCGTTTCCACTTTACTCGTTTTAGGCATTGCTGCTATTGGCCGGCAGGCCTAGGCCTACTTGGACCCGCCACCAAAGCCGTACCACTCGGGAGTTTAAAAGGCAAAGCGCAACATCGGCCGTTTCCATACAGGCGTCTCCCAAACAGAGGCCGCTGTTGATATTCATGAGATCCAGTTTCAGACAGCGACATGTAAAAACACATTTCTTCCTCCCAGCCCACATTCTACACTTTGTACACTAGCCGGTAGGTCTCCTCCAGCACGCGCGCATTCCTCTGAACGAGTTCGTCCCAAAACAGAGCCGACTCGGCCGTCGTGAAGTTACTCACCGTGTTTATCGCGAGTTTCCAGCTTCTTAATTTGACAAATTGTCAGAAAGTTATGGCTGAATTTAGGGTATTAAAAAAGTGCTCATCGGGTTCCTCTCACTGACACCTGTATTGATTAGTTATTAGCAGCCGGACTGATGCATTTTAACTGTACTAATCACCGATCGAGATGTGTGTTGAACTGGGAGGCTTTGTTACTGATTAAAAAATATCCTCCAATGGAAATGAAGATTAGTGAATAAAGGCATGAAAGAAGGGAAAAACATTTTAATCTAAATACCTCCAATATTTTACGGGAGACTTCAAATGCATGAAATTACATTTTGTTCACTGTGATCAAACCGATGAGGCTGCGTGCATCAGAGGAGCTCAAGCGTCCACACGTTCTAATCCCGAGGGCGGGCGGGTGGCGCGCTGCCCGATAAATTCAGTCCAAACTTCCCTAACAAGCTCAATGTGCAGTTCAAGCGAGCTTGGACTTCTTCCAGCATTTCAGCGGGCAACACAGGGTAGGCGCTTATGGCAACAAGTGTGAAGTCGAAGAAAAAGAATCTGCCCTGCAGACTAGAAGATCGTCTACAAGAGCAAAGTAAAACAACAGGTAGCCTGCAGAGTACATGGATGGTATACCAGGCAGCACGCACAACAGCAGCACAGGACACGCAGCAAAAAAAGTAAGGTTGGTCTTTTAACATAGACGTGTTGGACAAGGTACGTTAAAGTAGCCAAAGAACGAAGCTGCTATCGGTGTGCAGGTGACGCTCCCAGAGGGTACGCCACACGTGGAGAGAGACGTCGGGCAGAGAAGCCGAGTCCAAGAAGCAGCTCCTCCTGTAAGTCACTCTGCTGGTCCTACCGGGAGTCGAGAAGCTCCTCAGTCATCGCTCCGGAACCGGTAAGTAACATGCAAATATCCGTAAACCGTCAACGCACACATTCAAATCCCTTGAGCCAAGAACGTTAATTTCACTGATACCAAACGACATAAATGGGAATTTATGAACAAATTGTTTAGTAGACTTTTTTCCCCCTAAATTATAAAAAGTAAGGCTTTACTTTAGTTAAGCTTTTTTTATTTAAGTGATCCAGATTACGTAGCCTGGAAAAAGCAGCACGGAGCCTCCTGGGAATTGAACTAGCAACCTTTACATGCCTTTAACAACTATGGGACTTGGAACTGTGGTAGAGGTAGCAGGAGGTGTAACGGATCAAGACGTCACACTGCAATCAAAAGAGAAAGGGTTCAAATCCCTGTTCTTGATGCAGTTTCCTTGATTAAGGAACTTAACCCTAACTTGATGCAGTAAAATTACCCAGCTCTATAAGTGTAGGTTACTATGCAAACCTGACGTTGTAAGAAAGCATTGGAGAAAAATAAAATGAAATAAAATAAAACAAATGTAAACGTAAATGTATAGCTGGTTCAGCGACTGCCTCGCTTTATCAATACGCAAAAGCACAACATCCACCCATGATGAATCATGGTAAAGTGAGAAATGCCATGGCATAATACGGAAGGATCATGAAGCGGAACATAAGGACCAGAACCGATGTGGAAGTGCAACGAGATGCTTGCTTCCCCAGAACAACACCAACAATAGAGTTTCCTCAGCCCTTTTCTAGGAGAAACCAATTGTCCTTCATGAAAACCCGAGGATTTCAGAAGGCCGGCCGCTGATGATACGATACCGCATTTTTGGTTCCATGATTGCTTTAATTGTGAACACACCTGCATATTCTCCTAATTAACAACTATTCACTGTTTGAAGGGTCATTTTGCATCTAACACGCTTGCTTTGATATCTCAGTCATGCTGTCATGTGAAGCGAATAAAAGTGCTTCCTTTGGGAGCAAACGGAGGGTGGGGCTACTCTGGACGCAGCTGCTGGACACAATGGAGGGATCGGCACCGCTGCCCCCAGCCAGGTGCAGGGGGTCACCGCGAGTACCATCAGCTGCGCTTCAGCTCCCAAACATAGCGCGGCCACTGTCGGGGTCCGCGAGCGGCTCTCCCCGCCCGTCCGTAACCACCACGGCCACACGCGCTCAACCCCCACCCCGAGGATGAGCTTCCCGCTGGTGGCCAGAATGGGTGTGCAGGATCAGTATCACACACTGACCAGGACAGGGGACCCCAGCTGAGCTAGTGCTCACTCAAGCATCCTACACAAAGCACAAAGACCCCTGTGGCCAGGATGAAACGCAGCTTAGCCCAGAGCACGACATAGCATGACATGGACCTCCAAGCTCTGCCTCCCTGTGTTCGTTTCCGCACTTGAAAGGGCTCATATAACGGGCTCCTTAACCGCTAACAACACCTTATGAAAATATATACCCTTTCTCATACAACAGGCTTATTATTCCGAACAATGGCACCTCTGCCTGGTTACATGGCCATTTCACTTCCGCAACAGCTATTTCATTTGCTTGCCTGCAATGTCTTTCAGTTTCCAAAGCCCACCAAAAACATGCTTATATCATAACAAAACCAACGACTGTATCCACTTCCCATCGCACTGGCAAACTCGACCAATCAATCAAAATATTGCAGCAAATATAGAACTAAAACACGCATGGCCCCCTACTTATGAACTTAACTGGGATCAAGAGTTGGTTAGTTACTTGAAAAGCTCGTGAATTATTAATTAGAAGAATTATGCAAATTTTGCAAAGCAATACAGATGACATGTTATTTACCTCGATGCGTAAACGGCAGCCGGTCCATCGGCAAGAGAACGTGATCAGCTGTTAAGCTCAAAGTCGGAAATATTACATGGAGGTGCAGCACGATGGACTGGCACTGCTTCACTGACCGCTCCAAACTGGTAGATGTAGGAGGCAAAAGATCATCTACAACTTGTTCACCTTCTGTTTGTTTCCTTTACACCTTCTCCAAAGTTCTGAAACGCTTCCGGCACCGCTTACTGTTCACGGCTGCTCTTGGTCCGTGCGCTGAGTGATGCTTTGGCGCATGATTTGAATTGATATGAAAATTTCATTTTCATGAAAAAATACTCCTAAAATACTAAATGCTCCTCAAAGAAAGTTTATTTCAGCAAAAATTTTATACGTCTGACAACTGTGACAGATTCAGTACAATCTGTTTATTTGATTCCTTTGACTCCACAGCAACATACATCGTTGAGCTACGTACAACGATCTACCCATTTATACGTGTGAGTAATTTTAACTGCATCCATCGAGGGTAATACCTTGTTTTAGGGTACTACAGCAGGAGGTATTAGGAACACTACACAGTGCATCACAGAGGCACTCCAGGTTGTGTACCCAAGTCTTTGTCGTAGGTCCAGTTGAAGGTGCAGTGATGAGAAGTCGTAGGCTGCAGACAAGCGCATCAATTTGATCATAACACTGATGGAAAGACTACCTGTAGCGATCTCGCTGGCCCACCCCAGCGCAAACCACCACACAGCCGCACAAATGAAAATTATACTTGCAAAATCTACACTGAGAGGGATCAGCGTGATGCCCTGCTGGAGCTGATGGATGGCAACTTCCTCCAGGACGTCACATGCCCAGACCTCCAGCGTTAACCCAAAGGGAAACATCTGCTCTACAAAATGTTAGAGAAACTGGTCAATGTCAAGTCAATTTACTTATTTTTTATTTATTTTTAAAGCAAGTAGCCATCACGTAAATGTGTTTGCAGGTATCTATCCCTTTCATTCCTGAGGGTGTAGAAGACACTGAAGACATGTTGTATTGAGTGCTTATGGGGAACCCTAAACAGTCAATGGAAGGACTCCGAGGCACAGCACCCGTTCCACACTCCACCTTTAAAGTATTTGTTTAATACGCTACTATTATTTCTACTATTCACTTAACTGATGCCTTGTTTACAGCGATTCACCCATTTCTGCCCCTGTGCAATTTCTAGTGCATCAAACTAGGTTTATTGCCCTGTACCAAGGGTAATGCAGAGGAAATGGGGATTCGAACCTGAGACCTCTGCGAGGCAATGGCTTCAACTATGACACTATACGCTACCCCAATATGTGGCAATACTTAAACACAGACAATAGAGAGGTAGAGGGATGTGAAATCCTCCAATTGCTCCATTAACACTGTCCAAACCCTCCACTTAAAAATCAGTCCCATGCCCTGCTCCTTCTCAGTGGATATTAATCTAGTCCCCTGTGTGTATAGAGAATGCTGTCTTTGACATTTCCTTAAATACAGGCAAAGCCCTATGTTTGGGAATAAATCTGTCTCTGCTGCCTCGCTGCTGATTAATGGCGTGTTTAAAACCTTTCCAATTAATGTTTAATATCACACACTCAGAATTTATGATTCCACCAAAGTTTTCACAGAGATGCCCAAGCCGTCCAACTCGAGAATTTTACTACCTGTTCTGGCAGGCCGAGGATTGAATTTTCAAAGAAAAATAAATGGTCCAAAGAAAGAAAAATGGGTGGGGGGGGGGGGGGGGGGGGGGACAAGAAAGGCAGAAAGTGAACAACACTTGAGTGTGGCTCTGTGCAGATTTTCCATGGAAACCCCTCCCTCAAACAGACACAGAAGGGTCTTTTGTCCAAGACCTGGTAGCAGGTTGAAGCCCTCAATATTCAGAACCAGTAAACCATCAGGCTTTTACACCTCTTCTATCCCACAATGCAACACCGCAGGAAAGCTGTGAAAAGAATTATTCACAGACAGCAACTTCTAAACAGAGGGCTAGAGGAATATTGTGAAGCAGACAGAGCTGCCAATAAAAATGACAAAAATTCATGGAAAATTACATTTGCACATCTTCTTTATTCTAATCGATTAAGAAAACATTCATGATAATTATACACGAAGTACAGGTGTATGTACAGTGTGATTCTGTGTGATCCCACTCACTCAGTTGCAAGCAAACTCAAGAAACAGGATTTGGGAGATACACCCTTTTGTGACCATGAGGTATCAAATTCTGAAGATCCACCAACCATTAGAAAAAACTGCTTATCCTAAAGCAAAATCACAGCGGCCCAGAACCTATCCCGGAAGCACAGGAGGCATGGGACACCCATCTATCGCTTCCGAAGATCACTCATCTATTTT
Source organism: Scleropages formosus (assembly GCF_900964775.1). Classification (NCBI taxonomy): domain Eukaryota; kingdom Metazoa; phylum Chordata; class Actinopteri; order Osteoglossiformes; family Osteoglossidae; genus Scleropages; species Scleropages formosus. Next base: position 18,786,884 of record NC_041822.1, read on the forward strand.
CAAACGGATTTAATGAGAAGCAGCGGGACGCAACGAAGTCGGGCCGTTTATCAGCAGTGAAGGACGAGTACACAAACCCATCCCTTGTTCTCTGCAGAGCAACAGTCGCTCAGCTGTAAACACCCACTTCCTAAGCTTGGAGCAGGAGACTCACTCACCTGCGTGTCACTCCTTCGTCGACTCTTTCAGAACCTCAAATCCCTTCCGAGCTCAGCTTCCCGATTTGCCAAGCAATCCTGTCGGGAGAGAAAGAAAACTGACATTTATCCGCTGTTAATTTGCACCCAAAAAAGAGCAACATCTAAAAACAAAAACAAAAAAAAAAAGTGGATGGAACTCCCCTCGGTTTTGTAATGAAAATCCATCGCAGTTCATTTTACAGACTGTAAAAGTCTGTAAAACGTGACACACAGAAACACAAACTCGCCTCGTACGGCATAAAAGTCTGTTTAACTTGCTGCCAAGAAACAAGGCAAATGTGCCATGAAAGGGTGTGAACACTGTCGCCAGCCTTCTCCAGAGCTCCCATTAATTACGAAGTTTCATTAAAACTGAATTACAGCACAAGCAATGTCTGTATTCTCAAACCTCTAGCTTTACCACTTGGACGGCGGCAGCCTTCTGTGGGCAGAAGTGAAGGGCTCGCGGAAGAACAGAAACATATGCTGTGGTCCTGGAGGAAAGTGTTAGTGTAGGAGGACAAGCCAGGGTGGGAAACCAGTATTGGTGCAGAAGCTGCTGCAAGGTTGGAGGAAAGTCCATCAGTATCCTTTGACTAATCCAGGGCTCTGGTGGTCTGGAGCCTATCCTGGGTGTTAGGCAGAGTAGCCTACACTCTGAACAGGACACTAATCCATCATGTGGCAGTCACACACACACACATTCAGTGACAGATACACACATCAGGGCCTTGTCAATTCATCCGAAATGTGGCTTTGGCGTGTGGGAAGAAGTTAGAGCAGCCAGAAGATATCTGTGCCAAATGTACTGGTTTGTGTGACAAGAGGACACTGATTCAGGGATTCTGGATTCAATCGTTTTTATTACGACTGTCAAGAGGAGGGACAAAAGGATAGTGCTGGACGCTCTCTCTTTTGCTCAAGTCCTTTCTCACTGTCAAGGAGGGGCTTAAAGAAGGGAGTCATGATAAGTGAGTCTTCGTTAACAGCAACTAGGTTAGGTTGGGCAGCATGGTGGCACAGCGAGTAGCGCTGCTATCTCACAGCACCTGGGTGGTGCTGGAGGATGTGGGTTTGATCCCCACTCAGTCTGTGTGGAGTTTGCATGTTCTCCCTGTGTCTGTGTGCATTTCCTCCTGGTGCTCTGCTTTCCTCCCACAGTCCAAAGACATGCTGCTCAGGTTCACCCATGGTGTGTGAGTGACAAAGAGAGTGTAAGTGTTCCACTGATGCATGGATGAGGGACCCAGTGTAAGTAGTGTATCTATCAGTGTAAGTCACCACGGTGAATAAGGTGTGTGGGCTCATAACACTACATAGAGTTTATTGGAAGGTGCTTTGGAGAAAAGTGTCTGGTAAGTGAATAAATGTAAATGTAGGTTGGGATGGTTACCAGCATGACACACAGGCGCAGTCCTTTGGTGTGTGTGTGTAGTGATGATCCATACGTTCCTGCTGGGTTGTGTATGCTATGTACTGATGTGGAGGGGTCCTGTCTTCCTGCACGCACCTGGGGAAAACATGCAAACTCCATACAGACCGAGCTGGATTCAAACCTATGTCTTGTGCCACCTGGTTGGAGGAAACTGTTTGACTGTAAGGTAGAGCATTGATTAGAGCAACTGCCAGATGATCGGTGACACATGATGTCAAAGCCTCTGCTTCTGAGATGCATCTTCTTATAGCGTATCAAACAGGGAGAAACACAAGCACAACTCACATAAAGGACAAAGGCCACCAGTAAACACAACAAGTCTTCCATCATCTGTGGACCCACTCAATTATGTTCTGTCAACGTCAAACCTCAAAGGAAATGAAATAAACAGCCACACTATGATATAACATACTGTCTCGCTATACTCCTTTTCATAATGCTGAGCGGCATCCAGGCTCTCAGGGGACGAGTTCATGGTGGAGGGGCCTGCTGTTCTTCACCCCTGTCCCGTCTGCACTCGGAGCAGCACAGCATGCGGAACGCGGACCGTCTAAACACAGGGCTGTCGGGGGATCGGCCTTCATTACACTTCACTCGTGAGCTGACGCACATTCTGCACGAGCATCGACTTCACACCCACCCCCCCATTTCAGCACTCTCATATCCAGGCACAAACACTGGTTAGATGGGACTCTTTTGAGGTTCGCCAGTGAAGCAGCTGGCCGTTAATAGAGCTAACTTAATTTTTAGCTTAACTATTAAAACATGCGAGAGCAAGAAATGAGACCAAGGAAGGGTTGGGTTAAGTGGAAAATCCCATCAGTCTAGCAACGCAGACTGGAAGATTTAGGAAAATCATAAATAGCCTCAATACTGGCGACAGAAGCTTGTTTTATGCATATGCACACACAGATCATTTTTGTGCCAAGGTGGGAGGGGGAGGGGGCACAGGCATGGTGGCGCAGTGGGTTGGACCGGGTCCTGCTCTCCAGTGGGTCTGGGGTTCGAGTCCCGCTTAGGGTGCCTTGTGATGGACTGGTGTCCCGTCCTGGGTGTGTCCCCTCCCCCTCCAGCCTTACGCCCTGTATTGCTGGGTTAGGCTCCGGTTCCCTGTGACCCTGTATGGGACAAGCGGTTCAGAAAGTGTGTGTGTGTGTGTTGGAGGGGGACTGGGCTTATGGGATAATGTAAAATGTCTCTCTTGAAAGGCCTGGAGGTTTGAAAGTATAATGTCAGAAAATGAAAGAGTCAGATGGCACAGTATAACGGGGGGGATGTTAGAGGAAGCACTCTCTTTCCAACTGCCCTTTGCTTATATCCACAGTGTGTCCGTGAAACTGCCCATAACTCGCATCTGCAACAAGTGCCACTGGGAGTCCTCCAGAATTCTGAGAGCAGCTTCTGTTCCACGAAGCCCAGTGTGAAACACCTGCAAGTGCTGGGTCACGGGGTCACGTGATGCCATGCAAAAGAGGGACAGCTAGTAACGTAGTGGTTAGAGCTACTGCTTTTGGACCCAAAGGTCGCAGGTTCGATACCCACCTCCGGCTATAGTACCCTTGAGCAAGGCACTTACCCTAAAATTGCTCCAGTAAAAAAAAAAAAAAAAAAAAAAAAAAAAAAAAAAAAAATATATATAAATGGGCAAATGACTGTAAGCATGTAATAAGTGTGACCTTAACATTGTAAGTCACTTTGGAGAAAAGCATCAGCTAAATGAGTAAATGTGAAAGGGTGCGTGACCGCACGCACGTCTGCTTCCATACCGTGCCAGTCGCGTTTTGCTATGGCGATGCACAGTCACAGCATGACACTGATGATGAGCTAATAATACATGCAAAGCAGAAACAGACCGCCATTCAGTCTTCAGTGCATGACCAATAATCTCAGTTTAGGATGTGAACCAACATCAACAAGAGCGCAAGACTGTGAAAGCCATGCAGTGTAAGAGAGGAGCAGCATAAGGGATGTCCTGTATTATGGCAAAGAGCAGAAAAATCACTTTCCTGGCCTGTCAAGAAGGACATTTATTAGAAGACCTTAAAAACTAAACCCATGTGCCCAGGATAGGTTCTGGATCACAGCGACTCTGCACTGGGCGAGCAGTTTTTGATAGTGGATGGATGGATGGATGGATGGAGTACATTACACAGATAAGTAATGGTTTGCTTATACCTAGTCACTGAAATGATCAGTCTTACTGCACAACACACACACACACACACACACACACACACACACACACACACACACACACACACGTACCTGTTACTGTCAATGTCCTGATTGTGATGGAAGTAAAAGCATGCAGATAGTATGCAAATTGGAGAAGCATGTTATCTACTAGTATTATCTTTACATTTTAATAGAGTAACTACACACAGACAAGAGTTTCCGAATTCAGAAAGCCGAAGGAGTCCTTTATCAGAATTTCCGTGTCCCTTGCTGGGAAAAGTCAGACCACACACAGCAGGCCAGAAGCCTGGATTTGTTGACTTGGCCTCTGCATGCAGCCCCGTGATGTAGGCTGGACGCTGCTGGACCACATGGCCCCGTGACAGAAGGGAAGCCTGTTCTTATAGGTAACTCTGCTGAAACAAAAGCCCAATTGGGCACAGAAATCCTTACAAGCATTTAAAAAAAAAAAAAGGGGGCGACCATAACAAGCCAATTAAACGTGAGCCAGCACGTATGCGCGCTTCTATATTTTGGCGAGTGGCACATTTACAAGACCTGGCCAGCATCGCGGAAACAATCACATTGGTTTTCCACGTGTACGTCACAGCACCTCGTGTACTTTCGATACTTTCAAACGGCTCTTTCGTCTTTTTTGTTGCGCTGGAGAAAACGGCTTTGAAATGCGCAACCCCACGCTGAGTTATAAAGTTTACTTTTCGACGTCTGTTTACAGTTCAAATAATTAATAACTTTCCAGGTGAAAGGTAGTGGTGTGCGTGTTGGAGTCTGAATTTTTATTTACTTTACATGGGCATAGTACGAAAGTAGGCCACAAACGTGTGTGTGTGTGTGTGTGTGGCGGGGGGGAAAGTTTTATCGAAATCAAGAGAGACATAAGTAGCAGGTAACAAACAAAAAAGTACCAGAACACACTGGCCTACAACTTATTTTTGCATTTATATCTATCGGACTACTTTTGTTGTTTGGAACATTACAGTTTTAAGAAAGAAAATCTTCATTATAAGCACTGTAACACAGCCAGCCCGAAATACATGGATTAAAAACCGTTAAGTTGTCGGGCGATTCAAAGAGCGGCGGGGCTGAAAGTTATCGGGCCTACCTCCTCCTGCGTCAGACGAGACAAAAAGCACAAATACGAAACACGAGACCTCACGACCAGGTCGGTGCAAAATATAACATAAATAAATGAATGAACCCACCCAACACAAGTCACAAGTTGAGTCTGAGTAACTCAATCTTCCAATCTGGAGATCGTGGCCCGGACGAGAGCTCGGGAGCACAAGGCCACGCACCCGTGAACGAGTTAGAGAAACTCTGTTTGGACTCATCTTATCTGATGAGCTCCGTCTGCAGGGAAAACGCAGCGAGCGCCAGCAGTCGGCGGGACAGCAGTCGGCGGGACAGCATGCGCCTCTCCACCCTGCCTACCCTAGGGCGGAGCACGGCAAAGCATCGCACCGAATTGAAGATCTCGGCCCGCTCTCTCCACACCGCATTAGCTTCTGCGTTCCCTTGGACCAAACGGCCGATTTACAGCTGTGATCCTCCGTTGAGCCGCAGAAAACAGATGTCAGGGCTCTCTCTCGGCAGAGCTGCGGCGCGATAAATGCCTGCAGATGGCTTTCGGTGAGCTTCGCCTTGCGCCAAATTACAGCGCTGACCTGCTTTTTTCCCCCTCTGGGGATCCAAGCCTTCCCTCTCAACTCTTTAAAAAAAAAAAAAAGAACCACATACAAAAAGAAGGAAGTTCCCTTTGTACCCCAGAAGGGAGCAGAATGGGGGATGGGGTGGGTAGGTGGGGGGGGGGGGGTGTCTTAAGTGTCCTTTGAGTCGATCAAATAGCCGGTAACTCGGTTCACCTTTAAGGCGCAGAATCTCACAATGAATAAAAACAGCAAAGCCAAACATGGAAACAATGTAAGCACAAAGTACTTTTATTCAAATGAATATTTAACAAAGGCATTTATAGCTCGATGTAACACATTCATAATGCATCATAAGCGTGGACGTAAGGAGCACTTAAGAGCCTGCCCACACCGAGGGGGGGAAAAAATTGTGCCACAGTCATCGATAAAGAAAGTGCAAAGCTGAGACTCTATATGGTATCCCTTGGCATGTTACCGCAGTTTTCAGATTCAATCTTCATCCATCCTACACCAGCTTCTAATTTGCCATCTCAGCAGACGCTTCAAACAGTTCAGAGACTTCAGACAAGACCGCGTCACATCATCGAAGTGATGAAGGCTCTCTAGCTATAAATCAGAGTGGGATTAGCCAATTGCTTTACCAAAAAGATTCTCAAAGGCCCAGAAATTTCCACCTTTGTCCCAGTGTGACATCTAGTCACCCAGCACTGAGTCACAGCCACCAAAACTCTCTGCTAGTCAGAGTCACAACCACCTGGATTCTCTGGTACTCAAAATTACGGCCATTCGGATTCCGCAGTACTCAAAGTCATAACCCCCCAGGTTCCGCAGTACTTAAAGTTACAGCTACTCGGATTCCCCGGTACTCAAAGTTAGGTCTACTCTGACCCGCTGGTACTCAGTCACAATCATCTGGATGCTCACCACTCAAGAGTTACAGAAACCAGGGAATAAAACCGACTGACTCTGCTGTGGTTTGTGACATTGCCATGCATTCCCAGTCATTCCCATGGAAGTCCTGCATTATTAATGTATGGTTTTACAGATTACTCTAATGAAATGTTACCAGGCAGCATCTTATCCACGCTGTTCAGATTAAAGCAGGCCTTCTTTCCTGCGCATCCGGCTAAACGGTGCTCCTTGCGGGTAGAGTACTGACCAGGATATTGTGGGTCCCCTTAGGTGACCGTTCCACTGCCACGCATTCCATTTAGCCCAATTCAGTGGCCTCACTTCTGGTCAGACTTTGCTGGAACTTTTGTAAGGACTTGGCCAGGTAAAATCTGAGCTCCTCAGATGAAGACTGGCAGATTCATTTACATTTACAGGCACTTCAGACTCGTATTTTAACCACAAATTTCAATCTGCTTTACATACTCCTCCCCCCTGGGCGATAAGAGGGACTGAAGAGCAGGTGCGGTTGGCGTGATTGCTGCCATGATCATATGTTGTGACACTCTGATTGTATTATTCTGCATCCAGCCCTTTCATAAGTACAGGAAAATGACATAAGAAATATTAGGTGGCAGTTACTCAGTCTGTCCACCAGCTACCAACATCATGTAATTTGGGGGCAGTGATTAGATCTGATCCCCTGAAACCAAATGACCTAGGTTCAAATCCCACGCTTTACTGCAATACCCTCAGTCAAGGTAGCTACCCCGAATTTCTATGCAATTGGGTAAATTATTGTAAGTAGTTTAGTATGATGCATCTTAGACAAACGTGTTAAATGCTAAATGGTGGTTAATAAGTGGCTCATAATAAGGGCAAAATTAATAATTTTCGGCCTGACGCAATGTCGGCCACGGCTGCCTGTGGGAAGATGCAGAAGCCATTCAGAAAGCGAGACAAGATTTCCCAGGGCACTGTAGCTCAGGTCAGAGAATCTCCTGGAGTTGAAACACAACGAAGGGAGTGTCACTGGTAACAATCACTGGAAAAGGAATTGCTTTGAAGAGGGAACCAAAGCAGACCCCACAGAGAGGTCAGTCTGGTGCTAGCGTGTCCCAACAACAGCGCACAAACTCATAAACAGCCACAAGCCTCTGTCTCCACTCCGATTCACAGCCCAGCCAAACCACAGACCCCGTGTTTGCGCCCTCCCAAATGGGGCCCTGCCGCCAGCTCGGCGGGAGCCATTCCAGGAAAGGCCGCAGAACGGACAGGCTGAGAGCCTACCTTCCGCCAAGCCCATAAGCGCTAACCCCGGGTGTCACCTTGGACCGGAGTGGGAACAACTGAAAACATAACGAAAGCGGGAGCACGTGCACTCAGACACGTCCGCATGTCAAAAAAAAACACACACGCAGCTGGCAAACGGTTACTCACCGACACCGCACTGGACATCAGGTCTCGGGACCAAAAGGTTGTAGGTTCAGATCCCAAGAAAAACATGACTGCCACTGAATATTTTTTACTCTGCCACAGTAAAATATTCAGCTGAATAAATGAGCAAAACTTGTTATGTAGGTCACTTTGGGGTGGGGGGAGTGGAATCTGCAAAGCAAATAAATAAAAATACAGTGAACCCGAACATCAAAAGCTTCGCCTGCATCAAGATTACACCCTGAAACCATGTCTTTCGCTGTGTGGGTTTTCTGACACTAATCTTGACTGCAGGTAAGGGAGGCAAGCGTCTAGAAGGAGCGAGGCTCCAAACCCACGGCTCTATCGCCCCTGCACCCTATAATCATACAATCCCTGAAGCTGCGAGACACTACAGGGAGCGGAAATTATCTAACCACCAGTTGCACACCAGCTTCTGCAAACCCAAACCATTTCCCTTCCCTTTGCCATAGGCTTTCCCCTCTTCAGCTAGAAAATCGTTTCTCCGTCTTCTGCCAGAAGTTACACTGATATCCCGCTGCTACTTCTTTTCATTGATTACTGAATTAAAATATATTCCCTGTGGGCGAGGACTGACGAAATGTTTTTTTTTGCCGCATTTCTCCATTTTTTTAAACCGGTGCTGGCAACAGATCGGAAACCGGTCGGCAAGAGGTAAAATTTTTAACAAAGCAGCCTTCAGCGCTGTTGCAATGTATCAACCAAGCAAACTATGCATATGATAATAAAAGTTACATGAATGTATGAATGTGCCGCAGGGAAGTGAACTAAAGTGACGTGACAAAGTGTACGATCCTCTGCTCCAGGATTTTAAGTATGAGGTCATGAGTAACCCTCAAATGGTGCATTCCAACAGTTTAACTAGATATATCCCAACTCCTGTAATAAACAACATGACAAATCTGGACTTTACATTTACTTATTTAGCAGATGCTTTTCTCCAAAGCATCTTCCAATGAACTCTCTGTAGTGTTATGAGCCCACACACCTCATTCACCAAGGTGACTTACACTGCTAGATACACTACTTACAGTGGGTCACTCAGTGGAACACACTCTCTGTCACTCACACACACACTTTATTTACTCACTCAAAAGTAAGTCGACAAGCAGCATTCTGGATGTGCAAAAATACACCATCACTACGTCCATATCGCCGAGAAAGGTCATTAGAGCCAAGAGCTTCCGATCTACTGCCCGCTGTGAACCGAGCCCCACAAAGTGTTTCTACGCAGAAGCAGAAAGTGTGACAGTTTGGCCCGGAGCGTTCAGCTTCGCGTTCACACCGCAGGCCAGCGGCCAACACCCATCTGCATCGATCTCGGAGAAGCATATAAATCCATTTCCAAACAACAAGGAGGAGCACATCACACCTTCGAGCGAAAGACCATGGTTTACAAACGGAGAGCATTTGAGAGGGTTCTCGCTCTACCCGGGGTGGACGTCCCAGCCGATTCATCCTAGGATCAGACTCTATGGTGCGCATCAAAAACTGCCAACAGCACCAGAGCTACATTTAAGGCTTCTGTCGACATGACACAAGTCAGAGTTCCTGACACTGAAATTTAACGAAACACTGAACAAGTATGGTGTTCATGGAAAGGAAGCCAGGAGAAAAGACCTTCTCTCCAAAAAGAACATGGCAGCAGAGGTCAGCTTTGTAGTGTTACACCTGATGAACCTCAAGACTCCTGGATCACTATCCTCTGGGTGGAATCAAACTAGAGTTGTTTTGCTCTAAGGTACAACACCATGTTCGGTGGAAACCGCACACCTCATATCATTGTACAAGCCTCATCCCAACACTCAAGCACTGTAGTACAGGTACAGGACCTGGACTCCTCAAGGTCACTGAGTCCACCAGGAACTCCTCTATATTTCAGTGGATTCTAGTGGAAAATGTGAGACCATCTGACAGCCAAATCGCAGCCAAAAGGAGATCATGGAAAAGTACAAAGTTCCTGAGCACATCAGTAAATCTATGATCGTAAGGCTGAAAAGGAATCAAGGTTTTGGAATAACCTTGACCTCAAAATCCAGACCTCGACCCTCCTGAGATGTTGTGCTGGGACGTTCAGAAAGCTCTGTATAAACAAATTCCAAACACCAATGGGCCCAAGCAATTTAATAGGGAGGAGTTGCCAGAAATCATCCAATGTGATGTGCAAGTCTGATAACTCCTAGAGGAAATAATTACTTCACGTTATGACTGCTAAAGGGGTTCCTACAAACTACTGAATTGTGGGGAGCACTTTTTTAACACAGGTTTAATGCATGTTGACTTATTTTCAGCAGAAAAAACACAGAAAAAGCAAAATCGGTGGCTGGTCACATGAGATTCGATGTATCTACAGTCAGGCCTTGGTGAGGACTGAATGAGGGTTAGTTGTTTTGATTCAAATGGGTAGAACTACAGAATTGAAAGCCTTCTTCACTTCACCACTAATACTCGGATTCTGCAATTCCCCTTCATTAGAAGGACAAATGCCATTCCAAAATATTTATTTTCAAATGAAACACTGACCTGAAATACCAGCTAAGAACGGATGCCCTTTGTTTAGGTCATTTTGAACCAACTGCATTGGGTTGCTTCAAGTACAACGATGACCAAAAACTGCAACACGAGAGTACAGTCTCAAGACTACCAAGTCACAGCGAAGAATTTCGTCTGTTTCCGCTACGTCAGGAACATCAATTAGACGACCTGACAGACAAGCCCCTTCTGGGGAGGAACACTCACACACTCGCAGATGTGTAAGCACTTGACCTTCATGTGAGGGGTCAGCTTGAACTTTGATCTTCAAGGATTCCACAAATTTTGTTGCGTGCGTACGGATTTTGCTCAACGGAAACACTCCCAGGAGGATGAGAAAGCGAGAAGGGGCTGCTGGTGCAGAGTTTCGTCCCGGAAGGTACACCCACCCCCAGGGATGGGGGTCTGGGAAGAGGTGTCATGCGATCGTGTGTCGTGTGACGGAGTAGGCCACCAAGGACAGCAAGAGAGGCGCAGGGAGGACACAGGCCTTCGCGACGGGCCCGTCCACACGGGCTCTCGCTCCACAGGTGTCGAGTACAGACTCGACCCAGATGAAAGACAGCTCCCGGGCTCCTCTGGCTCATGTTACTCCCGTTTATTTAGGAAGGCCACTCTGGCCGAATGAGGATTAAAAATCAAACCACGGTCTCGTTGGCTGGCGAGCTGCCTCCACCATCTCGTTTCCGCAGCTCTGGTTCCTGGCAAAGCTCTGGGCATGAATTTGGGACAGGTGCTTGAGCAAGGACAGCGGCTTGCCAAGCAAACACATGACGCACTTTTGTTACAGGGCCGGTCTTCCATTTCGTGCCGCTCTCACAATGTGCCCATTGTTTTGGTGACCTGACTCGGGGCATCGACACGCAAAACATAAAATCAAGGCGTCCCACAAAGCAAGCTACTCTTGGAGTGCAAAACATGAAAACTCACACCATGTTGCTGCCTCAGGTAATGAAATACACCGGCGGAATCGACCGTTATCAGCGACGTCTAACCGAGGTTCCTGTCTTCATTAAAACTGACAGCTTTCTTGAAGGTACAGAACCGACGCTCGCCCATATGCGAAGGGTATTTTTAAAGTTTTTTCTCCTCTACACAACTTTTCAACTGCATTGTTCTTGTCCTAGGCAGCACGAGAATTGCCTATTACGTTCAGCCCACGACACTGTACAAGCATAGGAACAACCACATTCCCCGACTAATTTAGTCTGCGATTCATCGGGTGACAACATTACAGCTCGGGAGCAAAAGCTGACCTTGTGATCCTTCATTCTTACTGTTCTCTGTTAGATCTCATGCTCAACATGGATTCAGTGCATCAATAAACCTTGAGTTTCTCTCCTCAACTCCTGCAGCATCTCTCTTTTCAGCAAAAATTTAGTTTACGTTGCGGCCGCAACTGATTTTCCAGGTTCAGCTGATGCTATGTAACTTTAACTTCCACCATCTTATTAAAATGGATGTTACGAGATGAGCTGATTACGCGAAAATAATTTCTCACAACTTTTATAACAAAACGTTCTATTCATCTGATTATACAGCGCACATCAGGCTTTTAATGATGGACAAATCTGTGATTCAACACCTCCTCATAAAAAAGCAGAGGAATAAAACATATTCCATGAAGTAGAACATAAATCTACTTGTTAATTTAGAGTTCCTGAATGGAGAAGGGGAAAAAAAAAGTTTTTCCTCCCCCCCTCATAAATTGTAAAAACAGCATCTGGAGGGCCCTGGCAGATCGGGCGGCAGCGAGCTCAACGGGCAAGCGGCTAGCCGCACGCTGCCCCCTGGAGGCCGGTGAAACGCTGCACCGGTCGGGTACGCAGCTGCGAACAGCGCCTGTTAGCATGGTTCGCACATGCCATTAAAATCTGGCCCAGGACTCCGGCACGGCCCACTGAAACCCGACACCAAGACGTTGTCAACTCTATGAGCTATGACGGTCATTATGATGATGTTTTAATACACCTCCCCATAAAACAACACTGTTCCCTCTCCACGTATGAATTTACCCTTTTAATAGACAAAGGTTAAATCGTAAATATCAGTAATATTCCTGGAGCTGCTACGTCACCCGACTTGACTGCAAATCATATAAAACTTGACAGGAGATTAAAAAAATGCCAACCACTGCATGACACTGTGACCCAGCACTACCGGGCATTAGTATGGCGGCAACTGCAATGAGCTCCATCGCTGCTTTGGTTAGAATAAATCTTCCCAATAGGACACATGTGGCATGTGGGCGACTGTAGGGCAGGGGACATGTATGACAGAGACAGCCTGCCTATACATTAGACCCACAAACACATAGGACCATCGCAGGAATATCTCGCATAGTCCCTTTTCACAGGGGCAGAGTGTAAAATGCATGGACCTTAGTCGCCTCTCAAAGGGAAGACTGAGAAAGTGGGTGACATTCCATATAATCGTCTTGCGGTGTGCAACATCCCTGGAAGCCTCCCACCACGTAGCCCACTCCCATTTCCCTGGCAGAAGATTGAGCAGCGGGTACCGCACCTACAGGCTCCCGCGGGCAGCTGTGGAAAGGGGCCTGCAGGAGCCTTGCCATGTTGTGTAACTGGAGAGAGCTGCGGCGGGGTGCAGCTGTTCGACAGTTTCTTCTGGGTCTCGCACAACTGTGATTTCATGGAACAACTGGAATGCAGTCCCACCGCTCGTCCACCACACAGCTCTCGTTTTTCCTTCTCTTTCTTCAGCCTTCATTGCCTTTCGCTCAGTGATGGCCATGTGGCATTCCCCCAAAGGTAGCTCTAGCCGAAGCCCTCCTAAATGGGAACGCCTGCAATGATACCAGTCCTGTGAAATCGGAGTCGTGGAGTCGAAAGCAATTACTGGGTTACTGGAGTCGGAGTTGGTAAAAATGCACCGACTCCGACTAAATGTACCGTGCATGCCGGCATAAAAATTGATCCGGCGTATAAGTCGACCCCAAAAATCAGAGGTGTAATAGAGCTTTAGGTCTATATAGGCCAGATAAGTTGACCCCCAAAAATCAGAGGCGTAAAAGAGGTTTAGACCGATATTCGCCAGATAAGTCGACCCCCAAAATAATGTGCAAGACTGCGGAGTCGGAAGCAATTATTGGGATACTGGAGTCGAAGGTTTTGCGTACCGACTCCAAAAGCCCTGAACAACACTGCTCAGGTCTCACAGCTCACTTTCTTCTTCTCTACTTGTCTTCCAGAAAACGATTCCACGAGTCCTGTCAGAAAGGGAATCAAAGATCTTGCAGTTTCGGTAATGAGACGGAAAGCAAGACACAAACAAAACGCTCATGTGATTGCCCGCTTCGGTGTCGATTCGGTCTAAAAACAATGTTCGATGAGAGGGTTTAAAAAAACAGCTGTAAAGAAAGTCAAGTGTTACAAACACCACCTGTCACTGCATAGCCTGGAGCACACCGCCAGCACAGGGCCCTTTGGGTTTCAGGGACAGCTCTGTCCATTGCCATCCTCACCAAAACCAGCCTCTGGGTGTGCCGGTTTCAGCTGGTCCTCACTGCAGGCACGATAAATTACCCTACCCCCTTGCCCTCTCCTCCAACTGCCCACCAAGGCATAAACTGGAGGTGACACCAAAGGAGGAGGTCACCACAAATGCTAGTGGAGACCAAGTAGGGCTCAAAGAGTCCAATTCTGAAGGCTGAGCACATTTTTGCAGTCTCCACAAACACACACACACATACACACACACACACACACACAGACGCACACTTTACAGTCCACTTGAAGGCAATCGAATGTCTTGGATAGATGTCATAACACCGGCGTCTATAGCGACACACAAGCGGAACACAGCATATGGTTCAGAAGGTCCAAACCTCATAAGGGAGGCAGGCCACTATTGTACCCTCAGCACAATCAAAAGGTGCTCCGATGGGAAAAGGGTCAATTCTGAGCAGCTGAAGAAAAAAGTGTCAAAACGCTAAAATGTAGAGTTATCAAGTTCCTGCAGTACTAAGCAGAAAGGGCAGAGCCAGACAAGGAGGTGGACCATGCAGAGGCCAGACTGACGGTAAGGTCCTCAAGGCCTCTCAAAAAGAACTCTGGTGATCAGGACTGGAGACACCCCTTCCTATACAAAGTCACGCACATATATATCCTTGTGTGTTGACTGGAGGGTATTTATGGTCATTTATACGCCAGAATTCCTGAGATGGGTGTAATTTTTATAATAAGAACCACACCATAAAGATTTTTTGTGACCGTGGGGGAAAAAGAGCTCTTAGTCTTGCTGGGAAATTGCACGCTTTTTTCTGGCGGACTCCACTAAAAGAGATAAAACAGGTGAGGGGTGGTGTGTTCCACCCTTTGACCGTGTTTACGTCACGCCTGATGTTTGCATTGCTCATTGCATTACCTGGAAGACTAAAGAGGAAGCCAGTGCTGTACAGTTTTTACTAATGTGCTCTTCAGCAATGACAGCAGAGCGTCTCCACTCTGCAAGAGTACCGATGGGTGGAAGATGAAGAAGAGGGCAGACACGCCGCAACCTTCCGTTTCTCTCATCGGCATCACTTTATTCCAATAAAAGGATGGTCTGGAATATGGCCAGCTCTGTAATGGTCTCCTTTCCTGTAAAAGCCGTCCGCTGTTACGAAAAGACAGGCCATGACCGCACTATACGGCCGTAACTGCCTACAGTGCAAACACAAACATGGTATTTTGTTATTATGGGACCTGTAACGTTACATTCCTAAAAAAAAATTGTCGCCGATTAACATTTAAACAGTTGCAAGACGTTCAAAAAAATTCCACACCCACATTAACACTACACAACACATGCAAGACTACTGTCTACTGAATGTGGAAATATTTCAAAGTGAACGTTTCGCCATGACTACCTGGGGATGAGACTTAACTATCACTACTACTATTGGCTGGACCCCATCGGACTGTCAACGCACAGGTCCAGATTGTGGCTTTTCTCAGGTGACTCCTTGCTCGGGTCCAGCGTTTGGCACACAGAACGATGGCAAAATGAATCGCTGGCGATACTCCCAAGAAGCTATGTTCCGCTCTGCAAAAAAGGCGACTGTGAGGCCATTCGTGTAAAAAGGCTCCGAATGCTTTCGCCGTCCGTTTACATAAGAAAGCACACAAAGCCAACAGCCCGAAGCGGGGAGACCCCACAGATGGAGCGCATGCACTTATCTGCAGGACAAATATTCACGGCGGAGTGTCTGAAGTGACTTCCGGGGTTACAGATTGCCGATGGTTAAAGAAGCCATGAGGAAATGTGCTGAACTGCTCAAAGGAGCAGAATGAAAGCACCTCCATGTTTCTATAGGAGAGCCTTGGCCTTGCGGGTCAAGAGGTCCACCCACAGTCAGACACTCTGCTGAAATACAGTACTTTCAGGGGAGAAGATTCCTTTACCGCAAACATTCAACTCCTGCACAGAGTACACTAGGCAGCCCGCTGAGATTTATTCACATTCACCAGTATTGCCTCTTATCCTATACAGGGTCAGATTCAGAGAAAGATCCGCATGGCACTCGACAAGTTTTCAAACGCAGAAAAAGAGCTGTCCGCAACGTGTTTAAAAACGGCATAAATAAGGGTGGCACGGAGAGAGTGGCCCACGTGGTAGCAGGGATGCAAGATCACCCCCCTGTCCATGTTTGTGTGGGTTTCCTCCAGGTGCTCTGCTTGGCTCCCACATTCCACAGACATGCTGCGCAGGTGAAGCCATGGTGGAGAACTTCCCACAGCACTAGTGTGTGTGTGTGTGTGTTCCATTTGACAGGCTGGCACTGCTTCTTGTGGCCTCCGCTCCCTGGGAAAAGAACTCCAGATCGCTGCGACCCTAAACTAGAAAGGATAATGGAGATAATGACGATAACAGAGGCACTTTCAGGAGTGAGCCCATACAAAACCGCTGGATTACGGTACACAAAACGCAACAATCGTTACACATGTCTAGGAGTCCTGCGCACAGATAGCCTAAGAAAGGCATTAAGCTCCATTTGATAGCAGAGCACGGCGTCTGCCTTGCAGGGTATGCCTTTCATCGAGGGATCCGGTGAAAGGAGCAGAGAGGCTGTCACAGGCTCGTATTTCAACAGAGGTGGGAGCCTTGCAGGGCTGCGCCAGAGGGAGGGGTGTGTGTGTGTGTGTGTGCATATGCAGCTACGTGCTACACACTCTGCTGTTTCTGCAGGGATCAGAGCAGGATTACCCACAAATCCCTCCTTTCACAGGGTTCCCGTGAGCCGTCACACTCTGAATGCGCTACAAGAACCCGGGCGATAAGACTGACGGGCCGCGCGATTCCCGAGCCCCGGCCCGCAGGTCTCGCAGCGAGAAGCAAGCGGCTGACGAGTTATTTCGTGTTGGAGCCTTGAGAACACAAAAGGCTTCACTCTGTTTGTCTCCACAGTGTTGGGTTTTGTTTTCATACGTTCAACTGTCACTTACACTGTAGGAAAGAGCAAAGACAGCGAGTCTGGAATTGCCTCTCAAAAGCCTAACAGAGCACTTAAAAACAAAGTCATAGGTTTGTGTCTGGTAAATTTCAGTACTGAAACGTGCACAGCATATTAACTCGGGCTCATGAAGACACCACCGAAAGAAGGAATTACCAACTACCGAGACTGAACTACATGATTTCCAACGATCGCGATAAAGCGAACGATCTTACCGCGATGGAACCGTTTTTCACACCTGGCTGAGTGTTTTCTCATTGCTGTTGGCTGTTTTTTGGGCATTTTCTTTGCTGATGTGACAGTTGGAAGCCAAACGCAGACACGCTGGCAATCGAGAGGAAGCACGGCTCAAGTGCGGCGTGAAGCAACAAAAAAGGACCCTTTAGACAGGCAAAGAAGCATGTGAAAACACGGAAAGCGAAAGATCACACATCTCCACCTGGCGCTGCGGATCTGATATTTCCTGGAGATATCGATCGGGTTCGAAACTGTCCGCTCTGAAATCACACCCACCGCAAGCCCTGCTGAAACTTGCCTGACCCGGTGCCACAGGCAGATGACACAAAACTGCAGACAGAAAGAGAGCGGGGGGAAACGTAAGCGAAACCTTGCGAAACGTGAACTAGCTCGTCCTCAAAGGTTACATACGGTGTGTCCTTTCAGAAGTTCCAGCATGGTAACGGGACGGTCAAGTGCAGTACTTACATGCCAAAATCTCCGAGCCTAAAAAACCCTGCCGCTGCAGGGGAAGAGCTTTAGCTTCAGCTCATTGGCCGCTGGTCTCGTTTTGGCGGAATGGTTATTGTCTACAGGTGTCAATTTGCATGGCTGATGAGTCATTATTTCGAGTGTGCCTGCTCTTTAAAGATACACACCAAACACGTGGAAATGTAAAAACAGCTCATGTAGTGAAACAAGCTAAACTAATCCCCACTTACAGTACAACGACATTAAGAAAAAACTAAAGATAACACCACATCATTTATTTATGCTGCTGTTAAATGACGGAATTACGTAGGTTGTACACAACGTACGACATATGCGACTTGCAACCACCCACACAAGTGTGCCAACAATGTTAAATTACCTCCGGGTCCAAACGTTAATGAATGCTGTGCGGTACTACCTACCTGTAAAGTATTTAATTATTACTGTATTGTAATCACACTAATTTTGTATATTAATATTACTGAAATGTGAATAATGTGTGAAATGTGTGTAAAAACATAAGAAAACCCTATAATAGTGCAGAATTCATGCACGCTAATTGTTTACATATTCTTTTGGTTGATATAACAAAATATATGGGGATACCTGACTGACGATGCGGTTGTCGGAACGGAACCGCGTCGTAAGAGGAGGACCACCTGTAACTGAATTCCTAGACACCTTTAATCGCGAGAACTTACCATTTCCATAACTGGTAAGAGAGACTACAGCTTTACTGTGTAGGAAACACTAAAGTATCACCTGTTTGTATAGCGGGATTCTTAAGTGGCACAATTAAATTGGTAAATACTTTGCTCAAGAGCCCACAACAACAATGGGACATCCACTGCCCTATGACCCGACCGCAGTAGGCTAAAGAGGGACCCTTTGTTTTCGGAAAGGATAATGAAACATTGCTGAATGCTTCAAAAACAATGTTATGGGCAGTAAGGAAGACTTATAAATCCATAAATCAATAAGGCAAGTATTCCGACTGAATTATGGTATAATCTAGTTATCTCTTATAACCATAATGTTCAAAAGGTTGATTGTTTTGCCAAAATTACTTCTACGGAAAAAAAATTGTCCTCCTTTTAATCTAAATGACTATCATCAATTCATTAGGACTCCTTAATAAGGAAACTACTGAAATATTACGAAATAAGACTCAGGTTTATCACTTTCAGCGAAAAATACGGAAATGATGCAAAACCAAACGACTCGTCCCAAAAGACACGTGCCTCGTGTGAAAAGCCCTACGTTTATTTTCTTTCACGTGGACTACGACAGTCTGAGAAACAACAATCATAACAAAGGCTGAGTCGTACACCGCTTCGGATAAAAGCATCCGCTGAATGAATGTAAATGTGGGGAAAAAAAAAAAAAAATCTCAGCGTGATTCTTTATCTTGAGTGCTTTGAGATTAAATTTAACATGTATTTCAGGATATGACAATGAGCCCTCCAGCTGGCGATGAAAGCTGAGACGACCATACTGGGAAAGTAGGACTCCAGGAAAACGATGATGGATGCGGTCATTTTCACTTCCTTTCCCCACAACTTCAAAGGGCGGTTCTGAATGCAGCTGCAAAGCGTCCGATCTCGCTCCTTACCGAGGCCGACGACTCGGACAATGGGCCCGTTGTCACGTTCAGACGTTCTTTCTCCGAGCAGGCTGATGATGCACGGAGGTCGCTCGTCCCTCCCTCCGCCTGCATCGCATTCGCATTGGCGCAAGTGCTATCTTCTCACGTGGACGGTGCGGAAGCATCTGATGAAGCCGACTGAAAATCAGCAACGGGAGGTTTCTCTACGCAGTCGCTGGGCAGGCTGTCGACAGTTCGTCCACCCAAGCGCATGGGACACGAGTGTGTGCAGTGAAGTGTCTTTCAAAATTGCACAGAATTTTAACTGTGTTTTCAGCAACGTCTGACTACCTTGGAGAAACAGTAGTTTTATATTTCCAGCTGTTATTTGCGGGAAAAAAAGCCTGTATATCTGTGCAAAAATTGTTTATGTGCTCAGTGCCACTATGATGTACATGCAGTGTGTCTGCTGATATTAACATACTACGTATGGCATCAAAGTGAGAAATAATACACAAGGGCCATTGACACACGGTGCTGCTGTGCAGAGGGTAGCTGCTGTTCTTGAAGTCAGTGCCCATGCAACAAGTGATGTTTACTTTTCTTTACTGTATAAATACGCATGAAATGAAGGCGGAATGTGAAGCACTCTAACACCAGTGACAATTATATTTCACATCCAACAGCTGGAGAAGAATGTTGTCCTGTTTCTGATCCCCTGAAACTTCCATGACGGAATGATAAGCGTCGGTCAGATGACATGGCTGCAGGTGCCAGGGGTGTCCAGCACTGGCTACAACACACACACACCGTGCACCTTTCGCCGGCACCAGAAGTGGTTAGGGAGACGCGGCAGTGATTTAATCACACTTTTTTGAATCTCCACCAAGCCTCTTACATCCAGTCTCATTACATCTGGCCTCAGTCCAATCCCTTAATGTATTTTAATACCCGGAATAGATGAGGGCATTTCTACTGGTCTCTGTGCTGTTTCTACACTGGGTAACAGTTCCCATCAGAGCCAGAAGTTGGAACTATTGAATGCCTGAAGAGGTCATTTAAACTCACCATATGTTTCCATATGTAATATACGGCAGGAATTAATAGGGACCCCGTAAATCACATAAGGAAAACACAATATATAGGGAACGTGTTGAGCTGTGCTGAGCACAAGAGGATCACACCACAGTCAGCTCTCAGGACAAAACGGAAGAACAGCATGCTTCAGCCCCAGTCTGAGTCTCAAGTCATCTGGGAGGAGGTGTCCTCCCCCCGTACCCCAACCCCACGTCTGTCACACCCCGACCAGCTAAAGGATGCAGTTGTGGCTAAAGCGTTTTCCAGCTGGTGCTGTGTGACTAATCACCAGGCACGAACCCCCCTCCCCGAACCCCTTTATAGGGTCACCGCCTCGCCCTATGGCCTCCCAACTACCACGTTCCACCCTTAATTAAACAATCTTGTTTCTCTCCAAGCAGAAAACGAGAATCATAGTCTGCTAACTACCCCCACGCACATGCCCCACATCAACACAATGCCCGTGCGTAAAAGGGCACATATTTACACACACCACCGCTGGGGTGACTGTTCATCGCCACAGTCTTCTTTACTACATCTTACAGCTGTTAACAGAGCTGTCCTCATTGACACCAAGCAGAACTTAATCATTTGTGCTAAAGATTTCAGATTTCATTTAATGACTTTTAAACCCAAGAGCACAGTCAAGGCAAACACTGCTCATAAAATATTCGTTTCTGTCCCAATCACTCTGTACTTATAACATCCGAGTTCCTCGGTGTGAAAATACTACAAATGCTCCTACAACAATATACGTAAAAAGCCCAGCGGGGGTATGCTGGCCGAGGAGCAGACTCATAACCAACTTTGATTTAAGTAAGGTTATAATCATCAGGACCTCCTTAAGATGACATGAAAAAGGCATCTGGTACCTCAGTCTTCAGACTTCAGTCTTTTTGTAGCTTTTAACATCAGCAAAAACCCCTCATCCAAAAAAACACACACACACACATTTTCAGAACCGCTTGTCCCACAATTGTGTCAAAAAGAATTTCATTTCATAGGGCTGAGCTGGTGTCATATTGACCGTTTACACATATTCCTACGGCAGCAACATTTGTAGTCCTTACAGCTCCAGGGCCCACATTTCATAACAAAACCCAAACAATGACAGAGGGGAAAAATGTACCAATTTGAATGGCAGCTTCTTAGACTGGGTATCTTGTCCTGGGAACTGAAGCAATACAGCAGTTAAAGGACTTAAATCTCAACATCTGGTAGATTTATGGTGTACCTGAAAACATCAAATTCGTAGAATGTACAAAAATGTTTTAATTAATATTTATGTACTGGATAAGTGGGCCGAACATTAAGCTCGAGAAGGTGAATTAAATGCAGGTGTTCATTGTGTAGGTTATTTCCAATATTAACTC
Source organism: Scleropages formosus (assembly GCF_900964775.1). Lineage (NCBI taxonomy): Eukaryota > Metazoa > Chordata > Actinopteri > Osteoglossiformes > Osteoglossidae > Scleropages > Scleropages formosus. Next base: position 18,808,421 of record NC_041822.1, read on the forward strand.
TAAGAATGTGCCAAATTAATTAATGAAATAATGGGGGGGGGGGGGGGGGGGGGAATCTGTTGAGGCAGCTCTACACATTCCACTTGGGTTCACCCTTTGGAAGGTTACAAATTACAAAATGCCATGGATGGAGGACATGGACTAGTGGAACTCAATGGCAGATGCATTCACAACTGTAGAAGCTGGTTTGGATTTATTGCAAAAGCGATCCAGATTCCCCACCCATGACCTCCACTCGAGTGGGGCTCAAGGGCATTTGCTGATTCAAACAACTCTTAGCTGAGAGGTCCCACAATCTGTCTTAAAGAAGCTGTCACCTGGCCAGCATTTTTAAAGTCATTTAAACATGCCATGGATTTCAAAAGCCCAAGCTAACTATCCCAATCTATGGCCATGGAGGCCAAAGTCAATCCCAAAGTAAATATCCAACTCTCATTTCTGCTGAGACACCAAAAGATTGGTGAATCTGCAAGACCATGATGCAAGTGAAGACATGGGACAGAATAATACCATAACTACAAGCTCAACGCTGGTCTTCAGCTAGTCCTTTGCTCAACCCTGTTACTCATATGTTTATTCTATCAAACAGGATGACATGACTTATTCACTGAGAAAACCATCAGAGAGGTCTCAGAGAGTTAAGGCTTACTTCCTGCACTTTGAAAGTGGTCTGAGAGTGTCTTCCATATGAAGGCATGCCATTGCATGGCGACTGACGTGCCCTCTGTGAAATCAGTGATGGATGCTCCACGGTAGATTATCGGAGGCCAGGAAAGCTCTCGAGCACAGACAGATCGGGTGCACAGAGTGCCGCCCCATCACTCAGCTATTCGGAACAGCTGGGTATCTGAGGTACAAGCACCAGGGCCGGAACTCTGACCCTCCCTGAACCTGGTGTAGAGGGCAAGAGGAGACCTAGTGCTCTCTCAGAGAAGATATTTAAAACACAGACAATCCATGATCCATGTCATCGTGCTCAATTTGCTGGATTCCGCAGTGGCTGGAGACCTGTTTTCCATTGCTCTTGTTAGGACGGTATTCCATGTTTCCACACTGTGACCAGTGAGATGCATGTGCGCGAGGAGAACACAAACCCATTCTGTCGGCCCTGGCACGGCAGTATCCTTGGCAACTTGTACTGCAATTGTGTGCCACTTTGTAACCTTCATTAAAGCATGGAAAACCATTACCAGTCCAGGTAAAGAGTCCAAATTTGGTGACATTTAAGAGCTCCACCTTTAAAACTTAAAATAAAATTTTAAAAAAGTGTTGTTGAACTAGGCCCTAGAGTTTGTAAGTACAGCAGAGCCTCAGAGCTCATGGACGTGTTTACCCCATGTAAAAACACTGCGGTAACATACAAGCTTCACAGCCTTGGTTTGTCAGGAGTGCCACAATTCCCTTAAGAGCATGACCAGTCTCAAAGGCTTTTAAAATCCCTCTTTGATCACCAAACAGGTCAGATGTCCGCATTTGAGGCAGACAAATATAGTAACAGGGTAGCTGGTAAAACACAACACATGATGGACTGTGATGCAGGGTGAATGAACTACGGTGTCTCCTTCGTGACTATAAGTACTCCAGCAGTTTCTGATTTCACTAATGATACTACATGAAAAACAAAAGGAAGGGCAAAGGTGAGGGATAGGAACAAGATTAAATTACTTGATTTCAAGAGAAAACCTTTAAACAAGTCAGATTAATTAACACACGTTTGATTGATTCCCCCAATTACAGCTTGGTAATTTCACAGAAGCAATTACAGATGAGTGCCTTTCTCTAAGGTGTAACAGCAGCTCCTTCCCTGACATATAATTCCAAAAACCTCACACTGCCGCAGGCTCCTTTACCTCTATGCCACCTCCTGTCCAGGACTTAGGAGAGAACTAGTGTGCCTGAGAGCTGTAGCCACACTCCAATCCGTTCTCCACCCAACAGGGACCTCATTCTAGAAAAGACTGGCCTTCTCATGGCGGAATGTTGTTCCTGGAGACTGACCATTTCTACACACAGACGCAACAGTTCACTCCCAGCCATGTTTACACAAGAAGAGAGAACATTCTTGAAGAACTAAAACTGGTCAAGAGGCCTCACCCCTGAAACCACCCTGAGCCAATCTGAGCTCCTCTTTGTATCTCAAATTGTCCTTTTTAGCTTGTTGCAAAAATAAAGATGGTAGGTTGGTACTTTCATTTCACAAAAATACATATTAGACCGTAAACTGAGAATTATGATAATGTACTTGATTTCCTAACAATGTTTTCATGGATCTTCCAAATGACATTCCATGGTAAAGGTCTCCAAAGACAAAACCAGAATTCAGGGTCTATGTCACGGTGCTGCATAGGGGATATGTCATTCAGTAATTCATCAGGACTCTTGTCTTGGGTTTCCATCTACAAAAACCCTGAACGCCCTCTTAAATTTGCCGTAGGGTCTATGCTTGCAAGTCCGTAAATATTCCTGTAATATTATGCAATAAAATATAGCTTTCTAAGGGTTACATCTACATGAAGAATCCTTTGCTGGGTTTATGCTGTATTTGCAATCCTATGAGATGTAAATCTCAATTTCTACGAGATGTACGTCACTTTGGAGAAAAGCGTCTGCTAAACGAATAAATGTAAAGTAAATGCAGTCCTATGTATTTCACCTAGGTTTAAGGTACAGCTGGGTCACGGCACCATTCCAGCCCCGCTAACATCTGGTCACAACGAATGATTGATGGCAGGTTTGCCGCTTACCAGCCACCAGGGTCATCCTTGGGAGGGCAAGCGCTGTTGTCGGTCTAATTATTAGCATAGCTGTGCTCCTTAATCTCTGAGGTGCACTGCTCCTTGTGTACCCCTGGGTGTGGGGACAGAGTGGGGGAGTTTCCATGCTGTAAGCTGCCCAGGTATGTGTAATCAAATCTTCTGGCTTGTTTTTAAAACCCTGGGAGTTCTCCTTCTTTCCACCATTAAGGATTTACTGCTACCTTCTGTCGAGGGTTTTTTTTTTTTTTTTTTTTATAAATCGAATTAAACTAACAGAAAAAATAAACATCTCATTACACTTTGTACCAGCAAAATAACACCTGAACAAAGAAACACCTGAACAGCTAGCACTGGCAGCCAACAGCTTTTAGATTCACTCTTCGATAGGCAAAAAATACCTGCAACGAATCATGACTTTCATAGACAGTTGGGTATTATTGTAGGTGGAAGCCAATCAGTGGTGAACTTCTGGAACAAAAGCAATAGTTCTGTTTGCCCACAGCCAGCTAAGGCTCAACTTTCCAACCGCAAGCTCCCAGGCCTGACTGTGAGTCTTTCCTAATTAAACCTGATCTCTCTACGCCATACAACAGAGTCCACTGTACTGGCGCATGACACTGTGTAGCTTGGGGGCAACCTGCAACACAGCTGTTCATACAACCTGCTCCTGATCCCCCCCATCACACACTTTATAAAAAAAAAGGAAAAAAAAAAACAGGGGCCAGAACCAATCTCTTGGTCAGCAGTAATTCTTTTCATTTACAATTTATGACCAGCAGGTGCTGCAGCAGTTAAGACACAGGACTCGCTAGAAAGGTTCGTGGAACACTGAATAAGTTGTAGAGTGTTCAGCCGCAGCAAATCAACGTTCGGCTCAGTATTTAGAGACTGCACACTGGTATGCTGGAACCGCAAAAGCTGAAATAAAAAGCCGTCACAGCACACAGATACTCAATATACATTGGAGGGAAACATATTTTGAAAGGTCAGACACTAGTTAACATGAAAGTGATGAACATGGAGTGATATCGATGTCACACATGCTCCATCGCACAGAACTTATTTTTCCACTCGTCCAAAACTACTAACAAGGTTCATTTAAAGCACGCGTTGCGATTCTCGACGAAGGAAACACACCTTTACCTTTCTCATGGTATTTTCTACTTCCGCACTCGTTGCTCCCCGGTCTCCAACAATGCAGATCTTAAGCAAGCTTGCCTCTGACGTCTTTAGACTAGATTTCTCCCGTATAGATGGTATGGCAACCTCATATAAATGCAGATACACTCACACCTCACCATGAAATGCATCATCCTTTCATCTGCCACATCTTCTTTGCCAACTCTACTGTCAGACCAGAGGTTCCCACGTAAATAGCTTGATTTCTCAGACATCCAACCTACATAATGACCTGTGAGTTCTTTAACTAGAGCAGTAATGAGGATGAGTCAGAGAAGTGACAGTCAAGGAGTCTGTCCTACACCAAGAGGACCTCACATTATTTTATTGTCACCAAGAACCACAGACTGACACTGTGACGAATCTGTGTGTAGGCAATTAATCGCCCGCTGTTTAATAGCCAACAACTACGAGTGCGGACTCACACGTTCATAAAAAAACTCCATCCATTTAAACAGAGATTAAAACTATTTCGCCGAAAGCCAATAAATCTAATCTACAACAGTGACGTGCAAGATTGCTTTGTAATTAGTTGTCTGACAACTGCTTATATTAACGAGAAAAAAATGACTTAAATACTCTGATGACTCAGTACATACAGCTTTACCTGGAATCAGAGTACACATATACACACTTTCTGAAACAGCTTGTCCCAAGCTGGGTCACGGCAAACCGGCGCTTAACCCTGCAACACGGGGCGCACGGCTGGAGGGGGAGGGGACACACCCAGGATGGGACGCCAGTCCATCACAAGGCACCCCAAGCGGGACTTGAACCCCAGACCCACTGGGGAGTAGGCCCTGGCCAAACCCGCTGCGCCACCATGCCTCCCGGAGGCAGAGTAGTAAGATTTAATATTAATAATTTCAAACAATTTCAACCATCAGAGTAGATAGATTGTTGACAGTACCAGATATGTCTCTTCTGAATTTAACAATTGACATGAATGTCCAGTTACAAGTTCACAAGCATGACAACCAGACTTAAAACACTTAAACAGTCCACAATCTGAATCATAACTTTATGGAGGCTAAGTTCCCTTTAATGCACTGCATATACAGTACTGTGCAAAAGTCTTAGGCACTTAGATGTTTCACAAAAATATTTGTTTTACACAGTTAATGTCTTCTGCATTAGAGTCAATGTGAAAGAGCATATTTTAGATTTCCAAGCATTCCTTTTGCAAAAGGTTACAGTATTACAGTAAGGGTTTTGTATGTCGTTAAAGAAAGTACAAACACAAGCACACACTGTCTGAGACCGTTTGTCTTGAGTGGGGTTGCGGCGAACTGGGGCCAAACCCATCAACACAGGACACAAGGCCAGAGAGGGGGATGGACACACCAAGGACGGGAGACCAGTCCATCGCAACGCACCCCAAGTGGGACTCGAACCCCAGACCCGCCAGAAAGCAGGACCCAGCCAAGCCCCCCGCGACCCAGCTCAGGACAAGCGGTTGTTGATGATGGATGGTTACTAAGCTTTGTAGGAAGTTTATTAATTAAGAGCATTACTTTTGGAAGCATTCTCACTTTACAACGTTTTCCCCAAGTGCTTGAAACTTTTGCACAGTTCTGTACAGTATTCTATCGCTGAATTATACCTTAACAGATTGCCTGTGACTTGTGAAAGCAAAATGGAACGGAAAGAAAGAACACAGGAGAACGTGCAAACTGTACACAGAGAGACGGAGGGACAGATTTGAACCAGCAACCATGGAGTTGTAATGTAAAGCTGAATCACCTGCCCCACTTCCAGCCCCAGCAACATCCAGTGTGAGGCACATCTTCCAGATATTTACGGACCAGGTCTGGGACTACTGAATGTCTACTCATTTGCTCAGCACTCCAATGAGAGGACAAGCTTGTAACATACAGAAGGGGCTTCAGAGGAAAAAACAAAGTGCCACTAGACACTGCATACAAAAGGTGTGAAGTCATTTGCTGTGGCCAAGGGGTTAATCCAAGAGCGTCCACCTGTACCTGCCATGGATTCCTCCATAGAGGAGGATGACTGAGGGTCACGCACATCACTCTGTATTGCACACCTATTTATAGTCCCCTGCCCTAGCTCCACATAAAGGCCACCTGCCCCATAACACTGTTTCCATGTGGGCTGCCAAAAATAGCCCAACATGGATCTGAGAGTGAGCCGTTGTTGCGGAAACTACCAAGGGACGCATTCCTGATCCTCACCGTGGACCAAGGTGCAGCTGGGGGATCACTGGAGACTCGGCTTGGGTGGGCAACAGCTAAAAGACCCATTGTCTTCATTGGCACTATGTTTCAGGGAAAGGATACACCTAGTGTGCCTACGTCAAAGACAGCAAACCGAATGGCATTTTCCAATAACTTGTCATCCAAGAACAACCTGTCTGGGCCACCTCTGCTCATTTTCACTCAGATTTACTACATAAAAAAATCATGATACACAGTTTATATATTAAAAAATTCTCTCATTTGCGTGGCTGCATATTTTAATATACCATATCTTTGAAAACACCCTTCCTGGATCGGGGCCTTGGCGTGGCGGAAGGGCTTGCACGATCTAGGGATCTCCAAAGCTTTGTCGTCGGGAGGACTATGCTCCTGGGAGGGTCTCCCAAGGCGAACAGGTCTGGAGTGAAGATCCAAACTAACACGATCCAAAAACCCCTATGAAAAACGGAAACCAAAAAACGTTTACCCTGCCCGGAATAGGGTCACGGGGACCTACCCCTGGAGCCAGGCCTGGGGGTAAGTGTTCGTAGGCAAGTGCCTGGTGGCCGGGCAGCCCACGTAACCCGGCCGGGCTCAGCCTGAAAAGACATCCTGGGGTGGCCATGTGGGCCCACCACCTGCAAGGTCCATCATGGGGGTCGGGTGCAATGTGTACCACTGTTGCCACCGTGAGCCTACTGGGACAAGCGGGATGGAAGATGGATGGATGGATGGATCTTTGAAAACAGCAGTGGAGCACTTTGATTTGAACATATAGCCTGGAATCAGGGTGCCACTACACATTAAACCATTAAACAACCAGCTGACCTCAAATATTCCTACATAAACCCAATCACAACTACAGTCCAATTTATTTCTACTGTATATATTACAGGCCAGGTTAGGTTGGACCAAAGTAGGCTGAATTACTGTACGCACAATCAGTAGTGTGCAAATATTATGTAACCAATGACTAATAACCACCAGTGTATTACGAAAAGGTTTGTCAAAGTACCGCATATGCTACGTATCTGAGCTTGCCTTTGACAGTTTGATTATCCTTGTGGAGGCAGGCAGATGTCATGTTGCATTTAACAATTACCATTCTACAGCCAGTAGGCCGGTCCTGCTACATCATATTTTAAATGATGAAGAGAACTGTATCAATAAGCACTTCTCACTAAATAGACAAATCAGTTCAACATCCAATTACTCTTCATGCTTGAACAAATAGACATTTCAGAATTATTTTATTCAGTCACAAAGATGAATGTATTTCCTCACAGCTGTAGTGACATAGTGGAAAAGCACTGGCTGGTCTGCAAAGACATTTTTAGGGAACTTCTGAGATGGCAAAATGTTTGAAACGTATAGCCTGGTTAAGAGGCACACTTTTACATGCTGTATGGAATGAGAAAGCCAGTCTGACCTAATCCACACTCCACTTATGGAGTCCAGATGAGGCACACACTATGTTGGGGTCACTTGTCTCAGCAGCAGGTTGTTTGTTTACAGAAGGCGAGACGAAGTGTGAGGGGAGGGTAGCAGGAGCAGTAGCCCGGCTCTGGGTTTCAGTAGGAGGGCATCTGATTCCGCCACTGTCAGGACGTGTAAAGACCAGCAGTTCTGTGCCTCCATGCTCCTTTTTTGGCTGCATCACAGAGCTGCGCTCCCCACACCTTCGACCTGTCGTTGCATTACTCATTTGTCTATCAGAGCCTTCCAGTCACAGTGACTTACATAGCTTACAGACCCACCTATTTATACACTGGGATGGATTGCAAAACCATTCCTAAGCACTTTGCTGACAAGTTCAATGACAGGATGGATTCAAGACTGGAGCTTAAATCAGCTCAATTTTGGCCCCCGGATCAAAACACCACAGAACTTCCAGTCCCAAATAAAGAGCAAGAGAGGCAGGGGTTATATATTTTATTAAGATCACTGCTCTGAAGGAAATAGACAATAGCTCTTGTAGCATTCTCTCCCAAAGTTTACATAGCAGAAAACTTCCAAGTTACATCAAGAAAGTATAACAAACTTACTTTACACAGTACTGCATCTGTAGCATACTTATGGACTGCTAAGTTACTAACAGTCCAAAGACAGTAACTTTAGCTTTATATTTTAATTGCAAAAAGTGCCCTTTCAAGAACCGTAACAATGCTGTATTGGATGAGCTTCAGTGCTCCACAGATTCTGAGGAACTAGTCGAACATAAGGGGCCACACAAAAAAGAGACCCAAACAACAGAGCTCCCTCCACAAAAGGACATAATGGAAGTGAAAACCTCAGCTGGACTGAGGTTACCGTTATCTTCTTTGCAAGCTTGACCTGGAGGTAATGACTGCTGGCAAAAGATGTGATTGCTGAGTGAACCATGTAGCCTGGCTGGGCTCAGCCCAAAAAGACTGTGCCGAGCCACCTTCTGAGCTCACCACCTCCAAGGCAAGGTGGGAATCAAGTAAGCCTGTGAGGTGGACACATCTAGACACCTTAGACCAGCGCAATGGAAACCGGATCTTTAGACATGATACCTAACCACAGTGGTAGGGAAAGAGCCAGAGCCTGGACAAGAGTTAGAAAAGTTAACACAGACCACATATTATGACTACATATGCCTAACGTTCTGAACACTTCTGTATTCGGTAAGCCTTTGGGGACATGGAGTCAGAATGGACTTTGCAATTAAGTATGCTGATGCAAAATACTGCAGTTGGGAGGCTGCTTAAACAAAACAAAATAGTAACAAACAGTGGATTTTTTTTGGCCAATTTATTTTAAATATTGATGGAAAGCTGGGACTACTTCTGGACTTGTAGATATGGGTAGTAGTTGTAGTACTCTCCCATCCTTTGAAAGCCAATCCAGGAATGCTCAAAAGCCTCAAGTGGAGGAGGAAAACTGGATTTGTCAAGGCTGTGGACCAACTCTTCATATTCACAAAAAATTAAATAGTTTCCATTTTAGGTGATAAGTTGAACTTATTCAATGTAGCTTTTGGACACTACCAAGGATATGTCCTTTCTTCTTTGTGATATTCATGAACAGGATATCACGAATCAGTCATGACTTGGTTATATCCAGGTTGGAGATAGCAGGGCTTTATCACTACAGCCTGCATTAGCACTGTAACAGTTCACAGCAGAGTGATGCATTCTGGATGAAGATTAACACCTCCAATCAGAGGTGACAGTTCTTACCACAAATTAAGGTAGACTAGTCTCTCTAGTTGGGACAAGCTTATGGAAATGGAAGTCCTTTTCACAGCCAAATAGCAAAACTGACCAACAGCTTAGTACAGCAGCAACTGTAACATGAACATTTACATCACATTTATTCATTTAGCAGATGCTTTCCTCCAAAGCGACGTACATCTCAGAGAAATACAATGTGTACATTACGTTAGGAGAAAGAGACACAGCTGCAGACATGTGATGCTTAAGTAAACCTAGTTTGTTACTTTCCACTTGATGCACTGATGTTAATTGCTCGAGTAGGTGCATAAAATGCAGAACAGATGAATCCTGATGACCTTCCCACATTTTTTTTTGTTTTGTTTTAAATAAGGTACACAAACATTCACATACAATGCCAGAGTAGCACCTGTGTAAAGGGATATCTGGGGATGATCATGAAGTTACGGCGCATGAACATTTACACCATACATGAGCTGGAGAGATCTTGGGTGAAGTGAATCCGGAAAAGGTGAGGTTGCAGACTGGTGGCACAGTTGCACAGCGAGTAGCACTGCTGTCTCACAGTGCTTGGGTGGTGCGAGAGAACATGGGTTTTATCCCTGCTCAGTCTGTGTGGAATTTGCATGTTGTCTGTGTGGGTTTCCTCTGGATGCTCCGGTTTCCTCCCACAGTCCAAAGACATGCTGTTCAGGTTCCTCTTTAGTGTGTGAGTGTGTTTCACTGATGCATGGATGAGTAACCCCTTGTAAGTAGTGTATCTAGCACTGTAGTCACCTTGGTGAGTAAGGTGTGTAGGCTAGCAACACTACATAGTATCTGTTGTAAGTTGCTTTGGACAAAAGTGTCTGCTAAGTGAATAAATGTAAACGTTCAGACCCTTCTTGAACACAGACAAGAGCTTCTGCAATTCTGAGTGAGAGGGGAAGGTCATTCCACAACGGAGTCAGAACCTCTGTGCTTTACTTTTGGTACGAGGAACCACCAAGCAAGCAGAAGTAGATGAGCGAAGGGGTCCGGCTGGGGTGTAGCGGTTGATCAAGACCTGTAAATAGCTGGGAGCAGTTCTATTGATGATTTGTAGACAATAACCAAGGTCTTGAATTTGGTTCTGGCAGCTATAGGAAGCCAGTACAAAGAAATGTATAAAGGAGATACATGGGAACGCTTTGGCAAATCAAACAACTCGTGCAGCAGCATTCTGTTTCAGCTGCAGAGGTTTGATGGCAGCAGCAGGAAGGCCACACAGGAAAGAGTTGCAGTAGTCCAGACGGGATGTCACCATGGCCTGGACAAGTAGTTGGGCAGAGTCAGTGGTGAGGTAGGGACGGATCCTATGAATATTATGCAGGATACATCTGCAGAACCGGGTTGTGGCTTCAATGTGCTGGAAGACAAACTTGAGTCAATCGTCACTCCCAGATTCTTAGCCGAGGAGGTAGGCAAAATGAGTGAGTTGTCCAGTTTGATCGATAGATTGTGACAGGAGGACAGGCCAGCTGGAAGGTGAAGAATCTCTGTTTTGGAGAGGTTGAGTTGGAGGTGGTGATCAGACATTCATGCAGAGATGTCCGACAGGCAGGCAGCAATCCGTGCGGAAATGTCTGATGCTCCAGGTGGAAAGGAGAGGAAGAGCTGGGTATCATCAGCATGGCAGTGGTATTTGAAACCCTGGGAGGCTATGACCGGGCCAAGGGAGGAGGTGTAGATCGAGAAGAGAATAGGACCCAGTACCGAGCCCTGCGGGACACTGGTGAAGTATGTGGTCTTCTCAGCTCAGCCTGATGCTACTATATCCCTCCAAAGAGTAAGGGGTTTTGAACACTGATGGATGGAGAAATATGGCTGAATCAGCTTTTTTCCCCTCACTGTTTAAAATATAATGCAGCAAGACCAGCCTACTGGCTGTGGAATAGTAATTTGTTAATGCAACCTTAAGGACCAATATGTTGTAGTACTACTAAATTGTGAAATGTAAAATTGAATAGTAGTAATCTTTCGTAGTCTCTGGAGATAAATCGCAATCATTTACATAAAGCTGAACATTTACAGAATACTAACAATATGTGACACTGTTTTCCTTACCTGTGACAGAGGGACACAGGTGTTGGTAATGCACAGAGTAACTGAAAGCTCAGTTTTGAGGTACATCCACCCTGACTGAGCTCATTCAATTCAGCTTTAAGGCTGGATTGCACAACACGTAATCTCAGAAGTGGATTTCAAATTTGGGTTTTGGGTGTCTTTGGAAAAGACCGAAGCGAACTGCAGACAGCATCCGAAATTTTGCAAACATACTTTAACGAACACGCAGACACAGACCTATGCTGTATTTACTGATCAACCACTTGTGATGGAAATACATACTAAAATTATCACATGGATGCTTTGCATTTCTTCAGTGTGATTTACAGGCACATTCTTGACTTTTTTCAATCTTATCCTGACACCAGCCTTGAGGGTGTCATTATTCACAACTCCTAAAACAGAAGCCTCTATTGTTCTCCTCTGAACAGAGCTTTTTTTCTATCAAAAACAGCCCACACTTCAGACTGTTGTCTTCTCCCATGTGGAATGTTGTAAACAGAATTGGACACTTTTTCTGTGTTTATTGCATGTCCTGTTGAGGCAAGTTTGTTGCTTCAAAGCTCAGGAATGCTAATTAAGTCAAACAGCTTGACAACACTGCATGAAGCAGGGCAAATTTGGATGGGGGTGGGTTCGATGTTTACGCACTGCCTGTGTGCGTTCAGTGGCTGCACGTTTCGCTCCTCCTGAACCCTAAATCCCACAGAGCATCTCAGTTTAGGAACTGGGACAGTTGCAATTAGTGTTAGGCACAGAATGACAGTAGGTCAGTTATGGGGTGCTTCATCTTGGAGAACTATTCTTCCGGTAGGCTCTGTAGTGCTGACATGCTCAGTCTCCAGATGAAAGCAAGAGAGCGATGTAGGAGAACATTGTTAATTCTATTTATGGCATAAGAGTGGCTGCTCATCCTTCTTACTTGCCACCTACCTGTGTACTATGTCAGTTCTTCATATAAGTCACCTGTGCACTAAAGATTATCTGCAGGAATTTCTCCCTTCCACCTGGACAGATCAAATGTGTGCCCTTCAGTACCTTACTCTTTTGTGCCACCTTTTCACTGTGTGGACTGGATATACTTGCACTGAGCCTGACCTCACTTGTGTGGTACCCTCACTTTCACATGGCTGATCTCCTTCACATTGTCTGCACTATGACTTGTCAGAGTTAAACTCGTACCTGCTCTCAGCCTGAGCTCACTTGTGAAGCACCTGCAATCTCACTGTTACATGCCTGTGTGCACTTCTCGTTTCGTTTCTCTTGCCCGTAAGCTGTTTGACGCCCCATCCTCACTGGTCCCTTGTCCTGTCACTCTTAATTAGTGATGTCACAGACTTCTATCCCGCCAATTAGATCCACAGCAGCAAGTTTAAGATGCTGGTGAACTGGGTCATCCAGGGTTTTAAACTTGACGTTCAGCTTGGTTTGTTGCATGTTTCAATTTCTGTGATTTATTTTCTAATAATCATTGTTATAATAATTATCAGGATTCATCTATCCTGCCTTTTATGCACCTACTCGAGCAATTAACACTGGTGCATCAAGTGGAAAGTAACAAACTAGGTTTACTTAAAAATCACGTCTGCAACTGTCTCTTTCTCCTAATGTAATGCACAAATTCGTATTTTCACTGAGATGTACGTCGCTTTGGAGAAAAATGTCTGCTAAAGGAATAAATGTAAATGTAATTATTGCTATAGCCTTTACTTTGTTTTCTATGTCAGCGTGTTCCATGTTCAATGCCAAGTCACCTGTTTTGTAGCGTGATGAATTTTGTGTTCACTCAGAATTCATGCATCAAGGGAGCAAGATAGATCATATTTGTATTTTACTTTCGCATAGCTGGTGTAGGATAGTTACAGCACATGAAGACACTGAAGACTATTTCTGTTTTGTTGTCCTTAGATCGCATTCTAACCCAGCAGCTAGAATTTTTTGGTTGGGATATTTTCTCTTCTTTGCCACCACTCATGTTTCTTTTCCCCATTTGCATGTGACAGAAGAAGGCCATCAATAACAAATTTTATTTAGTTCAAATAAAATAAAATACTCATTAATAACAACGTAGTAACTGAATGACTGAACTCAAACTAATTACTAGTGCAGAATTCTCTTTTATCATTAATATTTGAGACCATTGAGGTTTAAAACTAAATATACCATGTGCCATGGATTTTCATTCAAACAGGAGATAAGTAACCAATACCAATATGTCAATCCATCTATCCATGATCACCACCAAGTTCTACGGCATACCCTTGCAAAATGATGCATATTTGGTTTATATGTGCTTGTACTAGCTAGTGTAGCAACGATACATATCAATCACAAATTACAAATCCATTAGAAGCTTAAAGTTACACTGTCAAGTCACTGCACCTCTAATTAGCATTTCCTTACACCTTAGAAGCTGACCTATAATATAAGTAAGGGCATCTTTTAGAAAACTGTTCAGTGATTCAGGCTACTGAGTATTTTCACATTTTATCATCTTAAGCAGTGAAGTAGTGGGAGAGATGGTCAAGCTGGAAGGAGTGATTTCAGCTAATGCTACCTGTGACAGAACAACAAAAATTTCTCGTGTCTCACAAACTAAAAAAAGTTCAAGAACCCCTGCTAGACATAACTGATTGTCAGGATCAATAATGTGAGGAATAATAGGAAAATAATGATTTTTTTGTTTGGACTAATTTTAGGTTGCAAACTCTGGGCCAGGTGATCTGACAGCACTTAGTAATCCACAGTAGGAGCTGAGAACAATGAAGGTGTCAGACACACAGCAATACGCAGCCTTGGAGGATACAGAAGCGTATACTGTATGTGTAGGCAGAGTGCTTGTGTGTGTGCACATTTTCATAGTCTTTTGGGGAAATGTCTCCAAAAGGATAGTAAATCGTGAAAAACACACACTGTAAAAATGACTTTACAAGAAAAAAACCCATATAATAAAATCAATGTGAAGTCCCCGTGATGACAAGTAAGCGAACCCAACTGTGCACTTGAAGTTGTGTGTGCATGGCAGGTTTGTACCGCATTCTCCACCGCGCAGAAATCTGACCACATTCTTTACATTTACAGTCTGCATTCTAGATGTGCCACAGAAGTATGGATTACACAAATCTGTTTGTGATTAAATTACCATGCGAGTCACCACTAATTCTACTTTTTTCTGTCACAAGTGTATGTTTATTTTTTGGGATCATGATAATGTCGGGGTGGACATCCCATATGTAAAGTACAGCAGGAAGAGGATAGGCCTTTTTATTACACTGTATCTCCCCTCCTCTTGTCTGCTGAATTCCTGTAGCTGCTTTCATCAAGTTCAACACCTTGGTTATGGCCTAGATGACAATCAAAGGATCTGCACCCCAATAATTACAGGACCTGATGACTCCCATCAAGAGCACTACACTTCACCTCTGGCTACTTGATGGTCCCACTCGCAAGTGGTTCAAAATCAAAAGTCCAGGGATGCCGAGTCCCTTTCAGCATTCAAGAAGGGCCTCAAAACCCCTCTTTTCTGCATTCAATTCTCTCCTGATCGCCAAAAATCTCCATACATTTGCATTCCCTTTGTGTTTCCTATCACTCAGTTCTATAGGTAGCTACTCACGTAATGTGTGCCGGCAAAAACAGCGGTATCGGACAGACTGTTTTGACAACCATGTGTCTATCAAAAACCCTTTGCCTGTTGTGAAACTGTCTTTAAGATATATGCTGCTATGGAGAAAAGGGTTTGCTAAATGAATAAATATAATGTAAATGTAGCCAAAGAATGCATCCATAGAGACTTACTAGTTCAACCCTTTATACATCTGGTTATTATACTGCAGCAATATTACTCTGGTAAGGCCCCTTTGGGGACTTGAACCAGCAGATTTCAGGTTAAAAGTCAGTGTTTGTAATCACTTCACTATTCTGTTCTGTTCTGTTTAGCTTCACAGTTCGCACTGCCTTCCACCCCGCATGGCTGAAAAATGCCCTGCAGGCACTGGCATTAGAGTTGGCAAAGTGATGTGTGGTTTGTGTGGCTTGCTAACAAGAAACCAGAGCATGCCATAAAGCAGCTGGAGAGCTTTTGTGTGGGACACCATAAGGCCTCACCCCCTTGCGTGGCTGCTACTCCCCCTATAGCCCCGGCAGGGTTGCACTTCCTCGGTTTGCGTAGATACACCGTCTCTACCCTCTGATTTGTTCAAAAAGCGTAGAGAATGAAAGCAACGGTCAACTGAAATGACACAGAGGACGTATGTGTCATGAAAACTGCCCACTACAGGGACTGAGCGACCAACTCACGAGAGGCTGCATCTTTTTATGTGACTAACATACACCATCTCAACGTTCAGATTGCTGCTGTTCTGACCTTGCACACAAAAAGCTCCCCTCAGACCAGTTTCCTATACCTAAAAATGACCAAAACGCTATGAAAAAGGAACTTGCTAAGAATTATAACACTCAGACAATAGTAGGGATTGGCACCATGTGCATATCCACTTGGCTCAGCTGAACAGCCTCCAGAGGATTCAGGTACTTACTTTTTCTTATAACATCACATCTCTACCTCCATACACAAAATAAAAAAAAAAAATAAAAATAAAAAAAAAAAATAAATAAAATTTTTAATACAAGCAAACATACCCGACCACAAAATCCACAAATATTATTGGTCAAACAAACTGATTATTATGAGATTATAAATACTGAGACAAACTTTAAACTAGTCATTTGTTATATAATTTGTTGAAAGAATGGAATAACACCATCTGCTGTGTGTTATCGCTCGCTAAGTGGCCAAGGAGATTAATCAAGCTACATTCCTGTCGTCTCTTTTAGCTCCACAACAAACACTGCAGCTGACTTTGGATATTTCCATTTAGTCTTGGCCAAACTAAGCCATTATTAATTTCACGAGACAGGTGTTTTCCTACATGTCAGATACTTTCCATAAACCATACATTTATTTTAATATATATACACTCTACATAGTCGCGCTGCAATACATCCCCGTTAGAGTTACGAGAATTCGACTTCAAGAGTTCCATTCAGTACCTCTACTTTAGCCTTTGAGCCGTTTCTTCGCACGTAGAAGGACTTAATTTGGATTTCACACGCCTCCCCACGGTTAAGTAGCATGAGAAATTAATATTTACATTCAGATATAAATGTATCAGATGTTACTCTGCAGATCAGCGCACACACACATAATGGGGCAATTTAGAGTCACCAGCTCAACTGAAACCTGGAATACGGGATGAAACCCACGCAAACAAGGGGATATTCAGGGGCATTTATTTGAAGGAGAATTTATATGTGTATTTATTATGAGTATATTGGTGCTTTATGGTTTCTTTTTCACAATTAAAGTAGTATATATTATAAACAGGGGGGCGCAGTGGCGCTGTGGGTTTGGCTGGGTCCTGTTCTCTGGTGGGTCTGGGGTTCGAGTCCCGCTTGGGGTGCCTTGGTGCAGACTGGCATCCTGTCCTGGGTGTGTCCCCTCCCCTTCCAGCCTTGCACCCTGTGTTGCCGGGTTAGGCTCCAGTTCGCCCCTGCTCGGGACAAAGCAGTTTCACACTGTGTGTGTGTATATTATAAAAAAAAAAAAAACACACACACACACACACACACACACACACACACACACACACACACTATCTGAAACCGCTTGTGCCAAGCGGGACTCAAACCCCAGACCCACTGGAGAGCAGGACCTGGTCAAACCCACTGCACCCCCCTATATTATAAACATGTTTATAATTATATGTTTGTGTAAGTTTACTTTAGCATATCCCATAACGGTTATGTGGTGACAGGATTACACATGGTTTTTGGCTTTATGCTGTCGACAGCAGAGAAGAGCAACACACAGGCATACATTCACACACTACAGCCAACTTAGAGCCACCGGTTCATGTGAATTACATCTTTGGACGGTGGAGATAACAGGGCACCCAGAGTGTATGGTACATACAGGCTACAAAAGAGCTGAATAAGTACAAGTAGACAGCCAAACTGTACTATAGAGTAATGAATGAATGGCATCTGTCTTCTAATGTTAAGTTAGGGTTTCCATTTTAATGCGATTTGGTCATATTTCAGTATAAATGTGTGTCACTTTTGGGGCTCAGGAACACATAAAAAGATTTACCACTGAAACTAATGATTATTACATCTTCCAGTTCAAGAGAATTCAACTTGTAAAGGGTTGATCAGAGACATATTACCTTCATCAGATAGGGAAGACTATGTATGTCAACACAGCAACTGCTTTTTCTGATCCAAAGTGCACTTTCAAATCCGTTTATACGTGAGAAATATATACGATTTTTATTAAAGAATATTTATACCCCAGACAAATCGGACTGCAAATTATGCCATTATTTGATCATGACAAGGTTGATGAAAGGACTGCACCCCTTGTTATTACTAACATTACTATTTTTTCTTATTATTTGTCTATACTCACAAAGACAAGCAATGCAACATAACTGAATATTACCAAAACCATTCAGTGGAATTCACAGATTTCCCTGCCTGGAATCTGACCCTGCAGGGATTTTTTGCTTGTAAATATACTCCCTAACCATTAGTATACCTGCTGCTTATGGTGCATCAATATGTATTGTTCTTCAGCTTACACTGTTTGTTACAGTAGCCAGGTCATTGTATATTTAATTTAAAAACACTCACATATCACTTTTTGAAAACTGAGGAAGTTCTTCGATTTGACGTTATTCAAACCATGAGGAAAAGTTAGAAATGCAACTGTTCATCCGAGAGGCAGTGTTAACAATTAGCCACCCTTCTTAGAATACATATTAAAAAAAAAAAAAAAAAACTTATTACCGCTGCAAATTTCCACTGAGTTAAATCTTTTTCTCCACACAGTTTACACACTTCTGTAAGCTGTGCTCTAAATATCTCAAGTATAATGTCAGTGGAAAATGCAAGAATGACTAGCAAAGCAAAGACCCCCTCACACATTCATGCAGTTAAAACAACCATTGTATATGAAATTTTATATAATACATTTTTAAATATATGACTGAAGAAACTATAGAATGACAAGCCATGCTACTGGATGGCCTTTACTGCATGCACAATGCAGGATTTTTCCCAGTGATCTTCGACGTTGACTCAGGGATCACAGAGGTCAGTTCCTTGAGTTTCAATTCTCAAGTGAGAATTGAATGAGTTTGGAATAATTCAAGGCCTCAATTCATATCTCAAGCTGTGTAAATAGGCCTTTTAAGAAACCCTTTAGTAGCTGAGGAACACTGCAGTGAAACCCACAATTTATTGAAGCTTAGGCAACCATGTGACTGGCAGAGTCCACCAGTCAACTACAATCCCAAAAGATCCAGCCTGGAAGCGCAGATGGGCGTACCATGGTCAGGAGTGTAACAGGTGTTAAATGGGTTAAAGAAGACAGTGGTTGAGAACCTTCTATGTCACTCTCAGGAAATATTAAGCAGATTAAAAATGGGGTGAAACTTGAACATCTGACTCATATTCAAACAAAAACAGGAGACAGGGCTTCATATCCCTACAGGATCTTCTCACTTGGACTGACTGAGGAGCCTGAAAAAGTGTAGAACCTCTTCGCTAGAGTTTATAATTAAACAAAAAACATACCTTTAAGAGCAGAGTCGTTGATCTGTCTGCCATCTCAACTGTCCTGTGGTACAGTCCTGCAGATGGAAAGAAAGGGGAGTGAGTACTGGGGGGTGTAAGGAGGTGAGAGACAGGGTGCAGAGGAGGGGCAAGAGATGATGATTTTAAACAGGAGCGATTGCTCCCCCTCGGGGCTCAAACATCTGTGCCGCGCATTACTCATTCTCCAGCCCTCGGCCTCAGAGCTCATTGCTGTGACCCTGCCACGAAGGCGGAGGGGGGGGGGGGGGCACCCTCTCTCCATCTTTCTAGTGGTGTGTCCCCCAGCACCATTCGCCTCATCCCTCAACCCCTACTTCCCTGGCAGTGCCTCCATTCTGCTTCCACCAGCATTCCCTCTCCATAGTCTTGTTCTCCTCCCTCTCTGTCTCTCTCTAACCGGAAGCCAGAGCTTTCCATCTCTTGTGGAGATGAAGAACCTTCCGGGCACATCTCTCTGGCAGCAGCTGGAAGTCATCTTCCAGCCCTCTTTGTTTCCTCCACCATGAAGCACCGGATCATTTCAGAAAATTGAGATAAATTAACACTGGTGCCATTATCAAGGCAGAAATGGCACCCAGAGAGAGAGAGAAATAGTCCCTTTTGTTCTTGGGGGGGTTTAATTATATTAAAGTAGACCAAGATCACCACCACCGTGCTCTTCATGACTACTTATACAACAGAGGTACATTTTGAAGCTGCACTTATACCTGTGTGGTGTAGAACGTCCGCAATTACAGAAGTATGAATGCTGCTTTTACAAGTTTACATGTATCCTTCTTTGAGTTAACAAGTGACTGTACATTAAACACACAATGGGGAGTCATTCATAAAAAAATTTCATCACTGTCATTGTGACTCACACTGCCTCATGACATGAACCTCTCACAGGACTGGTAGGAAAAAACAACACCAGAAAAAGTAAAACTACTAAGTCAGGATTTAAAAGCTGCTGAAAAGCTTGCTGAAACCTGCACCGGCTGGAAGTCATGAATGAAGCCCAAGGAATGGTGTACACCTGAGCAAGGAACTTGAGAGGCACTAGAATCCAGCTCCACAAATACACCAAGTACATGCGGAACCATTTTTTGCAGTAGCTGAATGCCTACAGAGGTAAGGATGGCATGGTGGCACAGCAAGAAGTGCTGCTGTCTCACAGCACCTGGGTGGTGCGAGAGGACGTGGATTCAATCCCCATTCAGTCTGTGTGGACTTTGCATGTTTGCTCCGTGTCTATATGCGTTTACTCCGACAGTCCAAAGACATGCTGTTCAGGTTCCTCCATAGTTTGTGTGTGAGTGACAGAGAGAGTTTGTTCCACTTATGTATGGATGAGTGACCCAGTGTAAGTAGTGTATCTAGCAGTGTAAGTCACCTTGGTGAATAAGGTGTGTGGGCTGATAACACTACAGAGAGTTCATTGGAAGATGCTTTGGAGAAAAGCGTCTGCTAAATAAATAAATGTAAAGGTAAGAGCACCCGAAAATCAAACAGAAGGCACCCTACTGTTCTGTACCCTCTTCTTTTCTAGGCGGTACCTAAAGATGAAGGCAGGAGTGCAGTACATTCAAGTCGGCATGAGTGAGTCTTCTCACAACTACTGCCATTATTAGGCATTTTTGGACTGATTAATATCCTGGAGAAAAAAAAAAAAAAAAAAGACTACAGCAAGTGTCCTTGAACTGCCATGTGCAACAACTCTGTCAGAAAGCACAGCAAAAACTACATTTAATAATCTTGCAGAAAAAGTTAAAGCATAGCATATACAACAGTTACAGTGTGTTTAAAGAAGATTCAAAATGCCACCTGTAAACCCCAATAAACGAAACAGCAATCACCAGACAAAACAATATAATTCTGTGCTGTTCCAACACACACATCTCCTGAACCCCTGCAGTCAATAAAAACAGAGTGACCAAACCACAAAAAAGGGGACATCTGCATTTTAGCAGGGACACCAAGAGCGTGAGCGCTGACCACAGCGAAGGTAAGTAGGGCTATGCAGCCACACGTGGAGATGGCTGCGGAGGATATACAGTAAAGCCAGAACTCATATCTGCTCCAATGTCAAACGAAAGGGAGTGAGAAACTGAGAGAACAGCTGCGATTCTCACACCTGGAATCCCCATCAGACATGGACAGTGTGAAAGGAGATCTCTTTCCTGCTGCCCAACATCCTCCCGGTAAGGCGAAGGAAAGTTGTTGAGGTGCTGTGTGTGTATACGGTAGGGTTGTGGGACTACTTTTGGTGTAAGTACGGAGTAGCGCAATCAGTCTGCCACCCGCCATAATTAACTCATTTCGGTCCTTTCACCTCTAGCATCTCAAAGTGTTCGGCTGAAGCGGTCAGACACATCCAATGTCACCCCCAAACCTCCAACCCAGACGTTGCCCCCACACATGTGAAACGGATCAGCCTCGGTTCAAATATCTCCAAAATAATTTATTGCTCATCAAAATAAGACTTTGTAATCGGAGACACACCCACCCCCAGACAGACACGCACACATGGGCCTGGTATTGTTTCACTTTGCTCGAAAGAGCGCGTGAGCACTTCACACAAAAGCACGTCCCCACACCCCCCCACCAAAGAGGAGTCTGAGCCAGAGATATCAAAGCAGTGGGGGCAATAAATCTGCAGCCCCCGTCTGTGTAGCGCTGTGTCAGAAGTCAAACTCGTTCAGGCTGTGGTGAGAGAGAGAGATGAGGAGACATGAGGGTGACAACATGCCAGACATCTGCAGCAGCGGGGCTGAATTTGCTCACTCAAAGACTAAAAACATCTTTAATGCATAAGAGCAAAGAATTTCATTCCTTCTTGATGTGAATGATAAACTTTCCACCCCACCAGCTTGCTTACTACATTCGCAGAGCATAACTGAGTGTCATGGCTTTGGATGTGCGGTTGCCCCAAATATGGATCAGGGTTCCCACAGAGTCAAAGGTGGTCCACAGATTGCACATGACTGTCAGCTGTATTCTTAATATACATCTTACTGATTATTAGCAAGATCTATTAGTTCAGAGGATGCGCTCGTCCTGTGTGACAGGATGAAAGGGAAACTTAAAACACTGTTATATATCTGGGTGTCTTACTTCAGAAATTTGCATTCAAATTTGATGCAGGTGGACTCTTAAGAACATGGTGTGCAGCAATCAGGACTTGAACGTGCAACTTTGCCCTACATGGGACACTGGAGACTTTTTCCAACACCCTCCAGTTCCCTCTGCAGTAACATATAAAAGGGCAGTTTAAGAAGCAGAATTCACAAAGGGTTGCAAAGCCAAGTTCTATGAAGGAGGACAACTATACTAGTCTGCAATATCTTGACTAGGCTAAATAAACCAACTCAGTAAATAACCAAGATTCAACCAAGCAACGTGAACAACCGCTTGTCCTGAGCGGGGTCACGACAAGCCGAAGCCTATTCCGGAAGCACAGGGTGCAAGGCTGAAGGAGGAGGGGAAACATCCTGGATGGGATGCCAGTCCATCAAAAGGTACCCCAAGCAGGGCTTGATCCCCAGACCAGCCACACAGCGAGTACCAGCCAAACCTGCTGCACCACCACACCCCCCCAACTAGGATTCATAATTTCCTAATCTTACAAAAGGATCTGAGAGCAGCAGATGGCACACTGTAATCTTAAGTTTATAGCCCAAGGAGCCACACAGCTATACCTCTGAGAAAGTATTGAGCCTCAATTTCCATAATCAGAGAGCAAAAGCAAAGCAACCCACAAGTGTCCTACGTCTCTGGGATCTGCTGCAGAAGAGCACCAAGGACACGGTGCCTCTTTTCCTGCTCAAATATATTAATTGAATGCCTAATGAACCCCATGAATAAAGAGCAGTGCACTCAAACTTTCCACTGGTACTCTAAGTAATATTATAATGTGTTATACAACAATGCAAAATAAATTTAGAAATAAGAAATATATACACATATAACAGCATAAATGTGCACATGAACTATGATGCTATGTTCTCTGAAATGTAACAAAAGAACAAGCCTTTACACACGTTTGCTCCCTTAAACTTAAAAGACAATGAATCTGTTCTCTCACACACACACACACACACACACACACACACACACATTTTCTGAACCGCTTGTCCCATATGGGGTCGCGGGGAACCGGAGCCTAACCCAGCAACTCAGGGCGTAAGGCTGGAAGGGGAGAGGAGATACTCAGGATGGGACGCCAGTCCACCGCAGGGCACCCCAAGCGGGACTTGAACCCCAGACCCACTGGAGAGCAGGACCCGGTCCAACCCACTGCGCCACCGCACCCCCCTAATCTGTGTTCAATGGACTTGAAATGGGTGGCAGGGCTCTGCTACAAGGCATTGGGAGACCAAAGGGAATGACACCATGGGGTGTAAACACCTAATCAATATGGAGACCACAGACACCACAGAGCACAGTCTGTTAATCTTGGGTTTCACTCATTACTGCCATTCATTAATTCCCTTATTAACACTGACAAACATGGGGGGGCAAAGTTCAAACCTATATATTTATGCTATTTAGCATGTCTGCCAGCTGAGGCTGAAGATGTCTGCTAATCAATAAAGACTGGACATTTTGAACTAGAGATGGAGGCCATAAATGCATCATATTTCTCCATCGCTGTGCACTGTATGAAGCCGTTACCAATAAAAGCATATTATAAACCACTCAGTGTGAGTGTTCTGCTTATTTTCAAACCCAGCCCCCATATTTTAAATCAAGAGAGAGCACGTACAGAAGACAAATAAACCCTTACAGACAAACTATTTCTTCAGAGATGCAAGCTGCACTTATTGAAGCCAAGCGCAGTCTGTCAACAAGATGACTCAGGTAATTTCCAACCACAACTCAACTACCTGCTGCAATTTGCTGCAATTTACCAAACTGGGGTGAAACATCCACTTCAACAGAACCCAGTGGATGGAAGACAGAAAAGCAAATAAAAAGGGGAAAAATGTTTTTAAAAATTAAAAAAAAAAAAGAATTTAACCACATAATGAGTTAGTGTTAAATGGTGTTAAAAGACTTATTGAATAATGTCCTTGGAGGCATCTTGGAAATCCTTAAGTAATTAGCATTAACCAGTTTGGGGACAGTTTGCCCCAGACCATGAAGTCAATCTCTACATTTCAAGTGAAGAGGGACTTCAGGCTCTTCAAAGTGAGGTAGCAGAAAAACTGAGAGGGTAACCATGGCAACCTCTAGTCCAATACAATAGAATATAAAAACTCAGACCTTTTATAAGTTTGGTATTTCACCTGGTACTGAATATCATTTTTTTGCATGTGTTCTTTTTGGAAATAAATTTAAAGCCACCTCATCTGAACTTTGATCTCCCACACAAAGAAGCAGAGAAGCTGACATGGACCTCCCATGTAAAAGTACTGCCTTCTCCTTTCTGCCAGGCTACTTTTCAAATTTCACTGGTGCACAGTATTTTGGCAGCTAGCACCTGTACTAATAATTTGTTCCTTATGTGAAGCTTTTATACAAAAATTCACAATCTTACCCTTTTGAACAACTGTATTTTCCAGTGCCTTCCTTCGGGTTTGCAGCAGTTCCTTTACCAGGACTTCAAACTACAAATCTAAGGTTACCACACAGTAACCAAAAAATGCTGTAAAATTGGAAAACAAATCTCATTAAAGTCCATGTTCTTGAGCACATCTTATACAGCTTCAGTACGAAGAGCACTCAGATCTTTGAGAGAGAGAGAGTGAAAAACCTCGGTATCTTTTTCCAGGAGGTCGCACAGGTTACAGACAGAGGATGAAGGAGGAGTAAGGAAAGCGTCGCTGCCGTCCCGATCTCTTTCCTGTTGAATGTCACTATAGACTTTACTCTCACTCTCCCAACAGACAATAAAAAAAACTAAAATGCCCCACTGGCCACATTTCACACTTTTTGTTTCAAAGTAGGTTTCTGTAAGAAAATTATGAATGATTCAATTTACAGTTCTTGATTCCACAAGAAAAGTCCACGCTTCAATCTGTCCAAAAGAGATAGAGTGGACCACACTACAGTCATGACCAGAAATGCAGAAACCTTACTCTAAAGTAAATATACAAAGAAGCAAAAAAACTAGCTTGTTATAACTTGGTTGATTACTGAAATCCTCCATGTAATAAGCATGTTACACAGTTTAATGAACTTTATAAAAGTGTATGAAAGAGGTTCTGCCGTCAACTGCATACTTGCCAGAGTTAAACCAACTCAAATTAATTACTTCCTCGAGAGCTATGCAATCATTGGTGCTTTTACTGTGCAGGTCTCTAGTGAAAGTCTCCCACACTGGTGGCAAAATCACCCACAGGAGTATCCTGAGGGTCCCTCTCACACCGGCATGTGGAACCACTTAGGTCCCAATGCTGCGTCTGTGTACGCGATGGAACCCCACCCCGCTGCAACCTAACCCAGACAGCCCCTCGGCTTCCTTTCCCACACCTCCCTGTCAGAGCATGGGCGGGGGGAGCCCCACGCTGGAGGCTCTAAATATTTATGAAGAGCTATCAAATCCCTAAAAGCCTTGACTCTCAACTCCCAACTTATAAACGACTGCCATTAGCACACATCCATCCTGGGCCTTTGATGTAATAAACAGTAGGTGGTGCAATGGTTAAGGAACTGGTTACAAATCCTCATCCATTTAAAATGGCACATTTCATTTGCATTACTTACCAGACAGCTTAATCCAAACCTTAGAGCTCCACAGTTTACTCACTTATAAAGCAGCAGCTGAAGTAACCAAGTTGCTTAAGATAAGTAACTAAACAGTGAAATAACACAAACAGTACCTTACATGACCCTCAGCAAAGTGAGCCATTCCCTTTGTTCCAAAATGAAAAACGCTGCTTCTGTTCTCAGATGATTACTTCCAAATACACTGTACAGAGGACTACAGGGCAGAAGGTACAAATGACACAAGTCAGAAAAAAAATAATGCAACATCAAGGGTAAAATTACGATTTTTTTTTTGTCCCCTTGAAACTTCTGCATTAGTACACATGAAGCACACAGCAACAATAAAGGAAGTCATAAGCATTTCTACTCTGCTGATTTCACGGTAAACATGATTTCTGCTTGCAATTCACCTCTCCCCACTTATGCCTGGGAAAACGGGCAGAAGAAAAGCACGGCGCGCAGGAACTGAAGTGCACTCCGTCTTCTACACCTCGGCCTGTACAGCCACGACGCAAATAAAGGTGCTCCCCTGCGTGCCCTGTGTGACAGCCCGCTGCCGCTGAGAAATCCGCAAAGGATACGTACCACTGCTGTGTTTCACGTGCGAAAGAAAGCTGCAGGCAGCATCCCCTGCTCTGCAGCTGGACCCACCTCGGTGCCGTCAGCAGGTACGTCACAAATATTAACTAGGGAACTTGAAGCTGGCCAGTTGATTTGGACCTCAGAAATCAGACAGAAAAAGCACATTTTCAAGCAGTCAAACATTTTTATTTTACATGATATTTCTGCAAATCTTTAGATAAAAAATCGTTTCCACTTTTTTGCAACAACAGTGGAATAACATAAAACATTCCAAAGTCACTTTGCTTTGTCGGGAGCTACAAATTTTGCTAAAAGTTTGCCTCTGCAGAAAATGTATAGGAAAGGTTTCCAAAATGCAGAGCAACAATGGGGAAAAAGATACGGATATCATTAGGCCAAAAAACACTTTCACCCCCCAACAAATAGCATAAAAAGACACTCAGCAACCAGGGTTGGGGAGTCAGTACGCAAAATCTTCAACTCCGACTCCAGTAACTCAATAATTGCTTCCGACTCCACAGCACTACTCAAAAGCTGCATATTATTGTGGGGGTCGACTTATCCCACAAAGATGGACCTAAATCTATATTACACCTCTAATTTTTGGGGGTTGACTCATATGTCAGCATATACAGTATATTTAGTCGAAATCGGTACATTTTTTACTCCGACTCCAGTAACCCAATAATTGCTTCCAACTCCAACTCCACGACTCCACAGCACTGTCAGCAACCTTCTAAGTTTTCCAGACGTTAATTTCCTGTTAATTCAACTTTAATGACAACGAATTTATCGCTTCATTCAAGGCCAAAAAACTTCCTCTCTGCTGCTCATTACCCTGGACCTCAACACCCACCCTCAACAGACACCCTTATTCAGCGTTACTTTCAACACAGCACAACTGAACATACACTGAGTAAGCTGCAAGGTAAAAACCTGTGCTGAAGGGTCCATTACAAATGAAAAGCAGATCTTTCAGTGAGTTCATGGCCATGCCTCCTGCCCACTGTGGCCATTCAACTGGCAGCACTTCTCCAACTGCTGTTTCTAGTGACGTCCAAGTTTGGAAAAATTTGAGTTTGGAGGCTGTACCGAAAAATTCATTCATCAAGAGGGGATGCGTTGGCGCTGCGGGTTTGGCCAGGTCTTGCTCTCCGGCAGGTCTGGGGTTCAAGTCCCGCTTGGGGTGCCTTGTGACGGACTGGCGTCCCGTCCTGGGTGTGTCCCCTTCCCCTCCAGCCTCGCGCCCTGCGTTGCCGAGTTAGGCTCCGGTTCGCCGCGACCCCTCTCGGGACAAGCGGTTTCAGTCAATGTGTGTGTATTCAATCATCATTTCATTATCAGTAACGACTCATCCAGCGCAGGGTCACATTGGCCAAGAGTCTACATAAAAACAGGACACGTGGCACGGTAGACCCTTGAAAAGGTGGAGCTCCACCAGAGGGCAATCACACACACCATCATTCACAAATACATATATAGGCCTATACTAAGGGCAATTCAGAATGACCAATTCACCTGCAATGTACCTACAGACTGGCAGAAAACCAGAGCACCCAGAAGAAACTCACGCAAACATGGGGAGAACATGCAAATTATGCAGCTCGAGGCTGTTTTTTAAGGCTATGCATCCCTCCCTCCCCCAACAAAAATATACCAATGCTTTGTTATACTGGCTCCAAAGCTACGTGTTTGATAAACCCATTGAATCTAGGAGCAGCCAAGAGCCAGCTGTCCTACAATCACACCGCTGTTCCCGTTAATGACAGCTCAAGATCCGCATTCCTATTGGTTGTCCCTCACTTCCTGCAATTACTGCAGAGGAAGGCAGGGTGCAGGGTCACCCAATTTCATAACAGCACATCTGAGCACGGTCTAGAGGAGAGACCTCACTGGGCCGCTGGCGACCTTTAAGCAAAGTAAGGTCATGTAGCAACTCCAGAGGCTTCTGGGATCTCAGCGCCCATTTTCTTATATCAGCCATTACAATACAAACAGGAAGTGAACAAAGGTGTGATACACAAGGGTTGCGACTCTTTTCATTCCCTTATCTCAACCAATTGTTATGAACGCACAGAAATACAACCAAAGCTTCTCCACCTTCGCCAATGCTGGCTATCTTCTAAGTCCATTCTCCATAAAATAACATGTAAAACTGCAGCACAAGCATATCTATCTAATCATTTACTGTGTTACAACAGAACACTGACACATGCCATCTGTGGAAGGAGCGAAAGGACACACCCACCAACACACTGGTAACATGCAACCTAATGATCGGGTAACAAAATCAAACCTCAGATCTACTGACTATGTCCACCTTGCAACTGTAAGACCTAGGTTTGAATGGTATCAGCTGATGTTATTGGGACAGAAAGATGAATGCAGGAGCCTGTGTAAGTCACCTTGGTGAATAAGGTGTGTGGGCTGATAACACTACATAGAGTTCATTGGAAGTCGCTTTGGAGAAAAGCGTCTGCTAAATAAACAAATGTAATCTAATGTAAATCTTATTTGTTCACAATTGTCCCATCTATCAATATTCATAATTACATTCAAAAGTTCCCTGGACTAATACTGCAATACCTTTACACCACTGATGACTCAATCTATTCATATAAACATAGGTGTACTTCATGTTTGTCTTTCTTCACCCTCCATAATTAAAAGTTGAATCGTACACCTGACATTTGTCACGAGAAGAAAAGATGACGCAACCCCTCGAGATAAAACCCCATCCCATTAGCTACTATGCAGCAGAACAACATGAGCCATATCTCCTGCGCTGTCACTGTTGACTGCTGTGTGTGGGTGAGGTTGTCTTTATAAAGAGCTCCATTGTTAAAGGGGGCGGTGTAGGCTTAGCGGCCGAGCTGTTCTGTGGATGGAAAATCAAATGAACGTCCACCTACATGTCAAACACAAACAGGCGGTATCAAACTCCCAGAAGCACCAGTCGAATGATCGCTTCGAGACGTCGTCGACCACGAATGATGCAGTCTCTCCACGGGACCATGCTGAACTGCTCTAAATGGAGTATGGGTCAAGATCCCTCACTCACCAACACCCTGCCCCCCCACCGAACCTCTGCAGTGTCTTTGGTGTGGCCAACAACAGAACAGCACTCAGAGCGATCCAGCCTAGTGCCAGGATGGTGCTGACTGCTGCTCCTTAGAATTGCCCCACCCTGAACAGCAAAAAGACACCACAGAACAGAAAGTGTAAAGAAATAGTACCATTTTCATTGATAACCGTGACCTCCTAGTGCTGCCCTCTGCTGGAATACAATGACAGCAGAGTAAAACTATAGTACTTTGACTACCTTAACCTGATAGCGTCTCTTAGAGGCCTACTTTCCCCCCCGAAGTCCCAGGCCATCGCTCCCACGGGTGTCAGCGATATTAAAGGAGCGGCATGAAGAGGGAGAGACGGGTGCTCTCCTTTCCACTTCATTCCTTTGATTCTCCCCGTGCAGCCAGCAGGAGTACCAGGCAGCGTACAGCAGGGGTACTGGATAGGGAAGCTATCCGGTTTAAGCAAGCCAGACCCAGAGCACGGGCTGCGCCTCCGTCTCCCTTTACTGTCGCTAGGATTACTCCCCACCTCCTGTCCATGACCTCCGTTTCGCAGTGTCACATTACAATCACAAAGGGACCACGAGCTCCGAGACGGAGGCCTGATTACGGCTCTGGGGTAGCAATTATGGTCACGTAGCACTGTAAACAGAATAAAAAGATGTCAGTCACAGTCACATCAGAGTTTAATCCAGAGGAGAGCAGTCTAGTCAGTGCCAGGTTGGATTCCTGATGAGTCCTTTTTAAGGGATAAGTACGGATATTCCCGAGCCGTTGGAAAACACAAGGCCTGTGTCTGGAGAAACTGCAAATCTGTACCAGGTTCAAGAAAAGTTTATCCATCTGGTAGAAAAGGCAATGACTGTCAAAGTACCAAAAACAAGCATCCTGAATACATTCGCCTGCACTAATGTTTTTGCAGAATAAAACTGGGTTCAGCTATCACCTATAATCTTTTTTAAAAAAACTACTGTATGTAAATGTTTTTGTACCTTTTTAAAAAAAATTGTAAGAAGGTGCTCAAGTTTCATCTACCCTGAGTTTTATGCACCTACTCGTAGGAACATTGGTGCATAAGGTGGAAATAAACAAAGTAGGTTTACCTAAGTATTCACATGTCTGCAACTATGTCTCTCTTTCTCTAATGTAATAAACACTTTGTATTTTCAAATGAGATGCACATTGCTTTGGAGAAAAACATATGCTAAATGAATAAATGTAAAACTATATAAAACTGTGAAACTATTTGTCAGCATCAGCAATCTCCTTAGTGATTAACAGTTTCTATCTATATAAATCTCTGAATGAACAGATGTACTGAGAGATCAACTTTACCAAAAAAGAACAACTGCTTATTTATATAATATAGTTACAGTTTATATATTATAGTTACTGAATTTTATATTTACATACCCACATAGTGCATCTATATTTACTCAGCAGATACAAAGCGATGTACATTACAGAGAAAAATGCAATGAGCGCATTACATCAGCACATACATAAAACTGTTCATAACTGTTTATAGGTACATATAGCTATATTATTTATCTATACCTTGAATGGAGTTATATAATTTACAATTCGGGAGTTTTTTTTTTGTTTTTGGATCTATGTATATATCACCAAATCTGAGGAAGTTCCTATCTTGGGATTTGAAACTGCCCCCTTTTCAGTGAGCACAGTCAAGATGCCACTGCAGGTATTTACAGGCCATGATGAATATTTGGGAACCTGTACAAACCCAGGTGGAGTCCAACGGCAGGTCTACATTCTCCTTCCAGACTGAGATAAGAATCGGGTAGAGAATTTAATTTAAAAAAACACTTACCGCGCTGCATTATGTATTTCCCCAAACAGACAGGTTCATACAGCGCAAACGCAGCTTGAACATTTTACTGAATATTCTACCCCCCGCCCGCCGAACCATCAATCGCAGCCGTAAGTGCAGCCCTTTAACCATTAAAGGATGTGCTGCCAAAACCAACAGAATCTCACTCAAAACCTGGAGCGTAACGAACGTCCGAAGACAAAACCTGCACACGTTCAGATAGTCTCCCTCCAGCCCTTTCTCTTACACACACTCACATCTGCTCCCCTGCTTTGCCAGCGCGTATCTGCTGACTGTTTTCCTGCGTGCTCCCAGGGTGACCCAGCGCACGGCGGAGAGGTGAGGTAACATTTGGACGTGCACCGTTCAGACGCGGGCTGGTTCTAAACCCACACACGCCGCAGCTGGACCTGGTTACGGAGCCAAGGTGGGGGAGGGTGGAGGAGCGCGGGGGCGATCGGGCACAAAGCTGCACGGTGCGGGGAGCTGCCTCGGTAGCGGTTCGGGTCCCGGTCTATATTTATAAACCGCCGCCCTGTCTCCTCCCACACGTAGCCCACGGACTCAGTTACCAGGGGTGCCGCAGCCACCTCTCCCCACACAAAATGCACCTGCGAAACACAGGCTCGGGTCAGAGGTCAAGACGCGTGTGCCTAAAACAGGAAAACCAAAGAGGAAGCCGCGCATCAAAAAAATTACAGTCCTCACCTGCGTGAACCGCAGCGCCGCCGCAGCGCTTACAGCTCTTACCTTCCGATCAAAGAACCTGAGCTGAAAACCCACCTCCTGCTGCGGTGCCCTTGAGCAAAGTACTTACTCTGAATTGCTGCAGTAAAAAAAAAAAAAAAAAGAAAAAAAAAGAAAAATTACCCTGCTGCCTAAATAGGGGGGGGGGGGAAATCGCTGTTAAGTAGCTTTACATTGTAAGACACTTTGGAGAAAATCGGAGAAAACTGCCCGTAGCCATATTTTCTCCCTTTGTGGTCGCACATGACCACACTTGGTACGGTAGGGTGCGCGGTACCGTCCGCGTGGTGAAGAAAAGGCGAATGTATTTACTTCTTCTCGCCCAGATGTGAGAAGGCCCCTGTGGAACGCGTCAGCCAGGGTCACCTTCGCACGTGCACCAGCTATTTTTACAAAATTGATCTCCAAGCTAATATTAGGGAGCTGGCAAGGATTTTACC
Organism: Scleropages formosus; assembly: GCF_900964775.1. Taxonomy (NCBI): domain Eukaryota; kingdom Metazoa; phylum Chordata; class Actinopteri; order Osteoglossiformes; family Osteoglossidae; genus Scleropages; species Scleropages formosus. The sequence goes on from NC_041822.1 coordinate 18,840,859, forward strand.
AGCAAGCGAAATAAGTAGCCCTTGTCTGCAACATGACTTATGCAGCCAGCAAGCACTGTAAAGTTATGACTTTTATTTATGGTTATGTCATACGGTTGCAATTTTAATATATTACTAGATGTACTAATACATACTAGTAAATTTAAACAAAAGAGCACAGAAAAATTGAGTGCAACGTTGTACTATACAAGAAGAACAATTGAGAAAGTGTATGTATGTGTAAAAAACTGGATTTTTATGTAGGTTTGTTAATTCAGAAGTTTCTGTTAGCAGCTGCAGTTCTCTGCTCAGTCAAAAAGACCAACTATTTCAGCAACTTCTGCCCAAGAACAAACAATACCTCCTGTTACCGGCTACTTTTTTATTTAAATCATTGTGAATGCGCCGATTTATGCAGACTAAATGTATTTTTTAATCTAGTTGGGGGCCGGGAGTGCTCCAATTTGCTGCACCGTTACCGCTCGTCATGTGAAATAATATTTGTACATAATATAAAGTATTCAAATGTACACATGGCATGACATGCTGCTCAGCTTGACGCTGTGCATACTATAATTTCACATGCAAAGATGTCCAAAGGCAAAACGCGCCATTAATGTCAATAATAATTCTGTGGAGAAGTAACTTTCCCCGCTCAGAGCGCGAGGAGAGACGCGCGCCGACGAGCTCGCGAGCGGAGCCGTACTTAAACCCGCTAAAAACAGGTATTTGAAAAACACTTTTTTTTCCAGATGTCGCAACACTTTTTTAACGTGACGTCGGACGTGGCCAAAATGCTGCCCAACAAGCAGGTACAACGCGCGTCTCGTCTGGTGGCGGTTTTATAAAAGAAGGTGCGCTGCGCAGACAGAGGCGCTGGGAGCTGGAGAACCGGGGCCGAGGCTCGAATCACTGTCCCCGGACTGCACGCTGCAGCACGGCGGTCGTCCCGCTACAACTTCGCTCCCGTTTACCTTCCCGCTGCTGCCGGCCGGTCGGTCGCGTCCTGCCGCCCGGACTGAAGGAGCCGAGTCCCTTCCTCCGCTGCGCGCCGCTGCCCCGGAGCTCCTCTTCCTCGAACGCCGCTCAAAGCCTCCCCTTCAGCACCGGGTCCCGTTCACGGCCACTGGCAGCCGAGTGACGAGCTCTTCCTCGCCGCCGCCGCTCCAGCCCTCCTTTCCCCCCGGGCCGCTGCCGCTGCCGCTGCCGCTACCTCCGCGGTGATGGAGTCAGGAGGCGAGGGCTGCCGTGCTCCGCAGCGCCCCCGGGGGACGCCTTGAGGAAGTGCTCCCCGCCTGCTCTGGGCTCGCTAACGTACTGTGTCTCTGCACGGTTCTGAGCGGTTCTTCATGATTCCTCACAACCATTCATGCTTGGTTCCTCATCATGGTCCTTCATTGCTCTGATCATGGTCCTTATTGTTCTTTCTATCCTGTCGCTTCTTCGTGGCCGTTCATTTCCAGGGCTCGTCACACTTCTTCCGGGCTCTTCGTAGTCCTTCACAACAAGTTCTTGAGTCTTCATCATGGTCCTCCATGCGGTTCTTCATCTTTTCCATCGTGTCCCTAATGTTTTCTCCTCTGATCGCATCCCTAACTGCAACTTTTCAGATACAATGACCTGGACTCTGAAAGTTTATTTCAGTTTTACGTAAAGAACTTTGCTATTGTAGACATACTTAGAGTTAAATTTCATGATTTCATAATTACATAGCTGTTGGCCACTTAGCTTATCATCATGGTTTTTATTATGAATGATGTTGATTTATTTAAAAAAAGCAAACCTTCAGTATTGTTCAGCCTGTACAGATTTTCTTCTGGAGTAATTCAGGCTAAGTTTCTTGCTCAAAGGCATCACGGATGTAGCAGGGAGTCAGAATTGGACTAGAAACCTGTGCGATATGATCTATGTCCTTAACCACAACATTACCCTGAATAATCTACATTCTAACTCTGAACTCACAGCTGAATTCACATTCTGATATACTTTTTGACTACATTACCTAAAATCGGCTGGCGTTGGGATGATGGCTACCTCATTGTAATATGAAGGTTCCAGATTCTCTTTGTAGTGTAGGTGGATAAGTGCCATCAAGTCAAAGTTTGTGTTGGGCAGCCACTCATGTGGAATGGGGAGGGTACACAAGAGGTTTACCGTTGCCTTCTTCCACACGTTTTTGGGCTATAGAGACAGCCATCATGAACTTCGGGTGAACATGAAAACTCCAAAAAGACAGAGTTGGATTCAAACCCAGATCAGGAAACACATCCCAAAAGCTGTGAAGCACTAGCGTTATTCACTGCCCTGCCATGCTGCTTCTCATGATCAAGGTCCGTACCTTGAATTGATACAGTAACAATAACTCGCTGTAAAATTGAGTTAGTCATTGTAAAGTTGTTTATCTGACAGTGAAGGCAGCCTTGAATATTTCCATGTACATATATTCACTTAGTGGGAAGTGTCCACTAAATAAAGGTTAATATAATAATAAAGGCAGATTACCCTAAATTAAAGGATTTTTATTTAAATTGGTGATATCTTGCTGGACTACTGCAACCCTCTTCTTTCTGGACATCCATCCTCTGCCAGCAAACCTCTCCAGTTGATATAGAACGCTGCTGCAGAAATTGTGTTTGACCTGCCAAAACATTCCCACGTATCCTTCTCTTTGTCCCTTTCCACAGGCTACCTTTGCTGCCCCCAACAAATTCAAGATTATGGTTACAACCTACAAAACTATCAACAGACCTGCTCCCAGATGTCTACAAGAGCTGATCACTCGCTACACCCCAACCAGACTGCTACGCTCCTCCACCTCTTTCTGTTTGCTTGGTGGTACCACGCACAAAAAGTCCAAAATCAAAATCATAAAGGTTTTCATTTCTGGCTACAGTGTGGTGCAATGACCTCCCTCTCAACATTGAAGAAGGGTCTCAAAACTCATCTCTTTACATTATTCACACTCGCTTCTCCTCTGATCTCATATGTAACTGATAAATATATATGTGCATTTTTTCTGTTTAATAATTTTGAAAAAGCCTTAATGCAGCTACTGGTGTAATGTACACTGGTTGATACAGTGGCATGAGATAAATTGACTGTGCTCAAGCACCAAGTTTCTGCATCCAAATCTCTTCTTCTATTGGTGTAATGCAGTTTTTGTATTTTTCTCAGAGATTTATATCACATTTTTAGAAAAGTATCTGCTAAATGAATACATGTAAATGTATATTTGCTTGTTTGAGTGATCGAAGAGCTGTTGCCAAGATCAAGTATTCCAACGCCCAGTAAACCTGTCAGTTGTCATGGCAATGCTGAAAACAATATCTGCACATCTCTCCCAGGTGATTGTTGCCCGTCCTATAGAGTGCTTTGCTGGAGTGAAAAGCCACAACTGGTACTGCTGAACCTCAGCCCTGGGGCTTCTTTGTGCAGAAACCCAGTCCCCCCAGAGGCAAGATGCTCATTAACACAAGAAATGCAATTAATTATCTGGATAACAGCTCAGCTCTTTGTCTGGCAAGGCTGACATCATGTGAAGGAAATTTTAACGAGGAATAAACAGAAGGTGCGACTGCAGGAATGGACACGAACACTGATACGCCGACTCTTCGAAGGTGGCTGCTCTGTCTCAGGGTTATCGTCCACCGTTGTTTTAAGATCTCTCTGAATCAACACTGCCTAGTTTACATTCACCTCCTTGAGCAACAGCTCATTCACATAACCGAGCAGATGGGCATGACTCAGCAGTGTGAGAACACCCAGCATCCCCCTCTCCCTGTCCCTGCTCTGAAAATTTCACACTCCTGTATTTTTCTGTTTTAAATGTCCCCTCTGGAAAAGGTTACTGGGAAGCACTTTGGGACAATCTCAGTTGGTAAATGTGTTATATAAATTTAACATTCACTGGATGATTGACTGCACCTCCCAGAGCTGTGCACGTTGCCTGTACACAACGTTGCACTGTGTTCAGGAGCACTTCTCCTCCTCTCTCCTTCCCAGGAGGCCCGTCTGAGTGGTGGCTGAACCGAACCAGCCTTTCAACTCTTACTCTCCAGCTGCAGGAATCTCAACATAAACAGACCTTTCAGTTGGCGCAGAGCGAGAGAAAGTGCTCTTTGTGATACCTAGTGAATGTGCCATTGAGTGGCGGTGCAGGGGTCGCGACCCCGTCGCCCAGCGTGCTGGTGTGGGTTTACTATGGGCTCAGAGGGGACACCCACTGCTCACCTGTGGGGCCTGATGAAAACGGGTGTGAGAGGTAGGCCGTCACAGACGAGGCTCTCACAGTCAGACTCTCATACTGGCATGCACACACACACACACACACACAGAGCGCTGCATGGGAAGACAGAGGGAGATGCACACGCCACGCCATGCCATGAGGCATGGTCACCCACGGATACGCACCCACGTACACAGTGAGTCACAGACACCTACAGGTATGTGCTATGAATCAGGGAGATACACATGCATACACACTTCAAGGCAAAGTCACCACATAGCAATATGCGATTATGTTCACTTTACCTGTGGCATTACTTGAGACTACACAAGCGTGGTGAAATGTCTGGAAGACACAAAGGCCGAAATTCTGGGGTTTGACTGCCTTTCACTGCCATGGGTACACATTCAGGGTTGATGCTAACCCATGAAAAACAACTTGATGTCACATTTGTAACCCATGCCCTAACAAAACGAAATGAACGGCAATGCAGAGAAATAAAATAACGCAATACTGTATGCAACAAGTAAAACAACACATTGAGGACTCTGTAAATTAAACATGTATTTCACAGTTATTGTTGTATCTTACACAGTTTGGTATTAAATGAAACGTGCAAAAACAAAAAAATGAAGATGCTTCAACCTCAAGCTGTCATGCAACATAGTAAGTAAAGAAATGTTTTGAGGGCAGTTGATAATGTGGAGGTTATCTCTGAAATGTGTTACTTTTAAACCTGAACTGTTGAAGCATAGACTCAAATAGCATTCCAGCATTCTCTTTTCCTGGTGTTTACTCATTTCTTAGTTATTATTATTATTATTATTATTATTATTATTATTATTATTGTTATTATTATTATTATTATTATTATTAAGGGGGGCGCAGTGGTGCCCTGCTCTCTGATGGATCTGGGGTTCAAGTCTCGCTTGGGGTGCCTTGTGATGGACTGGTGTCCCATCCTGGGTGTGTCCCCCCCCCCCCTCCAGCCTTGTATTGCCAGGTTAGGCTCCGGTTCACCGCGACCCTGCTCAGGGCAAGCGGTTTCAGACAAGATGTGTGTGTGTGTGTGTGTGTGTGTGTGTATTATAATTAATAATAATAATAACAATAATAATAATAATAGGAGTTGATACATGGACTTCATTTCGAGGCCTTTTCATAAGCAATGAGACTAAATTTCTCAGAACAGTTACAGACAGATACTTTCTCCGGCTATAAACATCACGCATCCTTTGACACAGAACAGAGGTTAATTTAGGTTGGCCACTAAAGAAAAAAATAAACAGCTGATGACTGGACAGTAGTCGGGAGCGGCTTGGGAGGTCTCGGGGGGGTCTCTGAAAAGTGAAGTTGTGGATGATATGATCACTCATTCTCATCCCTATAGGCTGCGCTCCCAGGATCTAACGTAAAAATGATAACGGGACCTTCCTTCCACGTCTGCCAGACGGGTCAATGCTGATTCCGAGCTACAGCGTGAACTGCACAACAGCCAAAAACACATTTACAGCTCAATTGGGTTTCATACTTTCCTTCAGTGGATTTAAAAGCAAAAAGAAACAAAAGAAAAAAAATAGTTCAAATCATGCAGTTCATTTTTGGCAAAGACTTTGATGACATTGCTTAGGGAACCGCAGCGTTTAACTCTGAGTCATTGCCATGCACTGCCGAGACACATTTCAGCTACCAAACCAAACACTCTTCGCTCCAGAAGCTCGGTGCAGCAGATCACAGAGGACCCTCACTGATCCCTAACCTCAACAAACAAACCAGGACGAACAGCTGCGTTGAGAACTCCATGTGGTAAGCCTTCAGCGTGTGTGCGTGCGTGTGTGTGTGTTTGTCACTTTTTACCTTAAATGATTATGGTTTTAAAACTGAGCAATGCCACCTGCCAATGTTGAGGAGGAGCTGTGGGACCATGATGATGCTATCCAACACTTCACCTGCTTTTGTGTACCCAGTGCATAGCGCTTGACTCTTCTGCACATTACCGTCTCTGTGTGTGTGTGTGTGTGTGTGTGTGTGTGTGTGTGTGTACACTGAAGACACACTTTGCTATCCAGGTACAACTTTTTTATTTCAAAATAAATACAAAGAACATGCTCATTGACTAACCAATCAGGATCCAAGCTGCTAATCTTTGAGCCACTAAACATTAAGCCCCAAAGTAAGACCAAAAAAATGAAAATTCCTAATTGGGATTCCCAAAGATAAGCCGCTCCAGACTCTGCTTTCAAAAACAACCCAACTGATAGTCCTGACTGTGCTTAACATGTAAATACACAAAAAAAAATTCTTTAAAAATCCCCCAGAATCCCAAAAAAAATAGATCTGCCAGCATATACATCTATTACTTTTAACAATGTGTTTGTAAAAAAAAAAAAAAGCATTTTATTAAGCTGAATATTTAACCTCAGTAATTTAGACATCCTTACTCCTTACAAACGGGTACAACAGCAAGGCCCCTTCGAGGTTTACGACCAGAAACCTTCAACATACAAGTCGTAGTCTTTAAGCACCATGTGAACCTATCGCAACAGCTTCTTTTTAATGCATTTGTAGGGTATCACCTAATTAGCATTCAGCGCTTATTTATTCCGAATAAATGACTCGGACTCAGAATAACAAGACTGGCGCAACAATAAAGGGTGACGGATAGTCGAAAGCCAGGGGAGGATCTGCAATCCTCAGTAAAATCAGCATTTTTGCTGCTTTATGATCATTTTTGATGCAGTGAAAGCTGTTAGTGGGTATGGTGCAAATTCCTTTCGCTGCCAGCGTGTTAAAAGCAGGGCGCGTGGAGCGGAGCCGACCGGCGAAAACGTCTGGTACGTGAGGTACGACCGCGAACGCTGTAAGCTGAGTTGACTTTGCAGCTCAGGCTCAAGGTAGAAGTCTCCTTTTCACACTGATGCCTTTCATAACGGTTTGCACGAATGTTTACTGGGGCAAAGCAGCACTAACCAAATAAAAGCACATCGACGGTCTGCGCATTTTTCAAAGCGGTTCATTGTGGCATGTTTGTGGCCGACCGTTTCTCAGATAGCGAGCCTGACAAAAGCGAGCCACGGCGCCGGGGGACCGGCTGGACTCACTGGTTTGGCTCAAGCTCTCCGCCAAAGAGGGGAAACTCTGCCTCGCTCCTGCTCTGACCCCTTCTGCTCCTATCCCTTTCATTGCTCTGCCTTCTCCTTTCCCTCCGTTCTTGCACGTTCCCCTGGAGATGAACCGACCCCCTTTTCGGGAAAAGCCCGCCGCTCCGCGGGATCCGAACCCTCCCTCTTTCGCCGCGTGTGCTTCGGGGAATTTTTCTCACAAACAACAAGTGCTGCTCTTCACCGCAAGGGCCCCGCTGATTTCCGTACACCCCCAGCATCCCACTTCCCATCAGTGTGAGCTGAAGGGTAAGTCACAGCCTTTCAAAATGGAAAATGAGAAACATGATTGTTTTTTCTTCGCATACCATCATTTATATTTTTTTGAGATGGCTTTCGGTAAACTTTATTACAGCTAACTGGTTGTCCAGTGCAAGGTCTTGATGATCTCAAGTCCTCCTGTCCCTGAAGCTCGGTGCGGGATGACCCAGGGTACATCCGTCACAGAGCGGGTTTTGAATAAATTGCAAATGAAAAAGACTAAAAGACACGGGTTTCGATGTGGACGACAGCATCGCCGTCACTAAAAATTCGCCGTCCTTCATTGATTCCTTTGTATCCTGGTCAAATTTTCAGCGAATGTGGTGAAATGGACACCTCCAAGGGCAGTTAGCCGAGCAGATAGGGCTACATCTCGATAAAAACTAAATATTTGCGCTAAATACGGTCCACACACGCCAGAGAAATCGATAGTTTGAACGAGCGTACGGAGAGCCAAAAGAACACATTTTTGTGTTTTTTTTTTTTTTTTTTTTTTTTTTGTCCTCTTGGACCCTCCCAAGAGGGGCGATCGCTGCCGTCTCAGATGTGGACGGAGTGAGCGTGTTTCTTGCACAGGGGCTTGTCCTTTTTGGCGAAGAACGTCTGACCTTCCAGGCTTGCGCAGCACACCTAGTACACACACACACACACACACACAGAGAAGGCAACGATGAGTACAGGACACACGCTCCCTGGCGTCGGGCACGGAGGCTAGAGCCGACACACGTGCAGAAGCGGACGTACCGCACACACAAAGCAGGTGTCGTGCCAGGTGTAGCCCAAGGCCTCCAGGAACTTGTCTCCTGCCTCGATGGGGAACTCGCAGCCGTGGCAGCTCGTGCCGAAGAGCCTGTAGTAGTCTGGGAGGCGACAGCACGCAAAGAAGGCACTCACACACTCCGCTGTTGCTCGTTGGCTTTGCCGCGAGCCCCTATCCTCCTATCCTTGGAACGCGATCGCTGGTGCGGCGCGTTAACATGCGAGGGTCTCGCACCGTCAGACCCCGACCGGTGCTGGGGCTCAGCTCTGGGTGCGTGTTCGGCGCTGGGGATGCGGAGCGTGTTAACATGTGTACCGTGCGCGGTGTGAGCGTGGAGAGGGGTGTTGACAGCGGGCTGACCGAGAGCCGCACGCTGCCTTGTGCTCACCGCTCTCGCAGTAGGGCTCCCCGTCCTCCAGGTGGAAGGTGTTGTTGCGGAGGGGCTGCTGGCAGGACGCGCACAAGAAGCAGCACACGTGCCAGGTCTGCTTCAGCGCGTTGATCACTTCCTGCAAACGTGTGCGAGAGGTAGGGAGAGAGCGGCGGAGCGAGACGCGAGCCGGCGTGTTTCTGCGGAAACTCAAGCCTTGCTCCGCAGGGAGCTCTGACCCGGGCTCACACACACACGCACGCACGCAAGCACAAATATCCGAGAGCCCTAAATAGCCTCATGCAGGCACGGGATACTGCAGGTGAAGCCACAGTAAACGAGAACTCATCACGTCCTCATGCCCCCGGCTAACCCGCCCTCGCAGTGACCTCTCTATCGCCTCTCGATGACGTGCGCCCGCGCTCGGTCCCCGGGCCGCATGGCACGGCCATCTCCCGCGGCTCAGTTCAGAGAAAGCGAGTGCGTGGAGGTGAGCGTGAGGACAACAGACACCGAGGACGGTGCGCGCGCACGTTGTGTCTGAGGGTTAGACGGCCATTAGGAGTTAAATAGTGGGAATATTGGAGCACGAATGTTTCCCAAGACAGGGGTCTCTTTTCCATCGCCCCCCCAGGTTCCCCATCAAGAGGCCTGGAGTCACTTTCTCCCCATCTGGCCCCGAACGCTCCCCCTTCTCCTCTCCCTGCTCTTTCCTCGCCATTTCGGGAATGTCCCACGAGACTGGCGCTCACCCCCAGGATCTTGTGCTGACAGCGAACGCAGGTGGGGGCCAAGAACTCTTCGTAGCAGTGCTCGCAGTAGACGGCCCCCTTCTCCTCCACGAAGCCCAGGTCCGCCAAGGAGGTGCTGCAGTGCGCGCAGTTGAACTCCTCGGGGTGCCATGACTTTCCCATGGCCACCAGGAAGGGGCCCCTGCAACACACATGCGCATGCACGCGCACGCACGCACACACACACACACACACACACACACACACACACACACACACACACAACAGAGTGAGAAGAGCAGGGCCAACGCAGGGCCACAGGGGGAGGCTACGAGAGGGACACAGCTGGGCCAGAACATGTAGCAGATTGGGAAACAGATTTCACACTGCTTTTACCAGCGAACACGGAGAGGAAAATTACAGACCTCGCAGGGGGACAAATCGCCGAGAAAGGCGTCTGCGCAAAGCTGGAATATCTGCAGATATTTGCCTACACTGTTGCATGCGAGGCAGAGCAAGTGTAGGAATTTTAAAGGTTGTTTGCATGCAGATGTGACTGCAGGTGTGTGCGGATTGGTGGTTTGTGGCTGTAGGCGTGTAGGGAAGTGTCGGGGCGCGTGTAGATTTGCGTCCCCGGCGCATCGGTGCAGGGCGGGGCGACGGCTCGCGCGGCTCCGCACGCGCTCAGCGCGGGCCGCCGCGCCATGATGGCTGCAGAAGCGAGGGTTACAAATAGGATGATTAGCCTAAGTGGCAAAACAACAGGCCCGTATTGAGCGCGGACAATGGTTACTCTAAACTGAGCCGCCGTCGGCTCTTGCTGGCAGCAGTGCGTATGCGCCACCCTATCCCCTGGGCTCACAGTAACCCACACCAACATCGGATCCCCATTCACAGCAGAGGCGACACCCGAGCCCAGTCTTAGCTACCGTCTCATAATGAGCGGGCGACACACAAACCTCAGTCTTTGGTTCCATCCAATAACGGATTCACAAAACCCAACCGCGGTCTTTACTGCCATCCAACGACAAGCTGGCAAGAGGCGAAGCGAACCAATCAGAAGCCAGCGATCGAGCCGAACTGTAATTACGTGGAGGAAAGCCCTCTGCCGACCGTCATGTTATTCTATCGGCACCATCCCTCTTGGAAAATTAAAATGAGAACCCTATACCGGCGGACCGCAACCAACAGGTCCCCCTCCTTCAGCGCGTGACTGAATGGACTTTCCGTGGAGGTTATCTGCTGAAACGGGGTGCGCGTGGCCTGAGCGCCGTTTCCATTCCGCCGTGAGACGCCGCCCACTGAGAACTCATCAGCGAGGCTATTTCAGACACTGTGCTTACAGTGCCCTCCCTTGAGCTTCTCACTGTCAGAAAGCCTTAAGCAAACACTATTTCATTATTTATACCCTTCTATCTAAAGGGACTTGCCCAGAATAATGTATCCACTTACAGTAGTCAGCTGGGAATTTCACTAACGCTGCGAAACAGCAGTTTACTACACTTACCAACTCCTTCAATTACGAGTATGAATTGCAATGTTCGGATACAAATCGTTTAGACAAATGTAGGAATAACTGGTTATCGATTCAAATTGCAGGGCACAGACGAGAATACTGTTGACCCGCTTTTGATGTAATAGCGTCCACCCTAGGATGCAAACCTGTATTTTTTCTCAGTCTGAAGTCCAGTGCCTTAACCATTTAGCATCCTGCTTCAGTTCATAATGTGGGAGATGGAGGGAGAGCTGCTAAGATGCTGGGCTCAGCGGTGACCCGGACTCACCTGATGACCATGTTGCAGTGATTGCACATGGGCGTGCGTGTACCAGCAGGGATGTGCTCCGCACGCTGCACCAGGGAGTCCTCATCTTTGGGATGCGGTTGTGGGGCTGGTCGGGTGGGACAAGGTCCCTTTGGGGTCACATGGCCCTTCTGAGCACCGGGTTTCGGTTGTACAGGGTCTACAGGGAGCAGGACAGAGAAACCCTGGCGACATAAGTCTTGAACCCCAGTCCAATGTTACATTGCATGTATCCTGTTGATATTGCAATTTTACACTTTGGCCAGTTTGTGTGGCTGGATATTGTCTTGTGGGGGGAGCGCAGTGGCGCAGTGGGTTGGACCGGGTCCTGCTCTCCACCACCTGCTGACCTTTACGGTCACAGCACAGCAATCAATTGTGGTCTCAGATTTTTTGCCAGCAACCTTAAATAGAGTCTTGTCCTGGCCGGGTGACCCGAAATGCTGGTACATGCAGCGTTAATAACCAACCATTTTGATATGTTGTGTTACAATGCATAGAATTCATGGATTAATGGGTAGATAATTGTAGGCAGTTAAACACTGTATAGGGGGTGTGGTGGCGCAGCGGGTTTGACTGGGGCCTGCTCTCTGGTGGGTCTGGCGTTCAAGTCCTGCTTGGGGTGCCTTGTGGCAGACTGGCATCCCATCCTGGGTGCGTCCCCTCCCCCACCAGCCTTACGCCCTGTGTTGCCGGGTTAGGCTCCGGTTTGCCGCGACCCCGCTCGGGACGAGCGGTTTCGGACTGCGTGTGTCTGTGTGTGTAAACACAGTATGGTGCTTGGGAGAAAAGTGTCCGATAAATGTATAAATATAAAAGGCCAATAATAGAGTACCTCCTGTAACACTGCATTCAAGTGAGTGCTGCTTAATAACAGGCTCCTTGCTGATCTACTTGACATTTGACCACTGGCTGTGAATTGGCTCAAACATCATTAAACGCGTATGGATGCTTTATTATCCGCAGCTATTCTATTTTAATTACTATTTCAATAACCCTTCCTACTGTGCCAGTGAAGTAATCCCCTTGTAACACTGTAATATTTCTTTTTTTAGACCATCCTGAGACCACCAGGAATACCCTTATGAGCCTTATTTGTGGCACCACCCTGGGTTTGGGACCTACTGCACTAGGGGTGTGGCCAGCAGCAGATGCCCCAGCCTACGAGCCAGTCGCTATGTTTCGGGTAACGTGAGTAGCTGGATGCCCTCTGGCCAGATGTGTTCTGGGAGTTTGAGGGAATGACAGGCTCCCCATACACAACCTCGCCGTTCCTCAGCGAGACAATGCGCTCCGAACCCGAGCCGACACCCGGTTCAAAACACAAACATCGGCAGGCGGCTCGGTGAGGTCAGGGGTCGCGACCTCTGCAGGAAGGGGGCGCGCATTCCTTGAGGAAGAGGGCAGAAAAACAAAAACTGGAAAGCAGCCGACCCAGAGAGAGGTCAGAGGGCACGGGGGGGCTCATCTAGGTGGGGAGCAGAGGGAGGGAGGGGGGGAGTGCTGGCTGGAACAACAGACCGGGAGGACCAGGAGTGCGTTTACGGCGAGTTGCAGGGGTGGGACGAAGAGCGGCATCACTCTGCATCGCACCAATGCAGAGGCGGGGTGGGGGTGTCAGGTTGCTATAGAGGAACATTCTGGCGGTAACTCTAATCGCTTGCTGATGGGTATCTGCAGAGGCTTGGCTGGTGGGTGGGTTAGCTCATCTACCCTACCGGTCCACTGGCCTGCAGACGATATTGTGCGCAGACAATAGAGCTCCTGCCCCATCGAACAGCGTCCTCTTTCTCCGCCCAGCTCCGGCTCTTTCCTCATTCCCTTTTCTTAGACACGCCCATCGCGGACTCATTTTCCACGACGGCCAGCAGACAACCCGGTTTCCGCATGAAGAGTCCGGTCCGATTCTGAAAGGAGAGCTCCCTTGGGCTTCACGGAGACACAGAGCTGCCTGGATGAGCTCGCTGTTAATTAGCTGGGCTGCCCTGCCCATGTGGTTCCCCAGCCCCCCCCCCACAGAGAAGTTATCTTATTAATATGATGCTTTACAGTACAACACATACCGTCCTTATGGACGAGTGTTTCGTTGATTTGGGTTCAGACTTGTCATGATCTGGTACTGCCTGCCTTGGATGGGGTCTCCTTGTCCTTCGCTTCCTGTCTTCTCCCTCAGTAGCGTGATTGTGTGGAGGACACACACACGTGTGCATGCGCGCGCGCGCGCACACACACACACACACACACACACACACACACACACACACACACACACACACACGTTTCACCAGACCTGCTTCAGCACACTGGCTAAAATGGGTCTTTTTGCACTTGGTTGCCAGGTGTCAGTGCAGGGGGGTGCCTTGCTGACTGCTGCTATAGACCCTCTAGGGCCTCCCAGCCCCCTAAGCACCACACCCCCTAAACCTGGACATAAATAGGGGAACATAGCACCCATCCTCCCCTGTTAAAATAACAGTGGGCCCCCCCCCCCTTCCTGCAAACACAAATACACACCCGGGGTGGGGGATAAGCAGGACAGAAGGGGAGCTCAGGTCTGTCCAAAAACCCACTTAAAGGACCACGAGTTCCCCTTGGTAAACACTCGCTGTACAGGCGTCCTGTGTTTCCGCAGCGTGTGTTGGGGCAGAGAGAGGTGGAAAGTGCGGGTCGTCGGGGTTCCGAAGCGGGCCTTGCGTTCCGACGGCGCAGCTCAGCGCCGCTACCTACGCACCATGGCTCCCGACGCTCCTCCTCGCCAGCGCGAAACCGAACGTGACTTGGAGAGAAAAAATGCGAAAAGTTTATCGGGGCGTCGCTCGCCGCCTGCCGCACCTGCTAGCTTCTGCTCAAGTGCGGCTGAAAAACGTCCTCCGTTCTTCACGCAGCGGACGACAAACACGGCGTTGGCGCTGTGCCTCGCGCGGGATCGTAATTGAGCGAAACGTCTACTAATGAGCCGACAGCGAAAGGCCACATTTTTCGATCAACGGCGGACAAACAAATGAAGTGCGAAACGAGGAAGGCGTTTGTGCTCTCGGCCTACGTGACGAGCGCGTGCGATTTATTACATCCAAGTCTCGCCGTGCTCGGGTCAAATTCCCAGGTGCTCATTCCTGGGCTGTTTTTAATGGACCCGAGCAGAACCCCGGGAGCTGTCCCGAGAACGGGCCGATCTCCGCTAAAGAGCGCTGACAGGCCATCGCGCCGCTCCAGACCTACGTCTGGCGCGACTCCAGCGGAGCCGCTCTCGGTGCCTGCTCGGTACGAGGACTTCGCCGGCACCTTCTCATTACGTGCAGTGCTGGGCTGTCTCCATCTGGCCAACGAGGAGCACTACAACACTGGGGGTTGCAGTTAGCGCTCAGCTCCAACAGTTTGTCTCCGGTCCCAGTTATGATTACCTTTCTGAGAGCATGAATAGAAAAAACCAACCACCTCATAATTTAATTTAAATTGAGCTGGATCTGAAGAGAAGGGGGGGCACGGTGGCGCAGCGGGTGTGGCCTGTTCCTGCTCTCCGGTGGGTCTGGGGTTCGAGTCCTGCTGGGGGTGCCTTGTGATGGACTGGCGTGCTGTCCTGGGTGTGTGTCCCCCCCCCCCAAGCCTTGCGCCCAGACAGACAGACAGACAGACAGACAGAGAGAGAGAGAGAGAGAGAGAGAGAGAGAGATAGAGAGAGAGAGAGAGAGAGAGAGAGTGTGTGTGTGGAACCGAAGGTCGCAGGTTTGATTCCCACCTAGAGCTGTAGTACCCTTAAGCAAGGAGCTCATCCTAAAATTGCTCCAGTAAAACTACCCAGCAGTTTAAATGGGTACATAATTGTATGTAGGTGGCTCAACACTGTAAGCTGCTTTGGAGAAAAGGATCAGCTAAATGTATAAAATCTAACTACCACCATTTAGTCTCCCTCAGAAGAAAAGCAAGTTGTTACTTCGTGGAATTTTAAAGTGCTTGAGTAACAGGTTCACTTGAAATATCTCATCTTTACAGCAGATAAAATTATCACTACGGTGTATATTATGAGGGGTGCGGTGGCGCAGTGGGTTGGATCGGGTCCTGCTCTCCGGTGCGTCTGGGGCTCGAGTCCCGCTTAGGGTGCCTTGCGACAGACTGGTGTCCTGTCCTGGGTGTGTCCCCTCCCCCTCCAGCCTTGCGCCCTGTGTTGCCAGGTTAGGCTCCAGCTCACCAGGACCCCGCTTGGGATACGAGGTTTCAGACTGTGTGTGTGTGTGTGTGTGTGTGTATGTGTGTATATATCACATCATTTTCTTCAATTTTAACCTTTATCACCATTTACCGAGCATTAAAATGGTCACAAGTCAAATACTGTTAACCGCGAATGAGAGCAAGAATCATGTCTCGGTGCCGTTGTCCCCGACGCGGAGAAACAGCTGGATGAGTTGAATTTGTTGACTTTGATAAGGCAATGATGCGACGCAATGCTCTGGTTGGCTCTGGGATAATCATGGAGGCCCAACTGGTTTCATGAAGCAAACTGAATTTCCAAGAATTTACAGATGCCCCGTTAGAAAGACGCGTAGGCCTACACACTAAAATATGCAGTCAATTACACTGATTTAGCCATGCAGGGATTAGAGGACCAGCAGTGATCACAAAGGCTGCACAAGTCTGCAAAGGCTCATGGAAATTCAATGGGTATCACAGGAGGTCTTTACTTGTTACATATAGTGGTGGGCACCTGGGCAGAGGACAGCCTATGCTACATCAATAACAGAGATGGAGAACAGGCCGTCACAGCCTCGTGCCTCACTGAGCATCCTTGCCCAAGATTCTTTACTATAGTATGACGTACTATAAAATTCTCTAATTCCCCATCCCTCCTGTAGGATGCCATGGCTTAGGGTGCCCTATTATTAGATGACGTGCCATCGGATGTTGTGTTATAAGATGCCTTGCTGCATAATACTGTACTGTAGTAAGCGCTACTGAAGGATGCCCCATTATTGGATGCCCTACTGTAGGATATACTGTTATAAGACACTGTACTAAAAGATATCCTACTACAGTGCTATTGACACTATTGGATTCCTTATTATAAAGTGCCTTCAGGTTTAAAATGACTCTTATGGACAGACACAGGGCACCTCCAGAACATCCCGTCCTCCACCAGTGTCCTCATTACGGCATTCCCCGCTGTAGAACGCCCTACTGCAGGATACCCTGCTCAGCGTTCATCACTACGCTGTTAAGTCCTGGAGTCGGTATCAACTCTTGGCAACCACATAGGCATGGAGTGATTCCAGAATGTTCTCTCCTCCACTTTTGTTCTTATTATAGGATTCCTTATTATAGGACACCCTTCTGTATACTGTTTCCCTGCTATAGGATGCCATACTTTGTTTCGCTGTCTGTACCATGTGTAAAATGCCTTACTGTAGCTTGCTCTACAGCTGAGCGTCCTACATGGCGCATCCCTACAGAATACCTTACACTATGTGTAACTATCGCTTGGCTCCCTGTCTTCAACTATTACTTACCCCTCTGGGGGCTCTAATGGTACAAATATTTTGTCACATACAGAGTGAAGTATGAACACTGAGAACACATCCATACCTGCCAAACTGCTGGTGCGCTTGACAGTGAAAGAGTTGGCATTTTGAGGTCCAGCATTAGGGCTTTTGGTCATGGTCTTCGCAGGAGATGTAGTCTGAGCGCAGGACACGGCTTCGTCTACCACCTCACTGGAAAGGAATCACACAAACACGATGAAAGCAGTCAGTTGCCATTCCCAGCAGGTACAGAACATCAAGGCTACAAGCACCTAGTGAACAAGGGAGTACGGGAACATATCTAACATAAGACATCGAGCAAAAAAGATATGCTACATTTTACTGGACCACTGCGCATCATTTCTGCTCACTGTCAGAACACTAAAGCGAGATCATCACCATGCAGTGTAACACCTGTGCGTGTGGAGTTCACCCAAACTCGTAGCCCCTTTCAGTCTCCCAGATGGTTGCCGCTCTCCTCATACGGGTGAATTTTGAAGAGTTCTGTTACGTTATTCCATTTGTTCTTCTTCCAGAAACATAATGAAAATGTAAGGTACTCGGTTTAGCTTTCCGGCACGGTGATTTCTGGATGTGTGGCCATGCCGACTTGCCAACTTGGGCACCGGGGCTCAAACGTACAGACACATTTACACACGAACATTAAATATGTTTTTGAAAGAACACAAAGCCATACACACAAGAAGATTGTGCAAACATGGGGGTCAGACACACACACACGCACACACACACACACGCAAAGCCCCCCACCGCTTCTTTTCTCTCTCTGACAGTCCAAGGCCTGATGAGTTTTTTCATAAGTGAGGGATGAAAGAATCTCCATGTATGGAATCACAACCACGAGCCAACTTTTCAGTATCTATAAGGTTCTGGGTGGGCCAAGGTTTCAGACAGTCCGTTTCCCAAAATCGTCAGCTGTGCCAACTGTTCAGCGTCAGTCTCCCCCGTCCCTGGCGACTGGGCCCTGGGGCGCGTTTGTTATGGCAACGGGAGCTGCGCTGATGAAACGAGCTTTGTGCGGGGCTCCGAGCTCGCGCACCTGGCCCCGAACCAAGAGAGCTGCTTCAGGCTGCTTGTGTTTGATAACCCCACTGCCAAAAACTGCTTTTCGTCCACTGAGGTTCCCCCACCCCACCCACCGCACACCCCTGCACCCTGCCAGAGAGAGAACAGTGAGCTAAGGATGCAGACAGTAGACAGGAGAGAAATGATGGAGGTCACTAAGGTCAGCGACTGAGTGATGCCAAGTTACTCTACAAAGGGAAGGAAGGAAGGAAAGATGCACAGACTCAGAATCTCTAGTACCCCCCCCCGCCCCAGCCCTCCACATATTAAAATCCACTGTTGATTACCCGCCGTTCCCACCGAACAGGAAAAATCTGGCAAAAATAAGCGATACTCCGGAGCAGTCGGAAAGAAGCGAGTGTGTGGGCGGGATACACATTTGGCCCGGGCGGCTAAATAAGACAGATGTCCTTTTTGCAGCAGTTATTGTGTTACTCTGATTACTGTCGGTAGCTGCATCAGGCCAACGCGCCGGTGACGTGCGACGGGATGGAGACGTCCGGGCGGCGGCTTCACAGGCGGGGCTGGGTGGGTCACAAGCGATGGGCCTGACAGGAACCAGACTGGACCCAATCATCCGCTCATCACAATCAATTAGCGGGTGCTTTGTCAGGAGGCTCCACCAATCACCTCAATTAGAGGGGTTGTGGATGGGATTAAGAGCCGTCCCTGGCCAGCGGCGCCGTGGGGCTGATCCGATGAGGCTCCATCGCCACCCATCCAGGCCCAGGTTCCAGATGTCCCGTTAAGGTTCTGGGAAGACGCTCCTCCAACAGGAAGTGCTCAATCAGGAGCGCCAGAGAAAACACACATTCTGGGTGAATGTTTCATGCCCCGTTTGCTGTCACCCACAGCAACCACAGTTTACAGGTTTAGATTCTTAGTCGTTTAGACAGCTGGATATTTTGGAATGGCTAGAGCAAGGACCTCATGCACATGCTTACAACTGAAAATTTTTGGTAATTCTTTTCGTGTTTTTTTTTTTCCACCCTTTGGTCAGGTGCTAGTTCATCAGCAATATACACCTGATGCTGAGAATTCAGCGCAAAAATTCTCTGATTTGCGTACAGCACAGGTGTCCCAGTTCCATCTGAGGGTCAACATTCCTCCGGAGTTCATCTGAGCAAAGACCTTTAACAAAAAAGATGTGAGAAAGTTGAAAGACTGAGTAGCAGGTGTGATGATCTTTCAGGTACCACAGTCAAGACACACCCACCAAACCAGTCTGCAGGGCACAGTGGAACACACTTCTGTCTGGTTCCTGTCCCACAGAGCGAAAAGGGAATAAATAAGGTCAAAGGCTGATTAAAGAAAGCAACAGGTGGTATGGCAGTTAGACCTACTACCTGTGGGCTCAGAGGTTGCAGATTCAAACTGCAGCTCCTGCTGTAATACCCTTGATCAAGGTCCGTACCCTGAAGTTGCTCCACTGAAAAAAACCCAGCTGTATAAATGAGTAAATAACTGTACATCCCTTAACGTTGCACTGTAGAAAAGTGTCTGCTGAATGAATAAATGCAAAGGATCAGATTTAACCCATGCTAGTTGAAACAAGTCAATAAGACAGACCGCTCTAAGGCAACCGCAGTCACCCAGCTCCCCTCTGTCCACTTCACAGGTCTGAGAGCAGATCTCAGAACCCAACTCCGAAAACTCGTTTCGCCAAACAATGAAATTTACCATATGGCTGATGCTTTTCTCCAAAGCAACTTACAATGTTGAACCCATTTATACAAGTGGGTAACTTTGCCAGAGCAATTTAGAGTAAGTACCTTGCTCAAGGGTACTATAGTTGGAAATGCAGATCAAATCTGCAACCTTTGGATGCAAAGGCAGTAACTCTAACCACTACACTACCAGCTGTCCAATAAAACAAGAGCGGAAGCCATGGGAAACACACCAACTGCTCTCCGCCCTCCAGCAGGGCCCACTGCAGCGGCAGCCGCCAGACACCGTCCTGTTACAGCTGCCCCAATCAAGGGAATGTCTCCTTCATACCACGTTCAAAGACATATTGCGGTGTTTGAGATTGGTGCTCGCGCCAAGTCGCTGCAGCGTGACGGCAGCTGGCGCGAGACGCCATCTCTCAGACATAACACTATCGTTGTCAGGGCAGCACAACTCAGCGGCTGGCGGCTGCCATCAAGGCCAACACATGGGGGTACGAGTGGTTTCGCTAAGCTTTCCGTGGTCCCACCCACCGATCGCTGCGCTCTGCCCAGCGCACAAACCTTACACTCGTGGCATTCGGACAGGCACTACAGCTATGCTGTCGCAGCAGTTCTCTGATGCCCCGTCTGTTTTAGCAACAGCGCTGTGCAATTTGGCAACCTGGAGCACGATGCCAAAGGGGACACCGAAAACACGCTCGTTGCCACTTCTTGGGCGTCTTGGATCACGTCCGTTAATCACTGCAGCGACCACAGAACACAGATAACACATGCAAAGATCACCCTGGACCACTCGTTGGAGTGCAGAAACTTTTCATGCCAGCCAACTGGTTTTAGAAGATCGTGCTGTCAATTCTGTATTTGCGCTGATGCCGAAAAACGATGTCCTTTTCAGCCTAGGCAGGATGAAGAGCCTTCATTGTCGACTATAAATATAGGAATAATCTGGTTAACTCTCACGTGTGGCTTTGAGAGGTGTTGCCTTGAAAACGACGTAATATCCAAGGGGGACATTGCTAGATCCAACAGTCTGGCCACCATAGAAACAGGAGAAAGGAAAGACACGAGGATGGAAAAAACAGGTGTTTGATAGCAGGTGGTGTAGAAGTTCACGTTGTCACTGCAAGCTGAAGGTTCATGAGCTGAATCCCCTGTCTGCTGAAGTGCCTTTGATCAAGGGTACTTACCCCGAAGTACTCCAGTAAAAAATCACCCAGTTGTATAGTCAACTACAAGCTAGTTAGGGAACTAAATACACACACACTGGCTGAAACTGCTTGTCCCAAGCAGGGTTGAGGCAAACTGCGGCGAACCACAGCCTAACCCAGCAACACAGGGCTGGAGACACACCCAGGGTGGGACACAAGTCCATCACAAGGCACACCAAGCAGGATTCAAACCCCAGACCCGCCAGAAAGCGGGACCTGGCCAAGCCTGCTGCGCCACCGCGTCCCGCCTGTGCACTATCTAATAAATATATATATATATTATATGTGTGTGTGTACATACATATATATAAGGGGGTGTGGTGGCACAGAGGCGCAGAGGGTTTGGCTGGGGCCTGCTGTGTGGTGGGTCTGGGGTTCAAGTCCTGCTTGGGGTGCCTTAGAGCAGACTGGCACCCTGTCTGGGGTGTGTCCCTTCCCCCACCAGCCTTGTGCCCTGTGTTGCTGGGTTAGGCTCTGGCTTGCCAGGACAAGCTGTTGTAGACATTGTGTGTATAGATATATATATATGTGTGTGTTTTGGCTGTGCAACATTTTTTTTTTACATTTAAAACATGTGTAACATATCATTACTTTATGTACAACATGTGAGTACAGTACTTCCTACAGGTATCAGTCCCAGTGAGAAGAGATCACCGACAGAAAGGAAGAGGCACCAATGAGTGTGTGTTGAAAATGGCACAATCCTTTCAGCTTCAGCGATCAGTGAAATGCTTCAGAAGCTGTCATGCAGCCTTATGAAATGTAATCTTTGTTTTCCAGTGAAGCCAATTGAAATGCAGGCATTGGTATACATCATGTTCTGGTGGACATCTCGGTAAGCTCACATTGCTCTCGGAGATGCTGCTTTCACAAGAAGCCCAGGCATGAGTGACGGCGCTGGCTGTCGCTCCTCTGAGAGCGTACTTCCATCTAGTGGTGGAAACAGTCAAATGAAGTAAAGTGGTCTCCACGTTGACAGTGGGATGTCACTGCAATACAGACAAGGATCTTGATGGAGACCCTCAGCAGAACTGAGGGAACTAGAGCTAGTGTGTGAGTGACAGAGAGCAGAGAGAGAGTGTGTTCCACTGATGTATGGATGAGTGACCCAGTGTAAGTAGTGTATCTAGCAGTGTAAGTCACCGTGGTGAATAAGGTGTGTGGGCTCATAACACTACATAGAGTTCATTGGAAGTCGCTTAGGAGAAAAGCGTCTGCTAAATAAACACATGTAAATGTAAAAACAGCAGCTTTGGCCGGGTCCTGCTCTTTGGTGGGTCTGGGGTTTGAGTCCTGCTTGGGGTGCCTTGCGATGGACTGGCGTCCCGTCCGGGGTGTGTCCCCTCCCCCTCTAGCCTTGCGCCCTGTGCTGCTGGCTTAGGTTCCGGTTCACCACAACCCTGCTTGGAATAAGCACCGTGAGACAATGTGTGTGTGTGTGTGTGTGTGTGTGTGTGTGTGTAAATGTAAAAACTGAAGACAGCCAGGAGGTTTTTTGTGTGTTAATGCACCACAAGGTTCCAGTGGTGTCCATGAACAGTATGAGACCTGTAGGACACTTACAGCTAGAAGACTAAAGTTAGGGGGCAAAGAAGAAACAGTAACTGGTAGAAATGTTCACTTGCACATTTAAGTGCTCAAAGGGGCCACGCAGTTCTATCCCTGGGCGCAGTAAGACATGATACGATTACTTGAGCAGTTGAATGTTAAAGAGGCCAACATCCTGTCATAAATGGAACCCTGATGTGCGGAGTTATTGGATTCATTCATTTAGCTGATGCTTCTCTCCAAAGCAATGATGTTAAGCTACTTACAATTATTTACCCATTTATGGATGGATGGAGGAACCCTGAGCAAGGCCCACCCGAACCCACCCGAACCCACCCGCCCCAGACAGGGCACAGGGAACCGGAGCCTACCCGGCACACAGGGCGTAAGGCTGGAGGGGGAGGGGACACACCCAGGATGGGACGCCAGCCGGTCGCAAGGCAACCCAAGCGGGACTTGAACTCCAGACCCACCGAAGAGCAGGACCTGGACCAACCCACCGTGTCACCACACCCCCTTATTTACCCATTTATAAAATTGGATAATTTCTTTAGCTCAATTTAGCATAAATACCTTGCTTAAAAGTACTACACCTTGAGGTGGGATCCAAACCTGTGACCTTCAAGTCTAAAGGCAACAGCTTTAACCAGTGGACTACCAGCTGCCTTAAGGCCCCCTGCCACTGGAGCAACATCTCAGTAAAAGAACATTTCAGCTGGTACTCCAGAACACTGGAACCGTATATAAACGGTTCTCTATTGTAGCTGCAGGGTGACGAGAACCCAGGTAGTATACAGCATGTGTTGTTCAAACTCTTCTTTAAATTCTTTATCTGGTGTGTGCGTGTGTTACTGCCAAGAGTTTCCGTGTTAATGCTTGCTTAGCTCCTGGAGTGGGTTTTGTATTTTCTGCACACCTGGTATTTGTGATATTTGGTTGCCCACCATCAGTACACCTTCTGTTGCAGGTCACGTTCTCCCTTTGCGCATGTCGGCTTTGTTGAGGTGGGTCATCTTGTGTTAACTCAGCAGTCTGGACCGTGTGGAGCATGAAATGGAAGAGTGTGGTGCGAACTGATGTCCTCCAAGTTGTCTGTTATCACAGTATATTAAGTTTAATGACTGACAGATTGTCAAAATGAAGATATGAACCTATATGAACTTTCAGCATACTTTAGTGTGTCAAGAATGAGTGTGGCTGCTGAGAACACCCAGGATGTTACAATGTAAGGTGTGTACTTCTATGGCTGACATCCATGGCTGCAGATGAACTGCTTTGCTACATGCTGGATGAACCCTAGTAAACTCTGAAGGATACCCGTTAGATACCGTATTTCACTGCTCAGTGACTTGGCTCACGCTTGTGTCCAGTTTGCCTGGCATTGGTGGCACCTCATTCGAATTTCACCGTGCGTTAAAGCACAGGTCGCCTCCAGAGCAAGCGCACTGGATGGATACACACCGATGTCTCTCTGACCGCCTGCTCGGTGACCAATGCACACTGAGGTGGAGCAGCAACGGCGGGGAGACCTGTAGCCAAAGTTAATGTGGAACGTGGTACCCGTTTGCCGTGTGATCCCCCCTTGTCCCACCCCGTCCTTTGAACCCAACCGCTGTCCGAGCGACTGTAGAACGACGGTATTTTACATCTACCTGGAGGACGGTTCAGTTCAGCTCTTCGGTGCTTATTGCTTAGCACCGTCGGCGATGACAAATATGCTTGAATTAAGCAACAAGAAGTGTTGGGATGCAAGTGAAAGTCGCTAACACCGGACATTGTCATCAGCTCATTCACCTGGAACTTTTCTCCGCCGTGATTATTAATGTGAGTTTTGTACAATAAGCTACTTGCAGTGATTTACCCATTTATACAGTTGGGTCATTTTTACTAGAGTAAATCAGAATGAATACACTGATCAAGTACACTACACAAGGTGTAGAATTCAAAGCAAGGCCCTTTGATGGCAAGGCGATGAGCTTTAACCACTACGCCCTCTGCAGCCCCATTAGGAAGCTTACCGATGCCAGTTTAGACCTGTGAGCACCCAGGACGATCAGAACTAAAGGGAAAACCTGAGAAGGCAGCTCTGTTCAGCATGTGAGCATCTCCATGTGAGCCTTGTCCAGCGTGATAGCCCTACAAGAGCAGTGGACACAGTTCTCAGTGTCGGGAGCTCAGATCACCGGGCCCACAGCCTCCAGGAGCATGAGATGCTAAGCAGAGAGAGCTGAACGAGGGGTCGAAGGTCAGAATGTAAGCAAGTGTCATTAAAGTGACTTCACTTGACCTGGGCCATGACTTTGTGTGTATCTGAAGAGAAAGGCAATGTGAAAGAGCAGCAGGAAAAGGAGGAAAGAGAAAAAAAAAACACAGGGGGAGGAGAACACTGAAGACAGAGGACTCTTTATTGAAACGGCTACGTTACACATTTGCCGAACTCTGCTCAAATTGAGCAACCAAAGAAGCGAAAACGCGCGGCTCTCGGCATGCCTCACACGGCACGTCGGTCAAAGTAAAACAGCGACCACACAAACGTACAGAAGCTCCAGGGCGTCTGACCTCGCGTCACGGCGTCCTGCCAAAGCCCTGCCCTCCACAGCACAAAACCCGACTGCAGCCAACAGTAGGTACCATCTGACTGACCTTCATAGCCCTCGTATCCTTTCACACCACCAAGAAGGATGTGTTTTGATTGGTGGGACACATATGGTTCGTAAATGTCAAGCATGTGTCTTACTGCGTCTTACTCCATATCTGCTGCTCTGCCACCTCAACAGACCATATTCTAAACACAACAAGCACTCCAGCGGCCCAAGACTGCCACCAGCCACTGTTACGCTCAATGCCTTCAACGCGTTAGTCTTCAAATATCAGCCCCCGTGTGTCCAAAGTGTGCGCAGTAGCAGTGGGACATGCACTGGCATTGCTCAAGCTGAGTTGACACACCCCCCAGGACCAAATGGGGAGCCTCGCTGCGTGTCCATGGGGTGCGATTCATTTCCGTAACCATGGTGACGCCGTGAGACAGATACTTTATACATCCACCCCAATGGGTCTAGAGAATTATATTCACCGGGCTTCAAAGTGCATCACTTTACAGGATGTACCATGGTTTTTGTTGGCGATATTTCAAAAAAGATAGTGTGGAAATTAATATTTTAGCAAACTTTCAGAATTTTCTAATAGCTGTATGGAGGTCCTATTTGGAATTTCTAAGTCAATCAATTTCCTAGGCACTTTGACAATACATTTTTCATTAACTTGCTCATAATCGCACTGAAGAAGCACTTACAGATAGCTGGCAGTGTAGCTGGAACGGTAGTAAAAAACGCGGTGCAGCTCTTAACTTGACCTCTGTGTACAGTGTGTTTTCATGGCTTCTCCGTTTCAACTTGGTCTATTTCGTCTAAACCGTCAAAGCTTTTTTGTTCTCCTAGCGTAGTGTAAACAGCTTTACCGCAGTGTTTTGTTTTTTTGTTGTTTTTTTTTTTTTTTTTTGCTGAAAAAACATACATATCACTAGACACATTTGCAGTTTCTTAATGTGACCAAAGGAGCGTAACTAAGCTCTACCCAAGGATCTGACGGCTCCCGTCTTTTCTCTCAAGGTTTCTTTAGTCGGCTTCTTTTGGGGCCTCTACGAAAATGTGGGAGAACGTGTGATGCGGAGAACTGAGGACGACTCATCTCGGGAAAAGGGTGTATCGCACGCTCCAGGAAATACAGTAGGACACATGAAAAGCACACACAGCACACTGTTTTTTCAGTGTTGCAAATAAGAAAGGGGGGACAAGACGAAAGGGCAGGATGACTGAGGATGACCGTGCTCCCGTCACGCTAACAGGCTGAACGGGGCACTAATGGACGTTGAGCACACGCGCCGACACGTCATGGTGCCAGTCCCGCAGCTTGGTGTATCTGGGTCCGATGACCTGGGTGTTCACCTTGGGCACCCTGGTCCCCGGCAGCGGAGAGGGACAGCAGCACGGAAGGACAGGAAAGGGAAAGGAAAGAGGAAGAAAGGAAGGGAAATGAAAAAGTGAGAGCTCTGCTTCGTCCTATCTTTGGAGAAACAGACACACACACGTTTCCTGTGTTCCGTGGCTGTGTGTCTAAGGGACATGACTTTGCAACCTATTACGTGAAGGCCTGCATCAACAAAAGCCAAATATCATACTCTCACACACGCTGTCTGAAGCCGTTTGTCCCAAGCAGAGTTGCGACAAACCGCAGTCTAACCCAACATCACAGGGTGCAAGGCTGGAAGGTGAGGGGACGCACCCAGGGCGGGACGCCAGTCCATCACAAGGCACCCCAAGCAGGACTTGAACCCCAGACCAGCCAGAGAGCAGGCCCTGGCCAAACCCGCTGCACCAGAGAGCAGGCCCCTCAGTATCATACCCTCTTCGAACAATTGTTGTCCGCACAGCGAACATCCCACGACACAGCTGGTGACACCTGTTTGTGTTCATCATACAGCGCAGCATCTTCTGAATGAACAGATCGTAAGACCCCTCACCTTCTGACACCTCTGTGAAAAGTGAAGGAGAAGCAGCTGCACACTGCCCAACCAATCATACCGCGGTACTGTAACCATTACTGCCAGGGAAACAGGGTCCCCCCCGATGCTCTTTGTCTCCTCATGCTGTATTTGTGTGGAGTGCGTAAAGTCAAGTCCATAATGCACAAGCAAGTGGGCCATTCCACTACCCACAATGCTTTGCAAATAAAGCCCCCCCCCCCCCCAGCATGCCCTGGGTCCCTGTTTCATTGCTCTTCTGTCTGTGGTCATTTATACCAGTTTACCACATTTATACCACAGCTGTGACTTGGCCCCAGTCTATCTGAAAGTGCAAGACGGTATTTTTTTTTTAACTCTGGCCAGGAAGTTAGGGGCAACCTAGTGAAGGAAGGGATGACGAACGCCAATGATGGTACAGAACAGAAGTTCTGCGAACAATTTCACACGCAATCCATCACTGTGAACAGATGGAATGTCCCACTGAAAATACCACCAGGTGAAATTACGAGACCGATGTGTACTTACTTTGTCTTCTTCGCCGCTTCAGTCTGTTCCACTTGTGCTACGAAGAGATAACGCAATATTCACCGACAGGAGTCCACTGAAGTACAGCCGTGGTTAAACACACACTGTAACGTAATGTAATGTAGTAACTGAGTGTGAAGTTCAGCGCGTTTCACTCTAACAGCGAGCAGGTTCTTGCGCGATGGATAAGGAACGTTGAGACGGACAGGCCTCGGAAGCGGAAGCGCGCCGCCGGAGCCCTGCCGGACTCACGGTTCTCGGTGCCGGTGATCTGGGCGAGGATCCGGAAGGAGCGGGACTGCGAGGTGCCCGTGCGAGGCCGCCAGTCCTCCGTGTCCTGCATCAGGCGCTTCTTGCTGGCGTTGCTGTGGGACGGGACGTGGTAGAACTCAATGTCCTTGTCCACGATGTGCTTCCGGGAGACGCTGGGGGGCCAGAGGAGCCAAGAGCTACAGGCACAAGCCTTCTGGGACAATTGCACCTTACGTTTCACACTTTCACACCAATAACCTACTGAAGAGATTGTGCGCCATTCAGCAGCTCTGCTTTTAATACACGTGACATGGATGGAAATGAACCAATTTGAAAAACTGAAAGAGGGCCCTCACGCAACAGATGGGTTAATGCAGTACATGGCACAAGATGTACCAGGTTGCCAGGGTTGTTTTTTGTCTAACAACAAACATTATTACAAAGCAGAATAGTGACTATTAGCTGCAAAACACCAATTACTGCTGAATAAAAAGCAGATGTGCTAAATTGTAGGGCATCTGTATTTCAAAAGAAACTTTAGGCTTGTTATGAAATATTCCTTTCCCCCCAGCTGCATTTTTTGATGTAACAAGCTGTTTTCTCATTAGCGAAATGCATTTTAAATGACCTTGTTACTAAAGATTCTTAGGACACATGGGACAGTTTAGATCATGTAAGAACAAAAGTGTATTTGCACTTCCTCTAATTAAAGGCCTCTTTTACAACCCACTTTCACGTGGGCAGCGAAGTGGAATGAAACTGAAAACAGTGAAACACTGGACCTTTACAAGCCGCACTGTTCATTTACCTTACTAGCGGAGTTTTTCTGGGTGCCAAGACGGACACAAAAGAGGAGGGAAATGAGAATAAAGAGAACATTTAGAACAATAGGAAGAAAGCGTGAGGTATCGGAGAAAAAGATGCATTGACACCTTTATTAATGATATGGGTACGAATTGCTTTACTATGCATTATGCCCATTATTTATACTCAATAATCTATTACCCATATTGGCTGTACTCACTTCAGAATGCTCTGAGGTCCACTGGATGATAAGGAGATAAAATTAAAAAAAGCAATTTTTACTTCTACTTGTAAAAAACAAGGACGCTTTTCAAGTAACTGAACACTGCAAATGTAAGACCACGAAAATGAAGAGAAAAACGGATAAATGAGGTTAAGCTCCATACAGCAAAACACATGCAAGGAAACTGCACCAAGTCCACAATCCTGTAAAACCTTGTGAGCAAACTGTGTTATTCTACATTTATAGTCATTCTTGTTACAAAACAAGAATTAATAACACAAAATACAACCACAACTTGCAAACTGTCGCCCCCAAAATGTTATAGTCCACACTCCACCACTAGGTGGCGCCACTGCTCTAGTAGCTTTTCAGCTCCACAAACTGAAAACTGAAGAATAGAAAAAAAAATGGTTCTGCACTTCTGCAGCACAGGGGGAAAAAAAGTTTTTGGAAATGGTGCGGACTTGATCATAATTACAGCAGGAAAGATGGAGCAGGTGAATGAGGCCGGTCAGTGAGTTCAGCCTGTCTGTCCAGGATGCTTCTAGGGCAGGTGTGGACAGCAGGACAAGAGGTGATAAGACTTTTATATGCATGATACCTAATACTGTGGAAACCCTCCCACAGACACACACACACACACACACACACACGCACGCAGAGGGAACCAAGGACCAACTATTAACCTCGCAATCTGAGCTTTTCCAGCCAAGCAATAGCCGTGCCGTGAGGTGCCAAGCTGTCGATGACACGATCCAGTGCACGGCACCTGCGCACTGACAGCTCTCGGTAGTTCTGAAGTTAATTGTCCGAACCAGAGCTGCGGGATACTTTTCAAGCACCAAAAAACAGATTTTCCTTTGCGGAGCTGATGTCCAAGAAAGATGTGACCGTGACCGCATGCTTCCTGCATGTGCGCTGTACCGACCGCAGAAGTGCTATAACAAGCACTCAAGTGTTATGACAGCCCTAAAGTGTGCATGAGGACACAGAACACTCGTGACGCACTCATCATATCACACACAGACACACAGTCTTCTCACTCTTGGGCGTAGGGCACTGACTTTGTTACTGGAGCCTCCTGCAGAAGGAGAAGAGGGTGACAGTCAGGGAGATGAACAGAGCCATGTGGGGAGAAGAATGTTGGCAGTAACCACAGAGACCAGAAAACATCTCAGGGACACCCAAACTGCAGTGAAATGCCAAATTCCAGCAGCAAGCGCATGCAGGCCAGAACCAGGGCCACTACGGGGATATCGGGGAGCACTGGGGTGCAGGAGCTACTGGTTCACCAGAAGGTCATAGGTTTGATTCCAAGAGAAGTCCACTCTTGTGCCCTTGTGCAAAGCCGCTCAACTTTCTAACTATAAAAATTTAGAGTGCAAATCAATGTAAATCACCGTTTGCAGCAGTTACCCCCTATGTGTGGGAAGTGTAACAGTGAGCAGGAGAGATCCAGCAAAGGCAGCAGGGGTGGTACCGACCGAGGGCAAATCAGCCTCATTCTCCTGTTCACAAACTGCCTGAAAACTGAAAGAATTGAAAGCAAAGCAAAGGAAGAAGTCCCACAGACTCGCCAGGGCTCTGGAAATGTGGGGATCACAACCACTTGCTGGGAAAAATGCATCATCAAAGACCAGGTAACTCTACCAGTCGTGTCAAGGATATACCTTCGAAAAGAGAAGGCACCACTTTGAAGCCCATCCACACATAGGAGGAGGAAAGGAAGTGCTCATACACCCCTGCCGGGCTGCAGTTAGCATAACCATGAGCCATTCCTCTCTCCAAGAGCTCATCAATGCCCCAATGATCAGTGAAAGGTCTACAAGCGCACGCACAAACCCTGCGGGAGTTGTTTTCCAGCTCAAACCTTCACGCTGACATGTTGAGGTATTGCGTCATCCATTCTTTGAGCTCATGAAAACATAAAAACCCAATGAAAGCGCTCCATGTCTAAGCGCTATGAGACAAAAGGACAATACACCACATATTCTGTGTTCGTGTGTGTGTGTGCGCGTATGTAAGCCTGTGTGTGCTCTCGTGTCTACATCTGCAAACGCATATGGCGAATTTCACAGTTCATTTCTGCATTCCGGCAGCTGCAAGGGATTAGAGCAACAATAGGAGGATATGGGAGTTACACACATCCCCGCCTGACAGGAGGACAAAACGCAGAGAAGACAAGAAAACTGCTACCAGGAGGAATCGGGCAGATGGAGAACCTTCCCAGAAGCCATCCCACTTGGAGGCCTGCGGCTGCTCCCCTGAAGGTGCACCACGCAACACCGAGTTGCATCCATTTTTAAGCCCCGTTGGGTCTTTTGTGTAGCAGGTTGGTTTGCAATCCACAAAGCAAACAGTTGCCTGAGTCATTCCCATCTCTGCACATCAACAGCTATACTTTCTGATTCTGTGGTCCCAAAATATGACCAGCATTCCTGCCCAAACAACTTGATGACACCCATCAAGGTGCCCTGAAGTCAAGACTAAACATACTTACACTCGCGTCCCCTCTGACCGTGCAATCTTGTTGGCCGTAAATATACACCTACGTATGGAATCAAGGTTTATGAATATTCTAAGTCCACATGTTGGAGCTTGTCCTTTTGTTACCCAGCAGGGTACCAAGGAATATATATTGCAGGAAGAACCCAGCTGTAGAAAAGCTCAAGAATGTGTAGGGTCTCTTGTCTACTGACAGAAGTTTATTTTTACAGTGACAATGCAGGCTGGTGCTGCCCTACATCTTCTAAGGGATGAAGAACACAAAAAACCAATGCATCCACCAGCAGGACCAGAATCACATACTAGATATCTGTCACAGTTCTTCTGCTGAGGGTGATCATTCCATATCCCTGACACAGGTAGTAGTACCAAAGACAAGGAGGCAGTCGCAGAACATGCCGATTCTGGTATCCTTTACTGTCTTGGTGGTCCACAAGTACAAAAGCATGTTTGTTGTGTTCATTCTGTGTTGAGACAACCTCAGCTTAACCCTGCGTTCCAGAGGAGCCTTTTGGTCCAGCAACAGCCGGGGCAGGAACCAGTCCCCATCCGGCAGACGAAAGAGCGCAGAGAGGGGAGGGGTGTTGTCAGGGCCATCTGTTTAAACCATCAGTGCATCTCCTTTTCTCACCAAGCCACCCTCAGACAGAACCACACCTTTGGGACAGGTCACCAGTGCTCACTACATGAGGTTTCTTCATTACCTGAAGTTCAAAACTCGAGTGTTGTCACATTCAGATATCAGGTTTTTTTCTAGATGCTTGCACTGTTAAACAACTGCAGTACTGAAATATGAGTTTGATGAGGGATGCAATGCCGTTTCACACCCTGACCAACCTGTGTCTACCCAACCATATCAAAGTGAAGCAGAAGGGGACAGGATCAAAGCCAAGGGAACAGGGTGACTGACACCTACCCATTGTGGTTCATCACTCCGCTTTGGCTCTCCAGCAGCCCCCGCCTCTGGCCCATGGCCACCTCGCAGGCATTCTCATTGGAGTAGAGGTTGATGGGAGTGTTGTAGACAGAGGGATGTGGTGGGACAGGAGCAGAGGGAGATGATGACATTCCACCAGGGGAAGGAGGAGCAGGGTGGTGGGTGTGTCCCATGGCAGGCTTGGCATATGATGTGGGGGAGGTGCGTGAAGGGGAGGGGCCAGACCTGGCCTGAGTGAAAGGCAGATGGGGAGGAGAGCTCTGGGCAGACGTGGCGGGAGTAAAGGCGGAGGAGGCCGAGGGGATGGAGGTCACCGCGGCTCCATTGCTGCCACTGCCCACGAAGGGTCTGGCTTTTTTATTGTAGGCGGTACTAGGGGCAGAGCTGAAGGATGCCGAGTTGACTGGATGTGGGTAAGCGATGGGCACAGGTTTTACAAGCTCCGGGGACTCTTCCTACACGGGGGAGCAAACACATGCGGGAACCTCACATACCACAACAGAGCACACACGTGCATGGCTGGTGCTTCCAACTAGACCTTAAAAAAATCACACTTTCAGCTGGTTCTTGAACCACTACATGTTGATTTACCTCTGCAAGGCATCTGTGAAGTCTAGCAGAGGTGTGTTTTGGTTAATGTAACACTAAATTTCTGTTTGGAGCTAGGCCTGAAAAGATAACTGGAAGCATCAGCATTTCTTGAGAAAAATTAAAACTGGATGAGGAAAACAATAGGGAGATGACTGCTGTCATAGAAGGTAACAGTAGCACTAACATGCACAAAACAAAAGCCATGGAAGCTGTGGTACATTCCATGTCTATGGTCAACATGGCAATGGGTTTAAACCACGTTTAAACCACACAAATACGTTAAATGTAGCTCCGTGTAGCCGTGCATGTTCATTCCAACGTGTTGACTTATAGTCACTGACTGACAGATGCTGAACATATTTCAGTGATTACTCAGTCAACATGCATCTAATCCTTCTCAATAAATGTACTTACTGTAATGAGAGAAGACCCACATACCTTGGCAGCAACGGTAGTGGTGTTCAGAACACTGGGGGCTCTGTGCAAAACAAAAAAAACAAGAGAAATCTTGTGTTATCTTACACCTACTAAGGTTTTCATTCCTCCATTAAACATGTGATAGCCAAGCTGGACAACTAGCTGTTCCTGATGCCCACTTGTAGAAGATTCTGGAATCCAGATCTTGATGGGAGGAGAAGTTTGGATGAGCTATATAATTTTGTGTTCAGAAGGAGGTGGAATGCAACCATGGCTGTAGATACAAGGTACTAAGTGAAAAGCTGAGTTCTTGACACCGAAGGAGTTCCTAGACTATTATTGGTACCCTTGACATGTAAATACAGTAACTTATTGCGTCAGCCGAGTCACTCTGGATTAGCAACTCTGTCCAGTGAACAAAGACATGTGATGTGAACTGATTCAACTCGAAGAAGCATGCTGTTTGGATCGCTGCTGGTTGCCATTATTGAGACCTTCTCTTGGTTCTCTTGAATATGGAGAGACTGTAGTTTCCCCACTGTGGGGATGTCAACGTCAACACTCAAATATCACTTAGATTAAGCATTAGAGAACATCCTACTCCATTTGAGACACATGTGAAGCTCCATCAAGAAATAATTCTCACTCTTTTCGCTAGCCTCTGACACCCCCTCCCAAGAAATATGTTCTCCACTTCCTCTCTCTCTAACTAAAATGTATCACTTTTGGCCAAACTTCACAAGTGGAATCCCTGAGGAATGAAAAGAGATTCATTTTTCAAAGGAGTGTTCCCCTTTTTCAAACTCTTACATTTCATGATGGAGAGAAAGTAGAGGTGCTGGAGATGTACAAGCACCCAGGAGTGTTTTTGGACAACAGGCTGGAATTTCCTATTGGATCTATCTATCTATCTATCTATCTATCTATCTATCTATCTATCTATCTATCTATCTATCTATCTATCATTGTTATTATTATTATTATTATTATTATTATTATTATTATTATTATGCAACTCAAAGACGAGCTTTCACACTTGTATGATATTGGTGTGAGTTATTCCTACAAGAATACCTCATCCTACAACTGAAGTACCACCACTATAACACTGCTGCATTACATTGATAAGCACACATCATCCATTAAAAGGACAAGATATAACAGTTTATACATATAACCAACTGGTATGGTATGACACTGGATACGGGGTCACTTCAGATAAACAGCGGGCATGAAAATGCTCTCTTGGTGTTACTAAAGCATGAAATAAACCCAAAATGATGCTGTGCGACTTTCACTGCAGTCAACAAGGAGTTGGGTTACACAGCTCACAGAAAAGCCTCAACCCAGGGGATGTGAGTACAACGTTACAGAGTACGTAAATAACGCAGCGATACCCTCACAGTGACACCCATCCAGTCCTTTCCTGGCTCCATCCCAGGATCCCGCTGATGACGTGGGCTCGCCACTCACCACCCCATAAATCTACAGTCCAACAGTGCAATGTTGGATGAACCACCCATATCATGCCACTACGTGATATAAAGTGCTGGACTGATGGCCATGTTAAGATCTTTATTAACAGCTGTTGAGCAGGAATAACCACGCACTTCTCCCCCACCGCACACACACATACGCACTCAAACACGTGAACAGCATTATGTCATACTTCATCAGAAAGGAGGTTAAAGGGTCTAATCAGTGTGACCACACGACCACGCAGCTGCACCTATCAGAGTATTTTGAAAAATAAACTGAGACGACTGACGCATGACAACATGGGGGGTCATCGAATGGATAAGGAGAGCCTCAGGCAGTTACATGTCTTCCCTCAACATCCTCTGAATGGGCAACAGAACAGGGTTCTTCCACAAAGCCACTTGGTGCTGAACTTCTCACATTTAACACCTTTCCTCTTGTTTCCCTTCTTCCGTAATGACACCGATCAACACTGATCATGCTGGAGGTAAAGCAGAAGTTTGCAAGATGGATGTCATCCATATTCATTCCTATTTAAAGCTGGTTTGTTAAATCACAAAATCACTTGCCAGCACCTTACCAAATTAAGGAACTGTGTTCAACAGTGGACATTGTAAGCGTCGGGCACTGTATCTATAAAAAGATGAAAGGAGGCTTAAGATCCACGTCTATGTGAATCAGGTCCATCTGGGCTTTCTCCGTTAGCAATTTGCTCTTACATGGTCAAAAAAGAAAAGAAACGAAGAAGTTTTCTTTTATCCCCATCAGACTTGACTGCACTTCAGAAATGCATCACAGTCTTCCAAGTAAAGTAGTGCCTTATTTTTTTTTTTTTTACTTCTGCACATCATAGCTGTTATTTTGCCCTTAAACTATAGCATGGGCATACTGTTGCCCTCGGGCGAGTTGACGAAGTCTAGACACAGTCTCATTTTTCTCTCATTAATCACTGGCACTGTCCTCACACTCTCGCTCCGTTCCCGACAGGTCCCTGGGGATGTTCCCTGGGAGCACTACAGTTTTTTACGCCTAACTGTGACCAGGCAAGCATTCCATGTCCATCTCCCTGCCTTATTAGGGAAGGGCAAACGATTTACTAATCTCAACCCTTGACTTACACTAAGAGGGAGGAGACTAGCGCGGTCCCTCATGAATGGCCATCAGGATGCTGTACGGGGCCCCGATTGGGTTGATCGTTCCCACATGTCCCTCAGAGAACGTGGCCCTTCCTGTTACACCGCCCCCAAAACCCTGCCTTGCATGCCGGTGTGGCATGCCAGTGGGAAAGACTGACGCACAAATAGGTTGTTTCTATGCTATTTTTAAGACCAAAGCATGAGGTTATCTCAGCGTGCTTGAAATAGCCGTTCTGTGCCCCCTCAACCCCACCCCGGGGAATGCATAGGGGCAGGGTGTCAGACGGGGTGTACACGGAAGCCGCCACACCAACAAGGAATGGAAAGATGTGAAAGGACAGGCGAGACAGAAGGCAGGCTGATGGGTTGCTTCTCAACTAGTGTCGAGAAAGGTTTGGAAGAATTAGGAGCTCAGTATAGGTGGGTGGTTGGGCTTGGAGCAGAAGGGCAATCAGAAAGGATGGCCTGGTGCAGCAGCCTTACCATGTAAAAAGTTCTACTACGTGATGAACCTCTACTTAAAGTACCAATCTTCATTTCTTGGCTAGGTCTCTCAGTGGGAAGACTTTGCTCCCAATAATTGATCTCCTTCCTCCCTTGCACCAATGGTCCTGTTATAACTGAGTTGCTGTTCTGGTGTGATGTATCACGGTGTTCCGCACTTCCTGACCTGGAGCTGCAGTCGACCGCCTTCCTGGTACAGCTGTTATTCATA
The DNA here is from genome assembly GCF_900964775.1 of Scleropages formosus. Taxonomy (NCBI): domain Eukaryota; kingdom Metazoa; phylum Chordata; class Actinopteri; order Osteoglossiformes; family Osteoglossidae; genus Scleropages; species Scleropages formosus. Next base: position 18,877,276 of record NC_041822.1, read on the forward strand.
TGTGCGTGTGACACCACGGGGATGACACAGTGCAGCCAGCAGCTATTGTCGCAGGCCTTGCTCTTTAGCTTGGCATTTGCACCAAAGAAGAAAGAGCATAGACAATGCTGACAGAGGACATAGCGGTAAAGCCACATATTTTCCTCCTACAGAGAAGGCGTCAGCACCAAAGGACTGGAGCGCAGCTGGAGTCGTAAGATCTGCCAGTTCAATATGCTGACAAGACCGAAACATCAGGAGTGGGATCTCTTTCCCTTTTCCCGTGGCTCTTTTCCATTTTGTCCATGGCTTAAACTTTTCCCATCTACTACATCAAAGAGTGGTGTGGGCACAGTGACGTCACTCCAGGGCCATGGGTAGGAGCTGACATTGTGCGAGGCAGGAGGCAAAATGAATGAGCAGACCCTGTGCATTGAACATCAGTGGACCCACTTCAGATTTACGAGCACTTCCATGTACAGCTGACCTCTGGCACAGCTCTTACCGCACAGACATAACTGACCTCATAAAAATAAGCCACCGACACTTAACTGGAATACGCAGTCGTCTGTTTTTCATATTTTCTGGTGGCAGCCTTGTGAATGTCCTCATTCAGTCAGTTTTTCAATAGGTAAAGGCAGATGGAGACTCTTTGGACTTGAAATTCACCTCTTTGGGTTTGAACAGCTTGATTTCCCTGAAACTAACCCAGCTCACTGAGAAGCAACAAAATGTTTGGTGCAACGGTCAAAAGCATTAAAACACGGTAGGTTTCACAGGATGGTACAAACAAGGTGCCATGTTTGCTAAGTAACCTCTACACAGACATTGCTCTTCTCAGCCAGCAGTGGTCCACTCCATCCAAGACCAGACCTATAGCAGAACACGAGAGCATTTTGAGCCCTCTTAACCTGGGCATGAAAATGCCAGAGGAGACGTACAAATTACATTTATAAGAAGATATCTGGGGGGGGGGGGGTGCGGCGGCAGCACGGTGGCATGGTGGTGGAGCGGGTTTGGCATGTGCCTGCTCTCCGGTGGATCTGGGGTTTGAGTCCCGCTTGGAGTGCCTTGTGATGAACTGGCGTCCCGTCCTGGGTGTGTCCCCTCCCCCTCGGGCCTTGCGCCCTGTGTTGCCGGGTTAGGCTCCGGTTCGCTGCAACCCTGCTCGGGACATGCATTTTTTGACTCTGTGTGTGTGTGTGTGAGAACACATCTATCTAAAACAGTCTGAATTGCTCCTGTGGCTTAACCATGTATTAGACAACAAACAATTTAGAACTGTAAGGCATACAAACTGTGTACAGATAGGTTGCTCTGGACACATGAAAAATCTGAATTCTAAAAAGTGACAAAGAGACTTAGACACACAGACTACATAAGGATGTGCGTCCCCCGTCTGGCCTGCTTTCCCATATAAGCAAAAACTGATAATTAACAGGGAGATGTCTAGATGAAATAGTGTTGATGTTGTTCCTGTTATATGCCAGAGTGACCTTTCATCTCTCACCATGATTACACCCTCAGTCCATCATCATCTATGAATGAGGAAATTATTGTTTATAAATGTTTCCATAATTAAGGCAAACAATAGGTGATTAATCCTCACTTTGAAGGCCTACACATGCTTCCTGGAGCATATATCACTTAAAACAGCATGACTGAAACAGGTAAGCATGAAAAGAGGGCTTACAAGTTATTTTTAAATTATCTATTACTGGAACCAGGGTGCAACTTGTGCTTACGTCAGAAAAAGTGCTTTGGCTTATTTTCTCTGTAAAAGTAATCAAATAAACACGTTAAACTCAGACAGAAAGAAGGAGAAACTGTGAGAAAAAGAAGAGTTGTGTGCGTTGAGTTTTTTTTAACGCTTGCGTGAGACCATTGCTCTGTCCTTAAGGGCAGAAGAAACGAGGACAAATGCAATTAAAGCAGGAGGAGGACAAGAGTATCCAAAAAAAAAAATTGTGAAGGATGGAAAAAACAACTCAGACAACAAAAGATAAATCAGTCATCACGTTGTCATAATATGTACTGCATTTCAAACCTAAGGTTAGCCTAAAGCATTTGGATACACATACTAAGTCTAACAGAGAACCAGGTGAAAAAAGAAGATGATTCCTGGTCCCCATCTGTTCCCATGTGACCAGCAGCCATTGTCATAATTCTTGCTGTGACAATGCTGCGTGACTCAACTTGCCCCAAGCGACATAAGGCAAAGCAATAAATTCTGACAAAAGTGTAGCAAATGTTACTAATAAAACAGGGCCTGGCACAGGTAGAGCCTCCACCTTTACTTTTACACAAACCTTTGGGCTTCTCTTTTCCCTATAAAAAAAGCAATTTGTTCCATTAGACTGAGGTTCTCATGGCTTAATATGCGAGAAGTATGTTTGCATAACAGAGCTCTTGGAGCCTTGTTGTTAGAATCGGCTCCCCGCGTGCAATTTTTGCAATATGCGCACATGGCGTACAGCACTGGGCTTTGAGATGAAACATCCAAACGGCATTATTGGATTAAATTCCAAAAGAAAATACATTCACTACGAGCCACTTCAGATACAGTCAAGACCTCTGAGGCACTGGAAACCCAAGAATCTGCCGGAGCTATACAACACTAATAAACTATTCAGTCATTCCTCTTTTCACTGGGATTTCTCTTATATTCTGTTAGCCAAGCAACTAAGGGATTCCTTCCACATATTTCTCTATTGTGCTACTATAGAGCTCTGAGCCTTTAGTCTGAGAGAATCAGATGTTGGTTACATCCTGGAAAACAATGAAACCCCCAAAATCAACCAGACAGGGCATGCCTTATTTTGGCCTTAATCCAATATCTCAGTCTTGGATTGAGAAATGCTCCAAAATGACTCTCGCTTGTCGCTGACAAATTGTCTCAGTTAAAAACAAATTTATATCGAAAGAGTGCATGCCAAATATGTGAAGTATATTACAGTACAATAGGTCTTCGAGTAAAGTCATAAATGAGCACAGGGCATAAAGTTTTGGTAATAAGAAGAAGATTCTGACATTTAAAGCTGTGATGTTATAGCATGAAATGATTGTTCTGTTTTATGCAAACCAGCATTTTCAGGACTGTGCAGCATCTGCTGCCAACGCTATGCCAAGTGTTAACTGGAGCTGCTGTTAATGTAGAGCTTTTCTCAGTATGTCTGTACATAGAATCCCTGTATATAGAGAACAGTTCACCTAAAGGTTAAAGTAGACATACAGCAACACGTGTGGACACTAGAGCACACTCACGCACAGCACCTCAAAACTACAGCGGAGAGTAAACGGTCCTGCAGTCCTGTCTGATGCGGATTTCCCAGAAGGCCAAGTTTCAGAAAAAGTACAGTGAGCTATGACTGTGGGCCATTCACTGCACAGCTTGTGTCACGTGCACTTCCCGTTGGAGCGCATGGGGAAAAAGCGAGGACAGGCTGCAGGGCTTTATGATGACTGAGACAGCCAAACATAGCAATTCCCCAGATGGGAAGCTATAATGGAGTCCACGTCAATGGCGACAGCTTGTGTGTAGTAGAATGCTCATGGCCTTGGACCTTCAAATGAAAAAAAAAAAATTCCTAAAAGCTCTTAGAAGATGGTGTCTGGGACTTGTTTACAACCTTATTCTCAAGCTTCTCCATTTACTATCCCCATGCGCCATTACGTCATAATAAAGAAGAACAAAAACTGTTCTATGCATGGCCTTAATGTTAAATAAATCATCTATTTAGTTTCTTCTTTAGGTTTTAGATAAACCATTTCATTGTTTTCTTCAACCATTCAGGAGGACACAGTTACCAGGAGGCCTAGATCACACCACGCTGTCCACAAGCTACCTAGCACAGTGCTATGGCACCACCTCCCTCTCCAAAAGTTAATGTTCAGCTTTGGTGGTACCCCTGTTTCACCTTCCACTATGATGCATTACATGGTGTGCTTTGAGCTTTAAGTGTTGGCTAAATGAAACAGTGTAAATGGAGTGGCTAGGTCTACACAGCATCTCAACTTCTGGCAAAGCGATGGAGCTACTCATCAGCATCCTTCACGCAAGTGCTCCTGTTAATCTGTTTGGGTGGTTCCTGCTGCTATCAGGATTTAGGACCTCACCTGTCCTCACAAACCAACCTCACATGACCCGGACAGTGATTACTGCACCATGGCCATGGCCGGCACACAGCACTAGACAGAACCCAGAGCTGCCTGCTTCTAGAAATACCTCTATCAAATACGTATCCACCCGCTAACAACTGAACTTTAAATAGCCCCAAACTAACTCCCTGTTTAGACTTAGCAGGGACAGTATATCCAGCAAGTATATCCAGATCTAATACAACATCTACTGATATCACACAACTGCAACACGACAGGCAGACAGAATCAGACAGACAGCTGGAGGCCTGATTGGGAAGGGAATGTGAGCAGGAGTTAGAGCCAGGAGGACTGTGACAGTAGGGGGATGGGCACACACATTTAACACCGGCATTCCTTTATTACCAATTACTGGTACTTTTCTGATCTATGCATGCAGGGAAAAAAATAACAATAAACTCTTAATGCTTTAATTCAACTTACATAAACGCAGTCTCTAAAAACCATGCATAGCCTGAACCACTCCATAAGGATTGGGTGCTCATTAGGCAGCTAGTCTGAATGGTATAGCCAATCTTCCATATGTCCATCAGACCTGTAAATACATTGGATACATACAAAATGTGCAGTCCTGATTGAGTCTTCATACAGTGATGCCACAGGATAGCAACAGAGACTTGAAGCATAATCAGTCCTCTCTGGTGAGTACCTTCCCCCCGGGTCGGCCTCTTCACGTTGGGTCAAACACGGGCCACCGGAACCCTCTGGCCCACAGTCTAATTGCCACAATTAAAGCTTTACTTGACCTGATCCTTAGATTTGATCATTTGGGAAGCTGTGGAGGTAATTTTCCACTGACAAACACAAAGGACTTCTCTCTGCATGTGCGGTACATGCATTTCATCGTGAGCCCACATGGCCAGAAACAATCAAAATTTCACTGAGCGCGAGCCACAAAAGCCTTCATTTCCTTAAATGCTTCATTAGAGACTAATTGTTTGGTTCCCAATCACAGAAAAATAATTAAGAATAATAATAAGCTGAAATCTCTGTAAATCTGCTTTTCTGTGATGTGTGGCGCAAATCCCATACAGCGCACAATTTCCAAAGAACACAAACGTGTTTAGTTCAGACCGATAAGAATTCTGGCTGTAGTAAAAAGCACTGCGGTAGATCTGGACTGCACCAAAGTAGCTTGTAACACCAAACCGTGCCGTTAAACAAAGGGGTATCTCCCTGCCAAGGCTGGAGCCTCATGCCCTGAGGGGAATGTGAGGGGTCTCCCCTGCCCTCCACCTGACTCCGACTCCTTCCCTCTCACTGTGACGCCCTGGTCCTGTTCCACAGATTGCCTCTCTGGGTCCCAAATGGTTATTTTTCTGGAAAGCTGTTCCTAATAACTCCCACAAAGGGTTGTCTGTGGACAAGGGCTGTGTGACAACTGATTTGTGTGTATTTGCAGCTGGATTCTCCCCAGATGAACTATAAAAAAAGAGATAATGAAAAATCGACAAAGAGAAAGAGCAAAATGGAAAGAAAGAGGGGAGCGAGACACATTTATAGCCTTTTCTCCCATAAAATCGCGAGATTGTTTATATCCAGAGCACACTGTTGCTTTTCTTGCTGATGAAAGACCTTGGGTACAGCATTCCCCTCAGGCCAGAAGTACATTAACCAGTCCAGAAGAGGTACAGAAATACTGAGAGCGCATTAACTAAAGCCAGACAGGTAAAGCAATACCCAGAGGACCTTAACCAAACCCAGAGAGGTAGAGCAGTAACCTGAGGAATTCCTCCACTTGTTTGTAGCAGTTTTGGTTGCAGTACTCTGTTGCATCCCCTTAAACACGGTACAAATACCAGCAAGCTGTCATTTCTGATCACTGAAGTGAACAACCTCACATGACAACCTTTGGGTCCATCATGAGTAAAGAACAATTTGATCACAATCAGACCTGTGGGTCTGTTCCATTATAATGGCAAAATTAGTTTCCTCTGCTGACACCAGGACAAGAGATAATACAAGTACCACAATATGCAAGCTAACCTGTAAATCAACACTAGAAAGTGCACAAGCAATTCACACACTTGCCACAAAGAGCTGCACGGAGATTGCGTTTTGTTTAAAATGTAATAGAGCATAACAGTTGGGAGTTTTGAACACAGCTGCTGGTAATGGTTTAATAGTTGTACTAGAAATGCATGAAATGCTAACAAATGTAATAGGTCAGCACTGCACTCAACTGTTTTTCCTCAGTCGGGGACCTGAGAAATCCGCTCCATAACTTCCTGTAGAGCTGCAAAATATTTACATCTTCTGCAGTTTTACAGCTAAAGAAGAGCAACAATGAAATAGTACACTAATTCAGCTATACAGTATGCCCAACAGCTGTCAAAATTCTGTAGGGTTCCAGACACACAAGTACTCCAGTAACAGAGGCTATCAGAAGTCAGAGGCCATTCCTCTTTTACATTGCAGAATAATCCCTTTAGAATCTTGCTCACATCCAACTGTTTAAAGTTGCTAATACTGATAATCTGTAAACAGAAAAACAGACATTATTTAAAGTAATTTTATCAACCTGTTAAGCAGATATAGATATTAATGCTGTCAGATAAAGATATCACTATTGTCAATTTACCACAAATGCATTGTGTAAACATGACTTTCACCAGTTTGAAAGAGCTAAATATCATTGGTCTCCCAAACTGACAAAATCCAGACGCACAGCTCCAAATGAGAAGCTGTAGTATGCAATTTGTGCGGTTGAAACGCTACACTTGCAAAGATTTTGCACTTTAAAGTAAGACATTTAACACACTTTTTGTATTCCTGCTATCTTTACTGTGACCAAAAAGCTTTTGCTCATTTTTCCAAACCACCTGTTAGCGTTTTTTCAAGAGGCAAGGTCAGGAAGGTCACCTTTTATCACAACGTTTTCATCTGGAGGTGGAGTCATTCTTTCCAATAAACGTTTCAGAACTGGCTAACTGCATGGCAAGGACCTTGAATTTCAGCTAAGGCTTCTTAGCCCATAACCCAGGACAACGATGGCTTCCTCTATGTGGCTTTCCAAAGCAGCTGGAATCATTTACGTTTTAACAGAAAAGGATTCAACGAAAATAAAAGGGTGAAAAAATCCTATCATAAAGGCACGGGGCAAACCATGCAAATGAACGCCTGTGTTGCGTGGCCTGCTGGGGAGGGGAAGAACCCAACTCTGATGCTTTCACAAGATCACTACAATGCCATCAAGCTGAAAATAGAAAGGATTAAGTCGCCACTAATAGATTGTATCTATTAAGCGTTCCCTCTCCCAACCTCAGATCGAGATATCGCACATGAAATTCCTGCCTAATGAATGGCTTCAGACAACACTTTACTTTTGAGGAATCTACCATACGCACAGAACATGGACAACTCACCAGCTGTACAGTGCCTTTTATACACTATGCGTTTTAGGCTTTATGCAGTACTGTAATTCTTAAAAAGTTTCCACTTAGCTGAAGTGTTACCATGCTGGAAGGAGAAGTGCTAACTAAGGCTAGTAGCGGATGCTAGAAGTGCTCTAGCGAAGGTGAACTGCAATGAAGCGGTTCTTAAAAAAGGCTCAGCGTGCTGCTGACAGAGAGTATACCCATTAATTAATAATGAATTAGTTCATTCATTAGTAACTTTAATACTAAGTGGAAAAGCAGCTTCTTAAACTAACCATATCACATGCCTCTGTTAAATGTGCCCATAGACAACGTGAGACAAAAAATGTTCGGAATGCATTTCGGTATTCCCAAAGTCCTACTTTTAACCCCTGGCCATTACTTCTTGTATAAAGGCTCTCTGCTACCCATGACACAGCTTCACAAATCTTTCCAGTGTTTGAGTCAGAGCCTTTATTTATAAGGGGAATTAGAGAGAGTGAACAAAGGCATGTAGTTTCAGCTGCTGCGATGGTGGAATAGCGAGCGATTGTTGCTTGTGCACAGACAGATCCAGGACAACTGCACAAGCCCCCCTCAGATTCAGCTGCATGAAACAGCTATAACTAGACAGACTAACAGCGACAGCTATTTTCCGTTACACACATGCTTTCCTGATAGAACGAAGCCATACGCTGCTGAACCGGTCGAGGAACGGTTCAACAGACACGGAGATGAGGTAGCTTTCAGAGGCGGCCATCTTCCATCTGATACAGGGGTGGGGTGTTGCTGGCTCCAGAGGCTACACTGCCTCAGTCCTTTCAGTCACTGACTAATTTACACCTAATTTACACCACCCATGCACTGCTTGGCTTTGGTGTGACTGGAATGTGAGAGTGGCACAGCTATTTCAAATTATGAGAAACACTTGAGGGCTTTTCAAAGTGCATGAGCTAGCAGTGCGAAACTCGCCCTTTCTCCTCCTCTCTAAGTTTCTTCCCATGACAAAAATTAGGAGCGTCTCCAACCCACCAAGAGCTGACATCAGTTCCTAACATGCCTTCAACACACTACCTACAGTGTGCAGAGTCTTCAGGCTGTGGTGTGTGTGGCGTGTGTGTGTGTGTGGGTTGAGGAAAGCAGGGTGGGGGTGCTATATTCTTCAGTGCCAAACCTACACTTACTTGATAATGCCAGCTCTTCTTGGCAGGCTCTCTGGGATTTTCTAATACTTTGTTTCTCCCTGCTACCTTGGTTATGAGCAGTTTTCCACTGAAACTATACAATACTTAAATATTTATATAAAAGTATGGAATAGTCCATGAACATTGACATATAATTTAGTTTTATAGACCATGTCATGATTTGGTCCCCAGCCACGATTACCACAAGGCAAAAAGAACCTACGGTCACCAGTCATAGATCGAGTACAATGAAGAGTCCTCAAGATTAGATTTGAATGTGTTAAAACTGTAAAATTAATTACTGACCTGTCTCAAAGCAGGAGGAATAGGTCAGAAAATGACTAGAAAAATGCAACAGGAGACACAGAGACACATATAAACTCATACAAACCCTCCCAGTCCACACAAACAATATGACACACTTCAAAGGAAAGCTTGGATACTGACCACTGGGTAGTCAGGGGTTGACCGTTAGAGGTCTTACCAGTTGTGTAATAATTTCTCCATTGAAGCAAAACCTGAATTAGGTCCTTTAAATCACAAAGCTGCTCCTCCACCGAGTGCGATAAATGCCCATCTCTGCTTGCTTTCTTCACTATGGTTCAAAACATACCATATATAGAATTAAGTTTTGAAATACTTCAGAAATGAAGTGAAGTGATAAAATAAACATGCAACATTGTTAATTCACTTCAGTTTCAGTTATAACAGGTGTTCAGATTTGTCCTCTAAACCAAGTCTTGCTCAAAGTTCCCAGAATACAGCTTGGCTGGTGATACCCACCATTCAGGGAACACATTCTGACGACTCATTTTCCTGTCCAGTTTCAGCAATACGAGCCCCTATATATACCACAACATTATTGTTGTTAAAATAACATCAGCAATGCTATTTGCCAATGACCATCCTCATAAATCATCAGCGGCTGCCAGGAAGTGCCAACAGCCTTCACTGCAGAATGTGGGCTGACATGGGGTGAGCTGGTTCAATCAACCAGGCACTCACACACTGTTTCATAAAGCCATTTTTACAGCCACATCGTGAAAAAATTCAGGGATCATTTACATTTAACAGAAAAGGAGAAAAAGTTTAGCTGATTTTGGAAAACTAGAATTCCTTCTTGGCAAAGGTGGTAAAGGAACTCGTGGAAATTAAAGGAAATGAAAAGAAAAAATCAGAGTAGGCCAATGGAGATCAGTCCAAGCAATCTGAACATTTCACCTGTAGCTGTAGAGATGGCTGTCAGCTCCCTTCAGGGGACCCCACAGAGTGACTATTTTTGGGTGATTCTTATAAGGCCTGGTGGGCTGGGTGGAAATTGGACCTGAATGAATGCAGGGTGCTTACCAAATAATGCATACAAGGTCATAGCTGAGTTACAATATGACATTGCAAAACTGAGGTGTGGTTCTCACACGCAAAATTTGACAAGAATTTGTTTGCCGTGCCTTCTTTATGACATCATTCCATTTCTCATTTGGCAGTCAGAATCCTGCCGTTCAGTGACTTCCAAGCGCAAAAATCACTTACTGCTAAAACTATCAGTGAGTTTAATCTAGTAATAATAGTGCTGGGGTCATGTAGGTCAGATAAACTTGTTTAATATTGCGCACTAGTCTTTGTGGTTTTCAAGCAATGGGTTAAAATAACAGGTGTTCTGTAGAAATCTGCTGAAATGCTGTCACTGCTGTTCACTAACGCACGGTATTAAAACTTGTATTGTTCAGTAAATATACAACATGATAATATAAAGATAAGTAAGTGTTCACAATTTATTGAATAGATTTTCCACTAGTCTAAAAACATTTTACAGACTTCTTACCTTCTCTTTGCTTTCACACTCCTCAAGTGTCATTCTCATGACGTGATTCAAATACAAGACATCTGAGACTGGAGCAGAATTTGCGGTTTAATCTGTACTACTCACATGTTGACTCTCGAGTCCTACCGGTTAACAGCAATACTTACCGTTAAACTTATTTTCATCTGTTCATTTACATTTTCTGTGTGCTGCAATGCAATTATCAATCGGCAAGAACACAAAATACAAGTAATATGGAATAAACCAAGAAGGAAACTTCAGTACAAAGTTTCGCAGCTTCACTAAACCCAAAAATTACATCTACTGTAGCTGCTGCTAGACTATGTTGGCTTGTAGGACAACCCAGTTCCTTGTCCACAGGAAATAAGCCCTTCACTTCACAATGACATTCTCCACATGTGTGCACAGATGTGTCAATGGGGTGTGACCCAGACTCCCAACCTGTCTCCCAGCCCCATCGATATAGACACTGCTCCAGACACTATGAATCCTTCAAACCAAAGAAAGGCTTTCCAGGAGAAGACCAGAGGACTCAGGCCTCAACGGCACCCCTGGACCCCATTCTGTTTAGCCCCTTCTCTCTCCCTCTCGCAAGTCTCTAAATGCAGCGTGAACATCAATACAGAACTTCCTCCCGTGAGCACAGAGGGGCTTGGTAATGAATGAGCTTATGGAGAGAGTGAGAAATCACCCAAGCCCAAGCCAGATGGGTTGGTTACGGCGGTCACAGCTAGCGAACCGCAAGCTCGACTGTAATAAATACACGCAGTTCTATGCTTTTTACACACTTACACACCTATTTCACTTTTATATGGATACTGTAGCCCTTGTTTCATATAATGTGCTTGCGAAGAAAAAAAACTGATGAATGCCTTAGTCTAGCTATTTAGGCTGTCAAATACCGAGCCAAGTTGGAAACCTGCCTATTCACAGGCAATGAAAGATCTATATTGTTTACTTCAAATTTAGTATTTTCTTACCAGAAACATTTGGTTCCAAAAATGAATTGCTTCTATAAATAATATAGTTTATTTGCTAATGTTGTTATTAATGCTACTTGTTCCATATGTACTGTTTTTGCACTACCCTGTGAGGAAAACTGTTGGGAATGGTGCTTTATAAAATATTGAGTTGAACTTGAAATCCAGTAAAAATTAGTTTTTTGTTGCTGGGAGCCCTTCATCAGAATTCAATCAGTAGTGTTTTGGCCAATGGGGGCGTGGTGGTGCAGTGGGTTGGACCTGGTCCTGCTCTCCGGTGGGTCTGGGGTTCAAGTCCTGCTTGGGGTGCCTTGTGGTGGACTGGCGTCCCGTCCTGGGTGTGTCCCCTCCCCCTCTGGCCTTACGCCCTGTGTTACCGGGTAGGCTCCGCAGCCCCGTATGGGACAAGTGGTTGTGTGTGTGTGTGTGTGTGTGTGTTTTGGCCATAAATTTTCATTAATACAATACACACACTGGCCGAAACCGCTCGTCCCAAGCGGGGTCAAGGCCATCCTGAGCCTAACCCGGCAACACAGGGCGCAAGGCTGGGGGACACACACACCCAAGATGGAACACCAGTCTGTTGCATGGCACCCCAAGCAGGATTCAAACCCCAGACCCACCAGAGGGCAGGCACAGGCCAAAGCTGCGACACCACCGCGCCTCCCATAATACAATACACACACACACACACATTTTCAGAACCGCTTGTCCCATACGGGGTCACGGGAAACCGGAGCCTACCCGGGAACACAGGGGCGTAAGGCCAGAGGAGGAGGGAACACACCCAGGACGGGACGCCAGTCCGTCGCAAGGCACCCCAAGCGGGACTTGAACCCCAGACCCACCGGACAGCAGGACTGTGGTCCAACCCACTGCGCCACCGCACCCCCTAATACAATACAATTTGCTTAATTAAAAATGAATGAAGGTGACTAGTTCTCAGGCTTGACAGATCCAGCCAGTGTGGAAGAATGTTCCGACTGGAGCTTGACTGAAGCTGGAAGCCTGAAAGTACAAGCTGTAGAAGATGGATGACCTCCCAAATGCAGCCTCTTTAGGCGCTGGCCTCTGGGAGGTTATTATGAGTTCACAGGGGAAGGGGCAGTAAATCGTTCTTAGGCAGCTGCACCTTGTTACACTCTACAGCCTGGAGGCAATGAGTCTCGCTCATTTCAACAGCGGACCTGACCCGACCCGCATCCCCTGTCTTTAGTCCGTGATCTTCTGAAGAGATCCCTGACCCTCTTGACCAACCATGTATGTTTAACTGGCTCACTGGCAACTAGCACCAAGCAACCTGCAGACCTAGCTTTCAAAACTTGGACAAACATATGGACTGAACCCCTGTGAGGGTGAATGATAGCTTCAGCAGATCTGCCTTCAAGGGTTCAGCTGCTGTGAAACATTTATTTTGCACTTGTTGAACGTTCCAAGAAGGCTGCTTTTTTGCTGTAGCCCATTCCTCTGTCTATGTCTGATTCATTCTGTCTGAGTATAAAGCCATCTCCATTCCATCTCTCTTCTTGCAGGATAATTGACAGCCCTGCTTCGAACCCTATTATCTTCTTTCCCTACACCAATGTCTTCTGTGTTTTGAACCCTCTCCTTGGACTGATTTGGCCTATCAATGTTTTTGCAAAATCACAGATCATAGCATTGGACTCCCGCAGTAATAATTATGCAAAGTACATTGTGATAGGAGGCAATGGTGGCACCCAAAATCCTAGTCTAAGGATGATGACCATGGGGCAATCCGTTCTTCTAAAACTCCATTTGTACTGGACTGAAACCCTTACGTAATAACCCTATAAAGTTTTACTTCAGTACTTGTCTGTCTCTTTTGTAACACTGCACAGCTGTTTACAGTAGGCAAAAGGCTTGGGTCACTGCTGTGGGAAGACAAGGCTTCTTAAGGCTGGCGCCAGTGTCCTCCTCCTTTGTGTCTGAGCTCTTCTGACCTCAGCCTGGACTGAAGTACACAATGAACAAGAGGTAGTCAAAAGCCCTTAGAAAGAGACATTGTTGGTCCGGTTTCATTATGCAGAGGTTGAAAGTTCACAAGGTATAAAAGCCAATTTATTAATTGCTCACTAAGTCCACCTGCATGGAAACAAGCTTCTAACCGCGCATCTCGTGTGCACTGAACCATGGATAAACGTCAAGCCTCTGTGCTTCTGCTAGTAATTCTCTAATTTGCTGTCAGTTTTGAACTCTTTTCAGAGACATTTAAACTCTGTAATCCCTAAAGAACTACTGTAATTTATTGGCTGCCTGTTAGTCATGCTTGATGGGTTTAGCATAGGAAGTCCCTTGTTTATTCCTTTGAAAAATTTTTACAACCATTGTGGGCAAGTCAGTGAAGTGTTTGGGCAGCACGAGGAGTCAAAAACAACAGTATTAACTCTGTGCAAGCACTGCGGATGTCATAAATCGCTGCAGGGGCCGTGTACATAGCTGTTCTGCAGCCATAACACTGCACAGCTCTCCACTATCTTCTTAGTCATCTTAATAATCGTCTTATCTGATTATGCTGCTTTAATATTTTTTCCTGTGTCATGAACTGACAGGGTCCTTAACAAAATTCTGTTTCTAAAAACATGTAAATCACCCACAGTTATGATTTTTTTTCAACTACATTTACTGTATTAATTCTTAAATTTGATTCCCTGTTAAGATATTTAGCATACAACTACATTGTTTTTTCTTTTGCATGCTCATGTTCTTCTGCTGATATTAGCTCTGGCTTGATGGCTCTTCCTCTTCTTGGCATTCAGTGATGCTTCCTGTGATATATGCTCCGTATTTGTGCATGGCTGCAAGTGCATCTCTCTGTGAAGACAGCTGTGAAGTTGCCAGTGGACAACACATTGTAAGGAACACTTTATGTAGGATCCTTTGGGAGATTTCACTCCAGGAACATCTTAGATTCACCCAGGTCCAGCTTTAAAGGATATCTCCACAGTTCTCAAGCAACCTCGTGCACGGTCATTTACATTATGCATCACAAACTATTTCCCTTATGTGATGTCGTGTGATGATGAATCATGAGGAATATGAAGAAAACAAATTAACCATCTGTGAATTGATTTCATACCGGGACTGTGTGGGAACCATGAACATACCTCTGAAGGGTGAGGTTAAGATTGCCTGTACAGGCCTTGATCTTGTTCTGGGCCTCCAGGTGGTTCATGCTATCGGTGGAGATGCCATCAATGGACAGCACCATGTCTCCCACGGCAATACCTGCCTTGGCAGCTTTACCTGCATCCGTCAGCTGTGAAGACAACAGCAAAATGAGGGCAAGGAAATTGGTGTTACAAACTTCAAAAGAGCAGGCAGCAGCATCAAAATCAGTGCAAGATCCTTATGAAAGGATGTTGAGAATGGACCTAAACGTAAAAGATCATAACTGCTGCAATCATTAACTCATTTATTTAGCTGATGCTTTTTGCCAAAGCGACTCACAACATTAAGCTATCTACAATTATTTACCCATTTATACAACTGGCTAATTTTATTGGAGCAATCAAGGCAAGTACCTTGCTCAAGAGTACTGCAGGAGTAGGTGAGATTTAAACCGGCAACCTTTGGATCCAAAGATACCTACTCCAACTGCTACGTTGCACAACTGCAACAAAACTCGTGGAATTTTTAAATTTGCATGAAGGTAATGTAATCAAATCTAAGAAAAGAAGCATGAGATTGGCTTAACCACTGGCTGGCTACCCCTTTGGGGTGTGCTATATTCATTAACCTACATGCCATCCCTAATGCTGTAATATTTTTCATAGAATGTGGAACAGGAATGTGGGGCTGCCTTAGTTCAACTTCCACAGTGTTTACAGCTTGTGTGTGATATTCCTGCATGTTAGTGATTGGAAACAAGATTATCAAGGCTGTATATATTTATGGGATGAATGTTCATACGATGAATTTGACAAGATTTTATTGACAGTATAGATTGACAGTACAGTACAGATTTCATTGATACAGTAGATAACGAAAACTAAAAGTAGCCAGGAGCAGACAAGCAATCGGAATCCGAGAAAACATAGCTAATAAATAAACTGAGGGAAATCTGTTTTATGAAGCTTTTATTGATCTTGACTTGGTGGTTGACTTTGGAGTTATGAACCAATTGACTTATAAACAGACTTCCAGTTCCAATTGTGTTTGTAGGTTGAGGAGGCAGTGCTTTGTTGCAATAACTGTTTCTTCAAGTATTTCAGTTCAGAGGCACCCATTGGTTCCTATAAAATCTTATGGGAAACCATGGCCTATAGATGGGTATACAGTAAACTTCAGTGAAATACATCTGCAGAAATGAGAAACTGTTAGACTGGCAGTTTATTTACCAAACTGATGAGAAGTGAATTTTTTACCTATAAAGTTTTGTATTTAAGCAACCTTCCCACAGAGGATAGCCAATGAAGGCCAGTCTGACACGTATGCTCCAACTGAGTCATCTCTTTGGTACATATTTTAACGGAAGTTCATGTATTCTAACCCCACTGCAAAGGGCTCTGTGAAGCAGTTGGAAGGGGGAAGCTGTCAGGTGATGGATTGGAGGCTAAATTGTCCAAGAGGCTTGGAAGGCTGCACAGGTAATGAGGAGATCATAGCTTTTGGGGGTCCCCCCAGAATTCGTGAACAGCAGACATGAATTTCTTCTTTTTCAGTTCAGCTGTGTCCAAGGCATCCAAGCTTCAGCCCGTGATAGCACAGCTGCAGCCTTAGTTACTTTCTACCAGCACATCACAGCAGTCTCAAATGTTTTTAAATCAAATTCAGGTTAAATAGCTCAAATTCAGTATTGCCTCAGTCTCTATCACACACCATACATCTTCAGCCTTCATCACCCTTTACCATCAAATATTCAACCTCCATCACTGTTAAAGAGAATGCCTCCACCCTCTTAGGTTCTATACAACCTTCATAGCTTCATATGTACTTTAGCTTCATACACATACAGCTTCAACATACCAGTTGGGCCTCAACCTGCATAAAATCCTATTACAATATCGACATTCTACAGTTGTCTATACCAGTAGATAAAAGTCATCAAAGATCTGGGAATACATTCACACACACACACACACACATTTTCAGAACCGCATGTCCCATACGGGGTCACGGGGAACCGGAGCCTACCCGGCAACACAGGGCGTAAGGCCGGAGGGGGAGGGGACATACCCAGGATGGGACGCCAGTCCGTCGCAAGGCACCCCAAGTGGGACTTGAACCCCAGACCCACCGGAGAGCAGGACCGTGGTCCAACCCACTGCGCCACCGCGCCCCAGACATGGAATACATTCATCCTATACCAAAATTTCAAGACAATCAACTGAGAATCTAGCTGCTCTTACAAGCTCCACTACACTTTGTTCACATATTCTCTCATATGCCCCATAAGATCCCCAAGGCCATTGTACTTTGCTGTATGATTTGCTGGACATGCAAATTTAAGGCACTTTAAGGCACAATTTCATATACATATTTTGCGGTCTTGAGGTCTGTTTCTAATTTCTGTGTGTGCCTGTCTGAATAAGCGTTAGTGGTAAGAAAATTTATAAAAACAACAGGCTACAAATAAGACATCTGTTTAGTTACCAGACTTTCTTAAAGAAGACCACCGAATAAAACCCACCCTTTTATCAAAGAGACCGGAAAAGAGTTATTCCAGCTCTATTTCCTGCGGTTTTCTTGAAATCAACTCACTTTTTCTAGTTAATATGCACAGTTTACGACACAGAGAATCTGCTTGACAGGGACCATAAAGAACAAGAGCTTCTCATTCTGCGCTTCACAGTATTTTGCCAAACAAATTAAAAGTTTCATTACCGTGCTTATGTTCCTGGGTAAAATCTCTAATTCAAAACAGCTATACATAAATTAAAATGTTTATTCTTCCCAGTATGTTCTTGACTAAAGCACAGTTGGTCACAGGATACACTTTCAAGTTTGTTGGCCGCTTGCACGACACCTCCACTGCAGTCCATCTCTGGAATGTAATGGACCCTTGATTTATGTCATACTTTGTGGTTTCAGCTCAAAAATAACAAAACATACAAAATAATTTTCCATGTGGGAGCAATCTTCAGATGGCATCAGCCTGAATTTGTACAAGTTCATCATTGTTTGGGACAATTAAATGGAATTAGTGTTGCCTCTCACGAGAGGTTCACGCTATGGGGGCCAAATGAAGCCAAGTGACTAATTTGCCTGCAGCAATTTTATTGTCAGTTGTAGACATTCCTATTCTATCCACTGGCTCAGCTGACCCATCTATAAAGTTCTGAACCGGAGCTTTGATGGACCACTGAAGCCATGAATACTATTTGTAGATTTAAGAACTTTTTCAAATTTCATGTATGACTCCTTGGAATCCATTGGTTTTATATGGAATTGTACAAGTGTCTGTAAATGTTTAAGCAAAGGCTGTCAACTGTTCAAAGGAGTTAGACTGAACTTGTAAAAATTCATTGATTTTCAGGATGGAATTAAGGCAAAATCTGATGACGGATGAATGAAACACCGATACTTTGAAATGCGTACAATAACTAAACATGCATTTCAGTCAGCAGGTAGGGTCATGGACAAATAAAGCTGAAAGCTGAAATATTCTAGTCTAGTATAGACTGTGCTTTAACGGAATTTGCAAAATATTTCACCTTATGTGAGGGTAATACTGAAAAGGTATGGTAAGTGACTTTGGATTATTTGGAGTATTTGCTTCTCAAAAAAAGAATAAATATGGCTGCTGAGATCAGACTGAATCCTGACTGACCACATTATGGTACCATGGAGACCTTTTGTGGAAGTTTAGTCATTTTACCCTGAAATACAACTGCAGAAGCTGCACTGAACACCTGACCAATGAGTGAGCTAAAATAGAAGGACTACCAAGAAGCAGATAACATAGATCTGCCCAAGCAGGTGACCTAGATTAGTTCATTACAGCTGCAAAGATAATGAACAGCACATGGGTGTAAGAGATGCGTTCCTCCGCAGTTAGAATGAGCAGCCCCAAAGCATCAAAAAACATTCCGATTCATCCCATTGCATAACTAGTCACTTGTGAAAAATACTGGTATGAAATGCATAGAGTATAGCCATAAAATAACAACTATGGATACAAGAGAGCCAATGTGAGAAGATGAAAAAAGACTGAAACAGTGCTCAAGTGGCCCCCTGACATCCTGAAATCTGGTTAAAGATCATTTGATTTGGAGAGAAATTTGCCACCTCATTGCCTTTGACCCTCCCACACCCTGCTCACAGTAAGCACTGTAGCTGCTGAGAGCTGATTTATAACATGGACCGTCCAACAATAAAAGTGATCCTAAAACTGCAAGCCTGTCATTTCGGATTTCCTAAATCATCGACCTGACCCGGCAGGTAAAATTAAACCGTTAGACGACAGTACAGAATGGAGGGCAGACAAGAACAATGCAGGACATGGAACCCCATGATGTATGATGTAACTCTGACTGGACAGGCACCGCGTTGGCCAGAAAAGCAGTGAGGCATGCAGCAGTAAAAAAGGTGCAATGCCTGTGTTAGGCTGTGCTCAGGAAACGCTTGCAGGAAGTTTCAAAGACAGGAAACAGGGATTGTTAAGGCCTCTGTTCCTTTGTTGCAGTCTTGGGGATGGAACAGGGAACTGGGGTGGGTGGTGCTCATTGGAGCCTTCAACAGCTTCCCACGTTCAGGTCAGAAAGGTCTATTAATGAGTGCAGTGGTTAATTATCACAACATACCTACCACTACTGTTCTGCCTTAAACTATCTTTGAGTTTTTGCAGTATATGGTGAAATGTAATTTGTGCCAATAAAGATATCTGAAGTCAGATGCTCACATGGAGCGACTGTGTTCCTGGGTTTCAGCGAATGCCAGCAGCCAATTGCTTCCATGTGTTCCTCCTGGTGTTTTTATGACACAATTAGTGCAAATACCACAAGCAATCAGAGAAAAACAGAGTGCCCTTTTGCTATCCTAATGAGAGTCAAAAACCCATTTTAACATTGATGTTTTCCTGATAAACTAATGGGTCATTTGAAGAGGGCTACGGCCTGCTATAGCCATGTCACTCATTGATATAAAACCCTGACTCTGCTTTTCGCTACAAGAAACCTGGTTTGAATCCCTGGAGAAGAAATCTTGTGGTAACTGCCACTTGTGGCCAGTGTCATCATTTTCATCTGTAAATACCCAGGTGAGTAAATCAGTAATTCATGTAGACTGCTTCTCGTAACAGCATTTGCTAAACTAGGAGCCTCCAAGATGTGGAACAAGGGTTGCATGCGGTTCACTTCTTTGCATACTGTAGCCCACAAGAAAATTTGTAAACCTATTTGTACATTACAACATTTGTAAAAATATTAATATATATTATACCTACCAGAAATCTAAGGTAAATTCACTTGACCACTTGAGTACAATACAACAATATATATATTTTTTTCAATTCATACATTTAATATTCAGTTTTCCACTTTCTATGATTTTTACATGTGTGTCCCTTGAACCAGTTGACAAAAGTGACTGTGGAAATATGGGATGCATTACTGTGATAACCACTGGTAGCTGGATAAAGTGGAACACAGTACAGTTGGGATAACTGACACCTGCCCAACCCTCTAAAACCCAGCCTGAATTTACTCACCTGATAGGAGTAATACAGGATATAGTACAGAAAAGCAAGCTCTTTTTCTCTCTTCCGCTCTCTCACACACACGCACACAAACACACACAGGGCAGCTGGTAGCATAGAGGTTACAGCTGCTGCCTAAGGCCCCAAGGCTTGCAGGCTTGACTCCCACCTCCAGCTGTAGTACCCTTGAGTAAGGTATTGACCCAAAATTGCTCTAGTAAAAGTTACCCAGCTGTATAAACAGGTAACTAATTGTACATACCTTAAAATTGTAAGTCACTGTGGATAAAAGTGTTGGCTAAATGAGTAATAATATATATACGTATACACACACACTTTCTGAACTGCTTGTCCCATACAGGGTCGCGGGGAACCAGAACCTAGCCCGGCAACTCAGGGCGTACGGCTGGAGGGGGAGGGGACACACCCAGGACGGGACGCCAGTCCGTCGCAAGGCACCCCAAGCGGGACTCAAACCCCAGACCCACCGGAGAGCAGGACCTGGTCCAACCCACCGCACCACCGCGCCCCTGCTTAATAATATATATATACTGTTGCTTATTTTTTATTCTCCACCTGACAACAGATTCAGTTTCAAGGGTCTTTCTTAGAATTTCTTTATGTTTTTCCTTTGTATTATTTATTGCCATTTCTCAAACATTTCAGCAATCATTGTTTATTTAGGGGATGTTTATGTTAGTCAAAATTAAATATCCACAACTGTAAAAAATAAACATTGCCAGCAGAATGAAAGGTTGGAGGTAGGGAACAGGGGTTGCAGGGGCCCCCAATTTTTTTTCTAAAATGCTGGATCTCTTGTTTAGACCTCTGCAAAGAATATGTCTATATATTGTTCTGAAATTATTTTTGTATGTTTAAAAATATGGATTTGTTCACCATGGATCTGACAAAAGTAGAACAACAGAGACTGTCTAAATGCTGCCAATAGTTAGTGAACCTCACACTGAGGGGTGAGTTCTGAGCAATTGGTTATGTCACAAAATGAAGATGCTACGTCAATATAATGTTACTGATGATGAAATAAAACATTGACGTGGAACAGAACAAATGTGAAATGCTTAAGCTTGGTTGCTGAAAAACCGCCATCGATGTGTCCTGCCTTCAAGTCAAGTCTTAGAGCGGTAATGTCCATGGTCATGCTTGCGGCTCAGCAGCGGTCAACTATCACATGGCAAATTTTTTCTTCCCTGGCCTTGACAAATTCCACAGACTGCTGGTTGTTGTTTCTGCTGAGCTCTAACAATTTATTGACAACTGGTTTTTCATGGCACATCATTTGTTAATTTAATGAATACCCCAGTAGTCATGATACAAATAAAACTTTTATTTATTGTTTTCTATTTATATATGTATTATTAATTTTCATTAAATTTTATTTCAACAATTACATAATTTGTATTCTTGAAAATCTAAAAACTATTAAGTAAAGGATTTATTAATCCAAGTTATGTTCATTCTTAATTGATTACATACTGCTTAATTTTTATGAATGATGAAATATAACGCATCTTGCTGATGAAAACAGGGTGGGTAATGTATTAAAAGGTCACACAAAAGTCTGAATTGGAGTTCTGTCAGAGTCCCTTGTAGCTTTGCTCCCACCTTGGCAGCTAAACAAACGTAGTGGCAGCTCAGAAACTTCCATAATTTCCCTGAATTAGCAGTGCTGCCTGCTACTACTTCCTGAGAATTTATAGAGACCTTCCTGTGCTTTTTGTATTCCTGTCTTGTACATTTACACAGCTGGATGTGATTTTGGAGCAACAGAGGTGAAGCATTTTGCACAAGGCATAAGAACATAACCCCTAATCAACATGTTTGTCATCTAACAATCATCACACACATCATCTGAAACCGCTTGTCCCATACAGGGTCATGGGGAGCCAGAGCCTAACCCGGCAACACAGGGCAAAAGGCTGGAGGGGGAGGGAACGCACCCAGGACGGGACACCCCTTCATCGCAAGGCACCCCAAGCGGGACTCGAACCCCAGACTCACCAGAAAGCAGGACCTGGGCCAACCCACTGCACCACCACATCTCCCTCAGCTAACAATTTCAGTATTTAATAAAATTGTGTGAATTTAAAAAAAATAATAAAACAGCAAACAGAAAGTCCATGAAGTGCATTTTCATGTTTGTTTCACATAACATGTATTCATGAATGCTTTTGTCTGAGAAAACATAAGATTTTAAGGAGTTTAGTGTTCATCTAGGAAAACATTTCTGAGCTCTTAAATCAATATATTAAAAATGCACTATAATTAGGACAGAATTTTACAGGCTTAATTGGATCGTACCTGGCAAAGCACATCTCTGCTGATTTGTAACTCTTACCTCATAGATAACAATGTGCAAAAATATTTAAGTGCATTTCTATAACTTCAGCTGGAGTCTATAGTTCAGCATCTTGCAATTTTCTAAGCAGCTTGTCCATAAAAAATGTAGTTATTCTGTCAATCAAAAAACCTGGAAAGCAGGTGATCCAGACTGTTTTCACAAGAACATCTGTATTTACATTATTAAAGGATTCTCAGAATTTCTTCCCGTAAGGTATCATATACATATTTCAAGAAGCTATTATGAATACGCATCTATTCGGGGCAATATTTTGTACCAAGAGAAGTATTGTTTACGTTGATGCACACAGACTTGTCACTAACTGATCATGATTTTTATGCCAAAGAAGCACCTTCAGATTAATTTTTTGATAGAGAAGTATCCAGCTTGTGGCGCTGCCAGCATATAAAAACCAGTGCAGCAGTAAAAGTTTGTGTCTGCAGCAGAGGCGTGTTATTGCTCTCATATGGAAGATGTCTGGTGAACTGGACCTCATCCGCCTTCTCGCAAACAGAATCCAGGAATTCCCTCAACAGACAGGGCCAATCAAAACCATCACACTCCAAACCACAGTACCTGCTCCGTGCTTCCTACTCCAAGTTAGCCAGGCTACCCCTCTGGTCTGATGTCAGCAAAAACAGAGCATGCATCGCCCACTGCCAAGGCTGTGCCAGAATTTATTCACACAACAATAAATGGGAGACCATTCAACAATTCATTTACTCATTCATTCATTGGGCCTCAACGTGAAGAACACATATAAAAGTTCTGGGTGCCAGAAGACACATCGCCCAGCTGTGGTCCAGATGCCTCACGTTTCACAACAACTCTGAGAAACAGGAGAAGGAAAAACACACAAAAAGAAGTGTTGTTTTGCTTGAAAGAAAACATTCACAAATGGCTCTTAAATCTCCTCAGCCTGGCCCATGAAGTTTATCACTGGCCAGCAGTGTACAGCCTGTATCAGTGGTTGGTTCCAGCTTTCCCAATCCCTTTCCTGGAACACTGGGGCCTGGGACACATCACTATGGCAACGACAGCAAACAACGCTCTGAAGGGGGAGGGCCAAGTGAGTAGGTGACATGTGTGGAACTGAAAAATGACATTCAGTCGGACAGCTCGGGTGACCACCCCACTTCACAACCCCGGGGATCCTCCACGTGCTGATGAAAGATTTGCCCGGCAGATGGGATATGAAAAGCAGAGATGCAGAACATCTGCATTTTTCCACAGGGGGGAATCTTCAGCCAGTGGAACCCTACAGATCAGTTTCAGTTAACCTGCTGCCAGTTCAATGAAGTAGTTCTTTCTGTGAGATACCCTTCCCTAAGGCACCATTCAGGAGTCTTTATTGATTACAGACTACATAAAGTTGCCCACAAACAGAAGGTCAATAAATAAATTATATGATAGATATGAAATCGACATTTTGATGAAAAGGTCTGAAGATATAGTGCCGTGTAGGGCATTGTTGTATCATTTACATGATCATTCATTCATTCATTCATTATCTAAGGATTTTATTCAAAATGACTTGCGGTATTGGACCCATATGTACAGCAAGTTGTTTTTACTAGAGCTGTAAGAAAGTATGTCACTGAAGGGAACTAACAGCTATAACAGAGAGAAAACTAGAGATTTGAAGAAAGAATTAAATGGTGACTATGTTTTTAATTTATTCTCTCAGCTGATGTTGCAGGCCAAAGAAAAACAGGAGTGACACAGATAAATTAACCTGTAATTCAACAGTGGGATTTTGATTGTGGTAAGGGTACAGAGGAGTTGCTCAGCTAATGATTTTCTCAGTGCGTTAGATGGAGATTGCTCTGGGCTCCACTGAATGCATATCATGTGTGTATTTATACAAACATGCTGCTTTGTTATGGAAGGGCTACTGTAAATGAAGTCAAGACAGTTGTAAAAACACTCATCTGAGCGCGAGGAGAAGCTTTGTTCAGCGATAATGAGAGCCCTACGATGAAAGGCAACACTAATAACAGGTCGGTTTATTTAAAAACACCCCAGAAGACAATAGGGAAGGTCTGGAGAGCATATCTTTAAGTCCCCAGTAAGGTAAAGGCAATACGCCAAAAAAAAAAAAAAAAAAAAAAAAAAACTACCCTGGCAAGCTTCTGGCTTACAGAGTTCTTGTGTTTCCACGCTCCTTCGTGCAAAATAAAACAGAAATAAGATCCTTGTCTTACAGGACTGAAGTGAAACATGAACAATCTTTGAAGAAAAGGGAGCTCTGCGCTTGCTATGGAGGCTCGCTTCTAATCTTTAAAAAGATTAGTAGCATGATGAGCCTAATGCTGCACAAAAATTTCCACCTGGAGAAGAATCAAGTCTAAAGTTTTTTTCACAGCACCGAAACCATTTTTCCTCCAGAAAGCTTGTTGTAATGCAATGGTTGGGCTGAAAATCATCTGACTGAAATTGCTGTGTGCAGTCTCAGTCTTGGTATTTTGTTTTATAACTATAGCTCAACCAAGGTAATGCCCGCTATACATGGAAATTAAATTAAAAGAAAAACCTCACTTAGTAAATCAAGCTTTAAGTGACAGTAGCATTCTTTGAAATTATATTCAGTTTACAACCAGCATTGTAGTAGCTACACAAAGCACTATACGGTAGTAGCCTACAGGCAGCAAGCTAGGCTAAAGCTAAATAAATACCCTCTGGAGTAATAGAACCGTTAAACCAGACTGCCCTAGAAAGTTTATGTACCTTCGTAACATCTTGATCGACATCCAAGCAGTGAAGTCTGAGAGACACATCTATTTTTCCCCAAAACTCACTACAGAAAACAAAAATAAATCCGAAATGCTTTTCC
This sequence comes from Scleropages formosus, assembly GCF_900964775.1. Lineage (NCBI taxonomy): Eukaryota > Metazoa > Chordata > Actinopteri > Osteoglossiformes > Osteoglossidae > Scleropages > Scleropages formosus. The sequence goes on from NC_041822.1 coordinate 18,902,603, forward strand.
AGACCACAGGCGAACTTGTAAATCTTGACCCAGCTGGCGCTAACATAAATATTTCACCCAATAAATGCAAGGCATTCCTTCATTACCCAAATGTAATTACAGGGTTATGAATCCATATTAGAGATTGTGGTTTAGATTAAATTATTCCACAAAACCAGAGCATTATGGCAATGCCTTTAATAAGTGTAGGTGAGGCAGCTCAAACTGGAGAGCTTATTCATTTTCAAAATTGCTCTCAGGCCTCAGTCCAGCAGAATCCTTGTGTGCAGTTGGTCCTTACAGAACTGTGTGCATAGTCCATGTGCCATGGGTTTGGTCCCTAACGCTCTGTCTCTCAGTTTAGTTCCTTCAGCTTGAGTTCCTTCACCATCAAGATGTTCTCCACTAGCAACTAGGATCATTTCAACTGCTTTCAACCTGACCTTTTTGAGTCTCCTGCCTGAAAAGATGAAACTAAGCAGCTTTGCAGAAGTTAAGAGAAAAATTATTTGGGAATGCAGCATTTATGCTACTGTTAGCATTCCACATTTAGCATCCCTCTTGTACCTGTCTTCTAGTAACGAACAGATACAGTAATCTTGCAGCCAAAGACTTCAGCCTTAGCTAATGTCTATGTATCTATGTCAAGGGCACAGCAAAGCCCAAGGAAATGAGCAAACCAGTTAAATCCAACACAGCTGCCAGATTACAGACACCTACTGTTGAAGGCTGCAGTCAGTTAGTCACAGTTCCCATTCAGTCTGCATTCGGTGCTCCAGACCCTTTGGGTGCCCCCTGTTTGGCGCTTGGGCAAAGTAAGCTGTGTCGACTTGAGGCAGACCCTGTCAAACCAGGATGGATGAGGGGCAGAGCCAAGGAAATCTGCACACGGTAGCACTCTGCCATCACACGTGTTCTCTATATAAAGCATACCAAAGAATAATTAGGGCTATACCATTTGACACTGAATTGAGTATAATGTGGGACAGCTTTGGCAGTGGCCTATTTTATTGTACAGAAAACCCCATTTTGTAGTTTTTTTAAATATTCCCCACTGGCCTGTTGCTTACATAAGCTAAAATCGGGCAAGAGCCAGGCACAGGATGAAGAGAAATTTCAGAAATATGAACTCACCGCGAAGAAGCTATCCATGTGTACCCTTCAAGCAGATAGAATGAATTTCAAAATAGGGAGATAGTATAAAGACTATTCATGAAGGAGAGATCAGCCAGACAGCCAGTGCACTCACTAACAAAGCAAATGCAATATGGAATGCAGAAATTTTTTCTTCATTTCCTGGCCAGTTCAAATAATATACAATTACTAGACATATTTGTTTATTTAATTGCATATTTTACTTTAGCAGCTTATTCATTTTGCTCAAGAAAAGGGCCTACTGGGACTTGAACCCTTGAGCTTACAGGCTGAAAATGTAACTCCATAACCACCTCCTCCACTTTTTAACTTGTCTGTATGTTACACATATGGTATGTGAATATGTAAACCTAATGGATCACAGTATTACTCTCCCAAACCAGCTAATATGGAAAAAACCCAGGGATTTTCCTTTAAACCCTTTCGAGTTCAACAGTGTAAATGTTTAGATCAAAAAATTAGATGCTTCTTCACAATTGCCCAAAGACAACTGGAATGCAAAGAGAATGGAAACAATCTCCAGTACCCATCATTATCATCCCCAGCGAACTGAAACAAGGCACAGATGGAAAAAAAAACTGACTGCCTTTAAGTCCAGCTCTAAATACCTAAAATAAGTGTAAGCAGAAAGAATACAATGTGCAAACTTTTTCATTGGCCATGACAGATCCCAGAGATGTTACTGTGTCATTGAACAAAAGGCCATTCCAGAGAAGGCGAGTGTGGTGGATCATAACCTAGCACGTGTTTTCCGTTTACTCACACTCTCAGCGCAGAATGAGTCCAGGCAACCATTATTTATTACCAAACAACTATTCAAAAAATGAATAAAAAGCTGAGTTCCACCCGCCACAATGTTGCAAAGATGCCAAACCATAAAACGTTTACAGACTTTTATGCTCAGCAATCTGAGATACAAATTTTGGCTTGAGAGTATTGCCTTTGTACTCAGTCCAATCCCACCTCCCTGGCCATCTGAAAGTGCCGGTGTGCCCAAAGATAAGACCTTCCTCAGAAAAGACTAAAGTCTGCTACTCTGGCTTTAACTGGTATAGAAGGACAAGATCCATCCTGTTACTGTACATATTAAATAGTGCATGACATTAAGAAACTTCAAAGGGAACCTTAAAAACCTGAGGCACAGGACAAGCTTGTATAAAAAAGGATTTTATACAACACCCGAGTACTATAAATGTGCAATACGTTTATATTACAGGACTCATCAAACCACTAAATCAGGTGGGTGTAACAGGCCTACGGCTTCAAATGCTAGGGCAACTCAAAGGGTACCAGATGGTTCCACAACTGGAGTTGTGACCACTGTTTTACAGGCTCAGATCAGGTTTGGTAGAATTGCTACTTTTGTCTTTGAGGCAAGATGTGCAATCGGATCAGTAATGTTTTTCTCTATCTATCTACAGTGCTCCTTGAATGTAGGTGAACCCCTGTAGGGATGGTCATTATTCTTCTAGAAAATATCAAAATAAATGTATAAAATCTAAATCTTAAATCTTACATCTCATAGTAAAGTTATAAAATGGAGAAAAAGTTATGATTCACACACCTGATTCTAATTACCCACTTCTTTGAGCAATGCAACTTCACTTCTTTTCTCCCCTGATCCTGATTAAATATCAATTTCGTAGCAAATCTAAGGGACCAAAGGAGTCCACATACTTTCAAGCAGAACTCTATCTGTCTAACGTAAACTGATCCAGTAAATATCCAAATGCATGTAAGTAAAAAAACTACAATCCACAGCATGCATATTGCTTTGAATTAAAGTAAATCAGCAACATAGCTCACAAATGTACAGTCTAACCCTTCTTGAAAACAGGGAATCTTCAAGCCAATGAAATTAATGCAAGGATCCTGGGTGGGTATCAGAAAGCAGTAGCCGGGATGGACTCTGGCACAGCAGAAAAGAAACTTCAGCCGTCCTTATCCACAGCTATAATTAACCACTGGGACACAGCAGCAGAGCAGGGCAGAAGGGGTGATCCTGTGGCACCTTCACTGTGGTGAAACCTGACCAAACAAGGGCACTGGTGAGGAAGGGAGAGGAAGATAAGAGCCGAGGGAGGGCATTCGCAGCAGACTGTCACAGAGTTGCCCTCATATTTCCCTCGAGTCACTTCCAGCACTCCTTCACCTGTTCCTCCACCATCATTCACGTGTTTAGCGCCTTTGTTCTTTGGGAGCCACGCGTGTGGAGGATACAGGATTGGCAGGAGTCAGAATCCGAAGAACCGATGTGTCCAGACAGCCTAACGCTGACGGTGTTGAGGTTTATGAACCCGACCCAGACAACCCAGCCCAAGAAGTCTGAACCAGCAGCTGAAGAAGAAAAAAAGCAGATGGGGGGGGGGGGGGGGGAGTCATTATGGATTCCAGTTGTGCAAGAGCTCTTTAGCACTGAACCTTTTCCACCCAACTGCTGGCTTAACTGTGTCAGCGTCCCTTTCCCTTTCAACTACAAATAGCCTGGAATTAGTTTAACCAGAAATCACAGCATAACAATTTCTAATCCAATTCTGGTTGCTCCTTTGGTGCATGAAAATGCATGAGGAGCACACCAAAATTTCGAGTGAAATAGTCCCAGGCTCCGCTTTCCACCGGAGCGCTTACACAGGGCGTGTTCCGGCTTCACACCCTCGCTGAGGCCACTTGAGGATCTGACTGGTGCGATTCCAGTTGAGCCCAAGTTCACGATGGTCTTGCTGTGCCATGCCGCTGTTGCGCTCGCCAACCATTAGGAACCGTCACAGTCCTTTGTTCACCACCTAGTCACACACCCGTGGCTGCATGCGCAGCGTGAGCTGTTCTCCGAATGCGCGCGGCGGCAGCACCGGTGATGTACGGCTGACGGTTACGGCCCATAAACATGAACGACGGTGTTTAGGAAACCTATAAAAATAACGGGTGTGAAACGGTGGAAATATACAGAGAGCCAGCAAAACAAAACAGAGAAACATCAGTTTGAATGGACTGCTCAGTGCGTTTGCTTACAGGACTACAACTGGCTGGGGAACTAGTGAATTTTTACTGTTTTTCTCCCTGCCCAGCAGGCCCTGTGCTCTATATTTATATGGCGGGTATATTTCAATGGCTTGCAACTGAGCTCCAGCATTTCTGTGTTGAGAAGCACTTTCTTTCCATTTGTGCAGTGAAGGATTATCTCACAAGGCCAAACCTGATTGTTAACTTCTTGGCCTTGCCAAGCGAAATCCACTTTTCGGGTGTTTTTTTTATGCCGTTTTTTAGCTGTATTAGTGTTTCTGTCCTATTGTCCTCATTTGTTATGTTTCTCCAGGAAAATGTCTCGGAACAGACCGGACCAATTACGCTCGAATACCAAACAGCACAGTGTTCCGTATAAAACCGACCGCTTACGAAAGCACATGAGATTCTCTGTTCTTTCTTGTTGATCCAGAGAATATTTCTGTAAACAAATAGGACTAGGGACAGACTGAATCCTCCAAACCCGCAGAAGTAGTTTTCCGCAACAAACTCCGAAATGCAGTTTTTCATATTTCCTGAATAATTTTTTAAAATGTAAAACTACGGACGTAACTGGACGCATGTTACATACTAATAAAAACAACACTTGGTATTATGCTTTCCTTCTTCTGCCAATTCCTCTTATGTTACATAAACAGTCTTAACAAGACCAAAATAATTTGGTGCTTTTGACCACGGTGTTTAAAAGGAAAAAGCTGTACTGCAATGCAGAGACAGTAAACAGTCTCAGCCTGGCACAAGGCAAAGGGCAGCATGCTGTTACGGTCACACTTGTTTAATATTATTATTTCTTTCAAAGTGCTTAATCAGCTCAGATCCATTACATGTAACTCCAGAGGCGTGCGGGGCTCACTCTTTCAGGTTCCAACGAAAGATCCCACACTCGTATGAAGCTACCCCTATATCCCTCTTGGCCCTTTTCTCGCTTACATATATGAAGCTGCCCAGGTTTCAATGGTTTCCACTCTCGGAGAGCAAAGACACTCTCTTGGCAGCCCCGGCCAACTCATTAGCTCAACGCTGTGCGAGGGAGTGCAGTGACCCTACAGTCGGGGTAGGAGCGTGGGTACCAGCCGGATGGGACCCGGGGCTGGTCATGGGTTCTGATGGGTTGGCAATTCACACTCGGTGTGTTCTGGAGGCACCACTATAAATCGGGGCCTCTCCCCTCCAGCTCTTCCGCTGTTGGTGTTTGTGACACATGACTCTTTGGAGCTGGCCTGTAGGCCACATCAGGGGAGAGCTGCACCGATCGTGCCTTTCAGTAACAGACTCAGAGCTCTTATGGTACCGGAGACTCAGCAGCTCCCACTCCCTCAGCATTCACCACCATCATACACCCCAACACGGCCCCCTGAATCAGTTCTTAAAGACATCGGGTAGGACAGAACACACTCTGTTACCAGAGAATCAGACCACAGGCGCCACACAGAGTCACAAAAGAAGTAGAAGTCCACTACATATTGCCATGCTCTGTCCACCACACAGTCTGCAGTTGCATTTTTTACCGTATTATTTGAAGGTTCATTATTCTTTACTTTCACTATGTGGTTCTGTTAAATCCATGGTCTATCGCTTAATCCCTAGTAAATCTGAACTACAACTGGAAAAAAAAATAAATTTATACTGCACCCGTAATTTAAAGTGTTTGCACAACACAGAGTAGCTGCAATAGTTACACAGTTCAGGACTATTTACTTGGGATTCTTGCCTTGGGGGAAGGCCACCGTGCCCATTTTGCTGTCAGCAACACTCCACTAAACACGAGGCTGCATTCAGAACAGATTTTTTCCCTTTACTTTAGCAGTATCATATTTACTTGTATGGCTACAATAACAGCTGTGATGTCCCAGAATGCTCCAGCACAAGGTAAAAGACCAAGCCCTCTGGTTGTGGAACTCCGGGGGTGTCTAAGAACCATCAAAAGCTCCAGTGTTCTTTCTCACAGGGTTGGTGCAGCTGGTCGATGGCATGGGGTCCCGCCAGGTATACAGTCGGTAAACACTAACAACGTGCCGAAGACCAGCTGAGCGTGAAAGATGCTGAGACTCAGAAACTTTTTTTACAGCACGTGTGATCTACTCTGCTTTTTTTTAAAAAAAACATGACCTTATAAATTGACTTTACTAATGCACACACCCTGCCTGAAATTGCTCATCCCAAGCAGGGCCGCAGCAAACCGGAGCCTAACCCAGCAACACAGGGCAAAAGTCTGGAGGGGAGGGGACACACCCAGGACAGGACACCAGTCCATCACAAGGCACCCCAAGCAGGACTTGAACCCCAGACTCACCAGAGGGCAGAACCCCACCAAACCTGCTGCACCACCACACCCCCTTTTACTAATGCACTGCAATTTTAAAGTACATTGAGTTTTAAACGTGCATGGATTCAAAGCCAGGCAGCTGTCTCCACAGGTTTGGTCTTTGCTTCACTAACCAGTAGAAATAACTTCCTATGAAAGGGGTCTTCCAAGAGATCTGGAGAAGAACACTTCTTAATGTGTCCTCCAGAAAAGTGCATCCACCTGAATGCGCAACCTTGAGATTAAAAACAACTGAGAACACAGCACAGGTGTGATGCCCTCCTGAAACTGCTATAAAGAAGAAGCAGCTACTCTTACCCCATATGGAAGATTTGAGAAATTCTCCATCTGACACTTTTCTCCAAAGCAACTTACAATGTTAAGGTACTTACAATTATTTTTATAGCTGGGTAATGTTACTGGAGCAATTTAGGGTAAGTACATTGCTCAAAGAGACCACAGCCAGAGGTGGGCATCAAATTTACAACCTTTGGGCCCAAAGCGCTAACTGCTATGCTACCAGCTATCCATCTAGTCATTCAGAGGGTGCAGTGCAGCAGGCAGGGCTGGAATGGCATCCAAAAAAGACTGCAGGTTCAAATCCCAGGACGGATCTTGCTGGTGCTGTGCTGAGGAAAGTAAAACTTGGGTTTTTAAATTGAGTGAGAAAAGCCCCTTCCCATGGTCACGGCTAAGTCGGCTCTATCGGAGCTTCTGACAAAACTAGATGTGGGCTGATACATACTGACATAGGATTCTTTAAAATGAATGCAGTCAGTTAGCGCCAGTGTTTAGTATGTTGTTTCAGGGACACAAATAAAGCAGCCCAGAATAAAGGTCTCATTCTGACTTTTATTAGAAGAAATGCACCTGTCGACCCTCCTTGACCCATGGCATAACCATTAATAGCTGTGACACCACACTCGGTACTTTGTAACGCTAACCGAGAGCTTAGGTGCAGCAGAAATCCCGCGTACAATAAGGTCAGAGGGCCAGAACTGAAACACCAAGTGGGCGGTACAAGCAGGATGCCGGTGGAGAATTCTGCAGGCCACAGACCTCTGCACCCCGCTGCTGTTTTATAGAGGGTGTTGGGGGTGCTCCAACACCACTCGGGCTCACTGTGGCTTCTCCTACCACACGTGGCATGATTGTCATACACACGCTGAGTTTCCTGGTGTGGGTTTCAACCACGATGAAAACAATGGCTTTTTTATGGGGAGTGAACATCTGTAACATCTCATACGAGACCTGATAGCATGAACCTCAGTCCAATTATAGACTCGGGTATGTTCTACACCCCCCCCCATGGTTTTTTTTCTCTGCCCACATGTCCATGGCAATGAGGGGTAGAGACACAAACATGTTTAGAGGAGTGGGTGCTCCCATAGCCTGACTTGACGCTCCCTGGAGTTTATCTAAATATTCTCTGGGAGGTCAGAAAAGCAGACTCATGTTCCTGCATCGACCGCTTAAGACAATTTGCTTTGGAGTCTCATGAGTTAGACGGACTGTAAATCACTACATGCTGATGGTTTTCTGAGCGGAAAGCCAACGTCCTGGCAAGCGCCGAGCTCTACAGCACACTCTAGAGCACAGATTCAAGATGAGACGAAGAACTTTGCGCGTATTGGTGCATGGGGCAATTTGTGAGTGCGTGCACTGATATAAATTCATGTAATACTGTACAAAAAAGAAATGTGGAATTAAGTGGCTCCATTTCAAAGCTCACATTTGGTTTGTATTGTGCTGTAATTAGTTAGTCTGTTCCTGAAATGGATGCTGAATCATTGCAGTTCTTGACAATGACATATTAAAATTCAGCTCAGAAATGTGCTGTACGCTGATGCCATTTTGGTACAACAAATTATGGTGGGCTTATTACTTGGAAAACTTGTTAATACGCAACAGTGATGACATGATATGAAAAATGGACCGTTTTCAGCAGGCCAGATCAAACTCTAGCGCTTGCTGTCGTGCCACACTTGGAAAAGTCCAGTTCCCGCAATGAGATAAACTCCGTCACTGTGACGCATAATGTGATATGGTGTCTAAATGAGCCCTTGCTCTCAATCCTATTGGTTGAGGACAAACAGCGTAGGGGTGGGATAGAATAAATCACTGCATGTCTTTCAGCACTCAGCAGCTCCAGCGCCATTCCACGGATGGCTGTCGTTCCAAGGATCTGAGTATTGCCGTGACGCAAGGCTCGGCAGGGGTGTGAGACCGCCGGCATAGCACAGAAAAGGAGGGAAAGCTGCGAAGGTTAAAGTATGGGGACCTCAGGGTCTTCTCATCCCTTAGAGAATGGGGAGAATGCTGTCACTGACGCAGAGGGAGGCGGAAGAGGTGGGTGGGACGGTAGAGATGGATGACTCACCCTGGAGATAGTGAGGGGCATATTGAAGTCCTTCCCTCCCTGCAGTCGGAAGCCCCACGGCGCAGGGGCCATCAAGGACACACTGTAGTTGCTGCTCATGTTTATTGGTCTTGCTGGATTTACTGGGAATCCTGGGATTCAGGTGTGTGAAGTCAGGGGTTAACTGGTTCCAGCTCCCTTTGAATTTTTCTGCAGAAAAACAGGCCCATATACTCCAGTTATTGATTTCAGATGTACACGGAGGTAGTGACACCAGCAACTGGTTAAATTCAAGCAGGAAAAGAAAAAGTCACAATAATGGTTCTTTCACCAGCATCATACCAGTATTTACAGGGTAAATGATTTCAAGTCACACAAGAAGCTCACGTGTCAGGTAAGGCAAAGTAAAGATGAGCAATGAGAGCAAACAGAGAGGAGCAGCACAGCTATATAAACAGTTATGTCGATATGAATTGATAATACAGGATATAAACAACCCTGACATCAGCAACCTTTCTGAGCGCGGAGTATTTTTCCAGAGCTTTACTTGTACCTGTAGCCTACGGCAGGTGAGCTCAGGCACGTGCTGATTCTCCACAAGTAGACTGCGCAGTCCGGACGGACCTCCCCCAGACCCATCGGCGGGGACCACTGAGCACCACTCCGATACGTTGGGCATTTATACTGCAGGCAGGCAGGGAGGGGGTGCTGGGTATGCTTATGTGCCGATATTTTAAGAAACAGGAGCTAACCGAGGGAGCCGCGTTTAAGGAGGAACCCAACGCAAGTGAGTCCAAACCCAGCAAGACCTGAGTGTAATGATTTGGAGGGTTCAGATTAGAGGCTCACAGAATAGGGATCCCCAGCCTTGCAGAATGACACGTTAAGACACAGCGGGAGCGGTTTTCCCATTCTCGCTCACTCCCCAGCCTGCCTCCCCTGCCTCTCCTGCCTCAGCTGCCTCCGCTGCCTCCGCTGCCCTCCGCTTGGATGCAGTTTGGCTTCTCCTCAGAGACAGATACGATTGCACTTAACTCCGGGATCGCAGCGACTTCATAACTCTCTGGTGTGTTCATCCTGCCTGGAATGGCATCTTGCGAGAGCCCTGCATCGAAGTTACTCTGTTTTTCCCCTCCAGACCACCCCAGCTTTCATTTTTATTTAGCTTCAACTTCTTTCCTTGATAGCAAAACAAATAGGACACTAAACGCACTTTTATGACATTCAACCGTAATGGCATCTGCAAGCCTTTCTGCCTGCAAACACTCCTGACAAACACAATCAGTCCTTATTTGGTCAAGACTTCAGAGCAAAACAAGGAGGCCTGGATTATTTAAATTAATGTTTTTTTTTTTGTTTTTTTTTTTCCAGCAAGAGCTCAGTGCAGGATGTAATTCATTAGTCTCAGATGTTGTCTGTGAGACACAGTGGTTCCCAGGAGCAGCGCCAGTCTTCGCAGAACCCCGCTCCGAACAACAATCGCACAGAGACACGGAGTTCAGGGGTCACGGGACCTGGTTCTCTCCGTGCTCACGTGACCAGAGATGCCCCGTGGGAGTCTGGGTGGGGAGGAAAGGAAGAGCAGGCTGGAGATGGGGGTACCGTGGACTCAGGAGGGGGACGGTTTTCAGTGAGCGCGAGTATATCATTCGCAGATGATGTTCCACAAACATATGAGAGCACTTCCTTTACATCTCTGCATAGGCCCAGCGCTATGTAAAAATATGGAAGTGCGCCGAACTGAAGCAGCCTGTATGCACAGGAAATCGGGCAGCGGCTGTCCGCACAGCAACTTCCCGCCAAGTACGATGTTCCTCGACGAGGCCGTTGACTTTACCAAAGAAGCACGAATAAACACCATTTAACATTTCGAAAGGTTTTACAAAAATAGAGAATTTATGCTTTTTCAACACTGTCCCCTTGCCAAACCCCTACCTGCCAACAATTCTGCCTTCCGTGCTTCGGAACGGCTATAAATATGGCCACCGCAATCACCTGCGTGTCCCACATGCACCGTAGCTCAGGTCGAGAAGAATTCACAGATAGGATCTCAGATCAGTTACGGCATCCACCTTGGCACGGATGTGCAGCGCGTGAATGAAGGGGACAGTTGGTGGAACACTCTGGGAGTATGGATTTCACTGGAAGCCATAACAAAGGCCACAGAGGGTAAGGAAGGTCTGTGCAGTCCTCACGCAAATCTCCTCCGGAGTATTAATGCGGACCTTTACAGTCAACGGTCCCTTTCCCGATGCTGTCGTCTGTGCGGATGTGCAAAGCCAATAAGTCATGGACGATGTCAGCCAAAGCAGTAAAACCTTCCTCTAATGTAAAAAAGGAGGTCACTGCTATACAATCATGGTTTTAATGCAGAGCCAACTCAGGAATCTGACAGCTTTCAAGTGTCTTCCATTTCATAAAGAATCACAGATGCCTAATGAAAACTGCACGAAAATACACATTTTTAAAAATGTAATAAATATAAGATGGAAAAAGATATTAGATTACATGCCACCTCTTTTTAATTGGATGTGACTGGACACAGAACTTTGCATGAGGGTGCGGTGCCATGCAGATTCAATCAATGTGCGTCACTAAGTCACATGACTAAGGCGTGTTGAGGAGTTAAGCTATGAATACGGACACAGCAAAAGTTATATACAGAGTGTTTCACAAAAATGTATGCACTTTAGAATTATGTTCTATTAAAATGTGCACACGTTTTATCCTTCATTTCTGCAGACATATGTTGCATGCAGAGAACAGGGTAAGATAAGGTAGCAGGTAGGATGCTGGTATTCACTGATATTAGTTATGCTCCATAATTTTCAGTGCGTTGCTCTTACATTTCTGTATTTGGCTGATGCTTTTTTCCAAAGTGCCTGAGAAGGATAAGGTATTTAAAGTGATTTTCCCATTTATGGAGCAGGTTAATGTTTACTGGAGCAGTGCATTGTAAGTACTTTGCTCAAGGGTACTGCAACGGTATGCCAGATTTAAACCTGAGTCCTTCGGCTACAAGGCAGCAGCTGTAACCGCTAAGTAAGCAAACCAGTAAATATGGTTTACTACAAAAAAAAATGTAAAATTTGTAAACCACTGATTATTTTGCAGAAAGAAATCTGGGAAATCAGGTAACAATGTTTCATGCATTAAAGGTTGTTACAGCTGCTTATTTATCTTCCTGAAGAATGTTAAATATTATTAAAATTATTCTGAGTCATGCCATTTGTCAGATGTGGCTTGGAGTTCTCTAGTGACGGAAAACAACAAGGATTATTGTGTTGGGAAACAGACAGCTTAACTCTGTCAGTGTCTCAACAGCTGCCTGATCATTTCATACATAGATGTGAGATGTCCTATAATTAAATGGCAACATAGATGCATTAAAAGATATTCAGAAAAAGGAAACCGTAAGAAACTGGACACGAATCACTCTCTGTAAACCCATCTGCTTAACAAATAAATACAAAAACCAGAAGATAAGTTATTACAGAACTTCAATATCATGTATGTCAGTGATAAGATGGAAACGGCTGGATTTGTGAATGAAGGACTTGCGTGTGATGGTGCCACATCGTGCCTGGAATCGCCGAAACAAGTTGTACCTGTCGACACCCGTCAACAACTGTCTGCACTTAAATCACATACAACAGCTTTTTCAAAATCTCTTTCTGATCCATCATGCTTCACAATAAACCATAACACTATTAACATTATTACATGTTAACATAACACATAACATTGTTAAGGCTCACGCTCCGTGATGTCAGACTACAGGTTTCATTCTGTTAGGGATTTCATCTATGATCAAGTATAGCGGGTGAAAACAGCAGTAGGAGGGGTGAGAAATAAGATATATAAGCCGCTCATTTTTTTAGTGTGTATGTTCCCATTTGGCATTGTGAAGCTCCGCTTGTCAGGAATGTCACAGGAGACTGAGAGAAACGTACAGGCAGTAGATGATGTAGCACTAAAAGTAGGAACCTGCTGTCTATGGCAGGGATTTACCAAGAAATGATGACAGCACTAAGTGCAGACATAAATATAAAGTAGGAAAAGAACTTGGGAAACGAGAACGCAGAAGGACAACGATAACTTGTGCTTGAGGAAGAACAGTTGCTGGAGTTGGCACGACATGCAGAGGTGGAAAAATGAACTAGTTGTAACCAGTGTGAATGTAGGCTCCCCAACACAGATAAAGGAACTGACATTTTCCAAAAGCTCATCCAGTGCCTATTTCTGCCCTATTTGCTCACCTCTTCCCTCACCCAATGGAACTTCACTTGTCAGTCCTTATAAATAGCAAAAAAAATTTTGGTATGAAGCCTCATTAAACAATGCCTTAAGCTTTTATTTGAGGGTATCCGAGCTAAATGAAAACCAGAAGGTTTTCAGTGCTGTTCAATTTATCTTTCCTCTTAGCTGTTCGGCTTTAACATCTGTCCATCGTCAACAGCCTCTTGTCCTAAGTGGGGTCACGGTGAACCGGAGCCTAACCCGGCAACGCGGGGCCCAAGGCTGGAGAGGGAGGGGACGCACCCAGGGCGGGACACCACTCCATCGCAAGGCACCCCAAGCAGGGCTCCGATCCGAGACCCGCCGCACTGTAGGCACCAGCCGAACCTGCCGCACCACCACACCACCACATCCCCCAGAGCTTCAGCGCACATTGCTAAATGTTCTACGTACTGAACATCGGTAATTCATCTAGGCCTGCGGGTTTCACCAGGTTCCCTGGCTGTTTGGGTGTAGACAGATTCATTCGCCCACAAAGCCATGAATAATGAAAACCGTAACATGCAAAAGTATACAGAGTCCATTCTGTTCCAGTCGCTCAATGAAACATCAGCCATTGTGCTCTTCACCCTTTATTCTAGGGGTATTGTTCATGTAAGTGCTCTGCTGGAGGTAAGCTGGCCCCATCCCAGCACAAACACAGAAATGAGCCAGGGCGGCACACTGCCTTGAAAGCGCCACGCAGACTAACTTTTAATAGCACGCTGTCACTCCCACCGTTCCGCCTTCCCCCCAAACCGAAACGCTCTTAATCCCCTTCCATTCTGTCAAGTGCAAGAACACACAGACAGAGCATACAGGATACACGGTGGGCCACTCAAGAGCCACCATCCTCTCTATCCCCTGTGAGCTAAACAATCGTAAAGATAACCAAAAAATGACGTCTTTGCTTAGCTTTGCCGAGGAGTTCACTTTTTGTCCGCATTTCTTCTTTTTGTTCCCTTTCTTCATCTCTTGCTTTGACATGGATGTGACCGTTTGAGCAGCCCTCAGCGACCTGGGTCAGCTACTTCCAATCATCCCGTTTATCCTGCGCTCGTCCTGGATGTCAGTCTTCCGTGTTAACTACTCTAACAAATTTGTGTGGCGTTTCTTTAAACCACAGGGACTCAAAGACAGAGGTACGCGACACAACGGGGTTTTGTTTTCGCCTCAAAGACAGTTGTGCCGTACTTGCTGAATCTGCAAGAATTTGGAATCGAAGCCTAATATGACGGGGGGCGCGGTGGTGCAGTGGGTTTGACCGGGTCCTGCTCTCCGGTGGGTTTGGGGTTCGAGTCCCGCTCAGGGTGCCTTGCGATGGACTGGCGTCCCGTCCTGGGTGTGTCCTCTCCCCCTCCAGCCTTACGCCCTGTGCTTCCGGGTTAGGCTGCGGCTCCCCCCGACCACATGTGGGACAAGCGGTTTCAGATGGCGTGTGGTGAACCTAATATGAAAATGATGTGAAGGGAATGCCAATATTCTCTAATTTAATATATGAAGAGACAAAATTAGCCTCACATTTTCAGACCATTAAATGAAAGCAGGAGCGTTCACGATAGGACTGTGCTCCTGCTCCCTTCGCCTGCTGGCTACAAAGCAGCCGGGTAGGGTTCGGAGGTGGTTTGTGAGGGGACTTAATCTGGGAACCTTAAGAGAGGACTCACTCGCTTCGAATGCAGTGCTGTGATTAAAAACACAACAGTTAGTGATCAGGCAAACAGGTGGTGGGGAAATTAGCAGAGCAAACGATTTCAACGAAAAGGCATCTGTCTCTCGGTAAATGAGCCTCGACAAGTTAAGCACGGAAGGACCCGGAATGAAGCAGCAAGCTAAAAAATGCGTGGCGTCTTGAGCGCTTCAGCTCTGCTTCTGACCTCGCGTGGACCCCGTGCGACTCCCGTTTCCACCCCCCAGGCCACGATTCCGGACCAGTCCGGAGCGATCGCAGCCTTCTGTGAGAGACGTACTGGCGACAGACAAGTTCTTGTAAAGCAGAGGGATTTTACAGGCCTTTCAAGCACTAATCTGTCCTTCTCAGGCACTATCCCATTTAACACCAAAGTGTTTGTTTATTCATCCATCCGTTCGCCTAACGCCGTCTCCCTCGCTCGCTTTTTTTGGCTCCCGCCCAGTCCCTGCCCATTCTTTATGCGAGCAAGTGGCACACAGCTGGCAAGAGATTGGCAACAGAAATGGTTCTCACAATCGGGGATTTTGTTCATGCGGGCAGATGAAACCTTGTCTGCCCCGGGCCGCCCTGAGTCAGACGGGAAAGGTGTGCAGGACTGGGCCCGAGTCCAGCGCAGCACTATAGACCAGCTGGTATGCGATCAAAGAATACGGCGAGGCAGACGGCCGGGATATACGGTACTTCGCGACTATCGGCTAAGTCTCCTAATCACTCCTGTGGAAATCCGTAGCAAATTTGCTCCATCGTTGCCAATTAAGGTGATCCGCATCAACCCCAGTACCCCCACCGCTGTCCCCCCGTTCGCCTCCACGTTCAGCGTTTTAAATTTGAAACAGAAACAAGCACTCAACACGTGAATCCTAGGGGAGAGACTAACCAATTTCATCTTCGAGCCGCATTACTGTTTGTCTCCCTCCCCTTCTGTGGTCACGGTCTTCATCTCTGCTTCATTTATGATCTCCTTCTAGCAGCAGATGTTTAGTGTTTAGCAGGGAAGTGTGTGTTTGCGTGTGGTTGGGTGCTCATTTCTCCCCGGAACCTTGGGCCAGCTAGCCCTCTGGCCAGTCCACTTGACGGAGCGAGTCGGAATCCTCCTCATCCTTCGAGGGTGAAGGGACTCGAGCACCTATCCGTTTGCCTGTGCTACACCACGCTTGCCTGCCTTTTCCTTGCTTGTGTGCACATGGCTGAGGGAGGCAGCTGGGAGCATAGTGGTTAGCATTGCTGCCTTTGGACCCAAAGATCAGGGGTTTGAACCTCAGCTCTAGCCCTAGTACACTTGAGGAAGATATTTACCCTCAATTACTACAGTGAAAAAGTACTGGGTAAGTAATTGTTAAAACCTTTTGGAGAAAAGCATCAGCTAAATGAATAAATGTAGGCTCCTCCATGCCTTGGATGGCTGCGCACTTGATTTCAGTGCACCTTTGTGTTGGGGAGGCATACATGTGAGCCTCCTGAGCCTAAATTGAAAACGGACAGCTTATCTGGCACGCTCTGTTGAAAAGCTCCGTGAATGTGCTGAGAGACCATGAGGTTTCGGTTAGAGCCTTAGAGGAGGAACAGAGGGAGGATGGCAGCGTGCCCCAGACCGTGTCGATAGCTCCTGTTCTCCAGCAAGCGACTGACACACAGCAGGCCTCCTCAGTGGCCCAGGGCGCCCGCCATCCCATCACGCCGTATTAGCCCGAAACGCTTGGGTACGACCTTCAGCTGTCGGCACCAAGCCACGGACAAAGTGATGACCGGTGATGAACAGACGGTCAGTTGGTTCAAGATAAGCACTGCACCTTCCGTTCCCATGACGAGCGCATGTTTTTCAGACCGTTGCGTTTATAGAGCTTGGGCCCTTGACCGTCTTGCTGCCTTATCTCAACAACAAAAAAACAACACCTGATCAATCGCTCCTTGAACCCTTCCTTAACTGAAGAATTCTGCGCATGCCTTTATGCACCTGGCTCAAGCACGGCCCATTTGGTAACAATGGGACTGATTTAGGGAGTGACTTGAAATAACACTTGAGGACATGACTAACCGCACCCGCGAAGCTGCGTTCTCTCAGATGTGGAGGCTTTGGTCCTTTATGTCTAACATGCTGTAAAAGTTTGTTTCTCATTAAGGCGCTTTCTCACCAGAAGTACATGTGAAAACAAAGTACTGTACTAGAAAGTACGCTAAAAAAAAGTCTTAAAAATAAAAACCTGGACCAAGGCATTCGTTTTCTGCTAGTTTTATTCTGTAAACCACACCTATGGCCCAAAATGGATTAAATATGAAGTATTTCACATTAAATCTTAAATATTAAACCTATCATTATAATTCTCTATTTATTTGTTTGTTAATTATAAATTAAAAATTAAGAGAACTATTTAGAATGAGGGGGTGCGGTGGCGCAGTGGGTTGGACCACAGTCCTGCTGTCCGGTGGGTCTGAGGTTCGAGTCCCGCTTGGGGTACCTTGCGACGGACTGGCGTCCCGTCCTGGGTGTGTCCCCTCCCCCTCCGGCCTTACGCCCTGTGTTGCCGGGTAGGCTCCGGTTCCCCGTGACCCCATATGGGACAAGCGGCTCTGAAGATGTGTGTGTGTGTGTGTGTGTATTTAGAATGAATCTTCAGTTGTAGCATTTGTTAACTTAAACATGAACTGCTAAACATACACAAAAGACTCCTGAGCAAAACTTACTCATCGTGCATAATTTTAATACTTTTAAACTGCAACTTTCCAGATAAAAAATATTGCGAATTATCACTAGTCACAGTGTATTTGTATTAAAGACATATATTTATCATGTGCATCATCATCATGTTGTGTTTGTGCACTTTCTGTCCACGAAAGTGGAAAGTAGGAAGACTTTTTTTGTTGCTGAAAACGAGCAGAGTGTGTTTGACAGGTCTGTGCGCGTGTGTGTGTGTGTGTGTGTGTACTTTTAAACCTTTTTTTACCCGTAAGGTAAGGGGATATTGATTTGAAAGAATTTCCGAGTCCTGAGCCAAAGAGAGCTGATCGACAGACACGATGATCGGAGAACCTGAATCGATTACGCCGATTACTGACTGACACTGATTGATGTTGGTTGGTGTGCGCGAGACAAACAAAGCATCATAAATATGAGAAACGTTCTTTCCAACATCGCATATCATGCGGCTTTTGCAGAAGTGAAGCAATCGGCTTCTGATAGTGTGACAATATTGTGGACTGGAGGAAACGCAGTTGTTTTTTTTTCTATTCATGAACGACCGGGCGAAAGAGACGCTCGAGCTCCGGGATGAAATCGGGGGGGGGTGGGGATGGGGGTTCGGGGGGTGACAAAGAAACAAGACCCCAGCACTGAGTGAACTGCACACACAGATGTGCCGGAGAAGATCCCCTCTCACTATTAGTTTTAGAAGGTGGTCTCTGTCCGGTATAATAAAAACCCGCACGAGCCCGCTGAGGTCGAAGCCCATCATCATCATCATCTGGATGTGGATCTCCACGCGCGAGCCGGACCGCGCGCGGCGCGCTCACTCATTTCGCTTATTAGTTATTTGCTTTATTCCTGCGCACTTATAAAGAGCTAACGACTCGCACGTCGTGAATCCGAACCGGTTTGGGACAAATGAAGTGCTTCGCAAAATCATGAGGCGAGTGAATGAAGCGCACAGTAACTAAGTAACCGGTTCGCGTGGCTGTGATTGAAGGAGAGCGACACAGAGATGCTGAATTATGAACAGAAGAAAAGTCATAATAAAATGAATAGAATAGTGTGATAACTCTGATAGTACAATATGTAGCAATCTATTGTTGAATGAACACAGACCCCCCCCCCCCATGGATTGGTCTCGGTGCACTTGCTGCTTGGTCCGCATCTGCGCTCCGCGCGTGCACACAAGACGCACACACACACACGCACACACACACACACACAATCCATCCTACCCGTGTGTTCGCTGAGGATGAGATTTCCTCCGGCTGCGCTAAGATGATGATGATGATGATGATGATGACGACGATGATGATGCGAGGAACTAGTGAAGCTCAAGGAGGAGCAGCTGCCGGGTGTCGCTCCAGTCCGGCTCCGATCGCGAACTGCCCCACCGGGGGTGCTGGATGTCCCCTTTCCCGTCCGCGTCACAGAGTCAGGGGGCAGGACCGAAAATATCACACACACACACAGGACTGGAGCACAATAAAATAAAAGGTGGAGTGGAAAAACGGGAGGGGTCTTTCACATTTCATTGGAGAAAACAAGACAACCGAAAGAGAAAAGACAAAAAGCAGAAATAATAGGAATTCTGCATTTAATGTGCGTAAAGCTCATAAACCATCCCGCAGTGTTAAACTTGCCAGTATCACACAGTGCTCTTTGTGTTGAGGTGCAGAGGTGTTCTGGGAACTGAGCAGCC
Organism: Scleropages formosus; assembly: GCF_900964775.1. Lineage (NCBI taxonomy): Eukaryota > Metazoa > Chordata > Actinopteri > Osteoglossiformes > Osteoglossidae > Scleropages > Scleropages formosus. Next base: position 18,921,778 of record NC_041822.1, read on the forward strand.
GCCCAAAAGTGGGACCAAACATAGTTTAAAAGGAGCATTTCGGAGAAAAAAAGAAAAACCTTTAATCCTAAATCAGAACATTAAAAAGCAGTCACTTGCTTAAAAAAGTAACAATTAACAGGAATGGCAGTGTTTTCTATCAAGCAGGTCCCTTTTACATTTAACCCAAGCATAAAATGAAATTTTTTTAGATGTATTTTTTTTTGGCGGTAGACAAAAGTTACACTCCTACAGAGCAACCATAACATATACGTCATTCTCGTGTTTAAATAAGTGTAAATGAAATGAAATGTTCCTCGTAAGAGAGCCTGGAGGGGATGCAGCCCACCATCTGGTTCATGTCCTTGTACGCATCCACCACTCGGGGCTCTTTCTGCGCCAAGTCACTCAAGACCTAATGAGATCAACTATACCATTACGATCTGCACTAAAATGGGAAGTGGGAACATTCCGGTCCTCGCTGACACAAGGGCCTTTGACGAACGGTAGCGGAGACACGCACCGATTTGCCAGAGTGAAGACAGATGGATAAGACATCTGCACACCTTTCAGTCCTCATCACTTTTCCAGTTGCCGCTGGAGTTTACGACCCAAGTAAGGGAGTTAGTTTGTCTACTGGACATAAACCTGTGCCCACCGTCTGTGTTTTTCCAATGCCAAAATCTTATATAAATAAAACAGCAAATTTAACATGTCACTGACAGCAATCTTGCACTGACAGGGTAGTTGAGGTGTGTAAATGTTCGGAGGGAGACTGACTACACAGCGAAGTGACAGAAAATTAATTTTTATTGCCTTTACGAATGGCTCACATGCAGTAGAGAGGCTCCCTCTTTATACGCAAAGTTGGTGGGCTGAGATGTTGGGAGTATGAGCTCAAAAGTCTTTCTGGAAAGAATTCTTCGTGAACAGATTTGGATACGCTGGAATATTCAACTTTTTGCATCAGATGCGCTCATCGGTTTCCAGTCAAAACGGTTACTTACCCTTAAAGCTGCTGTCCAGCGTTATTACTAAGCGCTTGTCCAACAGACGGATGCTCGCGCGATCAGGTTTGGTCCCACCTGACCATTCCCCCAGAAGGCTACTGTGCTGACGGAGCGCATGGGACCAATGTGTCCTGCGTTGACTGAAGCCCTGCTTCTTTTTCACGAGTTACCTTGTAAACGTGTTCCACGTGCCTTTCTTTAACATCATAAAGACACTTAATCTCCGTGAGGATTTCCTAACATTACAGCTAGGTTCTGGTTACACGACATGGATTTAGTTCCTGTGCGTTACTTGCTCGCTCTTGGAACTGGCAGAATTACACACTCATAATGGGGTGGGTTTTAAGCCCCTATTAGTATGTAAAATCCCTGTGATATGCAAGCAAATGAATAGCAAAGAAAACAAGGTAAACTGGATTATGTTACGGCTCTGCTCTTGTGCCATTTTTATATATACAGGCTTGGGCACGCAGTTTTTATTCAAGAAAGAAAACAAAGCCGTGTGAGAGAGCGAATGAGATATTTGCGAGCACAATATAACCTTTGACGTGAAAGTTCTGCTAATGCCATTTAGGGCAAATGTTACAGTAAATATGGTCGAAAACTAATTTCAGCCCTAACCTATTCTTTTAGTATAAGGTTTCAACCCTGTGGCTGTCTCAGCTCAGGCCGAAGGAATTCACGAGCACCGAAAAATAAACATGGCTCAGGGGTCTGCTGTTCAGATTTGTTCAAATAAGGAGGAGGTAGTGCAGTGGATAAGGATGTGTACTGCGACAGAAAGAGAGCAGGTTGAAGTCCCAGGTTCAGTTGTATTCCTATTGTGCGCTTCAGTGGGGTACGAAAGCTGAGTCCCTTCGGTGGATACATACAGCTTTATAAATATGACGTAAATTTAAAGGATGCTGTATCTAGGTGGGGGGGTGCGGTGGCGCAGTGGGTTGGACCGCAGTCCTGCTCTCCAGTAGGTCTGGGGTTCGAATCCCGCTTGGGGTGCCTTGTGGCGGACTGACGTCCTGTCCTGGGTGTGTCCCCTTCCCCCTCTGGCCTTATGCCCTGTGTTACTGGGTAGGCTCCGGTTCCCCGTGACCCCCTCTGGGACAAGCGGTTCTGAAAATGTGTGTGTGTGTGTGTATCTAGGTGGCTAGATATTATGATCTGCTGTGCAACTAATATATTAATTTTTATCCATGGATTTGTTCTGGAAGCATGTACTTTTCTTCCACTCCTTACATTCTCATTATCAGCTTTTAATTTGTCTTCAAATAAAGTCACAATTATCACGTAGTCTGTGAAGTCACAATCGTCATGAGGCTGCAAAACCATGAGGAACAATCTTATTGACGTCATAGGTTTCAGTGGTTGAAAGTTTTGGGGTATAACAGAATTAATTTTTTTTAAATAAAAGGATAATTCATAAATATGATGTGGATGCACTTTGTTTAGCGTGAAAGGAGACAGAAATAGATAGATAGATAGATAGATAGATAGATAGATAGATAGATAGATAGATAGATAGATCCCACAAGGGAAATTATTATTAAATGTTCAAAATGTAAAACCAGTCATTTATTTTGTAGACACACATAAATTAGTTTGGCTATTTTCAGTATAGCACAATACTGAGATCTCACTTTCTGTGACAGTTTGGAGCGTGGATCAGTATGGGTTGCTCTGCAATGCCATTACCTTCAGTTTCTGTGTCACGCAACGTCGTGATTCCATGTTCCGGATACCCCTGCACACTGACACACACACACACACACACACACACACACACACACACACACACACACACACACACACACACACACGCTGTACTTCAAACTCTGGACAATCACAGCCACCTCAACCTGCGATACCCGTCGTCAACCAAAACTATTGCACCTTCTGCCAACGTATTTACTGCTGATTCCAATAAACATCCCCTCCTCACCCCTCCGTCCCAGCGGAGCTCTCTGCTTTTCAGAAAAAAAACTAATAATAACAAGAATAACTGTTGCTTCACAAAGGTTCAGTTTGTGTTTTTTCCACATCCTTCCATGAGGTCATCTAGTCCCTGATCCACGGTAAAACAACAGGGCCATTTATGACAGTAGTGAGTTACCAGCGTCATCCACATTCCAGGAAACATGTTAAAAAATAAGACCTGCTTATCACACCTTAAAAATATGCTGGACTGATGGGTGCCAACCTCTGTGATGTCAGAGACCAGGTATTTCTTTGTCGATCAAACATTCAGCGTCACCCGTCCGAGTCCGGTAAAATGAGGTAATTCTTTCCTAAGGAGGCGACACTGCGGGTCATCGGGGAGCAGAGCGTAGATATCGCTATCCCGAGGACAACACTGACGCTTCCCTCAAAAGCTCAGGGTCAGGCACTGGAGAACATTTCAGTAATCAGAACGACGTTCGCCCTTTATCTGCAACACGGCTGTTCTTAACACATAGACGCGTTGACGCTTCCGCGTGCAGGTGCTGCTGAACCGGATAATACATTTTAGAAATGACACAAACACAGATGCCCCCCTTGGTCCAAAACCACATTTACTTGAAGAAGCTGCACCTGTTGTCTGGTGGCATTTCGTAACATCCCATCCAGAGCAGCGGTTTAATGTTATGCAGATGTCTTGTGCTTTAAAGTACTTCTGGGTGACATCTGTTACGCTCAGAAAGAAGCTCCAAAAAATTATTTTTAATCTGGCTAGTATTTAAAAAAAAAAAAAAAAAAAAAAAAATCTATTTCTACATTTCCCTATATTACAAAACAGACTCCGAAAAAAATTTAAAACGATGGGTCTGCTGAGCTCTGTTCATAGATAATTGTAATCATTACCGTGCTCTGTTGTGTTGAGAAAGATTTTATTCGTAATACTAGTCTTTTGCCAGCTGTTTAGATGCCTTTTAAGTGATGCTCCATTCCGGCGCTTTACAGCGGCAATGAGGGTAACGCTGTTCCACTTTTACCCATTACCAGGTCTCTTTGATGGCACGCGCTTGCTTAAGTTTCACAGCGAAGTAAATAATTGGGAAAATTTAAATCAGACTAGAAGAGCGCGTGTCATATTTAGAGCCATCCCCAGCGGACTGTCTCGGGATCTCGAGAATTCGTCCCAGCTGCGGCAAAGAGAGGTCGCTCCCAATGGACCGCAATGCGCTGCTTTCGTGTAGGAGAGTCCTTGTCTTGTCACTGACACTAAGGGGATCGGCCTCCTCCGCTGTATGTTCCCGTTAAACACTAACATGTGGTTTGCTTCCTTGCACACGCCACGTCCCTGGGGTGAAATACACACAGGCCGTACGTAGATCAAGGATCGACTCGCGCTTTTTTCTCCGTGGAGGGTCACACACGACCTCCTCATGCCACCGACTAACAGATGTCCAGCAGCCTGCGGCGGTGTGTGTGTGGCGTTGCTGCGGATTCACGCACGAGCCGTCAGCTGTCAGCTGTCACGTAAACGGAGCTATTTCAACCTCGCAAGACCTCGGCCCTTCTCGGTATTCTTGCGTGGGTATTGGCAGCCAGAGTAACGTGTTTCAGAAGATGTGTCTGTGACTTACGCTGACGACAACTTCACACTTTATTTTGACAATTTTCACAGCTGAACATTTGCTGAAGACATTCAAGTTAAGCACCTTTCCCAAGAGTCCAAAAGCAGCTCCGTTCAAGGAATGCGAACTGGCAAATTCCGGCCACAAACCCAGGTTCCGTGGCCCCGGAACGACTGCCTGATTTCAGGAGACGCACCGCCTGCCTCTTACCATCTGCTTGAGAACGGTTGCTGTTGATCGTCACATCTTCAACGTCCGGACATGTGTGTTTGACATAAAAGATATTCAGTTTAAAGAAGAGAAGGACCTCCACTTGAGCAGGCTATCGGTTATTTGTGATTTCATCGATATCTGCCAGCCCACGCAGAGGACTTCATGCAAGTCTGCTGTGCAGCATTAAGAGTGATCAATAAGAGCACAACCCTGTAGTGATGTTTCTTTTCCAGGGGTGACCACATTGCAGTGGCATCAAGCTAATTCTCGCAAGAAGTTAATCCCGCTAAATCAAGTTTGGACACAACAGGCAAATGCGACACCCTTCACGATATTTAAAGGAATGACAGTCGTAAATCGCATTGTCTGCTGTGAATTTCTCTGTAGGGTGACCATGTATCTCAGAATAAGTCTACAAATGAATGTTCGCAACACAAGAGTTCACCGTTTCCAAGGTTAGAGGTATGCTGCGTTACCATGGCAACGTTTTTATACATACCAGTTTCTAATTTTAGAGGCCAGTCAGGACCGAACTCAAAAACAAAGAATAACACGATCTGTTTTACTTGTTTGCGTGAACTTTAGAGGGGATATCAGCAAGATTTTACCAACATTTCAATGTGACATTGAATATTAGAGCTGAGTGTACTGTCTGTTATAATGAAATCATAATACCTGAGCCATTCAGATGAAGTTTCTTTTCTCAAGGGACTACAGTGTGGTGCATGACCACGTGATGCTGTCATACTCAGTTTTGCGTTTACATTGTGATTTACTTGTTCAGAAGTCACTTAAAACATCAGACAGATGCTTTAAACTTCCATCTGTTCCACGTTAAGGATATGAACTGACCTCTTGATTTTGCACCTATCAGGTCCGTTAGCGACATGGACACGGACATGTATTAAGGGTGATAATCTCAAGTGCGGAGTCGATATATGTATATCATTCTTATATATAAGTAAATATATACAGGCTATATATATAGAAGCACTTATATATAAGTGCACAAAGCAAAGAATGAAATGTCGACGTACTGCAAGGAACACAGAACAAAGAGACGGACCGAGTGTTCTCACAAAGACCGTAACTAGTACACAGAAACGTGACTTAGACCGGGCTGGGACAGGGGATCTGGACAGGAGCACGGAGGACTGATGTAGGCGGGACCAGAGCTCGGGACCGGAACATAAACACGCTGCAAATAAGACTTTGGAAGCAAATGAGTAAAGAAGAAATGAGAATTGCAAAAAGGCCTGATCAAGAATCCACAGCTAGATGTTTCTCCTTCATACCTATTATACTACCGGGGGTCTGGTGTTCATTGAGTTCAGGCGTGCTGACGACGTGATGGGGGGTGTGGGGGCACAGCAGATTCAGCTAGTGCCTGCTGTGTAGCGGGTCTGGGGTTCAAGCCCTGCTGTGGGTGCCTTCTGACAGACTGGCATCCCGTCCTGGGTGTGTCCCCTCCCCCTTCGGCCTTGCATCCTGTGTTGCTGGGTAGGCTCTGGCTTGGGACGAGCGGTTGTTGATGATGGCGTGGCGCCCCTGCGTTCATCTTGAGTATGCTTCTCAGGGATCATGAGAGCATCTCAGTTGCAACACATGACCTGGTATCTGAAATACCCCCATTTGCACTCTTCGTAGAGGAATGTCACAAGTGGCCTTTTCTATCCTTCCTTTCTCCTCATTTTCCTCTTTGTCTCATCAGGCCTCCTCACCTGACTTCTTCATTTTGTAATACGCCTGCAAACTGCAGATGGGGTCTGAAGGAATGTGAGCCTTCGGTCTGACCGGACCAAGTCCAAAGGTACCAGGATTGCTGCCTGATTGCGTCCTCTGGTGGTGTAAAATATACATTGCTTTTCCTCCTCATGTTCACTCGCAGTAGATGGTTGTAGGGGTGGTTCATGCCATCGTGCTAAGAGATAGAATCGTTGCAGCAGGAAAATGGAAAACAAATCACATGTATCATGTGTACATCTCAGAAACACTTCAGCAGACAATGAGCACACCAGGAAATTCAGCACATTTTTTGCACAATTTACCCTACGAGGCAGATTACTCTGTGAAGACTGGATGCTTTGCATAGTTGAGAAAAAAAAATAAAACTCCAGGTGTTCTTAAGGGCTAAGAGGTTGTAACTGTAAAACATTGTTTGCATATTTAATTTCTTCTGCCTTCCGTACTCTGAAAGCCGATGACATTATTACTATGGTTTTTCCACATCCGATGGTCCCAGTTTGAAGACCTTCAGCCGAAATGAGGTTTCAGAAAACCTTTAGCCAGTAAAAGTATCTATAAGATGTCATCTGTCCCCAAAGCCTTACAGATTCGCAATAAACCAGGTTTGTTATTTCATTAAATTTGTCCAGTAATTGAAGACTGTCCAGTGTGTTCCTGAATTCTGAAAGAATTACATGAATCAGTGGATGTGAGATTGTGAGATTTTAATTATATGCTGGATTTTACCAAACTGGTGTTTTTCAAAATGTTGGCAGTGGTGCCAAAGAAAAATATCTGCTTTGCGCAAACGAAAAAAAATCCATTCAACTGTAATCTTACAAGGGAAACTCGAGCAAAATACCTGAATTTCACAGAGTGTATGAATAAGGTATAACTGGTGTGAATAATAAGACAAGAGAGACTAATAGGATGTGTTCAGGAGCTGGAAATGACCAGCGGCACAGTTCTATTCCGGAGAACTAGAAAAGTTATCGTTCAGGTGTTGGCCTAATTTGAATTTTACAATCTTAGAATTATAAGATACCTCGTATCCTGAACATGGCACATTTCTTCTGACCTTTGACTTCTATTTTGCTGTTTAACCAGCGCTTGCATCTGAGGCACTTACAGCCTTACCAGTTTTCCCAAAAACATGTCAGCTGAGCTGGGTCTACATGGCTCAGCGCTTCCACAGGAAGACCAGTCCTTGTACTTCAGTCGTCAACTTTATTTACTGATTTTTAAAATGAGTTTAGTGGTGGTAAGGGGCATGGCGGCGCAGTGGGTTGGACCTGGTTCTGCTCTCCGGTGGCTCTGGGGTTCGGGTCTGGGGTTCAAGTCTGGGGTGCCTTGCAACAAGCCGGTGTCCTGTCCTGGGTGTGTCCCCTCCTCCTCCAGCCTTATGCCCTGTGTTGCTGGGATAGGCTCTGACCCCAAAGGGGACAAGCGGTTCAGACAAGGTGTGTCTTTAATGGAGGTCAGTCTCCTGTTTATGTTTCCCCCTTACAGGTGGTCACCTCAGGTCGGATCAGCGTAGGCCATGCTCTGAGACTACTGCGTCCTCTGACTTTGCAGACCGCAGGCGTTGTGGGTTGACACGAGGGGTGTAGAAGAAAGCACCGTTCTCCTAGTTTGACCTGCTCTGAAGGACCAAACTGATTCTGGATGGGGCTGTGAGCAAAGACAGGAAGAAAACCCCATCCATGTCACGTTCCAGCGGGAACCTGAGCCAGTCCGTGTTTTCTTTGTCTCCAGAACACAGGGCAGATGTTACCCCATAACAAGTATATCACAAGTAAATCTGATATCCTGCAGGCAGGTTGGTAGCCTGGGTCATTGAATGAAAATAAAATTAAAAACTGCTTTTAGTTTTTGTTCATATTCTTTCTGTTAGATGAAATGCAAAAAATACTGAGAAATGGGGGCTTGACTTGGAAGGAAATGCAACCATTATTACACACCGAGAGCAGATCTTTTGAACTTCGGGATTAACGTTCTTAAATGCATTCATTTCCTAGAGGATCTGGTTCACATGCATGACATTTTATGAGCTGCCTTGTATCTCGAGCACCGGTGCATGACTCCCATCCCTGGTGCATGTAAGCCAAGTAGCTGTGATGTTCTCTGGATTTGCCAGCTATGTGTGGGTTCACTTCAGTGCAAAGTCTGAAGCACAAGGGCGCATCATTAAACACCAAGTCTGACGGTAGCCTGGCACCAGTAACGTCTCTTCTTCCTCGCGATTTTCAACGGCTGCGAGAACATTTCAGGAAAAGCCAGTCTCAGAAGAGCATTTCATGTTGCTTACAGATACATCCAGAGCATGATGCTGGGACTTCAGAAACAAACTTATGTTTTCAGCATCCCTGCAGTTAGGAAGTGGGTAAACGAGTGCAGTATGTGAGCAAATGCATAATTTATTCTTTTAAGCTGTATATCATACACTCTTTATCTGAAGCAGCAAGTACAGTTTTAAATAGAGTTTTATCCTGTTACCTTACTTACACAACTGGGGTATACTGAGTCCATCCATTTATATTACATTTACATTTATTTAGCAGATGCTTTTCTCCAAAGCAGTTCCCAACGAACTCTATGCAGTGTTATGAGCCCACACACCGTATTCACCGCGGTGACTTACACTGCTAGATACACTACTTACACTGGGTCACTCATCCACACATCAGTGGAACACACTCTCTCTGTCACTCACACATTCAGGCCAAGAGCCATACCTGAACCCCTGTGCTACATTTTTTACCTCTTCACAGATGCGGTCCTGGGATTGTGTGGAGGTTATAAGAAAAGAAAAGCAGACTAACCTGAAGGTGTAGCCCAAAATAAGAGTTTCCACATGGATTTGACCCCCACCCCAATCCCAAGCCCACTCCCTGAGGAAACATTCAGTCTGTTTTCTGGGTCAAACTTGTCCCAGGTCTGCAGCGCTGTCCGCCACGTACAGTAGGTGACGATAACTCAGTTTTCCACACCTATTCTTACTATGCCTGCTGGAAATGCCCACCTCTGCCGTCCCGTCCCGGTCCCCACCGTTCTCACATGGCCACATCCTCGCAGTGTCAGCCAGGGGAAGGGTTGTCATAGCGATGCCGTCAGGCACCAGCTGGTGCTCACATCTGCTCAGGGCGTCTTCAGCAGGGACGGGGCTCTTGGGTTCACACAGGAAACAGAGAACAGTGAGGATGCAGGGTTAAAGGATATGCTGGAAAGCTGCTGGTGACCAAAGCCTGTTTTCATGCTGTGGAATTATGACGTTCAGCAAAAGGTGAAATATAATCAGCAGCTGATATTGTGAAGATATCCCAGCAGCAGGAACCAGACAAAACACAGCGTGATCTTCAACATAAATGCCAGCTTTGTGCTTGTCTGACTTCAGAGTGTCTGCGGTAGGCCCTTCCTTACCTCTTTCTCTAGGGTGCTGAGATTACTTTTGGTTCTTCCCTGCAGGGCACCCGGCCTGCTCCCCCTCTCCCTGGACGGGCTGCAGGAACCCCTGACGGAGGAGTGTCGACTGTCCCTTGAGCCGAGGTCCACGTCACTCCACGCCTGCAGCTCGGAAAGCAGAGCATCGGGTGAGGGAAAGGATCATCTGCTGTTGCTGCCATATGAATACATTGGCTCATTGCAGTTCTAATAATGCTATACAGATCCTGTAAAAGTCATCCTGTTATTCTGGACGTATAAAACAACTGGCAAGGTAACTGCACAGAAAACAGTTTATTTTGCCAAACCACAAGCTCTTTGTTTTTGCATCATTACAAAAGGAAAACAAGCTTGTGAAGTACAGCAGATATCGCGACATCTTTTGATTTGTTCCGAATGGTTCGATTTACCAAAACCGATTTCAACCAAGCATCAAAAGGATGGTATTAGAGCAGGGGTGAAAGCCAAGTTTCTTGTAATTTTTTCACGCAATGACAGAGACTATCGGACCACTCTGATATAAACTATAAAGCAACATTTTTTATTTGTTTTCAGACAAGACCAGCATCATAATTAACTGTAGTTCTGAAAAAATTTGAATTAGTCTGCCATTTTATTACATTTATTCAAAAATGAGGTACAATCATACCACAAGATGTGCCCATTCTTCTTAGGAGAATTCGACTTTATCAGGACTTTCATCTAATACCCCTACTTTGGCTTATGAGGCGTTGCTTTGTATTTATGAGGACCAAATTTAGACTTTGTATGCCTCTCGACAGTTGAGCAGCATGAGACCAGAGCCATCATGTGCTCTTGTGCTGTGTTAAGTGCTCTTGTTGGTGTTACCTGTTGTAATCCCACTATTCCCAAGCCCTGTTCGGACTGTCCAGACAATGCCAGCTTGTTCACTGAGTCTAAATTCATTTGCACTGTTATTCGTTGACTTATTTAAATATGTCTGAAGTGCAGACTTGAACAAGACACCATAGAAAGAATACAAAACACAACTGAAAACCATGTCAGTCACTCACAACCATAAAACTCTCGTCCTTCTGCCCAAACCAATGAAATAATCTGGAGCACAACAGCAAACTTGGAATAAACGCTAGTAAGGACATCAGAACATTGCAGAAACCATATAGTATTATAGAGTAATAAAGATGGAAACTGCTTTATTATGTTGTATTGTGATAACTAATGTTAACTGTTGAAAAACTTTGCCAAATTTAAAGGGATTTTTGGTGATATTTTAGCATAAATTTGGGGCCTGGGAACCTAAACATGTTTTTACCATTGAAACTAATGGCAATTATGTCTTTTATTTATCAGATTTATGAGAATATGAGCATTCACCTCATTTTACCATTTACAGCATTTCATTAATGAAATACCTTTGAAAAAGTGGGGAATTACTGTATACAAGAATTAATGCATCAAAGATGGAAAGGTATACTAACCCATGTTGGTACCCATGGACTTAATCTCATTTTAAAAAAATGATCAGTGTCAGTAGTAGGCAAGTTTTACTTCCCTGAACAAGATACCGTCAAAATCACCTGAAATGTCACCCTAATAAATAAAGATGTCTGATTTTAAAATAAAATTGACCATGGTTGACCATTGCTCTTTTCCATGGATGTCTTTGAGCTGCAAACATAGGGAGCACATGCCACATGCAAACTTCACAAACTCTGAGGTGGATTCAAACTGATATCCAATGAAAGACTCAGGAACTCTGAAGGTACTCGCAGTACTTGCTGCGCGCACACACACACACACACACACACACACACACACACACACACACACACGCTTATGAATGTACCGTTTCTCCAGTGGACATGGAGGAAATGGGACGGAGCCTCATTCTGGACATGGAGGACTGTCGGCTGATGTTGGAGTCTCGAATGGAAGACTCACTGTTGAATGCAGATGCGCAGTCCTTCTGCGGGGGGTGGGAAAGGCAGTGCAGGCATGGTACACTGTCTGCCAGGGTGGTCCTGTCAAGGGCCAGGGAAGAGCGCTCCAGAAAGTCAGCCAAGCACATCATGCCGTGATGTGCTTCAGAAAGGTCTATCAGTAGGTGGGCTGAGTGCAGTTTTAACTGAATTGCTTGCAAGTTGCAGGAAAGTTAAAGGGGAAAAAGGTGAGGAGAGGTACCTATATTTGCTGTGTATGATGGCATAGATGAAAGGGTTGTAGATGGCTGATGCTTTGGCGATGATTGCTGGAACAGTTTTGGAGTATGGTGTCAGGATGTCTGCGTGTCTGGAACAATAAAGCCAGAGTCTTCTTATTCTTCTGCACACACACACACACACACACTGTCAGAAACTGCTTGTCCCGAGCAGTGTCGCAAGGCTGGAGGGGGAGGGGATACACCCAGGACGGGAGACGAGTCCATCACAAGGCACCCCAACTGGGACTCAAACCCCAGACCTGCCAGAGAGCAGGACCTGGCCAAACCCACTGCACCACCGCACCCCCTTATTCTTCTAATTCTTTTCAAATGTTTCCAAAATGAGGATAATAGTGTGCTGTGGTCAAATATCTGCAAAGCACACTCATACACCAGAACGCACCAGTAATATAGCCTAGAACATACTACACACAGGTGGGCGCAGGAAATTACATATCTGATTTCCATAACCTTAACCGTCTTCTGTCAGTCTATCCTCTGTCACTTCTGATCAACCTTATCAGAAAATTATTGGCACCAAGCACACTTGCAGTCTCATCGGAAGTGTTACATTTAACCCCATTATTCGGTTTCCCCGTATCCTTCTTTTCTCATATTCGGTCCGAGATTATTAACAGCACTCATTGTTAAGATCGCCATTTATGGAGTCTATCGCATATGGTGCTGAGCAATAATCTTAGGCAGCATTTGAAAATTGTGTCAAGGAGCTGTGTGCGAGAGACTGTGAGATGCACTGAGTGACTTCTAGATGGTGGTGAGACATCCAAGCAGAGATGGCTGAAAGGCAGGCTGCAGTGTGACAGGCTATATCTGTGGAAGTGGAAACTAACTATCATTTAGGTTTATTCATTCAGCTGACGCTTTTCTTCAAAGCGACTTACAAAGATGAACTACTAAGAATTATTTACCCATTTAAACAGCTGGACAACTTTACTGGAACAATTTAGGGCAAGTGCATTGCTCAAGGGTACTAATGCAGAATATAGGGATTGAATCTGCAACCTTCAGGTCCTAAAGCAGCAGCACTGATTATGCAACAAGCTGTCCCAGAGTATAACCTGTGTTGCAGTAAAGCAAATCTGTAAGAATAAATGACAGGTCAAGGAAGGTGTTGCAGATGGAGAAGAGTAAGGGGCCCAAAACTGAACCCTGTGGAACACTTGTTATGGAAGACTGGGGAGAAAGCAGGGAGCCATGCCAAAGCACCTGGTAAAATCTACTATAGGTAAAACAAACCATTATAGTTTCATTTTATTTCAAGGTGCCCAACATTGGAAAGTTGGATTTTGTATTAGACAGTGTCAGGTGGTTCAGAGCAGTCTTGGGGAAACTGGACTGAGGATGGGGAAGCAGCTCTTCTGGTCGAGCGGACAACCTTGAATAAAGGCTTGTCTATGAAGGACATTTTTTTTTTCTGTCATTTATTGTCTGAGCATTGGGAATATTATATGTTTTATATGATATATTATATATGGTAACGACCCGCTTTACAGCAAGTTTAAGCGGGAAAATGTTTATTGTAAATAGTTGCATTCTGGGTAAAATGTGATTTAAGCATTTGACCACTAGGGCAACTTAAGGGTAAAATAAAGGGGTGACCGTGTTTGTCAGTGAGAGAGAAAAAAGCCTGGGGGTACTAAACAGGCTGGGAAGGCTGATTTGAAGCGCAGGTCCTTGAGGAAACGGGATCCTCCCATTATTTCCCTGTGTGCCAATGTTCTAATAAAACATTTGAAATGATCATTGCCTACAGTATGCGTCCTTCTTCACCTCATCCAAACCCATGGTGCTGTGCACCACTATATTATATATACTTATAGATACATAAGTATGAAATCATCACTGGACTATTGAGTCGGTTGTGCAGCAAGTAGTGCTTCGGCCTCAAGCTGCTTGAGCTGTTTTGGGTGTAGGTTCAAATCCAGCTCACTCTGCTTGGAATCTCTATGGTCTCCTTGTGTCTCACTGGGTTTTCTCCTACAGTCCAGTCCGCCTTTCAAGTGAACTGTCAATGCTAAACTGACTGGAGTGTGTGTGAGGCTACACTGCTGCCCACCTCCTAGCCCAGTGATCCTGAACTGCTGTGACCCTGACAAGTACAAATGGTTAATAGAAGTGTGTTTACTCAACTAGTTCTTACCGAAAACAACTAACAATTGAAAATACAAATACAGCTGGACGTTACTGCAGGTTAAGTAACTTGCTTATATTTACATACATTTACATTTATTCATTTAGCAGAAGCTTTTCTCCAAAGCGATGTACATCACATAGGAAATACAATGAGTATTACATTAGCAGAAAGAGAGACATAGATGCTGATGTGTGATTCTTAAGTGCAGTTAGTTTGTTTCTTTCCACCGTATGAACCAATGTTCATCACAGGAGCGGCTGCATAAAACTTGATCAGAACATCCACAATTCCTGATCGCACACATTGACTGTAACTGCTCGTCCCAAGCGGGATCGTGGTGAGCCGGAGCCTAACCCGGCAACACAGGGCGCAAGGCTGGAGGAGGAGGGGACACATCCAAGACAGGACGCCAGTCCATCGCAAGGCACCCCAAGCAGGACTTGAACCCCAGACCCACCAGAGAGCAAGGGCGCAGCCAAACCCATTGCACCCCCCGATTCCTGATCACCGTCCTAGTAATTTTTTTTTTGGAGATATATATAAAAATTTAAATATAAACAAGAGTGTTATTGCAGAGCACCTCCTTAAACGCTATGCTCCCGACCTTAGAGTCTTTAATATGCTCGAGTAACAAAAGGCCTCTTCAGTAGACACTTCACCATGCAAAACACAATAATTAAATATCTAGAAGTACCACAGTGTTACTGGAAATCGCCAGGAAGGCCATCTATCTCCCAGCAGTACATGGAAATCCAAGCATTTCTAAGAACGATTTGTGTGTCCTAGAAATCCTAGCAAGCAACAGCTTTCCAGCTGTGATGTAACCATCTAACAGAGCATAACATCACCAGCATCGCTGTGAATCTCCAGTGCTGATCAGAAACCCCAAGGAGACAAAGCAGGGGCATGTCTACTTTTAAGGGGGTTACCTGGCTAAATGCAACACTGGCAGGACTTACAGGCATCACTCCTCCTTCCACATAGCAGTCATAAACAGGTAACAATATAATAACCGAAAATGTCAAGAAATAGGCCCTTCCCCTACAAATATTTAGAAGGAAAATGCCCTGAAAAATAGTCTCCACTGTTTTCATTCAAGGATTGAAGAGCACATCACACACCCAGCAGAACTCAAAACAAGCCTCAAGAATAGAAGACATAACCTCTTTTTCTGTCCCAGATCTACTCCCTTTAAAAGAGTCTCTTTTAGGCTTAAATGATTACACCAAGTATTACCCACAATTCCCAGGACTACCCAAACAGTGCAGAATAACCCAGAACCCAAAATCTACATGACCTCCCAAGCAGCACAGCATTACTCCAGAACCTTATCCTGATACCCCAGCTTTACCCAAGAACCCCAGGATTACCCAGAAGCCCCTGCATTACCCAGCCCAGGCGATGAGTGTGACGCAGGCATAGGGTGACCAAGACAGCACGTACACGATGATGACCACAAAGGCAATTTTGGCCAGCTTCCACTCGTTCCTAATGGACTGCTGTTGGACCAGGGTGGATTTTCTGACCTTCATCCCCAGCTGCTGTAGGTCCCTGAATGCACACAGACAGGAAAAAGGGTCAAGGGAACCATCCATGGAAAATGAACATAGAAAGAAGCGATGACAGAATAGAGAAGGTTTGCCATCTAGTGTACATTCCTGTCTAGATACACCGTGCATTCTTTTCATTCCATTTGGAAATATGGGAAATTGGGAATTTTGTCAGTGTCATTTCACTGTTGCCTACCAGCTACATGAATGTAAATCAGAAGATACAGTACTGCTATTGAACACACACACACATTTTCTGAACCGCTTGTCCTATATGGGGTCGCGGGGAACCGGAGCCTACCCGGCAACTCAGGGCATAAGGCCGGAGGGGGAGGGGACACACCCAGGACGGGACGCCAGTCCGCCGCAAGGCACCCCAAGTGGGACTCGAACCCCAGACCCACCGGAGAGCAGGACCCGGTCCAACCCACTGCACCACCGCAACCCCCTATTGCTATTGAACACTCATGTCGAAACTCGCTTTAAAACCACTCATTCTATATAGCTTTTTGATGTTCACCAGGACAGGATGCTCACCTGCTGGTGCTGCGGACAGCCAGGAACATAAAGAAGTAGCAGTAGGAGATGATGCCCAGTGGGAGGAAGAATACAAAGCAGCACAGCATCAAGGTGTAGCTCTTGTTGGCATATGTGGATGTGACATAGTCCCAAGTGCAGGAGGTCATTAGGCCTTCTGGAATATAGGAACCTGTAGGAGACACGAGAACATGACTTTGTGAACTCACCTCCTTATTCGAGCTGACGAAGTAGCAGGGTGTTAGAATGGCACTATTAATGGTGAGGGGAACAGCTACAGAGACTCATTCTTCTACATTCGTACAATGTATTACTTTGTTGCTTGCAGGATTTAGGCTCCTTAGACTGAAGGAAAATGTATCAGTCCAGCCTGTCTCCCACAGGGCAAATTATGTTATTTCTTAGAATATTTGTTTTTGGGCTTGTAAACTCAATTCTCCTATTTTTCTTAAAAAAGAAAAAAAAAAAAGCTAAAAAACAAAAAAAGTCCTGTATTGCAATTTGACTGAGTAGCCATAAAATTAGATATGTAGCTATCGAAAAGCTGTTAAGCCAGTCAGAGGTTTTGTAGGACTTTGGTATATTAAACATTTTTGAGAGTCTTGCCACAGAGAGGTACATATATTATGATAACATTAATAAACTGGTATTAATCAAGCAAGCATTCATCCGGGCATTGAGGCAGGCCAGCGAGCTGCATCCTCAATCAATGCCCCGGAAAACTGCTCACACTGGCTTTGCATGACAAAATTTGAATTGTGTCCAAGCATGGTGATCCTCATTAAAACTGAGTAAAAATATGCTATCTATTTATTATCCATCCATCCATCCATCCATCCATCGATTTTCCTGACCGCTTGTCCAACTAAGGTCGCGGTAGCAATAGGGAGAGCAGAAAAGCCCAGACATCCCTGTCCCTCGCAACTTTCTCTAGCTCAACCCGTGGGATCCCCAGCCGCTCCCAGGCCAAATGGGAGATATAACCTCTCCAGCGGGTCCTGGGCCGACCTCGGGGCCTCGTCCCAGTTGGCCATGCTTGGTATACCTCCAAAGGGAGGCACCCAGGGGGGCATTCTTATCGGATCCCCGAACCACCTCAACTGGCTCCTCTCAATGCGGAGGAGTAGCAGTTCTACTCTAAGCTCCTCCCAGATGGCCGAACTCCTCACCCCATCATGGAGAGTAAGTCCCACCACCCTATGGAGAAAACTCATTTCAGCCACTTGTAGCCGCGATCTTATTCTTTTGGTCATTACCCAGAGTAGACCGACGGGTAAATAGCAACCTTTGTCTTATGGCTCAGCTCCTCCTTCACCACTACAGTCCTGTACAGTGACCGCATTACTGCTGCCGCTGCTCCCAGTCTGCAGACAATTTCACGCTCCCTTCTCCCCTGACTCCTGAACAAGACCCCAAGATACTTAAACTCCTCCACTTGGACAAATTCTCTCCTCTTACCTGGAGGGGGCATGCCATCCTTTTCCGTGAGAGAACCATGGACTTAGACTTGGAGGTGCTAAACCTCATATTTATCATATCATATTAGTTATTTATTTATCTATTTATTTACTATAATGTCGACTACCCAAAATCTACTACGGGCTGGTGTCCTGTACAGAGTGCAGCCCTCCTAGCTAAACCACCCATTGAGAAGTGACCCTGATAAGGACAAGCTGTTAAAAAAAGTGATACATTCTGCATGATCACATACGATGTAAGACATACAGTGTGTAACATGTTACAGTTGTGCTGCTATTTCTCGGATTGCTTTTCTGAAGGAATAACTATAATACAGGAAATATCTGGCTAGCAGTTATTGCAGTAGAATACTGCTGCGAAGTGGAAGTTGGTCTCTGGGACAATATCAGAGACCTCTTGGTTTATATATGAAATGAGAGATTGTCTGCAAGTACAGACATCTGTTCTGGTCTGAATTAGGTGCTTTATGTTGAGTTTAAGTAAAACATCTGTTTATTTGTTTCTGTAGAAATCTAGCTGATCCTTGACTCGTACACATTATTCCACTATGTGATATTAAACTCATAAAGGTCGTGCACACCCAGAAGCTGTCTACAGTAACCGAAAAAAAAAACCTAAAAAAAACTGTGTCACATTTGATCTGAACTTGGAGTTCCGCGAAGAAGATTTTTGAATGGTTCCACATTCAAGGGGACAAGGGACTCAACACGTACTCCAACCCAGGAGAGGAGCCAG
The DNA here is from genome assembly GCF_900964775.1 of Scleropages formosus. Lineage (NCBI taxonomy): Eukaryota > Metazoa > Chordata > Actinopteri > Osteoglossiformes > Osteoglossidae > Scleropages > Scleropages formosus. The sequence goes on from NC_041822.1 coordinate 18,940,335, forward strand.
GCTCCAGGCCAGTGAGTAGATCCAGACCAGGGAGACAAGCAGTGCAGTGCGCCGTTTCGATGACCACTGCAGCGCCTGCAGAGGCCTGGTGATCACCAGGTAGCGCTCCAGTGAGATGGCCAGCAGGCTGATCATGGAGGTGATCCCAAAGAGAGCCCCGCAGAAGGCATACAGCTTGCACCCTGAAGACAGATTCACAATGCTGACATTAGCACAAACACCCCCACCCCACCACAGCCCAGCCCAACCCAACCGATGGGGAGAGAGAGCAGAAGAAAGGGCAGCATCATTACCGAGTTCTCCGAACACCCACTCCTTGTACAGACAGTTGATGAAGAAGACGGGTGACTGCGTGATGGCCATGAGGAAGTCGCTCACTGCCAGGTTCACAATGAAATAGTTGGGCAGCGTCCGTAGCCTCTTGTTACTGGTCCAGGAGGGAGGGTAGAGGACAGAAAGAGAAAAAAAAATATGTGGGAAGTTAGAGAAGGACTTCCCAAAGTTCCCCCTTGACACTCAAGGCCTGTGTTATGTCACCCCTATGAGAAACCTGCTGACCAAGGGAATTCTAAATAATGTTTTTTGTTTCAGCAGGAAAACCACTGGTTTATCTAGCTAGTCTATCAGGTAGATCTTACAGGGTGGTCTATGGAGGCCCCCTGTTTTCTCCTCAGCCTCTCTCTGGTGTTCCACAGGGCTTGGTGCTGGGCCCCTTACGCTTCTCCATCTGTGCCTCTTCCCTCGGCTCTGTCAGGAATTCTCCTATTGCTGTTGTGACAACAATACCCAACACTTTTTTTTTTGTTCCGCCTGCAAGTATAGATGCTCTCTCACATATTGCTGCCTGCCCACTGGGCATCTTTTAGGATGAAAGATCACCATCTAGAATTCAACCTCACCAACATCAAGATCCGCCACCTCTCAGCTGGTGACTATCACGTTCAGTAAAATAAACTGTTTGACCTACCAGTTCCCAAAACCCAACAGTTTTAAGGCTATGAATTCAAAAATTGTTTGCTTTAAAACACTCATCCAGTGAAAAAGGATGATTTGACCTTGTATGGAACTGAAAACAATATAAAAATATTAAAACAAGGTTTTAGCAGGAAAGGGGGTGCGGTGGAGCTGCGGAGCAGCGGGTTCGGCCGGCTCCTGCTCTCTAATGGGTCTGGGGTTCGAGTCCCACTTGGGGTGTCTTGTGATGGACTGGCATTCCAATCTGGGTGTGTCCCCTCTCCCTCCAGCCTTGTGCACTGTGTTGCCGGGTTAGGCTCCGGCTCACCGCGACCCTGCTTGGGACAAGCAGCATCAGCCAATGTGTGTGTTTTGCAGAATCACTGTATGGTAGCAGAATCATTAAAATAATTTTAAAATCAACAGCACAAAACTGGAAAAATTCATCACAGCAGCTGAAAGACTTTGAGGAAAGCCCCCAGGGTATTAATTAGAAGCAACCACGCGAAGCACTTATACGCTCAGTTCCGAATATTGCTTAACGTCATTGTTGCGTCAGAAATGAGAGCAACCAAATGCATGAGCAGCATTGCTCCTCGCTTTGCACATTCTAAGACATTCAGAGTCCACCTGTACATTTTACCTCATCCTGAGAACAAGCCTTCCTTTAGACTTCTTCTGAGTTCAGTGATGTTGAATGATTAATTTCTTCATTAATACTCTAATTGTCTGACTGCACTTCATTATATCCTGATCTTGAAATACGTAGTGAAGATATCTCCATTACGCTGTGCGGAACAGTAGCGGAAACCAAGAACGCTGTCTTTCCCCAAACTGCATTATTTTAAAATTCCTTATGAGTTTTCAGAAAGCATTCATTTTCCTTCTACAGCCATTTCTCTTCTGCACACGAGGTCAACAGTTCTGGAGGGAATTAAACATGAATTTTCCATTACTTTGATTGCAGTTTAAACCCGTTTCTCTCTCTTTACTCATTAATCCCCCCCCAATCCGTAATTCTCTAATTGAACCCTTAACCAATCAAAGCACACGCAGTTGCCCAAAACCCAGCAGGAGTCTGACCGAGGAACGTCTATAACAACCTGTTTGTATCCCAGCCGTACGCCGGGTTATGAGGAAAGACGGACAGAAGGGCACCGGGAAGCATGTGCTCCGTCAGATGTAAGAACGGTTGGTCCAACTTTGAGCGTCTTTCACTGTTAATCCAAAGCGAACTCCACAATAAAACGCAGCTCTCATTGAGTCCGGCCGGGTTCCACTGCTGTCCAGGAAACAACGCCCCCCGTCCGTCCACGGTGGTACAACGGGAAAAGAAACGTTTGTCGCTCAGGACTCTAGTCTGTTGACAGCAAACCTGTCATGTTTTTTTACAGTAGGACAAAACACTTGAAGAGCGTAAAAGTGGAATACGCCAGTGACTGAGAGGATGGAGGCGCCACCGTTCGCAGCGTGCGCCAAGACTGGACAGGTGGTGAGGTAGGCTGGTCGGGTAGTTGACCGCATCCACCGAAAGTGCGTCGCAGAGGAGTATGTGGGAGGGGGCTCTTGGAGGGGCCTGGGATTATTTGACATGCATTTATTGCTGCGATAAACTGCCTGCTGTCAGCATAGCCGGTTTGTGAATGATACTGTAAATAACCCGTATGCAAGCGCAGAATTATGAACGCTAGTTTTCCTGCAGGGAAAAAAAAAACCCTTGTAACAGGCAGTAAGAGTCTGTGAATTACACTGCTGCTCTACTACAGGACTGTGGTAAACACTGTGCGTGACATTTTCATTAGCACTGCTGTCTGCTCACATGGAAGAAGTTCCATTTCTTTGTGTGCCATATTTAATCTAATATCCCCAACATCTTCCCGGACTTTAATTCCCTAGAAGAAAAGACTATTTGGGGTAAAAGGATATTTCCATTAAAGTTATCAAATCGATCTTTGTTACTGCAGCTGCGCTGACCTTTGACGTTGCCAACAGCGATGAAGTGTTGTCGGTTAAATTTACCACTTTCCAGTTTGGATTAACACCAAGCTTACGTTGCCGTAAAAGGCACCGCCTACAGGAAAAACTTCTTGGGGCGGAAGACCAATTTCAGAGATATTGATAAAGCTATTGCCATTTAGCGTCGAAAATCAAATGAACTGATTCTATTACAAGACAGAATCTCATTTCATATTTCCAGCAAAAACCAATGAAATTCCGCATCCTCCCGAAGCGCAGACCCACTTCGGCTCGTTCCCTTTATCCTAAACCAGACTAGTCCGATGGCCTCGAAATCATTTGAGAGCTATTATAATAATCTCGAGCCAGCGGCGATGTAAGAACTGTGGGAACGGCACCCTGTCCGCGTCTCGAAGGAACATCTGCGCGAAGGCACGTCGTCAGGGTACCACGCCCAGAGAAGAACATGCGGCACATCACGCTGCCGAAGCCCACGGCGGCACACGGGGCGGAACCGGGGCTGCTTGTCACCGCTCGTCTGTGTCAAACCATCATCCCCTGGCAGCGGGGAGAGAAACTGAGTCGCCTGTCCCGGTAGAGCATCAGCGCACAGTCATCTCTGCAAAGGACCTTCCTTTCTCAGAAGGCTTCTTGGATCAATATAGACCAAAGCGAACACAATTACCTTGTTTTTATTACATAAGAAAAGCGAGGCCCTGCACATGTGACCCGACGAAAACAAAACGTCAGAACACTATATATAAGACAGAATAATGTAAATTCAGCATCGGTGGAGCACAGATTGATGCTTGGTGAAGCGAGAGCAGTTCGCTTGAAAACGAGGACACCACCACAGCGCAGTGTAACCCTCCAGTAAGGGCGCTGAAAGGAAAGCAAACGTGCACGTGCTGAGCTTCCCGCTTTCGAGTAACCTTCGATCTGAGTTGCTTTCACAGTCTGCCGTTAGTTATAATAGCGGGAGGGGCTGGAATTCGGCTTGGCCCGATAGCGCACGCGAGCATTAAACGATGGGAGCGAAGCCCCGGCAGAACGTCGACCCGCACGAGCGTCCGGAGCCTGTCTGCAAGCGGAAGGAGAAAGTGCTGACACTAAATACGAGAGAAAGGCTGAAAAACAGCCACAGAATGACTGTCCGAACCAAGGTGAGACTGAGGAACTAACGGGGCAGGGCGTAAATCACGTAGCACCTTGTTAACACAGATGAGAAATACGGCAAAGCGGCTCCTGCGGGAACCGCAGAAGCCGAACGGAGCCTGTCCCTCGAAGCATCCGGCGGCGGGATGCTGGGCGGAAGCAGTTTGCAAGTTAATTCTGCTTAGTTGTTCCGTGACTGCGGTGAGAATCCAGGAATGTCGTGACCTTGCTATGTACCGCGTCAATTTACCGCGTGTCTCAAAATGAAGCTCGAAGGAGCTGGAAGAAAATTGTTTTCCGATATCGATGAAGTCATTAAGTTTATGCGATGAACTTTAGCTCAGCACGACAGCACAGAAGCTCCATCCCTCCCCCTTTCCCCCTTTCCCCCTTTCTCCCTTTCTCCTCGCTCAGCACGCAGCTCTCACAGCTGGAGCTCCCGAGGAGTGCCGCCCGGCCGCCTACCTGCAGAAGGCGAACAAGACCAGGGCATTGCCCGCTATCCCTAAGGTGCCGATGATGAACACAAAGAAGGCCACCAAGTAGTGCGCGTAGTCCGGGACGTCCACCTTGCGGGAGAAGCTGCGCTGAGCCTCCATATCAGCGACCCACCCTGGGGGGGCTCCAAGTGGCCCGCATAAAACCGCTGTCCTCGGCCAGCCCTACAGTAGCACCTACTGCCGCTCGCTGGCCCTGTCTCTCGGTAACGTACTGGCAGCACGCCTGGCCCTTCTGCCGCCCGACCCCCCGCACCTCCCCCCTCCCCCGGACAATACCTCCCCTTCTGCGTCCCACCCCCTGTGCGCAGCACGCAGCCCTGAGCGGTTGCAGAGTTATATAAGCTCCTTTATTTCCACAATCAGCAGTTTATTATTATATTTCCTTCCTTTGCAGGTCATATGACCCCCTGGCATCTTCTCATCACTTTCTAAGAAGACTCAAACCCTCCGTTTTCTTTAATTTTTTTTCTTTTTTTAACTGGTCATGAAAAAGAAGAGTAATTCTTAGGCTGATCCAGCTGTGGACAGAAGGGCAGCATCACTATGAAGGCAGTGTAACCCGTGTTTACGCATAAATGTGGCTTGTGAGTCATGAGATCTCTTCATAAAAAATTTTCAGACTTTTTTTTTTTTTCTTCAGGGCTTCCCTCCTAATCCAAAGACGGAAAACTGTCTAGGAATGAAAGTCACTTGCGAGATCGTGTTTTCGGTAAACTACACAGTCAGATATGCTTCCGTACAGGTTTCGAAAACTGCCAAGAAAAGGTGTTTCTGGTTTTAAAATTAATTTTAACATTTAATGCATTAATGTTTAAGACATTGATGTTTAATATAAAGCCACCTCTGGTAGTTGCCGTTCAATAATAACCAGTTAGTTGCACTAAGCATAGTACAGGACATGCATTCCATAGCTTACAGGACAGCATAGTGCAACTACCTTACATTTACATTTATTCACTTAGCAGACACTTTTCTCCAAAGTGACACCCAACAAACTCTATGTAGTGTTACCAGCCCACACACCTTATTCACCGTGGTGACTTACACTGCTAGATACACTACTTACACTGGGTCCCTCATCCATACATCAGTGGAACACACACACACTCTCTCTATCACTCACACACTATCGGGGGGCACCTGAACAGCATGTCTTTGGACTGTGGGAGGAAACCAGAGCACTCAGAGGAAACCCACACAGACACGGGGAGAACATGCAAACTCCACACACGCTGAGCGGGGATCAAACCCACATCCTCTCGCACCACCCAGCTGCTGTGAGACAGTGGCGCTACCTTTTTGACTACCCTGGTATTAATTAAAAGGACTGGTAAGCTGCTTTCAATCCTACCCTGACCACCTCTTTAGAACCCTCAGTTGCTTTAGCAGTAAATGTATTGAAACGACTCTGTTGCACAAATCAGTCAAAATTTGCAAAATGGTTTGGGGAGACCAACAAAGGCTTGAATAAAATAATAAAGCTGTGCATTCAGCTAACACTATCCTCCAAAGCACCTTAAGATGTTTTACCATTAATAAATCTGGGCTATGTTTACTGGAGCAATTCAGGGTTTGTACCTCACTCAAGGGTACTAAAGCAGGAGGGAAGATAAGAACCTATGACCTCTGGGTCTAGAGGCAGCAGTATAACAGCTACATCACATGTCCATCCTTACAATGGCTAAGACAGTGGTAATAAAACAGTTACTAGAAGAAATGATAAACAGGTCACAGAACCATGGCCGTTGACTGGAAGCACCTAACCCTGGTCATTTTGCATGGTGGGCCTATGTGTTGAACACGCGCAACAATGGCGTTCATTGATTATGCAATAAGACCATGAGCATGTGACCTGGACCCAAGGCTTCCAGCTCCTGAGGAACTTAGGGAGCACTGGATTTATCAGCTCCGCAGCATCCTGTAGAGTATCGCTGTTCGACCAGCATTACAACAACGCAGCCCTTTTGTCCGGATCTCTGGGGCCCCAGGGTGCAAAAATGTGCATGTGGATCAGGTCGCTTGTTAGTAAGCATTTCAATGCACCATATGCTTGGAATATAACAAAAAATATTCCAGTTAAATCCCTATACTGGCTGCAAAGTAAGGGGATGTCAGGTAAAGAAACTCTCAATGGGGGTGTTGTAATGTTATATAAATATGATATGTATGTGTTCCCTTCATATTTCATCTGCTGTCCACCATAATCAGTGTACATATCACCACTTTGCTCTGAACAAAGATGTTTCCAACTCCAATTTATTGTTAAAAAGGATTGAAATTTAACTTCAGCACACTGCTAAAGGGTTCAACAGTAGAGCCCCTCTTGGGATGCGGCGCATGAGATTCAGGGCGCGCTGCCCGATAATGTGGTGCTTCTGGCAGATTTTTGAAATAACAGAGAGATAGAGCTGTAAATAAAGGCGCTATTATTCAAAGTCCAGAAAAAAAGGATCGTTTTGGCACAAGCACCATTCGGTCAACTAGTACTTCCACCACTTGGTAAGCTGTGGATAGAGATGCTGTCGGTGCTCAGTATTGGCTGTAATGTGTGCGTGTTGACCTGGCTACAAACATCAAGCCATCGTATGTGCTTCAAGCCCTCCTCACGTGAAGTCTTCGAGATCATCTGGTTTACATGTTGTGATGGCCAGTAAAAAAATGTTTTCAGCTCAGATGACTGAGCAGCCTATGAGGAGTAATTCCCCATGCACTGGTCGAGATGGTCTGTGTCACACTGATAATTTATTTAGGAGATACACAAAGAACATGATCCTTCTATATAAGGGCACTACTTATACCCTTGTAGTTTGCTCCTTTTTTTCAGATTCAAATCCAAAGACTTTATACTTGATTCCGCTTCTGGTGACCTTTATCAGACAAGATAAAGATAATTAAACTGCCGCCAGTTGTAAAGAAAATATAGGATTTGGTATTTCCTTAATCTGCTGTCTTGCTGGGATTACTTTAAGACAAATTGTATTCTTCATTTAATTTTTCTAGGCCAAAAAAGGAAAAACAATTGCGATGACCATCCGATTCCATCCTTTGCGCTTTCTAATATCATGCAACAAAGCAAACTTTGTTCTGCCTCTGGGATCACATGAACAAATGGAGGTTTTGACTATAGAGGGCACTTGCAAAAAAGTCTGTAAATGCAGCTCATAAGCTAGTATTGCTTACAAACGGGTGTCTTGGTGCCAGCCTTAGGGAGTTCTTCCACATTTCCCTTGATACCAGAATAGATAGCAGCTGCAGGATCGCATTGGATACATGGATTCCGTGCATAATTGAAAATACATTCATATTGTTGCGGCTGAACAGAACTGAAGAGAAGCACAAAGGAAACTCAACGGATGGAAATTCAAACTCAAATACAGTCTACTAGAGCACTGTGAAGTGGATAAGCTTATGCATCCATCTGAACACTAGAGCGATTCAGCCCTTCAGGCTTTTTACCTCTTTTTATTTAAATTTAAGACCCTGGTTATTGCCTACAAATGCATCAATAGAACCGCTCCCAGCTGTTTACAAGACTTGATCATCCGCTACACCCCAACCAGACCTCTACACTCTTCCACGTCTGCCCGCTTGGTGGTTGCATGCATGAAATATAGGATTTGGTATTTCCTTAATCCTTTCCTTTAATTTCCTTAAAAAAAAAAAAAAAAAAATTGTAGGAAGGTGATCAGGAATCATCGATATTCTGAGTTTTACGCAGCTACTCGTGCGATGAACACTGGTGCATACGGTGGAAAGAAACTAACTTTACTTAAGAATCACACGTCTGCATCTATGTCTCTTTCTGCTAACGTAATACACATTGTATTTTCTATGAGAAGTACGTCGCTTTGGAGAAAAGCGTCTGCTAAATGAAAAAATGGAAGTTAATAACTCATCGTTAGCAGATATAAGGTTATAGCCTCACATTTACTCATTGCGCTGACACGCTTCTCCGAAGCAACATGCAGTATCAAGCCATCGAGAACTGTTCACCATTCATACAGGCAATAATGCTTTTTTGGTTGACTACTGGATCAATTTAGGATAAGAACCGCACTCAAGGGTAAAGCAGCAGTCGAACCTATGACCTCAGACCCCAAATGCAGCAGTACTAACTGCTACCCTACCAGACATCCCAAGTTGTGTTTATTGTCCACACTGCAACCCTGTGACCAGTTTCACGCTGAAGGGAGGAAAATCTGTTCGGACAATTTTACCGCAGCGGGATGCAGCCAGACTGTGTCAAATTCCTGTGCCCCACCTTCTCCCTGCTTTGCCCCTGAAAACAGGAAATAGGTGTGTGTGACATCTGTTCAAATCCGCACGCGTGCCCCCCTCGAGTTGTCCTGAAAAAGACATTGTTTCCTCCTTCTTGTGATCATCGTTACTTTTGTCTCAGTTACAGCTCTTGTGTTAAGTTGCTTTGCAAACCTACTTTCGCGATGTTTTGACAGCAATAAATCGAAAGCACGGTACAGGGTAAATGTCTCCACTTCACTTATCCGGGCCCGGATCGGGAGCACAGCTTCCACTTTTATATTCACCCAGAACGGTGTCGGGCGCCTTTCAGAGGATGAAGATACTGAGCATGAAATGAAAGGAAGTTCAGAAAGCGCTCGTGGCTACGCTTCGGAAAGCGCTCGCTATCCAGGATAAAACGAAAGAGGCCCTCGCACGGTCAAACCTGCAACCGTTGGGTTAAAAGCCATTGGAATCACATCCCTGCAATTGAATGTGCGACACCTGAACACATTTTCATATTTCGCCACATGTCCATGTACCGTGATGACACGGAGACCTCACCTGTGTCTCACACACGGACGAGTCCCTGAGGCTCTCAGGATCAACAGCGTCTCTCGCGCTGAACAGGTCCAGCGTTGGAATCACTTTCACCTGCCATCTGCGAGACATAATCCTAACATTATCGCAATTTATTGAGTCTCATTTCACATTTACATTTATTCATTTAGGAGACACTTTTCTCCAAAGCAACGCTCATCTCATAGAAAATACAGTGTGTGCGATACCCAGTGCTTTGGATAAAACCATGGCCTCTCAGCACTTCTTCTGTACCGGCAAGTTGTTCTTCCAGTTAGCTGAAGATGTTAACAATGGGGCCATAACCAGAACTTTTTCAGAATTTGGCATTAATTGTATATAACACGGGGGCATGGTGGCGCAGTGGGTTGGACCAGATCCCGCATTCTGGTGGGTCCGGGGTTCGAGTCCCGCTGGGGGTGCCTTGCGATGGACTGGCGTCCTGTCCTGGGTGTGTCCCCTCCCCCTCCAGCCTTACACCCTCAGTTGCTGGGTTGGGCTCTGGTTCCCCGTGACCCCGTATGAGACAAGCGGTTCAGAAAATGTGTGTGTGTGTATATAACACCCACCTCCACATTTTTTGTCCTTTTTTTATTTCTCATTCCTGATGGATACTGATGCACAATGGACCACACATGCAGGCTACAGGACTGAAGACATCCAGGGCAGGAAATGAACAGGAAACTGCCAGTCTAACCCGAATCAGGTACTGTACTCTGAGACTTTTACCACACAGCTAACCCCAGGGAGCCAGTAATGAAAGGTTTAACTGTACTGTACCTTCAAGAGGTATCTGAGTTAATCAGTGCTTTTAAAAAATAAAAGTAATATGAGAGCTATGAAAAAAATACTAAAACTACTCAGTCACTACATCCTTGATTTCACCATCACCATCACCATCATCATCATCATCATTGTCTGAAAATGATTTCTATCAGTGCTCACTGTCTCCTTTCCATTTTACAGAAGCTGGACAGCACCCTTCAGTATGATGGAACGGAGGACAATTTGAAGACACTAGATGCATCGTTGACAGTAATTGGACATACGGCTCCACTACTCTTCTCCACCAGCAGCAGAAGCGTGTAAAGTCTCAACAAGCTCTTCAGGAGCATGTAAAGAAGAGATGACTTCAAGGCCTCACTACCGGTAATCCCTGCAGTGTTGTACTTTGAGCCATTCTTCTTGCGCATATCATCTGCTGAAAAATAGTACACAACCAGTCTAGAGACGTGAAAGACACATGCTGTTATTAGAGCTTTGGATCTGTTCAAATAAACAAGACAGTGACAATAATCCCACATGCGAAATGCAGACTGAACACCCGGGCTTTCGTTCAGCTTTTACACGCTCTGCTTTTTTCTGAGAATAAACAGGGGTCATAAAAACATAACCAATCTGATCGGAAATAACTGCACAGCATCAGATGTGGAAAGAGCTGATGGGAAACACCGAGCACCACTTCATTAAGGCAACTGAGATGGAATTACACATTCGGGACACAGCCCATCTCAAGAAAAATGCAGAATACATGTAAATTATACAGAACTCACTGAAACATCATTTTCGGTATTTTCTGTTATTTAACCTCATGCATTTCTGAGGATACTGATATTGAAGAGCGTTTGTTTACAACACGTTTTCCTACCGAACAGAACTGTGGAGGAGTTAAAATTTTTTCTACAGATTTTAGCACAAGGTCTCTATGAAAGATGATCCACATATGATGATGTAAAGCTGCAAAGTGGTGTTTCCCAGAGGTCTGGCGATTTTCCACAGCTGAACCTTCACTTTATGGTTTTAGTAATCGCTCGAGGTATTTAGGAACGTGGCCTATTTTGCTCCAGGCTGTGTGTTGGAACCGAAGACTAAGAGATGCAAAAAAGTCACAGGAAAGACAAAAGCACCTCAAAAAAGTGAAAACCTCAACAATACAGAATCAGTCAAAAGTTTGAGTACATACGCTTGAAACCAGACTTTCTTGGATGAACAAATACTGGATATTTAAGTAGCAGATGTTGGCGTTATGATGAGAATTAATCTGAAATATATGGATCCAACAGTGAGTACTTGTAAGACACAGAGAAGCTGAGCACATGAGCTGTGTCTGTGTGGCTCCCACCATCCAGCATGGATAAGGCAGAGTCATGGTCTAGAGTCACTTTGTTGGTATTAAGGCTCATGCTCTTTATCAAGCCCATGATGATCTGAACCAGTATGGCTATGACAGCATTTTTCAGAGGCATGCCATTGCAGCAGGTCTCTCAAAAAGACCATGAGCTCATGTTTACCAGTCCCAGCAGCTTTGTTCTGGCTACAACAGTTCCAGTGTTGCCCAGGACAACAGATGAATGTAAGAGCAAAGAGAAATCAATGGCCCAGTAGGCAAAATGTGATGGTCAATGAGTGGCATTGATCTCTGCCCCATACTGCTCTCACTTGCTGTGGAGCTTTTTTTCTGATTTACTGAGTCCAGCAACAGCTTTGCACTGTAGTGGCGTTTGCACGGAAGGGCGATCTGTGTTATATCTTAAACTGCTCAGCTGGAGGTCAGTCAGAGGACCCAGTTCCACATTAGGAACTGTTTTGAAAATGTGTGATTAGCCATAATTTCCAACAGATTTGCACAGAACAATATTCACTTGTGGCACCAAAAGGACAGCAATAAAACATATTATATTTCCCCAAGGTTTTGCGATTATCTACATCTCCTGTTCCTTTTTGGCTTTACGAATTGTTCAGGGCATTCGGAGCAGTCCCAGTTGCTGGAGGCCGTTCAGCAGGAGTGAGAAAAAATAAATAAATGGGTCACAGGAGGGGACTGAATCATACAGATGTCTGTGCAGAGGGGACTGCATGGAAGAGATGCTGAACATTTTTTGTAATTTACAGGGAGATGGAATGACAGTGTACTGACACTTGAAGACACAGCAGTCTTTAAAAACTTTTAAATGGGCTATTATCATCATCATCATCATCTTCATTTTTATTATTATTATTATTATTATTATTATTATTATTATTATTATAGGTTGTGGGGGTGCGGTGGCACAGTGGGTTGGACCTGGTTCTGCTCTCCCATGGGTCTGGGGTTCAAGTCTTGCTTTGGGTGCCTTGTGACGGACTGGTGTCCCGTCCTGGGTGTTTCCTCTCCCCCTCCAGCCTTACACCCTGTGTTGCTGGTTTAGGCTCTGGCTCCCTGTGACCCTGTATGGGACAAGCGGTTCAGACAGTGTGTGTATTATTATTATTATTATTATTATTATTATTATTATTATTATAAATAGTACAATTCAGGGTAAATACCTTAGTAAGGGTGGTGCGGTGGTGCAGTGGGTTGGACTGGGTCCTGCTCTCTAGTGGGTCTGGGGTTCAAGTCCCGCTTGGGGTGCCTTGCGATGGACTGGCGTCCCGTCCTGGGTGTGTCCCCTCCCTCTCCAGCCCTACGCCCTGTGTTGCCGGGTAGGCTCCGGTTCCCCGTGACCCTGTATGGGACAAGCGGTTCTGAAAATGTGTGTGTGTACCTTGGTAAGGACCCCGCAGCAGAAGTAGGGGGCAGGGTCTTATAGCCTGGAGATATCTTGGGACTGGCCAGAAATCACAACAGGAAATGGACTCTGAAACACACATAGAGGACAGAGCAAATAAAATGTGAATTACGTAATCATAACTCTGCATGACTTCCAAAATCCTCCGTATCTCACGCCTGCATATATGTGTCCAAGTGTTGCCTTGTGTTTTTTCAAGAAGCATCGCTGAGCAGCTTCGTCTGAGCATCAAAGACGTCTCTCAGTATCAATGTTACTGGTACCATGACGCCATCATCCTTATCATCAGAGCACTCATACCCTTTTCATTACTGTTCATTGTCATAATCATCATTGCCATACAGCTATCTTTATTATTTGTGCTGTTATCACAGAAAACATTTGTTATATTACTGACCGTATTGTATGGGCAGTTACGTTTTAATTATTATTGTCATTGCCATTGTAACTATACCTACGTCATATTAACTTCCATCACTGCCATCATTTCATCTTTTGTTCCAATATAATTAGTCTTGTAAATGCAATCATCATCTCTTCAATCGGGCAGTTATTAGCAGCCTTATCAGTGACTGAATTTCGGTGCAAATCTGATCAACATGGTTGTAGCATAGAAACAGTGTAAATAAAATGGGTTAAGCTTCCACCTAATTCCCAGCTGGGACTCCGTCTGCTGCGAATAGCTGTTCCCTCACTCTGTGGGGAGTGCAGGACACAGAGAATCACTATTAATTAATCTGAGCTTTAGCAACAATGGTTTTTAATTAATTTGAAAAGGCCATTTGGTCCTTCGCTCATGAGCCCCCAGGATAAGAAATGTAAAGATCAGATCAGTATGGAGCACAGAACTTTATGCAATACATTGATCTCATACCATACGGTCCACATCCAGCTAACTGTAGCATCATTTCCGGAATGCACTCAGACGTAATACGCACTATACTACCCCAAATTAACAGAGTGCTTCAATTTGTAAATAATGACTTATTTGTGTAGAAAAAGAAGCCGTTTAGAGCTTTTAGGGGTAAGAAGTAGTGTAGTGGTTACAGTTCACACCTTTGGCCTTGAAGGAGCCAGCTTTCAATCCCACCTCTTACTATGGTATACTTGAACAAGGCACTTACCCCTGAGTCATACAGGTATACCCAGCAGTAAAAACGGCTGAATCATTGCACATATCTTAATGTTGAGAGCTGCTCTGAAGAAAAAGACAGTTAAATAAATAAATAAATAAAAATATCTTCAACAAGCTGAACAGAACATGGAATGAGGAAAATGGAAAAGCGGAAGACAGGGCAGGGGAAAGGGTACAAGGAAAAGCCCATGTGACACATGCAATTAAGCAGAATAGAGGAAACACCAATGGAAATGAATTTACTGTATAGGTCACTTTGAGAAGGACATCACACTGTCCATGAAAGGTCTGCGAAGGCAGACTGACAATCTGAGACCTAAAAAGTCTCATTTTTGTTCTCTACAGGTAACCATGAGTAGGGTTTTGGAGGGTTGCCACTCAAGGAGATGCAATAGCTTCCCAGTGAAGGTGACTGCTTTGAGGAAACTTCTCTCTTACTGCAAGATTCGTACTAAACCAATACTGAGGAGGCCGGCTGGCCATTACGGAAGCACCCCATGCAGGCTGAAGATGATGAGCAATCGCCATGATGGGCAAGACTTACCTTGCAGAACTGGGAAATCAAGATACCATACAGCAACAATGCCGTTGTTACAGGTAAACTGACTTCGAATTCTTATTTAATCTAGAATGCCTAGAAGGGTGGGGGTGGGGGGGAATCCACTAACACTTGAACCCCCAGTTTTTTCTCCTTCGCCTTTCAATTGTGAGATTTTTGTTCCTTTGCTCTGTGGCCAGTAGGCAAACATAGATTTATAAAAGCATTTGTATTACGCTAGTCTGTAGTCAACTGTCTTCTTTGTTTCTTTGTCTGATGTATTTGTTTGTTTGCCGTATGTCTGTATTCAAGCACTGTGTCACTGGATGAGAAAAGCAATCTATGAAAATACATTGGATTTAATTGGATCTACCAGAGATCTCCACACAGATCATTATGGTTTAAGTCAGTGGTTTCCAGTTATTACTTACAGGACCACTGTGTCAGTATCCCATCTCTTAAGTGTTAGAAGCACATTGCAGTCATGAGCTGACACTTTACATGCAAACACACACTGAAACCACTTGTCCCAAGCAGGGTTGCGGCAAGCTGGAGCCTAACAGGGCACAAGGCTGGAGGGGGAGGGGACACCAGTCC
This sequence comes from Scleropages formosus, assembly GCF_900964775.1. Taxonomy (NCBI): domain Eukaryota; kingdom Metazoa; phylum Chordata; class Actinopteri; order Osteoglossiformes; family Osteoglossidae; genus Scleropages; species Scleropages formosus. The sequence goes on from NC_041822.1 coordinate 18,955,536, forward strand.
ATCACAAGGCACCCCAAGCAAGACTCAAACCCCAGACCCACCAGAGAGCAGACACAGGCCAAACCCACTGTGCCACCCTTTACTTGCAAACACACACACACTGTGTGAACCACTTGTCCCATACAGGGTCACAGGGAGCCAGAGCCTAACCTGACAACTCAGGGCATAAGGCTGGGACACACACACACACACACACACACACACACACACACACACACACACACACACACACACACACATTTTCCGAACCACTTGTCCCACATGGGGTTGCGGGGAACCAGAGCCTACCCAGCAACACAGGGCATAAGGCCGGAGGGGGAGGGGACACACCCAGGACGGGACGCCAGTCTGGCGCAAGGTACCCCAAGCGGGACTCGAACCCCAGACCCACTGGAGAGCAGGACCCGGTCCAACCCACTGCACCACCGCGCCCCCCCTACATGTAAGCAATTAAAATAAATTATTTTTCAAATGCTGAAGTTGAGCATAAACCAGGAAACCTAGGGCTAATCAGATGTTCAAGGGACTGCAATAGTATTTGCCTCTAATTTCTGTATAAGGACTGGTGTCCAGCCCAGGGTGTACCTTGCCTTGTGTCATATACTTAATGATGACAGATGGATGGATGAACGGACAGACACCGTACAAGGGATCCACCTCAATACCATATGGCTGTATGACACTCAAAAAATTAGGACCACAGCACTTTTTTTTTGTTTTCATTTTTTTATTCTGGACTTTACATTTTTGAAGCCACACTCCCATGTAGGTTAAGTGACAGACAGACACACAAGAGCCAGCCTTGCTTTTATGTGGCATTTCTGAAGACAATCTGGCTAACTGCCAAGAAAGTGCCACTCCTTACCGCACACACAGTAAAATGTGAGTGGGAAGCGACTGAGACAGAGGGTGGGCTAAAAGATAAGGGGCAGGTCCAGCCAAGACAGTGGGCATGATAACAGCCCTAAAGGACGTCTTAATAAAGAGGCCTTGAAGTGGGTTTGATGGGCGCAAATCTTGTTACAAACACTCACAGGCTTGTAATGACATTGACAGGCTTATAATTTATAGAGACTGGACAATTTTCTTCACAACACCCTCTAAAATACTTACCAATGATATCTTTACAGGACCTGATGTTATGAAATGAACATCAAATTAATACTTAAATCACTTGCATTGTCCTGCAAGAAGCAGCCATTTGGCACAGGAAGTGCCTTTGAGGTCTCTGGTCACACCGCATTCCTTTAATTTGGTCAAGTTGTCAACAGTCCCAACACTAATGGTGTCCTTGTGGATGTAAGGGCAGTCCAGCTCTTATTAGCCACAAGTATTGATGTTCTTGCCATCTGCAGCATCCTCCACCAAAGAGAGATGGTAGTCAGTGGAGAGTGTTAGGTGGGAGATGCAGCCCACCAGACCACGCATGAACTGCCTGTTGGTATGCAGAGCAATCTCCTTCATGCCTCCTGTGGGACAAGAGCCATCAACATCATCATTATCACCATCACCATTGGTTTTCATGTCACCTCCACTGCCATCAGTACAATAATCTAACTCACCGACATACAGGACGCCATTGACATTAAGTTGTCTCATTTTCCCTGGCGACTTCACTGTTCTTGCACCAAGGTCATCCACAGTCAGCTTACCAGACCGGCCATCTCTAAAAATGTAGAAACAAGTACACAGGAGGGGACACGCAGAATCATCTTGTCCTGAGTCAATGGTCAGCCTAATTTGGGACAGGCAAGCCTGATCTTGGAGGTTCATAGTCCAGCAAATTTTGGATGAATCATTTAAATATGCACCTGATGTACACCTAAAACATCAGTTTACTATTCTCATAATGAATTTTTTCGATAAGGCAGCTAAAAACTGAGATATCCTCACACCCTGTGGCACATGGTGACAAGGCTTGACTATCCCTGATCTAGAAGGAAACATGCATCTTGATAATTTTAGAATGTTCCTGTTGTAAAATACAAACAATGCCCATGATGGTCAGGTACTAATGATCTGTGCAAGATGACTGGTAATGGGATAAGGAGCTGCCTATTTATTTTTATCAATGTGTGAAAATAACCTGACAGCTTTGACCCGATGCCACTGTCCGTCGTTAAAGGTTCCGTTGATCATCACCGAGGTGACACCGCTGCCCAGATTATAGCTGAAGACAGAGGCACCATGTGACAGTCTGGTTAAGGGTTTTTGCCCATTGAAGACAGCCAGAAGCAAAGACACACAGACCATCATTGTCCTGACCTGAAGATGAGGCCCCCGTCCTGAAGACCTAAGGACAAGAAGTCAGTGCTGACCCTGCTAGCACTGTCACCTCTCCACAGCAGCAAGCCATCTTTGGCGGTGCTACGGAAACGCAGGAATAGGCTGTTCTTGGAGCCTGAGACCCTGAAAGAAGAAGGGGTAGTGAACAACTGCTTTAACCCATGTCACCCAACAATAATAATGGAACATACTCCAGTCAGACACACTGCTGCACAGTGACACAAAAACCATACATATACACTACAAGCAGCCATATAGTCTCTTTATTTGTTGATATATAAGCTTGGTGGCACAGCAAGTAGTGCTGCTATGTCACAGCACCTGGGTGGTGCAAGAGGACATGGGTTTGGTCCCTGCTCAGTCTATGTGGAGTTTGCATGTCCTCCCTGGGTCTATGTGGGTTTCTTCCAGGTGCTCTGGTTTCCTCCCACAGTTCAAAGACATGCTGTTCAGGTTCCCCATAGTGTGTGAGTGACCCAGTGTAAGTCACCCTGGTGAATAAGGTGTGTGGGCTGATAACGCTACATAGAGTTCATTGGAAGTCACTTTGAAGTAAAGCGTCTGTTAAATAAATAAATGTAAAGATATATATGTCCGAGGATACTGTTCTTAGAAGTACAACTCTTGTTCACACATACCTTTTGAGAATGTCTTTGCTGTCATAAGTTAGGTAACTGCGGCCAATAAACTGTGGTATCTCTATGGCATCTGTCACAGCTGGGAACAGACAGCCAATTAGTGCAGTCAATGTAATTGGCCACTAGAGGGCGCAAGAAGCATAAAGGAAAACATGTTTATATACAGTACACATCAATCCCTGCCTAATAAAATAATGGAATGTTATGAGAAAGATGTATTAGCCTTCATAGACTTCGGAAAAACAAGGAAACACAACAGGCAATTAATACTAGACTGGTAAACGTCTAGTAAAAAAGCCACTGCGGCAATATACACTACAGCATCTAGACTAAAATTAAAAAAAAAAAAAAAAGCTAAATTTTTAATAAATACTATGTAGTGTTTTATAAATGTAGGGGACTGAATACTAGCCAATTGACTAATCCTTATTTATCATTATCGTTATTCTGCTCTTCATTAAAGTATTTCACTGTCAGTAATTCTATTTTATACTGCTGTCTCCTTTTTTACATCACATGAAGAAACCACCCTCCTATACATGAAATTTAATTCACTGTTTTTTTTTTTTAATCTGTACTCTACACAATGATTATCCTCAATGTATAGGTGCATTTGTGAATGACAAGAACACGAGTGAAAGAAAGCATTTTTATTATATTTTCACACTTACTGTTCAGGCAGTAATTTCCACACTCTGCTCAATGGTAGCAAAAAAGCAGAAGAAAAGGGGGACACATTAATTCACTGCCCCACCACATGCCCTGGTAGAAACCGTACAAATCCTAATGCTGTAGCCTGGAGGCCCGGAAAGCTCACCTTTCTGACAGTGACTTCCCTCAAACCCTAGTGGACAGTCACATTCGTAAAGATCTCTCCGGGCCCGGCACGTCCCACCGTTGGCACAGGGTGTGTTGGCACAGGGGTGTTCTGCATTCTCTACATTCACTCCGGTGGCATGGTCCTCAGTCAGTGGGACAACATGGTCATTTAGAAAAATCTGCAAAGGGTCCGGGGGAGAAGATGAAGCAACGGTGGGAATCTGGGACTCCCTACCACTTAAAGAATGATACTGTCAAGCTCTGGAATCAGCAGGTACAATGAGATATGTTGCTCAGAGACCATTTGTAACATGCCATGTTACACGTTGATGGACATTTAATTACAGATACACACACACACTTTCTGAACCACTTGTCCCATAGAGGGTCACGGGGAACCAGAGCCTAACCCAGCAACACAGGGCGTAAGGCTGAAGGGGAAGGGACAGACCCAGGACAGCACCCCAAGCGGGACTTGAACCCCAGACCTACTGGAGAGCAGGACCCGGTCCAACCCACCGTGCCACCGCGCCCCCCTACAAACAGATACTGTACGCTAAATTTATATAGCCCAGTGTCTTACATTGAGGGAACTGTGGAATTTTATTTCAGAATTATTGCCATCCGTAATTTAATATTAACAAGCATGGTCTTATGTGCACTGTCTCTCAAACAGGACAACATGATAGCATTTTTGCAGCTACTGAATGTGAGAGGAATGAAAATGTCTTATAAGTTGCCTGCACTGTTAAAGTTCAGGAGAAATTAAATGTATTTTACATCAGCTTGTGAATCATTATTGAAAAAATAATGAATTTGTGTTTGTTTCCTATAAAGTTGCTTTTTGCACTTTTGCTGTCTCTAAAAATACAATTTGTACTCCTTGTTTATTTCAGCACTGTGTTTCTATCATTACCACTGCATTATTTTTTTACAGTATTCTATACATAAATCAGGGGGCGCGGTGGTGCAGTGGGTTGGACCAGGTCCTGCTCTCCGGTAGGTCTGGGGTTCGAGTCTCGCTTGGGGTGCCTTGCGGCGGACCGGCGTCCCGTCCTGGGTGTGACCCCTCCCCTTCTGGCCGTACGCCCTGTGTTACCGGGTAGGCTCCAGTTCCCCGCGACCCTGTATAGGACAAGCGGTTCTGAAAGTGTGTGTGTGTGTGTGTGTGTATACATAAATTTTTATATGTGCAACTCACTCCATTGATATACTAGGATTATACTGTCAAACTGCATCTCAGAAAATTTGAGAAATTCTCATCTGGGTCTCAAGCTCAAAAAGTTCAAGGACCCCTACTGTCAGCAGTAGAACATAGTCCATCGCTTGCTGTTAAAGGAGGTATCGTGAGGTGAGTACGGTAAACTGTGGGGAGGGATCACCTTCTGGATGCTACCACTGAATGGCTGCAGAATGCCAGCACTACTCTTGGTGCTGCTGTAGTCTGGCACGCCACCCACATACAGAGGAGTGCTGCACCGGATCTGCGTGAAGGGCCCCTGCAGGAAAGATGAGAGGTGAGATCCCCAGCAGCCCCGACTCTCATATTGCCATGGAAACAGCTACCTCCCTCCACACAGCACCTCGGCTATGCCCTCTGCAGGCTGCTGCTCGTCCACCTGAAGGATGCCCTTCCTGGCTGTGCGAGAGGCCCGCAGTTCATGCCATGCATTCAGGCTCAGGGCTTCCATGCTCCTGTACACACAAGAATCAGGCAATCAGATGTGACTGCAGAGGAACCCAATTACTTACCAGTGGTGACAAATCAGCCAATTACAATACAATGGCGACAATTCAGAAACAAGCCCTGTGACACTTAGTTTTGACACTCACCATGAGCAATCAATGAACTGTGGCATTAGGTGATAGCAAGCGCTGTCTGAACAGCGGAAGCTCTGACCACAGGTAAAAGCAAGGACCCAGCAGTAGTAAGACTAGTAGCAATTAGCTATGCTTAAATAAAAAAGCCAATAAACAGTATCTCTGTGGAATCACACATTATTTTGGCTGTTTTCTACCATCAGATGGTACACTTTCATTCAATCACTATTGATCTATTTAATCACTCTCCTGCAAACCAGACAGGATAAAGGAATAGGAACAACACAGCATCTTCATTCTCCAATCACAGAGCAATCCAAGTTTGCGGTATACCTGATGACTGTCATTCCTGAGCCGCAGTCAAAACGAAATTCCAGGTATCCAGACACTAGGGCAATTGAAAGGAAGTCATGGCTGTTGTGGTCCTCACAGTACAGGAGTGCACCATCCAGCGTAAACGGCTGGAACGTGATCTCAAACTCCATGAAGGACAGGTAATGCTGGAGGGACTGTGGCCAAGGGGCACTGATGTATGATCGCAGTGTCTCGTTGAACCATGGCAGAGACAGCAGGAAGCCTAAGCAGGTGCAACCAAGCAGAGGTCTGACGTCAGAGCTCAAACTGATCCTTTTCCAGAAGCGTTTGCAGACAACACAACATATACTTTACACAACACCAATGGATGTTTTGGTTTTCTTTATGTTCACCATGAATTTTGGAAACAAAATCAACAAATATTACATGAAACTTAATCAACCGCTACACCCCGGCCAGGCCCATTCGCTCATCCACTTTTGCTCGCTTGGTGGGCCCACGCACAAAAGGCAAAGCTCGGAGGTTCTGGGTTCTGGGTCCGTTGTGGTGGAATGACCTTCTCCTGTCACTCAGAACTGTGGAAACTCTGTCTACTTTGAAGAAGGGTCTGAAAACTCACCTTTTCCAGATCCACTTCGCCCAAGATCTCTCCAGCTCATTTACGGTGCAACTGTTCATGCATCGTAATACCATAAGCATCCTCAGATACAACCTTTATTCAACCACTACTCTGGCACTGTATTTGCTTATTTGTGCATCTTATAATATTTAAAAAAAAAAAAAAAGAAAATTGGTGGGAGGGTATTGGGATTTGTCTATCCTGTGTTTTATGCACCTACTCGACCGATGAACCTCGGTGCAGCAAGTGGTAGGTAACGAACTAGGTTTGCTTGAGACTTTCATGTCTGGAGCTATGTCTTCTTCTCTTAATGTAATGCATAAATTGTACTTTTGCTGAGATGTACGTCGCTTTGGACAAACGCGTCTGCTAAATGAATAAATGTAAAAATGTAAATGTAAATGAAACATCAATACTATATTTTTCAGGGTTGCAGTCATGAGCTCTTTTTGACTTCATTTTCAATTTTTCCCATTTTCAACCCATTGTCACAGTTCTTCAGAGACTATCATAGCATAGGGCACAAGGCTTTGAACACCAGTTCCTCACATGGATGACGATACACACACAAAGGTCATTTTAGAGTCACCAATTTACCTGAAACTGGGGAGAAAATCAGAGTACCTGGAGGAAACCTGCATAAACATCGGGGTAATATGCGCAATCCATACAGACTGAACCGAATTCAAACCCAAATCCAAATCCACAATTCAGGAGGTATAGAGCACAAGCACTACCAGCTGCAGCACCCTTTCATTTGCTCAGTTTAAGTAATTTGTTCAGCAAAATAAATGACAGCAAGCTTTATCTGAAGAGAAATATTTTTCACGTAAAATCATATTTAAAAACATACGTACTATAAGCAATGAGTAATGTATAGAAAGTAAGACATCAGACATCAAGGTAGCAAACAGTTTTAAAAATTCAACGAAATTCAGTAATGTGAAATATTGGATAATCAACTGCTTTATTCACTAGTGGTTGCTTTAATTTTACCTATTAAGCATTATTTATGAGAGTATTTAAATAAACCAATTAAAGTTGCCTTAGTCAAGAGTACCAAAGCAGCCTCTGCAAATGTTGCAACTGATGCCAACTGGCCAGAGTTCAGTGCAACTTTTCAAGCTCCTGCTGGGAGTCAATATGGAAGCAAGAAAAAGGCGAGAAAGGTGATGGAGAAAGGATAGGGAGACTCACTTTCTTGGCACAGTAGACCCCTGAAGCCCAGGGGGCACAGACAGATGTACCCGTCCGCTCGGTTGGCAAAACACACACCTCCATTGGCACAGGTGACTCCTTTACACACATTATCACTGCATTCACCTGTCCGGCAGAAACACATGTACATAAACACAGTTACCATTTGCCAAGTAAACACAGTTGCCTATTTACCATTTACTTTAACACACTGACAGCTTTGCAGTTTCCTGCTGTCAGACAGGGAGTTTTTTTTCTGTTTTCACACTGTGTGTGTGTGTGTGTATGTGGGTGGGTGGGGCAACCAGGGAGGGAATGGGACCCTGAGGGTAGCAACACAGGACAGTCAACGCTCCCAGCGGAGGGTCTGTTCTGAACATATGGAAGTCACAACAATTATATACACAGGCATAGAAATAAAGGTCATGCTGTCCTACTCAATGATATTTCTGTTTGTGTATGTTTGTGTGTGGGTGTCTGCTTATATCTATATGTCTACATTAGGATAGATTACGTATGCAGGTCAGTCTGTGTATTCATGCATAAGTAATGATGCAGTATTCCATGACAGTATGCTTATTTGTATTTATATAGGGGCAAAGCTGCAGGAAACAGCAGGGATGAGTCTGTGTGTGCAACAGAGAGAGAGTAATGGCAAAGTAATAGGAACTGACGGTGTAAATGAAGTGTGTGTTGGAAGGGCTTCCACTCAGCCACCTCCCAGAGGGATGTGCAGTGTCCATCCCTGACTAAATCACAGCCAGGATCCCGATGCCTCCTGATCTACAGAGACAGGAGCACATCGTGGTCTGTAGCTGCCAGACACTGACAAATCACCGGCTTTCAACCCGTACTTACCAGAAAGCAGATCTAACACCTTTTTAACCATCACAGGGCTGGCACTTATCGCAGATTTCAGCAGGTCTTTGTAAGAACTGTCACCTCTTTAATCCACTACAAACACTCTCTTGTTTGGTTCTGTTCTTCATATTTTCTAAAAAGATCCTCAGTTCATCAAAGTTAACTGTAAAGATGCTTAAATTCCACAGGACGTTTACAAGGATGTTGCAAACAAATGACCAATGAGTTAAATGGTTGTGGGAATTAAAAATGTGTGTCACAAATACAGTCCTGTTGAATGGATGATAAAAAGTTAAAGTTAGTGAGAGTAAAACTTACAGACACACACACATCACAGGAGCAGTATGTGTAAAGCTCGCTTCCACCAACAACTGCACACTGTGTCCACGTACACTCTAGCTCAGTGTACACAGAATGTGATCACATGCTCACCAATGTCAGCTCCGCTCAGAGCATGTCCCTGGGGCCAGGGCCTCAAGTCTGTGGCCTTTCCGTTGACAAGCAAGGCCTGTAGGCACCCCTGGAAGCCACGGTTGGTCCCTGCCACCTTCACCAACCAATATGCACTGGGGGTGCCACCCACAAAGAAGGGTGTGCGAAAAGTGATCTTGGTGTACTGGCCCTGTGGATTCGGACAAAGTGGTGTGATGTCATGTAACTTTGGAAGGAAGACCATATTGCATCCTGCAGAGGTAAACAGGTCAGTTGGAAAAACATAAATTTGTAAAACATGAAGTTTAGGAAAATATTAAAAGCGCTGTGTCAAGAGATGATTCTTTGGAGGTTGTTGCGCTGAGACAAAGTAAATTACTTTGGTATTAATTCACAACAGTGCGATATTTCCAACACATCCAGCACTGAGTAAACATTCATTTCAACTGTGCTTTGTCTGTGGTTCCAGTATGTATTGGGCCCTCTCACCTGCGAACGGCCAGTCACGGGCGTGTCGTTGTCCAGCCGCAGCCAGCCGCTCAGGCCATCCCGGTAAACAGTCACACTGTGCCAGTGGCCCAAGACTACTGGGCTCTCGCTCACAATCTGTGCCGCACCTGTGCCGCAGTTGAACCTGTGCACAGGGCCAGCGTGGTACAAACACATGAACTGGGCTCCGTTTTTACAGGAATAACAGGAGAATCCAAGTATTTCATTCAAAAGCTTCCTGAGGCTGCAGTTTGCCTGCTGTGCAATATGGTCGTGGTCCCATCTAATCCCTTGTGCCACCTTAGCACTACTCTTGCGCACTTCATCCACTGCACCCACCTGTAGTGCAGCCTGCGGCGCACGAGCGCTAGGGAGGCAAAGTCGCCATGACCGTGCTCATTCTCCCCACAGTAGAACAGCAGCCCATCCTCAGCATCCGCCTTGCCAGAGATACACAAACACAGGACCACACATGTGCAGACACAAAGACAAACACAGGCAAACACAGAGATGCAGTGACACAAACAAACAAGAATACGTGGATAGAATAAATAGAGGGACAAAAAGACACAGGCAGACACACACATCAACACATGCGCCCAAAGAGGAGAGACTTGTCAGGACTGTTTACATCACAAACCCCCTTCGCCTCTGATGTCCTTCTCTACCTGGACGCGATGTTGTCACTAAGGCCCTTGGGGTGTGGCAGCTGTTAACAACCAGCTGATGTCATGTCAGGTAAATCTCACGAGAAATGAAAACAATAGCTGCTTACCTTAAATTCCAGGGTGATCTGGAAGGTCTGATAGGAGTTCTTCAGAGGTTCAAAGGTCATGTGAGAGTAGCCATAAAACTTGGGAAACTGTATTGTAAAACCTGTTTAGGAAGAAGGCACGGCAGTTTAATAACTGTTTGGAGGTTAAGGACAAGCTTTACGTTAAACTCTGCTTGTATCCAACAGCATGCCTGCCTCTTTCCCCCTCTCCATCCCCCTCTCAGAGGGTTGGCAATCCCATCTGTAGTATAGACACAGTGCTGGAGGGAAGGTCACCAGCGAGCAGAGCACTGTCTCTCATGGGAACGGGAAACAATCACTGAAGCGTTCAGCTGTTCTCAGTGCCTCTGGGCCACCATTTCCATCTCCACTTACTCCTGATCGATCCAGTGGCCATGTGACCAGTGATGGTGAAGAACTTCTACACCTGCAACAGTATGACATTTTCAGCACCAACACCAATTCCAACATGAGTACTGACCCCAGTGCCGACGCAGACGTGGCAAAAGCACAAGCACCAATACCGACAGCAGATCCAGCACCAACACAAACTCCAACACTAATACCAGCCAGTAGCACCAACCTCAGTAAAACAGCCAGTTCTCACCCACAGCAAATCAACACCATTGTCAATAACAGTAACACTCACGCCAACATCAGTACTAACACTAACTCCTATCCCAAACCTAGTTTCAGCTACATAAACTTCAACACCAATACCAGAATCAACTCAAAACCCTATGTGTCAGCTTTAGTTCCAAAAGCAATACCAGCAGCAACTCCTACAGCAATTTACACACTGGCTCTAATACAAATACCAGCACAAGCTCCTGGCCCAAAACCAGCTCCAACAGCAACACCAATACAGTCTCCTACAGGAACTAAAGTACTGACTCTAACATCAGTACCAGAGCTGGTTTCTACCCTAAAACCAGCATCAGTTCCAATACCTGTATCAGCATTGACTCTAACACCAATTCAAGAACCAGCTCCAAGACCAATAGCAGTACTCAGCTCCAACTCCAATTCTAGTACCAGCTCCTATCCCAAAACCAGCATGAATTTACACATAAAATTAAGCACCAACTCCAACACTTACATCAGTACCAGCTGCTAATCCAGCACCGGTATCAGCTTCAACAGCAGCGCAGCAACATTAACATCGTTTCAAAAACAAATAAGTGTGCCAAATTCAATGCTTGGATGACAAATAACCTTCAAGAAACCTATGAGACTGCAGTTTACTGAACACATCTGACATTAAGGAGAGGCAGCAAGTAAAGTGGTTTCTAAGGAACTGATTTTTTTTAATCAAGATTCTTGGCTCTTCTGCCATACTCTTGTTGAATTTGGCACACTTATTTGTTTTTGAAACGATGATGTTGCTGCGCTGCTGTTGAAGCTGATACCGGTGCTGGATTAGCAGCTGGTGCTGTTGCAAGCGTTGGAGTTGGTGCTTAATTTTATGTGTGAGTTCACGCTGGTTTTGGGATAGGAGCTGGTGCTAGAATTGGAGTTGGAGCTGAATACTGGTATTGGTGTTGCATGTAATGTGAATTACATCAGCAAAATATCCAGCTGTACAAATGGTTAAAAATGTATGTTATGTAAGTGACTTTGGATGAAAGCATCTGCTCATATAATGAATAATAATGAAGTGTAACACCAGCACAGAGTTTTGCAATCTGATTGGCAAAGAACAAAAACACTCATTAGTGTTTTATGTCATGGAAAATAGGAAAATTTGTCAGATAAGTGAAATGTTTCAGACTGGCCTATAGTCATTAAGAAACTTTTCATTCCACTACTAAGGTTTTCATTCAACTGCTAATCATACACGGTCATTGAAGCACATCAATAAAAAGCATTTCAGACTTTAAATTAGAAATAATTGTATGAGTGTTTGAGGATGGTATTGAGGAAGGACACAGAATATGGGGTGGTTTATTGGCTTACTGTGTCTAGGCTAGTCAGTCTGCACCCTGCATGGAAACTACAGTACACTCTGAAGCCCTGAGCAGGGCCAGGTAACACTGAAAATAAATATATGAATTCATGTTCAATATCCTTTTGGTGAGTCTGACGGACCAGTTACATTTGAACCTAATATCAGCAAAGAGGGAGCCTGCACATTTAAACCAGATGGTAGACTGAAAACCCAAAAAGTTATTTAAAAATAACAGCAAGTCTTACAGCATGTCATGTTATTTATAATTATTATATTTTATCATTTATTTAAAATATTAATTTTTATAACTATATTGCTATTTATACCATGACATACTATATGCCATATAGTCATACAGTGAATAGGAGAACATACACCCTCAAAGTACTGTATGTTTTGTTTGGAGAGATACGTTTTTAACTTGTGCCAAGTGCAAGCCAGTGAACACGACCTCCTGATTTACACATGGTAAATGCTCGTACCCCAGACTTTGGTTTAGCCTCACCTTCGGAGCAGGTGTCCCCTCTCCGACCCAAGCTGCAGTGGCAGCGTGACCCCCCACTGTCGTAATCATTGATGCAGAAGCTGTCAGAAGGGCATGCTGTGTCCTCACAGGGAAGGTCGAACAGTCGTGGAACAGGTCCCCTCCAGGGGTTCAGAGGGTGTGAGGGTATGTGCACCAGGGGAGGGAATGTGGCTGCTGGGGAGGTAGGCACTAAGGAATGAGGCTTGGCTGTGGACTTGAAAGAATTTGGTGTCAAGGGAGAGGGAATAACCGTGGATGGGTCAACAATGAAATCAGACAGTGTAGCTGCTGAGAGGGTGGGTGTGATGGGAGAAGAAGTGACAGTTGAGGTGTGAGTGAGGCCAGAATTCTCGGTAGAAGAAGAGGTAGTGGTGGTGGTTAACTGGGGGCTAAGCACTTCTGTGGTGGAGACTCTGGGTGTAGAAACACTTGGCGTGGCTGTGATGAGCATGACTAAGGCTGTGGTGCTGTTGGAGGTAGCTGTGGTTTTCCTGAATATAACATTTGCTGTTTCCATGTGAGAGGTGGGACTTCCTGTCCGGGACCTTAGCTGGGATTTCCTGTTCCTATGCCTTCTAATGATGGGAAATGAGGGGAGCTAAATCAAAAAGAAATATTGAAATTAAAAACACAAAAGATTCATCAAGGATGACTTTACATTTACCAGACACTTTTCTCCAAAGCAATTTACAATGTTAAGCAACTATTCATTCATTTTTTTTTTCTGCAGCAATCAAGGGTAAGTATGTTGCCTTAAGTTGCTACAGCTGGGGGTGAGATTCAAATCTGCAACCCTTGGGTCCAAAGACAGCAGCTCTAGCCACTAGGCTACCAGCTGCCCCCAATGTCAGTCTTTCTCTTCCTACAGCATATCTCAATGACTCACCTCCTCTATGTAGACATCATAGTCTGAATCGTCTGTGTCAAGACTATCATCCTCACTGATCCTGGAGCTGGTGATGTAGTGCTGGGAATATTCTCCACTGCCTACTTCCTCTCCACCTGTATGTTAGAATACATGGTTGGAGGAAGCTACATGTTGAGGCATCAGCATTTGAAGACTGCAGTTTATTCAAGCAGATTTTTTCCACTGATTAAAATTCAATAACATATATTTAATTATTACTGTACTTCCATGGTATTGCCCCTTATGGTGCCTACACAAAGACATTAATAAAAGTTTATAAATACTCGAATACTAAATAAAGAATTATGGTAGGCATGTACAGATATGGTTGTGTTTGTACATATGTGTACAATGAATAAATGTAAATTTAAATATGTTAATGTGCCTTTGAATGTGATTATGCATACAAGTGTCATCAAGAATTTCAATACCTCTGTGTTAATGTATGTGCTTGTGTGAGAAAGACAGAGTGTGTGATGAAGAGAGACAGGTTGGTTGTTACACAGGGATCAGCCTCAACACATAAATTACACATTTTGTAAGACCCTTCAGTTAACGTAGTTTAACCTTCCACCAACCACAGAGCAAGAATGGGATGCCTGATCCCGCTCCTGTAGGCAATCCTACTAGCTAACACACTTCTGAGAAGACAGGCATCATTCATGTTCCTTGTCACACCCAGCTGGCATTACTCCTGGCAGACAATGAAGGGTAAAACCCTCTTACTTTATTCTAGTTGACAAGATAGGTTGTAGCCAAACAAGGTACAGTTGAGAAATGATCAGTGAAATCAGTTTCTTCTTCCTTCCATGGCTTTGCTCCCACCTAGCGTATGAAGATCTAGCGTGGCAGTTAGTTCAAAGAAACCTGATCTCCTGCACAGAGGGCTACATCTGCATTGATGCATCTGCATTTATGTATCAATTCTCTATATCAAATCTCGTGCAATGACAAAAACTACAAGACATTGTTTATGCTTCTGTGTTTCATTTGCAGAGTTTAGTTATGCCCATAGTGAGAGATTTTAGAGTGGAGTCAGAGTTAACTACAACTTAACTGGGAAAAAGAACAAAAAGCACAAAAAACCAAAGCACACTCACCAAAGGTTCGGACTGGGTCATTGATAGCGCTGGGCAGGCTCACTCCATGTGAGTTCACGGCTCGGACAACAAACTGGTACTGTGTGTCGGGAACAAGACCCTTCAGAACCATGGAGTTAGACTCAATTGGTTCCTTGATGTGGGTCCACTCTGAGTCTAGCTCTGGCCTGTGGAAAAACCCATTGGGACAGTTTTTGTTAGGGCCACAAAGGAACATTGACCAAGTGTAGCTGGAAAGTACAAAGAGATTTGTTTAAATGTCACTTCACATTAAATAAAAAAAAGACACTGATAACCTCCAGCAACTAAAGAGATAATATCATTTTATTAACTACTCTCCTGGCATGGCTCAATACCAGCTCATGTAAAGAACATGGATTGACTCCATCATTGTGCAGATGCAGCCACCATCCCCTGCAGGAATGGAAAGGCATAGCTTGCACTGCAGTGACACAAAACCTAGAAAATTGACTTTTTCATTTTTTTTCAGGCCACCTCTTTTCACACATGGTCCTCATGAGTCACAATGTCAAAGTAAATGCAAAATAATTAACGAGAAAAAAAAACTATCACATCCTATGCCTCACAAGGACCATGAGTTAGGACAAGTAGTCGGCAACAGTGGAAATTACATGTTGTGGCCTTTTGTTTCAGTCTTCGTGAACTTAACCACACTGTAGCACCAGTTGAATTATAAAAGTAAAAATGTCAAGCCTTTCTCTAAAGTGTCATTCAAGTCTGTCAAGAAATTTCAAGTGAAAATAACAGCAGCTTTAGATATTACACATACAAAGGCACCCGGTCAACAAATTTTTACCAAGAAAGTGGAAATGGCTAAAAAATTTAAACTGTTGTGGGCAAAATACTGACGATGATGACAACGACGATGACGACGACGATGATGATAATAGAGATGTCCTTTTTCTAATAACCAACATGAGATTTAATGAGCATGGCTACAGGGGATGTTTACATTCCATTACTCAAAACTCAGACACTGACAATAAGAGGGGCCTGCTGAATGAGGCACAGCTATCGTATTCCCATTGTGACGATTACGGGTAATTACACTCCTGCTTTCATTACATGTTCTGAGACTGGATAAACTCATCATCATTTGGCACAACTCTACAGTGACAGAAAAACCCAAACAAGGTTCATTAGATTTCACTCACACTCAGAGTAATTCCCATTTGCTGTGTAAAATTTTGCCTGTCTACCCTGCGGGGGAGTGATAAAAAATTTTACACCTTTCTAGCGAATCCCACAACTAGCAGGAACCTCCTGGCAACTATATGTACTGTCACTGAGCCGCTCTATCAGGCACTGTCCCTACAAACACTAGGCATGGATTAAAGATTTTGTAATTGCCAAACCAAAGGATGTGGTCGCGAAAGCAGAAGAACAATTATGACATTCAAGGTCCAGATGGCAACAGTTCAGACAAGTTTTAGATGAAGTATAAAAACTATTCTCTGTCACACCATTTATGGTGCGTTTCAAGCCAGGCATTTGGGCATATTGGCTTTCTTTGCATTTATATTCAGTGCTGAAATTTATTTCAGCACAGCCAATTTCCATAAATGAAAACAGCAATGGTTCAATCTGATCTACAAGTACACAGAGTAAAAGGTTCCAGAAGACAGGGCTTTGGAAGTGAATACCTGCAACAGCCACTATGGCGAACATAAAGCATACTGTAATTCTGTCATTCTCATTTATCCACAGTTCTAACGTAAGTGGTGCATTTGGATGAAGAATGAGTTAGCTCTGGAACAATCTAACTGTAGCCTTAAACGCTCCAGATTCCTCAGCAACCTTACAGAACAACAGAATGATTATCCCATTGATTTTCTGACTGAAAAATAACAACAGCGAGGAGACTTGGACAAAATCCCGCACCTACTGCTAAAGAAAATAGGTCTGTAGTTTGAAGGTTAGGTTTAAAGGATATTAGCTAAACCCAGTGGTGAAAATCCTTTTTCTTGTTATAAATACTCATTTATTAAAAGTGTAGTTCCCTTACACATTAAAAGAATTCATGGGCTCAAATTAGCCCCTTAAAGCTTATGGAATGGCTCAGGCACTGAGTGACACTTGCTCTTTTTCAGAGCCACTTTGACTTTTTTCTTCATTAACAAAGTGCCAGGTTGTCACAGCAATGACTCAGGGCTCGGCAGCACCTCTCACCTGATGTAGGCCACCAGGAAGTGCAGAACTGGCGAGCTCCCTTCGCTCTCGCCCTGTCTCCATGACAACGCGAGTTCCGTGTCCGACATGACCGTCACCCTGGGCTGCGTGGGTGGTGATGGTGGCATGCACGTGTCTGCTGGGTGCAGGGAGAAGGCACAAAAAGGTACACTCTACAACTGCCCCATATGTTCGTACCAGTAAGACGTATCAATAAACATTCAAGTCAACAGAAACACGTCAAAAGAAAGAAAAGTCCTGTCTGTTTAGGCTCTTCAGAGCTCAAAGACCACAGATACAGCTAAAGTACAACTCACCTCTTAATGTTGTAGGGGGCACTCACCATGAACTACTACTTTTGTTCTGCTGTTTTGTTCAGTCCATATTGTATTTACAGATGGTGACAATTCTTATGACTGTTACACATTAATTGTAGGTGGGCTAAAACTGCAAATGAAATCATTAGTGACTATTGTTACCATTGCTTGGGTTCAAATTCACCCCTCAAAAGCACATGTAACCTTTGTTTAGTATGGCTAGCTCTCTGCATAAGGGTCATTCACCACGAATTAACAAACTTTGTCGATATTTATCAAAACAACTATTATCTGTGTCATTCATCTATCAGGGTTTTGTTCTGCTCATTTGGAGGAGACGCTAAAGGAGACAGTTGGGGCAGAAGATGGGATGAGAGAAAAAAGTCGACCTCTGAGCCACCTCCACCCACCTTGCGGGGCAGTGCTCACATCTCTTGGCATGCTGGGCCGTCCTTCGCCCACCCACCCATATGCCCCGACGCTGACCCGGTAATGTGTGGCCACTGGCAGGTTCCCTATCACCACATCCTGGGTGGACAGAAGAAATGAGCTTTAGATTGGTGTACCACTACCATGTGAAGCATCTTCTCAGATGTGATGTTCTAAACATGCCATCTAATAATTATTAGATCACAGCTACTTTCATGTCTTCAGTTCAAATTATATAAAAAGAGGCACACAGAAGTTAGCAAGGGTAGGGAACTGACTAACGTAAGGATTATTGGCCACAAAAAAACTTCTTCTTCGACCAAAACACTCACAAATTAGGTGCTGGTTTAGAAATGTTTTGGTGTATGTATTTTATTGTATTTTCATGCTTTAACGGACTCTTACCCAAATACAGACATGACTTGATTATTTATTTATGTGATTAATTTCTCCAAAGTGTTGTACAATGTTAGGTTTGTACACTAACCTACCAATTACAATTAACTCATTTATACAGCTGGTTCATTTTTAATTTATTAACTCAGGGTAAGAACCTTGTTCAGGGAAACTACAACAAAAATGGGATTCTAATCTGGGACTTTTCAGTGGAAGTCAACAGCTTGAACCGTTATGTTACCTGCTGGCCCAGACAGCCATTTACATTTTTATATTTGTTATATATATTATATGTGTGTATTTGAAACAGCCAGGATAAATTGCTACGTCAGTAACACAAAAGTTCTCCTGAGTATAGAACTAGCAGCTTTCAGAGTACAACTCCATATCAATAACAACTATGCTACCTACAGGCCATAAACCAACAAACTGTGAAAATAATATAAGAAATTTCACAGATTCTACATTACTGTTTCACAGCAATTTTATAACCAATATTGTGCTCACTCTTTCTAAGTTGGAATTGATGTCCTGCCTTTAATGCAGGACACCAATTCCAACTTAGAAAGAGTGAGCACAAATATGCCTCCTCTGATTATAAAGAGAACATGTAAAAATGTAAATATAAGAACAGTATTTGGCCATTTCCATCCACAGCCCATAACACAGGCCAGATTTGTGTGCCATGAATCTCATTGCTCCAGATGAGTACCATAGTAAAGTGGAAATTCCAACCTAAGAATCTGCTGGACAGCAATGTATCAGTGGAGCAAGTAATACTGTAGCTCTACACGTCCAACTGAATTTAGATGTTTAAAAAATAAAATATAAAAATACGTTTTATCACCTGTATTCCTCTAACTCTAAAGTCTAAACATACAGAATACAAATATGCACAATAATGTTTGCAGAGCACTTACAAAACCAGCCTGTCCATCAAAAAGTCCCTGTTGAGAAGAAGAGACAGGAATTTTATTTTTTACCCATTCCTAAACAGCACTTGCATTAGTGCTCATGGAACTGTATATTCCGCACATACAGTACTTCAAAAATCTATCAAATACATTCACCTGACTTAAGTGATATGTGTGCTTTAGACCAGTCTTTTGTAAGACTGGAAAACTGGACTCACAGTGGTCAATATGTCCAAACTGAGAGGCACATCCAGTGTTACTGCTGAGCTTGCAGGCCGATGATTCCTCATCTCTGTGTAGAAAATCTGCATACACACATACATACACCATTTATTTTGTGCTGTTCATCATTTCCTGTAAAGGCTGCTTCGTTTGCTTGAAGCTAAAACCAGTGCAGCTGTGCATTATACACTTGTTCTATTACATGGTATTGTGTGCAATTAGCACAGAGTCACTTTAAATCAGATCCAGTGACAGTTATAATCTCAAAACAAGGCAGATTAGCTCTGAGCATTACATTCCAAGTAGAGGAAAGCCATTCCATGTTTTTATAGTGGTTATTATAATGTCACAGAAGTCACTGAATACAGAAAAAACACATGCTTCATTATTATTTCATCACCCTGCTAAAATTTCAGAGTTCCTCAACAAACTTTTACACCACATCCTGCCACTGACACAATACAGCACGGTCATTTCACTCTGTACTCTTTTCCTGTAGCTCTTCATGAAGGATTTATTTGGAGCTCAGAGGTGACATGAGAAGAGTGGGGTTGACAAGACTGTCATGTGGTTTGACTGTGACTTTAACCATTTCTTAGAAATGAAATTGACAGTCTTGGAAATCATTTTGCCTCCACTCTCTTTTTTGGTTGAATTTAATTTCTTTTTATTTTTCTTAAAAGTAAAAAAAGAAATGAAAGTATCAAAGATGCTACAAAATGTAATTGTCTGTACTGTAATCCTGCCTGATTAGCATCCACTATATGATCTGAGGAATATTGCGTCTGTGTTGTAAAAGTCCTTCTGGGAATCATCTTTCCACATGGCTATCCTCTCAGGTAACAGTCTTTCTGACACAAACCACAAGTTGCTCCGACAAGCTTTGTGTGTTGGACCACAGCTAACACCTCTGCATGAGATGAGAGCTGTATATTGTGCAGTGTGGATGAGCCAAGACTCATGCACCAGACTCAAAAATGAGATAAGCAAAAAAAAAATCCTTGATTGAATTTCAGATACAGCCTGCCAAGACTGTTTAGCTGTTCAGTATCACATCTCATTTTCAACACCAAGGAGGTGGTGTGGGTGTTGATGTACTACTTAAAAGTTGTGGTTTTTAAAAGCTGCAAAGCTTCAAAAGATCAATCAGTAATAAAAAAAAGTCATTAAAAGACTGGCCTTCTCAAAGGAGGCTCATTATCATGACACGAATTTTCAAATATTCTCATTAGAGGGAGATGCTTTCCTGTTATCCACTTTATTTCTTAGAATATTTTTCAGCACCATGCTTCATCTTAGTCACAAGTGTCTTGGACATCACCTGATCCAGGTGTGACTTAAGGCTGTGGAGAACTGTACCTTATACCCTGTGATGCTGCTGATGTGTCGCCGGGGCATTCTCCATCGTACACTGAAGGCCGTGCAGTTTATTGTTTCCAGCTGGACATCCAAAGGGGGACTGAGGCGCTCTGCAACATCAGGACACAACCATGCATCGCAGATTGATGACATCACTGTAAACATGTTCAACTTTGGCCCTGGTGAGAAAAGTTCTAAAAAGCACAGAGCAAAAAAAAAAAAAAAAAAAAATTACCTACAGGAGACCGAAACAACCAACTGAGACAATGTTATACCGTGACAGATGAAAATAACCTGAAAGGTTTTCACTGTCATATCTTGGCATTTTACATAATGCATATAGAATCTGTAAGTATACAAAGTGCTTTCATTCTGATTATTTTTCAGTACAGTAACACACCTAGCGTGAGAAACCTAAAAATAAACATCTATTAATTTAGCTGATGCTTTTCTCAAAGGCAGCTTGCAATGTCAAGCTACTTATAATTATTTATGCATTCATACAGCTGGGTAATTTTACTAGAGCAATTCAGGGTAAGTATCTTGCTCAAGGGTACTACAGCAGGGGGTGAGATTTGAATCTGCAACCTTCAGGTCCAGAAAGTAGCAGCTCTAACTACTATACTACCTGCTATCCTACTAATGTGATTCATAAAACTAGATTAGAGACATCTGATAGTCACTGGAAGTTTGTACTTGAAAGCAATATTTTCAGCTCGTCAGTCATGATTTGTACATAAAGGAGATCATTCTTCTAGTTTTGGGCTCTAGATGTTTGCTCCAGAATTTAATTCATGTCATCTGGCTCTGTTCTTGTCAAAATAAAAAATGCAGAAAGTGCTCTCTTCCACTGCAAATGTTGCTGGAAAATGTTTCTACCCCTTAGGGAAGGGTGAAAACACTCCAGTAAGTGGTCCAATAAAAGTAATTTAATAAATCTGGCAAAGAGAAAAGTCAGCACTCATCACAATAATGAAAAAGCACTATAATACTCAAAATTCAAAAGTACAACTACCATGGTATTGTAACTTTCTGGACTCAGCCTCAAGGGATTCTAAGAATTTATATCTGCCTTCTACTGAAACACTAAATGCAACACCTACATTGATTCTTTATAACCTGCCACTGACACATTGCGCAGAGCGTGATAAACAAGCAGTGTGGTACTGAATGTAGGATCTTACGTGCAGAAGCTTCCACACAAGTTCTCATTCATAATGTGGCCTTAAGTAACGTGACCTAGACGGTCATAAAAGCAGATTTCCTTTGTTGTGGACTGTCAGAGTTAAGACAATGTAGTTGTTAAATCTTCATGTGGGGCAGCATGTGCAGTGGTTTCTGGATAATGTTAGACTAAGTAGGGCAGCTGGTAGCGTAGCGAATAGAGCTGGTGCTTTTAGACCCAACGGTTGCATTTTTGAATGCCACCTCCAGCTTACTTACTCTGTGTTGGTTGAGTACAAATTACCCGTATAAATGCGTAAATAATTGTATGTAGCTAAACATTCTAAGTTGCTTTGGAGAAAAGTGTTAGCTATATGAATTAATGTAATGTCTGCATCTCCATCTTCCTGTCCTCTGAGAGACCAGAGCTTCTCCACAGAGTGTGTTAGGTGGCTGAGAACTTATTCACATCAAACCTTCTCCACATGAGAAGATGCAATGGTACCAGTGCAGTTCAGAGGGGAAGGGCAGAAATGCACAGTTCCTCAAAGATAACATTCGGCTTGGCCACTAACAGGTTGACATCTAGTCTTCTATTACTTCAAGGGCCTATACTCTGTTTTATAATAAACTATTATGATGATTATTTTGTGTTTTTTCATGTCCATCTACTACTTATCCAATACAGGGCTGTGATGGTCTAAAGCCTATTCAAAAGCATTGGATGCCAGTCTATTGCTAAGCAATCAGACACTTACTCAATCCCACAAAGTCAAATTAGAGTCACCAATCCACCTGAAACACATCTTTTAACTGTGGAAGGAAACCAGAGCACCAGGAGGAAACCCAAGCGAATGCAGAAGGAACATCCAAACTCCACACAGGGTGAGCCAGACTTAGCCCATATCCCAGCTGCTGTGAAGCACCAACACTATCCGTGGCATCACCATGCTGCCCTTTATTATTATTATTATTATTATTATTGTTATGTTACTGAAATAAACATTGAAGGTTTTTCTCTTACAGCAGCAATCCAATCCTAATTCGGTAGAAGATGGAAAACCATCAGTCCAACAAAGTTAAACTAAAAGGAGTATCTTTTTGTGTTGCTAAAAAAAGCAAGAAAAATGAACTAATTTCCTGCCATGTCATGTGCCTTCTCTTCAACATAATCTGATTTCACTGACCGCTATTGTCCTCCCTTGCAAAATAAAATATGCAAAAGCAGTTGGCCTCAATAAAAAATGAGCACCCACGAAAGACATCACATCTCATACATACGAGTGTCATGTTGGCTAACAGCTCTGGTTTCATCTTGCTTCACAGAGTGCAAAAGGCAATCACAGCATCTCAAAGTGTGGCAACAGAACATATCTTGAAATGAAGATCTTTGAAGATACAGACTATTAGGCTGAATACTGAGATTCTCAGAGTCGCCAAGCATGGAGAGTATTAACTTGAGGAAAAGAAATAAGACTGTCTTCACCTTCACATCGCAAGTGCTGGAATGTAAAAAATACAAAAAACAAGCACAAAATTGCATTTGTTTGTTTTAGTAGTCTGACAGCAGCAGCGACAACATCAAAACAATGAGAGATACAAAACCTTATGCAACCAAACAAAATCCTCTTCGGTTCATTTTTTTATACTCACCAAAGAAGAATGCTAATCGAGGCAAAAAGTGCACAGCATACAAAAAAGCCAGATGTGTAGATGTGCACTGCCAATTAAATGTAGATCCACATCCTCTATGTAAAGGCTCCCTCCACTACAGCCAACCAAGATACTTCAGTGTGACAAGTTGTACAGAAGTGTGAAAACCTACTGCTGGGATTATGGTTTTGAAAAAATGTCAAAAGCATAGGACAGGGTCTCAAAAACTTTGGCTCCTATACTTTATTAAATGTTATAATGTTGAGTCTACAAACAATGATTTAAAAGGTTGCACAGCTGGGTAATTTTGCCTGAAGGAATTCAGAGCGCAACAAGATTGGGATTCAAACTGGGACTCTTGGACTTCAAGGTCACAGTTCTAAGCATTACACCACCTGCTGCCCCTAAATTTGAACATTTTCATATGCATCTCATTGACATAGTGGGAAAGGCAAGGAAATCACACTTAAGTATAATTCGGTTATATTGTAACAACCCGTGTTACTGGTGTTTTGAGTGGGAAGATTTGTTTATTGTAAATAGTTGCATTATGGGAAAAATGTGGAATGTAAGTGTGCAACCACTGGGGGCACTTCTGGGGGAAATGATGGCATGAATGTGTTTGCTAGGCTGTTGAGAAATAGACCGGTGTACTAAACAGGGGGGGAAGACTGCTTAGAAGGGTCAGATCCTGGAGAAAACTGGGCCCTTGCATCAAGAGCGTTCTTTCTTAGTGTTCTGATGTTCAAATGAAATGTTCAAGATGAACGCTGCCTATGTGTCCTTCTTTGCCCCATCCCATTCCAAAGTGCTGTGTGCCACAATATTATGTTGACATTTTTTTTTAGCTGGCTCTTTTCTCCATATAGACTTCCCATTTTAAACTGCTTAACAATAATTTACCATTTATACAGCTGTGTAATTGTTGCTGGAGCAATTCAGGGTATGTACTCTACTTTGCCCAAAGGTACTACAACAGAAGGTGGGTTCCATCATGGGTTATTGTAGCCTCATGCCTTTAAAGAAGCACCAGACTAATGTGTTCTTTTATAAATGAAATGATACCAGGTATCTCGCAAATTTATCTGATTTGATTTAATTTGATTTATAAAAGAGCTGGTACAATAAGAACTTTACTGCACTTCTATACATAGATGCACCAGGTTCGTGGAGGTGACAAATCCATCCCAATGTCCAAGAAATCCTGATGTGATGTGGATATGTATGTATGTATAATTTCCCTGGATACTAATATTGGAATTATTAGTACTTTTTAATATTTTTGTTCTTGGAAACAGCTAAGAAGTTTTCAGGCCCCTGTTTTTATATTACAGGTTCTTAACCTTTCTCTAGGCCACGGACCCCTTTATTAACCTGATGAAAGCGAAACTCCTCCTAGAAAAATGCCCAAATTTAAACTTGGAGAAAATACTGCACTCAGTTTACTGCACTACAGCTTGATAATTTTTACACTGAATTATGGCATCCACAGTAAAATCATAGTATTTTAACTATAATTTAGTTGAAATTATTTCCAAAGCAATACTGCGCTGTGACAGAGCCCATAAAAGCCCATTCACAAGACCCTGTTGTTGTTGCTGTTATTATTATTATTATTATTATTATTATCATATGTATTTTAAGCGCCATTGATTGGCATTGCTCTGATTTGTTTTACTTCCTCTAACAGTAACCCGTTAGGTACAACAGGATCGTGCGGTCCGACGCAGTAAAATTATGCTGTGAAATGAACCCATTCCTTTGGTTTCCTATATAATATATTTTTTATTTATTTCACTGTTGTGACTGAACTGCGAACGAAAACGCTGCCAACTAAGTACTCGCTTTCATTCGAAGTCTTTTCGTTACGTCCGACATGTGAATACGTGTAAATCATCATGTAAAAGGACTTTACCTGATTTTCTGGCGCTGGTCCTCCGCACACACACGGAAACGTCCACCGTCCCCAAGAAAATAAGTGAAATAAATACAGTAATTCCGCGTCCGGTGCTCAAAAACCCCATGTCTGTCACGTGTAAACTTGTTGTAAAAGTTCAAACTGTCATAACTCTTCCAGGATACATAAAATTTATAATTTGCTGAAAAAGTGAAAGAGAGGCTGTAATGTATAAATAATACTATAGATGTGAATGGATATTGAGAAGCTACGTGTTGTTGTTTGAGGAATTGAGACAGCGAGTGAGTGGGAAAGGAAGCTCGCGCGCGCACACTGCAGAATGAGTGAAATCCGGCACGAGAGACACAAGAGTCCCGGTCGCCAGAGCGAGGAGGAGGCGGCACGCGAGGTGAGCGCGAGCGAAAGCGAGAGCGAGAGCGAGAGCCTGACAGCGAGAGAGAGTCCGACCGAGCGCGAGCCGTCAGCCGCACGGGAATTCTAACTCGCGCCGCCGCGTGCCGCAGGTGAGCGCCGTAGTAGTGTCGCGCGACTCGGCAGCTGGTTAACCGTGGCGCGGAGGAGCAGGCGCTCGGAGCGCGTGGCCATTTACGGCTAAGAGGATAAAGAGGAGTCTAATCCACACAGATGGAGACAGACAGAGACAGTGAGGAGGAGTGTCCCTGAGAGAGAGAGAGCGAGAGATTGAGAGAGAGAGAGAGAGAGAGAGAGAGAGAGAGAGAGACGGTGCGAGCAGCTGAGGCACTTAAGAGTTAAACTGAAAAACACAGGAAAGAACTGGAATCGCAACTTTCAAATTTCATATTACTATAGACACGATTCTGAGGTAACGAATAGCCAAAATAAAGACAGAATCCTCTATCGGTCAGTTTAACAGCGGAAAAATTACTACAATGCAATGTAATTACATGTTGTCACTTTGTACAAATAAGGATTTATGCCACGCACCCCCCTCCCCACGCACATTAAACGGATTTAAGGGCCACTTAATTACAGGAGACTTATTAATAGGAACTACGGTTTCTTTTGAATTTGAAAAAAAGGCCGCTTAAAAGCAGGAAGTTAATTATCGCTTTTTAATGATTTACATTAAGCTACTGAATTATTAAATATTCAGTTTATTTTATTTATTCACTTATTTGTTTTCATTTATTTTCACTGAACTCAGATTTGTTGGTCATGTGGTTGACAGGAACATCACAAACACACTGAAAGACAACACGAAAATAAAATGTAACACTTTGTGTCACACTTTTACACTTTATTCCTAATTCAAGGACACTTTTGGTCCCGCTCGTTTCCAGACGCCTTTTTCCTTGTGCACAAAACACACGGTTCTATAGAAAGGCCTTGAAGACCAAAGCTAAAAAACCTTAACATGACCGAATTTAAGTGACATTCATCCTCATTCTTGTTTGCAGAATAAAAGCCAATTATTCGAACATATCTCGGTGGACGAGGATTATATTGTATTGAGTTCAGCATGTAAAACATTGATTAAATGCTTGAGTGATGTCCAAACAGTGTGTCGCGCAGTCGGTCTGATAACACACACTTGTCTCTTTATCGCGATGGTCCATGGCTAATGTGACATGTGTGACACATAAAGTGTGATGGGGCAGGAGCCAGTGAAGCGGTTAAGGACATGAAGGACATGGGTTAGGGGTAGCTACTGGTTAGTGCTTAGTGGTTAGGGTTAGAGGGGGTTTAAGCCCCATTTCCCATTCCTGCTTTAGTACCTTTGATCAATGTACTTGCCCTGAATTGCTAGAGTGTGTAAAATATAACTGTACAAAAAAGTGTTGTTTGTTACTTTTGGATAAAACGTTCAACATAGCAGTCAGTGACACAATATTAAATCTGGACTTTGCAGTACAGAAATACTATAACATCTCTCTGCCAATTTTTATAAAAGGGGACTTTGATAGGACAGCAAACGGCAACTATAACAATGAAAAAATGGTGACACTGATGTCACATGAGAGAAAAGGTAATGGGTCAGATTTGTGTTATTACTGTTGTACCACTAAGAAAGACATTTAACGCATATTGTTTGAGTAAATATTCAGCTATGTTTCGGAGGCAGCTAATTCCACTATTGCCACCTGATGTTATAAGTAGTGGGTCAATTTTGTAATCTCTGGGCAAGAGAAAAACAGCCTGGTGGATAAGTGTAGTTCAGTTTCCATAAAGGATACGCATTAAAAGAAAGGATAATTAAACAGGTTCAGTGCACTGCTCTGCACAGCTGCACATATCTCCATGCTGCCCTCGAGGCAAAGATTAAATTTATCTAGCGTAAGTGATCGATGAGACTAATCGATGAATAGACTGTTTTTCAATTGACTAACTTTTCTTCTTGCCTCCATTCAACTGAGCAGCAGCTTAATGACAGCCTCCAAGATCACTGTTAATGCTACAATTTCACAAAGTGTTTTCAAGAGTGTGAAGATCAAACATAATCAACAATCATCAATCATGGCGATTATGGTGAAGCCATGAAGACTTCTGCTATTGGAAAATGGTCCCCTGTCCATTACCCCTACAATACAAAGTCATCTAGGAGCAGTATTTTGTGTATTGATCCCAGGAGAACATTTTCATTTGTATGTTGCAGCATCCAGTCCAAATCTCCATGTAAGCTTTTAACTATGCCATCTACAGAAAATATGTAAATAGCATTGTTAAAAAACTCTTTGTTGATGTTGTAATAGAATGTTCTAGAATGTTATTTTTTTATCTCATTGAAGTTTTCTATCCTAGCCATGTCCTGCATTTGTTACATGTTACAGTGACAGTGGTAAATTTTGTGTCTTAGCTATTTCCACTTCTGGAGGACTGCAGTTATTCTGTCCTTATTTTTCAGTGAGATCATTTGGGACACCTTCTGACCGACCATGGAAACCCGAACTCACTTGTTTGGGCAGTCAGAACACCTCATACTCAGCCTTACAGCTCTACACATTCTCTGTGAAACAGGAATACATTATCTTTCCAAATCTGGCCAACCAAAACATTTCAAAGTCACTCCTGCAGTCTTGGTCAACCTCTGTCTCATTTTGGCAATGGAACTCTCCAAATCTGGAATAGGACTCCCCTGATCAATTGATCAGTGAGTGAGTTACAACTAGTACTTAATCTCCTCAGAATCTAAATACAGCATGAACACAATAGCTAGAGGATTAAAAAGTCACACACAGAGATGTATACCTCTCTCAACAACCAGTAAGTACTATTTTGTTGTGTATTCAAATTCAAGCAATACTAAATTATTTACAGTAAACAATAAATGCATAACCAAGCACAACTTTTTCTGACTCAAAACTCAATGACGAGATGAAGAAAGCAGTGCTATCATCTGAACATTTCCTAAAGACACTATTAATGTTAAGTTCATTTTAAAATGTGCTTTCATGATTTTCATTTCCTAGATCCTTCCTGAATCATTCTGGGTTGAGGGGGTGCTGAAAAACAACCAGGGTCAGAGATGATTAAAATATAACTCCCTGGTGTGATCTTTTGTCCCCAAACTCAAACACATGAAATTGGTTGAGACCCAATCTGGAAGTAGTCCTTGTGGACCAGGCCAGTAATTACCCAGCTCATTAGGGTGACAGGCTAATCAAATCCCAGCACTGCCCTGAGAGATTACCTCCTAATCTCCCAGGCCACAGGCTGGCTCCCGGAGCACGGATTATGGACCTTGAGACTGTCCAGAGCGTGTGCTCAGCGTGTCCTAGACCAAAGTTACCCCCTAAATGTAAATCTTTGCTGAGAGAAGCTTCGCTGAAGTGTAAAAGTGTACCCTGGGGAAGAGCATTGCCGACCTTGCAGGGCTGTGCGTCTGATGCCACGGAGGGGTGTGTTTTTGGGTCAAACCCAGATATCCTAATGCTCCATCCTTCCTCAGCCAGCAAAATGTTTTCTAAAAGATTTTTTTCCCCCATTTTCGAAATGTCATGGGACAAAACCTCTGGCCATTCACTTAAATAACAGAAGACACTTGTACCCAAAAACAGCTTTCGGTGTCAAAATTCATGAACCCCTGAAATTTAATACTAAGTATTACATGCTCCAAAACTTTGGATAATTAAATCTGTTGTAGTAGAACATTCATGCAAAAAGAAATACAGTTTCTATATTAATTTAAATCGTGCACGGTGAAATTAGATGTTGTTAAATTTCACTTACAATACAAAAAGCAATTTAAAACCAGGAATGGCAGATATGGTAAGAATAACTCACACAAATTCCATTTACTGAATGCGACTAGGCTTTTAATTATTTTTATGATGGATATCACCTCCATAGTCAAAACTAATGTACTGAGAGTTTGACTGGCCACCTGTGTAATTCATCAGAGAAGGGTAGGCTTCACCATTCCTGTGCCAAATCTGCAAGCCTATGAAATATAATACGAAGCATAGCACTTTCAAAGAATGTTTGTCAGAAATGCACGCACACACACACATACTGTGTGAACCTCTAGTCCCATACGGGGTCGCGGGGAGCCGGAGCTGAACCCGGCAACGCAGGGCGGAAGGCTGGAGGGGTGGAGGGGAAGGGGACACACCCAGGACAGGATGCCAGTCTGTCGCAAGGCACCCCAAGCGGGACTCAAACCCCAGACCCACCGGAGGGCAGGACCCGGTCCAACCCACTGCACCACTGTAGCACCGCACCCCCCTCTTGTCAGAAATGTATTGACTTTATTGCTGCTACTAATAATAAGGGAAATATAGTAAAGAAACACAAAGAAAAGTCTTTTGTTCTTTCCACACTTCTGAGAATTGTCTTTTCCATGGATTTGGCACCCAGAGCACTAGACCATGCCCCCTCCACTGACGATTCTGAAATCATTTATTCCCCAGGATATGCAGCTCTCTGTACTGCAAAGTCACGTCTGACATCACACAGGTTCCTCATGAGATGTGGCTCTGTTTGCATCTGACATCATTGGTTGCTTCTTATAAAAAACAGTCTCTTTGTCAGCCCGCTTTGCAGATCCTACATAGTACGCATCATTTCATCAACTCTATGGCCCTGCCTTGTTTATTTTGTATTTCCTGTCCAATTTATTTCAGAAAGAACAATTCTCTCTCTTCTCAAGATAGCCTCTCTTGCCTCGCATTGACTACTACAGCAGGTACCTGAGTGTTTAATTAAACTCTGCACCTGATACTACCATCATGCCTGGTCACATGCATCACAAGTATATATTTGTTTGTTTGTTTCTTTGTTTGTTTTAAATTTGTTTTTGGAATTTTGAAAGCTAAAGAGAATTTGTGGTTCGGGACTGGAAATGTAGTTTATTTTAAAACAGTATTTTTAAATGTTACAAAACGGCTTCCTATGTAGGTATACTTGTAATTAATTTCACTAATTAATCATTAAACTGAAAAACTCAGAGAGGTGACGTACACACTGTGGTTGAACTCTATAAGGACTGCACTTGTTTGAAACAAAACAAGTATGCTCTTTCTATTAGAAGCAAAATTAATTTGTTAGCAAAAATCCTTCTGTAAGGTGTGGGTTCAAGTGCCAAAGAAGATATTTCCATTATTTCATATGATAGATGTTTAATCTTATAACAGATCCACATAATTTCACTCAAAAGTCCACATAAGTTTACTCCAGAACAAAATCGACATAGATTCACTGAAAAATAACCCAAAAATATACACCATCAATATAAGAATATTAATAATAACTACATTATTATTATTATTATTATTATTATTATTATCATTATTATTTTTATGTGAAGAAGGTCCTTCATATCAGACTAACTGCACCTATTAATATCATGAGGAGACACTACTGGTATCAAGGATGACATACTGTATATGGCCATTAAAAGTTTCATATTATTATATAGTCTTCATCTATACGCACACTCATGATGAGTTTACTCTTTGAAATAATTTTTTTTTTTTTTTATAAATTTTTAATATGCACTGGTATGTCACTCAAGCACGTTACCGATATTCTTACAGCCGAGTGGATATTTTGTGACAATTTTCACATTTACATGAAAAAAGAGTAACAGTAGACCGATTTCCAACATGAATTTAGAAGTGGAAAAGGACAGAGCAGGGAAGACCCGGGCACAGCTAATCAGTGGCCGGAGTGAAGAGTTCAGACTGCGATGTCATGTGTTCGAAAGCAAAGAGAAGGTTCGAGAGCACTTCGAATGCTACATTATTATACTGTCCAGTCGGCCTTCCTCTCGCGGAATAATTTTTTGACCCTCTAGCGTCTAAGCCTAAGGTCTTCACTTTTTCTGCCTCTTGTCATCACTTCCTGAAGCTTAGCAGCGCTACGCTTAGTTTGGACTCCTGACTACAGTTCAAAGTTTCTTGCACAAAGTTACTGCAAATTGCCGTGAGAAACGCAAGATGAAACGGACCCCTCAATCACTGCAAACAAACACGTGACTGATGCTGCTGCCGAGACAAAGATACGCAGAATCCAGCAACAGATCGGGTACATCGCACAGTTCTTTACCCTACTTGAGCTTTTAAAAATATCTTTTGTATACATGATGAGGAATTTGTGTGTAATCAATAAAATAACATGTAATTCTGTATAATACCCTATGCTTTATGATTTACTGAACGTTTTAAGTTTTGTTTACATTTTTCTATTTGTGCGCGGTCGTCTGCTGTGTTTTTCGCATTAGGCAGCAAACCTCAAAAAATATATTTTTTAAGAATTTTTTGTACTGTATGCAGTGTTGTATACATAAAAATAGAATAATAATGCACTATTATATAAGCTTTTTTGAATTGTTGAACGTTTCTTTACATTTTCTAGGCTGCGGGCGACTTGGTCGCAAAAGTGCAAAAAACATTCCCATTTAATTATTTAAGACCAACCCGCAAATAATGAAATTTGCGAATATGAAACTTTACGAATTTGGAGGGCCGACTGCAGTTAGTAGCGTTGATCGCGAACATGAACTCTAAGTGCGTTTTGCTGCCATCTAATGGCGGTAAGCGGAAACGCAGGACATTTTCAGTTCGCAACAGTGACCTTTCATAACGTTGAGGAAAATGCAATTAAAAATAGATAAATCAGCTGGAGTACGATTGTTCCTTCTTATACAGCAGACCTTATCACGTGGTATGCTACAACATAGCCACCCTTCTCTCTCTGCACTTCTTCCCTCCTACATTTACATTTATTTATTTAGCAGACGCTTTTCTCCAAAGCGACTTCCAGTGAACTCTATGCAGTGTTATGAGCCCACACACCTCATTCACCAAGGTCACTTACACTGCTAGATACACTGCTTACAATGGGTCACTCATCCATACATACCTCTCGGGAGAATCAGGCCTCAGGCTTACTGATGACCTGCAAACCCTGGACGTAACACCGTTTGTGGGAGTGGAGATTGTGGAGAGTGGAGACAAGTGCAGTCCAGTACAGCTTTATGATCCATTCTTTTGTTGCCAATGAATGAACCGCCAACCACAACAGACGGCAAGTGTGCTGTGATCGAGGCACTCTTGATCATTTTCATATGAACGCTGCAATCTTATCTGTGATTAGGCACTGTTTTCCTCCAGTCTTACTCAACATCGCCCTTGAAGAGGTCAGGAAATAATTTTAAATTTTCCTCATATTGGAAAAATTGGCATTTCTGCTTTTTGTTTTGTTTCTTGTTATGTGTCTTGTGACAACGCGACTGCAAAAGATATCAAGTAAAATTTTACTAATGACATATGTCTACAGTTATCCTCCATTAACCAGTGCAAATTTGTTTCCAAAAACTAAGAGAATTTTAAAAAACTGGGTAATTAAATTATGTATGCCATTATTTCTTATGGGAGAAAACTCCAGTTCAAATCAAGCCCATTCGAAGTTCACTCCCAAATCACCGTTAATGGCACATAAAAAAGTAAAAAGGAAAAAGTAGTGTTAACATAATGAAAAATTTGACAGTTTAACTTTTTTTGCTATTTGTTCCCAAAGAAACAAATTTAAAAATGAGACTTTTTATTCCAGCATCTGCCAAAAGCATTTTTAAGTTGTGGGTGTGGCCCAAAGCTCTTTTTAAATTGCAAGAATCTCAGCAATTTGAGTCATGCTCAGAATTGTAATACGAACAATGGGACTGTAAAAAATTTGTTCTTTGTTAGATTTTTTTTTTCTTGGCTCTCTCATTGCTGGTGACAATTATGGCATCAGGACCCCCACACAGTGCACATTCTTGGTTTACAGGGTAACAGTGAGCTATTCAGAGAAATTTAATTCCCTAAGGATCTAGTGTATATTAAAAATTTATTTTAAAAAAAATAATAATATCAAAGCATAAATTCACTATGATTCTGCATATGGAGGAAGACTATATATAGAACTTTTAAAGACCATATATGTCACACTTACATTTATTCATTTAGCTGACACTTTTCTACAAAGCAGCTTATTATGTCAAGATTCCTATAATTACTTACCCAGTTGTACAGCTGGGTAATTTTACTATTAATTCTTTAGGGTAAGTACCTTGCTCAAGGGTATTAGAGCTAGAGGTGGAAATTAACCTGCAAGTTTTTGGTCCGAAAGCAGCAGGTCTAACCACTACACTACCAGGTGTCCCTGAACAAATCACTAATAAGAAAATTAAAGCACAGTGCTTCACACAGTCTCTGTTTGTCATGCCAGACTGAATATCACAGACCCATATAAATGTCAAGTTGGACCAATTAATGATAAGTGCTATTACTAATCTCGGGCCAGACACATGAAAAGCCGGATATAGGAAAACTGATTAATGGGGGATGAGTGTGTTTGTAAAAACAGAAGGAATGTGGACTATGCTAATATATGAATTAATCACACACACCAGGTAATGTTACTTCTACAGAGAGATGCACCAGTTGGACCACTTTACACACAAATAAGCTGCTTTAATGTGCTGTCACTTCCCATCATGCTGCAGTGAGAGCTCCGCAGATGAACATCTGCAGCTTCTAGGAAACTATAACACACCAGCCCTTCACACGCATGACAGGCAAAGGTGACCTTTTAAAGTAAAGAAGACCCCTGGATGAAAATCAGTCCAACAGCAGGGCTTTCATACGAAGCAAGGTGAAATCTGAAAAAGAGGAAAAACAAAGCATCTTAGGGTGTTTCCTAAGAAGGGAAGAGTACACAGCAGTGTTTAGTCAATGCTTTTGTTGCTGTTGAAAACAGATGTCTCCAGTTGTGTGGAAAGGAACAAAGGCACAGATGACAGCCCCAGAATGACATGCTCCACTGAAAGAATGCAAGCACTCCAAGAGTGGGACAGAATGCAGCCAGAGACTGCACAACAAAGCAGCTGTGAAACCTCCTCTCTTTGGACAGCCTGCCAATATGTCCTAACAGGGACACTAGAGGAAGATACATTTTTCTCCCCATATAACACTACATTATTCATGACTTGCTGTATGAACATGTTTAACCAAAACAACATATTCGTTCTGCAGTTGAAAATCAGTTTATTGTCAAGTACTGACACATTTCAGGTTGAAGGTTTTGCTCAAAAGGACAGCAAAACCCCCCTCCAAAAAAACTTTTGCTTTAGTTAAACTTAAAAAAAACTGTAAATCTTTACTTAAAAATCCAGTTTCTTAACATCTGATGCTTTCAACATTGCATTGCTGCTGAAAGTTCTGATACGTGCGGGGGAAACTCGTGCACTTGCTCCGTTTCACCACTAGAGGGCAGCACTGCTGCTCTCAAATCTCCGTCTGAAAAAATAAATCACAGCTAAATGACTAATTCAGCGATCCTCAGGCACGTACAGTATTACGTGGGTAGTATAACCCTCATCCCCATCTTTCTAAAGTGTTTTCAAATATGCAAATTAACTTTAAACTGAAAAATCAGCTCACAGACATGCTGACACCATACATACATGCTGGATGTATGGCATCACAGGAAAAAATAAATATATTGGTCAGGGCTCCAAACAATTTGCACGACTGCTGGGACAAGAGAGGCAAGTGAATCAAAGGATTACTTTAAAATACTGTTGGGGAGTCAATATGCAGATATTCAGGCATGTTTTTAGTGCATCAGAGCAAAATGTATATTAATATTATGGTTGAGTGTCAAGGCAATGCACAGGCAAGCAAGCGTGACACAAACACTGCTTAATCAAGTAGAGGTATTTACTCATATCAAAAAGTATCAATGACTGGTCTTGCTTCGTGCCTCACCGAACTCTTCAAACATAGAATTAGCCTTAGGGTCCTTTACAAACTGCTTAAAACTTACGCCTTGAAACAGATTGCTCACATTTCCTGGTAATGTCATATTCTGGTAATGTCAAGTTCTCAGAAATGTGTTCACCGTGGTCCCACAGTAAACCATGTGTGAACTGCACATCAAAGTACGCCTTTGTTCCCATCAAGCCATGAAACAGAAGCCATGGCTGTTGCTCTTGTTTAATAGCAACACTTAGGGTGACGGCTTACACAACACGAGCACAGTACTTAAGCGGAATTGCCACAGTAAACATCTCGCAATACAAATGTTTAAACTGTAAAAGTATACACTAGCTGTATTCGACTGAAAAGAAATCTTTAGAACTAAATAATAATATTACCATACAGGAACCTGAAATTTACAGCCTATTTATTTATGTCTGATATCCTTTACACAACTTCACTGCTTTGGTCTGAAGAGTCCATTGGCTTGGAGTATTTATGATACAGGAATTCCCTGAGTTTATAAACAGAAATTATAACCCAGAGCTCTACTGATAACACAAATATTAATGACTTCAGCTGAGACTCATGGGACAACACAACTGACAGCGAAGGGCCCCATAAAATCTACAAGCTATTAAACTGACTGGCTCAAGATCTCCTCAACCATCTCTCCATACTAATTTCACCAAGAGTATTAAATATGAATCATTTAGCTGATGCCTTTGCCCAAGGTGACTTAAAATTTTAGATTTGTACACTAAGTTTCTTGTCCATTTGTATCACTGGGCAATATTTACAGGAGCAGTTCGGGGACGGTATCTTATTCGGCGAGACTTTGAATTTCACGGCTACAGCTCTACCCACCACGTCACCTCCTGCCCATTCAACAAACATTCTTCACATACAACAAAGTGAGGGAACAAATATTGCACAATGTGCCAGAAGCAGTTTAATTAGTCCATCAATTGTATCTAATATGCCATATTTCACACTGCTACTAGGAAAGGGACAACAGCAAGAGCCCTGATAGGCTGTACATGCACAGCTGCTTGGTCACAAGTCCATGTGTAACCACCACGCGACTTGCTGCTGCTACCTGCTGTAAACCTGGGAGCAATCCATTTTTTTCTACATTGCATAACAGGCCTTCTATCTGGAAGAGCTGTAAATATCCTATTTTGCTTGGCTTATGTCACTGGAAACTGTATAAAAGCTAAACTAATGAGGATATTTTGAAACAATAACCTGCATGCTTAAAAGTAACTGTGGCGCAACTATATACTGTAATACGTAGCAAGGCACATCAAGGCTTAACCAGTTTTCGAAAGAGGTTGCAGAGAAAAGATTTAGGAGAATGCAGAGCTGCTATTTAAATCCTTCTCGCCCTGTAAAACTGCCCGTGGCATTTTCCTTACTGTTTACAGTTCAGAAAGAAGAAGCCATTGAAAGTAGTGCAATTAATGTTCAAAGTTAAAATAATTAGTGTTCACTTTTCAGCATTGGGAAATAATCTGAAGGGGAAACCGACGCCCTCCTTTAGTTTTGACCTCACCAGCAACAAGGGGAATGAAGGCGGAATAACAGGGAGCTGAGAGGCAGACGGTCATCCATCCAAACATAATGCGACACGGGACCCTGTCAATCACGGTACAGGACGCTGGCCAAGGTGATTTCTACACAGAACTGGGTAGGACAGCTCGTTCAACGTTAGACCTATTGGCTAATTTTTAAAGCTCGTGTGAGTCAAATGGTTTTATTATTAATATGTGATTCATCCTGGACAATGTATAGTAATTATATTTCCTTTAGCACTGTCGGATCAGATGATTTTGCTTCTCCCAATCAGCTTTCGAGACTCGAATTGTCCATTGTTGCCATACGTAAGGTGACAAAATCCCTGTTCGTTATCAGCTTGTTACAGGAGATTTATTTGAGTTCAGGGAATGCTGGATACAGATCTCAAAACCATAGCTGCTGTAGCTCCTGACCTTGAACATTCATGGTTGCAATTTCTGAGGACCTGGTCCTCTGACTTCAAGGTCATCAACCCTCTCCAAGCCATGCATGTACTCATCTTCTTTTCCTTTCTGTCATAACTATACAGCCTTGTTTGTGCGGTCTGAAGCAAAGTTCAAGGCAGCATTTAATAGGAACGGTTGCCCGTCAGAAAAATTTGTGAGTGAAACATGCTGCTCAGAGGTACGATACCTCTACAACCTAAC
The DNA here is from genome assembly GCF_900964775.1 of Scleropages formosus. Taxonomy (NCBI): domain Eukaryota; kingdom Metazoa; phylum Chordata; class Actinopteri; order Osteoglossiformes; family Osteoglossidae; genus Scleropages; species Scleropages formosus. The sequence goes on from NC_041822.1 coordinate 18,993,255, forward strand.
GGGCCACGAAGATGACTGAGGATGTGGTTGTGGAGGAGACAAAAAAAAATTAAATTCAGTCATCAGCTGATGTTTAAACTCGGCATTTTAAGCAAGTAGGAAATCCAGAGCCAGCTTTTATATTGACTGGTGAAAAAAAAGTTATAACTGTCTCAGCATCAGTGTGGCAGTAAAACTAGCAGTAGAAAGATGTACTGTTTAAAGCACCTATGTCTTCTGATACAGAGAAAAAAGTTTCAAATCACTGTGGTGAAACTGTTTTTGCACCTTTGACTAACTATTTCCTGTAAAATGCTGAACTGTATCAATGCATTAAAAAATACAATCTATGCAGGTTAGGTTTTACAAACCAAAATACAGCTATACAGCTGTTGCAGTGAAAGAACGAAAATCAGAGACGATGCATCTGCTGAGTTGCCAGTGCGGCTGTAGCCTGCGAGTGTGTTGTGTGGTTGTCCGCAGGGTCACACTTTTGCCTTCGCTTTGGGATCCTGCAAAGCTGTTGCTAAGTTGGTTTCACGCACGGTTACTTTTTAACCCAGCTTTTGCCGCTTTGTATGAAATATTTATATAGGCACAGATTAGTGTCAGTTACCTCCATTGTCTCATCTGTCTGCCATAAAACAGCTGACAACAGCCACTGGTTTAAGCTACGGGATACAGGTCTGATCTGGTTACGTTTTGCCTCATGCTGGTGGTCAGTGCCAGCGCTTTTCAATGAGCTAGAGAATAAAGGAACTTTTTTCCCTTACAGGCTACATAACTATTAATGGTAACTGTTTCACACGGTGCTGTATATATGGAGCAATGAAGGGTATGTACATAGTGATTAATGGCACAGCAAAGGGCTGCCTCCCTCAGATCTAAACCTGTATGCAGACTATAAAACTTCGGATCATAAGTCCAGTTCTTTGAAGAGAGCCACAACCTGTAGATCGAGGGCACATCTAGAGCAGGTGTCATCATAAGAACCCCTTCCAGGCCGAGAATTTGCACAGCTCATTGATCCCTTCTCCTGGTACCCTCACCACTTTTCCGACACACCGTTTATCTGCTAAAGCTCCAAAGGCCTCATCCCTCTTAGCCTTTAGACTCACCTGGACTTTGCCACAAATAACTTTGGTTAACTGTCTCAAAAACAACACGAGCGACAGGACAGGCTGTTTAAAAGTGGCACGGGAGGCAATATCTGTGGAGCAACACCCAAGACAAAGCAGCCCTGGCAGCAAATAGACTGACGCCTTGTATAACAACTCTAGCAGACTTCCTTAAGAATCAGCATTTGTATCTGGACCTGTGGACCACACGCCATGCGTGTGGCTGTCTTCGTATATTTGTGGAGGGACATCTACACCGCAGATTCCGATATGGATAGAGTCACGGATAACAATCTAGGAGTGTGACGTGGCCAAGGAGATATTCAGAGAGTTCTCACACCACTTTAACCTTTGCAGTGATTCAGAGGGCAAAAAGCCTGTTTTGCAGGCAACTTTCTCCCCGGTGAATGGAGCAGTTGCCTTAGTGTACAGCCTAAGGTTTACAAGGCGTGTTTGTCCTGCGGCAGACAGGAAAGGCCAAGCAGCACTTAGCATGCAAGCTGAGACAGCCTTGTTTTTCCTGATGTGTCCAGGTGCAGATTAGTCATTTAGACACCTACGGAACTAGCCAGAGGCCCAAAGAGATTAAACCTTCATTAATTATGATTTGCATCCAGATGGCCTCAATACATAGGACAATTACAATAATAAGACAACTTCATCAAACACTCCGGGCAATGTGTCCGGGCAGAGGACACATGGAGATGTGCAGAAAACACTCCAGTCATGCATCTCTTATTCAGAAGGTTTGGCAACATTCTTCCAGTTACTATTAGAAAGCCACAATCTATTTCATGTTTTAAGGCTCGTCTGAGACAAAAGTTTTAAAATTGTGGTTTATTTTTACTCATTCTTATTCAGAAGGCGAGGCCAGAATAATCCAACAACAAAATGTCAAAGAGTGGCCAAGACCTTGAATTGCTTCACCAGTTGGTATATTTGTGCTTTATGTTACATGGATTTAAGCCAGGGAAAGTTTTACAATTAAGCAGACTGAGGCAATAGCCTAGGGACACCAAAATCTGACACCAAAAACATACACACAGTCTGAAGCTACTTATCCCAAGCAGGGTCACAGCAAGCTAGAGCCTAACCCACCAACACAGAGTACAAGGGGACACACCCAGGATAGGACACCCGTCCATTACAAGGCACCCCAAGCAGGACTCGAACCCCAGACCCATCAGAGAGCAGGACCCAGCCAAGCCCGATGCGCCACTGCACCCCCACCCCTAAAAAACCCTAAATAATTTTTTCCAAGACTGCAATCAAACAAAAAACTTTACCTAATTGGAAAGAAACGATTTTATTACAAACCTGAAGATATATAACTGTCAAATGATGCATTGCAATCACGTCTTTGAAATGTTGCAACTTTGTAGGTAACATTTTCTATGAAATAGTGAAAAATATGCTTGACTTTTTTCTGCAGTGTGTCACCTTTCAAACGTCCCAGACAAAGACATAAAAAAATAGAGATCCCCCATTGCACGAGCGCCTATGGATAGCAACAGTGGATATCACTGATATCACTATGTCCTGCTTCTATAACCATGAGCAACATCATTAACCTGAATTGCTTCAGTAAAATATCCTGCTCTGAAAATGCTTACAGGTGCAACCTGACTATGTAGGTCACTTTGAAGAAAAGTGTCTGAAAAGCAAACAATAATAATAAAAGCACTGGATCAGAGAAAACAGCTTCGTGGACTTTGCGTTTGCTAGAAATCGGCAGGCTGCCTTCATGCTCTGGGTGTGACCGCAAGGAGAGGATGGAGGCTGATCGAATAATCACTCGTCATTCAATATTCATAGTCCGGACTGAGGGTTAGAGCCCACTAATCACAACTGAGACATGGATTTGATTCCTTCCTTCACTGATTATAACTAAAGCAACATTTATCGCAGAAACCTAACACTGTAATAATGACAATAGAAATAATAATTACCATCATTATCATCATCATCATGATATCCTGTTGCTTCTGGTGCCAAAAGTCCAGGTATAGCATTCTGCTCATCTGTCTATAGGGTAAACATTGCAGTGAGGACCCACTGCTTGGCAAAGTGCTCCCAGTTACTAGTAGAAATCTGCTTCAACAACTACAATCTACTTCATACTTCAAAGCTTGTTTAAGACTAAAGTTTTAAAATTGTGGTTTATTTTTATCATTTTTATCCTTCATCTTTTTTTTATTATTATCTTATTTCTTCTCAAGCTTGTGCCGCCATTGTTTACCTCAGCGTGTTCACAGCTTTATAAGTTTTTGTCATGGATATTCTGTTATTGGAAAGAGCTTTGAGAGTCGTACACTGGAAGCCTTGTAAAAATACAGTATGGTTATTATTAAAAGCTATTATTACAAAAGGGTGTGAATCAGAGGAGCACACGTCAGCTGCCCTCTGCCTCCTGGCAGACATGAGATCATTTGAAGCCGAAGACAGGAAGCACCGTGGTAGAGCTAACCAAACGGAGTAAATTGTACATGATTTCTTTTTAAAAACAAAAACACAGTAGATAAAGACTGTACTGTTTCTGGACCACAGTCTCCTTATTAAAACTTACTTTTGGATCATTTCAGTAACCTTGTTCAGCAACCTGTGCAATGTCACTATGGTGAGAGGACAATTTAAAAAAAAAAAAAAAAAATTAAATGAATTTAATTATTTTAGTTTTCTGCCTTAGTTAACTTTAATCCAATTAACCCAAAGATAAAATAGACCACACCTGCTGTTGTTGTTTTTGTTGTTGTTTTGGTGGTTGTTGTTGTTGTAGTAAAAGGGGGGGCATTTGTGTGGAGGGGGGCATGGTGGTGCAGCGGGTTTGGCTGGGTCCTGCTCTCTGGTGGGTCTAGGGTTCGAGTCTTGCTTGGGGTGCCTTGCAATGGACTGGTGTCCCCTCCTGGGTGTGTCCCCTCCCCCTACGCCCTGCGTTCCTGGTTTAGGCTCCGGTTTGCCGCCCCCCTGCTCGGGACAAGCAGTTTCAGCCAGCGTGTGTGTGTGTGTGTGTGTGTGTGTGTGTGTGCGTGCGTTTGTGTGTCTGTGATTATTATTAAAATAGCAGTAGTAGTAACAACAATAGTAACAACCACAAAATGTATGACAGATAACCTCAGATACTGTAACACATGTGAGCAAAGTGATCTCATCGATGTATCAATGAAAGTAATTCTCCATTACATTACCCTCCCCAAGGACAATGAAAAATAAAGACGAATACGTTTACAAACCTCCTGTGTGCTACTCAGCTCTGGAGGTTTAGGCAGGGGTCTCTGAATACTGACCTACACAGCTCAACAGTCTATGTTCTCCTCATGGGCGCATCTCCAGATGCCATGCGCCAGCTGCAGTGCCAGCTTTGATGGTTCAGTGGCAGAAGATCCAGAGAAACCACCAGCCCCCCCCGCCTTCATTCAGCGGCTGCAGTGATTATTGCTGTTCTCTAGATGACAGACATGCTCTACGAGTGGCGTGGGGGGCATTATCTTCTATCCCTGGACCTCTTTGTACTCTTTATGGGTGGATCGGGAATTCGTTTTGCCTCCCTGCAACCAACCTTTTTAAACAGAGCTAAGGGACGTCGATCCCTGGGGAGTCTGACACTACATAGACAAGTCATCGTCTTCTTCTTTCTGAGGGGCACCCCTCCCATTATTCTGTGCTCTACATTAAACATAGAAAGATAAATGTTTATTCCTTTCAGAGCACAAGGTTTTCCTCACTGCACATCAAGTTTATTACTTCGGCACATTTCAGTGTCAGGTCACATGCTTGCGGTCTAACTTCTGGCCTGCTTTGTATCTGTCAAAATGGATAGTGTTTACCCACATTTCAGATCTCAGGCATAAGAAAATCTGAACCAAAAATCCACAGTTTTATTCATAAGGTTAAGAAGACAACATTATATCGACCTGAGCGCGGGTGTCAATCACAGCTACAAGGCAATTAAGAATAACTACCAATCCAGTTAGAAACTTCGAAAGATGTTGCAGGAAGTCAAAATCTTAAGTGAAGCTGTTAGTCTGAAACCAACAATGCACAATTCGCAGCCCCTAACCCAGAACCACCACGTTTCGTTAACATCAGACCCACAACCAAACATTACATTTCCAAACTGCTTATAACGACATATTTCACAAGTGCGTGATCGGTGACTCTGAAAATCTGCTTCAAAAAGGTTCGCATGCTGTTTCTCCTGCCACTGATTGTTTAATTTACTGGAACGACTCACTGAGTTTTTAAGCATTGTTTTATCTTGTTCATTCTATATTTTGTGACAGTACAACATGATACACTGTCAGCACACCTTACATCATCTGTGTTGAATTATCTGCTGAGATAATGATCTGATTATGAAGTAATGGCTCTTATCAAATTGAAGGTTAACAATATGCTTAAAAATTCCGCCTCTGGTTACGCACAGTTTACTTAACATATAAAAATATTTTGCCGAACAGAATTAAGTGAATTGGAGGGTAACAACTAAGATCTATCGCTTGTTTGTGATTTTTGACTATGACCATTTATGGTCGCTTTGCTTTGTTCTACCTGTTCGTGTACATGTGGAAAACACACTTAACCCTAGACGTTAGATGTCCAGATTCCTGCAGCAGAAATTAAAAGGCATGTAATCAAAAAACGTAAAGATACAGCCGTGAAAACAGAAAAGCTGTATGGAACGTCTATAAGTCTAGGAATTTATAGAACATAAATAAAGTGAAATTCATTCTTTTCCCCAATTTAGTTTATTGCGTTCATGAGAATATACACGAATGCACTATTATTCATATTATGCATGAAACTTTAAAACCTCTGCATTTAAAGCAACAGAGCCAGGTCACCTACTATAAGTTTATAAAGGCAAGATGGATTGCTAGTTAGCCCATTTCAAACACTAGTTCAAAGCATTTCATCAAGAAATGTAGAGGATTTTGTGTTGTTAAATTTTCATTCCAGAAATATGTAAACCTATACCAATATGTAAAAATTGTTGGTACTGCTAAAAAGGTGCTGAAATAATGATGTTGAAGGTATGCCTTTGGTTCTTTGTTTTTTAGACAGGAAAATGGAATTGAATTCTGAATTTGTAAACAGTGATATTTAAAACCCAGCAAGTCCATTAGGCAATATACTAGTTTTCCTTGTGCCTACTTGCAGTCCTCGTACTACAATTAAATTGTAAAAAAAAAGGAAAATCACCTGTATTTTTGTGGGGCAAATGGCCATAGTCTTCATCAGACCTTTCAATGTCAACGACCTATTTACTTTTTTTACAGCTGGGCGGGGATTTTGGTATCTGGCAGAAAAGTGTTTGACACGCATGCAAAACACGAGACGTTGTGCGGTGGGACTCTGATCTTTGGCCTTGGCCTCTGGCAGGAGTAAACGAATGAATGACACACATAGCCGTCCCCCCCACCCCACTCCAAGGGCTCCACCACTGCTCATGTCAACCATAAGGAGAAGCTCCTTTAATGCATGCTGGCCATTTGACCATATATTGTGTTTTCCAGTCCCATCCAGGGAACTGGCATTGGACCTTTAGAATGGAACTTAATGTTTAAGAGGAATAAGAGGTTTCAGAGAATATCCAGCTGTAAACTATGTAAACTACCTCACTGAAAGCTGCTGAATAAGAAAACAAAAAAATTATGTTAGAACTATTAAGAAGGAATCTACTCACCTTTTCACTCTATATCTCCAGTCTTATCTTGGTTTTGTTCCATAAAAACCTGCCATCATTTTTTTTTTTTTTGCTTTCTAACAATTATTTTGTTATTTTGCTTCAGTAAAAGCAATACTGCATAAAGAACTTGTGTCACAAATATCCATATCCAGATTCAAGCAATTCTACACATATCGAAATGGGTTTTACTGCATTAAGTTGCTCTACATAAAAGGATCAGTTAAAAAAGATACTTTATAACAACTTATAGATAAATTGTTCTCAAATACATCAATGTATGAACATATTCAGTCTCTTGTAGGTGATTTTCTAATCAGGACTGTGCAATATCTGCTGTCGGACACATGGTTCTAAGGTTAATAGTGTTATTTTTTCAAAGTTAATAATGGGAATTGGACATTCAGAAACGAAATCAAGGTTAAATCTGATCCAGGATTATTCAATAATCCTATAGAAAATCCTAGATTAGTTGGTATAAAACAAGCCAAGATTAGCCGCAGGGCTCCCAATTCAAGTCTTCCAAATTGAAACTCACTCCTAAACTGTTTATTGTTATTCCTCAAATACTAAAACCATGTATACTTTCATAAGTCCAATAAACTGGTTTAAGACTCGATGAAAGTAACAACTGTTAAACAGCCTTCTTAAATTTCCTCCAGTGACTTTAAGAAACTAGAGTTCTTTTGTGCAAATTGCAAACGCAGAACTGTTTGAATAACACTGTGGTTCTACTTGTAATACCTTCTATCACCATCCTTTTTCTGGACATGTGACAGGAGTCTACAAATTCAGACTTCTCAGATGGCCCTGTTGCATTCCATCAATCAACCAAACTTGGCTTTGAATGAAACAAAGCGCTTCAGAACACAGTGGAACTGGGAAACTCTTCATATTAGCACATACAAACAATACTTGGATGTTAACTACACTAGTGACATTCACCTAGAGTTACATTTCAAAGATTTGGCTTACAGAGGCCATCCTATAAGGGGGGGCATGAAGAGAGACATAAAAATGTTTAAAAAAAAAATGAAGGTCAATATTAGTAAAAGCTGGGCAAACTGCCAGTCACAAGAGCTGTTGGAGAATTCAACCCTAGATACATATCTCAGCAAGGCAAGAGGTTACACATGATCATAGCTTTAGACCCATTAGATATTATCCATATAGCTTGTGACCCAGTGGCAGTAAGTGAGTTGTTTGCTTATGCTGACTTTGCTTCCAAGTTTTTCTCATCCGCTCTAAATTCTTGACTGAGACGTTAGATTATTTTAGGCATGTTTGAAATATTAGCTTGCATGTGTGTTCGCTCCAAGGTCTTCATGTCTTCAGTTTTCATGCAAATGCCATGTTTTAGGTTCATACTTCGTCAAAAATTATAGTGAGGTCAAATGATTGCAAGTCTTTCTGCCACATCACCTTTCTCTCTGAATTCATCACACATGTCAGCAAAGAGAAAGACAAATGTCACTGTAACAGAACTGTACAAAAAGGATGACAGAAATTGCAAGGAAATTATATTGGGATGCTAATATTGCAGGAATGGAAATCTGGAAATACACTTTCACGTGCCTTAAATGTTGCAGACATAAAGAGGATTTGCAATATGTAGAAAGGTATCTAGGTCACCATATGCACTATAGTGCTTTAATGCTACTTTAAAAAAAAAAAAAAACCTGCCCAAGAGGAAATTAAAAATGACTAAAATAAAAAAAAAAATCCAGTCTAATTTATTTTCCTGTTTTAAAAAGATTTGGAGGACGATGAATTGAGTTACTTACTCCTGACTTTTTACCATTGATATGGTGAGTGGTGAGTTTGTGGACTATTGCAGAATATATAGGAAGGACTATGCAAAGGTTGATTAAATTTTTGCAGGAAATTACAAAAAATCCGCATGAATATGGCCAGTTAAGTCTACCAAAATGTATCATCTTAAACTAGGAATGCATCTGTTCTCCAGCAAAAATACATGTGCATTTATAAGAGAATACTCAAGGTAACACACAGGTCCTACAAGGTTTTTGCCACTGCAATACTGAAACTTGCAAATCAGCATGTTGACATAGGTTGTGGTTGAAACCTGTGTGCCCACATGAAGATGCAGTCCTCTGAGTTATACATTTCCAAAAAGCCACAATGAAGAGTAAATGTTCATATCCTTCAATGATTTGCCGAAAGAAATCTCTCTTCCCCAGACAGCTTTGGTACAGTTATCACAGCTCATAGACGACAATCACATTACAGGTAACTGCAGTCGGGATGAACAATCTTTCACTTCTAGCTTACATTTAGAAATGAGTTCAGTTCAGCTGAAACGGCAATAGATGCTGTATTTATTGGTCGGCATACTCCCTGATCTTGAACAACTTTGACTGTATTGTTATACACAGCATTGAGATTTAAACGTTAAATATGAACCACCGGCAACCAATGTGCTGCATTAAACTGTATGGAACCCGGAATCGAATCCTCGTTCCCACTGTAGCACCCTTGATCAAGGTATTTAACCTGAACGGATGGAGTGAAAATCACCCAGGTGCATAAATGAGTAAACACTAAGTAGCTTAGTGTGCAAACCTGCCCCTTGTAAGTTGTTTTAGAGACAAGCTAAATGCATAGATATTAAGTGGTTTAGCTGTTGAAAATAGCTGGTAAAATATACTGTGTATATTATATATATATATATATATAATATACACAGGTGCTTAGAGTGCTTGAAGAAAGTTTTCAACAAAGCCCCAACTCTGCAGCACTGAAGTGCGGCATTTGAAGGGATTTTAAAACCTTCACGTTGATCTGAAACCTATCAGAGAGGTGAGCAGCTCCCTGGTTTGGGTCCCTCCTGAGTTCCGTGAGTCGGTTCTGTTCTCACCCCCTCGCTGACAAACAGGACGGAAAAAAAAAAAAAAAAAAAAAAACAGAGGAAAAAAAGGAGCGTTGGAGGCCGGACTTGGACACACGTCAGCGCGCTGAATTTTATAAATCTATGTTATCCGAAAGCATCCCCCGGCTGGCAAAGCGCTGAGAGCGCGCGCGACGCATCTGTACACATCTGTACAGTAACACGCGGGGTCCAGAACCCGAGTCTGCGTCTTTCTGTGCGATACATAACACTGCCAAGTTTTTTTTTTTTTTTTTTAAATTAATTATTACCATTGTTCTTATCTTTTGGATCTGGGATCACTTTTTTTTCCGGATTGCAAGTCTCCGTGTGTGTGTGTGTGTGTGTGTGTGTGAAATTCTTTTGCGAAGATCACTGCGACTGCCCAGGCAGGTGTTGCTGGTGGTCCAGTGCGCGCGCAGTGAGTGTATCCCGTCGAGCCGGGACTCGACATGTGGGGTCCGCCTGCGTCTGCGAGCCACCAGCGCTGGATCCCTTCGCCCGGCCCGCTCATGGACGTTATAGAGGCGACTGTCTGAACTCGTCTCGCCAGCAGACATAAAACTTGTGCACATTCATCATCTCCCCCAAGTTCTGAGCGCAGGACCGATCGGGGGAATCAATTCGAACTCGTCGCTCTGTTTTTGTGCCGTTTTTCACCGACTGCGGCTCTGCATGGGCCCACATGAAGGTGAGTCCGATCATTCATTGGTCCGTGATTCAAGTGTAATTGGTCTGTAAATAATCATTAATTTAATGCGTATTCGGCGTGGAAATGTCGGTGTTGGGGAACGGCCATAAAGTAAGTAATAATATGAGTGTGTGCCGCGTCTGTGCGGGTTTCTCCTGTGTGTGTGTGTGTGTGTGTGTGTGTGTGTGCGTGGGTGCTGCTGTTTGTTACTTACTGTACACATGATAAAAGACCGTGGCGTGTTTAACACGATGTTGTCAGTAAAAGACCGACGCTGTCCGGCGTGTTTCGGGGTTACAGCGAGAGGACAACGCAACGCGCTCTGGGACTCGCCGTTTTTAGGGCTGAAACTAGAACTTCAGGCTTTTACTCGCACATCACATCATCGTCGTGTGTCCCAAGCAGTGAGTGGGTCCTGTCGGCTTTCACAGTTTAATTAAGAACAGTGGTGGAGGAGCAACATCTGGCCAAACCCTGTCTAATCACGATGCGTTCCGGATCTGCTCCACGACCACGTCGGAACGCGCTGCTGGATGCGGGAGTGGATCTCGCTGTGGAAACCCGAGTGGGATCATGGACACTTGATCGCATGTAAATAACGTTCGTAGTCCACGAAGAAAATCCCAAACATTATTTTCACTTGGCGTCCCTTCGCTTCACAACTGGGCTCAAAACAAAAACAGCTGGTTCGGTTGGAAATATTATAACCGGCGTAACCCGCGACTGCTAAACCGCGTGATACACAATTATACTGAATTGATACAAGTGTCTGTATTCCAGAGTAAAAAAAGAGTAGCGCATGCATATGATAATACACCTATAACAAGTATGTGTAAGAGTGAATATTATCTTACTTGGGATGATTTCATTCTGTATGGACAAGCCACGGCGGTGTAAATAATAATTTATTATAAACGTCGGTTACTTTCGAAACCGTCGTAATTGATTCATTCGTGATGAACGCGCAAATGTGACGATGCTGTATAATTAATCTATTCCTGCTTTGACGCAGGTTCCTTCATAGGACCCGAGTTAAAATGAAGTTATGGGACGTGCTGGCCATGTGTTTCTTGCTATTGAGCGCAGTCTCCGCGAGCCCGCTCCTCCAAAGCCTGCGGTCCGAGATGAGGCTCCGCCCCTTGGCGCCGACGCTGAGCGCGCGGCCGCTGCAGCTGGACGGCGACGAATCTGAACCGAGATCGGGACCCAGACCCAGATCGGCCTCCGAATCGGCCCCGCGACTGCAGGAATCACCCCAACAATGTAAGTCACATAACCACTGTGATGTTGTACAGTTTACATTTTTACACCCGACAGATGAAGAGTCGGATTGTTTTTATCATGGTAACTCAGAGTACGTACCCTACTCAAGAGTATTTAAGCTTAAGGCTTTAAATTAGGGCTGCTGATTTGGTTTTACTTATGTTTTTATTTATTAGAATATGTGCTGGACAGTATTTTGCTGAGAAAACCGTTACACGCTTAAATCAATCCACCTGTCGATATGTGATGCAGTCCAGATCCATACATACATCCCCAAAAAAACACTCTTTATGTTGCAATGTCTGCATATTTATGAGTTTTAGACACATAATTGGCAGTTGATTTAACTGTTCCAGTGTCACTGTGTGGGACTTGCACCACTAGTGTTTGCATGTGACTGAATGTGCAAACACACACACGCACACACACACGCACACACACGCACACACACACACACACACACTGGGTATTTCAGATCATTTTCACTGTTGACAGAGAGAGAAAAAGAGTTTTTCTTGGCATACTCAAAACCTTTACATGTCTGTCTTGGTAATGACATAACTATAAAGTGCTCCTAAAATTAATACACCCTTTTAAATGTTGACTTTACATCTCATTCCTCATCAGTCTGAACAGTTTTGCTTTGTTTACATTATTGGCTGAACATATTGCAGAAATGGCCTCTTGTACCCTCCAATATGCCAGAATACAGCAATTCAAATGATAAAATGATAACTAATACTATTATCGTAAGACTGTCAGACCCTTTTATCTAGAATTTCCAATGAACTCAACATACCGGCTGAGTTGTAAAAAGACTTTAAATTAGATCAGGTGCTATGGTGACTTAATTATACGCACCTTACATAGAGCATATTCCAAATGGAACCATTTTCTGTTTCATAGAACAGATTGGAGATTGTACAAACTAAATCTGTATACAAAGATCGATCAGTTTACAGTAACAACTTGTCCAGGGTAGGGTCACGGTGATGGAATTATGGTAGGCATGGTAGACCAGTCCATTGCAGGGCAATCAGAAACTTATTCTCTCACTATAGGCAACTAAGTCATGTGAAACACCTATTTTGTCTGTGGAAGGAAGCCAAAGTATCCAGAGGAAACCCACCTAACATGGGGAGAACCTTCTCAAACTCTACACAGACTGAATTAGATTCAAATCCATAGCAGTGGGGCTGCGACGCATCAGCGCTACCTGCTGTGTTACTGTGCTGCACCCAGTTGTATACAGCATCGATGTAACCATTCTGTGAATATAAAGCTGACACTATTATTGAAAGCAAAATTCTATTTTTCCAATTTGTTGCAGATAAATAGATACCAGAGCAATACAGTTCATACAAGGAAATAGCAGAGCCCCTCGTGGGATTTGAGCACACAACCTCCAGGTTGCAAGTGTGCCTCCTTCTCAATCATTCCCTTCATGTCAGTTTGTCAGCCAGATGAGAGAGAAGAGCACTGTCTCTGTCTCTTTTTGGATGACTTGCACATCAAATAGTGCCTCTCGCAGACACACACAACATTATCTTACCTGATGGTGCTGGAACAACCTGGTGATGTGTCAACCTGGAGATGACATTATACTGCATGACAGGTGACATCAGCATTATGCCACCTCATCCTGACAGCCAGTATAGCTGGTTCACCTCCTCTCCTGCACCTGCTGAGGAGGTTGACAGAGGTGAAAATTTTTAATTCCTCTAAGGCCAGCAGTTTGCTCTGTTACGTGTTCCTGATGCTGGGTTAAGAATATTTTCCAATCATTTCCAGGATAAGAAATTTAGAAAAAAATATTTTAAGCATTTATTAAATTGGTAACATGAAAGGTTTTCCTTTATTATGGCAAATTCTTTTGAATACACTGCATCTAATTTGTCCTTTAAAATAGATAGTATATCAGTGATTACTGTTCACTGCTTCACATAAACTCTAAGCATTAAGAATTTTCAATAATTATTATGTAATTTTTCATCTTTGTGAAGTTCTGACTGTTTTTACTTAGTTTGTGTCATTTTAGTTGTATTGGAATTTCTGCCCAAAGTCTTATCCCCTCTAAGTTCCTGTCTTTCTCTCCCTTGGAAGAAGTGTAGCCGGTTGATCTTAACCAAGCTGACAGCTTTTGTTTCAACATACTTCTTTTCATAAAACAATCTGACACATCCTTCATAATAAAGCATAACACAAGTATAAACTCCAGCTCAAAGGGATTTGATAAATTTTTCCTCACATTTTCAGTTAAAAATCATACTTAAAAGAGTGACCTACCTGTATTACATAACATGTGCTACTACTAAAACAAATGGTTTAATCCATGAAAACAGAGTGCTTTGAGAATGAGCTTTTATTTTTATTTCAACCACTGAAAGCCTTAGAAAATGCATTTCTAATTAACAGGGGAATAGTGAAATTCTCTTGTTTTAATTAAAAGTTTGATTTTGGTAGCTATAGGGGCTGGTGTCTTAACTGGGTTTACCTGAGCCCTTGTGGCTGCTCCAGAACTATGACCTTACTTGAATATGATTATCACCTAATTCCTGTCCTTAGTTTAACTATGTTCAATACTCATTGCAGTTGATCATCTTATCAACAGTACTATGCATGTCATTATCTCTCATCAAAAATATGCCCACTTCCACAATTTACATTTATGTGACACTTTTCTCCAAAACAACTTACCCACTTATACAGCTGGGTAATTTTACTGGAGTAATTTAGGGTAAATACCTTGCTTAAGGGTACTATAGCCAGAAGCAAGATTTAAACCTACAACCTTTTGGTCCAAACACAGTAGCTCTACCCACTATGTTACCAACTGTCAATTTAACTTGTTATAAGTCAAGTCAAAGTCAGTCAGTTTAGTATACAAATTAATCAAAACCAGCAATTTTCAAAGCTACCGATTACTAACAAACATTTTTTTAGTCACTTTCTAAATTTCTTTTCACTCCTCTTCTAAATGATGACTTGCAATACTCTTGTTATGATCATATTATCACTTCCCCCCTTGTTTCCACATAGATGAGGTGGCAGTTCCAGACCTGGAACAGTTTGAGGATGTGCTGGACTTCATCAAGGCTACCATTAGAAGGACCCGTCGTTCTCCTGAGTGGGACATAGACTCCCAGAGACTAAAACAGAGGCCCAAAGGAACAGCGAACCCAAACCGGGGGGGAGGAGTCAGGAAGGAAGGCAGGAGGGCACGGGGCCGACAGCGTGGCCGAGGAGCTGGCAGCGGTTGCGTACTGAAGCAGTTACACCTGAATGTCACAGACCTGGGCCTGGGATACCAGACCAAGGAGGAGTTGATCTTCAAGTACTGCAGTGGTCCCTGCACTGACTCTGAGGCCAACTATGACCGCATCCTGAACAACCTGGCCCACAGCAAGAAGTTGGACCAAGACGCACCGGTGCGTGCGTGCTGTCGGCCCATAGCCTTTGACGACGACCTCTCTTTCCTGGACGACAACTTGACGTACCACACTCTTAGAAGACATTCTGCCAAGAAGTGTGCATGCGTGTGACTTTCGGTAAGACATGCAGAGAGACACATAATGGCTTCAGGCCCTGAAGAATGGATTCTTTCAGGAAAATGTGGCTGCTTGAGTCCCCTTTTTAGGGCCCAAAGAAAGGACTAGTAGATGACAGAGGCTTGCCCTGCCCTGAAGAGTTATGCATCTCCTGTTTCAGGAACTGATGCTCTACCATTGAAAACTGCCAACCCACTGGGTTTCATGTCCAGTGCAGCTGGTCCAAAGGAGCGGTTCCAAGTCTCCAAAGTTTACATCCAGCATATGGAATTTGTGACACGAAAACATGAAAGTTGCTCACGAGACTGCTCTCACTGACCAGAAAACTGACTGTCCAAAGCATTTGTTCACATTCCTAAACACAAAAATCTATGTGGAAAAATATTTATTAAGGGTGAATTAACTTATTGTTATTTATTACTTCAATTTTATGAAAAAAATCTATTTTTTCTTATTTATTTGGTCATTTCTTTTCTTAAGTGTTGCCAGTTTGGTAAGATGTTTTTTGGAAAAAAAATGAAAAGGAAAAAAAAAAGAATATTGCTGGAGCAACAACCAGAATTAAATAACTGAATGTCCCCTTTTATCCTTTGACCTTTAAAATGTTCTCATAATGCTCAGGTCTGCAGCTGGCATCACCATTACAAGCATCTACTATAGAACTTTTCTGAGTCTTGCATCTTGTTGCCAACCATGCGAAGCTGCTGTCTTAGGTCTTGCAAGACACAGGACTCCCAGTATTTGTGTGGACCTCCTCGTTACATGTTGAATTTCTATAACAGGATGTTCACAAGAGCAGGCTGAGCCCCATTAACAGCAAAGCCTATAATAAGATCTGAACCTGCAACTTTCCTGGACCTTCTGCCTACCACTTCAGTTCCTTTACTACTATAGCACACAATTACCTCAGAGTCTACATAAGTTGAGTGCATTTGTTTCACAGGAATCAAGGGACATAGCTCCTTGAGACCACCTGGAGAAACAGCCAATTCAAACTGTCTTTAATAATAATAATAATAATAATAATAATAATAATAATGATAATAAATTTTTAAAAAATCAATTAAAGGACATAGATAAACACCAAAATCAACAGCTATGACATAAGTAATTTCCATTCATATTCACCCCCAAACCCACACCCATTAAAACTGAACCTGGATTTCCTCCTATGGCAGCTGCTATCCTTGGGTTAAAGAAGACCGTCTTTTGTTACTACCCCAAACCACTGTCAGGCCATGACTAATAAGAATCAGGACCCCTTTCTCCAGTGTTAAACAGATGGGTCAAAAGATTTATTGTGCTTGTTTTTTGAAAACCTTCTAAACATGGAATTTTATGTCTGTTACATGTGATTTATGTTTTTTGTATTGTCTTTTGGGCAATTTCTTGAAAATGACTTTTCATGGGTGTTATAGCTAGCTAACCACACATTTCAGTTACCCTTGTAGAATTTTTTTCAGGCCCTTATATGCAAACGGTGATGATGTGTGCTGATTACTGATGGGTGGTCGAGGGATGTTGTACATTTCTGACAACATACACTATAAATTGTCTCATGCAGGTCAATGTGATACAAGTAAACTGGCAGGTAAAGAAATGAAATAAATACAGTTTAATTAAAGAAATGCATGTTTAATGTGGTTAAATTAAGTGTTATTTATTCAAGTAATGTATAGTACTGGGGACAAGCGGTTCTGAAAATGTGTGTGTGTATAGTACTACACTGTTCAAAAGACCTACATTTACTTACTTTTTTCCAAAATTATAACATTAAGTGACCTGCAACTATTCACCCATTTATACAGCTAGGAAATTTTACTGGGTTTTACTATTTCGGGTAAGCCCTTTGATCACACGCGCTACAGCAGTAGGTGAGATCAAAACCTTCAGCCTTAAGATCTGAAAGCAAGAGCTCTAACCACTACACTATCAGCTACCCCAGATCTCGTACCTTGAGTAAGTACTTCTTGGGTTTTCGTAATGTTCAGAGGTAAATCTACAGTTTTACCCAATTATATATCTGGATATTTTCCGAACAAATTCAGTACCTTTCCTAAGTACTACAACAACACTTGTACGTGGGACCTCAACCTGTAGCATTGATTAATCATAGTGCCTGAACTGCTGCACAGCTGATGCAGATACCAGGTCAGCTGTTGTATACTTAAAAGCTTTCAGGTGGGAGTCCATGGCATAAGCCTAGGTTCAGATGTCCTCTGTTAAAAATATAGGCTCTCAGAATTACTGGCTCTAAAAAATAAACACACACACACACACACACACACACACACACACACACACACACACACACACACACACACACACACACACACACACACACACACATTTTCAGAACCGATTGTCCCATACGGGGTCACGGGGAACCGGAGCCTAACCCGGCAACTCAGGGCGTAAGGCCGGAGGGGGAGGGGACACACCCAGGACGGGACGCCAGTCCATCGCAAGGCACCCCAAGCGGGACTCGAACCCCAGACCCACCGGAGAGCAGGACTGTGGCCCAACCCACTGCGCCACCGCACCCCCAAAATAAACACTAGTTTCCCAATATATATTCTCACAAAATATAATCTTTCACTTTAACAGTACTCTAAGCTTTATGTGGTCCTCTGAAGCCAAACACCAAGTACACTATCAAAGCTCAAGGTGGGCTGTATTTGTTCACTTGTTGCTGACCACGGCATGGGTTACTAGACAGGTATGATTTCTGTCTGGACTAGTCAACTTAATCTTTTATTTTTAGACTGCCTGACTCTTTAGACCTTGGTCTTGTTTTCCTTAATATTGATTCCAGTTAGATACCGGATGGGTTGGCACTGCACTCCCTGAGATGCAGGACTGCTGTGCTCAAGGACATTCACAGATTGAGAAACCTGCCTCCGTAAAACTCCTTCAGCTTAGAAAAATGGGTTAATCGGTCATTCAGTCTTTTTGCTGTATCCCTGTAAATAATTATTATTAAAAACACACTAGAATGTAAAAAACATCTAGTCCTGCAATTGCTTGAGACCAGCTAACTGGGCAAAGAATTACTCTCAAAAGATCTCAGCCACACTGTCACTACAGTATGTATCCCTCCTCCTGACTTGGTGGTAGAGTTTATGCAAAAAATGCTTTCAAAAATGAAAATAATACCATGTTGCTAACCCATGCCAAATATGTACAAATATTTTGCACTGCACAACTGACTGTAGTCCACCCTACACGTTCCTCTGACATGCCAGTGGTGTTCCCATCTTGTTACTGTTGCAATTTGTGTTTTCACAAGCTTTGCTGATGCTTACTGTGTTCCAAGCTATTAAAAAAACCAATAACAGTAAAAACCTAAAGCCAAGACTCTGTGGTTATGCCAACCTCATTTGGCTCACTCAACCAAAGTCAAAAAAACGACAATACCGAGCAAACTTTTTTTTTTTTTGTATTAAACAGACTTCAACAAATTTCCACTACTTTCAGAGCAATGAGATGATTTACAAAGACTCACAACAATCAATCAATCTGAATTAAGTTCACCAGGTTTCCTTGCTAATGATGATCCACAGGTCCTAGGTCCCTGCTCAAGAAGTGGAGATACTGCTGTGTTCCCGAGTACAAACCGTTGTGCTTTACTAAGTATTAAACAGTACAAACTGATAAAAGCATAAATCATAACACATGAGAGCCTCAGCAGATGCAAGCATTCTGGTTTCAGCAATAATTTCCTTTGCATCCCTAACAGTGATGTCTTAATGTTTTCCTCACAATTGTTTCATTTCTAATAAACCTTAAATGACATTTGACATAAAATGATATTGTGTCACTTATCCCATTTTCAGCCTCTGAATCTGTTCTATAATTTCCTCTTAAATGAATGTCAGAATCCATGTATGTACACTATGTAAAGTAGCACTGATGAAGAGATTCATTTGTAAGTCCTATCAACAGCTATAATTTTAATCTTGCTCCACAGAAGAACATGACCCGTCAACCTTTGATGCAGGGATATAAATGCATGCTGCTCCATGCACATCTGGCCTTGCTGCAGCAGGGCAACAGCTGGGACTGTAATAAAATGGTGATAATTTCAGGAAAAAAACAAAAAGAAGGCAGAGAGAGACCTGTCTCTAGCTTCCATTAGGTGGTACCTATTTCTGCCACAACTAACTCCATTTGTGGCCTTCATGGCACAGCTAGGAGGAGACAATGTCCATGAGCTCGTATTATGACATTTGAAGCCCATGTTTGTCAATGTCCTTGCTTAGAATAGAATGCTAAGGATTAAGCTGCGCTGGATTACAGGGAATTGTGGACTTTGAGGCGTTTGGGGATTTCACCCATCTGACTGTGTGCACAGTAGCTGCGTTTTCTTTTTTAGTCAGTACTCCCAGAGTAACACTGACATCCATCGAGCTACGCCTCTGTCAGTTCCCTCTGAGAAGGTGGCTTAGTAGCTGCAGAAAACAAGCAGGACTCACACTCCTTTCTCCTCTATTAACTTTCCTCAGACTGCAGTTATCTGAGAACTGAACATAGCCGGAGTGCTTGGCGGAAACTACACTTGTATCCTGCAAATCCTTCAGTCGCATGAAAGTGCCTCATGCAAGGGATAGAATGCAGCAGGTAGCCTAGTGATTAATGACACACTTTTACCTGGAGGAGCTCTGCTGTAGTAACTCTTGAGTGAGTTACTGAATTGTTCCATTCAAATATTCAGCAGTATGAATGGGGGAAAACTGTGAGTTGCTTTGGATGATATTTGGCTAATGAATAATAAAATCATACTCTACGAGACTGCTGGCTTGTGCGGCTGAAGCTTTAATACCAGAGACTGGCAGCTATTGTTGCACAAGACAAGAAGGAACAGAGCTGGTTGTTAAACACTCTCTGTGCAAGAACTACCATGTCCCTTATGTCCCAGTTTATAAAAATGCGACTAGGGAATTTCAATGTTGTGATCCACTGCCCCGGTTTGTATGGGAGGGATCAGGTAGTTATAGCCAGAACCAAAGAAAAGTTACCGAAGTCAGTGTCCAGTGTCAAGGTTTTGGTGGGCAGGCTTGGTGAAGGCACCTCTGTCATAGCTACTGCAGCAAGGCTCCTCTGTGCTCATCCTCACAAAGGAGACTAGAAAGAACATCTGTTCAGATCCACAAGCTGTTGGACATCATTCATTTCTACATCCATCACAATAGCTGTCGGCTCTGACTTAAATTCATGAAGCCATAAGAAACTGGAAGGAACTAACTGTTTTATAATACCAGGTGCACTGGCGTTAGTGTAATCCATCAGTAAGTATAGTAATTTAAAATTGCTAGGTCTTTTGATACCCTATTGGTTTTCTATTTGTTTTGAACTGTTCCTGGGAGAGGGGGTCGTGGGGCGTGGGGGCGTGGCAGGCTTGGCCGGGTCCTGCTCTCTGGCAGGTCTGGGGTTCAAGCGCTGCTTGGGGTGGCTTGCAACGGACTGGCATCCCGTCGTGGGTGTGTCCCCTCCCCCTCCAGCCTTGCGCCCTGTGTTGCCGGGTTGGGCTCCGGTTTGCCGCGACCCTGCTTGGGACAAGTGGTTTCAGACTGTGTTTGTGTGTGTTGCCTAGGAATTATGCTGAACTGCTTTACTGAATGGATGAAAATACCGCTTTCTAGTTTTTTCTTTTTCACTGAACTGAGGTTATTTTGATATTTCCCTTTTTTTTTTTTTTTTTTTAAATTTTCTTTCAATCTTTTTCAATTCCTTCTGAAAAATCTCTGTGTCGTACTTAATGACAAGGTGGTTGTAAAAAATGCACAATGTCAAATAACACCAGATTGATTGATAGTTCTTTAAAATGAGTAAATATTTGCCTTTTCGGACCGTGCGTCTCTGTGTGTGTGCACATTCTGTGATAAATTTGATGTGTTGTTTTGGCCTGTGCCTCTGTTTGTTCTATCTGTAGCACAGTAAAGGAAATTCTTGTCCTAATGAGTGCCACGTCTATAAACAGAACCCACTATTTATTATGAAGAGGTGCAGTGAAGCGAGAAGACACTTAAAGCCCACAGATGTTTGACAACAAAACTCCACAAACGAAGCAGGAAAGGAGGAGGTGGGTTGTTGTACTCTGCTGAATGATCTATTAGGCAAAAAAAAACATTCCTGATATAGTGCTTGCATTTGTAGTCAGAACACTACTACCCAAGAGAGTGATTTGTTTTCATCCTACTGCAGTGAAGAACATCTTAGATGAATCTGGGCAAAAATTCCAGGTTAAAAAAAGTGAAATGCATACAGCTTCAATGGGAGACTCAAACGGTCAGTCACCTGGGACATTTCAGTCAGACCCAAAGTCCTGCAGCTTTACAGTATATTGAACACATAAATTTCTTCAATGCTCCAGTTTAATTCAAAACTTGTGTTATATTCCCATTAAATGCTATTCATTCTGCTTGTGTCCAGTCCTATTGTGCTATTTACTTCAGACTTCAGCTGTTTAATAAAAAGTAATCTCCCACACATTTTTTAAATGTGTAAAGCTTTAGCAAGATCCTCAGCTGGCAAAAGATACACTTGGCAATCATGTATCTATGCATATGACCAAAGATGCTGTAGCATGTGCAAGAAGATAAAATGAAAAAGCAGAGTTCATTTTCCACACCCTCCTAACATCAACAGTTTGACATGTGCAGGATCACTGTGGTCTGGAGCCTATTCCAGAACTATAAAGTACAATGCAGGGAAAACCCTGGACAAGATGTCGAAGAGCAGCTTATGTCCTCTTAACTAAACTTCATGCAATTTCACAGCTCCAAAAATCTAACACACAAGATTTGGGAGCACAATACTAGAGACACTTTGCAGCAAGCTAGTTGGACTAGGGCGCATCACCATGATTGTTATCCAGCAGGTTCTTTCAGCATGCCACAACTGCACCAGACAGCACATTTCAGATCCCACCATGGTCTGCCACTTAAAGTCACCCTACAGAGTGCTGATAGGAGTTTCTGTTTATCAAAATGTGGGATGTAAAGTTTTGGTGGTGCTGCTGGGCTTAGGATGGGTTGGTCCCTTACCTTAGATTACTTAGTTAGCAGGTGATTTCACATAGATGACCTTTCTAAAAGTTAGTTCTCTAAAAAAAGCATAATTTTTACCTTCTCTGGATTCTACATTGGGTGCAGACCCCCATACTTCCTCTCACCTTTCTCCATCTTTCATTATCTTTTAGAAAGAGCAACAGGGGTCTTATTTGAGGGACTTTTGTTTATGCTCAAGATATACTCCAACTTCTCACATGCCAAATCTCTGTTCTTCCTTCTAGCCCTCTAGAGTCCTCTCATCACACTCTGCCTTCTGTCTGCTGGGCTCACTCTTTAAGGGAACAGCAGCATTTTCTTTCTCCTTTTCCCTATTTGAACATGCAGTGATTTGAGTGAACTGACCACAATTCCACCCATAAGGCAGATTTTACATAAACAGATATTGTAGGCTACAATGTATTTTTTTAATCTCCCCAGGGAGTCATAAGCTGTAAACTGTAATGCAACATTTCTGATGTACGGTGTGAACTCTTTGAAAGATCTATTTTTAAACTGAGTAAGGTGTGCCAAGTCAAAGGTAATGTGAGCAGAGAAAACACCACACAGTAGATTTACAAAGGACTTTCTGCATTGAATGGCACCTGAAAGTAGTGTTTCTGAGCAAGAAATTGGACAAACTGTTCCTATGATGGGTGGCACGGTGTCATAGTTACAATGGTGCGCCACAGCTCCTGGGCTCCAGGTTCAGACACGGGTATGAAGTTAATATACTATCTACATTCTCAGGTGTTCCTTTCATTTTTTTTTCAGCAGATAGTGTTTCATTGTTGTTTATGAATACTTTATTAAGGTCACCCTATGTTTTTTTTTGTACAGAAAATCATGTTATTGATTGCTTGGTAGGAACTTTATTCCAAAGTTCCTTAGGCAACTCACAATACTGTACCCATTTTACTACTGTATATAATTCACTTACTGAAGCAATTTGATTTCATTACCCCATTTAAGAGTAGAAACAGCTGAACTGAAGTTTAGCTCAGGAACAGGTCTGGCTCTAACCACAAACTCCCCTCAAGGGTGAACAAACTGGAAAGGGCAATAGAAATGGCAGCAAGACACTGAGAAAGTGTGTCATACCAGTCCCTTTGCCATTTGTTTCGCCCTGCTGTGAGAGAGGGTGATTGATTGAGCAATTGAGCGTCCTTGTTGGTTGTTCACTGATCACGGGCTGAGTGGGAGATGAAATGATTTTCCATTCAGGCATCTTCCTGCCACTTTGTGCTTCTGATGACCCGCAGAAACGTAGTTTGCTGGAAACTTCTCGCACACGCCACATTAACCAAAAGGTCACTGATAACGGGTCTTCCCTGCGTCTCATGACGTGCTTAACCGGAGCTGCACGCCTTTTTTTATGGGACTACAAAAGATATTTGAACCTGCGACCTTGTGGTCATGAGTCCTGTACCGTAACTGCCGCAACAAGCGTGTGCCCCTCTGGCGTCATCTGGCGTGACCAGCCACTCTGTGTGTCATGCCCAGGGCATGCTCCATGGAGAGCCAGCTGCTAATGTTTTCTGAGTCGGGGGGGTGGGCTTCGGGGTATCTCATGAAAGTACTCTCTCTCGCTTCACACCAGCCACTAATAGCCACTAATAGACCAATGAAAAGGCTAAATGCTGTCTCATGCCTCGCAGCATGGGGCAGGATGGGGGGACGGATGACATCTATCCAGACAGAGAAGTCCAATGGAACCACAGTATGACACCCTGAGTGACTGTGTATGTGTGTTTTGAGGTGGGGGGAGATAAAGTGCGTTGTGCTCTTCTTTGCAACTTGTGGGGCACTTTTAATTCTTATGTTGGTTCACTTCTACACAACAGTCGATTTTATGTGGAGATCCTGTAAAAAGAGTGGTTGCTGTAACCTTGATCAAGATTCCTTTGGCAAGTTGAAAGAAAATGGTCTTGCCTTTCTTTCTATGTTTTGGTGTACTGCTGCAGAAATGCCAAATGGAACTGGCAGCATTCATGCAGAACTCTCTTTTGGGAGCTTGCATTGAAATAGAATATCACTATCCTGACCACAGAGAGCAAGTCAGCAGAATTTAATTTCTACTTAACATGTTATTTACTATATTGATGCATGTTAACAGAGATACTATGATAATAGCAGACCATGTAAAATAGAAAGATAGCACATACGAAAAAAAAAAAAGCTAATGTAACTTAAAACATAATAAATTTTACATAGCAACACCATCATCAGTTCCCAGCAGGTTGATGAGAGGTTAAAGGACTAGACATTTGACAAAAGGCTTTGATCGCCCAACTAAGGACTAGTAAAATGGGCAGATCTGCATCAGATGACAATTTAAAAGGGGTGATTCTGTGTCAGATGACTGGGGGTGACAGAATTATGTCAAGGGAGCAGGCAGGCAGAGGGGATCTGTGTGAGAGGGAAAGCAGCTTAATCTCCAGCTGTTGAGGTTCTTGGCCCCTCTCTTCACACAGCCCGTCCTGGGCTGCACCATCAGCACCAGTGTACAGAGTGGACCTGTGACACACTGCAGGGCCTCCCAGGGATGTAGGGTTTCTAAAACCTATCATTTGTGATTAAAACAGTAGCAGTATATTCAGCAGGAGCATTAGTGGTGGACACCAATATTCTAGTAGCCCACTTTACCTCTTTTACTATGACAACTCAGAATTTTCTTGGCTTCAGTTGAGTTTTTATATCTTTAAGAATAAAGCAATAAAATAAATTAAATTTTTCTGCTTCAATATGGGTGGTCTAGTGATTGTGAATATTAGTGAATATTACTGGTTCAAGTCATAGGAAATAAATTCCCGTTCAGCCCTTAGAAAAGGTAATAAATTGCTTTAGTAAAATAATCATCTGTATGAATGAGTAAGAACTGTTGAACTGTAAGCTATTAAAGTTGCTCTTTAGATTATGGTATGTGCCAAACCTCAGAATTAAAAAAAGTGCGCATCTGGGTCTGTTTTTATTGTGGATTTTGCTGGACAGCCCCACAGAGATTTTTGAAAGCTTGTTTTCATGAGAGTTCTGGCCAAGAAATCATAAGCAAGTATGATTCAGTCAGACACAAAAATTGTGTAAATAAAAACATAATTAAAACAGCTCAAAAAAGGAAGGGATGGAGGAGTTGTAAATGATTTTCCAAAAGATTCTCAAGCTACTGCACTTCCGATGAGTTGTTTAAAACTTACATCATATCATGAAAGAATATGATAGAAACAATTCTTTAGAATATTGTAGGACAAAACAACCCATGACCCCAGTTTGGCTGCCATAAAGTGGTTGATAACAGAGGTCAACAGCAGCAGACTGAGCATCCAGCTGATTTCAATAAAATGTTTCTCACATTAGGGTGTGTGGTGCTTTCAGCCAAGCATGGAAAAGGTACTCAGTGGTGCCCCCTGACGGACTGAAACACTTGGCGTCAATGCATTGCCAGCCTATAGCATAACCACAGATGTCTCAACAACCCAGGCAACAACCAAATAGCAAAAGAGCAGACCTGTGTCTGATGGTTCTTGAGATTATACTGATGATTCACAACCTGACAGCAGAAGTTCAATTAGAGACTTATGGTGAGAATAAAGCTGAAAGGTCAGACAAGGTCTCAGCTGCTATAGTACGGCACTTCCATGAGAAATTATAAAATAAGATCAATGAAGACGAACTGATGACAAAATGAAATGAGTGTTGCACGTGAGAAGACCAGCACATGCACAAGATTTAAAAAAAAAAAAAAGACAGAGACAGACATCGACCAACAAAATCAATGGGACCATTTTAAAATATCTATTGGTTTGCATTTGTAGCATGCATCCCCAACCCCACACTCCAGAAAAATCCTTCTCTTGCTATTTTTAAAGTTTTTCATGTACTGAAAAGAAACTGTTGTTCTAAGCCCTCTGAATACGTTGTGAGTAAATGTACAACCTCATTTTACATAGTTTGAGCTAGATTTCGTACAACACAGCCAATACGCGGTGACTAAACATGTTGCTGAAAACTTGTCAAGGTTGGAGTAAATAACCAAAAGTGCATTCTCTTTTTCTGGCAAATGTTCATACAACTTTTTCATAACAAAACATAATGCCATGCTGGAAAATGTTGATATTTACTTGAGTTTCATTGGGGTAGAAGATTCCCCTATGAAAAACAATACTAATGGGCAAATTACACTGTATTTCTTCTTTGCATAATTTTAGTTGTTTCTCAATGGACATGAAGAGGAGAAGTACCTACAATTACTCCATTTTGTACAAACATGCAGGATTAAGCAAATAGAAGTCTTAAACTTCATATTGTAGAGACTGTATAATGTTTTTGGAAAGACAACATACAGAAAATAAGAGAAAAAAAAAAAATCAAGTCTCTATGAATAGATTGCAGTTCAGTTGCTTGTTGGATTTACATTTTATCCTTTTATAATGTTTTATGACCACTGAAGCATTTCAGATAATATAATTTCAATAAAAGTTAAATCATTTAATTTCATCAACAGTTCCCTCTCAAAATTAGGAGAGCAACCATTTAGTTAAAGGACTGAATGATATAAGACTCCTACAAAACATACAAGCAAATATTTCCTGAAACGCTTGGTTTATTTGACTTTGACTGCAAGCATTTTGGGTTTTGTAATGTCTCTGAAATTTTCCAGAGATCATTGCAACATTGTCCCACAAAGTATGCCAGGGTGGAGGTTCATTTTAGCTGGTTTCTCAACATTAAGCAGGATCCTCAGATTACTGTGTGTTCTTTTGGGTACCCTCACAATGTAAAAGAAATGCATACTGAATGTGATCAAGCACTATGAAAGATGGGCAGAGCACAACATGCCAGAAGAATGGAAACAGATGTGAGAGAGTGGCCAGTACATATCTTACAGTTAAAGCACTGCTACACTCTTGAATAATCTTCATTGACTCCATAAGAAATACCCATTTATATTAATGGCAAATATTTCCAGAGTAGGTATAGAAAAGTAAAGTGTCTTAGGAAATTACTCATTTAATATGTGAGTGTTCTGGACAACACAACTCTGGCCTACTTGCAAATATTAAAGAACAACATACGCTAAAGTGATGAATTTTGCCAAGTGAAAATGGTATACAGACTTGCAAAAAAAAACCATTCAGAAAATAGAGAGTGGAGATACTTAAGTTTTTCCTGTTGGTGGACTAAACCATTTCACTATTCCTTGACATGCTATATATTATATTATAGACACATATATATATATATATATATATACACACACACACACACACACACACACACACACACACACACACATTTTCAGAACCGCTTGTCCCATACGGGGTCACGGGGAACCGGAGCCTAACCCGGCAACTCAGGGCGTAAGGCCGGAGGGGGAGGGGACACACCCAGGACGGGACGCCAGTCCGTCGCAAGGCACCCCAAGCGGGACTCAAACCCCAGACCCACCGGAGAGCAGGACTGTGGTCCAACCCACTGCGCCACCGCACCCCTGCCATATATATATATATATATATATAACCCTACATCTCCCACCTATCCTTCCACATTTCTAAAAATCTCCTATCTGTTATTCAGTTTTATCCCTTTCATTCTTTTCTCTTTAAGAGGACTAAGATTCAGAATCAGCCTTTGACCACAAAGTGAGTCATATCATAATGGGTACTTTTGGAACGGTTTCTTGTGTTCAAGTGGTGACGGTAATTGGGAAACACTGCCAAAGCGGAGAATCAGTGTTGCTGACCCCTAAAAGAGTTCCCTCATTTTTGTTTCGGTGAAAGTTTCAAAAGTATGCTTGTGTTGTTCATTTCACTCCATCTGCAATAGGTGGACCCAAGACAGAATATAACAGGGCACATCCTTAAAGAGACCATCAGCCCATCACACGCACATATTCAGAAAAGTCACACAAAGGAGGGCAATTTAGGGCGTTCTCTCAGAGGAATAGGCAGATTCAGTGGAGATGGAGCTGGGGCCCAAGTGGGACAGTGTGGAGCTGTGAGCTCAAGGTGCTACACATGATTCCAAGGACACAAATCACTTGCTATTTTCAAGCATAATTTAAAAAAAAAAAAAAAAAGAAATTCACATTAAGTATTACAATTAATTAAGAAGTATAGGTAGGTCAGTATCACAGCACAATTAGTCTCACAAAAGTATTTAATAGTTTTCCTATGCAGATGCATAAACATTTTCCTCTATTTAAAAAAAAAAAAAAAGTTGTACACATGCAATAAATTAAATAAGATGATAAATAAAAACTTTTATGGAGCAAATATGAAGGGAAAATTAAGAAGATGCTAATAAAACAATGCATTTCACAGAGGAGAAAACACTCATGTTTCATTCATTCTAGGAATCCCAGAACTGCTGGCTTGGCTGACAAGTGGTAATCCACGTAATCTGTTTGTAGTTGAAAATACAATTTAAATGCAAAGGAGCTCGCTGATGAAGAACATCTGGCCTTAAACTGAACCATGTGAAGTGTGAAGTGTGGTGTCAACCAGAATATGCCAGATGTGGGGAAAACACATGAGTTGTTTTCCAAGAAACTTTCCGAAACACTGGAGACTTTAGAAAGGACAAGAAAATCATATTTTGTTGTTAAACAATCATTTTACCTGTTTGGGCCTAAAGCAAATGCTTACATACAAAAACTGCAATATTAAACACCACTGCCTGGGCTGTGTAATATTAGCGTGTAGCAGTTCTTTTTTCAGCTGAAAATACATGACACATTTGTTCAAGATGACTGTATGAATGACAGGGCCAAGATGAGAGCAACAGCCAGTGACTAACAAATGACAAACAGCCATCGAAGTGGAACTCAGTAGGGAAGGAATGAAAATTATACCACAACACTGAGTAAAAACAGCCCAGTGTGTTCACAAGGACATTGCACTGTAGAGGTAATGACACTGAACCCTTTGTGGCAATGGGTGGATGTTTACAACTCCATTAACTATAAGACTAAGGGGGTAAGTGCCACTGAGTCAAAAAAGTCTTAGCAACATCTTGCAAGATTTCTACAGTAGGGGGTATGGAAGTGGTTGATTATTGTCTTCCATTACCTATGTTCTGTGGGAGGAAACCCATGTGAACACAAGAACATGCATATGCCACACAGACTGAGCCAGATTTGAACCCAGATCTGACATCAGAATGCTACCCACTACACCACCATGCTACTTTCACATTAAACAATATCCATAAGTCGACAAGTAACTCTTACTGCCATGCAAAAAATGCTGCATTGCTTCTGTTGAACCACATAAAGTATTACAGAAGTACAATTTCTCACAAAGCCTTGTAAAATGCATGAATGATGAAAAAAAAACTTTCCTTTTTAAAACTAACACACCAAAAATAGAGCACAGAAGTGATGAACAACATCACACATCCCAGATTTTCATTCTCAGTTTTTTTCTGGCTAAAAACTAAGAGTAAATAGGTCCCATTATTTTTGCCCAGTAGGGGGCACGGTAGCACAGCAGGCTTGGCCAGGTCCTGCTCTCTGGTGGGTCTGGGGTTTGAGTCCTGCTTGGGGTGCCTTGCGATGGTCTGGTGTCCCATCCTGGGTGTGTCCCCTCCCCCTCCAGCCATGCGCCCTGTGTTGCCGGGTAGGCTCCGGTTCGCCGCAACCCTGTTTGGGACAAGTGGTTTCTGACTCTGTGTGTGTGTGTGTGTGTGTGTGTGTGTGTGTGTGTGTGTGTATTTATGTCCATTATTCACTTAAACACTTGCAAAGTGGTAAGGTTTTCACACATTTATACATTTAAGAATCGAGTTATCCAGGCTTTTTCCCCCACTTTAAAGGTCACAGATCTGTTTTCTGACAGTCCTTACATCCTGTTGAAAATCCCCGAATGGTTCTTCTGGTATCTCAAGACGTATAGATAGCACTCTAGGTGGTCCCATTCCTGACAGTCTCAGTTGTGTATCTGGGTTGTCCACTTAACACATAAATGAAATGGAGTGTTTATGGTGCAGTCATGCTTGGAATTCTTAAATTCTGAACTAAGGTTCTATTTCAATATCGCTAATACTGCACTACTAAAGTTGAAAAATGTTTAAATTTACAGTGTGTGTACACTTACTGCTTCCATTTTCAGGGAAACGTGAGTCTATGTGAACGTTCTTGTATGTTGTAGACTACCTTTGTACACTACAAATTGTCCATCTCTTTGAAGAAATGTGTCTGCTAAACAAATAAGTGGCTGTTACCATTTAATTTAAGGCAGATTTCCTTCTCTGTTACATCTTTGAAATGCTCATTGCAGCAGGTTACAAAGTGGTTAAGGACATGGGATGTGACCCAAATGTTGCCAATTTGAGCCCAATCCTTGTTACTGCTCCAGTACCCCGATCAAGGTACTTATTCTGAATTGCTTCAGTAAAAACACCCAGCTTTCTAAATGGGTTAAATGCTGTGAGCTGCTTGGGATAAAACGCTCGCCAAGCAATGAATAACAATAATATTTTGCTGCTGAGCTTCTGTGTCTCTTTTGAGGTACAGCACATACTCCATCCTCCAGTTTTCACAGAGGGCTCACTCTCACTGAAGTGAACCCTGAAGTGATTTATTTCCTTTCCTTTCTGTAAACACTTTCTGCCAGCCAGTCGTCCGTAAATCCGGCAGGAGACTGTTAACAGAGAGAGACAGCTGGGACAGTAGTGGAATGCTGGGCCCAGACAGAGAGGTTAGAACTTCACTTCAGAAACAAAATGTTATGCCACAAAGCAGAGAATCGGCTTGGAGGAACTGGGGAGACTGGGGGGGCTCTCTCCTCTGAGAAACCAAAATATTTATGTATAGCAGTCCAGGTATCTCTGTCCCGAACAGATGTACTCATGTTAGATCTCTATCGAAAACCTCAGTGGTTGTAGAGCAAACCCAGGTCTGCTCCTCCTCTCACCTATGCACATCGGACCCCAGTCTAAACCCAGAGTGTTTCCAACCTGTAGGAGGGAAGTCCCACCAAGCTACCATTGTGGAACCACAGTATGTTTATCTCAGTGTGACAGTTCTGTGTATCCCCTGGTCCCACTATTTTGACTGAGGAAGCAAATCTCTAGAAGTTCACAGTGGATGTTACTTTCAGGATGTGTAGGACATTGCTAGTCTGCAGGACACTTCAGGACATACGTTTGACTTCTTGTTTGACTCTACTGCTTTACAGAGGCTGTCAAGAAAAAACAACACTTTTCTGACAGTCATGGAAATGTTTTACCTTTTTCTCCCCTATACTGATGTTCACAGGTATATAACAGTCATGGCACAGTCTGAAAGTGGAGATTCATACTAAGGTATAAATACCACTTCATTTAGAGGGTTTTGCACCATCGATAAATCAAAATTCATATTTGCATGACATTTACATTACCACATGTTACCAAATGATAAATGAAGCAAATATAAATGCACAACTAATTTGCTTCCTCTACAGCTTCTTACCCATGCAGCGTAAGAACAGACTGGATAAGCAAAGATAAACCAACCAAGAGAGATGTGGATAAATTACAGCTG
Source organism: Scleropages formosus (assembly GCF_900964775.1). Taxonomy (NCBI): domain Eukaryota; kingdom Metazoa; phylum Chordata; class Actinopteri; order Osteoglossiformes; family Osteoglossidae; genus Scleropages; species Scleropages formosus. The sequence goes on from NC_041822.1 coordinate 19,024,996, forward strand.
GCAGTTAAAATGGGAATGCATACAGCAGAACAAGAGTTAATCATTTCAACACTTTCAGCATTACATGTCAGTCATTTAAAGCAGTAAATAAACAGTGGTGTAAGAAGAAGGCAAAAAATTACCACCACATTTAGCAAACCAGAGTCGGAACACATGCCTGCGCACACACGCACACACACAGATGTACACATACAGATAAACACACACATAGTATTTCTCATTAAAACGTAACTGGTTATTCCTGTACAAAGTATCAAAGTTAATCTTCATTTCCAAGAAAAGAAATGATTTGTGGCATTCTGGTAAAAATAATCAATTACTTTATGCATATTGCCAATGCTTTTCTCCAAAGCAACTTACACTGATTTACCCATTTATTTTATCCATAGTCAGGAAATATTCACTGTAGCAATTCAAGGGGAAGTGCTTTGTTTGAAAGAGGGGCATGGTGGCACAGTGGGTTTGACAGGGTACTGCTCTCCAGTGGGTCTGGGGTTCAAATTCTGCTTGGGGTGCCTTGTGACAGACTGACATCCTGTGCTGGGTGTGTTCCCTCCCCTCCAGCCTTATGCCCACTGTTGCTGGGTTAGGCTACAGCTCCCTGTGACCTTGTATGGGACAAGTGGTTTCAGACTCTGTGTGTGTGTGCTTTGTTTGTACTACAACAGGAGTTGGGATTTCAGTGTAGACCTGTTAAGTACAAGGCACCAGCCAGGACCACTATACTGCCTGCACTATTCACAACTACAGCAGTATTCTCACTACCAATGATACATATACATGCTGTCAAGTCAGTCCTGATTCTCAGGAATGACTTATGTGGCCTTCAAAGCAAGGGAGGAACAGATTTGGATTGCCATTGCCTTTTTCCATGAATGTCTAGGGGGTACAAACAAAGGTAGAAATACGTAAACTTTACACAGCCTGAGCAGGACTCCCCACACCCCAACACTGGCCAAGCAGGTCGGTCACTGTGAGGAACCAGCATCACCTACTGTGTCACCATGTCCCCACGCACTACCAGGAATACTAATAAAAATTTAATGAATTAAATAAACCCCTGGACATAATGTTCTGTTATTATTGCTATAATTGAAGTGCTTCCCAAAAATTAAGTAAATGTTCTCAATCCAGTTCTTGTTGCACAAACAATGATCCAATAATATATTGTATTGCATTGTCAAACCGGAAGGGTCATGTTTGTTTAGTGCAGATGACAATAACCCTTTTTGGATTTGGACACATACAGCACTTGAGGACCACAGGTTGTGTCACAGAAATGATGCGCTAAATGCTGAAAAATTACAACTTTTTGTAAGAAAAACATATTTTACATATGTTCCAGAAAGGCTATGTTTGCAGTCTGTTTCTGATATGAGCTAATGACAAATGCATACACCCATTCTTCAGTGAAAGAAATGGTTTATAACACTGTTATTCACACTTCTAAAATATCCACAGGGCTGCATTGTGATGTCACTTGGTTGGAGCAGGAATTCAAAACTGGAGATTTTTCCAGTTGTCCTTCATAAATTCTACATTAAAATGTCTTCAAACCATCTTCTATATTTTAGTCAGACTAAGAAGGACAATGTGTGTGTTTGATGTGTGTGATGTTTTTATCCAGAAAGGAATACAGGAACACCATTTAATGCAAAAATCCCATGGCTGTACACTAAAAAACATCAGCTAGAAGTAGTAAAGATTCAGACATCCATTACTACTAGTTGTGTAATGATGCAAACACTTACCTGTCACAAAGAGCAAGGTCAAGGTACAGCACACTCATATTTGGCTATAGTTTATACTTAATTTCTAGTTAATGAAGTCTGGGTTTAACAGTTAAACTATGGCCTGCTCCACTGGAAGAGCTGGGGACATGGTCATCTGGGACATGAAATGCCTTTTTTGGCCCTTTCCCATTTGTAGGCCTTGCAAGTACTACCAAATATCCAGTCTGTAATTACAGCCTAGCTGGTGGCGTCAAGGGCTGCCCCATGTTGCCTTCTACTACTGTTTTGGAGTCATACCACACACAAAGAAATGCTTGCTAAATTTTACCTTACAAGACAGTAATGACTCACAGGTTTTACCCCCAGGTGGGGTAGGATTAGTCGCCTGGGGTATCTCACACATGGGAAATGCAGTGCATTGTGAACGCTCATGAGGCTGTGGGCTCAACACCACTTGCATATCCCCCACTTCAAGTTCGTTCACAATAATGTCTCAACCTTCATGTTGTGCCTGTCCAAAACATTTTATTAATCCTTTCCATTGTGTCTAAATACAGGGTGTAGACAGCACTTGCATGCATATGTGGAGTGAAAAATTTCTGGGACCTTTGGTCAGTTCACATGGCAACAACCATGTGTGAATACTTTCAGCAAAGCCCTTATAAAACTTTATAAGTTTTACATAGCAGGTAAATTGCTCCAGTAGAAGTCAGACCACAGGGCAATGTTTCTCTGCCTGGGATAAGCATATGAACGATGTGATAATGAGGGATCAGGGCCTGATGGCAACTCTCCATGTTGTTATGCCCACTCATACTAGGGACCAAAATTAATGTCCAGTTCCCATTGAGTCACTGTCCTGGTGTACAAATTACACAAAGGAGAAGTGGATTAGACCAGGAATCATGGTCTCTAGACTGGGATTGGTATGGAATCACAACAAGAAATTGGTGCCTTAGAACAAAAGCCAGCCAGCAGTCTGCCACCCACATGAACAGCAACCCAGAGGAACGCAGGGAAGTTGGGAGAGGCCATCTGCTCCATATTACTGCCTCAAATGTGTGCTTCCAAATAATTTCCATTGCAGAGCTTGCTGAGATCCAGACTGGTCCTTAATGATGATAATTGGTTCTGACAATTGATTTAACTTCATCCTGGCTTTATAGCATGTTCAGGGTAAGTACAGAAACACACATACGCAGAGAGCAGAAAAGCTATGACTCAATCAATAGGGTAAGCAATGGCTTCCAGCATGTGGACAGGACCAAACATGGGGAAAAAAAAAAAAAAAAAAAAAGAGGTCGATGAGGAAAACAACACTTTGGATATTTCTCACAGAAAACTTTTTGTATACATTAGAAAGCCAGAGCAACACATTTAGCCTGATGGTATAACATACAGCAAAATTGCTTATTTCCTAGGTACAGTGTGGCTCCAGTATGCATATATATAAAGTATCCAAGCTCTTTGCCTTTTGTGGAAAGCACTTTTGGTCACTCCGAGCTGTATGCTGTTTTGGAGAAATCACCCACACAGTCTGAAACCACTTATCCCAAGCTGGGTTGCAGCAAACCAGAGCCTAACCCAGCAAAACAGGGCGCAAGGCTGGAGGGGGAGGGGACACAATCCGGACAGGACGCCAGTCTGTCACAAGGCACCCCAAGCAGGACTTGAACCCCAGACCTACCCCACAGCAGGCCCTGCCCAAACCTGCTGCACTGCTGCACTGCTGCACCACTGTACACCCCCTTTGGAGAAATGTACCTGCCCAATTCGTAAGTGTAATTGTAAACTTATAGAATACAAATTCAAATACAAATACATTCAGATGCATTTAATTCATTGCGTTCTGTAATGTTTCATTAGGTGGACCGTTTCAGTCAGACAGATTTCAATGATGGTGGGCATTAACAGCAGTGTCTACAACTATAAAAACATTTAAAGTCTGGTATTATATTTTTCATCTCAATGTGGAAACAGTCTGAAGGATAAAACAGACTTTTTTTTGAATGTGTTCATTTTCACAAAATTAGAAAACAAATTTTAATTCTAAGATCGAGTCTGCCAACTACCTCAACAAGATAGCCCAGCAGGTTTCTCACAAACCTTAATAATGCTGGCCATAGCTCAGCACCTATAGCAAAAAAGGTGGTGAAAGTTTGGAATTCAGGCTTTCCTTGAGACTTACAGTCCCAGGACATTAACAATTTGTCTGGATCTCCACCTGTGCAGTCAGTGCTTTCTATTATCAAGAGAAAGACATTCCTTCATTCTGATTGTTCTGCCACTGACTTAGACATACAATAGCCTACTCTTTGCACCTATAGCTATTCATAAAGAGTTAATGACAACTACATAATTCTTTATTTACTCATTTACAAGAAGCTTTTCTCCAAAGTAACTTATAATATTAAAGTTTTCATGCAAAGCTACTTACAATCATGTACCATTTATATAGCTGGGTATTTTAGTCGAGATTCAGAGCAAGTACCTTGACCAGGGGTACTGCAGCAGCAGTCAGTTCAAACCGGAAACCTTCAGATGGCAAAGAAGCAGCCTTAACCACTATACTGCCCTCTGCTAGGGCTGCAAAGAAAAGCTTTGCAGTTGAAACTGACGTTAACAACCTAACAAATGCCTTAGTTAAAAACAAATTATAAATTGTGGCTACAATTTATTACTTGGAAAAAAAAATCTGCAGTGGCACAAAGGACCTAGCATTCTACATCTTTGCCCTCAGAGAAGTGGCTCATTGAGTTTGCACAGCAAAGCCCTGATCTTGAAAAACATATTCATTTTGGTCTACCCATAAAAAAGGTAAGGCTCTCAGAAACTCAGCACCTCAGACCACAGTGTCTCTCATCTGCCAGACTCAAGACCATTTTTCATAACTTCTCAACACTTGCAAGTTTTCAGTACTTACATCAACAAACTGACAGAGCCTGGACTGATAAGCTGTCCCACCACTGAGTTCAATTTTTGAGGAATGCTGCTTTTATCGGAGGTCTGGGATACAACTACTCCTTTACTGAAGCCTGGATAGTGTCTGTGGCCTCTTCATGACCCTAGTTTCATACTCGTGGCTGGAAGGAGAACGTGTTCCTTCTCTCAGACCCCCATCTCTCAGCCTCATCTCTCAACCCCGCTGTTCTATGTCTAGTAGGTGTAAGAGAGGAGACAAAACTGGTACCTTCAGATCTGTAAGCAACCAGACTGCGAAGAAGACTGATGATGGGAAGCAGTAAAGCAAAGGAGACTAAAATGATTACTCAAGCATAAACACCAACAAGAAAACAAGCAGTGCATGTGGAAACAGGAGGTAACTCCGCACTAACGCTACAAGCACTTGACTAGTAATGCTTAGCATACCCAAACCTGTCAGAGACTGTTAAGCCATTACAAGTAAAGAGGTAGACCAAGTCACATCTACTCTGGGCTTTCAGGAGAATGACAAGCCAAGGTGGGAAGAATAACTTGTTTTTGTTATTCAGTTTTGGAGAAGTCACAGATCCTATGCAGGTTGCAGAACAGTATGCAGAACTATAACAAAGCTATTAAAGCTAAAGCAAGCTACAACTTACCCAGCGCTATAACTTGGTACAAAATATTATATATATACATATGCCATGTCAATCAAAACAGGCAGAAGACAAAATTACACACATCATCTGAAACCGTTTGTCCCATACGGGGTTGCGGGGAGCCAGAGCCTAACTCGGCAACACAGGGCAAAAGGCTGGAGGGGGAGGGAACACACCCAGGACGGGACACCAGCCCATCACGAGGTACCCCAAGCAGGACTTGAACCCCAGACCCACTAGAGAACAGGACCCGGTCCAACCCACTATGCCACTGCACCCCTCACAAGATAAATTACTTATCACAGAAATAAAAATCTAAGAATAGTTGGTATGCAATACAAAATATCATATTTATCCAAGACTTCAGACCCTGGGAAAAAAAGATAAAGAGTGAGTTCAACATCGTGGACATGAGGGAGCATTTCAGCAAAGTGTAAGGTACTACCAGCTATTGTGCGATGTCTGAGTCATTACAACAAAAATATCTACAAAAAATTTAGAAAAAGTATAAAAAGAATTCAAATATATACAAAGTATACAAATGTTTGAGCACCCCTTGGTCAAACTGCATATTTCACTGAATCTCTATGTAAACACAGGTTAATACAAACTTAACCATTACATGTTCCTTCACATTTTGAGGCTCAATTTCAAGTTACTTAGTGAAGGTAACAGATAAACAAAAAGTAAAGATAGCATCTGCAAAAGTTTGGGCGCCTATTCAGTTGATTCTCTAATACTTTGTTTCAAAATTTTCAGCGCTTAGCAGTTAACCAGGTTACAAGATGTGGTGGCATAGTGGGTTAAGGTGGTGCATTGGGGTTCCTGAGCTGCCTGTTGGATGTGGGATCAAGTCTAGCTTGGGCTGTGTGGAGTCTGCATGTTTTCACCCTCCAGACATGCATAGAAGAAAGCACTAGTAAACCATGTCTGTTTGTGCCTTGCCTAAAAAACCACTCCAGTAGTGGCCAGCAGTTGGATTTGACTGGTTGGCACTTCTACACATCCAAAGAGGCCTTAAACTAAGCCAGGGAAAGACCATTCTGAATAAAAACTGATATCAGGATAGTTGTCATAATAATAATCCTCAGTGCTGCTGACTCAAATGATCTCTGTGGAAGAGTTTCTTTTTGGCATCATGACAGAAGTCAGTATCTGAACTATACAAAACACACACACACACACACACACACACACACACACACACACACACACACACACACACACACACACACACACCTTCTGAACCGCCTGCCCCATACGGGGTCGTGGGGAGCCGGAGCCTACCCAGCAACACAGGGCGTAAGGCCGGAGGGTGAGGGGACACACCCAGGACGGGACGCCAGTCCATCGCAAGGCACCCCAAGCGGGACTCAAACCCCAGACCCACAGGAGAGCAGGACCCAGTCCAACCCACTGCGCCACTACGCCACCACGCCCCCCCTATACAAAACAATCCTTTGATAAACAAGAAACTACTCTGTTGGACACGAGCACAAAAAGATACAGTTGGAGAACAACAAGTAAGGCATTTGAGCAAAGGGCAGGTCTACTATGCTTAGGGGGTTGTGTGGCAGGTAATGGCACAGAAAATACTGTACAAGCAATAGGAACATTAAATTCAATTAAATAATTGGCAAATACCAGAAGCTAATGTCCCAGAGTTAGCAAATGTGTTGGCAGTATAGTGTAGAGTAGTGGTTAGAGCTGCTGTTGTCCTTGGATCTGAAAGTCGCTGGTATGAATCCCACCTCCAGTTGAAGTACCCTTGAGCAAGGTACTTACCCTAAATTGCTGCCGTAATATTATCCAGCTGGGTAAATAATTGCAAGTAGCTTAATATTGTACGTTCCTTTGGAAAAAGTTGTCCGATAAATGTAAATGAATATGTTGAAACTGAAAAGAGGTTGAACATTCCAGAAAAATAAAATATCCGAAACATCTAAGTAACAACCATGAGATACTTTCAGGAATAAAATGTTAAAGTTTTACAATGGGCTCTTCCATCCCACGACTTACATTTTTTTAAATCAAAATCTTCAGCAAAATCTTAATGATATAGGGCATACTTGAACATTAAGTGTATGTGGGATCTAAAGCAATAAAATTATTTGTCTTCAAAAAATGTTTAAAAGCTGTGATTTCTGCCAAAGGAAATATTGACTCGCTGTTTCCAAACTTTTGCACGTGACATGCTAGGTTCATTTTCTGTTGGTTTCAGTAAGTGAATATCTTTAGAGCCACATTCAATACTTCTTAAAAATACTACATCCAGTAACTGTTCCCTACTGCAGGCAATCCTTCTCCGAGGAGTCATTCTTAATTTGTGTACAGCTCGTTTGTGTAGACTTGTTCTATTAGGTATATGCTGTAAGAGTTCAATCACGCTTTTAAAGAGCATTTGTTTTACTTTTTGAAACTAAATGAATATATAACAAATCTGACCTCTGCCATTTTGACAGCAAGACAGAGACAAAAGGGCATTGGCATGTACTTAACATGGAACAAATCTTCACTCTTTGCTCTTAAATGTCTCCCAACCACAGTAACTTACCCACAACACTGCGGTAGAGTTACAAAGAATAGATGGACCGAGGTTGTCGATGCTCAAGCCTCATTGTAGGGTGCAATCAGACTACCGTGACAGAGTGCCTTCCCAATCCCTGTATTTCTCAGAGTAGTGCAGCAACTTTAGCTGTTGAGTCTCTGCATTTTCCTGTGTTTGGGAAGGAAGCACAGCTCCCTACAGACTTCCCACTTGGAAGTGTCAGTCTGGCTTCTGATGGATGAAATGGCGGTGAACCACACAGGCAGGCCGAGTGTGGCTTGCGGAAGTCTCCAGCTAACAAGAAATACACGGAGTGGGAAGGCACTCTGTCATGGTAGAATGATTGCACCGTACAATGAGGCTTGAGCATCAACAACCTCAGTCTACTGAAACAAAATTAAGTATTGCACTTTCAACCGCTGATTTTGGTGCAAATAATCATAAGAATTGAAAGAGAAGAAAAAAAAAAGTCAAAACACAATGTCTCTCGAGGTTTGTTGGTTGCATTCAAGGAATTAAATCTTTACCTTATTCTGACAGTCCTTAAAGTTAAAAGGGGTTCGCCATCAGGGGAAATTTTGTACTAGCATCGTCTATGATGCCTCACAATGTGTACATCTGATATTTCCTCATTCAAAACTGATTCAGGGTAGGAAGGAGATGGGCAAAAGGCAAAACCTGCTTTTAAATATTATGGTCATTGTAATGATTTATGCTCATGAAGAACAGCATAATGAACCACAGGTTAAATCAAGGTTTCTGTATAACATCAATGCAATATAAAGAATGTTTTTAACATCCAGCAAAACAGAAAGACAAACAAACCAGCTTTGCAAAACATCTAAACAAAACTGAGTCTATATGTCTATAGTTAAGTGAGTCACATTTGTGTCACTGTGTAAAATAGCTAACAAGTAACAGAGTCAGACCTGAAACTGAATACTTAGTCACATTCTGCCAAAAATAACTGGAAATGAAAACCATTCCTCAAATTAAGCTGCATAACATACAAGCAGCAGGAAAAGCAGTCCATAAAACAATGGAGGACAAGAGGGCATGCAATATGTATGCAAAACATGTCTATTGCACACTACAGACTGACATGTGACCTGTGCTCCTCTCTTACCAGCATTCATATACATACATTTATATATAATATATCAAATATATAGCTGGTGTGGTTGCAAGAGGAAACTCCTGTGAGTTCTGAGGTAGAATTATTTGTGCATTTTTGCCAGATGCATGAACTGCTGACACGTCATAACAAACTGTCTCATAAATAAAAAGGTGAAGGGAAGGCATTTCTACCAAAAATGAGCCGCAGAAGCACATGCTGTAAAATGAACACATATTGATGAATTCAGACTGCAAACAAAAGAAGAGCAAAGAGCAGTGGCTACAGAGCTCAGTGAAAGTCAAGAGCATCATGCCCTTACTTGACACCAAGCAATGCTATGGGTTCTGAGCAGAAGACAGTGCTGCGGCATGAAAAGTTGTCCTTTAATATGTTCTGAGAAAAAAAAAAAAAAGCAATACCCTGAGACAGGAGTGGACAAATAAGACCTGTGATGGTCAGATATCTGCAGGTTCACCTTGTTCCCCAGTAGTAAATTCATTCACTAAACTAAATAGATAACAGGCTTTTGTTTGCAAAAATTTGGAGCTCACTGCAAAGTAATCCACTCTGTCACAGTGCAGGGCTGTGGTGGTCCAGAGCCTAATCACAGAAGCACACGGCATGAGGCAGGGACCAGTCCATTGCACAGCACTAACACCAAGAAGCGCAGTAAATCATTTTAAGCAGCATAACATTGGAGAAAGGAGTCAGTTAAATTACTAACACACATACGCATAAAGGGTAGTCACCTGAAACATCTATGGGAAGAAGCCCACAGAAACACAGGAAGAACATACAAGAGTACTGGATGTTCGACATACAGAAACAAAACCAGATTCAAACCCATGTCTGAACCCATATCTAAACCCACCACTGTGCTGCCCTGAAAACAAATACCAGTATTCATAATCAGGGATCAGAACAGAAATATAAAATTGCATTGTTTTGAAAAAGTGACCGTTGTGAACTCAAGCACAATTTTATACCATTTCATTCAGTCTGCACTTGAACCAAGTTCAAACTGAGACAACAGGCTGCGTGGCTGTGAAGGTCAAACACGTTCCCTTTCCACATGACTAGAGACTTCCAGGGTCCAGCCAACCACCAAAGTGTGCGATCCATGATACATCATCACAAACAAGCTTCACAGTGACAGCCAGCAGCAGACACACTGAAATGGAGAGATATATCAGAAAGAACAGAGAGCAGTGCAAAGCCATTGAAAACACCATCATCTACGAGCCCTGAATTTTTTTCCTTCATTGACTTCACAACATATGTCAGTTATCATTCCACGTGTGGAAGTTCACAAATCAGTGATCAGTTTTCTAGCAAGAATGAGTATAGTTGTAGCACGCCGGGGTGGTCTGAAGGGGGAGCGGAGCTGGGGACGGGCCAACAGCAGCTGAACTTAATCAATGCCCCTATTTCTTTCCCCGGCCCGGTCAGTGAGGGGAAGAGAGCGACTGAGCAGCCGACACCGACACGGACGACACCCCCTTCCAAGTGCCCCTACGACCTACCAGTTCCCTGTGCCCCCGTTTCCCCCCCTTCCCCTGTCTGTTGACCCACACAACTCTGAATAAACCCCCCTTCTCTCGCAACCCTCGTGACTGTGCCGGTGCTTCTTCGGTACAATAGTATATGCAGTATATATAGATTCCAATGGCAACATGTGTTGTCATCTTCATTCAAAAGAAATTCTGTATACAGCTACTGAGAATCTTTTTTTTTTTTTAATAATCAAGGTGTTCAGGTCACTAGTGACTAGATTGTTTTACAGATTTCAGAGCAACTAGACCCTCAGATTTCTGTACTTAGCCTATAGAAATCAGTAGGTCTAGTTCAGTTAAACTCAAATTTGTATAGAGATTACAAGGACTTGAAACAACCAATTTATGCTCCAAAATGCAAATATCGCTGAGCTGAATCAGTTTTACATGGAGGAGAGCTAAACTTCCTATAGTGCTGTGAGCAAGTGAACCTCCTTTTTGAATCCTGGGAGGGATCTAAGGGAGTTCTAAGGGAGAGAAGAAGCTCATTCCACCAAATCGGAAACAAAAGTGATAACCAACAAACTTTTGCGTTTAGAGAGTTGAACCTCTTAAGAGGCCAGCGGTGAAGGAGCACAGTGATGTTACTGAGGTGTAGGAACAGAAGTGCAAGAGAAAAAAAACAGAGAATGGATTAAAACATTACGATGCAGAAATAGAGAAGATGGTCATTTAAAACTTAAATCTATAATGAAACCAGCTGCAGGAATGAGCCAAGTTGATGTTTGAGGAAATACATGCACTACACTTTTAACTGTCAAAAGTGACTATTCTGAGAAAGAATATAAAAGGTGTAACAGACAAAGAAGATCTATTATACTGCCAGGTGTATCCTGCCTTATGCCTCTGGGATAGGCTCTGTAACTCCGCTACACAGCTTGGCACAAGTAGTTACTGATAATGGAAGGATGCATTCTGGAAAAGTTACAATACTTACATTAATATTTTAGCTAACAACAGAACTCAGTATTTAACTGAAGGTATTCGCGTCAGTTAACTTTCTAGTAAAACAGTAGTCCCTAGGGCTATCACCTACAACCCTTTAAGAAAAGTCTTAACCTCAGAAAACTAACTGAAGTCCCCGAGGACCACTATCAACGGGCGGGGGGCAAAACTGCAAATGTGGCCTCTGAGCGCCATCTAGAGGTCATTCATAATGAATTTTGGAAAAAAAATATGCAAAAAAAAAACTAAAAAGTTTTCCTATAATCACAATATGTGTTTTTCAGCTCAGTGGTGAAAAGTTCAAAGAAATAAGATAAACAGTTTAATCCACGGCTGGAAGAGAAGTGTTTGGAAGAATGAAGACTATGAAAAAAAAAGGCATAAAATGTTACACTGTGGTGCTATTTCAGGATGATGTTAAAATATGCACAATCTTCCCCATGTTCTTGCTGAAACAAAGATCTACCTTATTTTCAGTAGCCTCATGCACTGTGGTAAATCTGTCAGGATACCTTATACATGGTGGTGGTGGTGGTGGTGCCCTAGAGAAGCAGGGATGGGTGGTGGTTAGCATAGCTCCCTCCTAAGCAGTTGACCTGCGTTCGATTCCCGCCCAACCAACGCAGCGAGTTTTCTAAAAGCAATGAGTTGCACATCAAAGTCGTAGAACAGGTGTTCACCATTCAAAGAGCAAAGACAGTGAGATATTCTCATTCAGTCACTTAATCCTCTCCTCTGCTACCAGCGGACTAACATGCCTGTCCAGCATGATCGCTAGTAAAGGGTCTCTAAGGATCTTATTGCTCAGCGCTAAAAAGACCGCTGTATAAAAATCAACTGAACGTACACTTAAGAAGTGGAGTTTCACTTACTACAGTATGGTAGACAAACCAGCCTGTGCTTTCCACTGAATACTGAATCATACAAACACAGTTGGCTAACATAGCCTTTTTTTCCAGTCGGTAACTGACTCGCTGAATAAGTTGTTCTTTAAAAGTTGATCTGCGTTAGCCGTGAATCGAACCCGGGTCAACTGCTTGGAAGGCAGCTATGCTAACCACTATACCACCAACGCCTGGCTGAAAAATGGGTGTGAACTGTTGACTGCTACGTGTACCTGTATTCTAAAGCTGAACTTGAATCACAGACAAATCCGAAATAAAGTTTCGGACCCACGACACTGAATAGGGCTCCTTTAACATTTTCCAACGTATCGGCTCTAATAGCAACTCGAGAGGAGAAGAGGCTCATAGTGACACAATTGTCAGAGGATGATGAATGAGTCGAGGATCCCCCACAGAACGATGCGGCATATAGATATGATATAGTAATAAAAATGTGAACAGTTCTGCACTGGAATTCGGGAAAGCAAATCGGCCAGTCTAAGAGAACCGCTGAAACCGATCAGATATGAACTTACGAATTAATCAGAACGAAACACAAAGCGATGTATGTAGTAGCGACGGAGAGACTTAATAAGTCAAGTGAGCGCAATGAATGAAATAGAGTGGAAAAAACACTTAGTACTTCCAGCTCTTCGTGTTTCCACTTTCTTGCCTTTACTTTTTTGCAGTTCAGTTTGTTCCCGGAAAATTATTTTTTCTAAATTATTCATTTTTATTCCATTGGTTCATTGGGTAAGTTACAATTATTTACCCATTTAAATTTATACACTAACACTGTAATACAGGTGAGTAATTTTACTGGATCAGTTAGAGAAATGGCCTAAGGATACGACAGATGGAGTTGGGATTTGAGCCTCCCACCTTCTGATGCAAACACAGCAGTTCTAAAATATGCTACCAGCGACCGCCTCTAAAAACTGACTTGAAATTCCTCCATTTTTGGAATTTTTCCCATAATCACCCCCCACAATACAGAAAGATTTAGTAGCATTCTAAAAACAAATGTTATTTGCTTTAAAAATATTGAAACATATTTAAAACGCATAAATGTGAATGTGTATTTTGCCATCCATTTCCACAGTATTTAAAAATTCATAATGTATGTAAGACGAACTCGTGTGAATAGAATATTATGTGACGTTTTCGCTCATAGCTGTGCTTGTCTTCGGCACATTAGCAGAGATACAGTCTTTTGAAGAAATATCCAAGATTCAATGCTTTCTAAAAGTCTACTGCGTTGGCCGGGAATCGAACCCGGGTCAACTGCTTGGAAGGCAGCTATGCTAACCACTATACCACCAACGCCTCCTGGAAGAGCCGGACGAGAGTAAACACTACTGTGGAACCACACAAAGCTACATTTACTCGAGTACTGAAGCGGTAATATAGTTCACGTGACTGCCGCTCCTACGTCCTGTTACACGTGGGCAGTTTTACCGTAGTGCCGTACGCGTTTCCTTCGCTATTAAATACCGCTTAACTCCAAACTGTAGGAACTACCCGAGAAAGCCAGCCGCTACAAAGCAACTTCACTTTTTTGACCTGAAACTCCTGTTAAAGTAAATTTTTTTTGTTAAGCAGATTTTTGGGTAGCAGTACTTCAGTACTGTTTGGCTCAGAGAGAGTAACCACTCTAAGCAATATGAATATCATGAGAATAGCAGCGGTGATAAACAAACCGTAATATATTTACTGAAGTGACGTCAGTTACACGTGTAAGATTATACACTGTGTTGGATAAGTTAAGAGGAGGAGAAGTTAGTTATTTTTGCGCGCTGTGCGAAGTCCCGATTGTCCTTTCTTTCATGCTTCCCAGAACACAGATGTCTGGAATATGAAGCTACATACAACGAACGGCGCAACATACAAACACCTGTGCCCATAAACGACTTATTACTGAATGTATAACCAGCATATAATACAGCATTTAACAATTGTGACCTTAACATTGTTAAGTCGTTTTGGAGAAAAGCGTCAGCTAAATGACATGTAAATGTAAACCAGAAAAGGTGTAAATTCTTTTCATATGCAAATCAAACCCTTGTTATCCAGTTCGGTTCTTAGATGGGTTCCTAACTGTATATATATTCTGTATCTATATACACACCCTACAACATTATTCGTTGCTTTCCAAAAATTACCTGCGTTGGCCGGGAATCGAACCCGGGTCAACTGCTTGGAAGGCAGCTATGCTAACCACTATACCACCAACGCCTACGGGAACATCTACAGTGCAGTGACCCAGAAAATAGCAATTCTTTATTCTAAGTCTTTATTCCACGCTCCTTGTGCCTACAAATAACCAAAGTGACTGATCAGAGACTTCAAAAGTGACTGTAAAACTGCGCCACTTTCGAAAACGTTTCCTTCGTTTTCAATGTCCCCAAAACCGTAACAACTTAAGCCACATAGTACGCATAGTATTTTAATATTGCATTACAAAAAACAGTTTAAAGATATTACTTTACCAGCCAATTTGGCCATTTAAATTCTGAGCAGATCATTGTGCAAAACGTCCCGCAAATGGCATAGAACTGTGCTGATCAGTACTATGCCGATTTGGAGATACGTTTGTGTTTTTATTCCCTTCTAAGTCATCACTTATTAACAATTTCTTCCTTATTGACCATTGTTTCCCTACAATAAGACTTGAGGAGGACGGCCGGCCGTTATGCCAGCACCCCATGCTGACTGAAGCTGATGCGATGGACGAGACGTACCTGTGTGAACTGGTCAGGAACATCAAGTTAACACTCAGCTATATTATTAGTTTTAACTTTACTTAAATCTTTTTTAATCTAGAATGTCCAGGAAGGGTGGGCAGCCACTGACACTTGGACCCCCAGACTAGAGTTAATTTTTTCTCCCTTGACTTTCAGTTGGGAGTTTCCTTCTTTCTTTCCTCCATGGCCAGGTAGACATACTACTTATTATATAGCTTTAATAACTGCATGGATAATGTATTGCTATAGTATATAGTCAAGTGTCTTATCTCTTTGTTCAGCGTTCTGTATCACTGTGTGAGAAGAGCACTCTATAAAAATACAGTGAACTGTTGTGCTACTTTGGTAGACTATTCATTGCATTCTAAAAGTTAACTACACAGGCCAGGAACTGAACCTGGCTCAACTGCTGGGAAGGCAGCTATACTAACCACTGTACCACCAACACCTGCTGAAACAGGGGGATGAAGGACTGGAGGAAGTTCTACCCTCCAGTGTGGACAGCATACAATGATTGAACAAATTCCTTAACACCCAGTTGAAGACTGATAGTCTCTTCTTTCCTAATGAATATTACAATTATAATAAATAACCGTAAGCACTTTTTCCTTTTTTTTTTAAACAGCTTTATAACCGGAGTAAGTCTCCCTGGTGGTCAAGATTTGGTGTTCTCACCATCACGGCCTGGGTTTGATTCCCAGTCAGGGAACACTTTATCAAAAAAACTGCTCTCCACGCATCAACATGCCGTGACAAGAACACGAGAAATGTTGATGAAACTTCCTCAGGCACAGCAAGCCACTTTTGTAGAGGACAGCTGGCAGCTGCCTTCGGCCCCAAAGGTCTTGGGTTTAAATCCCACCTCTGGCTGTAGTACCCTTGAGCAAGGTCCTTATCCTCAATTGTTCCAGTTAAAAAATACCCAGCTGTCCAAATGTGTAAGTAATTGTAGGTAGCGTAATGCTGTAAATTGCTGTGGAGAAAATGAATGTATGAATAAATGTAACAAATAAAGATAGTGTAGCAACCCACCCTATTGAAGGGCAGGAGTAGAAACTGGACTGCAAATAGTTTCCTGTGTGGGGAAGTTTGTCTGGTAATATAAAGACACTTTCAGTTGTGAAAGGGACTGTGTGTTTGTAGTCTGACGAGAATCTGTCTCTTGAACTGGATAAGGGGGACCTGGAGTGGATTAGCTCCCAGTGAAAAGCATCGGTCCAGCTGTCCTCCCTGCCTGGCTGTCCGTGTCCTCGTGCCGCATGATCATGATTCATGATGAAAACGCTCCGCTCTTCATTGCCCTCCAGCAGCACCCACTGTCTACATGGGGCTATTATACCGTTTTTTTCCACCGACAGTGGCCATATTATATTAATTATACGAAAAGATTATCGTGCTAAATTTCGTCCCTTCTCATTTCATTTTATATTTCTTTCGTTTTACGTCAGGATAAGCGATTATCATTGCACAAACCAAGTTCTTCCACTTACTCTTAGACGGACTTCCCTCCGTCTTTTCCTCGTTCTTGTCGCGCCTTTTTCGTGAATCTCAGCGTCTTCCCCTTTTCTTATTCCGCTCGTTTTTTCGTTGTTTTATTTTCTTTTCCCTTGCTGTTCGACTTTTGTGAGCTGTGCTCGCGCAACTCGCCTCGTGCCAATTCCCCGCGTTAGCCTTTCAGCGCGTGACCACACGACTGGTACTTTATTCACACGTTAATTAATATTTATAACGTGTAATTATCAGGTGTGGCTTTGCGTGTAAAAGGGTGTATTTGACACTTGGCCCCCCAGCAAGCGCATGACAGTTTATTGCCGAATCTCCATTAAGGCTGGTTTTCAAGTTTCACCTGTTATAATTTCAGGAACGATGGCCCCATTTGGATTCTGGACACGATGCTTGTTTGGCAAGTGTCAATTCTTTTACATTATTTTTATTTTTTTACCTTTATTATTCTGCTTTTGCATTAAAGGTAGAATGAATACATAAACACTTATGGATACATGTTTTGTCTGTGAATATTTGAGTGTACAGTACATAATTGCTACAAAAGAGCTCAAATAACACAGATAACATTCATTTTTCTCAATCCAAATTGATCTCCATCTTTCCTCCTGTCCATTGCAGCCAAGAGCCATCAAGACTCATCATAGTTCATTTCCCTGGACGTAACTGGCATTAAAAAGGGTACAGATTATACTGAACCCGTCCGACTTGTGAAATTTCTGCCAACACAGAATCCGTATTTAATTTTATCCTTCTACCCAATAGCGATACTCAGCACTGTTGTTTATTCTCACCTTCAAAGGTGTTTTAACATTTCTTCTTGTACCGATATACACTCTGTGAGGATTTAATGTGGTGTTATTTCCCTGCTATGTTGTGGTTGTCTTCTACAGACATGTAACCATGTTTTCTTACATAGAGTTGTACATCGCACCTCATTAACAGTACAGTTTTAGCTAAAGATCCGAGGCTGCCTCCAACTGCCTTTATGTCAAAGATTTGATGCTCCCTATCTGTTTCAGGCCTTGCAGGCCTAAAATCATCTTTATATTTACATCACCACTATGTGAAACCCATGCTGATGAACAAGTGGTTTACAACATAAACTGGCATTATTCTTGATTACCAAAAAAGCCAGATGAAAACAAGACAAGTAACAAAGAGAAGTAGAAAATTTATTGCAGTATTTGTTCCGCCAGAAGTGCTGGGGATCCCTTTCTCTCAATACTAGGGTGACCTAATACATCAAAATCTACATTTACAAAAAACTCCCCCTGCAGGTAGGCCACAGATACTGCATGCTTCCTTTTTAAACAGAATAAATTATATTCCAGGAGACTCTGCCATTGTACAGCATGGACAAACGAAAGGAAACAAAAATAAAAACAGCTTTTCCAGGAAAATAAGCTAAGCTAAAGAAAGCCATCCGGGTGCTAGGTTAAACTCCAAGACCACTTTTTTTATTAAGAACATCAACAGACTAAGTTCCAACATTCACTTTATTTTTTTTTTTTAAACAGAAATCTTTTTTCTGAGATATAAACATTTTAGTTTTCTTGTGTTAAACTATGATACAGTGGGAGTAGAAATCAAAAGACCGGGTTTTTTTTTCTGCTGCACAACAGCGAAGGAGCTCCCACACAATGTTTCCCCAAACATTTCTTTCTGAATTTTGTATTCTCGTTTTGCATCCTTATTTTTTTTTCTGAATTTCTTAAGTGTGTCCTGGATCCACATTTCTAAATGTCTTCATAGACCCCAATATTCACAATCCTGTTTTTTGCAATAAAGTTGCAATTCAAGGCCTTTGTAGTGTCTGATAGTCTCGCCTTTGTGTAATGGTGGTGGTTCAGGAAGGAAGAAGAAAGAAGGAAAAAGAAAAAGAAAAAGAAAAAGAAAAAAAAAAAAACAGAAGTTGGGTTTCCTAGTGTCATTTTGGCTGTTGAGGGCTGGAGCAATGGGGACCCTGGAGCTCATTAGCTGGAGGTCCCATCCTTGGCTGCATATAGCGATCGCAGCGCCTGCACCACTTTGTTAGTCAGCTTGTGCGAGCTCGTCAAGGCGATTTTCTTGTAAATGATGTCCGATTCCTTGATGGTGTCCACCCAGGGCACCAGCTTGCGTCCATCACGCTTCTTGGCCTCGGCCCAAGGGCCCGAGTAGGAACCTGCCATCCAGTGCACGCTGTAGCCGGTGCTGGTCTTCTGGATGACCCGCGCAATCTGCGGCCGGTCCTTGTACTTGGGGCAGCGAATAGCGATGACATCCATGGCTTCCACTGTCTCGTTCATGTTGCCAGATGCCTCAGCAGAGTCCCCACCCCGCTTAGCCTTCCGGGATGACTGGGAACAGAGAAAGGACAGAGATTATTGATCAGTCACAGACATCTGCACTGGCAAGGTGAGACTGTACTGGTCAAGCAATTATTGATAATGAATGGATGTTGAGTAAATCCAATCACACAGGAATCTTATGGTACTGCCTTATACTGCCTTAATAAAATTTTGTTTTAAAAAAGTTTTCTTTTGTCTTTGTTACTTCACATCTTTCTTTTAAAGTTGTGAGTTTTAAAGTTTTTACTTCATGGTACATTATTATACATAATAGTTTTACACTATGATTAAAAGTCCAGAAGATTTCTGAGTTGCATCCAAACAAGCACACAGCAGATACAAATGAAGACACATGGAAGAAGCCACACCACACATCAGTGGGGGGAGTCTGCTTTCTTTGTGTGGTGCTTGATACCGTTTCAAAATGCGCATTCTATTGCTGTAATACCTCTCTCATAAATGTGAGCTGACTTCTCAAAATTTGAAAAAAAACAAGTGAATATATGTAAATATCAGATCAATTACTTTTATACTATGTATATCATATATTACATGTATACTAGCAAGGATCGACGCAGGAAACGGAAGCCATCTCACCCCTGGGGTCTTCTCGTCACCATCACTCTCATCATCTTCTGTGTCGGCAGATGTGGCGTTGTTCTTGGGGCTAGAGCCTCCTAGCAGTGCGGTGATGGCTTTGTTTCGAGCATTAGTGCTGGCTGATGCCTCCCCCTCTTCATCTTCCTCATCCGGGTCTAAGTGCTCCATCAGTAACTTGAACTAAAACAGCAACAGGTGATCAATCAGACTGATAATCCTTCAGTCTTGCAAGACATTCAAAGAACTGGAATAGCAAGCGCACAGCCTTTAACCACTTAGTTATCTAATACTGCCAACAAATCTGTCAAGTAAAAACAAAGAAAACCAAATAACTGGTATTTACCTGTTCATCTAATGAAGAAAACCACCACAAGTCACACTGAGGTAGTGAAAAGTAGTCAAAGACTAAGAGCAAAGAAGCCAACATTCCACACTACAGGTCTGATGCCTCAACCAGGGGGACTAAATCATCGGTACCAGAAAGAGATAGACCCAAAGCGCTTACATCCAAGTATTGCTTGACTATCTTCCTCTTGACCTCATCGCTGATCTTGGCGCTGGTCATGTCCTTAGACAAGAACTCGATCGTCTGTCGAGGGTTGAAGTGCACCGTGGACTTCCTGTTGACAGCCTTGTCATACACCTTGGCCGACTCTGTTGGTGAGTACTTCTGGATTTTACTGGAGACAGAGAAGGCAGGTTGGTGAGGGAAGAAGAATGTTGTCATGTGTTTCTCTTGGGACAGCCAGTTCTTTTCAAGTGCAAGGAAACAGGAGAGTGGTAGCACAGAAATGTTTTTTTCTATGGATGCAACTCAAGAATTCCTCTAAAAGTAAAAGGTGTGTGTACAAATGCACGGAGTAACATTACAATGTGTTAATGCTGACTTGCCTTTACGTGGTTCTCTATAGTAAATGTAAGGCTGTCTGTGCCAGAAGTAAATATTAAGTTACCTGTCTGAAAAGCTGTACAGGCTCTTGAGGTGCTGTTTGAGCATAAGGAGCAGCAGGATGCCTTGGGAGGCATTGGCAAAGTCCAGCAGTGGTGCAGGGTCATCGGGAAGGCGCGCCATCACCTTGTCGACGTCCTCTACATCCAGGTCCGAGTCCCAGTCTGACTCGGACTCAGAATCGGAGTCCACAGCTGCCCGCTTTGGATTTTTGGGCCGCCGCTGTACCACATCATCATCATCGTCCTCGCTGCTGTGGCCATGACTGCTTGACATATTTAACTCCTTAGCCTCTCGGCCCTCTATGTCTTCCTCCTCTTCCTCCTCTTTCACTTTCTGCTCAGAGCCATTCTTCTGCTCCCGGTGCTTCTTCTCCCTCCTTCCAGGCTCCTTCATGGACTGGGGGAGAGAGGGGAATCATGAGAAAGCTCCATGAGTATCCCTGTGTGTACAAGCCTTCACATGTATTTATATCTACATGAATGTATATAGACAAATGCATACAAGTATATGTGACTATGCACAGGCAGGCAACTGCAACGGCATGTTGTGCATTCATCTCACCTCCTTGAAAGACTGCAGCAGGTTGCTCCCTGACACAGACAGTGTGATATCAATATGGTGCATGATGAAGAGGGGCTCCTCCTGTGTCTGGTACGGGAAGCAGGCCAGGTTGTCCGCAATGTATAGCAGCATGTTGACCTCTGTCTTCTGCAGCAGAGAGGAGTGAGAAAGAATTCAGTCTAAATATTCTACCTGCAGGGGGTGCGGTGGCGCAGTGGGTTGGACCGCAGTCCTGCTCTCCGGTGGGTCTGGGGTTCAAGTCCCGCTTGGGGTGCCTTGCGGCGGACTGGCGTCCCGTCCTGGGTGTGTCCCCTTCCCCCTCCGGCCTTACGCCCTGTGTTGCCGGGTAGGCTCCGGTTCCCCGTGACCCCGTAAGGGACAAGCGGTTCTGAAAATGTGTGTGTGTGTGTGTGTATTCTACCTGCTCACAGACCAAAAAAAGTGATCACAGGGTGTGTGTGTGTGTGTGTGTGTGTGTGTGTGTGTGTGCGTGCGCGCGTGTGTGTGCAAGTGCATGGCAAGCTCCTCACCGCACTGTCATCAAAGAGGTTGAGCAGCGAGATAAGGAAGGCCCGGCGATGCTGCCGATTACCCCGCACCATACTGTACAGGTGGGAGCAGAGTGCCATGTTTGTCTCATCCTGCCGGAAGCCCCGGATCACCGAGCCCTTCGCCGTCCAGATGGCCTGTTGCACCTGGTAGCTCATCTTCATTCCTGCCACCGCCTTCATCTGCAAAGGGTCAGCAGGTGGTTTAGTGAGCAAGGAACTAACCAAGAGGCTTCAGGTTAAAAACAATCTATGAAACATGACTCTTTGCTTATTGATTGGCTTTATAAAAATGCCAAAAGAAAAAAAATTACACCATTGGTTTCAAGACAAGTGGTAAGTAATCTTATTCGAAGCAAATTCAGTACAGTTACAATTTCAGTGAGAGCGCAACAAGATGGGGTCAGTACTTACATGTATGAAGCCTGTGTACTTTTTGTCAATTTCCACCAGCTGCTGATCAGCTTTATTCCTCATACTGGGCTCTGGGTCAGTTCCCATGGCGATGAGATATGGCACACACTTGGGGTGTTGGAAGAGGAAAGGGATTTCTTAACACATCAGTAACAACCATCGACATACATATTCTCCATCATGTAGGGAATGTTGATAGACAGCTTACCTGGACAGGATGGATGAGGCCCTGGTTGAGTGTGAGTGCAATAACGTTGAGGGCAAAGTGGCGCACGCTGGACTGTGTGTGGAAAAAGGCCTCCAGCACCTGCTTCAAGTATAGCTGCATGATGGAACTGCTCATGCCAGATGAAATGTCACCCATCTCCTTCAGGTCTTCCTGTTTGGACAGCTTCTTCCCTGTGGACCACACACCAGGAGTTTTAGATAGGGAACATGCTCACACACACAGAAAAAACTTCAGAAAATCGGCGAATCCGTGTTGTAAAGCAAGGTTACAAATACTGGTAAAACACAAGGAGTAAGAGGAAAAAAATGCCACCACGCACGGTACACAGGAACACATAGAGAGTCCAGATAAGAGGCAGACATAGAGACCCAGGTGTTGACTCACACTCGCGATCAGCTTCCTGCATGCGCGAGTCCTCCTCCTGCAGATATGTCTGCAAGTTCTTCAGCACCTGGATTTTGAGGGTCACGGAGCTGCTTCGGTCCGACAGGATGCCATTGTACAGGCCCTTCACCTCCTGGGCAAACATCAGTCCTGGGTGCTGTATGAACAGGAAGCCTGGTAGGTGGAATGGGGTGAGTGTTGGAGGTGAACTGGTACAGGTGCAAATGTCAGAAAAGCTAACACAGTAGCATGTTCCTGAAGAACTGTTTTGTGATACCTTTACTTTTTGACACAAGAGTCCATTGGATTTGTAAAGAAGTCAGAATAGAAGACAGCAGTTCAGGAGACAGGTCCTACCCAAGCCAATAATGGCCTTGTTTTGCACCTCCTCATCCTCATGCCTTGTGAAGTACAGGAGGAGTTCCAGTACTTTGTCCTTGATCACCACCTGGACAACGGAATGAGGAGAAGTTAACACTTAGTTCCCTGTTGAAGCTGATCCATGTCCTCCGGTGATATTAATCATGTTCTTCCAGCTTCTCCAAGGCAGTCAAGAACTACCTCTGCTTGCATATCAATCTGTGACAACACGCATACAAATTTTCGACGACAAAAAAAACTACGAAATTTTGTTTGAAATTCAATTATACATTACTCAATGCACCATAGTTGTAGGTGACATTCTTTAACCCTCTGCAACTTCTTTGTGGACACACAAGTCTTCTTGAAAAGCTGATGAGCTTCAAACCTGTCTTAGATATAATCTCTGCAGCAGGTCTATCAAATGTCTTCAGAGGCAAGTTGATCATCTTTATTACCATAATCCTCTTCTTCTAGTGTTTGCCAATTCATAAGCAGAACCTTAAATCTCCTTCTGCAGCTATGATACAGTAGGTGGTTTTCCCTTTAATTTACCACATATGAACATTATACTCCACCTTAATAACTAGCCATCAGTCAGTGTACCTTGTTGCTACCCTTGAACTCCTCCAAGTCAAAGTCGAAGTGACGACATAGCGCTCCCACAGTGAACAGTGAGCGAAGCAGGGCAGGCTTTGTGGCCACCAAGGCAGAGTTGTTGGGGTCCTCCTGGTGCTGGGTCTTCAGCTTGGTCAGAGCACCTGTCAAAATACCCAGGAGCGATTTGCACAGTGGTACAGCGGTATCCTATCCTGTCTTTACGTAATCAAACATAAGACAACAGCCTGCAGACTCAAAACCGAAGGGAGCACAGTTTTTTCCAAGTACAGTTTATGAACTTTTATAGGTACAAAATTACTTTAAATTCCTTGGAAAATATAGACACAATACTTGCAAAAACCCAATATAAACAGACAAAAATCACCAGTAGGGTATTTGATTTAATACAATGGCAGTGAGTAGCACGCTATGGTGAGTCTGCATTACAGCTGTGATGTGGTGCTCACCATAGTATCTGTTGAAGCAGGCCCAAACAAACTTGTAGTTGTGTGTGACCTTGTTGACCACAGCCCCAAGGCAGCTCACACAGTGTTGCACAACCTAAAACCCCAAAAAAATACGTAAGGACAGTTAAACATCAGTGTTTCATTAATCAGTGCAAACAAAACCTCAGGCAACACAGTATTTCAGCAGCAGAGAGTCCATAATAGTAAACATCTCTCCAGCTGCACAAGTCAATAAAACTGTAACTGTCTTCACTCTCTGGGTGAAAAGAAGTATTTCATAGTATATATAATTACATTAAAAATGGAATAACATATTGAATGGGAAAAATACCAAATATATAATACTCCCAAATCAGCTGCTCTTCTTATCAATGCTCACACACGTACTCACCGTCATTCCATACTTGATAATAAGTTTCATCAGATCTTCCTCAATGGTGGCCAGGAAGGTTTCACTGGGGTGCTCCATGAGGGGCACCACAAGCTCCAGGATCTTGGCCACATTGCAGATAACCATGAAGTCACTCTGGGACTGTGAAAAACACATCAGAGTGTAGGTACATATGGGAGAAAAAACACACAAACAAGTACAAATGCAGGCAGTGAGGTACTTTTGAAAACATTTACAGACATGCGTTGCTTAACAACGGGGATAAATTCTCAGAAATGCATTGTTAGGCGATTTCGTTGTTGTGCGAACATCATAGAGTGTACTTATACAAACCTAGATGGTATAGCCTTGATGTAGTAAAGAGAGACGGTAAACACGAGATTTACGACACTGCTGCCGGCATAACACAGCATACTGTTTTTATAAGTAGAAAGAGTACACTCTAAAATAACGATAAAAAGTACAGTATAGTAAATACATAAACCACTAACATAGGTGTTCATCATTATCAAGTATTATGTACTATACATAATTGTACATATACATACTTTTATACGACTCCATTATAATCTTACAGGAGCACCGTCATATACAGTATGTGGTCAGTCGTTAAGTGGCACATGACTGTACATTTTTTCATTTAGCTGACATTTTTCTCCAAAGCAACTTACAATATTACACTACTCACGATTATTCACCCATTTATACAGCTGGGCATTTTTACTGGAGCCATTTAGGGTAAGTACCTTGCTCAAGGGCATTTCAGCTGGAGGTGGGAATCAAACCTGCAACCTTTGGGTCCAAAGACAGCAGCTCTAACCACTATGCTACCAGCTGTCTCATACTGAGAGCAATAATTTGTACCTTTGCTTGCTTACCACAAGGGGGACTCAGACATCAACTTTTAATTTTTTTGATGAAAGTCTTCACATGAACAGCCTTATGCTTCCTGTGAGTGCTACAAGAGGACTGGTCCTTACGTTGCACTTGGTGGTGAGGTAGGGCTGCATGGTCATGGCATGCTTCACCATCAGCTGGGCACGGATCTTGCTGAACAGGTAAAGCGTTGTGATGCAGGCCACCAGCCTTGTTGAGTTCACGCTCTTATGCTCCGAGGCTGCCAAGTCAAGGAAGACAAGTCATATAATGCACTAAAAACAAGTGCATGCGTATGCACAAGCACACAAGCAAAAAGACAAGGAATGTAAAAGCAGGGGACTGAAAGGAAATAAAGCAAGTCTGACTAAGTGAGGTTAAATGCATTACTGGAGGAGAGAGAAATTATGCTTCTGGTCTCCATACCTGAAAGAGACTCCTCATACTGCAGGATGTGCTCGACTAGGCTGTCCACCAGCTGCACACAAGCCTTTTTGGCAGGCTTGTACGATGCTTCCTCCTCTGACTTGAGGAGCTGCAGGGAGGAATGCGGCGACACCAAGAGATCACAACCACATCTGCTCTATAAAGGCTTCACTAAAGCTGGAACCCCACTTGCAGTGGCCTACAAATTCCACCCATGATTTAGTTAAATGTAATAACAAAGTAAACCAAACCTCAGGAGACATTCATCACTACCACGTACACTTACATTTTGAAGTAGCTGTTCAAACCAGTCATAACCACTGTCTCGGCAGGCAGCAACCTGAGAAAGACATTTGTGATACATATTATTAAATGATGTGCTTCAATATAAAATTACATAAATATACTTATATGGGGGGTGAAGTGGCACAGTGGGTTGGACCGGGTCCTGCTCTCTGGTGGGTCTGGGGCTCGAGTCCCGCTTGGGGTGCCTTACGACGGACTGGCGTCCCATCCTGGGTGTGTCCCCTCCCCCTCCGGCCTTACGCCCTGTGCTGCCGGGTAGGCTCCGGTTCCCCGCGACCCCGTTTGGGACAAGCGGTTCAGAAAGTGTGTGTGTGTGTGTGTGTGTGTGTGTGTGTGTGTGTGTATACTTACATGATCACACATATGCTCTGTAGATACACAAATATGCTTTAAAAACTACAGTTTAACCAAACTTGTCAAAAATGTTCTACTAGAAAGCAAACCACTAAATGGTAAGTTTGGGTAACAGTTTGTCCAGTACCAAAGCAGTGTTGAGCTCACCACATCTGTAATGTTGAGGATCTTCCTGGTCATAGCCTCCTTGTCGTGATGGGAGGTAGGAGTGAACCACAGCTTCTGGAAGGTTTCGTTTACCAGTTTCTGTTGATGTGAAAAACAAAGAGATGAAGGCTGGCAGAGGACCACACTGTGACGGCAGATACAGGTGATCATGCAACATGCAGAATTCTTTTGTGGAAACAAAGTCACAAGGCAGTCGGACACCAGACAGCTTGACTTCTAATCCAGCCGGAGGTGTGGCGAATGACGCGTGGCATTTAGCAAACTTGGTAAAATTCCTTGACTAAATAAGAGTTCAATTCCAGAAGTGAAGAAGTAAGTCACCCCTGCGTGTTGACTGGCACAGCCACATCACACCAAACCCTGAAAATAATTAGAAAATGGCCAATAGGTCTACTGAATGTTGAATCATATGGGAGTATATGAACTCTTCTGAGTTGTCATGCTACACAGGAATCAGCAATTATTTTCTACTGTTTTCTTAAAAACGTGTTGCCAACCCATTACCTAGTCAGTGATTATGCATGACGCATGCCTTCGTCCACACATACTTGTAACAATGGATTAGTGAACAGAAACAGCAATACACAGTCAAAGGATGAGAAGCTCAGAACAAAGTGTTATTATGACTGAGTTTGCATCAAATAATACCAAAAATAACAAAGTGAGAAAAGTTATCAATAGATAAATACATAACAGCTTCACATGAGTGTAAACACATTCAGTTAAAAGGAGAGATAATCCATTCCATATTCTCCATATATGCATTCAAGGGAAGAGTCATACCTTTATACCCTCCTCATCATTAACCCTGCGGATCATCTTCACACACATCTCTGTGACTTTGCTGAATGTGGGCTGTTCCAGGCAGATGTCCCTCAGAATCTTGATTACCCTCTTCCTTACACTGATACCCGTGTCCTGAGGAAATACAGGGAAGGGAAAATTTGACAAAACTGGAATGTAATGATGAAGCAAAATAATTTCTCAAAATTATCTATAAATTATTCACAAAAAGACACTGAGGAGCCAAGAAGTAATAAGCACTCAAATAACACTTTACAAAAAATGTAAAGTAAGGCAATGTAAGGCAAACAAGAAAGACTGAAGTGCTGCACTGAGAGAATTCACACCCCTAGATGGCAGTGTGGAACAATAGTTTACTTACCTCATGTGAACTTTCAAACTTTGAATGAACCTACAGTTAAGTCAGTACACTGAGAGCATATATGTCCACTGAGTGAACATTTCCAAAAAATGTAATTTTTTGTGCAATTTTAAACTGGACAAAAGAGAAATATGAAATAAATCACATGGAAAAAAGTGATGACCTGCAGCAGTTGGTACTGTTATTTTTTGCAGAACTCAAGACCAGAAATGGAATGTAAGCAAAGCTTCAGTCAATTTGAGAGCAGTGGGACGCACCAGGATCCTCTCAATGAGCATGTCATAGTACTGTTCAGTGAGCTGCGGTCTGCTCAGCACAAAGCGGCCCAGCAGCTCCACAGCTGCCTCACGCACACTGGTGGAGTTGTCCATCAGGCGCCCATGCACCCCTCGCTGCATGTCCAGCTAGAGGGAATGAGGTAGATGCAGTTACTCTGAACCATGTACACATAGCATCTCAAACACAGCAACACTTTTTAGTTTAATATGCTTATGTTCCACAAATCTCACATAAGTACACATGAAGGCTGAACCTACCCGGGCCAGAATGCTGGGATCCACTGCAACCACCTCTGAGAGACATTTCATGGCCTTTGTTCTAACAGCAATAGCGCTCTCCCCCAGGACTCTAAGGATCTGCCAATGAATAGAAAAGGTGTTACTATGTCTACCACACAAGACGTACACAGACCACGCTGAAACGGTGCTTGCTGGCACGGGATCAACCGAGACAAGACTGTTCACCTGTGTTAAATAAATATCGAAGCTCTGCGCAAACGGCCTCATGGAGGCCAAATATCGGACGATCAAGCAGGCGTCATCGTAGTCCACTGTGTCCGAATTCATTCTAGGAAGAGGAGAGGACACGCTTATTTAGAAAGACTACTATCCTCTGTTTTATTTCCTTTTACAGGCCACATGGTAAAAGAGATCAGAGATGAGAAAAGTGTACATAAAAGTAAGCATGGCTGACACATCTGGGGGGACTGCATCTGAGTGTGATACACTGACATTGTATGTGGGGGTGGGCACTTGAACAATGGAGGACTGGCGAGCCATACTTCAGCATGCTAAACTGTGAGGGTGTGGTCTTTATGATGGAGTGCAGGAACTTCTTCCGCGCCTCTGTCTTCCGCATGATCTCTCCTGTGGTCTCCACATCCTTGGCATGGTGTGGCCCTTCTGATGAGTCCTCATCCTTCTGGTTCTGTGTCTTCATGGCCCTCTCCATTTCAGTGGTGGTGTCACGAAACCACTGCGCAATGTAAAACTTTCTTGCAAACTGGAAAGGCAGTCAGGAGATGACTGGTGAGCCTGACACCTAACAATTTCCCTTCCCTCCCTGTCATTAGTGCAGGTCTGCCAACAACTAGATGAGTGAGAGTAGATGAGGCATTACTGATGTTAATCCACTGCACAGTCTTCTAAAAGCATAAGGGGAAAAAAGCATCCAAAAGAGGCACCCTTAAGAAAGTCACTTTGTGTTTTTCTTAAAGTAGAGGTCATGAACAACAGTAGCAACACCATTAACTGCATCTAAGGAAACTTTAAGTCTTAGCCAGTTGATGGAAGACCGAAGGCTTTTCAGGACAACTATCCATAGTCACCATGAGTCGACATCGACTTGACAGCACCTAACAACAAGGAAACTTCCTATATACGAAGCTTCCCGTGTACAAAGTTACTTACAATGATTTTACTCATTTATACAGTATTCATTCAGTAGTCATTTATGGCATTCTGACTATAACTTCAAGAGGAATTTATTGATTAATGGCACTATAGTGGAGGCAGGGATTTAACTCAGGTCCCATGACTGCAATATGACAGCTGTACCTACAATGGAACCAGCTGTCCCACTACTGCAAAGAAAATCCTGAAGACTATTTCCAAATTTCATATTCAACAGCATACACTGCCAACGTTTGTTATGTATAGTACCAGAAGAAGAACGAGTGTAAAGCTATGGACTCACGACAAGAGAGGGGTCTGTTTCTGCATTCTCCTCCATGTAGTCCAGGAGGGTCTTCTGCAGCTTTTGTGTCTCATCAGTGCCTGAAGCCTGGCATGTAAAGAGGGCAAGTATGGAGGATTATGGGTGGAGTTTTCACATTTGAGGACACAGCATCAAAGAAGAAACTGCTTGTTATCCATGCCATGAGTACTTTTGAGCTATAGGTTAGCTACAGGTATTCTGCCCAAGGTCTTAAGAAGGTGACTGAAGATGTTTCCCCTGAAAAGAATCCTGCTGGCCAGGAAGAAATGGTGTGTTCATGTTCCAGACATGCTGAACTATTACAAAGTGCAGTTAGAGTCCATACAGTACTCATGACTAACAATAAGCTAAAATCAGAAAAAACACTACGCAATCTGCACCTCTATAACTGTTACAAAACAAGGTCATATTTCACTTTCCAAGTACTTTTTGTGCATACATTTTGAGTGCATATTCCTGTTGCTTCTCTGAGTGTTTGTATACCTCTTTGAGGATACGATCAATGGACCGTTGGTCCATCTTGCTGGTGACTGCATCCTTGCGGAGGCGGGCAGCCACCGTTCCCAGGTAATCAAGAGATGCCACCCTCAGGGCCATCTCTGTCTGCTTGTTACTGAACTGGTGCACCTGGAGGAGGTAGAGCAAACAAGTTCAAGGCCCTGGACTTGCTCATATACAGAGAGCTACTTGGTAATTAGCAAAGGCCAAAAGTAGATTTAAGAAATAGGTGAAGTGATTACAGTTGGTAACTAATGGTTCCTACTTACCAGCAGTCTTCCCAGGAGGCTTAACAGCAGCTCAGCTGCAGGCCACTCTGGCTTATTTACTGTGGACAGCAAGTCCTGCACAAAGTTCTCAAACAGTGGACGGTAGTCCTCCTCTCCCTGTTTGCTGCCGCATCTGGACAAGAATGGAGCAGAAGGTCAGAGGATAACAAAACTATCACAAACAAATAGTAGCTGCCTTTTCTGCACAGCTCATGTTAATTAAGACTTACTTTTTGAGAAACACAGAGAGGAAATTCTGAGCTGTCCTCATGGCAGTCTCATATGAGTTTGTGATCAGCACATCTTGATCCACCTATGAACAGAGCAACACGCAAGGTAAATCCAGTAAATGTGCAGCAGCCCAAAGACACTGGAGCCTGGAAATTCACATCCTGTTGTTTAACAGGTTGTCTAGTTCTCTCAAAATCATCATCTCTATGATCACTTGGAAACAGTGATAATATTATGGTTCAATCACTTGTTGTCACTCAGGCCCAGCAGACATGGCCTGAAGTATGGCTTGCCTGCTGAACAGCATTGAGCTGAGAGTTGTAAAGGTGGCTGTAACAGCAGCTGCTCAGGACAAGATAGGGCACTGTGGTCACACCTTCTTGTCTTGCTCATCGTCTGCGTCTTTGTCAGAGGGCAGGTGGACTACACACTGGATGAGCTGGAGCACCAGGGCTGTAACCATCTGGATGTACATGGGCTCTCCATCCACATCACTGCTGTTCAGCCTGGAAGAGGGGGTTTAACAGGATGATCTATACAGTGCCACCCTAATCAGTTCACACTGCTGCTACTTAGCAGCTACCAACCACGAGTGTAAAAACTACTACTTTGACATGTTCCACAATCAGTGTGTGGGCACTTAAGCCACCAACTGCCGCCAGCTTGGCACAGAGACGTGCTATGACCATAAACACAGCAAAGTTCTTTGCCAAAAAGCTATTTACTACATTATATTACTCATTGGGTAAACAGATTAACTTATCTAAGATGACTCATGGAGCTGTACAGTTTTTGGCATACATAAAATTAGATAGTTTGTAAATGAAGAGATTAAAATATAAACATGAAGCGTATGTGGCACCTTGGGGATTTCGCAGCTCAACAGTGTGCTTAACAACTACTCTCCAATGCTGACTCTTTTGACCAGAACTATGTAGAGTACAGGCAGAGGTGGGAAAATGGTCTTTTGTCGCAGTCAGACAGTTCAGTTGCCTTTGAAAACGTATCCTGCAGCTCACCTAAAATTCCTGAGACTGCGCTTGCTGGTGGGTAGCCGGGCCAAGGAGGTGAAGATCTCCTCCAAGATGAGCTGCCTGTGCTTCTCATAGCGAGAGAAAACCTGAGAAGTGAGGAGAGCCCCAACATCAGGACATTCATATATTAAAAGCATAAATAATTTCAGCATAATTTCAAATACATGCACTTTTCAGATATTAAATTGTCAAGGGAAACTATAGCCTCATAAGGAAATGCATGAATGTACACAGGTGTTTGTCTGGCTGCTGGAAAAGGAGAGAAGCCTTAAGGACCAAGACTCGCAATGTTTGTTTGTGTGGGGAAGTGGTGGGAGAGAAAGGTAGACTCACCGCTGTCACCAGCTTTATTGCACACAACTGCAGTTCACTGACGTCTTCCACAAAGAAAGGTGTGATGCCCATGGAGGAGACCTGCATAGAGAACAGACAGCATTACTGCAGGTCTGCTTCTACTCCTCTGCAAAGACTTTTTTGCATAGGGCGGTCATTTACCTGTAGGATGGTGGTGTCCGTCAGTAGCTGGATGTCCAGCAGCTCAGAGATGTTGCTGACAATGTCGCACACCTTGTTGTACAGCATGACAATGACCCTTTGTTTGTGTGTGGAGCACTTGGCCCGTTTGGCCTTGGAGCTCAGCACGCCTCCTAGAGGAGGGAACAAAGAGAAGATGAACAGAGACAGGGACTCCGCCCAGAAGGTCACCTAAGTTGCAGTTGGTGATAACAGAGCAGCAGCAGAGTTCACACTCTTGGACACAAGAATTAATAAATAGTAAGGTACTACTGACACTAAATACAAGAATTAGGCATCTTCTACACGATCGTGCCATCCAACTGTACAACTTAAACATGATGATGTATTTCTGAGCATAAGTACAATAAAAAGAAAAACTGTCAAAATCTGAAGCTCTCATTTGAACTTTAGTAGGTCTCTAAATGGGTGTAACACTGTCTATGGCAAACAATTATCATCCTAGACAGGAAGCACAGACTGTATTTCATGTGTGCATTTCATGATATAATGATGTTAACTGACAGAGAGATGCAGAGCCTTGAGACAACCATAAACCACAGTGAGAAGACACAGCTGGTAAGCAGAGATGCAGGAACTGACCTCCATGTGGGTCCACGCGATAGACTGGGTCGTACTGTGGGTACAGTGTGTTCTGCAGGTGGAACTTGGTGAACTGCAGCACACGTTCGATCACATCCTCAATGTACACTGCCTTGGGCATGTGGGCCGAAGTCATGATGTGCAGCGCTGTAAGGCAGGCGTCAGCCGACTTGGTCACCCGCTCCATGATGAGATCACGCCAGAGTCGCTCCTCGTCCTCTGTGTCATTGTCCTAACATGAAAACACAGAAAAAAACATTTAGATGAAATGAATCCTATGCCCTATGATTCCTGAAATGAAATGATTCCTATGCCCAGATCAGTAAAACTGCTGTATACTGTAAACTTATTACATTAATATGACTAACATTTTACTTATATTGTCTTACATTTAAATTTACAATTGTAAATTGCTCTATTTATATAACTGAATGATTTACTACAGAAATTCAAATTCCAAACGTATGCCTATGATAACCAAAGGCATTTCTCCTTGGATTATGAAACTACACCCTCTTGGTGAGTTGTTATGATCAATTCTTTACCCACAGCAACTTAATTAGTAGAGTCTCACATTACTGGAAACAAAAGATGGTCTTCAGCTGCATAAACCAGTACCATACTGATATGATTTGCAAGTTAGGAAAACTCACATGATTTATGAGCGTGGACAGCTTGGCCCCATCCTGAATGTTTTTCTCAAGGATATTCAGCACCTTTACCAGCTTGTCTGAGGAGAGCTGAAATGCAACATGTGCAATGTCATATTAAAATGCCCATGTATGCTTAAGTATCACTGAGCCCACACAAACCACAAACAGACTCCAGATCTTTGTACCCTGCAGGTGATGTCCTGACTGGACCCCACCAAAATGCATCAGTAGGCATTACCTGGAAGCTTCCTTTAGGCTGCAGCATAACAAGACTGTACAGTGTATGAAATGGCCTCACTGCACCCCACAGAAACTTACTATCTCATTCCAGTTGGAAATACCCTGAGGTGCCATTGCACAAAAGTATACTGAGAGAGCTCCATACCCTGCAGGTGACGTTCATGGCTTTGATCTTGGCCGACTCGCTGCCCAGCTCACTCAACTGGTGTTTTCCCAGCAGCAACTCCTGAGGGATCTCCTCGTCATCAGCTGGAAGAGGGATATTGAGTATGAGAATGAAGCACTTCACACAATATTGAATTTATTGTACCTAACGGATGAGTCAGAAGCACGTACCCAAAGCAGTGAAGTCCATGTCCTCCAAACTCTCCAGAATGTTGTCTATGCTGGCTGAGAACCGCTTAAATGTGGAAGAGTCCATCATCTCTGCAAGTCACAATTCAAACATTGCTTATCAGCTCTTTGCTTAGCAGACATTTTTAATCTCACTCCATACATGAGCATATATATTTCTTAAGCTTTTACAAGCAACCTCACATAATCATTTATTTACCACCTGCGATCACAATCCCACTAAAACGATCTAATGATTATATTAATAAGTGGACAGAAATGGAAATCACCTTCTGGCGTGAGCTTCGGTTCATAGGCTTTCCTCTTCTTCTGCTTCTCCTTCTTTTTCATCTTCCGTGCCACTGAAGAGAGACCATACAACAGCTCACCAGTCTGGCCCAAAAGCACTTGTGACCTCAGACACACTCGCACGCAGACCTGAGGCTGTGTCATCATCTTCATGACATACTCTATTCAATTACTTTGACTCAACAGGGCAACCTACTGATGTGTGCCCCTTGTCTATTAACAAGAGGAAATGGCAAATGCAAGCAAGCCACCCCCTTTACCTGGCTAGAATCCAGCCTAACCACAGCAGGCAAAAAACACATTCACACTGAACTGTGCATGCCAAGTAGAAGTAGGTTTTCCTATTTAAACCCTTAGGGCAGACAAACACATTGGTTTTAAGTTGATCTTTCATTCATTGCTTATTTCACAGTAGAATAGACAATGGCAAGGTTCATTATTACCTGTGCAGCATCTGGGCACTGTGTTGGTAGGGGCTAACCTTTATGGCAATAAGACATGTAACCCATTCTAACATCAAGGTCCGGCTTCTCATATGTACGACACTTTCACAGCTGAACAAATTACACTGTCGTCTCAGATTACAAACACAATTGGGACTGGAAGTCTTGCCATAACATCTAGATGCAAAGTCATTTTTTTACCACTTCTTCATAACCAATAAAAGCTTAATAATAAACCTCTGTTAATTTATTTGCAAATTAGGTTCTGTAAAAACCTGGCATACAGCGATAATGCATAAAAAATACACTGACTTCATAAAAAAATCCATCTCAAACAACATTAAAAATAATTTCTCCAGAAGCTCCTATTCAATCCTGTCTGATGACCGATTCATCACATAAGCGTGCCCAATGTACAACAGCTTCTAGCTACTTTCAACTCTCATTATCAATAAAAACTTAACTCAGACATCCCTCGGTTTATTTACGGGTAAGGTTCTGTAAAAGTCTCAGATACAGATATAATTAAAAAGAAAACCTTGTTAAGTAATTTTAACATTTTCATCAACTATCAAACTACATTAAAGATAATTTAAAATCCACTGTCTCCACAAACTCTGATTTGGTCCTGACTGGAGGAATCTATCCCATAAAAATGTGTAAGACAACATTAGCATTTACTATGTTGTTATAGATAACCAGTACTGAGTAACATCTTACATGAGCTACAAACACTTTGGAAGAGAGTTAAATTAATCTAGTCCCACAGCCCTATTCTGGTTGCATGATTTTACTGCCAACTAACCAGGTTTCAAAATGTGCGTCACTTTCTCTCCACAAAACCGATTAGTGAACAAAATGCAATTAAAATAAATATAGAAACAGGAAAACGTTAACACCAGGAGCCAATGTACCTTGAATACCTGACACCCTGGTCATATATAATCTAAAACAAAATGCACAAGCGTCTCTTGCAACTCTTTTATCATAGTAGTTTCAGTATCAGGGTATGCCGAGGCATCAAGGACCAACTGTGTCTGGGTGGTAAAAAAAAGGTTTCAGACTTGCAGTGTTACAAGCTGTTCTCAGGTGCTTTACTAAATGCTATTAATGTCAAACTGAACGGAATTTGATGATATCCAGAGAGCAGCAGTCTTGGGATAGAGCTCTTTTTTTGGCACCCACCTGACCCCTACCGGGAAAATACTGGAACTGTGAAATTGAATCACTACTACCTACCCATGTATTCCTTTTCAAACGTGTTCAAGGGTCATGTTCTCTACAGGGTGTGCAGCGGGATACTCACAGTCACTCAGGTTGGGTGGGGGGGAGCCCTCATCTGAGTACTCGGGGCTACGCTCTCGATACCGGCTGCCTGAGCCCCTACGGTGCTCCCCAGAGCCCCTCCGCTCACGCTCTTCATACTCCCACGTCCTGTCTCTCTCTTTTCGGTGTTTCTTCCGGGCCGCTGAAGGTGCAGAGAGGGAGAATGTCATATTCCACTGAACAAAGAAGCAGTTCCACCTCAACAGCCCCAGTCTGTATTAGATTGTGTTCTATTTCAGCTACTAACTACTAGATACAAGTCATTGTTCAAACAAGAAGTGACCTCAGCTGTTACCTAAGGCATAAATCAGATACTAACTGAAAGTTAACTAATCTGTTAACTGTTAATCTGAGGACCATCACTCAGGGACAAACACAGCAAAGTCAAGAAATTTGCAATTCAGGAAACTGGAGTGTCACTGACAGATAACTCAAAATTCACACTGAGGCAAGAAGGCTGTAAGTGCAGCGTGAACACCGGAATTAAAGTTAGCACACAGCATTATTTGTAAGTCTATCCTAAACTGGATAAGAACTTCAGCCCTGGTACTCACACTCGCCAGTGGGCTCATCCTCGTCTTCCTCAGAGCTGACCTCAGCATACTTGGGCCTGTCATTGACTGTGCTGCGCTTACGCTTGTTCATCTTCACCCTCTCGCATAGTGGCATAGTTGACTCAATCTCTGCAAGCAGTTCTGGGGGCAGCTCCTTCAGCACTGACTGGTCAATCCCACCTGGTGGGGGCAAAGGAGGAGACAGAGTGCTGAGATGTTCAACCAGACAGGCCTGGGCATCCTGGAAGTCCAGCAGTAGAAGGCCTAGGACTAGTATGGTGTGAGTATGTTAATAAAGTACAAAGCAAACATAACATATCATCATACGGAAAGTCAGTCATTTGTTCATATTTTAGCATTAGGTAGCTGCCATTAAGCATATATAATGCATTTCTAATATGATACAGATGCCTGTTCGGCTCATTTGCTTACCACAAATCAAAGTAGTCTTATTATAATATCCTGCCATATTCTGCATTGGTGTATGTTCAAACACACAGCTGTTAAGCCATGCTTATATTAGGGATAAGGGTGCATTATGAATGCTTTATGCAGTAACAAAGTGTTAACGAGTACACTTCCATATAAATACTGCAGCAGCTCGGCACACAGTATTCTGATGGAAAAGCATTTCATTTTAATGAGGAACATGCAGATTCCCATTAAGTAGTGTGAAAACGGTTTTTCTAAGACAGATGGATTCAGAATTTGCTGCAAAATACTTGGTTGTGACAAGCAGGCAGCAAGACAGAATACAGGCAAAGATGTTATTTGGGTCAGTTCAGAATGGGGTCATGCTCAAGTGTGATCAGGCAGAAAGCGAACTACATGATGATAAATGGACAAATGCCACTCCATGCTCAAACATGCACGCACACACGCACACGACTGTACCATCCTTCAGGAAAGTGTAGTCATGTCATTTGAGGTCATGGTCAGAAGAGAGGGGCACCTGGTAGAGGCAGCTGTAGCTGGCTTGTTTTTCTGAGATGCTGTATAAGGGATGACGGACACAGCTGCAGAGAGCGCTCCAAAGAACCCCCACCAGCTGGATAGCTACACTGGTTCTTATCCTTGATGAACCACTAAGCCTGCAGACTTGGAGCAACAGGCATTTACAGGCATTTTCAGCCAAATTGTCTGCAGTGGCGTCAACAGCTACATTCTCACACTCTACCCACACATACAGCCAGGTATTCACTAACACTTCAAATTTAGTGCTTAGAACTTCACTCAGAGGTACAAAAGGAAAGCAAAGTCAGAACCTGGAACTTTTCGGTCACAGATTCAAGTCTAAATGCAGTCCAGGTTCAGGATGTTTGTGCTCCTCTCTGCAGTGCAACTGCCTCTATAGATGACCCTCTTTCAAAACAACACTGAGAAAACACAAACAGTTCTGTGCAACAGACTGCAAAACAGCCACCAGAACAAATATGAAACATGTTGCTGGACCACAGAGACTCAACCGCTGACAGCAAGGAGACAATCTATCAATCATTGATGGAAAAAATTAGGACAGCCCAAATAGCTACGGATGAACGGACAGATGGAGGGATAATGGATGGATGGATGGATGGAGGGATGGCCCAGCTCAAAAACATTCTGTCGCTGACTTTCAAGACCATGTATCCCAGGAACAGAAATTAAAGTAATTTTTTGGAGATTCCTCTGTTTACTCAGAGCTGCTGGAACCATGAGCATTCATAAAGGCAATGTTTCCATCTTTTCCACGCAAGGTCAGGTTTACGTAGAGTTTACATAAAGACTTTCTTTAACATGCTGGAAATGCTGCCCTTTTCATTTGTGTAGAGAACCACAATACATCTCCTGTTTAAATGTCCTCGCCTTCCAGTTAAGATTGCCGTCTGTGCTGATGTGGATGGAGGTGGGTTCCATTTTAAGTTTGCAGTCTGTGATGATGTGGATGATATTTCACACAGGTCCCTAGGAGGTGTCCAAGGTGTTCATCCAAACCTTGTCCCATGTGGCCCATCACTTCTATCAAGTGAACAAACTCTTTCAGTGAATGACAGGATGCACTGAAGTTGGATGATTAGGTCCTCACATCAGGGTGCAGGTGCCATGAACTGTTGCCTCTGTTTTCCTTGGGTTTTTGCACCACTGCTCTTGAGACAAACAACCATCTGTTTTTGAGTCTGGGTTTTTGCCTTCTGTTTGGTGTTAATATGAGGTGTCTTCTTCAAGGATTAATTGGTAGTCGTCAACCATTTTATTATGTTCCCACCATTCTCCATGCTTATAAGGCGAAATGGTCGCTCAAAATCAAACCTCAACGGCTGCTGAAGGTGCTTAGATGCTACACCTAACGCACGCAGCAGTGTCAGAATAAACGTTTAAGAAAAGCTATGCAAATATTCCAAATTCATTCATCTTAAGCCATTAATTTGGATTACCAACTTCTGGCTATTTTTAAAGGTGTTGACAAGCCCAGTGACCCTCTGAATTTAGCAACAAGCATTTCAGAATATTTTTTTTCATATTTTTGTAAGAGTGCATCTCAAAATGAGCTTCCACCAGATTCATGAAATGTATACACATTTCACTTTATCGCAAATAGAATTTCATATATTTTACCATCCATGTTAACAATGAGGAATCTACAAAACAAAACAATAAAATGGGCAGTTTAAACCAGAGATAAATATTAGTACAGTTGGTCCCCAATTTAGGAATTTCTGAGTAAGAAAATCTTCACTGTTACAGGCTTCTTGGAGAAGTATTTAGCACTCATTTTTAATATAAAGAAAGCTTGTGCACCAATTCAAATCATGTGCAAATGCCTCACCCTATTTGTTATCATATAGCAATTCTGAACACTAAATAACATTATGTTCTTCAGAAGAGTCAAGGAGGAGGAAGAGAAGTAATCAGAAGTAATCAGAAGGTGAACAAGCTGTAGAAGATTCTTTGGCTTCTTCAACAGTAGTTCAGAGCATGTGAGGGAACTACCGCTTCTCTATCATCCTAAATCTCCTCCATGTAATACCTCTGGCTCTGAGTTGATGCACAGCCACACAGGGAGACCACATACAACTTACATTGTTTTTTTAAATATTTCTTACAAATATGCTTTTATTTCTTTTATTAAACTCTTCTCATGTATTAATAAATTCTGTGTGACGCAAAGTAAAAGATGGGATCCGTGGAGCCACAGGTGAACAATGACACCCTGGTCTGGTTGTTTTTATTTGGCCTCCTTGTTTACCCTGTGCTGTAAAAACTCCTGCCAAGAGACTCAGAATGTTCAGATGTGAGCACAAGCCAAATACTCATACAGATCCACAATTCTTGAATTATAGCCACTTGGTTCAATACTATGGCTTTTTCTGGCACACAATACAAAACCAAATGTTTGTGATACCTACAAAGCTACACAGAGAATTCACGACAAGCTCCTTGCTAGCTTTGTGTTACATTCAACTTACAAACTTTGAGTAACAAAACCAGCTCTCAGTACGAGATGAATTCGTAAATTGGGGACCAGCTGTAATCCAGATTTTATTATCTGTTTCAATCTATTCAGTACACTGTTCACTCTCAACAAACAACTATAAGTTAATGTCCACGTTTTCATGCTCTGGCAGCTAATGGGTCATTTTTGGGCTTTGCAACATTAAATCTTGTCATTCATCCGATTACCAAAGAATTAGATATTTTTTACAGTTTGTTCATCTGTTTTGATGAACAGCAAGAACCCAATGGTTCACCCACAGAAAATGGTGAATGCAATGTGAACGAAAGATGGCGTGAACCACTGGGGAACCACTGTGAGCGACAGCATGAAACCAGGGCCATCTTACCTTTCCCTGACTTCCCTGATGAGAGCCTGTTCTTGCTGGACTTGGAGCTGCGAGCATTCCTGTCCTCTTTCTCCCGGATGAACTTCTGCACCTCATCAAAGGAGAGCTTCTGCAGCACAACGACGGGCTTAGCCCTCTTGTGGAGCTCCTCCATCTGCATTAGGCCCAAGCGCTCCAG
The DNA here is from genome assembly GCF_900964775.1 of Scleropages formosus. Lineage (NCBI taxonomy): Eukaryota > Metazoa > Chordata > Actinopteri > Osteoglossiformes > Osteoglossidae > Scleropages > Scleropages formosus. The sequence continues at coordinate 19,065,738 of NC_041822.1, forward strand.
CCTGACATGAGGCTGATTCCAGTTATCTGCATTTCCACTCATGTCCGCCATGGCATTAGCCTCCTTGTCCCGCTTGATTTTAGGGATGACAAAGTTCTTCAGCGCCACCGACTTACCGCCGAGCAAGTAAGAGGGGAACTCTCCAGGCTTGTTATGAGCATCACGGTTTCTACTCACATCCCCACCCGGTGACTTGAAAGCAAGCCGATCACCCCGCGGACGTCCACTGTGGTCAAGGCTGCCCCTGTCAGGTCGAGAGCGTTCTTCTGGGGAACATCGATCCCTTGCTGGCTCACCAGTTTCAGTCCTGGGCTTCCGATCTCGGTCCCTCTCCTTTTCCCGATCCCGCCCATATCTAGGGTCATGTTCCCCTCTGCTGGAGGATTTCAGAGTTTCAGGCTGTGGAATCCTAGATGGGTCCCCACTCCCACTACTCCTGTGACCCTCATGGCCTTCCCGCCTATGAGACTCGGAGGACGAGGAGGGCCGTCCTTCCAGCCTCTGCTTCTGCCGGGATGCATCCAGGGTCCTAACATCAGATCGGCCTTTCGGAGCATCAGCCACTCTGTCATGACAAAGTTTGCCTAGTTCAGGCCGCTTGTCTGAGGAAAGTGGCTTGCCTGTGGAGTCACGCCGGTGGTCATGCTTGTGTTTGGGAGTGTCTTGCCGGCCATCGGGACCCTTGTGTCGGGTCGGCTCCACCCGCTGTTTGATGACCTCTGGTCTCCCATCTACTGCCCTCTGCATCTGCCCATCTGACTTCCGCCTGGCACCATCTAGTTCAGCCCCATGCCGGGCCGCACCGCCGTTGTCCGCATGCCCCTCACGTGGCTCCTCAGGCCACGTCTGAGCCTCTAGGGCTAACACAGGTGCGGCCACACACGATGGGTCCAGCTGGCCCTCTACTCGACCTGCCTGCTGTAGGTCGATGCTCACAAGGAGGGCCGGACGACTAGCCCCGTTGCCTGCTGAGCTGGCCTCCTGGGGAGCCGGCTTGTTCCCAGCACTGCCCCCTCCGCCCCCGCCAGGTGCTGCAGCAGCCCCCGCCGTGCCCCCCGCTCCGGGTTCCTGTGGGTACGAGTCCTGTTTCCTCTTCTTTAGTGGCTTGTCTGCAAGAGAAAGGAGCAATTTTGTCAAAAACATGGCATTTACATCTAAACATCTAAAACTGTCAAAGAATTAAATTCAAATCAAACAGAGGGCAGCAGGCATCAAGGTAAAAACAAAATCAAACGTGTGATCAGAAGTTCTCTGTTTAGTCAACACTAAACAAAAATTTCATAGCAAAGTACACCACAGGTAGACCACTCAACAGGATACAACACACCAGCCCAGTATCATGACCATTCATCCACAACTCTCTCAACAGAAAAACAATTGAGTACCTGCAACCAGCATGGATGCAGCTTTAAACAGAGTGTATCACATTATCAAATGTCTGAAAGAACAGAAACCATAAGCATTTGCAGCTCCGCTAGGACCAAGGTTCCCTTCCCTTCTCTACAAGGGGCATCATTCCTTATAAAGAAAGAAGGCATAATTCACATTTTGTCTAGATGAGAGAACATTCACCGTACCTTTATCCTGGACCTCCTTGGAGCAGCGCTCCCTCTCAATGGCTGATTCACGCTCTATCCTCTCAATTTCAGCCAGTGCATCCATCTCCACCTCATCGTAGGGTGCATTGCCAGCGGCCCCAGGCTGTTTACTGGAGAGCTGCTGAGCCTGAACATAGCCGGCACTGTCCTGGGGTGTGCGAGGCAGCTGGCCAGTGCTATACGGCAGGCTGTTAAAGGCCATATCACCCTCTGTGTCAGCACCACTCTCCATGCCCGGAAGCAACTCGCCCGATGGGTCTGTTTCAGAGGACTTCACTCGGGACAGCCTCAGCGTCAGCTTTGTGGAGTCCCGTGTCGGGGAGCTGACGATGTCATACATCGCTGACTTGTCAGTCTGCTCCTTTTCATCCTTGCTCATCTTTAGCTTCTTTTGTTTCTTCTTGTGGTCAGGAGAGTCCAGGAGGAGGTCCGGAGGGCCATGGCGGGGTGAGGTGTAGGGGGGCGGAGACTGCAGAATCAGCGGGGGGCGGGACCCAGCTGGAAAACAGGGGCTGTACTTAAAACCCATTGCCGCGAGGTCACGGCTAAGAACAATTTCACTCCGTACACTTTGTTTCCACTTCCTACTGTCCTTCCAAAAATCAGACAGCAGAGACCTTCTCATACGCCGAAAAGCATATTTGAAATAATAAAACAAGGGGCTTGACAAGGCTACCTACCAGCATTTCAGTTGAACGTGGAACCAAGAGAAACCGTAGGGCTGTACACTGCACTCGGGCGCTCACAGAAACGCGGGCCGAACCTTTGCACCATCCTGGCTCGGACCTACCTTTGGGGGTTCCATCACTGCCTGCAGGGGAACACACGGACTGGGAGGACCTCAATGGAAAGGAGGCGTTTCTCAAGGAAGGGTCATCCTAGAAAGGAACGGGGGGGATAAATGCATCATGAATTTGTTTTCAACAAATCAACGGTTACACGGTCAGGAAATTTTTGGAGATCCAAACATATATATGTGAAAACAAAGTGTTTTTCTTGACCTGTGAAAATGGAAGCCCTCTACTGCCTGGAGCTACAGGCATTCTCACATCACACTACTGAATACAAAAGCAATTTAAGGAGAGAAATTGCAACCTAGCATCTGAGCAGCGGCCGTCAAGCTACACTGCTGTCCAGTGACTAAGTAGTACACGCTGCAACTCCATTTCCATGCTCCGCTTCCTTGTTTCTACGGTGAAAAAGTAGGAAAACTAAGGTCCTCAATGCTGTATTCTTGGTGCAAAGTGCAGGGTGTACCTCGCTGCCGAGCCGGTGAACGATGTTCATGTAATCATCACTGGAACCATGGCGATCTGGGTGGTGGTTGGCACCACTGCTTGACATTGGCCCAGACACCTTTGCCTCATGTATGTTCCTCATGCCTCCGGGCACCATGGGGCTGGCGACCGATACTGCAACAGCAAAGGGAGAACCTTATCAGGTGGTCTGGGGGCTCCACAACATCAATTTGGCAGCTACTCAATGTGTCACACCCCAGAGACTCAAATGTTTCAGTACTCTTCCCAACCTTGTTTGCAAAGGCTGCCATAATGTCTAACAAATAAATTTTAAACTCATGTCAGGCTCACACAAAGACAAAAAGGAAAAAAAAATTTCACTTAAAAATGCACTGATGTTTCAGAGTCTCATGACCAGGGTGGGCAGTCCCCATTTTGAAAGACCACAGTTCTACAGGTTTTAAAGTTGTGTTTAACAATTAAGACATAGTAAAATAGCTAAACAGTGACTTCAAGCTATGTAAAACTGAGTTAGAAAAGAAAATCAGCACAATCCGAGCTCTATAAAAGCAAGAGCAGGCACTATGGATACTGAAGACAACTACTACCTTTTGTATTCTCCTCTGACCTGAAACCACTTATTGCGGTTCATTATAATATGCCCATATAGATCTATTGCCCATTCCTGGTGAACAAAGACAGTATAATGAGGCATGGGGTGGAGATGACATGCAAAAGAGATGTGTGAGGTGGCTTCCAGGCCCCACACCCCCTACCTAACGTTGGGGTGGTGGGGTTCTGCTGGGGGGAGGGCTGTGGCTGCCCACCCAGGCATGGCTGAACTGGCCGCTGGGGGCTTCCTGAATAAGCAGGGGCCGAAACCAGGGGAGAGCCGTGCAGCTCTGCGACCACAGGAAAGAGAGATGTGCACCGGGGTCAGAGTGCACTTGTGCCCTGTGTGTCTGAATTGGTATGTGTCTGGGTTACAGAAATACACTGTTGGGAGTAATGCAACTCTACAACCAGCTGTAAGGCATACGTCTGGACTAGTATACAGATAGAGACATCAGAGATATGTGTGTGTGCAGGTGTGTGGATGTGCTCGTGAAGGAACAAGTCAAAATGAGAACAGTCCTTGGACAGACTGTTTAAGTACACAGAGACTTGCAAAGGGCTTTGGACAATAGCATGATAAACACTGTATCTATGTAACAGTTCACAAATTTTCTCCACTTGACAAAACACACACGACATGCCTTACCTTGCTGGATCTGCTGATGCTGTGTGTAGCTTGGAGGGTGGGAATACTGCATGTAGCCTGCAGGGCTCTGGGGGGCATAGGGGCTGGGCACCGGGCTGTTCTGCTGAGGCAGGAACCTGTTGCTGGAGGTCGTCTGTGGTGGAATGAAACGGCTGCCGAGGGACGGAAGGCACACACAAAAGTCACTCAGAAAATCTCACTGCTGCATTCAGATGATCAAGATGAAAATTTTCAGGCAACATCTTAGACAGCATAAGGAGCAGAGATAAGATGTAGGATGTTCAAGAGGTAATGGGTTCAAATCCTTTTTCCTGCAAAGGTCCTGGATACCTAATAAATCTAAATACTATAATTCTCCTTTTCATAAAGGATGAACATTAAGGCAATATCACAAATTAACACTGACACTACCAGTTCCAAATACAAACTGAAGAAGCCTCTTCTATCCCTGCTTCCAATTAAAATTTCTTAAAATTACATAGATGTACCTTTCTGAAAAAGGACAGTTGAGTATCGTCAAAATCCTTTTAAAAAAGAGTTTTGGCTTTGGGTGACAGAGTGGTGCATCAGGTAGCACTGGCATCTTGCAGCTCCTTGGCTGTGGGTTCAGGGCTAAGTCCAGAGTTTGCATTTTGTCATAGAGTTTGTGAGCAGTTTCCTTTCGGTTAAACGCAACATTTTTCTCCTTTGCCTTTTAGCACGTGACTGTGTGTGATTGCTCTGCAATGAACTGACATTCCATGCAGAGTGTATCATGCCTTAGAGCCTTTGCTTTCCAATATAAGCTCGGGAGCACTTCAACTCATGAATGTGATCAGCAATTATGGAAAATGCATGGATGAATGGGGTTTTTCCTCACCTGGAGGGACTGTGCGAGATGGAAGCTTGCTGGTAATTGGACACTGGACTGCCATGTATGGAATTCTGGGTAATTTTGTACTGTGGCATCATTGGCTGCTGCATCAGACCTGCAACACAAAAGCAGAAAGATTGTAATACATAGGAATGTACAGCATGGAAGGAAGCATCATTAAGAGGCCTATCACAGTTTACATCCTAAAATCTTGGTTCATCAAATCAAATTCTGCTGGAAAGTCACATCTATTCAGAATTATGGAAAAGTGAAGAAGTGGACCAGGCAGATGGGGTCATACTTTTTTCCCTAAAGATATTGGGATGTCTGGACAGCACAGTCTGCAACAGCACCGGAACATCACCCTCCGGATCATCGCTTCCCAGGTTGTCCTTCAACTCTCTGTGGGAGGACACAATACTGTCAGTACAACATAAAAGAAATCCTGCAAATCACTCATTACAATAGTCACCTCCGTAAGTAAGAAATCAGTGAAAAATTACAGCTTAAAATAAAACATTTGTAGAATGTTATTAGCCTGATGCAAATGACGGTTTAATAAGCTGAAAATAACCCATCAAAGATAGGATGGGCAGAAGTCCCACAGGTCTCTAACCAAAGAGGTAGGAAAGGGGGACTGAAGAGATACCCACATGTGCTCAGTGGAGACCTGGTTGAGGCTTTGGGCCAGTTGGGACACCAGGCTCTCATCCCTGCAGGCCAGCAGGCAGTTGACCTCCTCAGCAATCCTGCCATTGTATAGCAGGCTCTTAGTAGTGGTGGCAGGGAGAGGGGAGGGCAGAGGCAGCTGGTTTAACACTGTAAAAATAGAAAATCAGAGGCCCATTACCCTTTCTTCCATTGATTCTATTGATTTGATTCTCATCATAACAGAATTTTCATTCAATGTTAACAAAAATAGGTAATTGTACCACAGATTTAAATGTGAGCATACCTAAGGGAACAAGCAGGTCAAATCTAAAATAGAGTGGGTAAAGTACCGATTGCCTGAAAAGCATGTATATGAAGAATCCAGGTCTGAAACAAGCCCAAGCAGATAATCAGCAGTGCCTCTAGAATTTTCATTCTTCAACAAAGATCATGGGTATAAAACTTACTCATGGATAAGCTTTAACTGAAAGTCCCTCTCAGCTGTGTTTGAACACAAAAGCAGAGGTTACTCACGGTCAGTGAGGCTAGCAATCCCAGCAAGAGTGGTGATGGGAACATGAGGCATATCCCCATTCATGCTGAAGGTGGGGGCAGGGTTTGTGTCAATGCACAGACTGCTCAGTGTCGCCACAGTCTGACCACACTTCACATCTCCTTAATGCTGGGAAAGAGACAAAGACAAGCTGAGTCAGTGGGTGTAAACATAGGTGTTTTATAGACATATTTACATTACACTTACTGTACATTTATTCATTTAGCTGATGCTTTTCTCCAAAGCAGCTTACAAAATTACCTACAATTATTTACCTTTTTTTTTTTTTTTTTTACAGCTCGGTCACTTTTACTGGAGCAATTTAGGGTAACTCAAGGGTATTGGAGTGGGAGGCAGATTCAAACCTGTGACCTTTGGGTCCAAAGAAGACATTTCTAACCACTATGCTACCAGCTGCCCCTATATTTATATTTAACATGCATACACAATAGCTGATATTATTGTTTCCAACCTTCAACCATTTACATATCTATATGGAGCAATTCACTGAAAAATGCAATACTCTCTTGATCATAACGAATTTATTCCCAACTGGTGCAGGACACATTCAACAACAATGTCTAGACAAGGAAACATTTTGTACAGCCATCAACAATCATGCAAAAATTCCTTAAAAGGCACTGAAGAAGGAGCAGAGGCCAGAAACCAGCATATTTCTATAGCTAAAAAGGGAGACGACTCTCACTATTGAGTGGAGTTCATAATAACTGCTGGCCTGTTGTCTGGGGATTTTTGCTTAAACTGAAGTTTGAGGGACATGACATACACTCTCAGAACACAATATTCAAAAGCTGCCAAGATCCGTTAATGGTCCAAACAAAAATACAGTGCCTTTGTTTCCACTGCAATAGTGGAAGAAGTAGCTCAGCATTAAGCATTTCACTTCACTGTAATGCTTAGAGGTAGGGTGAGTCACCTACTCATCCTGGTGTGCCAATGGACATCCGATTCAGCAGGCAACTCATCGTGGCTCTTAAGCATTAAAGCAAAGTAAAACACGGATGCTCAAGAGAAAACAAACAGCATAACAAGTACTCAGGGCTGTGGAGTCAGTACACAAAACCTTCAACTCCGACTCGAACTCCAGTAACCAAATAATTGCTTCCGACTCCAACTCCACAGCACTACTCAAAAGTTGCACGTTATTTTGTGGGTCACCTTATGGGGCGAATATAGGCCTAAACCTATATTAAACCTTTAATTTTTGGGGGTCGACTTATACGCCAGCATATACAGTGCATTTAGTCAGAGTCGGTACATTTTTACCAGCTCCAGTAACCCAATAATTGCTTCCAACTCAGACTCCACAGCACTGCAAGTACTCATTTCAACTCACGTTGCATTAATTTCATTTATTGGTTAAAGTGGTTCCCAGGTTTAAAATAATAATTTTTTTAAACTCTTCAAAACTTTCTTAAGACACCAATTAGGGAACTACAAGCATCAACATTATTCATTCAAAAAGGTAATGAACAAAATTAAAAACTGTACAACTAAATCAGTAGGGTGATAAATTTGTTCACGTGAATTATTTTCTGAAATGAATTTAAAGATGAAAGATAATAAAACCATTTGTAGTCATAACTATGGAATTTTCACAGCAAATTCACATAATCAGCAGTGTGATTGACCAATGTGAGTCCTAATGCCTACATACAGCCCTGAAGAACATGTATAAAATAATTAATATACACATATTAATATATACATTAATATATAACATTCAATTAGTGACTTGCTCAAATTTTTACACGTGGCCCTCAGAACAGTTCACAATCATGAATGTGGCCTTTGGTCCAAAAATACTGAAGACCCCACACACACACACACACACACACACATATATATATATAAATGTCTTTTGAACAAAAAAAACAAGGATTAATTTTAGGAAATTAATGATTTTTAATGACCGTCTTTAGTAATCCACAGAAAGTTCTGTGACATATTGTGTTGGACTTAGTGCACAAGGCCAGCAAATAGACAGATGAAGCAACATGAGACAACTCCAGATTTCCACACTCAGACGATAGTTTTTCCTAAAAACAATGGTAAAGTCTCAAACAAAACTACAAAACGAGATTAAGTAGTATTAAACTGACACCTCTGTCCAAGATGACTCCCAATGCTAGATACACTTCATTAAATTCCCTACAATCATTCATTCGCCTGTTTATACAGTAGAGAAACAATACACTCATTTGCACACTCACATATAAAGGGCAATTTAGTCACCAATTCACCTGAAACACATTTTTGAACTGTGGTAGGAAACCAGAGCATAGAGAAAGCCCAACAAATACAGGGACGACATGCAAACTGCACACAGACTGAGCCAAATTTGAGAAGCAGTCTAAACCCACAGCGCAGAAAGTATGTAGACTGTATCAGTGCCCACAGCTGGTCATTAAGCTGGCTTTACCTCAACTCATTCATTCAAGATAGTGTGATTCCATAACTTACAGACACATTTCGGAATGGAAGGCATAACTCGTTTTAGTTGGTTTTAATCACTGTCACAATTAATAAATGTTAATACAGGCGTCACTCAAATTATTCACAGGTTAGGTTCTGTAAAAACCTCATATAAAGCTATAATAAATTGTTTTTATTAACCTGAAATGTTAAAATTTAAAATTAGTTGGATTTTTAAAAATATCACCTCCACAACTTTTATTTAATCTCAGTTTGTTCCACAGAAGTGCAAAGTTTATGGAATCACAGAAGTCACAATGAACAACAGCTTGATACAGATGTATCAAGATGTTCCAAAAAATGTCAAACACCTACGATACATTAAAATTTAAAACTTTGCATGTTTATGGAATCACAATCAACAAAAGCTTAGCATAAGTTAAATATATTAGCACTTAATTTATCAGTCAGGTTCTATAACAATCTCAGATGCAGCAAGGATAAATCAAAAATTAATCCAAGATCATTTTCATAAACTTCAAGACAAAAAAACTTACTACAATAACTGAAAACATCTGCAAACTCATACTAAATCCCAGTTGTTGGATTCACCCCAAGTACATGTAAAATTTGTCATCTTGTTATTGATCACCAACACTCACAAACAGCAGACATAAGCTGCAAACAATGTGGAAGCAAGCTGAATTAGTGATTCCGCACATTTATTCTGTCCAGTAACTCAAAACGTTCACTCTGATATCACACACCAGCTCCTCACATACTTGCACAAAATATCAGATTGTATATACACTACTATACTGACTAAATGACATGGAATTCTATTGCTTCTCAGACGTTCTGATGCTGTAATGCAAATGACCAAAGCATTGACTGTAGTTATATCTGGGGTAATTTCAAACAATAAAAAAGCCCCCGAGACATAATTAGCTCTAGGTGTACAGTACTTTTTTGTACAGAAAAAGACAGCAGCTCTTAGGGAACTCCCACATGCTGAGATTACACATCACTGACATGAAACAAGAAATTCTCATATTTTGAAGGAATCACATTTCTGAAACACAAATCAATACTGAACCAGCTACAAATAGCTTTACATTTCTTTACATTCAAAATTACCTGCATGACAAACGTCATAAGTGCAAACAACAGATCAACACTGACAGCAAAATTAAATCTTACCATAGCTGCATGGAGGACAGCAACAACGGAAAGAGGAACATTCCCAACCGTTCACAGAGTTCATGAGCAGATCAGATAGAAAATTGCTGGATGTGGCTTATAGCCTGAGATGCAATGCCATCCAAACAGAACCTCCTTGCAAAGAGTTATCCATTTGCTCTCATCTGAACAGTTGCAAGGGAAAACCAGGAGAATGCCCTGTTTGGGCCAAATACCCTCACCTTGTTCCAGACACATGTCCAAAATATTTCCCTCAGAGTAGACTACAATCTTGCTGCAAGCACTAATGTCAACAGCATGACAGTGAGAACACAATATCAACCAAATGCTGAAACACCGTGCACTGGTGGCAAATAAATGGTTCCTAAATGCTTTTGACCAACACGGACATGATGCCATCACAGTTGTGTAAAAATTTAGCCTTAAGTCCGTTCCTGAGTTGCTGCAAAGTATGTTTAAATCACTCAGCACCCATTTCGCAAGCAAACATTAATGGGTCCTAGTTAAGAACCCAACTTGAAGACCCACACGCTCCTCTGGTATGCTTCCCAAGATCCAACCCGTAACATAAAATTCACCTTCTGTAAAGGCTACGCTCCGTTCCCACTAGGAACCACACTATGGCAATTCTTTATAGACCATCTTTTTAAAGTCCTACCCCCTCCTCCTCTCATAGTCCTCCAGGAATTCTCTTCCCTGCACCTGCCAGCACTGATCTGAGAGCTTTGGCGCCATCCAGTGGCCACCTAACTTGAGTAGGGACACAAACGAAACCCAATTTGCATAAGTCAACATAAGGGCAAAGGTGGCAAGGGCAAGCAGGCATCAATCAAAGCAAGCAGAATTAATCATTGAAACATGTCAATAAATGCCCAGAAGTCATTTGCTTTCTCAAATTGAGGTGTTCACTTAAGCCCAAGAACATAAAAGCACATCATACAAGGGAGATCAAGACTATTGTGGGGTATGAATGAAAAATATGATCAGTAGTTCTGTCGAGAAAACCATCTTTCTTGCACGATCCTAATCTCAATATATATAAATCCAACTTTTTTTTTTTTTTTTACAGTCCCACGTCAACAAAGGTTAAAAATAAAAGTAGCGTAGAGTATTGATAAAGCTGCTACCTGGAGCTAGAAGGACTGAGGTTCAAATCCTGCACACTTTGAGCAAGGCACTTAGCCTTAATTGATAAATTAAAAATCACCATGCAGTATAAATGGATCAACAACAGCAACAAGCTTAATATTATAATATGTTTTGCAGAGCATCAGCTAAATACTAATAATATAATTCTAGCTTCTAGCAAAAAAAAATGGCACTTACATTTACATACATTTATTCATTTAGCAGACGCTTTTCTCCAAAGCGAGGTACATCTCAGAGAAAATACAATTTGTGCATTGTGCACTTAGAACTAGTATCTGCCTTTCACTGCTTTTTAGGCATGGCAGCAATATGAAGAGATGTATACAACACTGTGTTCAAACACCCCATGCTGTAGAACATAACACAAAGTATATATACACACACACACACACACACATGCTCAGATGACTATTAAAGTATACACCGAGATTTAGGAAAGTCAAGAGTAATTCATTGTTGACTTATAGACTGACAACCTTGCCAACAATGCAAACATAAGCTTCCCTTGGACCACTGTCCTCAGTGAGGCAGGATAAGCATGGAAGGAGAAACAGCACCAATCAAAGTGGACACCACTGGATTATAACATTTACAGAAATTAAAATCTAAAATGCAACCCACTGCTCCGTTTCTTACTCTGAAAAAAGAGCTCATAAATTCAAAAATCCACCGCTGACACAGCACTAAAACCTGAGTGTGATCTAAAAGAGCAGGTGAAGCAGAGTGAAGAGAAAGAGGAAACAGAGTGAACACCACCACCCAGTCTCACCCAAACAGCATCTACCCAACACTGTACATGAAATACAAAGGACAGCCACCACTGCTATACTTTGGCTACATTATTTATAAGCCAAGTGCTGGCAAAGGACCCAGGCCATACCATAAAATATGGATGCATTGAGTAAAAAGGAGTGAACAGAGACAGTGCAGCACATGTCATCCATCAATTTAATATGTTCTAATCCAAAGATTTTAAATAAGCAGCTTTCACATAAATACGTTCATTCATTTATACAAGTAACGAGCAGTGCTCAAGGTTATGGTAGGAGGGCTCTTCACGAGACTTCTGGTTACAAGCCCTGGAGCTGGGGCAGCAGGAAAAAGAGTGGCTACAGCCATCGAGGGTGCCAGGTTTGAATCCTCACTGCTGCCAAAATACCCTTCATCAAGGTATTTACCCTGAATTGACAGTTAAAAACACTCACTTTACAATTATTTATCCATTTATAGGGGGTGCGGTGGCGCAGTAGGTTGAACCACAGTCCTGCTCTCCGGTGGGTCTGGGGTTCGAGTCCCGCTTGGGGTGCCTTGCGACGGACTGGCGTCCCGTCCTGGGTGTGTCCCCTCCCCCTCCGGCCTTACGCCCTGTGTTACCGGGTAGGCTCCGGTTCCCCGTGACCCCGTATGGGACAAGCGGTTCTGAAAATGTGTGTGTGTGTGTGTATCCATTTATAAGTAAGTAATAAGTAGTATTTTTTTAATTGTAGGTTGCCCTGAATAAAGCTGTCAAACAATTTTAAAAATCCTTACAACATATGGTGCCATTCCAGAAAACTGTATTAAGTATACCACCAACTGCAGAAAGTATAAATGACAGCCAATATCAAGAAACAAACTGGGATCCAGAAGTGACTCTAGGACTGGTCTGACTCCTAGCTTACTTGGCATTATGTAGGTAAGTTCACGTAAAAGCCAGCAGAGTTTACCAAGTATGCACTGCCTGCTCGGATGTCCTCTATTTGTATTAATAAAAGTTTTGGTTAAATATCACTCACTAGCAGAACGAGTGATGCATTTGTTTTACAGTTATGTCTCAAAACCATGAAACAAAAAACCACACCCAACACCTGCTCAGTCCTTTGTCTAGACACCATGTATAAAACACCACAATTCTTTTCATAACCACACATACACACATTTTCTGAACCGCTTGTCCCATACGGGGTTGCGAGGAACCGGAGCCTAACCCGGCAACTCAGGGCGTAAGGCCGGAGGGGGAGGGGACACACCCAGGACGGGACGCCAGTCCGCCGCAAGGCACCACAAGCGGGACTCGAACCCCAGACCCACCGGAGAGCAGGACCTGGTCCAACCCACTGTGCCATCGCGCCGCCCAATGATTTAAAATAAAAATAAAAAATAAAAAAAAAAACTTCTGTAACTAACTTTCATAAAGTTTGTTTAATGCCATTCAGTCACATGAACAGCCATTCAAGCAAGAGATTCCTGGATTTGCGAGCTATAAAAATGAGAACCAGGAACTGAGTTGGGAAGAGAAAGATGCATGCATCCTGAAGCCTGTGTCCTATATACAGTATATTCTATTCTACATTCTATAGTGTGTTGTGTGTGCCAGCCCATAACAACATATTTAAAAACTGATTTTATACAATGAAACAAAACAGGGCATGCAGACCATCATTTGGTATCCCATTAGGTGGAACATTTCTGTAGCTACTGGAGCCAGTTAAATCTACTAAGGAAACATTAATCACCATTCTTCATGTCCTACAAGCACCTTTTGTTTACATGGCATCAAAAGCACAGTTGTTGTACTTTTTGTACAGAGTGGTAAAACTGTACCAGTGAAACAATAAGTTACCTGATTTATCAGTCTCAACACAACCCGACCCCATCTCCACCCTTAAATACAACCAAACATCTTGGAAACTCACTTACATATCTGGATTTAAGCATGTTTTTTGGATTTACTTGCTTGTGATCTTAAGTTTAGAAGCTAGCAAACCGCTCCAGTACATATAGTATAAACCACATATTCTGAAAGAAGTGTTGAGTCCAAGCATGGAACAAATATTAAATATATGTGAACGTGCCCACAGGCTCTGTGGTACTGGTCACTTGAAGAAAACATCCAAGAAAGGTGTTTAACCCAAGATGTTTCAGCAAAGATCTAGCAATGCTGATGAAAAACAGTTTACATCACACTTAAGGCTACAGATCAGAACATCTGCTATGCCAGCAGGGTAAATGATGTAATTTAGCAGATCTCCCTTCCGTTCAACACAATGTCCCTCTCAATCTGCTTTCTTTTTCTCACTGCAAATCAGTGTTAACCAGAAGAGAAAAGTATCTGATGATGCGCACATATTTACATTCACATTGATTCATTTAGCAGACGCTTTTCTCCAAAGCGACATACAGCTCACAGAAGATACAGTGTGTGTTACATTAGCAGAAAGAGAGACATAGATGCAGACGTGTGATTCTTAAGTGCAGTTAGTTTGTTTCTTTCCACCATATGAACCAGTGTTCATCATAGGAGTGGCTGCATAAAACTTTATCAGAATATCCATGATTCCTGATAACCTTCCTAGTATTTTTTTTGGCGATACATATAAACATTTACATTACATTACAGGAGTAGCTGCGTAAAGGTTTATCCAGGCATGATCTTAAAGTTATAGTGCATGAACATTTACACCTTACATGAACTTAAGAGATCATGGGAAAAGTGACTGATATTGCCCACAATGTGCAGTTTATGGCAACTCTACTAGTAAAAGAAAAAACACCGCATAACAAATACAGAGGATTCTATGCTCTCTTACAACAGCCTGGAGAGAATACTCCAGAAGGCGTGTCTTAGTACAATCAAACAACCTTCCTCAATGCTACAATCTGCTCAGTCTATTGGAGTGCAAGTACACTCACCATGTCCTCCCTGGTGACTAAAGACACTGACACATCATACTTGATAAAAAAAAAAAAAACAAAACACTAAGAACACAAACTGTCTATATAAAGCAACCCAGAGTGAAAGTTTGTCCCCTGCCAACTGCCAGATCACAAAGCACCACACTACTACAAGATGCTGAATAAATACACATGCTTACCAACAGATAACAGTATAAAAATTATATTCATTCACTTAGCAGATGCTTTTCTCTAAAGCGACTTCCAATGAACACTATGTAGCTGTATCAGCCCACACATTATTCACCCAATGTGACTTACACTGCTTACAATGAGTCACTCATCCATATACCAGTGAAACACTTTCTGTGTCACTCATGCACACACTATGGGTGATTTTAGAGTCACCAATCCACCTGAACAGCATGTCTTTGAACTGTGGGAGGAAACCAGAGCACACAAAGAAAACCCACACAGACACAGGAAGAACACGCAAACTCCACACAAACCGAGCAGGGAGCGAACCCACGTCCTCTCACACCACCCAGGTGTTGTGAGAGAGCAGCACTACTTGCTTTGCCACCATGCCGCCCAAGTAAAAGAGGAGAAAACCACATAAAGGTAACTGATGTAATCCCAGACATGAAATTATAAACACACACACACACACACATACACATTTTCAGAACCGCCTGTCCCATACGGGGTCGCGGGAAACCGGAGCCTACCCGGCAACACAGGGCATAAGGCCGGAGGGGGAGGGGACACACCCAGGACAGGACGCCAGTCTGTCGCAAGGTACCCCAAGCAGGACTCAAACCCCAGACCCACCGGACAGCAGGACTGTGGTCCAACCCACTGCGCCACCGCACCCCCTTGAAATTATAAACACTAAGCTGTAAACCAAAGCTTTGACAAAGGTTGGTGTTAAACATAGGATGCCTTAAAAATATGAGCATAATTCAACACACAGTTAAATCATCCACAATTTCTTTGTGCATGACTATGGGTTGTTGGACAAAGAAAAACAAGCCAGAAGACCATTCTATTTGTTCACATGAATGCAACACTTGAATTTCAGATAATTCAAAATAATGTCAAAGGATAAATTTAATGGAAATTAGTACTGTTAGTTAAAACTGAAAACACTCACACTGACAAATACAGCTGCTTCCTTAATTATGCACTTTCAATCAACTTCTGCCAATACGAACATTTCTGAAACACTTCTGTGTTTAGTACTGTATTTTTTATAAAGTGAACCGGCGTACCAATTTCAATAGCACACCAAAGTATCAACGGATGCACGGACAAACTGCAAACAGTGCGTGCTGCCTTAAGTTTTCAACAGAAGATGTAAAAGAAACAAACAAAAAAATCATCCAATGCCTTCAAGCACTTTTGAGCTGAAGTCCCACCTCACAGCCATCCTCCACATCCATGTTACACCCCTTTACATTTATTTATTTAGCAGAGGCTTTTCTCCAAAGCGAATCTCAATGAACCTTTATCTGAGTTGAACCACAGCTTTCGGAAACATAATATTTACATTGTTTTTAAAATCTGTTACACTTTTATTTCTTATTACTGCTCTTATATAGGGAATCAGGGAATTTCATGTGCAGTGCAAGAAGCCATTTAAGAGACACAGGTGAGCACCAGCATTTTTTTTATACCATGTTGTGAAAATTTCTGCCAGGGACTCAAGAATGACTAGGCATATGCACAAGGCATCCTGACTCAGAGGGAGGGGTTTTTGCCTACTTGTGCAAGATCTGCTGAAAACAGTGTACTCTGCTCTGCTCTGAAAACCCATGCAGACCTGTATAGGTTGCTGACATTTATATTAAATTCAATTCAGTTTATATGTATTCATTCAGCAGATGCTTTTCTCAGATGTGATGTACAGAGAGCATAGAATCCTCTGTATTTGTTATGCAGTGTTTTTTCTCTTACTAGTAGAGTTGCCATAAACTGCACGTTGTGGGCAGTATCACTCACTTTGCCCATGATCTCTTAAGTTCATGTAAGGTGTAAATGTTCATGCACTATAACTTTAAGATCATGTAATGCACATTGTATTTTCTATGAGATGTATGTAATTTTGGAGAAAAGCTTCTGCTAAATTAATAAATGCAAAGGCCTATGAAAACACACACGGTTTCCCCATATTATGAGCTCCTCATTCAGTGCAACATTTGTGCATTATGCAGTCATTTTCCACAACACATACTTTATTCTGTAGAACAACTTGTAACAGGCACAGATTTTTTTTTTGTGACAGAAATACACAAATGGCATCTCAGAGCCAAAAGGTTTTTGTCACGTGGATATTTCCTGTCTAAATCTAGTATATTAACCTCTAAATTACCCTGGAAACAATGTCCACTAGCATAAGTAATGCCTTAATATGACAATCAAATTACAATCTAATGTCAAGTATTCATTAGAAATACTGCACAGTGTTTTTAACACCACAGTGTTTGACATGAGTGAACGACATACGCAATGATATTGTAGATTTTATTTTTGTACACTGTAAACATGTGAGTCAAATTATCAAAATGTCAGCCTTAAAAGGTTAAAAAATTAAAGGCATTGAAAAATGCTGCAAATGCAGAGAAAAGAAAAGAAAGACAAGTTAGAAATCATATTCCATCCATCCAGGAGTTGATTTTCTCTGTAAGAAATAATCGTAAATTTGCCCCCGCAAAATCAAAATTTGCCTAATGGGGTAATTTTCATGGAACTAATTAAACCCAGTCTGTGAGGCATGAGTGTACATTGCAACCCAAGACAGCAAATAATTTCATCAACCTACAGCGTTATTTCAAAAAAGAAAAAAAAAAAAAGAAAAAAATCAGAAACATGATACTGTGCTTTTTAATCCTACTAAAGTTTGTTGAAAACATTCAAAGAGTTCCACAGGCTGAGTATGCTGCAAAAAGTGCCACATGGGCTGAAACAGCCCACAGCCCCTTCCTGAGCTGGGCTGACTTACAGGCTAATGGGCTGACAGTTTGAACAATGAAGCCCCCACCCCCATGCTGGCAGCTACTCAGACATGTACACACATGCACAATGAGCTCCACACATACACCCATACGGAGGTATGCATTCCCACACAAGTGCTAAGCAACTCCTTGTACACAAAGCTGATGTTAACTTTCTTCTTCTTCAAAAAAAAGTACAGTTTCAACCACCTGACTGAGAAAAGAAATCACCCTGAAAATATCTGTACATCTCCCTATCCCCTCAAGTAAGGACATAAGCTCCACCCCAAATGGTGAAGTGACAGCTGGAAGACAGGATGGTTCCACCCACCAACACAAAACAGCAGATGCACAGTGCAGGCCATGAGACACAATGCTTTTTTTCCCCCAGACAGAAAAATGGAACAACTAGCATGTGCATGCAACAGGTCAGGGGCAAATCTTGGGTCTAAGTGCAAAAGTCAAACTGGAGAATTACAAATTATAATAATATTAATATTCAGATTTAAATTTCATTAAAAGAGGCGGCAGGAAATGGGGTTAGTGAAAAGCAAAGTGCATAATTCCATCTTTTAGCCAACCTTAGACATTTACATTTATAACTTAAGGATTTAAAGTTTTATGCAGTTTTAGGTTTTATAACTTATACATTTATAACTTAAGGATCCGGCACACACCTCGAACTATCCCTATCACATGATCCATGGTTATAATATCAATAGTTTTAATAAAGTGTGGAATGGCTAAGCTAATGGCTATGCTAATAATTGCATGAGTTTTAAACACATGCAGAGATGTCTTCTAAATGACAATGACCATATAAATATCATTAGAACCAAAGTAAAGCTGTAGACTTTATGTACCTATTTAACAAATCTTGACATTAATTCTGGACAAAAGGGATTGTGAAGTATTTCATCAAATGCAAAGATGTAAACTGTATCAGTCCATAAACAAATTACCATAACAATATTACCCATTTATTCACTTCACGGAAACACACACACACACACACACACACACACACACACACACACACACACACACACACACACACATTTTCAGAACCGCTTGTCCCTTACGGGGTCACGGGGAACCGGAGCCTACCCGGTAACACAGGGCGTAAGGCCGGAGGGGGAAGGGGACACACCCAGGACGGGACGCCAGTCCGCCGCAAGGCACCCCAAGCGGGACTTGAACCCCAGACCCACCGGAGAGCAGGACTGCGGTCCAACCCACTGCGCCACCGCACCCCCCACTTCACGGAAACTTTTCTCCAAAACAACGTACAATGTTAGCTACCTACAGTTATTTACCCATTTCTACGGACGGCCAATTTTACTGGACCAATTTAGGGTAGAAACCTTGCTTAAGGGTACCACAGCTGGAGATGGGATTTGAGCCAAGGACCTTTGAGTCCAAAGGTTCTAAACACTACACTACCAGATGCCTCTTCTAAGAAGTTCTAAGGATGATAATCATAATAAATCCCTGCAAACAAGTTTTCAGAGCTGGAATCAGGCAGTATTTCAGATTTCTGTTCTTATCTCCCTACTACACAAAACAAAGTAATAATAAAATATTAAATTCTGGAATGCATTTAAAATGTAACAAAAAATTTGCAACACATCAAACCAAACAGCAACACTACTGCATCCCCACTACACCAAAACAGGACAGAAAAAAAGACAAGACAGACTTTAATATACTTCTAAATAAGTGTGAATCTGGAATCTTAAATACATTCAGATTTTGTTGACTCTGTATGCTGCTCACCTTTTTCATTACATAGAGCGTACTGTATCATGGATGATGGATATATTGGGAGAATATTTAACAAAATTACACTGCCACCTAACCTGACAGCTCTGAGATGTCATTGCTCAGGCACTCAGGAAGCCTCTTCATAAGCTGGGTCCTTTCATCCACATGAACCGACAATGCCAAATCATCCTCAATGTGCTCTAGTTCAGTGACAACTGAAAACAAGCAAGCATGCCAGCAACATAACATAGAAAAACAAAATGAAAACATACATTCTGTAAACTAAAAAGAAATACAAACAACTATCACTTGTGTCAGAGTTTAAATGTGCCTATTTTGTTTACACAAAGAGAAAGATACATGAAAATATGATCTGTCGAAATACAAGGTCATGGAGAAATGCCCTTGGGTTTACATCTTTGGCATCATCAGCAGCAGAGCATTCTCAATTACAAACCGCAATTTAACATGTAAAGTTTGTAAAACAATGAAGAGCATTTAGAAGAATACAACCACATCACAGGTGATTTTAATTGATTCTGTCCATGTGCCCCAGCATTATATTTCAGGTAATGATCATTTCATTTCTGCACTTACAAACTGTGGCAAAGTAGAGGATACTAAGGTCACTAAAATGATTCACAGAAAGATTTTCCACAACTATGTCTAGGCCATATATTTCTGGAAGAAAAAAAAAAAAAAAAAAAAAAAAACCTTAAAGGCCCCATGTCTTACAGGTTTGAAAGTGGCCATACAACTCCACTCCCAAAAAAACACAATCTGAGCCAAATTCCCATCAAATTACTTCAACTCTACCATTAGTAGAAAAGATCAAAAACCCACCCATAGTTTAAGCCTTATTAAGTCTTGTCGATAACATACTAAATCAGTGTAAACCACTCTTCTAATCTTTAAATTTGCTGTCCGACTACTGTATCTGAGTGTATTGGAACCTCAGATTCTAGAGCCAGTTTAGACCAGGATCCATTAAAACTAAAAAAAATGTAATGTATGTTACAACATATAAAACTGACTTTATAACGATTCCCAAGCACCAGTAAAAGCATCTATACTTCCCACATCTTTACAACTGAAGACATTTCACAATGCTCCAAATAAACTGATGTTGCAGAATGCTGAAAAAACTGTATAGAAGAAAAATTATACACAGAGAACAAGTACATGTTTATAAACACAGCCTGCAAAAATATCTTTAAAAAGGACCTCAGATTAGGAACTTCAACCACTTCTTATGTTTTACTTGTAAACTTCAGCTACTTGTTACACACAGCACGAAGGAACAGCTCAAAATGCAGAGTCAGTTCAACACTGTTCAAAAGCAAGACTGAAATCAAGATTTACAAAGAAATAAGTATCTGCAACAAAACACCACTTGTCAATACAAAAATCCACCACAAAATAACGTTTTATATGGAGAATACAAAGCCCAATTTACGGCAGAAAATACTTTTTTGATCCAAAATGTTCCCTCATGATAATGAGCTTTCTGAGTAAAAATTTTAATTAAAAAACAGCATTTCTAACAATAATATAACAACACAGCTCAACAATTTAATCTAAAAATGAAATGCCCTAAAATCTGACCTCTTTGATAGCAGCAAGGTTCACTGGACAGGTAGTTGCTTAAGACGCATTTACTCAGTAACTAAGAATGTAGGGGGGAGAAAAAAAAAAAAATCATTCACTTCTATTACTGCCACCAGAATTTATGGGGTTTTATTTTAATTTTACATTGTTATACAACCCAACAATGTAATTACAGGTTACCTCCAAAGGAAAACACCTAAATGAAAGATGGATCTTTTCTCTCTTGCTGGCTTCATTTGTGGACAACTTGAAACATATAGTATTAAACTCCTACTGTTTATAATTGTAACTACTAGGATTTTTTTTATTAAACCTGTTTTTAATGGCATATAGAGTAACTGAGCTGTTCCAGCATCCACACACAGCCCAACATTCTTTGCACTGCATGAGTCACACATCCAAGAAATTCACAGCATTCATTGTATGGCATTATGGGAGGTACAAGTTGCTATATGCAATGCAGTGAAGTAAATCCTTTGATACTAAACTATGTGCATGTTATGCCAAAAAATGTAAATGTTACTGTAAGCCTAGTACTAAAAGTAAAAACCTGCAATATTAAAATGCTATATGTAAATTGCAAACTGTTACCAAAACTTTTGTGAACAACTAACAGAACTGCGGGGGGGGGGGGGAATTTAACAAGCAAAAGGAATTCATCTAATAATGTAGAAAGTAACTAAAGACGTTCATGAATGGGAATGTTGTAACATACATAAGTATCATTTTAAAAACATCAGTTTATTATTTTAAAAGGTTTGCTTTCACTCCAGATTGGCCTTTAGTGAAATGGAGACAAACTCCATTAGATCAGGAAGAGAGCACTGCAGATTTCAGAAACATGTCACTAGTTTGAGTTTTACACCCAAAATCCAGTGTGAAACTGTTGACATTAAAGGCTCAGGTGCAACACTTCCTGTGGCATACAATGAATTTGAATACCAGTTCATTAAAGCCTGCCAGTTCTGGGATTAAAGGTCTTTTATTCCATTTTATGATGGATGGAAACATTATTGAAACAGATGCTTAGAATATTTACTTTTTCTTTCTGAATTGAATATTTCAGTAGATCCCATATATTGGCTCTGGGGAGGTCAAATTATATTCCGGGCAGGCTGTGTTTTTTGGTGGCTGGTTCCAACTCATTCCTATGCTTTAACTGAGCAAATAAACAGTTAATTATCCTAATTATTTATATCCAATCAACTGACAACACAGCTATTAAATTCTTTAATTCTGCAAAAACTTTATTGCTTATTTCATATCTTATCTTGCACCAATAAAAGATTTCATACTTAAATTTTGTTATGCAAAAATACCAAGAGTCAATAATTGATTGTACTTTTTTTTAGGAATCAATTTTTTGTTACCAAAGAAACTATAAATTGGAGAAACAAGCACCAGTTCACCTAACACCATGTCAGGAAAGATAGTGTCAGAGGAACCATACTTCATACAGACAGTGAATTAAAATATAGATAAAATACTAAATCCACAGGAGTTTACCCACTGCAAATAACAGTGTGCACCACATGCATTTTCCATCTCACAAGCAAGGACAAAAAAAATAAATAGAAATTTAGGGGAACTTGCAATGCTCCTTCCACTCTTGTCCTGGAGCCCGATGTGCATGTGTTGTAGCATGGCTGTCACTATGACACCACTGAACTGGAGATAAATCATGAGGAGGGACCCCATTCTCAGCCTGAGGAATACTCAATGACAAACAATAATAATTACAGTATAATAATAGAAAACAAACATACTTTATTAATCCCAGTGGGGAAATTTACTCAGGTTGTCACATGCATATCTTTAGACCATGAGAGGAATACAAAGCACTGGAAGAAACCCACAGGAACATGGGGAGAACACGCAAACTCCACACAGACTTAGCAGGGATCAAACTTGCATTCTCTTGCACTGTTCAGGCGCTGTGCCACCATGTCTGAACCTAGTATACAGTGAGGGGGTAGTGTAGTGATTAGAGCAGCTGCCCTGCACTCAAGGGACTCAGGTTCAAAACGTGCAACTTCTGAAGGCTACTACAGTAAGTATTCACTCTGAACTGACTAAAAATTAAACACCTGGAAACATGCATAAAGAATTGTAAGAAGCTTAGCATACACATCTAAGACAAGGAGAAGCACAAAAGATTTAAAAAAAAATTGATGTCCCTCAGCCACAAAATTACACTTTTCCTACTTTAAGCTTAAACAGTGAGGAAGGCCTCATTCCTCCAGCTT
This sequence comes from Scleropages formosus, assembly GCF_900964775.1. Classification (NCBI taxonomy): domain Eukaryota; kingdom Metazoa; phylum Chordata; class Actinopteri; order Osteoglossiformes; family Osteoglossidae; genus Scleropages; species Scleropages formosus. The sequence continues at coordinate 19,088,942 of NC_041822.1, forward strand.
TCACTGTGGCTCATTAGCCTGCTAGCTTCTTAGTTGTCCTTCATTCCCATTCTCACCCCACTCCAATGTAAACATGTCCTCATGCCGTGCTTAACTAAGGAAACACTACTGTTTTTAACTCATAGTACACTGTGGGGTTGTGTATTCCATCCAAAAAAAAGACAAGGAAAAGCCCAAATCCCACCCACACAGAGTGAATGAACTGGTGTCCTGAGGTGCTGTCCAGGATTTGAACAGCACACCTCCTGGGCTCCGACTGTCACGGGACACCCTGGAGGTTTCCACCCACAGTAATACCATCATACTACTACTAGTACAGAGCAGTACATATTTTTAGTTATAGTTTACAAACCGTTTAAAAGGACTGTAGAGCCCAAGCCAAACAGGAAAAGCACCACTCTAGTTTTACAAAAAAAGAAGGAAGAAGATATGGAAAACTGTAAACAGAGCAATAACAAACAACTCACTGTGTGCATGTTAACATAGCTCACTAACTTATATGACACTGATTTAAACAAAAGATATACAACAAGATAAATTGCATCGCGCTGGAGCACATGATATTGAACCGTTTTATTATTAACATATCATGGATAGTTGGATGCAGTGATACCTGAAAGAGCACCACCAGGCAGGAGCTCAATGACACCCGACAGCCGAGGCGAGGATAACGACAACAAAGCAGGTAACAACTGACAGCTAACAAGCAGCACACGCGGAGTCCACAGGCTAAGGATACGGGCTTGTCATCTGAAGACTGCCAATTCAAGTCCCCAGAGGGCCCCTGGCGGATCATGCCCTTGAGCAAAGCGTTTACCCCTCACTGCTGCACTTTGAAATATAAATTATATGAAACAGCCCGGCCGTACTACACAGGTGACAGCCCACACTCTCTCGGGTTGGTTCGAATGATCGGTGTGTGAGCATACACACCGCGTGTTAGCCCAATCTGAACCCATTTCTGTGATTCAGCTTCGGTTGACCGGGGAGGGGGAGACCTTCGCCCCTTCCCTCACATCATGGCTCAGTTCGGGGTTCAACCGGCGCCGACTTAACTGCGCTAACATTCCGCAAACTTCCGCGTTTCAGCCAAAATGGTCGTTCACACAAGCAATCGGCTGTTTATTTCCGCCTGGTATCCGGTTATGATTCACATTCATAAATTATTCTATCTGATCTAAGACAAAACTATTTATAGGGAGCCGGGTAATACACCTCTAATTATAAAAGCATGAATTCCCTGCAGGGCCTAAAACAGCAAAGCGCAGGAGGAGACCTGCATCCTCGACGTTCTCTCCCTACTCTGCTCTCTCCTTTCAACTAATTATCTTAATAGATAAAAACTACACATGCTAAAATGTACACAAATGATACATCACATCAGTCGCACGTCGCATACTATCAGTGCCGATAAGGACCAAAAGACAGACAGAGACACGGCTTCTGTCACTAACTTCGCAAATAAGTTTTTTTTCGCACCTTTATTTATGAATATTACTATGGCAAGTCAGTGCACCCAATAATAAGCGTGGTTCGTGATTAAATACTTCGAAATTACAAACGAGCGGTCGAAAACAAGACCTCAGCAGCTCATTTCACCTCCCCATCCGGTGATATTAATTGCAAAAAGCTGGATGTTAACACGGCTCGCTAACTAGCTGGCTCCATAGAGCTACTTAGTTAGCTTATATTCAGCAGCAGCAGGACACCGTGCTACGTATCGGCTCGATCAGTCGAACATATTAATTAAACCGGACCAAGGCCATAATTTTACGTGATTTCTCTAAATACCGACGAACTGCAGTTCTCTTAATCTAAACGCTCCACATACCCCAAAGTCAATCTTCGGAGAGGGGTGACGAGCTAAACTTAGGCTAAGGGGGAGCAAAATCGGTAGTGAGGAGACAGGGACATACTCTGAAACACCACCGGCAGTCAGTCACAAACGAACGGAGCAACGACTGTTGATTAGTTTCGAAAATCACTCCACGATTGTGACAGGTCAGGAGGCGGGATGGTTACGGTTACCGAGCGGCCTGGTTCGGCCTCTCCGAGCTTACTGAAGCCTCGGACTCGTCGTATTACAGGCCGGTGGCCCGACGCCTCCCATCGGGCGAAGCGCAGCTATAAAGAATCGAAGCAGCACATCCGAGCCGCCGCCACTACCACCGCTTCCTCACAAAAAAACAGGAGCGGACAACGGAGTCTCGGACGGCCAACGGGGACGTCTAAGCAGGATTAGGGAAAAAAAAAAAAAAAAACACTAAGTTGTCTGGTCCTTTACCTCTGGCTGTGTTGTTTAAAAAGGGAAATTAAAAAAGACTGCTCGAGGTCCGGACGGCTGTCGGTGTCTCTGGCTCCCCCTCGCGCTCCCTCGCGGCTCCTCCGGAGAAATCGTACAAACTGGCGAACAACAATAATCCGGGTCGGGGAGGTCCGCTCTCCTCCGCGCTCACTGCAAACATGTAGGCTCGAACGGGAGCAGCTGAGGGAACGCTCGCTTCACCGGCAACATTCGCCGGTTTCCTTTTTACACCTCTGAGGAAAACGTAAAAAAATATATCGTCGGGTGTTAAGGGGAGGAGAAAAAAAAAATTCGTGACGACAGCCGAGATGGTCAAACGGATCCACTCGGGCTCTCTCTCCCTCAGTCGCTGAACAAAATGCCGACCGGAAGAGCTGCCGAGGGAACGACTCCCCCTCGGCCTGTTCGGAGCCAACCAGCTGCGGCTCTGCGCAAACCCACTTCCGGTGACTGGCAGCTCAAGCGTGCCTGTGCTTCCCGTTTACGCCAGAGGACTGCTCTTCAGAGATGGCTCGTGCTTCTGGTAGAAGTGGTATACACAACTGTCACCGTCAGGGTTGTTTTAATGTTTGAGGCGAATCGGAATGCTTAAGGAATAGATATTGGAATACCTAGTCCTTGAATTGCCATTTTATATCTGTTTTTGTCGTGTAGAGATACTGTAATTATTATTGTCGACTTGAAATTAAGTCCGTGAGGTTTTTTTTTTTTTTTTTTTTTTTTCCCCCCCCCAATAAACCAATTTCACTGGAGAGCCACAGCCCCAAGACCAAAGCAGAAAAGCGGCTATTAATCAGCAATGTTTAACACTTATTGTTCATAATCTGTAATCTGAAGTGCCTTTTTTATGTTTACTTAACTTGCATCATCATGAGACACGTGAGAACGACGAGCAACTAAAACGTTGCTTTTCGGGGAGAGTATAAAACCAGTTTTAACAAGAACTGACGCAAAATTTAAGAGGCTCTACTGTGTTAATAAAGATAATGCTCTCTCGGTGGGGGGAGTTCATTGTATGTGGAAAGTGGGTTTTTTAAATCTGGGAAGCGGGTTGTTTTAGGATAGTCCTTCCGAGCCCTCCCGTAGGGGGCAGTATTTAGCTTTAAATAATTACTGTGTTTACGGACCATCACGAGATAAGTAAGTTCAGAAAGTGCAAATGTGCCCACTACACTTTTCATTACAGGTACAAGCAGCAAGAAACTCTAGAATGAGTCGCATTTTAGACCAAAAAATTGTGTGGTTCTTTAGCAGACAAAGGCACAACTTGGAGACATTAATAAGTCCGATTAGAGGGTCACTTTTAGTGAGCCGATAGCTGTAAAACTCTTCTGCAACAAGTCTGATGTGAACTAAACTTGTCCTGTAAAAACAGATGAAAGTACAAAAGTGCAACGATGCTACTGTCACTACAGTACTTGGCTAAAAAAATTAAAATGCTAAGTTTCTACAGCTGCATACAGTACATAATGTCCATTTTCCAGGCAAGAGACATTTTAGAACATGGTCTAGCTCTGTTTTATCTCTTAAATGAGCCACTTAAAGAAACAATTGTTAAATTATGTGCAACAGTGGTTGTGTCCACAGTAATATTAGTAGAAACAGTTCTGCATCTCTCTGCTTTGGACCTAATCTTGTGTTTATAGAAATAGCTAAGCATTTAATAGACATCAGCTGGTAATCTAGCAGAGTACATTTGATAGTGGCTTACATTATTATTAGTGTTTAATTTTTATTGATGGCCGATGACACACATTTTACATGAAAACTTCAACATGTTGCCCTCGGGGAGACGATTTAGAATTTTGATGTGTAAATCAAATCGTTACAAGAATTCTTTTGTGCCAACTGCAGTTAAATTATTAAATAGGGAATTCCAAAACTGAGGTTTTTTTAGACTGGTATATAGAGGTTTTTAAACTTTGAATATTTATTTTTTAATCGTATGTTAGGGCATGTATTGTTTTATGTGAGTCCAATGTTGTGCACTGGCCGTGTCATGGTGTCCAAGACAAATTTCCCTGGAAAGGGACAATAAAGTGTATTCTATTCTATTATTTCTTCCAATGTTTCTTCTGTTATTCAGATGTGACCGAAGAAAAATCTATTCCCCAACTGTTCCAAGTTTTATTTCAACATGTAAACATCTGAAATAGATGAGTACTGTATCATCTGACTTAGATGGTGTAAGCATTTGTTTTATGATTGGTAATAAATGGTGGGAGGGATGCGCTGCACAAAAAAAGCAAAGGGACTGATATAATTCCGAGCATGTCATGTGCACCGGCTCTACTCCATTTCGTCCACGCATATTGAAGGTGTGTATTAATTTGCACACCTAGACAAAATGTAGAAGTGGGTTACTTGTGGTGCAGGGGGTTGCCATTTGACATATACTCTGGTACCTACATCATGAGCATGAAAGCCATTCTAACTTCGACTACCATGATATTACTTGGAAGCATACGATGTCCCTTTAGTTACTGAGGATTGCTTAAAGCGATGGCTCTCAGTTCTGGTCCTCACATACCTATGTGTATTTTAGTTTTTGATGGAGCCCTTCTAATTTGTAGTTTAGAGTCTAACAAATCTGTTGTCACAGAAATCAGCATAAACAAGGGTGCATGTGGACTGGGTTTAAGAACCACTAGCCTGAAACTCTGAGACTTTTTAGCATGTCATCAGGATCATTAAAGCACCACAAACTGTTACATTTATGACAAAAGGTATCTGTGTAAAACCTACAAAAAAGCCAGGGGACCATCTTTTTTTTTTACCCTTCCAAATAATTTACACTTGTTTTGCTGGATGACAGTGCTTAATGTGATTTATTAAATCAGGAACTCCGAAAATGTGGTGTTATGTCCTACATGGGACATCTCACCTCTTTAAAGAGGTTCAAAGCTATTAAAATAAAACTAATAAGTAGTAATCTAATTGTCCTGAAGAGGGTGTCATAACATAAATTGCAGAAAAAGAAGTGTCAGAAATCCATCCTTCCATTTTCAGTAACTGTTCATCCAGTTTGGTGTTACAGTGGCCCAGAGTCAATCCCAAGAAGTATAGGACTTAAGGCAATGTACACCCTGGAGGGGGTGCTAGTCCACTGCAGAGCACTCACAAAATCAAATGGACATACCAAGTGCAATTTTGATTCACCCAGCCACCTGAAACATACACCAATCAACTACAACATTAAAACCAAGTGGCTAATACTGTGTAGTTCCCCCTCATGCCACCAAAACAGCTCTTACCTCTCAAGGCATGGATTCCAAAAGACCCCTGTAGGTGTCCTGTAGTATCTGGCACCGAGATGTTAGTAGCAGATCCTTTAAGTCCTGTAAATTGCGAGATGGAGCCTTCACGGATCGGACTTGTTTTTCCATCGGATTGAGATCTGGGGAATTTGGAGGCCAAGTCAACACCTTGAACTGTTTCTCAAACCATTCCTGAACAATTTTTGCAGTGTGGCAGGGTGCATTATTCTGCTGAAAGAGGCCACTGCTGTCAGGGAATACCGTAGCCATGAAGAGGTATACATGGTCTGCAACAATTTTTAGGTAGGTGGTACATGTCAAAGTAATATCCGTATTAATGCTAGGACCCAAGATTCCCCAGCAGAACATTACCCAGAGCATCAAACACTGCCTCCGCCAGCTTAGCTTCTTCCCATAGTGCATCCTACTGCATCTCTTCCCTAGGTAAACGACGCACACGCACCCGGCCGTCCACATGATCTAAAAGAAAAAGTGATTCCTCAGACCAGGCCACCTTCTTCCATTGTTCCACGGTCCAGGTCTGATGCTCACGTGCCAATTGTAGGTGCTTTCGGCAGTGGACGGGGGTCAGCATGGGCACTCTGAATGGTCTACAACAAAGCAGCCCCATACACAGCAAGCTGTGATGCACTGTGTATTCTGACACCTTTCTATCATGGCCAGCATTAAGGTTTTCAGCAATTTGTGCTACAGTAGCTCTCCTGTGGGATAGGAGCAGACAGGCTAGCCTTCGCTCCCCATGCGCATCGATGAGCCTATTGGGTGCCCATGACCCTGTCGCCGGTTCACCGGTCGTTCTTCCTTGGACTACTTTTGGTAGGTACTAACCACTGCATACCGGGAACACCTGATAAGACCTGCTGTTTTGGAGATGCTTTGACCCAGTCATCTAGCCAGCACAACTTGGCCCTTGTCAAAGTCACTCAAATCCTTACACTTACTCATGTTTCCTCTCTCAACACATCAAATTCAAGAACTGACTGTTCACTTGGCTGCCTAATATATCCCACCCCTTGACAGGTGCCATTGTAATGAGATGGTCAATGTTATTCAGTTCACCTGTCAGCAGTTTTAATGTTATGGCTGATCAATGTACATCTGTGGAAGGAAACCAGAGCACAAGGGTACACACACACACACACACACACACACACACACACACACACACACACACACACACACACACACACACACACACACACACACCTTGTCCCGGGGGGGTCGCAGCAAACCATAGCCTAATCCAGCAACACAGGGCACAAGGCTGGAGGGGGATGGGACACACCTAGGACGGGACACCAGTCCATCACAAAGAACCCCAACCAGGACTCGAACCCCAGACCCACCAGAGAGCAGGCACAGGCCAAACCCACTGCTCCACCATGCCTCCCTCTGCACAAACACAGAAAAACCTTAATTCTAATTTGTATGCAAACTAACAACCCAGCTGGGTTGTTCAGGGTGGTTCAAAGCCCAAAAAGGCCAAAAATTTCTGGAAAAAACATTTCACTTAGTGCCTTGCTGACCCCTGAATACACACATGATATACTATCCAGTCATCTAGTTTAGGATGGTCATTGAGAGTTGTGATTGAGAAAAAATCTGCGTACCACATGGCTCCCAAGGGTCAGAGTTGTGTGCCTATGCCTTAGATTATTAAATTATACCTCATCACCCAGAGATCAATTAGAGATGCAAAACAAATTGTATTTCCAGTGAAAATGAAATATATTTTTTGGAATTTAAGCATCAATGGTAAAAATAAAAAAAATACTTCTTCACACTTACATTCCTCTGTCAGCCCAAGGTAAAGTCATGCATTTGTTTTAGTAATTAATATATCTGTATGTAATACCAGGAGCCCCTTGGTGTGCATTGTTTCACTGAAATATAATTTCCTTGCTCAGCTAACATTTAATCTAAAGTGACTCCTTTTATCTGTTTTTGAAGATTGGTATTTTCCTGAAGTGATAATTCAGGTGGCAAAACCCTTGAGTTTCAGTACAGCTGGGAGTCGACCCACCATTGTGTTGTTAAATAAGATCATAATGACAATGCAACTTGGTTATTATAGAGACCTCCTTGGTTGTTAAAGCAGCAAAGCAGTTTACATGTCACAGATTAATGCTGTATTTGTACTCAGGCCACTGCTGATCTGTGACCTCTTAGGAAAAAGCAGCACAAGTAATAGAATTAAATTCCACAACAGTTCATTCAGGAAAGTAATAAAAATAAATACAACGAAGCAACAGTGAGAACTGTTTATCTTTCCCATTTTTATTTAAAACTATATTTACCCTGGACAATCTGACCATTTTACTGATACAGGATTTATATTTATGCATACATCAATCCATGTTAGCCGGTAAAATGTGCATGACTACACACCAAAACAAAGGTGATACTGTACATCACATTCTCCATAATTAAGTCACATAGATCTTAGGTCATCATACAAGGTTGTGTTAATGTATGCTCTCTCCACCTAGCACGAGCAGTTTGTAAGATTTTCAATTTAAATATTTATGGCAAATTTACAGCCACAAATCAGTATTTCAGTTCTCTTATAGGTACTGTACATTAATATCTACAACACATACTCTCAATATAAACAATTTCAGAACAACTTTTTGTATACACTGCAGTACTTAGCAAAATAAAAAAAAAAATATGTGGGAATACAACTGTAACATTTGTGATTTAAACGTTAAAAGCCTACTTTTATGTCACACGATAAAACATGCAGAGAACGATTTTAAGACGTGGAAAATGTAATAGATTTTAGCTTTTCAGAACGCACATTAAACAGGTCAATTAATCCATTTAATGCAACTTGAACCAGAAGGTAGGATAATGGAAGAAAAGTCCTCCCAAAGAGCAGAAAAAGAAAAAAACTGTATGAGAAGGAATCTTTTTTGAGGCCATGCCAAGGAAACTTCTATCCTGCAAACTTGCCCAGTGAAACGGGTTCAGTCCGTGGGAATGAGCCTTCCCTAAGATGAGCACAGAGGGCCAGAGAGCAGATGGGTGATCTCCATGAAGGGAAGGCTCTGGCAAACACAGTGCTTCTCCAAGTTGACTCTATTTCCAGTTAACGCTTACGAATATTCAGATATTAATAGCTTTTGATGATTTCATTGTTCTTATTGCACACCTTCTGTAATAAGTGACACACGGTGACACATAAGACCCGTCTTCCAGAATGATGTGCTTTGGGTCTCCCTCAGTAGTCTGTCTGCCTTCCTTTCCTCCTTCAACATCTCTTTCCATCATTCTTTCAAATGCCATAAATCTACACCTGTTCAAATATGTCAAGGGACTCCCCTGCATTCCTTCGTAGCCAGTTCAATAATAGAGTTTTTTTCTTTGATGCAATATGAGCAAAAATATGCTTAAAACGAACACGTTCTTTGGATATTTTCCTTAAAATAAATGAGAGAAGATTGAAAAAATGTTTTGTATGTAAATCGTGAGAATACCACCTCACACGCATTGCTTCCTGGCACATGTTTATCAAGCATAAATTAATAAAATAATAATGAAACAAAAAGCTGTGATGTGACACTGCTTTGTTGCTGCAAAACATCTGGTGAACGTTCAGTCCAACCGTTAGCAAATGTTTTTTTAATTTAGTTACCTCTGTGAGCCTGATAAAAAATTAAACTACACTGTGGTAAGTGGTGACAGAAATAGATGGGAGAGACAGAAAAACAGGTACACGTGTCAGACTGGCCATGTCAGGAGGACCTCAACATGCAGTGAGTGAGAACTTGTTATTTCTCTTATTAATATGGACTATTAAAGGTGGAAATAACTTTCATCTGCGCAGCCATTAAAAAAAAATACATAAAATTTGTATTTAAAGCTGGGCTGCAAAATAACTCATTGACCTTTGTTGAGCAATGATGTTAATACAAATTGCTGTTTGAAAGTTAAGGCTGTCATCCTGCAGTCTGAAGGGCATTGCAGTGTTCTTGATCAAGGTACTTACCTGACATCGCTCCGGTAAAAAATACCCTTCTGTGTTAATGGGCAAATAATTGTAAAGACACTTGTCTAATGTGGTACGTCACCTTGGCATGAGCTAAATAAATTATAACAACAATAATATAGGTAGAAGCAAAATGCTGCATTAATTTTGCTAAGGAAACAATAATTAAATATGTACAGCTAGATCATTGTCTCTCATTCTATTGGTTTTTTCCAAATTGTTCCCCTCGGGATTTCTTTGGGCACAAGATGTCTTCGTCTTAGTGCTTTGTGCAAAACTGCACTGTTTTTCCCAGTGTGATAACATTGCTTTTACAGCTGTTGTTCATGAAAATTTGTTTGACATATACAGTTTATGTAATGACATCCGTTGTTGAAGAAGTACACCGGTGCCTTGTTAACATAAAAATAGGGGATAAGTTCACAAACGTGCACCCTAGTTTTACCGGAAAGGACCTGACTTGGTCTACAAAATATGGATGGCGTATCGTGTGGTACATTGAACAGCATACAAGGAGTACAGTACTGCATGGCAACTACATCTTTGATTCACTGGATCGAGGTTTCCCATAGTCATCCTGGGAGATGAGTCGGTATGGCTTCCTCGCCTGCCTTTCCTCCACCACAGAGTTGCCCATCTCCGTGTCGCTGTCCTCCAGCTCGTCCCGGGACAGGTACTCCACGATGCCTGCCCCGATTGAGTCGCCGAGCACATTGGTGGTGGTGCGAAGACGGTCCCTGAGAGAAGAGGAGGAAAGACAGACAACGCGGAGGAGACGAGCAGAGGCAGGGAAAGGGAAGGACATGGGGAGAAGGGTGGAAATGGAAGAGTTGAGAACACAGTGACAGGAGAGTAGATGAAATAATGGAGGGTTGGGAGCAAGAGGAAAACAGAATGAGAGAATAGAAGGTGGAAAGGGTCAAGGGAGGGAAGGGCAGAGAGGAAAAAGAGGAACAGAGATGGAAAATGTGAGCAGTAGATAGTAGAGAGGGGGGTGGGAAAGAGATAACAGAATGGTTATGTGTGAATTAAATATGTAAATATAAAATATACTGTATATTAAATAGGGTTACATATATCTGGCTGGACAAAGGCATCAGCTAAATAATAATAATAATAATAATAACCTGAACGGTCCCTGCTTGTAATCCACTGGTCTGAACTGTTCTCACAAGTCAAAGGTCACACTGACAATCAGAGAATCTGGGATAAGAGGTATTGTTTTTTGCTCAATGTCAGACATAACGGTGCTGTCAGCTCCGTATGCTGGGCTCTCTCCTAATTTAAAGGAAACCAGTACTGCCATTTTTTCTAATTAGCCCGATAATTTGTGGGGAACCGGATTCTAATTGAAGAAATGAATTTGGGCCAGCTAATTATGTTTCTGTGTTAAAACAAATTGCACAAATTCAAAACTGAAAGATAAAATATAGAGCAAGACTCTGGGGCTGGTGAAGTGTGTCATCGGGACTGCGCTGAAATCGCTCTGAGGGATTACCTGACTTCAAAAATGAACGCCGCTGCGTGTAGCTGTAGGCGTAGCTACGTTACTGCAAACTTGCCCTTTATGTATTAAAGAAGATGAAAGAAGATGATGTTTTCATCTGCATTTATTTATGCAAAATGTGAGAAGCGGGCAAACTTACAGGAACCAATCCACCGCGATGATGAGGGTGATGTCGTCTGTGGGCAGCCCCACTGAGGTCAGCACGATCACCATGGTGACCAGACCGGCCTGGGGTATTCCGGCAGCACCGATACTCGCAGCAGTAGCCGTGATACTGTTGCACAAGAATCACAAATACCATTCATTCAACATACGCAGGATAAGATGTTCCACCCCATGCGTATAAAATAATGGCTGTACGCAAGGACCCGGTCCAACCGACTCCGCCGGGAAGCCGCAGAAAAACACATCCAGCATCTCCATCGTACATCTCCATGACTCGAGACCAAATGGCTTAATTTCCTCCCCCAACCACCACATCAACCGCAGCGTGCCAACATGGGTATTTCATAGAGGTTGTCAAGTGGGCACCTCCCTTCGTCGGTGTTTTGTTGAATTAGGCCCACAACACTTCAGGAAGGCTCAAGAGTTCAGTCTGGCATCCCAGACCCACCCCCCTCCACATACATGTTAGATGCCCTTCACCCTCAACAAATACAGCAACTCCACAAACTCAACTAACCCAATTAAACAATACCATACAATCACAATACATATACTTTTCCAAATTGTCACCAAATGAATGACTCCATGCAATGTCCCAGTTTTATTATCGGTATCATCGTTATTATCCCAATCTTACCATAGGAAAAAAACAAAGCGGCTACATGGACACTCCACTCCAGCTAGAATTATAGTAATTAGGGAACTTTTATGCTTAAACAACAAGCTCCTGGTTTTCTCTAAAACTGGTTAATTGATCTATGCATCTTTATTAAATATAAAAACATAAAATTGAAATACACATATAGACACTGAATAACATAAATGACATAAATGTACATTGCTATTGTTCCTTGATGGAACTGGACTAAGGGCCAAAGGTGGAACAGGGTCAGGTGCATATTTCTGTACCTGATAGTTATGATCTGGCCAAAGTTCATCTCCATGTTGTTGACCTGGGCGATGAAAATGGCAGCCAATGCCTCATAGAGCGCGGTGCCATCCATGTTGATAGTGGCGCCCACTGGCAGCACAAAACGAGTCACACGCTTGTCCACGTTGTTGTTGTCCTCCAGGCACTTGAAAGTGACGGGCAGGGTCGCTGAGCTGAGTGGCACATTTGCACGAAATGGTCAAAGAGGGAATAAGTGAACACAAATGGGCTCACGTAGAGTACAGGGGCAAAGATGGCACTTTATCATGTTGGGTAAGGCTGATTCAACATCCTCAGCCTTTTGATATCTGCCTAATTACATATGGATAGCATTTTACTCAAGATACCAAAATCCGAGAAGATGTAGCAGTAGAATTTGGAAGATGGTATCTTCTGATCAAATTCAGATCCATATCTGGTCATGTTTCATTGTAACCAGTATGAGTAAAGCAGGCTCAGGTACAGTAGTAATACCTGTCTGGATAATGTGAATGACTTAATTTGATGCAGGGCATTTTTTAAAATAATTCATGAAGGGGCTGAAGTAATGGTTTCAGGACACCAACCTAGATGATGTTCCCAGGGCAGTGATGAGAGCCTGTAGCAGCCCACCAATGAAGATGAAGGGGTTCTTCCGTGTAATGAGGAAGTACAGGGTGGGAAGGACCATCACGCCATGGATGAACAGCCCAATGATGACCGTGATGGTGTACATGCCCAGCTGCCCACCCATGGCTGTGAGGTCATCCATCTCCACGATCTTGCCTGCGATCAGGAACAGAATGCCGATAGGAGCGTACCTGGGAGGTGGAGGGTGAGGAAGAAACAAAACATATTAGTGCACTGTTATCACTATTATTACTTTGCTCTCTGAGTATATAGGGTCAATAATAATTCCATATATGCATCAGTACAAAAATGTTAGTAGTTTGACTCTACAGCTTAAGGGAGACTTTTTTAAATCAAACCTCGAAGGGCAACAATCTTTCGGGCAGCTACAACAGCGCAGGGTCGCTTGTGTCAATTAAATGTGTAGAATTTAAAAGTGAGGCATGTTCCAAAGTACAATCACAGGTTTCCTTCCTCCAAAGAATTTTCACCCTTCAGCAAAGTACAAATCAGGTGCCCATGAGATACCTTACTCTAATGTTGTCATGTCCACGCCCGCAGCACAGTCGACAGCACCTGACACCAGTCAACCACCTGACTGAGCGCTTGCTTTTAAAAGACCCACCTCAGGCTCCTGTACAATCGCGGAATCTCACTGAGACTACCGTCCCTCCTATGATATGTCTAGTTCTTCCTCGTCCCTCACTTCCTGTCTCCGTTTCCAGGCTTTTGACCCTTCACTTCGTCCCCTGACCACGTCCTTGGATCCTCGCTCTCAATCTGACCGCCGACTGACCAACTCTTCGCCCTTCCCCGACAACGAGAACTTGCCTGATCCCTTGGTTCCTGACACCTGATCCTGCACTTGGGTTCAGCCGTCCCCGCTTCCACATGACAAACGCACAACAGTAATTGTTTTTGTAATATTTGTACCTGCAGTCTCTAAATTTAGTTCTTCAACCATTATGCCACCTGCTTGCCCAAGAGTGAGAACTTCACCCCTCTGTATGTGACACTGATTTACTGTGTAACTTACCACATAATGAGGGCCACCAGTTTCATGATGGCCTCATTGAGGCAGTCAAAGAAGTCCCGGAGCCCCTGGCCCTGTTCTTTCATGTTGCCGATGATCAGGCCAAAGCACATGGAGAAGACAACAAGGCCAAGGGCATTGACTCCACCCACAGTGCCTGGCAAGGGAACCACCTCCTCCCGTGTGATCTCCTGAGTGCCGTTGGTCAGGTTGAAGAGGCTTTCGTTCACAATCACCTTGACCTGCACGACTCTCTTCCCGTACTGCGTCTTGTACTGGGGCCCGAATGGGAGGCAGTCAGAGAAAGGAGCTCACATATTCTGAATGGGCGTGATTTTACCACAGTAGTACAGTACATCGAGCATAAGCAGGCTAGAGAACAAGTGCAATGGAGAAGTCCCAATCCAATTGTCTCCTGCAATTTTGAGTGTGAGTAAAGCACAACTGTGTCAGACACAACAAATAATCAAAGTAAAACTAATCTGTAACTGAAGTACAAAACCAGCCTACGGAAAATAAGAAAGAAACTCAAAAATACAGATTTGTTCATTTTTTCTGACTTGGACTTGCACATTATTCTGTGACCATCAGTAACATGTCCACACTCTTCAACAGGTATTAATGATCTGTACTGTATTGTTTTGTTCAATAGTTGTTGGGACAAAGCCCAAACAACATAGTGACTAGTAATTTTTAAGCTTGTGTTCTGCTTTGAAAACAATCTCCACACAGAAAAAGTTCAGTAAATATATAAACAACCCTGGTGTCCACTCCGGGGTAGTTCCCCCCCCTCCCCCCAGTGTTTCAGGGATATGCTCCAGATTACCACAACCGTGTGCAGGGCAGGAAGTTATTGAAATGTAATGAATTGGATGTACGGATGTGTTACATGATTTAACACAACACAGCTTCCTGTGGCTTATCCTGATACTGAAGTGGGTGATAAAGGAATAAATTAAAGTCAAAAATGGGTTTATACCTGTTGAGTGCAAGCTTGCACAAGGTTTGGAGGAAACATGTTTCTGCAATGGAAAATCAGAAAAGAAAAGCTTAAATGTCACCAAATATAGTTTGTAACACATACAGCTGGATGAAGAAAATGCATTTAAGCAGCTTTTCTTAGGCGAAAGGTCATTAAATGTCAGTAAATTGACTGAATCAAGAGGACTAGCTAAGTTACCCAAGGCTTGCTGTTAGAACACCAGTAGATGAACAACAATCTGTATTCAAGCCATTTGACAGTAAACCTAAATAATCATAGAAGATTAGGCCTTTTTTTTACATAAATAGTATCTTGAATGAGATCTATTTATATGTAGGGTAAAATTTACACCTGCTTTGGGATCAATGGAACCCCAACCTGCTCCAGGTACAGGGAGTGGAGGTGTGTACCTAATGAGGTCCAGAAAGGCGTCTGCTGGACTGACTTGCTCGATCTTCTGCTGTTTCCCAAACTCCTCCTTGGAGCCTTTGCCAGGATGGATGATGAGCACTATGATGATACCGATGAAGACGGCCACGAATGTGGTGGTCATATAGTACACCACAGCCCGCATGCCCATCTTCCCAGATGACCGGCTGTCCAGCGCTGCCATACCTGGTGCAGGTGGGACAGTGGTTAAAGAGCTGCTCTAAAAAATTTACAGGTTAATCTGCAATCAATTCCTCCAACCGCTACTGTAAAATATGGTACTTAATCAATAAAGGGGTACGCAAGCTACATTCTGCAGATGTATCTGTTGACATTCTAAAAGAGTCAGTGCAATAACAAAGTTATTAATAGAAAAAGTTGGTGCCAACAACTATATTTACATACTTCTCTATGGACAAATTTGAAATCCCTGCATTCTCGACTCCTTTTGACATGTCTATAGAATATCGCTTTACAGAGGAAACAGTGCGTTTGGAGGACTCAGTATGGGAAAAAGTGTTTCAATGATCTTTGGCCTGTGCTCTGAACACCAGGGACAAGAGCTTCCTGCCCTCAGGGGCCTCGTGATCTGGATCTTTTCAGTCGGCCTCACATCATAACGGCTCACCGTGCTGTTACAGGTGTGAAACAAACACTAACTGAAATGTTACTCAACCCAGCATAGAAAACAAGCACTTCCCTGGATGAAGTTGAAGCTCGGGAGAAATGACAGTCAATCACGTACGCTAAAGGTCAACTACCGGGCTGCTGGAGCAAACAAGCTGCAACGCTCATTTCACACACACACACACATTGTCAAAATTTGGCATAAGAGACAAAGTGGGGGCAACAGGATCAAGGATACTGGAAGGAAAAAAAAGACAATAAAGACTGAAGAAAGTGACAAATAAGATGGACCTAAGTAAAGATACTGTCTGTCTTTTAGACCACATTTACCACAGTAGTGTTATTTGTCCCTGAAAAACATTGGGGGCGGGGGGGGCGGTCTGTCTGCATGAGCAAAACGCAGGTGCATTTTTCTGACTTTGTGACATTTTGATGGATAAATGGCATCTTTTTCCCTAACCCTTCCTTGAGTTACAGTGCTTTTTCCCTCTTAAAGCCCCAGAAGTCCATCCATCCCCTCCCACATCTCTGCCACCACCCCCTGCCACCTCCTTAATCCAACCTGGGAAACCTGACAAGATCATCCAGCTATGCTTTAATGTCCTGTTGTTGCTACAGCAACATCAATTCTAACTTCTTATTTTGCAAAGATGCTCTTACCTCCACTGTCCTCAACACAGAGGTATGAAACCAAGTGTAACCCAGTCTGAACTAAACGGTCGTGCTATCAGACCTGACAAGACAAACGTATCGCCGCTGGAGGCCCCAGTGCTAAGTGTATTAGTTCTAGATCGGTTCAGGCTCGCTGTAGCCCTGTCTTTCAGAGCCTGCTTGTCACGGTCACCTTTACGGAACATGTGTCAGTTCAAATCCCAGAAGAGTACCGCTCTGCTCTGCCCCTAGGCAACATGCAACTCTTAACCTGAATTCATACAAGGAAGTATCCAGCTACACAAATGGGTTTCCTGGAATGTACTGCGGATGGTTGGCTTTGTTTAAAGCACCCACTAAAACAAAGGAGCCACGAGAGCGGCTCTAGAGGGAAATGCAACTGCACGTTTTAATGTGCAATGTTGGTATTTCACATTGTTTGTGTATACAGAGGAGCCACAACGGACTACCCGACTCTCGGGGTCATAACTCTGCATTTCCTAAATAACCCTTTAGCAGGCGAATGATCTGCTAGCGTTAAACCAAGTACGGTACTCGTTTTAGAGGTTTTCTTTAATGCGTATCAACGACGGAAGCAATAATAATTTAATTGGCAAATTTACACTGTGATCTGTGACACTTTCCCTAAAAGTCTGAAGCTTGCATCTGCTCATGCAGATAATTATTAGCAGGAGTTCATTTAAAGTTTATCTGACGTTTCCAAACAATCTCTCACAGGTCTGATCTCTTTCACTGCTGTGATGTTTGGCATTCGCGAACCATTCATCAGGCGAAGTCTCGGTTCATCTTTTCCTGTCCCTTCCCTCCCTCATCTGTCATTCTCTGTCTGTTTCTTCTTCTCCGTGCTGCCCAGTACCCACTCCCATCTGCCATGTGCCCAAACATCTCTAGTTCTCCCTGTCACTCATTTTTATGACAAGGAAACACACTACCTACCCGTCCCCAGTGCAAACAGAGGCAGCCAAACCCAAGTGACGTATATCTGCTGAGCGCCCCGCACTGAACCTGCATCCTCCCACCCAGCCGCTGTACTGTCATGTCAACATGGTCCTGAAGGCCACTGTTCAAGTTTAAGTACAGGAAGGCAATGGAATGCTACTCAAAGGTCTAGTGTGTGTCTGCAAGACCTCCCTTTATTAAACCATCTGGTTGTCAGATAGAAGTGAAAAATATTCACTGGTGTGACTACCTTCTACAGAGCTCTCCCAGAGCTAACTCTTAATTACATTAAAAGAGAGCTACAGAAGGCAGAGTGGTTAAGGTACTGGGGCAGAATGCCAATAGTAGGAGACTGCAAGATGGACAAATCTGTTGAACTCTTGAGAAATGTTCCTTCCATAGGTCAAGTACATTATCCACACATTGATTTAGATGACAGTAGTTGCCAAAGAAACTTCACAATGTCAAGATACATAGAGTTCATTGGAAGTTGCTTTGGAGAAAAGCACCTGCTAAATAAATAAATGTAAGTTATTTACAATGATTTACCCACTTATGCAGCAGGGTAATATTTACTAGAACAATTTATTGTAAGTACCTTGACTGAGGGAACTCTAGCAGGAGGTGTGTTTCAAACCTGAGATTTTCAGGTACAAGGCAGCAGGTCTAACTTCTATAATGCGTGCTGTGCCAAAACACTTTCTACATCTGAATTCATGATGACAGATTGTCCAAGAAATTCTGAGATATTTTTGCCAAACAATTTATGATTTTAACTGTCTTTCACATAGAACTGAAATGAGTAGTGTGGTGGCACAGCATGTAGTACTGCTGTCTCACAGCACCTGGGTGGTGCGAAAGAATATGGGTTTGATCCCTGCTCAGTTTGTGTGGAGTTTGCATGTTCTCTTTGTGTCTGTGTGGGTTTCCTCCCACAGTCCAAATACATGCTGTTCAGGTTCCCCTGTAGTGCATGAGTGTCATAGAGAGAGTTTGTTCAAATGATGAATGGATGAGTGACCCAGTGTAAGTAGTGTATCTAGCAGTGTAAGTAACCTTGGTGAATAAGGTGTGTGGGCTCATAACACTGCATAGAGTTTATTGGAAGGTGCTTTGGAGAAAAGTGTCTGGTAAGTGAATAAATGTAAGTATTCAAATTCATGCACCATTATTAGCAATAAATAAAGGTGCAGTGTTTACAATGAGCCAGTTAATTATTCAGGCGACCAATTTCTGCTGAAGAAAAATCCACCTTGAAATTTTACCTTCTAGCCTAAATATCAAATCTAAATAACCATAAAGTTTATCCTTTGAAAAAAAATGTCTGGTGAAATAGCATCCAAAATGCAAACAGATGGGTGTGTGGTTACCATAGCAACAGACTGACAATAATCAAGCAAGGAGGTTAGAAGTACAACAAAAACAAAAATCCCAGTTGAGCTTTGCCTGCTGTCTGACAAAGCGTATCAGTAAAATTAATAACGTATGACATAGACTTAATTTTCAAACATAGAAGCCTTGTTTACAATTTCATTTATAGATACAGTGTGTGGTCACTGATGACAACGGTGTGAAATCCCTGTAATAGATGGTGTCCATATTATTAGCTTTTAGAATAGCAAGGTGCGATTAAAGCCATGTGAACAAGCAGTACTGTGCAACCTTCCAGGTTTGGACAAACTGTGCAGCCTGTGCAATGCAGAACACAGCTGCGCTCACCTGTGATGAGACTGGAGACCAGCAACGGGAGCACCAGCATCTGCAGCATGCGCATCAGCATCTCACCGGGAAAGGAGAAGTACTTCACCTCACGGTATGACATCTTCAAGGGCCGTAAGGAAAAACCCAATATCAAGCCTGAAAAGACAGACGAGTCACGTTAATACCTCTTTCGGCCAATGTGATATAATGTATTTAGCATATAAAATAAATATTCAACATACGTATATCATATTTACAGAGGCTCCATGTAGCATTTACTAAAGCCGATGACTACATTCTATAAATAACTGAACTTTATGGGAGGACCGCGTGGCACAACAGCTCTGGAGTGAGAAAGTTACAGTCAAGAACTTTAGAACCCCAGCAATATTTATATTTACATTATTTAGCAGACGCTTTTCTCTAAAGGGACTTCCAATGAACTCTGTGTAGTGTAATCAACCCACACACCTCATTCACCACGGTGACTTACACTGCTAGATACACTACTTACACTGGGTCACTCATCCATACATCAGTGGAACACACTCTCTCTGTCATTCACACACTGTTTTGTATATATTTGCCTATGAGATCTTTCACATACAATAATACATTTTGTGAGAGTGCATGTCCTCCTCCTGGTTTCCTCCAGGTGTGTTTTAGGTCGAATGGTGACTATTAATCGTCTGTAGTGCGTGAATGTGTCAGTGACCTGATAGCTGTACTTCTCTTTTCTGTTGAGACATATCTGCGTAAGGTCCCGTCATCCGCAGCAGTATGTCCACAACGGCTGGGTGGCTACTGATACTTGGACCGTCAGAGGTTTATTTTTCTCCCATTTCTCGTTGGTTGGGAGTTTTTTTGTTTTCCTCTCCTCTGCAGCCAGCTGGTTTGCTCTCTTAGTGACTACATCTTTTATAAGTGTAATTTTAGATCACCGACCTTGTTTAGTGCTCTGAGTCACTCTGGTGAAAAGAGCTCTCTATAAAAATGAAGTGAATTGAAGTGACCCCATATTGCAGACATGACCAGCATAAGGAATAGTGACCATACATGTAGTGACCATATTCATTTGGTATCCATTCACGTTTTCTGGCTCTAGCCTTTTCCCTCATGGGAAGTTTGGATCTTTGAATCCACAAAATGTAAAGTGTTCCCTTTACTGTGGCTTGTTTATGGTACCTATGACAAAATATCACTCACCCATTCACTATCAATAACTCTTTAAGTCCTCCTAATGCAGGGTCACAGTGGTATGGAGCCTGTCTTGCGAGCATAGGGTACGCCCTGGATGAGACCCCTGTCCATCACATAGCAGCTGCACACAAAATTTGACTGTTGAAGGGCTGTGCAGGTGCACGTTCATCAGAGAAGCATGGAATGGGGGGGCATGGGGGATGGGATGGGATGGGATGGGATGGGATGGGATGGGGGGTTGCCCTGTTGGTGAACCTGACTCCACTCTTGCACATATTGCATGGCATGGAAGAACTTTTTCCATCAGCGCCAGGCAATGCTGAGGGCACGGGGCTGCAACTTAAATTCCACCCTGAACCAGCATCTGGAACTAAACGCCTTTGCAACGATCCCTCAGAACACAGGAATTTTTCAAATATGTGACACATTGAGGCCTATCAGGTGAAATAATGACTAACTCAGATACTAGAGTAGTGGTTGGAGCTGCTGCCTTTGAACCCAAAGGTCATAGGTTTGAGTCTCACCTCTACCTATAGCACCCTTGAGCATGATACTTACCATGAATTGCTCTGTGGGGGGGTGTTACCCAACTGTATATATAGGTAAATAATTGTAAGTTAACATGGTGAGCCCTTTTGGAGAAAAGTGTCAGCTAAATGAATAAAGGTAAACTCCAGCTGCAAACAGTGAAGCTTGTGGTGTGCAAGCATGTTATGACTTTGAATTTTGAGCTAATACCAGGTGTTATCACAAATTTTTATAATCTTTTCTCTTAGACAACTTCAGAGATTGAGATAAACCAAGGCAGCTTTTACCACATTTTTAAGGTAGGACTACGGTATAAATTAAATTTGCTGAAGAAAAACCTGACCAGTACCTTGACACTGATGATAATGTTCCCCAGTGTTTGCAAGGATCAGGGACTATTGTGAGCGTTTCAGTGTGTCTGTATATCTATGCAAGTTTGTGAATGAGCAGAAAAAATAAAAAATATTATAAATAAATATAAATAAGTAATATATAAAGAATAAAACTGATTGGAGGGGGTGCGGTGGTGCAGTGGGTTGGACTGGGTCCTGCTCTCTGGTGGGTCTGGGGTTCGAGTCCTGCTTGGGGTGCCTTGCGATGGACTGGAGTCCCGTCCTGGGTGTGTCCCCTCCCCCTCCAGCCGTACGCCCTGAGTTGCCAGGTTAGACTCTGGCTCCCTGTGACCCTGTATGGGACAAGCAGTTCAGAAAGTGTGTGTGTGTGTGTGTGTGTAAAACTGATTGGCGATGCTAAATTGCCCGTAGTGTGTGAATGGTTGGGTGAGGGTGTGGGGTTGTGCTGTGATGGACTGACAACCAGCCACCCTCAGCTTTGTGCCCAGTGATTCCAGGATAGGCTCCAGACCTCCGTGACCCTGACCAGGACGAGCCGTTAATGAAAATGCAGAGATGATGAATACACTGACTGCTGCTACACTCTTGCAAACTCCAGCTGGAATTTCCAGCAGCTTCTTGACAGCTTCTCTGTTAAAAACCTGTAGCCAGAACCTGTACTGATGCCCCAACGGGATGAACGTGAAGATGAGGATCCAAGACAAGCCGCTGGGACGTACGGTCAGTGGACAAGCGCACTCACCGACAAGGACGGCGGCGATGGTGAAGATGACAAACGCGTTCCTCCTCATGAAGCTCTTGACGTCATTCTTGGTTATGTTCTTCACCTTCTTCTTGGCCCTCAGCGAGCTCAGCTGGAGTCCCTGTCGGATCAGCTCCATGCGGCTCAGGGCCCGCGGGTCCTCCCCGTTGCACCGGGTCATGGCCAGCACCTCCGGAACAGATCAGTCCTGACCCTGCAAGAGCAGGTGGAGCTGCTCAGCTTTTATCAATAACAATTTCTCCAGCTCACAGTTCTAAACTATAACTGTTTCTTCAGCTCAATTTGTAGACAAGCCTTTCAGTCTAAAAAAAAACTGTGATTCTCCTCCAGGACTCCGCAGACTTCTGGTCTTCTGGACCCCGACGCTCTACTAGAAAGTGCTAGCAGTGACACGTTGGGTGTTGAGGGTTCTACACAATAAGGCTAACGACCCACACACTCAGTACCTGTGTTGTGTATGTCCACCTGTCCAGCTACGCTTACAGCATCTTCATAGCAAACATTCCTAATAATACATACGTCGGTATGAATCCATAGTGTAAATGTGGAGGAAGTCCAGATGCCTGATCACACCAGCAGCGCCAGTATCGCAACCTTTTATTTCCTTAAGTACGTCAACGGCATTATTATACTTCTCTCAGATTCTGCATTTATCCAAGTTGATTTTTAGTGTTAGGTTTGTTCAATACACCAGTGCTTAAGCAGTAAATAAATGAAGAGAGGAACGTCACATACGTTTCTCGGCAGTCACGCGCTCGGCAATCACGGCTTCCAAAACTGAGCTGAGCACCTTCGCAAAAGACCATTGTTTCAACCAGACAAACGTCACAAGCCGTCAGTTATGAAAGCATCACGGACGCCGAGCCCCAAAGACCGGGTAACGTTCGTGAGCATTAAACGGGATCGTACACTAACCTTCAGCGTTATCGCTTGATAAGAGTTCTTCTGGACTTGCTCCCTTCCGCTCGACTTTGTGCGGGCTGTCTCTCGGAGCAGGGAGCCGTCTCTGAACGTGAGGATGCGGGCGACGCGAAGAGCGCAGGTGTGGCCGCGGCCGCGGAGGACAGAGCAGGTAACGGAGGTGCGCGGCTGCTGGGGAAGGCAGAGATGCTTCTGAGAGATAGAGCATCCTTCGTGCTCAGGACTTGTGGGAGTGGGAGGAGACTTCCATCCAAACCCTGGGGACTGGAGCAGGAGCAAGATGAAGGAGAGAGGAGGAACCCCCCTGCCAGACAAAGTGTCTTGAGGAGCAGGAGGGGGTAGGGACTCTCTTTCCTACTGGACCCCAGTGAGGTGCCCTTCCAAGCCGGCCTTTGAGCTCTACTCTTTAAACACCTCCGATCCTAAGGAATTGACACCGAATGACAAGGAAGCGAAGGAATTTGTTAAAAATATTATTTTTGTCTCCACCTGCAAGTTGCATTGTGTCAAAACCAGACTGGGCATTTACAGTTCTTATTGTGTTAAGGTGTGGGAATTTCAGATAAGTGTGGTATCGTGTGGTCAGATTTACCTCACGAATGTGCGATTCTTCATTGTCACAACTCATTTTGAAATATACTCTTTGTTTATGTATCTGTTTGTTTGCTTATTTAACAATTTTCGGTAAAAGGTACTTACATTCACATTTATTCATTTAGCAGATGCTTTTTTCCAAAGTGATGTACATCTCCGAAAAAATAAAGAAACTTACATTGATAATTATTTCTGCCGCCGAGAACTTTTTACTGGAGCGACTCAAGTACCTTGCGCTACAGCAGGAGGTGGGATTTCAGCTCAGCTCCTTTGACTGCAAGGTGGCACCATGAACATCTGTGCTACCTGTTGCCCTTGCTGTCGCTCACCTGCAGCTCCAGGATGATGAAAACTGTGTATGAGTGGCAAATATATAATAGAAGGCATGTTTCTTTTTATCATAGGCGCCCTTGGTAGGGCATGGTGGTGCAGTGGGTTTGGGGTTCGAGTCCCTCTTGGACTGCCTTGTGGTGGACTGTCGCCCCATCCGGGGTGTGTCCCCTCCCCCTCCGGCCTTGTGCCCCGTGTTGCCGGGTTAGGCTCTGGCTCGCCGCGACCCCGCTTGGGACAAGTGGTTTTAGACATTGTGTGTGTGTGCGTGTGTGTGTGTGTGTGTGTGTGCGCATGTGCTCCCCTGGTACCATTCAGCCAGTGAGTCCTCATTCTGGACCATCCTGTTGCAGCCACCAGCTGGACAGAATTCAGCAGAACACTGCATCTTTTTATTAACCAACTTCCATGCTGCCGCAGTCTGAACGCTGACGTGGTGCCTGCAGTTCGTTTAGAAGCAGCAGGAAATGTTTTCCAATGTCAGCAGTGTGTGAACGTCCAGGGTATTTTACATCCGTGGTCCCTTCATTTCATTTACATTTACATTAACATTTATTCACTAACCAGATGCTTTTCTCCAAAGCAACTTCCAATGAACTCTATGTAGTGTTATGAGTCCACACACCTTATTCACCGTGGTGACTTACACTGCTAGATACACTACTTACACTGGGTCACTCATCCATACAGGTCTGGAACACACACTCTCTGTCACTCGCACACTATGGGGGAACCTGAACAGCATGTCTTTGGACTGTGGGAGGAAACCAGAGCACCCGAAGACTTATACTGCTAGATACACTACTTACACTGGGTCACTCATCCATACATCAGTGAATTTCAGCTGCAGACTGAATAAATCACTCCTCAAATGAAAGGGAATAAACACACTCTTGCAGTAGTGAGATGTGCAGCCGCTTAAAAAAGCAGAGAAACACCCCACTGCATCCCCGGAGGAGCAGAACGGCCACGTAGGGGTTCTCTTGAATTAAATGTTCGTTCCATCGTCATTCGCAAGCTGACATTGAACAATTAGTGGTGTGAGACATTTTCGATGACTGGGGTACACTGAACAAGGGTTTTATTTCTCATTTTACTTCATTTCTTACCTTCAGCTCAGGGGGGCACGAGGGATTTTGCGAGAGAGTCTTCGATGAATGAGTTAATTGTTGAGCGGAGTACGTTTGCAGCACACAGAAACATACAAGATCTGTATGAGCGTGTTGCACACAGAGTGTTTCCAGGCCAGGGATCGGCTCAGCCGGCTTATGTTCAAACTGGATCGGCAGTAAGTGGCACAGGAGAGGGTAAATTATAATTGAAGAAAGTAAAACTTGTGCTATAAGGAGTCGCTCTGTGATATGGGGGAGGCGATTCTCTAAAGGAATACCGAATATAATTAGAGAGAATACCCTAAAAACGAGGTCACGGATCCTGTTGATAACAACACGCGCCCAGGAACGGTTCTAAAAATAAAAAAGCAATCAGGGGAACTCACTTTGGAATCAAGTTCAATTTCCACCGTCAGGGCTGCTACTTTTGTTCATAACTGGAATAACTGGATGAATGTGGATCCACGAGGCAGGAAAGTAGCTGGAATGGGGAATCCAGGGTTTCTACCCCACAGTGAGTATTTTGACACACAATATTGCCGCCAAAACCATGTGGAAAAAGTCATCTTTAAATGGGTAAATTAGGTTTGTGAGTACTGGACCACCCACTACTGACGGCAGAGTGTTGAAGATGCAGGTCTTTCAGCTGTCAAACACATACAGCTGAGAACATCTGTAAAACACACCCGACAACCACAGCACTATAGGCGACCGACAAACACAACCCGTCGGCAGGTATCAATTCAGAGTAAGGACTTGGACCAACGGCTCTACAGCAGGAGGGAGGAATCGAACCTGGGTCTCCAAACTGCAAGACAACAGCCCTAACCACCTAACCACTACGCCACCTGCTGTCTCAGGATACAGTGCATTAGTTTCTGTGGGTATCACACACACACATTTTCAGAACCGCTTGTCCCATACGGGGTCGCGGGAAACCGGAGCCTACCCGGCAACACAGAGCGTAAGGCCGGAGGGGGAGGGGACACACCCAGGACGGGACGCCAGTCCGTCGCAAGGCACCCCAAGCGGGACTCGAACCCCAGACCCACCGGAGAGCAGGACTGTGGTCCAACCCACTGCGCCACCGCACCCCCCTGTGGGTATCAATTTATGCTATATCTATCAGCATTGGGGGCAAACAAAGTAAATTAGAGGAAACTGGATTTTTGCTCATCTAAGCACAAGAGGATGATGAATGAAAACGTCCCTGCGACTCTTTGCAGGACAGGTGAAGAAATGGAAATGTCCTGATCACATGGTTCCACCTGCTCAGACAGCATGGTCGGCGACCGCTGATGAAGGACAGGGTTTCCTGGGGGCAAAGAGACAAGCATTCTTCTCTAAGAGACATGAGACCAAATTAATAGAGCAAGAGACAGTTTTAGGAAACCAGAATGTGAGATAGACAGCTGGACATTGCTGGGACATTGCAGGCCACCAGGGGCACAGTGGTTAGAGTGCATGACTGATCTTCATTTGTACTGGGACATTCTATTCAAATACCGCAGGTTCTCCAGCCTAAACAGCTTCATTACAATATCTAACAGGTTTATTATGTATTCTAAATTCAAAGAAGAAACAGGGCCACACCTGTCAAACGTCCCTCCTCATCTGACTGACAAGGGAGAATCACTGCTGCTTTAAGGTGGATCACCGGAGCCCTCTTCACGTCGCAGAACAAGGCTCCGTCGCCCCACTTTCAGTGTCCCACAAGACACTTTTTGTTGAGGTATTGTGCCATTCTTATTTCTTTTCATTACTACAAATTTAAATTTGCCCTTAACACAATTTCGAGAGATTGTTCTAGAACCGAAGAGCTGGATAATAATAGCAGGATAATAACAAATGAAAGAGTTTTTCACAGAATCATAAGGCGGAGTATGCGACACACTACAAGATCTTTATTGTAGGTATTCCGGGATCGGGGATTCTGGGTTCGCCAACCTGCGTGCTTGAACAAACAACAGTTATAACAAGTTCCAGGCTGTACTTAATGATGTACGAAACTCTAAGCAGAGCACGTGGTTTCGGCCGCAGTAGGACATCTGATACATGCCCAGTGTGAGAGTGCTGTCCAGGAGAGGCAGGAGGAGCACCCGGAGCTGGGGGCTATACATGATGCTTTTCCCACTGGAGCGGGAAGGGTGTGGTCAACAGACCACAAACCAAACAAGTGGCCCTACCGTTCTCCATCCATCCCATTTCAGGAAATGCTTAACTTGCCCAGAGTCAGGGAGGGAAACCTGGGGCACAAGGAGGGGGCTACACCCTGGAAGTGGCACCTGGGCCATCACTGGGCAATCGCACACACGCTCACACACTGAAAGCAACCTGGAGCCACAAATTTTCCTGAAGCACGTCTTTGGACTGTAGGAGGAAAATCACACAAACACGGGAATAGTATGTAAACCTCTCACAGAACGAGCTGGATTCATGCCCAGGAGCTACCTGCTGCACCACCATGCTGCCCACCCTACTGCTGACCTTTGGGAAAATGTTCACAATACATTTACTTAGCCAAAACTTTTCTCCAAATCCACTGTCAAGGTTACAATTATTTACCCATTCATACACCTGGGCGATTAATCATTTAATGGCGTAATTTAGGGTAAGTACCTTACTCAAGGGTACTACAGTTGTAGGTGGCAATCGAATCTGGGACCGTTGGAGCCAAGGGCAGCAACTCCAACCACTAGACTGGCTCATTACAACAGCCTGTAAGATAAATGGATCACCCGATAATGTACTCGCTGTCATGATTCAGATAAAGTGCATTGCCTCATGAAATATATAAACATGATGATCTGTGATTGCAAAATATGGACTATTGCACCAAATAATAAATTAAATCACGTTAAAAAAAAACCTTTTAAAACCAAGTGCTGGCGACTGCGTGGCCAGACAGCAGGTTTTTACACACCAAGAGGACAACAGGTGAGTCGATGTCAACAGGCCCGGTGATTTAAAAAAGAAAAATTAAAAAAAGGCAGTGAAGCAACGCGCTTTAAGGTGAGCGATACGACCACAAGGGGGCGCCAAACAGCAGGCAGATCCTCTGTCCTCAAAAAGATGAGTATCGCAGCCACCTATAATGGTCCAATACGCAATTATTATTATTATTATTATTGTTGTTGTTGTTTTTATTATGTCGGCGGAGATATACAACAACATGCCGCTGTGTAACGCCAGGCAAATTATTACACGAAAATTCAAAAAATTGCATACGCTCTTACTTCTTAGTTCAAGATCATCAGTTGTTTCTCTTGTTAATTTACCAAACGTACGATTGTCTCACATAACCAGACGATACGTCTAACACCCACATTTTCTATTATCATAGTCATCCGACTCACTCATATTTTATACTTAGAAAGTAGGCAATAATGACAGAATGCCAAATGGTGCATTATTCCTCCTACTGTATATATAATTGTACATATTTGTATCTTGTATTTTTCCACTTGTTTTTATGTTTTTATTTTTTTATATATTGTTTTTATATTTTTTATATTGCAGGTATTTTCACACTTGTATTCTGCTGCTGTAACATAATAATTTCCCCTTGTGGGATCAATAAAGTAGATCTATCTATTTATCTGAAAAACTTCAATGCAATGGAATGGTGCAAACGCAGTTTTTAATATGGATATTCTCCAGAATTGCACTTCCAGGATCTCCTTATACGATATTACTTTATCTTATTATCGTCGTAGTTGCACAGCGCTGGTATTTTTTCTGACTATGACAAACTACTCACGCACCTGCCACGTGGGCCTCTGTGTTGAACACGTCACCGTACGATAAACGTCACTTCCGCACACCTAACTTTTCTCAGCGTAGTGAAAGCGCAGGACCTGATTCGTTGAGCGTCGATTAGTCCCGCCTTTCGCCCGACGGTGATTGGACACTTGGTGTGAATACAATTCGGTCAGGTTTACACTGCAGTTCTTCATATGCAGAATGTGCTGCTACTCCTACTTGGTGATTTTCCTGCTGGCACGTTAAATGCGCCCCCTTGTGGGTGAATGAGTGAACTGCAATATGTCGGTGTCGGGTTGATTTTCTGTCTTTTCATGTTAATATGAAAGCAGATTGTGCATTTTGTTTTTTTTATTCCTAGTAAAAGACAAACGCAGGGAATATGAATTGTAGTTTAAAGAATTATAAAAAATAAATCTATGTATGTGAAAAGGAATTATCTGCAGAATTTTGTTCTTTTTGCTTCTTATTCAGCTATTACATTCATAATTTCCTACACTGATCAACTATTAAATGTTCAAAAATCACTACTGCAAACGTAGTTATGTTGCTTTATAAATGTGTTGCTAAGCTCAGACCCTTGCTGAACTGCATTGACTAGGACGCTCCCACGCTCCACTGATGCTGTACAATCCAAGTAACCTTCATTACTTCAGAAAGTACAACACTGCAGGAAAAATACATGTATGCTTCTTTGGATTAAAACATTTCAAACACAAATGAATACCACACGTCTCATAAGCTCTGCACACGTATCTTCATACTAATTAACCTTTGGCTAGTGGCAGAATTGCCTTCCTTGGCATTCTGGGTAATTAATAAGTGTTGGGGGGTGTCCACCTTTCCATCCACACTCACACTCACCCTGCCAGATAGCACTGAAGTCTTTCCTCACCGCCGCTGATGACACAATCGTCATAAATAAATGGTCTGACTGTTCTTTGTGACTCATTACACATCATTAGTGATATTATCTCACATACTGACATGTGCAGATGCTGGTTGTTCAGTTAAGGGTTCCGGTTTTGCGTTTCTCTGCTATTTCGACAAGATTCTACAGTTGAGAGAATAATGAACTGCCTGGGTAATTTAACAGAGTCGCACAGAATTTGACACTGATCCGACTGGACCGGTCATCGTCACGATGCCAGCCGGCGCCAGGTGCAATGCGGTGAATGAGGAGCGACTCCACTGATCCACACTTAATGGGAGGATGGGGGGGGGGGGGCTTACCCAGCTGCACCGTTCTGACAGCCCTGTAGAAAAACAACAGTGAAAACTGCTGGTATTTGTGCATTGTATTATCCCCCTGAGAAATGCCAAGGTATGAATAATTAACTGCTGTTATCACTGCGGCCAGGTCTGTATGCGTGAGCCTGTTTACATCATTTGCATACTGTCAATAGTGCTGCCATTAAGGACGACCTTCAAAGTCCTGCAACGTGTGCACGCTGGCAAAGAGGACCAGGATTACGGATCGATTCACCCCACAAAATATATAAGGTTTGCGCGATTAAAATTTATAACTTACTGTCTTTGCGAATAACTTTTTTCGCTACAATAAAAACCGTATATTGGCAAGACAAGAGCGAAGTGTGCTTTGCTCCATGGTTTGTAAGGAAAAAAAGGTGGCCTTGTGCTCCTGCTCGTCCTGTTTATTCACTGGTGATTCTGACTCATAAAAAAAAAAAAACACGGCTAAGGCATCCTGAGCAGCCCGCC
Source organism: Scleropages formosus (assembly GCF_900964775.1). Lineage (NCBI taxonomy): Eukaryota > Metazoa > Chordata > Actinopteri > Osteoglossiformes > Osteoglossidae > Scleropages > Scleropages formosus. Next base: position 19,119,396 of record NC_041822.1, read on the forward strand.
CGGGCAGAATGCAATATATAGCCCATTTGAGGACTGCTTTGTTTTCATTCTGAATATAACTCCATATTTCAACCCCTACCTAAATATTTGTTTAAAAAGTTTGCATTTACTCTGTTATTTTGGTTACTTTGCAAGTCTGTTTTTGTTCTGCACTACGGCCTCTTCAGAGTGATCGGGCACGTCAGAGAACCATCGGACCCCAGCTGCGCCACGGTGCCGTGACTCATCGATCCGACAGTCAGGCAGATGGGGGCCGACCCCCAGCGGAGCGGGATTTTCCAGGTGAAGAACAAGCACCGAGTGTGTGCTGGTCATGTCCAGGCTACCAACTTTGTGTGGGAGGGGCAATTAGTGTCTGCTGCTTGCATGCGTGCGTGCGTGCGTGCGTGCGTGTGTGTGTGCGTGTGCGTGTGCGTGTGCGTGCTGGGGGGGGGCAAGACAGTTAAACAAAAGTGGTAATTTGAAACTCACACACTTTCAGAACTGCTTGTCCTATACAGGGTCACAGGGAACCAGAGCCTACCTGGTAACACAGGGCATAAGGCTGGAGGGGGAGAGGACACACCCTGGACGGGACGCCAGTCCATTGCAAGGCACCCCCAGCGGGACTCGAACCCCAGACCCACCGGAGAGCAGGACTGTGGTCCAACCCACTGCGCCACCGTACTCCCCATTTGAAACTCACTCCCTCTTTTTTGAAACATTCAAAAAAAGAAAACTAGTAACAATGTCTATGATCATAAGCGTGCTATCTGTTTAGACAGATCGGGGACTGTAAGTATTTAAAGTGTGAATTTCAAAAGGTGTTCAATTTGTATTTGGTGGTAGAATTTTTAGTTTCTAACATGTTCAGAATCATTGACTATTTGCTATTTTTTAATGGGACAGTGAAAAGTGTAATCGTTCACTGGCAAATGTGAGAACATTGCAAGCAGACTTCTTGACAATACCAAAATAATTCTATCTATCTATCTATCTCTCGCTGACATCTTTATCCATGTGGACTCACAGGGATAATTTAATACATGACACAGTGGTTACAAGTTCGCGAGAAGTAATGTGAAGACAGTCTAGGATGCAGCACACAAAATCATCCCCGAACAGGAATTAACATTACTTTTACATGTTACAATTCAGCTCATGTTAACATAGTGTTCTTCTCAACAAGGAGGCACAGAGCTCATACAGTGAACTTTTTAAAAGTGAAAATACACAAAGAAGGCAGTTTGTCAATGTAGTGATTTGAAATAAGCAATCTGGCAACTGAGGAAAGGAAAACAAAAACAGGCCAAAGATTTTGGAGAGAAATAAATCTGTGTGTCTGACTGCTAAAACCCGCTCAGCCCTCCTTTGGTGCCTTATATTGGGTGTGTGTCGGGTGTCTCTATAGCTAAGCCTAACTTATCTAGCCAAGACACGTAGTACTTAAGCTTGGAAACAAATTGTTTGCTTCGTGGAAGCCTTTGTGGAATCTCCAGTGTTAGGTTTTAAACTCATGAAGGCTCCCAGAGCACCACCACGCTATGAGAGCCACCAGGCCCGGATGAATAAGACCTACAACTAGGGGTCTTGTGACCCCGTATTTGTTCAGATGTATATCAGAGATTAAATGAAATGGGTTTTGATTTACACCAAACACACAGCGAATGCTCGAAGGAACATGTTGGTGTCGGGTGCACACGTAAGGCCATGGTGCATTACTGCTGAAAGAAGAGGGGGGTCAGCAGAGAACTTCAGAAGAAGCACAGGGCTGATCTACGGCACCGGGAAGCACGGCGACTCTCCTTCTATAGCCTGGGCCAAAACAAGTTGATGGATGTCCTGTTGGAAATGGAAAAATCCGAATGTTTCCTGAAGCCGACATCAGCTCAAATTCACAAAAAATATAAAAGTCGCACACTTGTTATGAAATATTGTCTTTTCTAATAAGATCATCTTATATGGGCCTATAAATAAAGACTGAGAAACCACAGAAAGCTGCCTGCTGTTACACAAACAAATCGCTTCAACCAGCAATAAAATGTTCAACATGCCAGTAGGCGATGTTATGTCCTTTTATTATCCTTTGCACAATACGGTGCGCTCGCATTGCTCCCTTACTAAACTCACCGCAAACTTATTGCCCTGAACTTACAGTGAGCCGGTACTGGACGGCATCTTCCATCAGGTTCTGTATCAGAGGATGCTGGGACAGCGTGGCAAAGGGAACCTCCTCTTCTGGTCCAAATCCAAGTTCTGCGTAGAGCTGCCTGAAATCCTGCTGACAACATAATACACAAAAGCTAGACCCCCCATGGGAAGAGGTGCGATGGTGTGGTGGGTTTGGGCGGGTTCTGCTTTCCGGGGGGTCTGGGGTTCGAGTCCCGTGTCACATCCCACGGGGTCACTGCCCCTCCTGGTCAGAGGCGGCGCCACTCAGTGCCGCTAGCTAACGCTTACCTATCACCTCACAGTCTCGTAGGACATGGAGGTATAAAAGGAGCCAGCGGAGCAGAACTAGTCGCGGATTCTTAATCAGCAGTTCTCTTGTGCTTCGTTGGCGATTGGTAGTCTCTTGTTCCCTCAGTTTGTTTCCTAGGTGTGCATGTTCCAGTCCCGAGTGCCCGTCCCGTCAGTTCCTGCCTCTTGTTCTTCAGTCCTGGTCCATCGTTCCTGTCCGGTATTTCGTCACGTCTCAGGGTTGCGGTCAGACTCACAGATTAGCGTTTCACTGTTCACCGTAGTTCCAACACCGTGTGTGTTTCCTGGTCTCGTGTTTCTTGTTTCACTTCCACCGAGTGTCTTACAATACTCACCGTACACGTCTAACCTCACACTGCACGTGAAGTCATTATATATTTCGTCTGTGTTTGGACGTAATAGCAACGCGCGTCCGTGTCGACTCCCGTCCGGACGCTACAGAAGAATCCGCCTGCTAGTATGACTTCAGCGGAATGGCGTGAGCTGGCGGATCTGACAGAGGCGAACCAAGAACAACTCCTGGTTTGCACAAACGCCGCTAGCCGCCTCACAGATCAGTTGGAGCAGTTGACACGACTCCTCAGTCACGGTGGGCGGGGCGCCGATCCGACCAGTTCGCAAACGCATGATGATTGGCGGACATGTCTTTTTGATCGTCTTTATGCTTCCTCGGGTCCTCGCGCGGAGCCCACGAGCCCTGTGCAGACCAATGGGATCAGCGCTACTGAGCAGCTGTCCGTTCCCTTCCAGGAGGCTTTGCAAGGTAGCAGAGGTGAGAACCAGAATTACACAGAATACTCAATCTCCAGTCCAGCCTCTCTGTTCCCGGGGCCCTACTCTCCTGAGTCACCCCCTAGCCCAGACAGAAAGACAGAGAGACAGTTCTTCCCCAGCACCAAGAGTTTTCAGGTGCGTTCCTGGTCTCCAGTGGAGAAGACATCCAGCCCCCGATTGTCAAGACCACTCTCTCAGGAGTTCTCGCCGGATTACCGGAGCAACTCCGGTTCCAGCCGGACCCCGACGCCGCCAGGGCAGCAGGTGCCCTACAGCCCTGTGGACAGTGAGCCGGCTCAAGCACGCAACCTTGTCAGCTGTGCAGGGCTCGAAGAACAGTGCGTCAGACAGGGAATAATACGACTCAGTAACGGGCGTGTGACAGAGGAGGAAAGGAGGCGCCGTTTTCTGCAACGCTTGTGCTTTTACTGTGGAGCTGCGGATCACGTTCAGGTTTCCTGCCCAGTGCGGCCACCCCGTGGATCCCAACAGACCGACTTACTGGTGAGTGATGTATCTCTCCATACCTCCCTGTTGACATTACCAGTTACAGTATCCTGGGGTTTCCAGCAGCAGCAGACGAAAGCTATGGTAGACAGTGGCGCTGCAGGGAATTTCATGGATCATGATATGGCCGCGTCCTGGGGCTTGCCCTGTGCCCGATGCCCAAAACCCCTGGCTGTTAAAGCTATTGATGGCGCTCCAATCGGGTCGGGGCGTGTAGAGCAGCGCACAGAGCCCGTTACTATGCAGGTAGGGCCACTCCATAAGGAACAGATATGGTTCTATCTGATTAAGTCCCCTGATAACCCCATTATTTTGGGATACCCATGGTTATGCACCCATGACCCTATTATCTCTTGGAGTGAGGGGAAACTGCTGTCTTGGGGACAGCAGTGTCCCAAACACCTGGAGACGTCTTGTAACTCCACATCCATAGAGAGCCCTAATGCAGATCTGCCCCTGCAGCTTCCAAGGGAGTATGCAGATCTAGTGGCGGTGTTTAGCAAACACAAGGCTGCAGAACTGCCTCCTCATAGACCTTGGGATTGTGCTATAGATCTTTTTTCGGGCACTACACCCCCTAGGGGGCGGGTATACCCTCTTTCTCAACCTGAACATCAGGCAATGGAGGCTTATATAACGGAGGCACTAGAAGCCGGATTCATCCGGCCGTCTACCTCTCCAGCTTCCGCTGGCTTTTTCTTTGTTGAGAAAAAGGACGGGGGTTTGCGCCCCTGTATTGATTATCGGGGGCTAAATGCCATTACTGTGAAGTACCCGCACCCCTTGCCTCTTATCACGTCGGCCCTCGAACAGGTTTCCGGTGCTACCATCTTTACGAAACTGGACCTTAGGAGCGCATATAACCTGATTCGCGTTAGGGAAGGGGATGAGTGGAAGACCGCTTTTAGCACCGCCCTCGGCCATTATGAGTACCTGGTCATGCCTTTTGGCCTGGCGAATGCACCTTCCGTATTCCAGGCTTTTGTTAATGAAGTACTCAGAGAGCTAATTAATCGCTCAGTATTAGTGTATCTGGATGATATCCTGATCTTTTCTCGGTCCCGTGAGGAGCATATTGGACATGTCAGGGAGGTGTTGCAAAAGCTGGCAGCACATAAGCTGTACGTGAAAGGGGAGAAGTGCCAGTTCCATGTGCACTCTGTGGATTTCCTGGGGTACATCCTAACACCCAACGGGGTCACGATGGATCCACAGAAGGTCTCGGCAGTTCTGTCATGGCCCCAGCCAAAGACAGTAAAGGACCTGCAACGGTTCCTAGGTTTTGCGAATTTCTATAGGCGCTTCATAAGGAACTTCAGTTCCGTTGCAGCCCCGTTGACTGCTCTGTTAAAAGGAGCCCCTAGGCGCCTGACCTGGACTCCTGAGGCGAGTCAGGCCTTTGAAGACCTAAAGAAGCGTTTTACTTCTGCCCCAATCCTGAAGCACCCTGATCCCAAACTGCCCTTTATTGTGGAAGTTGATGCTTCTGAGGCCGGGGTAGGGGCAGTGCTCTCACAGCGCCAGGGAAGTCCCCTGAAGCTCTATCCATGTGCGTATTTCTCACACAAGATGTCGCCTACTGAACAGAATTATGATGTAGGAAACAGGGAGCTCTTAGCCATAAAGATGGCCTTAGAAGAGTGGAGACATTGGTTAGAGGGGGCTACGCACCCATTCTTAGTGTTAACTGATCACCGGAACCTGGAGTATCTGCAGAAGGCAAAGAGGCTCAATTCCAGACAGGCGCGGTGGGCCATGTTCTTCACCAGGTTCCGTTTCACGGTGACCTATCGTCCTGGCTCCAAGAACGGCAAGGCCGATGCCCTGTCCCGTTTGTTCGAGGTATCGCCTCAGCTCTCCCCACCAGACACCATCTTGTCCCCGACGCAGTTTGTGGCTCCTATCCGTTGGGCTTTATTGGACGATATCCAAGCAGCCCAACGTCAAGAACCCGGTCCCAACGAGCAGCCCCAAGACAAAGAATACGTCCCGTCCACTGTTCGGTCCGAGCTCCTACACTGGGCCCATGATGGTCCAAGTACAGGACACCCAGGGGTCAACCGAACCTTGAAGCTTCTCGCTGAACGCTTCTGGTGGCCATCCATGAGACAGGACGTACGAGACTTTGTCCTTGCCTGCACCACATGTGCCCAGGCCAAGGTCCCACGGCAGCTGCCAGCAGGGCTTTTAGAGCCACTCCCGATTCCCAACCGTCCATGGTCCCATATAGCGGTGGACTTCCTTACTGATCTTCCGTGTTCTGATGGAAACACCACCATATTGGTCGTCATAGATCGCTTTTCCAAGGCCTGTCGACTGATTCCTCTGAAAGGTCTACCTACAGCCCTGGAGACCGCGGAACTGCTGTTCCAACATGTCTTCCGGCTGTATGGCCTGCCAGAGGATGTCGTCTCGGACAGGGGACCCCAGTTCACCTCAAGGGTCTGGAAGGCCTTCTTTGCCCGCTTAGGAGTCTCAGTCAGCCTCTCCTCTGGTTATCATCCACAGTCTAATGGGCAAGTGGAACGCCTCAACCAGGAGGTTGGACGTTACCTGCGGAGTTACTGTGCTCAGAATCAAGCGGATTGGAGCAGATACCTCCCCTGGGCAGAGTATGCCCAGAACTCCCTGGTCCATTCGTCCACAAACTTAACTCCTTTCCAGTGTGTGCTCGGTTACCAGCCTCCGCTGTTCCCGTGGACGATGGAGACCAGTGGGTTGCCAGCTGTGGACGACTGGTACAAGAGGAGTGAGTCGGTGTGGGAATCCGCACATGTCCGTCTCCAGGAGGTGGTATCCAACCAAAAGGAGAAGGCCGACAAAAGGCGTAGGACTGTATTGTACCAGCCAGGGCAGAGAGTATGGTTGTCCACCCAGGATCTCAAACTGCATTTGCCCTCGAGGAAGCTTGCCCCCCGTTTCATCGGCCCCTTCAAGATCCTGAAGAGGATCAACCCGGTTTCTTACCGTCTTCAGTTGCCCTCGCATTATCGTATCTGTCCCACGTTTCATGTTTCGCGCCTCAAGCCCCATTGTGTTTCCGCCCTGCAGAGCCCAGCAGTCTCTCCACCTCCACCGTTGGATGTGGATGGTTCTCCTGCCTACTCCGTCAGGGCCCTCCTGGACTCCAAACGGAGACGGGGTACGCTGTACTATCTGGTCGACTGGGAGGGCTATGGGCCGGAGGAGCAGTCTTGGGTACCAGCACGGGACATCTTGGACCCAGCTCTTATTGAGGACTTCCATGAGTGTCATCCAGATCGGCCTGCTCCGCGACGGCGAGGGCGACCGCCTACCCGCCGGCGTTCTGCGGCTGGAGCCGCCCCTGGAGGGGGGGGTACTGTCACATCCCACGGGGTCACTGCCCCTCCTGGTCAGAGGCGGCGCCACTCAGTGCCGCTAGCTAACGCTTACCTATCACCTCACAGTCTCGTAGGACATGGAGGTATAAAAGGAGCCAGCGGAGCAGAACTAGTCGCGGATTCTTAATCAGCAGTTCTCTTGTGCTTCGTTGGCGATTGGTAGTCTCTTGTTCCCTCAGTTTGTTTCCTAGGTGTGCATGTTCCAGTCCCGAGTGCCCGTCCCGTCAGTTCCTGCCTCTTGTTCTTCAGTCCTGGTCCATCGTTCCTGTCCGGTATTTCGTCACGTCTCAGGGTTGCGGTCAGACTCACAGATTAGCGTTTCACTGTTCACCGTAGTTCCAACACCGTGTGTGTTTCCTGGTCTCGTGTTTCTTGTTTCACTTCCACCGAGTGTCTTACAATACTCACCGTACACGTCTAACCTCACACTGCACGTGAAGTCATTATATATTTCGTCTGTGTTTGGACGTAATAGCAACGCGCGTCCGTGTCGGACTCCCGTCCGGACGCTACATCCCGCTTGGGGTGAATTGCGATGGACTGGCGTCCCGTCCTGGGTGTGTCCCTTCCCACTCCAGACTTGCGCCCTGTGTTGCTGGGTTAGGCTCTGGTTCGCTGCGACCCCACCTGGGACAAGTGTTTCAGACTCCGTGTGTGGACACATATGGAGTTCATTTCTATTATTACATTCATTTTAGTGTTTATTTCCCGGATGCGTTCGCTAAGATGCCGTTTCACACACTCGACATATTTTCCGTAAATAAGGCAAATTAAGGGCAGATTTATTACTGTAATTCAACGTTTTCCTCCATTTCTCACGGCTCAGATTTCAAGCCCTCCGCACGGACAGATTTTCACATTCCTCGTTTCTCCTTCCGTTCCTCAACCGTGCTGCCGAACATTACCCGGAGATCTTTCGTCACTCGTTAGAGAACCTGACCGCGATTTTCCTTTGCCTTTATAAAGCCCAGCTGCAGGAGTGCGGACCGCGCGGTTCGCGAGCGTACGTTCGTAAACGCTCTACGGACGTCGGCGCGTTTTGGATTCGGACAAACGCGTTATCGCGAGCGTGCGCGCGCTGAAGCTGTGGGCTGAACGCACCTCCTCATACTCTTCCCAAGTCCTCCAGTTGGGGTGAAAGCGGTTGTAGCTGGATGTCCTGGTCCCCCCATGGCAGACCACTTTAAGGAGGGCAGCGATGGACACGCCCTTCCCTTCTTCTGTCCCGCCGGGCTCCGCTTCGCCGTCCGTCCGCTCGTAATACGACTCCTCGTCCCCCACGTGCGGCACAGACTGCGAACAAACAATAAGAGCTCTGTCATCCGCCGGGCTACGGAGACACGGCGGCAACAAGCGGGTCTGTTAAAGTCGTGGAGGCCGGGGATGTCCAGACATGCGTTTTACACTCGTGTTAGAGTTCGCTTAGAGCATCCCGCCATGGTTACGTTAAGGTGTGGCATTACGCTGGGATTTCGGACACTTTTCTCGGCGAGGAATAATACTGCGACGGCAAGGGATGCTGCACGGCAGGGTCTTGCCTTCAGGAGCACGGCGCTGCGAGGCCGGTGGTAGATGAGCCGGCCCGTTGCCACGCCAAGGGCTCGAACCCAACCCCGGACGCGGTCCGGGTGCGCGGCGAAGTACAGCAGCATGGTCTCGTAGTGGAGCCGGGGTTCCGGGGAGCGGAGGTCCGCAAAAAGAGCGAAGAAAAACTACAGAGGGAGAGATGACGTACGAGTGAGGGTTTCTTCGTATGCGCGTTCGCACGCTGCGGAGACGATAACACACACACACACACACACACGATCTGAAACTGCACGTCCCGAGCAGGGACGCTGCAGAGCGGAGCCTGACCCAGCAACACAGGGTATAAGGCCGGAGGGGGAGGGGCCACGCCCGGGACGGGGCGCCGGTCCGTCGCGAGGCACCCCGAGCGGGACTCGAACCCCAGACCCACCGGAAAGCGGGACCCGGCCACACCTGCCGCGCCACCGGAGATAATAACGCTTTATAAAATTTGCCACTTTCACCGAGCAATCTGTTCCTAAGCATACACCTTTATCTAAGGTCACAAATCGATCCTCTCCGACAACGTTCAAGTCATTCGGTCCAAGGGCAACCCAGAGAAGCGCGGCTCTCGGCTTTCCACTTCGGCTGCCTGCCTCCCGCGAACGGGCCCCGCTCCTTCTCCCCGCGCTCCCCGCCGCGTCCGGCGTCGACCGACCGGCGGACCTACCTTCTTCAAGTTCGACAAGCGGTCGAACGGCGAGGGCTCGGAAGAGTCGGCCGGAGGAGACGCGCCGCTCTCCCCGGAGAACCAGAGCTCCGTCTGTCGGCGAAGCGCAAAGCGGGAGTCGGGTTGGAAATGTCATCGCGAACATTGCAACACCTTGAGAACTATTTCATCCAGAAAAGAGCCAGAGACCTGGTGGAAAAACAACAGTCGCGATACGGTCTCCTTAGCTCGGCTCAAGCTCCATTAAGTTCTCCGCCTCCGTTGCTCCGCGTCTCCTAGATTCACCTGCTTTAATTTCGGTAATCATGGCCCCCGTTCGGACTCTCCGAACAATGTCATTTTGTTCCGCGAGGGCATATTCACTTGCATCCCTTTGTCTTTCCTGTTCCGTTTTTTCCTTTAACGGGTCAATTAAAACATAATCCGAGTATCATACGTATGTATGTTTTGTTTGTGAGAGTCGTTAAGTGTACGGTAGGTAACAGCTAAGTAACAGCTGTCATAAGAGCTGAATCAGCGCACAGAGACAGCAAATGCGGTACTATAAAGTAATGGACGAAGAGAAACACCCCGTTAGGCTGTGTTACGATATGATGACTAAGTGACTGTGTCCATTTTAATGATATTTTTGATGATATTTTAGTCTAAATGGGTGTCATTTCTGGGGCTCAGAAATACGTCCAGTTTTTACCATTGAAACTAATGGTAATTACATGTATGATTTATGACAATTAATCTTACAGAAGGTTTTTCAGGAACAAATTACCTTGATGAAGATGGGCAGAACAGTATTGAGTTACCTCTTGGGGAAAGGTCATGAATCTGTTAGCTCACACTAAGGTTTTTCCAGTGGAGGATTATAAATGGATACGCTGATTGTTCTAATTAATTAGTCTTTCAATCCGATCCTCTTTACATTTATTTATTTAGCGGACATTTTTCTCCAAAGGGACTTCAAATGAACTCCATGTAGTGTTACTCATCCATACATCAGCGGAACACACTCTCTCTGTCACTCACACGCTATGGGGGAACCTGAACGCCATAACTTTTGAGTGTGGGAGGAAACCAGAGCACCAAGAGGAAACCCACACGGACGCAACATGCAAACTCCACACACACGGAGCGAGGATCGAACCCACGTCCTCCGGCACCACCGAGGTGCTGTGAGACAGCAGCGCTACTTGCTCTGCCACCATAGCGCCCCGGCTTCGGACAGATGTGAGAAAAGAAAGGAATTGCACCGACTCATATTGGCATGGAAGTGAAACCTGTCGGTATAGCTCCTCGGTGACGAAGCCCGTTCCCTGGGAGTCGGTCGCTCGGAATCGGTCCAGAACCTCCAGCAGCTGGGACTGCGAGGGAAGGGGCCACGGCAGCGCTGCGCTCAGCAGAAAGCGTCGCCAGTCCAGCACCTCGGAATCCTGACTCACGAGTGACACCATGTCCTGGATCTGAAGGCAAGCGCAGCGGTTTTCCCCCTGAAACAAGCTGAACACGTCTCGCATGTACCATATAGTGGGGATTTAGTATGACGTTGTTACCACATGGTCCACAAGTCCTAAATTTAAAAAAAATCCTTCCATAAATCATTGTGGAGTGCACCAAGACGAATGTTAAGAATACTTTAAATCCGTTCTTTTTCTGGCATCTATTTTCCCTGTCGCACGCCCCATTTTTTGAGCTCTTTATTAAATATGTTCTGCGTGCAGGACTTCGTGCAGATATATTCCCGGAGCGCACGCGGGTCCGCGGCCAACAGGTTACCTGAGACGCGGACAGATTGCTCCAGAGTTCGGGCAAGGCATCGCTGCCCATGTCCAGGGAGGCGAGATCCTCCAGGATCTCCGAGAGCTCTTTAGCGCACAGCCGACCTGCGGACGCAAAGCACGGAGGAACCGGTGTCACCGTGTCGCCGTGCCCCGAGCTCAGTCCTCAGGTGGAACAAACTTGAGCCGGGAGAAAGCAGAATCTTAGATCGACAACATCTCCAGCCTTTTCAGAAAGAGGAAGTGCCTAACCTGCCGGGGCAACTTTGCGAAGCTGCGCGTACAATGCCTCGAGCTGGCGGATGGTGAAGGCATTGTCAACCGGGAGCTCCCAGGGGGGCGGGCACGGCGGCGGCGTCGAAGCGGGTACGACGCGCGTATCCCCATCAATGAAGAAGTCGGGACCCTCCAGCACGAGCTCGTGCTGGATCTGGGCGGCCGCTTCGATGTGGTGACGCGACACCTCCACCAACTGGTTGATGCTGGCGTGTTCCAACGGAGGTTTATGAAAAATGTGATAAAACACAAACAGAAATGAGCGGCAAAAATACGCGGAATGAGACGCCACACACACAGTCTGAACCGCTCGTCCCCTACGGGGTCGCGGGGAGCAGGAGCCTAACCCCACAACACAGGATGTAAGGGACACACCCAGGATGGGACGCCAGTCCATCGCAAGGCACCCCAAGCGGGACTCGAACCCCAGACCCACCGGAGAGCAGGACCCGGTCTAACCCACCGTGCCACCAAGGCCACAAGTGTTATTATTAATATAGCTGGCAGTTTCTCCAAAGTGTACTACACTGGCGGTAAAGCCAGGTATGCTTCACTGAGCAAGGCAGGGTAAGTACCTCGCTCAAAAGGGACTACACCATGTTTCCCATTACTCGTGAAGCTTTGCAGCAGACTCTCTGCACGAGTGTCAGCTGAATAAACTAAATGTAAAAAAAAAAAAAAATCATGATGGCTCCCAGCATTGCTCGTTGTCCCACCTGTTCATCTCTGCTTGAAAGCGGGTGTGAAGCCACTCCTCCATGGCACTATAAGCTTGGTCAGCTTGGCAGTGGAGGCTCCTCAATACGCGCAGCGCTCGCGCTCGGACAAGCTCCAGGCGTACTTTCACCGCGTTGTCTGGTGTAAGGAGAGACACGGGACTCTAATTCTCGTCATCGCGTCATCGGGGACGCCTCGTGGACAACTCTGCCTTGAGCATCTGCTTTCCCACAGGAGGTAGAAGGGTACTAGGATGCTAAACTGTGCAGCTGTAATGTGGAAGACTGGCGTAGATACACCGTACACCCTGCATGATCAGTTCTTTGGCCAAGTGGGTATGGAAGTCACGGTGTGACAGGTGTGGTATTATAGTCTTTAGTTACCCTCGTGACTGAGTGCTGCGGCAAACTCCTTGCGAATCTGGGCTTTCACTGTCTTTCTGCGGACAACCTCCACGTCCTCCTCGACTTGGGGCGGTGGGCTAGGCGCTTGCTCTGGGGCCGAGGGCTCTGGGACACCTAGACATGGTCGACCGTACTGAGCTAACATGACCTATCAGTGGCGGCAAAAGTCCAGCAAAGGAAGACCCAAGTATTCAAGTTCCGGAATATGTTTCAGTTAGGATCTGGTTCACAGCTGAACCACCTAGAAACTGTTGGTTTGAAATAATGACTCCAACAGAGCAGTTGCAGGTAGTCCTCGATTTATGACATACGTGACTTAACAACGGCCGCCCCACACATCATCTGAAACCGCTTGTCCCAGATGGGGTCACGGGGAGCCGGAGCCTAACCCGGCAACAGAGGGCGAAAGGCCGGAGGGGGAGGGGACGCACCCAGGACGGGACGCCGCTCCATCACAAGGCACCCCAAGCGGGACTCGAACCCCAGACCCACCGGAGAGCAGGACCTGGTCCAACCCACTGCACCAGCGAGCTACCCTTAACGGCCGTCCCGTTAACCTCAATTATTCTCGAGGATCGGCGTTCGGTCGTGACATCCAACGACGACGCTCCATCTGCAGTATTACAGAGTCGACTGGCCGCGCTGCTGCAAGGCGCCATAGCTCTCGTTGACTCAATCACAGCGTGTCTATTAGCGACTGCATACTACTTACAAAAACACTGTTTTATTTGCACGCCGTTCAGATTCCATCGTGTTATTTATTTCACAACGGCTACCAAGCAAAACCACGAGTGCTCTGGTGGTGCAGAAAAGAAAAAGCAAAAGAAAAGAGATTCAGAAATCACAGCGATGTCAGCAAAGCATGAAAACTAATTATAATGCTGTACTGCATTAATATTGTTATTACGCTACACTGCTGTTGTTTTGCATTAATAGTTAATTATAAATTAGTGAGAAAATACAACAAAGTCCTATTGCGCAACGTAGAATTCATACATGTTAACCGTTAACATATCCTTGCGGCTTAAGCGGATTTGCGACTTACGATGAAGACGACTTTAACGACGATGCTGGAACGCAACCCCCGTCATAAGTCGAGGACTTCCCGCGCGAGCAGAGACCGAGCAAGAACCGTCACGACCCGCGAGCCTTCAGGAGCGACGCGATCGGCCCCGTCCGAGCCGCGGACCCGCAGCACGCCGCACGCACCTCCTTTTGTGTTTCCGGGCTTCTCGTTGTCCTTGGCGCTCTGGGCCGCGGGCTGAGACGGCCCCTGCTCCGCCACGTACTGGGCCTCCTTACCCTCCTCGGGCTCCAGCTGGGGCATCTCCTGCGACACCTGCGTGATGCAAGCACGAGATCAGGACGCATGCGCCGCGAGACAGGCTCATCTGCGCCGTACGGGTACGGCCGTCACGACCCGAACGCCGGGAAACGGGAGCACCCCTGCCAAAAATGTATTAGTAATACAGGTCCACCTGCTGGACACACACAGGGTACCTGAGGTCCGCCAGAGATTACCAGGTTATTAACAGCGGTCACGGCCGTCTGCCAAATGTCATGCAAAAGCTGCTCGTCCGGGTGCGGGTCCGTCGAGGCGTTCGGCTTTATCAGCGCGGCTTCCCCCGACCGAGGTCTCCGTGGGATCAGAGGGATTCTGGGACACGGCGAGAAGCAGAGACAGAGCGCGAATGGGGCGTTCGAGCACGCGGGTCCCGTCCTGCTGGCGGACGCCCCAAATCCACACGTTCCTCACATTTTAGTCTTGCTCTCCTCTTCTTCGCTTGTTCCAGCGCTCGTGTCCTGCTGCTCAGGCTGCACAGAGCCAGTGGGGCTGGAGGGACGGACAGAGAGAAATTCAGCAGAGAGCCTATTTCCGCAGAGTGGGTATTTAGCAGGGTAAATATTTCTCACATTTACCCATTCAGCTGATGGTGAAGTTACAATTATTGACCTCTTTACGCAGCAGGGTAATTTTACTGGAGCAATTCAGGGTAAGTACCTTGCTCGAGGGTACTATGGTTGGAGGGGGGAATCGAACCTGCAACCTCCAGAGCCAAAAGCAGCCCCACTAACCACTACGTCACCAGCTGACTCATTTTTGACACGATTCATGCGATATCCTATAACGGCGTTAAACGTCCAAGCCGAAGCCCCACAGGTCAGCGTAACTGGCTATTGCCCTACGGGTCCTGCCAGCTCTTCCTACGCTGGCTGCTCCCACACTGGCGTTTCGACTCGGTTTCTCCCTCACTCCTCGTCCCGAGCGTCTTCGGCGACGTCCACCATGGGGACGTGCGCGAACCGCGTTTCCGGGAGGTTCTGCCCGGACATGCCCCTGTAATAGTCCCGCAGCAGATGCACCGTGTCCTGGAACCTGTCCACCTCCACCTGGACGGCACGGGGAAGAACAGGACAGCAGGGGGCACAGCGGTTTAGGAGTCAAACATGCGGGCTGACAGTTCAAGCCTCGGGAGCAGAAGTGTTGACGAAGCCTTAATCGAGACACGCGACCGGAACGATGTTAAGCCACGTAAGCTGCAGGTAAAAAACAAAAAAAAAAAAAAACTGAAAAAAATAAGAGGGACGGATACCTGTAGGTCGTGCGGTTTCAACGGGAGGGCTCACACTTCCTGTCACAAAGCTAACTGCATGTAATGTAATAAACTGGAATCGATAAACTTAGAAGTGTAAATGTGTGGCAAGAAAAGGGGACATGCTTGCTAGGTTAGGGTTCAGCCTGGCATTTCGATGCAAGGATGTTCTTACCGGGTGGCACGGGGGTGCGGTAAATAGCGTTGCTGCCTCACCGCAGCTGGGTGGTGAGAAAGAAAGCGGGTTCAACCCCCACTCAGTCTATGCGGACTTTACATGTTCTGCCTGTGCCTGTATTCTGTTTCCTCGGGGTGCTCTGGTTTCCTCCAACAGTCCGAAGATTTGCGATTCAGGCGAAGTGAAACGGTAACGCTAAATTTACCCTTAATGTGTTCGTGCTCTACTCTGCGAAGGACTCGTGACCCGCCCAGGGCGTACCCAGCTCAGCCTTGCATTCGGTGCTTCTGGGATAGGCTGCAGTTTACCAAAACCCGACTCGGGACAAGCCGATCTTAAAGTTGTCAGCTTGACAATGAAATGACGGTGAAACTAACCAGACGACTCTATTGCGTCTAAGCGGTGTATGTCTCGGCGGTGCTGAGCGCCAGTGTTGGACCCTCAGGGTGTCCCTTTGCCAGACGTGTCCCGAACAGAGACCTGCTGCTGGACAAGCAGTCAGACAGCACCTGCATGAGGGTGGAGAAGTGGTTGATGAGCATGGCCGTGTGGTCCTCCAGCCAGCCGTCGCCCATGAGCACGGTCCGCTCCTGCAGCGCCTCCTCCTTGCGCCGCTCACTGATGTCCCACAGCCGCTCGCTCAGGTCCTACAGAAGGACACGGCCACAAGCGCTAGTGAAGCTCAGAAAAATGTACACGGTATGGAGTTTGCATGTCCTCCCCGTGTCTGCGTGGGTTTCCTCCGGGTGCTCTGGTTTCTTCCCACAGTCCGAAGACATCCTGTTCGGGTTCCCCCGTAGTGTGTGAGTGACAGACAGAGAGAGTGTGTGTGTGTTCCACAGATGTATGGATGAGGGACCCAGTGTAAGTAGTGTATCTAGCAGTGTAAGTCACCGCGGTGAATAAGGGTGTGTGGGCTCATCACACTACGTACAGTTCATTGGAAGTCACTTTGGAGAAAAGCATCTGCTCAATAAATAAATATAATTGGGGCGGCGTGGGGGCGCAGTGGATTTGGCATTTGGATTTTGCTCCCAGGTGGGTCTCGGGATAAGCGGCTTCAGCCAGTGAGTGTGTAAATGTAAAACGCATGGAAGACCAGCATCGGAAATAACAGCCAAGGGCAGAAGTGACTTTTTTTCCTTCATTACTGGGAGAAAAAAAAAAAAAAAACTGCACACACTCCAAAAACTGACAGCCACACATGTTGCACTGGTCACCGATTGTGGAATAAATGTAACGTATATTATTGTGACGAATAAAAGTCAAAGAAATAACACAAACATACACAATTACTATATATAATTATTGGGGAATAAATGTAATATATAACAAATCTAAGAAGAAAAACAAATAACACAAATATACAGGAGCGCGTGTGTGTGTGTGTATTTGAGATGTTCTACTCACATTGAGGCGCTGGTGCAGCTCTGCCTTGGTGTCTTCGTCAGCCCTCATGTCCTCAGGGATGCTGTTGTAGTCCTGCTGCCACTGGGTCACAAACTCCTGCTTCAGGTCCGGTCTCATCAAGTAGTGCTTGAACTCCTGCCTGCGGGCGGCGCGGACGTAATAAAGTGAACAGAGGTGCACGAGCGCATCTCTCTCACACACACACACACACACACACACACACACACACACACACACACACACACACACACACACACACACACTGTTCCACAAGGTGCTCCCGATATTACATGAGGTCCCGGCTCTCCCGCGGCAGTTCCCCAACACTTAGGACTCGTGTGCTGCTTTGCTCACGCTCCCCCGTCCAGTTCGTCCCGTACAGGTGCCGCTCAGATTGCCCAGGTGCGCTCACACTTTCCACCGGTACTTGGGTCTGGTTCCTCACCTGATGTCATAGAGATGCTGGATGATCAGGTCCCGCTCGGCGCGGAGGTTCTGCATCGCCGCTTTGATATTTGTCACATACGACGTGCACGTGTTCTCCCAGTATGGAACGAGGTATTCCGGGAATTCCTGGTGCAGTGTGACATCAGAGATGCCGTGAAAAACCCTCCTCTTCTGAGCTCACATGTCAGCAGAACAAAGTGACCAAAACCGTTGCATTGGGGGAACACCGGATCCCACTTCCTGCTGTAGATCCCTGGAGTAAGGCACGTACCCTGAATTATTCCAGTAAAAAAAAATACCCGTCTCCATAAATAATTATTTGTAGCTACGTATCGTACGTTAAGGGGGGTGCGGTGGTACAGCGGGTTTGGCCGGGGCCTGCTCTCCGGTGGGTCTGGGGTTCGAGTCCCGCTTGGGGTGAATTGCAATGGACTGGCGTCCCATCCCGGGTGTGCCCCCCACCCTCCAGCCCTGTGCCGCCGGGTTAGGCTCCGGTTTGCCTCGGTTCAAGCGGTTTCAGTGTGTGTGTGTGCGCGTGTGCGTGTCGTACGTTGCTTTGGAGAAGCGTATCCGCTAAACGAATAAATGCGAACGAAGGACGACTTCATTTACTGTTTTATACTTAAAGAAGGATGAACTACTTCACCATAATGCTCAGTGACAGAAGTGTGTAAAGAGCACAATTCACGTCACTTTGGATTAACTGGATCCCTGGAAGAATAAAAAAAAAAAATAAACAACAGACTACTCCAGTACGTAAACAACGAACAGCGCCACCTAGTGGCTGGAAAGCACACGTGTGAATATTGAATGTAAAGCTACAGGCACGTTGTCCCCCGACACCATTACGGCTGCAAATTTTGAGTGGTTAGATCTTCGTAAACGCTGAAGATGACCGAGCAGGGCCACGCCTTTGTATAAGGGAGTAATTTCCCAGCATGCATTAGGAACCGGAGCAGTAGTACCTTGGGCAGCGGCTTGTCCACGTAGACCACCTCGGTGGACTGGCTCATAGGGAGCGCTCTGGGGCTCGGTCTCTTGCCTTGAGGGACTTCGGGGACGGGCGCTTCTGGGGCGGCATCGGCCGGGACGCCTTCTGCAAGTCACACGATCATAAACCAAAGAAGCAACCCGGGCTTCCTTTTCTGTTTTTTCACCTTTGATGACAAAATCAACATAAAGCTCACAATCTATTCTTCCGCATATTTTGCCACTTTCAATGGTATCATCTTACGAGAAACACAGTACTTACTCACGGACACCTGGAGCTTTATTTGCTTCCTGTATCTTACCGCTCCCCTCATCTTACGAGGGACTGATACAGTAGCTGCTAGTGGCAGCGATACAGTATCGCCATTGTTCTAACACATATTTCAGCACTGAACACTTTTTGGGCAAAGGCTCATATTTCTGATATTTCTGAACTTGCTCTGCGGAGATGGAGAAACAAAGGGATTCATTCACCACGTTGCCCACAACGTATCATATGCAGCTAATGACTTCTTCTTGGTAGAATTATTATCTTAAAGGATCATTTCCGGGGGGGGGGCAGTGGCGCAGTCGGTTGGACCTGGTCCTGCTCTCCGGTGGGTCTGGGGTTCGAGTCCCGCTTGGGGTGCCTTGTGATGGACTGGCGTCCCGCCCTGGGTGTGTCCCCTCCCCCTCCAGCCTTACGCCCTGTGTTGCTGGGTTAGGCTCCGCACAACCCCGTATGGGACAAGTGGTTTCAGATTGTGTGAGTGTGAGTGAGTGATCATTTCTGCACGAGGACGCAGCACATCTGCCAGTGGAGACAGAGAACGCGATTGACCATAGTAAGTGCCCCTGAGCAGGGATCCTACCATCAGGGGAGTGGATTCGGGACTCCGATGGGGATTTTTGCGCCGGGGGTCCCGCTGGAGAGGAGGACATTGCAAGAGGAGGTGGAGTGACACCAGGGGCCTGAGCAGTCTGGGCTGTAGGCGTCGCGTCTACACCTGGAACCAACAAGCCGCTTTCACGCCGACAGCACGACCTTTATATTGTCACTCTAGCTCTCGTCAAGTCTACGTCCGCCGTTTAGCTTGTGCCAGTTGCGTGCTCGGTCTCTCACGGAAACACATCCACACGCTTAACCATACTAAAGCCTTTCACTTTGCCGTGCCGCCGAATGTGCCGGCTTGTTCTAGATGATACCCTTGTCTGCCGGCGGCGCCATGATCTTGTACACGATGGATTCCACTTCCTTGAAGACGGCGTCGGGCTCTTCGTCCGCGTTCACCTTCACCAGGATCTTCTGCCTGTTGGAGTACCACCACTCCAGCTTGGGCCAGGTGTCGTGGAAGGCTGCGATCCTGCGCGTGGCGTTGACAGGAAGGTTCGTCAGCACCAAAGCTTGGAGGACGGGCGTGGTTACGCGGAGCCGGAATTCACGCGAGCGGCGCCGCTCACCAGCCACCATCCTCCCGTAAGGCAAGCCCACATGCTGACCTGTGCTGGACCTGCGCCATCTCCAGGCTCTTGTCCCGAAGGTCAGGAGTTTGCGTCGAGGGGCACGGCTCTGGTGGAGATCCCGCCTCCGCCAAGGCGCACATCTCGTCCAGAGTCTGAATTTGCACCAGCTTGCCTTCCATCTCATCTGCAAAGACACCTCAGTGACCCCAGCGGCCCACATCTCGTGGACAAACTCTGTGCCATGCGGGTGAAAGAAAAAGTTTTTCTCAGACCTGAAATCTAATTTCTGCATTTCTATAGTACAACCTTTCATTGTTTGTCACCGCTTCGCATATACGACATCTACAAATACGTATTATTTCAACGCTTATAAAATGTGTGACGGAAAGAGAAGATGCGGTTAAATTCATCTGCCGGTTGACAGCGAAAAATGCCAATGGGTGTTAGACAAACGCAGCAGGCTGCAGAGCATCTCTATGCGGTCACTACGCTGATGTGAAGCAAAACCACAAGAGGCTTCAGCCAAAACACTGGAACGAGGAGCAGCTCCGCTCTGCACACGTAGCGCACGCAGGGTTGCCAGTTCAAGCCCCAGTCTGAGCGTTGCTCTAGTCCCCTTGAGCACAGTACGCTTAAAAAACCCATGCATAAATATGTAAAATGTTTTACGTGGCTTTGGATAAAAGCAGCAGCTAAGCAGCAATAAACCGAAAGACAATGAATATATACTTACATATATACAGTGTATATTATGTATATGTGGGTTGAATTTCTATATACATGTTTATATATGTGTATACAGGTGGTCCCCGATTTACGACGGTTTGACTTACAATTTTCTTGACTTTACGACGGTGAGCTGGTCATAGACATTCAGTAGAAAGCATACTTCGAATTTTGAATTTTGATTTTTTTTCCTGGGCAAGCGATATGCGGAGCGATGCTCTCTCGCGATGCTGGGTAGCGGCAGCAATCGGCACCTCCCGGTCTGTCATCACGCAGAGGTGCGTATTAGGTGCATTAAATGCATTTTCGACTTACGGTAGGCTTCGCGGAACGTAACCCCATCGTAAATCGGGGACCACCTGTATAGAGAGAGTGCGTGTATATGATACAGCTGCTAAAGGTGTGCTCTGCAGCCTGGTGCTACTGACTGGCTTTCTTTGCAGCACGGTCCAGAACGAGGTCATCGGACAAGTCCATAAGCAGAACGACGTCCAGGGCAGGTAGAGGGGGTGGGGCCTCTTTCTTCGCATGGGGGTCCACGACAAGGTTGATCTTCTTGTTATTCTTCTTCCTTTCCACCTTCTCTGGGTCAATCCCACTGAGAGCCTTCTCCAGGAGCTTGGCCTGATCCAGGTCCATGGGGAACCCATCGAGGATCCAGCCCGACTCTGGAGGGACCCGCCTACGGAACGAGCCCGAGAGCGCGCGTGAGTGCAGCGCCGCTTCTTCTTATACGCTGGCTCCTTGAGCTATGAACGCCGGAGTCATGAACGCATAGTCGCAAATACATCGCGAAAGAGCCAACGGCATCTACTGTAGGCTCTCAGCTTATGAGTTCTCTCCTACATGCTGCCTGGACATCTCCGACTGAAAGAATAAACTTACAGCACAGTGCATGTTCTGACCTGATGGCTTCCAGAACAATGTCCACGAGGAGCTGGTCTGGGATGGCCTGCCCCTTGCCGAGGACCTCGTCCAGGGCGGCTCCGTGCTGAGCCCTCGCCGACAGCTGGGGAGGTGAGGTCAGTACCTGTATGTCCACGAGCGCACGTGTGTGGGTGTGGATGCGGATGTGCGGATGGATGTGGATGGTGCGCACGAGATGCTGTGCATCTGTTAAGTATGCTGTATAAGTACACTTTGCCATCGATGAAATATTGGCAATAATGAGGAAAAGGTCAGAATTATATTTCCAGAGGTGATGAGCTCTTAACCGCTGGTCACTGTGGTTACCTCAGACTTGGAAGCTGTCCTCTTGGCATTTTCCTGCTGGGGGCTTTGGAGGACATGGCCTGGAAACACACAACACCATGGGGGGAGGGGGAAAGTCATCTGACAAATGGACACATGTGGATGTGGAGATATGGGGTCAGGGAAGGACACGGGAGGTGTCGCGACTGTGAAAGCTTCGCTTTTCGCGATTCGGCAGCCCTGGAGCACGCGGAGACTCGTTCCGCGAGTTACGCGATGCCTCTCGCGCGCACCTCAGCTCAAGCGCACAATCCGCGCGCACGGCTCCTCTCTCGCGAGATGCCGCGGCAAGACCAGAGCTCTCGCGGTACCTGAGTCGGGGCGTGAAGATTTCTCCTTCTCCTTCTCGGCAACATCCTTCTTCTTCGCAGTCCTCCTGAGACAGACGGATCCCTCGGGATACTGCGGCTGAAAAGAGGACCCCGATTCAGCGATTCCGCATCGTACCCCCGGGGGCAGCGAGGAACACAGATGGGCTTCACACCTACACCCACGCGCCGTTACCTCCTTCGGGGGCGCCTGCGGCACCTTCTCTCCGGCCAGGAACGCTTCCAGCGCCTCCTGGATCAGAATGCTGGTCGACAGGACGTGGACGCCGTGGACTGGGAAAGGGGATAACGGGAGGGCAGCGTCACACCCGGACCGTACGCAAGCGCGCGCCTTACGAGGTGCGAAGGTGACCCAGACGAGCGTGGATTCACCTTGCGCCATCCTTGCCAGACAGCCGCTTTTCCCTGCAAACACCTTTCCCAGGACGGAGGCCTTCAGCGTGAAACTGGGGAACGAGGGCGGGGGGGTCTCCGGCTTAGGGGGGTCCACGATCACGTTGAGCCGGTGCACCACGTGACCCAGGATGTTGTTGTTGGGCGGGGGCTGCTTCGCATCCCCCTCCTCAGGCCAGGCCCACTCACCGGTCATACTCTGGGAATAAATGACTTCATTCTAGCGCTGTGTTAAAAACTTCATTCACGCCTGATTTTAAACTGCTTCCTATGGATGGAAATGTTTTTTTTCTTTAATCCTGTATAAACTATCTCTATATCGTTTTATAATATATTCTACATTATCTATATATTATTTTTTCAGTCGGCCAGTTTCTAGCAGTATAATAAGCATAACGATGCAGAACAAGGAGATGAATTATTCTTCGGAGGTGAGAAATTTCTGTCCTTTTAAGATGATGTTTAAAAAATATTGCCTACTTGCAATATATTATCTTCAGTTCAGTTCAGTTCAATTCAATCCAATTTATTTTTCACAGAGGCTCTTCTCGCACAGTGACACAGGGCGCATGAACACAGGCATAGAGCAAAGACACAAATACCTCCGACAAGGAAACAAATAGACTACAGAACTGCACACACACATTGTCATTCTTTTATAGAGCTATAAGTTTGCCTGCTGGCCACGAAGGAAGGGAACAAAAACTCCAAACTGCAAGTCGAGGGAGGAAAAAACCTCTGGGGTCCAAGTGCCACTGGTTGCCCCCCACCTCCGACCCCCCCTGGGCATTCTAGATTAAATAAGACTTCTAAGTAATTATCAGGTAATTATCTTGTACATTACAATTACCCTCAAAATTACAATTACAATCACTTTTCTCCAAAGTAACTGACAATTATTTATCTGTTTATACATCTGGTCAATTTAACTAGACCAATTTAGGGTATGTACCTCGCTCAAGTGTACTGCAGCTGGAGGTGGAGGTGGGATTTGAACCTGCAACCCTTGAGTCCAAAAGCTGTGGCTCTAATGACTGCACTATCAGCTGCCCAGCATATTCAATAATAATAATAATAATAATATTATTAAGTTTTGCACTTCAGATGGGTGCTCAGATGCTTGTCTGAAAATGATGCAATAGCCTTTGAAAACAGAAGTATGGTGTGTGTGTGTGTGTATCTGCCACCAGTGAACAGCTGCCTCTGTCCTCCGTCCCGAGAGACTCACCGTGTAGTCATCATAGTCCTGGTTGTTGAGGACTTCCAGCTTCTCGAGCTCCTGTGGGCTCGGCTCTGGGGAAGCGCTCTCACCGTAGAGCGGCAGCCCGAGCAGCAGCAGCTCCTTCCACTCCCTCATCAGCTTGACTGGAATCAGGCTGCGGCAACAAATCAGCGTTTTTTACAAATCACAGAGACCATTTACAAACACACACATCTCACTGATGAATACGGGATTTTCTCACTTCTCCGCTGGAGAAGAATGTCTAGAAGAGTTCCACACAGGCACAAACACCCAAGATGAATGGGTGTACAATATGTATGATACACAGTGTATTAAAGAGAGAAGCTAATCTTTCAAATGTGCATGAAATAAAGAAGAAGAAGGATGATGAGGATGATGCCAGCAGAGCAGCTCTAGTTGCAAAAGAATACCGAATGTGTGCAGTACGCACTTGTCCATGAGGAGCCGGTACTCCCCAACCTTGGTGACCAGGTTCAGTATCTGGTCCAGGACCTCTCTGCAGGTATCGAAGTGGCTGCGGTACCGAG
Source organism: Scleropages formosus (assembly GCF_900964775.1). Taxonomy (NCBI): domain Eukaryota; kingdom Metazoa; phylum Chordata; class Actinopteri; order Osteoglossiformes; family Osteoglossidae; genus Scleropages; species Scleropages formosus. The sequence continues at coordinate 19,143,432 of NC_041822.1, forward strand.
CTTGCGCTCGCTGGGCCGTGATCTGCCGGTGCAGCTCCGTCTCCCTCTGGGTCTCCTGCTCGTGCTCCAATTGGGTCTGCTGGGCCAGAGCCTGAGACCACAGTGGCAGCAGGACACGAGTCGGTGACACAGCATCTGCAGGTTTCCATGGCAACGATCTAATTGTCCACACAGAGCTGCGCACACAGACAGTGAGCGCTAGACACACTTCGTGACGCGTAAGGTAGTATTATTACATCATTATCGCATGAGCTCAGCTTCCTATGGCAAGGTGATGACCACAGACGATGATCACCGTACAAGAACCGCTCACGTTAAGCTCTTCTAAAGAGACTAAAGACTTCCAGCTATTTTAGAGTAATACACTTACAGTACCTGCTGGACTCTGATGGTTGTGTCACTGGCACAACTAATCTGTTAGAAACCCTTGACTGCCACAAAGTGACCTTTGAGCATGTTTCTCGTCATCTCACCGCCTTCCGGTCCAGGGCCTCCTGGAACTCCCGCAGGCGTTGCTCCTGGTACTGTTTCTCCCGGAAGATCCGGTTCTGTCTCAGGAACTCCTTCTGCTGCCGCACCTGCATGAGCTGCACGGCGAGTCGCCTCTCCTGCTGTGACTGACGGGTCAAACACGCCAGCAGCCGTTCATCGCGGTTCAACTCCTGTCACAAGCGTGGGATGGATGGATGGATGGATGGATGGATGGATGGATGGATGGATGGATGGATGGATGGATGGATGGAATTCTCTTAATCCCAAAGGGAAATTCTACTTGACCGCAGCATGTGGTGTTCAACACACACACTTGCACACACACTCATGGACATACATACACTCAGTGAAGAAACAGATGAGTAAGTGAATACAGTAAGTTAGGTAAATGAATGGACTACCTCTGGTCTTATGGTGCAACAGTGATGAAGAATTTGGGGTTAAAAGGTCCCAGGCTGATGTGCTGGGGTATCAGTAACGACAGGACAGTTTCAGCTGAACTGGTGACTCCAAACTGACCGGAGTGTGTCTGTGTGAGTGACTCAGTGTGTGTGTGTGACTGCCTTGCTACGAATGAGCATCGCATCCACGGTGTACCCTGCCTCACCTCCATACCTACAGGATAGGCTCCAAACCACCACGACCCTGCACTGGCTAAGTGGCTATTGATAATAGATGAATGTTTCTAGGTTTCAGGTGCCATATATTCATTTACATTGATTCATTTAGCAGACGCTTCTCTCCGAGGCGACTTCCAATGAACTCTGTGTAGTGTTATGAGCCCACACACCTTATTCACCGCGGTCACTTACACTGCCAGATACACTACTTACACTGGGTCACTCATCTATACGTCAGTGGAACAAATTCTCTCTGTGTGTCACTCACACACTATGGGGGAACCTGAACAGCATGTCTTTGGACTGTGGGAGGAAACCAGAGCACCCAGAGGAAACCCACACAGACAGGGGTAGAACATGCAAACTCCACACATACTGAGCAGGGATCGAACCCATATCCTCTCGCACCCCCCAGGCACCGTGAGACAGTAGCGTTACTTGCTGTGCTACCAAGTAGCTACGTAAAGGTTTATCCATTGAATATATACCAATATTCACGTGCACAGACAGCACACACACCACACCCAACACTTGTGGAGTGTCCAGTATCTGCTCACCTCCTGCTCCTCTTGAGCCTCCTGCTGCAACACCAGGATGCGGCTTCTGCGTTTCTCCCGTTGCTGCCGGGCAGCGGCGTCCTCCTCCAGCCGCTGTCGGATCCTCTGGATGTACTCGTCGTTGGCCTGGGCCAGCTGCTCGGGCCGCAGGGCGGCATCCGTCTTGACGGAAAACGTGAAGGGCGTGCTGGGCACAGACAGGAGTGCCTTCTTAAACACCTCTAACGGTAAACTTATCACTTATTCTCCACTTTATTCTTAATAGGGCGGCACGGTGGTACAGTGAGTAGCGCTGAAGTCTCTCAGCACCTGGGTGGTGTGAGAGGACGTGGGTTCAATCGCTGCTCAGTCTGTAGTTTGCATGTTCTCCCTGTCTGCATGGGTTTCCTCTGGGTGCTCTGGTTTCCTCCCACAGTCCAAAGACATCCTGTTCAGGTTCACCCATAGTGTGTGTGACAGAGAGAATGTGTGTGTTCCACTGATGTATGGATGAGTGACCCAGTGTGAGTAGTGTATCTAGCAGTGTAAGTCACTGTGGTGAATAAGGTATGTGGGCTGATAACACTACATAGAGTTCGTTGGAAGTCGCTTTGGAGAAAAGCATCTGCCAAGTAAGTAAATGTAATAATTAATCACTTGAGAAAGAACACAAACATGAGGAGAACATGGCAACTCCACAGACCGAGCCAGATTTGCACCCTCCTCCAAAACCAGAGCCCGAGGGTCGCGGGGCACCAGTGCTACCTGCTGAGCCACCACACCGCCAGCTGATCCTACCTGCTGTATTTCATTACCGTTTCGTGCTCTTACTTCATCTCTTTAAATTTTACACGAATCCCTGTTAATCTTCGCTGTTTTAGTAACGCATCATCATTTAAATATTGATGCAAAAACAAAGACGTTTCCCGTTTTCTGTATCGCTGCCGTTTCCAGCAAAGGGAGAGTCGGTCAAAGATGAATCACCTCAGAGCCAAAGCGCTGGCAGGAAGTTGCTTTTTCATGTTCCTCTCAAAGTCCTCAATGTCCCTCTGAAAATCCTGCAGCGAGAACACAGCGTCCACATGAAAGCACCGGTGAAGTCACTTCCATCTGTTGGTTCAGCTCGGGGCCGCAGAGCATCCTCCAAAGCACACAACTGGGAACTACTAATACCATGGTAATACGTTCTTGACACGCAGAAAGTTCACCCGAAAAAATTTAGGATTTTTCATTTCAGAGCAGGTCTATAAACAGGGTTTTACATCATCTTTTTTATTATTTTTTTTCAAGAGCACAAGGTCAGGTTCCAATGTATCGCGGGTATGATCGTGCAGCATTAATTCTCCATCATCTTCACGCAACTCGCACAACCGCCGCCCGTTTTCGCGATTTGTGATTCATGTCCTCGTTCGGACGGTCACAAAACCCCGAGGCCCACGGGACAGAAAGGCGCGAACCCGAACCGTGCCTCTGCCACCCCCCACCCCATCACCTGAGCTTCCTGCTGTTTGTGATGCTGGTGCTCCAGGGTCCTCAGGACTTGCTTTCTGGGAGGCCTGGGGATCTGGACAGTGGCTTTTTGGATCTTAACCATCATCTCGTTGCGCCTTTTCCGGGCCAGACGGAGCTGAAACGAGCGGGGGAGGGGCCTTCTTCAATGTCATCGTCACAACCGGCAGCAGGGCTGCAGGGGGCGTCGCGGCACACAGCCCTAAATGAAAGCAGCAGCGGCCACCGTACGCTACAGCAAGGCCTTTACTCGGACCTGCGGAGCATAAATAGGCAGCACTGTACGCACATCACCCTTTACCGCATTGTACCACCTTTTCAATGTCCTTCATTCGCCTCTCCTCCTGCACCTTCTGCAGCTCCAGCTCCTTCTCGTACTGTGCCATGGTGGACCTCCGGAGCATCTCTTGCCCCTTGCGCTCGTACTTTTGGGAGATCTTCTGCAGTTTATTGTCTACGTCGCGCTTGACCACAGTCCGGAGGCGCTGCAGACATCGGGCAGAGGGAGAAAAGCATCAAGTGGCGTACGCGAGCGAAACGCGAGAACCTCCGAGCCGCGTACGTGACTGTGGGCACCTCACTGTAAATGCCTCTCTCTATGCGATGCAGGTGGGCCGTGGCGGTGGACTGCAGCGTCTCCATGGCGACTCCTGACAGCTGCGCCTTCTTCTTCTTCTGCAGCAGGAAGTAGAGCTGGTAGAGGAGGCGTGTGGCGGCGCCCGGGTGCTCCTGCATCAGCGCTTGTGCGAAGCACAGGTCAAAGTGCACACCCAGCAGCTGCATGGTGGGCTCCAGGCGCGTGTAGTTGTTCAGCTTGGCATTTGCTGTGCTAGGGGGCGGGGTGGGGCGGGGTGGGGCGAGGTGGGGTGGGATGGGGTGAAGCAGGCGGGTGGGGCGGGGTGGGATGGGGCAGGTTGCAACAGCAAAGTAGGATGGGGAGAAAAGCAATTTTTTTATAGGTGCCTTCTTTTAACTGTAATGTACACAATAATCTGGGATGCCATAAGACTCCTGTGTATCTGGAGGGGCAGGATCCACAATGCAAAACCATCCATCCATCCATCCATCAATCAATCAATCGATAAATCAATCGATCAATCAATCAATCAATCAATCAATCCAGCCATTAATCAATTCATCAACCCATTCATCAATCAACCCATCAATCAATCAATTCAGCCATTAATCAATTGATCAACCCATTCATCAACCAACCAACCAACCAACCAACCCACCCACCCACCCCACCACTTGTACGATAGAGAGTCATCATGGGCCAGAGCCTGTCCCAGTACTACAGGGTGTGAGTCAGGATGTACTATGGACTGGACTTTTGTCCATCACAGTCACATATGTTTATTTATAAAGAACTTTTAAAGGTCACTTTGACCTCCATCTTGAAACCTGCTTTGATGAAAAATCGGACAGTGTTCAAATCCCTGCTATGTTCTACTTAAAAGCTTTGGCGGAAGAAACATGGTGAAATACTTCTCGTGTCCATCTTTTAAGCATGTTTGTTGTTGGTCTGGATCCTGTCATTTTGAGCTGCTTCCCCGTGAAAATTCTCAGAAATCAAAAATGCCACTTGGTTCAATACAGCAAATGTGAGTGCACTGTGTGAGAGTAAAATCAATCAGTGCAGCGAATGAACTATACTGAATCTGTGAACTTTTGTGTTTGGAAATCTGGAAATGTACAAAACCCAGCAATCCTTTTATTTAATTCTTTTAAAGTTTTATTCTTGTACTGGTGAAAAACTCATAAGCAAGTGAAAAAGGCGGCAATTTGTCAGGTATTTTGGGAGGTCCAAAATATGTTAGAATACATTAGCGGCAGAGTCCACAATGGAGAAAAGCATCTGTCAAATAAATACTTGTAAATGGAGTAACACGGAAAATAAAATGTCTAAAAATATATTATATATTTATAATATATACTATATACACACATATACTGTATAAAGCTATACAATTTGATATAAACATATATATACACACAGTATTGTGCAAAAGTCTTGGGTACTTTGATGTTTCACAAAAAAAAATTAGCTTTAGATGGTTATTTAATGTCTTCTGCATTAGTGTCAACGGGAAAGAGCATATTTTACATTTCCGAGCATTCCTTTTGCAAAAAGTTACAGTATTACAGTAAGGGTTTTGTATGTCATTAAAGAAAGTACAAACACACACTGTCTGAGACCGTTCGTCTTGAGTGGGGTTGCGGCGAACTGGGGCCAAACCCATCAACACAGGACACAAGGCCAGAGAGGGGGGTGGACACACCAAGGACGGGAGACCAGTCCATCGCAAGGCACCCCAAGTGGGACTCGAACCCCAGACCCGCCAGAAAGCAGGACCCAGCCAAGCCCCCCGCGACCCAGCTCGGGACAAGCGGTTGTTGATGACGGATGGTTACTAAGCTTTGTAGGAAGTTTATTAATTAAGAGCATTATTTTTGGAAGCATTCTCACTTTACAGCGTTTTTCCGAAAGTGCCTAAAACTTTTGCACAGTTCTGTTTATACACATATACAGTACATATATATAAGCTCCACACCACCACCCTGCACTGGAGAAGTGGTTATTTATACTGAGTTGCTGTTATTGTAATAATAAGAAAATAATAATAAAAATAAAGGGGGTGCGGTGGGTTGGACCGGGTCCTGCTCTCCGGTGGGTCTGGGGTTCGAATCCCACTTGGGATGCCTTGCGGCGGACTGGCGTCCCGTCCTGGGTGTGTCCCCTCCCCCTCCGGCCTTACGCCCTCAGTTGCCGGGATAGGCTCCGGTTCCCCGCGACCCCGTATGGGACAAGCGGTTCAGAAAGTGTGTGTGTGTGTGTGTGTGTAATAATAAAAATAAATTATATATTGGATATATACTAGAAAGGGTATTCTTAATGAATGTTCTGGGTATCGGCCCGTGAAGTGTGTTCGCTACCTGCTCCTGGAGAAGCGGTGGAAGTCGGGCTGGAGGTCGTATTTGTGCAGAACCTCTCCGATCAGGTAGCCGTTGGCCAGGTCGGCACACAGCGTCTTCGGCTCTGTACACGGTGACAGTGAGTGACACACACTGACTTAGTTTCTGAGCTGAGCATCGCCTGGACAATCGCGAGCGCGCGCACACACACACACACACACACACACACACACACACACAGCTCACCGACAGGTTTTGACAGCCGCAGTTCCGAGTTGAGCCACCGGCATAAAATATCGGACATTGTGTTTTTCTGTACTTTTCACAATGTGGAATTTGACGAATCTGACGAACTTTTTGGCTGAAAAGCTCTGTTTGCTACACGGTAGCCATCTTAAGTCCCGTCGGCGTTGCGTTGTCATGGTAACGGGCCGTCTCTTCAGCAACGGGGCGGGCGGAGCGGAACGCCCCACCGATATATAAGGAGAGTGTTTCCGTACTCGCGTCACGTGATCGTCACGGGTCCGAGTGGCAGCCGAGCTCGCGCCGTGTGGACCTTGATCCACGTACTTACATTTACATTCACGTTTATTCATTTAGCAGACACTTTCCTCCGAAGCCACGTACATCTCAGAGAAAAACGCAAGGCAATAGGATACTTAACCAAAGCTACTGCTGTAAAAAATACCCTCTTAGATGGGGCTGTATGACCACCCTTACTAGTAACTGCTGTAACCATGATTTGCTTTTGAGTTTTTTTGTACTTGTAATAATTAGCTTTTTTCCTAGTATTACATATTGATGTTTCCATATTGAGGAGGGGGCATGGTGGGTTGGACCAGGTCCTGCTCTCCAGTGGGTCTGGGGTTCAAGTCCCGCTTGGGGTGCCTTGCAACAGACTGCTGTCCCGTCCTGGGTGTGTCCCCTCCCCCTCCGGCCTTACGCCCCCTTAGGCTCCACGACCCCGTATGGGACAAGCGGTTCAGAAAATGTGTGTTTACTTTGGTCTACACTGTATCACTTAGCAAAACCAAAATTCCTTCCCTAGAATAACTCCACATTAAAATCTGTTACTAATATTTGAAAAATATTAATGTTCCCTCAGAGCTGCTGAATCCACCACCAGTGAAGAAGGGTCTCAACACCATTTGGGCCAATTTGGTTTACAGGTATCAAGTGTTCGGTCGCATATTATTGCCAGGGAGACAGTTGTAGGAAAAGGACATACTTTTGAGTTTTTGTGCACAAGCCATTTGGGGTTGTTGAATGCATCACTGTTTACCTTGAAGTTTATGTCACTGCCCAATACATGAATGTAAATGCAGAGGGGGATATCCCAGGAGACCAAGAATACTGGTGGGGGGGGAACCAGTTTAGAAGCAATGGTTTTTCTTCCCCCCCCCATGAAAAATAACAGCTATGAGGAACCAGCAGGTGGTGCAGTAGTTAGAGCTGTTGCCTTATACACAAAGGTCCCACATTCAAATCCCATCTCCTACTGTAGTATGGTACTTGCCCTGAATTGCTCTGGTAAACACAAATCGGCTGTATAAATAAGTAAACCGCCGAAAAAAAAGGAACTTAAGTTGTGTTGGGGGGAAAAGGGTCTGTTAAAACAACGTAAATATACTATGAACATGAAGAAATTTGCCACTGAACTTTTTTTTCCCCCCCAATTGATCTTTTCTAAGTGAAAGTTTCCCCCTGCAAAGTGAGTGAGGAAGAGAAAGAGCAGGACTTGCTGGTGTAGCATCCTTTCTTTATTCTGCGTGTGAACTCCAGAGCCTCGGGCAAAGCTCCAGGTTCCGATACATGGTTGGTTACACAAAGCAGCACTTTAGTACATCGGCAATGCAACCTGCTCAGAAAGCAAAGCCTTTCATAGAGCTCCTCAGTGACTTCTTTGTCTTGTTACAGCAGTGTACTGCACAAACACTGAAACATTTTCAGTTACTGTTTAGTTCCCCCTAAAAGGGTGTTATCATGCACGTTTAGACAATTGACATACCATTAGTGTTAACATATTTCTGTTCTTGATTATATATTTTTTTTAATACACATAAAAGGATTCTAAAAAACAGTGGTTGCAAAATAGGTGGAATTTCCCAAACCCAGGAAGCACAACAAGGCGACATCACTATGGTGTTAGTCAGTGCACAGCTCAGCCAGGGCTCCCTCGTTGCCCGTTATGATTTTTCTCTCTCTCTCTCACACACACACACACACACACACACACACACACACACACACACACACACACACACACACACACTCCACCACAGATGCCTGGCTGTTGTTGTAACTGCCATTAGGATATTAGCTGCTACACGAATACAGAGCAATCCTCTCTGGAAGACAAACTAATGTCAGTGACAACAAGACATTCACGAAAGGCAAGTTGAGCACATTCCCGGCTACATCCCTCCCAGATGTTTGACAGATCTGTTATGACTCCTCCCACACACACGCACCACACTGGCCCGTCCAAAAAAAAAAAATTAAAATTCTCCAGTCATTCTAACAGAGAAACAAAAACACATGGGGTAAATGATGGCAGGGGAAATGGAAGCATTCCAGTCTTCGATGGTTGCAGGGTCTTCAAAATTTCAAGCAACACACTCCTAAAACCCCCACCCAAATAGTTTAACTCCAGTAAATAAGCAAGGTGTAAACCAACAGTGGAAGCTCCAGAGAAGATCCTTTTCCAAAACCTGTTTTGTCGCATCTTCTGAAAGATCACAGGTTTGTTCGAACGAGCCATTTCCCTTCCTAACCACCCCCACCTCACCTCAACACACAGATACACAAAACACAGCTTTTCCTTTGGAAAAGCACGTCATAGACAAATGCCATTAAAATCTCAAAGTCCATTTACAGTATAAAGTCAGTTTCTTTCCCATAAAATGCTAACTGACTAACAACCCTTTATCCAAAGAAATTTACATAGCTTAATAATATAAGAATTTACCATTATACTGAATACATTTGGGAATTTTTAACAATGCAAACAGGTTTAAGCACCTTTTTCTGAAGGTACTACAGCAGGGTCCATCCTTGGCCTCAATTCTGATTCATGTCTTCCTCCTTAGCTGCTATGCAATCTGGTGGCCTGCAGAACACCACTGACATCTTTTTTCTTCCAACATGGTGCTCCTCATTATCCAGTTCCTGTTAGCCCACCTGTGACATCACTACAATCTGCCTTTGAGACATGACTCCCACTGCACCCTGAGGAGGTCTTTCCACAACACTGTGGGCTTCTGAGCAGTTATTTCCTACTGGAAGAGCAGCTGATTAATATTTTTTTAAACATGTAGAATCCAAAGGGGGAAAAAAAAAAAATTCACAGTTGGTACAGTAGTTAATATTTTTAAAAAATTAAAGTTGCGGGTTAGTTAAAGCTTCTCTTTGGTATTAATGTCAGCAGGCGATCTCTGATGCCAGTGCATCACCACCAGATGAATCAATATGCAACTCTGCCTCAATGCATATGTCCCAATGAAACACAACACAGAATCACAAGGTCCATGTTTGGGAAGCTCAGACCCCTGGTAGTGATTATAGAAACAAGGATCAGAGCAAATCAATCTCTCATCTGGATGGTCACAAGAAACCAGGACAGTAAGGTCCGTGTTAGAGAAGTAGAACAGTGATTTCTAAACACTGACATGAAAATGATCATATCTTTCAACATTAACATTGGTGAACATTTGAACAGTGACATTTACATGATATTACTGTTAAATCTTTCAAAAACACCACTTTTGTTTACTTAACAACTGATTACATTCTCTGTAAGGTCATGGGTCACAGGCCATGGAAGAGAAACATTAAACACCCCATTAACAACCAGCTAAATGCTGGGAGCAGGAACCATATAGCCAAAGTCCCTTCATCTCTCAGCAAAGCCATTTCCAGTGGATGGAAGTACTGAAAGGAAAAAACAGCCAACACTGTTTTGTTTGAGAAAATACCCAAATAACCTGACTTTAGAGTGATACTGAAATGTGCATTATGTCTTCGGAAGAGAGAAAACATGTGTCATTACCCACCTGTTCTTCCCTCCTCCCCTTTCAATAGTGCTGCTACACAGAAGAAAACTATTGGCACCACAGTGCTAATGACTGATAGCTACTGTCTCATCACACCAGGGGTGAGTAGCAAACAAGACTAAGAAACTTGGACTCCACACCACTAGAGAGCGCTGCAGAGAAGCTCACAGCGTATTCCATGAGATTAGGGTTTGCCTGAAAGTAGGGTGCGAAACCAGGTGGTGGAGGAAGCGTGGCCCCTCTCTTCTTCCTGAGAAGATTCGGGGAGTAAGAACTGAGAGGAATTGACCGAGGTGGGACTGCCCAGGCTGTCCAAGCCGGCTTCCTCTGTTGAGTCAAGTCTCCAGGATGCCTGAGGCTGATAGCCGCGGCAGGCCTCCAGGAGTGCGACATCCGACGAGCTGTCCTGGGGCTGGGTTGGGCTGGTCACAGGGTTCATTTGTGGCTGATATCCCCCAGAAAGCTGGATCACTGTTTGGTTGGGAGCAGCTGTTGAAGAGCAGGAGGATGTGTCTGCCACAGAGGAGGTCTGAATGCCAGTGTATGTGATGTCAGTCCGTGTGGAACCCATGGAGCTGGAGGACGAGCTGGCTGACTCCGAAGCATGGGCTGCCTGTCCCGAGGGCTCACCCACCACCTGGTTGTAGTATTGGAGGGAGGCTAGCTCATCCGAATCAGTGTCAGCAGGCTCATTCCCCAGGGATTCCGCCTCCTCAGGGTCCTCCAGTACCACCTCGAGCTCCTCCTTGCCCAGCTTCCGCCCTGGGTTCTCCACAATGCGGACAGAACTTGAGGGACATGGCTTCATGTCCAGGGTCCTGCTCACAAACACCTTGGGACGAGGTAGGTACAGTACACATTTGAGAATTTTAGAGGTGCCCTTTACCCAACCCAGCACTTTAATATCCAATACATCTCATTTATAAAAAAAAAAAAAAAGACCAACTTGATTTCAAAGGTAGAAGACATTGAGGCTACCATAACAATCAATGAAAGGAGGCCACTGAAACTTCAACCACAGTAATCTTAGTCTTAAAATTAAGCACACAGGAAGTGCTCCCATCTCCCAGACAAGTGCAACAACACCACTTCATCTTTATCCACCAGTGAACTGTACAATCCCAGTCTGGCCAGAACACTGTAGCTGGAGTCAGACAAAGTCCTCAAAATTGTGCTCACCTGTGTTGGGGACCATTCTGGCAGCTTGGGCTCAGGGATATCTGGATAGAAGGTCCTTTTCACCCTGTCAGGGAGCAGAGCATGACTGTCAAGCTTGTTCTGGTATTGCAATCAACTCAACATCCAGGGAGCTGAAACCAACCATTACAACATACTGCAGACTACTAATCCTTCTTCACCCAAAAACATCACTGCAAAGCTCTCCTCCTCTAGGCAGGGAAATGAGGACAAAATGGAGGGATTATCCTACCACTCTCTCTTCCTGTAGCAGACAATGGTGACAACGATGAAGAGAGCAGTCACAGTGCCCAGTGCGATAAGGATCTCCATGATCAACATGTCCGCTGGAGAAGCAACACAGAAACATTAGCATGACAGCTGGTACCACAACACACTCAACAGGCATCCAGTAAGTTACACACAGCTGGTAGTGTAGTGGCTAGAGCCACTTCCTTTTTATCCAAATCTCACAGGTTCAAATTCCACCTCCAGCTGTAACACCCTTAAGCAAGGCACATACCCTAAAATTGCTCCAGTAAAATTACCCAGCTTTATAAATTGGTAAATAATTCAGTCGCTTTGGAAAGTGTCAGCTAAATGAATAAATGTAGATGTACACTAAAAGGAAGAGGTCTGAAAATAAAGCATCATGTGCCTCAAATAAGGGGTGCGGTGGCGCAGTGGGTTGGACTGCAGTCCTACTCTCCGGTGGGTCTGGGGTTCGAGTCCCGCTTGGGGTGCCTTGTGATGGACTGGCGTCCCGTCCTGGGTGTGTCCCTTTCCCCCTCTGGCCTTACGCCCTGTGTTGCCGGGTAGGCTCCGGTTCCCCGTGACCCCGTAAGGGACAAGCGGTTCTGAAAATGTGTGTGTGTGTGTGTGTGTGCCTCAAATATACTCAAGGAAAGATCATTCCTGAGGCTGTGAACTGATGAGCTACAAAGACATATTACATCATCTATAAGGCATGAAACATCTAAATTTATATCGGGTATCATCCTTGCAAAGCAAGGCAATGTTAATACCTCAGCTCCTGAGCTATGAGTTTGGATGTGGGGTTAAATCAACGTTATGTCTTTGGAATTTGCATGTTCTTCTCATGTTTGTGTTTGTTTCCTAACACAGTGCAACATCAGGTTCCTCAGGTGAACTGGTGATTCTGAACATCCCTTAGTGTGTCAGTGCGCAAGTGTTTAATTGCTCTACTGTGTAGAAGGGTAGATCATTTTAAGGTGTTTAATGTAGTGCATCTAATACTGCAAGCCACATTAGACAAAGGCATCAACTAAATATCATCACTATTAATAATATAATAAACTGATATCTGATGTTAATGGTATAACAGTAAATTAGGCTTCATACCTGGATATCTGTACCCTGAAAGAAATGCCACTGACTTTTCAAATACCCAGATCTGTAGTATGACATGAAACTAAAACATTCTTTACAATATTCAAACTTTTCAAATATTAAATAGAAAATTATTCATTTAGCTCATGCTTTTCTCCAGAATGACTTACAATATTAACAACTTACAATTTACCCATTTTTACAGTTAAGTAATTTTTACTGAAGCAATTCAGGGTAAAAACCTAGATCAAGAGTACTACAGCAGGTAGAGGGACTGAAACCTGCAACCTCCGTGTCCAAAGACAGTGATTCAACCACTTCGCCATCTGCTGCCCTAGGTACAAACCAGCTCTGCAGTCAGCCGCTAAACAGTACCTACTGAATCAAAACTGCTTATACCACAGCTTGCATTAGGTCAGAATGGTTTAACCATGATGGGAGGCATGGTCATGACTAAATGACAAAACGTCAGTCATATTCTTCATCTGGAGCGACAAAGAAGAACAAAAGCGGTTGTGTCTACACAAAGTTCAAACTGTGAACCATTTGAACCAACACTGTGGCACACCAACAGCCCTGATCCCACACAACACAATAAAGAGGTGTTGGAGCAGTCACTTGAAATTTAGCTAAAGCTGATCAAACACCAAAAGGATATCTGGAGAAAATTAAAAACATAAGAGAAACATCAATGCCAAAAAAAGCTTTTAAACTTGTGTTTCTGAGCCACTGTTCTGACAGCTACCTATGCACTATGTTAGTTTTAAAATTAAATGATAAGAAATAAATGCAGCTATTAATTCCTAATGCACTGTCTGCACTTCCAGATTATGATAAAGCAACCTGATGTTCTTCTGCAGGGGCTTGGGGTTCTGGACCAAACACTTCCTTCCAATGGCACTGCAAAATGAGCTGTTCTAGCGAGCGTGGTGGAACAGCTGGACACAGGACAATATGACCTGAGAACAACGGAACTGAGCCATTACAGAGCAGATTCTCAGCCACTTACCGACAGGCTCCAGCCTGATGGAGACGGTGAACCCTGGCCCCGCGCCTGCTGAGGTGTAAGGCTTTACAAGGAACTTGTAGGTATCATAGGACAGCTTTGTTACAGTGAGGTTCTTGATGGACGGATCTGTAATATTGTCTGAACGACCAGGAACACAGAGAGGGAGACAGGAAAATGAGGATGTGCCGATTTGTTTGCAATTCCATTCAAGTGTTTTTTTTTTTGAAAAAAATCAGTGGCAACCAAGCACAACCTTAAGTGTTCTGGTGATGCAGAAAATGCAAAAGTAATCAAGAAGAAAAAATAAAACACTATATTCGTATTTTACATTAGCACTCTTTTACCATATGAAATTATAGAAAAAAATACAGCAAAGCCCCATTCCACATTATGGCATTTATACATATCCTTATTTTTTATACGTTATTAAAGGGACTTGTGACCTATGATGAGGTCGCTAGAACAAAACCTCACTAAGTTGAGGACTATACGTATTCCAGAAATCTCCACCCAAACAAAACAGGGACGATGTACAAGATTACACAGCAGTCTGGACACTGACCACATTTAGAACAGAGAGACAGTTGTTACCTAACAGATTAAAGTGGGATCCGTTGTAGAGGCACACTGTATATCCACGGATGATGCCCCTCTGGCCTTCTAAGGGAACTGAGTCCCAGTACAGCAAGATGTCAGACCCTCGCTGGTCCGCTTTCAAATTTGTGACTGTGGCGGTTGGGGCTACAGAAGGGACAGGAAGATGTCAATATGCACAGAAAACTGTGGTCTCTCGCTTGGTAATCTCAGGTAGGAATAACGGAGCGCTGTAACTATGCCCAACAAAGCCTCCTCACCCAGCTCCTGCACATATCCCTGGCTCCTTGCCAGCAGCTCTGGAGCCCCAGGGGTACAGGCATAGATGGACACATTGTACCTCACTCCAGCCTTGAAGCTTCCTGGCAGTGAAAGGACACACAGGTCAGATAGACATTTCCTCCCCTGGGCTCACTGGACATCCTCAACTGTCACAGAAAACAAGATGCACAGGTCTGAACAGTGCTCAGGGAACAAGTGGGATTATTCATGTGGTGAGCCCACGGACACTTGCAGGATGACTCATCAGTAAGAACTGCAGACAGTCCAGGAGGACACCATCTGGAGAAGAGATGTGTCTGAAACTAAGCAGGAATGCAAGCAGTGCTCACGCATTAACCAAAAGGAACAGTTACGCAGATGGTGTAACTCAAACAACTGATAATGTAGCCCCATCTTGTCTATGCAAAGACAATTCCTGATAGCAGAGGAATCATCTGGAGTCTATTTTCTCACTGCTGGTAGCCAGTGTTCTGGCACTCACCTGATTCAATTGTGGCACTGGTGTTCCCTTCAGGCACTTTCACCCAGTCCAGCCTGCAATTTTGTCCACCACTGGTGCAGTTCCACGTGACCACGTAACCGCAGCTGGCGTTGTTGCTCGGAGACCAAGAGAGTTTGAAACCGCCACCAGTACCAAAAATCCCGGGAAGGGCCTCACCACCATCTGTGAAAAAGAAAGGAGCCCATTTAAGGATGATGAAAACACTTCTGATGAATCACTTTCATTTATAGACTTTTAGGTACATAGAAGCCACAGCAGTAGTACTCCATTTAAGGATGTTTTGAAAGCAAATTTAACATTCACATAATCAAATATCAACATCACCCCTAAATAAGATGTACAGATCCGCTCCAACGCTTTTTTTCATCACATTAAGTAGCACAGAAGAATAGTGACTGACTTCTCTCCTTCTAGGCCACATACAGGACTGACCACAAATACAGAGTTAATCCTGGTTTGGCAGTAGCCAAACACTATCAGACAGCCATGATTAATAGCTACAAACCCTATGAATGGCCTTATGCTAAAGGGCTGCAGCATGTGTAACCCAGAGTATAAACCGGAAAAAGATAAATCATGTTGGTTCAAATAATTACGAGATTGAATGATAAACTCTCAAGGTTAAATTGTTCCGTAAAACACTAATAAGAAAGCTGCATGCATCCTGGCATTTCAAAGTCGAGATCTTAGCCTAAGCTTCTGCGTTTAGCTGGCTGTACATTGCTGCCAGGTAACCCTGGTTCTGGAGTGATGTGCTCCAGCAGGTTTTGGCAAGCATATTTGAAACGGAACTACATTTTACACGTCACAACACCATATTAGACCACTTTGTAAATACCTCATTTAACACAACAAGAACCGAGGTAAAGACCAATCTGTTTCTTGAGGACTGGCACCAGTCACCCGAGTCACAAAACCACCAGCTGTCTCATCCATTCTTTTCTCCATGTTTCCAAATGCAGACAGCACCTAAAAACCCACCAGACTTATCTCACCTGGTTGGAACCTTGGGATGGTGATAGTGGCATCAGGGGAAACACCCGCAGCATTACGGGCTGTGACTGTGGCAACGTGATCGCCAACAAGGCTGTCTAGACTGAAGGGGACACTGTATTCTAAGCCCATGGGGAGGAGCTCTTGTGGGTGCTCTTCCGTCAGGCTGCTCAGGGTGACCCTGTAGCCCTGGATCAGACCGTGACTCTGGCTTTTTGAGAGAGGCTAAAGACAGAGTAGGTTTACCGTTAGTACCCACACACACACACACACACACACACACACACACACACACACACACAAACATGCGCGCAAACACAGAACCACTGAGTTGCACTGACCTTCCACAGAATGTAACCAGTCAGCTCACTAGTCATGTAAACCCACATGTCCACAGGGTCTGGGCCTGAACAAAGACGAAAGCAGCAAACACAGCAGTGAACAAAACCATAACTGACCAGCACAGATAAACTTGGACTGTCCAGCATACACCTCCTCGTGACCTGCACCCCAGAGCAAGCAGTACTCACGGTCCTCTTTGGTGCTGAATCTCAACTCTGAGCTCCAGCTGCCCCATTTCCAGAAGTTCTGCTGTGCCCCACAGCGGACTTTTACTCTGTACTTCTCGTAGGGCTGCAGGCCTTCCAGCAGAACCTGGGCTAAGCCCTTGCCTGTGTAGTTGAGCTGTGACAGTAAACAGACATTGTCCATCACACACACAAACATAAGTTCATATTTGCATGCATTCTTTTCATTAAAACTCTTCTCCAAAGCAACTTACAATGCTAATGTACCTACAATTTTTTACCTATTTATCCATCCAAACCACTCGCCCCATACGGGACACGGGGAACCGGAGCCTAACCCGGCACACAGGGCGTAAGGCCGGAGGGGGAGGGGACACACCCAGGACGGGACACCAGTCCGTCGCAGGGCACCCCAAGCGGGACTCGAACCCCAAACCCACCGAAGAGCAGGACCAGGACCAACCCACTGTGCCACCGCACCCCCCTTTACCTATTTATACAGATGAATAATTTTTACTGAAGCAATTTAGGGCAAGTACCTTGCTCAAGGGTACTACAGCAACAGGCAGGATTCGAACCTACGGCATTCGCATCTGAAGGCAGCAGTCAAATCCATTATGCTGTCAGCTCCTTTTCTTAAGTTTCCCCATCAAGAGAGCATACAACAAGACTACAGTGCAAGTTCATTCAATAACTTCAGCCCTGTTCCGAAGTTTGCTTGTATAACAGGCACTAACTACTCACCGTTCTGAGTTGCCCACCACACACAAGTTGCACCTCGCACACCAGGGGCAACGTGTTATACCATGGTGCAGTCCACTGCCATCGTAGGCTTGCCTTCCTGGCCTCTGGCTCCACCGAGAGCTCTGGGGCCAATGGCCGTACTGCCACAGAAAGGAGACAGATGGTATGTAGTATGAGAAACGCAGCTCAGCAAGTGTGCATATTGGTGTGGCTGAACTGGTAGGACCACTGCCATTAATGCTATTAAAGTATAAGGAAATCACTGCATAGGAAGTACACAACCACACATTTGAGCTTAGTGGCAGAGAGAACAGCTCTTGTAAGCACGTACTGGGCACTTGAACCAAACACCTTTACAAGCCACCCAGCTGCATGGAGGAGTAATGTTAAAACAGGTTATTTAATTCAGACAACTCAGGAAATCAGTCAATCAAGGTGACATCCAAGCATGCAAGCTCTCACTTCTGTTTTTTAGGTCTGCGGTATCTGTAAGCTCCACATGGCCCAGGGGATTCCTGGCTCTGAGGGTCCATTTTGTTTCTCCCTGGTCCAATGTTCCGTTCAGTTGGCACTTCTGTTCCACCACACCTGGTTTATTAGCATCCAGACAGTCCCTGAGAATTACAATGCAGGATTAGAGTTGCTGTGGAAGATACTCATCTAACTTTCCACAAAGCACAGGAAAGGTTCACTACGGAAAATACATTCTTATTACTACAACAAAGGAAATAATTTCCTAAGAGCTTTCCTAGCAACAGGAACACAAAAAAGGGTATAAACACCACACCTTTCATTCAGTTTGAAAAACATTCGCCGTGGTCCCACCAGGTGCGTGTCCCGTCCTTGAACCCAGTGACACTCCACCGACACCAAGTCCCGTGTTTCACACACCAGATCCCGGATGTCAGGGGGATCTGAGTCAGTAACAATGAGGATTATTTAGAACACACAGCAATAACCCTGAATCGACTCATTTCCCTGCTCTGTTATATTTAAACCTTCATTTTCCTGCACTCCATCACACAGGACTGACTGATAAGGATGTCTGCTCTTTGGTATGCTGCCATCTGAACTTGCTTGTTGGTACAATGTCCTCTGTTCAATGGACAGTCAAGCCAAGAAAGTGGAGATAGGTGTAGCATTATTTCTCAATCTAGTCTTTAGATGAATTTTAAAGTATAACCAATTGAAAACGGTTTTTCTTAAACTAATAACAAAGATGTTATTCTTAAAGTAATGAATGCTCAGCATTCACTAAAAACTATGATAGTAGCAACCAGCAAAAAAAAAAAAAAAAAAAAAGTCATATTATACTATATCAAATTAGATGGCTATTAAAAATGAGTTGCCAAAAAATCCACAATTCAATAACTAAAAAAACTGGACTACAGTGTATTAAACAAGTGAAAATTAAAATGTGTATTTATGAGGCTGCTGTGGTTTTCTACCAAAGCAATTAAAATTTCCACTGTCTCCATACAGACCCCGTTCTACAATTTTGGGCAGAGAAAATGAATTTTTGACAGCAAGTAATTCCAGGGAATATACTCACAACCAACAAACACGACAGCACCATCAATCATCGACTTCTCATCATCAAAGCAGATCACATTGGTCCCCGAGGATTCTGAAGGGGAGTCATTGATCCTGACAGTTGCATAAGTCCTTCTACTGAGCATGGTGGAGGCTAGCTCACTCCAGTTGCTTTTGATGGCGCCAAATTTCTTCCCCTCATCAACAATGCAGCAGAAGACCATGCTAGTGCCCACTGCCACCACTTTGTCTTGGGGGAGCATCTGCCCTTTGGTTTTATCTGGGATGTCCATTCCTTAAGAGAGGAAATAACCAACATGAGAAAGGTTGATTTGAGCTCTAGAGCCATTTGACCTGTTATGTCAGTGAACCAGAACCATGGTACTGGCTTTCAGCTATCTCATCTCTAACGTGAGTGGGTTTTAGTCAGCTGCATTCTACTTAGGGAGGTTCCACAAGGGACACCCAAACTATGAGGATTTAGAAAAGAAAAAAAAAAAGTGCCATAAATTGATGGTTATTTCATTATTTAGCACTATCATTTATTTGCAACAGATTATGTTTTTGGTAGGGTTTGCATTATCCATCCATTTTCATTAACTGAGTTGAACTCATTTTTGGAGCAGGGTCATGGTATACTGGAGCCCATGCCAGAATCACTGGGCACAAGGCTAAGGGGGATATGCCCTGGACAGGATGCCAGTCCACCAGGTCTGCATTATCTTCTAGGTTAATTCTGGGCAAGCTACAAGTTTTTAGTTGGTGATTATTATTATATTTAATGTCATCTGCCCTATCCTTGTTCTTGCCCCATTGAAAATATTATTACACAAATTTAGCACAAGGAGATGTTTCAGAAAAGCACAAGAATCACATTACAGCAGAACTGGCTGTATTTAACACACAACATTTAACTGCTATTTGGCTTTTAAAGTTACTTGGCAAATTCCATATGCCCGTGTCTTAAGGTTTGCTGCTACCTCTAATGATCTCAGGGGGGCTCCACTCGCTGGTCTGGTTTCCGAGTCTAGATCGAATCTGGACCGAGAGGGAGGTGCACTGCAAGGGAGTGTCAGATGTCCAGTTCCACCGATGCACTCCAAGAGTTGGATCTGGCCTTACCTCCACAGTTTCCTGCAGGAACAAGACCATTCAATGACCACAGGTAAGTATGCAAACAATCACTAGACATCACTAGTAAGCACAAAAGTTATGCAAACTGATACAGAGATTCCGCACTGGGTCATTTTATAAACTTTTACACAGGCTTGCCTGCAGCAAAACACAGCCACTTACATTGTACGCAACTTCCATCAGCTCTGTGCGCAGGACCTTGATGTCATAGAGCTGTACGGTTGAATGAAAGTCATTTTCCCAGGTGATGGAGAGAGTCTGAGAAGCCAGGTCCGCATTCACAGTCACCTTCTGTGGCACAGGGAGCTGGGAACCTACCAACAGAGATAGGTGTCATTTCAGGTGCAGGGAGGACTGAGGATGGTGCTTCCCAAACTAATTAGCCTCTGATTATTATCTGATCAGCCTAATGTGTGTAATCCATGTAGCTTAATCTGTGTGTACTCCATCTTGTTTGTTCAGACACTGGAACAAAACTATAGCCAGTTTGCTTCTGCAGCAGATATGAGTACAACTGTCAGGGACTCACCTCTCTGACCATCACCATTCTTGGCCCCTAAACCCAACAGAAGGGCGCAGAGCAGCAAAAAGCGCATAATTACAAAGTCCTGTAAGGGGCAGCGTAATGTAGACTCAGCTCACGGCGACAGCACCCTGAGCATTCCTGAAGACTGGCTCGCACAATTTCCCCTGCAAGACAAACAATAAAAAGGATCAGCTGCAATTGGCCACAAAGAGAGAACAGCACAATCCAGCAAAAACTGAATTCTAGCACAAAATGTTTAAACACTTATTCTGTTTATTTTATAAATTTTTGTGCCATGTGAGTGCTTTATAGAGAAGCAACGGCCCATCATTGTATGCTGGCCCACCAGCACCAGGGCAGCAGATCCTCTTCTTCCAAGCCCCTTATTTTAGCAGTCTGCAGAGCCTCAAACAAGGCCATCAAGGCAAGATGGAAAGGATTAAAATCACAACAAATCAACGCAATACACTGTACAAATAAGCACCGCAGTAGTTGACCAGGATCAGCATGCCAACAAAGAAGAGTCAGGCAGTCTTATTCCCAAAATAACCTAGCATTGCTTAACTGCAGGGCTAGTTCACACAAGCCCAAACACACCCCATGAGAAACGCTCCACAAACAAGGAGGGGGGAAAAAAAAAAAAAGGTTCTGCTGAACTCCAGACAGGGACAAGGTACAAGGCCAAACTGTGTTTATGAAGCAGAAACACTAACGTTAGGCCATGCCCCCATAGCCCTTCCCAAGGCAGTTTCAAAGCTCCAGCCATCTAAACACACCAGATGAAACGGGAGATTTAAGAACACAATGAGTTTTATTCCCGACAACAAGATACAGGTTTTTCTTGTGTGTAGTACTTTAAGTACTTTTATTTTCACTCTTGCCATGTACTACTTTGTCACATTCATGAGCCTGTGCTACATGTTTTACCCACCTGAGCCATTTATTCTATAGAATAACAAGCTTGTACATTAGTAACCTAAAGTTTACCTTTAATACTTTAAACCCCGACAAAGTACAAGCATTTATATTTAGATTAGGCTTTGTGCCATTTCCCCAATTTCTTCAACTGCTTGTCTAATGCATGGTCAGGGTGGTCCAGAGCCTATCTCAAAAATCATAGTGTGTGAGGCAGGGTACACCCAGGACAATAGTCCACTGCAGTATGGTCACACTCATTCATTCAGTCAATCACACATCCACACACAACTTTTAAGTTAATGTCATCAATTCACCTGAAACATCTTTTGTCTGTGGGAGGAAACTGGAGCCAATTTCTGCAATTAATTTTACCCCAATCACATTAAGAGCAGCAACGTCACCACTACCCATTTGCAAAGGAAACATCCCTTCCTCGATATATATACTGTACAATTCTACAAAATTAGTTTTGACAAGGTACCAAGCTTAAGGGCTTGACCGCCTGTAGGGACTCGAAGCTCAACCGTTTTAGGCAGCAGTGTGAGGGTCACGCCAGGGGCTCTCTCTGAGTCACACCACAAGATTTATTGAGGACCTTCTCGGAAAGAGGGAAGAAAGAAGTCTGGAGGAGCAGAGTAAGGATGAAGGAATGACTGTATGGACTAGAAGTCTCCAGAAACAGAACCTCCTACAACACTGTCTGCATGGATCCAAACCACAGAGCTCAGGAAACAGTAACATAAAATGGTACATAGTGTTTGAATTTAAAATGTGAACTGTATTTTGTAACACTCTGCACCTTAAAAAAAAAAAAAAAAAAAAAGTTAGAAACTGAGGGAAGAAGGGAAAAAAAAAAAAAAAAAAAAAACAGTGGGGGGCGGAATCCAAATGCAGCACCTTCCCACATAGTTATAGTTCAATTATTTTTTTGGGTGATCTTTCACTTCGCAAGAAAAACAGCCTCAGAAGAAAAACCATCATAACGAAAGTGACCAAAGAAAAAAAAAAAAAAAAACAGTACAGCTGCAGACACGTAGGATTCGGTTTCATTCCCAAGGGGAAAACCTTGTGAACAGAGGGCTGTTGCTGGATGTGGAGGCAATGTCAGGGGTGAGGGGGCAGTCTATGAAGAAAGAGGGGACAGCAAGGCCCTTCCTGTCAACTCCACCCCCCAGTCCCCGCTTCTCTCCACACTGCAGTTCCAGACATGTTCCATCCATACGATTAGTGACAGGAAAAGGCCCTGGTAACCAGAGATAACAGAGCGATACAGGCACGGGGCCAACAGACAACAGTGACTGTATGTGAGCAAAACACTTTGTGCTTTTTTTTTTTTATTTTTTTTAAAAATTCGATAAGATTGCTTATGTGTCCTTATACTTGGTAGCTTTTTCAGGTTAAGCACACTCTTTCAGCCAGAGGACTCCAACAATCGACCTCCCAACAATAAGAACTCGACCCCCATGCATTCGCATTTTCACAGAGTTAAGCAACACAGGCTACATAACAAAGCAAGTCAGAGGACAGTCCTCAGGGAAATTTACAGGGAAACTTCACTAACTTACGAGGAAACTGGATCTTTCACCCCACGACCCCCTGTTCCCCCCAGAGGTGTGCGAGAGTCAAAGGTTGGCAGTGCTCGGCATAGCGGCCACGTTTAGCGAATCCAAAAAACACAACCCTCATGTTGGCCAATTTAAAGTCCTCTCACATCCTCACATCTTCTGCCTACAAAGCAGCTTTCACAAAGAGTAGGGAGCTGGCGCTTTGGAGAACAGCGTGTGGGAGGAAGGAGGTGCGGCAGAGCGGCAGAGCTATATCCACTTCCACCAATTGTTTGAATTAGCGGAGTGGGGTCGCTTCCGCCCCGTTCAGCAGAGCCCCCTGTGCCAACCTGAAGAATCAAGCACAAAATGTGACATCCAGTCACAATGAGAGCCACAGGTGCCATTCACTGGCCAGGTGACTTCTCAGGCAATGCTAAATACACAAACCAGCAAGAGGCAACATAGCAGCTAAGGCACAGAAACTCTGCGATCAAGTAGATGTAGATTAAAAGCACAATACGGGCCCTGTTACTGTACATTAAAAGTATTGCGCCTGAAATTCACAGATGAAAAATAGCTATGCTAGATGTTAAAAGGCTTCTTGGCATACTGTTTCTACAAGGCAGTAACCCAGTGTTGCTATGCTATTAAAGAAAGAAAGAAAACAAAAAAAAAGATTAAAGTACACTCATATGAACATGAAGAAACTTCTTTGGAAAACAGCGCATGAGAGTAGCCAGACACAACAAACGAACATACCCCTGGGCCTGTGTGTCATCTGCATGCACAAAGAGGAAAATGCAATCATGAATTATAAATGAACGTGACACACAAGTGCAAGGAGATGTTATCCAGCAGGTGAACAATCCACTCGTGCCTCGGGTCAGGTTATTGCACAGCGGTATGAAGCACATTGTGGAGGAAACAGCAAAAAGCCCACAACGCAACAGCTGTCACAGTGCTTAAACACAATGCAAATGAGGCAAATAAATAGAGATCATGCTCTTACACTCCCACATGAATCAAGTTGAGATGATAAGAAAAAAAGTCTGCAAGAAGGAGATCAGGGACTGAAAAGGGATACGAAAAAAAAAAAAATCCACTGAAAACTCTAGAACACCTGAACTCACTCTTCTGTCCAAGTGCTCACATGGTTTGCCATTTAACATGTGCTATATGACCTTCGGGGGGTACAATGGCACAGAAGGTAGCACTGGAGCATCACTACTCCTGGGATGCGGATTTCGGCGCAGGTTTGAACCCAGCTCAGTTTGTGCGGAGTCTGCATGTTCTCCCCATCTTTGTGTGGTTTTCCTCCAGCTGCACTGGTTTTATTCCACAGTCAAAAGACATGTGCTTCAGGTGAACTGGTGACACTATGCTGCCCTTAACATGTGTGTGACTGGCCTGTGGTGAACTGGTTTCTCATCTAGGATGTACCCTCCAACATACTCTATGTTTTCTGGATAGGCTCCAGACCTTCTTGACCCCACCCAGGACAATCTGTTTCTGCAGATGGATGGATGACCTGCATATATTACTCAGCCCTTCAGGCCCCTGGCTGTGAAGGCCTCGGACACAAAGTGCAGGCGACAAATGTGCTTCCCAACCAAAACTGTCTGAATGTTTATAACTAAACAAGAGAGGCCCGCAAACAAACACGAGACATCAGCATGGACCAAAAAATGTGTGGCGAGGACTGACATTAGGAAAACAAGCGTGCTGAAGTTCAGCTGTTCCCCTCAGAGTGAACTTCGCCACTGACTTTCTTCAAGTCAGTCATTATCCAGAACAAGGCTAAAATTAGACTGCTTTAACACAGAAGCCAGCAGAGCCTATCCCACAAGTCAGCGACAGCAGTGGCTGCTCAACTGCTACAGCAAGCAGACTGAAAAAAGGCACCAAAACACTCAAGCATAACCACAAGTGAAAACGCTATGTACAGCACGCACCTTAACGGTACCCTTCAAAAACAGGACATGTCAGCAATAGTTTGTTTACATTATATTCCCAACCTCAGTGACATACACTGCAATAAAGCAGAATAGATGGAGAAAAAAGCAAATATTTCAAAGGTGGACTAGAACAGGGAAGTCACAGTTCCTGTCAAGAGGCTGCAGTAATGTGCCAAATTGCTCCTCTCAATAAGCCTACAAAGAATTCTGGGAAGAAAAAAAAAACCACAGGGCTTAATTGATGCATCTCATCTCCTCCACCCTGCTCTTTGACAGCATATTTGAAGGTTCAAGTCCCAGAGAAAACTTGTTTAGTTTCAGTAAACAAAATAAGTAGGTAAAAATCATTGGCTACACAAGCAACTTTGAACAAAAGTGCCTCCTAATTTCATTTGACAACAATTTAGTGGCCTTTAAGAAATACATATTCTCCAGTAAAAACTCTGTCCCTGTTTTTTTTTTTTTCTTTCTTAATTGAAGTGGGCTCATAAAAGGCACTTAGAAGTTTTTTCCATTGGGCTCACTGTACAATTGAGGTTTTTTTGTCTTTTCTATTGATCATTGATTCAAATTAATTAAGTCAACTGTAAAAATCACTTCCCTTTGAAAGAGACGATGAAAAATAATCCTGTGCATATAATATACTAAATACTGCAGAAAATTATACTTTTTAAATTTAATATATATTTACTATTAAATAGCTCAGCAGAAATCCAAATCTCACTGAACCCAAAAATTTGCAAAACAGACTGGAGCAATAATTAGCTGTTATTTAGCATATGTTTTTGTTCAAAGCAATTTGGAATGTTACATTGGTTCAATAAAGCTGCTTACAATTATTTACCCTTTTAAACAGCTGGGAAATTTTTACTTTTACCTTGCTTAAGGTTATTACAACAGGTGCAGGGAAGTGAAACCAGGTCTTTTGAGTAGGATTTTCTAACAGCTACACCAGCTGGGTGTCTAAATAGGACACTTGTGTTAATTTTCCCGGTGCCCCGACCTTAAAAAAAGTTTTCACATTTCCCTCCAAAGACTATTAGGAAGCTCTGTTGGAAAGCATGAGAGCCTTTAGAGAGGCGTGCCACCCATCTGGGACAGAAACGGACCACTGTCTCACAGAACAGCCCGACACTTACAGTATATCCGCATATCTGAAGGAACTGGTGAGTTCATGGGAGCCCCACACACTCAATACAACCCAGGTGTTTTTCAAGGCAGCTTTGTGTGTTTGTGTAACAGAAGCTCCCTCTGTTCTGTTTCCACATCCTTCACACTGCTGCATGTTTACAAAAGGGATCCAGAACGTTGTTGAAGCAGAGGTAGAACTGGAGAAACAGCACTCCTGTCTGCTGCTGGACTCCTTGTTTCCTGTGGAGCCTGACGGGCCTTGAGGTCCGGCCAGCCTGTTTGTTTTACTTTCTCGAGTGGTTGAGAGTAAACAACTTTCCCCGCACATGTTCCAGACAACAGGTCTATACTTATAAACATCTCCACACTCACTGCCTGGACAATGAATTCCCCCAATGCCCAACACACAGACAGAGGAACTTACTAAGCCTCAGCCAAAAAGAGCATATAGAAACCACAACCAAATCTAAATTGATCATCCTTGCTATCAATAAAAAGTGTTTGACACCTAATGACAGACTGGATCAAGAACAGGGCGCACTGCTACGGAGTTTTTTTCCCCGTTTCCCTTAAAGCTACACAGTCTGTCACCTGGGCTACTTTGTTACCCACCTCTTTCTGAGAACACAATGCCAGCAACAACAGTTCTCGCAGGACAGGTTCAAAAATTCTAAAGTCTACAAGGTAAAATTTATATGGCAAACACCCTTATCAAAGAATAACGGTTGGATGTAAACCACAACCAAACATATGTGGAGTACAAATATGTGTTTTAAAACATGTCAGCCAGTACAGACAGCACATAGTAAGCAAATGCATCCACCTACATTGCGGTTTTTATCAAACACACACAGCTATTCATCCAAATGTCCCACAACGCCCACATGCAATGAGCTGCCAAGAGCTTTAAATAAGTGCTTTGATAAGTCAGGAACCATTCAGAGATGGATCTTAAGGGCGAAATCAACAGAGGGGCGAGTCAGAGGTGGCAAAGTGGTCCGAGAGAGGAGGCGTTAGAGGTGTGGGTGCACAGAGACTCCCATCCATGAGCGAAGACTCATTTCCTGCAGAGATCCACACATCAGTCCCCCACATACGGTGGGGCTCCAAACCATGAGAAGCTGTCACTTAAAAGGCAAAGCAGAACCGGTCCAAACGCGCAGTTACACCGCAAAGGAATCTGCTCAGGAGGGGAGGAGGGGGAGGAGGGGAAGGCATGACTTCCACACTTTTCACACCAAACTGCTCGGTACTACACAGTTTAACATAAAAACTTAGAAAGCATCTTTTCGTTCTAAAACAGAATTAGTCTCTCTGAATAATTCTTTTAGTAGGGCTTCGACAGTGAGTGTGTCAGTCCCCTGTCAATAAATTCATTTTAAATAAATAATTCAGTACCGCACAAAAGCAAAGATGTTGTCGATGACTGAAAACTATAAATTTAGTACATATTCCAGTCACTAACCGCACTCCTTTTAATAAATTAATCTTCACGTATAATTTGAATTTTCCAACTGCTGACAGTGCCTGCCAGTTCGCAGAGATTGTGTAGTTCACTCAGTACAGTACAGTACAGTCCTCTCGACTGATTGATTCTCCTGTGTTCGAGCGAAAATTTAAATTAGCGTTAAATAACTGTTCGTCTAACTGTTGGATTTTCTGTATTTTTCGCGTTAAAATAAATTATCAGCGTTAAAGTAATAATAAAATGGTACAGACCGAAGCGGAAAAAAACGCCTCCCACGCCGTCCCGAAGCCGAAGCGAAGGTCCGTGTCTGTAGCTAAGCTAACGGGCTCCGCGAACCCGACCGGGTTTCCAGTTCCAGTTTTCGATTGCGGGCCCTCGCTTCTCCGCGTGTCGACAGTCCAAGATCCTCCCACGGCTGGCAGAGAAACGCCAATGAAGTGTAAAAAATAAAAAGAAAAAAAAAGTCAAACATTCACCACCCACAAATGTGTCCGATTATCAATCTCGCCTGCGGCGCCTCAACGTCACAAATCATGGAAAACAAGGGCGGAGAGGACCGGAAGTGCGGCGCTCCAGTCGGGATGGAGCGAGCGCTTGGAACGGCGGCGCGAGGACTTGGCTCGAGGTGCTGATTCCGGTCGTGGCGCGCGTGAGAAAGCGGGGGCTCTGCGGCGCTCTTCCTGTGTTAATACCACATGGAACACACAATATCGCCCCCTTGGAGGGAAAAAGGGGACAAAATTGAATTTGAAAGTGCAGTCGATAAAGCCGAATCCTGAACGGCACCGGCGAGGCAGAGGAGGAGAGCTTCCCAGAAGGGGAGGGCGCTGGCGGGGGGCCACGGTGACGTCATGATGAGGGGTTCCGGCGCGCGGAGGAGAACAGGGAGAACAGGGAGCGCGGTGGCCCAGGCTTCACAAACTATCAGGATTCAGAGCTTTAGTCAATGTACTCGTTACCAATGTTTGCTTGTAAATCACTCAGTTTGGGTTGGTGAAATCAATGAATAAAGGATTCAGTCGCATTCATCTTGTTGCCTCCAGTCCAGTTCCACGTGGGAAAGATGAGCTCTGTGCTCCACCATGTTCCCACGCGAAGCACCTTACACTTTCTATAAGCTGGTCTGCGCCAACACTTTCCCTCGTTTCACATGAATTAATGAGTATCAGAGTTCATAAATAGGAGCACAACAGATCGAGATCCTGTTGCTGTTTTGTTCAAAGAAATGTGACTCAGGAGCGTATGCCGTTATAGCCGGTACTTGAATCGAAGGAAGTTTCACTTCATGCCAGAAACTTTAGGGGGGAAAAAAGGCAAAATGTTGAGAAAAATCTGTGCATGTACATCTCCAAGGGGAACATTTCCGATTCAAGATGGAAGCCTTTGTAAATGCGCTTAATTGGCCTGAGTCGCTCTACTAAAATATGCAAAAGTCACTTTGCACTATGGCAGTGAAATAGCAACAGCACAGGAAATGACTTTTCATCGAATATACATTTACACCAGCATTCGTGCGCTGCTCTTATTTACAGTTTCCGTGGGTTCTGTCCATCGACAGGTCGACGCAGAAGTCGCCGATTAGCAGAACTGACCACAAAAGGCCGCACATCTGCGCGTTACTGTACGAGTGAACAATAAACAAACCCACCTGGACAACAAGCCAGGAGTTTGTGAGTTCTTCTCATGTAATCCAAGTGTCGCACTGCCTTTTAATGTGCCACATTTTTTTAAATTCATTTATTTACCAGACACATTTTTCCAAAGCAACTTCCACTGAATCCTATGAGCCCACACACCTTATTCACCGCGGTGACTTACACTGCTAGATACACTACTTACAACGGGTCACTCATCCATACATCAATGGAACACACACACACACTATGGGGGAACCTGAACAGCATGTTTTTGGACTATGGGAGGAAACCAGAGCACCTGGAGGAAACCCACACAAACATGGGGAGAACATGCAAACTCCACATAGACTGAACAAGGATCGAACCCATAGCCTCTCGTACCACCCAGGCACTGTGAGACAACAAGACTACTCGCTGTGCCACCCGTTTCTTACCCTTCTGTTGTAATTAACATTTGGCAAATCACTTGGATGGCATATTTCAGTTGTAAATTTGGTGCTTATTAAGAAATATTCTGAAACAAAGTGGATTGCAACCATCCCTCCCAAGACCGTAGTTATTGACTCCTGGCTTGAACCTACTCCAAAACCAGCAAGTGTGCCTGTGTACTGCTAATGGGTGGTTTTCTGATTTGAGACTGTCAAGGGATGTCTTGAGTGATATGTCTCCATCGTCCTTAATTGCAGCAGAACTTTGCAGCATGTTGCCTATGCATGTCGTGGGAGAAACAGGTGCCTCTCACATGATATGAAGTTGGAAATAGCTGCATGTTCCAGATCACAGGTGACGCTCTTGCTTTCGGCATAACGTTTGTTTTCCGTTGTCTTCATGACTTTTTTTTCGGTAACAGATGTAGGTCACAACAATATAGAGACTACAGAGATAGCACACACACACACACACACACACACACACACACTTTCAGAACCGCTTGTCCCAGACAGGGTCACGGGGAACCGGAGCCTACCCGGTAACACAGGGCGTAAGGCCAGAAGGGGAGGGGACACACCCAGGACGGGACGCCAGTCCGTCACAAGGCACCCCAAGCAGGACTCGAACCCCAGACCCACCGGAGAGCAGGACTGTGGTCCAACCCACTGCGCCACCGCACCCCCTACAGAGATAACATTTTAGGAAAATGCAAATACATAGAAGATACAGCTCAAAGGAAAATGTCACAGTACTTACAGCAGAGGGACAAATGAAGCTTTACATTGAAGGTCTTTTTGGTGATTAAATGACAGTCACCCTTGTAAACTTGTATCCTGTCCCATTCAAAACCTGTCAAAGATACATATCACTAATGATTATTTGAAAGAATGGATTGAAAGGACATTTCAAATTAAAACTAAAATACTTTTCAATGTTAAAACAGATTCAAAACGTCAAACTAAATGTGATACACAATAAACTTGTGTACTCTTCCACTTTATCTTTAACCGCTTAGAAAATTTTTCACATTCATTTACCTACTTTTCTGGAAAGCAGCATAAAAAGTTTGATTTGTGCACT
Source organism: Scleropages formosus (assembly GCF_900964775.1). Taxonomy (NCBI): domain Eukaryota; kingdom Metazoa; phylum Chordata; class Actinopteri; order Osteoglossiformes; family Osteoglossidae; genus Scleropages; species Scleropages formosus. The sequence goes on from NC_041822.1 coordinate 19,174,095, forward strand.
AAGCTTCTTACTGTTGTTTTCTCATATGCACAACTGAGCATTTTACTGTCCGGGAATTTTGCCCAATTCGGGGAAAGTATCTTGCTCAAGAATATGACAGCAGGAGCAGAGACTCAAACCCGGGTCCTCAATGAAACATAATGAGTCTAACAACTATGCCACCAGTTGTCTTTCAAGAGTTCAGTACTTTGAAATGAGCACAAATAACAGTATTATTGGTCACATATCAATTTTAGACTAATTTACTCCCAAGGTGAAAAACACACCTTACTGGTTATACAAAAATTTTATTTTGTGAAAAATGTTCTTATCTTTGTTTAAACACTTTCACAATAATCACAAATTCTTGACCAGTTTTGAAACTTGCTCACACAATAGTTCCATAGAAATTTTCAAATGTACCATGAGTCAAATACATTTATTTATATATGAATCAGTTTAATAATGAATAAAAGCAATTTGGGTATTTCAGACGAATTCAATGTTAGTATTAAAAAAAAACATAATTCTTATACACTTCTAAAAATTTCAGAAATTTTAAGAAAACAAACCATAGGAAACTATTCAGAGTATATTCTTCCTGACACACATTAGTCATTGCTCCCTGCTGTGTTTATTTGCCTTTCCTCTTTATCAGTGTCTGTATTGTTTTGTGTTGGTGTTATTATCCATTTTTTAAACTATTTTTTTCAGGTGTGAGTTGCAGTAACAATGAGAAGATTGCACTTCCCTCTCCTGCTCTTCATCGAGGATTAACTAGTGTGCCATTTATTTTATTTACGTTACATTTAATCAGTTAGCTGACACTTTTCACCCATCAACCCAGCAACTTACAGCTATTTACCTGTTTATAGAGCTGGGTAATTTTTACTGGATCTATTTAGGCTAAGTACCTTGCTCGGGGTACAACAGCTAGAGGTAGGATTTCAATGTGCAACATTTGGGTCCAAAGCAGCAGCCCTAACCATTACACCACCAGTTGCCCTACATCTCAGAGAACAATACAAAGAGCTCATTATGCCAGCAGAGAGAGAGATTTGGATACAGACAAATGATTCCTGAGTGCAGTCAATTTCTCACATACCACCCTATAAATGAGTATACATTACACCAGTAGGCTTTTCATTATGAAACAAATTGTTTTTAAAAATTATTAAACATTTACATGGACAAGCTAATTGAGTTCTTACGAGGTCATGGGAGATATGAGTCCGAAAGAGCTGTATTTTGAAACCCTTCTTGAATATATGGAGAGATTCAGCAGTTCTGAATGAGAGGGGGAGGTCATTCCACCACATTAGAAGGAGAACCAAAAACCTTTCCAAAAACCTTCGTACATTTGATTTTGGAGTTTTTAATATAGATAATTCGTTTTTAGATATACATTTTCAGTTTTATGCACTTTATTTTTGTACATGAATGTAATATTTCCATGAGTCCCCTCTAGGGTTGACATGTGGGTTTTACCGTGTAAATATCGCCACCTTTTGGTAGATCCTATGAATTACAACAGAGACGAAATGAACAGTACAGCGCTGGCCATCCTCTCCCCATATGGTGTTTAGATTAATTCCCAAAAATATGTACACATCTTTCCTTCTCATCTGGAGTCTGCTAATGTATTAACCCATCCTTTAAGATTGTAAATATAAGTGTTCACCTAGGACTATTTAATTTAGAAACTGATTCAAATAAAATTATATTTTCTGAACCGCCTGTCCCAAAATCATATTCGGAACAAAAATCTTGCTCATTTACAACTACAGATTAACTCATTGTTTTATAAATTATAGTAATTTTTTTTCTATTTCACACTTTCAAAAACGTTTTTATGATTTAGTTGGATTCTTTGTCTTTTGCAAAAATTGTGAAATTTCCTGACTACCGTCTTTGCTGGATGTCAAATTTTATAGTGCAAGAACAGGTTTTTTATTGGAGAAAGAACTTCTCTGTTTTGTGAAATGTGGTTTAGGCATCATGGAAAATTGCTGTATTTCACCTTGTGCTATTTGTTGGATCTTGGTAGGCTGTAGCTCATGAACTGATTGTTCATGTTCATCCACATGCGTGTAGTATTTTTTATTGTTTTGTTACTTGGCTGGAATTTTGACACAAAATTACGGAATTTCTAATCATTTTGTATAACTGGAAATGTTATAAATGCCTTTCTACAACAGGGAGCTTTCCTGGAAGTTGTAGGGAGTTTGTCTGAAAAATATTGCATAATGCACTTCCCTTTGATTCCTATGAAGTTCATGTGAAAGCTAAATATGAACAAGTATGCTTATTTTCAACCAACATTTGTAAATATTGACCTACATCTTGGGTCATAGGTACACACCTTCTGTACGCACTGTAATCATTTGTGAAAAGGTGTTCTCTTAACTACATTCTGCATTTATCTCCCTATAATTCAGATTTAAGTTGTGATTTTTAAAACAGTTCCTAAGCACTGTCACAATTGTAATGATCACAGGCGTCACTAAGATGAAAAATGCTTTAAACCCAAGAAACTGGATCCCTGCCAATAATACACCCTATTGTCAATTATAATAATAATCTATTACCCATAGCCTTAGAGAGAAATAAAAACAGCAAAACTTTCTAGGTTCTACATATTAAAACACATGCAAATATATTTTATACCTACATTATTCTTCATGAACAGCACGCAAAAATATTCTCTATTTTTTAAAACGTGTAACCAGAAAATAATACATTTTTTCTCACCTCTTGTGCAAGGCCTGTAGTGTCATTATTGAGTTTCCTCGGAGAATTGCTGTCTTCCACTATGGACATGAGCACTTGAAATGGACTGGGTTTCAGACTAACGTGTCAGCATAATACAGCTCGCTCGAGCAGTACAGGGTGGCAGCAGCGATTTGCGTCAGTTAAACAATGTGGAAAAACTTCATCAGCTCCAGTCCTCCACACCCAGGACACATGTTGCTTTACACTCTTCTTCGCAAGTACTCATGTGTACAGTGACAGTTCTCATAGTTACTCTCAGAGTAAATCAGGCACTTGTTTACAGTAGATGTACAATGACAGCTTAATAACAGGTCTGCCTGCCTGTGGTGGCTGAATTATATTTAAATTTCACACCACTTGAGCTCCTACGGTTGAGCTGGAACGAAAGGCGGTATATGCTGGGAAAAGTAAAATGACCTTCCCCTCTCACTCAGAACTGCTGAATCCCCCTCTACATTTAAGAAGGCTGTAACAGCGGTGCTTGAAAGTTTGCAAACCCTTTAGAATTTTCTCTATTTCTGCATAAATATGACCTAGAACATGATCAGTGCTATAGCTGGATGAAGAGAACCCAGTTAAACAAATGTGACTGAAACATTATAGTTGCTCATTTATTTATTGAGGAAAATGATCCGGTGTTACATATCTGCGTGCGGCGAATGTATGTGAACCTTTAGGATTCTCATTCATTTGAAGGGGAAATAAGAGTCAAGTGTAGGGCCTATCAATCAATGGGATGACAATCAGGTGTGAGTGGGGGAGATAATAATAATAATAATAATAATAATAATAATAATAATAATAATAATAATAATAATAATTGGGGGTACAGCGGGTTTGTCCAGGACCTGCTCTCCGGTGGGTCTGGGGTTCGAGTCTTGCTTGGGATGTGTCCCCTCCCCCTCCAGCCTTGCGCCCTGTGTTGCCGGGTTAGGCTCCGGCTGGCCGCGACGCTTGGGGCAAGCGGTTTGTGTGTGTGTGATAATAATAATAATAATAATAATAATAATAATAATAATAATAATAATAAAGTGATATATGATGGTATTTTATCTTTGTAATTTATTGTGATTCTGTTTTGTGGTGCATGTCGTTCTTCTTGCTGTTCTGGTCATCTGCGCTCCCGTGTCGCATCGCACGCAGCGTCACACTCAGCACGGCTCTGTCACTTTAGATCAGATGGCGTGAGATTCGCGATTTGCGCAATCGGGGAAACTGAGAGCGAGCGGGACGATTTCGTCTCCACGTGAACGCGCTGCGGGTTCCCGCAAAGAAGGCAGACTCGGACTCGGAGCTGCGGCGTCAGTCCTGCGCTGTACACCGCTGTCACCGTGTCCCCTCTATGCGCCGGTCCCCCACTGTGCCCTCACACTGTCACAGTCCTTCACGCGGAGCAGCGCGCGCGGCGAAGATGCACTGCACGCTCCTGTTGCTCGTGCTCACCTGCGGCAGCGGACGGCATCTCCGAGGTAAGGCATGATGTTCCCACCCGGTGGGCCACCGTTCCGCGGGGACACGTTTCCTCCGCATGCATGGACATACTGTACTACTACCCGTTCAGGTTATGAAGCGCGGTCAAAATGAATGTTTTAAGCCGGGTCCCGAGAGCAAACAGCGAAAAGTCAAGTGGGATTCGAACCAAACGCGTGCCACGCACGACGTGTAAAACGACGCTCCACGCTGTGTGTGTGTGTGTTGAACCCGATCCCTGGCTGGGACTCCACAGGTGCCTCCGGCTCCGAGCTCCCGCCTCGCATCGTCCAACTGGAGCCCGGACCTCAGCAGGAGCTGCTGGTGAAGTGGCACGCGGGCGGCCGCGGGTCGGCGAGCGCGAGCAGCAGCTCCTCCTCGAGCCCGCTCGCGTTCCGCGTCCAGGTCGCGCGCGGGACAAAGTCCAACGTTGTCAATGAGGTGTGTGTCCAGATCCAGATGTTCACGTCGGGGGAGGGGGGGTTCACAGATTTCGAGCTCTGAGACAGTCTCTGTCGGTCCTTACTGGGCCTTACGTGCGTTTTTAATTTTTTTTTTAATGGAATTTATTCAGAGCGATGTCACTGTGATACATGACGGCGGACCGTGGAGCTGGACGTGGCGCTCCGAGTGGCCCCTCCAGTGCACGGACCACTGGGTGAGGGTCGCGTGGGTCCCTCGCCATCCCGCCCAACCCATGATCTGGAGCGAATGGAAGGAGAACCAGGGTAATAGATTTCTGCAATCACTGTACTCCTTTTACATCCCTGCCACAGTATAGGGGCACCCGGAGCATCGGAACCCCTGGGGGCTCCAGGGCTGTAGGTTCAAATCTGGATTCAAATCGGGCTCAGTCTGTGCCAAGTTAGGATGTGGGTCTTGTATCCGCATGCATTTCCTCCCACAGCTGGTGACTCCTTTTTGAGGTGTGTGTGTGTGTGTGTGTGTGTGTGTGTGTGTGTGTGTGTGTGTGTGTGTGTGTGTGTGTGTGTGTGTGGAAACAGCTGATACTGTAGTGGTTTCAACTGCTGTCTTTGGACCCAAGGCTTTCAGGTTCAAATTTTACCTCTGGCTGAGTACCCTTAAGCAAGGTACTTACACTAAACTGCTCCAGTAAAAATTACCCAGCTGTACAAAAGGGTAAAAGTTGCTTTGGAGAAAAGTGTCAACGAAATGAGTAAGTGTGTGCGTAGAGTGGCTTACAATACCCTGGGTCTTATCCAGGTTGTACCACACCTGCTTGGCTTACATCTACCACAACCATGCACTGACAACTACATCTGTCCATCATCACTTGTTCAGTGTAGGAACGTGGGGGCCTGGACCCTATCCCAGAAGCATAGGGCACGAGGCAGCGTCCACCCTGAACTGGATATCGGTACTGGGTGAATATGATTTCTGCACATGGGTGACTAGATGGACCATGCAGTGATCTTTCCTCCAGAACATGTTCTCACCCATAGAGGAAGCCCAGATGCCTAGAAGAGTTGCTGGACCTTCATGGGAAACATTCCTCTGAAGGAGATGCCCAGCATCCATGTAAACTGCAGAATGCTAAACTAGACTGTCTGGTGTAGAACTTAGTGTAAATTCCTGCTGTTATGGGTGATTTTTCCAGAAGCTACATGACGAAGTTCAGACTTGATCTGTGGTCTGCTGTTAATCAAGCACCAACTTCACCACCCCCTGCACTTCTTTCCCACACGTAAAAATAAAACTCCAGTGTGAGAAGAAGATGATGCAGGCTTGTCAGTTCTCAGTGATGTTCTTCTTTTGCTCTTCTTGAGCTCCTTGCTAGCAACAGATATCAGGTTTCAAACGGGCAAATAAGGTCATACCATAATTTACAGTATGTATCCATAAAAGCATTTTGAGTTGAGCTTTCGGGTTCTTTCTGTACAAATGGGCTCTCAAACCGGTGACCTTCGGCCACTACGCCACCTGTTGACCCAGTAGCGGTCGACTGTTATTACTTCTCGGCTCTCCTTCTCCTTTTACCCCTTGTGAAATTGGTATAAATATAGATAACTTATTTGTTTTGGTGAAATTAATTAATGTTTTAAGATATTTCTAAAAAAGGGTTTGTTGATCACAGAAGAGTATGGAGCACCTCCAGATCATGATCTTCCACACGTCTGTTAAATTCACCCGGTTTTATCAGTTTATCTCACCCTCAGCTGTTACAACACTCGTCGGTGAGCAGTAATAACATGTTAAACTGTGACCACCCTTACCTCTGTGCACCTGCTCCAGCTTTTAGAAGTTATTTTGAAATTAAACATAAATTATACCCATGAGGACTGAGTGCAGACTGTTCCATCAGTCTCTAGTGTGTGTGTGTGGACACCTTGAGCCCTTATTCAGCTAAAGTGGCTCTGGCTGCTTGCTTGTTGTAGATGCAAAGTGTCTAAAATGTGAAGGTCACCATTCTCAGCAATGGTACGGATGTACTAAATCAAGCTCCCTCTGCCCCTCAAAGCTGCTGAATCTTTCACAGCATTTAAGAAGGGTCACAAAGCTCATCTCTTTGGGACCTGTTTCCTTCTCAAGGTCCTGTCAACTTCATAAATTAGTCCTTCACCATCTGCTTGTTTTCATCTACATAATTTCAGTTGGTCTGTCACTTCTGCAGATTGCTTCTTAAATGTGTTTACTTTGAAATCGAGTGTGTCAAAGAGACCAACTATACTATAAAACTCAGCGTTTGGATCTAAGCTCTCTGTTGCAGACTGAACTTTCATTTACTCTCAGCTGTATGTTCCTTTGGAGAAAAGCATCTGCCAAGGGCATAAAAGTAAATGTTAATGTTTAGATCAAGCAGGTTTTTCAGTCCAGCTGCCCATGATCTCTTCGGAGGTGATCGCTACGTTCTGGGTGGACGGAGGAAGATGGACTTCCTCCCAGTCTCCTACCAGTACTGAGTACAGAATGACTCAGTGTGAAAAAGGAAGCCAGATGGGAAAGGGTGTGAAACCGAGACACTTGACAGCTGCCTTCCACATACTCTGTCGTCTGTATCAGAGCATATTATTTTCGTGCAATATTTACATTCGGCTGATACTTTTCTCCAAAGCAACATGCAGCATTAAGATACTTATCATGATTTACCCATTTGTACTGCTGAGTAATTTTAAGCAATTTCGAGTAAGTACCTCACTCAAGGGTACTACAGAAGGTGATGGTATTCAGACAGGGGACCTTTGCATGGAAGGCAGCAGCTCTACATGATCTGATAGCGGTGAATTGTTATTTAGTCATTTATTGGTAATATATCTGACCTTGCAGTATAGGGTCAGGGATTAATCGAGGCAAACGGACATGCAGAGATGATACATCTGAGGACTGGTTTTCTTTTGGTCTATTTCCTGACTCAGCAGGACACCTGGTGCTCTGCAAGTGTCCTTAAACCTTCGAGAGATTTCTGAAGGTTCATGCTTGATTGTCTAAGTGTGACACAAATCACCGTCCATGTAGGTTCCAAGCAAGTCTTGTCTTCTCTCTTTTTCCCACTGTAGGAGAAAAGGAACCAGAAAAGGAGGGAAAGTCCTGGCAGGAAATCATGATGTTCCCAGCAAACACGGTATTATTAGTATTATTAGTAGTAGAAGCAGTAGCACCATTTGTTTGCTTTGTACATGTGTTTAATTCATTTTAGTGAATTTTTAGTTGTTTCCATCCAGGGTGTGAACGTATTCCTCTTCTGGGGACAATCTCAGTTCTTCGGTTGCTGATTTGCTCCCCTTGACCAGGTTATGAAGGAAGGCTCAAGCCAAGGCTTCTGCTGTATCCCCCCAAGAGGGAGGAACATCATCAACATTAGTTTCGACAACATCCATTATCCACTTATTGAGATTGGTGATGGTGTCCAAGGGACCATGGTGCAAAACCTCAATGCCACCTCAGAAGTCGGGGTTGTTTTTTGCTGTGAAGACTCCGCCAGCAAGAGGTTTCAAATCAACTATGTCTCCTGTGAGTTCTGCAGATGGTTGAAATCAACCATTCATGGTGCAAAACCAGACGTTTCCCAGTGCTTTACCGGTTTCTGTTTACATTTGTGGTTTCTATTAACAACTTTCGCAGAATGTTTATTTGCATTTCTTTTAAGGTGTGAAAGGAAAGAGCAATGTGTAATGAAAAAAAAATTGAGATCAACATCTGATATGCAGGGGGTGCGGTGGTGCGGCGGGTTTGGCCGGGTCCTGCTCTTTCGTGGGTCTGGGGTTTGAGTCCTGCTTGCGGTGCCTTGTGACGGACTGGCGTTCCGTCCGGGGTGTGTCCCCTCCCCCTCCAGTCTTACGCCCTGTGTTGCTGGGTTAGGCTCTGGCTCACCGTGACCCTGCTTGGGACAAGCGGTTTCAGTCAATGTGTGTGTGAGATTTGATATTCAGCTCTGAAGAAAAACAGGTATAAGAATAATAAGACTGAATGAAGCCTTCTGTGAATGTAGTTCCCCCACAGAAACCAAGGAACTTCTCATGTAAGACAGAAAACTTGAGGAAAGTGAACTGCACCTGGGATCCAGGGAGACGCCCCAACTTGGCCTCTCACTACAAGCGCAGCTACAGTCTACAAATACAGTGAGTACAGCATGGCCAGGCGAGCAAACACAGCTGAGTCGTATTGCTGGTCAACACACTCCATCAAAAATGTCCCAATCTAAAACAGGTCCTCAGTCAGGGTAAACAATGTAGTCTAGGTGGAATGCTGCTGTTAAAATTACATTTACATTTTTCCATTAGTGGACACTTTCCTCAGCTGCAACTCATAGTAAACAAAAGTGCATTTCACCAAGAGGCAAAGAATTTTACATACAAACATGATGATTGATTATTGATTACTGATACCACCATTCTTGCCAATATGCAAATGATGCTCATGGGGCAGCTGGTAGTGGAGTGGTTATACTGTAGCTGCTGCCTTTGGACCCAAAGGTTGCACGTTCAAATCCTAGGTGCAATACCCTTCAGCAAGGTACTCAACCTTAGATTGTGGCAGTAAAATTACCCAGCTGTATAAATGGGAAAACAATTGCAAGTTGCTTTGAGAAAAGTGTCAGCTACATGAAAGGTGTGGTGGAAACTTTTCAGATCTTAGGTAGGGGCTGTTTTCAGTTAACGTTGAAGAGATTTAAAATTAGTTTAAATATGTTGCTATCTGTAGAAAGTCAACTGATGACAGCTGTATTGTTAGACTGGTCTAGCTCTTTTACCTGATTCCTACCTGCATGGATCGGTTAGGAACTCATCGATGGAGAAGATCACCTGCCACTACACGTACTGCGAATTTGATACCATTCCGGGCTGGAAAGAGTACACAATCACAGTGACCGTGACGAACAGCCTAGGGAAGGAAAGTGAGAACTACATCTTCAACATCACAGATATTGGTGAGATCCAGTCCATTATGACCTTAGTCATGATAAAGGAGTTTACAGGATAGGGGTTAAAGGGTAGGGTTTTTGACTGAAAGCTTCAATTCATTGAATCATAAATGCGTTGTGTAGATGTTGGCATTGGGACCGGATTTGAGGAAATGGTGGCAGGTTCAAGTCTCTTGAGGTCACCATTTCCTCAAGTCTGGTCCCCTTACCGTCTTCTTTGTTCTGTATGAGATGTTCTGTCCATCTAACATCCTTATTTTTCCTCCAGTGTTCCCAACTCCCATGCACCTGTCTGTGGTCCCAGGGGTACGCTCTGCGAATGTGTCCTGGATGCTCGAGGGGGACTTCTCTGGGATGGACCTTGTTTGTCAAATCAAAACCAGTCTGGAGGACAGCACCCCAGTGGTAATCGATCCATTGAGAAGCATCTTCCATCATTAAGACATACAGTAGATGATAGACTATCTTATCAAATGACATGTGTGAAAATGTTTCCATTTTGTTTGTGTCCAAAAGCCAGTCAGTGTTTTCTGGTTCATGCACATCCCTACAAACATCCACAATAGTCCCGTCCCACAATCCCGTTGTGGTGCTGACCCCATAAGTCTGTTCCCTCATCCAAATTAATCTATTGCTGTAATTGCAAGGTTCCTAAAGGACACATACTGGGAAATCTCTTCAGAATATACAATGATTCCCACTTAGCATTTGTCTGTGCTTGGGATTCAAGTGTCCAATGGTCCAGCAGCCTGGCTGTGCTTCACCTTCCGTAAACTCCAGGTTGGGTGAGAGACATTACTGATGGATGGGGAAATGTACCCACAGGAGTACCCATTCCAAGGGTTGGTTGATGAAAGGTACAAGAGCAGGGTGGATGGACTGCAGCCCTACACGCAGTACAATGTCTCTGTGAGCTGTTCTCAGCGAGGGACCACCAGGGATTGGAGAACATGGGTGTCCTCAGGACCATTCATGACCGAGATGGAAGGTAAGGCACAGTGCTCCCTCTGTTTTCAGTATGTGTATTGTGATGTGCGTCATGTGATGAGTGTAAATATCTCTGCTTCTGCCCTCTTCCCCGAGTGTACGGTTTCATCGTACCTCATTGCAATGACGCTTCTAAATGCCTATTGTGTACTTGGGTGCTTTCTCTCTTTCCAAGTGTGCAGTTCTGCTCTCTTTTCCTCTTTAAGAGTACACTCATTTCCATGTGAGTGAGTAAACTTCCTCCGTCTTTCACTATGAGGGCATGGCACACTTCTTCACCGCATCCCTTTCTGAGTTCACTGAACTGGCTCAGTTAAGTGCACCCTTCAACACATCCTTCCTAGTGAGGGTGCACTTTTCTTCTTGAGTTCCACGTTGAGTTCGCTGCTCGGCTTGTCCTTCGCTCTTATGTGCGCTGTCCTTGTGTGTGTCACAGCTCCCTGGGTGACACTGGACTTGTGGATGACGATTGACCCATTCGACTACAATCGCAATGTGACCTTGCTGTGGAGGATGGTAGGCGCTCGCATACAACATTGTTTGTCCCATGGTAAAATGTGTATGGACATTAGAGTAACTTTTCAATGTTATTAAGTGCAACTCAAAACCTACTTGCATTTACAGAATAATTTTACAGACATTGTAGAGCATAACATAGGAGAAAAAATGTACTTGCTTCCGTTGGGTTTTCTTTTTGGGGATTACTGTCCAGGCTGTAATTCAAGCAAGGGAAGCTGGTAGTGTAGTGGTTTGAGGTGCTGTCTTTAGACCCAGAGATTGTAGGTTTGACTCACAACTTTAGCTGTTGTACCCTTGAGCACTTACCTTAAATTGCTCCCATAAAAATTACCTTGCTGTATAAATGAGTAAATAAATGTAGGCAGTTTAATGTTATAAATTGCTTAGGAGAAAAGCATCAGCTGAATGAATGCAAGATGACCTAAAGGATCTTGGCTCAAGTGTTTTTTTTTGAGTGAAAGGGACTGGTATGAGTTTACAAACCAGCATTTATGAGGAAGGTCACACTGCTGTGGGGTGAAGTGGAACGGATCAGGATCCAGTCTGATTTCCCTGCCTACCATCTTTTTAGAACCAAAACAGTTCAGAGGCCAACATCATAATCCAGAGCTATCAGGTCACGTGGGAGGACCTGAACCAGCAAAAGAACTTATCTGTCAGCGCAGACAAGAATCAAGCAAAGATCACTGTCGGTCTGGGAAAATGCAGTATTTCTGTCAAAGCTGTCAATAAGGCTGGCTCCTCCATGCCAGCTTACATCATTGTTCCATCCAAGGAGCTTCTGAACAGTGAGTGAAGCACAGTGTGATGTTCAAATGTACAGTGTTTACTGCTAGGACCTTTTCCTCAAAAGAGGACTCCATTATATGCAAAAGTCAACTTGTATAGCCAACTGTGGTCACTGTAGTTTGACAGATTAACATTTATACTTGACTGTTTTTCACATAATGAGATCTGTACCCTCCTTTAATTCCCCACGTGTGCAATACTGTCTATTTTAATATGAACAGGAACCCAAATCGAGACCAAAAGGGTGAAGAACAGTACTTTACAGGGATTCTTACTGTCATGGGCAGCAGATGCCAGTGCTACCTGTGGGTACACAGTTGAGTGGGACACAGTCAGGTCTTACAATGTGAGCAACAAGCCTGAAATCCAGTGGAAAAGAGTGCCAGTCGAGTGTACCTCCCTCATCCTTCCTGCAGGTAACTCTCTGCCAGACTGTGACCACAGTCCTAATTTACCTTGTGTTACCTGACCAGAGTGTTAGATTGCATGTGCAGTGTGTGTCATACCACACCTGTTTCCACAGACATCTTCACATTCCATGGAGGGTGCAGGTACACCTTCCGCATCTTCGGCTGCACACGCAATGGACACCTGCTGTTGGAGAAGCAGGAAGGCTATACAGAGGAGGACAGTGAGTGTGTCGCTGGGGGGGCATGGTGGGACTTCGCTTGTCTTTCACACCCAGGGTTGGTTAATTAAAAATAGAGTTCCAGATGTTGGGGGATGGACACATTGCTCAACTCGGTGGCTCATCACTTCCAGTCAGAAACAAAATGAGATGTTCTTTTTTAAAGCCAGTAATCTAGGTTCCAGAAGTTATTGAGCCACAGGAACACTTTATGGCTGAAGAGATGTACGTTGTATAACAGAATATTCTTTTGTACTCAAGTTCAGAGTTTAAATGCCTATGTAATCATTATGGTTAAGGTTAGGGTTTTAAAACTTAAAAACCACCAAAAGGAAAATTAAAAACATTTTTTTTTAATTAAATGAAATTAAAAATGTTAATTTTTTTGAGATGTCATTTGAAAAGTTTTAAACAGAGAACAACTGCAAACGTGTGTCTCGATATTTCAATAAAAGCCACATTATGTCAACAAACCATGAGAGTTAAGATAATCAGGATAAACTCCTTGTTGTAAAGCATGAAGAACATGTATTTTTATTTCCTGATGGTTTTTTTTTACTCCATACTCGGAACACAATCAAGTCACAGTGTTGCCCCTTTATAGCATCAAGTGTGCTTTGCTATTTATTATCATTTTTCTGACAATAATCTCCTGTAGATGCGGATGGTCCTGAACACCATTACTGCTGGGGTGTTGTCACCATTTCTGAAAACTAAGGAATTTCGAAAAATACAATACAAATTAAAAAAGGAGCATCACTGTGGTACCATGACATTTTTGTCATTTATTTATGCTGCACATACTACTTGATACCTGACACCACTTAGCACCAAAGTCTGGAGCAAGTGCCTGGGCTACGGCGTTCTTCCAAACAGCATTCAAATGAGCGTCATTGAGCTGAGAATCATATTTTGATTTATTCCCATTCATAACAGAAAACAGTTGTTCAAAGACCTTAGTTGCTTCCAAAATTGACATATTTCTTTTAGCAAAACAGGCATCAGCCTTTGCTGTTTTGAACCTGTGTTGCAATAAAATGTTCAACTGCAATGGATTTATTCTTAGGTATAGAATCACACTTCAGATTAGTTATCTCAAACTAGAGTTCCTCTGCTATTTCATGCGCCTTCGTAGAAAATGGATTTTGAAATATTGCAGTCTTTCTCAAAATCCTTAAAGTCAGCGAAGCTTCCACTAAACTGCTGCCGTAGTGTGGAGATTTTGTCACCTAACTGTTCTGCCTGAACATCCACAAGCGACTCCACGTTACCTAGGTGAGACTTCAGAGCTGGAGGATGGAACAGACTCTTTTCTCTCTTCTGTTTTCCTGTAGTTCAAGGTTAATCAGGAGAGCACGAAGGCTGTCGTATAGCGCTGTCACCACTTTATTTCGTCCCTGTGTCTTTGTCCGAAGTCCGTTCAGCCGCTCCGTTATATCAACCATAAAAGTGAGGTTCTTGAGCCATCCGTCGTCCTGTAGCTCTCGAAATAGGCTTTTCCTTCACATCCGTAAACACCTGTATCATTGACAAAAGCACGGTCCCTTGATTTAGCCAGTGAACGTCGGTGTGATATGGGAGTCCATGAGAACTTCAGGTGTCTTCCAGAAGGCGGCTGGATCACTTGCCGTTAAGAGGTTTTGCTGCTATAACTCTGTCTTTATTGCCACATCCATAACGTTATCCACCTTCAGCGTTGGGCAAGGACCTTTGGTGTAAAATGCAGTGCGAATGGTGAAATTCGTGCTGTGCCTCGAACTTTGGTGCTGCCCCATCTTCGCTCCCCGTCATTTGTGGTGCTCCTTCTGTAGCCAGACACAGAGCCTGTTGGCACTCTACGGTCAGTGCGTGTCCAGAGCTTCCATTAAACTCTAACACGTCTTCACCTCTGCTGGTGTCTTTTATCGGAACCAATTCAACACACTCTTCCACTTCATACGTATCTTTATGAGTAGAGTACCACGAATGCAAACTTCGAGCTGAGCTGTGTCGGTTATATTCGCGGCAACCAAAAAGCTGCTCGCTAACGCGGTGCCTTAAATCAGAAATTCTCTCTGCGGCCGTGTTTCTTCAATAAGGCTTGCACTAGCAAATCCTTGCAGTTTATCTGGGCACGTCGGTTCTGCACTCATTAACATGTGCTTCTTTATCAGTTCTCCGTCAGGAAATGATTTTGAAGCCAATGCTAGCCGCGGCGCTATCGCGTAGCTTGCCTTAGCTGTCGCCTCACCGGCACGGCAGACCCTTGTAAGCAGCAGCCGCTGCTTTTTCGACGCGTTCTCCGCCTCAAAAATGTTTTACTCGCGTGACTTCCCGGCCATCGCAGATCTCGCACTGATTAGTTTCGTTTCACGTCTGTGAACGTTGCGCTCTTTAGCAACACGCCGGCTTCCTGTCGCCTTAGCTAACCGTTTTTCCACTTTTCCTAAAGCGCAGGAGAGCATTTATCTGCTTTTCTTTCCTTCGCTAACATCTTCTTTCAGCCCTAATGTATGTAATGTTTTTTTCATACATTCTCAAATAACTAACTTTTGCTAACTAACAAACTCAGTGTTTTTCACCCTTAAGTGATGTCATTTGGCAATTTGGAAATTGAGAAAAATCTGTAAAGTACTGGCCCTGTGGGTTTGGTGTCCTCGGGCATTTGATGGTGTGGCTGTATAATAAATTGATTTACTTACTACATAACTTCACATGGGCAGATTAATTTATTGATTTAGTGATTTTAGCCGCTAGTGTATTACTGATGACAGTTCTTAAAGCGCATAAATGTACAATATTTAGTCAATATTTTATCATGTGGCTGGATAAATGGGGGGGGGGGGGGGGGGGAGTGGTTTGGACCGGGTCTTGCTCTCTGGTGGGTCTAGGGTTCGTGTCCCGCTTGGGGTGCCTTGTGATGGACTGGCGTCCCGTCCTGGGTGTGTCCCCTCCCGCTCCGGCCTTGCGCTCTGTGTTGCCGGGTTAGGCTCCGGCTCACCACGACTCTGTATGGGGCAAGCGGCTTCAGATGGTGTGTGTGTGGATAAATAGGTTCCAGAGGCCATATGTCTCACATCCCTGCCTTATTGTCTGTTCTCTTTCTCAGAGCCCACTAGTAAACCTTATGACCTGAATGTGGCCCACAAGTCCACAAGTCCACCCTCTGCCGTACTGAAGTGGACCTTCCCAGAGGATGACCCCACGCACCCTGGCTTTATTACGGGGTACCTTGTCACAGTGCAGCATGGGGACGGCTCACGGACGGGTGGGTGGAAGATCTCCTCTTAGGGTGGGTGGTCTGGGATTGTGCCCCGTGAGCACTGAGAGATGCAAGTCTACAGCTCTTGGCTATTGAAAACATGATAGACGTTCACGGTAAAGTACATATTACTTCATGCTGTAAAGTATTTTAAAGCAACAGATGTTGTGTTTTTTCCTAGGGTCCAATTAGTAGAGGAGTAAGTAGTGTATTGGTTGAAGAACTTCTGTAAAAAAAAAAAGGTCAAACTCCAAGAGAGGACTTGGATTATACCCTGGATCCATAACCTGTATGTTCACATACATATGTATAGACATACAAACAAATTTATATATATATATATATATATATATATATATATATATATATATGAAAGACAGAGGGTTTAAAGACGAATGGTTTAAGGCAGTGAAAAGAGAAGTTCCTGAACCTCATCTCGAGTGGAATTATCATGCAATGTGAATGTAAACCAGTGGATGATGGTGTTTACCAGTGACTTGTACCGCAATCTCTGACTGCTCGCTAAACTTTTCCATACAGTGGGCAGCTGTTGCTTCCATTGATTTAAAGCAGTGGTTTCATAGTGTATCTGCCTCAGGGTTCGGTCAATTCCGTTACTACTTTACTCCAACACCATAAAGGCAGGCAAATCCAGCACAGGTTAGGGTGGTTTTAGCACTGGAAGCAAAATCAATTAACAGTAAACTTGTGCTCTCAGGTCCACGCAACATCACAGTGGACGACCCACACAAAAAGAGCTGCGACATCCCTGACCTGCAGGAGGACATGGAGTACACCATTACGGTGCAGGCACGCACTTCCGCAGGCTTGGGGCCACACAGCGAACTGATGAAAAAACACCCAAATCGTAAGAATACAGTTTCTCTTGTGGGGAGGTGCATGGGTGCAAAGTCTCCAGGATCTATACTTCAACTTTGGACAAAGCAATCTGCTACATACATTTCCGTTTATTCATTTAACAGATTTTCTACACGACAAGCAACTCAGAGTAAACAAAAGTGTATTTAACAACAGACACGTAGTTATGTAGTATGTCTGATGCCTCTGTTTTTTGGGTACACATTACGGGGTAGCTGCCAAAAGACCTGAGAGGCATATAGGAACTGTGTGTGATGAATGCGTGATGTTGTGTTGTAAAATCATGCAGCTGTCACGAGAGCAGTGGCTCTGAAACAGATGACTTTTGAAACCTTTCTTAAATGCTGGAGGGGATTCAGCAGTTCTGAGGGAAAGAGGGAGCTCATTCCACCATATCAGAACCTAAACCACAAACCTATGGAGTTTTGGATGTCTTGTGCCAACAAAACTGTGAGATGGTTGCAAACAATGTCATCTATGCTCCTTCTCCATGTAGATTCTTCGCTCATTGTGAAGATTCTCACAGCATTCCTGGTGCTCCTGGGTATTGGACTGCTCATGTGCATCTTACATAGATTGTGAGTCCCTGTCGATCGGTGTCCTCTGTCCTTTAAGGGCAACACTATCCAACAATGACACTTCTTGTAGATCTGTTGCTTTCAATCCTCAATTCCGATAAACGGTCTCTGTCACAGGTTCCTGTCACTGGATTGTGACACTGAGCTACTTCCTTTTCCCTTTGAATACGCTTTAGGTTGCAGAAATATGATTGGTCCGTCATAGCGCAACACAGAAAGCCACACAGAGAATTAGATGCTTATTTTCGTAATCAATTGTGTCACTATGTTTTGGTATGCCTATTTATGTCCCTCATCCCGTCCAGGGCGTACCCGTCTCAGCCTTGCGCCAAATGCTTCCAGGATAAGCTCTGGATCACCGCTACCTAGATCCTAGATCAGGACAAGCGGTTATTGAAATTGGATGGGTGACTGGATTTATGTTCCTTTGTACCAGTTAATTTGGTGCAAATACAGCGTAACAAGTTGAATCTCGCTGACAGGATTTAACTTGATACCCATCAGTGCTCTTGCTCACGCTGATATTCAGTTTTGACCTTTGCCATAGTCGATTTCTCACTAAACCACAAGCGGATCGATGCCTGTAAGTTTCCCTTCAGCATTAGACATTGCCATTTTGAATGCTGACCCCTGTCTCTGGTTCTCCGCAGGACGAAGGGCTACATTTTGAGGGTCTTCTGTGAGCCGGTGAAGATCACAGTTAAGATACTGGAGCTGGACAAGTCTCTGTATGAGGTGAGATCTTCAGACCCCCCACCCCACCCTACCCTGTTTCCCCTCACTGTGTCCGTTTCAGACCTTTTCTCCTGATTTAATCGCTTTAGTTCCGATGGGCTTTAAACAGCTGAGGGACAAAGAAGCTTTTCAACTCAGGGGAACATTTTGTGTAGCTCCTTTTAAGGCAGAACCTGAATTGCTTGAGGGAAAGGTGGTACAGTGGTGCAGCGGGGGTGGGGGGGGGGGAGCGCTAGTGCCTCATGGGTCTCGGGCTTTGTGTTTGGATGTGGGTTGGAATCTGGTTCAGTCCATGTGGACTTTGAATGTTTCCCTTGTATTTGGATTGGTTTTCTCCCATAGTCCAGAGATTTGTGTTACAGCTGAACTGGTGACTGGTAAATTGTCCTTTGTGTGTGCGTGTGTGAGAGATAGCCCTGCGATGGACCTGGTCTTGTCCAGAATGTACAGTGCCTCACACGCTATGCTTCTGAGATATGGACTATGCACTGGGAAAACGGTTATTGAGAGTGGATGGATGGATGGATGAATGGATGGATGATTCAATAAGAGTATTCACACTGTTAGGAGTATGAATAAGAAATTGTATTAACAAAATGATATAAAGTATACTTATATGTGTTGTTCACGTATTATTATAAGTCTCCCACTGCCCCTTCTCAGGCCAGCGAGAAGATCGGGGCAGTGCAAGCCGAGGACTGTCCCTGCTGTGACATCAACGTGCTGGAAACCCCTGAGAAACCTGTAACCAAGGGCAACGGTACCCAGCTGCTGTACTGCCCTCAGGCCCCCATGAGCAGTCCCAGCGCTCAGACTCACTTGGTCTCCTTAAGCATCACCAACATGACGTACTTCTCCTGTTCTCCAGAGCAGGACCCCTACATTCCTATTCGATGCGATTCCATGACGCCCCTTGGAGAGTCCTGTAGCAGCACTGGAGGATACATCAGCACCTAACCCAGCAAGTTTATTACACAGAACATGTTCGTCGCCACTTTAACGAGATGCCACGAAACTTCCACACTTAACTCTGCAGCTACATTTGCATCTATTCATTTTCACTATCCATCTCCTGTGCTTTGCCATAATGGGATTCCTGAGAAAAAGAGTCGGCAATAGTCAACATCGAGACGCATTTCGCCACTCTGCCCACTTCCCGTCACGTTGCACAATATAAACTCTGCAGAGCAACAAACTGGTACCATTTTATAATAGTGGTGTTGTAAGAAGACGGCACGTCAGCACTGTCGCAGCACCATCGAGTCCAGGAAACAAGAGTTTGTAGCGTAGCTCATGGCAAATGCTGCTAGCTTGTCTGTCTTTGTGGCGCCACCTACTGGACAGAGACAGTGGGGACGACACGATTTACAGTTTACAGTTATTCACTTAGCAGACGCTTTTCTCCAAAGCAACTTACAATGCATACTATGTAGTGTTACTAGCCCACACACATATTTCCAGATCAGAGTGCTCAACAGGCTGGAAACATCAATAGTCTTGAGCAGTGTCCTTCAAGATTATGACAGCATTTATCCATCTATCTAGCTTTGGTGTCCGAGCTCCTGAGCTATGCATTAAAATCCAGATCGGTCTCTTTGGAGTTTGTATGTTCTCTTTGTGTTCACATGGGTTTCCTCCCATGGGCCAAAGCCATGTGTTTTAGGTAAATAACTTTAAAATTGCACCATGTCAGCATTTGCCCTGTGATAGAACAGCATCTCATCCAGGGGTGTACCCTGCATCCTGACCTGTGCTTCCGGGATAGGCTCCTGACTGCCGTGACCCTGCACTGGACAAGCAGTTATTCATGATAAATAAATGGTGAATTAAACAGCTATGTTCTGACTCACAATAAAAGTGAAATGTTTTCTTTCTCCAATGTAGAATGATTAGGTATAATCAGTACTCATTACATGTGTAACATTTTGAGACCAAACCAGTAAAACAAGATTAAGATGTTCACTTACATCAAAATCAGCATGAGTCTCAAGGTATGGAAACCACTTTAGTCACATTTAACAGACAAACTCATGGCTTGACTTTGTGAAGGAGCTGAACAAGCAAACAGGACAAGACAGACAAGAGGCCAACATTAGCCTTCATGTGCGCCAG
Organism: Scleropages formosus; assembly: GCF_900964775.1. Taxonomy (NCBI): domain Eukaryota; kingdom Metazoa; phylum Chordata; class Actinopteri; order Osteoglossiformes; family Osteoglossidae; genus Scleropages; species Scleropages formosus. The sequence continues at coordinate 19,194,164 of NC_041822.1, forward strand.
AGACATGCAAAACAGGCTGCACAAAGGATTCTGGGAAGTTGATGTATATTTTATTAACATTGTAATCCCTTTGATAAGATTGTATGCTTCTTGAGGTTTGTAATGCCCCAAAATGTACTGTACACATTTTTACATGGGAAACCACAATCTGGGCAAAAGAAGAAGGAAAAAAAAAAAAAAAAAACAAACAAACAAAAATTATCTTAAATTATACACAGCTTCATGAAATATTTAAGGAAAAAATATAAATAGTTTATTCTTCTTTAATCTTTCTCTCTCACTCAGCTATGGTACAGATATATAATATAGATCAGGTCTGACGCCCCTTCAGAGATCTAGAAGTACTCACTACAAACTCACATGTGTAGCAGCATATTAAGAAAACAAAAAAAAAAAAAAAAAAACAAAAAAGAAATGAAACAAAGGGACCACCCCTCCCCAGTACTGAACTGATTAAACTGCCCTCCCCAGGCCTCAACTACAGAGACTCAAAATTAATTCTGAATATTACATTTCCATATCATGTTGCTCATTCCCCCGTTCAGAGGCCGTCTCTTCATTCCGTTCCCCACGATGATCTTTATCATTCAGGGGAGCAGACAATGAAATTATAGACTTCAGATGGAATAAATTAGCTGGGGCCAGTTTTTAAGAGTGAAGCAACTCTAAGGTGTGACACTGTTGTTGACACCGCTCATGCAAGTGACACATGCTGTTGTGTAGCTCGAGCTTGGATGGCAGGAGAAGGAAGAGGAGTGCAACGCGTCAGTAACAGCCGACCCAGAAGCACCTTTCTTCACAAGTCTCTCTGTAGTTACACCAGCGAGGTCCTCTGAAAGTCCTCCAGAAGTCCGTTTGGAGGTTCCTCACAAGCTCCTCAGGAGAAACGTTGCAGACTTGGGTATTCCTTGGGATTTACTCTGGAATTACTCACACGGTAAGCCTCTGCTCAACTATACAGTGCTTCACCCCGTGTTTCAGGTGGTTTTATTCTCCCAGTCCCAAACTGGGGTCTCATCGTTGGCTCATCACCAGCAGAGCGAGTTTGCCCCTTCATAAATGTAAAGCAAACCCCTGGCCGGACTCCACACTACAGCACAGTCCGACGATGCCATACTCTTAATCTGCTAAAGTAACATGATCTCCCAGGCTCCCCTTTACACCGGACGCATCGCTATGGCAACAACGCACCCGGTCTTGGAGACGCCTTCGGCCACAGGGCCCCGGACACACTGCGACATTAATGCTGCAAGCAAAGCAACAGCAAGTCTTTCTTTTTTGGAAAAGGGACATCCAACGGCAATCCCGCAGGACGCGGGACGAGCGCACTCCGCCGCAGCAAGATTCCCTGGGAAGTTCCGGGATCAAAGTCATGCATCGCATACGAGGCCAAACCACTTGACGGAAGTACCGGCGACTTGAATTCATTAGAAACTAAAATAAATTAAAATTTTTTAAACAGCTCCATGTTCCATCCACTGCATTATAACTAAAAAGTTACCTTAAAAAAAAAAAAAAAAAAAAGCTGAAAGACTAAAGCATGATGGTCCAGCCACTTTGTTGTAAACCCCTTGTCCTTCCATCTCCTCAAAACAACTCCCTCTGGTTTCTTTTATTTAGGAGATCATTGCATAGAAGATACGTCAATAATGTTGCCGTGTCACCTTAACCACGCAGAGGGGAAGGAATAACGCTGAACTTCTAATGAAACCCGGAGACCCAGGCACACCATCGCTGTGGCTCTCCAGCTGAAAGGTGATCATCGGTGTCCTCTCCAGAGGCTGGTGCTCATGGACGGTACCAGGATACGGAACTACGCACCACCCAAGGACACACGGCAGAAGCAAGGAGACATAGAAATTTAAACTAGCTCAAATTATTCTGTTCCCATGGCTTGAAAACTATCCGCTGCCTACAGGAATCAACATCTCTAAGGAAATTTGGCTTACAAATTTGGCTTTTTTGTCTCTCCTTCCTGCTATGGAAAATTCCAGAGAAATCAACAACAAGACAAGAGATGCAGTAGGAAGCAGGCACGTGGTCATCAGCACTGCGCCTCGCGTGGAGACGGGGGCCGGCGCCACAGCGGCCAAAGTCATGGGCCGTTGATTGTCGGATAGACGCGAGGACAGAACACAAACGGAAAGGAGAAGAAACATACAAGGGTTCTTTGATCTAAAGGCTGGAAGTGACATTAGCCTTCCCCCCCCCACCCGCTGGAGCTTCAGTGGGCTGTGGAACCTGCTGTAGTGTTTCAAACTCAAAGGGAAGAAAATCCCTCAGGAGGAAAGGGGGGGAAAAAAGAAAAAAAGAAAAGAAACTTTCCAGAGGGGTAACAGTACATCCATCTCTCCAAAATGGGATAACACCACAAGATGACACAACCAGAGGATGTCTGGTCCTTTTGCCTGGTCTGTGTGCCATCTGTCACGTTCTTCTGCTTCCATTCCACTTGAGTTTCTTAGCATGTACACCGATCATTCAGAGTTTCTACGCCGCTCGTTGGTCAGAAAGCAAGATTTGGTGAAAAGACTGTGGCCCCAACCCTAAAAGTCTTTGAGGACCATAACAAGTGTACATGTGTGGAGGGTCGTGGTTGGGTGTAGCTCACAAAAGTCCATAAATCCCCATCTCTCTAGGCTGCAGGAGTCCAACCATGATCCCTCCCACCTTACAACTCCTGTCCTCCATTAAGCCATCCATCTGAGCAGGGTCTTTGGATGGATGGTTCGTAGATGGTGGGTTCAATGTTGGTGACACAGAAAAGGTCACAGATCCTGTGCAGAGAGGGTGGTTCCACCCCGGCCCCCCTTCAAGAAGATCTGGGTTTTGAAAGAGGGGTTTGAGGATGTGGTGAGACCGAGAGGTTGGCAGGTGGTGGCAAAGTCAGCATTCAGAGCAGGAGGAATCCACAGCAGCCTGCTTTGGGGCAATGAGGATAGCCTCAGCTTCTTCGTACAGCTATGGAGAGAACATCACATACACACCTCATTAGCTAGTCCAGCTACTGTCAATATGCATTTCCGAGCTCCACCCCATCCCTCACTCCATCTCATTCTCACTGTAGTTGACGTGCATTGTGACTGGCATCAACTGACATGGACAAAGTGTCTCAATGTATACGGAGGCCTGTCAACGGCTTCTCAACGAGGGGACGTACCGGCGTGAACTGGACATCCTGGAAGAGTTCCTGGATGAAGCGGCGTGAGGGCAGGCGGAACATGCAGTGGGCAAGCAGGTGGGAAACCTCAGAGTACAAGCAGATGTCATCAAACGCATAGGGGAACTTCTCCTTGATCCTGCACCGATGTGAAGAAAAAGGCAGCGAGAAGGAGCACATTAGTTTCTATACGTGCTCACAGAGAGACAGAATACAAGAGCATGCAGGGTGTCTTACGTGAGCAGGCCTGTCTCGTGGCCCTTGGTTCCTACGGAGGAGCTGAGGTTCACCACGAGCCGTAGCACCTCCTTCCTCAGCAGAGCCCTGCAGGCTGGGGCATCCTCAGTGATGGGTCTTCCCCCTGCAGAGAGAGGGCATTAGAGGTCATCACAGAGGTAACTGACAATCATAACCACGTCCGTTTCTATAGACACTGAGAAGTATGAATGTGTGTCTCACATCTCCTTGCGTTCTGAGTTGTGCTGAGGCTGAGCTCTCAGTTCACCTGCCGTGATTTGGCAGCTGTCCGACTGACTCTCACAGTTCAAACCATGTTTAATCCAACTCATCTGCAGAGGATTCAACGTACTTTTCGATTCAACTTGTTTTGAATAAACTGACAGGGTACATTTGTGGGGGGTGCGGTGGCGCAGTGGGTTGGACTGCAGTCCTGCTCTCCGGTGGGTCTGGGGTTCAAGTCCCGCTTGGGGTGCCTTGTGACAGACTGGCGTCCCGTCCTGGGTGTGTCCCCTTCCCCCTCCGGCCTTACGCCCTGTGTTGCCGGGTAGGCTCTGGTTCCCCGTGACCCCGTAAGGGACAAGCGGTTCTGAAAATGTGTGTGTGTGTGTGTGTGTGTGGGTACATTTGTGCTCATAAAATGCGTTGAGCTGATCTGACTCTTTCTGAAACCAAGGCAACCATGAAGAAATGAACACTGAAACTCATTCATGTTGGTCAATCCGCTAATCACCTAACTGCTGAGAATGAGGCGAAGGGCGGCCGGTTCTTACCCAGGACGAGCTGTGCGTTAGGCGTGCCGCAGGCAGAGCCCTGGGACATATCGCTGCAGCCCGAGATTCCGGAGAACTTGGACTGGGGCGTGACCTCCAGGTGGCTGTGGACTGGCTGGCTGCACCAGTCTGAGTACGAAACATCACCAAAGTCTGGAGGGGTGTTCACACGGCATGGTCAGTCACTGAGCTTTGGATCCAGTTACACGACACACACCCACTTCCTGTGGGACCACCCTTTCCAGCCTGACTCCCCCAGTAAAGAATCAGCCTGAGGATCACCATCTAGTTAAAAGCATGTGCACCAGAACCTCCTTCTGGACTGTAAATAATGCTCCTTTAAAATGTTCTCAGAACCCTTAGAGAAATAATTATTAAGGGATGTTGTAGATTTTATTAATTACTTTTTTTAATAGATCTAGATTAGTTAATAGTTTAGATTAGTTCTACTTGCACATGCTGAAGAGGTATACTAAAAAGTTATTAGAATGCTCAAGAGGGCTGGACAGCCACTGGCACTTGGACCCCCCTGAGGGATCCAAGGGGTTGAGTTGGGAAGTTTTTTTTAAGTTTCCTCTCCTCCCTGGTCAGATGTCTTAGTCTACTGCTATCCATGTTTGTTTTAGTGTATTATCAAATTGTACTGCAATCCTGTACTACGCTGGAAGCTGTTACTTTTGGACCCAAAGGCTGCAGGTTTGATTCCCACCTCCAGCTGTAATACCCTTGAGCAAGGTATGTACCCTAAAAAATTGCTCCAGTAAAAAAAATTACCCAGCTATATAAATGGGTAAATAACTGAGTATCTTAACACTGTAAGTCGCTTTGGAGAAAAGTGTCAGCTAAATGAATACATGTAAATGCACAGCACTTGGAGTTACTCTGGTGAGAAGACTGTGCTATAAAAAATAAACTGAACTGCATTATTTATTTACAGGTGACACTGATGAAAGGTGACAGAGCACTGCCTCACCTGTGCGGCTGTGTGTGGGGTCTGCCTGGCTCTGGGAATTGCTGCCCAGCAACTGTAGACCCACGCAGTAGAGGCAGTTGTCATCACGGTGCTCCTGCAGCCCCGTCTCCTCCGTCGCCGGCAATGATGACTGTGGGTCGCCCCGCCCACCCGTCACCAGTTCCGTGATGCTGATTTGTTGCCGAAGCGGAGGAGGTGCAGAGCGCGGACCTGGGTGCAGAACGGACCTTCTGTAAACATATGTCCATCTAAAGAGAAACACTTACCATTTCTCTATATTGCCACCTGTCTTTTTCACTCTCTCACCCACACACACACCTGTGCAAATCCCAATACGTAGATGTGCAGTATAGGAATGTTGGGCAATAACATTCAACTTTTCATCTTAATTATTCACTGGTTTACATGTATATTCAAGAGTGTATCAAATGTATATCTTGATATAGCACGTGGGGCAGAAGTCGGCAAAGTTATTAGAGGACTCAGATGTCAGGTTGGAATCCCACTTCCTGCTGTAGTACCCTTGAGCAAGGTACTTTGAATTGCTCCAGTAAAAATTACCCAGCTGTAAATGTGTACAAAAATTGTAGATCAGCTGCGTTGGAAGAATCATGAGCTGAACAAATTAATGTAAATATAAGAGAATTGTGGCAAAACTGAATGTAAAGACACGATATACCAAATGAAGTGTAGTTTGCCAACTTCACTTCCATGAAAAAACAGACACAATGACACAGAAAAACACTGGAAGAGGACTGATGTGATAACACACAGTGACATGAGTACGGGACTGTGCGGTATACTGTTTACCGTCTGATTCGCCAATACAGAAACGGGACGATTTGTCCTCGGCAGCCGGGCTCGTGGTCTGCTGGAAGTATGGCGTTTCCTTCACCTGGGGAAACGAGTCAGAACACATGAACGCTGAAGCACGCTTACGCCTCACGCCTCCTTCCTGATCATCACTTGGGAGCTTGGAGACTGCTTCACTGCACCTGGAACATGTCACTGACGTCCATGGGCAGCGCCAGACCAATGTAGTCGTCGGAGCACCCGTAGGTGGCGCTGGAGACCATGGAGCGCACGGAGGAGGAGCGATGCAGCGTGGTCTGGCTGATGGGGCTCAGCAGCTCCTCCTTGTCCAGGGAAGCGAAGCTCAGCGCCTTCAGGAACCTGGGAGACGAGAGAAGGGCAGCGGGGTCGCTCGACGTAAACAGGAACAGGTGACTGTCAAATCTTGACGAGAAGGCGAGGGAGAGAGAGAGAGAGAGAGAGAGAGAGAGAAAGTGGACAGAAAGGAAGAGAGCGAGATGCAAATGGAAAGACAGCAGAGACAGAAACGCCAGACAGAAGGCAACACCAGGATTAGCTAATTCTAGGGTCCACGCTAATTCTAGCGACTGATTCCACAAGCCAGGTTGACTACAGACTGTACTGAAACACTACAGAGGGGGGAGTGAAGCCAGGAAGCGTGTTGCCACCAATGGCCAAAACTGGACAATGGTGCCACAGAGCCAGGCAGGTGGGGAAGAAAAGAGTACGGAGGGCCAGGTCTCCCTTCAAGTGCACAGGAGGCTTCTCTGGATGACAAAATGACGAGTGCTTCCATCAACAAACCCATTCAATTTGATCTCGTTTACCCTATCAGCCTCCTCCCTGTGAGAACGTTACCGTTCCTGGGCTCTACAATCAGATACCTGCTTTGGCACTGCAGTTCCTCCCCATGTTCTCCTGGTGTTGCTGACATGGGGCACCAAACAATTTCCACTCCTGTGGTTTAGCAACCTAGCAGCGAGTGGCCCTGCTCCACAGAAAGGAAAACAGTACTGTGTCATGATGTTTGGGATCACACTGGTACCATGGAAACGCTACATGTTTTGAGCTGCTTGAGGCCTGATGATTTCAGCCTTCATCCTGCAAATGAGCTGATGATGGGTTCAGTGTTCACCCTGATCTCATTTGGATGACAGATTCAGTATGTCAGCATTTACCTTCTTTTGCTGGATTCAGTTTTTCACCCTGCTTGGCACTCAGTGATGGGTTTACACTTGTAGGCTGAGGCTGGATGTTGCCTTTTTCCTCACTTGTTTCCAACTGAGCAGCAATTCAGCCCAAGTTAGTTCACCCAGGAGATGAGCTAAGGACCCTGCCTCCCCTACAGGTTAGAAAGGTCTCAGGATCCAGGATTGTGTGAAGAACCTCACATAGCTTCGGGAGGGGAGAGGCCTGTACAGATGCAGCCCAGAAGCACAGAAGATATCTGCAGGGTGCTAAGTGTGGGGACTGAAAGCATCTGGGGAGAGGGAGGGGAGCTTGGGTGGACACTGGAGTATGGCCCGCGGGGCAAGGTAGGGCAGCCCACCCCAAACTCCCTGGAGAAGAACACGCACCGTGGGAGCAGCAACCTGGACCTGACACGGGACCTCAGTGGGCTGTAGCCTGAGCAGCCGAATCTCTTTAGAAAGAACCTGGGGAGGGGTGGGGGTGGGGGACCACCAGAAACAGGAGCTGTAATGACATCCAGGGCATAGCTGTTGGCCAAAGGTGGGACCAGCAGCACAGGAAACATGGGAACAAAGGAGATTCTGTCCAGGGAGCTGGCTGCACACAAAGACAAATCTGCAGATGAAAAGTCCCTCCTTCCTGCTCCGCCCAGGAGAGCGGAACACCACTCGCCGTTTCAGAGACGAGTTATTTTTAGTGTTGCTCTCCTCACGCAGGGACGGTACCCAGGAAGGACTGGGAATGAGATATGCGTGGGGGGGGGGGTGTCTTAATCCTCCTAAGCCAACACGGGAAGCTGGCTGCCTGGACGGGGCCCTTCCGCTATTTTCCATGCTGCCCTATACAGGTCACACTCATTTAAGAGTTTAGGGATGTCATCTGCAACAGCACAGCCTTATTATTACGGACACGATCGGCATTTATGATGATGATGATTTGTAACCTGAGAATGGCACAGCAGCCTCTCCCTTTCCCATTCGCCCACTCTGTCCTGCTCTAACTTATGACTCAGACTCTAACGTGGCGTCGGGTTTGGCTGCCTACATTTCTAAAGGTCCCCTGTGCTGTGAGCATGGTCCAAGACACTTATACAACGCTCCTTCCCCAGAGGATGGTAAAAAGGCACACATTACACCTACAGCTACACCCTTCCTACGAAAGCTTGTCGCAAGAACCTGCTTGGTATTTCATCAAGCCACTGTGTCCAGTTTATTTGCTTGTTTACTGTTTGTCTTGAGATCTTTTTGCTGAGCGACATGTCATTAATGAAACTGACATTTACAGAAATAAGTGGTACTTATTGATTTAACTGACACCTACAACCCAAGATGACTTACAATGCCTTACAATTTTTACAGTTGGGTCATTTTTACTGTATCAGTTCAGGTTAAGTACCTTACCCAAGTGTAGAACACTAGGAGCTGGGATTTGAACCCGGCTCATCTAACTCCAAGGCAACGGCTGAAACCACTATACCACCTGCTGCCCCTAGAAATTCCAAGTTTAACTGACTTGCAGAAAAGTATATCTGCAGTCCACCTCTTGGGTTTTGAACTTGCAACAATTATACTGTCAACCAGGTCTCCTTATATAAATCAGGTTTGTGTCTATTACCCAAAATCGTACTGCTGCAAATAATACAAGATACGATCTGATGTAACTGTAGACAAGGACGTCTGCAAGAAGAGAGGAAGAGAGACTGAGACGTGACTCAGACAAAAAAAAAAAAAAGCGAATACTATATGAACACAACCCGGCAAACAGAGTGTAGGACGGGGAGCTGATGGCACCGTAGAGAGTGCGTTTGCTTCAATGGAGGTCAGAGACAAGTTCTCCTCAAAGGCTGCTCTGCAATTCCGCAGGTTAACTTGTCAACACAGAGTTTTATCTAGCAGATGTGACTTGAGCAGGACTAATTAAAATGCAGACAGATGGAGGCGGACGGTGCTCACCTGCGAGGTGTGAGTCTTGAGTCCAGGCTACCAGCCTTCATGGTGATTGTATCGGTGAAGAGCACATCCTTGGCGGGAGAGGCCAGTGCCTCGCTGTGCGACAGGGAAGGGTGGATGCGCTGCTGCTGCAGGCGTTTGAGCGTCGCATAGCCCAGCGCGTCACGAGGGCTCGTGTACACAAAGCTGCAGTCCGCCAGGCTCCGGATGGCCGCCACTGAGGGGGACTTGAGCGACTGGGCACGGCGCGGCAGAGTGTGTGAGGAACCGGGTGGCACCAGTGACGCCGAGCTCGACTTGGACAGCGGAAGGTGGCTGGACTGCGGTGTGAGCGAGTAGAGAGTGCGCACAGTGCGTGCGCTCACCACCGTGTCCAGGCTCACACAGTCTGTGTCGCCGGCGGATGAGTCCACTCCACTGACAGTCTCACGGGATGGGCTCGAGCTCATCGAGCTGATGCCGCTCGTCGTCGTGTCCGTGTTGAAGCTCTGGCTCCGGCTCTTGAACTGGGCCCCGCCCCCACCGGAAGACGAGGACGAAGACCCGTCGCCAGCCAATCGCTCACGGCTGCCACGCTCCCGGTGGCTCTCGCCCACGTGGCCTGGTCCACCCCTGGGCAGCCGGAGCTCCCCCTCCGCGATAACTGTGCTGCCTCCCCGTTCCTCAGTAACTCGGCAGCCAAGGAAAGAGGTCTCCACAACCGAGGGGCTCACGGGCAGACGGCCACCGTTGAAAACGGGGGTGTAGGTGTCACCCTGCCCCAGAGAGAGCTCAGCAGGCTCAGTGACCGTACGGGTGCGCCGTGAGCTCCCCGGCTTCACCTCCCCGGGCCCCTTGCTGCCTGCAGTGCTCTTCGGGTCACTGGCACTGCGCAGCTTCTTGGTGGGAAGTGTGAGCGAGCTAAGCAGACGCCGACGGACGAAGCCGCTGGAGGCCAGGAGGGTAAAGGGGCCACGATCCTTCTGGGGTTTCGGCCGCACATACAGGGGCAGCTCCTCTGCGAGCTCCAGCACCTCACACTTCTCGTCATCCAGGATGTACATGCCTGAAAACGCAGGGAAACGCACTGTCACTTGGTTCAGGGCCCCACTGTGACCTCCAACAATCACACTGCCTGGTGCTGAGGTTACTCACTGGGCTGTGTGGACTCACTCTCGCTGTTGTGCCGCGAGCTTGTGGACTCGGAGTTGAGGCTGAGGGTGCTCGGCACCGAAGACAGCTCGCTGGGTAGCTGCCGCTCCAGCTCGTCTGGCACGACGGGCCACAGTTGGCGCCGGCTGTGGCGGACCGCATCCCATCCGTGCTGCTTCAGCACTTCACAGCCCTGCTTGGTCTTGGAGATGAGGCCCAGCACATAAAGGCAGGTACTGTGGGGGAAGACAAGGGGATGTTAACTGCAATCCTGCTGTGAAGAACATGGTAAAATGGTGAAAAACACAATGCAGCTGAAAACAGACAACAGCTTAAGGCCTCTGGAATGTGGAAGCGAGATATGGGAGGGGTCAGTGGTGGGTGGGGAAGTAGAAGTTGCAGGAGAGGAATACTGAGGAGGAGAAGAGTCTTACCCACGGATGGAGAGAACCTCACAGTGCTGAGCCAGAGCCACAATATCTGGGACAACATTCTCCTCCTGGAGGAGGTTCAGACCCCAGTTGGAGGAGCCAATGTTACCCTGGAAACAGATTTTATAGAGGGCATCAAGGGTATTTCACTAAAAACCTAGTATTTCATACACAGTCATATCCTGTTTCAGGCAAATGTAACGGAATACATTACATCTCTCTCTCTCTCTCACACACACACACACACACACACACACACACACACACACACACACACACACAGAGAGAGAACACTCACCAAGGCCCACAATGCAGCTTTCAGCTGCTTGATGCCCTCCCAGTTGTGCAGCATTGGGGAGCGCACCGTGTAGCTCAGGTCAGGAACTACACTCTGGGAGGAGGAAGAGAAGAACCAGAGGACAGATCAGGTCTCAAAACACACATAACATCTGTCACCACACACTTTTTTGTTTTTCTTGGCAGACAGCTCAGCTTATCAGGAGATAAGGGATTTAAAAAAAAAAAAAAACCACCACCACCCTGTCCGCAAGTGTGTGTGGCTACCTGAGCCTCCAGCAGGTGACATCCAGTCTTGTCATGGACCAGCTGCCCATACAGGTGCACAGGAAGGTAAACATTTGGTCTTTGTAACCTGAAGTGCACACAAGAAAAGAGGAATACAGCAACATTTACACTTTTCGTCTGCGAAAACAAGCCCAAAGATGAAGGTCCTCTGATGCAGAGGCTGGGCCTTCTTGGGCAGGCCTCACCTTTGGTTGCTTCGCCGTACGTAGTTGTCTCCATCGACAGGCTTGCGGTACGTGGTGAGAGCCTCATTCAGCTGCTCCTCGATCAGGTCCACGTACTTCAGGTTGTATTCCTACAGGGAACGAGAAACTGGAGTGAAGCACAGCAACCTGGGCCTGAAAACAGGTATTAGTGAGGCAGCTCATGATTATAAAAAATATTACCATCATCTTCTTTATTTCTCTAACATTCCAAGTACAGTAATAATGATTGCAAAAAAAGCAGCACTGTCAAGCAGCACATAGATTTCTGCTCGCAGTTTCTGGGCTGTGGGATGGGGTCTGGGATTGAATCAAGATCAGTCTGTGGGGGAGATTGCGTATTTTCCGTATGTTCACAAGGTTATCCAGGTTCTTCTCGCAGTCCAAAGATGTATTTTAGCTCAATTTGTGACTACATGTCCAACGGGTGTATACGTCAGTTAATGAGTGTGTGATTGCCTTGCAATGGACTGGCGCCCTGTCCAGGGTGTACCAAGCAATGGTATAAATTCAGACAAGTGCTACCCTGCTCTGGATGAGCAGTGATTGAAAATGTGTTCATGAATTAAAATTAATTATTAGCAGCACCTCAATAAAGAAAAAAAAAAAAAATGCCGCAGAAAATGGGGGGGATAGTTCTGTCATCATCTCTTGTACTGAGAGTGCTGAAAGTCAATCCTTGCATGGAAAGATGAGGAAATATGAATTCCTTGCTCAAATTAACAAGCTGTTCCACCTAGTTCCTGTCCCACTCAATCTCAGCACAACTACATCATTAGCAGACGTTAACACTTGTTCACCCGTGATGCACACAATTTAAATTTTGCACTATTTTTTGCAGCTCTGTGCTGTGCTGTGCTTTATGACATGAAAGACGGGTGAGAGCTCCACCCAAGGCAACGGGACTAAAATCAACAGTCGGCAGGACTAAGATCCACAGCCCCAGGACTCCTTCAGTTCACCTTCTGCCACTTCTCCAGCTGCCTGTTGACATAGCCTCTCTCATTGAGGTAGGAGAAGCCCTTTGGAATGGACAGGAACCTGCGGGGGAGGGAGATGATGGCTGAGTTCTCGAGTGCACGCTGAACCGATGAGTCACACACTCAGACAAGAGCTCCACTGAGAACATCAAGTACCAGCGCCGAGACAGCCCTGCAGAGATGATGACGTCGCATACTAAACCAGGACAAAAAAACAACCTCAGATTTTATTTATACTACCAACAGTGTGACTTGAGATTATTAAACCAACAGTGCAGGCATCAACGGCTCAAAGCACGCAGGTTAGTTCCGACAGCCTGCGAAACACAGAATGCCGGCCAGGTTTTGTAGGAATGTAGCACGTACAGTATGTTAAAAAAAAAAAAAAAAAAAAAAAAAAAAAAAAAAGACGACGACTATTTAAAATAATTCAGCAAGCACCCGTCTTCCAACATAAAACTCCACATCCCAGAATGCATCTCACCGTAGGAGTAGCAGGACCCCTTTGTCACCGAGATGAGAGAGCGCAGGTTTCATCTGGATCAGTGCGTGAAGGTTGGCCTGGGGGGGACAACATGAAAAGACCACGTGTCAAACACTAGGACAAAAGCTTCGGTGAAGAAGGACCAGAGTCAAGGATAATGTAGAAGTGGCGGTGTAAACAATGAGCAGACCTGGAGATTCTCATGAACCTCCATCTTATTATTACAGTTATAATGAGTTGTAACAGGTCTGTAAACAATGTGTACAAGCGAAAGCATGAAAACAGTCCCAAACACCCATGTATAATGGAGACAGATTTCAGAGCAGTCGCTATGCGTTCAGCTTAAATAATTAGTGGCTGCAGAAAGCTTGTCATCCCTGCCCTGTGTGTGTGTCTCCCCCGGTGCGGAGCTCCACAGTTGTTTTACTGTTTTTGTTAGTTTGCCCTGTCTTTAGTTATACTCCGACAATCAGCTTTACCAGGGAAGAACTGCTGAACATTCGGCAGTACACACCACCCGACATTTTACCGGTTTTCGACTATTCTGACGTTTTGCTGGACATTGTAGTCGGAGGTGCAGCGGCGCTGCTCAAGCGCTCCAAGCGCTCCAAGACGCGCAAGCGCGGAAAGCGAGCCGGCGCGCTTGTCAAGCTCCGAAAGCGCGGCTTTAGAACAGCGCTGCCTAGTATCCATCTGGCGAACCTCCGCTCCTTACCCAACAAAATGGACGAACTTTTCCTCCTGTCCCAAAGAAACAAGGACTTCTTAAACTCTGCTGCTCTGTGTTTCACGGAAACCTGGCTGAATGAAGCCATCCCGGACAGCGCGCTACATCTGCCGGGCTTCCAGCTGTTCAGAGCGGATCGCGACGCGGAATCAGCGGGGAAATCACGTGGCGGTGGGACATGCTTCTACATCAACGAAAGGTGGTGTACAGTACAGATGTAACAGCGTTGAAGAAGATGTGCTGTCCCGACCTAGAAGCGCTCTTCATCAACTGTAAGCCTTTCTACTCGCCGCGGGAGTTTTCCTCGTTCATCCTCGTAAGTGTTTACATTCCACCGCAAGCGTGCGTGAACGCAGCGCTGCAACAGCTGGGCGACCAGATCACTGACACAGAGCAACAACACCCGGACTCTGTTATAATCATTCTCGGGGACTTTAATAAAGCAAATCTCTCCCGTGAACTGCCAAAATACAGACAGCATATTACATGTCCCACCAGAGACAGTAATATACTGGACCACTGCTACACCACAGTAAAAGATGCATATCACTCTGTTCCACGGGCAGCTTTGGGGCTCTCTGATCACTGCCTGGTTCATCTTATACCGACCTACAGGCAGAAACTGAAATCAGCTAAACCTGTAATAAGGACTCTTAAAAGATGGACTGGGAAAGCAGAGCAGGACTTACAAGCCTGCTTCGAGTGCACTGACTGGAGTGTTTTTGAGGCTGCTGCTAGCGATCTGGATGAGCTCACAGACTCTGTAACATCATATGTCAGTTTCTGCGAGGATATGTGCATCCCTACCAGGACTCGTTTAACATACAACAATGACAAACCGTGGTTCACTGCAAAACTCAGACAGCTTCGTCAGGCCAAAGAAGACGCCTACAAGAACGGGGACGGAGTCTTGTATAAACAAGCCAAAAACACACTGGCAAAGGAGATCAGAGTGGCTAAGAGAAACTACTCTGAAAAGCTGAAGAAACAGTTTTCAGCCAACGATCCTGCGTCGGTGTGGAAAGGCATCACAAATTACAAGACACCACCCCCCGGCACCGTGTCAACTCAACAACTAGCCGACGATTTGAATGAGTTTTATTGCAGGTTTGATAAACCCTGTCTCACACCCTACACCCATTCAGACCCTCTCTCCACCAATCACTTAACAACTCAAGTAACCCCCACCTCCCCCCCTCCTGTACCTTTGATCTGCGAAGAGGAGGTGCGTCGGGTCTTCATCAAACAGAAGACAAGGAAAGCACCAGGCCCAGACGGTGTCTCACCGGCCTGCCTAAAAACCTGTGCTGACCAGCTGGCCCCTATCTTCACAAAGATCTTCAACAGATCACTGGAGATGTGCGAAGTTCCTTCCTGCTTCAAACGCTCCACCATCATCCCCATCCCAAAGAAACCCAAAATCACAGGACTTAATGACTACAGACCTGTCGCCTTAACATCTGTGGTCATGAAGTCACTTGAAAAACTGGTGTTGGACTACCTGAAAGACATCACTGGACCCTTGCTGGACCCCCTGCAGTTTGCTTACCGAGCAAACAGGTCTGTGGATGATGCAGTCAACATGGGACTGCACTACATTCTGCAACATCTGGACAAACCAGGGACTTATGCGAGAATCCTGTTCGTGGACTTCAGCTCAGCCTTCAACACCATCATCCCACACCTCCTCCTGTCCAAATTAACCCAACTCTCCGTGCCCACCTCCATCTGTCAGTGGATCACCAACTTTCTGACAGACAGGCAGCAGATAGTGAGGCTGGGAAAATTCTCATCCGAAACTCGCACGATCAGTACTGGAGCCCCCCAGGGATGTGTGCTCTCCCCACTGCTCTTCTCCCTGTACACCAACGACTGCACCGCGAAGGACCCCTCTGT
This sequence comes from Scleropages formosus, assembly GCF_900964775.1. Classification (NCBI taxonomy): domain Eukaryota; kingdom Metazoa; phylum Chordata; class Actinopteri; order Osteoglossiformes; family Osteoglossidae; genus Scleropages; species Scleropages formosus. Next base: position 19,209,697 of record NC_041822.1, read on the forward strand.
CAAACTCCTGAAGTTTGCAGACGACACCACGCTCATCGGCCTCATCCGGAATGGCGACGAGTCTGCCTATAGACAGGAGGTCCATGAGCTGGCTGTCTGGTGCAGTCATAACAACCTGGAGCTGAACACGCTCAAAACAGTGGAGATGATCGTAGACTTCAGGAGAAACACCTCAGCATTATCCCCACTCACCATCATGAACAGCACTGTGGCAACAGTGGAGTCATTCAGGTTCCTGGGCACCACCATCTCACAGGACCTGAAGTGGGAGCCCCACATAGACTCCATTGTGAAGAAGGCCCAGCAGAGGTTGTACTTCCTTCGTCAGCTGAGGAAGTTCAACCTGCCACAGGAGCTACTGCTGCAATTCTACTCTGCAGTCATTGAGTCCGTCCTCTGCACCTCTATAACTGTCTGGTTCGGCTCAGCTACGAAGTCAGACATCAGAAGACTGCAGCGGATAGTTCGGACTGCCGGAAGAATCATCGGCACATCCCCCCCAGCTCTCCAAGAACTGCACTCGTCCAGAGTCAGTAAAAGGGCGAGCAAAATCATTCTAGACCCCTCACATCCAGGCCACTTCCTCTTCGAACCCTTGCCATCTGGCCGGCGCTACAGAGCACTGTGCACCAGGACAGCCAGGCATAAGAAAAGTTTCTTTCCTCAGGCCATCTACCTCATGAACACCTAAATCTCTCCCCTAGAGAGTAAACCGTGCAATACATAATGCTATTTATATTTATAACTATTTATCACATTTCTCTTACACTCCCTTGCATTTGTATCTAGCGACTATTTTTGTACTATTTTTGTATATTGGGTACTTTATATTTTTTAAATATTTTTTATCCCTTGCTCACATACTCTATCTTCTCATCTGTGTCTTGTCACTGTCATTCTGTCTGTGCTGTGGTAGTTCCTGTCACCAAGACAAATTCCTTGTATGTGCGAACATACTTGGCAATAAAGCTCGTTCTGATTCTGAACCTAGGACCCCAGTGAACCACAAATGCGGTACATGCACAACCAGGTCAGGAGAGGGCGCTACAATACACCTACCGCACTGCTAAGTTTGGGACTGCAGTCCTTATGGATAGTTAGTCACCACTCTGATTTACAACTGACAGAGTAGGTGAAATGTTCACCCTTACAAATTATTGTACTGATCAAGCTATGAATACAGAAGGGCAGCAGGAGGGGTAGTGGTCAGGGAAGGGCCCGGGTTCAAACCCTGCAGCACTACCTATAATTAAAGTAATTACTCTGAATTGCTCCTGCAAAAATTACCAAACTGTATAAACGAGTAAATCATTGTAAGTACCTTAATCTAACGTTGTAAATCACTTTGTTGAAAAGGCTGAACTGAACAAGGAAAAAAGTGAAAAGAAAAGAACCCTGCCACTGGAGGACTGTAGTTCCTCGCTTCTTCCCTAAGGCACTAGTGAATTACTCTCTGATCCGCTCTAATGTTGAATGATAACCAACTTTCGTCTCCAACATGAGCTGCATGTGATCACAACCGGGGGGGACTCATTTATCAATCCCTCATCTCCAAACCCTGCTGTTTCGGCACAGGTTCTGCTGGCCCATCACCTTGTCCTCGCAGGCCTCATCCAGGATGTCCAGTGCCTCCATGGAGACAGCCTTGTTGCGGTCATGCAGCTGTGTGACCAGCAGCTCGATGCCCCAGTTGCTGAAGAACTCCACGTTGGCACGTAGCAGCACCCGCAGGTGCTTGGTGGCATACAGCCTGCAGTTCTGCAAACAGCCACGTGGGCAGAAGCACTTGTAAGAACGTAGGCAGTGCTCAAAAAATGTACAAGAAATAACACCATAACAAAGGATCTGCAGGCAGAGCACCGTAAAGATTTACTAGGATAAGACATGAAACAGCTGTGTCATCATCACTGGTCTCACATCAGTAGCTGCTGTGAGGATCTTGGAGAGGATGACCCGAGCCAGTCCGTCGCGGCTGTAGTCCAGTGCGGACACCGTCAGCTTGAGCGTGGCGTCCTGGTTCTTCAGCGAGCACAGGCTTAGCAGACTGGAGAGGATCCAGAAGAAAAAGGGACATTCATACAGGACGTCCGCTCTAAAATAACAGCTTTTTAGGTGTTAAGTAACGTGACTTCACCGCTTCCAATGAGTAAAGCTGTACATTTCAGGACAATCGGCACAGCTGGTGGCGCTGTCACTGAGAAGCCTAAATTCTAACTGAAAGGATCGAAATCACAGGAAAGAGAACCACTTGTGTTCCAGTGAACAAGGTGCTGAAATACTTGGGTTACAAACACTCAATTGTATGAATGAATAAACCATAAAAACTATATATGTAAAGAATAGTTTAAATTTTTAGTAGACAAGGACCATGAGCTCCTCAAATGTCAGTGGTGCCACAGGTCTGTGGGATCTGGGAAGGAGCGGGTGACTCACCACTGGAAGATGCTGCATTTCTCCAGAATTTTAACGCCATGGGGGTGGGCAGACAGCGTGCCCAGGAACAGGAAGTAGTGTTGGCTCAGAGTGGTGAGAAGCCCGTTGCTCTGGAGACTGCGGTCCGTCTTGAGCCCGGAGGAGGAGGACAGCCACTGTTCGATGTCCCTTACCAGGTCTTCCAGGTACACCTGGCCATCCTGTAGGGAGCACACACACATATTACAGTGAGTCTATGTGGACATTTAGGCTGGAATGTGAAAGGGGGCTGTGTGTGTCAAAGTTCTGGTATTCTTTTGCCAATTTTCCAGGGATTGGATTGATTTTCTTGCTATCCAGCACAGCCACTGCTATTTTGTTGGTGAATTGCCTTAGTCAACTAACAAAAAACAAAAAAAAAAAAAAAAAATTTCCACCACAGACCTAATTAAGGCAGCAAAACAAGTAAAGCACCACCACAAACTGTTCAGTCCCATTTAGCATCTGGATTCTGTCCCGTGGTTTATATTAAAACTGTATCACATTGCTAATCACTTTATTCGTGGTCTGACAGAAACTGGTACAGACCAGTGGGGTTCTGCGTCTGCGTGGCTCCCTCACCTCGTCGGACTCCAGCAGGAACTCGATGAACTGACAACCGGCCACAGTCAGCTGCCTTGCCTTGCTGTGGTCGAGCTCCAGGCTGGCGAAGAGCTTGCTGCTCGGCTTGTAAAAGTAGAGGAGCCTGCGCACGAACCTGCAGCGAAGAAGAGTACCCTTGTCAGTTAGGTGACCGTGGGTGCCCACGTCAGAGCTTGGCACGCGTTCCCGTAACCTGGCTGAGTGACGCTGAGCCAACGTACTGTCTGCTACTGCCCGTGTACAAGTCACCCTAGAACATGTCTCCTGGTTAGGGTTTGGTAGAAAACAGTAAAAAGGCTAAATTGAGTAAAAACAGTGGTAACATAACGGTAAAAAGAGGCACTTGTGAATATGGAGGTATCAAGGCACAAGATCACACCTTTACTTTTATTATTTTCTCCTCCATGTCACACTTTTCCTCATAAGTCTCTTACACACTGTTTTTACACTAAGCTACCTACAGGATTCATTTATACACTATAGGGGAGGGTAAATTTTCACTGCATCAAATCAAGGTTAACTACCTTGCTTAAAAATACTATATGAAGAGCGAGAGTCAAACCACAGTCCTTCACATGGACGGCGTCGGCCGTAACCACTACTGATCAGTTTATCAGAAACCTGTTTCTTTATAGTACATCAGGAACTGTTGCCATTCTTAGTTATCGTATTACCTGGATTGAGTGAAAAGGGGGCATTTACCAAAGCACTGGATGCTGGATCACTTTATTTATGACATACGCAAGCACAGGAAAAGGGTAAACGGTTTCAAGAAAAGCTTACTTGTGCATCTGTTCATCTTTATTGTTCCGGAGGTTCACATTTGGCCACTGTGGAGATGAAAAGATGAGAATCAGTTACAATGATGCACTCAAAAAACTGAGGAGCCATGCTTTTAAAAAATAAAAACATTTTTTTAAAAACTAATGAAATCCAACCAGAGAAACGGTATAATTAGATGTCCTGTTTTTCAAGGTTCACACAGTTAAAACAACCAAATTAAATATTAAAAATTACTAGTTAATTAATGACAATTATTTTTGAAAAGTTTTTTCCGAAGCTGCTCAACCGCTTCGCCGGGGGGAGGACGAAGCTGAGTGCGTACCTTCAGGATGGTGGCGATAAGAACCCAATTCCAGTCCAGGTTCTGTTTGTGGTTCAGAATCTGGCTGTCTCGCAGGTTCATCATGAGCGCGTCCTCCGTGTCCTACGAATGCACAAGACATCCCTCCAGTGAGACCCCCCCCGAAGAATGACACCCTCCTGGCACATCCACTCATGGGGTATCGCCAGTCAAGATCCTGCATTCTGTTATAGCACTGAAACTCCCGCAGGGATACCTCACCCTGTTCTCTGTTCTCCACCATGGCATCCAAATGAACCTGAAGCCTCCTGGAGCACACAGTGTACGTGCCCAGTCCCTCACACACAGTATGAATTTACAGTGCTGGAACCATGTTATGGAAATATGTGCCAGTTTCCTTATGAATATTATTCCTTCAAGAAGATGACTCTTCTCTCTGAAGAAATTTACAGTGTTAGATTTGCACATTAACCTACTTACAATTACTTATTTGTAAAGCTGGGTAATTTTATTGCCTCAATTCAGAGTAAGCATCTTGATCAAGGGTACTGGGGACAACTAGTAGTGCAGTGATTAGAGCTGCTGCTTTTGGACCCAAAGGCTGCAGGTTTGAACCCCAGCTCTGGCGGTAGAACCCTTGACCAAGGGACTTACCCTCAATTTCCCCGCTATATAAATGGGTAAATAGTTGTAAGAATCTTAACATTAAGTCGCTTTGGAGAAACAGCATTAGCTAAATGAATAAATGTAATGTAAATGTACTAATGTGGCATTCCAAGTTGAATCCTTCCATTTCTAAGTAACTCTTAATGATAACCACTGCCACATTTTTTTTTTTCCCCCACTGATTTTATGGAAAGAACAGGGCGAAAGCAACGTACAGGTAGAGACAGTTCACGGAGAAATGGAAAAGATAATCACACACACAGCGCGAGGGCTCAAGTCAAACGGTTACAATATAGCACAGCAATGATCATGTAAACAGCTTCTAATAACTTACAAAAGGGTGTCCAGACATTCCAGAATTCATTACAACTGTCACATATCGAATGTCAATTTTTCAGGCACAAGAAATTTAAACACCAGTCATTAATATTATTTAAAACTTTTGTGTAGAAGCCAGTACTCGGGAACTTCTAGTACAGACCGCAACATTAAAATAGATTTCCTTGCCACATTAGCCTAGGTACTACTGCCCCATTTTTATTACTGTTCATGTTACTCAACCATAAAATACCGATTACAGAAGAAACATACTGTACCGTGTGACACGGCCCAGAGTACAGCAGTACGGAGGGCTTTCGGTCCAACCACAGCATCCTGCCTGCGCTCTCAGCATGTGAGAGATTACTAACCCTAACAGATGGCATGTCTGGAGGAACAGTCCTACAGCGAGACCAAGAAGTGGCCCCACAGGGGTGTGCAGAGGTGGTTACCTTGATCACATAGATGTCCTTCTGCACGCGGAGATGTTGGTCCCTGCGTTGGTGCGCCGCCATCGCTTTGCGGACCACCTGGTCCAGGTAGAGGCTGTGCGGTTTTGGCCCGCGCTTCTTCCTCTCATGGAAACGCTTCAAGCAGTTGACAGCGGCGCTGGCCCGTCTGGATGCGCGGCAGAGAAAAGCACGGTCAAAAGCAGTGAGCAAAAGTGGAGCACGGAGCAACTACCTCTCCATTCTTACACCAACTTTTCATCCTTAACCTCCCTGAGATGATGTGCCAACAGGATGAGCACAGAGAAAGCTACTGAATAATGTGAGTTTCCAGTTATGCTTCATATTTTTACAACTTCAGCTTTCATCTGTCTCACGTGTCCCAAAATACAACTACAGCGTAAGGAGGCAAAGCAGAGTCTAGGGCCGGCAGACAGGCACTCACAGCCGCTTCTCCTGTGGGATGTCGAAGGAGGCAGCCATGTTCATGAGTGTGGGCAGACAGTGCAGGTGGTGGCTGTGCGAGTGGGGGAGGATAGTGTTGGCCTGCGGGAGAGAGAGAGAGGCAAGGACAGGTCACATGACAGTCTCTTGCAGGATGTCCCCATCAGAGACAGCAACAATCTCAGCAGCACAAGCAGCTGTACCATGTGCAGAAGGTCCCCAAGGAGAATGGTGGCGTGGACAGAGATGTGGTCGTCACTGCTGGTGATGACCTCTACCAAGCCCTGTAAGGAACAGTTCACAGTATTAACGCTGTGAGATTTGTCTCAACATCAATAAGCACCTTTTATTTTCCTAACAGAAAATATGAGAAAGGAAAGTACATCACTTTAATTTTCAGTTTTTCTTTAATTCCTAGCAGAACAAGTTAAATAATGCCTGCAGTTGCAGGTTCCAGGTGTTTGTAGTGTCCCCTACCTCCAGGAGGCCACTGTTGATGAAGGCAGACAGAACCAGAGCAAGGTAGTTGTCCATCAGGTCAGGCCTGTGGGACAGACAGGAGGGTAAGAGTGGATAACACCTGGTACACCCCTCACAGTCAAGTCCAGGACAAGAGAAGTGAGGATGAGCCTTGTTAAGAACAAAGATAGAGCTTCATGTATCTTTCTAAAGCAGCCAGGGACCTTACCCCACATCATCCACTTCTCCCCCCCCTCCAAGATTTCAGCTCTTGATGTCATTATTTGGAAAGGAACTAGGAGCACCTCTGTTGCTTGGTGTAAAGCACCTCAAAAGCAATGGACGAAGCAGACCTCAACGATGTTGAGGAAAGTCCTACCTGGATCTCGCTCGGTGCGGAAGGATGACTTTGGCCTCAGAAGCTACAAAGCCGTCAGACAACCTCCAGCTATCCTGAAACCTGCTGGGGTCTGGCGAGAACAGTCAAAATGATCCTGATCATAAACATCCACAAAAAGGACAACAATGAAAACGATACAGAAGGATTAAAATCAAAACACCCCGGTAGTGGTCACAACCACAGGGTCAAACCTGAAGCCACGTGAAACGCATTAGAATACAAGTAGAGGTGGTCATCGATTTACGATGGGGTTACATTCTGCAAAACCCATCATAAGTCGAAAATGCATTTAATACGCCTAATACACACCTCTGCATGACAGACTGGGAGATGCGGATCACTGCCGCTGTCCACCATTGCGAGAGAGTATTGTTCCGCATATCGCTTGCCCAGGAAAAAGAATCAGAATTCAAAATCTGAAGTACAATTTCTAACGAATGTCTATTCGTAAGTCAAACCATCGTAAATCGGGGACCACCTGTATAACTACACCTAGTACTAATGAGAAAGCTGATGCTCCTTACCGACGCTGAAAAGAGCTTCGATGAAGTCCTGCGTCACAACGGGAACGGGAAGTCGGAAGATTTCATACAGGACCTCTAATAACCCTCTCTGTGTTGGACAACGGGAATCGGAGTTAGAAGAGCTAGTGTACGTTTACATTAAACGCATCATTGATCTGATCTTTTGGGTCATCTTGCATTCATTCATTTAGCTGACGATTTTCTCCAAAGCAACTTACAGTGTTAATCTACCTACAATCGTTTACCCATTTATACAGCTGGGTAATTTTTGCTGGAGCAATTCAGGATAACTACCTTGCTCAAGGGTAGTACAACTGGAGGTTAGATTTGAACCTGCAACTTTTGGGTCCAAAGGCAGCAGCTCTAACCACTACACTATCAGCTGTCCCCAGCTGTGTATCATAGCTATCAGCTGTGTAGACAGGCCTTCAGTCTTTCAGTGGCAGTCATTGCAATCACACAGAATTTAACACAAGCACGGCAACAGATCTTTTCGCGAAGCTTGATGAAATGTAAAATGCTACACCTACCCGCACATCCATGTTTGGTATACAGAGCAGGCCAATCAGAGACTGGATTCCAGAGTTGCCTGGCTTACACAAGTTAATGATTCCTGGAGACAAAAAGAGACAAAGGGAGACACACTAAATTAGTAAGGACGGCAGCCCACAGCAGACTGACTGCAAAGACACCATGAAGTACCGCTGAGGGACACTCGAGTTGTGCGGCTCATAGCAAACCTGTGGAACCTTCTTAAGTGTGTCAATTCTCACCTTCTTCTAGAACTACTACATTCTGTAGATGTGCCTTCAGGGCTAAAGGTACTTCCTGAGCCTACCAGTCAAAAGTAACTAAAAATATTTAAGCAGGGCGTGGAAGGGGGAAAAAAAAGATTCGACTTGAAATAACTAGGAAAAATTTTTTAGAACCTTTGTGCAAGGTTTTTCACTTGTGCACTTTTTCTGTCCATTAAATTCCACAAGTCAAAAATCACCATTTAATTATTGTTGAAATATGACTGCCAAGAAATACAAGAGAAAATGTAATCATTATATTTGTTTACAGCACACAGAGCACAATAATACCACACACTCCTGATCATTAGAATGGCATTAGCTTTGGTTGTTTTGCACAGACAACATGACTGTGTGTCTAACTGAGGGGTATTTAATGCTACAGGGCATGTGGTAGGAAAACCAGTGTACAGATAACTGCTCAGGTTAAAACTGAGCTCCCTGAGGAAGTCTCATCAGAGGCCACCATTGATTGCGTCTCACCTGACCAGGAGCGGAAGGCCGCCACGATGGCCATCTTGCTGGCGAGGAACCGTGCCTCTCTGTCCTCTCTGCAGGGTGAGGGCCAAGGGCAGAGGTTCAGTGAGTGGAGACCTACTCAAAACTAATGCACAGCCAGCAAACAACATGCCCAAATACAAACACACACACACACACAGAACACTAATTATGATGAAAGCTATGGCAAAGCAGGCCCCTCACTTGAGCTGGCCTTCAGCAGTGTCCGGGTTGTGCCTGTAGTGAGAGTCGGTGTAAGGTGCCAGGATTTGCTGAAGAACGAACACAAAACACATTTGTTACTTTCTCATGCAGATCTTACAAGTGGTGACTTGTAGTTCATTAATTCATGAATTCATTACATAATTTAATTAGATTTAAGGGCTAGGAAAGCAGACTCCTACCCAAAGAGTTGCTCAAAATATAGATATCACATTCTCTGTTCTTCGGACTTGGTAAACTCCTTGTCCTTGCTACTGTCAACTACTGCTTCCACTTTCTCTAGGTTCTAAATGTGAGTCAGATGATGTCTCTTTCGCATGAGCAAAAAGGTCATGGAGTGCAATGCCAAGGGGTCATGAGGGGACACGTACCTCCAGCTCCACGTCAGAGCGCACGTATTGCCTAGTGTGTGGGTGGTTGAGCAAGTGCAGGATGGTAGTAATGAGGGCCTCGTTGATGCGGCTCAGCTGGCAGTCGATCACGTTCTTCAGGATGGTGCTGAGGCCCCCCCTCTGCGCCACCACCTCTGGGTTCTTCAAGGCTGAAGAAAGAAAGGATTCGGATGAACACCCTCATCCGTGCAAGAACAAAAACTTCCTACAACATTAACACCAAAAATGAAATTGGCGGGCTGCTCGTTTCTGGATGTCCATCTGTTTACCTACGCATGCCCATACAGGCATAGCCATTACAGTCTTGGGAGGAAAAAAAAGCCTCTTAAGCATGCCCGTGAAAACTGTAACACAATACATTTACCATCTGTGGTGTTTTGAGTGTGTGTTTGTGTGTACCCACCCAGTTCGCAGATGATGGCGATGCACGCCCGCACCATGCGGTCTCGCTCCTGCAACCCATCATTACCCACTGCGATCAGGGAGTTAACGATGGAGCTGGGGAACAGCAGCGCATTCACAGTGATCATCTGTAGGGGGCAGCAGAGAGGAGAAAGCGCAGTCAATGTATTATTTACCCCTTAGGCAACCTTCTTACACTACAATTTCACACTGTGATCCATTAATACTTTGGCATTCTTTATTCAGACATCCTCACACACATTTTTGGTCATTGCTGGGGTCGGCCTTCCCTAAAGACCTGTTCTAAAAACAGTGTGGCCCATTGAAAACGATGTTTACGTTGCGGAGGCAGGCTGGAAAAAGTGCTTCTTCTTTTTCAGCCTATGAAGGGGGTCACAAAAATAGACACTCACTCCGACTGTATCAAAAGAACTTCCTCTGTAAAAGGAAGTCCAGTTAAAGGGACCACCATGAGACACTGTGCGCCATGACACAAAGCATTCTAACGCGCTAACAACTGCAAACCACAAGCTCTTGCTCTACTTGAAAAGGAAAATGTAAAAAAAACATCTACGTGAAAACAAAACCATTGCAAAGCCTCATGTCAGATGTGTAATAGACAAAGTTGACTAGAGCAAAAGGACAAATAAAACAGATGCCAAGCTTACTGGCTTGAGTTCACAAATACACAGACATCGTAAATCAACGTACGAGTGAGGAGATAGCTTACATATTATTAACATATCTCCATTACCCACCTTACGCTGGTCTTTCCCCTTGCTCAAGCATCAAACGTAGCCTGCAACATACTTAACAACTATAGGCTTGTCTCAATCATCCCTTTACTATTGAAAAAGTGTTTGTCCTACAATTAAAAACATGAATAACAAAACTACAGTCTGGTTTTCACCCTGGTCTCAGCACAACAACTGTTACCCTCTGATGCATGTGGACCTTTGTGCTGAAGGTGACAATAAATTGTGATAAAATGGTGCACAGGTTACAGCTCTAAGGTAACCTGTTTGAATCCATGCTTAACTGGTTTATTTCTTCTGCCGGAATAAACTGAGGCACATTATCAATGCCTATAGTTAAACATGCAGTTCCCCAGAGTTCAGTCTCGGGACCAATACTGTTTTCTGTCCATATATGGTACTATTGGGGAGTGGAGTTTATTGTTACCATCTATTAATCCAAAGAGTTTAAAACATACCGACAGCTCAGAATTTAGATTTCTATTTTGTGCAGGACCTGTCCTTTAGTATTTGTCTGACCGTTTGAGATAGAATTAACTAGTACGCAGCTGACGTCTATGTCCAAGGCAACTTATAATCATAGATGCACTACACTGAGCTACTTACAGTTATTGTTCCATCCAAAAAGCATAGCAATTCCACTCCCACTCTCATTTAAAGAGGGATATGGTGAAGACATAATATTAAGAAATTATTTACAGAATGTGTGGGGTTTGTGTGTTTTGTTCATGTTGTATCTGGGAATAAGAGCAGAGAGGCAGCATGTGTATGTAGCATATACAGATGTATTATTAAGTTTTTGTACAGTCACATATTCAAATTGGCTGAGGACACAATGCATGAATATACTGATATATTCATTTTATAAAAATAAAAAAAAAAAAGAAAAGAAAAAAGGAAATTACATAAGTCTGCAGATAGCAGCAATACAAATTCAGTTTGTACCTAGTGCATAAAAGAGGGCCTAAAGGCATAAAATACTGAGACAGGCTGCCAGTGACCCCGTCAAAAATATTTTCCATTTTCCCGCTGTGAAAAGGAACAGGAAGGACTGCAGAGCTCTGTGGTGGCTCACCTTTCGCACCAGTCTAAGTGCCTGCGTCCGCTCAACCTCATTGCTCTGCTGGATGTCGATGCACCTGAAACAGGAGCGCGAGATCAAAAGGCATTCTTAACACCCTGCTCTTAAATGTCCACGCAATGAGTTCTGGATGTATCACTGCACTTTCACGATTTCATCTGAGACGCATCCTTAAGCAAAAAAATTCCACAGAGCTTTCAGTCTTTTTTTTACCCAAAGCAATCAGTGATGAGCACCTTGCTCTAGGGCACAACAGCAGTAACACTCATGGCATTTTATCTATCATCCTGCTACGGTCTGAATACAATTGTCCACAACTTAGCGTTAATATAAGAGCCATTTTTCTTCTTGTTTTCATGACAAATTTATCCAAGCAGGAAGTCTATCGCTCACAACATGGCTAAAGAAATTTGTGGCAGGAATGAATGCAAAGGCGCTTGGGCACACTTAACATTAATATGTCTCGCAGCAGTGAGGAAGGACAAGGCGTCTGCGATGAACACTCCCAAGGGCTAATCTTAATTGCTTCTCTGAATCTGGAGCTCCACAAATGAGTAAAATGTAAATGCACATTCCCTTTGGATAATAAGCTCCTACTAAGAAAAGAAGTAATAATTTTCTCCTGGGCCACGAGGGGAGACCTCACCTGGATATTAGGTAGTCCACCTGGAGTCGCAGAACCTTCTGGAGAATGGTGCTGTCTCGAATGAGATAGCGCAGAGCTCGCAGGCCTGCCGCCCGCACCTCCTTGGCTTCATTTAGGAGAGCCAACCGCAGGCTGGGGTAAAGAGACAGGGGCACAGACACCTTCATGTTGGCTTGGCACTTGTCACGTGTAGCCAAGTGGCGGGTAACCCAACAACACGTGGAATGGAAAACACAATTTTGAAAAAGTACTAAAGATATTAGGGCTGATTTATGCTAATTGCCAAATTCGGGTTAAACAGGTGTAAATACTCAGGAGAGATCAGACACTTCAGCTATTAGTACTGTAGTCAGTTAGCCTGATTTACATTTATTCATTTAGCTGATGCTTTTCTCCAAAGCAACTTATAATGTCAATCTACCTACAATTACTTACCCATTTGTACAGCTGGATAATTTTTACTGGAGAAATTTGGGGTAAGTACCTTGCTCAAGGGTACTACAGCCAGAGGTGAGATTAAAACCTGCAACCTTTGTGTCCAAAGACAGCAGCTCTAACCACTACACTATCAGCTGATTTCAGTCATGTTCTAGAAGGAACAATGGGGGGAAAAAAAAAAATCTCCAAAGGTACTTAAGACATCACTGGTCTATTGAGAACAAACCATGACATGGAGAAAAAAAGAATGTCAAGGCCAGATGGCAAAACAGAAGAGAAAGCTCCACAAAAGTTCCCCCCCCACTCTGACCACACACTGGCTGAGGCCGCTTGTCCTGAATGGGGTCGCTGCGAACCGGAGCCTAACCCGGCAACAGAGGGCGCAGGGCTGGAGGGCGAGGGGACATGCACAGGACGGAACACCAGTCTATCACAAGGCACCCCAAGCAGGACTTGAACCCCAGACCCACTGGAGAGCAGGCCCTGGCCAAACCCGCTGTACCACCGCAGCCCCCTCCCCACCCTCATCAATTAACCTAAAATATTTTAATTAGCTTCCATTTAAATTTCTCATCTTGTGACAGAAAAGAGCTACAATAAAAGTATATTCAGTTCTAAATGTTTAAGTTTATACAGGGAGGACGTATGCGAAGGACTATTAGCGTAACCATTCCATCCGTTAGGATTCGCACCGAGCCTGCGGACCCTGTTTACTCACCAGATGATGATTTCTTCGTATGTAAATCCAAATTTCTCCTCCGAGTGGCCAACACTGCAAAGGAGCTGAGAGACAAAGTTTGGCTCACAGGGATGAAGGCGTAGATGTGTTGCTTCCATCAGAAAGTTGCATTCGACACCCAGAAGACGAGTGGACAAAGGGGCTGCGATACCCGCGCACACACAGCACCAGTGAAAAGTGAGAGTCCACTTGCTGGAGACAAGTATCTGTTCAATACACAGGCAACATGTGTTCAAAGCTTTTCTGCGGCAGTTCCCTGAGGTGTAGGACACTTGCGTGTTGCGTTGCTTCCGCTCTCCTGTCCAGTTTGCCCAACACCGGTGCTGGACAGGTGGACTCGCGCGATTCACAAAGGATCCCAGCTCAACCACTGAAATCAGAAAACTGAACCCAGCAAAAGAACGACTTAAAGACAAAGACTAAGGACGGAGACGCTCCAGCTGCGCAGCAGTGAGCAGACATGTCGGCACAGAATTTTAATACCACTTCACACTCTTCGCCTTCTGTGACCAACCTCGGAAAGGAAGGGACTCCGTGAGCTGGTTGACACTAAGATGCCCAAAAGCTTCTCCATCCCTTCTTCTCTTATATAAAAAGACACACACACACACACACAAAAAGCAAACTGCACTCGCTAACAGACTTTCTTTCTCTTCCTCACTCACACTCCCTTTCATCTCCAGACTCAGACAAAACAGTGCCCACACACACAGCACGGATAAAGATAGCTCAGTACACTTCCAACTCGCATCGGTGCCATGAATGGATTACGCGCGCCCGCGCACACACACACACACACATACACATACAAACAAACAAACGCATGTAGGTCACTGAAGAGCTGTAGGTAGTGTATGTGTTTGCCGGATGTATTATTAACTTTGGTTGAGTATTCAGGCAGTATCAATATATTATTAAAACTTATTAATACAATTTCAGGGACTCCAAATATGTGCTGCTTCGTAAAACAAATTTGTTATAGCTCTTTCGCTCTCAACGGCGTTTTCAAAGAAGTACCTTGATGAAGTTGTTCAGGTGTCCCAGCTTCCGCATATTCGAGACGCCCCGCTGCTTGGCCACATTCTGGAGGATCTCGCGCAGGTTGTCGGACGCCTCTGTGAGGGAGAAGACCGAGAGGAATAGTAACAGAATCCGCCAGTCGCCCTGAGGGTTGGACCCCCGCAGACGGCACGCCGACAACTAAGCGCCGTAAAAATGGAAGATCACCCAATTGAAGCGAGACTGTAATGAGTGGTGCAAAGGAGTCTGTGGGAGACACGCCACTTTCAGTAGGTAGCAGTCACTCAAGGCATCTTCCAGTCTCCCGTGTTATTTTTATCTTAGACGGAATAAAGTACTATTTGTTCCGTATAGCTTGTACGCAGAAAAACGAGACTCCATTTCAGTCCGCTGGTGAGAACTCAAGGAACAGTGGATGTGTGGGCCGCACCAATTGGAACAGCCAGCAACCATCATGAAGGGAACGGGAAATGATTTTGCAGCTTGAGCAGATTTTACAGATGCAAACATATAACCTGAAGGTTGCTGGTTCATCCCACTGCGCTGCATTATTAACATTCGCTTGTCAGTAGAGGGTCGCGATGGTCTGGAGCCTATCCTAGAAGCATATCACACACAGACACTCTTGGCGACTTGGTCACCAGTTCACCTGAAATATGTCTGAACTGTGGGAAGAAACCAGAGCACATGGAGAGAAGAAACATGCTCCACAGAAAGAGCTGGATTCAAACCCACATCTGAACACACAGCCCAGGAACTTTGGGAACTGTGATACTCTTTAGAAAAAATACACACACACGTATATATATCTCCAGCTGTGTTACGGTTATCCATGGTCAGATGGTAAGGTACAAACCTTTAGTCTACACTGGTCCTAGATGCAAGTCCTTTCTGCTGAAGGGAGCTAGTCCAAACTCTCAACGACCATGTAAAGAAAGCAGTTCAGAGGTGTGCTAACTGTCCAGGATTAGCAGAAAAGCGACGGTAAAAGTGAGATTGATCAAACCTGAACCAGTCCACAACCATAAGGAAAGCAGCCTGCAACATACACCAACACTGGAACGCTCGTAGCATCGGTACTCCAGAAGGTGGCTCCTTCGGCAACAAGAATACCTGGCAATCAGTGCGCTAAAAGAACGGCAGGACCGAACCTGATGGTTTAAGGAGAATGCACTCCTCTTACTAGGGGGAGCAGACAGGGAGGTGTCAACGTGGCCACCAAAGCTGCACGGAAGCCGGACGGAGGGGGGCTTTGGGTAGCAGGGCTCCCTGATCACATCCCATGGAGCTTACCAGGGTGGTGGGTGGTAGAACCTCATCTGCAGGGCGATGTCGCAAAGTTGTTTTACACTGCCGATGCGCTGCGCTTTTATTTGTACGTTCGGCAAGATCAGCACAGCAGGAGGGGAGAAGTGACCGACATCCTCCATTCGCGAGCTCACAGCTGACCAGTCAAAACCCCTCCTTCCCACAATAAACCACACACTCACAACAAAAAAAATTATTCTTTCATAACCTTCACACCCTGGCTAGGATGGCAGTCCATCACAGGGCAATAATACATTCAGTCTCACACACACACACACACACACACACACACACACACACTCTATAGATCCTCCAATCCAACTAAAACACATATCTTTGGAGTATGGGAGGAAACCAGAACACCCGTAGAAAATCCATGCAAACAGGTAAACTCGAGCCTACGTCCAAAACACGCAGTCAAGAGGCCACAAGCGCCCACTGGCGCGTCGACCCACGACTGCAACAAGCAGCCATTTGTTTTCAAAGAATGATCCTACACATTACCACTACGTAACAATGGAGAAAAAAAAAAAACCATATTAAGGCAGACACATGTAGCAAAAGTAGCGGAGACGACAACTTATCAGCGGTGACGAAAACACACCGAAATACTCTGTGGATACACTGCTGGTTATATGAGGGGGTTTGCAGACACACACACAAACATACACAGATGGTCACCTGCAGTGATTGAAGCACAAATACAGCACTGGACAGAGATCAGTTTTGAAGGCCATCAAATCTGCAAGGTGAGACGATCTATTTGGACCATCACAAGACCAAGCAGCAAAGCCATACACCAAGGTGTGCTCCATGAAGAAACTGCAGGTGACATGGTAGTCACAGATTTGTAACCTGGAGGTTATTGGTTCAAGTCACAGAAGGGGCCCTGCTGCTGCACCTGAAAATTTGAATTCATAAAGGAAAATAACCTGCTGTATAAATCAGTACATTTGTTAAGTTTCTTAAGATCAGCTAAGGCATAGTTATAATCAACCACCTTCTATGTGATCAACCAGACAGATGTTTATCAGGAAATATATATGGAAATATTTATATTGAAACATCTACTGCTGTCCGTGCAGCACCTGGCCAAAAATAATGTATTAAACTAGAAAAATTCATAAGTTTCAGAACCTTTCTCCTTATAATAAGGACAGTGACCGACTTCTGCTTTAAATGGACCTTAATGTAAAATTAAAAAAAGGGGGGAAAAAAAAGTACAAGTCTTTATCAGGACACCAATGGGGTAGAACAGTTAATATAAAATCCCAATATTAAGACAGACACAGATTGAGGTGCTTCCCAGAAAGAAATTCCATTATCGTTATTATTAGATTTCCATTGAGTCAGTGCTATAGCACCTCATCAGGTATTATGGTCACCAAAAAAAAAAAAAAAAAACAGCAGCAACAGTGGGTTGATACACAGGTTATACACAGGCTGGCCTCAACACTGGGGACATGAAACATAAAATCATATGTTAAGAGCTAAATATGGAAATTTCCAATACAGGAAATTAAAATGCTGCTGTTGCGATTGCATGTTCTTAATCCTCTTCTTGATTCTCACACACACGCACTGTCTGAAATCGCTTGTTCCGAGCGGGGTTGCGGTGAGCCGGGGCCTAGCCCGGCAGCGCAGGGCTGGAGGGGGCACACCCGGGACGGGATGCCGGTCTGCTGCAGGGCACCCCCAGTAAGACTCGAACCCCAGACCCACCACAGAGCAGGCGCTAGTCAAACCCGCTGCGCCACCGCGCCCCCCAACCCAGATCACATTTACTGTCCAAAACCACACTGGAAGCCTTAAAACTGGCCCCTCCTCTAAGTCTGTTTTTAAACTTTATTTATCCTCCCAAGGCAACTTACAAAGTTCCATCAGCTTTACACTGATGTGCCATTGATTGATACAGCCGTGCCTTTTTAGTCAAAGTCAGTTACTATAGTAAATCATGGTAAGTACCTTGATCAAGTGAACTAATGTCAGAACCACGGGTGGGGGGTGTAAATATTAATATGAATATTGATGTGAACAGATATGAGTGCCGACACTGTGACGCTGTCCGGAGTGGAGACCACCCAGGGCGCTGCTCTCTCCTCTCGCGCCCGCTCCAGCCTGCAGCCCCGGGATGGAGCACAGAGCACCGGGGGACAGTGCACGGGGACCGGAGGAGGCGCTGGACGGTATTTTTAGCAGTCTTATGTCAGCATTTGAGGACATTTTTTTTTTATTATTATTATTATTTCATCACTAGGAGCTGGCGGCGGGGTGGGCCGCTAAGGCGTCGCCCCTGGTCAGCAGAGCACATACACATCATGCGAGGCGAACAGCTCGTCGCACCGGCCTCCCCGCCCCTGCCAAACGGAGCCTCCAGCGGCTCGAACCCTGACCAACCCGGGTCGACCCCACTCGGCCCGGCCCCGCGCTCCTCCAGCCTCAGCGCTGGGCGTGCGACGAATTTTCCACAGCGCGACTGCTCAGCTGTCCGCCCGGCCGCCCGCCCGTCGCCCCGGTAAACAACCCGGCCGGCTAGACTCCCCACCGACCTGCAGAGCTCCAGCCTTCCCCCCACCGAACCACAATCAACCGGATCCCCCCCAGACCCCGCAGAGCCCCGGGGCCGCCGAGCCGAAGCGTCTCCGCCCCGCTGAGCGGCCGATCGGAGAGCGGAGCCACAGTGACTGAGCTCATCAAAACAACACGGACGGAGCATCCGCTGGCCGCGTCCGAATGAAGAGCCCGGAGAGGCGCTGTGTGGAAGTGAAATGACCGGCCGCTCCGTGCGCGGCCCGTAGTTCCTCCCCGACACTTTCGCAACAACGTGTTAAAACACAGTAGTAATTGAACGGAGAGCAGAAAAGCGCCCGCTCCTCTCGGCTCGGCTCGGCTCGGCTCCGCTCCTCACCTCTGCTCAGATCGAGCGGTACGTTCTCCTCCCCGCTGTCATTCCGACCTGTCAAAACAGAGACATGGCGCTCTCAGTCACCACGAAAAACAGCACCATCCCGTCGCGGCGGGGTCAGCAGGCACGCACCCGCGGACCGACACTGCCTAACGGCCCGAACAAATGCTCCCGGCTCACCTCGCATCCGAAGACTCCGGATCGGACGGCCGCGGATGCTGCCCGCCATGTTTCCAGGGACGTTCACAACACCGGAAACAACGGGAAATATCGCGAGAGAAAAATCGTCGCCGGAGGTCAGAGACGGCGGCTCGAGACGCGCGCTCGTGGCTGCGGCTTGTTTTCTGCTCGTTGGGTGAGGTAGTGGCTCCATAGCCCTGTTCTCTGGAACCATATTAATACCCTCCTAGTTTTATTTTTTTTTTTTAATAAAAATGTATGTTACGTTTAAAGCATTTAATGTGCTCTTGCGAACTTATAATGAACCTCAATAAAAAAAAAGCAAACGACAGATTGAATCTGAGATTCGCATCGAATACGTCACAAGTACACGAGTTATGAATGAAACTGAATGAAATTTAATCGCAAGCAACAATAGGAGCGAGTGCCTACAAGACTCCACGCTGAACATACGTTTGCCAGCCACACAGGATTTACTTTCAGATTCCCTGCTGCATTCTCTGGCTTGTACACCTTTAAACTTCTGTGTCATCTTACTAATTCTATTTGTCCTTTCTTGTGTTCTTTATCTTAGGCTAAAGGGCATTATTCTTTAGTACACACATGTTGCGATGCACCTGCACACGCAACACACACACCACTGGTAAGGTAACTTGGGCCCTTGGGATATTTCGGGTCTTTTAGCATGTTTCCCTCCCCCTGGATACCTGACCAGGCCCCGGCCTGCTGCCAGGTAGTGGTACCTTGAACCCGCTACTCACCTCATCCCCAGCCATCTTGATGGCTTCCCTCCTCTGGAGCCTGTGATACCCAACACACTAGATACCCATACAGTGTCTTCCCTGCAATGTTCCCAGAGCTCCTTCGATGGTCACGCACCTCGACCTCCATCCTCCGAAGCAGCACCGCTCCACCAGCTCCTCATTGCCGCCCACCTTGACATCTTCTCATGGGACCGTAAGGTTCGAAAACACAGCTTGACTAGCAGCGTGTGACGGCAGGACAATCTCTGACCTTAGAGATACGTACACCAGTGATGCTTAGCGGGAGCTGGAATTTCCACCACGCAAAATCAGCCATCAACCACAAGTCTTCACACCATCACCAGGAGCCCTGAGTGGCACTGGGTGCTAATTCCACCGCCCCCTTATGCAAAGATAGACTGGCAGAATTAAACCGTGGTGAAATCTTCAGATTTATATGGTCAACTCAGCTCCACGATAAGCCCTTGTGACTGGTTGTAAAAATAAACAAAAATAAAATAATATAAAATCCCAGACACTACATGCGCTGTTACTTTTTCTTTCAGCTTTGCTTCGGTCATGACTTTCAACGGACACATGATTTAAATTATAGTGATCCCTCGCAAATTGCATTTACGACCAAGATGATGCAATTCATGCCTTAATTTTTCAGTGGGCATTACTGTCTATTAATTATTTTATGTGTTTTGAGTCGTTTGAAATGTATGGGTTTGTAACTAGGCAGTGCACTGAGACACATGGTCCAACCATCGCAGACACTGTCACATAGTGGACAACTGCAGTACTGCAACCATATGTGCCAATCCATCACACACACACACACACACACACACACACACACACACACACACACACACAGAGTCTGAAACTGCTGGTCCCGAGCAGGGTCGCGGCAAACCGGAGCCTAACCCGGCAACACATGGCACAGGGCTGGAGGGTGGGGGACGCACCCAGGACGGGACGCCAGTCCATCGCAAGGCACCCCAAGCAGGACTCGAACCCCAGACCCACCAGAGAGCAGGCCCCGGCCAAACCCGCTGCAGCACCGCACCCCCCAACGGACCATCAATTCAGAACTAAATTAAACCAAGAATGACAATTCTAAAGAACAAAATCATGCATATTTTCCCATTGATCCATGTGTACAATTTCTATCACCATGTATCGTGTCAGAGTGACGGAGATCCGCAGTCAGTCCTACGAAGCGCAGGGAAAAGGTAGAGCATACCCTGTATGTGAAACCTACTTATCACAGGACACAGACATATGCACACTTTCAAAAACAAACATAGACCAAATTAAGGAAAACACTTTGGACAAAGGCTGATGGTTTATTTCAGCGAAAAACATAATTTCAGACCCCTGGGTTAAAGTTATCTAGTTATATCTAAGCAAAAGTACAAATATACAATGTGATCCCAGTGACTTTCGATACTATTCAGTATATATATAACACAGTCTAATTAATTTTAGTAAATCTTGCACAACATTAATTCATTCCTTGCAAGGAATCAAGGATGCAGTTAAGACAAATTATTTTCTGGCCCGGACTCCTGAAATATGAAGTGTTAAAGAGCAATAGTAATTTCCTATTCACATTCTGTTTTTAACTGCAATTCTCTATCCTTGGTTTTGGCTAATGCTTGCCTTATTTGTCATACCATATAGCTCGGTTTGCTTATCCTCGCATGGCGTAAAACTGCCTTACGACACCAAGTATCAAAAAACAATAATGACAGTAATAACATTATTTTACTGCAAGATATATTAAAAGAAGAAGCTCCCACTCAGTCGTTGTCATAGATGCAACCTGCAAAACACAAAGAACGTAGATTATAATTAAGTATTCTATTCTTATAAATTGAGCAGCTCAGGTCATGTTTGAAACTGGACGATTAATGACACTAATTCCCTGCACCTCTGCATAGGGTGAACTTCATATTCACAACTTATATCAACAACTTGCAATAAGGACACTGCTTTTTGTCACACACCTTTCTGTTAGTGTGTGTAATTTCTGCTTATTTCCATATTGTGCTGTATGTCATTCCCCTTGATTCGGCCCCCAAAGTTGCAGAGAAAAACGTACCTTCGGTAACGTCATCATAAATCTCATTATTCCTGTTTGGTATGAAACAGACATTTTTCTGTTACGAAGGGAATCTCCCAACCCACTTAGGACATTTAAACAGGACTTTAAAGACATGTTTTCCTCATGACCACAGGGCAACATTACAAACATATCATGAAAAACACTGAGTAATACTAAATCATCTATCATAGCAAACAGACCAATTATAAATATCTGAAACTTATTAGTCATAGGAATCATAAAAGTATTTCAAAGACATTTCCTTCCAAAACTCAGATGTAACAGTAGGAAAGATATGTAGTAAAACTGTACATAGTTTATTTTGATTGTATTTAACTTTATTTTTCCAATTCAAGCTTGTTGTCCTTTACAAGCCTCAGATATGGAGAAATAAGAAAATTTATATATCTTCTGTCCTGAATTTCTTTTCTGCTTTGATTTAAAAAGTATAGTACAGAAAAGAAATGGTTTGCCATTTTAAAACGCTGGAACAACCAAAAATAAACATGGTAATTTACAAAATCAAAGAGATTCCACTCACATTGGTACAATGTTGCTCGTTGATATATAGCCAACTACAAAAACAGAAAGATGAAAAAATTACAACTTTGTGCTTGGCTTTCATGACACTAATAAATTGTTACCATGGTGATGTCAGTTTATTACTGTGACATTCTTGGCTATCTGCTGTATTATTTTTTCAAAAGATTGAGTGTTGGGGTCTTGGCAACTTACACTTCCCTTCCTGGTTGCGACCAATGAGCTTGTCGTCCACAGGTTTCACAATGACATCAATGGTCTCCCCCGGCTGAAGCGGGAGGTCCTTATTTCCCCATTTCTTACACGTCAACACAGGAATAACAGACACCTGGTAGAGCACTTGGATCATGCCTTCAAACTGTTAAGTGGAGAGCAGTGCGAAGGGTGTAAAAATACTGTGCAAGATATTTACTGTTGAACAGCAAGGTTCATTAGAGGGAACTGTTTTGTAATTAGGTAATATTAAACAGAATAATCATGAAAAAAAATGACCATCTCCAGACTTTACTACCTGTTCTAGCAGACCATGTCTGGTTCACTGTGTTCAGATAAGATGATTATGGGTACCTTGCAGACCAACGGGCTAACCCTAGTAATAACGTGGTCAAAAACAAATGGCCCACTTTAAATTTTTTCCTGAAGTCCTTCTCTTCCTTCTCCAGCTTCTTCTGCCTCTTCGGATCCCTTTCTTCTTGTTTGCCCTTGGACTTCCTCAGCTGGGGACTGAGAGCGATCAGACCTTGTGGGATTGCAGTTTAGAGACATGGACGAAGTGCAGTGCTTTTATCCTTAGAGCAAGATACTGTGCTAATGCGTGCAGGGAACAAGACAGAGAGTCCAGTGGAGTGTGAAAAGTGCAGCGTATGACCCCAACCTGGACCAGGTGACTTACCTGATGATGGGCAGAGGTGGAGGAAAATCTGGGGTGTCAACATTATCATATAATTCATTACTTTCAGCTGTTGGTGGGGGACCAGAGGCAGCGGACAGTTTGAAAAACAAAGCAGTATATGTTCTGTACACAGTCATCTACAGTAATAATAATAATAATAATAAGCAACAGTCATCTACAACAATAACAACAATAATAATAATAATAATATCAGTAGCTATCTGTAACTGGTTACCCTTTAGCTATTTATAAACACAAGATATATCAACACATTAAATTTAAAAAGTAATGAATATCTCTAATAAAGTGCAAGAACATTAATGAACGCAGAAATACCTTCATCGAAAAGAGGGGGCGGTCTGGGAAAAAAAAATCAGACATAATGGTTCTGTAACAAATGTGATTTGTCGTAACCGTCTAACTCATTTCTTTTTATGAAAGTACAAATAAATAAAATTTGTAAAATTTCGTTAGTTAAAAATGCAATGATCTCTGAGAACAAGCTTGTTCCCCCTTTCATCCCCTGTCTGAAGTAAAAAGGTAGGCTGACGGTTATGAGGGACAAATTAGACAAATTAGAAGAGTTTAACCTGAAGGATTACACACAACCTCTCCCCTTGGGAAGTGACAAAATTAGGATTAAATGATGAGCAAATGTATTGCTTGTGTAATTGATCAACAGAAATATGACCTGGATGATCTCAGCAGATCTATACAGAACAAGTACTAATGAAGTGTAGATATTGATGGTGAGATGTCTGGAAATGTCTTCTGACCCTTTATGAGAGAGGATGTGATTCATTCCACTTTCCAAGTTTTCTTTTTTTGTTTATTGCTCTCAAACCCATTTAAAACACTAAATAAGTAGTACCTGATATAGTCATTTAAAAACTCAGTTATGCTGTGACAATTATCAACATATTCCTTTTGGTGGAAAAGGAGGCAGATCTGGTGCTTCACAGCTCAGTGTGTGGAGTTGGCATGTTCTCCACATGTTCTCGTGGATTCCCTTCAGGGCCTCACAGAAATCAAGATGACAGCATCACTGCCTATGTCTTTCACTCCGCGAAGCAAGCAGACACTATGCCATTAGAGGCGCTGTGCAGTGCTGTTAACAACTGCTTGATCCCTGTTCCTGCTGCAGTACCCTTGAGTAAGTCCGTACCCACAACTGCTCCAGTAAAAATTACCCAGCCTTATAAATGGGTAAATCACAGTAAGTAGCTTCGCAAGCAAATCTGTAAACTGCATTGAAGAAAAGAATCAACTAAATGATTTAATAATTGCAGAGAATCTGATATTTCAGTTGTGACAGCAGATTTATCTGAAGACTGTGATTGGCTGAGATGGTCTGTGTGATATGGAGTGGGAGGTATATCGTACACAGCGGTTTTGTTACGCAAGAAGCGGCGTCTATGCCTTGCAGTGTGAAAGACGGGCAGAGAATGAAATGCTTGCAGAACTAAGGTGGAAAACAGACATAACTCGACATGTAATGATTCTGAAGAGTAAGTTAAGCGTATGAAAAGAGTGTGTGTAGTCATAATGCGCTCTAGGGGTTTTGATGTACGGCACCCTGTTATACGAGAGCAGAGTTTACTTTGCGAAAACTGACGAGTTCTGAGTCTTCTCACCTTATTGTTTCGATATCCTCATACACTTCATCAGTGTCTCCATTCTGCAAAAAAGAACCGGAGAAAAAGTAATCGCTACAAGATCTAATCTGAAAGATTTCCCTTCCGATATTAAATTTGAACGATGACAGTTTTCCCACTGTTCAAAAGCACATGGCAAATTGGAATTTAATCAGTGACACACAGGCAACAGTGGGTGGCAGTGTCCTTTAGGTTAATCTCTGTCCCTCTGTGTGTATTTCCAGTAAGAAGTTTGTATGGTGGGGGGCACGGTGGCGCAGTGGGTTGGACCGGGTCCTGCTTTCCAGTGGGTCTGGGGTTCGAGTCCCGCTTAGTGTGCCTTGCGGCGGACTGGCGTCCCGTCCTGGGTGCGTCCCCTCCCCCTCCGGCCTTACACCCTGAGTTGCCGGGTAGGCTCCGGTTCCCCGCGACCCCGTATGGGACAAGCGGTTCCAAAAAAAAAAAAAAAAAAAAAAAAAAAAACGTTTGTATGGTTGGAATATAATATATTTGCAGTATATGCATTTGAATATATGCAGTATAATATTCTTGATTAAAATCTAGGTACCTAGGAGCTGGTAGCTTAACAATTGAGTTGGAAACACTCTCAAAGGTTTAATTACCACCTCCTGCTATAGTACGCTTGAGCAAGGTACCATACTTACCCTAAACTGCTTTGGTAAAAATACTCAGCTGGGAACTTTTTACACACACACACACACACACACACACACACACAGGCTGAAGCCGCTTGTCCCAGACGGGGTCACAGCAAGCCAGAGTCTAACCCGGCAACGCAGGGCGCAAGGCTGGAGGGGGAGGGGACACACCCAGGATGGGACGCCAGTCCATCGCAAGGCACTCCAAGCGGGACTCGAACCCCAGACCTACCAGAGAGCAGGACCCGGTCAAACCTGCTACGCCACCGCACCCCCCAGTACTTAAACACTTCCCTCTGATGAAAAGTGCCAGCTAAATAAATAACTAAGTTTCAAACCAGGTTACAGCAGGTCCACTAGGCACTTTTATTCTGCCGCACAACACGCTTTATGAGTTTACCCTCTGAGCGAAAGTGCGCTCCAGCCGAACTATGAACCGACCGGTAGAAAATGAGGAAATGAGTTCTGTTCCTTTATCCTTACAAACTTTCAATGTCATCTTCCCTTTTTCGCATGTGGTTAAACTGTGTTATTACAGTGGCCTGATCTAGCAAACAGTCTCACCCAAACATACCTCATGTTCTGTTCTGGGACATCCTGTAAAAGAGCAAGACAACACATAAGGAACTGCTGTTAAAACTGCATTCCTTGTTTCTGAGAATTGAACATAGGTGGAATTAACATTCAGTTTTATTACCGCCACTTCTAACGCAACATCCAAAGTGAAATAGCGTTAAAGAGGCAAAAGTTAATTTAATAAAATGCTTGAAGGCACGCAAAATACAGCAGCCGCTATAGGAAAGAGAACACATTAAATTTATTCATTTAGCTGATGCTTTTCTCCAAAGCAACTTACAGTGTTAAGGTATTTACAATTGTTTACCCATTTCTACAGCTGGATAATATTACTGCAGAAATTTAAAGTAAGTACCTTGTTCAAGGGCACTATAGCCAGAGGTGGGAATCAAACCTGTGACCTTTGGGTCAGTGCTAACCACTACACTACCAGCTGTCCATGGTGGTCCTTTGCATATGCTATGGGAAGGGTGATTATCAGACAAAAAAATTCTCTTTTATATCCCGGAAGACAGTCTAGCTCATTAATCGGCTGGCTTCCGAAGACTTTATGGTTTTGTTTCTAAATAAGTCCCGACTGCAGCCATTGAAACGCAGTTACTTCACCCCATCTTGCTCACATCCCAGCTACAGTCCCCCACACCCCCACAAGACGGGGTTAGGAAGTCTCACCTGCAGAGGGTGGGTAGGGTGGGAGCTCCACGACCCCAACATCATCGTAGCTGCATTCTTCTTCGGGATTAGATCTGAGTGCAAAGGCACGGCAAAACGGGTTTCAGAGCAGTCTGTTCACATCCTTTCCACATGAGTTATTAGAAATTCATTTGCGATTGCAGTGTGAAAATATGACACTTTTTCATGTTTTATATCACTGTCTGTGTATCGGAGGGGTGCGGTGGCATGGCGGGTTTGGCCAGGGCCTGCTTTGTGGTGGGTTTGGGGTTTGAGTCCTGCTTGGGGTCCCTTACGATGGACTGGCGTCCCGTCCAGGGTGCGTCCCCTCCCCCTCCAGCCCTGCGCCCCGTGTTGCCATGCGTCGCTCAGGACAAGCGGCTGCAGGCATTGTGTGTGAGTGTCTGTGTATCAACCTGTGTTCTTGTGCACGTTCTCAATTCACCTTATGCCATATTTAGTTTGAATAACACATGATTTCAACCAAAGGGACACAGCTGGAAAGCGAAATTTTTACACACGGGGAGCAGGTTGTATAGTGGTTAGAGTCCCAGCCTTGCAGGGTTCAAATCTATGCTGCAGCTGTTGTACCTTTGAGCAAAGAACTTACCCTGTATTGCTGTATTAATGACGTCTTGCTGTTCTTGAATTTTACAATACTGTAATAATTGAACTTCAGACTACAGCTGTTCCCCTTCTGTGCTACAGGGCTACAAGTTTTCAGCCAAAAACATATGAAGTATGAGAGCAGCGCTTGTTATGGTCATTGAGTTCACTGGTAATGCGATGACCTAAGAAATTTTGCTTCCTGCAAGAAGCACCGAGCAACATGCTGTGGCCAGTCACAGTGGGTTTGGGTATCATTACTGACATTTACATGTTATTTATTTATTTATTTTGCGAACCCTTCTCTAAATCAACTTACAACATTAAGCCACCTACAATGTTTTACCCTTTTATACAGCTTGGCACTTTTTTACTGTAAAAATTTAGAGTAAACCCTTGGTTCAAGAGTAGTACAGCAGGAGGTGGCATTCGAACCCGAGTCCTTTGAGTGTAAGGTGGCAGCTCTAAACATGACAGCACCCAGTGCCCTGAACAACTGAGGTGCAGTAACCTCAGAATGGCCAGAATGGTTGTGTTTATGTGTGTACCGTGTTGGGGGTGTCGTTCACCTCATTGCAGGAGCCTGAGAAGGGAAGCCGGGTGTCAGCGAGGGCAAGGGGGGCATTTTAGGAAGGCTGGAGGGAAGGTTTGGAGGAACACGACCAGTCCATTTCAGCTGAGGGTCTATTAAAAAAGAAAAAAGACACACACAAATATAAACACAGAGCTCCAGAGATCTTCATATATTTACTACATCACCATTTACACATATTTTCATGACAGACCACTTCTGTTTTATATTCTTTCACAGAATCAGCTCTGGACAATTTTATTCTTTTAAGTTTGGTCGTCCCGCTCAAGGGCAAGCCCCGATGCATCCGTCTGAGAGTAGAAAGCAGAAAAGGAACTAGAGCGACGGCAGCGCTGCCATTTCTGGCTGCGCATTACGTTCACACATCATTATTTCCACCTACAGCTGGTCAAGTTTCAAAGATGTGCAGCTCAGCGCAGCTCAGCCCTTGGGTTTCAGCCTGTGGCCCTGAAGGACACCAGCATACAACTACAAGACAGGCTTGTCGTGTCATGTCAGACATGCTGCACATTACATGTGGCCATTTACACAAGCGCAGCCTGTTGTCACACACACACACACACGTCTGAAACCGCTTCCCCCAAGCCGGGCTGCGGTGAACCGGAGCCTAACCTGGCAACACAGGGTGCAAGGCTGGAGGGGGAGGCGACACACCCAGGACGGGATGTCAGTCCGTCACAAAGCATCCCAAGCGGGACTTGAACCCCAGACCTACCGGAGAGCAGGACCCGGTCAAACGTGCTGCACCACCGTGCCCCTATTATCATACATTCAACCCTTTTGTACAGTTTAAGGAGACGCAGCACAGGTGTGCAGGACAGCTGAGAAGATCATCGGGGTCTCTCTCTACCCCCCATCACAGACATTTACAACAAACGTTGCATCCGCAGAGCCATCTGCATTGCGGATGACCCCACGTACCCCTCACACAAACGCTTCACCCTCCTGCCGTCCATCAAGAGGTACCGAACCACTTGGGCCCTCGCGGCCAGACTGCGGAACAGTTTCTTCCCCGATGCCCTCAGACTTCTCAATACCAAGGGACCAGACTGACACCAACCCACACGCACTCCACTGAATAGCTGATGCTATTTTCCAAAGCAACTTACAATTACTTACACATTTAGACACCTGGGTAATTTTAGCAGAGCAACTGAGGGCAGGTAGCTTGCTCAAGGGTGCTACAGGCAGAAAGAGGGATTGAACCCATAACCTTTGGATCCAAAGGCAGTAGCGCTAACCGCTACGCCACCAGCCACCCCCTCTTTCTTTTTTTTTTTTTTTTTGCACTCTTCATTCTCCTGTACTGACCAACTGTATTTTTTGCTGCTAATTAGTATGGTTATATCTATAATATTTATTATTATATCCCTCCTACACACACATACACATCCACAACGCCGATAACATCAGAGACCAGA
The DNA here is from genome assembly GCF_900964775.1 of Scleropages formosus. Classification (NCBI taxonomy): domain Eukaryota; kingdom Metazoa; phylum Chordata; class Actinopteri; order Osteoglossiformes; family Osteoglossidae; genus Scleropages; species Scleropages formosus. The sequence goes on from NC_041822.1 coordinate 19,238,923, forward strand.
GACTAGCTCCGCATACCTTGCGCGCACAAACACACACCCCTTTCAACTGCGAATACACCCAATCTACCTCAGTAGGACTTTGCACATGTACCTCTTCCACGTTTACATAGCGCACTGCACACTTTATATACAGTACATATATAACTTACATTTACATTTATCCACTTAGCAGACGCTTTTGTCCAAAGCGACTTACAACGGATACTACGTAGTGTTACTAGCCCGCACACCTTACTCACCAAGATGACTACATTGCTAGATACGCTACTTACAGGGGGTTACTCATCCATGCATCAGTGAAACACACTCACACAGTAAGGGGGAACCTGAACAGCATGTCTTTGGACTGTGGGAGGAAACCAGAGCACCCGGAGGAAACCCACGCAGACACGGGAAGAACACGCAAACTCCACGCAACTTCTTTTCTTGGATTTTTGCACTAATAGTAATTTTTGCAAATTTGCGATTCACGCCTTGTGTTTTCTTTCCTTATGTCCTTACAATGTATGTCACAGGCTGCTGAGAGGATTCACAGAGGAAGAATTTCATTGTATGGTGTAACGAACTGTTTGCTGTCCACATGACAATAAACTCTGGAATCTTGAATCTAACATCTTCTGTTTTTTACTGTTTGCGTAGGCAGCTTTATGTTGTCTTTTTTTACGTAGCACCATGGTCCTGGAGGAACGTTGTTTCGTTTCACTGTATACTGTACCAGCTGTATATGATTGAAATGACATTAAAGCCACTTCGACTTGACTTTAGGTGCTCTGAATAATACTAGCGTACAAACTGTGCCCTCTGCCTAGGAACGAGACCCAGTTGTGTGCCTCTCAACGGCTGCCGAAGCGTTAACCACTTTATCAACTTTGCGTGAAGTGTATCTTAAAGTGAGGGAGACCGTTAAGAAACTGCGATGTCGGCTCCGGGGTCACTTTCCGGGTCACAATACTACTACACCACAGCAGCAGCCCGTAAGGTCTTAGAAAACACCCAGCTGCAAAAAAGGGTACATAAACATGAATGTTGCAGTCAGCGTAGCTTCGCAGTCTGTCATCTATGCAGCTGCAAGGGATTCTCAGAGCTGAAAAAGTGAAAGAAGCAGCTCCCTGTGGTGGGACACAGGAACAGGGCACACTTACCATCACTCTCCGACCCTTTGACCTTTGTGAACTTTTCCAGCTGCACCCTTGGGGGTCTGTTTGGTTTTGGGGGAGGCTTGCCCAAAGCATAGATGGCTGGTAGGAGTTTTTTGGGAGGGGGAGAGGGGTCATCCACAGGCCCCTGGACATCAGGCTCAAGGGCTTTTTCAGACAGGCTGGTCATCTGTGCTATTAAACTGGGTTTCTTGGTAAATGGGGGATTTGGGAGACCTGACACAAGGGGCACCGCGGTTGTCTGTTTGCTGTTCCTGCTACTTTCACTGTCGGTATCTTTTCTGTCCAGTTTGAAGGTGTTCTGAGCTCCCGCCTCTTGCATCTGGGCCTTGGTTACCGCAGCTAACGTCTTCATTTTGGAGCCGGGGGTGAGTTTAAGGGTGCTGGGGTGGTTATCGGCCGCATCCCTCTCACTTTTTGATTTTCCTGCAAACAACAGGGGCTTGGATGCTGCAAGTGGTGATTTAGGAAGCACAATGGCATTCAAAGAGGGCTTCTGCAGTAGAAGTTTAGGAAGCATGGGTCCTGCTCTAGGCTCCAGGGACTTCGTTTTTGAGACAGGTTTGGTTTTCTCTTGAGTGTTCTGAAAACCACCTTCCAAACAGCTCTCCAGATTTGCTTTCTTATCCTTGATGGAGGAAACTATTAATGCAGAATCAGTCCCTCCACTGGGGTATGACATGATGACTAAACCTCCACCTGTAAACAGCGAACGTAGACATGGCCGATAAAAGAGAATTAAACACTGAGCTGTTCAAATGTATTTAACATGAAAAGCTCAATTGCTATGTTGGAAATACATCCTGAGTATTTATTAATTTAGTATTACAAACTGCTTGTCAAAACAGGGCTTAGTTGGAACCAGTCTCAGGAACAAGGGGATGCAAAGTCATAATACATCATACACTTGTCTTGGGATGAAATTTGAGTACATTGAAGAGATTCATAAAGAAAAATGCACAGTATATTTACAAAAAATAAATGGTATATAATTACTATCTTGACATTGAAACATGGAGGTGCAGAAGATGATACCTTGATTATAACATCTTGGCAGGAAAATGTTGTAGGGCTAGAAATGATAAATTCATTGACTACTGATCATATTTATATACATATATATCTTTGAAATGAAAGATATTGTCAAGAATTGTTTTCTTCCCTACGGTTATTCAGAGCTAGAGCTCACATGCAACGTGTATAAAAGCAATCCGAGAAGAAAGATATTTAAAAAAAACTGAAGTCCATGCAAAAGGTAGATAAATATTCAGGAGAAATTTAAGAATCGCTGTAACATAATGAACAAATTTGGTAGACCCTGTAAACAAACTCACATTTCATTGCTATTGAAGAACATGTGTACAAATTGCCCTAGTGCATTTATACACTGGAAACAGGGTACACACATGTATCTTGTGTAAAGTGATCCCAATCCAGGGGTGTAAAAAACTGCAATGGGTTCCTTATCATGGTGTAAAAACCAGGCTATGGGTAACTCAAAGGTTAACGACAAAAGCTCCTTGGTACTGCTGCACTAACTATGAATTCTTACTATAAATTGGTGCAGTAAATACCCAGCTGTAGAAATGCATGAAAAACTAAAGCCCCTTAGAGAAAAGCATGAACAAAGTTAAATGTAAATGTATGAGTGGTGAACATAATTGATCCAAACAGGCTCAACAGAACTAAAATTTCAGAAAGACTAAGCCCTGCACCTCAGTATTTAATGTGGCACTGTTTAGCCTACTGTATTAATGATCAAATTACACCAAGATAAATTTCACCAAATTTTAGCTACAGAATACAACACTATGCTATGCTTACAGTTTAAGGTCATTCGGGAGCTTCCTGTGCATATTTAGCAAAATTGCAAATTTAGAAAGTTTAAGCAATATACAATGTTTATATTTCACACAATCTACTTGTTTAAAAGATATGCAAACCAAGATATTCCAATTTAATGAAAATTTGCATAAATATAACATATAATGTTCCTGAAGCTAAATGAGATGATTTCAATGGTACAAACAAGTGTTTCATTCATACAAAGTAATAAAAGACAGCAGAAAAAGCCTCACACTGACAAAAAGCACCATTTCAATCAACGCCATTCAGCAAATAATTAAAATGACTTACTTATGCCAGGAGATTTTATTTAAAAACAACAGATATCCTGTTTTTGATACACTATCAGAAGCGGGTGCACAATGAGGCTACTGACAACTCGTTGTCAGACAGGAAATTATTCCCAATAGAAGCGCTACATACATATGTGCGATGAAGTTATTAAAAGCTACAGAGTGCAGGAAGTGAAACCCAACGTAATTGACAGCTAGCAGACACAACCCAATTTAGTTCTTTATATGTTTGCTTATGTACATAATTGAGGAGTTTTTCAAGTTACTTTATTTTACACATAAACCAATTAACACAGCTGAATATATACAGTGTGCGGTGGCGCAGTGGGTTGGACCGCAGTCCTGCTCTCCGGTGGGTCTGGGGTTCAAGTCCCGCTTGGGGTGCCTTGCGGCGGACTGGCGTCCCGTCCTGGGCGTATCCCCTTCCTCCTCCGGCCTTACGCCCCGTGTTGCCGGGTTAGGCTCCGGTTCCCCGTGACCCCGTAAGGGACAAGCGGTTCTGAAAATGTGTGTGTGTGTGTGTGTGAGTGAATATTACAGTACCACTGAAATCTACTTTCCTGTTATCTCAAATACCATAGTAATACAAATATTCCAGTTACACTCAATATACTTCTGTACAAACACACAAGTCACTACAAATTTCACATAGTGCCAATACTGCAACTCAGCATAGCTGGTGGCTGCAGGGTTCCCCTCAACCCAGTAAAAGTCTAGTTATTCTAACTGAATCATTGAAGAATGAAACTGTAAACTAGAATCATTTCTTTAGAGTGGACAGTAAACTGTGTAATGTTGTATAATGTTGAAGACAAGCCTATGAAACGCAAGGGCTGTAACCCTTAAACCATTAACCTTTAGCTAAGTGCTTCTGTGCCTTGTTTAGCACCCAGCTCCTTCGTCATACTCCTCTGTGGCTAAAGGCCCTATTTGACAGGAGGGACTCGATGCTCTTGATGATATTTGAAGTCCTCTGTAGCGTTTCCACCAAGCTTCTCTCACTGAAGTCCACAAAGGTTACGGGAGCATTGTGATCAGGGACCGGTCTCTCTTCCTCATTGTCTCTCCCACTGCGGGACTTTAGAAGACCACTGTGCTCCAGGATACCTGAGGCTGTGTGTCATAGAAAACTTTTTCTCCTCTGTTCATGAGCTCACCTACTTCTTACACTCTCAACTATAACCCACCCCCACAAAAAATCTTAGAAGAAAGGATACAATTAAATCTTCGGATCTTCTCAAGTTCTTCATCAACAGACCTGTAGCACCAAAATACAATTTTTTTTTTTTTTTTTAAAAAAAAAAAAAAAAAGGGGGGGGGGGTAGTTATAATTTGCATGTTACGAAAATGAGGTTCACATTTTCAAATATTTATTCAGTTTTAATTGCAGTTTCTTTTCTTTTTAAACTACTGAGATGGACAAAAACTACTCAGCGGCTACAGGAAGGTATCTACTATTACACTTTTTGAATGTGAGCCACAAACGACCAAATGGCTATAAACATGTTTCTGTAATGAATCAATTGCTTCATTATGACCAATTTTGCAGCAAAAATGAGAAACAAAGTATTTAAAATGAAATAGTTTGAATTATGACCAGAATTCCAGTCACATTTGTGTTTTTAAATTGAGGTACAGGTGTATTGTAATCGAGAGGGGCGCGGTGGCGCAGTGGGTTGAACCGGGTCCTTCTCTCGGGTGGGTCTGGGGTTCGAGTCCTGCTTGGGGTGCTTTGCGGCGGACTGGCGTCTCGTCCTGGGTGTGTCCCCTCCTCCTCCAGCCTTCCGCCCTGTGTTACCGGGTAGGCTCCGGTTCCCCGCGACCCCGTATGGGACAAGCGGTTCAGAAAGTGTGTGTGTGTATTGTAATCTTCCAAGTGTTTGATATCTTTTCATTACTAATAACCACAGGGTCACAGAGATTTGGACCCTATTTCGAAAAAGACAGGGTACATGGCAGAGTGTACCCTGGAAGCGACACAGTTCCTGGTAAAACAATTACACACACTTATTCAGTCACATATGCACCTTTTGACAATCCAGAGTCATCACTTGACCTTCAAACACATAACTTTTAGACTGTGGGAGGAAACCAAAGCACCCAGAGTAGACTTATTAAACACAGCCATACTAAGAGAAACAATAACATGAATATATAAGAGCTTTGACCCGGGAAACTGCAGAGGATAGGGAAGGCCAAGGAATCAACAGCCAATATGAACTGCAGTTGAAAAGAAATGAGTCCACAACCTCAGCAAACGCCATTAAAAAAAAAAAAACCTGAAACATGTAGAACACTAAGAGCACTCAAACTCCCCTTGCACACATGAAGTCCCTGCTCCTCTTACCAGCTCTGTTCCGGTGAAGTGGACTGACTCACATCATTCTGCATTGTCTGCTCCATCCATCGGCACCACAGCTGGGCAGCCTGCACGTGCCTGAGGGGAGAAGACAAAGCAGTTCCTAAGAGGCTCAGCTCCTTGTCCTGTATGACGAGACTCAACAAACTGGAACCTGCTAAAGCATGTCCTGTGTGCTGAAGGTGTAATGGAAGAACAGTGTGTCCTCTCTACCTTTGGTAAGGCCCAGCTGCCCGCAGATGGAATAACTGACGTCGTCCTTCAGAGCCGGTAATCCAGCACCAACCATGTGGAGAGTGCATCTTCTGAGGGTCCCGAACAGTTCTGTCTGTCCCCTGACACAGTATCAGTTCACACTGTGAGAAGGACTACACTTCTACCCATTCTGATATTAATCAACATAGGCAAAAGAATGGCTGAAGACGTAGTTCTGGCAAGTTTGGCTAATTTGAATTGCGTCATCAGGGCATAAGTCCTTGTATTGGTGGCATTACTGGACCTCTGCACCTGTGTCCCTGTGCTGGTATAGAAGTTCCACTTCATCTGCAGTGTGACCCTGTCCAGAAAAGAAAGTGTGACATTTCCGTTGTAGTAAGCCTTCAGATGTCCTACATCAGGGATCTGAGTCTCCTTGATCAGAACGAAAGATTCTTCATTTACGCTCTCCTAAAGAAGGAACACAGGAACATGTCTTGCTTGATTTCATATTTAAATACATGTACATACATGCAGTAAATAATTTGCACACTTATGATATTTGCATGATTAGAAAATGTTGAGTGCTTTAACCACAACCCTTTCAGTCAGATGTTCAGTTCTGTATAACAGTGGATATTGAACTCCTTTGAATAAAAAGCTACAGGTTTTGAAAAATAAAATTAAAAAAAAAAAAACCTCACAAATAGTCCTATAGGTGTACAGCTGAACAAGACACTTAACCCGAACCCCGGCATAAAAATAAATAAAAAAAAGATCATGTCCACAATCTTACCTCTGTCTGCCAGCAGCAGGAACTATGGAGTACCAGTGAGAGTGCGCTCTGGTGATAGCACTTTAGGATCCTGTTAAAACCCATGTATCAGATTCAGAATATGTAATTATTTACTCATTTATTCAAATAAAAACTTTAGTTGATACTTTTCTCCAAAGTGACTTACATTGTTAAACCATTTAGAATAATTTATAATATATACAGCAGGGTAATTTTTACTGGAGCAATTCAGGGTGAGTACCTTGCTCAAGGGTACTACAGGAGGAAGAAGGATCTAAAGTCAGGTTCTTTAAGTGCCAACCGTAACAACTCTACTATGTAGTAATTCAATTAAACTAACCTTTTTCTAATTGATAATTCCATATTTGGCAAATGTCACTGCCCAGGTGTTCATGCAAAGGTAAAGTCAGCAGCTTTGCATCTGTAAAAATAATTTCCAAAAGCCTACAGCTCACAGAAGTGCTTCAGCTACATACAGCTATAGCTGGATTCGGCAGCAGCAAAACAGTGCATGACACATGAACTCTGTCAACAACAGCTGACTTCTATTCGAATTTAGAGTACAACTCAAACACTACTAACGTAGTTCTGTATAAAGATCAACAACTCGAGAACAAACACTGAAAACCAGCTGAGAGCAGCCCACCTTGCAGCTCGAGCCACCACTGAGCTGACGGAGTACAGCTGGCCAGGCACATCTGGAGGGAGGCAGCTCAGTAGGTATGTTTTCTCCTTGCGCTGCAGGGAGAAACACCTGATCGCTTCCAGCAACAGGACAATAGAATGCACACTATTTCAATGTTTTCAAGTAGTTCTAATAAACATTACATGAGCATACTTCACAGCTACGTACTGCCACTTGTGAGCCGCTCAGCTCAACTCACTTACTGAAAGAATGAGTAAACATATAAATTATGCAAATCCCCTTTTCATAAAAACTATGGCTTTAATACAAGGGTTAAATTAACAGATGTGCTGTGAATTTAGAGGATTTTCAAACAGTATTACTGGTGAGAATGACAACAGTCAGTTGAATTCTTCCTTCAACACCTGAAACACCAACATGAAATACATTTCATACAATGCTTTGTCCAAGCCAGGAAGGTTATTCATTGTCTGAAATTCCAGACTAGAAAACACAATAAGCAACATGAGAAAACCGTTTCTTAGACTGCCTAATAAGAAAAACATCTGGCAGAACAATTTATACACAATGATGGAAGAGTACACTTCTACATTGTGGCACCCCCTGCTGGCAGACCTGGCCATCAGGTCCAGTGATGTGATGGGTAAAGTAATCCGGTACAGTGCTACTACAGCGGATAACGGAGCCGTCCCCAGGGAAGACTTCTATTGTGGTTACCAAGGAACTGCTGACTCTGCAGATGAGGAAGGAAAACAAGTCAGGCTGAAGCAATTTTAAAAAAAGTCACATGCAATTTATGGACTTTTGGCAGCTTTATCCATGACAGACAAACAGAACTATATATTTATGAAAACCATTGCAGGAGCACAAAATTATCTGCAGTGGTATCTGTGACAAAGACTTATGTAGCCAGATAAAGGAATATCAGAAGACATTGGCACACCGGTACAGCACGCCCTGGCTCCACACAACCCTGGGCAGCTTGCTGTGCCATTCATATTCTAGTTCCTCCTGGTGGGTTGAGTCTCTGAACCTCCACCTACAGAGATAAAGCAGACTTTACATTTAAATAGCATATGTACAACATTTCAGCAGAGCACTTCAATTTAAATGTGAATGCAGGATCTTCATACATATGCTAACAGAATATGTCACAACTTATATATGAATATGAGGGACCCTGTTTAGAGGTGACATGCAAAATCCCCTACGTGCTGCAATTTTGTGAATCATTGGTTCCGTGATCTTTCTGACCTGTGCAGATGTGGTGAGGAGCACCGGAGCTGGAGAGCTCGAGGGAGGTGACATCTCTGGGCTTGTGATGTGGTCTCTGCCCAAGGAAGGGCTTCCTGATTCTGAGCCTCCTCCAAGAACTCCCCTTGCATTGAGCGCTTACGGCTCATGGCAAGGGACAAGGGATAACACCACAGGGGTGGGGGAGAAAATGAGGAATGACTCTGCACAACCCAGGTATAGACAGGCCCTTCTCTGAGTAGAGTGACCGGGGACTGCACAGAGGCACTAGTGCCACGATTCATGCTTGCACTAGTATTAGTGATGCTGGCCAAAGCAGCTGTAGCTGTCTGGAGCTTTGGGAGTTCTGTCCTCTCTTTAACTTTGCGGCTCACACCCTGAGCAGCCAGAGTGCACTCCATGACATCGGGGACATTCTGGCTTGCTCTGCAGAGGAACTCCACAGAAAACTCATCTCCAGATGATGACAAGAGCAGCCGGGCATTTCCGTCCAATGAGCAGATGGACAGCTCCCCGTTAGAATCAAAATCTGTACAATAGGAACCTGAAGCTGAAAGCAGAGGCCACTCCACTTCTGAGATGTCAATAAAGGAGTACTTTGAAAGCAAAAAAAAAAAAAGAAAAAAAAATTCATGATCAGAAGCACAATTAATATCTTATCAATTATTTCCAGACAACCTAAATGCAAAACAGCTAAGTAGAAGTATCATATTTTCTACAGAAATGAGCAGGTATCCAAGTATGTGAAAAACTATTTCAGAGGCACAAGATTTTTTTTGTGGTTAAAGTAATTGATATAAAGGTGTCAGACATAAAATTCTTAACCGATTACAAGTTAATTTGTACAAAAGCGGTTCAGAAAGTGTGTGTGTGTTTTCTATGTAAATAACTTGGGCTTTAAAAAATTTTAAAAATGCAATGAAAAAAAAGAGAACCATAGATACCTTTCTGCAGTCCACAGGGATGAGCTCCTCTGGTAGGTAGGGACACATAGCAAATCTGTTCCTGAATTTCAGAGCTTGAACTACCAATTCCTAAAAGTAAACAAAATACCCCACCCAACAGTGTCATAATTTGACTTATTTTACAACTTTGTATGCACTTTTTCCCCCTCGTATAACACTTTCCCTGTAACTCACTTTGGACAAAACCAATTAACATAAATAAAGAATAGTGATGAAAGTGTATAGCAGCCACAGGAATCACATCTTTAAAGCGGTGAATCCATTCATGAATAAGTGAAAACAATAAAGCAGGGCAGTTATAAAGACCTTGAGTGTGTTATATAACATTTCAGTCAGTACTCTACAATATTATATATATATTATAAAAAATTGTTTCAATTGTGGTATGCCATCACCCTTGTAATGATATTTAGATTTATATATCACATACTATCTGTATTTTCTTAACTTTACTGCAGCACTGTTTGTTGATTTTCCCAATTAAAAAAAAAATAAAGTATTGAGTATCTCACTGTCATTAATTTCTGATTACAAGTCCAAACAGCAAAAGTAGTACACACACCACAGATCCCCAACACTGGTAAAAAAATCTTCATTACCTTAGCTAGCAAGGGGAAATCTGAATTTTCCTCATTCAAATCCCCAGTCCTGCTGCGGTACCCTTGACCACTCATCTCAAACTGATACACTAAAAATACCATGCTCTTTAAATGTTTATATCCATGTAAAATTAATCATCTAACATTGTAGATCATTTTGACAAAGATGGCAAATTTGTTATTCTAAATTGCATGAAGTGCGTGTAACACATGGGAATTAGAGTGTGTGTGATTGCTCGGCCAGTGATGGACTGGAGTCCTAGGGAGAACCTTGCCTCACACCACTTGCCTTGGGAGGGACTCTGGACCACATAACACTGAACTGAATAAGTGTTTAATAAAAACAGGAAAACTACAATTAATAAATAATTCTCTAGTTTAAAAACTAACAGGAGGATAGCAGTAGATGAATCCTAGTCATAATTTGGAATCCATAGGATTTTTAAAGACTTTTTACAGACTCCTAGGAGGGATTGTCAGTCAGTCAGTGTCGTTTCACTTTCACTTTTGACAAACAAAGTGCCGTGGTTGGGGTTGGTTTTCTTTATTCTTACGGAATTGTTGTTTCTGGAGTGTCATTTAGTCGTGAGAAATCGGAGAATTTTTTTTACTCGATTATAGTTTGAAAGTAACGTTCAGACTTTGGTTGTTGGAGAGCTGTTGTGGACTCACTCTGTGGGCGCTGGTAGCGAAGCGGCTCCGCTGTCGGACTCTGGGTCCCGGTTCCAGCGGGTGGGCCGAGGGCGGCGCTCTCCTTTCCAGGACGAACTCACAACCACACGGGGAGAGCTGTAGGAAGGCGCCGTCGGCGAAGCTCACCTCCACAGACTGGTCCTCGAACAGAACCATGTGGGACACGGAAGCCATCGGCACGCTGCTGTTTTTACCTGTTTTGACTTGTGTTGTGAGCGGCTGGCTGAGCTCTGTGTGTCTGAATTTGCAAGCCTTAGCGGCCTAGCGGTACTATTGCCGGCTAAAACGACAACCTGAAGTTATTAATGACTTTACAAAACTTGCGCATAGTGTCAACTACTTATCCCTTACGAGTTATATGAATAAATAAGTAAAAGAGTCTATACTGTTTCTAAATTCTCTGGAAACTGCATTTCAAACTCTGACAACTGGAACTGCTCAACGCGGCTTGCCAGCGACGGTCTTCTATAGAAAGAGCGACATTCGGACTTCCCGCTTCCGTGACGTCATAACAACGCGAGATTTTTTTTTTTTTTTTTGTTTGTCTTTTTTTTTTTTAAAGGTAACGCTCGACCCTTTGCTTCAATAGGATGGTTTAGTGAAAACTGTTGATGGGACAAGCGGTCCTGAAAATGTGTGTGTGTGTGTGTGTGTGTGTGTGTGTGTTGACGGTTATTTTTTTTTTGTCGGATTCAGTGTACAGTGTTAATTACTTACTTAATCAAATGGTACACCTGTGTGACCTGATACAGTGGCTGGCTACCCAGAATAAAAACTCCTCAGCAGTATTGCTGAGTAACTTCTCGTTGTGTATTCGCAAGCACGTCGTCGGTAAAGCAAGGAGCACACAGGCATTCAATAGCCATGTTTTATTAACAAAAACATGGGCACAGATCATCCACATTATCAAATCCTTAGACCTGTTGCCAAGGCCAGAGAGTGATGGCCAGCAACACCTCGCACTCATTTCAATGTCGGCTAACATCATGCTACTAGCAGTTTCAACTGCAACATATAGATCAATATAGACAAAACACAGAGGGACAAAAGTCTTTTTTGAAGTCATGTAAGATGAGGGCCTTCAGAACTTCCTGCACTTTTTCATTAATTTGAATTTCTGTTTAGTTGTTGACCAAGGTTACTTCAGGTACTGAAACGGTACCTGAAGAAGTAACTTCACTATTCAAACAAATGTTAGTAAGATGATGGTGACTTAAGATCAACTATCAGAGCACACTGTCCCTGAGGACCAGCCCTAGTATAGAATATGAAGCTAGAGAAATGAAAGATGTGTTCATCTGGTGGATTCCAAATGTTGCTTAGGTTTTACTCGTAGAATCGAGCAACAGCAAATGTTTTTTCTGGATCACCATCCATCTTGGTCGATGTGTAAAGTGTCACAAACACACTGTAAATAATGAAATCCTTACACATCCAACACCCTTACTAAGAGTCTTCCATTTTTAAGGCTTTGCATACCCCCCTTTGACTGAAATAACTTGGTTCCAGATCTGGTTTCAAATGAAAGAACATTTTACACACTTAATGAGCTGTCACTAGAGGCAAAGTGGTTAAGGCATGTGATTTGTCACTTGAAGGTGCCTACCTTGAGTTTCTGAGTTCTATAAATGGTTAAAATAGTTTCAAATAAGAGCATCAGATAAGCAAAATAGTAAAACAGACAAACACCATGAACACTTTCAAACCGAGATAGAAGGTAGCTCAAAACACTCCTTAATTTCCTTGTAAATCTTGGATAAAATATGATTTGCATACACTGTTTTTGGATTCATGCATATTCAGCCTACATTTTAAATTAGTAAATTATATTCACTAGAAAAGGTGTGTCAATTTCAATTTAACTATCCTCTTATAACTAAACCACATTGTGATATTCCAAAATATGAAGTCCTTAACTTTTTTTGGTTTAAAATCCTGTCTGGAAGCACAAGTACATGCACATAGTAATTCAAGAAACTAGAGCCGAATAATCATATATTTCACCAGATATGTATAAACGTAGTTCAATAATAGAGCAGTGGGTGTTAAGATTGTACCTATTTCCAACACAGCGCTGAGACTTTTCATTGTAAACATAGAACATTATTAAAATAGCACCAAACTGTCTTCAGTGATCGACCCACCATGCTACTGTTACTGTCTTTAGGAAATTATACTGTTTGCTCACTAACTGGTGCAATGTTTGATGGAAGGGTACATGTAGACTGCTGTGTGGCAGCCAATTGATGCTACTGAATAGAACAGTGTATGACTGGAAAAAACGCTAGCACCATCACGATGTTCAGAATTGCCAGAATGGGTATCTGTGTTGTTCCCAGTGGAGTAAGTCATCTCAGAGGTCCATTTCCTAAAGAACTGAGGTGTTACTACAAATCACATATCAGAGACTGGTTAAGACAGATTTGGTTTGTGCTTAGTCAGTACACAAGGTCAGGTCTGTAAGAGTGAGGAAGACATCTGCATCCTGGGCAATGTAATGTACTGCTCTGTATGCCGTCAGGTTTTGACTGAACATGTTCTCTGAAGAGTCAGCAGTTCACACGTTGGTGGATGGACAGAAGTAGCTTAACATGTAAGGAACTGTGTTTGTGTTGTCCTTTGTGTGTTTCTGTGCCTGTGTGTGGGAGTAGTGCAGTATCCTCTAGGCCTTTTTAGATTGTGAAGTCCAAGGAGGTGGGGCTTCTGTGAGGTGATCTGAAAGCCTGGTGACCAGGAACAATGAGCGAAGGATCTTAGTTATACCCCACACGTGACACAGCATTGTTTCTGGATGGACCTGAGTGAGCAGCGGCCCAGGAGCATCAGCTTCTCACAAAAACGAGAGGACATGCGATCCTTGTTGCAGCGAGATGCTGTGGAGGAAAGCCATAACAGTTGGTTAAGAAGGTCAAAATACAAGGTCTTGCTTTCAGTATCAGTGAGAAGTTAGCCACAACCTGGATTTACATAACATGGCAGCAAGCCATTCATCTAATATACAATGGGCTATTCTTGCATTAGTGTAGTCCTGGCATTCCAGTTACACAAAAACATAAGTTATTTAGCTCTGTAGTTTAATTAGCATGCTTTTAAATAAATCATCCCATCCCTAAGTAGTGTAGGTGTCATTGGCTGAGATATTAAAACAGCAAGTAGGTTGCAGGGTCAACTCAAAGAATGGAAAGCTCAATATGGACCCTTGAAGAATTTACCTAAAAAATTTACATGGGTCATGTCCTGCAATATAAATAGATACCTCCAGCAGGTGAAATAATGATCCAAAAGTAGATCACTTACCCACATTTTTCCTGCAGTCCTGCAAGCTGCACCTCTGGATGCTGTGAGGCCGAGTGCCCTTCTTGCACTCACCATTCTCCACAATACCCAGCTCATGATCCACACATTTCACCACACGGTACTGCACCCCTTTTCCACAGGTCACAGAGCACTGGTGCAGAGAGAGACAGCATCAGCACAAACAGCCTGTTCATCAAATCCAGTTTGCTGCAGCAACACGAGCAGTGAAGCAGTGATGACAAATGATGAAATACACAGCAAGAACACAGAATGCACCGTTAACCAATCAAAAACACATTCAGAAGATGGACAGGGCTGCCAATTAAACACATTGTAATTGCATTGATTCTGACATCAACCAATGAAATAAACAGCAACAGTGCTTACAACCAGTCAAAAGCACGGAAACAGAGATAGTACCTTTAGTCAATTAAAAAATATTGAAATGGACTGTCCATTAATGTCAATCAAAAAGAAATCAACAGCATAGAAACGACTAGTATGACACATAAATAATCATAAAGGAGCTGTCAATATTTTAGAATCAAAGTCAACTTTATTGCCTTTCTGCCTATATGTGAGTTATACATACAGGAGAATGAAATTCTGTTTCTCTTTGGACCTCCGTGCCATCAGATTTAATGGTCTGGATCTACTGTTTCTTTAAAAGTTTTTTTTCTGAGTCAATACTTGCGCTGCTATGGCAATTATATCACTATTCAGTTGCTTACACACTTGTCCACAGTCACGCACAAAGCTAGAAAATTTTACACCTTAAAATATTTACACCAAAAATATTCAAGTGCATCCTCCAGTACACAGGTAAGGTGTGTAACCTTTCGGAATTTAAACCCCGTACCATCCCGTCTCATGTGAGCCCAAGCAGAGATGCTCCTTCCAGGGCCTGTCCCTCACCTCTTCCCAAGCCTCAGCTTGCCACTTGCTGCATGGGTGCCGATTACATGGCTCAGAGCTGTTGGGCCTCCAGGTTGGGTCACAGTGGTTAGGTTCTAGGCAGTACACCAGACGCTCTCTCACACCCTCACCACACTTCCTGGAGCACTGCAAGGTCAAGCATAATCACCTAACACAACAGCGTAACACCAAACTAATGCTTACCATAGATAGAGACTTCATGATTGTTACTGACTGACTTTTTTTGCTAATGCGTATGTGATTTTTTTTTCTGTTAAGTAATTCTGTAAAAATTATCAGTATAGCTCTCTGTGATCTTTTTTGTAAAAAAAAATAATTTGATTGCTTGTAGCAGGAATCACCTTATTATCCCTATATCTATAGAGCAATACGAATAGCAACTACATCCTTAGGTGCTTTACAATGAGACATTAAAAGGGGACAGCATAACCTTTACCATGAATTAAAGTTAGCAGCATTAGCTGTGATACCTTGCCCCAAGGAGAGACTTGCCATTCCTGGCAGGGCTGCAGAGAGCAGAGCTCAGAGCTGGGGGGTCTGTAGGCCAGAGCCTGGCAGTGGTAGGGCCGCAGCTGCCGTTTGCTCTGGGTGTCAATGCAATGCACATCACGCTGCCTTGTGCCTCCTAGGCATCCCTCTGGACACTGTCAAAAGGGTCACAGACAACAGTGCACAGCTATGGCATTATTTCAGCATTTTTATCCAATTCTATCAATTATCTATTCAGTCTTAATAAAATCTCTACAAGAAAATATTTTCCTGCCACAATACAGTTCGAATAGCTTTTTCATGACTAATACAGCAACATCTGTTCATGGATACGAATAGGCAATGTATAGACTAAATCTGTGTCCTTAGCTACTATGCTACCAGCCACATCATTGGCTTAGTGTGGACAATAATGAAAAAGATTGTTTGCAACTATTTGGTCCTGAAACTACTCCTCGAAAAACATGCGGTCTGGCATGCTTATTTCCTCTTTCCACTTGACATGTGAAGCCTGTGGTTGAACTTTCTTCTTTCCCTGTGGACCTGTTCTATCAATTCCCCCCAGCGCTGAGGTCATTTCTCAGACACAGCTGGAAAGTCTGTTAGACCACATCACCACAGAACCACAACTAGTGTAACCTGTTTTATATGCTCATCTTCTTCCTTCACAGTCGCCTGTCTTTTTTTCTGTAGACACTTATTTACTTCTTCCTGCAGATTTCCTTCAGTACATTCCCTCTTTATTGTTAATACTGTTTATTGGCATAATGAAGTGACATTCATTGCTCAGAACTGCACCCTCTTAAACAACCTAACAGTAACTTGTGCAGTTCAGCTCATGTATCTGTTTCAACAGGTGTTCCATACTGAGATAGGTTGAGACATGAACTCAGAACCACCAGTGGACCCTCACTTTGCTCCAGCTCCCACTGTGCCAGGTTGCACATGGGCGCAGATGGCACCTGCGAGCGGGCTCAGGCCTATGGATGCCAGCACAGTGGGCCTCTCGAAGGGAGCTGCAGGTCACTGTCCGCCACATGGCTCCAACGCCACAGGTGGCAGAGCACTGTGCCAGTGTCCAGGATCAGTGGAGGGAGGGTCAAAGGACACTTGTCAGTACTATGTATCGATATATAATTTATAAACAGAATTTCAGTTTCTGTGTAACTACAGAGTTCAGGACCTGCAACCTACCTCACTCCAGTTGCCCACCACCCACGAGATGTTCGTTCTGACAGGGGCTACAGCATCCAAGTTGGCGTCACTGCTATCAGTGGAGCTAGATGGGCCACTTGGAGTGATGGTACTGGTCCCAGGTGGGAATTCTGAGGGGGATAGGCTTCTGGCAGACCCCCTGGATTCCTCTGAGGTTGTATGAGTAGTTCCTGGGCTTCCTGTTGTGTCGGACAAAATGAAATGTTCATTCATGGTGCTCCAGATAGTTGGCCTGGTAGTGGTTTCCATCCAGTTTCCTGTGGAAGTGGATGCGGGAGAAGGGGAAGTTTTGTCCTCTGGAATCACTGTGTGCTGAGGCACTGTAGATAACCTGGGGGGGACTTCAGTGGTACCTCTGAGTCCCCACAGACCTCGCTCACCAGATGTATTGGAGGCCTCTGTGACAAAATCGTGACTGAAGCTGTGACGTGTCCTTTTGGATGGAAACAGAAAGTTGGGTGTCCTTCTTTCATTCTCTGCTGTGACTAAATATATGCCGGGGGTGCCGTCATCATCCTTACTGGTGTTTTGCACCACAAAAAAGCTGAAGTTGCCCTCTGTGTTGGAGATGGATGGGTCAACATTGGCTGACATGCTCACAGTTGTAGTGGCAATAGATTCAGCTGCCCGGGTGGGTGTGCGGTAGGATGGCTCTGTGCTGCCCTTCGGGTCCTTGTGGACCCTATTGCGATTGGAGGGGCTGGGCAGGATCTTTTTCTTGCCAGATGAGCAGCCTTGGAGGGCACACAGGGACCTAGAGCGGGGCTTGCTGGAAGTCTCGCACTCGTGTGTGGGAGCTGTCCGACACGTGACTGTACGAGATTTCACCCCTCCTCCGCAGGAGACAGAGCACTGACAAAATGCAAAGTGCAAAACTTCAAAATGCATGCAGAATAAATTTGTTCACATTCATCCAAATGTGCAGTACAACAACAAGGTCCCTGTTGTGCTCGCCTCTCCCATTCCTCTTTTCAGCTGCCCACTTAAGGCTTACAGGAGGCATACTGACAATCCAGGAATCTGCAAGTAACCAGTTGTGAACATCAAGCATGTATCTCCCACCTTTTGGTATGTGCATCTCCTACGTGATGCCTAATGATTAGTGTTGGTAAAGTTATGAAAGAGCTTATACTCCAGCACTTAAGGAATTTAAGATAACTCAAAACTGATTTTTCATACACAGTTGCAATCAGCAAGACAAACTTACCACTGGATGCATTGCACTCACTTGCAGCATTAAATTTAGATTTATACTAGTATTCAAAAGTTGGAATTACCCACAACTTTTCATTTTTGGAAAAAATTGATTCTTCTTAACAAGATACCATTAAATTGATTTGAAAATACAGAATTTAAAATTACAGTTGGTATTTAGCATGTACTATTTAAAGAAGCAGTCAACTCAGGATTTTTAAGGCATCTGTTTGTCAAACTACAGACTCTTATGTATTTATCCTCTTGTGCAGTTTGTCCTTTTCTCTCAAGACAGTAGTGGACACCTTTGTATGAAATCTTTAGTTTCTTGGCAGTTTGATACAGGAAATAACCTTCATTTTGGTAAACAACAATAGACTGACGTGTTTCATCAGAAAGCTGTTTAGTTTGGGCCACTTTCGACCCAAGAAATTAAGGTTAGGAATGTCAGTACCTTGCGACCCAAGGAAAGACAACTGACTTGCTTTCTTGAAGAGAATAACGGGTTTCAGTTTCGTTAAGTCAATTA
The DNA here is from genome assembly GCF_900964775.1 of Scleropages formosus. Taxonomy (NCBI): domain Eukaryota; kingdom Metazoa; phylum Chordata; class Actinopteri; order Osteoglossiformes; family Osteoglossidae; genus Scleropages; species Scleropages formosus. The sequence goes on from NC_041822.1 coordinate 19,257,385, forward strand.
CAAAGGTTTCTTTACCATTAGGACTGTTACCACTACAGTTTACCATTAGGGCACTGGAGTAATAGCTGATGAAAATGGGGCTTTGCAGTCAAATATGAATAATAAATTGTTAGTAAGTAATTTCAAGCACTGATAGCCATTTGCAATATTAATAAAGATGCCTTGGCTGTATTTCTAAATCATTTTAATGGTACCTTGATAAAAAAAAAGTCTTCCAAAAAAATAACAATGTCAGCATGATTCTAAATTTGGCATATGGAATAAACATGTCTTACTGCCTAAAATGAGGCTTTACAAAACAATGTGTTATTCACTAATACACACCTGTCATTGTGCTGGAAAGGAGCCTGAACTGATGCTAGATCAGTGTTTAGTGGCACCAATACAGTATCATCATTAAAAATACAAGTAAAAACAATCATGTCTCTAACACCATAGCACCTGACTCCAGGGCCCCACTGCCCACTCGGACCCACAGGGGACATCCCGGTTGCAGGGCACGGCAGGCTTGGGCTTGAGGAGGTGCCTGCAGTCGCTGGGGTGCAACACACGTTCCTCGACTCCCACCGTGCGGACACACAGGACCGTCCGTTTTTTCATCCCAGATGGGCCACAGGGTGCGGAGCATGGCTGCCAACCACCAACCCACCACCTGTGGAACAACAGGAGTCATGCTAGAATGCTGAAATTTCCCACATGATCTGGAGTGTTGTATCTTCGAAAACCTGAATTGCTGTAGTAGAAATATCTGGGTGAGTAAATGGGTAAATGTGGAAAATTCGAAGCAATGTTAAATTTATACTGTAACTGAAATGTAAGAATTTGCTGTACCTTGCAGGGCAATCCATCTTCTTACACCTACGCTGGCGGTCTTCAGGGCGGGTTTTGGGGTCACAAAGTGACTCCTCCACCACCCCGACATCCACCTCAAAGCAACGAGCTGGCTGGCTCTGGACCCCTGGGATGCAAAAGACAAAATGTCCACAAAATCTTGATGACCTTTTGTATTCATCCAAAAATAGGTTTGTCTGCAGATTCTTCTCCGGATTTGTATTTCATTCTTATTTCTTACTCATGCTTTACTTTTAAGCTAACTGAATATTACATTTTGAGACTCATATCAATGGGCAGGTAAAGCTAAGCACTAGAACAACTTAAACAACTTAAACTGCTCTGCTAGGTATCACACACACACACACACACACACACACACACACACACACATTTTCTGCTAGGTATCCTGATGCATAAATGAATAAAGGTTAAAACTGGATAGGTTGCAAGTTGCATCAAACAATATTCTTTAAGTAAAACAAATTAAGAATAATCTTGTTCTAACCTGCCCCACAGGTGGTGCTACAATCCGTCCAGGCTCCATGTTTCCACCTGTATTCGGGCTCCAGAATCTCGTTCCCTCGCTTCCGGCTCTTCCGAATGGTGTACTCGTACTTGATCCCTGGGTTCTTCCCTTGGACCAAAAGCTGAACAATGGAGCCACACCACCATCTGTATCTACATGCCACATTGTTGAATGACGCATCCAGACCTTTCACATTGCGCAGTTTCAGGGTTTTCTGGGCAGGTAACTGAAAGATGTAGACTATGACTGGGATGGCTTTTACAAAGATGGCCTGTCTGAAGTTGTGGAGGAACCCTGGGATATTACATAGAAATTACTTACCTGGGGACATTTACTGGAAGCTCATTGTGCCTCTTGTTTCTGTATTTTTTGAATGGTGTATATGCATGTGGATGTGGAGGGAGATACCTGTTGAAAACCTGTATCTTTGCAATAATACACACACACACACACACACACATTTTCAGAACCGCTTGTCCCATACGGGGTCACGGGGAACCGGAGCCTACCCGGTAACACAGGGCGTAAGGCCGGAGGGGGAGGGGACACACCCAGGACGGGACGCCAGTCCGTCGCAAGGCACCCCAAGGGGGACTTGAACCCCAGACCCACTGGAGAGCAGAACTGTGGTCCAACCCACTGCGCCACCGCACCCCCTTCTTTGCAATAATATACTTATATTAAATCCGTATGTATTTAGGTGAACCTCAGGCATGGTAACCTCCTGATACACATGTACATCTTAGGGAATATACCTGTATCATGACAGGTTCTCTTGTGGGTCCTGGGGATGTCAGGTTCTCCAGGTCTCCGTTCCTCTCATAGTAGAACGTGGCGCCACCTGCTTCATATTCCCCCTTCCACTGGATGATGAAGCGTCCATTCAGGTAGTACTTCTCTGGGTCCTGCCCCCGCAGTGCTAGGAAGTTCCCTGCCTCCTCTACTTCCTGTACCACAATATCCCGAGCCCCTTCTGGGATCAGAGCTACATCCACGTAGCCTGGAAGATGAGAGAAATGAATGAGATAGTTTTTCACATTGGCTTGACATAGATGAGGGACTGAATATGATACATCACAAAGACAGGTGCATACTGGTTAAGGGTAGTGTTTAGATTTGAAGGCTGCCAATTCAAGTAACAGGAAGGATCCTTCTGCCAGTGAAATATCCAGCCTGACAAATAGGTAAAACTGTAAGTCAATTTGTATAAAACTGCTAGATTAATAATGACATGTATAATATACTCATGTGACAACAGGACATGCCTTGGTGGATTTCTGAATGACAGACATGAAGGGTGTTCACAGATGACCAGATGTCTCTGACACAGGTGGTGATGACATGACCAGGACACACTCAACAGCCTGTTTAGAGAGTGGAGAGTGAAGAGTGCAGAAGGCAGAAGCTCTCACCAAAACCCTCTCCCTCCTCAAAATGCTTTCGTACTGTCTGGCAGGCAGATCCATCCCCCAGGCACACCCCACAGCGGTCCTCCACAGCGTTGGAGTCAATCCCATAGTCACACCCCACCTCCTGGGCTCACATACGCAGCCATGAGAAAGTACAAAAAATGAAGTTTATACTAAAACTGAGAAAGAAGGTCTGTTACACAAGCAGGTTCCATTTTGGGTATGGTACTACTGTGAAACGGTACCTTACAGACACCGTTGATGCACAGGCTGCGACTGCTGCTGTTGGTGAAGCAGGGCGTCCCATCTGTCACGGCATCCAGCATCTTCTCTGAGAAGTCCTCATCCACCGGGCGGCAGTGCAGCTCACAGGGGTTACCTGTGGAATTGGGGGTTCGGTGTTGGAACAGGTTTAAGGACATGGATGTGAGAGGGACTGGGTGTCAGTTCTGTTTATCTTCCTGGTCCCCAGTTTAACTGTCTACACTCAGCCAAAAGCTACTAAAATATTTAAATGAATTCCTATTGATAATTTTTTAAGGTTTATAGAAAGTGTTGGCATGCTGTGGCATATTTCACAGCTAGTTTCACTGCAAAACAGTGGCACAACATTGTAACAGCAAAGTATTTAACTGCTTTTGCATCTGTTTATGCGGTCGCCAACAGCCAGCATGGACTCGATTGCGCTTAATAAATGCAACACGTAGGATGTAACATGACAGGTGAGGAGTGCGGCGTGCCAGGTGATTGACGGGGACATGGACTCGTACCTGTACTAGTGACAGGGATCCACTGGTAGAGCTTGTTGTGGTACAGCACCGTGTCAAACTCGCTGCACTGCATTTCACGGAAGGTGGGCCGCTCCTGGATGCACCGCTTGGTGTTGCACACCCGGTACCGCTTCCTCTCACCCATGCAATACTTTCCGCCAAACTCCGGCCTGCAGGAAGCACATGCGTGACCCACTAGCATGGCCTTGGTGAAATACAGCAGGTGTAAACAAATAAGTGAGACTTCTTCTGAATTGAGGACAAAATGCCGCGTAACAACCTACATCTTTCTTTTTATTCATGTTGCTCTCAAGCTTGTAGGTTTAGGTGTGGTGAAATGTGTATGCTGCGGACTGTGTAGACTCTACAGCAGATATATTTTGTTACCAAAGGTATTTCATAAATACCGTACTGGCACATTTTCTGTGAAGGACTCTGTAAATTGTATCCCCCTGTCTCTCACCTATGCAATTATGTCTCATTAAATATGGCATGTGAGTGCCCAACACCTTTGATGTGGAAGCTTCTCTTTAAAGGCATGTTTTGGAAATAAGCAGCGTGATGAGACAGGAGCGCTGCAGATGCATTGGTGGGAGACTGCATGGAGACTGGCCTGCGACCACAACGGGAGGCCACATCATTCACGGCCTCTAGGCTTAGACATGTCCCATCCAATTGGCAGAAGACCCACAACTCAAAGCACTGAAATGACCCTGTTCCACGGCACCACCTGCAGGTTTCCCCACCCCCCCTCGCTTTGTTAGGTCTCATAAATCTGGAGCCTTGAATAACCCATTTGGTCCTGGGCCAAAATAAAGCTGGTGTAACTCAGAGTGGTATCGCAGACCTCTGCGAACTGGAGCAAACAGCCTCAGATGTAGTCGCTAATGAGGCCATACTAGATTCTTTCAAAAGATTCAAGCTGGGGTGGTCCTTGTTCTTGATAATTATACAGCACTATACTTTATATGTGTCTGCATGGATGAGTGCCAATACTAAAAACGAGCTGTGAGGGAAAACCAGAAGAGAAGGATGAAGTTCATCAGAGTCAAGAAATTTAATTGTGTGTCGCAGAGGATATAAGGGAGGTAACTGGGCACACTTACTTTGGCCGGTTGCATTCCCTCTGGGCGGAGTGCACCCCTGCTCCACAAGTACGGGAGCAGTGTGACCAGGCACTCCACTCTCCCCAACCCCCATTCACTGTCTCTGGAAGTTTCCCCACAATGACACATTCCCCTGAGATGCACCACTGCAAGAGGATGAACAGGTTATGCATCCCTTAGAACAGGTCAATCATTTCCTCCTGGGCACCATACACAAGTAAACTATCACTGTTGTTGATGTATGATGTAAACATAGAAGGCCATGGGCATATTATGATCATGGACATCTAGGGAGAACCCACAACCTTTAATGTTCTCGATGGACATCACTGATTTCCGATATCATGCAGAGAGATTGACTGGGCATTGGTGTCCCCGTGGGAAATAACTGGATTTTTATGTTATGGATAGATATGACTGGTCTTTGTTGCTGTCATGAGAAATAACAGGCCATTTGTGCTATGAAAGAGATGACTGGTCATTGGTTTTGTGTTGGCAAATGATTGGTCATTCATGTTCTGAAAAAAGATGATGAATCATTAACACTGAGCATGGGATTATGAACAATAATTTTTTAGCTTTTCAGTTCAAACATTGACATTATTCTCTTATTCAATAGCAGAATCGACTTCTGCACTACCATAAATAAAAAACATTAAAAACAAAAAGGGAATTTACCTTATCAGGTCCACATCTGGTCCCATCTGCTGGAGAATCCAGTTTGGAACGACAGGAGTCATTCACAGAGCACCACAGAACCTGGCAAATGTTCTGCAAACAGCAACATAAAGTTTTGTTCTGCAAGTCACAAGTCACTACTTGTGTTCTTAATTCTTCAGACAGCTGCACATTTGTGTTGCATACTGAGCGGACAGCAACTGAACATTTCTGAACTCAACATTCATTTTTCCAGACAGCTGAGAATTGTGTTCTGCAGCCTGCAGGCAGCAACTGGATTTCCTACATTCAACAAAAGTCTGACCACTTGTTTTCGGTGCAAGGAAGCATCTGCATTCCAAACTGCAAGCGGTTTGAGGGAGAAAAATATTTTATAGCCATCTGAGAAATCCGGAAGCAATAGTTTTGAGCCAAACATGCTCTGGAACAAAGTCCACACTCTGAAAGACAAAAACAACTCTGAAACAAATCACAAAGATATGTACTTTGAGATAATAAAATAAGACTGGTAAGGGAGTCCTTGTAAATCCAAGCTGAGCCCAGAGCAGAGTCCTGCCAGAAGCACTCAGTACCAGATAAGAGTAATCATGTCCTTGTTCTGCATTTGGGAAAGTCTATAAGGGTTAGCACATATCCACTGCCACCCTAAATAGTCATATATCAATTTATCATCATCTATACTTGTTTAACATTTAATACCTAATCTATCATCCTTGACTACAAGATAATATTCCATGCTTTCATATACAGTTCTTTTCCCAAGTTGGAAAAAAAATCTAAAAAAGGTACAGACAGTGTGCAGGCTAATGTGTTGCTAAACTGGCTGTAGTTGCTCTGGTTTGCTGAGCATTGGCTCTGTTGCTGCATTGTTTGGAATGAGTCATCTAGCTTTACACAATAATCTGGGAAAGCTGTCAGAAATCTGGGGTTATGTGACCTCTTTGGGATTTATGGTTTTCTGGGGCCATGTTCTACTTTCGTATGCTTCAGCTTGCATGACAGAAAGCCTTCGAAACCAGTCCAGTTTTGTCCTGGTTTAAAACTGGTTAAATGAATTAAACATGAAACACAAAAAATGATGATCTGGTTAAATGTGGTAAACTGAAAACAACAAAAATGAGTTGTCAAACATATCTCTTTTTACATACACTTTAGGATAAAGTTCTAGAAACAGAAATGGTGTCTAGACTAATAAATTAACTCAGCATGTGGACATAGCTTTTAACTGAACTGATGGGAATTCATATTGGACTGGGGCGAGACAGGTCCCCATGAAGTCTCACCTCCACTTCGGGACAGAAGGTGGCATTGGGGCCGTACTGCAGCTGACACTGATGGTTGATGGTGTACCTCACCCCAGGGGCCTCCAGGGGCATGGTCAGATCTTTCTTGGAGGGCCGGTCATCCAGACAAGAACCCCAACCACGACTACAAGAGGACAGGGAGATGAGAGAAGATGAACAACGGAGGAGAAAGGGGATATAGGAAAGACAGGTCAAAGGTGTGAATAGTACAATGAGATAAATATTTTGCTGTTCAACAAAATGTAAAATCATGCACTTCCTATATGTGAAGAATATTAAAAATGAATCTATGATACCCCAACTTCTTACCTAGTTCTCACAAGGGAGATTAGTCGAATGACCTCCATAAACTTTATCCTCAGCCATTGATCTGTTTATACTTGGACTTTTTTTACACTATGCTAACATCTTTGGAGTTAATAGTCTAATATCAAGAGTATAATGGCCACAGTCAAACCAGATAAAGGAAAGACACAGGTAGAAAAAAGACCACAAACAAACCATAAGAATGTCACAGGCAACTCGAAAGCAGACCATTACAACGCCAAAAGAAGACCAAAGACAAATCAAAAGCAGGCCACAATAAGGCCAGGGACAGATCACATTGAGGCTATATGTACAGCCAGAAGCATGGTGTCTATTGCAGTATGTCCCGGAGAGTGAAAAAAGACTGACATATACAACAAACTCCTCAAGGTGCAACTCACTCTAGAAAGCGGGTGATGGCTTCCCTACTGCAGGGTGACCAGGTGAGAGGCGAGGCATCGTACTGGAGCTGGCGTGACATGATGAAAGGACGGCGGCTCTGTGGTTCACAGTCATTCCCCTGGCCATCATGAGGGATACCAAAGCTGCAATGAGATGATGGCATGTTACCCTTCTCCATTACCTTAACACTCAGACATGTATAAAGATATAGATCAATTGACTGTACATACAAGGGGATAAAGAGAGCACCCGCGCTCATGTGTACAGTAAACACATATGCTCCAGTCTGTGGGAGGAAATATACACATGAACTGATTCTTACGCTTTCTGAGTGAGGTATGTAATTCATACCTACAAATATCTTATTTCATGAGCATCGGTTAACATGCACATCTGTCACCATATTGGCACACCTGTGCTATAGTTCACAAGAAAGGGTTAACATTTACACCTATGCGTACATATGCACTACACACCTGTGCCCCAGCTCGTGTGCCACAGTGAAGGCAACAGGCAAGCCCGAGTCCTCATTGATGTTGCAGCTGCGATGCGGTTGGCACATGCCAGACAGGTGGGACAGGCCCAGGGTCTCACACGGCTGGTTCATTCCTGCGCAGATGTCTTTCCTGCCACAGAGCAAGGACTTTACTCACGGAACAGTATGCTCAAATGAACAGTGCTTTCCTCTACATGCTCAACACCTTCCACCCCTCCTGAGGCATAGGCCGCCAACAAGGGCTTTCCAGGTGTCTCGAGCTGAGATGTCTTGAAGTTTTCTTGTTGGCGTTTCTGTAGCTGGCAAGGTTTTTACGGTGTGGGGTAGCTAACCCCACGCCCAACCCTCCTCCTTTCTCAGCCGGGCTTGGGACCGTCCATGGCGGAGTTTATCCTCTACATACTACACATTTATTATTACACATTTATTACAGAACTGTATGGTACTGCTGTGTCACAAATAGATAAATATGTAAGTGTGCTGTGATTTCCTCCTGATTTGTTTTAATGGCTTAAGCTACTGTACAGTCTTCCCCAACTTGATGAAGGTGCACTCCTGACAAAGCCTTTGTAAGGTGAACATTTCAAAGCTCAAAGATCAAGCAGGTAATTACCATTAGTATTAAGGGTAAAATGTTTTAAATGTTTTCCTGAGCACCAAAAGTGACAACCATTTATGTTAAAATATCACCAAATCCCATCAATTTGGCGGTAAAGTGTTCTTTGCCTTTGGGAGCCATTTTTTTAACCTTTGTTTTGAGTGAAATCAGGCTGTATCAGCAAACAGCCGGCTCAAGGCAACTGAGGCTTTAGCCTAGAGGTTTAGATTTTAGACTTTTAGGTTTACATCTTAAGGATTTTGTCAATGACGAGTGCTTACCTGGTGATGAGCACAGCAACGTCATGGTGGGCAGGGTGCGTGTCACTCTGTGGATTTACGCTCTTCTGCCATGTGCAGAAATTGTTGAGCGTGGTGTCAGCATGATGGACAATCTTCAGACCTTTCTGGGTGAACACAAAAGAAAGCATGTCTTCACATGGACATAACTGAGAGCAACAACCCACAATCCTCCCTTGAAGCTTGAGCAGCAGTAATCTTTAACCAATTTCATGATGGTCCACCAGACACAGAGACTGATAGGCCTTTGGGTAGGCAAGTCCAAGCCAGTAGTGTCATACATTTGGCCTAGATCAGCAACAATTTATGCATTCCTTATTAAGTTTGAGGTGTTTTTGGCTAGAGAGACATACACTACATCCTGGCTTGGAGCACACAGATGTTTTGACTGGAACATGAATCTACAGGCAGCACAAAATATGAAACTGCTTCATTTTAAACAGGAAGCCAGCAAACACTTTCCATCCCAATGTGAATGGAAGCTGTGGACTCCTCACACCACAAATATGCTAAAAAAGCCCCAAGAAGGCAGGGATTTCACCTCATCCTCCTGCAGAAGGACAAGCCGCACCAGGACAATGTGGATGGCATTCCCGATACTGGCGTCATGGAAGACCCCAGCCACCTGAAACGGCAACAGCACGACACTTACCAAGAGGTAAAATGTGAGCATATCGCAAGTCTAAATAACATGTAAATCAAACATCCTGCCAAACTACCAGTTTATTTTTGACATTAGCTTTAACACTGAATTTGCAAAATATGTGTGTAATTTCTGTAATTTAATATCATTTATATGTGCATTTTATATACTCATATGAAATACATGAAATATTTTTCAATGGATTTTTTTTACATCACCTGTGAACTGTGATTCATTCTTTTAACCAGAAACAGCCCAAAAGGATAGGGTTATGATGTCTATGGTCCAGTTGGACACATTCCCAAAATTTTAAAAATCCTTCATGAAGCCACGCATTTTATGTTTACATTGTTGGTTTTAACCGTGCCTGATCTGGCACCTGAAGTCTCTGTGCTGTCCTTTAAATGGTCCCCAGTTGTCCCTGCCCACCATGTTCATGATGGTGAAGATGTAGGACTCCACGTTGGTGATCCCATGGTAATCAATGAGCTTGGAGTCCGCCACCACCATGGTCTCCACCCAGCGCTCACGGCTCACAGAGCGCGGCATGACCCTGTGCAGCCCCTCTGGATGCTGGTGCTCCCGCTCCCACACCTCTCGCTCGCGCTCCGTTTTGAGGAGGTCATCTGTGGTGGGGAGGCAAATGACATCATACCCATGTTATGGAGCTGGACAAACACCCATGTTTACAGCACAATTGTATCACATGATTTGTAAAACTTTTTGCAAATGATTCTTTTAACTTTGTAAGTATTTATTTATAGATAGATCCACTGATTATCTTGGTCATTTCTACATCATTTACATTACATTTACATTTATTCACTTAGCAGACACTTCTCCAAAGCAACGTACATTTCACAGAAAAATACAATGACTGCATTATATCAACAGAGAGACTTAGATGCAGATGTGTGACTCTAAAGCACAGTTAATTCGTTACATTCCACCATGTGAACCAATGCACATCACACGAATAGCTGCATAGTTTATCCGTTATTCAGCAGATATGATTGCAAAGTTATTAAGCATAAACATTTATACATTAACATGCACTTAAGAGGTCATGGGAGAAGTGAGTCCAGAAGAGGTGAATTTTAAGACACACACACACACACACACACACACACTTTCAGAACCGCTTGTCCCATACGGGGTCAAGGGGAACCGGAGCCAACCCGGGGCATAAGGCCGGAGGGGGAGGGGACACACCCAGGACGGGACGCCACTCCGTCACAAGGCACCCCAAGCGGGACTCGAACCCCAGACCCACTGGAGAGCAGGACTATGGGCCAACCCACTGCGCCACCGCACCCTGTGAATTTTAAGACCTTTCTTAAAAGTAGAGAGACTTTCAGCAGTTCTGAGTGAGAGGGGGAGGTCATTTCACCACATTGGAGCCAGAACCGAAAAAACCTTCATCTTTGGATTTTGGACCTTTTGTGAGTTACACCAAGCAGTATCACACAACTTCTGGTAAGTACTGGCCAAAAAAAATCTAAACTAAAAATATGAATAAGAGAAAATTTTGCTCTTGCATATACATATATATGTAATTGCCAAAGTGCAGCTTTATTAACAATATTTTGTAATAAGAAGCAATAATTAATTAATTAATAATTAATTAATATTAAATTATTAAAGAAGAACTTTTTTAGTTTAACCAACTCAAATCAGAGCCAAGTAATGGTAAGATAAGTATGAACAACAGGTAATTCCCATTTTACACAACTGCATATTCCAGTTGTATAAACTAATAAAAATGAGGTGGGTAGAATTTCTACTTCCATGGCAGCAGTTTTGTGTTCCTGTTTTCTTTGGCAGGTCTGTATGAGGTACATGTGTTTAGCATAAATCATGAGAGAGAAACCCCTCTCAGGTAGTACAATGGAATCAGTCAGAGGTTAAAATTGAAAAAAATCATATCCCCCTTAGAGATTTAAGCTTACTTTTCATTCCAAACCCACAGTTTAGCTCCTAGAGGGGGAATAGCATAGCCCAGAGCAAGATAAAGCATTTAACTTCAGCTGCATATACAAATAAAAGTGTAATATAGTAATCAAAGTGTCTGTATTGACAGAAAAAAAAACTAAGCAAAAAATCATGAAAACTATTTAAACAGACAAAAATTCAGGAATATAGTAATTCTCAACTGTATCATGGTCTTAAATGGGTGAGGAAATTAGGGATTCTTAATCTCCCAATGCATGGAAATACAAAGCGCTGTCAATGAACATGATTTACATAGTTTAATAGTCTCTAATGTTTTCACCAAAGAACTGTCATTAATAGAAATGTTTTCCTAGCACGGTGGCAAAACATGAGTACCAAACTTGTTTAGCACACAGTTTATAAAGAAGTGCTAAATAAAAATAGTTGAGCACTACTCCATACATGGTGTTGCTGCCAAGTTCAGACAAACTAGAGCAAATTAGGAGACACAGATTAGTGACCCTGAATTAGGAGACACAGATTAGTGATGGTCATGCATTCAGTCTTTGACACTTAAATTCTGTAATCTTTACTATTAAGACCATACATAGTAAGGATGATGAAGCTAGTCAAAGATGCCACACACCTCTCACTCCACATGGTCTCGGCCCTTCCTCTTGCTGGAGGCTCCGCCGGATCCTGTGCTTCGGGTAAGGTTCAGCATTCCGGTAGACCACATGGGGTTGGATCCCTTCCTGGCTCTCAGATTCATACCCCTGCACAGGTTCAATGAAATAATGTCCTTCTGGCAGGCTAAAGAACCCTTTCTGTTGGGAACAATCAAACACACAGAACATAAAAGCATCAAAACCACCTCTTGAGTATCACACAGGAGGTTACAGAACTGCAGGTAGTCCAGTTTCTAAGACACTAGATCGGCAATCAAGAATCTGCCAGAATGAGTCATGTTGCACCTTTGAGCCAGAGCAGTTTCAGTTCACATCCAGTTGTATAAACGAGTAAAAAAAAATCCCAGATGTAACCATCTAAGTGGGTTCTCATAGAAGAATCTAGTAAGCAGGGGTGTGCGGTGGCACAGCGGATTTGGCCAGGGCCTGTTCTCTGGTGGGTCTGGGGTTCGAGTCCTCCTTGGGGTGCTTTGTGATGGACTGGTGTCACGTCCTGAGTCTGTATCCTCCAGCCTTGCGCCCTGTGTTGCTGGTTTAGGCTCCAGTTTGCCCCGGCCCTCGCTTGGGACAAGTGGTTTCAGACAATGTGTGTGTGAGTCTAGTAAGTAATTTAATAAATAGTGTATGATTTAATTTCTGTAGTCTTTTAATAAGCTGACCTGAGGAACAGAAAGAATTCTGTGTCACCACTGTTTCATTACAACTGTTCCATGGGTAACACTTTAAATGTTAAAGTCACTGGCTATAAGGGTTACATAATTGGATATATTTTAGTCTATGTCAATAAAAAACAGCTCTCCCTGCTGCCACCGTGACCCTACTAGGACAAGCGGGATAGAAAATGGATGGATGGATGAATAAAAAACAAGTTAAAACACACTTTTGAGATACCCGACACACACATATATTCTAAAGCTTCAGCCAAGAGAAACTAAATTATCGCTAAATAAACCAAAATTCAAAGGGACATTTAACTGACTTTCCGTGGAAGAGCCGCCCTTGCCTGAGGTATATTCCCTCCCCCCGATGGGAGTTCAGCACAAGCCCCTACGCGCGTGCTTATGCATCCCCACCCAGCTGCTCAGCTCATCATTCAGGCACCTGCCTTCTGGAAAACACTCAGTCACTTCCATGGCATTTACATCCGGCACATTACTGACTGAAGTGAATTAGTATTTTATTCGTTTATGTGACTGTTTTTCTGGAGGATCTTGGCTCTCTTTGATTTGGCAACAGGTCTTCCTTTCTCTGATTTTTACATTTCTTATTTTTTTTGTTTTTAAAAGATAACATAGTACACATGCATGTGTTATGTTAATACTTATGTTAAATAGTTCCTTTATGAGTTTGTGTGCATTTTTCTGATGTATGGTTACTGGGTCCTGATTTGTCAAGCACCCCCAGGCTTTTAAGCCATCAATCATGAGCATCATGTCAGAGAACAGGCTACATGCCAGCGGAACCTATTGGAAAGAATGTCTCCATAATCACACCGTGGAGACTGGTGCTGCTGCTTCAGGTGTTCCGTTGGAGATCCCCGCCATAAACCATAGGGCTTACGAGAACTTGTGGCTAGAGCCGAAGGTGCATAATGACTTAAAAGAGATGGTTGCTTATTACTGGGCTCACTTTATTTATCATTCATTCATCTGTTATCAATAACCGCTTGATCGCTGGTAGACTAACAGTAAATATGGTTTTCATTTCAAAAGGCTGTAATCAGAACAGTGCAAGCAGTTTCATAAGCATCCTTTGTTATGGTTTGGTTTCTTATGACAATGTTAGTGTAAAAACTACAGACATACACACTGAAACCGATTGCCCCATGTGGGGTCATGGCAAGCCAGAGCCTAACCCGGCAGCATAGGGCACAAGGCTGGAGGGGGAGGGGACACACGCAGGACGGGACACCAGTCCGTCACAAGGCACCCCAAGCAGGACTTGAACCCCAGACCTGGCAGAGAGCAGGACCCGGTCAAACCTGCTGTGCCACCGTGCCCCCCATTAGTGTAAAAGTTAAAAATATGAAAACACATAGGCTTTTATTTACAAATTGTGAACCAGTGCTGGTTCTCACATTCTTTAGGAAATGGTATTACTGCTGTTAGTACTGCACACTGGTGTTCAATATGTAGTTTTTCGACGGTAATCAGGATCTCTCTGCAAACTGTCATCTGACTTGTCCTGGTGAGACAATCTCAACATTCTTACCGAGAGCCCCGTCCTTCTTATCTGCTCTCTAAATAATCGACGAGGAGACACTTAAAAGGAATTTCACCCTAATGCCTGTGTCAGGGGAGACTAAACTAACAGAGGATCTGCTAAATACAGAAGTCATGTGGAAGTGGTTTCATTTTTTCTGTCCCCTCACCCCCCCAGAAAGCCTCTGCGATTGCAAAGTCAGCAAATCAGGGCTCAGAGCTTTCAAGAGGAGAGAAAAATGTGTGTTGAGTTTGAAGGATGGTTGGGGGCTTACACGTGGGGAGTGTTATCAATGCACTTATTCAGCCCTAAAGCTGATGCAGGATTTAAGGATACGGGTTTGGAAAGAGCCCAAGTGGCAGTTTAAAACAGGGTCAGTAGACTGATCCAGTGAAAACACAGCACACTCTTCCAGATACCAAATGCTTTTCTCATAGTTTTCAAGAAGGAAAATTGATCGGCTGATTAAAAAGGTCAGTGATAAAACTTGCTTGCTAAGCAACGTAAGAATAATTCCTTTCATTCATTTCTACAGGTGAGTTCACTCGGACCATCATGAGTTGAAAAAACCTACTTTTACGTTCAAATATAAATTTTCGTTTTTTCCTGTTTTCCATAATAATTTCACAAATATAAAGGGTTAACATGAGTTCGGGGGGGTGTGGTGGCGCAGTGGGTTGGACCAGGTCCTGCTCTCCAGTGGGTCTGGGGTTCAAGTCCTGCTTGGGGTGCCTTGCAATGGACTGGCATCCTGTCCTGGGTGTGTCCCCTCCCCCTCCAGCCTTACGCCCTGTGTTGCCGGGTAGGCTCCGGCTCCCCGCGACCCCGTATGGAACAAGCGGTTCAGACAGTGTGTGTGTATGTGTGTGTAACATGAGTTCAACAATACAGGTACTATACTGTATATGCATGTTACTTAGTTATCTTCGAAGATATTTCTAAGCACTATTTAGCAAAACACAAGGAGATGGAGCAGATATTTCTACACATTGTTATTTTTGTATTTCCAAATACTTCAAGGGTGGGACAACCCATAAATATTAAAGCCCAAAAAAGATGCTATGTTTGATTATAATGGTAAGCAACCTCAGAAGAATGTAAGATCTGAACTCTTTATCCATCTAAACTTTGTGTTTGAGCAGCTAGTTTGAAAAAAAAAAAAAAAAAAAACTCCCCATGATATGCATTTCAGAAATAGCATTCAAGGTTAATAGCCAGAGGTTCAGAGACTCTGTGCCCAGTTAGGAAGTACAGGAGAAAAAGAAGCAGCAGCCTTTTCGTTGAAGTTAACATTTCTTCTGTCCCAAGACATTAAATAATTATTTAGAATTTCTAGAGAACAAAACTCAAGACTGTGATCCAAAAAATCACATATGTGGAGACCAAAACCAAACAGAGTTTTAAAAAAAAAAAGTATGAAAGGCAAGTACTTGTTCATACCCCAGGGGTAGAACACTTTAATTCAGACAAAGTTATCTAACTACCACAACTTGAAGAAATGCTGAAAGAGAACAAAATTTCCAATTTTCAAAAAAACATTCAAGTCACTCACACCTAAAATGAGTCTCCACAAGATAATCACATTACTACAGAAATGTCAGTCACCAAACCTCTTGACTCTTTTCACTATTTCTGATTGATATTTTCAGAGAAAAAGCGTAACTGATGGAAGGGTGTCGATGTGATGACCACTTGTGTCCTGGCACATCCCACATTCCAAGGCCATGTGCTTTCTGTGTCCTCTATCTTGTGTTTACTGCCCTCCTCAAGCTGAGCTCCACGTCTCACGCTCCATTTATAGCTCGCAACTCACAGAGGCACATCCACTGATGGGGTGGCCCCTCTACGCCTTCAGCGTCAGACACACTGAAACGGTGCTCAGTTAGCGAATATAATCCCTTCTAATGACCAGGTTCTGCTGTGCATTGGACCTTCAATGAAATGCGCTACACAGTATAGCAGAACATCCACAGATTTTACACCGCTTTCTTACCATGAAAATCCCCATAAATTATATTGCAAAAGCAGAAAATCTGTGTTCTGCATTTTAACATTTGTGCATTAATAGATAACATTTAGTTATTCGGGGACAGCTGGTAGAGTAGCACTTAGAGTTAACCCAAAGATTACAGGTTCAAATCTCATTTCTGGCTATAGTACCCTTGAGCAAGGTACTTACCTTAAAATTTCCCCAGTTTAAAAAAAAAAAAAGAATACCAAGTTGTCCTAGCTAAATGAATAAATACAAAAAAAATGTAAAATTACATATTTATTTAGCTGACACTTTTATCCAAAGCAACTTACAATCATTTACCCAATTATATAGCTGTTCAGTTTTACTATAGCAATTTAGGGAAAGTACCTTACTCAGGTGTAGTACAGCTGGAAGTGGGATTTAAACCTGGAACCCTGGGATCCAAAGGCAGCAGCTTTAACCACTATGACACCAGCCATCCCGTAATTATCACTTTGTGTAATGTACCATATACCAACTATCAAACTGCATTCTTCACAAAGATTTCATCTGAGGCTTAATCTTAGAGAATTCTTTTCTGTGCCACTTAACCAGCCACTGGTTAGCGTCCAGGACATCCACAGATCAGGATGCATTTCCAGTATACTTGATACCGAGCTCAGGTTACTGGGGACATATTAGACTTCATGAATAGCAAGAATAAGGAAATAACGCTTTCTTATAAGAGGTGGATACAATGTGAAAAATCATAGTACAGTGACATTGAGGGTTTGTGGAATTATGGGAACAGAACAGCGGAGTGTTAACACATACACACACACACACGCACAGTCTGAAGCCGCTTGTCCTAACCGCACCGGAGCCTAGCCTGGCAACACAGGGCATAAAGCCAGAGGGGACACACCCAGGACGGGACACCAGTCCGCCGCAAGGCACCCCAAACAGACTTGAACCCCAGACCCGCCACCCAGCGGGACTCAGCCAAACCCGATGCGCCACTGCACCCTCCTCAGTGTGTTAACAGTGGAATGAAATTAAATGAGTTTGTGTCAATTTGACTCTACCATGTTTACAGTATTTCTTAACTGCTACACCACTTTCCACATCTCATTTCTTAATATAAAGGTAATAGATCTTTCACGTCCAAAAGTGTACTGTGAATCCCACTGTGCTGAACTCCGTTATCTCCTCATTCGAATTTTACGATGCCCAAATTACCTCAACATCCCCCAATGAATATGGTTACTGAGTCCTGTTTATATCAGTTATGACAGCTCTGCAAAGACCCTGAGTGTTCACTGCTCTTTTACATCATTTCTCTCTTTCCTTCTATATTATTCACCATTACCCTTGTGTTTGCTCAGAGTGTCCACATCTCTGACTGCCCTCCACTTCTCAACACATGCCCTCATTCCTCACACACCTTCCAGGAAAAGGTTCTAACTTCTTTACTTCATCCTCAGTGTTTTTGTCATCCTCCACATCTGTTAGCCCATATTGGTAGGTTTCTAATCCTAAACCGACTCAAAAATTTCAATTTCCCAAAAAAAAGAAGAAAAAACACTACTGGTTTAAACATGACTTGAACAGTGAGATTCATTCAGTCAAGAGGAGAGTCAAGGTTTTTCACTTAAGAATTCAGATGAAACATAAACTGACAATCACAATGGGTTACCTGGGACAAAACAAGCGCTGTGATATTTCATTTCATTTATTTATCAAAAAAAACAAATGTTCACAAGGCGACAAGGTGGCGTAGTAGGTGATGTGCGTGTCTCAGTGCCTGGACTGTGCGATCGGACGTAGGCTTGATGACATCACGGTGTCAATAACAGACCCAAAATCATTTTGACAAGAAATCCCTCCCTGCGCTATATTGCCCATCCCCCCTTTTCTCCTCAACACTAAGCAGTACAAACATTTGCGGAGGAGAGCAAACGCCGTCAGTGGAGAGGGGCCAAGTCAGGAGGCTACAGGAGAATGACAGTCTACATGAGCATGCAGGAGAGAGATTCCTGAGCTCCCTGTGCACATATGCACAATACTCTGCACCGGTCTGTGGAAAACAGGCCAGAGTTTTCATGTGAAGCCCCTTAACCCACTCAGGGTGAAATTAATACTGGCAGTTGGAAAAATAATTGCCAGCTGATGCTCATTTGCAACGTCTGCCTGGAAACGGTATCTGACCACTTTAGTAACTTTCCCTAATAGGCTGGTTTTTTGTGGAAGATCCTTTCTAGAAGACATGGGAATGCTTTGCAAAGAGTCCAGACCTGAAAAGTAGCCAATTCAGTAATCTGACAAATGACAAAAGTGTTTGATTGCTGGAATAACACAGGCACTTAGTTGCCAGTTTAATCCCATTCACAGTCATCGGTTCACACGGGTACTCTGGTTTCTTTGCAGATCTGCATTCCGTTCGCGCGAGATGTGTGTAAGGGTCCAGCAGATGACTGATGATCTTTATTAGATGTAGCACACCTACCTGCCTGTGCTTCCCAGAATGCTTCCGGGGATCACCTGAGACCTTGTTTTCATAAGCAGTTCTTGAACAGGGGTATATGTGGGCAGTCATACAGTACAGATGGCATTATAGTGAGCCTCAGTTCATTGTGAGCAGGATCTTATAAAGCCTGCAATCACAGGCCTTGAACAGCCCACCATCAAATATCACCAGAAAACAGGCCAAAAAAGTTCTACGGGGGAATGGCACGGTAGCACAGCAAATAGCGCTAGAGTCTCATGGCTGCTGGGTGATGGGTTCAGATGTGGATCAAAATCTGACTCAGTTCATGTGGAGATTATATGTTCTCTCTTGTTTGTGTGGCTTTTGCTCTTGGTTCTCTGGTTTTCTCTCAATCCAAAGATGTATGTTTTAGGTGGACTGCTGTCTCTTACCTGCCCTTAGTGTGTATACAAGTGGGGGGGATGTAGTAGGTTTGGCCGGGGCCCACCGTGTGGTGGGTCTGGGGTTCAAGTCCTGCTTGGGGTGCCCTGTGGCAGACTGGCATCCCGTTCGGGGTGCATCTGAACCCCCTCCTACCTTGCGCTGCCAAGCCAGGCTCCTGGTCACCGTGACCCTGATTGGGACAAGCGGTTGCAGACAGTGTGTGTGTGTGTGTGTGTGTATAATTGCTGTGCAGTGGACTGGTGCCCTGTCTAGTGTGTAACCTGTCTCATGCCCTACAATTTTTGGATAGGCTCCAGACCACTGTGACTCTACAGTGGATAGGTAATTATTAATCATTTCTCTCAAGATCTCTCCAGCTCATGTACGGTATAAGTGTTCATGCACCATAACTTCATGAGCATCCCCAGATTAGCCTTTATTCAGCCACTACGCCAGCATTGTATGTAATTGTTTGTGTATCTTTGTCGGTCCTGTGTTTTATGCACCTACTTGAATGATGAAAATCGGTGTAGCAAGTGGAAGGTAACAAACTAGATTTACTTGAAAGTCACATGTCTGCAGCCATGTCTCTTTCTCTTATGTAATGCATAAATTGTACTTTTGCTGAGATGTACATCACTTTGGACAAAACACATCGTCTGAACCGCTTGTTCCATACGGGGTCGCAGGGAGCCAGAGCCTAACCCAGCAACACAGGGCATAAGGCTGGAGCGGGAGGGGACACACCCAGGATGGGACGCCAATCGATCGCAAGGCACCCCAGACCCACCGGAGAGCAAGACCTGGTCCAACCCACTGCACCACCGCACCACCCCTTTGGGCAAAAGCGTCTGCTATATGAATAAATGTAAATGTACTCATGATCACGAGCTCTTCATGGGGAGTAATATCTTCCAAGTGGTCCACGAGGTAATATTATCAAAGTATAGACCAAACCTGAAAGCGCAGAGAAGGGTTGACACGTTCACTAAGTCAACTACCCATTGCAATCGAGACAGTTTAAATAAAAATACCAGAATATCCAGATTACATTAGTACAGATTACCAACAAAAAGATCACTGTACACATCAAGAAAAAAGGAGAAAATATAAATGAATACAGTAGACAAGAGGGAAGAAAATGCTGATACGTGAAAGATTTGACACTTTTTCGACGGGGGTACAGCACGTTCAGAATTTAACAGAGTAAACTCTGACAGTCTCTCAGCTTTTCCCAGTAAAGAACAGGCAAACTTTCCAACAGCAATATCCTCCTGTTAAATGTACTTGCTTGTTCATTATATTTGCTAATACACGAAGAACTGGTACCTTTCCCCGTTGTTTTGCCAAAGAGAGCAGCTGAAAAGGGGTATGAGGCCCTGAATGAATCGAAATATCCTTACCAGTCCCTTACAGATGCTGACAGCAGCAGTTCCCTGGAAGCTGGAGTTTGTCACCCTCCCAATGAGGTGGCAGGAATTTTCCCCATAGGAATTCTGCTTCAGTGTCATGTTCTGGCACCCAGATCTCCCCTCCAGCACATAGTTGCTCGCCAGCAAGTAGTTGTTGACGGTGAGGTTAAAAGTCAAATCTTGACCTCCAAAGGCAACCGAGTAGTGAACAAACTTTTCGGATGAGTCCAAGGCCCGCTTGTCCCGTCCAACTCTCTTTGGATATACTATGGAGTATTCCAGTTGAGACCTGATGAAATGACCTGTGAGAAACAATGCGAGTTCTTGTGTTACCCATCATGGTAAAGTTAATTCAGTGCTCAGCTGGCAAAGCCTGCATGTTAATTGCAATTACAACCACCTTGTGTGTGTCTGTACATTCGTATGTTCCTAAGACTTAAACTTCATGTTGTGCCCAAGAGTTTGATGAATGGGAAGAAAAACAAAGAACTAGCCATTCAGAACCAGTTATATCTAGAGAGTGTTTTAAAACAACTACAAAAATTTCTTGACTAGATGCTTAAATTAAAGAACATAATGGTTTTTAACCACTATTATAGTGACTATATCTACATATTACATTTTGTTTCTAACAAAGATAACAAATTGAGGAATTATGCATGGAAAATGTTTATTTCTGTTCAGAAATTCCAGGAAAAAAATTCATAGCCAATGCACACAGAGATCTCTATCAATTTATTCCTAAAGTATAAAAAGATGTGGTTCAAAAGACCCAAAACTAGCAAAGCATATTTTCTGTGTATAACTGCAATCCGGTGTTAATGTTGTAGTTAAGAACTGATACGATAATAAATTATATGCTGTTTATGCAATGAAAAACTTGCACTTTTATCAGCAACTGCCAAAATCACAATAAATGAATATATGCCTGGGGTTCAGATTAAATTAAAGTAAACAAATTTACACTTTTATTGGATATTTTTCTCCAAAGCAACTTACACAGTTACGCTACGTACAATAATGTCCCCATTGAGGCAGCTGGAGTAATTTCGATATTAAGACCAGAGCCCTTTCAGCCTAAATGAAGCACGGCTTAAACCACGTTGCCATCAACTGCTCTTGGACATTAAGATATTGATAAATTTACACACTGATAAATTGCTACTATTACAAAAACTATTATGATTCTTTCTTTAGCTGAAGCCTTTGTTTGCGCAAGTTCATGTATAACGTCAGCAGTTACAACATATTAGACCTTAGCTAGATAAAATTTGGCAAGGTTACCATGTTCCACAGTTAACTTGTTTGTTATTCTGCCTAGAGAACCACGGTTAGCATAACTTGGCTAGCTACATCGCTAAAGACGCCGTCATTTGTCGTCATCAAGAAAGCGTCACGTCACATACTGAGCCTCTCTGACGTCAGGAAACGCGCTACCTTGTGTCATAGGAAGCGTCCAATGACCGTGGGACGATATTAAGGGGGCGTGGCTTGAGGCGGTCCACAATCCCGGGCTTTTGTTCATTGTAACTTGCATTTTTGGGTCTAGCGCAGGTTCCAGTGTCTCGCGTCGAGCAGGGCTGATCCGCAGTTTTCTGTTTGTACTTAGCGATAATCTAGAATTACCAGATCACCCACTCTTTTACCAACGTCCGGTTTATGTTCGAAAACCTAGAATTACACGACCTATTTATGTCTCGTTTCAAAAAAAAAAAAAAAAAAGTCGGTTTAACTAATTCAGTACATGGAACGTTGAATTTCTGACAAAAAAAGTCTAAAGATATGCACAAAGATGCACTGGCAAAGACCACCGAGGCTGTTCATCGAGGAGGCACAAAAAGAAATGTGATTAGTGCGCTTAAATGGACTTTTTATTAAGTGTGGAGTAGAGTCACTCATCGTTTTAACCACAAATTCAAAGCATACATCACCAGCAGGCGGACCGCTAGTAACTGAGGCGTGCTAGTCAGTCACATCAGAAGCAGTTTCACTTTTCACAGTTTTTCAGTGTAATTTTCACGTAAACGTCTCCCCCCCACCTTGCTGTGCGTCCGGGAAGTGGAAGCGCTCCGCCTGAGAGAGGTCGTCGTGGGCGCCGGAGAGGCGCACGCAGAGCTGGAGGAGCAGCGCGAAGTTTGCGAGACACCGCATGTTTCAGCTGCCAAGGTCGCGCGGGGGGATGAAAAAAAAAAAAAAAGCCCGTGAGTGAGCCCGAAAAAGTGAAGGCTTCATTCAGCGGCGCGCGCAGTCAGCCGTGGCATCACCACCACCATCATCTTCATCATCATCATCACTTGGGCAGAATCATGCACGGAGGGGAACGGGCCGCTGTCCCCCCGAGGAGGCAAAGAAGGAAAAGAGAGAAGCCGCCGAGCTGCAGGGAAAGGACGCTCGAGTTCTGGAGGGGTGGAGAGTTTGAGCGACTTGTCTCTGGTTTCCATAGCGGGAGAAGGAGGGAGTCCCGGGTTCGCGCTGCACACACTACACACCATACGCACTCTACACCACACACGATCTGCAAAGAAGCTGCTGCGTTTCTTTTTTAACAGCGAGACATCATGATGCAGCCGGTGACTGTGTGCGCGATATACAATAAAAGTCCAAATATCCTCCCAATCAGTGATGTACGCGGTCAGCAGGCAAGTCACATGCAAATGATCAGCTTTTAACAGCTTAAGGTAAAGCTGTTTAAATATATATATTACAGTGTGTTATACAGTTTGGCATTTTTCCTTTTGCTCATTTTTAACCGTTGCGCCACCTGCTGGTCTCGTCAAGACAGTGCGGGGCTGCCACTCTTGCGGGAAGTCGAAGGAGAAAACTGAACTCTCACTACTGTAAAGCTGTGGTCCATGTACAGAAACGATAAAATGATGGATTCTGCCAATGCAGTTGTCTCCAAAAATGAACATTGATGGCTGCTGTAGTTTTTTTTCGTGATTAATTTTTATACAATTTTTTTTTAGTGCAGATCACTGGTACTTACGCAAACTCCTTTTTTTGCCTAATTACTAGTACATTAATAAATACATTTTATTAATGTTTCAGCCAATTAACTATTTGTTTCTGGTTTGCACAATAGGTTACAAAAGGCAGTCATGAATAAAAGCCAAATAACAAGAGCCACAGTCCCAGAATGCAGTAAATAGGGAAAAATGTGGAGTGAACCATCAGAAATCAGCAAACTGAACACTATTTTGCCTTACTCTCATTCCTCATTTGGTTTCTTATTCATGACTTCCTTTTGTGACTTACTGTGCAAACAAGAAACGTTTCATCAGAAAGCTGTAGAGCCAGATCTCATCTGGTAAACACCTGTTATACCCTGTAGCTAAGTACTTTACTTGCTTAAGTAAACATCTATCAATTGGCAATTATTTTCTTGTTTACAGCACTTAACTTCACACTGCAAGCATGGGATAGAGAGAGAGAGAGAGAGAGAGAGAGAGACACACCATACTTACTGAGGGAAACAAGAGAGTGTGTGTAAGTGAAGTGGTGCCACGATGGCACAGTAAGTAGCGCTGCTGTCTCACAGCACCTGGGTGGTGCGAGGGAACGTGGGTTTGTTCCCCACTCACTGTGTGGAGTTTGCATGTTCCTCCCATGTCTGCGTGGGTTTACTCTGGGTGCTCTGGTTTCCTCCCACAGTCCAAAGACATGCTGTTCAGGTTCACCCATAGTGTGTGAGTGACAGAGAGTGTGTGTGTCCCCCACTGATGTATGGATGAGTGACCCAGTGTAAGTAGTGTATCTAGCAGTGTAAGTCACTGCGGTGAATAAGGTGTGTGGGCTGATAACACTGCATAGAGTTCATTGGAAGCTGCTTTGGAGAAAAGCATCTGCTAAATACACACACACACATTTTCTGAACCGCTTGTCCCATACGGGGTCCATTATCTGCTAAATAAATAAATGTAAATGGCAGCACAACATGTACACACCTATTACAAACGGAGGAAAGAGTAGTCACTGCACTCACCTACATACAATGATTATAGTATTATCTATTATTGAGGACACCAGTTCAGGCATTCATTTGATCAATTCAGATTTTTTTTTCGTGATCTAATAATTTTCTGTTTAATTATTTAATTCTTATTACATAATGGTATATTGACACATTACATTTTTTTCCTAATATTTTCCATAAACTTGTTCTACCAGTGCTTTGGCAGTACGCATGCGTAAAAGTTGTCATGCCCATAGAGGAAAAAAGAAAGTAAGTAAGCTGGGTTCCAGTTAGTTCTTTGATAAGTTAAGTAACTGGTGTGCTACCTACCCTTGATCAAGGTACTCGGCCTGAATTGCTCCAGTAAAACACTCAGATTTAGATATTGGGCAAGTAAACAGACTGCTATGCAAAGAATTGGTTATAACCTGATTTTTTCCCACCACTTCCCAGAGACTTGCAAAACTCAACTCTATTTACTGGGCAGAAAAGCAGATTTGTTCTCACCTTCAGTTTACAGAGTGTACAGTGCAGTCACCACTTTTTACAGGGTACGGAACAAGCCACAAAGATGTCCTTCTGGGCAGTTAGCAGCCATGGTTGGAGACACATGGAACTGCAGTCGAGTCCTAACTTCAGTGGGCAGTGTCATTAGAACTATTGATTTTTTTCATGCAAGTGATTATTCAGTACTTTTCTGCAATACTGTGATCACACAGCTTGTTATAGTTAAACTCTCATTTCCACCATGTCCATGGCACACTCAGTGCAGGAAGGTTTGTGAGTGTTTTGGAAGGTGTTCATGTAGCTAAGGGAGTGTACCCCCAATGGAGGGGAGCAGACCAGCCCTAGGTGGGAAGATATCTCTCACACACACACACACACACACACACACCCCATCTGAAACTGCTTGTCCTATGGGGAGCCAGAGCCTAACCCAGCAACACAGGGTGTAAGGCTGGAGGGGGAGAGGACACACCTAGGACAGGATACCAGTCCGTCACAAGGCACCCCAAGCGGGACTCAAACCCCAGTCCAACCCACTGCACCACTGCACCCTGGGTGATGGGAAGATATGATTGGGATAAACAAAAAAGTCCTCTAGTCTGGTTCAGACAATTCCAGCAGCCTGCAGTGGCCTAAGTTCTGTTTTCCCAGTAGGTCGTTTACACTGTTTATGGGAGATGTAACCATGGCAACTTTGCATGTTCAGCAATTGCCTAGAGAAGGAGGACCATGAAGCTACAGCGCACTGATTTATAGCTGAGCAGTGGTGTGTGGTGTCTCTGCAAGCCCTGCTGTGGGAAGGCAGCTGCAGTTCCCTGGCATTGAGACAGTGCCCCCAGCATGAGTATGCATCCCCCACAGGGGGTTGAAACATCCCCCTCATACTCATCTGCATGGTGCTCTGCATCCTGTGATAGGTCAGTCTGCAGAGTTGTTATGAGTCATGTGTTTATGGCTTCTGCACCAAACGCATTGCTGTGATGTGTCATCATCAGTGTAGACGTGGACGGGACGGTGTCCACAGGTTTTCAACTGCTTTTTTGTGGTACGACTCAGGGGAAAAATAGTAGCACAGTAGGAAAAAGTTCAGTTTAAAGTTCGGTTTTCCCTGAAATCAGCCCTTTTTCACCAGCGCCCATAAGGTTCAAGTTGAAATAATGCAGTACGTTTGGAAAAAATGCAGTAGCAACTTTTGCGTATATCTGTAAATGCCCTGAACCATGGTTTTTCTTAAAAAAATCATTGCGCTTTTAAACGGTCAATTAAAAGAGAAGCATGTCACTCTTGTTTCAAGCAAAATTATGTGAATATGCCTGAATGATAATAATAGTACTGAGTTATAATGATGATGATGATAATTTCTGGTGTGTACAACTTTTGTGGGATGAGTGAATGATAGACGTGAGCAATGTAATAAACTTGAACAGCTTGTCTCATTTTATACAGTCTCATTTACATGTTTCAGAGTTAGTGCTTGAAAATGACAGGTTTTATATGTCCAATAGATTCCAAAAAATTGTACTGAAACATTTCTTTGGTTTGAAAAAAATGTTGGCTTTATTCTTTCAGCGTGGTTCAGAAAACTGACAAAATAATGCTTGGTATCCAGTCTGACTCAAAGTCAATGGAAATGTGCAGTAGAACAAGTCAAATAGAAAAGAACAAATAAAGGCAGTGATAGTTAAAGTTAAGTGAAATTGTAGGACATCACATTTTTCAGTTTGACTTTTTTTTAGCCCTGGTGCTGAGCAGCAGGTCTGCAGACATGAAACTTAAAAGTAATATTTTCTAAATGGGCTGTTTGTAGACTTTGCAAAAAAATTAATTTGCAGAAATTCAATTACTATAAAGCAAGAGGCAAAACACAAGGCAGAAAAATAAAGGTCCCCCAATAATAATAAGTGAAAAGGACAAGTAGCGGAGCCATAAGATTTTGGGAATTGTGTTGCTTAAAATTACATCAGTGGGTGTACAAAAAAAAATTCTAGCTGGAAAATGTTGGTAACTGTCTGACGTAGAAGGATGTTAACTCCTGATTGTATGGTTCCTAAAATGTGGGCTGCTGAAGGTAGCATAGAGGATGAAACCAGTACATGAAACTCTACACACTTATTGCGCGAAAAATAAACATACTGTATTAAGGTCTGCTGTATTCTAAGGGTGGATTCTAGGGATGAGAGGGTCTACTTTTTCATATTCGCAGCATCATTGTTGTTCACAGCCAGGATTGGAATTTAAACTAGATTGCCTACAACATACCTGCTGTTTTTGATGGATGGATGCAAGCGTTTAATATAACTGAACAGTTACATGCAGGCAGCAACATTAATTATGAGCATTTAACACAGGCTTTGTAGTTTTACAACTTCAAGCAAACATCTTAGTCGAGAAAATTCAATTTGACAGTTATCTGCAGCTTTCATTTTCACTTTTGACTGTGACACAAAGGAAACACAATACAAACTACAAGTAGGAAAGACTTCTAGTTTATGTGTCAGTAAGGGTCATTCTGTGTGTGTGTGTGTGTGTGTGTGTGTGTGTGTCTTGGTGACGTTTCATCAGCTGTATTTAGTCAAAGAAAAAAACAACAGCATGATTTGAGTAATACATCACACATCGTCTGAACCGCTTGTCCCATACGGGGTCGCAGGGAGCCGGAACCCAACCCGGCAACACAGGGCGCAAGGGTGGAGGGGGAGGGGACACACCCAGGACGGGACGCCGGTCCGTCACAAGGCACCCCAAGCGGGACCTGAACCCCGGACCCACCGGAGAGCAGGACGAGGTCCAACCCGCTGCACCACCGCACCCCCCCCTTGAGTAATACACTGCATTATAAATTTCCATACACAAGTTAGAAAAATAACTGCTCTCCCTACTGCCACCGCAAGCCTACTAGGATAAGCGGGATAGAAAATAGATGGATGGAAGTTAGAAGCATCCAAAAAGCTGTGAAACATTTTGACCACTGTATACTGTGGTATGAAATACATTTACATTTATTCATTTAGCAGACGCTTCTGTCCAAAGTGACGTACATCTCAGCAAAAATACAATTTATGCATTACATTAAGAGAAAGAGACATAGCTGCAGACATGAAAGTCTCAAGCAAACCTAGTTTGTTACCTACCACTTGCTGCACCGATGTTCATCGTTCAGGTAGGTGCATAAAACACAGGATAGACAAATCCTGATACCCTCCAACCAAATTCTTATTTTTTTTTTAAAATAATGTTATAAGAGCGGGGGCGCGGGGGCGCGGTGGCGCAGTGGGTTGGGCCGCAGTCCTGCTCTCTGGTGGGTCTGGGGTTCAAGTCCCGCTTGGGGTGCCTTGCGGCGGACTGGCGTCCCGTCCTGGGTGTGTCCCCCTCCCCTTCCGGCCTTACGCCCTGTGTTGCCGGGTAGGCTCCGGTTCCCCGTGACCCCGTATGGGACAAGCGGTTCTGAAAATGTGTGTGTGTGTGTGTAATGTTATAAGATACACAAGC
Source organism: Scleropages formosus (assembly GCF_900964775.1). Taxonomy (NCBI): domain Eukaryota; kingdom Metazoa; phylum Chordata; class Actinopteri; order Osteoglossiformes; family Osteoglossidae; genus Scleropages; species Scleropages formosus. The sequence goes on from NC_041822.1 coordinate 19,285,804, forward strand.
AAACAAAAACAATGCCGGAGTAGCGGCTGAATAAAGGCTTTATCTGGTGATGCTCATGAAGTTACGGTGCATGAACATTTACACCGTACATGAGCTGGAGAGATCTTGGGCGAAATGGGTCTGGAAAAGGTGAGTTTTCAGACCTTTCTTGAATGTAGACACAGTTTCCGCAGTTCTGAGTGGGAGGGGGAGGTCGTTCCACCACAACGGAGCCAGAACCGAGAACATCCGTGCTTTACCTTTCGTGGGTGGGACCACCAAGCGAGCAGAAGTATACGAGCGAAATTGTGTGGCCCAATGCTAGATGCGCTTCTGTACTGGCTTGAAGCCTCTCCTGTCTGCCCTACAGAAGTGCATCTAACAGTTTTACAATAGCAGGCTGGAAGGGTTGAAACCTGAGAAATATTTATGACAAATGTCTTAACCTGTGGGTTAACTACTTGTAAGGATTTTTGTACTGATGTTGTTTGTTGTATATGTAATACTGAATAATAATTTGTTCATGGGGCATCTATGTAATAATACAAATGTAGATCATGACACATTAGATCAGTTTAAATGAGCAAATACAGGATTTGTTGGATGAAAGGCATAGAAACTTATAGAATAGCACAAACTGATGATTTCCTGGATAGACCAGGTGCGGCCACAGAGTCCCCATCACTCGTCCCGCTTTGTATCTGGGAGGCAGTTGTGTCCAGCGCTGACAATGAGAGGCCCAAACCACACTGGTTAATGCCATTTACATTGTATTACTGCATCATTTATTTTACAAGTCAATGATTTTATGTAAAATAAGTTTACTTTGCTTATTTCAACCACTTATACAACAGGTACTGGACTAAAGCATGTTGGGCTTTGTATTACACACAAAAGTAAAACAGAAATGTCCCTTTTGAGGAACTTTCAGTCTTTTCTTACAAATTCAGTTCCTTAACCGGTCCCTCCCCTGATGTTCTAAGATGGACCTTGCTTCCATATACTGCTAAACAATAAAGCCCCAATGTCTGACTTGTACATTTATTTGAAACAGATCTAAAATGCACAACAGTCTGCACCACACACACACACACACACACACACACACACACACACACACACACACACACACACACACACACACACTCACACTCACTATCTGAACCGCTTGTCCCAGACGGGGTCGCAGGAGCCTAACCCGGCAACTCAGGGCGTAAGGCTAGAGGGGGAGGGGACACACCCAGGACGGGACACCAGTCCATCGCAAGGCACCCCAAGCGGGACTTGAACCCCCGACCCACCAGAGAGCAGGACCCGGTCCAACCCACTGCGCCACCGCGCCCCCTCAGTCTGCACCACATAAAGCACAAATTAAAGCTTTATTTTCTCCTCCCATGTACCTTGTGATGTATGGCAGGTTTTTTTTCCAGAATCCAATGAGTACATGTTCACGTTGTCACCATCAGGTCCAGGATTGTATAAATGATCATTCGCCTTCTGTTGAGGTAGTGAAACAAATAAATCAGTGACAAATGACAATAGTGCTATGCAATGCAGCACTGCTGTTAATATGAATCAGTTTTGAAACTTTGCCATTAAAAGTCCCTCAGCACTGACTGCTTTCTTCTAAATTAATTTTGACAGTTAGTGATCAAGCAAGCAGGTCCGTTTTGCTAGGTGTACAGGTGCACTGTGACTCAGAGAACAGGTCTGATTTCACTTACCCATGAGCCAGTGGCCATACATCTGTGTCTGACCTCAGGATGGGTTTCTAAGTATCTGCAAGACACAATATTTGCTTAGTTCTGCTAACCAGCATATTTGTTGCACATTATGTTCCCCTTGAACTGGATTTGTGGCCAAAAGCCTGCAATTATAATGGGGGGATGCTGTGACACTTTTGAGCAAAGTAAATTGTAGAATACTGTACTCCCCCTCCCTACTTGTGCCACTCACCTGGAATCACCATATCCAGGACCGCACTCACATTACGGCATCTGACCATAGTCAGGTTACCACATCTCTGACGAAATCACCATGCTCTAGCTTTAATGACACAAAAAAGGCTGACCATACTGTTGAAGTACACAGAGCAGGACCCCTGTCTCTCATAATGGGTGTGATTTTGATCTGATGTGGAGCTTTGCACCTAGCATGAAATCACTGATGAAACATTGGAAGCGTATTAGAAATCAGGTTTGGCATAGGTTTATAGGTTTGACAAAGCTTTGCCCTAATTGCTGACAAGGCAAGAAAACTCACCAGATGGGAAGTGTTTTTTTAATAACTTACATTATTTATAACTTACATTACAGAATAATACAATATTATGCAACATGCTATGATAAAAAAATACCATAATTTCTAAAACAAATGATAAAATTTAAGCAAGAGATTTTTAGGTGTTTCATAACCAAAACTGCTGAATTATGCAAAATATCACTTAAAAAAAATTAATTTATCTTCAAATCCAAATTTTTTTGTCACGAAGGAGAAAATGTAGTATAGGGTCTTCTGCTCACCTCTTCAGATAAGAATCAGAATGTGTGTAGGAGGGCCTCGAACCCTGCTTGACCCCACTGGGCACCCAAGCAATCGACGTGTCCACTCCGATCCCAACTCGGCCTGTTGCTCCAGAGGAGATTGGCATCCCTGATCTCTGCCTCTACATGTCAGGATGGAAGAAGGCCGGAGCAACAGATGCAGCAGTGGATCCTCCTGAAAGAATTGCCATGAGAGGACAGAATAACGGCAGGTTTTCTGGTTTCATATAAAAAATTCTTTTATAGTTGGAGAATGAATGTCTCTCTGGTCAAATTACAAGTCAAACTTTAGAAGGTTTGTTGTTGTTACTGTGACAACATGTCACATGACCACAATGGGCCTGTTGATTGGACAATACTGTACCGATACCTCTGTCTATGAAAAGGTGAATCTTAGAGAGTGCTTTCTTCTTCCTACTCTCTACCTTGAAAGATTTCCCATGTTTTTACCTATCATCAGCAATAAAATTTACATTAATTCTTTTAGTTCATGCTTTTCTCTAAAGAAACTTGCAATGTTAAGCTTTCCACAATGATTTACCCATTTATACAGCTAGGATTTAATGGATTAATTTTGGGTAAGTACCTTGCTCCATGGTACTGCAGCCATAGGTGAGATTTTAATATGCAACCTTTAGATCCCAAGGCAACACCTTTAACCACTTTACTACCAATTTCCCAAAGTTAATTAGCAATCAGTTATTGTATTAATTCACATTGACTCAAGTTTATTTATCCCTGTTTTATATACTTTAAAATGCTAAATTAAAAAAAAGATTTAAAATAATCTTTCAGTGAAAGCAGCTGCTTTTTGTGTCACAAAGGCCTTGATCACTTTTTGAAGCCAAAGCATTTGCGCTTTGTTTTCGATGTGTTGAAGCAGAGATCTAAAACAATGAAAGCCATCAGTAATATTCTCATAAAAGCAAATCACTGCGAGTCTGAAAAGCATAATGTGCCAAATCACTCAAAATATTAGTAACAAACTTTGTCTTCAGGTGTAAATGTGTGATTTGAGAAAAGTGGTGAATCTGAACCATTTTTTGGAGAAAAGTAATTTTTTATTCAATTATACAACACAGTATCAACGCCTATACTGTAAACTACTTTAAAATTTTTGCAGAAATAGTCAAATGAAGTAGTTAATAGTACAGCTGATGCGCAAGAGAAAATGACAGTAATATTTTAAAACAGCAAACAGGCTCAGTTTGGCATCCACTACAGCAGGTGTCGCTGTAGAGCTACAGTTTAACGGCGGAACGAAATGGATAGAAGAAGTCGGAAAACGCTGGCTTCGCCCTTATGAATTTTAATCATGCTCTGATTCACAGCCACAAAGGAAATTCTGCTGCTGCTTCGAAAACTTCATAACAGCTTTGACTAAAACACAAGTGGCTTGTGGCTGCGGTGTCCAGTAGGAGAATGGGCATTTTGAAGGGCAGATCCGCCGCAGTCGTGCTGTTCTCGCTGCTCCGCCTGTGCGCAACTGTGAGCGGTACCGCAGTTGCGTGCGCAGACATCGCGGTGGACGTGCAGACGGCGGTGCGACCGCTGAGGCACTTCTGGAGGAGCACCGGCTTCTGGTGGGTCCTCATCGCGCTGTCACACGGCCACGTTATTACCACTAATAATTCGCTACTTTAACTGACGCATTTGACCAAGTGACTTGGAGTTTTTAATCCATTTTCCAACAGAGCATTTTACTGAGGCAATTCAATTCAGGATAGGCGCTGTGGCAGGTGGTGTCACGTGCCTAGTCACGTGTGGTCGGGTTTTTTTAAATTGGTCACGTGCCCTGTCAAGTGTCGCCATCAGCTAAAGTTAAAAGCATGCAGCAGAGTATTGGTACAAAGCAAATGGACATAAATGCATCATGTCTATATTGGGGCGGTTTCTGGTGTTTTTGGGTGCAAACCATTTCTGGACTGGAAAATGAAATTAAGTTTATTAAATGCTGTTAAGCAATACATATGACCAGTGTGGAATAGTGGTTAATGATCTGGAGTCCTGACCAGGTCCAGCAGTGTGCCAATTACCAACATGTATCGTATTAAAAATGTTCATTTCATGCTAATGAGCCTCAAATATGTTAAAATAACTTTTTTGAAAAAACATGAAACCTGATGGCTATATGACAGTGTTGTGCTCTTAGCTGTGTTTTTTTTTCTTCTTTGTTTCACATCAGTTAACCACATTTGTAACCATGCTGCCATAACCATTCCACAATCCTGTTCTTCAGCCCTCCACTTCCTCATACCCAAGCTGACCAATATGACCTGAGCAGAGATGAGCAGTTAAACCTTGCCTATGTGAGCTCTGTGCCCCATGGCGGCTTGGAGCAGGTTCGAATCCACTGGCTGCTAGAGCTGGTAACAGCACAGTAAGTATGAAAGTAACTGGGTGCAGTAAGCATAGTGATAGTCCAGTTATAGTGTCATATAAATATGGAATCATTATTAAAGCATTTCAAGATTATTTCATTAAGGAGCCAAACAGTAGGGTCTTCTCAGGATTTTAGTCCATACCCTGTTGATAACAAGTCGGTAGAGTTACTAGCTTAAATTATACTGAAACATGATACTCATATGCATGATCAATGATAAACATATGTTGTTCCTGCCAATTTAAAATTTCCAGTGTCCATCATCTCTTGGCTGAATATGCTGTGGTTTGATAGCAGTTATGAGTCTCTGTGTGAAATGCATGTTTTGGGTTAACAGCATAACATCAAATGTCCCCTGTAGGGTTGTTGAAGGAGTGCCTCGTTACAATTTCACAAATCTCGACCAGCTGATTGAACTTCTTTGGCAGAACGGTCTTCGTCCTGGTAAGCTGGTCTGACAAATAGCCTCTCATGCAGACGACTCAGTTTCAGATTCTCCCATGCGTGTTTGCTCAGTAATATTTTTATGTAATAATAAAAGAGAAATTTTATAACAATAATTTTACGTTTGTAGGCTTTGAATTGATGGGCAGTGTTTCCAACTACTTTACGGATTTCGAGGAGAAGCAGCAGGTTGCGGAATGGCGGAACCTAGTGTATCTCGCTGCTAGAAGGTATATTGGTGAGTTCAGGGTGATGAGTGAGGTTGCACAGATGTAGATTACTGGCTGCAGGCAGGATTCCTCTTCTAAACATTCTTGGCATTCCTGACTGTGATATACTCTTAAACATATTTATTGTATTTAATTACAATGTGTTTATTTCTCCCCGGGTTTATTCTAATACAGATTTCATCTTTGATTGTAGAGAAATATGGCCTGGACTATGTCTCCCAGTGGAACTTTGAAACATGGAATGAGCCAAACAATCATGATTTTGACAATATCACCATGTCAATCCAAGGTAAAGTATGTAGTTCTGAGAAAGCATCACTCAGTTATATTTGTTGACTTATTTGGAGTACATGGTGTAATACAGGTACAGGTGCTTGTTAATTGTAGATCTTACTGATTTATTCATTAAATAGTTAACACATTGTCATAAATTCATTTCTCCTTGAATTTCTTGCATTTTCAGCAAATGTGCCTTGTTTACCATTTGATTTATTAAGATTGCGACGTAAATGAGGTTATTTTGACAGTCAGGAGATGGGTGATTTGGTTTATATCATCGTGACTGGCAGAAATCCATGTTTCCATTCCTCTATCTGTGTGTAATTGAACATTCACTGTCAAGCTGGAAAGCATCAGCTGAATACTCTCTATTTAAAGGAGTGAACAAATGACTGAGTCTTTGACTGAAAAATGTGTTCCCAATTCTCTGTGCTCAGGGTTCCTGAATTACTATGACGCTTGCTCCGAGGGTCTTAGGGATGCCAGCCCCACCTTGCGATTTGGGGGCCCAGGGGATTCCTGCCATTCCTATCCCCACTCCCCTTACTGCTGGGCTTTGCTGGAGCACTGCCACAATGGAACCAATTTCTTCACTGGGGAGACTGGGGTTCGGTTGGATTACATTGCCCTCCACAAGAAGGTAAGCAGGGGGCCCACCAGGCACTGACATACAGGGCCTTATTGGAGAAGGAGGGTTTTTGAGAGGAGGTGCGGCTCATATTTTTGACTTCTGCAGAGAATAATAATTTACTCTGCAAACAGTTTTTTGAAGATTAGAATTTCCAAAAGTCTTTTTTTTTTCACATTTACACTACATTTCTTCGTTTAGCTGATGGGTTTTTTTTTTTTCCCTTCCCCAAAGCAATTTATAACATTTAGCTACGTACAACTACTTATCAATTTATGCAGGTGGGTGTTTTTTTTTTTTTTTTTTTCCCCCCTGAAGCAATTTAGGGTAAGTACCTTGCTCAAGGGTATTGCAGCACTGGGTGAGATCTGTCCTTGGATCTGGAGACAGCTCTAACTACTGCACTATCAACTATTACTATTTTGTTTCAAAGTATTTCTCGCTCACATATAGAAAAAACTTTTTTCAGGGTGGTGGAGGATCCCTTCCCATTCTGCAGCAGGAAGTTGAGACAGTGAAAGAAATTCAGGAGCGATTTCCATCATTCAGATCTCTACCAGTGTACAATGATGAGGCAGACCCTTTGGTGGGCTGGTCTAAACCCCAGGACTGGAGGGCAGATGTGACGTACGCTGCCATGGTGGTGAAGGTAGGAGAGCAGAGGGGCAGCTGTTTTAAGAGGCTTATTACTAGTTGTCTTGTTTCAAGGAGTTCACTTTCATATTCTTTATCATACAGTTGCTCTGTTATAGCAGGATTTTAGCTTTGATTATGTCGCCTGCTCAGGTGATATCTCAGCACCAGGATCTGATCATCGGTGACCCAGACTCTACCATACACTATGCCCTCCTGAGCAACGACAATGCCTTCCTGAGCTACCATCCCAATCAATTTACGCAGCGCACGCTAACTGCCCGGTTTCAGGTCAACAACACTCAGCCTCCACATGTACAATTGCTGAGGAAACCAGTCCTCACTGTTATGGGCCTTCTGGCTCTGCTAGGTGAGAAAAGCAGCATGTTTGGGACCCTTTTTGGATTAATTTCTCCAAAAGACCCCCTATAGTCGCAAAATTGCAACACCAGTGGTAGAAGTAAATCTGAAAATCCAGCCTTCCTTCTGCTATGGAATTTCAGAAGCTTTTTTTTTTCCCCCAAATTTAAATTTGTTACATTTCCTCTGCTTCCTGTGTTTCGTGGATGACCTTTTCTGGTTGCTGTTTTATGTTTTTCTGTCATTTGTTCTGACTGTATGGTTGCTCTTCAGAGGAGTCTGTCTTGAGTCACTAGGTGGCGCTTCAGCCATTGTAAGCTTATATTTGTATAGGTGTTGCCATTATAGTGGTCAGAAACCAAAGCACTGTAAATGCACTAATTGGTGTTCTTTCCATTTGGATATGACCAGGAGAGACTCAGGTGTTTTCCTATATTGTTCTGGAGGGGTCTGCCACAGATGACACCATAGGGGTCCTGGCCAGTACCCACAAGTCCCCTGTCCCTGGGACTTCTGACAGCTGGCAGTCAGCCATACTGGTCTACAGTAGCAAGGACAACCACACTGTCCCCTCTGCCAACCATGTCACGCTCCAGCTCAGCGGGTTCTCGGGTCAGAAGGGTGAGTGTTAAGATGTATGTTTTAATCCAGTACACTGCATTCCAGGAGGTGGAGTTCTCATAGCAATTTAACATGTGTCCATAGTGGCCAGATGATTACCAGATGGCTCTGTTAACATTGGAGCAGGGTGTATAGAAGGCAGGGTTTTGACGGAATGTTTCCAGTTTCAAATCACAGGCTGGGAACTTCTGCTGTGAAAATGAGTGAGACATTAAACTGTTGTTCTTGTAGTCTATGTTGGCTACATGTGTTAAAGTGACTTGAGTCTGTAAATAAAACTGGGTGCATCTACTCTGTACAAGTATTGGATAAACAAGCAGAACTATGGGGCAGTACGTGGCGTAATGGTTAGAGTTGTTGCTTTCAAATCAAAAGGTGTAGGTTTAAATTCCACTGCTGCTGTAACACCCTTGAGCAAGGTCCTGAAATGATACCAAAAGAATTACCTAGTTGTATAAATGGGTAAATTGCAGTAAGTAGTGTTTTCTTTTGACAAAATCATAAACAAATGGCCAACTTAATGAATTTTGATTGAACAGGGCAACTGTTAAATGATCATTATCTTTACTGCCACGTGCTTGTTCCGGATGGCCTTTTTATTGGCAGACCTGGTGTACATTACCTACTACCTGGACAACAACAGCTCCAACCCATACCAGCTGTGGCAGAGCTTTGGGAGTCCAGATTACCCCACAGCCAAGCAGTTCCAGCAGCTACGCAATCTGGGGGTAGGTCACTGCAGGTTAGCCATGACCGAAAAAATGTTTAAGGTCCTTTAATTTCAGATCCTTGCAAGTTGTAGCACAGATGTACAACCTAAACATTCCCTTGTCCTTCCATTTAAGGAGCCACAAGTGCGAGGGCCCCTTCCTTTCCCCTCGGAGGGAACACTGACCCTGAAGGTGGAACTTCCTGTGCCAGCAGTTCTCCTTGTACATGTGTGTGCCCGCCCAAAGGCAACACCAGAACAGGTGTGTACTCGGATCATTTCCCATGTATGGCTAATGTGGGAGTGACTCCTCACCTATTTAATTCCTAATGCAATAAGTTACTTTAAGGCATTTAGCCTGTGGAAGGATGGTGGATGAAGGGTCCAACTTTGTTCTGTGTTGACATGAGTCTAACCCAGGTTCAGTTTGAGTTTTTGGGCTGTTTCAGTGCTGAATTACCCAAAAGTCTAGTACACCTCTCGATGTTTGTGAATGAATGTTGCTGTCTGCTCCTATAGATGGTGATCTGCAGTTGTTCATTGTTTTTTAAAATGAACAAAATATATGATTTAGGGGTTTTTTTTGTGGAAAGATGAGTGAATCCTTTCCATTTGCTGTTGTCTGATTACTTCTACAGGTGAATGGGTTACGCTTCATAGCTGTCACCAAAGGACAGGTTCTGGTTGTGTGGTCAGATCGTTCTGTCCGTTCAAGGTAAACGTTAACTTTTTTTTCTACAGGTTTCTGTCTAAACTGTATGGTACAGTTAAAACAGGGATGTGTTTAATTTTTTTTTTATCTTTTAATCCACAGATGCATTAAAACTTATGAAGTGGAATTTTCTACCGATAACAGAAAATTTCGGAGGATTAATACACAGGACAGTATATTCACATCATATGTGTTTGCCCCAGGTGAGGATATCAGATTAATAATAATTTAAAATTTCACTTTCAAATGAAGTAACAGATTAGATTTATAAGCGAAATTCCAGAAGGTAAATAATATAGGGTGATGGTAATGTTTATTATCATTTGTGTTATTTGGTGGCATTTAGTACTAGGGTTGTTCTGTTTAGTTGTTTTGGAAATTGTCTTTCAAAGTTATACGAATTTTCCTTGTTTGCTCAATACTTTCATCTCCTGGAACCTGAATCATCTCTTGTTTGGTCTTAAGTCGTTCTCTCCCCACACTTTTGTTTTTTTTACAGAGAACCTGGATGTTTGTGGCTTCTACAGAGTGCGTGCAGTGGATTACTGGGGTAGGCCAGGGGAGTACTCACAAAGTGAGAAATTCTGTGGGAAGCACTGACTGGCCACATCGACAGTTACCATGTTTACTATGCAGCAACAATGGCATTTGTTTCACTGAAAGGAAACTGCACTTTTAAATCTGTAGAGCTTTATTTTTGATTGTTTTTGTGAATACTTAAGCGCTTAATTTTTGTTAATTTTCATTTAAAGTAATTGTGTGTGTATCTGTGTTTTGTTGCCTCTGTTCACCTTCTCAGATTTTGTATAACTGACTTATTTTTATGTCTAATTTCTGGTTGTATTTTGACCTCTACCCCAGATGAACAAATCATTAATGACGCTGTATATTATGCTTTTTTTTTTTTTTTTTTTTTGCTTTGGAATAGGCAAGGAACACTTTTGTTGGCGTTTTAAAAGTGTTTATTTGTGTTTGTACAGAAAATGCATAAACAGCAAAAGGGTGCATGGTGTTTGTGGATCCTTCATTTGCAGTGTATCAGGGCTCTGGGGCCTAAGATTGGCTATGACTGTGCTCTGGACACCCCTCTTCACGTTGGCTCACTAAAGAATTCTCTCCATCTCCATGGTGCTCACATTTAACATGCGCCTGCAGAGAAAAGAGAGAAAAAGAAGAGTGGTATTTTTATAGTCCCCAGACTGAATCAGTTTACTATGAAACTGTCCACTGTCAAAATCATTACTGGCAGAACTTCAGTCATAGTGATGTTACAGTAAATTATTGATTGCATAGTTGTGAAAAAGAGGAGGTGTCTAGTGAGGGTAGTATCTGTAGCGTTTCCATTTTTTTATGCCATACTACCTCAGAAAATCATGTATTTGAGCCAGACTTGCCAGATTCACCTGTGACATATGGACTGAGTCTGCTTTCTCTTTAGGGCACTAGCATAGCTGTGCTCTCTGGACCCTCTGGTGTTCCACTATGGTTCAGGTGAGGGTTCTGGCTGTTCTTGATTGAGTGCTGCGTGTACTGTGGTAATTCAGTAAGGTCACTGCACTTACCAGACTGCAGTACAGGCTCAAATTGCCCTGCCATGCAGATCTCCTCCTGTTTCTGGCGGACAATGCGCTGGATGGCTGGTGGCAAGCCACGGGGGTTCCGTGAGAAGACCAAGGCGTAGCCATCATCGCAGGTGCCGTCCTCTTTCAGGGTGCGGCAGGCATATGTGATGGCGTAGTTGTCATAGTCGGTGTCGATGATCCAGTAGTTGTCACCTTAAGGTAGTAAACAATGTTTCGGTCGCCTGCAGTTTTGAGTTTGTTCAGAAGTAGAACTGCTTTTATTTTAGCAGCCTTTAAACTTGAAGAACCAAGGTTCAAATCCCACAACCTCCTGACGTACCCTTGAGCAAGGGAATTGCACTTTTTTTTTTTTTTTTTTTTTTTCCCCGTCTTTTGAAAAGTGTCAGATAAATGAGTAAATTTCAGTGAAACTGAGGCTTGTGTGGAAACTCACCTCCACTGGACAGGTAGCTGGCCAGCCCCTGGTAGTTCATGAACATTTTGCCTGGAGTATTGGGATCTGGGACACTGTACTGGGCCGCCATGTCAGCACACACCACCCAGAACCTGGAGGGTCCACACCCAGATGGGTCAGCGAGATGGTGGCTCTGTAATACCTGTTCCTCTAAAAGTGGTCGTACCCATTGCTCACCCGAAAAGCGTGACGCGGCCCTTGGACGAGGCTATCATTGCACCGTCGTCATCGATGGTGTACTCAGCGGAGATGTTGTCCTGCAGGAAGAGGCCCTCCGGGTCCTTCTTCTGCAGGGCATACCACTTCCCGGCATACTGCAGACACACAGGAAGTGTGAGACTGTGCTACTACCAAACTACTACCTACTGTTCCTGTGTGGCTCTGTCTAAGCACCAGGTATGAGCAGAGTGAGTCAATTCAAGGCTGCACCAAATTCAAACTCACTCTCTTTGGGTCAAAGTCCTGCTTGACCATGAAGCTGTCTACCACACAGGAGACGGAAAAGCACCGCTCCACACAGGCGAGCAGAGCCAAGAGAAGCGCCAGTGTGGGGTATTCCATTCTGTGGACAACAGGCAGGGGGTTTCAGCAGCATAACTTCAGTGGACAATGGCTGCTGAGCTACCTGCTGAGGTGTATCTTAGACATGCTCTTCCTTTACCATCATTATGAAGACCTATAGTTCATCCAGACTAGACATAAGTAATGAGACTTTAAGGAACACATCATATACAACACTCTAATATCGTCACATAATATTGCAAGGGTGGTTAATAGACTGTAAGCATGTTGCTATGAAAAATTTCAGAACAGAGTAGCTAAAAATCATGATTGCATAATACCCCATGTGCTCTCTGTCTGTAATTACCTTCTTTATAGTTGTGGTTCATGGAAAACAGCATACACCCCATCCTTAACTGTCACACACAAGCAAAGTTGTACCTTAAGCCTAAAAGTCCAGAAGAACACAGATGTACTCTCCTCTACAGTTTGTATTCCCTGTTCTTTTTCCCTGTTTTCCCTCGCGGTAGTTAATACTGACCTGTGTTTTGATCGACTCTGTGAGAAGATATGAAGATGGTAGGGTTTGGTGCAGCCGGTCTTCCTCCACTCCTCCAGTGAAGTGCAGCTTATTGGGCCGGGCTTGTTTTTATACACGGGCACAGACGGGCTTAACGATTATTTTCACATGTAACTAAATAGGGAGCTAAACTCTACAGCTAATCCTACTGAAAAAATACCTGTAATCTGGTCATCGTTGAGTGGTTGAATCTCAGATGTAGATGATGGTTTTATGTAACCTTGTCCTTATGAATGTGAAGCATGTGTCTGAAAAAGAACAGACGTGTCCCATGGAATTGTGGACCAGTACCTATCAGGTGATGTTCCAAACTAAACCCGATGTGTGGTGTTGCACTGAGGCCTTAGGAAATGATTTGCATGTAACTTGTCACAATCATATGCACCACAGTATTTTGGAAAATTACACATTTGTCATGTAATTGTAAATTCAAGCACATGAAGTATATGCAGCTGCAGACCAGCCACTGTTGCAATTGCACACACTGTCCTGCTGTATGCATCCACATCCGAGGAAGGTGCAACAAACATCCTGGGTCTCTCACATTTACTTTCGTTATTTTCTTACCTTTCTCCGGTGAGAGGGCAGTGATGGAGGACTTTACAAAATGTTGCACTGTTTGGAGAAGTGAGTTCACATTCCTGCTAACAGCCCTGTCGCTTCCTTGGTGGAACAGGGCCGGATTCATCTCATTGTTAGCGGCTCCTGGTCCAAGCTGCCTTCTGAGCCGAAGCACAGTTATTAATCGTGTGTTTACTCCTGTAGACTGTGCAAAGTAAGGTCTGCTTATTTCTATAGGAAATACAGAATTGTGCTGGATGACCATTTCTGCAGATCTGTGAATCATAACCTACATGTACCTGTGTGTGTATACTCAAATCTGTGCGTTATGTAAATCCAGAACACTCAGTTCTGACAGATGCCAAGCAAGGATAACTTGGTCCTAAAGACAATTCCATGGAGAAATACATCTTTATAATTCATATCTTTCAAATCTGAACCTCCCCCCCAAAATGGTATGTAAAATTGTTTTTTTTAATTAACTTTCTGATGCTATATTTCTATATTTAGCTCTTATTTAAATAGGCTTGCAGCTAATTCAGCATGCAACAGTACTCCTGTTATCCTTAAATACCCTGACCTGGACTGAACTGCTCTGACAGCCTTTTCTTCAGTGTAATCTTAGAAATCCTAGCATTGTTTTACAGGGTTATCTGACTGGCAGAGGAAGGGGATGGAGACAGATAACAGCGCAGCACAGCATGGGATTGGCCAGCACATGTGGTAACCACCTGGTTATGTGTTCTGTAAGAGTCAGCTGCTCATTTTGGAGCCTGTGACAAGCCTTTATGTGCTGAGTCACATTTCTGCAGCCCTCAGAGCTCAGACAGTGCTGTAGGTGTGTCCTCAGGTGACCTGCTGCACCTGGTCAAAATGACTACTGACTGTAAAATGCTGTTCGTTTTAAAATAGCAGTGGGAGCAGATGGTATAGTGGTTGTTAATGGTGCTTAAGGAGATTGTCTGGGAGATTAAAGGTTGGCATTTTAAATTTCCGAAGAGGAGTAATTGTAATAAGAATAAGCAAACAAGCATTATCTCCTGTAAGTACTGCCTAAAAAGACCATCAGTATAAAAAAGTGTATTGTATATAAAAATCTTTTTCAAAAATATTTTCATCCAAAATTTCAGTTTATTGTAATTTTTACCCATTCCTATAATTTTTTCATAGTAGTATTGACCTTCCTGAGGTCATATTTATGGCATTTACAGTGTGTCATGTGATGTGACATTGGTTATGTTAGTTTCAAATTTGATCTTTTTTTATTATTATGAAAACTCATGGTGATGATATTCAGGTACCACTCTTGTAGCATTTTTTTGCGTAAGATGAATTTTATGAGTATTTATTCAATGGTGTGTTTCTGTACTTAGAGAACATGGTCTTTCCTTGGTTCCAGACAGAGATGCATCTCTTTCCTTCCAAGGTCCATGTTGTGATGTTTCACATAAAAGATGGAGAATTTTCCATCACTAAGATTTCGCTCACACAGTAATGAATGTGCCTGTGTTAGAGGTTACATTCAAAAGGTGAAGATGTTATTTTTGGCAATATTTCTGCATATTATTTGGAAGAAAAAATCTGCCAAATGCACAAATTTAAATGGAAGCGTGTGGGCGGTGAGACTGATTTGCTGTAATTGGCCATTTTGACTTATTTGTTACATTCAGGTCTGCACTGTGTGCACAGTGTAAAAAAGTGTTTCATCTATCTGGCCTCTTGCACAGTGATGTATCTGCAAGTATTACAGCTCCTTTTCAGTTATCTGAATTGCACCTGAAATACTGGGTGAAGGTGGTTCTTAATGAAATACTGCTAATGTCAGTTAAGCAATTAATACAGAAGAAATAAAATGTGTAACTTGTTATTGTCTAGATTGTCTGATTGACGTTCCTGACTTTTTTTTTTTTTTTTTTTTTTTTTTAATAGGTTTTGGACCTTAGGTGATAGTGTAGTGGTTAGAGTGACTGCCTTTAGACCCAAAGGTTGCAGGTTTGAGCCTCCCCTCTGGCTGTAGTACCCTTGAGCAAGGTACTTACCCTGAATTGCTCCAGTAAAAAAAAAAAAAAAAAAAACCCAGCTGTATAAATGGGTAAATAATTGTAACCTTAACATTGTAAGTTGCTTTGGAGAAAAGTGTCAGCTAAATGAATAAATGTAAATGTCTCTTAATGGGGTTGACCTGCTTAGTGATACTGAAGTTTCCAGAGGAGCTTGAAGAATTAAAATTTCTGAATCATGGTCTGTGAGGATTTGGATTCATCATCCGTGGTGTGAAGGATGTGTGTTAGTCTTTTGTTGTGAGGTAAAAGTAGAAGGAAGGTTGAATGATATAGTTGTTTGGCAGATAGCCTTGTTCAAAGCAAGTTGGTTTAGGATGTAGCAACACTATTTACCAGCTTGCATAGCATGATATATTTCCTGCAGTATATTTATGTTCAGAAGTTGATCCAGAAATTTGGAAATTTTTGTTCAGGATTCATTGTATTTTCTGCTGCTTTGCTATAAATATGAAGCGTCTTTTTTTCAGGTTCTTTTTCAACTGTGTTGTGAAAATGTGTCTGTGTAAGTTTACATCCTTTTACACCACATGTAAAGTGTTTTACACATGTTATAAAGGTGGTTTGGAAGAGGTTCATTTCTTGTGAAGATTGTTAAGAGATCCAATACCCTACAAAGTCAAGTTACGTCAAGTCCTAAAAACAATAAATAATATGTCACATTTTAGGAACACTTACCCTCCAGGTCAGTGGTTCTCCCTCCTGGTCCTGGTGACCTCCTGTGCACATTGATTTCTATTAGCACTGCCCTTATAATTATGATTGAACTGTTCGCTGAATGTGAAATAGAAAGTGTGGAGGTCTCTATAATTTAATACTTGCCCACCAAGAAGTGCTGCACCCTTGGATCTCAGCATTGAGGAAAGATAAGCAGAAGCACGTCAGTGTCATCTTTTCCTTTGGCTCCCAAGATCTATTGCATATTTTCAGTCTTGTTTGTCATATACTTAGCAGCTATTGGGTTGTATCTCATCATCCAATTGGACACCTTTTGATTCTGATTCCCATTATGTACAGTTGACATGAATAATATGCAGTCTGTATTTGCTGGTCAAAGTGAATATTGTGGGACTAGATGACTGTGTGGCTTTACAAAAGAGCTTTACAAGCATATTCTACAGTAATTCTAATTAAGAATCAGTTTACCACAGGGCAGTGTTAAGGGCAACAAAACTAATGTCAGTGTAACTGAAATCAATGTTCAGAGAGATATGTTCAGAAATTCTTTAATGTGGTTGTAATGGTGGTGTTTGTGTTGAAATCCTTTGTCATTTCCTCAGGGGGGAAAAAATCTTAGTTTCGTTAACATTTAGTTGACCACTCTTCTGTTAACATGTTTTGATAAAACTGAAGTGATGTAATATTTGTGAAATTTGTGACTCCCTCCTCCACATGTACAGTACTTCACTCCATGCTCAGTACATGAGAATAAGCTGACCTCTTCTCAAGCACTGATAAAGCAGATCTTTCAATCTTAGTGGATCAGTGTGTGATCCAATAGGATGTTGTTTTGAAAATAGTCACAAAATTCAGTGGACTGATATGATCCTGTTAGGGGAAAGAGCAGTACATTTTCACACTGGCACAAAATCAAAAGTTCTGAATAACTGGTACTTCCTTATTTATAAGTTAAACACTTCATGTAGGCTTTCTACATCCTTTTAGCTACATGGTTAGGTTGAGCTTGAATCATTATAGAAAAGTTTTCTCCATATTAAAAATAAAAATCAAAATTTCAGAAGTACAGTAAATCTGTAACCTTGCCTGGCTTTCTGCAAATACAATAAAGCATTACATACAATAGACAAGAGTGAAATGATTTCACCTGTCTCATGCCTGTCTTATATTTCCCCGATATCAGGAATAAAAGTATTTAATTCAGTTAATTATGCCTGCTGATTTCAAGGAAGCAGCATTTAAAATAAATCTTTCTACCTCATCTGAGGGCGTTGGCACCTGAACATTGTTGTAACATTTGAAGGCTGAGTCTACCTCTTTTTTTTTTTTTTTTTTTAAATTTGCGTTGCATGTATATAAGTCCTCTGAAAGTGTTTATACCTTTTTTTTTTTTTTATATACAGTTCAGCTGAGCTTGTTCTTGACAGCCCACTGGATCAGTAAGTCACCATCCGTGTAGCAGTCTGCGAGACCCTTGGATGAAAAATATCCTGCTGAGGACAACTGCTGGCACAGCTGTAGAATTATCAGTGGGGGTGGGACATCTAGACTGGGGAGTCTTCAGGAGTCTTTGGATATGCAATCTGACCTCTGTGCCAAAGTCTACTGTGTCACCGGTCTCATGCAGCAGTTGAAGGAAGTCTATCCAGGTGCAGCAAACAGCAAGGCAAGCAGTCTGGTTGACAAGTCGCTGTCCTCAATGTGGCACACGGTCTGACTTCTAGACCCACCAGTGTTCGTTTGTCAAGAGCACGTAGTGTGAGCATTGTGCTGAAGTCAATGGGAGACAGTCTGAGCTCTGTGCAGTGATCAAGAGGATAGCCACGCTTTTTCTGCCATGACAGTTGCACAAAATTCCTTTGACATCCAACTTGACTGGTTTTCAGGTGCTGACAGACATACATGTGGTTGTGACACTGTTCTGAGGTATTTAGAGGTAAACAGAAGATCAGGCCGGAGTTTCCCTGCACAGTTCAGCCATCTTTATCATTGCCCTCTGGGCAAACCTCAGCTTCACGCGGCGGTCACCTTTGGCAGTGTTCTCATGGGCCATCAGCTGGTTGTAGTAGTCTGAGAACTTGTTAAACAGCATGGAGATGGGCATGCCATTCAGGATGATCCCAAAGGAGATGCAGCAAAAGGCAAGCAGGCGGCCCAGGTAGGTTTCAGGGTACATGTCTCCATAGCCCACTGTGGTGATGCTAACCTGGGAATCACAGCACAGTAGGGTTTCAGCACATTTAATCACAAGAAATAAACGTGGGTATATTGCAAGGGCAGAGAAGTGGAGAAGATTGTACTTTGGTCCAGTGGATTGTAGAATGTATTGTACCTCTCTCTGGAAGAAAACTAGGAAAAGATTTGATCAGCTGTTATAAATCTGAATCACAACTACACTGATGTTTATTCATTTCGCGGACACGTTTCTCCAAAGCACTGCACATTTCAGGAAACGAAACAAAAGTGCATTTCACCAACAGAAGGAGACGTCTGGATGCAGACTCCTTCCTTGTTTTACTTAGAAAGGTTTTTAAAGCAATTTTACATGGAACATGCTGGATGATGAGAGCAAGCACTTGTGTTTTATAAATATACTAAGCTGACTGAAAGCAAAATTAAGGCTATAAGCTGAATGCATCATCGCAGCAGTTTACAAAACCTCAGTTTTTCCACAATTCACTTTTACCAGAAATTAAAATTAGTAGCCTAAAATATAAGAAGGTAATCATGCAATTACCAGAAACACCTTATGGGCAAAAAGAAAGAAAACAATACAGAAGCGTGAACGACATCAGAATAACATGAGCCTCAGTGTTGTGTGTTGGATTTTGAGTACCTCGTGACCACAGTTGAGTCTCCCACAAGTGAGAGGTGTACCTTGTGTAAATTTTGTACATTTCATTTTCAAAGGATTCAGTGGGATATTATACCTTTTGATAGTGATATTGATTATTACAGGTTGTTGCAAATCTTACACAATTTAATCATTCTTATTCAAGTTTTTAATTACATATGAAGTTATATTTTTCAGTAAAGGGTGAAGCAGGAATTGTGTCCTCAATCCTTCAAGAATGCAAGTACATTTAGAAAAACTGACTAATCACCAATTAATTTATGGAGAAGGTATGACAATAACATGCTTCCAACAGCTGATCATGGTTGAAAGTTGTGAGCTGCATATACGATTTTGGTGAAAATTGTTGAAACCCCAGACCCACCAGAGAGCAGGACCCGGTCCAACCCACTGCGCCACCGCGCCCCCCACAACAACAAAATATTAATAATGAAAATATCTGTGAACTACAATGTAGTTGTGTACTCACAGTGGCCCACCACCACGCGTGGGGAATGCTGGTGAAATTGGTCAGGGGCCTGTCGTGCTCTGCAGTGTAGACCATAGCAGAAAAGGTGAAAATTCCCATGGTGATGAAGAGAAAGAGGCAGCCGACCTGCTGGTAGCACTGGCGTAGCGTGAAGCCAAAGGCACGCAAACCTGTTGAGTGACGGGCTAACTTTAGGATGCGAAGGATCCTCAACAGCCGCATCACCCGCAGCACTTGGCCCACCTTGCCCATCCGACGCACGGTATTATCTCCTTCCAGCCCCTCATTCCCCTCACTCTCCCAGTTCTCTATTGCCACCTGCAGGTAGAGTGGAAGGATGGCCATCAGGTCCACTGCATTCAGCAAGCTAGTGAGGAACAGTCGAACGTCTGGAGTGGACACCAGCCGCAGCAAAAATTCAACAGTGAAAAAGGCTATGCAGCAGCCCTCCACATAGTCACCGTAAGTCCTGCCACTAAGTTCTCCCTTGGGTGTGCGGTATTGCATCTCTTCAACCGTGCTCAATGTCATGGCCACTAGTGAGACAAGGACAAAGAAGCTGGAGGCCACTGCCATCAGCTTTGCTGGGACTGAGGAAAAAGGCTTCTCCATCAGGTTCCAGAGAGCTTGCCGCAATGACCCATATATCATCCCTTCAAAGAGCTCTTCACTCTCAGCTGTCACTTCTGCCTGAAGGTCTTGCTGGACCTTCAGCTGATCATTCACATCATCCTGCCTTTCCTCTAGCGCAATCCGGCAGCAGCGGGGTGTATATTTGATCCGCACGCCCCAGTAGTTGATCTCCTCAAGGAAATTCCTTGGGCACAACTCATCCTTTACCCAGAGGACCCCAGTTCGATGGAAGTTGAAGACACTTAGGAAAATATCTGGGTCTCTGTCAAAGAAGTACTCATTGCTCTGGACTAGGTAATCATCACAAAGCTCTAGCTTCTTGCTGTGGTCTGTACAGGTGGCCAGTTGACCGATTCTGCTTTTGGGGTATCTTGCAGCCACTTTGTAGGAGATTTGGTAAGATTTACCTCCCACATTGAGGTTGAGCACATGGTTTTTTGCTGCTGAGTTAAACACTGGAAACTTTTCTTCTTCTTCCTCCAGGTCATCGGCATAGAGATCGTAAATGTCCCTTTTCAGCTCCTGCATAGAGTTCCATGGTTTCACCCAGGGGTTTCTAAGAGAAAATGAGACTTTTTCTTCCTTGATGTCCAAGTCAGTGGAAGTGGAACTTCCAAATTTGTAATTTGGAAAGAGGCTCAGTCTTCTGCTCTGGAAAGTCTGCATCCCGGTGGTCTCTTGTCAGATGAGCAGAGTAGTCATTGAGCAGCAGGAGAGTCCAAATGAGGATGCATTACTGGTCTCTAATGCTGTCTGGGTGCAAGAGCAAAGAGCATGGAAGGGGGAAGTTGTCAACTGATAGGATCTGTCTGCTTACATACTATTTGCATATCATTTACATATCATTATCCTCTTTAGGTTTTCACCTTACACCAGATCTTTCAATCTGCAGGAAATTCACCAATGCTCATTCCATACATTTTAAAAACATTTTATTTGGACTTAAACTGTTGTTCAGATCTAAATTACATTATGAAATCAAGTTCTTTTACGTTCTTTAGCAGATATTTGGCATGTACGGAGTTGACCTTCATTTCAGATTCAAATCAGAGAACTGTTTTCAGTGAGTCACTCGTGGTGTCTAAAAATGTTGCATTTATATACAGTTATTGTATAACAGTTACTTTGCTCACAAACCATCAAAAACATTTTGGCTGCAAGCTTCTAGCAAACCCTGTGACAATGAGTCTGACTATTCAGTGCACATCCTGACCCTCATCTTTACTATTTTTGGAGAGTCCAAACTGTTTTATCCACTGAAATAGATGTAATATTCATCAAAATATGAACACTTCCTTAGAATGCTGCTCACCCATGGACCAAGGGGAAAACTTCAAGTAGAGACTACATACGACCACAACTCTCAAATGGCCTTTTGCCCAGATGCACAATTCTTTTCAGCAGATGTAGACCTAAACATGAATGTCAGTAAAATACATTGGCTAATGCACTCAGCCACACCCACCTGCTAATTCACAGAGCATAGTCTAGTGTCTCAGGATGACTTCTAATTCATCCCCAAACTTCCTCTTACAGCCATACCAAACTCTAACTGCATATAGTTTACGGTTCCAAACTCTGTACTTTGCCACTTTTCATCTCAGTCGTGCATCTTGCCCATTGCAACAACTGCAATGCCAATGAGTGATCTGTCCATCTCTGAGAATGTGAACGGCTTTTCAAATGAGAAAATATGTTTCGGTCACAGAGATTTTCAATACGAGCAATTAACTCCGAACACGTGGGAGGGAGTTCACTGCGATGAATTTCCATTCACTCCACCCATGAGGGTTGAGATGAGGTATTCTCTGTCATGCTGGGGGAATCCTTAAGGCAAATGGGATATTCCCCACTGCTGCGCACACAGTGAGAGAGGCTATTTGAAAGAAGATAATACAGTTAAGCTATAAGCACACTGCTAAACCTGGAGACAGGAGCCACTAGGCCTCTCCTCTTAAGCCTGAGCAATGAAGCAACACACAGCGGAAGAGGAAGGGGTCCCCCCATCTGCTGCAATCCCTCGTCGGCAGGATTATCTGTGCCCTAAAGCCTTGAACCTGGGAACCTCTTCTTACGTAGTGGTGCGGTTGGCAGGCATCGCCAACATTCTCTGCTACATGGAAGCAGTGAAGGGTGGAGGAGATCTCAGTGTGGTTTCGACCAGCTTACGCAGAAGAGGTATTTTCAGCTCAGGCCAGTATCTTTCATTGCATAACCACCAAGATGAGGAGGGGTCTCACCTTGCTCTAACATGTGGTTGAGTCCTTATATCTGTAAATACAACACACGCCTCTTTTATAAAGGTCATCTCTTTTTTTAAGTTTCGTTTTGTTTTGCTTTCTTTTAAGAAATGAGCAATAAGTTTGGTAAACAAAAATAATGTCGGATACGGTGTGTGGTCTCTGACCTGAAGATTGCCCTGAAGAAGAAATGTAATTTCAGTACAAATATTTCATGTTAAATCATTTCAGTTAAAAACTTACGTTTAATTTGTGAGGGTCTATATTGATAAAATTGATATGCAGTGAATCACCAGTTTCTTGCTGTGAAATGGTTTGAGTTACGTGCTAACTGGAAAACAATAAAATATGTAGCAAGTGAACACTAGCCAAATAAATGTGTAAATGACTTTAATTCCTCAAAATAAACAGTTCCTGTTGTTTAATGCGGATATTTGCAGAGTCAAGTCAGGAGAAACAGGTCATTCACCTTCTAGTTAGTTGTCTTTGGAATGAACAAGACCCTGATGCGTGTCCTGCCTCTTAGGGCCTAAAGACAATTAACCTCCACCATCCAAACACTTATTTTTAGTTGCATAATAATGTCGGGTAAGGTACTCAGAGTAAACTGTTTCACTTAGCAATTTTAACAGTTAATTTGCCAAGATGTTTGTAACATTTCTTTAATACCTACTTTCTGTGATATATTGATACTGTAATAATTTATTATTTCTTTACTTCTCACAACTGTATTACTCCTTCATTATTCAGGTTGCGTTCTTCTTTACTCTCACTTTACTCTATAGGGACTTTTTTGTTTAAAAGATTGCCTTTGTCACTCTAGGAGGAAATCATTTCTGCCAGGCACATAAATCAGGTGGTTTTCTTGTTTGTGTCTTCTGTTACTTACAGATGAGTCTTTCCAAATCCCTTCTGGGCAACACTGTCACCTCATTATACTGAACATTTCTCCTAAACCCACTAAATCCTTTTTTATTTGAGGAAGTCTCCCTCTTTGCTGGCTCCCTCTTTAATGTCATGTTTGATGCAGGGTCTTCATGTTTGTATTTTAAATTTACCCAACCAGTAATAAATTAGGTGGGGGCACAGTGGCGCAGTGGGTTGGACCTGGTCTCGCTCTCCCGTCGGTCTGGGGTTCGAGTCCTGCTTGGGGTGCTTTGCAGTGGACTGGCGTCCCGTCCTGGGTGTGTTCCCTCCCCCTCCAGCCTTACGCCCTGTGTTGTGGGGTTAGGCTCCGGCTCCCCGTGACCCCGTATGGGACAAGCGGTTCAGACAGTGTGTGTAATAAATTAGACCTGCAGCTTGTAAAAGAGCACCAACCAGCTGGATTATGTTGTTATTTAGTGCATGCTTTCATCCAAAGGAGCTTCCTTGGAATTGGAATGCTGAACTTCATTTGTACTACTGTAAAATCACCGAAGCGGTTCAGGTTAAGTCAAAAATATATAAAGGTACAATATTAGTTTCCTTCTTTCCATCTCAATAAGCAACACTCCGTATAAGTTAATTTAGTCTAGTGTACTACCTTGCCTGATGGACAATCAGCTATGAGGTCTGAGGTTGGTTCTGAGGGCTCTCTTGTTTTTTTTCCTGTGGAAATGCATTAAATATTAAACATGGGCCCACTCTGCAATTCAGTTCATTACGTTTATTTAGCAGATGCCATCCATCTAGTATTATGAGCCCACATACCTTATTCACCGCAGTGACTTACACTGCCAGATACACCACTTACACTGGGTAACTCATCCATACATCACTGGAACAAACACTCTCTGTGTCACCCACACACTATGGGGGAACCTGGAGAGTATGTCTTTGGACTGTGGGAGGAAACCAGAGCACCCAGAGGAAACCAACAAAGACATGGGGAGAACATGCAAACGCCACACAGACTGAGCGGGGATCAAACCCATGTCCTTTCACATTACCCAGGCGCTATGAGGCACTACTTGCTGTGCCACTGGTTTGATTTTATAGAGCACTCTGATTTCAATTCAGTTTTACAGAGCGCTCTTCTCACGCAGTGACGCAGAACGCTTGAACACAGGCCTCTGTGAAATACCCTAACCTACTTTAATTGATCTAAGTCAAGATGTGTCGGCGCTGGTGAGCTGCTTACCACTCTAGAGAGGTATTATGTGTAAAAGGTATAATTAACTGTATGTTCATCTTATTTAAGGACTTACAAGTGAAGAACACCACATTCTTTTCCAAGCAGTTAGTTCAGTTTCATTCAGCTTGACTGGCTTAATTTACTGTATATTTTTCATGTATTCCTACTGCTGCATGCAGTATTTCACTAAAACAGCTGAGGTTTATAATAAGCAGTGGTATAAAATAAACTATGCTCTTTAGACAAATTTCCTTGCCAAAAAACTATTTCACAAAGTTGTGGGTCCATGACTGAGGTCGCTGGAATGTACCCATCTTGTATAATTATTCTGAATTTTATTATATTATTATTTATTACGGTCTAGTTTCAGATTTACTTTCTCTTTGTTGTTTTTATCCTTTATATTATTCACCGTATGGTATTCATCTGTGTACGTTTTCAACTTGTGTCTGTGATATGGTTTGCTGTATAAGTTTCTGGGACACAGTGTTTCTGCTATTGGTGAAATTCCATTTAAATGGGATTGGATGAAGAAATCCTGGAAAGGTCTTTGCGTGCGGTACGAGGAGATAAGCGGCGGAGCAGTATAAACAGACACAGGAGAGACATGCTGGCACTCGCATCTGTGATGGAGATGATCTGCTAACTTTTTTAGCTTATTGTGCCTTGTTGTTGAAAACTTCAGATAACCATAACCCAAAAATGATCAGTTCCAAAAAGAATAAACCCAGGAGAGGTGTGCACGTATGGCATCTTTTTGCATCGTCTTCTGACGCCTGCAGCAGTCCTCGTAGAAAACGACATAACTTCCCTTTTGCAGGTCTTGCATCCCACGTTCCCACGTAAGCACGATTTTGACAATGTCAGCATTTCTCTGGGATTTTACCAGTTTGTATTCCCGCAGAAATGTGCTGTCATTCAATATAATTTTTTTTTGGTCTGTTAAATTTTAAATGCAAGGTAGAATTAGGCCGATATTCCTGGGTCTCAGCCATACTAAAGAGTGGTTAAGTTTTACTCGCTCCTGAGATCGAGCCTAAGAAGCCCGTCGAACAAATGGTCCTAAAGCGCATGACTCAAATTCCTGACAGCACGCATCGTGAGAGCAGCAGTGCTTCGCAAAACCCCATTTAAACCCAACCAAATTATATAACTGCAAATCTCCTCATATTGGAGCCCTGGGACTGAGAGCCTGCAGGGTTGACTACACTGCTATCAGTCCCTAAACAGGGATTAAACTGTGAACTCTGGCAGATTCAATGACGTGCCGACAAAATGAAGACTGCGACCACAGTCTGGCTGTAGAGAAGAGCCGACAGACACAGAACTGGCCGCTCAAGGAACCAGGCCCATGGCCTTGCTTTACAAGACAGAGACTGAGGCTGTTACAGTTTTTAATTAAACGCTGATTGTAATATAACCTGTATTGCCATCTATAAATTACAGAGATTTTTGGATAGATAGATAGATAGATAGATAGATAGATAGATAGATAGATAGATATACTTTATTGATCCCACAAGGGAAATTATTATGTTACAGCAGCAGAACACAAGTCAGATAAATACTTGCAATATATATTTAAAAAACATATAAAACAAGTGGAAAAATACAAGTTAAAAATACAAGATAAAAATATATGTGCAATTATGTATACTGTTGGAAAAATAAAAGAATAAAAAGTACATTAAATAAATTAAAACAGTATGTAGTGCAACAGCAAAGTGCAAGTTGTACAAAACGGTAATATAATCAGTAACAAGATGAACTAACAATAGTGCTGAATAGTTCACCTGTCACACAGAGGTGAGCTGTTGTACAAAGTTATTGCGAACAATAGAAATGATTTCCTGAACTGTTCTTTACGGCAGCGGAGCTGAATGAGTCTTTTAGAAAATGAGCTTCGCTGTCTCTGCAGCGTGCTGTGCAGCGGGTGGGAAGGAGTGTCCGTGATGGAGAGCAGTTTGTTCAATGACCTCCTATTCCTCACCGACTCAAACGTCTCCATGTTCTGTCCAATGATGCTGCCGGCCTTACGGATGAGCTTGTTCACCCTGCCTGCATCTCTGGCATTGATGCTGCTCCCCCAGCAGACCACGGCAAAGTAGATGGCGCTCGCAACAACAGACTGGTAGAAGATCTCCAGCATCTTGCTGCACACATTGAAAGATCTGAGCTTCCTCAGAAAATAGAGTCTGCTCATTCCCTTCTTGTACACAGCATCAGTGTGGTCCCTCCAGTCCAGACTGCTGTTCAAGTGGACACCTAAGTACTTATATTTCTGAACAGTCTCAACCTCCTCCCCTAGGATCTTTATGGGTCTGACTCCAGTTCTTGTCTTCCTAAAGTCGACGACCATCTCCTTGGTCTTCTTGACATTTAGGAGCAGATGATTCCTGCTGCACCACTCCACAAAGTTATCCACCAGGTGCCTATACTCCAACTCCTGTCCATCTCTAATACACCCCACCACTGCAGAGTCATCAGAGAACTTCTGCAAATGGCATGATTCAGTATCATACTGAAAATCAGAGGTGTACAGAGTGAGCAGGAATGGTGACAGAACAGTTCCCTGTGGCGCTCCTGTGTTGCTAACCAAAACATCAGACAGGAAGCTCCCCAGCCGTACAAACTGAGGCCTGTCTGACAGATAGTCAGAGATCCAGGAGACCGTAGATGCACTGACACCCATCCCCAGCAACTTGGCTTTTGACAAAAAAAAAAAAAGGATCATTAGAGCAATGTATGCTTGTTGTTTATCGAGAGCATGACGGTAGTAACACTGACTGCACTGGTACTTCCGGTGTCCCTGGACCGTTTCTTCCAGCAGTTCGTGTTGCACCTGCACCAGGGACAGGTTTCCGTGCGACACCGCGGTGGCCCGGTCTCTGTGGCGTAAGATGTCCGCGGCCGAGTCGGGATGTGAGCACTATGTGCGGAGCTGCTCGCTCAAAGTAAGACGTGTTTCTTGTGATACCGACACGATACAGTACAGTTTTTTGTACAAATTTAGATAAATACTCGACTCCTGTCCGTGTTATTTGAAGCCTGCTGTGTGATGAGTGTACTGACTATCTCACCGCCCACCCCGTGACGTGCAGTGCTAGCGACGATTCTGACTCACTCGCTCAGTCACTGCAGAGAGACGACGTTTTCTGTTCATTTAGGTTTTCAAAATGTTACGATACTTACACTCATTTACTCATTTATACGGCTGGGCAATTTTAGAGGCTTACTCAACTACTGTGGGATTCGAACTTCTGCAACTTTTGCCAAAATTTGCGTCCAAGACGTACAGCAGCTCAGCTAATGAATAATGATCCAGCATTCCACCACCAGCCGGCCTTAGCTGTTTCGTTTACTCGTCCGTTGTTTTCTCAAACATAAACAGGTGAATCGAGGTGAATTACTGCATTGATCCTTTTGTCCGACCACTGTGTCACTGTGAAAGCCAGGCAGGAGTGTTAGAATATACCAGAATATTTATAATTCACTGTGCGGTGGTAAATTTTCACACAGAGAGATGTGAGATGAGGGTTCTATCCACAAAAAAAAAAAAAAATTGATTCTTGAATTAAATACATAAATATGATAAAATCAAACCTAATAATACACATAGAGTAAGACTATTCATTCCTTGTGTTTATTCACTTAGCTGACACTTTTCCCCCCCAAAAAGTGACTTGGTGTTAGTTACTTATATAGTGATTTACCCATTTATACAGCTGGGTAATTTTACTGGAGCAATTTAGTGAAAGTACCTTGCTCACGGGTACTACGGTTGGAGGTGGAAATTGAACCTGCAACCTTCGGGTACAGAGGCAGTATCTCTAATTGCCACACACTACTGGTTGCCCCTATTCCTTCTGCTGTAATTGTTTTTCTGATCTAATCCTCATCCAAGGTGACATAGTGTTAAACACTTTGTAGTGATTTACCCATTTATATAACGGTATTCTTACTGTATCAGTTTAACATAAGTACTTTGATTAAGGGAACTACAGGAGGAGGTGGGATGCAAACCAGCAATGCTTAGGTTGCACAATGACAGCCTACCTGGGACACTTTCTGCTTCCCCCGCTGTACCCAAAGAGTGTGTTATTGGAACATATTCTGAGTGATACAGTGATTATTAGAAAATTTTAAAGGTATCTTTGAAACTGGAACCCAGTCTCCTATTGTGCTTTGTCCATATTCTACCTTCTGAAATCCATGTAATTCATGTGGTGCGGTCATTAGAGCTGTTCCTTTGCAGTCCGAAGGTTGCTGTTTTGATTTAAGATCTTACTAGTAATAACAGCAGTAGAAGATCAGTTTCCTATCCTTTACACCATTTCCTGTCTGTGTTGGTAAAACTGTAACACACACTTATCATTGTTTTGACACCATAGTGGGAAACTGTATTTAGGGGGGGAAAAAAAAATTGGGAGAGCTCTTAAAAATGGTTATCTTTTCAGGCTCCGTGTTGTGAGAAGTTCTACGTGTGTCGGCTCTGTCATGATGCTAAGGAGAACCACCAGATGGACCGCTTCCTGGTCAAAGAGGTTAAGTGCAGCATCTGCAACACGGTTCAAAAGGTGATTCTGTAGTTATAGCACCACCTTCCTCATCAATAGTAAAAATTGGTGACCTCGGAATATGTACAATTTTTCTTAGGAGATCTAAATTTAAAAACAGAAATCACTGAATTTTCTTGAAGTTGATATGTGTCTGATGTTTGCTGCTTTGATTTGTCTTATTCCCCAGGCACAGCAGATGTGTGAAGAGTGCGGTGTGAAATTTAGTGAGTATTATTGTGCCATCTGCCACTTGTTTGACAAGGATAAGAAGCAGTACCACTGTCAGCCCTGTGGTATTTGCAGGTTAGTGAGCCTGGACTTTGAAACTCTCAGGGCTGCAGTTTTGCTGTGGGCCAGCAGTTGTCTGCTTTGTCTGTCATAATGCAGAATACATAAAAATCCTGCCACACAGGTAAATAAGATGGATTTATTTGATTAACTGATGTCACCTGTAATTTTTTTACACAAGCGGTATGGATTTTTATATGGGTGCTCTCTGGATCCATTCCATTCTGTGTCTTGTACAGGTTTAAAGAATTGGTACATGTAAACTGTACTTCATGCTTAAAAATTTGTCCTAACTTTCAGAATTGGTCCAAAAGAAAAATACTTCCATTGTATAAAGTGCAATCTGTGTTTAGCCTGTGACCTTCAAGGAAATCACAAGGTATTTTTTCACAGTTGCTTTCCTTTCTCACAGCTGGTTTGTGGTTGTTGCATATTTGCATGACTAACAAGCGTTAAAATTAAACATTATTCCCAGTAAAGTGTTTATTGGACTTATGAGCAAAATTTCAAAGCAGTAACGGTAATATATACAGTGTAAATTGCTTTGGTGTCAGATGTGATACCTTTTCTATGTTTCTCCCCTACCAGTGTGTTGAAAATGTCTCTAGACAGAACTGCCCAGTGTGTATGGAGGTAAGATTTTAAATGTCTTACTGAAGTGTCCAAGTTAGTAAGAGATCTGGCTGCTCAATCCTTCATTTATGATGTGGCAGAAATCCAGTGGCAGTGATTGAAAATGTGCCACAGTCATGCTTTAGCTCTAATATGGGCTAAGTTGAAGACAACTTTGACATTCTGGTCAAATGCAGCTGACAAAATTGCAAGTAATACCATGGATGATGATAACTGTCCAGGACTGTACTGTCACATATTCATAGTGTATGTGCAATAAATATATATATATATTTATTTCCATGAAGCTGGCCAGCCTATAAATGGCAAAAAGAAAAAAATTGTTGTTTCATTTGTGTTGTTTCACATCCTGAAAATGAAAATTTTGCTGTTTTTCAAAGATGATGGCAGTCATTATTTTCAGCCTATAAACCCATCCTGTCCCACTATAGCACCGTGACCCCAAACCTGCTTCATTTCCTTGGGCTGCATTTGTACGAGTTAAAATAACATTGTACTTCTTTTAATTTAGTTTTACCAGTAATCCAGTTTGCTTAAAACACAATTTGTTTCATAATGTATATAAAGTATTCAGTTCAAGGTAACCAGTGTCAGAAAATGATCAAAGTTTTGGGATGGAAGTTACTCTTATTAATGGAGCCTCTCAGGGACCTCGCAAATGCTAAAAAAACTAAGCATAGCTTCATAGTTTTTAAATTTCATATAGGGTGGTTTCCTGTTTACAATTTTGTGTATTTTACTGTTTTAATTATTATGGTGGGTTGTATCTTAGTTGCTGCTTGTTATCTGTTTAATTCTGATGGGCAGTAATAATAATGCTCTTTAACTTTGTTCTATGTCAACGTAAGGATATCCATACTTCCCGAATTGGAGCTCATGTCCTTCCCTGTGGCCACCTGTTACATAAGTACGTTGTTTTTTTCCCTCCATTGCTGTCAGGCCTGTAGCTAAAAGAGGTCTCTAGAGGCTTCTGTAATTCATGTTCTGAGCAAAGTACTTCTTGAGGAGGATTTGGATATGATGCTGTAATATTATTTGAGTCGTATCTTATCACAAATATTGCCCGTTTAATCTTTCTTACAGATTTTGTCTTGAATAAACATGACTGTAAGCCTTGCAGCCTTTTTTTTTTTTTTTTTTTTTTTTTTTTTTAAACTCTTCCTGTTTTTTTTTATTTTTTAACAGAACCTGTTTTAATGAAATGTACAAAACTGGGTAAGTTTCAACTGTCTTAATTTTTCTTTCATTTACTTTAAGTATTCTGATCATACAAATTATCTGCTCTGTTAAGGTCTAAAACATTAGCATGAAAGTGTGCATGAATACCCATCAAGTTCAGTGATGTGCTGCATACACTATGAACAATCTTATCCAATAAAATGAAAAGCAATGTGTCAGGCTGTCATGTTAATAAGATAGCATTTACACACTCCAAAAAATCTGTTTTACTGCCTGATCCAGAGGGTATCGCTGCCCTCTCTGCATGCACTCTGCCTGGAACATGGAGCGTTACTGGGAGGAGATGGACAAGGAGATCTCACAGACACCAATGCCCAGCGAGTATCAGGGCACCACAGTCAAGGTAACCCAATTAGGAATATCATCAAAGCTTCTGACTACTTAAAGAGCCTGTTTTAGGCCAGTGGACCTGCAGTGGTTGTTATTGGTTGTTTCTGCCTATGGTGTTGTCGTGGAGCATTGATTGAGGATCTGAGCTGCTCACAGGAAATGTTCTGCACAAGTCCTAGGCAGGGAACTATTGTTTATTCATAAAGGCAGAGATGTAGTTAGGATGGATTTGGGAAAATATCAGGCTTTAATCAGTGTGTGATAACTTAGTAATACAAATCATGACATGGTGTTGCTACCTTGTACTGATGTCATTTTCTCCAGATCATGTGCAACGACTGCCAGTCACACAGCACGGTCCCTTTCCACGTACTGGGCATGAAGTGCAGTAGCTGTGGCTCTTACAACACCAGCCAGGATGGGGGGCTGATCCACTTGGAACAGGGGCAGCAGCAAGAGGCAGAGGAGCAGGAGGAAGAACAACAACAGCAGGAGCAGCAGCAGCGGGAGGGAGAACAGGAGGAACAGATGGAGGAGTAGGAACAGCCTTCTCCACAGTGACATGGCTAATGACCGAAGACTTGCCAGAACAAACCCAGTCTAAGATCTATACCAAACTTCAGCCCAGGCCTCCTCTATGACCCCTATGCTGGTCAATAGTCTTCTGTGGTTCTGACCACACACACATCTGGATTTTACTCTCCAGGGTGCTCCAAGTCCACACATCTGGACTACCGCGGTACGTCCTTTCCATCCTGATGTGTGAACCAGACTTCTAACAGTCTCAGACTGGCTAGCACAGCCTCTGCTGTCCAGTCGTATTTATGATTCACACTAGCTGATCTTGGGTTACTTTACAAGAATGAAAAACATTACGTTAGTGTCACTAACATAAACTTTGCATGTTAGTGCAAGTTACAAAATACAGGGTTCCAACCGCAACTGGTACTTTTCACTTAAAGAAGCACCATTCCAAATAAAGAATGTAGTCTGTGCCTCCCTAAACACCATTTGTTTCTGAAATGTCAGATTTCTCCTTGGTGGAGTTTAAATTGCAAATTATATACTGGTGTCCTCGCCGAATTCCTGTTCACCCAAATCTTGAGTTGCATTAAGCTCTGGAGTTGTCCAAAGCCCATACCAAATTGCAATAGAATTACCCAGAAATGAGTGTTCTTACATTCAGCAGCCTGTTCTTTTATCTGTGTATTACATATACAGTCGGTCTGGTGTGAACAGAGCAGCAGTGGACCGGTCGTGGGATGAGGTGTGGTACATCAAGGTTTTGCGTTTTCAGGTTTCCTCTTACACCTCATGTTAATTCTTATTATTTTTTAAACCATGTAGCACAATGGAAAATCCTGGAATATGTGATGAGAAATATATACAGCTTCCTTTCAGTCCAAACAACAAACCACGCATATAGTCGATAAATCGGTACTACAATACCTGGAGCACGTTGGGTTATCTGTATGCTGTACTCAGTCTTGTTTTACAAAGTCAAATGGTGAGATGAGCATTAGAACAGAAAGGAAAAGCTCTTTTTAAAATAAATGATTTGATGCTTTATGGGATGGTGTTCTGAGCAAAGATTACATTTACATTTATTTTTATTCATTTAGCTGATGCTTTTCTCTAAAGCGATGTACATCTCAGAAAATCCAATTTGTGCATTACATTAGGAGAAAGAGAGACATAGTTGCAGATGTGTGATTCTTAAGAAACAAAATAACTTTACTTTCCACTATATGGAAACTAGATTAGTATTATCCTCTGACTAAATTACACAGTCAAGGTCCTTAATCTGGGTCTGGCAACATGACCCATGCCATTTAGGTGTGGAGACTTGTCAGTGATAGCAATTGCACTTTTTAAAAAAGTACCAAAATGATATTAGAACAGTTTGTGGGTTTGGTGATTTCTGAGGAATCAATGCTTATTTTTATTTAAAACTCCCAGTATATTACCTCAGGTATCTCTAGTAAGCGTTGATATTTTTGAAATCTGTGTAAATTGATTCAGGAAAGTGTGTTCCTTCCCTGTATTCTATAAGGGTGCAGCAGCAGTTAAAGACTCAGTAAGTATGGAATGAGGCATTGTTCCTGCTTCTGCAGCAAACGTTATAGTTTTTGCATTAATGTCCTTTTTGAGAAGTCTGCCGACGGGGGTGACTGTGCATGGGTCAGGAGAATATGCTGTTATGTCCAAATGTGGAGTGTTGTCTTTCAGAATGACAACATATAACCATGCATGCTGCAATTTGTTGGATGTATGTTCAGTCTTTTAATTAATATAATTAAAATAAATTTAAAAGGGAAGAATGTTCTTCTACAAAGCTGTATTTTAAAAAAAACCTTGTGCAATCCAAAAATAAGAACAGTAGATCCAATATTATGAAAGTTTGTTGCAATGTTTTTTTTCCTAAAGCTTTTTCTAAGTTTGGTAATTTTGGATAAATATCTTAATTTCTTCACTGGGCTATCTTTTAAATTTTGCTACGGTGTAAACATTGTCCTTGTTCCCACAGTTGGTTGTTAGTTGGGTGTGCACTCAAATAGGAGTGGGGGACAGCCTTAATGCAGCTCAGTGTTTACAGCTCTTGTCTGGTGTTTCTGGGTTTTGGTAATCAATAACAATGACAAGTGGTGCACCTATTTATGGGATAAATAAATCTAAAACCTGCATTTTAGAGAAGTTAGTGGATATACAGTCTTAATTTTCAGTCATTCTGAATTAGATTAATATTAATTTACTGAAAATATTAAAGGCTTACAGTGTATTTTTATTATAGCTATATCAGACTTATACCAAACCTGAGCCACAAATAAATGTGTTAAGACTTTCTCAACTGTGTGAAGTTGAAAGTGGCTGGAATCTGATTAGCTCTACAAGTTTGTGGGATGAATTGCAACGTTAGACTTATTAGGGGAGGCCTAAACTATATGCAATGTTAAAATCTAGATTACAGTAATTTTTGTAGATATTTTTTGACTTCATACAAACAAGTTACAGACTTTCATTCCCAATTGTATTTGTAGTTGAGGAGCCAATGTACTCACTTCTACTGGATGTGCTGTAATTTAGCTGAAAGACAGATTCTGATTTATGGCCATTATTTTTGATTGAAGAAAATGTGAAAAAAATGAACCGGGATGGGAGTTGCTGGAAGGCGGCCTGCTGTATTAACAGACCTGTGTCGGAGCGGTTATGTTGTGTTGCCATTCTGGCCAGAAGATTAAGAATGTGTTGTGGAATAGTGTAATACTGCAACCTAAAGAAACACTTTTGGGGTTTGAAGGCAGTAATTGCAGAAATACAGTATAAGCTCCACGTAAAACTGCAGTGGCTCCTTTTAATCTGCACTGAAATATTGGTATACAGCTGTTCCCTCTAAGGTGTGAGACAGAATTGATACAAGGAATATCTCATCTACAGTCTCCACAGCAGTGCAGTGTCACTGTGATCTCTGCTGGCAGGGTGGTGTCACTCAAGTACATTAGAGCTGCAGTTGGTCTTGTTATTTTTATTGCTTGTTTGCTGCACACTATTGTTCGGAACGAATGATGGTGAAAAGAAGCACAGCGTGAACCACTGGGTCCCTTGTGCATAAACTCACAGATGTTGTTTTTGGCTGGTAGTTTGTAAGACTTATCCCTGAATTTGTGCCTGCTCTAGTGGCCTGGTTGCGGGTTCGAACGTTGCAAAACTATGGGCAGCCTGCCAGGAAGTTTCTCCACAGTGATCTGGTGCTGTACTAGATGTGTGAGAGTGGTGCGATCATGCATCTGACTGCCTAGCTTTACATGGTCTGAGTTAAAAGCCACATTACAGTGATTAGAAAGGTCGACCACAGTGCAGGACCTGCTGTCATTCTAAGGAGAGTTGGAGGACAGTGTCAAAAACCACTCTTCTTTTGGAGATGCTCAGTCACTTAGATGCACACACTCGGTAAGACCCCTGCATTAATCACTCGGCAGTTTTCATCTTTTTTTCAGTGGTTTTCGACCTTCAGTAACCCTTTCCAGGTTTATGGAAAATTGAAGGCACAACATTAAGTAAGATCATTGACAATAAACACTCACATTGCTTTAAGGGTAGTTTATTGTTGGTAAATACAGAGAAGGATAAAATTGTATACTGATCAGGAAAAGACTGTCAAAAGCTGTTGAAATAATTCAAATATGTTTTTCATTGTGTTTAATATATAAACTGCTTTCTTTCGGTCTGTCAGCATTACAGACTTGTCTTTCAGTAATACTCAAAGAAATAAGCAAAGCTTAACTAGTTTCAAAACTCACTCTAGTGTTTAACTGGAGTTACAAGAGAATTGTCATTGTTTATGCTTCACTTTAAGTTATCTCCCCTGCTGGGTAATGGCTGATGAGCTGTGAACGGAGTAAAACACAAGTTAGGATCAATAACCGTGCCAAGAGGCATTGGCATGGGGCTCATGGTCCCATCCAGAGCTGGCAGCCCTGCTGGCACAGGTGGCAGTGGAGTGGTCAACTGAATGCCCACTGGAAGAAGACTCGCGGGGACCGAGGGTGGGGTGGCTGTGTCTATGATAGCTGGAACAGCTGTAGTGCCTGGAATGAGGGGAGGAAGAGTCGTTTCTGGGGCAGCAGTCACAACTGGTTCTGTAGCAACTACTGGGACTGTCGCCTCTACGATGACCGGTTCGACTGTCGCCTCGGGGACAACGAGCTCCTCAGAGGACTCGGACTCCTCGGATTCTGATGATTCTGCAGCTTTCGCAACCATTTTTTTCAAACGGTTGCTCTGCCATTTGACCTGTGAATGAGAGCCACGTATTTCAGAACACGCACAAAAGGCTCGGCTCTTATTTTTCCACATTTCTTGCCTTCAGACTTTCTAAAACAGGCACATAATATTCACATGGGTGACATTAGACCATGGAAAAAAGTGAAAAATCCTTACTGGTTTTGATGATGCCAGTGATGCCAATGCCACAACAAGAAGAATGAGGATTCCAGTCTTTAAAACTTCCATGACTTGTACCTTACTTTCTCAAAGAAAAAATTGAAATTCTTCACTCACTGACGGTGTTCTTTAGGCATTTTACAAAAAAAAAAAAGACAAGTTTGATTAGCAAACTAGCTCTTGGACAGTCTCTGCAGCAAAAATACATTGACTCTTAAGGAATACATTGTTTTATGTTATTGAGTATGAAGAATGTTAAACAGATCCTGGAAATCTGATTTTCACACCAACCCATTTTCCCGTCTTAGCTAGGAAATTGCTTTAACCGTACATATTCACTAAAATACAGCATTGACATACAATATTTCCTGAAAATAGCTGGTCTTCTAATATATCTTGGATTTTTTTTTTAACATATTAAATCACAGTGATTGAACAAATAAGGGAAGATGGAATTTCAGAACAATAACCTGTAAACACACGCAGCCGGCTGGTAACTGAACGCAATTGTAATTCATTAGACCAGTACGTGCTCCACGTGCTGCATTGATCTAATTTATCCGTATCCTCAGTGTACGTCTGTATGTATGTGTGTTGCATGCATGTTGTACGTTGTACCCTGCTGCAACCTGAGTTTTCTTCTGGGATTAATAGTTTCATTCATTCTTTCATTCCTTTAGTCACTATTTCAAATCACTTTAGGATTGTGGGACTCCCAGTCCAAGTGTGTCCTGGTATACTGGATTTTTTTCAGTTTAACCAAGTACATTAACTAAGAACATCTTCACAATTGTATATTTAAAGCATTACCTTGTCCCGACGACTTGTCCCCGTAGGAAAACGCGATGGATGTGGATGTCGGTGCTTCCAGCGTTGATGAAAGTCGCACTGGGTGTCACAGGGAGACTGAGTAAAGAAATCCCGAGAATCTTTATATAGGGATGATTGAACCGGATGTTGTCTCAGCCCAGGATGCCTATGGGATGTTTTTTGGCTTAAATTGGAAAGTTCCCTTATCCAGAGATCCATTTTCATCCCGTAACGTGATGTGCGACTTGGCGTGGAGGAAGCTGGCGTGCTCTTCCTGTCGGTACGGAAGCGGTAATAACCCTGCAAAGACAGCACTTTGAAAACATGGGGCTGAAGAAGCAAAAAATATGACCGGAAACTTTGTGAAAACAAAAGTTATTTAATGAGAGCTTGGCCCCCCGTAGGAGGAATATTATGGTGAGGCTTGACAGCATAAGAGTGTCACGGGATGATACTCGCCCTTCAAGTTTCTATAACGGCCTGTAGCTGGGCATGGCTGTGGTTTATGCAGAAACTTAGGCCATGTTTTTAGTGTTTGAATGTTGATTTAACATCATTAACTTTACTCGTGGCTAAACCGACACAAATGGAAGCAGTTTGTTTTTTCACTAACAAAATTCTAGGAAAAGTATAGGGTGGCATATGGGCATGTTACAAACATAAGTGAACAAGTTAACAGGTGAGCTCTAACTTTCCCCCTTTTTGTATATTACAGTGGTTTACCTTGCATATTAATGACCTTCAGTCTGCATCAAAACAGTAAAGGCAGTAAAAACAGAGACTGCTCTTAGATGTGTTTCTACCACTCTGATATATGCTATTGATGTTTTTTACACATCCAAGCATAGAATGGGAAATATTTGCACTCGGAATTTGCAAATAAACAGCAAGTTCCAGACATCCTTAAATATACACTGCCGGGCAAAAAAAAAAAGTCACACACTAATATTTTGTTGGACCACCTTTTGCTTTGATTATGGAACGCATTTGCCGGGGCAACGTTTCAATAAGCTTATGCAATGTCACAACATTTATTTCCGTCCAGAGTTGCATTAATTTCTTGCCAAGATCTTATACTGATGACGGGAGAATCGGACTGCCGCGTAGTCTCCAGCACATCCCAAAGATTCTCAATGGGGTTAAGGTCTGGACTCTGTGGTGGCCAATCCATGTGTGAAAATGATGCCTCATGCTCCCTGAACCACTCTTTCACAATTTGAGCCTGATGAATCCTGGCATTGTCATCTTGGAATATGCACATGCCATCAGGGAAGAAAAAAAATCCACTGATAGAGAAACCTGGTCATTCAGTATATTCAGGTAGTCAGCTGACCTCATTTTTTGGGCACATAACATTGCTGAACCTAGACCTGACCAACTGAAGCAACCCCAGATCATAACACTGTCCCCACAGGCTTGTACAGTAGGCACTAGGCATGATGGGTGCATCACTTCATCCGCCTCTCTTCTTACCCTGATGCACCCATCCCTCTGGAATGGTAAATCTGGACTCATCAGACCACATGACCTTTTTCCATTGCTCCAGAGTTCAATCTCCTTTGAAACTGAAGCCTCCCCCCCCCATTTAGCCTCACTGCTAAGTGGTTTTCTTAAGGCTACACAGCTGTTTAGTCCCAATCGCTTGAGTTCTATTCACATTGTGCATGTGGAAATGCTCTTACTTTCACTAAACATAGCCATAAGTTCCGCTGTTTTTTTAATGATTTGATTTCACCAAACATTTAAGTGATCTCCTATCACAATCATTCAAGATTTTTTCCCGACCACATTTCTTCCTCAAAGATGATGGTTCACCACTGTCCTTCCAGGCTTTAATAATGCATTGGGCAGTTCTTAATCCAATTTTAGTAGTTTCAGCAATCTCCTTCGTTGTTTTCTTTGCTTGAACCAGGCCAATAATTTGACCCTTCTGAAACAGAGTAGCATCTTTTCCACAACCATGAGGATAAGTCTTCCGACATGGTTGTTTAAGAAATGAGAAGCTACTAACTGCATCAGTTAGGGTTAAATAACTTGTTGCCAGCTGAAACATTAATCACTGCAGTAATTATCCAATGGAAGGCTCTTACCTATTTGCTTAGTTAAAGCCAGGTGGTGACTTTTTTTTGGCCAGGCAGCATATTATATTGATACACATACAAAAGTATACTCACATTTCCTTATATTAACCTTAAAACTGTATATCACCTACACCAATATATGCTGCATACTGAATGATGATATAAAATGATGGCACTATTCACAAGCAAACTCATGTTTAAAAACTAGACATGTGGTTTACCAAGAGAAATTTAAGCACGTCTCACTCTCTCCTTTTTTCTCCACTTTCAGCTCTTCCAGAAAACAAGGCCCACTTAGCAAACATCAAACAGCTATTTACAGCATCGTAAACATATTGTTTAACGTTCAGTTCCACTTTGATCATGTAATGACAGACCACTGCAGAGTTTAATCCCCAGCAGAATTTGAGGTACATGGTTATTGCTCAAGACCCAGAAGTAGCTTACGCCAGTATAGTCGTTACACGCCCCAAGAATGCAGCCATCTTTTTCCAGATCAAATGCGGGATCCATGGAAACACCCCTCATTGTCCTGCTAATTTGCATTTGCTTTTTGAGAACTATGAATTACTGACAAGTTAACATACTGAAGAAATAAATTCACAACCAACAGTGTTGGATCACATCTCTTTGACGCAATTTTATTGGGTTATATTCTCTTCTGGTATTATGAACGTGGAACAAAAAGTACCAAAAGGTAATTTTTCCATCAGCAGTCACAAGTATAATGCTCAGGAAGTGGGCTTTCTGACTAAAATGGCTTCTCAGTTTTATCCGAGATTAGCTTCCTTGTGTTTAAGAGGTACTGTATGCAATTGACCATTATTGTATTCAAGAAATCCTAACAAACCGAATCGTATACAAAAGGCTCCCATGTAGATATGTCCTTCAACAAAGAAAAAGCTTAACTGTTACATTAGATATTACTTTAATCCATCTGGAGTGGGAGATGGTGCAGAACTAAGAATCGTCACCTTGCAGTTGGAAAATCCCAGTTGTGAATCTCTGCATCTGCTGTAGTGCTTGGAGCAAAGGTACGTCCCTGAATTCAAGTAAAAACTGCTTCTCTGTATCAATGGGAATGAGAACTGCAATTAGTTCAATATGCAAACAACTCATGTAACAATATATTAATATCAAGGACCTAATAAGGAGTGGAGACACCCTTTCTCTTCACATCAGCAACCATACTTCTTGGAATTCTGTCATACAAAGGTTGAATTGTGTATAGTGAAATATTGCACCATCCTTTCAAGACTCCAGGTTTTTGAGGGATGAAGGTGAGAATCTACTTTGTACACTGTGTTTCACAATTCCCATAAATGTTCTGTGATGTTTAGATCTTGTAATTGGGGAAGCTGTGGAAAGCACTTGACTTCATCCTAAAATATGGAAACA
This sequence comes from Scleropages formosus, assembly GCF_900964775.1. Lineage (NCBI taxonomy): Eukaryota > Metazoa > Chordata > Actinopteri > Osteoglossiformes > Osteoglossidae > Scleropages > Scleropages formosus. The sequence continues at coordinate 19,326,333 of NC_041822.1, forward strand.
TGTGACTGTAGTATTTGCACCATAGGGTACACCTGGTCCTGTTGCACTCAGGTTCCTTGGCCATTATATGAGCATACAGAACAATCATTGGACCAAATAACTCCCATGAGATGGCTGTCCATACCATCATGGATTTTCCACCATGTTTATCAGCTGTTAAGACATTGTGGATTGAAGAAATCCTTTAACTTTCTCCAAATAGACATGTCTGGATGTAGGAACAGAGTGAAAGATGAGCCCCTGACCTCCCTCCCTCAGGGGTCCCAGTTTGTGCTGGCCTTGGCTAGTGTTTCCAAAGAGCAGCCATCAGGTCACAGTTTGAGGCTTAAAGTAGTCATGCCCCCCCATTTACTGAGTGATGGTAATTTTTTAGGCTATACTTCCATGTCATCTAGCAACTATCCTGTGAAGGTTCTGTCCATCCCTGACAGCAATCTGACCTGTGAACACTGCTCTGCTGATTGTCTATCAGATCAGACACCTCTTAGCACCTTGTGTAGTTTTTGAACAATGCACCTGCTGTTCAGGTACAGATTTGGTCTCAAATTCTTTTCAAAGAAACAAGGCAGCTGCTCAGCAGAGCAGAGCTTACCAACTTAATTTGTAATCAACTTGGTCCTGTCTACAAAGAGCAAAGCATGGAGGTCTACATTCAAGAAGGGTCTGAAAACTCACTTCCCCCCCAGACTCCCTTCACCCACAATCTCTCCAGCTCCCATGTGGTGTAAATGTTCACGCACCGGTGCATCATGATCATGCCCTCATAAGTCTTTACACACCTGCTACTCCTGTATTGTAAATGTTTGTACCTTACCAAAAAGGTGGAGGAAGATTCAGGATTCATCTAGCCTCTGTTTTGCACTTACTGGAACATTTAGTATCAGTGCATTGAGTAAAATTAAACTAGGTTTACTTTAGAAAAAGCTGTCTGCAGCTATGTCTCTCTAGTAATCTAAATTAATTAAATGCAACTTAAGTTACAATTGCAGATCCTGACTTTAGAGTTACTATAGTCAAAAAGTTGACCAGTCATTGAAAGTAGTGTGACAGTTCTATACAAATAGAGAGCTTTTAAGTTGAGTTCTATTCTGCCTAATCAGTCCAAAATGCCTTCAAGTTAGAGAATTGCATCTGCACTGCCATTCTGTTGGGTGGCAAACACCCTTGGTTACATACAGTTCACTTGGGCCAAAACCAGCTTAAGTTACAATAACCACACCAGCATTGCATGTTTGAGGGGGAAAAAAACAAAGCCATACCAAGTGTCATGTCACACATTTTTATTTTTTTTTGCAAATACAAAAACTGCTGCCATCCAGTTGTAGAGAACTGTTTATTCCGCAGATGGTGATTCCTGAAAGAACAACTCATGAGTTCCATTTCCTGCAGTGCACTGAACAGTTACATCACAAGTTACCACAAGAGCTCCTTTACCTCTGGGTTCTCGTTGAGGGGTGCATGGACTGAGGATTGCTCTGCTCGGGTTGTCATTTCTGTCTGCGTAGTTTCTTTGGTAAGTGCTCGCCCTCTCCTGCAAGGAGAAGGAGACATTCAACATGGATCATAGGCTTAAGACCAGAACATGGATGCTCTGCTTCCAGCTCCTACTTCCAAAATATGTTGGTTAGCACATCACTACAGGTTGTGGTTCTGAAACCATCAGGACACATTGCTGACTAGTCTAGTTTCCTTGCTGTATGATAAGCAGGAAATCCAAGTATTTAAAATTCTTGGATACAAGTTTAAACCTTGTATACATTTAGCTGACAGCTACTAAATTAAGGGAAGAATAAAGAGCAAGATCTTAGCATACAGGGGTCCTTTGACTAGAAGTTTGTCAAAGGACAAAGTATGACCCATAAGGCTATAAAGCAGTCATGTTACTATATACAAGATTCCCACCAAAGCTTTCATATTGAAAGCCACAGCATCTTTTCATGCAGCACCATTTTCAATTTCTAAATTGAACTCCAGTAGCAAAGACTTCTGGATGAGCCATTGTAAATGGCTTTTATAAAAATGTAGTTGCTTTTCAACAAGCAACCACTGAAATGACATTTGACTCCAATGTCAGGACTTGAGTATGAACTTGAATGCTGTTGTATCCCATAGGTTGGGACCAAAGGACTACTTGTACACTACAAAGTAAGAGGCCCCTGGTGTCATCTTATTTGGGTGGGGTGTTAGAACTGCCTCAAGTATCAAGCCATTACCTTTTGTTCACCTGTTTCCTCTTCCTGACGACCAGGATGATGGCACCAATGACGACAACGCTAGCTGCAAAGGCACTGCCTACAAATATAAGCAGTGCCTGAACAGAGAGCCCAGCACGATCCTGGCAAAACTCGCCGCTGAAGCCTGGTTGGCATTCACAGACCGAGCCCCTGCCTGGCATAACCACACACTTGCCATGGCCCCCACACAGTTGCTCATCACAGGGTTGAGCATCAAGTTCCCGTAAGAGGGCATCATCCATAGGGGTGGGCAAGACTAGTGTGGTGGAGGGTACAGGTAGGCTGGTGCTAGGCACAACCAGGATTGGGCCAAGAGGCTTCTTCCGATCCTCCACACCTGTAGGGACATTTTTAGAAGAAAATGTAACTTTGAGGACAAGTCTGGTACCACAGAAGGAACTTTAGAGGTGTGGTTCACACACACACACACAAAAAAAAAAAAAAAAAAAAAACTGGACAAAACAGTACTGTTAGTCAGAGCTTAAGCTACCAAATAAACCTGGTAGTGTCTCCTACATATTTAGGAGACTTGAGAGTTTGAAAGATTCAAATAATGTATGGGGAAGAAAAAAATTGGAACATGCAGCACTTGTCAACTGCACTTCTGCTAGAAGTACTTAGAGTAAAGATCCCTCAAATTTATTTTTACTGAATTGAGATACTGAGTCAGTTATGTACTTGAAAGTTGGGGGGAAATTAACTCACAGTTCTCATCTGAGCCATCAGGGCAGTCAGGATGGCCATCACAGAACTTGGCAACTGGGAGGCAGGTGTTGCCATCCCCACATAGTTTGGCATTTGGGGGGCACTGATGTACAGGTACACAGTCTGTCTCATTGATGGAGAGATGGCCCCATGCACACCTGCAGGTGCGTCCACCAGGGAAGGGCAGGCAGAGGTGTCCGCAGCCCCCGTTTTCAACTGAGCACTCATTGGTTCCTGGGTGTGCAGAGATGGCCTTGAGTTTGTACTGAACTAATATAGCAGTGTCATTCACACTGAGTCAAGTGCAGCTGAACAAATCAAGTTGTCAAAAAAGGCAAAGTAAAAGGTATGAGTCATACATGCATATATTTACATTTTCAAATATAGTTTGTCCCTGTTTTACCAGTAAGTGGTAAATTTGGAGGTATGGTTGGAACAGAGCAAGGGCAGATTTGACAGATGCCCTTCCTAATGTCAACCCTCACCATTTTACCTTGGCTCTAGACTTTCAGTGGCTGGGACTATGGGCAATTTATCACCAACACCTGTCTTTGGACTATGGGAGGAACCAGAGCACCCAAATAAAAAGAAACATTGAAACATCAGGCTAGGCAGGGATCAAACCCATGTTCTCTTGCACTACCCAGGTGGAGGTAGCAGATTACCCTGTGGTAAAAGCATTCATTTGCCAAAATAACCCCCACCCCTTGGTTTTTCCAAGTCATGCTCTAGTTCTCTGGGTCAACTATAACTCATTGTTAATGGGTAGCAGTTCAGGCTTTCCTCCATTCTCCTCATTATGGAGAACTGACTAAATGCACATTTAGTCAGGAGGTGGTTAATCTAGTGATTAAGTTGGACCTCTAGTGAGGGGGTGGGTTTAAAAATTATGCACAACCCTACCTTTCTGCAGATCCTCACTATAGGCTTTCATAGCAACCACGTCACTCTCCACTACAAGCCACAGCTGCTCAGGCTCTTCAGCCTTGCGGTACCACACCTTTACGATGTCTGCAATGAAACAAAGGGAGTCAGTCTAAGGAAACCATTTATTCTGTTGGGTGCAGGAATATTCTGAGCTTGCCTCAGTTTTGTCATAGTGAAAGATCTCCACCCTCACAAAGTTCTAAAAACCTTTAGTTCCATTTGGCATCTCCATATGGAGTTCTCTAGAACAAGGGATAAGTTACTGTACCATTTAGTGTAGTCCAGAACAGCACGTCATCAATGATGCACAAAGACTTGACTGAACTGCCTTGGGTTTTAAACTCCAAGTATCCAGAACCATCTATGGAAACTGAGCCAATGACACCTGCAACAGAAGGACAGTTGTGACAACTGCTTAGGAAGGAGGGGCTGAGATACCCAAGACAAGTGGGCACATGTAACAGGGGAGGGAAAAAAGCCTGCAGTTGAAAGCTTTGGAACAGTGTTTAAGAAGAACTTGGGTGCTTACTAGAGTCGGCCCAATACAGCCTGTCACCATCAGAAGAGAAGGTCAGGGAGATGGGCTTCAGGGCTTTGTCCCAGATGAGATTGCGGCTACGGCCATCCATATAGGTACACTGAACCTGAGCAGGACCCTCGTGACCTGGTGGCCCTAGATCTATGAAACACAGCCTGCCAGAAGGGGGGTGTAGGGCAATGCCCCCAGGGGTCCCCAGGTCATCCAGCAGCACAGTGGTGTACATGCCAGAGGCTGAAGTCACATGCAGGCGTGGTTTCTGACTGCCACTCCAATACAATGAGAGCGTGATCCAGTCTACTGCAAATGCTGCAACCGCATCCCCCTCCTGCAGCTGGACAGCTGGGTCACTTGCCACCAGCATCCCCTCCATCAGCTTGAAACACTCCACAATTGACTGTCCTTTATCTGTCAGGTACAGTTCCTGGGTCCTGTGCACATACTCCAGCATTGTGGCCTCATTCACACCAGGCAGTGACAGCACACGGTGGTCTGGCCACTGCTTTATCCCCAGCCCACTATGCAGGCTCTGCATGTACAGCTGGGGATTGAAGAGGGTCAATGGTAACATGCATAGCAATATTCATAGCAGATTTAAGACAACTATACCAAAATGAACCTGAATACAGTACAGTGAATGCTATAGAATTTCCACCTGCCATAGATGTGGAAACAAGGTTAGGCTGTTAATATCATCCCATATATTATTTTAACACTTGCCCCTGTAATGTACAGCTTGGTATGTGATCAAGCAATTCTGGGACAGGCTCTGGGCAGCCCTAATTCCAACAATTAGTTGATAAACTACATCTGATTGTTGCATGAGTTTACAGTACATGTACTTAAGCTTGAATGTCAGCTATAGTGTTGATTCTCTGTAGCTAATGATCTGTCTTATACTAGGTTGTAAGAGTCTGGACAACTTTATCCAAAGAGACTCAGATGGCTCCGTAAGAAAAAAAAAAAATGACCTGAGCAAAGGCAGCAGAAATCTTAAGGATGTTCAGATGTGCTGAAAGAACCCCTGTGCTAGTTTGAGTATTTGTACCTGGGTGACAGAGGTAGGGGACAGGAGCAAGATGAAGGGAGAGTCTTTGGGGGTCAAGCAGGTGAGTCCATCCTCAGCCAGCAGTTGACCAGAAGGACAGCGACAGACACCCCTGGGCCCCAAGGCCAGCACACACAGGTAGGAGCACTGGAGGATTGCACATGGATTTGGGATGTCCTTCTGCAGCAGACTGTGGACAATCTATTGAAAACAAAGCCAGAGTTCATGCTCACATTAGAAATTCACTTGTATTTACCATGTTTAGGATTCCACGGGAGGGGGGAAAAAAATTTGATACCTGGTTCATGCTTTTGAGTCAAAACATAGTTTACTAGAGAACTTGTGGGTCTTAAGTACAGCCATCAGCTCAGGGTCCCATTACATGGGATATAGTGCCACCAAGTGGTTTTATACTATAAACTCATGGCCAACCAACCCAAAACTTCATTATATTCCTTAATACACAACTCACACCCACAAAGGCAGGAAGTACTGCCATAAAAATTCAGGATCTCTCCTTAGTAAACTGGAGACTTCCTCAGGAAGTCTTTACATTGTTTTAAATTCACCCACTATTGATTCCTGCCATCAGCCCATCTCAGCTATATCATTTGGACAAAGACTGTCCCTGTGTGAGGACACTTGCCTTCAGTCCAAATGGCTGTCCCGTTTGCTTGATCAGCGTTTCTCGGTTTTTGCCTGTGCGTTTGTTGGCTGCCTGCACAGTCCTCTTTTCAGTGTCTGACCAGTAGATTGCATCATCCAACACAGCTATGGAGAAGGGTCTAGGAGTCTCCATCAGCTGCAGGATCTGTTTAAGGCAAAATGGTGGTTTTGCTTCTGTTCATTTTCAAGTTTTGTAAGTGTTAATCACAAAATCTTTGGGACCAGATAAAGCTGTGCAACCCATTAAGTTATCCAATTAAGAATCCCATTCAGTACCCTGATGTCCTCCCCATCCAATGTGGCTGATCCAATGCAGCGGAGCTTTTCATCTGTCCAGTAGATTCTGCTATCTAGGGAGTCCACAGCCAGACTTCCTGGCCAGCTGAGGCCATCTCGGATCAGCACCCGCCTCTCAGAGCCATCCATCCCTGCTTGCTCAATCTGTGGCTCGCTGCCGATCTCAGACCAGAACATCATCCTTCAAACAAGAGAAGGATGTTGAGTTCCCCTTGAACACCTATAGCCAGGTGATGCTTTTGCCAAGTCAACATGCTTCAGATTGCTAAAGGACTTTCAAAGCCCCAAAAGAGGCTTTAGTTTATGGCCTGTAAGCTACATTCCCAAAGCACTGGGTGACAAGACCTCACTCACCCTTTCTGTGGCATTAGTGCAAGGAATCTTGGCTGATCCAGGTCCTCATCCAGAAGGATGGTGGAGTTCTGGGTTGTGTCATCAAGTGCAATGACATGTATCTGACCCCTGAGGCCATCAATCCAGTACAGGTTTCGTCCAACCCAGTCCATAGCAATTGAGTCTGGACTGATACCTAACAAGAGGTACAGATAGTGAGAACACAATCTGTATACTTTGAGAACCTTGCAGTTACAGAAATACTAGTTGCATTTTCAAAAGCAGTTCATTTAGAACTGCTTGACAATCAAATGTGACTTGCCAAATATTTGGTGGGAACTCTACAAAAGAACCTTCAACTGATTATAACACTGGCTACAGGAGCCAAGTGAAAACTGAAGATGTGACTTATGGTTGATTCATAGCACCATAGTCTCAAATTAAATGTTTAATCATTTCATTTGATCTTGTGGCAAAAGGGCTTTGACAGACTGCTCCCATCCTGAGCAGACAGACCTTTGACAACAGTGCCCTGGTCACTCTTGTTCAGAAAGGTCCACTTGATGCTTTCAGCATCCAGGTTGACCCAGAACACCTTCTGTTCTTTCCAGTCATAGTCCACCCACAGCACAAGAGTCTCGCTGCCTGTGGGAATGACTTCCAGGTTCGACTTCCTCAGGTCAAGGAGGAGAAGCTCATGTTGCACTGAAGCCAGCAGGAAAGGCTCCCCTGGGGGCCAACAGGGAAATGGTAAACTGCAGGAGTCAGCCAGTCTGAGTAACCTTTGACAGACTAAGGGTCATATTACCAAGACTGCAAATATACAGCTGAGGTATGGACTTCATTCTGGAGCAGAAACAGGTTTCCCCCCCAGTACCAATAAAATCATTCACCTAATGCCAGAGGTACAATATGGTGAGGCTACCATGTTCCAGACAATACCTGTAATTTTACAGGTGTGGCCATCAGGTTCCAGCAAGTAACCAAGGTGACACAGGCACAAGTAGGATCCCTGGGTATTCTGACAGGTGTGGCTACAGACAGGGTCAAGCGCTTGGCATTCATCAGTATCTGTGCAGGTCATCTGATCAGCCTGGAGCTGAAAGCCAACCTTGCAGCTGCATTTCTACAATCAGAGGGAATGAGATTCTTGCACCAAACTCCTGCCAGACACAAACCTTTACAGTTTTAGTTACACAAGTGGTACAGTTAAGCAACCCAAGATGCTTAACAGCCTTGTTAAAGGCCCAACTTAAGACACTACCAGCTTCAGAACTATGTGGGTAAACTCTAGCAAGACCTGCTGCCCTTCTAAAACAGACTGATACAATGACCCAGAGATTAGTCAGCCACCATCATTTTCCTTCAGCACCATTTACTCACTGGGCCCTGGGGGGTGCTGTAGCAGTTGTGGGTACACTGAGGACTGTCTGGGCTGGAGCACATGGCAGTGAGGCATCCCTCACCCTCATCAGACCCATCAGGACAATCAGAAGTCTTGTTACACACCAGTGCTAGGTCCAGACACTCTCCAGTACCACACTGGAATTGGTGGGAAGGGCAGCTGTGTGGTACACCTAGAAATGGGAAAGATCCCAGATCAGACACTGGATGTTTTGATCCGCACCACTTCCTTAAAGTGGTGGCTCTGGAAACACTGACAGTACATGTTTAAGGCCATGCTGTTACACTAGTTGACCTCCAGGTTTGTGTACAATTGCATGTAATATTAAGAGGAGTTCAGATCAATGCTGACTAGACAAACTGCTTTGACCCAAATAACCATTAGGGGGTGAGGGATCCAGTTCAAAAATGCAGGTTCAAGATCTAGGTGACATCCCAACTACCGCCAACTCCCTCCCATGGTCTTCCGGAGACTTACACACACAGGCAGTACTCAAATTGTGTAGAAGTCCTCCAATGAAAGTATAAACTCTTACTCACATCCTTCTTCATCACTGTAGTCATTGCAGTCCTTCTCTCCATCACATCTCCAGGATGCTGGGACACACTGCACACCAGAGCTACAGGCCCACTGATACTTGCCACATGTCACCTCAGCCACTTGGCAGTCCTGCAACCCAGGCAGACAGCACCCCCCCCACCACACTTGTCATTCCTGGTTTCTACTCTAGACACCAAGTGTCCATCAGAAGTGATATATTAGACCAGTTCATAAGTCTTTCATAAAAGACCTTCATTTGGTGCCTGAGGTGAACCCAGATACAGAAAACTGATCTCAACACCTGCTTCCTCCTCCTAGCCTCTACATAGGATATTCACCTTCTCATCAGCTCCATCCTTGCAGTCACTCTCACCGTCACACACCCATGTTGCCGGGAGGCACTTTCCATCACTTGGGCAGAGCTGCTGACCGGGGCACGCCAGGGTCTCGGCACAGCCCCTCTCATCCGAACCGTCCTTGCAGTCCACTTGTCCATTGCAGCGTGCAGCCATGGCAACACATTTGCCACTGTCACAACGAAACTCACTGCTGCGGCACTTCATGTTTTCTGGAATAAGGCATTCATGCAGGAAAATGAGTCACCATTGTTACCCTGAACCAGCAGTGGGTGATATTGGCCAACTTGAATTAGGTATACCAAGTTATAAATTTGAACTTTAACTTCTTGTACATTGAATATGTAGTCCTATCACTCAACAAAGTGTTAGACAATGCCAATTCTTATGAATGTTCTCTATGTATTTGAGATTTGAATGTCAGCTTTGACATTGTGAGGTAAGCTTTTGTACAAGAAAAAGCTGGAGGGGGAGGAGAAAAAGTTACACCCTGTCCCCTCTGCCTAATAGTTATCGATTTAGATGACACTAGGAAGCACCTGGTAGTGTAGTGGTTAGAGCTGTAGACTTGGGGGTCCAAAGGCCACAGGTTCAAACCCCACCTCCAGTAATACCCTTGATCAAGGTGCTTTACTTCAATTGGAGTTTAAAAACCCCACCCAACTATGTTTAAATTGTACATAAAACACTGTAAGTCACTGAAAAAAGGGACTTACAAAACAAAAATGTAAAGTAACAGTTTGCTCATTAACACAACTGGGTCATTTTTACCGGAGCAAGGCAACAGAAGCATCTTTCCCAAGGGTGCAAGAGCTAGGATTTAAACCCAGGTCCTTGAAAGACAACATCCAGGTGCAACATGGTCTGCATGTTGATTATTGTGAGGAACGCACCCTGTCCATCGACCCCCCCACAGCACCATGGGCACGCACCACATTCCGCCTCATCTGTCCCATCCAGGCAATCCTTCTCCCCATCACAGATGAAGGATGCTGGCAAGCAGCGGGCGTTGTCATCACAACGATGGGCACAGCTTTCCGAGGGCTGCCAGCAGTTTTGCTCATCAGAACGGTCCTGACACTGAGCCGTTCCATCACACACTTCACTCTGGTCAATGCACTTCAGACCGTGGGCGCACTGAAACTGTCCTGCAAAAGGGCACATCTGATGCTTTACCCTCCGCTCCACACACACACACACACACACACACACACACACACCCACCCTCAAGTGACATCTGCAAACTCACAGCTAAACAGGTGGGTACTTTGGGGTTGCAACACCATTCTCTTCCAGAGAACGGAAGCTCCGTTACGCAAAGGCCAATCAATAGAGCACACCTTTTATAAACTAGGACTTCTGCAGTTGACCCATTTGGACAGCAGTCTGACCCTGCTGCTTCCAACCACTGACATCCTTGTCCACAGGGAGACAACCACTACACTCAAGCCATTCATTCATGTCCACTGTAGAGGACATTTAACAACACATCGCAAGCCACGTGATCAAACTCAATGGAAGCTGTCGCTGAAGTGTTTCCTACGCAATCACTGTCAGCAGAGGGACTCTAAGGACAGGTGTGTGTGGGGCGCGAGCCCACCTTCTGCGCACTGCTCCGAGCAGGCCTCCTCATCGGACCCATCCGCGCAGTCCGGCTCCCCGTCGCACACGTGATCGTACGGCACACACTCGCGCCCATCGCTGCACGCGAACGAGCCCAGGCCGCACTTGACGGGGGCCGAGACTGAGGCGTCCGCGTGGGCATGGAGGGAACCTGCGGAGATGGGAGTCAGAGTGCGCATGCGCGGCGAGGGTCGAAGATGCGGTTCGTTAGTTACACGTTTCATAGACGCACCGGGACCTTTCTTCAGTACATCGCACCAAATAATACTAGAGTTCCCCCCCGCCGAGCCAAAGGAGAAAAAAAAAAAAAAAAAAACGAACTTCAGATAAGTCTTGTTCAGATCATCAAGTTGTCGACATTATCAGCCAAAGTAATCTACAAGATTATATTTAGTCACTTATCCAGACCAACTATGAAGATCAGATCATCATCATGTGCCTACAAAACTAAACCGCAGCGCTTAGTTTTCAATAATAATAAAAACTAAACGTCACTGTATCAAAACCGTTCATCTTACCTGTCAAACTTGCACAAGTCCATAGTGCTATAGCACTTAACAACAGCATAAAATCCATACCCACCAACAAACAAAGCAGTGCCGAAGTGAGGGGTAAATGCGACCGCAGTGCTTTATAATTACACCTCCCGTTAATTACGGAAGCGCCGCCCTAATTAGTCACCGGCTGTTTGATTTGGGCGGAGCGGAGCGCTGCGCTTCGTTGCGCTGCACTTCCTACCGGGTACGCCTGGAATGAGTAATAACATAGTATTTAGGCCTTTCTATACGGACCACTCTGGCAGAAGCTATATACCTCATTTAACACACTTTGCCCCACGTTTTTGGTACCTATTTCACAAAGAAAGTATCCAAGGAAAATTCAGATGTAACTCAGATCCATTCGTGTACAACTAAACTAAGATCTAAAAACCTGTATGAAAAATTAATGCTGAAAACGTTTCTATTCGAAGTTAGCGTAAATCAAGCGTTCCTGAATCTGCGCTCAATGTCACTGTGCTTATGGAACAAGACTGGCACTGTACAAAGGTGCAAATACCTTTAAAAATAAGAAAACCTCGTACTTAAATCTGTCCAAACTGATGAGGGAAAAACTTAAAGGTTTCCTCCTTGTTACTTACTATGGGTAGGTTCTACGTTTAAATTATATTTATTAATTTAGCTGATGCTTTTCTCCAAAGTGACTTACAATGTTAAGTTACCTACAATTGCTTACCCATTTATGCAGCTGGGTATTTTGTAATACAGTTTTGTTCTTTGGCCTTGGGCACAAGCTGTTTCTGAATGGCAGCCCCACAATAAACACCAGGTTTGAGAAACTCAAGCCATACAGTTTTTGTTGAGACTAGGTCACAGAGGTATTGATAATTTTCAAGGCTGTTGTTTTGTGGTTTTTTTAACAGCTGTCTTGATATGTGTGTGTATACCCGTCAATGAAATTCAGTTTGCAGCTATTGTTCCTCTTTCCTGGGGTGCAGTGGCACAGCGGGTTTGACTGGGTCCTGCTCTCCGGTGGGTCTGGGGTTCGAGTCCCACTTGGGGTGCCTTGCGACGGACTGGCGCTCCATTCTGGGTGTGTCCCCTCCCCTTCCAGCCTTGCACCTGTGTTGCCGGGTTAGGCTCCCGTTTGCCGTGACCCTGCTTGGGACAAGGGGCTTCAGTGTGTGTGTGTGTGTGTGTGTTTGTTCCTCTTTTGTAATGCAACTGTTCCTGTATCATTATGATTTTGAGTTTTCTTTGCACATTAAATACACACACACACACACACACACACACATTTTCTGAACCGCTTGGCGTCCCGTCCTGGGTGTGTCCCCTCCCCCTCTGGCCTTACGCCCTGTGTTGCCGGGTAGGCACATTAAATAATTTTGCACTTTTTCTTAACTATAGTACATTTTGCAGTTGGTCAGTGACTCACTGCAAACACTGTTAGCTGACTCAGGTTGCTTTACATATTTGAAAGTGTAGGTTTTCAGAACCCTTTCAGGTAGTGTGTTAGAAACACCTGATTCCTGTGTAATGAATTTCAGTGCTGTATGGGGGAAACATCTGACTGAAATACAAAAGGGATGAAGCAGCTAAATAAGGGCAGTCACACACAGAAGGCTACTAGACACCTATAAGTTTGAAGTGTAAATTTGTGATGGCTGGGGATCCTGGACTGATACGTTCTGTATGTGCCTCAGAAGTAGGATCTGTGAATTCGTGAATTAATAATGTGTGAAATGCAATTTAAAGTACATTTACTTACTTAGCGGATGCTTTTTCTCAAAAGCAACTTACAGTTATCTACCCATTAATACAGCTGGGTAATTTTTACTGGAGCAATTTTAGGGTAAGTGCTTTTCTCAAGGGTGTTATAGGTATGAACTTCTAGGTTGAAAGGCAGCAGCACTAACCACTATGCTAGCAATTGTCCCTGGAGTTGGGTGTTATAAATGAATATCTCAGGAGGCAAAAGTTTTGTTGGCTTCCAGTGAACCTATTCACTTGGACTTCATTGATCCCTTCATTGAGCTATCTCAGAATATTGCTCTAGGTGTCATATCTAGCAAAGACAGGACTTATGTGGAATTTAGTAAAACTAGATATATTTGGTACAGCAGTGAATTAAAATATCATCTCAGCTGGACATAGTTTGTTTATCCATCCATCCATCCATCCATCCATCCATCCACACTGGACACTGGGTGCAAGGCTGAGGGGGACACAACCTGGACGGGACGCCAGTCCATCCCAGCATTTGGTCTATTTCTGTCTTTAATTTTAATTTCTAAAATAATTCTAATTTCCATATGTAAAAAAATTAAAAGTTTTGCTTTACATTTGCGCTACAGCTAGTAGCGTAATGGTTAGCGCTGCTTTTGGATCCAAGTCAAGAGCGCAGGTTCGAGTCCCATCTCCAACTGTAGTACCACTGAGTACTCATCCTGAAGTGCTCAGTATTTTCCTGTTTAGTAATTCCACTATTTACAGGACTAGCGAGGTTGATGTAATTTTAACTGGAGAAATAAGACTGAAAACAAAATAATCGAAAGTATGAAAATATGATTTCAATAATTCACTCACAACAGCCACGCGTAGAAAAAAAAACACGGTGTATTTGGGCAAATACGTTTGAATGACATCAGCGACTGACCAATTCCGAGTCAGAAAGACATTTGAGGTCACCGATTATGTACCAATCCTATGCAAAAGGGCGGGACGAACTACCGGAAGAGGGCGTTCTAAAAACAGATTGAGACTGTGTAACTAGGCCGTTTGACTGAGATTCTCATAGGCGACTCAGGGAAAAAAAGATATATAACCATACATACACTTTTTGTTTTGTTTTTTTTTTTTCCCCTGAAATTATTAATCGAATATTAATGCCGAAGTTCTGTATGAGCCTCTATTGTGTTATCATTTTCGCACAGTGTTGTGCAGAGTCCGGAGGTGTTATTTACGGAGAGGGCGGATTTTTCGAGGCGTTTTTTACGTAGCTAAACATGCTGCTAGCGTATTTAGGCTTCGTCTGTATTTAATTTTTTTACCCCTTCGTTGTCCTGAAGAGAAGACACAGGGTCGCGTGAGTTCCGGCGACCGTCACCGAGTCGCCTCATCGCGACAGGACGGTCACGTACGCCTTCGACACCGTATGAATCGGGACAGCGTGGGGTTTCGGAGGGCCGCTCATTGTCCCGTTGTTGTTGCGGGATCGTGTAGCCCCGTCATCCGGAATCGGACAGCTATAGTGAGTGAAGGGAGTTTTAAGTGAATTCGGCCGCACGGGACGCCCTCTCCATTAGCTCCTCAGCTATTTCCCATAACACCCCGCTTCGGTGAGTATTCGCCGGGCTCTCAGTACTGTAGTAGTAGTGTGTCCGTGTGTGTGTTGTCTCCGCGCTGGCAGTCGGCCTCCAGAAGCACTCACCGGAGGCTGTATGGAAACTAATCATATGACTGAGCGTTTTTAATTTCGCGAACACGCCGGAGTGCTGTTTTGTTGTTCAGAAATATTGCGGGTTGATTAGTTTTTTCGAAGGCTGCTGCTGGTGCTGTGCTGTCTGTTCCCTCGTGCCGTGAGACTGCGGAGTGGAGTGTTCGTGAGGCGACGAGGGCGGTTATATATTAATAATATTCTGGTGAATCAGTTATGGGGAGGAATAAGTTTAAGACTTGGCGAGAACTGAAAATATAGGTGGTGGGTGTGCCTTCTGTTCCTAACCCGAGTGAAGTTTGCTCCTCCAGTACAGCTGCTATGTGCGGTTTGCCAACAGGCAGAAACCTTCTTGGTCACGCATCGTCGACAACAACACTACTCACTCCACACTTTTGATTTTTTTTTGTGGTTTTTTTTCTTCTTTTTTTAATGTGGACAGGTCAATTTTTTTTTTTTTTTTATTATTAAAGCAAGTGACCCGATAATTTCCAGAAAAACTTCCACCTAAAAAGTGGGCAGATTGAGTCCAAAACCAGTTCCCCGATCCGTAGTTGTAATCATGATGTTGAGGGAGTCGCAGGGGTTAAATATCCTCGCGATAAATGACAGGATTTGTGCACAAAAGTGAACTTCTGTACATGGAAGCATTGGAGGGTGGCCCTGGTGAATGTTTTAAACTTCCTTTGAGTGCATTTGACCGTACAGTTGATTTCCTGATCTTGGTTCCTTGGATGCCCCCCTGGCCCTCGCGGTTCACCTACCTAACTGGGCCCCTCAAACAGAACCGGAAAACTGTACAATTTGCTGTGTTATTTTTGTTCCATCAGGAAGCGTCCCATTATGTCGTGTACGTTTATGAAAAAGTTATTTGCGTGACAACTGCCTGTTGTCAAGTGGAACTGGCAACCTTGATTGCTCTTCTCTGGGAAGAGTCTGCCCACATCTGACTTGCTTTTAAAGTAATTTTTCTGTCTGGTGAAGGCATTTAATTGTGTTCACTTCCAGTCAACAGTGGCATTAGTCTGATGTTGTGCTGAAGCATTTTGTCTTGATAGTGGTGCTGGGATGCTTCGCTGCCGTGTGAGTTGTTGCCCCATAATTACTTACTTTTTTATCTGAACGGACTAGTTTTAATTGAAGAGTGAGCCTATATTCTGCCAGAGTATTTTCCAAGTTTGCCTTTTCCCAGTCCAAGGAAGTTTGCCTCCAGATTAGAGGCATTTAACTTTATGAAGGTTGTAAAAACTTCGATTTTCTTTAGCTTTTGTGTTCTGTGTTTACTAACGCCTCTGCAGGCTACCAAGAAAAAGTAGTAATTTCTTTTCTTTCCGCTTAGGTGTTCAGCTGCACCTACCTCTGTCGTCACTTTTTATATTTGCAAGGCACACCATCCATCCATTCATAAGGATCACCTGCCCACTGCTTGTGTTTGTGTGAGTGAGGGAGTGCTTGCGTGTGTATCCTGCACGTGGCACCACTATGTCCTCCATCCTGCCTTTCACCCCACCGGTGGTGAAACGGTTGCTGGGCTGGAAAAAGTCTGCAAGTGGCTCTGGGGGAGGTGCCGGAGGAGGAGATCAGAATGGCCAGGAGGAGAAGTGGTGTGAGAAGGCTGTGAAGAGTCTGGTGAAGAAGCTGAAGAAGACCGGCCAGCTGGATGAATTGGAGAAAGCCATCACCACACAGAACTCCAACACAAAGTGTGTCACCATCCCCAGGTAAGTTGCTACACCTGCGTTTGGTGCTGCCACTACATCTAAGCTTGACGCTGGTAGTGTTTGGCTGCAACTGTGTCTGAGTTTGGTGCTGTTGGTGTGCTGGGCTGCAGCAACATGTAAGCTTGGTGCTGTTAGTGTGTGGAGCTTCATCTTTGTTTGAAATTGTTAGTGTACGTGGGACTGAATTACAGTAGACCCTTGGAAGCTTTTAATTTTTTTTTTTAAATCTAGTAGCTTATGTGTGAAACCTTTTTGGTATTTCAGAACATTAATGCAGAAGTTCTCATACTGCTCTGAATTTAATCTGAAATTGCCATTAAGTGGCATTTGCTAACCTCTGTGTGCCTTATTGATGCAGCCTGGGGGTAACCAGTTTGTGAGCAAGTCATACTTGCACATGGAAACACTTCAGTATAAATCCATAATTCAGTAATTCATATAAAATAGACCACATTTTAAATTCAGGATTTTACATAAGATTAGTATTGATTCCAGGACAGTCTATGTGGCTGTCAAGTTATTTTTAATAGCAGATTAATGTAAAAGTAAATTTTCAGTTTTATTAATTGCTATAGCTACATTCTGCTATTGGAATGGTATGTCAGGGGTAATCATGTAATCTGGTGGCCAAGTTATTTTTAGATATGGTCCCATTTCAGAGGTGGTGCCAAAAGCCTTGATCTTACCTAAGCTACAAAAGGGACAGGACCTCATTCATTACTTGTCACCTCAGTAGTATGAAATTCAGTGGTTTTTTTTTTTTTTTTTTTTCCTCCCCCTTTTTGTTCCTTATTCATCGTGTTTTTGTTAACTTATAACCATGGCATTTAGAATCAATAAAGCCCTTTGTATTGTTTACCATTTCATTTTTTTCCTAGCAAGAGCCCAGAAGGCACCATTTTCAGTTGTTCTAATGTAACTCTCTGACAAAAACTGTACATCGGTAGTTCTTTGTTTGATTTCTGTATTATAAATATTTTGGTCCCTGACTTGGATGTCTCCACTGTGGCTCATCAGAGTGCTCTTTAAGGGAAAAATCAGAAAACTCTTGTCGAAATTATACAAAGAGTGTTTGAGTTATACTAGAACTACTGAAATTGAGTTTGATCCTTCAGCGGAACTTGCACAACTGTCCCCCGCCCTCATTTTCCATCTTTGTGCATGTTTTTCATCATTCATTTAAAGGAACTCCCTTATTTGAGGAAAGTGAGTCGAAGTGAGACGCAAATCTCACAAACCGACAGAGCTCCCTCCAGTAAGAGAGTCCTTTCTCTGAGCTTGAATCCCATTTTTGTATTTCTGATTGGTCCATGCCCCATGTTTATCATTTTGTTTTCTTTTGTTTTGTTTGTGTTTTGATGTCCTGTGCACAGCAATTGCTCTGAAATGTGGGGGCTGAGTACATCCAATACCATAGAGCAGTGGGATACCCCAGGCCCTTTCAGCTACACAGACCAAACCAGGTGACTATCCTCAAACGGGGCTTTCATGGGGAAGCTATTGAAGTATGTTTGCCTATGGAAACTGGATCCATGCAAACTACACAGGAATACTTTATTAGTGTACCACTTCTTAATTTACTGTTTCTGTATTCACTGCATGCAGAATGAATCTTATAGTTTTTAAACAATGCATTTTGGAGCTAGGGTGAAAGACGAATTTAGGTTTTGGTCATAGTATGTTAAAGCTTGACTTCAGGTCTCTAAACTGCTGCAAATCACAACTTGTACTTGTATCGCCTTACTTTTTCCATTGGTAACATACTAGTCAGATCCTGTAGCCAAGTTGCAATTTTGCATTGGAAAGCTTTTTTTTTTTTATTTTATTTTTTTTTAAATTACACAAAATTAATTCAGTCCTGTATCAATCCTGAATTTTATGACAATTTCCACTTTATACCATGATAAAATATTTTTGCCTTGGATGAAAGTCTTCTAATATGCAGAACCAGTAGTTATGTGGTATGGCTATGCTTTTATGTATTGTCTACAAAATACTACAGTATCTCATCTCAGGATGTTTACATTTTTTTTGGCGGGTGGTTTGTATTCATAGTAACAACCAGTAATTAGTTAGTGGCACCTAGCAATGTTGCAGGTTAAGCAGGATGAAAATGGGTAAGCATGGATAATATGTTACTTAAGCTAATAGTTCAAAGTAAAATATCTTACAGAAGTTTAGGTTCTGAGTCTAGAATGTGTGTTAGTGTCTAAGTAGAAGTTGCTAATATTGAGGATTATATTAGGCACGGTAGCTAATTGTTAATCATTGTGGTATTACTTCACATATTGCAAATTGCGAGGAAATTCAATAGGATCATGACTTAATGTAATCATACCAATTTGAAACGTATATAACAACATTTGATTTGCCTTTGGCCGGCATAGGCTTTATTATAGCCTTTTTCTGATCTCAAATTTATGAACAGCTGTACATACTTTTTATTAAAATTTAGCTGAGGTGTGGTAGAGGCTTGTTGGAATGGATCATCACAGTTTGGCAGTCTGAAATGTTTTGGTATGTTTATCTGGGTCTTAATTGACTGTTGTATGTAACGTATTCTCATGTCCCTTCTTTCCCCATTATGTCTACATAAATCCTTTGTTGCTTTACCTTTCCTTCTACCCTCTGTTCTACTTCCCTCTTTCTTTATGCTTCTGTTGCACCCTGTTTCTCCCGTCTCCTCCTCTCCCTATTTCTCTTGCTTTCCTTCCTCGCCTCCTCTGTGCCAGGTCCCTGGATGGGAGACTGCAGGTGTCCCACAGAAAGGGCCTGCCCCACGTCATCTACTGCCGTCTGTGGCGCTGGCCTGACCTGCACAGCCACCATGAGTTGCGTGCCAGTGAGTCCTGCCAGTATGCCTTCCACCTCAAAAAGGATGAGGTGTGCGTCAACCCCTACCACTACCAGAGGGTGGAGACACCAGGTACTGGTGCAGTATTGCTAAAGATGGAGGGTGGTGGGATGTGGCGAGTGGGCACTGGTGGAAAAACTTTGACAAGTGATAAGTTGAATACCCTGCCCTGAGAGGTCTGTCTCACTGCCCCCAGTCCTGCCACCTGTTCTGGTGCCTAGACACTCGGAGATCTTGACGGAGCTGCCGCCATTGGATGATTACACTCACTCTATACCTGAGAATACCAGCTTCCATACTGGGATTGAGCCCCCAAACAACTATGTACCAGGTGCGACCACTGCCCATTACTACTACTATTACTGTTACAGCTTGTTAAATGTTTCCTTGGCCTTAAGAGGTACACTGCTTCTGCTAATACTGCTATGAAGAGGCTCGGTTTATAGTTCAACAGACTAAGCAAGTGGCTTTAAATTATCGGCAAAGTGATGACTTGGTATGTCTGCATGATGGGACATTTTCAGTCGTACGGGGTAACACTTCATTTCAGTGTGGACTTTGTGAAGTTGCATAGGGAGGATATCTGTGGACTGCACAGTGGGATCCTTATGGAGAGAAATGATATGTGCAAAGTATAGTGAGTGTCTGTGCAGTCAGTTGCAAGGTGATAATGTTTCTCTCTCTGTAGAAACCCCACCCCCTGGCTACATCAGTGAGGATGGGGAAACTAGTGATCAACAGATAAACCACAACATGGACACAGGTACTGTTCAACTTGGCGGTCATAAAAGCTCCTCACATCCTATACCAAGTATAGCAGAAATTCTGTATTTTAACCCTTTCAGCTTTAAATATTGGAGTTTTATTACAAATATATTGATTACTCAGGAATGCATCCTAAATATTTGAGGATAGTTGGGTATGTTGATGTTTAGTTAATGGCTTTTTCAGCAAAGTGCGTTGATGAAATAAGATGAACAGGAAGCATTTTGGAAAGGAGAAAGAACTGTCATAGTTCAGTGGATGCTGGAACCCTAAGGTGTCGAGCCTGTGTACAGTGTCATAAAGGAGAATGAGACTTTCAGATTGGCTGTTATGTGAAATTCTTGTATAACTGAGCATGTATTTTAAAATTACTTAGCTTTTTGGTAACTGAACATGATTTTTTTTTTTTGTACAGGTTCTCCTGCGGAACTGTCCCCAACTACACTTTCACCTATCAATCACAGTCTTGGTAAGAGGACAAAGCTGTTTGCAGCATAAAGGTTTTTCACCAGATATTTTTTTGTTGTAATTAACTTTTTAGCTATGTACACCAGTGTTCAAATGTTTTGAATCGCCCAGAAATTTTTCTGGTTTTTCAAAGAATTAATAGTATTTTTTTAATCAAGGTACCATTAAATTAATTTTAAAATATAGCCAAGACATCATTACTAATGTTGCAAATGGCAATTGCTGCTTGAAATTGCTTATTTACATATGACTGCAAAGCCCATATTGTACATATTTATATTATGTTGCTAGATCATAGGGATCATTCTTGAAACTTGCCTCTGTTTGCATAGACTTAGGAGACCTGCTGTCTATTGCATCTCTCACCCTAATCAGACCTTCAGCCGGTGACCTACTCGGAGCCAGCCTTCTGGTGCTCCATCGCCTACTATGAGCTTAATCAGCGTGTTGGTGAGACCTTCCATGCTTCACAGCCTTCACTGACTGTGGATGGCTTCACAGACCCCTCCAACTCAGAGCGCTTCTGCCTGGGCCTGCTCTCCAATGTGAACCGCAACGCCACCGTAGAAATGACCCGGAGACACATAGGTAGGCCAGCGATACATACTTGGCCAAAAAGTATAGTTCGTCTTGACTGTTCTCTTCCATACTGTTTACGTTTGCAAAGGTGGTGTTTATGGAGAGAGGGGGGAAAAAACTGTTCCTTGAGCAATTGGAGTATATTGGCTCCTTAATTTACAAATACATTTGGGACTAGAAGTCTTGTTGCTTTTGTTTGCAATTCTAAAAATTATGACAATTAAGTTGCAAAAAAAGCTTAGTACAGACATTGATTTGATTGTAGATTAGACTTTGTAAAAAATTTGATATAGCTAAA
The DNA here is from genome assembly GCF_900964775.1 of Scleropages formosus. NCBI lineage: Eukaryota > Metazoa > Chordata > Actinopteri > Osteoglossiformes > Osteoglossidae > Scleropages > Scleropages formosus. The sequence goes on from NC_041822.1 coordinate 19,347,626, forward strand.
ATTTAGAAATACTGGGGAAGTTATTTTGAGTTGTAGAATTGGTATAAAATGACTTGAAATATGTTCTCTACAAACTGACTGAGGCATGCATTATGCTAACTTCCTACTCTCCAGTACTGTAAGGGTTTAACTGACATTTGACAGCCTACACAAACATAAGTTGCTCCTTTCACTACAAAAATATTTAAAAACTTTTCTTTTTAAATACATAACTTCTTTTTGTAACCCAAGGAGCAGGTATTTTTGAATAAATTCTTAAGGGTAAACTAGCCAATCTCTTCACATGGAAGACAGATTTTCCCGGCTCTTCCTAACCCAGGAGTGACAGGTTGCCTTTGTGTCCCAATAGGGAGAGGTGTCAGGCTCTACTACATTGGTGGGGAAGTGTTTGCTGAGTGCCTCAGTGACAGCGCCATCTTCGTTCAGAGCCCCAACTGTAACCAGCGCTATGGCTGGCACCCAGCAACTGTCTGCAAAATCCCCCCAGGTAAGAGTGGTTGAAGCTGCTGCTGCTCCTTCTAACTACCAAGTATTATAACCCTCAAAAGCTTAATACCTTAAGCGCTTCAGTTGCTCTTTCAGCTAAGAGTAAGATTATTAGCCTTGAATTCTATGAACAAATTGGTACAGTGGACAACACTACAACATAGTACAGCATATTTTTTTTTGCTGGGATGCCCTGATTTGCTGTGGTGTAGCAGCACTTGGCTAGTTTAGCTGTAGTGGTGCCCAGGTCTTGTTCTTTCGGGGCTCTTATGTTCACTTTGCTGAACAGCAGTCATTCATCAGCCTGCTAAAATATTCAATAACAAAACCTGCTTGATAAATCAGCAGGTTGGGATTTTGACTGTGAAATGATTAGGTAGCCACCCTGCATCCTGCCGTTTAATGTCAGATTAGGGGTTTCAATACAATCCATAGTGTCCAAACAAACGCATTCAGGTCTGTAATTTGGTAGAAGTCTGGATTAATGCATCTGTATAATTAACGGTTAAGCTTGCAAAGAAAGCCAGTTCAGCCCCTTTTTCCACTTCTCCTCCTCAGGCTGTAACCTAAAGATCTTCAATAACCAGGAGTTTGCTGCCCTGTTGGCCCAGTCGGTGAACCAGGGCTTTGAGGCAGTGTATCAGCTTACCAGGATGTGCACCATCCGTATGAGTTTTGTCAAAGGCTGGGGGGCTGAGTACAGGTGAGGGTCCTCCAGGGGTGGATCACAATGTTTGCTTAGTACAACAGATCAAATTGCTGATCCAGCCACACATTGGAGCTTAAATTTGGTTTACATTTATAGTGTTCTAGAATTCTTTAAGCAAGCCTTATTTTTGAACTGTTTTAGATAGTGCCAGTTAAAACTATTTACATACTCCATTCTTAAGTGTTTGCTTAGTCATTTAAGGTAATGGATTCACCTATTGTTCAGTTTACCTTCTGAGTTAACTGAAAAGTAACTATTAGTTTAATAGTAACCTAGTACTTAATTCTCCATGAGGACAGGGATTGTGTCCACTGGTAGCTATTTGCTGGTTGGCTTCAGTTTGTCCATATTGAGAAGTTCGATATATTTCTCTGCCAAATGAAGTTAAAATTAAGCTAAATTGTAGTTCAGAAGTTTGACTTCTGGTTACCAAATAATTTTACTTCTGGGAAGAATGTTTTCTGGGAAACACTAATTTGTTCCCTACTGGAATTTTTAAAGGATGAAGTAATGCAGATAAGTCTGTTTGGCTATATCAGAAAAGATAGGTGGGGAAAACATTTTATGTAATACCACCAATGGCAGGTATTCTTTTTAAATCCTGAAAACTTTGAAGCTAGGGATTTGTACTTTGCAAGGTGTTAAACTCTGCTGGTTTCTCCACTCAGACGGCAGACTGTGACCAGTACCCCCTGTTGGATTGAACTGCACCTTAATGGACCTCTACAGTGGCTGGACAAAGTTCTGACTCAGATGGGCTCGCCATCCGTACGCTGCTCTAGTATGTCATAATCTCCTCCCATGGAAACAAGTTGCCTGCAGCAGTCTCAGAAGAGAAAACCCCCCTGGCCTCACACCCAAAAAAAGTCACTGTTCAATCTGTGGCACTTGCTGACCAATCAACTTTACGCACCTTGTTTAAGACTCTCTGAACTGTAGGTATTAGGTGTTTGGGCGGTCCAAATGTATACTGATGTACCAGTTTATTCTCTCAAGGCTAAGGCAAGGACACATCTACTCCTCAGTATTACAGGACACTTCACTATGGGGGCTGTTAAGCCTTTTATGTTGTTCGGGTTCAGCTTTTTGTCAGCAAGACCAAATGGTTTTTTTTTTTTTTTTTTCTGACAGTGTTCAGATTTTTAAGGAAGAGGAGCTAATGCTAAGTTAAAAGAATGTCTGATATTCTTAACTTTATTTTTATGAAACCGCAAGATGACAGGCACCTCTTTTTCACCCACATTTTTAAAGTTTCCCTCGTTGAACATTACCATTTTTTCCCAAAGAGGTGTGTGTGGATTTAGACAGGCGCACTTATTTGAGAACAGGTGGGAATGTTGCATAGTGAAACGTGGCTCAGAATTGACAAGCCTGATTTGGACTGACTGCTTCTCCCTCAGCACTCATGGCACTGAGTGTTCTGTAAACGACAAGCCCAGATAGCGGGCTCGACCCAGTCTCGTCCCTGCTTCATTCTGAGACAGACTTCCCTTGGCAATGAGGATGTTTCCCATGACTCCTATCACCACTGTCTGATGCCCAGGTCTCCAGATTAAATATGAAGGATGGCTTATGGTATTGGTGAACTTCATCCAACACTGTCAATGTTTAAATTTTTCTTTTACTTCTACCTACTTTTTTATTCTCATGTATTTTTATATATATGAATATTTAAGATCTCAGTAGCTCACTTTTTATTAAAATTTAGTATTTTTTAAAAACTATGACCAATTTTTAAAGGAACAGAGCTTCTTAAGCTACAAAACAATCATTCCCAATTCTAAGTTTAAAGAGTATTTCCAATTGAAGCTTTTTGCCTTAGTGAACCCACTGCCCATGATATTGGGGAAAGAAAATAAGTTTTTATTTTTAAGGAAAAAGGTGCAATAAAGTGTTTTGCAACTAGACCTTAAATGCTTTTGGCCTGAGCTTTTTTGTATGAGGATGTCCCCCCCCGTCTCTTTTATTCAAGTATCACATGATGTATTTGGCTCTATAATTTCTGTTTAGCAATTTGAGAACTTTTTTTTTTTCTTTGACCTTAACTAGAAAGACATATAACGTCAGAGGTCCGACTGTTGTCGGAGTTCCCTCAGCGTGCATTGGGATGGAGAAGTGAGACAGTCTTTCGTGATATGCACCTGTATGTTTGACTCGTACAACTGACTGAATGGTCTCATTCTTTACATTTTAATGTACCTCCGACCTTCCTCCCTTTCCATTGTTCTGTTGATTGGTATTGCACTAGCGATTTGTTCTTTGTAAGTGCAACTAATTAGCTTAGATCTGGAGAACACAATGATGTGACCTCATGGTAATCCTTGTAAAGCAGTGACCACCTAGACAAAGCTAGACTGTTCTCCTAGCCGTCGACTTAGGAAAGGTTACCAAATAGAGTGGACGTTGAACCAGGCATATATACGTGTGTGTATATATTAATATTTTTAATCCTGGAAAAGCAATTTAGTGTGCTTGTTTAACCAGTAAAGGGATGTATTGGTTGAATGGTTAAATTTGATTATAAGCTCTTCAGGCGTGTTGCATATGCAGTCTTCATAAACACACTAATAAAGGTTTTTATTCTCATGAACTTTGTCCTCTTGTTGAACTGATGTATTGTGCCATTTCAGTTGTTTCAGACACAAATGTATAGTTGACAAAAGCAGAGATCTCTTAACCCCAACAGTGGGGGACAAAAATTGAAGTTAAATTTTAAATGTTACTAATATAATCACTTAAGTCAAATGCATTACTTCAAGTGTTTTGTCATACTAGGTGCCACCTTGGCAAACTAAAGTTGTACACATTAAAGTACATTCTGCACAGTAACAGCTCTATGGTCATGACAGTGCAGTAGGTATTTACCAAATCATCACACTGACCATGTCCTTCCCAGAGCAGTGGTGTCAGCTGACAACTGAGTTCTAAAGAGGTGGTCTTCTGACTGGATGAAGGGTAATACTTCAAGAAGGAAACTTCTGTTGTACCTTCTGTGAAGGTGAGCAAATGATCCCAAACTGTTTCAGCAAACATCCACTGCTGAAAACATGGGTTTCTTCAAAGTCGGCTCAGACATTGTAGGCTGTGCCATACTTTTGGGAGGTGGCTTCTCTAGTCCCATAAAACGATATGAGCACTGAGCTGAGGTGGGGCATTGTACTGGTCAGGGCCACATACAGCCAGTATGGGAGGGGTTCTGTGCTCCCGAAAGGCCACACCCACAGTCCATGCCGTGTCGCGTCCCGCACGTGGTGGGAAGCCAGTGAGAGAAACAGTAGCCAGGGTAGAGAGTGCCAGGGGGCCCCCAGTCTGCAGGTGCTGACCAGCAGCCACAGCGATCCACAGAGGACAGGGATCAGGGAGGAGCAATGCAAGGGGGGGCGTTGCGAGAGGTTCACAGCTGCCTGCATTTGCCCCACAAAAGGAAAACGGCACATTAGTCCATATGCAAATGTTCACGAGAGACAGGTTGGTAGTGATACATGTGTGATACATGTCGCAGATTACAATCCTTGGAAAAACAGCAGCTGAACCCAGCAACCTTTTAAGCATCTCACTGTGTAAATGCGTAAATGTAATCCTTAAACAAAGCAAAGGGATTAGAATGAGTATTAAAATAAGAAAGGGATATGCAAGATGGAATACTCTGAATGTTTACACATTTACAAACTTTACACTTGATCTGATAGCATCCATCCATCCAACTCTATTTGGAGTTTGCATCTTCATCTATGCTTGTGTTTGTGTGGGTTTCCACCAGGTGCTCCACTTCCTTTCCATAGCCTGAACACGTTTCAGGTATACTGGTGACTAAAACTGACCGCAATGTGCGTATACCTACATGAATGAGTGTGTGATTGCCCTATGATGCTGGGATAGGCTCTGGACCACTGCCGCCCTGCAATGGACAAACACTTACTGACAACGAATAAGTGAAAGGGCATACGGAGTGCAGCAGGTAGTGTGCTGGTAAGAGCTGCCACCCTTGGTCCACAAGAACCCAGATTCGATTACCGTATCCTGCTATAGTATCCTTGAGCAAGGTACTTACCCTAAATTGCTCCAGTAAAAAAAAAAGTAGCCTGCTGTATTAATGAGTAACTTGACATTGTAAGTTGATTTGAGAAGGCAGAAAGCTAAGCAGTTTAAATTAAATGTAAATTAATACTTATTTACATGGCCAATCCAAAGGAAGGGAGCAACTTACTTTGAGCGACAGAGATTGAGCCTGATAAAAATGGTCCAGGTCGATGACTGCAGCCAGGCATCCGGCAAGCATAGCTTCACACACATCGCTCGACTTCCTGAGCCCGATGACAATGGCCCAGGACCAGAGGCCAATGGTGCCATGGATCACGTTGTCTGCCACAGCGTGAAGCCACGTGTGCTGCTGGACATGGGGGAGCCGCACAAAGTGGTCTGCACAAACACAGAAAATGCCAAGGCCCAAGCTGCCGACCACAGAGGACAGGCTAAGGGTCTGGAGCAGCGTGTGTGTCTGTGTCATCTCCATGTCCGCTGTCACATGCAGCGTCGTAGAGTCACCCTGCAGACGAAGCGGTGGTTGCAGCTCCAGCGAGCCGAGGACCATCGTGGCAGGTCAGGGGTCCGACTTCCTGGCAAAGACAAACAGCAGTGGCTAACAGCCTGGACTTTTGGAAAAAGCAAGAACAGTGTTACATTATACAACCTGCAAGACTCTGGGCTTCTCGTTACCTCTGGGTACTCTGGTTTGCGACATGCAGTTCAGGTGGGCTGCCGATGCTAAATTGCCCATAGTGTGTAAATGGGTGAGTGTGTGTCTACCCTGCAACAGACCAGCATCCCATCTTCCCCTTGCACCCAATGCTTCTGGGATAGGCTCCGGCTCACCGCAAAGCTTCAACAAGCGGTTACTGAAATTGGATGGATGGATGTTTGCTTTTGCCTTAATGGAGCCATACAATTAAACCGTGGGGGGGCTGCTTTCAGAAACCACACACTTACCACACTGAAGAAAATGTTTTTACTGGTGCCTGAAAAATGCAGATCAATTACATGTTTTGATCACTTGAAGTGGGTGCGCACTTCTAGAAGAAAAAGTGGAATTTTAATGAAATTATCTACTTTGAAAATTTTAAAAGGATCAAAATAAATTTCTCCCAACTTGAGCCTGTAACCCTCTGCTTCTCAGGCGGGATTAACCGTTTATTTCAGGCAACATCTATACATGCATAAGGATTGATTGGCAAGTGGAATCAATGGGTTCTATACAATCCAGTTTACATTTATTGAGCAGATGCTTTTCTCCAAAGGGACTTCCAATGAACTCTATGTAGTGTTATGAGCCCACATACTTTATTCACCAAGGTGACTCACACTGCTAGATACACTACTTACACTGGGTCACTCATCCATACATCAGTTGAACACATTCTCTCTGTCACTCACACACCAAGGGTGAACCTGAACAGCATGTCTTTGGAGTGTGGGAGGAAACCAGAGCACCCAGAGGAAACCCACACAGAGAACACACAAACTCCACACAGACTGAGTGGGAATCGAACCCACATCCTCTTGCACCACCCAGGTGCTGTGAGACCCCCAGCAATGTAACTGGTGTTCTTTTATTGGTCAGTGATTATCAGTATTATTATTATTGTCATTAATAATAACAACAATAATAATAAGAAGAATTTACATATATAACAATACTATACACATAACACCATTAATATATTTATTGTTAACCATATTGTAACGAACCGCGTTACCGAAAGTTTGGGCGGGAAAACGTGTCTACTGTAAATAGTTGTATTGTGGGAAAATTGGAATTACGAGTCCAACCGCTGGGGGAATTTACAGGGAATATAATGGGGTGACTTTGCCAACGTGAAGTAGAGAAATCATGAAAGGCGCCAAGCAGATTAGCTTGACGTGTAGGTCCTTGAGGAAAAAGCCGGCTCCTCGGACCGAGAGCATTATTACGTTGTGTGTTGGTGTTCCAAGTTCGCCATGACGGTGCTGGCTGTGCCTTCTTCTTCTCCACATCATTAATTGTTAATAATAGTATTATGAAAAGTGTTCCCCAAAGCATCGAACTGTAATGGCTGTAAGGAAGAAAATAGTCTCTTTAATTCATCACGGCTACAGCGGTCGTCGACAGATTGCAGGTCAACAAGCGTAAACAAGTCAAACAGCAGCAATGACGACGCCTCGTGAAACTGGCTAATAAAAGACACGTTCACCTCCAGTTAAAGCACAGCCGTTGCAAATTTAAGCGGATGCTTGAATTTAAAAAAGCCTCGCTTTAGCAATTAGCATGCTAACTAGCACACATACCGAAAGAAATCTTTCAGCAGGAAATCAATGTTTTAATACTCGTCTCCGGCGTGGAAAAAAACCACATTAGATGCGTTCGTCGTGAAAAATGTGCAATGAACATCATCTTACGTGGATTACACTGTTAAGTTGAGAGCAGACCGCGCTCCGGCTGCGGCTCGTGAGCGTAGTTCCGCCGCGAGAGGGCCGCCATAGTACGGCCACCGGAACAAGCGCTGCCGCGCGCGGACACACCGTTCCCCTTATGGAGGTATAAAGCTGGAGCAAACACACCCGAGAGAAAGCGGGCGGACCGCCATAGATGCCTTTACATTAGGGCAGCAGGTGGCGTCGCATTTATCTACCTGAACCGGTTTCCTGGTGCAACTGGTGAGGTGTACCTCAGAGCACTGTACTTTCGTGTTACCCGATATGCAAATAATGCAAGTCACTTTGCACGAAAGAGTCAGCTAAGTAACAGAATAATAAAGACAAAGTCAGAAAAGTAACATTTAAAACACACGACGGTGAACCTTATGCAATTTGAAAGGTAAAAATTAGTTGTTCCTAATCACAAATTAAGTTTTTACACGAGTTAAAACTGTGTAGTGAAACAAAACAAAAGGTCACACCGGTGAAGTAAAATAAATTAATTTTTAGGCCAATGGGACCCAAAACACTCTGAAATTGCTTTGGGTTTTGTGTACAACTAATAGTATTAATTTCAAAGCTGGAGATTTTTTTTTTATAACTTAAATCCGAGTTAAACTGTAGAAGAAAACGGAAAATGTCAGCACTGTATGTTGCGGAGCCCATTTTACCGTGACGTCATAATCGACAAAAGAGCAAACACACGTTCTTTCAATTAATAGTGAACTTGTAATTATATATTATGACTTAGGATTCTGTAAGATCACTTTTCCTGTGGATTTTATTGTGGGAGGTCAAAATGATTTGCTCATCCTGTTAAAATATGATGCACTGAAATAATATAAACGCATGATTTCAGGGAGCTACAGGCAGGCAAGTAATGCTAATGTTACTTTAAACAATAGTTTAACAAAACAAAATAAAAATGCAGTAACTAATAAATACTTTTAAAAAGCGCTTAAACTACATAGCTTCACAGTTTAACCTCACATTTTATTTTAGATAAACCTTGTAACACTAACATAGGCAGATGAAATCTACATTTATCCAAATTACTGTTCCCCTGCAGGCTGATATTTCTGACGAAAGTTAACTTTATGGATTTGCTTACTGTCTGCCGAGTACATCCCACCTCTCACCTGAATTACTAAAGCTTGTCAACAGGCGTGTGTACATAGGCACACAAAACCAAAACTGAGAATTTTTGTCCCGGAAGAGTGGAAACAAGACAAAGTGCGGATGTGGTCACATTTACTAAATTTATGCATTCAAATCTTACTTCCTTTCAATAAAAAAAAAACAGGGGTAACAAATGTCATAATATGCAGTTCAAGACCATACAAACTAACCAGTGTTTTACAAGTTTTAAAGTATAACTATTTAAAAAAAAAAAAAAAAAAAAAAAAAAAAAAAAAAACTGTAGAGAAAATAGAAACATCAGGTAAAGGCATCTACTATATCCTGCTTGTTTTTGTTGAACAAACACATTCATGGATTTTGGAAGTTTCACAGTATCAGAACAAAAAAAGCATTAAACAAGTTCCACTGAGGTTTGTACAGTGCAATTATTACCATCGCTGCTGTACGCTGACTAAGCCTCACACCTAGCAGCAGCTTTGGGGAATGAATTCTTCAGCCTTTAGCTGAGCAGCCAACAAGTGAATCCTGACGGACGCAGCCCTCCGCACATCTCCAGTGAAGCTACTGTTTTGAGGTAAGAGCTGGCAGCACTGTGCAACAGTGTTCTGAGGAGCTCACGGTTCCATCTCACCACTTTGCGAGTGCGTGTGCCTGAATGGGCCCCGGTCCTGCAAAATGTTCAGCAGCATCATGGGACTACACCTCGGTCTTCTATGTCAAGGTCACCTGCAGGACCTCTGTCCCCCAGAGGGACAAGGTGCATCTGACAGTGCTGCAGGAACACTTGAAGCAACCTGAAGGTCCGCTGGCAGGGCTCGCAGTGGTAGACCCTTGCATCCGATTCAGCCCCCCGAGCCGAGCCCATGGAATGCTGGCACACACTGCAGGATCTGGCCGTATTCATGGGTTGGTGCACCAACTCGTGCTCCCGGAGGGAGGACAGCTGACTGAACACCTCCTCACAGAACGGGCAGGAGTACATCTCCTCCTCGCTGCTCTGAGGCTCGCTCTTCCCTCTGTTGTTTTTCCTGCGCCCGGGCTTCCGATGCACAGTCCGAGACCTCCTGCCTGCTTTGGCGTGTGTGCTGTGGTGCTTCAGAAGGTTGCCACGGCTGCGGTAGGCCTTGTTGCACTGCGAACACCGGAACAGCTTCTTGGCAATTTCCTGTTTGTTGGCCTTGTGGTAGTCCACTTTGTGACACCTCTTTCTCTGCAGCTGCTGTTGAGCGTGATGGGCCCGAACATGAGCCCACCTGGGCAGGTGGTGAGAGAACACTTTACTGCAGAAAGGGCAGGGGTGCACCCCTGTTCTTCGTTTCGGCAGAACCGTCACCATCCGGCCACGGTCCCGGGGCCGCGCTGGCCTGCTGTGTTGCTCTTTCCTGTGCAGAAGCAGGCTGGATGTCTGGGAAAAGACCATGTCACAGGAGCGGCAAGGGAACCGTTGCCCCTTGTGGTTCTGTAACCCTGCACCCGTCTCATCTGCCTGTGTACCAAAGCACCGGCGCTTATGCTGGTAGAGCGACGCCGCATGGCAGAAGACCTTCTCGCAGGAGGAGCAAGGGAACTTCTTGCCCCCCTGATTCCAGTACGTTACCTGAGCCAGCTTCCACTCCACGGGGTGGCTCAGTCGCTGGTGACTGGACAAACCCACCTGAGAGTTGAACGTCCTGTGGCATAAGGAGCAAAAATAGGGCCTTGTGGGGGAGGGGGGTGGGGAAGCATGGGGTGGTGATGATGAGTCCGTAGGAGATGACAAAGAGGAATGCGCAGGGCCCTGCGGCGTTGTAGGCTGAGCACTGACAGGTAGAACCTGTGAAGTCATGGAGGCGGGATTTGTAGCAGAAGGCTTAGATTGCGACAAAAGGCCTTCGTCATGTTGCGTTGTTGGTGCAGCCGGAGACGCGGTGGATGTCAGCTGAGTGATCTGAGGTTCCTCGGGTTCGGTAGGGTGTTGACAGCCAGCCTGCTGGTGGTGGAGCAGCGCCGGCTTGTGGCTGAACGCTCTCCCACAGGGGGCACAAGCATAAGGTCCCCCACCCTGCAGGTTTCGTCGGTGGCCAAAAAGTCGACCCTCGCTCCTGTCTGAACGGGCTGCATGCTGCCGCGGCGAGCCACCCTGGCTGCTCCACTTGTACCGTGTGGCGGCATGGATGCGGCGGTGCAGGTGCAAGCTGGACAGCAGGGCGAACGATTGGCCGCAGGTGGGACAGCGGTGCGGTTTGCGCAGGGCGTGTTCTCTCTGCTGATGCCGCAGAAGTACGGATATATCGGAAAAGCCACGCCCACACTCCTCGCATTTCATCAGGCCCACAGACATGAGAGGCTTGGAGCTCCGTTGCTCCTCTTGCGGCAATGCGGCACCCCCCACCTTGGCCAGCAGGCTGGTGTTCATAGAGGAATCAGAAACACTGAGTGCAGCTCCTCCAAGGGACCCTGCATCCATTTCTTCCACCCTAAAAATCACAGATGACAATCAGTACATTGACTAGCAAGTGTTCAATGCAGGGTTGTGGGGGGTCAGAGCCTGTGGTAGAAATATAAGGTGTGAGGCAGGGAGCACCTGGACAGGACAGAAATCCAGTGCAACACAATCAAACGCACACTCCCCTTCACGCACACCTACGCACATTACAGCCCGTTTAGACTCAAAATTCACCTGTGGGAGGGAACCAGAGCACCTGGAAGAAACCTGTGCAAAAACAGGGAGAACATGAAAACCACACAGTGTGAGCGAGCCTGGAACCCACAGCTCCCACCAGTGATACCCGCTGCGCCCTCGTGCTGTACAAGTAGAAATCAAGGTACTTAAAAAAAACAAGTGAACCCAACGCATTTGAAGTACTACAGTAAGTGGAAAAATGGCAGCTGTGTTTCTGACCCGTAAAGGAGACACTAAGTTCCACTGCTAAAGAAAGATTCACTTATATTTCATTTCCCACCACCGAATCAGTCCAGTCATTCTTTTTTTGCGCCAAAAAAACGCACGTACCGCAACTCGGCGAAATTCACTCCACGTAAAAGAACCGTTTCCCCCGTTTTCGCCGCACACCGACGAGCGCAACTAGGGGAAACTGTTTTCTTCGGTTCCCACGCTCCCTATTCGCTCATTTAGATGCGAACCCACCGCACTAATACTACTACTAGTACTATTATTATTATTACTATTTCTACTACTACTACCACCACCACCAGCTGCCCTCCCACTTCCTCCACGCATTCGCTCAAGCGCTCCGACTTTCGGGAGCACGTGGAGATCATTAAACTGCAATCTTCGTGATTGTACGTGGCTCTCCGCGAAGCGCGTCTCTCGGACCCGGGAACAACGCCTACCACAAGAGCCGCGCTTCACGCACACGCGCAGCGAACCCACGGAAGGTTCGCGCTGATTTCCCGTTCAAAGCTGCCGTCGGGGCTCAGGCACGCGCAGCCTCCGCGGTTTTTAGCCCAGCGGCTAGCTAGTAGCGCTACGCATTGGAACAAAAGTGTGGAGAATTCCATAAGAAAGCAGCAGCCACACGTACGATGCCAGCCGAGTTCACGGCTTTACAGGGTTTCCACTCCAGGCATCTTAGTGCAGTTTAAACACTGAGCAGGCAGAACTTACTGCAGCTTGTCGGTCGCTTCGGACAAGCATGTGTTTGCAGAACAGGTTATCAACTTCTCTTTGCGTTAAAAGTACTACATTTCCCACAAGCCCTTGGCGCCCTCGCAAGTAGCACGTGACTTGGGTGCCCACCATTCGTAACATTCTACACAACTTGAACGTTCTGCGACCATGATCTGTTATAGACTTTATCTCTGTTCAAATTTACATTCTGTCAACATGATATATCCTACGAACCTCATACGTTTACCTAATGCTTTTCTCTAAAAGCGACTTACAATTATTTACAGCTGGGTCATTTTACTGGAGCAGAGTAGCTTGCTCAAGCCAAGTAGTAGCTCAGCTGGAAGTAGGATTTAAACCTGCGATCTTTGAGTCCAAAGGCAGGAGCTTTAACCATTGTGCTCCCAGTTGTCCCATTTTTTTAAAAACAATTTTGTAAAGTAAACTCGGTGATAATATCGAGACGGAGTGTCCGAGTGATATCTCGTTCATTTAGGTTTAGACTCTGACTGGCTTTTCGGTGTCTGGTTGTTCTTCAGTTTCTTTTCATTTACGTTTCCCCGTTTTTCTGTCGTTCATTCTGTAGACCCATATGATATGATATTTGTTTCTTGTTCCATGATTGTTCTTCGCGGTCTTGTTCACACAATCACAATTCTTCTTTTGTCTACTTGTTGTTCAGTGATGTTTAGTTTTTAACGGTGCGTTTGCGTTCGGAATTGTTCACTCCCTGCTGTTCATTTGCTATTTTGCTGTTCGCTAACTGTTACTATCCGTTCATTTTGCTTTTCACTCAGTTTCGAAATGTCCGTTCAGTGCTTATTGCCAGCCGAGCCGTTATTTGTGAAACTGCCAGTGAAAAAAACCGCAACGCTGCAAGTGAGGCGCAGAGGAAAAGGGGGCGGGGCGGCATAACTGAGCGTGTAAACGTCACTCGTTGCGCTGAGCAGCGATTGGACCATTTATATGTCCGGGATAATTTAATTTTCAGTGCCTGCGATCGGCGAAAACAGTACTGTTTATACTCACGTTTGCTTCCGATCAGTTTCTGAACAACATTTTTAAAGATTGTTTTTGGTAACTCGGAGACATCTGAGCGGTGAGTGTCTCGGCATGTTGTATTATAAGTAAGAGTGTGGAAATCTGAAGATCAGAGTCTGTCCTTTGTCTGTCTGTTCACCGCTCCGCAATGAATGACTTTCCATGACGGAGCGTATATATCATATATCACATCTCACACGAACCGTCACTCGAACGGTCAAATAGCAGAACACAGACGGAGCTCAAATATTAGAGGACTCACCTGTATCCGTATGTCTGTTAGTATGGCCGTTTAACTTGAAACGATGACGTAACATGGACATATACCCGAAGGTTGTTGGTTCGCATCCCACTCGCGCCGTAATACCCTTTGTGAAGGTATTTACTTTGCACAGATACGGTCAGGATACCCTGCTGTTCAAACGTGTCAAAATGTGGCTTTGGATAAGGTAAGTGAGAAGTCAATGATAATACATCACCTTTGCCAAAGCGCTCTGTGAATGACATAAAAATATATGATGTATATTTTGAACATGAAAGCATTTGCCATGACCCACCACATGCGTCACAACAGCAGTCTTTCAAAAGATCCAAGATGGGTTTTCCTGTTCACTTTGATGACTGTGGCCAGGTATTAAGATAGTGTCCAGTTACTGGCAGCAGGTGGCGTTGTGGTTAGATCTAAACTGCTGCAGGAAAAATGTCCCTGCTATATAAATGGGTAATGCAGTGCAAGTAGCTTAAAGCTGTACATTAGAGAGAAAAGGCCACAAGAGAACCAAGTGCATGATGCTGTCCACACACACACACACTCATCCCCGTAGATTCAGGTACTGTCAGGTTTGCAGTGCGTAATCAGCTGATGATTAAACACTTAATAATAAAAAAAAAAAAAAAAAAAAAAAAAAAATTGTTGGAAGGTGATCAGGAATCGTCTATTAAGTTTTATGCAGCTACTCGTGATGAACATCGGTTCATATGGTGGAAAGAAACAAACTGTACTTAAGAATCACACGTCTGCATCTGTGCCTCTTTCTCCTAATGTAATGCACACACTGTATTTTCTCTGAGATGTATGTCGCTTTGGAGAAAAGCATCTGCTAAATGACAAAATGTAAATGTAGAGCACTGTGCTGTTGTTCACTCCTCCCTAAGGGTGCAGCACTTGGGAGAATTTGTACAGAATGCAGCCGAGGAAGGGAGAGAAAAAAAACAAGAAAATGGCATTTTTCAGTTAATACTTGTTTATTATTATTTATTAATTTCTTTATTTATTTACCTGAGGCCTTATGCTAAGGTGACATAATTTCTGGAGTGCTTTAGGAGTACTCTCTTTTCTGACAAAACTTGAAAAATTCAGTGAAATTAACCCATTAGTCAAAGCTCTGTTTTAAGTTGGCAACTGGAAGCAGAGTGGTTAACACTGCTGCCTTTGGACCTAAAGGTTGTAGGTTCAAGTCTCTTTAGCAAGGTACTCACCCTATATTGCTCCAGTGAAATTATCCTACTAGGTAAATAAGTATAAGTTGATTTGGGGAAAAGTGTTAGCTAAATGAATAACTAACATGTTAATTACCATAATTCTTTATGGAGGGGAAAAAAAAAAGAGTTGGGTCCTGGATGGAAAATTTGTCACCTGAAATTAATTTTAAAGCCTAAATGAAAAGTATGGAAGGACTCATGTTGGAATTCTGTTCCCACTGCAGTTCCTTTGAGGAAGGTACTTACCCTCAAGTGCTCCAGTAAAAATTATCCTGCTGCATAAACTGGTAAGTCATTGTCATTTATACATGAATTAATAGTGCAGGTGTTCAATTCTGACCTGGCACCCACCAGTGTTGGATGAATCCATTCTGATGTTCTTGCCTCCTGAACTCAGCTCCCAGGCAAGCTGATGGAGAGCATGGGGGAGTTTGACCGGGAGTGCCCCATGGTGAAGCGCTTCTGCCAGCAGATGTCGGAGGATGATTTTGAGCAGCAGGGACTGAGCTACACTCAGCAGGCCCTGGAGGAGCTCTTCAGCGCCATGGAGCGACAGCCCAAGCTGTGCGAGCGCGTTGTCCGCAAGCGAAAGCAGGCTGAGCTGGAGCGAGGGACCCCGGGCGTGAGCATCAAGGTGAGGCCCCCCGAGTCCACATGATGTCTGGTGGAATCGGTTACTAGAAACTGTTGATGTTGAGCAGTGGATGGTGTTGCGATTAAGGAGCTTAAAGCCTAAAAATCTCAGGAATCACCCCTCATCTTCTCATTAGATGTTCCCAGATTACCTTAAATCTTTCAACCTCTGCAGTGTAGCGTTCAGTCTTCACCGCAGGTGCCAGTACACAACCATTGCTGGTGTGTGTTCGGTTCCTCTGGGTTCTGACCCAGCTGGGTACTATCATCTAGGCCAGGTTCTTCAGCGTGGTGGAGGGCAAGTTGAACCGCTGCAACACAGTGGGGCCAGATGAACTGCGGGACCGAGTGAGCCAGTTACGTGCAGAGATGGAGAAGGTGCAGGCGTACGCCCAGGGTGAGTGGTCCTTAGCAGCCGGAGACCAGCTTTCGCACACGTTTCTGGTCACAGAGACATTCTGTTTTTATTTAGTACTTCACAATTCAGAGAGGGATTCAGCAGTTCTGAATGACAGAGGGAGGTAGTTCCACCACATTAGAGCTAGAACTGAAAACCTTTGTGCTTTTGATTTTGGACCCTTTGTGCGTGGCACCACCAAGCATAAAGGGGTGAAGGAGCGTAGCGGTCTGGTTGGGGTGTAGCGAGTGATCAGGACTTGTAGAGACATCTGGGAGCAGATCTGTTGATAGTTTTGTAGGTTGTAACCATAATCTTGGATTTGTTGGGGGCAGCAAAGGTAGCCTGTGGAAAGGGACAAAGAGAAGGATACGTGGGAATGTTCAAATTGTCAAACACAATTTGTTCAGCAGCGTTTTATATCAACTGGAGAGGTTTGACAGCAGAGGCTACAAGTCCTGAAAGGAGAGGGTTGCAGCAGTCCAGCAGGATATTACCATGGCCTAGAAGTTTTCAGGAACAGATACATTTTGTAAATCAGGGATCGCTATATATTTAACAGTTGATGCTGAAGATGTTGGAGGCTGCTGGAGTGTGTACATTTTCCTTCAGACAACATCATGGCCTCTTAGTATGGCGCAAACAATAGATCCACATGTCAGAATTGCAGATGCATGCCTTTACTGTGGTATTACCGGTGCTGCTGCGCTTCTACAGAAGCGAAACGTGCCTCAAGGTGCACCTCCCAACACCCTCCGGAGAAGAGGGACATTGTGTTGAGCACCATGGCCAGACAGGAAAAACTCGCACCTCCGCTGTGTCCTGGAGCTTCGTCCGTTGCTCCTCCACCTCCTCCACCGCTGCCCCCTCCTTCAGGCTCAGCGACACCAGTTCGAGACCACGTCAGCCATCAGCAGGTGACTGCTTGCTTCTCTCATCTTCGTGTCATTGCAATTTGACAGTTTGCTTTAACTCCACTGTGACGTGGTCCACTTGTAGCCCCACTTCTCTGCATCAGCACCTACCTGGAAAGGGCAGGGCTATCCAGTCATGTCCCTGCAGAGGCTGCGTGGTCTTCGGCTTTCTTCTGTGTCCCAGCTCAAAGATCAGTTATTATAAAATTGAATGCCAATAAACCACACACACACACACACACCATCTGAACCGCTTGTCCCGTACAGGGTCACGGGGAGCCAAAGCCTAACCTGGCAACACAGGGCGTAAGGCTGGAGGGGGAGGGGACACACCCAGAACGGAACGCCAGTCCATCACAAGGCACCCCAAGCGGGACTCGAACCCCAGACCCACCAGAGCAGGAGCAGGACCAGGGCCAACCCACTGCGCCCCCCCCAGCTAATAAACCACTTCCTTTGAAATGTATAAATCAGCACATGACTGAGAAGTCTCATTAACTGAAACGTGACTGGACACGCAGACTAAATGTCTTTATAAGAAGAAGTGTAATAGGGGATTTGCTCTACTGGGACTTTTAATGTCGTGCTGGAAATTCAGCAGGAAATGGCAGCTGGAGTGGTCCAAATTTTAGAGTGATCCAAAATTGTGGCTATAACACAAGTAACAGTACAGTAAGCAAGCTGGCAACAGTGGCGATGAAAACAAAAACTCCCAATCGCAACCAAAGTCATCTTAAAATCTTTAATATATCCACATCATAATATAGAAATATAAGGTATCACTATGCCCGTAGAGGTGTCTGTGACTAATCCATGTCACTTTTTCCTCTGGGCACCGTCAGGTAGCAGCTACACCGGACATACTCTCCAGTTACGGTCTCTCCCGACTGAACAGACCTGGAAGGTGCGTGAGTGTATTCTTGAACAGCGTCCAGTGATGCAGATGGTGTGTTTGTATTCTTACTGTAAACTGAGGTTATGATCCTGATTTTTTTTTTTTTTTTTTTGAGCAGCTTCATGGATCCCAACACTCCGAAGCCTGACCATAGAGAAGGCTCTCATCCCCACCTGGACATCCAGACAGAGCTGCTGGCTTACAATCCAGCCAGGAGGCTCAAGGCCACGGGCGTCAGCAGGTGAGGCCAAAGTACCTTCCAGGGGCATCAGCGGGTCAAAGCTTGTGAACAGAAAGGAGGACTTTTGTGTGGTGTTATGTAAAACAGCAGCTGGGTTTTCCTACCCTACCTCCACCACGTATTCTACGGTAGCCATCTCCACTTCCTTTCTTCCACAGGAAACTGATGGACATTGGCAAACACCTTTCATTCAGACCACCTAAAAATGTACATGTACTCTCTGGAATAAATATTTAAAAACTACATATCAGACTGTCTTACTTTGAATTATAAGTTTTATGTCTTGGTTTTGTCAGATCTCCAGGGGGTACGCCCACAGGAAGGCCACCCATCAGAGACCTTGAGGGATCTCCCATCTCTAACTTCAACACTGCTCTGATCAACAAATTTAGGAATGCTCAGAGTCCCCTTGCTGACCCTGGGGTCCCAGACCCTCACGAGAACTCCGACAGCGAGGATGGCTTCGCCACACCCCCGGCTTCGCCCTGAGTCGTACCCCTCAGCTGATCCGGTGGGTCTCACTAGCTTTCCGTTGGGACAGTCATCTCATACTTCCTACTTGATGATGCGCTCCTCCACCTTCATTCATGCTAATATGCATAAATATGCTATTTGCACACTGTTAATCTTTTTACAATCTTTTTCTGTACAGAAGTACTGAGTCAGGTCGTCCCCTTTCTCCGCTTTAAATTTCAGCATTTTTCCAAAATTCCTCATTTACTTATATGTGTTAAATGCCTTTCATTAATCTTTTTTTTTTTTGTCCTTGCATAAAGTTTGCAGTTTCGATGCTGACTGACCAAAGGCCACTACTAATACTATTTTTGACCAAAATTTACGACTGTTATGCTGTGTGTTGCAAGATTTTTTTAGAATCATTTTGTAAATTTGGGAAAAAACGTTGTTTTATCATTGAATGTACACAGGTTACGTATAAAATTACTTTTCTGAATCACACGTTTCACTGATTTTATTTTTTTATTAAGTCAGTAAAGTGGCATGGAAGGAAATCCACAAGAGTGACAGGCCTGAGGTTTTAGCACTTCTCTGCCAAATCTAATGTAACAACTGCTCCATCCTTTTACAGACAGGAATATTCCCTCTATTCAGCAGACCCATATTTAGGGACAAGTGATGTAAAACCACATAAATCTAGGCAGTCCAGTGTTTGAATAAAGACCTCTATAAACAGTTTAACAGTTACACTACTCACCATCTTTATTAGAACCAAAATGTGTGTGTGTGTGTGTGTATTCTACCATTATTTGCATTTTTTCATGATACATCTGAACATTGCACTGTACCCTGCCTTGTATTCAGGAATTTCCTCTTTCACCAGGGTTAGATTATAATTATATATATGTGTATCACTGCCCATTTCCCCAAAACTGTTGTTAATATTACTGTGATCTTCAATTCACTAAAATGAAATGATGCTTTGGGGAGCTGATCCCAGACCAGTTAAGGCAACAGTTAACACACACACACACACACACACACACACGACCCCTGTGTAATTTAATCCTGAGATTTCTTGCAACATGATTGATTTCCCTTTACCGCCAAAAACAGCCACAACAGATGCACAGTTGTGGCACAGTTTAGACAGGCCTGTAGGTTTTGGTGCCTTGTCTTATCACTTGGTGTAGAGAGGAAAAAAGTCTCCGCAGCCTCTGAATGCCTCACTGTAACTAGATGGCCTCGTGAGGGAGTCATAGCGTCAGGATGGCAGGCAGAACTTCTCCACAGCGAGCGCTCACTCGTACCGAGGCCAGGTGGTCCGCCCTGGTGGGACCGATGTTCAGGATGGCCACGGGGACCTTCCTCTCGCTGGCAGCCAGTAGGAACCGGTATCCAGAGAACACCTGTGCACGTAAAGGTGGGTGCAGAATAGTCAGCAAGTTCTTTATCAATGCTGAACTTTGGGGTGCCAACTACAGCACGAGAGAATCCAGCATCTCCCAAACTCCTTACGTATCATTGCTGAGTCGTTTGATCCGGGTTTACCTAATCTAAAAAACTATTTTTTTTTTTTTTACCTTGAATGTGTGAATATTAAATTAACACTTGCTCCTCAGGTGCAAGTAATTGAATTATACATTTAAAAAAAAAAAATTTAAAACATTTTAATTGCACATTTTCTTCGTAGTTCTACATTCTAAAGTTTCTGCTTGTATTGGTTGGAACACACCCCGTTTTTACAAACAGGCAGTAAAATGCACTAACACAGACTGTGGGAGTGAACTGAATTATTGTATTCCCAGTGTTTACAGCTCATTTCTGGTGTTTGTGCATGATGGTGATGATGATAATAATAGTGGAGTAAGAAGTGTCTTGTTACCATGGAAACCAAAGTACAGATAAATAAAGCTGAAGTGGCTAGATGATTTCTGCTAGCTATAACAAGCTCTTGGAAATTCTCTTCTACTGATGGGATGTAATTATTCAGATTTAAACAGACCACCCAGACAGGCTACTTGTCACACACCTGAAGTGACGAACCCGCAACCAGCACGCCGTCCGACTCCGCCAGCTTCTGGTGAACGAAGCGTACGGTGTCCCGATCAACCGTGTCGCCAAAAAATGTGACCTGGGGC
This sequence comes from Scleropages formosus, assembly GCF_900964775.1. Classification (NCBI taxonomy): domain Eukaryota; kingdom Metazoa; phylum Chordata; class Actinopteri; order Osteoglossiformes; family Osteoglossidae; genus Scleropages; species Scleropages formosus. The sequence continues at coordinate 19,368,221 of NC_041822.1, forward strand.
TTCAGTATGCCTCCGCAGACTTCGCAGGATGGGACCTGGAAGTGCTGAACCTGCTCGTCGGTGAGGAAGACGTCACCATCGGGCGCTACACCCCCTGCATCAGCTGCCCAACCTGGATTGAGAGCCGCAAAGCGCACCTGCAGGGCCTGCCGGGGGGACACGGAGCCACAGCCAAGACACACCACCCTATAGGGTCACCACCAACATATCACATGTCAAACTTTGGCACTTAAAATATTCAAGCCACAGCAAATACATTTATAAAAGAAACCTGTGGAAAGAGCAGTTTGGATGCCCCATGTTTAGAGCCCACCTGTATGAGCAGCAGGATACAGCGATGTGTTTCCCCCAATACACATGTATATCCAGCTGCGCTTCTTCCTGCAGCCATGTGTCCCTATACCCACCTGTGTGTGCAGCCATGCAGCTCGGTCAGTTGCTGACTCCCTGCCTTGGAGTGCAGCGCATCCACGTTCTGCGTCACCAGCCAGTGCAGCTTCCCCGCAGTTTCCCAGCTGCGCAGCGCCACGTGAGCAGCATTGGGCTGGTGGGAGGAAAACAGTGGCCAGCCCACGTAGTTCCGTGCCCAATAGCGCTGGCGGGCCTTGGCGTTACTTAGGAACTCGGAGTGCTGCATTGGCCGCCTGTCTGTACGGGAGTACAAGCCCACGCCCTCCGAGCGGTAATCGGGGATGCCCGACTCAGTGGAGAGCCCAGCTCCAGTGATCGCAAACAGCCTTCTGGAGCGAGACACAAAGTTCTGAAGCTGCTCCAGTGCCAGTGAGGAGATGGGCAAACTGGCTGGCACAAAGTCCAGGGTGCTGGCAGCCATGGACCGGAACCTTATGTGGCCCGTTAGCTTCAAAACCCATCTTTGAGGCTGCTGCATCTACACGGAGGACACACAACAAAAGGTGGACACAGCCCAGGAAACCAAAGGTGAGACCTGTATGTTCCAGCTCTCGGTCAGATATATGTATGAAAGTGGAAAAATGTATCGTTGCTGAATGAAGAGTCTTTAGGGACTACAGCTGTGGCACTGCAACAAATCAGATTCTGAAACTTGCACCATTTTTAAAATAGTGTAATTTGGAAGAAGTATTTTCTCAAGGTGCCCCACAATAGGCTGGTGTCCCTTCCAGGCTGCATCATGACCTCTGTATGGAGGATAGGCTCCAGACCACCGCAACCCCAAACTGGGCAAGCTATTACTGATAATGGATCTTCTCAAGAGACAGTATCCCACAGGGTAGCTGATAGTGTAGTGGTTAGAGCTGCTGCCTTTAGAGCTGAAGGTCACAGGTTTAAATCCCACCTCCACCTTTAGTACCCTTGAACAAGGTACTTACACTTATTCATTTAGCTGATGCTTTTCTCCAAAGCGACTTACAACGTTAAGGTATTTACAATTATTTAGCCATTTAGACAGCTGGGTAATTTTACTGGAGCAATTTTAGGATAAGTACTTTGCTCAAGGGTACTACAGCCAGAGGTGGGATTGAACCTGCAACCTTGTAACCTTTGGGTTCAAAGGCAGCAGCTCTAATAACTGCACTGCCAGTTGTCCAATTTTAGGTACTTACCCTAGAATTGCTCCAGTAAGGTTACCCAGCTGTACAAATGGGTAAGTAATTGTAAGTAGCTTAACATTCCAAAGTTGCTTTGGAGAAAAGCCTCAGTGAAATGAATAAATGTTATGATTCAACTGCCTGCACATCTAACCCTCCCATGAAGAATTAAATGTTACCACTCCTCTAGTAAATCTAAGACAACCTAACATTTCTTAATCCAGTTCTTTCACTAGTTTTATACCCCGGACTGCAATATTTGGAATTAATCTTGAACACAGTTTGTGTAACTTCTGATGAACTGTGTGTTTTGTTCCTTTGAGAGTTTATCTCTAGTTATTCGAAGGCTTATGTCAGATTTGGTCACTCACACCTCACTCTGACCGACCTTAGTCTTAGAGCCTCATCATGGCAAGAGCCTGAAGAGGAGTCTAACATCATCATGTCACTATCGTGTCCCTATGACTGAGGACACTAATCTAATTATTTCTTCCAGAAAGTTGTAGCTCTTCTTTCACTGCCCGAGTCCCAACATGATGATCATGATCCACGATTTGAACAACACACAGCACAGGTAACACAGTCACTCGACTCGCCAACATTCATGAATGATTCAAACAGCGTGAACCGAAATGATACAAATACAAATATAGCTCACCTCATCATCAGACTAACGCGACACTAGACATCGTGAGATTCGAAATGGAATATTACTGAGTCACAATTATGAATGTACAGGGAAAAAAAGTCCTTATGTTACACAATGAGCAGCCAGCTTTCAGTGGGATGCCGGGATTTGTAGTAGAATCGAATCAGTCGCGGAGCGAAGACGGGTGTCCAGTGGCATGCCGGGATTTGTAGTTTAATTTGGTCTGCGCTGACAACAGATCGGAGAATTCACGGTAATGTTTTTATGTTCGAGCTCTGCGAGTACTGTGTAGCATTGAGCAGCCAGTGGTTGAACTGAAAGGGTCCACATTGAGAGAACGCGGCGTACACAAGAGGAAACAATAACGAAGGACCTCCGTTTTATTGATCCATCTATACTTTGCAAAACAAAAGTGCTGGTTTCTGCGTCGCTTCAACGTTGTGAATATCATCATGTCAAGCGTTGTGAACAACCGCTTGTTCCGAGTGGGGTCATGGCCGGGGCGGGATGCCAGTCCATCCCAAGGCACCCCAAGCAGGGCTTGAACCCCAGACTGGCCACACAGAGGGCACTAACCAAACCCACTGCAACACTCTGCCCCCCCATCTTGTGAGTATCATTCATACACAAAATTCTAATAGAACATTTAAACCATAATTTATTCAGGATACAAACTTTCTATGGTGACATTCTGTGCAGAAGGTCCCTGGTGTCTTTGAAAAATAAAGCTATAGAACAAACACTGACCCTGGGATGAGCAAGGAAAACTGAAAATGGTGATTATTTGCAAAGCAATATTCAGTTTGTGTCATTAATATATGAAGTTCATGGAAATGTCATACAATTACTGGCCAATCTCAAAGGAATACAAACACATGAGACACTGTTGGAAAAAAATGGGAATGGCTATGTGCTTCTGATTACTGCCAATATTCACAGCTGAATGTAGCACCTGGGGCAAATTAAAACCCACAGCTCTCATATCAACCCAATAAACCACTGTACCATCCCAACACCATGCAAAATATAACTGTAGTGACAACTTGGATCTAAAGCACCACCATCGTATTAAATTAATATAGGCTTTAATGGTACTTTTTCCGTGCAGTGGAATGTCATCCCATCAAGGGTACCCTGCTTCATGCTGTGTTTTTGAAATCAGCTCCAGACCATTGTGACCATGAATTAATAAGCGGTTAATGAGAATGTATAAGTTAATGAATCTTAGCTTTTTAAGTATACATTTCAGATTTTTAGATTTGTTCAGTTTAATAGAAATCTCTTAGACAAACAGTGAGTTTTCAAATATATAATAAAATTAAAAATACATTATTGGATTACACATTTCCATGCTTTTGAGAAGACCTTTAGAATGTTATTTTGCAGGGATAGTTCAATTTGTAAGTAGTGCTTCTTAAGGACAATTATGTAGAATTCATCAATTGAGACAGATTCTCTCAAAGTTATTGCCAGTATTGTTATCCTTACATATTTTATTACGTTACTAAGCTAAAGTTTGCAAGTCTTTGAAATTAAGAAAACAAACTCAACACATGTGAAACTCATTGAGACTTGGCTACATAGTGTATCAGGTTACATCCCAGTCTTCCTGCTTCTACACTAAAGCACGATATACTAGGACCTTCAAAAACATGGCTGCAGTGCTGCTTTGCGTTACGTCCCCCGGTGGGATGCTCAGAATATGCTGCATACATCACGGTGGCAGAACTCCAAGGTCTCTGCAAGAGGAGAAACACGTGCAGAAAACATGTGTCCATTCCTCACCGATGTGACTTTTTGCACAGTCTTACAGCATATAGCAACACAATGAAAACGGTTTAGTTCTGCATCAAGTGGGAAAAACAGGACCTCCCTCGGTCTGAAGGAGTAGTAGTAAGGATGACCCACCAGCGCGTGTGCAGTTGAACACAGCCTCGACAGCTTCATGGAACTCCTCCCCCAGGATAGTGCGATAGTCCAGGTGGCTGGTGTATATCAGGCAGCGAGTGGCGTCTTTGAAGAGGAGGTCGCTCTCTCCGTACGACTGCGACTCAAAAAGCTGGAATTCCAAGTCTAGGTGGGATTCCAGAGTCTCCTGTTTGAATGAGAAGCAGGCAGTGATGTGTTCCAAGGTCCAGCTTAACAGTCCGCATCACCTGTGGAATCCTGAGCATTGGTCTAACCTGCGACTTCATGAGGAAGTTGTACACGCGGCTGGTAAGCACAGGACGGGTCATGATCACGCTGGGCGGGATAGCTCCCAGGTGGCAGCTCTCCCACTGGGACAAGGGGGCCCGTCGCCCATCTCCACAGAGCAGCTCAAAGTCCTCGGGCAGCCAGCCCTCAGCCCAGCCACTGGAGCTCAGCCCTGCAAGAGAGGAGTACCTTTGTTGGGTACAGCAACTTCCACAAATGGGTCAGTGTGGCACAGCAGAATGTGCTGGAAAGCAGCTTTTGGTGTGTTTTAGTGCTTAAAGCCATTGCCTTGCAATCAAAACACCAAGGTTTGAATCCCGCCTCTTGCTGTTGCACCCTTGAGTGAAGCACCTACCCTAAACTGCCACAATAAAATTTACCCATCTCCATAAATCGGTACAAACCTTGCAAGTCACTTCTGAAAAAGGATGAGCTAGATTGAAAAATCATATATAGATAAGTAAATAAACTATTTACAGCTGTGGCATTAGATGGTCTGTACCACCCTGCTATGTAATGGGACAACTGTAGTGTACACTGTACTAGTGGATTATGCTTTAGGACATTGTTTTGTTAAGTAGTATGTGAAGGTTCACGGTAAGGTGAAGTGGGTATCATGTATCCAAACATGACGTTATTTTCAAGGACATTTCAGCACTGGACCACTGAGTGTACCATAGTGTGCAAATCATGGTCTCACCATGAATGTTGTCCTCTAGGTTGTGCTGCTCCAGGAAGGCCACATCACCATAGCTCTTCCCACTCGGGTCTCCAACCAGACACCTGAAGATGAGACCTTGACTGATGCCCTTCCCAGCATGCACCTGACACACACTTCCTTTTCCATTAATCCCTCACTGTGCTTTCCTGTGTCCATTTATGTTTCAGATACCTACAAATTATTATAGCATACAGGGACAAAGGGTGGAACAGTGGTAAATTTAGTGAACCTGTGTGTACACACACATTTTCTGAACTGCTTGTCCCATACGGGGTCGCGGGGAACCGGAGCCAACTCGGTAACACAGGGCGTAAGGCCAGAGGGGGAGTGGACACACCCAGGACAGGACGCCAGTCTGTCGCAAGGCACCCCAAGTGGGACCCGAAACCCCAGACCCACCAGAGAGCAGGACCCGGTCCAACCCACTGCGCCCCCCTGCTGTGTGTACAATGAAGCTAAATCATTTCTCTTTATAGAGCACAGTGGGAGCATAAAGATGTAAAAAGAGTTATGCGAATTGCTTTGAATAAAAGCTTTTGCCAAGAAATCAGGTGACATTCCAAGTATGATACAAGTGATACAGCCAAATCTGCAAAAACACACTTTTAGTATCATATAAACACATGGCCAGTATTGTAGAGCTTACCTCAAAGCTCCCATGTTTCCATAGTAACGCTCATTGTGATTGTCAACACAGCGTTTGCTTCCAGGCTCCACCTTGCCCCCCACGCATACTTTGCAGAGCCCTCCCTTGGAACCAGGCAGACAGCCCTTCCAGAACACCTGGCTGTACACTGTCACAGGGGCAGGAGAGGGTGGGCCCAGGTAAGGTGGCTAATGGGCAACGTGGCACCTGTGCTACTGTATGCTGCTCAGAAACAAACAAGATTTTCCTTTCCTTCCGTGTATGTGTGTAACCAGATTTGTAGTTAAAATGACCCTCTGAGGGAAGCCTTGGTATTTTAATTTTGTGGAATTGCTGAAAAACAACAGCTGGTAGTATTGTGGTTAGAGTTGCTGCCTTTAGACCTAGAAGTTGCAGGTTTAAATCCCACCTCCAACTGTAGTATTCTTGAGAAAGGTACTAACCCTAAATTGCTCCAGTAAAAATTACCCCGATATAAAAATGGGTAAATGATCTTGAGCTGCTTTGAAGAAAAGTGTCAGCTGAATGTGACTACAGTTTAAATCTTTGATTTAACTGTATGTCGGTGTCAGGGTGTGTGAGTGTGTGTAGGTTTTTAGGCCGTTGTTAGACTGCTCTCTACACTTTAGCTACATTGAATTTGATAATGTATATGATCTAATGATGTTGCTGACTTTGTTTCCCTCATCACCAGTGTAGTACCCAGGGTGGGATCACAGGGGGCACTGCTGTTGGGCTGGGACCCAACAATGTGTCTGGCAGGGAGCAGCCAGCCAGCTGGACTGTACATGTGACCATGGCAGGAGCGGCGGCCCTCCAGGTTCTCGAACAGCAAGTTCTTGCTGGAGCGCCGCACCACTGCCACTGCGAACATGGGCAGAAACACTGCAGAGACACGAGAAACAGATACACACAGCGCGTTTTCTTTAAAAGACACCAAAATGTGCAAGAGAACATACGCTGTCCACTTAGTAACAAACCCTGATGCAAAACTCAACTCACTTTCCTCGCCATCACTCTTAAAGCTGGCGATTTCAGCAGTTCTGTTTTTCCAGGACAAACACTTCTCGCCTGAGAGACAGACAGACAGAATAAAGAGAAGACAAACACAGAGTACAAGTCCAGGTCACTGCAACCTCAGTAAAGCAGAGAAACACCACACTGTCCACTTTACTCTCTTAACAAGTAAATCGTTCTCATTTCTGCTGTTATTCATAAGCTCTGATTTCAGTTTCTTTCTCGCTACACAGTATCATGAAAATTCATGCGGACGCTGCTTTTCTCATATCAGTGAGTAAAATCCAAGCTGAAACAAAACCAGCACACACAGGGCTTGCTAAGGACCTCGGAAGGAGAGCAGAGATCCACAGGAATGATCCAGCCCTCAGTTTCACCCCCCCCCAACGCAATTTCATCTGTGCTAACGACTGACGACCCTAACTACTCATGTACCCTCCCCGAAAGGGCATCTGCTCCCTAAGAGCATACCATATGGCTCTACTCACTAGTACAGAGTCCCACCCCCTTTCTGTAGCGCCACCCACTCCACCAAAGTGTGCAAGTCTATGGTTTTACCGTAGTATTCTGTTGCCACTGGCACCAGGCCACACTTGCCCGCAATAAAAGCGTGGGTGGCGTCCAGTGAAACAGCATCCACTTCATCCCTCTGTGGAGACAACCTTTCTGTAAAGGCCACCAACTCCTGAAACATGGCTGATCGACTGAAACAGCAGGTGACACAGTGGATAACAACATGAATAGGATGTTACATTTTTGTGGATGTTACTAAACCTGAATTGGTTTGATTTAAAAATCCAGCAGTTCAGACCTCCAGGTAAACACCTGAGGTGACTGAAGGTGAAACCACACACACACACACACACACACACACACACACACACACACACACACACACACACACACACATATAAATTGGGTTTAAGGACCAAGGAGCACAGTCACATATGACGACACAGCACATCTTGCCTTGATCTTCTCGATGCAGTTGCTCATGGAAGAAGCCCTAACGCAAACCAGCGGATCCGACTTGACGCTCAGGGCCCACTGCTCACACTTGTGCTGTTCGGCAGCACTGATGCAGCACCAGCGGATCACACTGTCCTCCAGTGTGCTTCCTGAGTCACAGATACAGTAACAGCACTAATACACTACCTAGAGCACCTCACAAATTAATTATATTTACTCTTTTAGGTAGCACTTGTCTCCAGAGTGACAGCATTATTGACAATGTTTTACCTATTTAAACAGCTGGGTAATTTTTTTTTTTTTTTTTTTTTGCAGGAGCAATGTAGGGTAAGTACCTTGCTCAAGGGTATTACAGCTGCAGGCAGGATCCGAACCTGTGATCTCTGGGACCTGAGGTAGTCGGTCTGCACCACACTACCCGTTACCTCGCTGTACCTACCCACATACACTATGTACAACATTTAATCTGGATCCTATTAAAGTCTCACACACAATCAGCATAACACATTGACACTTCTGAAGTGGGCTAGGGGGGCTGTGACCTAGAAGTGAATTGTGGGTAATACCTTCATGCCTCAGCCCCTTCAGCAGAGCCATGTAGTCCAATCCCAGAACCTGGCTCATGTCGCTGTCATCGTTCAGAATTGCCAGTTTGTGCGTTGCATCTTGGAAGAGCAGGTTGCCAGTGCCATAGGGGCGTGACTCAAACAGCTGGAATCGCTCCCTCTGCCGCCCTTGACGACCGAAAGCCACCTGGTAAAACGGCAGGAAGAGCACAAACAGAGGAAGGAATAAGATGAGTGAAGAGACTGGGGGTTTCAATTCCATACTGGTCAAAGAACAGGAAGCTAACTTAATACCGTCTGGTTCCATTTCTGGGAGGAAAGCAGACATTATTTTCATCAGTATTCACCCAACGGCAGGTGGCGTAATGGTTAGCAGTGTCACTTAGCAACCTGAAAAGCAATGTTTGAACCATATCTCCTTTTCTGGGACCATGTAGAAGGTCCTTACGCTAATTGCTCTTGTTGTCTAAGTTGGTAAATAACTGTAAGGAGCTCAGCACATAAAAATATTTTACACTGTAAGTTGCTTACTAAATAACCAGTTTTTATTTAAAAAAAAAACTAAACTATATAAGTAAATATGTCACCATGTTATGCACTGTTGATAATTGCTCATAACACAACCAGCTTGCACTACAATATTATTTTACCCTGCTTGTGTAATGTTATGATGTCCAGGAGGAGTGGGAACTCAGTAGGCCTTGGACCCCCAGACACCCCAGCATACTGGCTTTTTTCACACACTTTTAAAACTGCATGTCACTAACTCCTTGTGTGTCCATTGCTTACTTTACTTTTATTCACCCTGAATAGGTCTTATGTCCCATAATCGGAACAGCTGGTAGCATAGTGGATAGAGCTAGTGCCTTTGGGTTGCAGGTTCAACCCCCCTCTAGCTGTAATACCCTTGAGCAAGGTACTTACCCTAAATTGCTCTAGTAAAAATTACCCCACTTGATAAATGGGTAAATAGTTGGAAGTCGGGAGAAAAGCATCACCTAAATGTAAGATGTTACGTTATAGAATTTAAATAAATTGACTGCACCCTGCTAAGCATATCTAAATATAACAAAATAAGTAGTTAAGCATACCCTAGAAGAGAAGAGTCAAAGGGCACACTAGTGGAGGATACTCGGGGTGTTGTGGCTTTCACCGGACAGTACCTGTATTGTGGTGAGGAACTTGCGGATGACTCTGCGGTAGTTGAACCGTGTGACAACCCCCCCGCCAGGCCCCTGGCCCAGGTTACAGCGGCCGAAGTCGCTGAGTGGGGCCAGTGAGCCGTTTGTGCAGAGCAGCCTGTAATGGCCCTTCTCCTGCTCTATGAATGAGAGTAAGACAGGTGATAGTTGATAGGTGGAATGAGGGCAGGATGAAGACGGAGAGGAGGATGAGAATACACAGGTACAAAATGCATTGAATTACAATAACTAGTCAGCTGCTCACAAATGCATGTTTCAAAGCTTCAGGTTAAGAAGATGGTCACACCATATCCCTTCTGATGTAAGCAGACAGAAGTCCAATAGCACTGATATTAGCAGGGAACTAACCAGTAATACTGGTCAGATATGGAATATGGAACAATATGGAATATCTGGCTCTGTTTCTGCCTCCAACAAAAAAATTCAAGAAAGTCGTTCAATTATACTCTTGTGTTCTCACAAAGCATAATGTCCCTATATTGGGCCTTTCAATACAGTGCAGCTTTCCTGGCAAACACCTCCGTAAATATACTCACTTTTTCCAGATACTGCAGTAACACAGAAAACCAGGCTAATGAGTAAAACTTCTTGAACTGCTGGCCAGAGCCAGGGCCTTACCATCAATGTTCTCCAGGGCTATGTGGTCCACAAATGCCACATCCCCTTTGCCGGTGCGAAGACATCTGTGAGCAGACAGAACTGAGTTGACCTGTGACACTTACACTAACCCTCTCACATCTACACACATACACACACTTATGCTCAGTAACGAGACAGGACAGGACAGGTACTTTATTCATCCCTACTGGGAAATTCACACACACAGAAACTTAACACTTGACATGCAACAAGGTGCACAGCTATATCCAAACAATATAATAAATAATTACAAGTAGCCATTAACAAAATAAAAAAAACAATATGGACAATTTAAAATTTAAGTTAGAGATACTAGAGGATTACACCAGTGCAACATCTCCAAGATCACGAGACACTTCTCTGCTTCTCAGTGCTGAGGAGATGACATGCCCTAGAGAAGTATCAGAAAACACCCCCAAAACCACAGCCACGGTCCGTTATGGGTTTAGATTTTAGCTTGTGTTCCTTCTTGGCAACGGCTATGAGCACATGCACAAGGACATAAACATACACATATGCCAACAACAGAAACAGGGGCCACTGCTGACCTTAGGGCTCCCTGGCTGTTGAAGAAGGGCTCATTGTGGGAGGTCTCACAGTGGCTGTTACGGTGGGGGACATATGACTTCTCCCCCTGGCACAGTGCACACAGGCTGGTTGCCATGGTTCTGGTGCCTGGAGCACAGCTGGCATTGAAGAACTCGCTGACCACTGACAGGCCAGGAGAAAACGGGCACTTTTTAGTGACACACTTCCAGTAAGCAGTGCAACTTTAGAGTAACCCCCCCAAGGTCAAAATGCAGATGTTTCACCAAAACACACCACCATAACTTCTCTTAACATGAACATCACTACTGTACCTGATTCTCCACATCTGAGTCAGATTTACCAGGACTATTCACTTTGATTTTCTTATCCCTCCATTTCACACGCATACCCTGGCTCAGGGGCTGCTCCTCAGCCCAGTGCAGGTAGTTGCGGGAGAGCAGGAATCCAAGTGGCAGGTTCCAGCCTGCGGTCCAACGGACACCGCTGTGACAGCTCCGGTGGCCTTTCAGCGAGCGGATGTTCAAGTCGCCATTCCTTACCACAGCAACAGCAAACACACAGCCCCCTGGACACACACACAGACACACACAGGCTGTGCACTAACTCCACAGAAACGTCTAGTGAGAACTCCATGGTCTACGAGGTTAGCGTAGTGGTCAGAGCTTTCAAATTTCACTCAAAGGACCCAGGTTTAAACCCCACCTCCAGCTGCAGTACCCTTGACCAAGCTACTTACCACCAACTACTTGAGTAAAAACTACCTGACTGTATAAATGGGTAAATAATTCGAAGCAGCTAAGGACTGTAAGTTGCTTTGGAGAACAGCATCAGCTAAGTGAATAAAATGCTACAATGTGTGCACTGCTGAACCTCAAACATATCATCTTATAAAAATCCCACTGATACATCTATTATACGCACATGATGCCTGCATGTACACACACCCTTAGTTAAGGTTTCACACACTGTATATCGATGTTTCCAAAGGCTGATTCTGATTAGATGGAGTCGGGAACACAAGATAATGGGCCACAACTCTGCAATTTTGTACTTACCATCTCTGTAGATCTCCTTGGCGACTGCGGTGAGGTCAAACTGCTTCACTGCTGTGTAAACCTCCCCGGCGTCCAAGGTAACGGCATCAGCGCGGTTGGCCTGCAGGTACAATGACAAGCACGCGTTCACCCACCGACTGCTCCAGAGAAGCCTGTCAAAGAGAGCGGGAACGGGACACACGCTGACCCAGATCTTGCTTATGCAGTCAGCCGTGCTGTAGGCCCGCACGCAGGACATCCTGCCGAAGGTGGCCAGCACTCCAGGGGGCAGCACTGTTGCCAGGGCCTTCGCCAGATCAGCACACTTCTTCTGCTCCGCTTCTGACACTGTGCACCAGCGCGTCTTCTTACCTGCAAACAGGTGTGCGTCACTACGCCTCTCATTTTACAGTCATAATTGAACACTAACCCCTCCTGACAAGAGCTACAGCGCAAACTAGTAAAGATCCCTCATGTGTACCTAGATATAGTTGATCATAACATCCAAGCAGAAGGAGACATCTCAGTTTACCCGACTGCGGTTATTTACCTTTCACTGAAATCTTAACTTTAAGGTGATTTTCAAAAATTGTTGTGTTTCTCCCCAAAAACCTAAATGTGAAAAGACAATATCATGTTGATAAACACTCGCTGTAAAAAGGATAAAATTACCTTTATCATAAACAAAAAAAAGCACAGAAATTTTTTGTTGGTTTTAGTGAGGAAATAAAACTAAAAATTCTTCCACTAAAGTTAATACCTGTTTTTTTATTATAATAAATGCAATTATTAGTTAATAATTAATTAATATGTAATTCAACTGTGCTTGATGAAAACTACAGAACCAATGCCTGCCAGTAGGAAACCATGTTCTGTTGATTTAATACCATTTTGACGCATTAATTTAAGGGGTCAAAAAGAGAGGCCTGAAAAAATGAACAGAACATCACCGGACGCATTATTTGGACTTCAAATTGAAAAATAACGAAATACAGATGCCCCTGTTTTGTTACTAACCGCAGGACGGTAAAGACAGTGCTTACGGAAACGGGCTGGTATTGGTAAGGTTGCTGGGTCGAGTCCCACTCCCGCCCAATGCTGTAGTAGTGTAACTAACCTACCTAGTAAATTATATACTGCGTAACACTGGGTGAATATAGTAAAAATAAAATGAAGAAAAAAAAAACACTGCGGACAAAATTAATAAAAACGATTGATTTGAAACCTGCAAATTAGGAGCTCTACAGACACAGAGTAACAGTAAGTTAACGTAAAACGATGTAGGTATAGTACAGGCACACTGTATGAACTTGATAAGTTGATTTACACCACTTCCAAAAACCTAAAAGACTTAAAAAGTTAGAATAAGGCGCTAAACTGACGAAAGGTGCGAATTCAGCCGGAAAGAACGACACACTCACTCAGTAACACGTAACCTACCCGAAGCACGAGAGCAGCACGCGCAGGCGACGAGCGCGAGGATGAAGAGCCGTTTCATCGCGTCCTGACGAAGAGCCCGAGCGACAGATCAGATGACGGCGGGGTTCGTTCGGCAGCTCGCCTCTCCGCGTGCGACGCGGAATTCAATGTGTGTGAAGTGCGAGTAAAGTTTAGTAAAGGTGCGTTTCTCGCTGCGCTGCTCTCGCCAAATGGAAAATATTTTCCGTTATCCATGGCATTTATTTTGCACCTGGAAACACACATGTGCGACACATTGCGCTCCGCTTTGAAATGGTACCATACGCTTCGCGTGTGCTCTCATACTTAAGTTATTTTCGATTTATGCGAGAAGCAAACCGTCTCTCGTCTGGCGAATTCGCTCTCACGGTAACTGCAACTGCTGGGAGTCGCGTGAAAGAATGCCTGGCGCGCGCGCGCTTTACTGGACTTCGCGCGTGTTTTTGCTTCGGCGATCGCAGAAGAAGGAGCTGTTCTTGAAGAGTGTGAGATGCGGTCTGGGTTCCAGCTGACACGTTGGAGAGCCCCCCCGCTCCGCAGTAAGCATCCGAGCTCTGATTGTTTCACGTTCTCCCCGCGTTCAGCCCTGTACCGAGGACCTACTACTCTGTCAACCTATTCGCTGCAAATGCACATTTATTAACTTGTCAGACGCGTTTCTTCTTCGTACAGCGAGTAAATAAGTGAAGTGCGTCTCACCAGCAGGTGGTGAGTTTTAGATGGGGGGGCATCACGTGATGAGACTCGGACGATCAGGGTTGTAATGTGATATAAAGAGTTCTAACCCCCCACTAAATGCTAATAAAACAAGGAAATTCCATGTGTAGAAATAGTCCAAGGTACAGTAAAACCACGCAGAACTTAGACAATAAAATTAAGAGTAGCCATTAATTATAACTGATAGTCGTTAATAAATTAATAATAATGAAGAAAGCATCACGCGGCTCTTCAATTTTTGTTCAGTCGGCTTAAATGTTTGCCCAAGTACTTACTGTGTCAAACCAATGTACCAACTCCATTGTGAACATCTTACAAGACTCAAACCCTGACCAATCATCCTAAGCGCAGTGAGCTTATTCTGAGACCCAAACCCACATCAAAACATCTTAATGCAAGGCAACTCCATGTATGGGAAGCATAGCAGCCCAAGATAAAGTGAAGAAATGTAAAATTTTATTCTTTTCAGTCATGACTCTCTGCTTTTGCAAAGTGTACTTAAATATTAATTTACTTGAAACCTATTGAAAATCATGCATGTGTGCCATAACTGTACTTCCTGTTTTGAACCAAGCAAATGGCAGTGTGGGACTCTTGTGTCTCCACAGTGTTTCAAAACTTTGCTCCAGTTCTTCCAAGATGCCTCATGGGTATGTTGACACTGATTCACATATTGTGCCTTTTTCCACAGTATTCACACATACACACACACACACTTTCTGAACCGCTTGTCCCATATGGGGTCGCAGGGAACCAGAGCCTCCCCAGTAACACAGGGCGTAAGGCCAGAGGGGGAGGGGACACACACAGGACAGGACGCCAGTCCGTCACAAGGCACCCCAAGTGGGACTCAAACCCCAGACCCAACGGAGAGCAGGACCCAGTCCAACCCACTGCGCCACCACGCCCCCCTCCACAGTATTCAAAAAAAAGAAAATGTTTTGTCAGTGGAAATCAGGGCTTATTGTTAATGGAGAACCTGGAAAGACCCAAGTGGGAAAATATGAGTGTTTTGAGTGTATGTTGGAGAACAAGACTTGAAACTACTGAAGGAATACCAGAACTCTTCACATGTGTGTAGAGACTTGTGTGTTGGAGGACAAAGAGGTAGAGCTTAGAGTCATAAGTCCAGCAATGATATGAGAAGCCATGGAGGGAAAACAAAGATGGAAGGGAAGTAAAATATAAGCCAGGAGACGTTCTTTTGCTGGAGGTTATTTCTGAGATCGTCTGGAATTTGAGAAAGCCAACCAAGTGGTCCAGCTCCTTCAACAGATAAGAAAGACCTAGATCCTATTTTAAGGTCTCCTGGTTATGTTGAAGAGGAGAGGACAAGAGTGAAACAGCAGCTGAAAGAAATCATGCCTCATATGGCCAATGCAGGGGGATGTGGTAGTGCGGCAGCTTTGACCGGTACCTCACTGTTTGGTGGGTATGGGGGTCGAGTCTTGCTTGGGGTGCACGGCAGTTTCGTGTGCCTCCCCCGACATACAGAAGAAGGCACTGGCAATCCACTTCTGTTCCTCCCTTGCCATGAAAACCACGTGGGTGGTCGCTATGGGTCAGGTTTGACTCAACAACAACAACAACATGGTCCACGCACATGGCATGTGGTTCTGGGATTGTGGAAATGTGGTTACAGTTGATGTGAAGACCAGCAATTCACTATTACTTTAAATCATTCTTACTTGAGGGCCAGTTGGTTGGGCCCCTCAAACAATTGCACACCACTTGTTCTGATACTAGAGAGCTGTTCTGCATTTTATCTGAGCTAAACCCATATGTAAGAAGTCTTCAATCCAGATTTCCACACTCCAGTGTATGGAATGCATAGCTTTATGTTGGTCTTTTATAGGTGCATAGAAACTGCTCAGATTCATAATTATTTGCCTATGACTGTAGATATTTTAATGTATAGCAAGAATATACAACTATCTGAACCAGGATGTGTGCTTCCCTGCCACAAAGTGTATTGTGGGACATTGATTAACATCAAAGTGTCCACAGACATTTCCACTGGACTGTGGAAATCATATATTACATAGTGAAATAGGTTAGATTTGCTCTGGACACTTTGGGGTAGAAGGGACATCCTGCCTCAAAATACACATAAACTGAAAGTCTTTGACACAGCAATTAATCATTGAACTGATGATGACATTAAAAACATCATACATATGGCTGCTTACATATGGCTTTATTTAAGACGACAGAGCTCTGTGCTGTCAGAACAAGTGGCGTGCAAGTGTTTTGAAGAGGCCAGTCAGCCTTCAGATAGGGATAACTTAAAAAATAACTGCTTACTTTTCAATTTGGTTAAATAACATTTGCATAACACTACTTCTTTAGTGTAGTGAATCATGGGATTCGAACCTAGGCATGCAGACCGCAGTGGATTAGCAGTAAACCACTCAGCCATCTCATCATATTTGCATTCAGCTAAAATAAGAAGTTACCAGAATCAGGACGTAAAATCCCTACTTTTTTGACACAAGTGCCCTGCAATGACTATTTACTAAACTTAGTTAGAGACTGGAGTAACTAACGAGAGTGGGATTCAAACCCGCGGCACGTGCCCATCTTGTCACAGCTACATGGTGCAGCGATATCTAGCGACGAAGTGAGGCTTATATACACCAAAAACGAAATGGTTGCAGCTTTTGTACTTATTTTAAACGAACGTGGGGTTTTATTTAGCCATCCCAAATGTGGATTTAATTAGAAAATAACAACATACGAAACGGACAGAATCGCGCGAAAAAACTACCACCACTAGCGACATATGACACCGGAACCGGAAACTCTCTGTCGCATAACAGTTGCGTCACTGATTTTTTTCCCCCGGTTTCGAGCGTTTTGTGTCCGTTTAGAGGCGCGTGGTCGAAAGCTGTTTAGTTTCAACATTTATCTGTTTAATTTCACTTTGTTTGGTAAAACGTTGAGAATATGAGCAAAGCCCACCCACCAGAGTTGAAAAAGTGAGTATTTGCTTTCAACATTTTAAGACTCATGTTTTGTAGCGCTTCATTCAAAGTGAAATGTAGTAGTGCTGGCCAGTCATGGCTGACTAGCTGAATGCAGCCGAGTTGTTCTCAGTTGATTAAACAAGCCTGGCATCTTTCATAATCATGAGTAGTATTAAAAGGTATTATTGCCTGTTATAGATCTCGCAGTTTTGCATTACTAGCCCATCGTTGTTTTCTGCACTACTCACTTTTTCTTATTTTCCTAGATTCATGGACAAGAAGCTTTCCTGTAAGTATGAATTATTTACTGCTGTATTGGTAAATTACCCATTTATAATTGTAGTTATCTGGACGGTTGGGTAACTTTTTTTTTAATTAGTATGTTTAGGTCAGTCGTTTTGCCGAAAAAAAATCATTTTATGCTGACTAGATTAGATGAAACATTAGTTTTCTCAAATTCATATAAACGTACCACACACTATACTACTAACTTTATCTAAGCAATTTTGTGAGGACTACACCATTGATGCATTTCCTAAGAACTACATTCAAACAAGTTTCTATATTTACAAAATAAGTGTCAAAATGTATATTTTGTTATGCTATCTGTAATTCATTCATTTATTTATTAAGAACAGTTGGTCCTGGTTTTGGGTTTGACTTTATTTGCTTTCTTTGTAGTACACATTTACACCATACTCCCTTTTAACCCAGAATTGGCTCCAAATACAGATTCTAGTACCTTGGGAAGCCTGGGTAACCTGTGCAGAAACTGGATAATTAATCAATATTCATTATTCCTACTGTATTTAACACGTGTTTCCATAACTACGCTGCTCGGTCTCTAATGCATGGGAGAGCATTTGTTTATGCAGGTTGCCAAAGATGGTCAGTTCAGTGGTAAGAGTGGATTTAGCTATCAGCCATGCAATCCTTGGTTGCTAAAAAATTATATTTTTGTTGTTTCCTTGAAATGCACAGCTTTCCTACAAACAGTTTATAATAGGTAATATTGTTTCAGCACAGGCTGTAAAGGGATGTGCAGAAACTCTTGACCCCTAACACTTTCTCCGCCTCATATCCTCCATACAGTGAAGCTGAATGGTGGTCGCCATGTCCAGGGGATTCTCCGTGGGTTTGACCCTTTCATGAACTTGGTGATGGATGACTGCCTGGAGATGGGTCCAGGGGGGCAGCAGAGCACCATTGGCATGGTGGTCAGTTAATTGTTTCAGAAGACCTTTTTGTTTGTGAAGCCCACTCTTTAACAATTCAGTTTTCCTACAGATGCTTAATTTAAAAAAATATATATATTTTTTTGAAATGGAACATTACCCCCTTTACACAGCTGAGTGTTTACTCAGTCAGGTTGCTTTTTTTCAAGCATGTAACTAATGTTTTAGTGGTTTCAATAATCTTCAATCTTAAGTGTTTATGATAATGCAGTAGTGCAGATGTTGAATCAGGTGTAGCTTCATGTAGGCTATGTTTAGCCATAACTGACTTATGCGAGACCCTGAGCTTGAAGTCCTGCATATATTTGCTTGTTAGCATCCAAGATGAGCTTAAATGTTAGTGGTATTCTAGTCTGAATTGAAGTATACTGAATGTGTGTGAATGGAAAGGATGCATAGGGGCTTTTAATGTGAATTGTATCTATTTTCTGTTGCTTCCTGCTTCCTAGGTGATACGAGGAAACAGCATCATCATGCTAGAAGCCCTGGAGCGAGTATGAGAAGAACCCAGTGATGCCCTCACCTTTGTTTGATGTGAAACATTTTCCCAATCCTCTGTGCAGTTCATTCCTCTAGTATTTGTTCTCACCAAGAGCTGATGGATCATGTCTTTAGGTGCAGATATCAGTACTTTCAGCAAATGTAGTTCCAAACCTGTCCCCCCCCAACTGCTTGTAAGAGGAGTTTAATTTGGTTCTGGTGTGTGTGATGATACTATAGTTAACAATATGAGTGTGTGATTGACTTTTCCCTCAACACAAAGGAGAAAATCTTGCATTTTTGTTAAATTGTGAAAAATGTAATAAACTTTTTATATCAAACTGTTAAACATCACTTTTTAACATTCAGCATTGTAGTGGCCTGTAGTCAGTCTCTACTGCCTGTGTGGTTTTTTTTTAAGTGATTAAGTACTTTCAGTTTGTAGTTTGCTTGAAATTAAAGCACGGTGGTGTGGGGTTACACATTTATGGTAATAACTTTATGTTCCAGTTAAGCCCCATTCTTCTGCATTGCTAAGTGCTTCATTCAAATGTACCTGGATGTTGTTTGCAGTTGGTAGTTTAGTGGTTAAGGTGTAATGAAGAAGCCAGTTTGTCTATGGTGGCTCTGCTATATAGTAAAAAATTTATGGATGCTATATAATTTTGCAAAACACTTGTTTTGGAGAAATGTTAGGCCCTTTATCATGGAAAATATTGCTTGGTTACCTATCTTAAACATTAAAATTGCATTTGCCACTTCAGAGAAGTTTCCACAACAATTCTGCTGCCGGAACTTATTACTCAAGCAGTTGTGGCAATCAATGTAGTTCGAAAGGGAAACAGATTTTATATATGTTGTCTTTTTCTAAAAATTGAGAATTATTCACATTTAAAATGGTCAAAGTCCCTTAGAGCAATGCTGCCTTTCAGTGTGGGTGCTGCTATTGGAGGCTTTTGGTGTCTGCAGTGATGGCATGGTAACATCCCTAACAAGAAAGCTTAAACTTTAATACTTGCCTATGGCTCAATTTCACGCAAGCAGAGGGAGATGTCCACAGCATGATCAAAGACCTCATTCTGGATTATTAGAGCGCTGCAGCAAGACACGCACGCTCCAATACGTTGATACATGCAATTTCAATAAATGCATTTAATCTGCATGTATTGAGCGGGGTTACATCGTGTATAACTGCAAGAAGTTTGAATAAGATTTCTCGGAAAATGAGTGATGACGTCAACGCTAAATGAAGTGAAATTGGCCAATCCCGAAGTTTGTGGGCGTCCCCTAATCAAGAACTGCCAATCACAGTCTCACTACCACGCAGTCACAGAAACGTGAGATTTGTCTGGAGTACGATGACAGCAAAATGACACTGCGTTGGTTAAGTGGATTTCCAGGTTTTACAAGCTTCGGACTGTTCCCTACGTCGCTGGTCTATTCTCATTCTCGTAGTCTAGAGTTCATGAGTTTGTTTTTTCCTACATCCGATCCGTTGCCAGTTATGCTTACATTTTGTTTTGTACACATATAAACTATGTGTATTCCTTTGAAAAAAGTATTTTCAGAGATCAGCTGTTATCACACGATGCACTGTTTCATTTCGCAAGAGTATAGAGAACAAAAAGCATTTAATAAGTATAATCCTTCACTCGCGTATACAAACATAAAATGTGTGCGCTATTAGCTCGTGCAACACTCACGCAAATCTTTACTTTAGCGAAAGACATCTCTTTGGAAAATATTAGTGATTTAAAAGCTACATTAAAGTTTTATATTTACCAAGCCGAACACAAGTGTACATCACTGCTTCCTGCAGACTAGCACCAACGTCGGACATTTGAAATAAGTCACTCAATTCCTTAAACATCCCTAAACCCCTCCCGATAATACAGGGAACCAATAGTAACACAGAAGCGCTTACGTATAGAACCAATGAAAACTTTCCATCTTGCACGGCCGCGCAGCCCCCGAAAGAGGACCGCTCCATAACTTAAAATAATCCAGCATGCAAGTAACTCTTTTTTTTCCTTTGTTATTAAACATTTCAAACACTCACAATACAAGAGCATTATTCTAGAACAATCAAACCTAGCCGGGGGAAATTAAATATTGAAATTTCTTTTTTTATTTATTTATTTAAATAAATAAATACTTCAATAACCAGAGTAATGCATAAATTATATCATCGGAACTCCTCCACGTACGTACTTAAAAATCAGTTTACGTAGCAGAACGAATTCACTGATTGGCTGGGGGCCCTGTCAGTCTGGGACGTCGTGATCGCTGACGATGACGCAGGACGTTTTAGAGAGGGGACCGTGTAGGGTGCTATGTGGAGAGTAGGGATGTCGGAGGAGATCGGTAAGGCGCTGCAGGCTGTCGTGGATCGGGTGAGGCAGGCAGCCGCCCGTCGACCGCAGGTTTGTATACTACATTTTACAGCATTTTACTTTTTAAAGAATATGCGACGCACCGACGTCACTGTTCGCGCTTGCGTCTCAAGTTTTTCATTACGTAAAATCGGCTGTAACCTTTGCTTTGGCTGAAGTATATTAACGCAACGGAGTAAGTTCGAATAGATTTCTTAAGCAGCGCTACTGACGCAGGACGTACCATGAAGTTAGTACTATTTCAGGGAATCTGACGACTCGCACGGCGGACCCTGCTTGGAAGTAGTTTGCGTGAGCGATTTGCAGCGCGTGCTTCGCGCGGGTCCATCCCCCGCTCGCGACCCCCCCCCGCGCCTGAGTGACGTCAGCACGCGTGAGCGCGGCGCGAGGCGTGACTGTTTGCGACAACTGGCAACCTGGCCTGCAGCGATGGATGTGTGGGATTAATCATGTAGTTATTGCACGTGCCTCTTTACGTAGATTTGAGCGTTGGTCCCGTTTTTAGTTGGTGTTTATTATTATTGTTGCTGTTTTTAATCAGAAAAATAACAATCATTGTCAAGATTACCACAGCAGAACTGGGACTTGTCACTTAAACCTATGACATGGTGACAGTTATAGCAGATCACTCTCTGCTGTCCCTGTTCTTACATTTATATTTCATTAGTGATAGCCCATGTTCCAGACAATATTTGTATTTCCTGGAAGAGTAGCGTGAGCCTGTCTCTGGCAGCACTGCCCCTCTCTGTTCAGATGTACACGTCGTATTGCAAAGGATTCCCTAAACAATTTGTCCACTCTTATGATTTCATCGTTATTTACTGGGTGCCTTTCTTCAAGGTGATCTACGGTGTTAGTTTGTACGTGACTTGTACATACTCATCGATAAATGACTTGTATTGATTTACGCATCAAGGTATTCTTACTGAATAAATTGAGGGTGAGAACCTCGATCAAGGGTACTACGGCAAGAGTGGAGATTCGAACCGGTTTCCTTCAGATTGCGAGGAAGAAGCCCCATCTGCTTCCCCACCTGGTGTCCCTATTAGTCTGTGTAGATCTGCAGGTATAGGCAGTTTTGCCCAGCTCTGAGAGACTGCTCTGCCCTACAGACACTTCCACTTGTCAGTCCGCGGCTGGTGGCCGTCAGTAAGACGAAACCACCCGAGATGGTGATCGAGGCCTATCGACAGGGGCAGCGCAACTTCGGGGAGAATTATGTGAGTGTCCCGTTTAGAATTGCTACGGTTTGAGCTTCCTAATAAAACATTTATCGATTGTTTTGATCTTCTGTTCAAGATGCATCACCTGATCGCAACGAGATGTTTAGTGCAACTCATGTAGTGTGTTGTTGTTTTCCTGTACTGTAAATTCGGCCCCTTTTTTTTTTTTTCGTTTTTGAAAAAGTCTGCATTTTACTTGGTTTCCTGTGCTTTTTTTCCTTCACTGTCAGGTCAATGAACTTGTAGAAAAAGCCTCCAATCCTCAGGTAAATAGTTTTATAATATTTTGAATTAAACATGTTGTTGGGTACATATGCAGTTCATGTGATGCATGTTTATAACATGTGCTGATCTGTACTCTTCAGATTTTGTCATCGTGTCCAGAAATCAAGTGGCACTTTATTGGGCACCTACAGAAGAACAACGTCAACAAACTCCTGGGTGAGAACATCTGACTCTCTCTGCCTTCTGCTCAGTAATGGCCTGTGCTTGTTCCTCTCACCACTGGTGCCCTTGAGATGCTGATTCCCTTTGTCTCGCTTTGGTGGTTGAATCTGGTAAAATAAAGATTGCATTTTTGCCTTAAGTGTAAATGATCAGCAAAAGACATATCTGAAGCAGAGCTAAGACCTCTGGCATACTGAAATATGTTTCTGTTTGTCTTTATTACAGTCAGTGTTTGGGGATGTGAAAAAATGCATAATTTCATATTTTGCTTTTAAAGCACTAGTGGCAGTTCTGTGAATTTTTCTTCCCCCCCCCCTCCAGCATTGTTATGGCAGTCACAATGTATTAGTATAGAAATATAAATACTGTTTGTCATGTCTACATTTTTGTCTGAATAACATGGTTTTGCTTTGTTTGGCTGCAAGCCAGCCCTAATTTAATTTTTATATTGTTCTGCAATGCAAATTTATTCATATACTGTGACCCCAAAAAAAAAGACTGCTGCAATTTTTCTCCTGTATTTTATGCATGAAAAGTAACTAGATTCCCCCCCTGTTTTCTTTCCCATGTGTTCATTTATTGAAAAAAATTGATAGATTTGTTCTTTTTTTCTTTGGTATGATTTTAAATTTCTGGTTTAAATCATGAAGTGGCTGTAAATATTCATGAAGTAAACCAGTTATATAAGCATTTTGAGTCACATTTTGCAGATTTTCATGCTTTTCTTCTTTTTCTCTCCCAACAATATATTTCTTTTTCAATGTCCTACCCCCCCCCCCCCCCCATCACAGGGGTACCAAACCTTTTCATGGTGGAGACAGTGGACTCTGTGAAGTTGGCAGACAGGATCAATAGCTCCTGGCAAAGGCTGCGGGCAGCCAACAGTCAGCAATTAAAGATCATGGTTCAGATCAACACCAGTGGTGAAGACAGTGAGTGTGATGTGGTTATTTCCTTAAATGTCTCTATAGATGTTTATGGACATATCAGGGTGATAATTATATCCTACACACCTCTATATGTTTGTGGTCAGCTTTGTCGTCAACTAGTCTCTCTCTCTTTCCAGGTAAACATGGGTTGCCCCCTGAGGAGACTGTGAGCACTGTCAAACACATTGTGTCCCAGTGTCCTGCCCTGCACTTCATGGGCCTCATGACTATTGGCCGATATGGCTATGACCTCAGCCAGGGCCCCAATCCAGACTTTCAGGTTTGCACTCTTGAACTATGTGAATGCTCACAGAGGCAAAATAGATCTCGGTGTAAGTTCACACAGTCTTAGTCCTTTACCTGAGGTTCACATGTGTTTTGCGTGTTGCGCAGATGCTGCTGAGCTGTCGGCAGGAAGTGTGTGACAACCTGCAGCTCCCCATAGAGGAGGTGGAACTCAGTATGGGGATGTCTACTGACTTTGAGCACGCAGTGCGTCTCGTACCTTCAGCCGTCACGAATGTGCACTTATTGTTAGCTCTGCTTGTCAGTAACACACAAACACAGTATGAAATCATTTCCTCTCGCCAAGTCAACCTGTTTTCATGTGCACGAGATCAGTATTTTGTACACGCATCATTAAATTTAGGGCCTCCATCCAGATCAGCTTTGATTTGTACAGCTTTATATTTTTCAGCAGTCTCCTCATACCTGCTGCTTTGTACCGTTGTTATTTGTTCATTTGACTGACATGTTTCTCCAAAGCAACTTGCAGTTAGGTGTGTACACTAAGATACTCACCATTATGCAGATGGGTGATTAATGCTGTTTGTGTTCAGGATAAGTATCTTTAAGGTTCTACAACAGGAACAGGGATTCAAACTTGAGTGTTAGTGTAATCGTTACCATCATTACACTATCTGCAACATCACATAATTTGCAAAGTGTTAATGTGTTTTCTTCTCTTTAATCCCATTATTCAGATTGAAGTGGGCTCCACCAATGTGCGTGTGGGTAGCACCATCTTTGGCGAAAGGGATTATCCCAATACACCCAGCCCTGAAAAGAGAAGGGTTGTGGTGGATGAAGAGGCTGCTGGGAAGCTGCAGCACCTAACAGTGAAAGAACAGTGATCACTGGGCTCTGTTCATGCAGAAAAATGAAGAGAAAACCAACAGGTATGCCAAAAGGCAATCCTCAAATTCCAGACTTCTGGTGGACCCTTTGAACTACCAGATCTCTACAGAGATGATGTTGAGATTCGGTCGCGAAGTGCTGCTGCTCATACTGGTTGAAGTCTGCGTTACCCTTCCCTTACCCTAAAATTCATTCCTTATGGACCTTCTGATGAATTACCTTTTATCGTTCTTCTACTCTTGCCCTGGGTTACATAAATGTTGGTCAGTTTGCTGTCCTGGCCCCTCGAACCTACAGCAGATGGTGT
Organism: Scleropages formosus; assembly: GCF_900964775.1. Taxonomy (NCBI): domain Eukaryota; kingdom Metazoa; phylum Chordata; class Actinopteri; order Osteoglossiformes; family Osteoglossidae; genus Scleropages; species Scleropages formosus. Next base: position 19,393,269 of record NC_041822.1, read on the forward strand.
GATGATTCAGTCAGCCCCCCCCCCCCCCCCAGCCCACGTGGGTCTGCACCAACCAGTCGTAAATCTTGACCCAACTAGGCACAGTCCTTACCTTCACGTCATTTTTTTATGTTATGTAAAAACACTTACATAAATGCTCTGCAGAAATGCTGAACACAAACACATTTAATTGAGATATAAATAGGTACAGAAACAGAAGGAGAGCGCTGTTTTTCCTGCTTCACACCTCCTTGGACTTCCCTGTTTAGCCTGAGGGGTCTGTTGATCAGTGGTTGACACTGCAGGAGACTGACATACTGGTATACGGTATGTGAAAACACTATACATAGAATATTATTGTTTTAAATCATACAGTAATTGTGTTCATATACTATTAATTAGTATTTAGGTGACACGTCTGTCAAAGGTGACCAAATGGTAGATGCATTACACCTCCATGCAGCAAAGCAGTGTAACACACACATTAAGTGCAATTTAGATTCCATAGTTCTCTTAAAATGCATGTCTTTGGACTATGGGAGGAAACCAGAGCACCCAGAGGATGCCCACTTGAACACTGGGAAAACATGCAAACTCCACACAGACTGAGCTGTCTTCAAACCTACAGATCAGGAGTTGAGTCTCCGGTACTATCTGCCGTGGCGCCCACATCGACAGTCCGTAGCTATTTGGTATATTCCTCACGTAATCCTGTGTTGCACCCCGTTTTTGTCTACGTGGTCTTTACATGTGATCTGCTTTGACTTTTAGTTGAGGACTTTGTTCCCTTTTTTTTTTTTTTTTTTTTAATGGAAAATCAGAGTATTCAGCTGCTTCTACTTCCCTGGTATAATAATTTCAACGTCTTCTCCAGGAGAGCTGGAAAGGGGGCTGGTCCTATAGCCGAATTACAGAACTGACCAGCATCTCTGTGTGGATGTGACTGGAATGGTGCTCAACAGAGGAAGGGGAAAAAAACATTATTTTTTATTTTTTTTTTTTTAAAAAACAAAAACTTAACCTGTCTATTTGTGGAATTAATGTGTACATTTTTAAACTGTAATTGTTAAAACTGTTGTACTGATTCTAAGTATCTGTATTTTCAGACTGCTGTGTTGGAATCCTCTTCTCATGGTTTGCCTTGTACATAGATTCCTAGGGTATTCTGTGAGAATCACAGGAAAGGGATGGAATGAATATGAAAGGATGGAGTCTGTTGAAAATGAACACTTTTACTAATGACAATCAAGTTCTGATCCATCCAGGGACAAGGGGGCTGTACTGGGAAAAGCCACGGTGACAGCTGAGCTTGCTTCAGCTTACATGGAATTTGAGAACAAAGAGCAACAACACGAGTTACTGACAATGTTGAAATTTACTATAAAATTGATGGTGAAAGTTCTATAAACTGGATTGATTTCAATTTTTGTCATTGTCCATGTGGCTGTGTTCTTTTACACTAGTTATGTGTATGTACATATTTAGTTCTAACTGCAGTGTAACAGTTCTCACACTTGATTGTCTTGGGTAAACCAATTATTAATGAGCTGTGACATCTACAGTTGAGCCAAAACCTTTTCACCAGTGTTTGATTTTGAAAGGACAAAATCCAGTAGAGAGAGTGATTTGTCATTGGTTTGGTTTAAAGAATTGTGGAAAAGAGAATAAAGAAGTTAGTTGTCAAGGGTCTGTTTACTGGTGTTCTGCTAGATGGTGTTAACTTTGTTTTATCTGCCTCCCCACATTGCGCCGTACAGGTGCCCCAGATTCTTGTGTTTGTGCTGTGTGGAATTCTGGGATTTGGTCTTAAGGAGAAGAGGCACATCAGACTAGAGCGTTGTACTTTGTTCAAAATTCCCTAATCCACCAGGATATGAAGATTTTTGTCAATCTTCAACTGGTTTTAAGCAATTAAATCTACAAGAGTGGTAAATGTTTGAAAATTTTTTTCCCCCCAATGTGGTGTTTAACACTCTAGGAATCAGTTCACAAATGTGAGAAGTTAGTGACTGGAATGTGTACCTGGGGTTCAACCCAAATTAAGCATACCACTGAAACTGAAAAACGTCCTTTTCCAGGGATCTTCTGCTACTGCTAAAATCCAGCAGAAATAACCACTCTCCTCCTACTGCAGTAGGGTGTGAAGTTTATTCCACTCACAATCATTACTGTCCAATTTGTTACACCACATACAATCAGTGCAGGAGGATCAGGAGTAAACCTATGCCTGCAAACATGATTTATTACTACAGAGAAGATTCAGAACACACTTTTTGTTTTGAAAAGTTGTGGAGTAATACACTGTTGCAGCTGATTCACATTGGTTTGGTCTTAAGCAATCTGTCACTGGTAGCTTTGAGAAACCGTTGCTGGGTTAAGTAGGCTGTTAAGGTTTGTTGTCTTGTGGTCCAGGTGGCTTCGCTGTGCTATCGCTGCACAGGACAGACTGCTGCAGACTAAACTGTATTGGTATCAGAGTCCCCCCGTACAGCATATTTGGGACATAGTATTTGGCTTGATTTCCCACCAGCAACTCTGTGTCTGACAAAACTTGCAGTCCTTGAAGAACGAGGACTTTGGATCCCGATTTCCATTGGAAAGTTGTTCTCCCCTCCGCTCCAGCAAAACGTGACCAGTGCCTACAAAAGCAGGCAATACAGACAACTGTATTTCAGAGAAAAGATGCTCCTTATTAGAAAAAAAATTAAACATGGTCCCCCTTAACAGTGGGATGATGTTCAATAGTCATCTGTTTTTCTGTTGCATAAAAAGGGCTTCTTTTCATGAAGCTTAAGGGAAACAATGCAGCCCAAGTCTGAGCTTTGTATCCAATGTACTGCATGTAGTGTTGGGATGGCAATCGGCTTCCTTTTGGAAAATTCCAGACAGCTTGAGCAATGACACACCACTTATGCCAAGAAACTTACTGACAAACATCATCATTACTTCAATTTATTACCTGAATAAACCTTGACATAGACCACCTGTCAGCTATTTGTGATAAAACAAGATATGGAATATACATGACATTTTTGCTAAAAACCAAACATAAATTATGCTTTTCTACAGTAATAAAAGATCAACTCATCTTCTGCATGCCTGTTCCAAGTCTTGTTACAGAAATACTTTTTCATAAATTAGTTGAAAACCCTAAACTTTCAATTCAGTCCAAAATGTTAGTTTTATCCCAGGTATGAGTCTCATGGTGCACTTGTGTGTTAGTGTGAAAGTCATTTATACGTAGTGTGTGCGCGCCAGTCAAGTCAAGTCAGTCTGTGTGCATGTCTGCAAGGTGGGGGGGGTGGCGGGGTTGACATTCGGAATTGCGGTGCGCCTACACCAACTTCTTGGCCTCAAAGAAGCTCTTGAGGTGCCGCATCTGCCAGACGCCGGTGACAAGGAGGATGAGAGTCTGTGTGATGGACCACCAGAGCACTCGCTGGTTCGTGCTCTCGCTCGTCATCCGGAAACGCTCCTCCCGGTACTGACAAGCAAGAAGACAGCTCTATTACCATACTTCTCACCATCAACCAGATCCAGCTGTATACAGTTAACGCTCCTGGGCAAAATGCATTCCTCAGAATCATTTTATAATAAAAAAAAAAAAAACTCTGCAATCACTTTTAAATGTTATTTCTTTAACTTGTTCTCATGGTACCACACAAGAACTGCACTACAATGTAATTTTGGGGAAACAACTTTCCGGTTACGTACAGAATTCAAAATATATCGTGATTAATTAGTACTTATGAATATATTACATTTATTTATTTAGCAGATGCTTTTCTCCAAAGTGACTAACAGTTAACTGGGGTGTCTAGTCTTTTGACGTCTTCTGTACAAGACAACTACAATGTCTTTACATTGCATAAACTACCTTGACAAATTTACATTGCATAAAATTAAATTTACTGTTACTATTTACCCACAACTAACCTATAATTATTTACCCATTTATACAGCATAACAATGTAAAACTGCACTTACATACACACACACACACAGATAAATTTAGTCATCAATTCACCTGAAACATGTCTTTGGGCTGTGGAAGGAAACCAGAGGACCCAGGCAAACCAATAAAAAAAAACATACAAGCTCCACAACCCAATATCCAGGAGCTGTGAAGCACCAGTACTACCCAACACTGCACTGTGCTCATTGTACATTACATTATTAATGCTCTTCTAGTCATCCATGCAATGCGTCAATAACGGGGCAAGAGAAGTTTGACAACGCGTAGAAGTCCCAAATCCTTCAACCTAGACTTACCCGCTGGTAGTTCTGCTCTTTCTGGATCTGGTCCACCTGGTCCAGCAGCTGCCGAACTCGGAGCTGCAGCTCAGTGAGCTTGTCTTTGGCCGCAATCTCAGGATAGTTGTTAGTGTGCTCCCCAACTTGGATGTCAAGGTGTACTCTCTTTGGAGGAACAACAATGGTATTTAGCTCTTTCCAGGTCTGCAGGATATTTTACATTTCCAAAATAGTAACTTTTAATAATTGTACTTTTTGCTTTGAAAACCAACAAGCAATACAAGGGAGTGTTGTCCTCATGAGGACAATGTCACCTTGCACTCATGACCATTTTGCTTCATGTAACTAACAGTCACAGTAGACGACACCAGCTCTGCCGTTTCTGTGTCTTTATGCACCTGAATGTTTGCGTTAGAGTGCATTACACACACACACACACACACACACACACACACACACGCATCAATGCACCTGTGCTACTCCTGCTCTACTCCCCAACCCCTACCAGCTTTCCCCCTGCAAAGAGGGCCATCTTCGTGGAGTTGGAATGCAGGCAGATCTGGTGCTCGCCAGGGGTGTGGGATGTGAAGGTAAAGCGGCCGTCTGACCCATACTGCCGAGACAGAACAATCTAGAAAGAAAAATGAAAAGGGGAAGAAGTCAATAACAGATTCTGTTACCAGCTCTACAGCATTTCTGTAGAAATTAACCACACAGACTTCATTACTAACCATTCATTCTGATATAGACAATGCTCATTATATTTACATTTCAGAATTTTTCCTGGAAAAGTACAGGCCATAGCACCACTAAACAGAAGAACTATAGTCTAAATGAAGGATTTGACTATTTTTTTTCCCTCTCTCATGTTCACCAAACAATTGTCCAATATAGTCATGATGCTCCAGACCCTCTGTCACAAGCATGGGGCATAAAGCAGAGCACACGCTATCCCAGTCGATCAGAGGGCAAATCGCACACTAATTCGCTCACATGCATTATAGACTGTTATTTTTACCATCTACCTTTGTCTGTTACAGAACTATTGACCCACATACAGACTAAGAAGTCTGGAAACGCCCTGAAAAAACACTGGACGCAGGAAACCGACTCACCTTGGTGTCCGGGTCCTTAATCTCAACATGCATCCCAAGGCCAGGCGTGGAGGGCAGGAAGGACCCTGTCTGTTTGTCCCAGAGCTGGGTCCTGTACTTTCCTGTTTGGACAACAACACTGCCAGTCACAATTACCACTTCCATGACATAAAGCTTTGAGATCATGCCTGTTAAACAATGGATAACCATAACACAGTTACTCCTGTAATGTAACAAATGTATATATACATACATACATACACATACATACACAAAAAAATTACTAGGAAGGTGATTAGGGATCATCGATATTTGGATAAAGTTTTTATGCAGCTACTCGTGTGATGTACATTGCTGAAACTAACTCACTGTACTTAAATTAATCACAGGTCTGCAACTAAATCTCTTTCTGCTACTGTAAATTACGCAAACATTGTCTTTTCTATGAGATGTAGGTCGCTGGAGAAAAGCGTCTGCTAATATACATGTAAATACAAAGCCAATCAATCAGTCGATTTCTGTCAAACTATCTGACAATAGCGATGCTGTCTGCAAAACGGTGTGCCAAAACAAGCAATGGAGGGTGACGGGAGACAGCGACACGTGGCGCTGGCCAGGTCTCGCGCTCGCCGCGAACACCCACGCGCCGTCCTTACACAGATACTCTACTGTACGTCACATAGAAAGCTTACGCCTCACGACACATTAATTATGTAACGTGCCTAATTACTGCAGCGAGAATCTTTGTCCCTCGGCTCGGACACAGCACGCATTGAAATAATCGACATCAGCGAGGAGGACCGCTTGTTTTGTTTTGTTACTTTGTTTTTCCGTCGTATGTATTGGCTGCATTTTTTATTTGTTCCGGCGTCGCGCGCGCGCGCTCACCGATCACCATCGTCTCGTCAGGAATCTCCTCGATGAAACATTTTTTCTCCGTTTCGCCGATATGAAAGTACAGCGCGCGGCCTGTGGAGATGCAGGCGAGCAGGAGCGCACAGCCGGCCCAAGACACGCCGACTGCGGGCATGTTGCGGGACAAGACTGTCATCCAGCGACGCAGCGACGCCACTCTCTCGCGGCTTCGCCTTCCGCCTTCGGCCAGGTGCTGCTGCCGGACTGAGAGCGGTACGATTGTTTAGTCGCCCCCTACAGGACAGGAGGCTGCCGGCTCAATACACGGCGCCTTTTCACTAACGGTCGTTTCAACACGTTAAAACCCTACACAAAAATATATGTATACCGTATTGTAAGTCCTTGATTAAATGGATCGTAAGAAAATTAAGTCACGGTGCCTCCCGAAGTCTCAAAGCTGTTCGGCCGGACCGATGACTCCGATCCGAAACACGAAAAACGAGTGTCGGGAGTCCGAATAACGGGGGATGAGGTGCGTACTGACTTTTCCTGAATGGTTATAATCGATCAAAGCAGTTTGCGCCACATCCAGCAGGAGGCGGTAAAATCAAATCAAAGTCTCAGAATTAAAAGTAAGAGGTAATTTCGAAGGAAAGCTGCAAGTAGCGACGCCAACGGAGCCCGGAGCAGCCGGTAAAATGCGTTATCAAATCCCCTTTTCATAGAAAAGTACTGAGAAGACGTATTGGATCGTAGAACTTTTATAAACTCCAGTCGACCTCGTCTTTGCTTTTCAAACGAAACATAAGGATCTGTGTGAGACAACTGCGTGTTATGTACATTTTAACTTATTTAAGTCGCCTGTAATGTAGGTTTTTTTTTTTTCTTTTTTGCGCAAGGTTTTTAGATGGTATCGTCTTAGAGACAGTAAATCTTTGCATTATGGGCCGCAGACAGGAGACGTGCTTGGCATGAAGAGCACTCTAGTTAGAGCAGCTGTGGGGCAGTTATGCAACGGCAGTGACCAGTTTAGACCAGGCTGAACCTGCCGCGGACAGAAACGAGAGCGGGAAGCGCCGGAGCGAAGCGCGCGGGAGTAGCGCGAGAGGTGCGGTCCTGGTAGAGCAGCATTTTTCACCCCTTGCCATTTAGAACAACATTGCTTGCAAACGTATCATTTCGTGCTGTTATCTGCATTTCTGCTAGACTCGCAGACATCTTCTAATAGGATGAAAAACGAGCGAACTGCGGTTTTATTGCGCCACAAACGGCATCATCTTTAAAGTAACACTGACTGACGCAGTTACGCGATGGCGTCAGAACTACTCGATTTTTCAAAATCACAGGGGGCGACGCGTTTTTCTTTCTTTCTTTCTTTGAGCTGTAGTTTCGTTTCAGCCAAATATTCAGCAATGTATGCACTGTCATAGGTGTGCTAAAGGACAAGTCTGGGCTGAATTAAACGCCAAATGGTCAACTTGAAAAAGACAGAATATGCTCAGGTGATTCTTCCCTGAGGAAATGGCGTTGCTGATCCCCCAGTGATTGACCATTATCACTTAATTGAAGGACAGTGCTGAAGCCCAGGTACTTTAACTTAAGACCCATTATTTTCTCACCTACTTATCCAGTAAAACATGAGCCCATCCAGCTCAAGAGTTGTCACAGCCTGTTCTTATGCAGTCTTCCTAGCCTGGGTCACCTGGATTCTCACAGCCCATTGCTGCCATTATGTGCAATTTCACTAAGTAGCGTGTCCATGTAAACCGCTGCAACTTACAACATTGTCTCTTATTACAGGCCAGTGTTTACGATAATTTGGAAATGTCTTACTTCTAAATTATGTATTTTGTTGTAATTGAAGAGGCTGGTAATTGTTTGGGTGTGTAATTTCTGTGGGAACTCTATAAACACTTGCATTAGAAACCCTGGGGCGTTTTGCAAGACTGGTTTTGTTAATTGGGGAAAGAGTGGTCTGAATTCGACTAAAACCCAAGTATTATGCTATTTTCTAACCCTAGAACAATTTATAAGTGGTAATTTAAAATTTGAAAGATCAGATTACAGTCACAAGATCCTGGTCTCTTGTAGGTCACACACATACTCAACATGTAGTCTGTCCTTGTTAATATTCACAGTTGATTGTATTTCTCTCCATGGCTGATAGACTTTTTTTTTTTTTTTTTTTTTTTTTTTAAAAAAAACTATTTAGCATTAGATTTGCTACACCCTTTGGTCATTAGATAAATATGTGGGCCTATTCATAGTGGATTTTGTTCCTCTCAGCGTCTCATTGGCCAGATATGTGGGCCTATTCAGCTCCAGATTTTGTTTTCCTCTTTGGTCAATGGAGCGGTCACCTCTTGTTCCTTTTTTGAGAGAAAACAATTCCTCATGAAAAAATGCGGTTGTGGCATTACATTGATGTCAGTGGGTTTTTCTGTCTGCTATTTTTCAAAGTTACAGATCTTTCTTTGTGTGTCCAGAAAGACATTTACCAGATAGCGAGAACTTTTTTTTTCCCCCTAAACCCTCTTGTTTCAGAATCATTAATACGAAGGACATGAAATTTGCATGGAACAGGTGAGAAAAATAAAATTGTTCCTCTTCAAAAATTTTCTGAAATGTAGACTGCTCAATGGTGTATTTTGTACATGAGACAGGTGTATACCAAACTATAATTTTCCTGTTCAGTATTTTCAAAATAAACTATGGGATCTATTTGAAACTCCTCTGTTTGTTTACATTTTCCAGGGGAAAACCCTATCTGAAAGCTTTGTGCAATTATCTAAAATATGAGGTAACTCATGCATTATTGTTTAGTACTCAAAACAACAAAAATAATTCAGTGGCTATAGGCAACTGCAGTTAATGATCTAGATGTTTAAGCAAAGTTTTCCAGCCCAGTTCCAACCAAGGTTTCTTCTGCTGTGGCCTTGAGTGACCTTAAACTACTGACCTGTTTGAATAAATTGGAAAACTGCTAAGTGGTTTTGAATTTGAAGTGCACTGTAATTTTGCAGGCTGTTCAGCAGAAGAAACATGTGGGAGGTCAGAAGAAAAGAATATGACTCATTTGCTGTATGATTTCAGGATTTGTACAATATCTGCATAAAGCTTTATGTTGCTTCTTGTTCAGATCATTTGCACTCATTGCAAGCTGCTGCTGGTGTTGGCCTTGGGCCATTCTATTCACTGCTGTTGGGAGTGACTCCACCCAGCATACACCACCCCATAACCTCACTGGCCTAGGTCCCAATACTACAGTCCCCTCTCCCGTGTTCTGAATGAGCTCCCTGATCCGGCGTGCCTCTGCTGCTATGTGTAATGTTCCAACTCTCAGGGTGTAATTGCTCTGCAGCAACTTGCCTAACTTCCCCCAGGTCAAAGTCTCCTACCCTACAGTCTACCCTATAGAGTTTCTGCCGGCCCCCAGCCTATAATGATGATGAAGCTAAAATTCCGCAGATTTTGAAGTTTGTGGACAGTACTATTTTTAAGGGGTTAGCCACTAAATAATAGAACTTAATTTACCTTGGAATGACAAGGATAAGCAGTTTTATAGGATTTTTTTGTATAGTTATTAACTCATCATTAACAGATGCCTTTTCATGGTTTACCATTTATACTATAGCAGCTTGAACAATTCTGGGCAGGTACCTTTCTCAAGGATCTTACAGCAAGAATGGGTATTTGGGGATATTGCCTTATACAAATCAATCAAACTACATGTAGTCCCTAATGTCATCCTCCAGCATTAAATATACTTTTAAACAGGAGGATCTGAGGAACCCTGCAAATGTGTGGGAATTTTTTTTTTTTTTTTTTGAAATTCATATTAATATAAGTAATTTCAGAAGAGAGAAAACATGTTTATAAAACAATTATGGAGTATAGCCTTTAATAAAAGAGAAACCCATAATGAATTCTTACCCATATGACTGTAAACATGCTCTGCATATGGAAAGGTAAAGCCTTCCATTTCACGCTGTTCGAGTCTTCAGACCTTGCAAGGACTAAATTCTTTTCCTGGTTTGTAGTAATTTTTTTTTAGCAAATTCTTAGAATATGCACATGGATTTTGGTAGTCAATGAAGCCATACCCTATGCAATTCAGCGAAAAAAAATGTATTACTTGTTGTGCTGAAACTTTAGCAGTGTCAATGTGCTGTGCTAGAACTTACAAGACTGCAAGTAACAGCAACACTTTATATAGCAATCACATGCTATTGTAATGAGGGGCTGCCTTCCAGGCTTGACAGTTAACACATAGGTCTCTGAAATTGCAAGTCTGTGATATGCTAGTTGATCCTAAGGGAGAAAAGAGGCTTTGTGAGAAATATTCCACATCTTATCATATGAAGTCTTTGCATTGCCTAGAGCCTGTTAGCTTTTCTTTGTCTTTCTGGCTTTTTCTGTATTAATCACTTTAAAATGTCTCTACTGTTTCTGAGGAGATGGTGTTTTAAAAATGGAAAGTTAAACTTTCTTTTGAATCTTACATGCTTGATCCAAGTTACATATGGTTTAATAGGCTGCTACAGAGTAAAGGAGAAGAATTTTGCATAAAAGTTGAGATTAAATCAGTAACCTGTAGGTTTTCAGTTAAAGTCTCAGGACACCTGCTGCAGGACCTATGAAGAGACTAAACCCACATTTCTCCAGTGAAATATCCAGCTGTATTTTATCATTTTTTCCCATGTGTTGATCTTCCAAGTTGTCTCTAAATGTGTGCAGTAATGTGCTGGAAGGCGAAACAGCAGCATTCAGCAACTCAAATCTGTAACTTTGTGGTTGCAGGTCAACTTCTTTAAACCACCACACCTTCTCCTAGTCCATTGGAATAGTACTGCCTAAATAGTTCTGCTCACCGTTTTGCTCTTGAGAAGTAGTTAATGAAATTGAAAATTATTTAAGGTACAATGTAAACATAATTACACTCTACAAATAATAGAATAATGCCCATTTTACATAAATTGTACTACATAATTATTTAGGACATTTAATATGGTAACAGAAGCCATTTGAATTGTTTCAATACGTTTTAAATCACTGGCTGTCACAATGTTTATTACTGTGGTATTCAGTGTGGAATGTAAAAACACCTCAGAAAAGGTGTTTTGCTTCTGAAGCCGTGCCATCGTGAGTGCAAGTAGAGTGAGTTCTGCATCGTTTTTTGAAGCTGGAGAAAACTCTTCTAGTTTTGCATGTTCTTAAAACTAGATTTTCACTTTGCGCAATGTAAATTATAATTTAATTAACCATAAGAAGTGGGTACCACAGCAGAAAAAGAGTACTTGTGAATCTCAGAGTGAGAAGTGGTGCGTCTGTGCATGTTCTATATATAAGCGTTGTTTACCGTGGCTAGATGGAGGAGTCAGGGTATAAACAATCCTCTCACTCATTCTGGAGGCCGAGTTTGTGTGCACCCGACGCAAGGTAATTTGGCCTGACTAGTTTGGCAGCCATAGGAATAATTGTGGACACACGTGGGTGAGACCCAGCAAACCACACTATTTCAACTGAGTGCCCTTTTCCTGTTTTGCTCTTCGTTTTGTACCAATTCAGACATCTAGGATGTGGGGGTTAGGAAGACTTGCAGCAGTCTGGTCATGGAAGCAAACCGACATGCACTACTGATATTTCTCGAAGAGGAAAAAGTGTAGTCACAGCTTTATTGCAACCCAACGAGACACAACACATGGGGAGGTCTTTAGCTGGACTGGAAAACATTACGACTGGAGGATGGCCTCTCAGCTGCATGGGCTGTTCTTAACTAAAAGTGTATGTGGTGTGCAACCGTTTTCCAGTTTTTTTTTTTTTAAATCTTATTTATCCTTCTGACACATTTCCTTCAAGTTGCAGATATTTAACTCTTTAGCAACTGAATTAGATGAGCTGAGCTGACAACTGCAGTCTATGTCTTGTTCACAGAAATCCAGAACCTTTCATGTCTAAAAATGTATAAATGGATTAATCTCTACTATACTGGTAGTTACTTGTAGTCTAACATAAATATAAATAAAATTTTAATTACTATTGGTTTATTTCCAAATTACAGATTTTTACGCTAAAGCTTTCATACTTGGGGCAGTGAGCTATTATCAAGAAGCTTTTCCTGGAACTTAAAACATGTAACATACTGTATGTTTCATGTTCCCATTAAACTTTAATTGAGGAATTAGTGTAAAGAAAACAAAGTAGTAGGAGGTAGCTTGGTGGTGTTAATGGTAAAAATGATTCTTTTACCATAGGATTGTAGGTTCAAGTTCCAGAATTGTAACTGCTGCTGTATCCTTTACTGAGGTATTGCTTATCCTAGGTCATATTACTCCTTTAAGTGGTTGTGCAAAAAGAGTGCGAAAAGAGCATTGTAATACTCCCAGACTTTTTTTTGTACCAAAAGTGGAGTATGCCACTGATGATTTCAAAGCCCTGTAAGACTAACATAACTATCAATAAATAAAAAGTAATGAAATAACAAGGCAACATTAAGTTTTTTGGACACCACCTTTGTGCTCCTTCTGCATTACCAAAATAGCCAAATTAATTTCCCCAGTAAGAATATAAGTAAATATACCCCTTCATGAATGGGCAAATCATTGTAAGTCACACACACATTGTCTGAAACCGCTTGTCCCATGTGGGGTTGCGGGGAGCCGGAGCCTAACCCGGCAACACGGCATAAGGCTGGAGGGGGAGGGGACACACCCAGGATGGGACGCCAGTCCATCGCGTGGCACCCCAAGCGAGACTCGAACCCCAGACCCACTGGAGAGCAGGACCTGGTGAAACCCACCGTGCCCCCCTCATTGTAAGTCATTTAATATATAAAACTAATATAAAACTAACACTGTCAGTTGTCTTGGACAAAGGTGTCAGCTAAATGAAATGAATGCAAATTTAAGCCCAAACTAATAGAAAGTTATCATTTCACATGGTTTTATGGGTTGGTTTGCATTTGGGGGGGGGTGTGAGGAGTTTAGACTTATAGGTGGATGTGCCCTATTTCAGCGTAATGGGCTTGTTAATGAACACAGTGTGAAACATAGGAACATCCTGTATCTGTCTGTGGGCACGTGGACTCAAGTCTGCTGATGGAAGTAAACTAGCCCCGGGCCCCTGGTGCCAAGCTAAACTGCCCACACCCCGCTCTCACCACCTACTATTTTAAACCACTTGTGCCAGTGAAAGGTGAGAACCACAGCTATAAACACTGTTCCCTTAAACATGTAAAATACAGTAGCATGGTTGTAAAGTTGGCCAACAGAAATAAAATACTCAACTGCAGTTACTACTGCTGCTTTAAAAAAAAATCACTCTGACAGGAGAAGTAATCTTGACTTCATAAATAGAAATTCCTAAAATGCAGAATAACTATTGTAAAATAATATTACCCCACACACACACATCTTCTGAACCGCTTGTCCCATATGGGGTCGCAGGGAACCGGAGCCTACCCGGCAACATAGGGCGTAAGGCTGGAGGGGGAGGGGACACACCCAGGACGGGACGCCAGTCCGTCGCCAGGCACCCCAAGCGGGATTCGAACCCCAGACCCACCAGAGAGCAGGACCCGGTCCAACCCACTGCGCCACCACACCCCCATAATATTACCATGTTTATCAATATGTGATGCTGCATGCTCTTATTGAATTCCTCAAAGAAGAAAAGAAAATATACAGCAATGTGGTATTGATGATCACAAATGTTCATAATTTTTTCAAGCACTGAAAATATAAATAGGACATTACATTTCTACATTTACATTAACTTTAATGGGACAGCTGGGATGTCCTGAGTTTCCACTTAGGAGAGGTCAGAGGTCAGCCAGGGAACTGCCTGGTTCCTGCTGACCGCACTGTCACATGCCAACATGCAGACTCCTGCTTAAATGCAAGGGACTGAAAAATAAATAATTTGGAAACGGATGCCGTCAGCGGTTTGGAAAGTAACATCATCTATGGTTCCGGTGGGTTTCAGATGACTTGCATGAGCTGTGAAGGCCAGAGTTGAGTTTACAGAAAGTTTGCTATTATTAGTGTATTAGTAGTTGATATCTAATCCATGAACCGGTTGTTGGGGGGGGTCTGGGCTTATAACTGGAGGAATGCTGCTTCAAGTCACAAGAAAGGTCCTGGCATTTTGCCCTTGAACAAAGTCCTTAACTTTGATTTATTCAAGTTCAATATCTTCCTGATTTCATTCAGTACAGTTTTGATTATAGTTCTGTTTTCAGTAATAGTGTTAACTATCGATATAAATATGAATGCGAGTACTTTGTGTAAACACAGCTGTTCAGCATGGACTTGTAACCAGAAGTTTGCCAGTTGAAGCCCCAGTCTCTGGTATTACCCTAGTACCACTATTCAAGGCACGCTTTACTGCTCTATTAAAATTCCCTGCTGTATAAATGGGTAAAGTATTTTAAGTAACTTTAGAAAAAAAAAAGCATCAGCCAAACAGCTAATAAAATAATACCAAAAGAAGAAAAACACATTTTACGAAAAGTTAGTGGGTTCTGCCGACCATTCCCACTCCTTGTCCATTAATACACCTTTGTATTTAGTGGAACAGTTGGAGTTCTGTGCAACAGCCATCAGCCTCCTGTGATTCTAGGCACAAGTGGCTTCAGTTCCACACTTTAGCTGCTTAAACCCTACAGTATCTGCTTCCACTGCCTGATTCCCATGATCTCACAGAAGACATGGATTCTCTCACCACAGCGGACAAGACAGTCACACTTTCGTGGGACAAGTCAATTTTGTGATTGATCCGTGTTGATAAACAAACCGACTCAAACGTACACTGTTGTTGCCTGGCGCCACAAGAACTAAGCATGGTAATTACTGGCCTATTGTTAAGTAAGATGAGCCCACTGTGAGAGAGAACGGGAGAGATACTGTTAACATTTCACTAAGAGGAAACTTGGTAATACTGTAAACATGTAGAAGAAAACACATTTGAACCATTATCTCACCACAGACAATTTGTGGTGGTGACATCTAAACAGTTCTAGGAGTGAGACACTGTAGCTGAGACTTTTGGTTGAGGGAATCGGTGCCAAAACAATGCAACAGAGCCTTCCATTCAATATGAGGGCATGGCGAAAAGCCATGATAGAAAGTATGGAAATTAAGGAAATTTATGGCATCGCTCATGTGCTGCTGATGCTGTGATTGAAAGGGAGAGGATGCCTTACTATAAAGTTGATTGCTATCATAATTTTAAACTTCTCTTATTGGTATAAAGGGATATGCTGTCAAGGCTTAATTCTGTACAAGTTATGCTTTCTTTGGTAGCACTTTCCCCCCCATTTAATTACTTCTCTAATTTGCACATTCTGCTTTCACCATGTTACCTCTATACTGCTGGCGGGGGGGGTCAGTGTAGAGCGAAGTCATCTTTTAAGTTGTTTTCATCTCTTTTGGAAGAGAAGCCAGTGGTACTTTCCTTTGGCCTGTAAACAGCAAAAAACAATTCAAGACAGGAATTCATGCATCGAGATGCGTGATCTGTGGGAAATTAGGTTCTGGAATGTTTTCTGGAATGTCCAGGAATGCCTCTGCCATGAATGTGAATTGCTGCAATGAAATACAGCATCTTAGGCTGCAGTGGTTAAAGGATTCGCAGCCAGTTTTGTGTTCCTGTAACCAAGGTATTTGAACTGCTGGATTGGTTCAGTAGACAAGTAGCCTTTTATGAAATGCAAGCAGAAAATGCCTTTCAGCTCAGACCGCAGCTGTACTCTATAGTATTGAACTATTTACTTACCAACTTACCCTTTCGTGACACACTGAGAGAATGTTAAGACAGCACAAACGACAAAATAAGGATTTTTTTATTGGTTTCATCCATCCAAAGGTTTGCTGGGAGTTACGCTGTTCTTCCTGTTTCAGATTTGAAGCATGCCACCATGACAGCTGGGGAGGGGTGAACACAGGTGCATACCTTTCCCAATGTATGTACTGTACGTGGTGCACATGCTGCAAGTTTTATCAGGCAATGTAATACACCCGAAAGACAATGCCATGTGACTGATTTCCCCTGTACTTCTGCAGGTGTCCTGCTGATTGTAGATATTGTTCTGAGCAAGTCGGCCTCAGACGCTTCGGCCTCGCCATGAGGGTGCAGGGAAATTTCTGTTCCCTGGGCCTTTTAACCACCAGTGGTAATGGTGGTACAGAAAACTTATGAACTTCCCTATTGTGGGGTGCAGCCTCAACCTCCTGATAATCAAAAGCTTTTGGTCTGACTGATTAAGATACCTAACTTTGCTGCCAAGATTTGATGTCTCAATATCATACCAAGTGAAAGCATTTATTCTAGCAGCTAGAATTGTGTCATCATCCCATGTCAGCATTAGGGAGCTAATGTACATTGTGTTCTGATTATGACATTCAGTGTGTGCGGCATTGCGACACTGCGCTAAACATTTTGCAGGATTGAGTAGGTTGTATGTTAGTTTTATGCCCTGACCTGATCCTTCCAGTCTGTATCAGGAGGTTTTTTTTTTTTAAAAAAAAAAAAAGAAATATTATCATTTACTTGCTTAGCAGACACCCATTTTGAATATCTAAAGGGAATTGGGTGCTTTACCCCTTATGACTTTGTGGATTGTCACCTGCTCTGCATCTATGTTCCACACCCTTCCATGCACCCTTTAATAAAAGCAGATTTGCCAGGGAAGTTAACGATGCACCTATGGAAATTTTATGTTTGCATTCTAACACTGAAACCACAAGTGCACAGGCTGAGAATCTGCCCTCAGTGGGAATTTTGTGTTTGGGTCCCTGTGCAATTTGACCAAATTGCTCCTCGTAGAGTAAAATTCCACATAGCTGAATTGCCCACACGAAATAAGGTAAACTGAAAAGAATGTTGTGACACTTTGTGGCAGGTCTCAGCAAAACCTGTCCAAAGCTTTCCATCTCAGTATAAAGAGAGCAGGCTGCTCATTACATCCCAATGATAATGCACTACAAACAAAAGCTTTGCATTCTTTTCAGGGCCTTTGCTTGCTCAACCCAACCACTCTCACGAGGTACTGTAAGAGAAATACAGCATGGAGCCGGTTTATGCCTGTCTGTGGTTTTTCATGTCTCCAAAGTACTCAGATACCTCATTACTGGAAAAGCATCTCACAGCACCAGTATTAGGTAGAGCCAGGTTACTAAAAGAAAGTACTGCACAGAAGATTGAAATGGTCAGATTAAGCATTAAGAACTGATCTTTTTTCCCTCCTATTTTACTCATTCCCAACAATAATTCACAGTAATAGCAGATGATTATATTAAAATACCTTAAATGCAGAATTCATGAACAAAATTGTCTTCCCCTGAAGTATACCAGCTATAAACCATTTAAAAAAATAGTCCATATATGGGGGGGGGGGGAAGAAAAATCAGCTTGATCAAACCATATAAAAATAGACTTCATTACTTTACTATTTTCTATTTTATTTCAGTTTTACTATCCATGCATCCAAATTAGGCTTAAAATTTGACTTCTGGTCTTTGATTATAAATAGGCCTATATAATGATAAAGTCTGGCTTACATTACACACAAAACAGAGGTCTAAAAGAATTAAATATTTTCATTTATACTTACCTGACACTTTTTCCCAAAGCAAGTTCCAGTGTTAAGCTACCTACGGTACATTTATTATGAAGGCCATGCACTCGTGGCTGTTGCTTGTATGGCAGCTCATGCTTAAAGAGTCATTTTTGTAAAAGTATCCTTCCACATGGTGCAAAAAGTTTAACATCTATATACATCTATATCTTTTTATGACACATCTGAGGTATGAATAGCTGATAGGGTTATTATTATCAGTTACTGTTATTAATAGCTGATAGCTCTTATTACATAGATTATCACATACATAATATCTTATTATGTCACATGGTGCAAATATTTTGACACGTATGGTCAGGTATGAATAGCTGATATGCTTATTATCAGTTACAGTTATTTGTAGCTGATAGCTCTTATTATTACATAGATTATCACATACATAATATCTTATTATGACACACATGGTGCAAATATTTTGACACGTATGGTCAGGTATGAATAGCTGATACGCTTATTATCAGTTACAGTTATTTGTAGCTGATAGCTCTTATTACATATATAATATATATGTCTGTATATATTATTTAATAAGAGCTTATTTACTAAAAAAAATCAAAGGAACGTATTGAAACAGATAAGCCTATGAAAGTGGTGGGTAGAGATAAGATGCGCAGCCTGTCCTGCAACTGAAAACTCCTTTAATTTCTCTTATTTCTTCGATAACTCGAATATTTTCTGTTTCAGATAATAATGTGCCTTCATTTTCCCGTCCCTATGTGCAGCACTCAGCTTCAAACTGACTGAGTGACCGAAATATAGGATCTGTATTCAGAGTCAAAGCGACTTCACAGCTGCAGTCCGACACTGAGGTGACGTTTCTCACAATTGACCTCCCGTGAACAGCGCTTCCAACGTGTTCAAACACGTTTACACCGCGCACACACACACCTACTGCGCTCGCACTGCTCACGATACGATATGTAAAATTGATTAAATATTATCTTGTTGTTGTTGTTGCACCTTCTGTTGAGACAGGAAAAAATTCAGAGAAAACGACGGACTTTTACGATTAATTAATTTTGACCCGGTACCATAACCAGGTCCTAACTGAGCCCTGACCCGGTTTTGACCCGGGACATCAGGGTGTACCGCAGTAACAACGCCCTTGGACATGTCTCATACCCCTGGAGCTTGGCCCTCAGCCTGACCAAATATGGACGTCCGGGGAGGGGAGGGGAGGGGAGGGGGGAGGGTGACTCGCCATAGAAGATGACGTCAGAATCAGGTCTCCATAGAGCCAGGAGACATTAGGGTGTCACGCGGTGGCTGCGTGAGCCGGGCTGACCGACGGTCGCGGACAATAGCTGTAATTTTTAAAACAAACAGTTCGCAGGACTTTAAAGAAATATGGGGATCGACTAACTCGATATTTAAACTTTTAATGTATGAACGCTACTGTTGTATTCAGGGTTAAGCAATGCTTTAGTAATAAGCATTTATGGTATCCACAAGGATACTGACTAGGATTATTATATTATGATTATCATTGTACGGTGGTGTCGAGAAAACAAGTTATTCGGCAACACCTCGTGTTCCACGCTACAACGAATCCACGTTTAAATGTCAGCACCCTTACAATGCAATGTGTACAGCAGATCAAAGAAAATCAATTAAAACTTCTTTTAGGTACTGGTTATGAACATCAGCCTGGCTTTTTGTATACAAAATAATTTTGTGTATGCAGATGCCGGTGTTCTGCGGTGTTATTGCAGTCACAGTGTCAGGAGTTACTCCACTCATAAATTCTTCTCCTGATATTCTATATTTACAAGTTCCCTTTCCTCATTTATTATGGTCATTAAGTTATTTAAAATCAACAGATTATGATCTTTGTATCCTTTGACATACAATTACACACAGACAACCTGAGATAAGGGTTAGTATTAAGCTGAGTTAATATACAGCACCACAGAGAGCACTAGTGAATAGTGTGAGGACACTTCCTAGATACTATTTTTTACAAGACATTTGGTTCTCAGGTTTGAGCAGGAAATCAGCTGATGGGTTTTCCCAGCTCTTCTGCAGCTGTTCCCAGAGATTTACATTTATTAATTTAGCTGATACTTTTCTATAAAGTAACTGACAGTGTTAAGTCATCTACAATTATTCACCCGCTTATACAGCTGGGTATTCTTTTTCACTGGAGCAACTGAGAGTAAGTGTTTCACTCAAGGGTACTACAGCTGGAAGTGGGATTCAAACCTGTGACCCTTGGGTCCAAAGTCAGCAGCTCTAACAACAATGCTAACAGCTACCCCTGGCATAGGACACTTGTGTGTTGCTTTGCTTCCGCTCTTCTGTCTTATTCTTCTCATACAAGTAATGCCCAGGTGTATTCACCCTTTTCACTGGTGCTGAACAATGGAACCATTCAATGTATGATACAACATCAAAAACACAAAGAAAACAATATTTTAGGCTCAGGAGGCAACCATAAATGCACCAAAAGTGCAAAAGACCCCAAGTGAATGTTACCCGAGGCCTACTAGTAGCAGTCGGCAGCAGATAGTCAAGCAAACCGGGTAGTCTTTACAAAACCCTACATAAAAGTTTGAGAATTTCCTGAAGTCATGTCTGCCCAAAGAATATATCCATAAAAATATATCTTGTTTAGAGTTTAACAAGGTACTCTAATCAAGGCTACAACCATAAACCTGCTGAGACTTGAATCATAAAGAATTTAGTTACAGCTTTGGTATAAACAATGTGTTGCCTGTTTCCCCAGCAAGAGGAACCGGAAAAGACTTAATGTGATGTATCAATTCATATATGACCACACTTATTTATAAACCATGTTAACGCCAGCTGTATATAAACAAACTTTTTTTTAAACCAGTCACAGTCCTTAAAATGCCATGCAATGAGTTTAGTTCAATAGTTTCCACGTCTGAGGATTACATTAAACCGTTATCTGAATGTCTGAGGGTTAAAAAGGACTTTAATACTGTACCCAAGGCATAATTAATGGCACCTTACTGACTGACGAATTGATTTAATGAAATTTTCAGATAATGTTGTGGTTTGCATTTTTACATAGCTGCCCATCAGCCTGAAAGATTTTAACGACTGTCTTGGCACATGATGCAGAGGTAACTTGACAAAGCTTTGTCATATTATTGACAGTAATTTTTTTCTGTGTTCATTTGTGAAAATCGTCTGTTTCGACAGACAGCGGAAGTGGCGGGATGTTGGGACAACTGATGTTGTACTATTAACAGTTTACATATCTCTTCAGCAGATTATTAACAGAGTTCCTTTTATACGCCCAGGACACAATTTCTGCGCGGTAACTTTGCACCCCATTAGAAAACGTTGTGACGCGTCGCGGGTCCCTGATGGCCCGAACCCCCCCCTCTCCCGCCCATTTCGAGAGACTTAAATTGAGCAGAGCGGCGCGTGGTGTCAGATCGTGGAGGACTCAGGTCTTAGAAGACTTGCAAAGCTACACATTTAGCTTAAATATTTTTTTCCCCTTTAAATAAAACTTAAGAATTGAAAATCGGTTATAAGAAATTATATATTTGTGGAGAATTTTGAAAGAGTCGTCTTTGCCTGGAACAGCAGGGATCCCGCGCGCGCCACCCGCCACCGGACGTTCAACGCTCGTGACAAACTAAGCGGCATTTTTTACCTTGGTGGGTATCTTTTTTAAACTTATTGTATTTTAAACACATAATTCGGGGATAATTGGAGAAAACCAGTTTATTTCTGACAAGCCAATTTTAAAAATAACCGGTTTAACTTAGATGCTATCTGTGACTTAGAAGAAAACTTGTAAAATTTAAAAAGTAAACCATTATGACTGAAACTAGTCATATAGTGAAAGTGGCCGAATACGTAACTAGATTACAAGTTTAAACATGTTATATCTAGGCCAGGACTTAGCATTGCCAATGATTGGGTTTCACTAACTGTGCACATTTACATCATCATGTTACTAAGCACTAGACTAGTGTATATATAAACATACGCTATAAACATGGATTTTCTTGTGTTAACCGGAAAATAAGCGCTACACATTAGGGTTTTAACTTCGTGTAATCCCGGCTCACCAGGGCCAGGGCAGGGGGGTAGCTGGACTAATAATCATGGCGATTGGTCGATAAAGTGGATCAATTTCAGACTGACTAGCCCACTTTTGTCGAATATCTCACATCAGATGCCAGTGTCAGTCATTTTAACATTTTAAAACGATTTCTGTAATTATGATGCCCGTGGTGGACGTGGTTCCGCCACACATCGTAGCGGTCGGGAAACAACTCGGTTTAGTTAGTTTACCGACGGGATTACCGGCGGTCTCTAACGACGTGGTTTACAGGTCAGCAACTGTCCACCAGCTTCTTGTAAAATATTTGTTTAAAACGACATGAGATGAGTTATCTCAGCGTCTCTAACAGGATTTCTGCCGTGTGACTGACTGTCGCCGGCGTTTGGAGGAAGTTCAGATGTTCTTCCCCGGGACGGGAGGCGGGAATGCCGGGGTTAACCGGTTTTTTAAGGCTTTCAGTCACGCTTTTTGTCCTTGGCCAAATTAACTAAGACGAATACCGAACATGAATTGGATGGCGTGTCGCATTACAACTAAAACGAAACCCCTCGCTGTTCGCAGAATTAGTAGTACTACTACTGTTCTCTGAAGACTTCCTTTTCGACACCGGTGAGGTGAGCGGTGCCATATGGCATGTTGTTCGACTTAACCCACATTAATAACTGACTAATGACTTTTAAGGTCCCCTTAAACCGATTAATACTTTCGGGGGAGGGGGGCAAACAGGGAAAGTTTAAAATGCTGTCTATAGACTTAAATTGTAAAATGAAATTACTGCCGGTACAGGGTAAGGGTTGGCGCGCGGCCAAAAAAATGTGGGAGGGGAAAAAAGCGAAGCAAAATGGACGACTACTTGCGCGTGAATCGCGTAAGGGTCCGGGCACGCGGCGCCCTTAGCTCTTAAAAGCAGATGCGCGAGGAGCATGGCCGCGTGAAAGGGGTCTCGCCGCGGAGACGACATTATTTCAGCGCCAGTGAGCGTCAGAGGCCGGCGGGCGCTGCCACGCTGCTCTCCTCCCAAGGGGCTGCAGCCCCGCCCTCTTCGTTAGCGCGGTTAAAGCTGCAGCATTTTCGAGATACAAGGCCGGGCATCGCGATCAGAACCCGTTGAACCGGACTGCTCAAGTTTTTCATCACAGTAATGAAAAGGAAACTGTGTCGTTGAGCAGTTGGCGGTTAACGAGTTAGAACGTTTTGCTTCCACAGTAGTCAAGTGCCACAGTGCTCAGCAAGTCATCGGCCGACGTTTGTGCAAAAGTGTGTGGGCTGATGAGCTCCTGCTCAGACTTGATACACTGTTTTACACTACGTGCTGCGTTTTGAGACAAGCGCTGATAACTTCCTTCTGGTATGACAGCTTCTGCTTTCACAGTTCCTAGCTATGCTGAGGAAGAAAGATTTCATTTACATTTATTCATTTAGTAGAGACTTTTGTCCAAAGTGACCTACATCTCAGCAAAAGTACAATTTATGCATTACATTGAGGAGGAGACACAGCTGCAGACATGAAAGTTTCATTTTCAAAATAAGTGTTAAGGTGGACTCATTTACATTCATTCATGTGATGCTTTTCTCCAAAGCAACCTTGCAATGTTAAGCTACTTCTATTTATACAGCTGGGTAATTTTTACTGGTGCAATTTAGGGTAAGTACTTTGCTCAAGGCTACTGTAGCTGAGAATCAAACCTGCAACCTATTGGCTCCAAAGGGAGCAGTTCTAACCACTGTGCTACCAGCTGCCCTGACACTTCAACTGTAATCTGATGCATTTCAACTGCAGTAAGCAAGCTGCTGTGTTAATGCATGTTTAGAGTATCTTTTCAATAACATTATGGATGTTGTATGAAAACACTTGCTAACGTATTTGAAAAATGTTTTTTCTTTTTCAGAATGTGGCATTACTTCCCCACAGCACTGGCCACAACATGGATGCTTGCTTTGTCTGCATAGCTTCCAAGAGCCAAACAAGCCTCACAAATAACACTATACTCAGGGGATAGCAGTAGCTTCTGCCCCCTTTCACATCATCTCGTTTTTATTGAAGACGAAAAAGGAGCCAAGTAAATTATTTTAGTTTACATATTTATTTTTCTCTTGTACTAAAGGGTGAAGAAAATCTACACATTAGTACCTCATTTTTGTAAATTATTCATTTTTTTCTTAAAGAAAATATTTTTTATTAATTTATTTGTAAAGAATTGCTTTCAAAGTAAGAATATTGAAAGATGGAATTGACTACTATGGCTTCTCTGGTTGCAGTCACTACGGTGGCTGTAGCCTCTCCATTGTCTGGCTACTTGTGGCTCCTTGTGTTGGGTTTCGTCATTGCATTCATCTTGGCTTTCTCGGTGGGTGCCAATGATGTGGCCAACTCCTTTGGCACAGCTGTGGGCTCTGGTGTGGTCACCCTCCGGCAGGCTTGTTTCTTGGCCACTGTGTTTGAGACTCTGGGCTCCATCCTGCTTGGGGCCAAGGTCAGTGAGACCATTCGCCAAGGCATCATTGACGTGTCCATGTACAACGGCTCGGAGCCGCTCTTGATGGCTGGATCCATTAGTGCCATGTTTGGTGAGTGCACTGACAGCCATAGCATGAGGCTAACTTTAAACTTGGATTAAGGAGCAAAATGACTTGAGGCAGAAAATTTACCATTCTGATGACCTTGAAAAACATTGGTGCCAACTTAGTGTGCTTGTATCTTTACTTCAGGGTCAGCTGTGTGGCAGTTGCTGGCATCCTTTCTGAAGCTTCCCATCTCTGGCACCCATTGTATTGTGGGAGCCACCATTGGTTTTTCCTTGGTTGCAAGAGGTCAGCAAGGGGTTAAGTGGATGGAGCTGGTCAGAATTGGTGAGTACTTGATCACATTCTCCCATTATAATTTAAAGTGATTCTTCCGTAGACTGGGTAAAACAACTTCTTTCGGGGAAGTGCACAGCAGGTACTTCAAAATGTAACAACAGTCATTCACCTGTATTCAAAGGTATTTTGAGATGTACTGTTGTTCAAATGTACACATTGGATGTCCCTTATATGGGCTAGTTGCCCTGCTGGGGGGTGGTAGTGCTTGGTGCTTTGCAGGGACCAGTTGTGGGGTACTGATACATCTCTCCTCTTAACAGTGGCCTCCTGGTTTCTCTCGCCGTTGCTGTCCGGTATCATGTCTGCCATCCTCTTTTACTACGTTCGCAAGTACATCTTGAACAAGGTATGGATATGAAACAAACACAAAGTTTTTAAGTCTGGCCAAGTTCAAGTTTGCACATCTTGAACTTTGGTCTTGTCATGGAATATGCTTTTTGATTGGTTGTCTGTCTCTTTTTCTGTTTTTAAAGTTTCTTTGAAATTTTTTTTAGTCCAGCTCATTTAATCTACACTTAATGCTGCAGATGTGAGTTGAAAAATGGCATTAATTGCTATGAAATTTCAAATGCATTGTGATGGTATGTATTTAATGTGAAGAGCAACAGATGGTGACGTGAGTGGTATGGAAAATGTAACTGATTTCCAGTTAGCAGTTCTTAGAAAGCTGCTCTCAAATTTATTTGTGCTCAGTTGTTGGCTGACTGTTCAGTTGTATTTGTAAATTACTATAAATTTTGATTTTCTTGCAGTTTTCACAGTGTTTGAATAATTGGCCATATCTGTATTTAGTTTGAATAGGGTGGTAAGTGTACAAATAAACCTTCGTCTGACTACCTTACAGTGTAATATTTCCAAATGGTCTTAGATAAGACCAACTGTAAATATGCTTTCCTATTTTGTGCAGAGGCCTTGCAGGTGTTCTAGTGTTTAAGAAACAAAGCATGGGTAGAACCTTTAAGACCCAATGGTGTCCTGTTGCTGTATCAAGTTTATGCATTAATTTGCCCAGTCACTTTGGCTTGACTTCTCAGGTAAGCAACTAGATACAATGGATTTTAAGATTTACTAGTTGGCAGGTTTTGATTTCATTAGTACTTTTAGTTATGCAGTAATCCCCCCAACCCTTTAGAAGTGAATGAGTACTTTGCTGTGAGGTGCCAGATGGACCTTCCGGGGAAAACAGGACACTGCAGACGATTTGCGTTTTATCTGAATACAGCCGCTGTTGCTCCAGAGTAGCCGGTTTTGTGGGGGAGAAAATGAGGTCTGTGTGTAGCTGAGCTTGGCAGGAATAGATATTTGGGTGGCGTTTGAGAACAGCAGTGGGTCTGTGTGGTAAACGCCTGCTTGCTTTTCTGTGGTCAGTCGACTAGACTGGCTTCCCACTAATTCCTTAGTTATTGTTACCACGTTAGCTGTTTCCGTAGTGATGTCAAACAGGCTGTTTGATTAAAACTCAGCTCATTGAGTATTTTTTGTGTGTGTGTGTGTGTGTGAGAAAGAGAGAAAGTTAAACATTTTCCCATATAAGAACATGTCACTGTGCCTTTGCCCAAGACTATTTACTCAAATTTTATTTAATCATAAAAATTCTCAGAATAGCAGTCTGAGCCACTGTTACATGACATTAGAAGTTCTTTTGATCTTGCTGGGATAAACTCTGGGGTAGCTGGAATTGTGCACATGGGACACTGTCTGGTGCTCTTGAGCCAGAGTGGCTCTTTTCATAACCTTGTGTGCAGCAATTGACCAGGGTCAGGCCATCCTGGCCCTACTGGTGGAGAGGCTCTCAGTGACAACAGAGTGAAAGGTGGCGTTTGCCAGAATTCCCTCAAAGTCTTTACACTTGATCTGGTGTAAAGTGTGACCTGGATTTGTTGGTCCCCTCCCTTTTGTTTTGTAAATGTTTATGCCACAATTGGTGGCTGAGCTGTATTCTTGGTGTGTTTTGTCCACATCTTGGGAACATACTGTGACAGACTGCATGGTGAGTCTTAGGCCAAAAGCAGCAAGAATTTTATTTATTTTTTTTTTCCTTTTTTTTTTTTTTTTTTTTTTCCCCCCTCCCCCCTCTGAAAGTGTCTTGTAGCCATATTCTGGTAAAGTTAACTCTGGAAGAACTTTTTTTAAAAAAAAAAAAACCTGCCTGAGAAATGCATATGCTACATCTCACTTCACTCTTTGCTCTTCACAGGAGGACCCAGTGCCCAACGGCTTGAAGTCCCTCCCCATCTTCTATGCAGTGACCATGGGAATCAACCTGTTTTCCATTCTGTTCACAGGCGCTCCATGTAAGTGTCCACTGTCATCTTTACCTGTTTGGGGTGAAAAAAGGCTCTTGTGTGGATTGCTTTTCCCCATGCTGAAGAAGGGTTTGTGTGTTCATTGCACTCCTGAAAGAGTGGTTATAAATGGGTGGTGTAAGGGGCTGTTGAAGGCTTTTGCAGGCTTTCTGTGTGTATCTCTGTTAAAGACAGGTGTTAACCAGGAAGCAGAGAGGAATCTGCCACAGGTGTCGGTAGAAACGTTTTAAGTTTGAGCCAAGTAATGTGGACAGTATTTTATAACAAGGACCTCTTTTAAAGCCCTTTCAAGTATACTACACACCACTTTTGCTGATGTGATCAATCTTTGTGTTAATATTTTATCATGTCTGCTATGTTTTTAGCTTTTTTTTTTCTCCGTTTCTGGCTGCAGAATCCCTTATTAAACATACAATCTTCGCTGCTTTTGTTTTCACTTGCAGGACTGACCTATTCAAGGAGTCACCTGGCCTGGGCCCTTCACTGAAGGCTGCAGGCCGGTGTGTGGCAAGACTAGGACACATACATACAGACACAAAGGAATGGTCCCATTAATACATACACACCCACATATAATGCATACACAGACCAGCAAAAGAGATACAGGAGGAATTTTTCCGCCTTAATTGAAACACACACATAACTACTTAAAACAGAAAAGAAATCTAAACTACTTGTACTCCATGTCCAGGGTCCATTTTTACTTGGCCTTATACTTGGTTGCTGTAGTGTTAGATGAAGGGTTTGTTTGTCCTCACAACAAATTAGTGATTTTTAAGCAACACATTTAAAAGTGGGGTACATGCTGGGTTGGAATGTTAAGTGAAGAAAAAGAGGATGACTTTGTAAATAAGGGTTAAAATTGGGTACACACACACCCACACCATATGAGTCACAGGAAGCCATATTCACTGCACTCCTCTCAATGGGCTTGGTGGTCCCATGGAGACTGCTGAACTTGCCTGAAGAGACTACCTCTGCATACTTCACACTACTCTCTCTTTGTTCTTTCTTTCCCTGCTTTTTAAATCCATGATTTTTCTTTCCTCTCTCTAACCTGTTTACCTCTTTCATACTGCTGTAGTATATATTAAGTATGGTTTATCAGTTAGTACAGGGACAGGCACCACGTGTTTCCCAATGCTACCGATCTGTTGGAAGCACCTCCGAGGTACCATGTGGAAGGTCATCGGTACAGTTAACAGAACCTGTTCTGAAACTGTTCAGGGTAATTTCCAGAATCACAACAGTCTTACAAACCAACTTGGCATTGGTCTCTTTATTGACGTGGCCAATTGCACTTTAACTAGACAGCAAATTTTCAGACTTTGCTCTGAAAGCAAATAGATTTAGGTGGTAGTGGTGCGTGCTTTAGAGATGGTCTGTGCTTAACAGGAAACCTTAGTCACAGAGGCATGTGTAAGTCATTGTTAATAGCAGTTACTGGAAAATCTGAAGGCTGGTTCCTTCTTATTGCCCTTTCTTCAATGTGCCTTTGCCGAAAATGATTGTTAGCCTCTGAAAAGACTAAATCTATGCATTTTGTGAATTTTTGGATTGTAAATCATGGTAGGTTTAAAAAGAGGAATTAGGAAAGTGTTGAAAATGTGGGCCTGTATTTTGTTTGAGGTCATGAGATGTGTCCCTCTTGCACTAGTTAGCACCTTAATTAACATTGTGATATGCAGTGAGAAGTGCAGTGGGGTCATGGCAGAAACCTGTTTGAGTTCATGGCTAAAGAAATGAGGACAGCAGGCCAGAGAGTAGTGCAGGAATGTGGTATTGGTGTGGCGAGCTGCCACGCTGCTGTCCTTTCTGTGGAGCTAGCACGTGAGCACTGCCACATCCCTTGGCAGTTAGGTCCCTCAGGGGTCTTTGATTCTTTCAGCTGTGTAGCAATTTGGGAAATATGATTGGTGCTTAAGAGCGGGCGGTGTTGTCCACACTCCCCCTCCGTGCACCATCGTTCCAGCCTGGGTGGCTGTCTGCTGTCCAGAGGGACATGTGGTCAATGCGTGGGTAAGGAGCATGAAGACTGACTCCGAGTGCCGCCCATGCAGCCAGGCCGCAATGCTGAGGTATTTGTGGAACTGTCTGGTGAGGTTCCTGTGAAAGCTGGTAGACCTACATTGTGACATTCCAGGACAGCAGTTCCAAGGCTGCTGACCCTGTCACCTTTCATTGCTGCAGCTGACCTTTTTAAGGGTTTTATTTAAGGTCTCCCCCCTTGCTTTCCTGCTGTGGTTGTGCCTCTGTGTGTTTGGAATATTTATTTATATTTATTTATTAAAATATTATCTTGTCCTGTAATTCTTTTTTTCAAAGTGCAACAGAGGGTCTGAGTTCAGGCTTACATGTGGAAGACTCTCCATAATATGCTGGTAAAAAATACCTTGCAGAGAATGTCTTCACTCTTGTTCTTTCTACGCTGTTACTTCTTTCTAATTAACAAAATCTAGCCCATGCAGAGGGTCCTACTATCTGTGTGAAGTGAGTGCCAACCATATGGTGTCACTCAGATAGGCTGCTGCTGAATGTTGTGAACTTGTGGGGACTTCTAGCGAATACTTATCGTAAAACATCTGCAACAGGCTCAGTGGAGTCAGAATTCTGGTGTGAATACCTTCTTAGTAACTTAGGATGTCATCTTCTGGTTTGTTGTTTCTCTAAGGTTTATTAGAGAGGCCTATCTTGGAGGTATTTGGTAAGAGAAGGTAGAACCTTGGACTGCCATGAGGTTGTGAAATGCCATGCCTTAGGAACTCCCAGTATTATCCTGGAGGTCTAGGCTGATTGATATCTTTGCAACCCCCTCCAGCCGCAGCATGTGACCAGTATGACTGATTCTGTCTTCCTTGTTTGCTGCCTTGGCCAGTGATCCTCCGCTCTCACTCAGTGTTTGCAGAGGAACAGCTGACTGCTGTTATCCATGATGCTCATACACTGCTGCAGTAGAGATACCTCTGCGCTTGTCCTGGGGGTCCCCCCCCTTCCAGTAATGGAGGTGACCTTGCTTGCTGAGTCACTGCAGTGAAAGTCCTCCTCCCCTACACCCATCTGTTTGATTCTATTGCATAACTGCAGACAAACACATGACTACTGATATCCCCCTGCATTTGCAGTGACATGTGAGGGCTGCTGCCCTTCACTTGAACATGCAGTGACTTGGGAACTTTGAATTGTAGTTTGTGTTCCCTTTCCTTGTTACTAAATCGTAAAATTTCTCTGTAGCGTACCCCTAGGTGTGTGGATTCTGCTTGATCTGTCCCATCAAATTTGTCTGAAGGTTCATCACCACTTTAGTCCTTAAAACCTTCCAAAGGATATATGTAATAGGTCTTGGACCCCTCTCCACCATGGCTGATGGATGGCATAGCCGAAGAACTGGAACAGTGTGTGAGTGAATGTAGGAAAGAGGCCTTCGTCTCTTGTCTCAACACACCCTCTGTCTCTCGCTTTGTCCCCCTGGCCCGTGCAGTGCTGGGCTTGGACCGAATCCAGTGGTGGGGCACACTGCTCATCTCTGTGGCCTGTGCCCTCATCACGGCTGTCATTGTTTGGTTCATCGTCTGCCCACGCCTCAAGAAGAAGATCGAATGTAAGTCAGATTTGTTGTACCCTTTTTGCCTGAGTTCTTAATGATCAAATTTCTCTTTTCTTCCAAACACTGCAAGATGAAATACGTTATCAGAAATGGGATGGGAGTATTCAGATGTTAATCATATAGATGTTTTGAAGTTGATGTTAATTTGATAATTGGTTAGAGTAAAAATCTATAAATGCTTGGGAAACTTGGGTCAAAGTGTCACTTGGATACTTTTCCATTTATGCATTTCAACAAAGCCATTTATAATTTAAAGCTACTGGCACCTGTTTAGCCTTTTATACACCTGTGTGATTTTACTGGAGCAATTTTGGATTAGTAATTTTGTAGGATGGGTATCGGGAGTCATCTATCCTGCATTTTATGCACCTACTTGAGCGATGAACATCGGTGTCTGAAGTGGAAAGTAACAAACTAGGTTTACTTAATCACATATCTGCAGCTAGGTCTCTTTCTCTTAATGTAATGCACAAATTGTATTTTTGCTGAGATGTACGTTGCTTTGGAGAAAAGAGTCTGCCAAATGAATAAATGTAAATGCCCTGATCAACAGTGGTGCAGGTGGAGGTAGGATTTGAACCTGTAACTTTTGGGTCCAAAGGCAGTAGCGTTAACCACTGCACTATTAGCTGCCTTTTATGTAAAGTACCTTACAATTCTGGGTAAATAAAAAGCTTTTTGTAACAAAGATACGGACACACACACACACACACACACACACACACACACACACACACACACACACACACATTTTCAGAACCGCTTGTCCCATACGGGGTCACGGGGGAACCGGAGCCTAACCCGGCAACTCAGGGCGTAAGGCTGGAGGGGGAGGGGACACACCCAGGACGGGACGCCAGTCCGTCGCAAGGCACCCCAAGTGGGACTCGAACCCCAGACCCACCGGAGAGCAGGACCCGGTCCAACCCACTGCGCCACCGCGCCCCCCTTTATCAAAACACATCTTGCTTAATACTGCCATTTTTGCCAACACACAGTCAAGTTGCCAATTTAGATGTAGCAGTCCTGAGGGATCGTACCGGAGCCAAAACCTGTGTACTTTCTTGACTCCTTCTGACTTGGACTGCCAAGGTTATATTTTTAAACTACACTTTTTAGCTTTAAATGGAATTTACTGGTAGGTAATGTGGGTCACAGTATTCCCTGATTAGTTTTGATGAAATGTGTGCTCCTGAAAGTTGGCCTTTGGCATATAATTAATCTAGGAGTATGGCAACCCAGCTGGGTCATTGAGTTATTTGGCACTTAAGGTATCTGGGTTGAAGTTCCCTTTTGGTTTGCTTTATGGGGGGAAAAGGTACTGTAATTTAGTTAATGCAAGATATTTCCAGCTTTTTCAGTTTAGTTCCATAAATGAACACCAACCATTTCATTAGAATGTCAGTAGTAGGGATACTAAGTGGACCTAATTCCTAATGGTTCATGGAGCCACAAGTCATCCCATGCACTGATGTTATTTTATTACATACCTAAAACTTTATTGGATAACTTTGGTAAAACAATTCAGAATCAGTGTTTTTATGTTTACTTCAGAAGAACAGTTATGCAGTTTTGTCTTCTGACTTCGACATTTCTTTGGAGAAAAACCTCTGCTAAATGAATAAATGTAAAAGTGCTCAGTCATTTTGATGGTAGCTCTGAACATATGGTGCTCTTGCTTGTTTTCTGATATCATTTGCATACAAAATATATTATATATCCAATCTGTCTCTTTCAGCAGTTTAATACTACTATTGTTTCTCTAGGTGAAGCTAAGTCTAGCCCCTCGGAACGTCCTTTGATGGAGAGGGATGGTTTGAAACCTGTCACAGAAGAATCTCCAAAACCCGCTCCCCCCAACCCTGCTCCCCAGACTCCACCTCCCTCAGAAGAGCGGCGAGTGGCTTTTAACATTGGTGAATCTGAGGAGACGGATGAGAAGGATGCCAAGAATGTCAACAGTACTGATAGCACTGGTGTGTTTTAATAAAGGGCATTTTCATTTTAAAGGACATAAGTAGTCATTTTAATATTGTTCATGCATCATTTTATGAGACGTGCTTATATGCATATAAATAAATTAAGTGTATTAATGGTAATGTAGAAAAGGCTAATGTAGAATATATGTTGTGACTAATGGAACTTTGTGTTTGTTTCCTATAGTCCAGAACCCGGGTCATGTCCATTTCAGCAATGGCACCATCCAGGTCCCTGGCAATGGCTATAGCCAGTATCACACAGTGCACAAAGATTCAGGTTTGTACAAGGACCTGCTACACAAGCTGCACCTGGCTTCGGTGGGCGAGTGCCTGGGTGAGTCTGGTGATCGGCCTATCCGCCGCAACAACAGCTACACATCCTACACGCTGGCCATCTATGGCATGCATGGGGACAACCTGCGGCCCAAGGAGAATGAAGCAAAGCCAGGTGACGAGGTTGAGCGTGACAAGAAACGAGTGCGCATGGACAGCTACACCAGCTACTGCAATGCTGTGGCAGAACCAGGTGTGACTGAGGGTGCGGCAGGTGCACAGGTGACGCTGGAGATGGGAGACAGCAACAGCAGCCAGGGTTCAATTGATGAAGATGGGCTGGAGCAAGACCGGCCAGAGGTCTCTCTGCTCTTCCAGTTCCTGCAGATTCTTACTGCCTGCTTCGGCTCCTTTGCTCACGGTGGCAACGATGTCAGGTAGGGATCAGGAGTGCAAGGCAGAGGGAAGTGGGGTTGGAAATCTGCAGTGGGGAAAATGAGTAGTGGGTATCTTGGTTAGAATAATCATTAGGCATTATACATGTTTGATCCCTTCATGGAATTGGTAGCATTTTGAAGTTCTGCTCATTTATGTATTTTATAGAAGGATTTCAAGCTTTTTGCATTTAAATCTATGCAAATGAAGGAAAGTGATTGCTGTGCAAGGTCAGGACTGCAGAATAATTGATTTGCCATGAATATTGTGTCCTTGCTTACAGTTGTTGTTTGTGTACATGGGGGCAGCTGGTAGTGTAGTGGTTATAGCTGTTGCTTTTGGACCCAAGGGTAGCAGGTCTGAATCCCACCTCCAGCTGTAGTACCATTGAGAAAGGTACTTGCCCTAAAATTTGCTCCAGTAAAATTATCTAGCTTTATAAAATGAGTAAATAACTAAGTAGCTTAACATTGCAAATCACTTTGGGGGGGGAACATCCCCTAAATGAATAAATGTAAAAAAAAAAAAAAAAAAAAAAAACAGGAGAGATCCCTTGTTCAAAAGTGGGAAGCTGTGTTCCCTCTCCCTTTCTTAAAGTATGCCATATCTGTAGATGAATGATTCATCCTGTCTTTCCCCTTGTCTCCTCTCCTCAGCAATGCCATTGGACCACTTGTGGCCCTCTGGCTGGTGTATTCCAATGGAGCGCTGGTCTCTGGTGTTCCTACTCCCATATGGCTGCTGTTCTATGGTGGAGTGGGCATCTGTGCAGGTCTCTGGGTATGGGGTCGCAGGGTCATTCAGACTATGGGCAAGGACCTGACCCCAATCACCCCCTCCAGGTAGTACCTCTTGCTATTTTCATAATCTTATGATGTAAACTCGTGTAATTTGAAGAAGTTCTTCACATTCTGATGAGGTTGATTCAAAATCCACCTTTTTTTGCTCCCCTGTAGTGGATTCAGTATTGAATTAGCCTCTGCTGTGACTGTTGTGGTTGCTTCCAACATTGGTCTTCCTGTCAGCACCACCCACTGCAAGGTAACAATAATAATCTGGTTGAAAGCAGTGCTCTGTGTGAGCAATACTGGGTGGGGGGTCCATGCTAGTTTAAGAAGTTGTTCTAATGAGTAGCATTTCACTAATGCTCTTTCTCTGTTTAGGTGGGCTCCGTGGTAGCTGTGGGCTGGCTGCGTTCCAGGAAAGCAGTAGACTGGCTTCTGTTCCGCAACATCTTCTTGGCCTGGTTTGTGACCGTGCCCATTTCTGGGCTCATCAGCGCTGCCATTATGGCCATCTTCACATATCTCATTTTGTAAGCAAGGCTGGGCCTTGCTGTAGCCCCAACTTGACTGCTCATATACCTGCAGTGTTTGTGTGTTTGTGTGTTTCCTTTTGATATGTTTTGTTTCTGCAACATTGTATTGTCAGTGGTTATATTTAGAACATTGCAATGTCATATGCTCACCTGTACTTTACTTGCTGATCCTTTTGCCTCTGTGTACATAACCAATCAAAACAGATTTTGAATGGGTTCTTCATAGATATTTTATGATTTAACATTGTATTCCTAAATTGGGTCCTTTCATTTTTATACACAGACGAGTTAAAATGACAGAGGAGCACTTGCATGCAGCATTAGCATTTAGACAATATGAATCGTTAATGTAGTGCACACTATGTATTGTAGTGCACATTATGGAGCAATGCAGAAAATAAGTGCCATTTGGTCCAGTATAACTTTTTTCATTGTTTACTCATAGGGAGAGAATCATTTTGGCAATGAAATGTTTTACTCTTGAGTTTGTTAAACCATCTTGTTGATAATAGATAAAGGTGAAAAACTTGGAAGCGATGTAAGAGTAACTTAAATTTCCTGACCACTTGATTGTGCTAAACTGTAGATAAGTTTATTTTGCTTGCGAGAATGACAAGTTGAATTAGATTCAGCCTTGTGAGCTTTCCCTACAATTTTACATATGAGAGGCAACTTAAAAACAGAATTGTCACTTATAGCCTTGCCAAAGGCAAGTTTTTCAGGATTCTGGTAGTAAGATTAGTGTCTACCATCTTTTAATCCCCATTTATCAGCCAGAGTGGTTCCTGGGTCTTGAGGCCTTGGTTGGTGAAAGGTGAGATTTTGGTGCAGGAGAAACAGGTAAAATGTTGCATGTGGAGCTGTGTGGGGTCTGAAGGGGCCTAACATTGCAACAAAACAAAAATACACATTGTGTATTAGGAACTGGACAGCTGCTGTAAATGCCTTTATTTTTTTGGTACCAAAGACTGGAGTGTTTTCCAGTGTGTATAAACGTATGTAGTCTTCCCAAAAAAGGAAGGGGGGGGAACAAATAAACATTAAAATTTCCAATTTCTGTCTTTGTGTTCCTCTTGGCTTTCTAAAGATTGTGCAACTAGTTTAAACAGTATAGTTATGAATCACCTTCAGAAGGGGGTGGACTGCTAACATTAAACTATGTACAGTATGTTGTAAATTTCAAAACAATTACATTTGTTCTATTGCTGTAAATATGAAGTGTAAGAAAATGAGCCTGCACTTGCGGACATTATTCGGAGACTGTTCCTCTCTCAGCTGAACTGGTTTCTGAACTGTGTATTTACCTGGCATGAGTGTGTTTTCTGTATACACCCAATATTTACCAAGATTAGATTTGAATCCTACAGTACTGTTCAGTACAACTGCATTAAACATTCCACTTTCGTTTGGGACTAGAATGTTTCTGTAAGCAAACATCAAGGGTTCTGTGCAATAATTATTCTATATAGCTTTCAGAAGCCCACCAAAACAGGTGTTAAGATATATTTCTACAATGTTTTTGAAGCCCCACCTTCACACAAAAGTTGAAAGCACAGAATTTCCCCTATAAGGTGTATTTAGATTTAGTATTAACATTTTGAGAGAGACAATTTAAGTATCCTCTGGAGCGGGCAAAAAATGACTCTTAATGCTGGATGTTTAATGGACAATTGCTTACAACGTGCTGGAACATGAGTGAACATCTATAAACATGCAATATGCAGTTTGATTATGGGCAACTGGTAGTGTACTGTTAGAGTTGCTGCCTCTCAACTGAGAGGTTGCAGGTTTGAATCCCACCTCCAGCTGGCTTTGGAATGTGATTCCTGTATGTTTACAACTCCTCCACAGAACTACAAATTCTTCCTGATAATTTGTCTAATTTAATATAATTAAACAGTATATCAAGAAACATTTATCTTTATAACACCCTTGTTACATGGGTTTTAAAGATATACACAGCCTTCATATAAGGGGATCCTGCATAACAAGGTTATTAAAACATATCCTTTTCATGAAAACAAGCATATTATTCAGTGCAATGGCATTCTGTCTTGTTATGTGGTCATTTTACTCCCGTAAGAGGTACAAAAATAATGGAAATGCCCCATGAAAAAGGAATTTGAGGAACTAAATCTGTTACCACCGCTGCTGATGTTTCCCTTTGGGGGAAGTTTTGGAGTGCAGAGTGAGAAGTACATTTCCATGTCCCTCATCCCTAAAGGAAGCAGAGGAGATTTTTTTTTTTTTTTTTTTTTTGTCTGGAAGAATTGTGCAATATGCCACTACGCAGTTCAGGACTTGTAGGACAGCGTTCCAAGGAGTACTGAAGCTCTTCTGAGGGCAAGGTATGACCCCTATTGAAGCTGTCAAGAAGTGTTTCTTAAAAGTATGGTGTGAGATAAGATGGCATAAACATAAGTTTTATAAATCTGCATGATTTTCAAATATTAATATGATATCCTTTCCTTTTTCCTTCTAAAATGGTGCAGGTTTTCCAGATTCCTGTTTTCAGTAGCTCCTTTCAACTGGTCTTTATCTAATTTCAACAGAATATGGCATATTGATAAAATACATTAGATGAAAAAAAGTTATATACTGACATCAGATGGGAGGTACTTGAGTTGCACCATTAAGCATAAAGATCTTTAATTTTCTACTATTTATGTGGGTTTGGATGAAAGTAATACATTATAAGCAACGCATTACAGTAACACACTGGCAATATAATACTTCTTTGCGCACCTCTGTGTTTTACAGCCAAAGCAAACATCTTGCTGGGGACATTGGCCAAGGAATCACATGCTCACCTCCTGATCAGAAATAAACTGAGTTAAAAGGACAGAAAGGGGACACAGCACAAATAGAAGGCATTCAGTATGCTACTGTCTACACAACTGCCCTAGATAGACTAGTGGCCTAGATAGGCCTATAATCCTTTTTCATGGAGTGTGATGAACAGTAGGAGACCAAAATAGAGTGTGAGTGTCCTGGTACACTTTAACACTGATGCATCACCTTCAGAGGGGGTTGCAGTGGCGCAGTGGGTTGGACCAGGCCCTACTCTCCTGTGGGTCTGGGGTTCACGTCCTGCTTGGGGTGCCTTGTGACAGACTGGCGTCCTGTCCTGGGTGTGTCCCCTCCCCCTCCAGCCCGATGCCCTGTGTTGCTGGGTTAGGCTCTGGTTCCCTGTGACCCTGTATGGGACAAGTGGTTCAGACAGTGTGTGTGTGTATGAATGTATGTGTATATACATCACCTTTGTGAGATTTTTAGGGTGGCTCTTGGGATGTTAGAAAATTCTGATTACTTTCTCATGAAGGTACGACTGCATCCATCACACTTCCTGTCAGCAATTCCAGCACGGAAAAGCCTTTCTTTCCCATTTGTAAAAGAAGTTAAACATTGTAAAAGCCCCAAAGTGGCAAGAACTGTGCTTCTCTTGACATCTTGCCCCATTTGTGATGAATAAGTCTTTATTTACTTTTTGTCTATATTTATATTTCCATATTTCTTTTAAATTTATTTCTAAATGTTTTTGAATTTGTTTATTCCCTCTAGCATTGTCATTTATTGTAATATTTGGATCTGGTTCCAGGTAAAATATTAAAAAAATAAATTTTTAAAAAAAGTAGATCTGGTTCCGGGTTTTTTTTAATGATTCCAACTTTTGTAATTAGTGCTTTTTGTCAATAAAGTATGTTTAAAAAAAAAACTGCATGCAAGTAACTTTTTTTTCTTTTTTAATTAAACAATTCAAACACTCACAATGCAAGAACATTAATCCAGAACTATCAAACCTATCCAGGGGAAAGCAAACAAAAAGAAATAAGTAAATAAATAAAAATAAATACACAAAAAAACATTCCAATGCAGATATTACATCAACACCCTAAAAATATTACAATAATGTACAGTCTTAATGGCCATCTTATTAGTACATTCCAGTTTATATACTGCTTAAATTCTTTAATAAAAACAGAAATTATTAGTTTTTTTTATTACTAAATTTGGACCTATGTATATGATATTTGGATAAAATGATTAATTAATGATATATGCCTGTTTCTCTGTATTTCTATCAAAATGTAAGAATCCAAACAGTACATATTCATAGTGTAAAGAAAAAATCTTTACACAGTGTATCAATAATAAATTTAGAGACATCTCTCCATAGCTCTTTGGTGTAACGACAGCGTCAAAAGAGGTGAAGCGCCGTTTCCGGGTGCAGGTTACAAAAAGAACAGTTTACATCTGTATCCCATCCTTGAATCTTCTGAGAAAATACTTTACAGGGTAGAATTTGTGTATGATCTTAAAAAAGATTTCCTTAACCTTATTTGTTACGAAGTATTTGTGGGTCGGCAGACAAACTTTCTCCCACGGGACATCGTTAAGGAAGGTACTCCAATAAGCAGTGACATAAGGCGAAGTGGCAACTTCTTTCTGAAACCACGAGCAAACAGCTCTGTTATTATTTCTAAAAGACTGAGATATCGACTGGATTCGCTGTGGAAACAACAGCAGGGTAAAAGACCTCGCTCTCTAAGTAGAGTCAAAGAGCCATTGGGAAGAGCCTCCATCAGCAGGCCAAACTCTTTCTTTGTGACAGGAAACCTAAAATATGACACAAATTCATGGAAACTCATAAGAGCTCCTCGTGTGGTCATCAGCTGGCCCACCGGAAGGATATTATTCCTGTCAAACCACACACATTTTCTGAACCGCTTGTCCCATACGGGGTCGCGGGGAACCGGAGCCTAACCCGGCAACACAGGGTGTAAGGGCAGGGGGGAGGGGGACACACCCAGGATGGGACGCCAGTCCGCCGCAAGGCACCCCAAGCGGGACTCGAACCCCAGACCCACCGGAGAGCAGGACCCGGTCCAAGCCACTGCACCCCCACTCCTGTCAAACCAACTCCTTAAAAAAATACTCTTATCTGTATACAGGACCCCACCATTCATCCAAATATACTACCGATGTGGAGAAAAATTGTGCTTGTAAATTAACTTCCATGCCCACCACAGAGCCTGTTTGGAGTAGCACAGCGAGTAGCACTGCTGTCTTGCAGTGCCTGGGTGGTGTAATAGACTGTGGGTTTGATCCCTGCTTAGTTTGTATGGAGTTTGCATGTTCTCCCTGTGGATTCCCTCTGGGTGCTCTGGTTTCCTCTCACCGTCTAAAGACATGCTGTTCAGGTTCAACTATAGTGTGTGAGTGACAGAGAGAGTGTGCTCTCCTGGAGCATGGATGAGTGACCCACTGTAAGTAGTGTATCTAGCAGTGTAAGTCATCATGTGTGGGCTGATAACACTACATAGAGTTCATTGGAAGCCGCTGTGTTTGCTAAATAAATAAATAAATAAATGTGAAAGGCTGACAGCTAACCGGCTACTTCTCTGTTATACATTACGGCAGAAGGTGAAGGAATGAGAACACACCGATTTGGCTGAAAACGAATTTCGGAACGAAATTCCAGATGAAGGCATCATTTCTCAGAAACTGTTTTATCCGGTTAATTTTAAGAGTCAAATTCCAGGTAGAACTTGTCTAAGAAATCAAGCCCAGACACTCGTCTTCGCAAGTCATATATTATAAAACAGATTTTATAAGTTTTATTAAATGTTAAAGATCCGGTGGGAAAGTTTTTGCAGCTAACTGTCAATAAGGGAGGGATGTAATACACAATTAATACTGCAATCCCGCAAATATAACCGAATTGCCCATACATCACCAAACTGCGCGTTTCCAGAAATAAAAAAAACCACAGTCGCGCCATGAAGCGCAAAACACGCGATATTTGACATTAACCTGGAAGTGGTAGGTAAGTAAGTAAGTAGTAACCTGGAAGTAGGATCCTGTTTCCGGTAAACCCGGATGTGCTTCTTCCTCGATTGAAACGCACCACATTCGCAGAAAGAAAGCGGCGGTACTAACATTTTAGGTGAAACCATTGTGTGGCTGCAAACTCCTTCATTTTCAACTGAACATTGCACCAGTTGCACAGACTTGTGCTTCTAGACGTGGTGGTAGGCTGGTAAGGGGAGTTTGAGGAGCTAGCGCTGCTAGCTTTGTTTTATTTCCGCCGGTGTGGTAGCGCGCAGCGCAGGCCTCAGGGATGGCGGACGTCACCGCGCGAAGCCTCCAGTACGAGTATAAAGCGGTGAGTAGCTCTGCCGAAAGCTCTTGACATATTTATCTTATTAATCTCATGCGTTCACTTGTGGAGGTATAAAGCAGTGGTAGTTTGCATTCAGACAGCTTTTTGAGGAACTTCAGGAAGCGTACATTAGTCGCACAGACACTGACTGACGACCTCTGCCTGGTTCACATTTTCCCCTCCTCACTAATAAATATTAAAATTATTTCTTCACAAAACCCAAAACGTCACAATTTTTGGGGAAAAACTTATGTAAGTGCTTTACTTGATTGTTTTGTTTAATTTGGTAGAGAGATTTCCACAAT
This sequence comes from Scleropages formosus, assembly GCF_900964775.1. NCBI lineage: Eukaryota > Metazoa > Chordata > Actinopteri > Osteoglossiformes > Osteoglossidae > Scleropages > Scleropages formosus. The sequence goes on from NC_041822.1 coordinate 19,434,382, forward strand.
CAATGCTGCTGGTGGTAATTTTCTTGTCAATCTTGATAAATTAAATGAAGCAAACCTTAAGAGTGATCTTATTATAAAATCTTCTCTCTAAACTTTGCATAAGTTTTCTCGGACCTTAATTGATAGCTTATTTCTTCATTACTAAGTGCCATGCTGAGTTGAAGTGATATGGTTTTGGTAACACTTCTCGCTAATGACATGATGATTATACCATATTTGTTTTTTTTTTTTGTTTTTTTTGTCTGTAAGACAACTTTCTGAGATAGTAACTTGTAAGAGGAAAATTTTCACACTCCTGCTTGATTCTTCTTCCAGAACTCCAACTTAGTGTTGCAAGCTGACCGATCGCTGATCGATCGAACACGTCGCGATGAGCCCACGGGGGAGGTTCTGTCTCTGGTGGGAAAATTGGAGGGCACCAAAATGGGAGACAAAGCCCAGAGGACCAAGCCCCAGATGTTGGAAGAGAGACGGGCAAAGTAAGTGGGTCTCCCATGTTTGGGTGGTATGGTATAGTGGTTAGCTCTGGAGTTTCACAGCAGGTGACTCAAAATGGTTTGTTATATATATGTGTGTGTGTGTCTGAGTGAGTGAGGAAGGGAGGAAGGGAGGGAGTGTGTACCATGGTACCCTGCAGTAGACTGACATCTGGTCCAGAGTCAACCCTGCTTTGTCCTGCACTACTGGGATAGGCTCTTGACCACAGCTACAGTGCACTGGAAGAGCGGTTATTGATAATGGATGTAAATGTTTGTTAAAAAAAAAAGATTTAGAAATTGTCGATTATTTGGATAAACCTTTATGCAGGTACTCATGTAATGTACATTAGTTCATATGATAGAAAGTAGCAAATTAACTGTGCTTTAGAATCACGGATTTGCACCCAAGTCTGTCTTTTGATTTAATGTAGATATTGTATTTCCTGCGAAAAGTATGTCGCTTTGGAGAAAAGCGTCTGCTAAATGAACAAATGTAATGTAAATGAAAATAATGATTGGTTGAAATTACTTATTTGTACTGGTCAAAATTAGTCTGTGTAACTAAGCTTAGAGCTTTACATTTTTTGAAATTGATACACTGAGGTATTTATACAGTAACAATGTATTTTACATGCTGATTTACATTTAAAGAAGCATTCTCAGCTTCTGTTCACCTTCAATGTAGTAACAGTGGAATGATTGTTTGATCAATGGTGCACAAACTGTTGTGTTGTGTAGGAGGCGTAAGCGAGATGAGGACCGACATGATATTAACAAGATGAAAGGCTTCACATTGTTGTCAGAGGGCATTGACGAGATGGTGGGCATCGTCTACAAACCCAAGACCAAGGAGACTAGAGAAACTTATGAGGTTCTGCTGAGCTTCATTCAGGCAGCTCTAGGTGACCAGGTGAGATGAAAACTTAAACATGGAAAAATGCTTCTTCTGCCCAAATGTGTTATCAAGCAGCTTTTGCTGCAGGATTGGTGGATGTGAAAATATGTATAAAAGTACTGCCCCCCTCCTGACCTCATCTGTGTATTAGCCGCGGGACATCCTGTGTGGTGCAGCAGATGAGGTCCTGGCCGTACTGAAGAATGAGAAGATGCGGGATAAGGAGCGTCGCCGGGAAGTGGAACAGCTGCTGGGACCGACAGATGACACACGCTACCATGTGTTAGTCAACCTGGGCAAGAAGATCACAGATTACGGCGGGGATAAGGAGCTCCAGAATATGGGTATGTCACAGTGCCTGGACACCAGTGCAGGATAAGGGAGGGTGTTCTAGATATTGGCTATGAAAATTACATTTGTACACCCTTTCCCATTATTGTTAATAGCAGTTGTACTAGCACTTTCTTACTGTGCTAAATGTTGAATTATTTTGAAAAGTTTAGATTTAAGTAACTTGCTCATCTTTTGGGATAAACTTATTTGAGTCTTGTTTTGTTTCCATAAAACTGCTTGCTATGTCAAAGTGTGGGTATATTGAAGCATTCAATTTAAATTTCTCCATCATTACCTATGCTTACAGATGACAATATTGATGAAACATACGGAGTAAATGTGCAGTTTGAATCCGACGAAGAGGTAATTTTTAAATGATTTCTTTTCAGTGTTGCACTAATGTACGACTTTCTAGTAGTCGCTGATTTATTTTTTTCTTTTCCACAATCACTTCTTGTTACCTGGAAAGGAAGGGGATGAGGACCAGTTTGGGGAAGTCCGTGAAGAGGGATCTGATGAAGACAATGAGGGTGTGGAGGCTGATATAGGTCTAACCCTCACAGCAAATGTAAGCTCCATCTGTCATTACCAGCACAGTTCCATGGTGTCTTCATTTTCCCATTTTTCTTACCTTTTAGATTATAAAATATTATAAAAATGCAATTAGAATAGTTGAAGTATACGTTTCGTCATCCTAAAACCTCTTTTTGTATGTTTTGATTTTCACCTGAATGTTGGTAACATCATGGTAGCTTGGAACAACTGGAGATGCCATGACCGCCAAGAAGAAAGACTTGCACCCTCGAGATATCGATGCCTTTTGGCTGCAGCGTCAGCTCAGCCGCTTCTATGATGATGCTATTGTTTCCCAGAAGAAGGCTGATGAAGTCTTGGAGATTCTCAAGGTAGGTTTTTTGTTTAATTTTAGCAGTATGTCAGTTCTTTCTTATTGATTCATGGTGCAATGTTTTGCTGTAGACATTAAACCCAGATAGGACCTGCTGAGTGCTTTGTTAAAAGATAGAAAAACAAATTCATGCTTCCATCTGTGATTTACCTGACACTAGAAACAAAAATAAATTATATATTAAAGTAAATTATTGAGCTGTTGTAGAGTAGCAATGCATTGAAGTGTGGGGGGGGTATTTTTGCCACAAATCTTTCTTGTGCATACTCTGTGTGTAGACGGCCAGTGATGACAGGGAGTGTGAAAACCAGTTGGTGCTGCTGCTGGGCTTCAATACTTTCGACTTCATCAAAATCCTTCGGCAGCATCGCCGAATGAGTGAGTCCTGTGCTCCTGTTCTGAATTGCTTTGATATGGGTAACAGTTATGCTTGTTTTGTCAGTGCATTTTTGTCACCAAATCAGTCTCTTCAACCTTAGATCACTTTTTGTTCTTTGTACCGTATTTAGTTTCCTCTCAGCAGCTGACCCTCTATACTTTAATGCAGCCTTTATATTTTATTTCACAGTAACACGGTTTATTTGTGGAGATAAACAGTAGAAAGTAACCATTTCTGTTACTTTCATTCCCACACAGTCCTATACTGTACTATGTTGGCCAGTGCCCAAAGTGAAGCTGAGAAGGAGAGGATTATAGGAAAGATGGAGGCTGATCAGGACCTGTCCAAAGTGCTCTACCAGTTGCAGGAGACCGAGAAGGAAGACATAATTAGGGTGAGGATTCGCATGGATCTGCATGTGATGTTTCTAGAAATGATCTCTCTGTTTGGGGACTTTGTGTTGTGTGCAGTATGTAGTCAGTATGTACAGAGATCTCCTCTGATCTGACTTTGTAGGAAGAGCGGTCCCGCAGAGAGAGGGTTCGTAAATCTCGTGTGGACAATGATTTGGAGGCCATGGACTTGGACCCTGGTGAGGTGAGTAACACATTCTCTTGTCCAAGCCTAGTATATGTTACATACTTCTATCTTCTAACCATTCTCTTTCCTCTCTGGACCACAGAGCCTGGCTCCACGGCAGCTGCTGGACCTGGAGGATCTGGCCTTCAGCCAGGGTAGTCACTTTATGGCCAACAAGCGCTGCCAGCTTCCCGATGGGTCCTTCCGCAAGCAGCGCAAGGGTTATGAGGAGGTCCATGTCCCTGCTCTCAAGCCTAAGCCCTTTGCTGAGGATGAGGTACGTGTGTGAGCAGCTGCAGGTTCCTATGTGAATGCTTTTAAACTTTGAGATTGTGTTTTTTTTTCCCTCGTTGATGACACTGCTTCATTGTTTTTTCCCAGGTACTGGTGGCCATTGAGAAGCTTCCCAAGTATGCCCAGGCTGCGTTTGAAGGATTCAAAACACTTAATCGAATCCAGAGCAAACTGTTCAAAGCTGCTCTGGAGACAGATGAGAACCTGCTGGTGTGCGCTCCCACGGTCAGTAGCTCAGTTCAGATATTACAAACCTTAATGGCCACCACATCAAATATAAGGTGTTAATTAACTAGTATTTGGTGCTATTCCATGAAATAAGTAACTTGGCAATTAAAAAAAATCTGCATGTCTCAATTTAATAAAGTCCTGCTTATAAAACTAACACAACTGTATTTTTTAATTGGGAAGCCAAGGAGGCTGTCTGCTTTATTTTTTCCTGTACCACTTTCGTGCTCTAGGGGGCAGGGAAGACCAATGTGGCCTTGATGGCCATGCTGCGAGAGATCGGGAAGCACATTAACCTGGATGGTACCATTAATGTGGATGACTTCAAAATCATTTACGTTGCGCCCATGCGTTCTCTGGTACAGGAGATGGTGGGCAGCTTTAGCAAGGTGAGTGTTTATGGAACCTAAACAATGTAATTGCAACAATACAGGGTTGTGGAGAAGTGGGGAATAAAGATTGGTCACATTTTACTTCCTCTATCAAATCTCTCCCTCTTCCTGTCTGCCCAGCGCCTGGCCAGCTACGGAATCACAGTTGCCGAGCTAACGGGGGACCACCAGCTCTGCAAAGAGGAGATCAATGCTACTCAGATCATAGTCTGCACCCCTGAGAAATGGGACATCATCACACGCAAGGGTGGAGAGCGTACCTACACCCAGCTGGTTCGCCTCATCATCGTTGTGAGTAAACACCATCCTTGTATAAATATCCACAAAAGACAGAGAAGTCGGTTACAGTGTGTTTCCAAAATTGTGCATTATTAAATTTTGGTTGAAGACTTGCATTATTCAAAGAATTCAGCCAGCTTCTACGCTAAAGGTCCTCCCTTGACTTCTTTGCTTCAGGATGAGATCCACCTTCTACATGATGACCGGGGGCCGGTCCTGGAGTCACTGGTGGCCCGCACTATCCGTAATGTGGAACTGACCCAGGAGGACGTGCGTCTGCTGGGCCTGAGCGCCACACTGCCCAACTATGAGGATGTGGCTACCTGCTTACGTGTAAACCCTGCGCGGGGACTCTTTTACTTTGACAACAGGTTGGCAAATGCATGCTCACAAGCACAAATAAACAGTTGAGAAAATCATGCTAAAATCTAGTCCCATAAGTTTTCTTAATGAAGTGATGGTGCCCTACTTAATGTAATCCCCTGCTTGCTAAGATCAGTCGTTATTTCCTACCTTGCGCCATTCAGTTTCCGTCCTGTTCCTCTGGAGCAAACCTATGTGGGCATCACTGAGAAGAAGGCAATTAAGCGCTTCCAGATCATGAATGAAATAGTGTATGAGAAGATCATGGAACATGCTGGCAAGAACCAGGTAAGGCCTTCGTTTCTATCTTTCCGTGCAACGATTCCACTCAGTTTCTGAAACCTTCAAATATAGACCAATGGTATTAACTGTCTGTCATCTTGATAGTGCTGACCCTTTTCTGTCTGCTTCCTAGGTTCTGGTGTTTGTTCACTCCAGGAAGGAGACTGGGAAGACTGCTCGTGCCATCCGGGACATGTGCCTAGAGAAGGACACACTGGGGCTGTTCCTCAGGGAAGGTTCTGCCTCCACTGAGGTCCTGAGGACTGAGGCGGAGCAGTGCAAGGTGAGCTGGGATGGAGCCTGCATTCAACAATGAGTTTTTCTGCAGTTTAAAACATTTCAGACTCAAGATAGGTTTCTCTGATTAAAATATACTATCAGGAGCTTTTAAGATTAAAGTTCATGTTCATCAGTAACTTAGTGTTGTTACTTTACCTAATGTCTTTACACTGGATGGTGGAGTTATAGATGTGTGATGAGGTTTTGGTTTGAGTTCAGGACATTCACAGGCTATCCTTTTACACAGAATCTGGAGCTGAAAGATCTGCTGCCATATGGGTTTGCCATCCACCATGCCGGCATGACTCGCGTTGACCGCACCTTGGTGGAGGATCTCTTCGCTGACCGCCACATCCAGGTATGTCCAAGCCTTCTCTATTTGTGGTAGACAGAGCTTGTTTGATGGAATCCAGCTATCACGAGCACATTTTTAGCAGGTGTCTGCCTCCCATTTTAGCAGCTCTGCAAGCACAGAAATGTCTTTCTCTTCTTGTGCACACTTATAAGATATGTACCTATTCTGTCAGACTTCATTGTCTTGTTTTGTTGCAGGTTTTGGTATCCACGGCAACTTTGGCCTGGGGTGTCAACCTGCCAGCACACACTGTAATAATCAAGGGCACCCAGGTGTATAGCCCTGAGAAGGGCCGCTGGACAGAGTTGGGGGCCTTGGATATCCTCCAGGTCAGCAGAGCCTCCAGAGACTTGTTGATAGACTTTTACAGTGCAAGGGCTTGAGATTTAAAAACACTGTCTTTTATTTATAATTTCCCTCTGTAGTAACTTATTGGACTTGTCCTAGATACTTTATTTTTTTGTGGGAAGGTACTTAGTTGATTATGATGGAGAATGACTCATAACTTTGGAAAAGACTGTGCCTGCCTAACCTTCAACTGTGCCCATTTCTTTTCCTGTTCTTTACCTGGGACTCAGATGCTGGGTCGAGCTGGGCGTCCACAGTATGACACTAAGGGTGAGGGCATTCTGATCACCTCACATGGTGAGCTGCAGTACTACCTCTCCCTGCTTAACCAGCAACTGCCCATCGAGAGCCAGATGGTAGGCAAACTGCCAGATATGCTCAATGCTGAAATCGTGCTGGGCAACGTGCAAAACGCCAAGGTATGCCTGCCGGGAGCCCTGGATTTCAATTGTTCAAGCTGTTACTGCAATGCCTGTTAGTAATGTGGCCAATTACTCCTTTAGTGATAAGCCATGGCCTCAGGAGTGTTTACCGTAGTCTAGAAGTAATAAAGTAGATGTTTATGGTGTACATTCCGTCAGCAGTAAATTGAGCTGTGGTTGGGTATAGTTGTAATTCATAAATACCTTAATATAATTTTTTTATAAACTCAAATGTAAAAGGTGTATTTCACCATAAAAAATCCTCACATACACTATATCTAATTGTAAAAGCCTTACTCTTCTGCATTGCTGACCCCCTTCTCTAATAGGATGCTGTGAACTGGCTGGGTTATACCTATTTGTATGTGCGCATGCTGCGGAATCCGACCCTCTATGGTGTCTCCCACGATGAGCGCTCGTCTGACCACCTTCTTGAGAGGCGCCGGCTGGATTTGGTCCATACGGCTGCTAGCATGCTGGACAAGAACGGTCTCATTAAATATGACAAGAGGACAGGCAGCTTCCAGGTACACCTTCCCCTGGACTTCTAAATTCCTGAAGATACCTGCAGTATCTTTTTCTTTTGAACTCATTGCTAAGCTGATGGCTGTCTTTCAGTGTATTTAGTAGATTGATTCTATGCCCTTTTCTAGAGCTATAAGCCAATGCTGCAAAAGATGTACGGAGCTTGTGCACTACGGGCCATAGTCGTGCAGGAGAGATTTGAATTAGTGTTGGTATTTTGGCACGGAAAATATTTCCGCATACTGACTATGGCATCAGTTCTTTTCATGTTGATTGTTAAAACAGTTAAGATATGATGCTATATGAATTTTCTGTTGGTCTCTGTATGTTGTCAAGCCTCAATATTGCTTGGTCTTCATTGGATTGTGCTGCCATTTCACTCTGCAGGTAACAGACCTGGGCCGCATTGCCAGCCACTTCTACATCACCCATGACTCCATCCACACATACAATCAGCTGCTGAAGCCAACGCTAAGCGAGATTGAGCTGTTTCGTGTGTTCTCCCTCTCCTCCGAGTTCAGGAACATCACTGTTCGTGAGGTGGGTCCCATGGTCCTAGGTAATACTGGGTCACATCAGCCATGTTAATGGTTATACCAAGGACTGCCTGGTCCAGTCATGCTTATGTTGTCATACAGGGGGTGTATTTCTGATTTTCAGGAAGAGAAGCTGGAGCTTCAGAAGCTTCTGGAGAGAGTTCCTATCCCTGTGAAAGAGAGCATAGAGGAACCCAGTGCCAAGGTATAGCTGTATAAACGTTTTTCTTGTTTTCTATTGTGTGTTGTTTATTGACCAGAGAGAAGAGTTCCATTAACGTGAACTTCAGTACTTAAATTGTGCAGTCATCCTTAAAATTTGTCTGTATTTGTTTTGATTGTAGTTTTTTTTTTTTTTTTTATTTTTATGTTTCAGATCAATGTGCTGCTGCAGGCATACATCTCGCAGCTGAAGCTAGAAGGCTTTGCACTGATGGCTGACATGGTTTATGTCACACAGGTGAGCCTCTTAGGGCTGTGACATCATGAGTATGTATCAAGAGTGGTGACATCTGCAGGCTTCAGAGTATTTGTCTCCTCAGTGCAATCTTAAATGTATACACAGTATAGACCTTGTCCTTTCACTCTGTTCTTTCCAGTAATTTTCCTTTGTAATACATTTAGACTCTCTGGAAGTGTGGAAGCACGGGATGTGATGCATTGTATAACCACTATCAGGCATGGTAACATGGTGTTGCAGTAGGGGACCCTTCCATTGTAATCATAGTCAGTGAAGTCCACGGTTCTTCTGTCACCCTCAGAGTGCTGGTCGTCTCATGCGAGCCATTTTCGAGATTGTGCTAAGCAGGGGCTGGGCCCAGCTAACCGACAAAACCCTAAACCTCTGTAAGATGATTGACAAGAGAATGTAAGTACTTTTCAAATCTGTTTTAAGCGTAGGCATCCAGATAGAAAGCTGAAATGTTTACCAGGTGTCTACGCTTTAGAACATTAAACTTCACAAAAGTCTGGCATCTTGTAAGGTAGACTATTATACGCACCGCACCAATCGTTGTCTTTACCATGTCATTCCAGAATATTGTTTGCACTAACATATCGTAGTCACTGGAATCTGTTAGGTAAACAATAACGTCAAACCTTGAATTTGTGAGGAAATGCAAAAATTACTTTTACATAAAGCCCTCATTCAGTAATTTTGACAGTGTGTTTTGCACAAGGCATGGGTCTGTTTTCTGCTCTTTCTCTAATTAATGGGGCGTCTGGTTTTTGTTTGCTGCAGGTGGCAGTCCATGTCCCCACTGAGACAGTTCCGGAAGCTTCCTGAGGAGGTGATCAAGAAGATTGAGAAGAAGAACTTCCCGTTTGAGCGGCTTTACGACCTCAACCACAATGAAATTGGTTAGAATTTTTAGTCACTGACTCAGTAGCTTAGTTTCTAAGCTGTGTGGAGGTCAACACCTGTAAAATGAGCTGTAAATGAAAGGTCTCCTGTAACATTCTGCCTCCACTAAAGGTGAGCTGATTCGCATGCCAAAGATGGGGAAGACCATCCACAAGTATGTGCACCAGTTCCCCAAACTGGACCTGGCAGTTCACCTGCAGCCAATCACCCGCTCCACACTCAAGGTGGAGCTCACAATCACACCTGACTTCCAGTGGGACGACAAGGTCTGTCATGGTTCAATGAGCTTTTCGCCCATGGTGTTTCTGGTGGCTCATCTTTGTATTGATTACATGTCCTCACATTCGGCACTAAGTGTTGGTCTATTAATGTGTTTGGCTGTGAGAGTACTGTACATATTTGGACTCTTCTGAGCTGTTGCATCTAGGCTTTCTGACTCGCTGGTTCTTCCTGCAGGTACATGGCTCCTCAGAAGCCTTTTGGATCCTGGTGGAGGATGTGGATAGTGAGGTCATCCTGCACCACGAATACTTTCTGCTGAAAGCCAAGTATGCCCAGGATGAGCACTTGGTGACATTCTTTGTACCAGTATTTGAGCCTCTGCCACCCCAGTACTTTATCCGCGTGACTTCGGACCGCTGGCTGTGTAAGTGCCGGTGCAAGTGTGATGCAGCTCACTTGGGCTGTGCCACAGTGGCATGGTTCTAAGCTTGATTCCATGTGTTCTCCCTCTCAGCCTGTGAGACCCAGCTGCCTGTGTCATTCCGTCACCTGATCCTGCCAGAGAAGTACCCACCACCCACAGAGCTGCTCGACCTGCAACCCCTACCTGTTTCTGCCTTGCGGAACTCTGCGTTTGAGAGCTTGTACCAGGACAAATTCCCCTTCTTCAACCCCATCCAAACGCAGGGTCAGTCTCACACATAAGCCTACGCTTTCTGTAGACCACTGACACTATCTGAAGTGTGCATCCCGGAAACAAGCATGGGCACAGATGGAAAAGCAAGCACATGTTTGGAAAAATGCCATTATTGCAACTTGAATGAGACTCTTTTTAAACAATTTTTCCTCTGCTTTGCAGTGTTCAATGCGATTTACAACAGTGATGACAATGTGTTTGTGGGGGCGCCCACCGGCAGTGGGAAGACCATCTGCGCAGAGTTTGCAATACTTAGGATGCTCCTGCACAATTCAGAAGGCCGCTGTGTTTATATTACCCCTATGGAGGCACTTGCTGAGCAGGTAAGTGGAGAACAATTGCACCACTACTGTCATGTTGGAATGAAGATAGAACCTCTCGTAAGTGTCCTTTGAATGAATAAACTAAAAGCCACAGTACAGGTGTGCAGTTTTGGTCCTAGTTGCCTTTTGGTTTAATCTGTGTAACAGCACTGGCCTCCTTGACTTCCTCTGATATCCAGGTGTTTGTGGACTGGCACCAAAAGTTTCAGGATGCCCTGAACAAGAAGGTGGTCCTTCTAACGGGAGAGACCAGCACTGACCTGAAGCTGCTGGGAAAAGGAGACATAATTGTTAGCACACCTGACAAGTGGGACATTTTGTCCCGGCGCTGGAAGCAACGCAAGAATGTGCAGAATGTCAGCCTCTTCATTGTGGACGAGACCCATCTGATTGGGGGAGAAAATGGGGTATGATTGTAAATGGAGTGTGTTTATAGTTTTTACCTGTTGGTATTGCCTTATTTATCTGTACCGTGGACAGTTGGAAAAGCATTTCACTGCACGTCGTACTAAGTATGGTTGTGTATGTGACAAAAACTTGAAAATTGAAAAATATATACAAGTGAAGTTTTGAGGGAACTAATACTGACATTTATGTACTTGTTACCACCGTAGGCAACATCCTTTGTGATGATGAAATACAACTGATTTTGTCTCCACTCTTCCTCTCCATCCCCCAGCCGGTGCTGGAGGTTATCTGTTCCAGAATGCGTTACATCTCCTCCCAGATTGAGCGACCCATCCGCATTGTGGCTCTCAGCTCCTCACTGTCCAATGCCAAGGATGTGGCACACTGGCTAGGGTGCAGCACCACTGCCACTTTCAACTTCCACCCTAACGTCCGCCCTGTGCCACTGGAGCTTCACATCCAGGTAGGAGCTCCTTTGGTGGATGATAGATGAACAGAAGTTTTTTTTTCTTTGAGTAAATTCCATCTAATTTGTCATGTTAAACCTCGCAAATTCTTAAATATAAATATATTACTGAACTATTGAATTGGTAACTAAGCCCTGTCTTGTTTCATTCCTCTTGCTCATGCATCCCTCTCTCTCTCTGCTCTGTCCCACACCCACAGGGCTTCAATGTGAGCCACACCCAAACCCGACTGTTGTCGATGGCGAAGCCTGTGTACCACGCCATCATGCGGCACTCCCCCACCAAGCCAGCCCTTGTGTTTGTGCCATCCCGCCGACAGACGCGCCTCACTGCCATTGACATCCTCACCTTCTGTGCTGCTGATGTTGTTGCTCAGAGGTGAGTGACAGGCTCTACTTTTTGTTGTCCGAGGCTCTGTGAATTGAAGTAACACCATGGGGTGACATACCTCATTACATACAGACATCCTGCAACGTCTCCTGATAAAGTGAAAGCTTTATGTGTCCACTTTTAATGTATGTATTTTTATATTTCTAAATTATGGAATGCAGTACACCATTAATACTGCTGATTTTTGTGTTTTGTACTGCACGCTAAAGATAAAATATGGTAGAACACAATGATTATAAAATCCTGATTGAAAGAGAATTACGGCAGTTACATGAATGGGTGACGTATCAGTCAAATGTTCCTGCAGATTTCTTCACTGCACGGAGAAGGACCTGGCTCCCTTCCTAGAAAAGATCACTGATGGCACCCTGAAGGAGACGCTGGCCAATGGAGTGGGATACCTTCATGAAGGCCTGTCCCCTACCGAGCGCAGGATTGTGGAGCAACTCTTCAATTCTGGTAGGGGGATTAGTTATGGATTCACATAATAGAAGCAAGTGAAATGAATGCTCTATTGATGTATATTAAAATACCAAGTCAAACCTTGAAGTGACTTTCTGCTGTGGATAATGCAGTTGATTTTGCTGCAGTGAAGTTGTAAGTCACTGACACCCAGGTCAAGCGAGAAAATTAATCCATGTTACGCTTGTTCCCCAGGGGCCATACAGGTGGTGGTGGCATCGCGCTCCCTCTGCTGGGGTGTCAACATTGCAGCCCACCTGGTCATCGTCATGGATACGCAGTATTACAATGGCAAAATCCATGCGTGAGTAGATGTTGGAAGCCCATAAGTCTGTTTGGGATGAAACTTGGATCCGGTTTCTTGCATTTCTGATTTTTAAGGGTTGTTTATGCAACTCTTCCTTCTCTCCAGCTACGTGGACTACCCAATCTATGATGTGCTCCAGATGGTGGGAAAGGCCAACCGTCCTCTACAGGATGACGAGGGACGCTGTGTCATCATGTGCCAGGGTTCCAAGAAGGTGAGGAGCCTTCCTCTCACTTGCTCTGTCTCCTTCCTGAATTCTCTGACTTTGAAGAGCTTAGCCTTGTTTCCTGCTTCCTTCTGTAACTCTGTTTTTGTTCTCAGGATTTCTTTAAAAAATTCCTGTATGAACCATTACCAGTGGAGTCCCACCTGGACCACTGCCTGCATGACCACTTCAATGCTGAGATTGTCACCAAAACTGTGGAAAACAAGCAGGATGCAGTGGACTACCTGACCTGGACTTTCCTGTACCGCCGTATGACCCAAAACCCCAACTACTACAACCTGCAGGGTGAGGAGACTTCCAGATCCTTTAAGCATTTAACACCTGCTGGGTAAACTTGCTGACCTCACTTGTCCCCATCTCCTTTTCCAGGAATGTCCCACCGGCACCTTTCAGACCACTTGTCTGAGCTGGTGGAGAACACACTGAACGATCTAGAGCAGTCCAAGTGCATCAGCATTGAAGACGAGATGGATGTAGCACCACTGAACCTGGGCATGATAGCTGCCTACTACTACATCAACTACACAACCATTGGTGAGTGGATCATGAACATCTTTGCTGTAATCTTGCTTTGGTTGTGGGTCTTGTTTCTTTGTGAGCTCAGTGGAGAAGCATCCCTGGAGAGGTGGATTAATTGTGTTTTGTTTCTCATCAGAATTGTTCAGCATGTCACTCAATGCCAAGACGAAAATTCGTGGCCTAATTGAGATCATCTCCAATGCTGCTGAATACAAAAACATTCCTATCAGGCACCATGAGGATACTCTGCTCCGACAGGTGAGAAACCCAGTCTACCTCACTCTTCTTTATACACATGCATGCCTGAAACACACTGCACGGGCTGACTGGTCTGTGTGTTCTCTCTCAGTTGGCCCAGAAAGTGCCCCACAAGCTGAACAACCCCAAGTTCAATGACCCCCATGTGAAGACCAACCTGCTGCTTCAGTCACACCTGTCACGCATGCAGCTGAGTGCAGAGCTGCAGTCTGACACTGAGGAGATTCTCAGCAAGGTGAGGGTGGCTGGGGGGGTACAGATGGAAAGTAGCCTGTGTCACTGCGACCTTAAAGGTTTAAAAATTCAGGGTGTTTGTTTACAAAAGCCAAGAATGTGGTTGAAAATGATTGTGTGTATTGGGGAATATGCCGTTATATACTACAACACAAAACTGGAGATGTTATGATGGTGAAAGTGCTGTATATTATTGAAGGACTGCTAAATGTATAAATGTAAATGTAAGAATTGGCCTTGGGGCCAGAGTGGTGGCGCATCAAATCCCAGGACGGTTATTGCTTATGTGGTCAATCGTTCAGATTTTTGTAAATATCGAGCTTTACAAATGGACAGAAGTGTAAAAATAGTCAGCAGAGTGATCGTTCTCTCTTTCGTACTCCATACAGGCAGTACGTCTGATCCAGGCATGTGTGGACGTACTGTCTAGCAATGGCTGGCTGAGTCCAGCACTGGCAGCCATGGAGCTGGCCCAGATGGTGACCCAGGCCATGTGGTCCAAGGACTCCTACCTGAAGCAGCTGCCACACTTCACCTCAGAGCATATCAAGCGCTGTACCGACAAGGTGAATGAAGGCTGACCTCTGGCTGTCTCAATGTCTTATTTCATGGAAGTGTTAGATTTATTTCTGCCTGAAGAGGCTTATGGGTTCCATGGTAGGTATCAGACATGCTGAGAGCAGACTCCTTTCTTGCAGGGAGTGGAGAGCATCTTCGACATCATGGAGATGGAAGACGAGGAGCGCACCAACCTGCTGCAGCTGACTGACACACAGATGGCCGACGTGGCTCGCTTCTGCAACCGCTACCCCAACATCGAGCTGTCCTACGAGGTAGCTGACAAGGACAGCATCAAGAGGTATGAGACGTGGATACTGCTATCATATCTTTCTTGCTTGGGCTCTTTATATACACTAGTGTGCTCTAGTGAATTCTCTAATAGACCTTTCCTTATCCCCACAGTGGAGGCCCAGTTCTGGTTCTGGTCCAGCTGGAAAGGGAGGAGGAAGTGACGGGGCCTGTAATTGCTCCTCTGTTCCCCCAGGTATTGCTGCACATAAGACCACCGGCACTTAAAACATTACTTTTGATTGGCTTCTTCCTCTCTCCATGGTTTCAATATATGGCATCTGTGGGTGTTCGGTATTCTACTCAACAGGAGGATCGATGACAGATAAGGATTAATTCCATTAAATTGTTCTGAAATTAGTAAACTTGTAATCTACATCCTTGGAAAGTCCTGTCAGAAGTTCCATAATGACAATAGGCTCTCCCCCTTTTCACCAGTCTCTTTCCTTAGTCATTAATAATAGCATTGTTGGAATCTTTTGCAGTACACGTTTGTACATTTTTTGTTAAATGATTTAAATATTCCATTCCTGTTTTCTGCCACAGAAAAGAGAGGAGGGCTGGTGGGTGGTAATTGGGGACCCCAAGTCCAACAGCCTCATCTCCATCAAGAGACTGACACTGCAGCAGAAAGCAAAGGTTTGTCCATTGATTGCAGGATGGGGAAAAAAATGAAATGACTTTGTGTGAATCAGCTCCAAATGAGTCAGATAGTCATGTACTACTTGAACAGCTGGTTTGACATTCCTGGTTTTTCAAACTGAACCCGTTGAAGCAAAACCCAAAGCAAAATTTTTCAATTTGTGTTTTGACCACTTTTCATTACAAGTTATCGACATTTAATGCTTCTTGATGGGAATAGTTTTGGTGTGATTTCCAGTGGATGGTCACTTAGTGTGTGTGATTGTGATCTCGTGCAGGTGAAGCTGGATTTTGTTGCCCCGGCGCAGGGAGTACACAACTACACGTTGTACTTCATGAGCGATGCCTATATGGGCTGTGACCAGGAGTACAAGTTTAGTGTGGACGTGAAGGAGGCCGACAGCGATGGGGACAGCGACTCGGACTGAGTCTAGCCGGTCATTGTTAAACACCTTTTCTTATATGCCTCTTTGTGTTCAGAGTTACGGAAAAATTCAAGTAGTCTACTGATAACAGGTTGATTCCCCCCCAGAAAAAAAAAAATTGGCCCTTTTTTTACTCTCTTAACATAAATGCCCTTTCCTATATGAAATGTTTAATACTTGTGAAAATGCAGGAAGTGTGATTACAAATAATGTAGAATTGTCTTAATTCTTTCATTAGATGTCTTGAGTCTGTCATCCGCAAAAATACTGCAGTTCATTTCTACAAGTTAACATTATGTAGGCAAGGTAAGGCTGATGTAATGCAGAAGGACTTTGTACAGGTTTTTTTTTTTTTTTTTTTTTTTTTAAAGGTAGTCTTTTGTGCAACTGCATAGTGGTGTCAGTGGTTGTGAAATGAAAGCTATAAAATAAAATGGTCATGTTTCATAAATGTGTTGTGTAGTGATCTACCATAGACTGACTGCACCTTTCATGGGGACTCAGTATACATATTGTATAAAGTATGGATCTGCCTGGTTGTACTGTCCCCATGCACTGTGTCCTGTAGCTGAGCAATGCCCAGTCCAGGGTGAGTTTCTAAGAATTTGGTAAATGTAATCACAGACACAGTCTGAAACCACTTTTCCCAAGCAGGGTTGCAGCAACACAGGGTGCAAGGCTGGAGGGGGAGGGGACACACCCAGGATGGAATACCAGTCTGTCACAAGGCACCCCAAGCAGGACTTGGAACTCTAGACCCACCAGGGAGCAGGCCCCAGCCAAGCCTGTTGTGCCCCTCTGTAAATTCAATCATTTGAGAAATTTTAGCACTAGATCAGACAGCATCCTGTTCAATGTGTTATTTAGCTCACTTTTTACCCATTTATACAGCTGGATAATTTTATTGGAGCAGTTTTAGGGTAAGTACCCTGCTCAAGAGTACTACAGCAATAGGTGATCAAACCAGCAGCTCTAACCACTATTCAATGAGGTGACCCCTTAAGTGCTGATTCATGCTTGTATGACTTTTTAAATTTTACAAAAACATTAAATCTTTATATAATTTCACCAACCTCTTTTAAAGAAAAAAAAAAAACCTATAACTGACCCTTAACACATGCCTCAGTATGCCTAGGCTGTGGCGTCAGATGTGAGTATGAATTTATCCATGTGTATGGACAGTCTACATTTTCTTTTTCTTGCATGTGTTTCATGTGAATTGCCCTTAATGCATGAGCGTGTTGTACACCTACAATGCCACGTGTCCTGCCCAGGGTCTATCCATCATGTCCTAGAGTTCTGGGATGGGCTCTAGCCCACTGCACTCCTGTACTGGATAAACAGTTAATTGGTGGACAGTGCTTTCTACCATTTCAATTTTACAAACTTATTGTACATTTACCAAATTTTGCACATTTTATAACTACAAAATAAAGGACAATACTTGGATGCAATTAATTTTATTCACAAACTATATTATGCAGAAGAGCTTTAAATAGCCAGGCCATATTCCTTCAGCCCAGCATTAAATTCATATTTTTAGCAGTGAATAAAGGAAACAAAAGATCGTGAGGGAGAAGACAGACATTTTGAGTCCCACTTGTTGACGTCAGTGCTCAAGCCTCTGACTGATAATGCCAGATAATGATCTCACCATCATCACTGCAGGAAGCCAGCAGTCCTGCCTCCTTGGTGTTCCAGGCAATGCAATTGACATCCTGACTGTGGGCCTTGGGCATGTGGACAGACAGGAAAAAAGTAGGCTGCATGGGGTCAGAGGTCGGATCCTCACGAAACACACGCACCCCATCATCTCCACAGGCAGTGGCTAAAGCACCAGTCAGGCGACACCTGGAAATTGATGGTTATGGACACATATGACCATATATGAATAAAACTTAACTATGTTTCATCTATACCTGTTGTGTGTGTATACAGCTCCATCACTGTACAGCATCTCACAGTGTGTACTTTAGGGGACAAGGCAAATACGTAGGTTAAAAATGTTGCCAGGGCAACAGGTACACACCAACAATCCTTTGCTAAGTGCCAGCAGTTCTTTAGGACGAGCCAGAGCCCTGGTTTTACATTTCATCAAAAGGAAAAATAAAAACTGGGTCTCAGATCAGTAGGTTGTAGTGTGAAATGCCAGACCTGACGGAGCACTGCAGTGGGAAATGTTGGAGAAAGACAAAAGCTTACCATGCCACATCATATATGGTCCTGCTATGGAAGCCTGACAAGGTACAGATGCACTTCCAGCTGAGATCGGAACCAACAGTGTCAGTCCCTGGTCAGAGAATATGATCAGTCAGTCTCCTACTCCCCCATACATATTACCAATAGACCACAGATAGATCACCTGTCACTGAAGGAGAACATTATAATGCAGCCTATCAAAAATACACAATTACAGTACCAAATGTACCCTGCATGTTATATATCACTCCTTACTGGCCATTCCTAAACTGCTCTGTCTCAAAAGAAAAAAAAAAAAACTGCACACACAAAAGCAAAAACCTTTTGTTCAACTGTCCCTCTACATACATACCAGGCTCATTCCCAGGGAGACACTCTCTCCAGATCTTGACTGTGCGGTCATCACTGCAAGAGGCCAGTCGCTGGCCGCTGGCATCGAAGGCCAGGCTCCAGACAGTGGATGTGTGTCCTTCCAGCGTTGCCTTGCAAACCCAGTCGTCATCCTCTTCCTGATACAGACGCACTGTGTTGTCGTAGCTAGCTGAGGCCAACAGCTAGAGAGACGTGCAAGTTTTTACATATTCAGTGCAAGACAGAGCACAGTTCAATACTCCAGCCTTAGTATACTACACTACCTTTCCCTGAAGTTACATCACTACCACATATTCAAATTATTTGATGTTAACTTGGCATGACTACATTTAAAATTTTCCATTAAACAGTTTGTTAAACCAGCTCCAACAATTTGTCATGGCAGGCATTTAACAGAAATGTCATCAATTCTTACATGTGGGAAAAACATTTATCGTAACTACAAGTCTATTATTTAATTATTTCTGGTGCCAAATCCCAGCTATTGGGACAAGTTATTAAGGTGCTAGACTTCTGCTACTGTACACAATGAAAGTGATAAACAGTTAAACAATGCGGAAAAGGAAGAGGCTGGTGGAAAAGAACACACCTCTTGCGTGGGGTGCCAGGTCACATGCTTCACGTCCTGAGTATGAGCATTGACCACACTAACACACTCGTATTCATCCTCCTCATCCACTGTGAGTTGGGGAGAGAGAATGAGAAAGTGAAACACGGGACAGAACTGGAACCTCACAGTTCACAGCCTAATGTATTGTCTTAATTAGACGAGAGAAGGTTAACGCACTGAATGAAGAGCAGACAAGAGCCCATCTGTGCATTTGGGAGAATGTGTTGAACATTGGCCCTTAAAAAAAAGTATCCTGCAATTTGGCTGCTAAATATGTTACAAGGGTATTCACTGAAACTTTAGTAACTCAATTGATACTGAAACACGCTGGAAAAAACTGAATTTTGTTTTGTCATTTTCTAATACACAATTATATGACTCAGACACATTCTGGTATTTTGCTATAAGAATGAGAGATTAACAGTTGGAGGACTACAAGAGTGGGACATGTCATATTTTGTGTGACAAGAACATGACATGGGCACAGAACTCAGAATGAAATAAAGCAAATGAAACAAATGCTCTCTACGAAAAGAAAACCAGGCACTTGTGGATATTACTATTTTGTTGCTTCTGTGAAAATGTAGCAGTATTTTGGCAATTCAAGGTAGGAAACTTCCTCAACTCTGCAACGGCAGTAGCAGGGATTGGGATTTGAAGCAACTTTTAGGGAAGAACTTCAAGTCCTTAACCACCCTCATGATTAAAATTAAGCGTAAAACCTCACAAAATCTTACACGCCACGGCATGCTCACTCACCCTCCCAAACCCACACACTCTTGTCTCGGCTGCAGGTGGCTAACAAACTGCCTGATGGAGCCCAGGCCACACACTTCACTTCATTCTCATGACCCTCCAGGACTGTAACACACTGAGGAAGAGGGAAGAGGTCACCAAGAACACATCTCTCAAGGGTCAACGGTCAGTCAAAATAGTGGGAGCGATTAAGCAAAGGGAGCGTGAATGAGGACAGGATACAGGATGGAGAATCAAGGGAGAGAAAGGAAAGAGATCTTTTAAAGACCTAAATGTGACAAGCTGCAAAGCATATACTGTGGAAAACAGGAAGTACTCATCATGCTGGGGGGGGAAAGTCTGATTGAGGAGAAAGCAGTTTTCAGGTATCTATCTTAAGTGTGTTTCTACCTCAAAGTCGTCATCTTTCTTCCTCCAAATGCAGGCAGTCGCATCAAAGCTGGCAGAGGCCAGATAGTTCCCACACGGTGACCAGGTGACCTTTCGAACTGTGCGCTGGTGCCCATCCTGTAGCACAGATTTACACACCCAGGAATCTCCTGTCAAGCAAGCAAACACACAGGTAGGTATCAGCAGAACCAAACACTCCACTTTTCACCACATCGATCCTATACTAGAAACAAAAGATCTAGGAAATTTCAACTATCTTAATGGCCTAAAAAGAGTGGCCCCATGGCAAGGCTTGCAAATTCAATCGTTGAACGAATGATTCATTCGTGTCATCAAAACAGTAACGAAGTCACGTGTGAATCATTCGTTCATCACGTGACTTCGTAACTGTTTTGATAACACGAATGAATCATTCATTGAACCGTGAACGTCGTTTGTGGCAAACCGACTCTTAGTTTACAGACTGATTCTTATGGGCAGTTGGCTGTGGTGTTGGAGGTTACTACTGTAAGGAGTTATTTCTTTGGTCTCACTCACCTTCCCGGCCCCAGACGCGCACGGCCCGGTCTCCTCCACACGACGCCAGCAGGGTCCCACTCGGGTTCCACGCCACGAACCAGCAGCGGGAGTCTGGGTGGCCGCTTAGTTTGCACAGCGCCGTGAGCGA
This sequence comes from Scleropages formosus, assembly GCF_900964775.1. Classification (NCBI taxonomy): domain Eukaryota; kingdom Metazoa; phylum Chordata; class Actinopteri; order Osteoglossiformes; family Osteoglossidae; genus Scleropages; species Scleropages formosus. Next base: position 19,455,043 of record NC_041822.1, read on the forward strand.
GTCTTTCATTTTGGCGCACAACTAACTTCACCGCTGACAACTGCTTCTTTATCTCCCTGCTAGTAAGTACCTTAATACATATAAACTTGAACTGAACGGCTGGAGCTATGCTAACTGCTCAAATTCCAAATCCTTTCATACAGAGCATCTATACTTCCGGTAAGTACTACGCAACAAGTCGGACGGTAAGTCATTAGGGACAAAATAGCCATTTTTTTAAAACGCACACAGTTGCATTGTGGGACACCGAGTCCAACGGCTTATCTGCATTTTGCGATACTAATAGTTCAACGAGACTTCTGGGAAGGTAGCCGAAGACGTCACAACACGTCATTGCCAGGAACAGGAAGGAAGTGGAATTTACCTTTTGTTTTCTGTTTTGGGTCTTCAGTAAAAATAAACACTGTTTTAAGCGTCAGAAAACGGGGAAATGCAGTTGTAGTTTATTTTAATTTACCGTTAACATATATTAGCGTCTCATCTGACGTGTAAAACTCGAACTAACGTTTTATTCGTCGTCCGGCGAGTTGTTGCTGTCATAAAATCGGGCCCTTCGTGGGTGCCGTTTTTACCACAGTTTTGGTGGTAAATTAAAAAGATACTCTCCTTTGTCTTTTTTTTTTTTTTTTCTTTCCCAAACGTGTAAAATCGTCGATGGTATTAAGGCAGGGTGATACATTCGGAAAGTGCCGTCCAGTATTAGTGCTTAAGGTTAGTTTATTTTCAAATTTTGGCTACGTTTTATGATCATGTTACTATTTAAATATAATAAAGTCAACTGAAAACGCCGGCGTAACGCAACAGTGTTAATTTGTTTCAGTGTTATACCGGCGAGTAGAGCGGACGGGGTTGTCAGTCAGTGCACCGCCAGCCGCTCCTCTTGTCTCAGCCCAGGCAGAGTGTGACCGGGAGAAGGAGCTCCACCGGCGGGGACGATGTACGCTCCACCGGGGGCTGCCGTGCCAGCAGGCCGGCGTAGTAGGCGGGGACCCGGCGGCACAGCGCTCCCCAAGCAGCCCGAGCGCAGCCTGGCATCGGCGCTGCCCGGAGCGCTCTCCATCACGGCGCTGTGCACGGCGTTGGCAGAGCCCGCGTGGCTGCGCGTCCACGGAGGCACGTGTCCCCGGCAGGAGCTCGGGGTCGCGGACGTGCTGGGATACGTGGAGCCAAAGCTTCTGGAAGGTGCGTGCGGGTAAAACAAGAACCTCTCTTAAAAAAAAAAAAAGTAAAAGAAAAACACTTTTACAAAATAAAACACTTGGACCCGAAGGTCCCGCTCCTGCTGAGATTGCGTGGATCAGGTACTTAAGCTGCATGATTTAGAATACCTGCTACAGAAATGGGTAAAAGAAGTTAATTGTCTGCATTTTTAAGTCACATTGATTGAGCAAAGTTTGTTGTGAATAGTAATAATCATAATGAAAGGTGCTATGCTTGTCACTTCATCTATCTGATTTGATGACAGAAATGAACATTTTGGACATTTACATTTATTTACTTAGCAGACGCTTTTCTCCAAAGTGGCTTCCAGTGAACTCTATGTAGTGTTATCAGCCCACACACCTTATTCACCACGGTGACTTACACTGCTAGATACACTACTTACACTGGGTCACTCATCCATACATCACGGATGTGCTAGATACCTCATTATCTAGTGTGGGGTAATTATTGCACACAGACACTAGAAGCCTCTGGGGGGGTATCTGCAGGTGCTACTTGCACAGCACCCTGAGCATTATTGTCTTGGCAGAGTTCCCATTTGATGAGATGCTGGTAGTGATGTCGCCTTCCTAAGAACCTTTATTTAGCTGACAGCAGTTACAATGTGTAATCTACTTTACATTGATTTACCTATTTATGCAGCAGGGTATTCTTACTGCATCATGCAGTGTAAGTACTTTTGATCCAGGGAATTTCAGCAGGAGTGAGACTTGAACTGGAAACCTTTACCTTCCAAAATGACAGCCCTAATGACAAAACCAACTGCTATCCCTTATGTATGAATCTGCACAGTCCTAATTAAGGCTTGCTCAGAAATGAGGTCCCTCCAGATCAGTAATATGTATAATTTACTGTATCTGTGAACTACCTTGACTCAGGTGTCATGTGTCTGGTTTGCTGATCCAAGCACAGGTAGACCAGTTTGGTAAGTAATGAGCTGTCTTTGAACCCATTGGTGAATGTTTCTCTATCTCTCTCTTTTCTCCAGACTTCTGTGTAAACCCCCAGACCATCCTCCTCCTCAGGGTGATCGCTGCCTTTTGTTTCCTGGGCATTCTGTGCAGCCTGAGTGCCTTCCTCCTGGATGTCTTTGGTCCTAAGCACCCTGCCCTCAAGATCACCCGCCGTTATGCCTTTGCGCATATCCTCACTGGTAAGGGTCACACAGGGTGGGGTCATCGCAGCTCCTCATTGGGTCGTTTTAAAGTATAGGGTTTGGGGTGCCATAAACACTGGACTTATTGGGACAGTGGTTTTCTGAGCAGCTTTCGATTAATATGAGTGATTGAATATAATGTGGGGGGCACGGTGGCGCAGTGGGTTGGACCGGGTCCTGCTCTTCAGTGGGTCTGGGGTTTGAGTCCCGCTTGGGGTGCCTTGCGACGGACTGGCGTCCCGTCCTGGGTGTGTCCCCTCCCCCTCCAGCCTTACGCCCTGTGTTGCCGGGTAGGCTCCGGTTCCCCGCGACCCCGTATGGGACGGGCAGTTCTGAAAATGTGTGTGTGTGTGTGTGTGTGTGTGTGTGTGTATATAAATGTAACATGATATTTCTAACCTTTTGAGGAAGAGTTAAAATAGCTTTGAAATGCTTTAGATATTTTAGTTTGCATTTTAATTATTCTCTCGGCAGTAGTTCATGACCCACCTACCTGAGAATCAGTTTCCGCTTATTACTGTGTAATTCTGTCTCACATACAACAATGCATTCAGTGGTTAATCAGCTTCTTGGGCTGTGTGATACACACTTTTTTAGAGGTAGACAGATGCACAGCAAATAGTTATAGTACTGGACTTGTCACCAAACTGTGTCAGGATCAAGTGATTTCATACTTAAGATTAAATGATTTAATTATTCATCTGTACAGTTTGATAAACATAAAATATAAACTATGTAAGTTTTGGACAACTCAACAGCTAAATGTTTCTCGGGAAGTTGACTTGGAACATCTACCCCCTTCTTCTGCTTTTGCTCAGTCCTCCAGTGTGCCACGGTGATTGGATTCTGCTACTGGGCCTCCGAGCTGATCCTGTCCCTCCAGCAGCAGCACAAGAAGTACCATGGTTCTCTCATTTATGTCACCTTCGCCATCAGTTTCTACCTGGTTGCGGGGGCAGGTGGGGCCTCCATCCTCGCTACAGCTGCTAACCTGCTGCGACACTACCCTACAGAGGAGGAAGAGCAGGCCCTGGAGCTCCTCTCAGAGATGGAGGACAGCAGCGAGGCCTTCCCTACCGACTATGATCTGGCCAACCAGTTTCAGCCACCGCCCGCCTACACGCCCTAGAAATGCACAGAACCCTTGCCCCTTGCGCTCCATATTCTCTGTAGGTACCGCTGTTGCTAATGATACACACAGGCACACAAGTTCTTGCACAGAGGTATCTGCACAATGATTTCCCTAATACCTTTCTTATGAATCTTAGCATGATACACACACATCTTTTTGGTGGGCTGCCCATTGTCCCATTTTAAGATATTTGTGTGATGAACTAATAATCACTCAGGCTTAGATTTGGTCATTTAGAAGCGCTTAAACTTTGTGCAGATCTACTATTTTTCACATTTTATGAGAAAATTATCTTAAACAAAAGTTAAGAAATCTTCATTCACACTGCAGTATTTTCTAGACTATCTTCATTATGTCCTCGGTGTTTCTTGATGTTCCCTTTGACATCAGTGCCATGTGGGTTATCTCAGAACTAGCAGAACTATGGCCTAGTGCATTTTGGTAGATTTTGCATCTCATAAACATCATGTAAGAGGGGCAGAGGGGTTAAAGTGGTGGCTGAGGGCTGAGGTAGGCAGAGCAAGGTCTCAGCAGCACTCCCATTACGTCATCAGTCTGGGCTTCCTGTTTGTGTGAATGATGGGGGGTGCATCAGCCCGGTGACACAGAGCTACTCTTTGAGCTTCCTGTCCCTCTCAGTGCTTTCTACAGTTGACCTCCCAGACATGTGGACTGGCCTTTTTCCCCATTGTTCTGGAGATACAAGTCCTCCTCCATGTAATCTGGCTCTCATGAAAGACTTCTCTTCCAGAGTTGGCTTCTTAGCAACAGAGGGAACACTTTGTGGTGTACGACGTCTAATAAAGTGAACCCCCTGAGCCCTGGTGTGGGGGGTGACATATTAGCGATTGCTTTTGGACTTTAATGAAATGAGTACTTGCTGGTAGTCGGCTCTTTGGTGTAGCGATTAAAGATGTTCTCATACTTTGTTTTATATTTTGAATTTTAAGAATGCAGAGGGTTTGAGAGAAAGGGCTGCATTTTCCCCCAAGTCTTAGTTCAACTTGTATTAATTTCTCAAAATAATGGGTCATTTAACAGTGTCTGTGCTGGCTTCTTATTGTGGTATTTTTGCTAATTCTCCAATTTTTTGCATCTGGAGCCTTGACTCCAGTTTAGTCTTGACCCATGATGAAACAGTGAGATCTTCACTGCAAAGAATCTTGAAAAAAGCCCCCATTTAAATAAAACATAGTTTTCTCCAATGATATTGAACAAAACTTTATGAATTATGTAGGTCATGCAAAACATGTTTTCAAGACTTTTTGAAATGTGGAATTGTATCAAGTTCAGAACTGAAATAGATGTTTTGAGAAGTCACATACATACGTACATGTTTTGTCAGAATAGTAAGATTAGTCCACACTTGACTGTGGTGATTATAAGGGACCGATCTGAGATTCTTTCACATTCTCTGCTGTTGCTAAAGAATGAAACCAAACCAATCCCTGACTGGCTAAATACAATCTTGCCTGTGGCATATGATCTTTTTCTACTCTGTTTTACTTTTGTGTGATAACAGTGAATATTTTGTGCATGAAATCTGACTGAAAAGTCATGACATGTACCAGTGTCAAGCGAAAGGATCCGTGTTGTTGAGGGTTTGACAGTTGCTACATTATATCATTTTATCAGTTCATAATATGTGGTCCAGATGTTGCAGCAGTAATGGTTTAAATTTGTGTTTCATTCACATTTTTTTGTGGCTTTCTTTTTATGATGCTATATTTTGATGTTAGTATGAGTGTACAGGTATGTGGTAAAACTGATTTGTGAACAGTGACATAAAGCCTTTTTGGTCATACTTGAAACTGTGTATCTTATTGCTGTATTGCCTTGTAACTACGAAATTAAGTTAATATGGAATTAATATTTTTCTGCATGCAGTATTTGTTAAACTACAGCATGAAATTAGAATTATTGTCCTGATACAAGATTTTAAATAATGTAATCTTTCACATTGTACATTAATTAGCTGTAATTGCTTGTCCAAGGCAGGGTTACAGTGGGCTGGAGCTACAGTGTGTGAGCTCGGGTATACCCTGGACAGGATGCTTCTCCATCACAGGGAAATCACACGTGCTCTTTTACTCAAAAATATACATATGACAGGCAATATAGAGTCACCGGTTCACCTGAAAAGCATGTCTTCTGAGAATAAACTGGACCACTTGGAAGAAACCCAAGGGAACATAAGGAGAATGTGCAAACTCTACACAGACTCAACCGGATTTGAACCTGCAGCCTGGGAGCTGTGAGGCACCATCGTTACCTGCTTTGCCACCTCCACAGTTCACATTTTATTTCTGTTACTGATGTTTGATTATTGATATGGTGATTTTTGGTTTTGTACATTTACATCCATGCACAAATTAGTCCTTTGGAAATTTGCATTCTAGTCAATCTTTTACATGGTTCTGTTATTCTGGATGCAAAAAAAGTTTGCATTATTCCACAATACCTTACTCTCCTCAAGTGCTACTGTATGTCTTGAAAAACTGGTAGTTTGAAAGAGAAGGGCATGTCAGATATCCATCCATTTTACTAACTCTAGGTGATGGTCATTATGAGCCAATTCTAGGAAGCAGAAAGTGCAAGGTTTTCTATACCAGTCCATCACTGTACAGTGATGTACATATATTCACATATGGGTCTCTTTTCCAGTAAAATAAATAGGTTTTATAAAATATTGTTTATATGCCACTGTCTTCCATAATTGCTGCCATTTTAGTTTTAATGAAAAATGTGAAATAAGGAAGGAGGGAAAAGAAGAGTGTGTCCATGATTTCTCAGTCTGGAGCTGAGACTCCAGGGAGCATCTTCTAGAACAGCCTGGTTCTCAGTACGTTCGCAGGCTTGCGCAGGCTTGCACAGCCTTGGCTCTCTCTGATGATGTGTTTCCCCATACCACTGTGGCTCTGAAGACAGCTGTGTCAGGAAACCCTCCTTCTTTAAACATAAATGCCCCTATGTAGTCCTGGATCGGTGAAGATATGCTGTTTCATAGCATCCTCACTCTATAAAGGTACACTTTACCTTACAACCTTGGCTGTCGGTAACGGTCAAATGCCTCATATGACCCTTGGTTAAATCAAGGGCAGGTGCCTCATCCAGGCCTAGCTCTCTGTAAGGGTTTATTTTCTCATATCGCCGTCAGTTCAGCTTTATAACATACGTAGCTTGTGCATCTATCTGGCTCTATGAGCCGAGGGAGTCCGATCCACCCTGTTTTGCTCTCTACAAGTTTTTGATTCTCTTGGGCAAGGCTGTTTCATAAATTAGCCTGGTTCTCTCAGTCAAAGACTGTCCAGATGATTGACTGGTTCTGCTGAGCTTGGAGACCTCATACATCCACATGGATTCTTGATGGAGGGGTGTCTTTCATCGCTGTCTCAAGGAAGGGCGTCTGATTTTCCAAAGGCAGGGAGCTTTGTATCACGTCCCACCTCCCCACTAAATCATGGAGACTGTCCCGTCAGACTTCACCCCCTCCCCATCTACCCTGTAAATTATAGCAGCACTCTAACTAATGAAATGGTTTGAGTCCAAGCACTAATATGAAGCCATTAAGTGAATAAAGCTACTTCCCCCTCTAATGAAATTGAAGTCCCAGCCCCTATGGTAAGAGAGGACGAGTTGCATTAATATTTATGAAGAACCAAGACCCCGCTACCCCAGTCGGATTCTGCTGCGCACCCCTCTTGCCCAACAGACTGCGTCTTACCATGTTTGTGGAGAGGGGACTCTGGTAACACTCCGTCTCCAGTCCTGGTTTGACTAACATCATCTAACGCCCGTTTCCCTCCGGGTCTCATTCCCAGCTGAGGCGAAAGTTCTAGATGATTTCTGGCTGTTCTTCCACTCTGTAGAAGGACATACTTTGATCGGTTTGAAGACAACATCTGGACAGGTTGGATTGGGTAAAGTATAAACATCTAGCGATATTCTGAATTTGTAGTGCATGTCATAATTTAATATCTTTAAATGTAAATATATTTTTCTATTTTTAGTGCTGGTTAAACATTTTCAAATTCTGGAAGTGTTTCATGGAAATTTATAAACATCCGAAAGCATTCATCTTTATAGTTGGGTTATGGTCAGAGAAAACAATAATTTTCTCCGTTACTGTGGCTTGGATATGTGACGGAATGGACTTTTTCTGGTTGTCCTTTTAGCCCCAGGACAGTGATCATGAATGGAAGGACAAACAAAGTGAAACTGGAGGAAGGTAGTGAGAAACAAAAGAACTGGATGAGGTTGAAGTTATATGGTTAGTACTTCATGTTAGCAATGCTCAGAGAGGACTGTGGAGGTTAGAAATTGAAAGCCTGAGGTCAGGCTCATATAAAGACATGCAGGAAGAAAATGAAGTGCGGGAGAGAGAGTAACAGAGCGTTCCCCAAAATCAAATTCAGCAAGAAAATTCGATTGAGTATAAGTACCAGAATTAATTCATTGTATTTGTTGCATTTCATTTTCATTAAATCGTCTGCATTTCATGTCTTTGGTCAGGCTCTTTAACATTAGGTCCTTTATTACTGAGACTTGTGACTTGTATTCAACAGCCTGCTGGCACACAAATGGGTGTGTTTGACATGTCCTTGTAAAGAGATGTCATTGCCAATCTGGTTATATAAAGAGGATCAATGGTCAAATTCTTTCACTTCTCAATGAAAAGCACTTCTGGGAGGCAAGGAAGGGGAAACTAGATTATGGATCCATCAGGGACAACATAGAAGGCTCTTAGACAAGGTAACTCGTTTAGTGTCAGGACTGTTATCTGTATGAGTTTGGCTACATGAAACGAAGGTTCACCTTCCTTTACTCCCATTCTCTTTGGGTTTTATCCACCAAAAAGTTTTTTTTGTCATTCAATGTCTTTCGAAGAGCAAGAATTGTAGAGAAAGACCACAGTGGCAGCCTATTTTCTTGCTTTTCTTTGTCCTTCATAATCATGACTCTATTGCCTTCCCTATTAATTACGGGTTGAAGCAAAATGAACTGAACTTAAGTAAACTTGAAACAAGGATTGTTATCCTTTGTCAGAATGTGCAGTAGTTAGCGGTAAAGCTGAAAGAATCTTGAGAAGTAAATTTTATGGTGACACGTAAAAAAGATTTTTTTGTTACATTACATTTATATAGCAGATAAAGAAGGTAGGCTAATCCCACACTGTACATTTACAGTAGAGGAAGGTAACATTTAAAAACCAGACTTATTACTGTACATTTTGTATGTGGTAAATTTGTAATATTGCGATTTCTTATCAAACCTTAGACACGGTGAATAAGGTCTGATTGGTGCTTTGGGTGTGGCTACTCAGGGAACAAAGAGGCGGGGTTGGTTCTAGGGAGTTGCTGGTGGATCATTTGAAAAATGCGTGCACAGAAAGGGCGGTTCCTACATTTTACTGCAGTAACCTCTGACCTTTTTATCTTGCAGATGAGTACTGCATTGCGGACACCTCCCTACTTTCCATCCAATACGTAGAAGCATCTTGTTTGAATCTTCCTCTCCCAACACATTCAAAAAATGGTATGCATGTGATCTTTGGGCTCGATCAACAATAAAAGAAGGTGATGGTCCATGGAAGCCAACCTCAGTTCCTGTGAAAGTCAAGGGTTTAGCATGCAAAGCATGCAGAACTCTACAGATGTACTAGTGTGATCCTGTTTTTGTGCCATACACATCTCCTTGCCATTTATGGTAAACAACATGGGTTGTATTCACTGGGGTATGGTAAAATAATATCTTGTATCCTCTACTGTGTTGTCTTCATTTCTATAGCAGACTCTGATGAATAAGGTTACCGTCAAAAGCCATCCAGATCAGCCCAGGACTCCGTTGTGCTTGATCTAACCATGTGGTTTGAAATTTACTCATGGTTGTGCCAAGCACCCTGGAGGCTTGAGTGCAACATTCTCCACCAACTTGATGAACATCTCAGCAGTCTGCCCAGTCCGCCTGACTTCACCACATCAAAAGTGTTGAAGATGAAATTGCAAAATAATCAATTTATTTTGAGTTTTGCCTTGAAAATATAAACTTTGACTTTCTCAGCAGTTTGCTCAATAAAAAGCCTTTCCTTTCATTTTTGGTAACCAAGTATTTGAACAAAAATGTTTGCACAAATAAAAATTACTTAACGGCTCTTATGTTGCAATATAGCTTATATAAAAGGCCAGTATATGGTGTTCTATAATCCAGAACCTTTACAGAACTGAATTCTGTGTGACATCTTGACTGAGTATCTTAAGTCAAAAGGATGCTGGTTTAAAGACCTTGGATTTGCACTGTTGTTGTAAACGAGTGGGGCATTGAGCATGAATGGCTTCAGAAAAATGTAACGTTATATAAAAAGTGTGAAAATAGTAAGCAGGATTTGGAAAAAGGGATATCTAAAGCATCTAATAATTAATAGTTAATCTATTAAATAATCTTTGTGTTAAAGTGGAGATCTGGAGCTGATCTTCCCAAACACTGGTAATAAGGAGGTACGCACCCTGAGCTGCAGAGTAACTTGACGCAGGACACGCACACAAATAATCCTTTCGGAGGCCCATAAGAATGGCTACCGTTCAAACTCTACAATGTCGCATGTGGTCGGACTCGAATACATCAGCCCTGGAAACCAAAAATGCACTGCACATTAAGCAATAGATACCATCTGTGAGAATATAATGTGAACTGATCTGCAATATAGTTCTTCATGAATGTACATCTAATAAAGTAGACAGCTAAGCAGTACAACGAAAACTAAGTGCTTAATCAATGAACATTTCAATAAGAGAAAGGGCTCACACCGTTGCCTTTCATGCAAAATAAATGTGTTCCCCAAGCTGATATAACCAGACATGCCAAATTCCTGTAAAACTGCCAGAATAAACATTCCCATAAATTCAAGGTCATGATAATTTCCAAAAGTTTTTCTCAGTACTTTGCAGAGTAGCTCAGCTGCAGTTTTCTTCTCAGTGGTCATTTTCTGTCCTCAGTATAGCTGTATTAAATATTTTGAAGTACATCAGTATATTTTATTGATTCAGTCGGTGCTAATTATTTGTATGATAAGACAGTTACAGGGAAGAAAAGTTAATTAACAATGTCCAGCTGATCTCAGCAAATATCGACTCCCTCCTTATGATATGATTCATCGTAAATAATGACTGCAGGTTAAGGTTCTAAATCACTGCTCTGTAGTTAACTTAGAGTTGCATCACTGCCAGTATGTAGCCAGTTGTCCTGCCAGACAGCTACACAAAAATTAAGAAAATGCATATTTTTTCTATATATTTAAATAGGCTTAATTTATATTTTGGTAACACAAAATTTTTTTTCAGTCAGTTTAATTTCTGCAGTTAATCACACTTAAAGCAGACATGATTAATCTGCACATTGTTCATTTTTCCCTGATCCTTATTTGTGTGGACCATTTAAATTTCAAGTCAGGATGTGAATGGTGCACAACTTTGACGAGGCTTGGAGACTTGTCAAGGTGAAATATGTAATAGGTGAATGTGAGATTTGTATGAGCCATTAAGAAGGCCCTCTTAGCATCAGTATTATATTATTCAGAGGTATAGAGCGGTAGTGTACATTGAGCTACTTCAAGGAGACAGAGTAGTTAAAGAAAAGCCTTTTTATTCTCCTAACCCAACAGCAAGCAGGTGGGGGCTGGGCATTGAGGACGCACCAGGCAAGGGGGGTGACTACTGCTGGATGCGGCGGATGGACTGAATCTGGGGGGTCTGCGAATGGGAGCCGAACTCTCTGAAGTACTTGTACTCTCCGCAGTGACGGTCGCACTCCATGATGTACTGGTAGCCACGGTAACCGGGGTACTGGTAGCAAACGAACCTGCAACAAGGAGTGCACAGGTGAAGGTGGGCAAAGTGCTACTGCAGCACACCATCACAGTGTAGGAATACACTTGGAGGTGGTTGAGCAAACCAAGGGTTTGATTAATTTTCTTCTGTAAATCCTCCAAATATTCCTTTATTGTTAATATTATCTTTTTAGCGGTTAGCTCATCCATGCCGACATTGAGCAGATAGGCTCTGGGAGGCGAGACAGAAAGCAAGACAGGGAGAGGCGGTGTGAGAAACACTTACGCTCCAGAGTGGACTCGCATGGATCCCACTTCGTTGTTGCACCAGCCCATGGCCTGCAGGGAGGGGTAGTCATCGCTCACTTCCCCCCTGCGGCCCAGGAAGTTCTCCTTCTCATAAATGGACATACGGCACTCCCTGTGGATCTGCGTAGAAACCATGAATGCTCTATGTTAGACTTTGCCACCCTTTGCTTGCGTTCTGGGAGATTACCGCACTACATCCCAGCACCATGGTACACTCGAGGTAAGCGGGTTTTTTATTTATTTTTTTTTCAGTCGAGTCCCTCATTGTACAAAACAAGCTCCTAAGAAAAATATTTTCTTTTTTATGTCTTTCTCTCATTCGTGGCACCATAGTGTTTCATTTCAATCTGCTGGTTTTGACAAATGATTCTTGCAAAATGTCCACCGCAGAAAACAAAAATTGCAGTCTGTCCTAAGAGCTCTGTGATGGATTCATTTGTGAGGTACAATGTTACCGTGTAATATATTACACAAAGTGTACTTTATTGTTTTTGTTATTTGGAAAAAATTCAATCCATCTTGCAGCTCAATTCCAAACAGCTCTACAAGGTTTGTGGAGTTAATGAGAGCTGAATGTAGTCGAGTTTCATGCGCCAGTTGAAAAGGACTGAAGAAGCTTGTTTTATTACAACTGGTCGTTAGAGGTCTGAGAGAGTCGGAAAATGGTGGTGATGGTGGAGCCGGCGAGATGAGAAATGGCGGGCTGGAGGAGCGCGGCGGGGAGAGCGTGACTCACAGCACAGGAGATGGGTCTGAAGGACGTCAGCCTCTCGATGGGGTAGGCGTTGCTGCCGCCCCAGGAGTCACACTGGGGGTAGTCCCCGCGTTCCAGCACAAACTGGTGGCCCTGGTACGCCGCGTGCTCGTAGCCCACCCACCTGGGAAGGGAGAGGAGTTTCAGCAAAATCCCTCCCACATCATGTACTCTTTTCCATTCATCACTCATTCATTCCTCAAGTCCTTGTTTTCAATGACTGATCCTCATTAAACACACAGCTACTTCATGAGTGAAATTCCCTTCTGACGTCACCCACGGTTCCTAAATGACCAAAATTACTGCAGATGTTTTTTTTTAATAATTTTATATCTGGGCCAATATTCATAGCCATATCAAAAAAGACATGGCTATTTATATGGCCGTAATGTCAAGACTTTTATCTGCCTGGTCTAAATTGCTAATGTATATTTTCCTTACGCTGTCTGGCGCAAGCTTGTCGTCTCTAAATCCTAGAGAAAATTAGAAGTACTATATCCTCCTATCCTGGAGCCCCAGCCATTCATTTTTGTCCATTCTAGAAGACATTTTTCTCCAGAACTGTACATAGCACAATGTAGAGTCATAATGGATTTTTCAGAGAACATCCTATGCTTCTAAATTATACAATATGTCTTGGGGTGGCTTTGACACCTTCCGAGAAATACGTCCAAAAACTTTTTTTTTTGCTGGGACTCAGGAGGCTATGGTTGACTCTTCAGCAAAACACCAGCCCCTGTGCCTTTGCCACTCAGCAATCCATTCAGACACTTTAATGAACACGTCTCTCCAACTATAGCTCTGCAGAGGAGATGCCAGAACCATTGGAGGCTGAGTTTATGACAGGTTCATGGTGTGTGGGCGAAGGACCAGGTTGAACATGTTACATACATCTGTGACTACTTTAACAGTATTTGACCCTGTGTGATACTTAAAGGACCTGAAATGTGGTAAAACCCATGCCCTTTCCACCCAGCCACTCCATGTCCTTTTGCCCCTAAATTCTTTAATAAGGTACGGCTGTGAAAGAGAAGGACGGAAGGTGTGCTGCGAGTTGGCTTAGCGAAGGCTGGCACTCACGCTCCGCTCTCCACCCTCAGCGAGCGCACGGTCTCGAAGCCGAACTCCATGACGTTGCAGCACTCAGAGGTGAACTCATGACGGCGACCCTGGAAGCACTCTTCGTCGAACACGATGATCTGAGGAAGGGAGGGAGCAACGGTTCGAGGAAGAATGAAAACGAATGCACTTTCAGTCGTTTAGCTCTGATACACGCTCTTTCACTGGAGATCAGACGAGGCTGATCAAGCGAGGTCCTGCTGACCTTTACTGCATACAAGGTGCCTAGTCAAACCTGGCCCATAGTGACCACTCGCATGGTTTTCAAGGCAAGTCAAGGGAGGAACAGAGGGTTGACCTTTATTACTTCCTGTAAATTCCAGGTACCTGATCTGGGCACCTATGGAGCTATCAAAGTGATTCGCTTACACAATCTCATTGATTAACAGTTTTCTTGCCTCTAATTTTTTTTTGCACCACAGGAGAAAAAATATTGTTCCTTCATTTATTTGTAATGCCACAACTTTTTGAAAATTAATCTGCAGCTTGACCCCTTTCCCCCAGTCATCTTATTCATACCTTCCAGTGGCCGGTAAACTTGCAACATTGGTGATTCATCTTAGCTGCAAGACAGAGGAAGGGGGTCATTAAAGGGGAAAACGGTGAGAAAAAGTGATATTAACACCCCAGGCAAACCTTGTAGAACCTCAGGCCACAAGAGGCCTAGTGGTTAGGAAATGGATTTTGGATCAAAAGCTGCAGGTGTATCCTTAATTATGACTTTGACTTTTGAAAATACTGGTTTTACATTGTATAATAGTTTGAATTTCACTCTGATTCTGTCAATCTGGTTAAAAAGGTTTGATAAACTCTTACACAATAAATAAAGTGCTGTAATAGCAGAGCATCAGATTTCAGCAGAGTGTGCCAGAGTATCAGAAATGTACCTCTGCTTTGTCTGGGTGAAAAAGTGGGTGTGGGAAGAATGCTCACTGGAAAGCCTTCTTCTACCCTATGTCTCAGTGCAAAGCATCACCTGCTCTCTCTCAGTGCAGATAAATGCGTGCCACGCGGCATACTCACCTGGCTGCGGGGTCCCTGGGACGTCCTGCTGTGACAGTGGGACCCGGCCTGCGCCTTGGCTCTTTTAAAGCCTCCCGGGCCCAGGGGCCCAGGCAAAACCCCCGGCTCAGCATGGGGGGAGGAGCGGCTCATTGTCTCCCCACAAAGGGGCTTAATCTATAGATTGGCAGAAGTGCACACACTACACTCTGTACCACTAGAGTCTCCATAGGGGACTAAGGCAAGCCATGCCTACTGGAGACACACACTCCGAGGAGTGGGACGGTATGGAGGGGAGGTCACATGACTTTCATTACGCTGTTAGTGATCGATGAGTTCCTGTCCTTCCATGGATGAGATCAGGAATTTTACATAAAATACGCTGTCCGTGTGACATATATGTTAAATTAATCGGAATCCATACCCATTAAATCTAAACCGGTTGATGACTGACTTTCAGCGTGAAACAAACAAACCAGTAACTCAGTAATACCTTGGTAAAGCTTCACCTATGACAGCGAGGACATGGACTGGGTTCAGCCTTGTTTTCCATTCAAACCTCTGATTTATAAAGAATCAGACCCGGTTAAGCATGTTTTCACATTTATGGACTTCAGTAATAAGTAAATTACGAATATCTGGAATATGAGATTCAGGTTTGTCTAAGATTAAATCTCATCAGGTATGAATGAAAGTTCAAGACCTGTCTTCTATTGGTCGGGTTTTGTTTTCGTTGCTTTTTTGGCAAAGAATTATGACTTGGGAGCAAAAGAAAGAGAAATGCTGGCAATTTTGAATGAAATCATGACCTTTGCCTGGATAAGTTTGCTCAGAAAATGATATAGTGCAAAATTTAGTCTCTTCAGGCTAATGAATAAAGGGAAAAATAGTAATTGGATATGGAAACAAACTGTGTAACGGTTCACCTTCATCAGTAGTGTACAGTGGCAAAGGGGCAAAGTTTCCCATCAAAAATAATTTTACACTTGAATATTTTTCCCAAAGCTCTAGAGACATCTCTGCCCTGTACAGTAATCAGACTGAATTCTCCCACAAAAGGCACAAAACAAAAGAAACTAAATTCTTTAAACGAAAAAGTTCCCTTAGTGATAAATAAAAAGCAAGACGTAAAACAATTCAGTACATTTTCTTTTTATATAGTGGCCTTTTCAACAAGGTCATCTGAGTGCACTTAATATAAGATGAAATGCAAAAACCACAGAGACACTCACCAAGCCAGAAAGAAACTGAATAAAGGAAAAAAAAATTGACCTATGCTTGATGTTTATCATTTTTACCAAAAAAAACTAATAGAGAACCTTAAGTGTACTCACACCCATTTTTACTTTCCTAAACTATATTTGGGATTTCATAGCTGATTTTTTTTCAGCCACAAAAGGCCTCTACACAGGTTTCCATTTTCAATAATGTGCACAGGTGTGTATTGAACACGCGTGTTTAGCCAGACTATGCAAGGGACAATAACACTGCAAATGAGGGGTATGTTTGCCTGTTCAGAGACTCAGTATTTACGGTTGGAAGCATCCTTTGCTCACGTCTGACCCCTGAGAGAAACAACGCCGGAAAGAATGACCACTTGTTGTACGTGTCCATTGCTGTCCAGCGCGGTGCCTCCGGGGTTAAGTGCTATATTGTCGGGGAGCCACGGTGCGTCAGGGCTGTATTGTTTTTAGAAGCATACAATAACTACCATTATACACGGGAAACAGCGAACATGGAGCTCTGAAATAAACACATCTGAAGTGTTTTGTCAAACACATCTATGTTAGTCACTGAAATAACCGGGCGGCTTAGATTCATCAACATGTTCGTTTTGTTCGGCTTCCTGACATACCGTGACGTCTGTGGATTGGATTATAGAGTTTTCAGAACACCGAATTAATGAATTACAGCACTTTTTCAAGTCTATATGCACTTTGATGTAGACTATACCTTTACACAAAGGCATTTTCATGAAGAAAAATTAATAAAGACTTCTTTTCATTTTTAACTGCACATCATACATTTATTAAGACTGTTGGAACAAGGATTCAAGATTCAAGAGTTTATTGTCATGTGTACAGTAAACAGTTTGTTATACCATACAATGAGATTCTTACTCTGTGAATCCTCTCAGCAGCCTATGACATAAATGAGGACGTAAGGAAAGAAAAACACAAGGCGTAAATCACAAATTTACAAAAGTTACTATTAGTGCAAAGTCGCAAATTACAAAAATTACTAAAATTACTATTAGTGCAAAAATCCAAGAAATGAGGTTATATACGGATTCTTACAAATGGTGAGGTTACTAAGCATTCTAACTTGTGGTTAAGGAACACAAAAATGCTCTAGAATGAGTGACTCCCTGTATATAATCAGCAAATTTCGAGTCTCATCTTTTTTAGAGGAAACATCTAAAAAAGTTTTGCAACAGAAAGTATTAAAAATATAACTTAGAAATACATGATTAAATATAAAATGTAAGATGTAGGAACCACTTTGACCCCGTTTGCACCACGTGAAGTGAGACTGCACAGTCAGCAGTGTGCTGCACTCAGACGTACAGTGCAAGCTATCATATAGATAAGTCAAGTGTAGTTGTCCAAATATCAAAGTACATGAGCTATTGCGTTTTGACCGAGATAACACAAAGACCAGGTAAAATCGTTAAACTCCAACAAATGCAGCTGGGTTCAAGTAGTGAACTGATTTCACACAGTGGGCTCAGTGAGTCTCTTCATCCAAAGTCCTCATCCACCCGTCAACGCTCTCCATCCAGGCCCTAGGATGTTTTTTAAAGCGTTTTTTTTAAGGGTGGCATAATCTTCTTCCGCTTCAGATGGGCAAATCAAAGAAGGAATTTGCAAAACTAAATGAAATGGTCCAGGCTGGCCTTAGACATATCGGGGAGCAAAAACTTACAAAACAGTTTTTTATTCAAACATGATAATTTAAATTTGATAGGTTAGTTGTACCCGTCACTTCAGTCTTTAAGTCTTCGCAAATCCACAATATCACACCTGAGGAGGGAAGAGTTTAATTAGTTTCCCCTTGTTGGGAATCTGGATATTGGTTATAGCTGTTGTGCATACTGGAAAAACAGGTAATCACGGACAAAATAACTCACTGTTCTATTCAAAAGATTTTAAATGTACATTACACATGAAAAATCTGTGTAACAAATTAATAAATTATCATTCACCTTTGTGCAATTCAGGTTGTGATGGTCCAGAACCTATCCCAAAAACACCCTGGCCGGAACACACATCCATCACAGGTCAACCTCATACCGATTTGTCCACTTACGCAGTGTGGGCAATTTCGAGTCTCCAGTTCACCCGAAACACAGGTCTTCGGACTGGTTAAATTCTCGATTGTGATGCAGGTAAAAGTACAAGTAAATCTCCTGAATATTGCAAGGCTGAGCTACAGGTGAATAGAAATCAGAGCTGTTAAAGAGTAGTGACCAGGGAGCCAGCATGTCTTTACACTGGTGGTTATTTTGCTCAAATATAAATAAATATTTGCATAGACAGCCAGAGCAGGGTAACAGTCCGTTTCATAGGCTGCCTAGGACATGATGACATGTAATTACTAATTTTACTGATGTTAACATGCTTCCTAATTAGTTTGTTGTAAAGGTATTGGAAGAAAAGAGCAATCATCTGTCCTATCTGGCCTGTGCAGGCAAGGATCATTTTATATTCAAGATTCATAATAAATAAATAAATAAACACATGACTTGTAATCAAAGGTACAATAGAGTCCCTTTTTTAGCCTCGTTGTTCATCGACTAGCTATATCTTTCAATACTACGACAATACAGTAAAGAAACGTAACTCCATAATGCCTTTGTACATATTGCAGAGAATAAAGATACTGCACCGTGGGCTGGGCTGACCGTCTTCATCATGGCTAGAAAACGTAAGTAATAAAGGTCTTACCTGTTGACTTTAGCTGCGGTCCAGTTCAATGAAATTTTACACGAATTCTTGTGGAAAGTTTTATCGGTGCCCCAGCATACTTTTCCTTACATATTCTGTGTGATGCTGAAAAACTTTACCTTTTAAAATGTTCATAAATACCTGTACGTATATGAGTGTAAAAAGCAACGGAAAGCAGAAGGATCAAAAATGTGAAATAACCGAATCAGAGTTACGGTAGATAGTTAGACAGGTGGATAATATTGAGTTAAACACTAATACATGTGTCCTCAGTCAAAGAACACTTTAATGGCTGAGGTTGCCATGCAGCTATCAGACTTCGAAAGAGGCCAAGTAACTACTTGAACTGAATTCTTGCCTGTCGCAAAGACTGCAGAATGATATAATGTGGCTACAGGAATTGTGTCAGAAATCATGATAACGTGAATCAGACAAAAGAAGACTGGACCACTGGTCCACGGGAGAAGCACAACCCAGCTCTTAGGGGTTCCACACCTCTATGACCCAATGTTAATGAAAATTATATACTATGAGCATCACATCCATGAGCTTGGGTAGAAGGCATACCCTAACCCTAACCCAAAAAAAGCTGAAAAAATAGTTACCTTCTACTTTTCAGCTGTTATGTACCTGGATGGGGTTTTACGTCTGTTGAAAACCAAATGATACCTTCAACCCACACTGTTAATGTGGATGTAGTGAGTATTTTCATGATATGAGGAGCCTTCTTGAGGGCGGGGGGTCATTTGGTCTGATAATTTCTCTGCATGTTTACATCACTGCCCATGAATATGAAGCCGTTTTACCAGACCAGGTGCAGCTTCTTCGAGAGGATCCCCCTCATGGACACGTCCAAATGGATTCCAGAATGGCTTCATGAGCTCCAAGAGGAAGTCGCGTGCACGCAGAAGCCCTTCTTGACCCCTGAGATAAACTTCACTGACTTTTTGGGGAGATATTGGATGAAGGGTGCTGAATACATTCCACCTCTTGGAGAGCAGTTAAATTGGATTTATGCATCTTACTGTTTTTTGCATGTTCATTTGTAAGTATATGTTGTTAATTATACACACGGCTATTTGAAATTCCATTGATATTATAATTAACACTAATGTGATATTTCTCGTGGTTCTCCATTGCTGTTCCGCAGTCTAATATACAGCTTCACTTTTTAGATGAGGTCTTCTAGACTGATATATGAAGTTTCACATTTTTTGTACTGTCCCATCTTCTATATTTATCCAACCTTAGAATTATTGCCTAATCAAATGCAACCATATTCAATGCAAAACTCTGACACGTGACCTAATGTAGGTGAAAGACATGACCACTGGCATCTATGCAATGTCTGGTATCCATCTCCATTTATCACCCACGAATAATGATCTGAGAGTCACTCTAATCCCGAATCCCACTGTGTTCCTGCTGGACCTCAGCCCGGGCGATCCGTTTCTCTGCTATTAAGGAGAAAATTGACTGTCAGGACCACGAATCAGATATTTTCATCTTTATTTTCACATTATTTTGCCAACACGAGTTGTGGGATGAACCTCATAGAAAACGTTTATTAGGTAAATGCTAACGATTATAATCTCAGTAATGTCAAGTTGTCAAAAATAATCAAAGCGAAACAGTTTTGACCCCAGTGTCAAAATGTTGAAGCGAATAGTGCAACTCGACGAACTCTTGTGACCTGAGCAGGAAGCGTGTACCACACCCCGCTAGGACTCTTTCAGCATCCCAACGAGTGAAAGAAGAGAGTGAGCATTACAGAGCCGTGATCTCTGACCTATGCATTCCTCTATATGATTCCTATAGCCTCCAGCGAGTCCTCCGTGGCGCAGGCAAAACTGCCGCACTCAGGGCTTTCCATTGACGACAAAGTGCTTACGGTCGCAGGCGGAGCGTTCTGGGCAGCAGAATGGCGAGCGGGTGCCGGTGCAGGCCGGCTCTGATGACGCCGGCGAATCCTTTTGTCTGCAAAGCCCTGCCGTGCGCCCCTTGCCAGGGTATAAAAGGTGGTGACCGGGGCGTCACAGACCAGCACGAGCCAGCCAACTCACACACAGCTGTACTCACGCAGGTAAGGGCAGTGCAACGTGCCCACTGTGTGCACACACCTCTAATAGACAGAGATTCACGATGCCGGGGCCTCCGCATCCTGGTTCGACCAGGCCGCCCGCTGTCCCTCACCATCTGTCCCACGAAGACAGCGCTGTAGGTTCTGGGCAGAACTTGGAGAAGCTTTCCATGCGGTTGTTTGTGTGGGATGCGTAGTCTCTCTTCATTAGACGCATCACTACATTTATTGATTTACCTTACTCTTTTTCGCCAAAGCCACAAAGAACGTTAAGCTATTTACAACGATTTTACCCATTTATAGAGCTAGGTCATTTTTCCGGGAGCAATTCAGGGTAAGTACTGTGCGCAGAGGTATCATGCAGGTGGTGGGATTTCAACTTACAAACTCCAGAGGAGAGGAGGCGGCTCTAACCGCTACGCTATCTGCATCTCTGGGAAAGGGACACTCGGACCCAGCCCGTCCTCTCTGCTGTTTTCTACCCGACATCACGGCTCTTCTTTCTCCTCTCGCTCCCAGAACCTCCTAAGCCCTCACAATGTCTCAGACTGCCAAGGCCACAGCCAGTCAGGGCACCGATGCCAAGGAAAAGGGTGCCCCTGCCCCAAGCAGTAAGGCCACCAAGACCGGAGACCCCAGCATGGGCAACTACAGAGTAAGTGGGCAGTGCTTGCAGGGGGGTAAATCCAGGAAATGGGTGTATTGCTGGTTTTTGGCAGACGCTGTTATACCAGTCATGCTATTAGTGTTTCAAACTAAGTTGCGATATATAATTCAAGTTCTCCAGTCGTTCTGATTTGCAGCTGTTACCTGAAACTTTGTTTTCCATGTTTAGATCTGAATCACTTGCAGCAATTAATCTGCCGATGCATCTTTGTAATTAACTGTAGTAATTATCACTTATGAGTGCGGTAACACAGTCTAACCAGAACTAATAGTTCACATCCATTGCATTAGCCTTTCACACTTACATCTTTGTTCTCTCCATATTTTAGAAAGATGAACAAAAAAGGAATAATTATTATTATAATTAGGAATTATAAGTGTGGTCACCCCGCAGCTGCTTTTAATGACACAATTATGAATTTTGCTTTGAACTCAGTGTTGGGTTTCTGCTGTACAAATGTTTTTATATATATCTACTTGTACTGATGCCAGTTTTCACTTTTTCCAGAGAATTCCAGTGATTGCACAAAAATGCAGCTGGAAGACAGATTATGACCTAATTATGACCTAAAAATCTACAATATTTGAGGGCTTCATAGTTAATAGACTAGATGCAGAACATTACCAGACTACAGCACTGCCACCTTCACAAATTACGTTTGTCTAAACCAGGGATATAGGACTAATTTGATGTTCTTGCTGAAACAGTGGTTAAGAAGGCAAAGAGCAGGTATTTTAAAGGTACAAGGTTCTTATCATTGTTCTCAACTGGACCTGCTTGAACGTCAACCTGCTTCTTTGTAATATAGTAACAGCTTTCTTATATTTTCATAGTTTATATGTGGGGTATAATATGCAACATTATGACTGGGATGATCGAACCAATGGAGAATATCACTTTCCTCCCTCCCAACAGATCATGCTGTTTGAGCAGGAGAACTTCCAAGGCAGGATGATGGAGATTCAGAATGAGTGTGTGAACACAACCGAAATCGGTCTGGACCGCGTGCGCAGTATCCATGTGGAATGTGGCCCGTAAGTCCCCACGGTTGTAAGCGCTCACATCAGCTGCAACACTAATACTTATGACAAGATACACACACACACACAGAGAAAGAGACACACAAATAGACTGCACTTGAGTACCTAGAAAAAGATGTCAGTATGCTACCAGTGTACAGGTCTTGGAAATACTCACAATGTTCCAGTTGAGTTTCACCACCTCCCATCATGCTGTCTCTCCATTGTTGTCTTTTCTCTTCTCAACCCTCAACAACTCTTCTTTTCTCCTCTTTCTCATTCTCTCGCTTCTTCCCACCCCAATACCTCTTTCCCTCCCTTTTCCCTCTTCACCCTGCTTGCTTCTCCATCCCCGAATTCCCTCTATGTCCATACGGCCCCCTGCCCCCATCCGCTGTCCCCCTTTCCCTCTGCCTCCCTCTCCAGCTGGGTTGCCTTTGAGCAGACCAACTTCCGTGGTGAGATGTTCATCCTGGAGAAGGGGGAGTATCCTCGCTGGGACACCTGGTCCAACAGCTACCGCAGTGACTGCCTCATGTCCCTCCGGCCCATTCGCATGGTGAGTGTGATCGCAGTGTGACCGCACAGCACTGGGTGCGACCACACACACCACCTCTAACCCTGACACTGTAATAGGAAGAAGGACAATTCCTCGGAGAAGCAGCCGTCACTTTGGAGAAAAGCATCTGCTCAACGAATAAATGTAAATGAATAGATGTGATTGAAAAAGGAGAAACTCAGCACAGCATCTTGAGTTAAAGAGCTTATAGATGTGCAGTGCATTTTTAAAAAAATGTGAGTACAGTTATGGGCGCCAGAACACTCATAGTGGACTTACTGTCTTTTGGCGTTACAACTGAAATTAACGACAGATTTTTCTAGAGAAAAATTAAACATGATTGTAAATGCTGAACAACTTTGAACTTGAAGCAGAGTGATATCCAGAGTACAATGATCAAAATTATTTATTTTGATATTCATCCAAACCCCACAAAAATTCGACCTGACCAAAGGGTACGTAAATAGAATCACCAGAAGCCAGTGTCTTAGTTTGAAGCACCGAAAATGTCCACAAAATATCACAATCTGTCAGAGTACCTGCTCTTCTCCCCTTGGTTATCATGTTGCCACATCGTTGTGGGTGCAATTCAGAGATCAGGACACCTGCCAAAGTGACTTGCACACCTGGTGCTTTTTAACGGAATCAAATGGAATTTAAACTCAGTTTATTCTAAAGAGGAATAAACATGTACGATCAAAATAAAATCTCATCATGTGTGAATCCGAAGTTACGCTGTCACGAAAATTCTCAGGTCACCTCTTTACTATTCCTCTTGCTCTTGACCGCAGGACAACCAGGAGCACAAGATCTGCCTGTACGAAATGTCTGACTTTGAGGGCAACAAGATGGAAATCCAGGAGGATGATGTGCCCACCCTCTGGGCACATGGCTTCTGTGATAGGGTGGGCAGCGTGAGGGTTCCCGGAGGAGCGTGAGTATCGGAACAATCCGGAGCACCGTGATCTGACCCGGTGACAAAATTGCGCGCCATTTACGAGATTTTTGCTTTACTGCAGCATCAATACAGCTTTACATATAAAAGCCACGACATGCAATTCCTCGGCCGAGCTTGTGAAGCTTACAGATATGCTGCATGAACCACAATGCTGCTGCTGCTCAGTGTTGCTCATGATCGTTCTCCTTTCTTCACGTTGCAGGTGGGTGGGCTACCAGTACCCCGGATACAGGGGCTACCAGTACCTGTTTGAGTGTGGCGAATACAGACACTACAACGAGTTTTGTGCCTTCCAGCCTCAGATCCAGTCCATGCGCCGTGTGAGGGACATGCAGTTCCACCAGCGTGGCTGCTTCACCTTCACCGAGTGAGCCGCTGCTGGAGCGGAAGCTCAGACGACGTGCTTTTTATTTCCCAGGCTGCCCTCCGCACTGTAATCCCCATCTGACCGACCCTTTGTGATGACAGTAATAAACCTGTTTCGAAAACATAAGTCTCGTGCGACTTTCAGTCACTTAAATCGAAAGGTCAGTAGATGAGAAAATGGTTAAGGAACTGGATTTCTTTCCACTAATTATTTCCTATGTCAGTGAGGTTCAAAAAAATAATGCCAAAATGTCATATTGTCACTTGAATTAGTTATCCCGGACAACGAAACCTGTCACAGACAGGGATAACGTCTCTGTTAAGGGTAGACACGAGTAGAAGGAAAACTCTCTGCTGTGTAACTGTGAAACATTTCAGCTTCAAACTGTTCAGATCAAATACTCAGCTATTTGACATGCAGTTATTATAGTGGTGCAGCTTCAGCCTCTGGTCTTGGAGGTCCTAGGTTCAAATCCCATCTCCTGCTCTAGAACCCTCGAGCAGGGTACTTACCCTGAATTACTCAGCTTAAAAAACCCACCCGTATAAATGGCTAAATAAGAGTAAGTAGCATAACATTGTAATTTAAGTGGCAACAGAGGCATTTCTGCCCTTTTCCATGCAAAACCCACAAGTTGGTACGAATACTTTCCGAAAATTCCTAATTTCTGTCTCAGTGCAGTTGTTTCCATTTGAATATGTCTTTTCTTGCTGGTAAAGGCCTTGTTTCCCGCAGCGGGAAGAGAGAAACTGACATTCTTCTCCTCCAGTTCATGTTTCCACCTCCCTGTTCACACCGTGTGTGGACCAGCTAGCGCTCACAGGAGAGCAGTGGTCATCACCAGCTGGTGAGAATGAGTAACACATCCTCTGGACAGGCCTGCTGAACTAGTTTGGCGTGGGACCCTAGCCAGTCCCCCCGCCTTCTCTCGGTGCGACAATGCAAACAACACAGATTCAAACATTAACCCACTGAACCACACGGGATCCCTGCAGTCATGTCAGCTCAAGGACGCAGCACTACTGAGAGCATCAGGAGGATGGCTGGAGTGCCTGTCCATTATATCTGGCACCAGAAAAGTGCAAGACTTTGCAAATTTGATCAGGAAAGAGAGAAAACATTGGGTAATCCAGATATGACGTCTCATAAGTTATAAATTAAAGAAAAGGAGTATGAGTACTATGAATGACCAAAGGCCTTTGCCTTTAACCCTTTTCACCTTAGCACCAGGAACCCATGCCTGCAGTCCAGTCCAAATGGGATCCCTACATAATCCCTTCTCTAATGGAAGGTTTCTCAACGTTTCTGTAACATTTCTGCATCGCCAAAAGGACCCTTGTCTTATCTCATTGCCAACTTGTTTTTGACAATGTCTACCCTGCTCTTCAAAGTGTCCCACTCCCTTAGTATACAGTATTTCAGTACTGTTCAGTATTTCACCTGTTTAGTGTTAGCTCAGATTAATCACCTTTCTAAAGGGTGTACAAGCTGCCGCTGCAGTGGAAAAGTTTCAGACTTTCTCTGGATAAGGTGACCAAAAGACTGCTGATATTTCAGATTCCTGCTTGTCACTCTGGACCCTTTGAGAGGAGAGTTTCCTATGCAATTTCCTCTTATTAGAAATAATAGATACAGAAAATAATGCAAAAATAATGCCCAGTCTTTCTGCAAATAAATGTCAGTGCGGAGGAGTGCTTCATTCACACATACCATGTCTACAACCGCTTGTCCCAACCGAGGTCGCGGTGAATGGGAGCCTAACCCGGCAACACAGGGTGGAAGGCCAGAGGGGGAGGGGACACATCCAGGACAGGATACCAGTCCATCACAAGGCACCCCAAGCAGGACTCAAACCCCTGACCCACCACAGGGCAGAGCAGGCCCCTGCAAAACCCGCCGCGCCACTGCACCCCACTGCTTCGATCACACAAAACCTAATAACCTTCCCAATAAATACAGCACACTGTCTCCTTTTCCCTGGAATGGCTGCAACTTACGGAAACAGAATCCATCCGATTCTATCTGGATCAGAGTCAAAGTTGGGTCTGTCTGTATGGCAGTGTCTGCACATGAGATGCAGGACTGGAACGCGGGAACCAGACAGGTGTACAGAATGGCTCAGATGAGACGGAACTGGGGACTCAAACACAAACACCCATGGGACAGGACTTGGGAAACCAGTGAGTACACAAGGATCACTAGGCGATCGCAACAAAGGCAGTAGAGCACTGACTGGCAACCTTGGGTCTGTTCTTTCTCACTTTCATCGCTGTTGATTGCTGAGTATCACATTATGGACAGGTGCGTGGGTTTGGGCCTACTGGACAATGTTCAGCCTCCTATTGTCGCCAGGGTTATTACTTATCGTACATGACAATAAGAGGCAGGTCTGCTTAGTCCTGCAACATTAATTATGGACATGAGAGAAACAGTGCTGTAAATTGTTTTCAGCATTGTTTATCTTTGTGTTTACCAGTTGCGTGAGAAGAGCGCTCTATAAAAAATATTAAAAAAATAAAATAAAAAATAAATAATATGCATCCTTTGTGGATCTTTCCAGCACAGCATCTGGACTTTTGTTTATTCTGTGGCGCATCCACCCACGCCCCAAGAGTTTAACCCTGGCTTTGGATGATGCAACATAAGGTCATGAACTCACAGGTTTATTGACTGGTGGTCACGCATCCAGTGCAGAGTCAAAAACTGCATGGAATAAAGTAGAAAACAAGAGGAATAACAGTTTCATAAGGCCAGCTAAGCACCAAGTGCGATATCGCATGCACACTGACAAGGCAAAAAGACACCCACACAGATCTTGTGCCATTGACCTGTTACTGAGTACCATGCCCCCAAGGTATAGGCACTATCCTATCCCAGAGACAAGGCAACCCCTCGAAAATGTTTCCGTGCTCTTTCTTGTCCTGCAGACTGTCACCTGCAGAAAAAAAACATATGATGCAGGGAGCTGGGAGCTCCCACCAGTTAAGTTGACGTTGGAGGAATGGAGGCATTGGTTAGAGGGTGCCACTCAATACTATGGTACTGATTGACCATAGTAACTTAGAATACCTGCAAAAAAGCCAAACGGTTAAATTAGAGAGAAGCAAGATTGACTTTGTTTTCTGCAAGATTCAACTTCACTGTCACCTATCGTTCAGGCTCCAAAAGTAACAAGGTAGATGCTCTCTCCAGGCTTTATGAGGATTCCACAAGACCACAGACCAAGGACACCATTCTCCCATCAATGCGCTTTGGTGCACAAATCAGGTGGGCTATCCTGGAACAAATAAGAGCAGCAAAGCACTGTAGAGGATATGGATATGGAACATAAGCAGCAAGTAGAAAATGAATGATTAAATATTACACACTTAATACCATTATGAAAAAATGCTTGTCCAGTGCAGTGTTGCAGTGGTCCAGAGGCTATCCTGGAGGAATAGGGCACCCAGTGAATGGGATGCAAGTGCATCCAGGGGAATCACACACATTCATTCACTTAGACACAAACTAAGGGTTATTAGTGGGAGGAATCAACCTGAAACAGGTCTTTGGGAGGCACCTGGGGCACCCAGTGGGAATCCACACAAACACAAGGACAGCATCCAAACTGTGCACTGACTGAGGCAGTTTTGAACCCACAACCAGACCCACAGCTTAGGAGCTTTGGGGCACCGGTGCTACCCAGCGTTCTCCCCACCATTTTCAAATATGAAAAGAATTTTAGCTCCTACATTGTCCGGCTATCTGAGCTAAAGTTCAAAAAACAGGATTTTAACAAAACATGGCCGAATCAAATCCCTGGGAGGACTGACATATTTTAAAGTTAAGTAAATATTGAGTTGTATTAAAATATCAGATTTAAGCACATGCTAAATAAATAATTGCCACAAATATTTGTTAATGAAAATACAAAAAGTGCATTAGGGAAGAGGTGGCTGACATGAATAGTGAAGCTGTGTGACTTGTGAAACCTTGATATTGGTCAGCCAATAGTGAGACTTTTCCAACTGAGCAAAAGGTCAGTGGGGACAGGGGAGGGGGAGAACTGCAAGACTGATCATTGACAGATCGCCATGAGTCTCCATAAAAGAGCTGGGGTCCCTTGGAGGACCATCTTCCTTGAGGTTCACGGCATTGCAGCTGGACCATCATGAAGGGGCTTGCTGCGATCGCACTGGTGGTCTTCCTTTCCTCGGTGGGGGCTGATCATGAGCCACATGCAGGTGAGGAAAAAAAAGTCAACAAGATAATCTGCACATTTCAAAAATACCTTTTCAAACTGCTCCCTTCCATATGCATCTTTGTATTTACTTTTGCTGAAAATCCACATTACAGCAAACAAGATCTGCAAATTTTACAGTGAATTAAAGGAAGATGGTTTCCGGACTTTGTAAGTATCTACAGCGCTGCTCTTCATTTGATACTTCTGGTTTTTGAAAATAATGTACAATACATACACTGTACTGAGTGGTTGACAATTTCTCAATTCCAGAGCTTTTATTGGGCTGTCCCAGAACTTACCGGAAAGCACTCCCTCAGAGTTCAAGTCTTTGGTCGATCAGGCAGTGGTCACGGTTTCTGAATGCTGCAAGAAGGATCATCATGAAGACTGCAACAAGGATCCGGTGGGTAGAGTCTCGCCTGAGAATCCATGAGACAGGCTGCAATCGCTTTCTCCACTACCCTCTGATTTCGCTGTTTACACAGTAAACAGTGTATACTGTATGAGCCTTACATAACCTTGATATGCATCATAAGGCACTGGTATATTACATTTATTTATTTAGCAGACACTTTTCTCCAAAGGGACTTCCAAAGAACTCTATGTAGTGTTATCAGCTCACACACCTTGTTCACCAAGGCGACTTACACTGCTAGATACACGACTTATAATGGGTCACTCATCCATACATCAGTGGAACACACTCTCTGCTACTCACACACTGTGGCTGTACCTGAACAGCATGTCTTTTGACTGTAGGAAGAAACCAGAGCACCCAAAGGAAACCCACACAGACATGGGAAGAACATGCAAACTCCACACAGACGGAGCAGGGATCAAACCCATGTCCTCTCGCACCACTTGGGTGCTGTGAGACAGCAGCACTACTGTCTGTGCCATCAAACCACCCATTAACATTAACCATGTTAATTACTTGTAAAAGTAATACCTTGCAGTTGAGGGGATTTCTGACAGCCGCACACCTTCTACTGTGCAAAACCGGGAAATTCATTCAATTTTAGCGCTACTTTACAGTGCATCTTCATTCTTTAATACATAACCACCCATCATCATCCATCCTAAGACATTGAGTGGACGCATGTAAAATGTGCTGCCAAAGATGCTAACTGTCACTCACTGTTGGTGGTAAAAAAGCGACAGTAAAAATAAGTCGTTCTGTCTTCTTGTTCTTAACTTCCTGCTAAAGTGTGTCTGCATCTCTGGTGCCTTCAGGAGCACATGTTCCAGAGGGAGGTGTGCGCCTCTCAGTCTGTGGCTGAGAAGAACGGGCTGAAGCACTGCTGTGAATTAACAGCGGCGAGCCGCACACAGTGCTTTGTGGACCACAAGTCCAAAATCCTTGTCAACGTCTCGCATGAGCCTGATGTGTCTGCTCAGGTGTTATGCAAGGAGTACAAAGAGGACGAAAAGAAGCATCTTGGCGAGTGAGTATGACGGGTAGGCCTCTTCTGCTCTTCCAAGTGCTGCTAGAAGATCCGAGAGCCTCATCTCAGCATCTGACCTACAAGAATCTACAATACAAAAGTCTGTTCCTAGGAAATGGTGTTACTAAAAAATGTATTCTGAGTGCCTATAACGCTCCTAGAAGAGTTTCTTGCTTCTCTTTGGTGTTGAAAAATTGGTTTATGGGTTGCAGAAAGTCTTGCTTGCAAAACAGAACTGTCCACAACTGATCTGATGGCAAAATCTCCATTTCAAGACTCATTACAGCAGGAATTTTGGCCTCAGTGGACATTTGTGCTGTCATTTCAGGTTCATCTACTACTTCTCCAGGCAACACGTGATGCTCCAGCCACAAATCATCGTGGGTATTATGCACGGGTACAACGAAATTTTGAAGTCCTGCTGCCATGAAAAGGACGTACAGTCCTGCTTCGATGAGAAGGTCAGTCCTGTGGTTGCAGAGTCCCCAACCTCAAAACTCAAACTTCTTGAATGGCTGAGTTTTCTTTTTTCGGAAAGAGTCACTAAGTCTACTTCTAGTATTACTGAAGCCCATGAATCCAAAATCCAACAGTCATGGATAACTGTCATTTTTACATACTATTTTATATATCTATATTTCATCGCTGGTGTGGGCATCTGATGTTGAAAGCCCAGAAACCGCACATGACCTCAGGTTACATCATTGATGATGTGTCCAGGTGCAATGGAAGATCTGTCATAATATACTTATGTGACACACCTCGCAACGCACCTGGGCACGTCATCAGTGATGTAACCTGAGGTCATGTTCATTGCTTTATTGTTTATTCCAAGGAAGAAGATACAATTTGCTCAAAGTCTATCTTTTGGTTGCAGAAAAATCTCTTCAAACAGAAGACAGAGGAACGTGTGACCGAGCTCATGTCCCTGTGCCTTATTCAAGAAAAATACGGAGACCGCATCATCAAAGCCAAGTAATGCAGTAATTAGGATCTCACCGATGCCTTGCTGTTTAGAGCTGTGTGTGTGTGTCTTCATCTATAGATCTCGTGAACATTAATTAGCCTGGATTACTCTGTTCCCTGAAACACTGTCTCATTTCAAAGCGGTAACTGAGAGTTCAACATGTCTACTAGTTTTTCAGAGGTTTTCATAAAGGGAACTTTCTTATTGGCGCAAAGGAACCTTCAAGAGTTCTCAGATATCTTAGTTACTCAAGGGATTATTTTGAAAGATTCTCACAGTCTGTATTTTTGAAAACAGGAAAAATATCCAGTACAGCCAAACCATTCCGCAGGCCTCCTATGCCCAGATAGAGTCCTTCAAGAACAGGGTCTCCACATTGACCAAGACCTGCTGCAGTGGAAACATGATCGCTTGCATGAGAGAGCGGGTGAGAATGCCCCCTGGTGCTAATGAAAAGCGTGTTCATGAGTAGCCTGGGCACACGGGCATCTCATATTGCTTCGCTCGGGGCCGGAGAACTTTTCTCCCTTCATTTTTCCTCGAACCTAATGAACTTGTGTAGTCGGATGCGTAGTTACAAAGTCCAGTAAAAGCCGCAGTGTATGAATCAATAGTTATGCACATCCACTGTAGTATATTTTTTCAGCTGTGGGTTCCTACTGATATGTTTTGTGCTGTCAGACTTGTTACTTACCTCTAATTACCTGATGCCTTTGACTAAGGTGACCAAAAATCTGACTCAATTTTTGGAGAAGCACATTTTTCACAATTATTAACCCAGTTATACAGCATGGTATTTTTAATGACGGAATTCAGTGTATGCACCTTTATCGAAGATCCTACAGCAGGAGCAGGAATTCAAAGTAGACTTTCAAATTGCAGGGACTTAACACTTAGGCAACATAGTAAGAAAACAAATCTTTGTTATTTCTGAGCTTGTGTGAAATATTAAGCAAGAATAACGGTAATTGCTAATACAATTCATGTTTATGGTAATGAGACGGCATGTGCCACTGTGACTGCAGAAGGAACTTGTGGATGAGCTGTGCGGAAACCACGCTCTAGTGTCCCAGTGCGAGCACCTCTCCGAGTGCTGTAAGAAGAGCGTCGTGGAGCGGGGCTCGTGCGTGCAGAACATGAAGGTGAAGAAGTTGGCGGGACTCTCTGAGCACTATGAAGTTCACGAGCATCTGGCGGAGACGTGCAAAACTTTCAAAGATACCCCAGATAAAGCCTTGGGAAAGTAAGACATCCAGCAGCATGTGCTCAGTGCAGATGCACATAACATTCTGAAACACTTTATTTATTTAACAGATGCTTTTCTCCAAAGCGGCTTCCACACACACACACACACACACACACACACACACACACACACATTTTCTGAACCGCCTGTCCCATACGGGGTCACGGGGAGCCGGAGCCTATCCCGGCAACTGAGGGCGTAAGGCCGGAGGGGGAGGGGACACACCCAGGACGGGACGCCAGTCTGGCGCAAGGCACCCCAAGCAGGACTCGAACCCCAGACCCACCGGAGAGCAGGACTGTGGTCCAACCCACTGCACCACCGCACCCCAAGCAGCTTCCAATGAACTCCATATAGTGTTACTGGCCCACACACCTTATTCACCGCGGTGACTTACACTGCTAGATACACTACTTACACTGGGTCACTCATCCATAGATCAGTGGAACACACAAACTCTCTCTGTCACTCACACACTGTGGGTGAACCTGAACAGCATGTCTTTGGAATGTGGGAGGAAACCAGAGCACCTGGGAGAAACCCACACAGACACAGGGAGAACATGCAGACTCCACACAGACTGAGCAGGGATCAAACCCACGTTCTCTCGCACCACCCAGGCGCTGTGAGAGAGCAGCGCTACTCGCTGTGCCACCGTGCCACCCCATTTCATGCTTACAGGTGGCCGAGCAAGCCACACATGTACCAAGCACACTCATGCACTTCAGAGCTAGGTGTGCATGCAGGCATGAGTGTGTGTGCATTCACAGCACACACTTACGTAGAGCAAACTTGAACGTCACTTCACATATATGACTCTTCCTCATTGCAGAATACTTTACGAGATCTCCAGACGTCACCCCGAGGCGTCTCAGCAGGCCATCCTGCGCCATATGATGAAAATCCAGGAGTCGCTCCACCAGTGCTGTAACAAGGCAGATGTGGGCACCTGTTTCAAGACTGCTGTATGTCCAGCTCAACGTCTCCCTCCCGCTCCCTTGCACGTTGGCTTTTATGTAGTCTGAAAACGTAAAACATAAAATTGTATGTAATCAATCCATTGTCATTCTCAATGCACAGATGGGCAAGAGTACCCTGGAGCAGAAAATCGAGGACGACACGAAATACTATAGCAACCTGTGTGCCACCGACAAAGAGATGGGACACGAAGGACTTGAAAAAAGGTAACGAGTCCGACAAAAATTTCGTATTCATACTGAGACGTGCCATCTTTTCGCATTCATCCATGAGCAGTATACTTCTGCATTGTTACACCTATGAACTTGTACCCTGTTAGTCTTTCTTTGATATAATTATCCTGCGCTGCATTGCAGGTTACTGGCCGTCTCCACCAGCATCATGCCCCAGGCATCGTTCGATGTTGTCAACACGATAGCTGAAGACTTGGCTGATGTCATCAGTCCATGCTGCAAGGAGGAATCAAAACACCGTCTCCTACCATGTGCTGAAAATAAGGTACTACAGCGGTTATTTTTCTCCTGTTTCTCATTTTGAGACCATTATCATTCATGTAATTTTACCCTGTCTGCAACCTGGACCCTTTTCTGTCTTTGCCACTGAACGCAAAGGTGGTGGGGGGGGTCAGACACATATCCTCCTGAAAATCAAAAGGAAAGTTTTGATTTATTTCTAGGATCTCTGGAAAGTTGTCCTAGAGTCCCTCCAAAACAGGTTTTATCATTAAAAATCATAGAATGTCCTGTATGTGGTACATTTGGAGATGCATTGTCATTCTTAGTTCGATAGGTGCACTTAAAAATATACCAGAAGAAAAAAATGATTGGCTGCATCTTACGAGAAAACATGCAACACTCACATATGAACAAACAGCTTAAAGCAACAGAGTTTTGATGTTTAGGTCAAAAAAATCCACTGTTTCCAACAGGTGACAAACATAATCGATGTCACATGCCACAAAATAAAGCCTGAAACCATCAACCCAGAGATCGCCCACTGCTGCAACGATTCCTACTCTATGCGGAGAATCTGCATTAACAGCCTGAAGCCCAACACAGCCTTCCAGCCCCCTCTTCTCACAACTCAGACATTCCACATGGGTCCCGAGCTTTGCACCAATGATGCCAATAAGTTGCTACTTGCCAGCAAAAGGTGAGTCCCACAGCGCTGCTCAGCTTGTCCTCCTGCAGTGCAAGGGTGGCCCAGGCGGGGCTCATCCAGGTCAGGAGAGAAAGCTTTTGGTTTTCATAGAACTGGGTCTGGTTTCACTACATGATCTACTTTTGATGGTGTCTCTTGTTAGTTAGAGAGTATTTTGTTTTAGGAAAACACTTAGATGCAGGGCTTATTGTGATGAAAGAAGCTCATCTTATAACTTATGCATGTGTTACTATTTAAAAATATAAAAATGTATATGTTAAAATATATAAAGGTGGGGCACAGTGGCGCAGCGGCGCAGTAGGTTGGACCAGGTCCTGCTCTCCGGTAGGTCTGGGGTTCAAGTCCCGCTTGAGATGCCTTGCGACAGACTGGCGTCCCATCCTGGGTGTGTCCCCTCCCCCTCCAGCCTTTAGTCCTGTGTTGCCGGGTTAGGCTCCAGCTCCCTGCGACCCCGTATGGGACAAGCGGTTTCGGATGATGTGTGATGTGATAAAATATATAAAAATTCCAGTTATCCTTGGATTTTGGATTCATGGGTGTCAATGATACTACAAGTAGATTTAGTAACTCTTTCTGAAAGAAAACTCAGCCATTCAAGAAGTCTGAGGTTTTTTTTTTGCTATACTCCAGCTTTGGTGCGCTACATCGCTGCTTCATATGAATCGCACGGTCACAGCAGGACATGATGGCACTGAATAAGAGAGCTGTGATTATTCCCATTGCACACTCAGCCCTCGTGTAAAGGGTCCCGTGCAACTAAAAACCACTACAACAGCTTATGAAAATGTAAACTTCTTTCGTACAAAAGGCTTATTATTTGGTACAAATACTATTTTTGCCCAGTTATGTGGTATTTTTACTTTCAAAACAAATATTTTATTCACCGCCTACTATGTGTTTCACACTGCAAAGCAGAGAAATTTTAAATCTGCCATTTCCAGTCCAACTCCTGTATATATGTCCTACTTTCTATCACACTGAGAGTTTCAACCGATCTCAACCCTTGATTAAGGTAAATCTATAACATCAAAAGTGAAACAGCAGATTAATACTATTATTATTATTATTAAGTCATATAGCTGATGCTTTTCTTCAGTGACTTGCAATATTAGGGAATGTACAATGATTTACTCTTGCAAAAATTACTTTATATTTTAGTATTTTTAATTAAGTTTAGGTGACACTTTCTGGCTCAGAGTTGGCTAACTTTACTAGAACAATTGTGGCGAAGTACCTTGCTCAAGGATACCACAGCTATAAGTGGTATTTGAACCTGCAACCTTTGGACCCAAAGACAGCAGCAAGCTTTAACAGAAACGTTAAGACCTACCCCATAACTTTGCTTGACTTTACTCATTTACAGAACTGGATATTTTACAGAGGAAATAGAGGCAGAGTAAATGGAAAAAAAAAAAATTATCCATACGGTGGTTTTATGCACACAGGAATGAAAAAAAAAGAATTCCTCCTACCCCCGCTGTCTGTGGTCCATTATTACAAAAGGGTTGAATCACACTTTTATATTGTGACGCACAACTTCATAAAACAGGAACAAATGGAAACACCTAGCCTAAAATATCACAATACAACTGGGATACAAACACCTGTGTGTTTTTGTTTTCAGACTGCTGTACAGTCTGGTTCAACAGAAGACCACCATCAAACCTGAGCAACTGAAGACCATCGCCACAAAATTCAATGAGCTGCGGAACAAGTGCTGCGCTGAAGCTGATAAGGCAGCCTGCTTTTCCACAGAGGTACATAGCTCTCCTTCCAAAACCCAAAATATTTCAGAGAATCAGCTGCAAAAACTATCCAGTCAATCAACTAACTAAATAATAATAATAATGATCTTCAAAAAGTACCTAGGTGTATTAATAAATAAAACTGTGATTTAAGCTGTTTGAAATAAAATCATCTACTTTGTTCTCATCTTACAGGGTCCAAAACTGGTGACTGAAAGTGAGACACTTTTGAAGGCCTAGATGGATGATATGTAAGTTCTCCTTGGCTTAAAATATGGTAAATGTATACAGAAAAGTTCAAATACTTGAAATATTCAAGGTGCCTGAATTTAGCAGTTGATGTCACACAAATATGCCGCTCTTTGTGGCAATGCAACATAAGCGAGAACTTTTACCCTAAAATCATAAAAAAAAATCATAATTTCAGTAGATCCATCTATAACCTTCTTCATCCTAGATTTTCCTTTCTTTTTTTCTTATGTCTACAGGCTTCAAAAGGGGCATCAGGAGACTCGAGAACAAGGATTTTTTTTACATCTAGCCCTTCACTGTTCCCCATACTCTCTTTGTAGTGTCCAGCAGCCAGTTCAGAATCAACGGAAGCCCAACATGGTTTTCTCATTTGCTCTGTCACCATCTCAGTGGTGTAGATGTCTACTGTAATATCTACACTCCCCAAAATTAGGCTTGATTGATGTCTTGTCAATAAGCATAAATAAAGCTGCTTTGTAAAATTGGTCTTTTGTTATTTTGTTCTGGAACTGAGCAGCGAAATACACGTTGCACACTTCATAAAAATATAAACAAATCTTTGTGCTCCATAAAAACATACACTTGTGTTTTAAGGCGATATACTTAACAAATGCCTGTAGAGACATTTTAGTACCTCTCTAAATTATATTATATTAGATATGCATGATCTCCATACGTCAAAGTTGAATAATTTCATTGAAAATGACATTAAATTTGCATTCAGTCAAAAATTCATGCTAACTCAGTGTGACAAGCTGGTTAATTATAATTTAAAAAAATATCAAATCAGTTCAAAATCAGAGGTGTGAGCAAAGGGGAGCACATAATTTTGCATGGCTGGAAACTGGAAAAGTCTTTAGAAAACTGATATTTTAAGAACTCAAGGGCACAAAACAATTGTGCTTTAGACTTGCAAATACAACAAAAGCCAGTTATTTAGCTCTCTGCCTAACAGCTTGCTCATTCTGTTTAGAAGAAAAAGAACAGAATTACTTATGCTGTGTTCAACAGCAGTTTATGCAAAAACCTAAATTATTGCTATTATTTCTCTAAAAGCTGTGCTTGTAATCCTGAACGCTGTATTCACTCCGGAGTCATTCAGCACCGGTACCACAACTTTGGTCCTAAGCAAACTGCTTAACTCTGCGTCCTAGCATGCCAAAGATTTGGTTTTAAATGTACCATGTCTCAACCTGGGTAATCAGAATATTGTACCTGTAGAGTGTGTGAACCAAGGTTATTACTTATGCTTGTGAAGGTTCTGGTTAACGATCTATGACGGTCATTTCTAACTGACTTCACACTCTAGTACACAGCTTTTCATTGATGAATAACTGCACAAAAATGATGAGCCCTTTATTTTAGACATTCGGTTTCCCTGCACATTAAAGGCCTTTGGGTTTAGTTTACAATGGAGCGGGTGGACTAAAGAGGAAAGTGAATACCATTAAAGAAAACCTTCACAAAGACACAAACGCAGTACGGTTGTGTTCTTTTTAACAGAGTACAAGCAGAATTGTCTAGGCTGATCTTTGAACGCAGCAACCCGCATCCCCTGCTCTGTTACCATAACACTACACTGGATGATCATCTATCCCACCGGGAGCTGTACCATCTCAGATGGTCTTTTCCGTGCCTTTTGCATATATGTACACTACAATTCTGCTGGCAAGAAGATGAATGAGATGATAAACAAGGGGAGTAAACTGAAAGGATTTTCTGTCCCTTAATAATTCATGATAATAATTCTGCTTCATTCTATTTTGCATTATTATTTATACGTTTATCTGATCCTTTACTCCAAAGCAACTTAAATGTTTTTGTACTTAAAACTTGTGTACAAACTACTTAACTACCAACCATTCATACTACTGGGTAGTTTTTACCATGGAAATTCAAGGTAAGTGTTTTGTTCCATGGTATTACAGAAGGCAAGATGCAAACCTGGATCTCCTCATTGCAAGCTGAAAGCTCTAAATACTAAACCACCTGACACCCTTCCAAAACCTGGACAAAAGAGTTTATATCAATAAATACACTGATGAAGGTTTATAGGAGGAAAAACAACTGTAGACTTTGCAACATACATACAGTAAATGAGAAAAATCTGGTGGTACTATTTCTAAAGCACCTCAGTCACAAAGTAATAATTAATAGTTGTTTTTAGTAAAGATTATAAGCAAGATCTTTTTAAAACTGAAAGATTTTGCAAATTAAAAATCAGGGAGGGGGACTTGCTGTTAGCGAGGTTAAAGTAGCCATGTGTGCAGGTAACAGATCTGTGAAAATTTTAAGGAACATGTTTATGATTGCCTGTGGAAAAGTCATTCAAAGGCAAGTAAATTTCTATGTAATATTTTTAATAACTAGAGCATTGCTGGGAGATTATGAAAGCTAAATGTGTTTTTAATGTTGAGATAACTAAAATATGGAACACCAACAATTTGAAGAAGAAGCAGCTGAAAATACTGTATCAGGACTGTGACGAATAATATTTTCTCTAAGTACACCAAGTTTTACGGTAAAAATAAAAGGGATTTCCGAATGACTCAGAAAGATGGATGGGTGGAAACAAGGGACTGTGGAGCAGAGGTGATACCGGAAGACAT
Organism: Scleropages formosus; assembly: GCF_900964775.1. NCBI lineage: Eukaryota > Metazoa > Chordata > Actinopteri > Osteoglossiformes > Osteoglossidae > Scleropages > Scleropages formosus. Next base: position 19,493,783 of record NC_041822.1, read on the forward strand.
TTTTTGTAGAAACCTGGTGTGACACTCAAATGTGTTCGGGTTATACAACGCTTTCATTAATATCTACTGCAACACGGTGGATTCACAATAAATCTCCCGAGTCTATCAACAGTATCTCTGTTTGAACACGGTTGTTTCTTAAGCCAAAAGCGATGCTTTGTAACAGGCTAAGAAATTTATGTGAAGTTTTAAACCAAAGTTCGATTGAACAAACGCACCCCGGGCTGTTACGTAACAATTTTACACAGCGTGCGCACACGTGGCCTGCAGTGCAGTAGGGTAAATCGTAACACCATTAAAGGATATTGCTCTTAAATTACAATACAAACAGCAGTAATAATCCAGATACAAAACTTGACCAAGGCATAATGGTTAAAAAAAAAAAAAAATGGCCGCTTTTCACCAAACACCGTCAACAATTGTTAAAAATGACACGCCCATAGTGCTTTAAACGATTTCCAACTTTATTATATGCTACTGTTTGTAGTACCCTGATTGCTGCCAGGGTACTGTATCCATACCATACACATTCTGTTTTATAGCACAGACATAGCCGCCTTTTCCAGCAAGCCCATCTCCAGGAGGCAGTCTCGCTCCACTGGGCACATCATGGGCGTTTCCTTTAGTGCATTTTTGGCGTGTCTGCGAGTGACAATACGGTGAGGCCACATGGTCCAGGCTTTATCTGCTACACGCCCCGACAAAGCAGCCGATACGCTGCCCGCTCAGACACATTCACGCTCGTAGACGGAGACGCACGAGACCCACACAGAGACAGACAGAGAGAGACGCGCGCGCACGCACGCACTTCCTTTCCCAGGCTGTCATCCCCAGAAGCGCGTCCCTGCCCTGCGATGCCATCATGGGAGAACACACATAACACACACGAGGACAAAACGGGGCTCTGCTAGTGAAGGGCGTCGGGGTTTCCTCGCCGTCGCGTCGCACTGAGACACGTGAACTGGACCGGACTGAAGCGGAGCGCTGGTGGGACAGCAGCAGGGTCCTCCGTTCCGGGTCTGGACACCATCGAACGTCCACGGACCACGCTGCTCGCGCTCCTCTTTTCGGGCTGGTAAGTCGCTGGGAAATCATGGCTTCTCCGGGGACGGCTTTTTTTTTTTTTTTTTTTTATCGCACTCTAAGGACTAAGTTCTTTCACACGTTGTTGGTCGTGTTTGGTTGGTGGATGGAGGAAAGCGCGAGAACGGCGCGAGGCTGTTTTATTATTGGGAGAGACTGACCAGTTTGGGTTCCTTTTTATTTAAAAAAAAAAAAAAAAAAAAAAAAAAAAAAATAATCTTTGTTTTATTTGAGCGCAGCGTTGAAGCCGTATCGTATGACAGACACGAGGCTGCTGGGTTGTTCTCCTCCCGTTTCCTTATCTGACTCCCGGCTAATTGGTGGATGTCGCTACTTTTAACTTAGTTGTTTGTAATCTTGTTTCCTTTCCGCGGAACAACAAGAGCGTCTCCGGTCACCATGTTTCTACCCCATCGCCAGGCATACCCTCAGTCCACTTCGCTTCTCTTCTCCACCCCCTTCGATTTACCTTCATGCTCCATTTCCGTCTTGCCGCCCAGCACTACAATCACCTTATCTTCCCATCACCACCACGCTTCTTCTTTGCTTCACCACCATCACAATCATCCATATCGGTTCCTTCCCTTCATCACTGCACTTCGTCTAGCCGTGCTTCACCTCATCACTCCTCTTCATCATTTCAGTTTATGCTTATTTTCCGCGATCCTTTACTCCAGCTTGCCGTATCATTTTTTTTTGCCTTCGTGATTCAGCTTCTTCATGTTACCGTCATCACCACCACCACCGGGGGACACTTTGAGCGGTCATGTCCCCTTGTTACACCTGTCGTTCAGCTCGTCGCGTTGCTTCAGCTTCATGGATCGATGCCAAGAAGAAGTGTCGCTCGCCGCCGCGATTCGGTGAACAAAAAAAAATACTGTAGCGCGCAGCGCTGTGGGTTTTGATGGGACGAAGAAAGACGCAAAGGCAACGTTCACGGAAAATATTTCGTTAGAATAGCGGTCCCAGGAAAAGAATACTTTTTGGTCTGAAATCCTACTTTCTTCCAGGATCTACTCCTTAAGTCAGCCTGCTTAGCGCTGCCAAGCTCCAGCCACCCCATCATTTTCCCCAGAAGTGTCCCCACTGGTTGGACACGTTATTTACAAGTTACCCACAATGCAACTATTTACACGGAACACATCTTCCCGCCTAAACACAGTAACGCGGGTCGTTACGGTATTGTTTTACATTAAAACCGACACTTTTCTCCAAAGCGAGTTACAGTGTCCAGCTCCCTATAGCGATTTTCCCATCTATGCAGTTCTGTAATGTTACTGCAGCAAAATTGCCTGCGACCCTCTGCTCTGGTCCAAAAGAAGCAGCTCTAACCACTACGCTTCCAGCTGCCCCATCCTATCACCTAATAGTATATATATAATAATGATGATAATAATAATATTTAAAAAAAAAAAGATTACTTTTGTGATCGTAAGGTCTTAATTTATTTCGTATTTTCGTTCTTTATTTATTTATTGGCTTTGTGTTTGTAAAGATAGGAGACGCTGATATTTTGATTGCTCACTCCAGTGTTTTCAAACAAAGTGTGTCTCTTGACCTCGTAATAAACGAAAATAAACGCAAGACGTTACGATAGAGAAAAAAAAAAAAAACCTCCTTATCAGTGTTTGCGAGTCAGTTTCCGGCTTTGATACAGTTTCCATGTTTTTTTTCTTTTTTTTTTTTTTTTTTAAACGTACGGTTTATTTTCGAGGTAAATCGGGACTAGTTTCACGCTCCTGTAGCGAAGGTCACTGGAAAGGCTTTGGTTGGTACCGAAGTTTGTTTTTACCGCAGTAAAGGGAAGCACAGTTCATTACTTTATTACCTCCAGTAGTTTCCCGCAATCTTCTCCTGTCCAGGTCTCCTTCACAAATGTGCCTACAAGCTAAAATGTCGAAACATTTTATTTTTCAGCGCTACTCCACTGTGGTGTATTGGGACAGGAGGTGGTTGCGCTGAGCTCGCTGCAGGGCTACGAACCCATACACACCTGGTGCGCCAGGACGGGCGAGACTTCACGAAGGAATAAATGGTCTCATATTCTGGAGTCTGTTTAATCCATAAATAAATATTGCATCATAGCATTTATTGCCTAAACTGAGAACAGCCTGACCTTTGAAATGTGTTTCTATCGTGTTCGCCACCATAGGCTTGCGTAATAATTGAGGATGTTCAGAAATAAGACCTATCGGATCCTCTTAGTCCCCTGCACACTATAGAAAGATGTCCTCAAAGCACCCCCCCATACCCAAATGTGACCTGGTAATGTGGGGAAAGTGCACGACATGTGCGTGTGGGAAGAACCTCGTCTTTGGGAGGCGTTTTTATCGAAAGCTCAAAAGAAACTCATTCACACACACACTCGCTGGCTGAAACCCGCTTTGTGTCGAGCAGTGTTGCGGCAAGCCGGAGCTTAACCCGGCAACACAGGGCACAGGGCTGGAGGGGGAGGGGACGCGCCCAGGACGGGACGCCAGTCCATCGCAAGGCACCCGAAGCGGGACTCGAACCCCACACCCACCAGAGAGCACGTCCTGGCAAAAGCTCAAAAGAAGCTTTTAATAGCAAATGTCATATCTCATAACTCAAGGTGTTTTCATGTGGCGTCACTGGCATGTCATGTCTCTCTTTTCTAAGGTCACTTATGTACAGAACTTATGTATATTTTAAAGGGCAGGACCGAAAGGTGCACGTGGACCTCTGTGAAGTGAAGTATACTCATGATAAAATGTAAAAGATTGACTATTCGGTCTTTAGCCGTGTCCCTGCGGAATGACAGGTTATATAAGAGGGGCATGTAGCGCTTTTACTGGGTTAAAGACCGTGTGGAAGGAGCGCGTGCAGAAACCACGCGCTGCCAGCAGATGGCATCTCACAGCGACGTGACACTCGCGTTGGGATGAACTAACTTCCGCTTTAGGGTTTTGCTCCGTGCCTGTTCTTATGCGTTGACGGGTACCTGCGAATGCTCACAAGTTGCCTGTGTGTGTGTGAGAGATGCTACCGGTCGGCGGGCAGAAGGCCCACACGGCCACTTGTAAATGGCACCCTGCCGGTACAACTTCACGCCCTGTTGGTCGCCCGGCACAGGTCACTGCCGCTGTTTCTGTGTCTGAGAACCGTGTCCTTGACCGTGCTCTTTTACTGCGCGGGACTTAAAGTACGGCCGTGCGGTGGTGTTGCTTTCTTCACCGCGTGAAACATATCCTCCCGTCTCCGTTAACGTATGTAGACCTACGCGATTAAGCCGTCGGGCAATGCGCTTAGCGTGGGGGTCGGTGCTTCGGTTCAGGTTTAAGCTCGCGGGACTTGGTGGTCGCTAAAGTGCACGCAAACATGTCTCGAAACGTGTGTGACCATTTCCCCCTCCTAGCTTCCTAATTGCTGTTTTTCGCAGGAGTGGTTAAGACTCTGGGTGTGGCGTCTGTGAACCATTGTGTGCCGGTGCTACCGCAGAGCCGGTGTTGACAGTTGTCCTCGCCAGGGTGGTTCCTGGAACGCGCGTGTTCACCTGCCTGTCCTCCCCACAAGCCGCCGGGACACAATCGGAGTCGGCCGCCGTTCCGCGGCTCTACGGATTCGGTGCAAGTTAAAACGTAGATCGCGGGGACCTGCTGGCTCTTTTGTCTTACGAGACCTGCTGGTATGTGTCTGTCTCTGTCGGTGGGCATTGCCCTCGTACGCAGGGAGGAAAAACATTCCACCGTGTTCGGTGGACACCCACCGGAAGGAGTCCGCTTGGCTCGGGTGCCCCTGTGAGTCACGACAAGAATCCCTGCGGTGCGGCTAAACCGGCTTCGGCCTGCTGCGGTGTCCTCTTCCGTCTCCTCCCGCCGTCCCGCTTGTCTCTTGTTCCTCCGTCTCCCTGACAGCGCGTCTCTCTAGCTCTCCGTGCTCCGTTTCCCATCATGACTTTATTTGAATGCCCGGGTGAGTGGGCATACACAGGTTTTTTTTTTTTTTTTTTTTTTTTTTCCCCTCTTTCTTTGCAGTCGGGGATATTTTGTTTTCCTCTCCTCAGCTGCCTTATCCCAGTAGTGAGCTATAATTGTTGTTTATCACACCCTGAAACACTGGATTGTTCCCAGTGACCACGTTCTGCGCTGTGCCACTGGTGAGAAAGAGTGCTCTGTAAAAACAAACTCGAATCGATGACACCTTCGCTGGGATCTTGCTATGTTCCCTGCTGGGTTCGTCACTGTAGATTACATATTAATTTACTCACATGCATTCCCAAAATCTTATGCCTCTATGTAATTGGGTGTTGACGGTTAAGTACGTTCCTTGCGGTCGCCACCGTTTATGTTGTGGATTTGAACGTGAGCTCTTCAGTGAATCTCGGCAGCCGCGCGGAGGACCAGTGCAAACGGTAAACGGTAAACGGTAAACGGTAAATGGTAAATCGTGAATGTTTACACTACGAAGGGTGCAGATGCGCTGACGTTGTAGTGGAACATCCCAGGTGAAAGTTGCGTTGCAGCAAACGCGAGCGATTCGCCTCCGGGTGAAAGGCAAAAATTAAACTAAAACAAAATAGGAAAAGAACCTGCAAGTCCAGTTACCCCAGGTGGACCGCTAAGACAGGTTTGTACATCTGAGAGCTGTTTTGAAAGAGGTGTGCTGTAGGATGTTTTCCGCCGGAGAGGAGGCCTGTACAGGTGCAAGGGCAGTGGCCTTGCTCACACTCGCAGCCCCGTGGCCACCTAATGGTGTAATTAAATCACAATTTAAAATGTATTTATTTACTTTTTAAAAATCCTTAACTCTTTGTTTCAAATAACTTCCAGTTTTGCGCTCTGCCTGTTCATCCACCCAGGGACCCTTTTTCCGCTAGGGCGCTTGGGGTCAACTACCACCTTGGCTCTCCTGCTGGCATTTGAGGGCTCAAACGTTTACTCACAAATGCAACTTCTCGGCCGCTGGGCTGGTCTGCAGCCTCGGGTCCACGCGCGGTCCTCGGCCGGGTTTCGAAGCACCGGGATGCTGGGGAGGCGAGGGGATGCTGGGCTCTTGGCAGAGCCACTGAGAACAGTAGATCTGTGATAAGCTGACATTGGGCTTTTGAAAGGCCCAGGGAAACACAATGGGCCAGTTATTCTGTGCGTTGCGTTTGTCTCCGAAAACAGCACGTGATGGACGGGGGAGAACAGCGGGAGCCAAAGATGGCATTTCAACACGCCACTGTCCTAAGAGGGCGAACGCTGGTTTTGTGCCGTGGGAGGCCTAAGTATGGCTGTGCTTCACTGCCGAGTGTTTTATTGACTTAGTGGTCATTTTATCCTGAGTGGTTTTCCTGGCTTATAGTTTTACACACCTTTTATAACAGCTGGAAATTTACTGAAGCAATTGCGGAGACGAACTTCCTCCAAGGCTACAACAGCGGGGTGTCTCCTGGGCTTCCGCGGCAACCTTTCTCAGGAGTCCAGAGCCCCGGTCGCTAGGAAACCATTGGCTGCCTCGCATTCCATCCGGCTACATTTGCAGTGGACAGATGGACCCCGAAGGGGTGTCCGACACACCTGTGAAAAGGCCTTAATGAACAGAGTTACCTTAAAGGCTCGGAAGTGTGTGGATTGGACACCTTGTCGTGGGGTTTTTGTTAGTGCTGGAACTCGCACGTTTCTCATTTTATAATAATGAGAACACCTCCGAGGGAAGATGAGTGCTGGAGGTTGGAGCTGCGGAGTCCCTCCTCAGGTTTCGACATTGCACGCTTGATGGTCTCTGTCTGCACTGCCGCTGATCGGTGCCAAACATCCAGGAATTCTGCACCCGGGGTGCTGCCAAAACACGAATAGATGTGAAAATCGGGAGGGATCAGAGGTGGAGGGCAGACTGGGTGACAGGTTTAGTTGAAGTATTATTTTAAGCTTAATTTGGGACCGCTGAAAATTGCCCTTTGATTGCAAGTGCCTGCGACCGACCGTGTCGGGACAGGAGGCTACCTGGGTCCACTGGGCCATATTTACAGTTTATTCCCCTTCCATCCAGTTTTGTTCAGGAACAAGAGTAAAACTTCAGCTCAAGTATACAGTGCTGGAGTTTTGGGCCTGAGAGATGTGCTGCTGTTGTCCTTCAGCGGACGGTTTTTCGGCAGAGGGCAGTCCAGTTCCTTATCCGCTGCAGTACGAGGCCGGTCGTAGGGTCACGTGTAGTCCAGGTCCGTTACCTCCGTGGTACCCCGTCGGTCAGAGGATCGCAAATATCCCGCGGTGTGACAGAGTCCGGTTTCAGAAGCGCTGCGGTACCCTGCAGTACCCTGCTGGCCCCAGGGTCCGAGGCGCTTTGCTTCGCGGGGTGAGACAGCCGTGGGCTGAGAGGGAAGTTCCAGCTCTGTTGCTTGGACCTCCAGCTCATCCCTGGTCCCAGAGGACCATGGAACCTGGTCCTTGGGCGGACCGAGCGCCTGCCAAGGCATTCTTTCCACTGGAGCCTCGGAGGTCTGGCCGAGGGCCAGGAGACTGCTGGGAAAGGGTCGTCCGTGCAGTGCTGCTTCGGCTCCAGGCTTGACTGGGACTCAGTGGGGGTGTGCGCTGCCCGGAGCACGTGACCGCTGCGGTGCGGCGATGCCGCACTTTGCGTAAAAAGATCACGATCTTACACCGGTGTGACTGTAGTGTGTGGGTCCAGACCATATCTAATGGCTGCTGTCTGTGTGGCTGGAGCCCAGGACCCCCAGGCCCATCATCATGGGTGTTACTGTTAACTGGGCGACTGGTGTTTTTTAACGGGAAAATGGATGTGATTTTTTTTCTTCTTTTTCTCCCCCCCCCCCCTCTCCCTTTATGATCTGGGGCTTGGTGGAACGAGAGCCCGCACCCCCCTCGGCCGTTCCTCGTTGATCATTTCGTAAAGCGTCGCTGCCATTGCGACATCTCGGTGGGCCTCGGAGCGCCGGTGCGAGAGCTCTGGGCTGTTATTGCAGGTGCACGTTATCGTCACAATCTTTTCATCCTTTGTCGGCATCCAGCTGCTCGCACGGCTGTTGAAGACGAGTGAAGAGTCCCGCTTCCCTGTGGGGGGTGGGGGGGTGGCTGCCGGCAACCAGTTTGTGTGTGTGTGTGTGTGTGTGTGTGTGTGTGTGTGTGTGTGTGTGTGTGTTTGCTCCGCAGAGGGGGAGTAGTGAAGGCAGATAGTGGCGGGGCATTGTCGGGGCACAGCGCTTTGCTCTGGGCTCCATGTAAGGTTTGGCAAACTGGTACAGAGACCTGAAGGCTTCATGTGACACAGCTATTTCCAGCTCATCCTCCCCCCCCCCCCCACCCTTGCTTGACACCCCCGCTGGCAGCGGCCCCAGCTGTTGTCAGGGAAAAACTCCCTGGAAGCAGAGCAACAACATCGGACATGCGATACAGGGATACAGGGAGTATTGGGGGGGGGTTGTACTTAGTCAAAATCTCTGCACAACCTTTCCTCTCTTTCTCAGGAGTGCTGAATTAAAGTCATAATCTCATCTCACCCCCAGTGCTCTGAAGAGCCGCGCGCACACCTGCCGAAGCTGCTCTGGCAGGCGTGGAGGGGAAATGTGCTGCTCTCGACGTGAGCAGCGCTGATCCCCAAATATTGAGGATTTTATATCAAATTCATTGATTTGTTGAGCTGGTGGCGTCGTGCTTAGAGCAACTGCCTTTGGACCCAAAGGTTGCAGGTTTGAGCCTCACCTCTGGCTGTAGTACCCTTGAGCAAGGTACTTACCCTGAATTGCTCCAGTAAAAAAAAAAAAAAAATAAAAAATACCCAGCTGTATAAGTGGGTAAATAATTGTAACCTTAACATTGTAAGTCGCTTTGGAGAAAAGTGTCAGCTAAATGAATAAACGTAAACCTCTGGAGCCCTAACTTTGCTGTCAGGGTTTAAGGTTGTGTGGATATGTTGCTATGAACAGTCAACTGTGATCAGTCTAGTTATGGTTTGTAAAGTTCTGAGACTTAGCCATTCAATTTAGTCCACTCTGGAGGACATATGTGGTTATGTGCATCTCAGACTACATGCTGTAATGCTCAGTGTTAATCGAGTCACACTGTGTGTTGCAGTAAGGGGCTTGAAGAACTTTGTAGAAATATCTCCAAAAAATGTTAAGCGACCACGGTGCTCTGCTAGTGATGCTGCTTCAAGCAAGGTTTTCGTAAAGTGACGTGATCGAAAAGTTGATGTCCACACTTTTCCGGATTCCAGTTTTTCGTATTCAGACAAAGACAATACTGATGAGTGTATATTCTCTGAGCCTTGAGTGCGGTTAACATATCGATGTGGTCTTGTCTGCGAGGTCTTATTTCCCACCATGTCCAGAATCTGGTGTGAAGCTGTTTTCATAATATTTTCCAGATGCTTCTTTAAAGGGAGAAATCAGTATCTTTTCTGCAACTCGCATATGAAAGTGTGTGTGTGTGCGTGTGTGTTTCTTTGTTTTTTTTTATATCACTGTGAGAGAAGATGACCTCGCTGTATTCTTTGAATTTGCATAATTTTGTCCTTCGTTAGTTAACACTCCTACTCAGAATGTTTATTGCTCTCAAATTTGAGGCCTTTTGTCTGCTGCCCTAATGGATGTATTGTTTATGTGGTATAAGAAACAAACATTAAATGTGTTTCATACTACAATTATAACTTAATACTTACCTTTTTTGTCTGTAGTACTTTATGCTGTTACCAAAAAATCTATTTTGACTCGCTATACTGGAAAAAGACATGTGTTATCTTGCATTTTCCAATTACACAGTGGGTTTATAAACTATATAAATTATATAATTTATACACAGTAAAATAATTTATAACTTTGTGTTTTCAGCAAGACAAATGCAGGATTATGTAAAACAATGCATTTTTATTGATTTTATTGCTGGCCCAGTCAGCCCACATGTGACTTGGATTCATGCAGAACGCTGGAGGTCATGTTCTAGACCTGGTTTCAAATGGACTCCACACACCTGAGGATCAGCAGTGGGGCTGCAAACAAAACAAGGACGTGTCCTATTGCACACCACTGTTTCATGTGTTTTTTATTTTAATTCACTTTTTTTTTTTAAATTCCAAGAAGAGATCCAACGGGGGGTGCAAATGGGTCGAGGGTAATGTAAATGAATACAGATCACAAGATTAGACTTCTAAAACTTTTTTCAAAGGAGTATAAATATCCAGATGCTGAAGCACAGCACTGCTGCATTTATTGTTTTTATGTTGAAATTTTTCCAGAACTTTTCTTTAAACGGGGCTGCATAGAGTACTGAAGGGCATTAACCTGAAGAGCGAGGGCAGCTGTCTTTACAATGAACACAGAATGTGAAAGAGATTGAGTACAACGTGTACCCTGCCTGGAATAGGGTCACTGGGACTACCCCTAGAGCCAGGCCTGGGGATACTGTTCCTGGGCAAGAGCCTAGTGGCCAGGCAGCCCACGTAGCCCGCCCAGGCTCAGCCTGAAAAGGCAACGTGGGGGGGACATGTGGGCCCACCACTTGCAAGGTTCAACATGGAGGTTGGGTGCAGTGCCTTTCAGGTAGATGGGTGGGCAGGGTGGCGCATGGCGTCGTGGACCCTCGAGGCAGAAACTGGCTCTTGGCACGTGGAATGTCACCTCACTGGGGGGAAAGGAGGTGGAACTGGTGCAGGAGGTTGAGAGATGCTAACTAGACGTAGTTGGGCTCACATCCACTCGCGGTGTCGGCTCTGAAACCAAACTCCTTGATAGGAGCTGGTCTCTCTCCTACTCAGGAGCTGCATAGGGTGAGGGGCGCCAGGCAGGTACGGGGATACTCACAAGCCCCTGGCTGGCTGCCGTTCAGTTGGAATTTGTCCTGGTGGACAAGAGGGTCACCTCAGTGTGACTTAAGGTCACAGAGAGGAATCCTGACTGTTGAGTGTTCTTATGCACCAGACAGCAGTTCGGAGTATTTGACCTTTTTGGAAAAAGTGGATAGGGTTCTGGACAGGGTCTCACCTACAGACTCCATAGTCCTGCTGGGGGACTTCAACGTTCATGTTGGCAGTGACTGGGAAATCCGGAATTGGGTGATTGGGAAGAACGGCTTGCCCGAGCTAAACCCAAATGATGAAATGTTATTGGACTTCTGTGCTAGCCACGGTTTGTCCATAACAAACACCATGTTCGAACACAAGGATACTCATAAGTATTTGGTACCACAGACCTTGTAGTTGTTTCATCTAACTTGAGGCCACATTTTCTGGACACATTTTCTTTCGGTGAAGAGAGGTGCTGAGCTGTCAACCGATCACCATCTGGTGGCGAGTTGAATCAGATGGCGGGGAAAACTGGTGGATAGACTCGGTAGACCCAAGTGTATCATGTGGGTTTGCTTGAAACGACTGTCGGAAGACCTTGTCCGGAATGATTTTAACTCCCACCTCCGTGAGAACTTCTCCCAGGTCCCGGAGGAGGTAGGGGACATGAAGTCTGAATGGACCCTGTTCAAAACCTCAGCTGTGGCCAAAAGCTTGTGGGTGCCAGTCACGGCGGCAACCCAAGAACATGCTGGTGGACACCAGTGGTAAGGAAAGCCATCAAGCTGAAGAAGAAGGCCTCTAGGGACTGGTTGGCTCTGAGGACTCCTGACTCAGCAAATGGGTACCGGCAGGCAAAAATGGCAGCAGAGGCTGCGACTGCAGAAGCAAAATCCGAAGCATGGGAGGAGTTTGGAGAGGCCATGGAAAATTACTTTTGGTCGGCCTCAGAGAGGTTCTGGAGAACCGTCTGGCGGCTTGGGAAGGGTCAGAGGAGCTTCGGTCAAGCTGTGCTTAGCAAAGGTGGAGAAACTCTGACCTCAAATGAGGACATTGTCGGGAGGTGGAAGGAGCACTTTGAGGAACTCCTAAATCTGAGAGATATGCCTTCTTTACGGGAGTCAGGCTAGAGACTTCCGGGGTATCAGAGTCCTTTTCCCTGGAGGAAGTCACTGAGGTAGTTGGAAAGCTCCACAGTGGCAAAACACTGGGGGTGGATGAGGTTCGCCTGGAACTACTTAAGGCCCTGTATGTTGTGGGGCTGTAATAGCTGACACGCCTCTGCAATGTTGTATGGACTTTGGGGACAGTGCCTTTGGATTGGCAAACTGGGGTGGTGGTCCCTATCTTTAAGAAAGGGGACCGGAGAGTCTGTGCCAACTTTTGGGGTATCGCACTTCTTAGCCTCCCTGGGAAAGTCTATGGCAGGGTGCTGGAAAGGAGGCTCCGGCCGATAGTTGAACCTCAGATTGAAGAGAAACAACGTGGATTCCATTCTGGCCATGGAACAGTGGACCAGCTTTTCACCCTCTCACAGATAATTGAGGGGGCACGGGAGTTCGCTAATCCAGTCTACATGTGTTTTATGGCCTTGGAGATGGCCTACGACTGTGTCCCCCAAGAAATTCTGTGGGAGGTGCTTTAGGAGTATGGGGTGCCGGGATCACTGCTGCGGGCCATTTGGTCTCTGTACACACGGAGCAAGAGCTCTGTCCGCATACCCGGCATTAAGTCAAGCCCATTCAGTGTGGGTGTTGGACTCAGCCAAGGTTGTCCCTTGTCCCCCCTGCTGTTTGTGGTTTTCATGGCCAGGATATCAAGGCACAGCTGAGGTCAAGAGGGCATTCTATGTGGGGGCCAGAAGGTGATGTATCTGCTTTTTGCAGATGATGTCCTTTTGTCACCGTCACATGGATGCCTCCAACATGCATTGGAATGATTTGCAGCTGAGTGTGAAGCGGTTGGTATGAGGATCAGCACCTCCAAGTCTGAGTCCATGGTTCTTTTATGGAAAAGGATGGCATACCCTCTTCAGGAAAGGGGAGAGAATTTGCCCCAGGTGGAGGAGTTTAAGTATCTTGGGGTCTTGCTCACAAATGAGGGGAGAAGGGAGTGTGACTGGGAGCAGCGGCAGCAGTAATGTGGTCACTATACTGGACTGTAGCGGTGAAGGGGGAGCTGTGCCGTAAGGCGAAGCTTTCCATTTACTAGTCGATCTATGTCCCTACCCTCACCTATAGTCATGAACTCTGGGTATTGATTGAAAGAATAAGATCGCAGATACAAGTGGCTGAAATGAGTTTTCTCCATAGGGTGCTGGGACTTACTCTCCATGATGGGGTGAGGAGTTCGGCCATCTGGGAGGAACTCAGAGTAGAACTGCTACTCCTCCGCATTGAGAGGAGCCAGTTGAGGTGGTTCGGGGATCTGATAAGAATGCCCCCCTGGGTGCCTCCTTTTGGAGGTATACCAAGCATGGCCAACTGGGACGAGGCCCCGAGGTCGGCCCAGGACCCGCTGGAGAGGTTATATCTCCCATTTGGCCTGGGAGCGACTGGGGATCCCACGGGTTGAGCTAGAGAAAGTTGCGAGGGACAGGGATGTCTGGGCTTTTCTGCTCTCCCTATTGCTACCGCGACCCTAGTTGGACAAGCTGTCAGGAAAATAGATGGATGGATGGGTGTGTGTGTGTGTATAATCATGGAAAGAGAAAGTACTCTCCTTGGCTTACAGTGTAAAGGTAAATGTATTTGTGCCAGAATGCACAAATTTGAACATTTGCATATTTTCTGAATTTGCACGTACCAAACCAGCACATGAATGTGTGGGGGAATTAGGAGGGTGAGCACACTGCTCCACCCGATCATTGTCCAACTGGCGTTGGCACACAGGAGCTGGACACTCGGAGGTACTTTTATGGTTATATGTACTCGCAGCACAATAAAATGAAGAATCACCAACGATACACACTTCATGCAATTTAGTGACATTTCAGAGATCATTAATACCAATATTGAATACACACACACACACACACACACACACACACACACACACACACACACACACTTTCAGAACCGCTTGTCCCATATGGGGTCACGGGGAACCGGAGCCTACCCGGTAACACGGCGTATGGCCAGAAGGAGAGGGGACGCACCCAGGACGGGACGCCAGTCCGCCGCAAGGCACCCCAAGCGGGACTCGAACCCCAGACCTACCGGAGAGCAGGACCCGGTCCAACCCACTGCGCCACCGCACCCCCCGCTGAATACACACAAAGAGGAAAATTTATATGATTTTGTTCACTTGTACTCATGTGTCAATGACTACCACATAGTAATGTATGGACAGATTATTTACACCCCTTATTGACCCTTGTACTCAACAACCAGCCACCCAACCAACCAATGTGTACAACTGTTTGTCCCGAGTCGGGGCTTGGCGAGCCGGACCTTGTCTCAGAAACACAGGGCGCAAGACCGAAGGGGGAGGGGCCACACCCTGGATGGGACACCAGTCTGCCGCAAGGCACCCCAAGCAGGGCTTGAACCCCAGACCCCCCTCGTACTGAACAGTGAAATATTTAAAAAAAAAATAATAATAATTTCTACAAAAATTATACAAATCAACCAAATACATGATTCAACCCATTTAACTGAGATGAGCAAAAACATAACTGGATAATTAGATTTACTTATTGTAAATAAGTAATTATCCAGGTAATTATTTACATTCAAAAAAGCAGTGGCACAACAACTTGTTAAGGACTGGGAATAATTTACGTATTAAGGAGAGAAATTAAAGGCGTGCTTGAACACTGGGGGCGGTACGTCGCCTTTCTTATTATGCAAGAAGTATTATTTAGGCTTTATAACAGTTTTCTATTGGCGGTGCTGTGTGTACATCCAGTCGTTCCTCTTGGCTTTCAGATGCTCCTAGTTCAAGGGAAAATTCCTGCCTTAAGTGTTTGTTTCCTTTCGGACAAAGTACAGATCTGCGTGTGCGTTTTGCCTTAGTTAGGAGAAGTCAGTCGCTCCCTATTACATCTTCAGAAAAAATCATTAGGTGGGCGTTCCCAATAATGTTCCTTATTTCCACAGGGAATTTATTATTCTCGTTTCCTCTGGGCCTCTCAGGACTAAACTGCGTTCCCATCATGGGCTCATGTCTGTCTCGTAGAGTACCCATGAGCTCCTGCCAGCTGGGAGAATTAGCCAACACTAAACGAGTATCTGCATGGCTTAAACCGTACGCCGCTGTCCCTCCATCACAGCTTACGTTGGTCATTTGAGTTTAATAGAAATCCTTTTTACTTTGTTGCTTAACTGGTGCTTTAAATGCTTTAAACAGCTGGATGTAACAAGGGCATAGGGGTGCGGTGGCGCAGTGGGTTGGACCACGGTCCTGCTTTCCGGTGGGTCTGGGGTTCGAGTCCCGCTTGGGGTGCCTTGCGATGGACTGGCGTCCCGTCCTGGGTGTGTCCCCTCCCCCTCCGGCCTTACGCCCTGTGTCACCGGGTAGGCTCCAGTTCCCCGCGACCCCGTATGGGACAAGCGGTTCTGAAAATGTGTGTGTGTGTGTGTAACAAGGGCGTAAGTGCAGAGCCCTCAGAAGCTCTTCAAGCAGCAGTCATAAGGTTATGGGCTCGAGTCTCTAGCCGTTATGCCGCCTTGGCGCCAGATGAACACAAAAAAGGATGCAGAGTTTTCTGTGTTAATTTCTTCTTCCTGTAGATGTCTGAGGACCCCTGGATGAGCTGGCACTGCAGACGTCCTGTGCCGGAGATAATCATCACAGGATGACATTGCAATTTGATGACTGTCAATCAATTGTACGTATTTATTAGTATTTACCATGGGGTTGCAACTATAAAATGGATTTAACATTTTAAAAGGCTGTGAGATACTCGGAATCGAACTTCGAGACATTGTTATTGCTCACTTGTATTATAATTTAATAAGAGTTTGAATCAAGTGAAGTGTGAGTGTGTATCACAGTGCCCAGGTCAGTATGCGGTGCTCTCATCAGATGCGATATGATTCACGAAGCAAGAAAAAGACTGTCAGCAACGAGCCAGAGCAGTGGATTAAATCTCATCTCGAAGAGGCTGAACGACACAGTCAGAGACAACCAGGAACAGAAAAGACAGCAAATTTTTGATGTTGCGCATTACACAACTGCCAGTACCCCGGATCATACAAGAATGTTTCATAACGGGGCAGAAGAGATGAAACTGCAAAGGGATTTGGTTTACATTTCTTTGAAGTTGCTTTCTGTTGGGTCTTCGTGAGCCTCGAAGAAACGGCAAAGAAAGTGCGCCACCGGCAACAGCCAATCGCACGGCGCTGTTGGTTTGGGTGTTTGCCGTCGCAATTTTTGCACGATTACAAGGTGATGAACGGTGATGTAGCGCTGCGTGTTCTGACTTGTGACGTCTGACTCCAAGGACAGTGTGTCCTGCGACATCCTGCAGCTGATGTGGGTTGTTACCGTTGTGCGGTAAAGTGCTGGCTGCTCGTTGGTGGAAAGGTCCTATACTAGCCCGCCCCCGAGGGTCTTTCCTAAGCAGGATTGATCCATGAGGTTAGGGGGGTTGATTTAGAGCCACAGGGGATACCAGACACCGACACTGACTCCTGAAGAACGAGAGGCCGATCCTGCCCCCTGCTTCTCCCCTCTTTTGGTCCAGCTGCCAGGGGCACCTGGCTCGAACCCCATCTACTATCCCGAAGCAGAGAGCCAGTTAGTTTGCCAGGACGTTGACACCCATGACAACAGTCTTGGAAGTGAACGCAGGGCTCTGAGAATTGCGGAGTGATTTCATCTTTTTGCATGTGCCCAGTTGGGTATAGATTTAGAGGGACTGCACCTGTCTGACCAAGGCCACGCCACACGCTATTTATATCCTTCACGTGAACGTGCTCTCGGCTATTCAACAGAGCGGGCGCGAATGTACTGGCGCAGCGTCTCTCATGCTCAACCTCTACGTCGAGCCTGCCGAGGGTGGTTGAGTCCCACGATTTGACCGCATGGCGCTGTTGTCTCACACACGTGGATCTGCTTTGTGTGTCTGTCTACATGAGTTTGTTCTTGTTCTGCGTGTGTGCGCGTGTGCGTGTGTGCGCGCTCTTCTCTCAGCTTGCTGCTATATGCAAAGCCGTGAGTCAGTGCAGGGAACAGACGGTGATCCGCAGGCTGTCAGCTTGACATTCCTTCGGAGCAAGTGTCAGTGGCTCGCGCCCGCGCCGCTGCCACGCGCGCGCGCACAAGCGCGCCCGCCACCCTCCCCGCCTCCCTGCGGCCGCGCTAATCGGAGGCATCCCATGATGCCGCTAGCTGGATCATGTGCCGCTGCGCTGAATAGTTGAGGGCAGGGGCGGATTAGGCGCTGATAGAGCGGGGCGAAGCTGCTTACGAGATCAGAAAACGCTCAGAATTGAGGGGACTGGGCGACGGCGCGTCGGTCTGCGGACTCAACGGGGAGGCTGCCGGGGGAGCAGAAAGGGGCAGAAACGTCACAAGGAAAGAAGACGTTAAGAAGCGGACAACACGTGAGGCCAGCTGCTGGTTTGACGCGCCAACCGCCGACGACCGTTGCCCATCTAACGGGATTGCAGAGGAAGGAAAAGCGGTGTGTACTATGCGCGCCTGCAACGTGTGCGTTTTTATAGTCGTCTGTGTGTGTGCGCGAGAGAGAGAATACAACGTGCTGGATGGCTCTCCCGGCCCGTGGTACGGCTGTTCCTGGCAGGGTTACTCGGCTCAAGGAGAGGTCAGCAATGCCAGCTGGGCTGACATTTCTCGCTCGCTTACGGTGCCAGCGCTCATGGCTGATCTCTGAGCGACGGCCCCATCGGCGAGCGACCTGCTCGGCATCGCGGCGGCTCGTGGTGTTAACAAAGAGGCTCTCGCCCTAAAGTTCGAGGTGTTAATTGCGGTAACGTTTCATCCCTGAAAGCATGCAGCGGGTAGAGATACGTGGCTGACCGCTCATTCGCCGTATCGGGAACATACTTCAAGCTTCAGTTGTGACCCTTTCAAGCTACTGAGATACGTAAGGTTAGAATGGAGAGATGCTGGAGAAGAATGGCTGCTTTGTGTAGACACATTATTACTCATAGAGGAATACATGGGCAGCGATTGGCAGAACGTGGGCTGTGTCTCATTCACCCCTGACTCAAGGTGTTGGCAGAGTCACGCCTCAGTGTAGACTTTGTGTCCTTTCACAACTCGGGGGAGGAAAGACAATTGGGGCATGCAGAGGAACGTCCTGATTTTTGCACACCAGACAGATGTGATGCAGTGGTGATGCAGACATTTGGTTCATGGGTGAAACCACTCCTGTGTCTCTGCAAGGAGTGGAGTCAGAAGGGTGAGAGGGAAGAGACTGGCCTCCTTACGTGGATAGATAGGTGGATGGACAGATGGATGGGTAAAAACTTTACTGAGCCCAGAGGAAATTGCAAAGGTCAGGTCGGTGTGTGGGGTGGATGGGTGAAAAACGCTCTCGGGAGAGACCGGCGTCGGGCCTCCCTGCCGAATTCCACACGAAGGAGTAAGATGAGTCCGCAGCGCGAGGGTCTCTGCGGAGGGTTCAAAGGCGAAGAAACTCGTTTGCCCTGCGAAGCGCTGCCGAAGTGCTGCCGAAGCCCTAACGCGCCTGTCTTTAACAGCCCCCTTATCAGCGTTGACATTGTTCCGAGCGGCTCGGACGTGCCCGGAGCCGACGCGAGCCAAAAAATGCGATAAGCGATCTACGGGAGAAGCGTTCCCCGGCTTTAGCCGAATCTTTTTTCCCAGCGGAATTTTGACCGCTGCTTCTCGGGGGTCGGGAGACTCGCTGTCCCCAGAGTGCACGGCATCTCTGCTGCAACACACACAGTAGTGCATCTCTGGGGATGTAGAAGTTGTAGATACGCCGCAAGAGGTCCTGACACACGGTTGGAGTTTCCACAGCCTTTCTCCTCTTTGGAAAGAAACTTATGGCCTCGTAGTTCCTTTTCCAGCTTCTTTTTTTTTCCTGTAGACGCACTAGACAAGTAGAACAACCTGGAAAATGAAACGAAGGCATCTCAGAGTTCAGGAGACCACCAGCTACTGGTTCCTATAATCCTTTTCCTGGAGGTTAGGGGACTAGTGCGTATTTTGAAAAAGTTACTGAAAGCCCCTAAAATAGAGGCTGTAATCTTAAACCGCAGCTCTGTTCCAGGCTCTAAGAGCGAGAGGAAAACACACTGGAGCCTCCCACCGCAGCCTCGTACGAGACCCCTCCTTACACAGTTAGAGGAAGAGGCGCAGAAGATTTGTAGGGTGGGTATCGAGGAAATAATTACTCTTTCAAAATTCTCCGTGGATCAACGCGCCGCTTCCGATTGCACGGTTAGACCACGGGCGCTTGAGCTCGTGACGGGAGCGCGTGTGTACGAGAGTGACTCGAAGGGACAGCGAACCACCTGCTTCAATTTACCATCTTCTTCGCACCAATTTTCCCTTTTTGGAGGTATCGCTGATGTAAAGAGCTAGAAGGGCTACAGAACCGCAGGTTAAAACGTGCGTGTTGTCGGTCAGTTGGAAGTGTGGTTTTCGTGCAACCCTTGCAAGAGTGATGTGGAGGGTGGGTTTATTTTATAAGCTTTGTTGGTGACTGAGTTGCAATACGGTACACCACTTGGATTGATGTGAAAGGGGGGGGAAACGTGTTCTTTCTGTCTGAGTGAGGGGATCCGGGGAATATACGCAGCACGGCTTATTTTTCCCGCCCTTCCTTAGCTTAAAAAAGCGAGTCTGCATCACACAAGTCCGAAAAGAATAATGATGACACAAATACAGTGACTTGTATCAGCCGCTGTTATTGCCGAGTCTTTTTTTTGGCATCCAACCGCGTTATTAAACTGGTTTGCGGAACTGGTCAATACTTAAAGAACAAAAGCACAACCGTAGAACACGAGTCTTTTAAACCATTTGAAATGTGTTTGTGAGGGGGGTTCGGGGTTTGCTGGGTCCGGGGTTCGAGCCCCGCTCGGGGTGCCTTGCTACGGGCTGGCGTCCCGTCCCGGGTGCGTCCCCTCCCCCTCCGACCTTGCGCCCCGCGTTGCCGGGTTGGGCTTCGGTTCGCCGCGACCCCGGTTGGGACAAGCGGCTTCAGAAGAAGGATGGCGTGTTTTTTCCATGTATTTGTACAGTCGGCAGTTGACGGTGTGTTTCTCAGGGAATAACTTGAAAAATACATGAAAAAACATGCCACCTCCTTTTGTTTTTACTATCACAGGGGCATTATACCAGGGTGACTCGGAAGACCGGTCGAGCGCACGCCAACTCATCCGTACTTGGTCACGCTGGTGTTTGTCTTTTTGAACCACGGAGAAGCCTGGCGGCTCGGTTGATGGGGATTCTGACCGTTTTCGATGCCAAGCTGGTTGACTCAGACCTTTTGCCTCCTCTCTTTGTACAGTCAAAGCGCTTTCCCTCTGCTAGATGCTGGCCCCCCGAGTGGAAATGAGCAGCGTGTATGGGCGGCTGCAGTGCTGCCCCTATGATCAAAGCCAATGAGCCCGTAAAGGACGCTGGAAGTACCTTGACCGTCCTTTCATCACGCGCCGCGGAGGTATGGGATGGAAGGGCCAGTCGGTCTATCATTTGTCCATGACCTGGCCATTCAGTGTGTCCCAGTGGTCTGGGCTCTTCTGTCCCTGAAGTACCTCGCATTGCCTTTTCCTGAGAAAGCACATAAACACAATTAGGTATTTCACATGGGCTTTACCGTGTCTTTACCTGCGCTGTCCCTGCCCAGCGTAATGACTGTTTTGTGTGACGGACGGCCGCCGCGCTCCAGGATGACACCGTGTTTATGCCGTCATCATGGTAATAAGGGACAAAAAGCCCACGGCACCTGCCAATAACGCCACAATGGCACTGTGTTGTGTGATACGGCAGCGCAGATTCTGCACAAGATGCTGTTTACACCGATGGGAAGAGGGGATTAAGAGGACTGTCTGGACCGTGGAAGCGCTGCTAGCTTCGCTCACAGAGCTGCGCGCACGGAGTACGCAAACGCCACGCCGTTATCGACCCGGTGCCACGCTGCGTCCACGCGGCGTCGCGTTGCGGCGCGAATACGACGAAGAGCATCGCGCAGAGCTGCGGTCGCTTTGCACAGATGCAGAGTCGAGTGCGCGCGCACGCATGCACGAAATGGGCCGCACGTTCACGCCAGGTTACACTAACACTCCGAACATCGATGAGCCGCACACAGTTGTTTCGGAAGCGCAACAGCTGGTAGTGCAGTGGTTAGAGCCACTACCTTCCAATGCAAAGGTCGCAGGTTTGAATCCCACCTCAAGCTGTACTCTTGAGCAACTTACTAACCCTAAAATTGCTCTAGTAAAAATTACCCAGATGCATATATGGGTAAATAGATGTAGGGGGCTTACACTGTAAATCAGCCTGGAGAAAAAGGTCAACTAAATGAGTAAATGTAAGTGTAAAATTACACCTGTAAAACTAGGCTTCTGCTTATCGAAACATCGCCGAGTGCTCGGAGCGCATCAAGCGGGCAGTTGCGAGGAGAGCAGCGCTGTCATCGCACACCTACTCCCACACTTATACGCAGATGGACGCGCTTGTGCTGCCGAAGTGGCGGTAGGATCACGCCGCTGCAGCGCGTATATCCATGTGTACGGGTGTGCGAGACAGAGGGCTGGGCGCTGCGCTGCGCTACGCCGTCCGCGTGAGGTCCTGTCTTGCTGCAGGATCAGCGTCGGTAGGTCATTTCTCTGTCGCTGGGTAAATCTGTCATTACCGTAAATGTGCGCATTCGGTGGAAAGCGCCAGGGAACTGCTGTAGGTG
The DNA here is from genome assembly GCF_900964775.1 of Scleropages formosus. Taxonomy (NCBI): domain Eukaryota; kingdom Metazoa; phylum Chordata; class Actinopteri; order Osteoglossiformes; family Osteoglossidae; genus Scleropages; species Scleropages formosus. The sequence continues at coordinate 19,515,453 of NC_041822.1, forward strand.
CGAATTTCCGTCGGGACGGTCGAGGCTCGTCTCCGCCGCGGGCGGCTCTGCCTCCCACCTTTGTCAAGCGGCCTTGCGGGGTAAGGGCTCGAAACTCGTACCGGGAGCCTCGGCCCGGGTCGCTTTGCTTCGCTCACTTTTCCTCGGTTTTGCGCGCGCGAAAGAACGCGGCCGACCGCCACGCGCTTCTGCAATAGCCTCGAACAATGGGGCGGCGCAGGTGTTTCTCCGCCAGAAAGGATCGCGGACCCACAGCTGCACGGAAGTCTTATCGGTGTTGGTTGCCCGGCTTGGACCGCGGTACACTTTGCCGTCCTTCGCATTACATAACACGCACTCTTTGTGTGATCCTCTTTGTCCTGTCGGTTCCTGGGGACCAGTGTGTTGTGTGTGTGTGTGTGTGTGTGTGTGTGTGTTTTTTCTTTTTTTTTTTTTTCTCCTCTCTCTTCCCCTCTTTCCTCCTTCCATCTGAGACACAACTGTGTTGTTCTGCGGTCTGCATGCCTGGTGTGGTCCTCCTGCGCCTTCCTTCCTTTGTCAGGTGTCCTTTTCTTATGTCACTGCCATGCTTGTGAACACAAACAGCCTTAATGCCGGAGACGTACAAGGTTTTTCACCTGTCGGACGACCCGTGAATGATTCATGGGACTGTTTACAGTCGCCGTGTTTTCGGTGCTCCGCGAAAGCCTCCGTGACCTCAGTGTTTTGGGAGACGGATCGGCTTTGCGTCTCTGCGAGATGAGTTCACACGCCAGCAGGAACCCTTCGTTTCCCAGAATTCTTGTTGTTTTCCGAGGGTGGCCTTTGAGAGCCGGGAGCCGGGGAGATTCCCAATGTCGGTGCCGGTCTGTGCGGAGGGGACACGTGATGTCGTGGAGTAGGAAGTGCGATGAAAAGGATAATTGTGACACTTCCCACTCGGAGGGTGAAGGAGGACGCTGTTAACGAGCTGGACACGTGTGTGCGCGCGTGTAAGTGCATCTTTGTGTTTGCATGCGAGTGCCGGGGCAGGGCAGTAGGTGGGGTGGTGATTAATGACCCAGACTTTTTAGTGGAAACCTCTTCCTTCAGATTACAGAAATGGTCCTTCTGTGATGGCTTTGAGGAAGGTTCTTAGTCAGAATTGTCCCAGTAACAACACAGACACAAGGAAAATATTTCTTTATTTTATTTTCTTTCAATGTAATTTGGTTTGGGCGGCGGTTACAGCCTCCGCCCTTGGACTCGAACGACCCGAAGTACGCAGGTTCGATTCCCGTCTCCTGCTGCAGTACCCTTGAGCGAGGCACGTATTGCCCAGTGCCCAGAAGTGATACGGAAAAATAACTCTCCAGCTGTACGAATGGGTAAATTACGTGCACCTGAAGCGCAGTCTGGTCGTCCCCGAGTTGCTCGGCTCTGTCGGGCACGTGCAGAAGAGGCCCGGTGACTCAGTGGTGACGGCTCCTTGGCGTAAACACCGCTGCGTGCCCTTGGTCTGACTGCACGGCCGGCTCTCGAGTACCAGACATGTTATCCCCCCCCCCCGCCTTCTCCTCATCCTCACGCACGGTTGGACCGCCGGTCCCTGTCGCCCCATCTCCTCCGAGCGCGATTGGCCCGTCGGCCCATGCGCCCCACCTCCCTCGCGTGCGATTGGCCGCTCGGGCATCGATGCAAAGCTGGCCCTCCCAGATGCGGCTGCCTTCCTTTAAGAGGCAGTCTAGACTGTGCCAGTACCGTGGTGCTGCGAGGAGCGAGCCGCTCTTGCCTGCGCCGAGCTGCGCGCCCCACCGCGTCTCTGGCCTCTGACTCACTCTCTCTCTTTCTGTCTGTCAGTCTCTCCCCCCCTTCCCTCTCTCTGCCTCTCTCGCGCCATTAGCATCCTTATCACTCTCGCCTCCTCTCGCTGCTCCCGCGTCTCCCGTTCCGTTTCTCCACATCTCCATCACTCTGTCTGCCTGTCTCCCGCGGCGTCGTCCCCGTCCCCCTCCTCCGTCTCTCTGGTTCGAAGAAGCGCCAGACCGAGCGCTCCGAAGGTGAGTGGGGGGCTCAATCCTGCTGTCGCGCTCGCTTTCTCTGATTTTTATTTATTTATTTATTTTTTTTTTAAATACGCCTTCCCTTCCTCAGCTGTACCGAAATTCAGTTTTCCTTGCTCTCCATGCATTGGTATTGGTCCAGGATTCAGTCCGATGAGGATTTGTGCCAGTGCTGAGTTTACTCTTTGACTGATCTCTCTCACTCTCTACGTATGTGTGTGTGTGTGTGTGTGTGGTAGACTAACCTGTGGACTGTTTCAACCCTGCAGGCTTTGCAGATACTGTCACTGCTGTATTGCTAGGGATGTTCTTCTACCAATACATGTGTTTCTTTTTGGCTGTAAATACCGTTTTTGTGTGTGCATTTGGGTGTGCGAATGACAGTGTGTGAGAGAATGTGCGTGATTCTGTATCCCTGCATATGCCTGTCCTTGCTCAGGTAGGGCTGCGCATCAGTAATGAATTAAAAAGCAGAGGCGGAGGGGGAAAAAAACATCCGTTGCACCTGAGCACGTAGTCTGAAGCCACATCTTTCATTTTGAAGACCGAAGCCCGATGGCCTCCCGCTGGAGCCTGGAGGACCAATCCTCTCATACAGGAACCTGAACCTGAGTCCAGTTTCTTCACGTTGGACCATAGAGCCCATTTGCTTCATGCTGGATCCTGGCACCCGGACACCCGTTCCCTCTCGCTGTAGTTTGGAACCCTCGTCCCTCACATTCGAGGAGTTCCCGAAGACACGAATTACTGAGATGCTCCGTTCAAATTGATGAGACAGTTTCTCAGATCCGTTATGTTCCGATTCCTTTGCCGCAGCCTTTGCACCCCTGCGGAGGGAGCGGACGTCGGTCTTTTTCCTTCACCGCACGCGCTTCACTAACCCTTTGTTAACGAAAACAAGAACGCATCAAGTGTGGAGCTGTTTAGGATTCATGTTTTTTTTTTTTTTTTTTTTCCCCGCCCCGTGACGTACCCATTAATCACAGCGGCTGCCTGAGTGGAAAGTAAGAGGTGGGGAAAACAAAAGAAATGGACCGCGGAATGTGACCAAGGTCGGAAAGGCCACCGTCCCGTTTTCTGCTCCCGCACCTTCCTGCGGCACCCGGTGTAGCGACTGGGAAGAGGGATTCCGCGAGGGGACCGCTCCGCTCCCCACCGGCAGTCGCGTCGTGTGCCGCCTATCCATTACACGTTGTGCTTTTTCATCGAGCCCCGTAACAGGCCAAGAAGATTTATTTCTGGAGTGTTTCCGTCGCCTCCGTTGGACTCCTGCAGTGCCGCCCGTGACGAGCGCTTCTCTGGAACTGACCCGTCGCTGTAAAACACACGTTTTTGCCAGCCGAGGATATAATGTGAAATTGCGTTACTTGGTTATTATAAAAATGTCAAGGACAGCACCTCTGGAACTGTGGCTGGTGTGTGTGTGTGTGTGTGTGTGTGTGTGTGTGTGTGTGTGTGTGTGTGTGTGTGTGTGTGTGGATACGCTTTTCCCCCCCCCTCCAAATACACAGACACATAATTCCCTACATTCATTTTGTGCTACAGGGGGCATTTCGCTGTTGGCTTTACTTGCTGGATCCACAGGTGGAGGGAAAGCTTTCTGTCGCTCGAACGCTAACTGTACACAAAAAAAAAGAAAGAAAAAAAAAAAACATGATCAGTAAAAAGAGTGAGAGAGTGCACTTTACACTGGGTGAAGAACTTCTGATTATTTATGTGGCCCTTGCCTTTGAATGTATGAAACCGGGCTATACGCTGCTACGTTTGCATTGCGCTCTTGAGGCAGTACGGTTTGGCTCATCGTGGAGAGAGACACACACACACACACACACACACACACACACACTCCGCTTCGCATCTGCTTTTTTCCTAAGCACAACTGGAGGGGTGGAGGGCTGTTCACAAAAAACAACCAGTGAGAACGTGTCCCCCGTGGAGCTCCAAGCGCAGGAATAAAGCTGTCAACATTTTCGGTTCTAAACACTTTTTTTGCTCCCAAACAAGATTTGACCCTTAACGGAGTCTGTCTGCCTGTCCGTCCGTCCATCCTCCCAGGCGCCCCTAGGACAGCCATCCCGACTCGAACGTTATGGTTCTTACTCGCGATGAGAATCCTATGGCGAAACATTGCATCGGCAGCATGGTTAAACATGACAGCATTCCAGAACCTCGCTGCGACCAAGGATTTGTCTTTTGGCTGTAATTAATGTACCACCTGGCTGTTAGATTTGGCAGAGGGAAATACCTTTGTATATTTAATTGCTTTGCCTATCTAAGATCAGCTGAAAATGCAGCATGGAAAAATGGGTACGTGGTTTTTAATTATTTTCTAAATTAAATTTTAGCGTCGGTATTTCTTTAAGCTTACTAAAGCTGCAATCCCCATTTAAACAAGTTAAATCAGGGATGGGGGGCAGGGGGGGGGTTCTCTTTGCCTGGTGTGGCCTGGAGACGGTGGATCACGTGATTGTCGCGCTGTCACTCATCTAGCCAGAACAGGTTCTGCCTGGATGGCGCGTGTGCGTGTGTCCTAGTTGGTGGGAGGCCCATGCTGAATGGGCCACCGTTGCTGGAACCGTGCAGAAGCTTGGCATCTGTCATATTTGTTGTGTTTAGCCTGTTCCTATTTAGAAAAGCATAGGGCTGACAATTGTATTGACCGCCGCTGGGGGGTTTGGGGTGTTACGGTCCAGCTGAGTCATCAGCTGGAAGCAAACGCATTCCAAAAACCCGTGCGCTTCTCAAACCTTCTGCCCTTAATCGCCACGTCCTCGTGTTTCGTCCACGGTTTGCCTTTATCTCGGCCGGTCGGAGTTTGCGGTGTGCGGATTAATCCGGCTCAAAACGCGGGAGGGAGGTGAACGGGGAAGGGACTGGTGTTTCAGTGCATAAAAAAAAAAAAAAAAGAAAAAAGAAAACAAAAGCTTTTTGCTTTTCTGGCCAAAACTTTTCGTTGTCTGCACCACATGCCGTACGTGGTGTCTCCATGGACCCCCCGCATCCTCCACGGCCTCTCCTGGGAAACAATGTTGTTATTTCCATTGCAAAGCTAATTTTGTAGCAGTGACACATGTTAGTGTGATGTGAACTCTGCTCCCAAAGCGGTGACAAACCTCAGCGCGTCTTACCCTACACGAGTCCAGATTTACCATGGAACATGCCGTTCTAAATTTGAGCTGTTTGAATAAAAGGGAGCTCGAACAATAAGCTTAGAGGAAAGGGAGTGGGGTGCTATGGCATTCATGGTGAAAATGAACTTTTTCAGAACGCCATACTTCTAAGAAGGCCAAATTCAGTTTAAAACAATTGCAGGAATTTACAGAGGATGAAGGGTATAATTACATTTGCACCACTGGGTACAGGGTGTGAATCCTCATGAGCATCACTGTGCCTGGAGAAGCGATCAGCGGGGTGGAGCCAAAGCCTTGACTTTGACACGGGTTCGCTGAGCCAGGCTGTCGGTCCCCACCATGCGTGTCTGGTCCCCTCGTTGACCAATAATCAGAAGTGGTCGGTTTCTGTCCTTCTGCGTGCCTTTTCGGGACACCTCCGTACCCCAGCGTGTCTCGGTCGTTGCCCTTAGCAGCCGTGAAAGGAATGTTCTGCTGACAGAGATGAGAGATAAGTGATGAGTGATCTGGATGAATTCGGTCCCCTCATCTCCCCGTGTCCGAACTATCTTCTGTGACATGCGCAGTAACACCGTGGTTGCGTGGTTCCTATGCTGCCGTCCGGGGATTTCTCTTATCCTGTCATCGGGAGTCTCTTTTTTGTGTGTGTTTAAATATATAACACGTGACGCGTGAAACACATCTGTCTACCTTCCGGCATGGACTCCGCATAGAAACACGTTTTCGGGTCCGGGAGACTCCGTGAGACTTGCCATTATCTGCAGCCCGAGCGCACGGCACAGTCTCTGAAACGGGTCATGCGATGCGCTGACCTCCTAAGCCCTTGTCATGGTGGCACGGTGTGGGTAGGGCCGGCCTTAGCGATTACGGGGCCCAATTTTGGACCATTTTTGTGGGGCCTCCTAGATTTAAGATTATTTCAGATTAGGTATCAGGTGCATTATTTCATTAAAAACAAAGCAACATTTGAATTAATCGGTATTTATATAAACGAAACAATGCCTCTGTCGCCCTCATCATCACACCCTCTTCTGTTGGACCTTCGTAAGTTGGATGTCCTTAGCTGAAGTTGGCAACCCTAGTGCGGGGCCTCGTGTCTGCATGGGGTGCCTCCCAAAGAGGCAGATTGGTGACTTTAAATGTCTCGTGTGTGTGTGTGTGTGTGTGTGTGTGTGTGTGTGTGTGTGTGTGTGTGTGTGTGTGTGTGTTACATGGCTCTGTTGTACAGAGGGGTGAATGACTGCAGGGAGTTTACCGAAATGTATCTAACGCTGCAAGTCACCTTGGGTAAAGGTATCTGCTAAATACTGCATAGTAAACATTGTCCATCACTTTGGAGAAAAGCGTCGGCTAAAAGAACACGTGTAAAAGTAATGGCTGGACGTCGCAGATGCGCACCCCCTGTTCCGCTCTGTCGGGAATCTGCTGCGTGCACACCTCGTCCTCGCGCGGCGAGCTTTAGGTGGGCGAGCGTCCAGCAGAGCCGGCGTCCCGCTCCTGTGAAGTGGAGCGCAGATTGCTGTGGTGGAAGCTGGCGATTAATGCCGTGGCCGGTAGTCAACTTAAGGGGATCTGAGGTCGACTGGCATCTGATGATAGACACCGAAGGCGACACGTAATGGTGCGGCATGTTTGCTTGCTTGCTTATTTGCGGAAGTGCACAATTACTCTGCTTGTGTCTCTCTCTTCTTCTGCCTCTGACAGGTAAAGGACATCGGCGCTGACCTCAACGGGGAACTATGGAATGCACTCTCCAGCTGGTTCTCACCAATACCCAACAGACTGAAGTGAAAACACTCAGTTAGCAGTTTCCTTCTCCCCTAGAACTTCGCAGAGCACTGCTGCCAGGCCGGGGGGAAGAAACGAAGAAGCTCTCAGAAGACTTACGGTTTTCTGAGCAAATCTGAAACCTTGTTTTATTTTGCTTTTTTTTTTCCACTGTTTATATTTTGACTCCGAAGAAGAATCGCCAACATGGATCTGGAGCCGTACCTGTGGATGGTGGTGTTGGGTTTCTTCATCGCCTTCGTCCTGGCTTTTTCGGTGGGCGCCAACGACGTGGCCAACTCCTTCGGCACAGCCGTGGGCTCGGGCGTCGTCACCCTCCGGCAGGCCTGCATCCTGGCTTCTATCTTTGAGACGCTGGGGTCAATGCTGCTGGGGGCCAAGGTGGGGGAGACCATACGGAAAGGCATAATTGACGTAAACCTGTATAACGATACAGTGCCTGTGCTCATGGCTGGGGAGGTCAGCGCCATGGTAGGTAAGTTCTCCTACCCTTCTTATTCACTTGTTCATCCTTATTCACCATTAGCAGGGGCATTTAGGCACTGGTTGGAAGAGTGGAAACAAGTGAGAAACTGACATTCTCAAGCTTCTCTTTAAATCTTCTTATGTCTATTCAATTTTAAAAAAAGGGAGAATTAAGGAAATATTTAGCAAAACTGTATTCCGTACATTCTCCAAAGGTGACAGTGAGAACCTGACATCATACACAATCTCTCCTTCCACCTGTAGGGGATTTTTGAGGTCTGCCAACAGCATGTGCACAAAGCAGTGAAGCACATGCACATGCATGCTTCAGACATATCCCATTAACATTTACAAAGTGAGGTTTTTTTGTTAGAAAGCCATTGATTTTTTTTTTTGCCCTCTACAGCATTTCATTTTATTTCAGTCTCAGAAGAAGAAAATGCTATTGATTGATTTTTGCATTGAGTTATTGTTAGCAGTGTCTCCTTGGAAATGGATTAAATAGTTGTGATGCACTGGTACCGTACCACTGGAACTTTCCTCATATTTTCCTTGTATATATATATATTCATGCCAATTACACCTTTCCTATTGGCTGTTTTGGAGCAGACAGGTGCGGTATTTGCTGCAGTCTGTGTTAGAGGTGACATTGCCAGAAAGGACTGGTGCAGCGGGAGGGCTTTGCTTCCTCATGACACCGCAAAGGGTTTCATCCACCGATCCAACATCACAATAACCAGCACAGACATTAAATTCCACCCATGCATCTGTATACCATGTGCTCATGTTGATGTTTTTGTTTTGTAGAATGTGCTGTCAGGGTCATTTTAGATTGGCAGTCGATTTTGCGCAGCATGCGTATGCTGTTCTCGAGCTCTTGCGTGCCCGAAACAAGCTGGTTGCATCAGCAATACAGCTGTCCCTCTTTTAATTATGGTATTGTTAGACTTGCATAAAGTTTAAAATACATATAAACACTGAAAAAAATATTGGATAGAGGAAAATGGCCTTGTTCCATTTTTGTGTAACATTTCACGTTGCTGTTAACATACTTTCTATGCTGTTTTCTTAAGAGTAAAGAGATGTGATGTGTCTCTCTCAACTGCTCTGACTTGCCAGAGCACCTCTCTGCTCAGAGTCAGTATGAAGTTATAGTGCTCCCGTTTCCCATGGATATGAATTGCATGGATTTTTGCACAGATATTCTGCATAGATAAATGAAAGCAATAATGGTAGCAAACCTCACACACCAGACTTCCAAGATGAGCTCCAGACCACAGCAAGGGGTCTTCTGCATTGGACAAGGGGTTATTGATAATGACTGAATGACAGTATCAACAGTAATGATTGGGTTGAATGTTGTAGGGATGCTTCTTCCCGTGGAGCTTGGAGACCTGCTAAGAGTGAAAATTGTCATTGCGGTGGTTAAAAACCTGTACTTGAGCTGCATCTTTGGCTAAGTCCTACAACCCAGAACCGCCGACTCTGATCCAGAATTCCACAGGCATGGAAGCACAACTGCCATAGTCATGTCACTGGGAGTGGTTTAAGTGTGCCAGCCTACAGTCAAATGCACACCTTTTGTCACCTGGTCAAGTGCTGCCATTTCTCCTATGAATCTTTCCTCTTCCGTACAAGAGCCACGTGACCTATAGTATAAAAAGGGTTTGGTACAGCACCTATTGGGCAAAACACTCCCACCTGTGTGTGGTATCTAGGCAGCCGTGGGAATTGTTGCGGAAAGCCAAATATTTTCGGGTGAGGGAGTAGAGAACGTTCGCATACCGCACGTCACAGTACTGTTGTACCCTTGAGCACAGTATTAAACTGGTATTGCCCAACCTTTTTAAGCATGTAATACTCTAAGCTGTGTGCTAAGCAAATCAGCCTTGTAATGTGATGGGCTTGGAGGAAGGAACTTTGCAGAGGGCTGTCATGGTGAACTGGTCACATTTTACATCAGTGTCACTTTAATACCAGGCTTCCTCGTTAGGTTTTGTGAATATAACACGGTAGAAAAGAGAAAAGATGGCTGAGCCAAGTCATCATGATGGGAGATGGCTGGCTGCAGGTGTGTTGTAAGAGGAAAACTTGGCTCAATGTGAAGTAATGGGGTTGTCAACAGGTATTTTACTGTGAGGTGACTCACCTTGGTAATAGTTTATAGCAGATGATGGATGTCAGTGGACGAGAATGATGAGACTGCAGTGCGTACAGGTACTGTTTCTAGAAGGCGTACTTCTGAGCAGTGCGACGTTGCATGAGTCTGTTGGAACAGCTGCATTCCCGCAATGCGTACCTCTCCTTCCTGTGTAAAGCAGTGGGACAGGCATTCTAGGGACTGTCTGCAGATCGTGCTTGGAATGCGCTCTGTGGCCCCCCTTGGCTGTCACAAAAATTACACTCTTACAAGTCTGGAAGAGTTCTTCGTTTTTTGCAACGTGATTTTTTTTTGTAATTTGCCTATTTTGACTACAGGGTGAATTCATGTGGATTTCGTATTTGAACACAAAATATTTTTAATGCTGATAGAACACTGGTAAACATTTTATGACTGCAGTGCATGATCCCCCTCCCTCTTCAAGGCTCTGCAGTCTGGCAGCTCATCGCCTCCTTCCTGAAGCTGCCCATCTCTGGGACCCATTGCATCGTGGGCTCCACTATCGGCTTCTCCATGGTGGCCATTGGGACGAAGGGTGTGCAGTGGATGCAGCTTGTTAAGATTGGTAACTGAAATGTCCTTTTCTCTGTGTGCGATGTAAATAACTTCAACTTTTGGCTCAAAACCAAGCAATCTGCTTACAGCAGTAGTCGACATGGAAGTGACAAAATAAAAATGTTCAGACTTTTCTCTAACGTTGACTGTTAGCTGCTCTTTTAGATTTTGTGCTTCTTTTCAATGGCAATAAATTGAGTAACATACTGCCTGTTTTACTACGATGCTACATAGGTTTCCTTGGTTAGATGTATTATTATTTTTTTGGGCGATCAAGACATGCTGGCTGTAATACAGCCGCTTTGGACAACTGTGGTGGCCATTTTTTGTACAAGTGTGCAATGTGTATGCAAAGCTACGTGAGGCCTTGGACTAAGGTATAGTGTGCTTCAGTGGAGATGTGTGTAATGTGTGTTAGTGGTTGCAGATGTGTATAAGCTATATAGGCAGTAAAGTGAAAAAGTGAGTATTGTGCATTGGGAACTAGAAAAGTCTGTAAGGTGCAGTCATGGCTGGAAAATATGTGGACACTAGTTTGGGAGGTGTGTAAAATGTACAGTGTTTTTTATTGTTGCTACTCTCTGTCCTTCCTCTCCCAGTTGCTTCATGGTTCATCTCTCCTCTTCTGTCTGGACTCATGTCAGGATTCCTCTTTCTGCTCATTAGATACTTCATTCTAAACAAGGTGAGTGTATCACTTCAGAGCTCTTACAGACACAAGAAATACATGAAATTGACTTATATTTCATACTTACCCATGTTTGAAAATATCACACCAAGCCACTGCACATAACCCTTGTGACAAAATATTCATGAATCACACCCACAGAAACATCGTATACCCACACTTGAATTTGCACTTTCTGGGTTTGAAAAATTTCATATATAAATTAGTTAATTTATAAATAATTAATTCATTTCTGGGGTCCCCCTCATTTGTCACTCTAAAAATCATGACTGGTATCAGTACATCTGCTTACTTTCTGCGCTGTAGATTAATGTAGTTTAAATAAGATTAAGGGAATGGACAAAATGTAGACTTAAGTGTAATCTGTCCTAGTTCAATGGTGAAAGACTCTTTCATTGATATGTGCTCTGGAACAAAATGGTACCAGTTGCGGTAACGTATTGTCGGTCGTTTTGTGGATGACGCATTACTCTGAGTGCTGGTTCCCTTGTCAAATTCCTCTTAGCCTCTTGGTCACCCTTTGTAGCAGGGGCCACTCAGCTTTGATTTTGGAAGGCTATAAATGACCAAAGAGTTCTCAGTTGACCTAATTATGGGACAGTTATGTAAGAAATGAAAGGGGCAGAAATGAACCCAGACCGTGCCGGGTCAGATGCATTCCGCATCAGCGGGGCTTCTTCGGTCAAGGGTGGAAAGCCAGCAGATGCCGGCAGCGCTACTTTCATCCACTTACAGTACAAACAAAAGAGAAAGTCCTCTTCAAGGTATTAACTTTGCTAGGCGTGTCTTTGTTTGCTGTAAGGGCGATGATTTTGGCACTCATCAGCTCTTGATAGTGATAGATTTGGGGGGGTTCAAGTGTCAGATGTGAGATTTACAGGTGGAGTCAACAGCTCATATCCTGTTTCCTCACCCCTTTGTTCTCCAGGATGACCCTGTTCCCAATGGACTCCGTGCTTTGCCTCTGTTCTATGCCTCTACCATCGGCATCAACACCTTCTCCATCATGTACACGGGAGCCCCCTGTAAGTACAGAGCTGACCCATTTCTAAAGCAGCTTTCCCTCCTTTTACATCAGGCACAATAGTGTCTGGCATTGGAACAGCTGGCAGCCACTGAGCAGAGAATACAACCGAACAGCAAAGTGTGCCAACTAAGTGCTTTTTTAAAGTTAGTTTTCATTGTCACAAAAACGTATGTATGTTTCTTTTCACACTTATTTGGGTTTTTGAGGAGCAACTGCTCAGATTCTGTGCATTTTCCAAGAAGGATAGACTTCTGTTGCATTTCCTTGTACTCATGTGTGAACACCCCCACCCCACCATGTCTCATTTCCTCTCTCAGTGCTGGGGTTGGAGTTGCTCCCGGTCTGGGCGATAGCTCTGATCACACTGGCCGGATCGCTGGTCTGTGCCGCCTTGGTGTGGTTTTTCGTCTGCCCATGGATGAGAAGGAAGATAGCAAGTACGTGTTGCATTTCCTTTTGTTTGTGTTTACACTGGACTTTGAGGCCTCTGGAAAATCTTGGGAACAAATACTGAACGACCTGTTTCTCAAAAATGAGTACAATACAATATTTTGAAAACAGTTAAATTGTAGTGGTTTAGGGACCAAACAGGTCCAGTTGCCTCTGTGCCCTTAACCTAATTCCTCCTCACCCTCCTACTTAAAACTGTAAGCACTTAACCTGATTTTTACAGGAAATTATCCTGCTGTATAAATAGGGCAGCAGGTAGTGCAATGGTTAGAGCTGTCACCTTTGGGCTCAGAGTTTGCAGGTCTGAATACTCCTCCTGCTGTAGTACCTTTGAGCAAGGAACTTACCCTGAATAGCTTCAGTAAATATTACTTAGCTGTATAATGGGTAAATAGCTATAGGTAGCTTAACACTGTAAGTGACTTTTGAGATTTATCAAAGTGTCAGCTAAATGAATGAATGTAACTGCGTGAAAGGAACAGTTGTGCTCGGTTCCTTTCCATGAAAACACCATCAAAGATTTTAAACACTTTAAAAAACTGTCACATAACAATCTCTGGCTAAGTTGCAGCTACACTCATGAATATTTGTTTCAGAACATTTGAGAAGTCTGGCTTTCCCCTGCAGTGGGTTACAGATTGGTTGTCTGTTTCCTGTTCTTGCAACCATGGACATTTGGAAAAACGTGCATTCAAAATCCACATTGCCGATACCATGGCTGTGTATGGTAGTGCATACTGCATCAAGGAAATTACTCCATGAGGCAATAAGAAGGAACTAGACTTTAAAACTAAGGGCTTATGGTCCTCTTCAGGACCAAATACCTGGCACAGTGGTCCAGTTGGAAGCACTGGTGCCTCAGTTCCTGGGCTGTGGTTTTGCATATGGGTTTGAATCCAACTCTGTATGTGCAGAGTGTGCCGTTGTCCCTGTGTTTTTGTGGTTTTCCTCCCATTTTCCAATAGCAGATGCAGAAGATGACAATTGTAAACCAGTTCCATGCCCTAACTTGCCATGAAATCCACAAGTGTATTGCTGGAAGTCAACTTTTCCTCAAAAGTGCTTACTTCATACAGGAAAGAATCTGATGTTGCATGCTGGAAAGGTGTTTAGATTGTGGCAACTTCTATGAATGTTTAACTCTGTAAATGAGCAAATGCCTATTTGGACGGAAACGTTATTTCCTAAACAGTTAAAATACATAAATCACACCTTTGTTAAAGACTTGATTCTTGTAGCTGCCCGATGTAATGTATTTATTGCTTATTCAGGTCGTTTGAAGAAAGAACATGCCTTATCCAGGATATCAGATGAAAGTTTGGATAAGATCCCTGAGGAGGAGGAAACGCCAGTCTTCAAGGAGCTGCCAGGGGCAAAAGGCACAGATGATTCTGTGGTTCCTCTGACAGAGTCCACTGGAGAACTGAACAGTTTAGCCAATGGCGGCACTGTCCTACCAAATGGCAGGGTTTACGGTAAGCCTGTCAGTGTCTTCATTTACTCTGTGTGCTTATCGGTGTAGAATACCGCCACTTTAACTGTGTTGTGGTCAAGGTTCCTACTTCTGGTGTGATTTCCCTCATCCCATGTAGCCCGCTTCAGTTTACAGTACTGTAAGTTTCATGTTTCCTACTGGAATGTGTCCTGTAGTCTCCTGCAATACAAGCTGATAAGTAGACACTTTTTCCTGTAGGCAGGACACACTCTATGACCAATGGCTGCTTGAAGTCGCCCATTTCTAATGGCACCTTCGGGTTTGACGGTCACATGCGCAGTGATGGCCAAGTGTACCACACAGTGCACAAAGACTCGGGTCTGTACAAGGACCTCCTTCACAAGATTCACCTTGGTCGTTTGGATGATGAGCGCTCTGGTGCCCCAGCAGAGAACAACTACCGATTGCTACGTCGCAATAACAGCTATACTTGCTACACTGCAGCCATCTGTGGCATGCCCGTGCAACCGCTGCTGCGCTCTGAGTCCAGCTCCGCCCCAGAGGACAGTGAGAAGCTGGTGGGTGACAGTGTATCCTACTCCAAGAAGCGGGTACGCTACGACAGTTATTCCAGCTACTGTAATGCTGTGGCGGAAGCTGAGATCGAGGCAGAGGAGGGAGGTGTGGAGGTGAAGCTGGCCGGTGACCCCATGGATGCCCCTCCTCCTATGAGCTTGGATGACGCAGCCGAGGATGACAAAGAAGAGAAGGACAAGCCGCAGGTCTTCCTCCTTTTCCACTTCCTGCAGATCCTCACAGCCTGCTTTGGCTCCTTTGCCCATGGAGGGAATGATGTCAGGTACCCCACATATGCAACTTAATTCTTGCAAATTCCTTCCAAGCACTTATCCACCACTCCCAAACTCATTAAGAAATCAACCTGTGGCCTCCACACTGCTACCTTTCTGTCCACCTTTAGTTCCCCGTTTAAAGAAGATCACTAACAAACAGGCTAAATAATCTACTAATATAATTGTGTTAAACAGAATATGGAAAATACGAAGTGATGTTTTTTACAGTTGAGATACCTTGTCTCTCTTTGTCTGTACCTTCTCCTCCAGTAATGCTATTGGCCCACTGGTGGCGCTTTGGATGATCTATGATCAGGGTGCAGTGATGCAGGATGCGGCCACGCCCATCTGGTTGCTCTTCTATGGAGGAGTGGGCATCTGTGCGGGACTCTGGGTTTGGGGTCGCAGGGTTATCCAGACCATGGGCAAGGACCTGACCCCCATTACTCCCTCCAGGTGAGAGCGGCAGACTAGGTGTGGGGACTTGTGGGTTTTTGGGGATGAGGAATGTACACTAATTGTCCTGACTGCGAATGAGCAAAAAGGGACAGACTTTCTCCTCCTTGCTCTTTCTTTCTCTCTTCCCTTCCCGTTGGTTTGCTAACAGCTGTGACGCTCCTCACGTTCATTAATTTTTGGAGGTCACATAACTCAAATGACTAACAAGAATGATTACCTACTTTACACACACTGCTCTCGTTTCTAGAAGAGTTGCTATATCTGCCACACCATCACAAAATTATCCCATAATCACATATAACAGCACTCTGTACTATGAAGATGATTTACAGAAACGAAAGGGTTATGGTTGAGATGAAGATTCACAACGAAAGGAGAAGATGCAGTACATGTTGTCCTCAACATTATTTTTGTCCGGTCAGTTTTCCAATTTTTCTTAGGGTTAGACTAATTTTGGAAGGTTAATGAAAAACACTGATGTAAACTAACACTCTTGATGGATACAAAAACAGGATTTATGGTGGATCTGATTGTGAAAGTCCTCTTTCTGTCACCTCATAGGTCAGAATACACATCTTTACACAGTGGCAGAACAGAACTAATATTGCGCCTTTTTTGAGTTTGACAAGTGCATCTATACTGTCTTCTCTATAAGCTTCCTGCACACCTTTTAGTGACCTGCGAGCTGATGATGTCAGAAATATAAATTGCATGTCCACTGTGTGAAAAGAGCGTAAGAAGCTTGGCCAAGAACTAGTAATGTCTAAATCTGGTCGAACAAGAGGAACAACCCTCACTCCCTCCACCCAGAAAAGGAGCTTGAATATGAAAAAGTCAGTCCCTCTCTGTGACCAAAGGCTCTTCATCTGTCCTTGATGCTAGAGCATGTATGCCAGGGTTGCTGTTTGTTTTACTGGGCTCTCAGCAGAGTCTGACTGGATCAGACCAGCGGGGTTCTCTCATGGCAGGACACTGTGGCCTGGCAGTGACATCCCACACAACAGCAGGAAGTAAGCAGACACAGGGCATTCTGGGAGACGGAATGTCACAGTAGGAGCTCTGGCCAATAGCAGACAAACACAGTCTTCATGACTTGACACAAGGGGTGGCGCTGGAGCCAAGGGAACTGGGCCAGGTCTCTCTCCCATCACCCTCCCCACTTTGTCCAAAGGCAGTGCACCGCTACAGCTTCTAAAGCAAAAGCCAAATTGTATCCCTTAGCTTTTGTCTGAAGGGAATTAATTTTGGTGTGACATTCAGTAATTCAGCAGATTCCCCCCACCCAAGAGTAATAGCTCAGTTCCATCATGCTGAAGTTTCATTGAGTTTCATCAGCCAGTGAATGACTGTTTGTTTACTCCCCTCCCCTTCCATGGGCCCCTGGGGTCTCTCTGTGGCAGAAGGCATGCAAGGGAACTTTACCCTGTTGCACAAAATTCTGCTTATAGATCACATTCTCAAGGCTGTGTCAGAATGGACAAAAGCACTGCCAGAGCTGAAAAAAGCCCAGCACTTAGCTTTTTTAAAAATTAATAGCTGATGTCAATTATACCTTAAACATCCTTTATCAATTTATCATTCTAATACGTGGAGTGGTCGTTGTTGTTTGAAACCCTGTGAATGAAGATAACTCTACAAAAGCAACTATACACTTAGGATAAACACTTTTTTTTACAAGACGGCTTGGATGTTCACATATGCATGTTCTCACACCTGCTAATTTTATCACCAAAACCTTCACATGCATTGGATAAGACCCACTTGTATTTATACCCTCTCTGTGGCTCCACCCAGTGGTGGGGCATTGCATGCTATATGCCCTCCCTTTCCTTCTGGCACCACCCAATGGTGGGCATTTTCCCATTTTGCATGTGACCACTGGTGTCCTGGTTAAGGAGTGACTGTGAAGTGTGTCTCTTGTTACTCTCTGCAGTGGATTCACTATTGAGCTGGCATCAGCGCTCACTGTTGTGTTCGCCTCCAATATTGGACTCCCTATCAGTACCACACACTGCAAGGTATGCTCGAGTCAGGTGATATCTGGCTCCACCCAAGACTTTCAAGTCACCCAGCATCACAGCGGGGGGATGGGGGACACATCTCCATGTGGGACTGCTGACAGGGCTGAGCCGTTGCAAACCAGTGGATTTTTTCATTTCTTTATTCGAATAAAAAGTCACTTATTTATTACCTGAGAAGTGCATAGGTCAAGCTGCTACAGTTTCATGCAGTCACTCTCACACAAAGCTGAGTAATACTGTATATTGCTTGTATGTGCCTGTGTTGACTGGCAGCGTCTGTGTACGCATGTTCATTGGAACTGTGTCTGGTTATGACATTGTGTATGCATGTGTTCTAGTATATGAGTATGTGTATAACTGCACAGAGATCCGTATTTCTGTCTGCGTGCATTTCTGTGTTTGTGACTTTAAAGGGGTCTGTGTCTGCATGCGCATGTATGTGTGCACGTACTTCATGAGGATTTACTGTGGCTAAGGTGTTTTCTAAGTGTCATGACACGATGAAAACTGGTGTCAGTTCATAAACTGACTGTTTTACGATAAGATGTATTAGTTCTTCTCACCGTGGAAAATAAGCTCCTATGAATGACACCACCGAGTACAGTCATATTTTACAGTACAGCTTGTCCACAACTTACAAATTTAATTTTGAACTGAGAGTTGATTCATTACTTGAAAAGTTTGTTGAATGGGAGACATAGCAGGCCAGGGCCTCATCAGTTCTATAGGCAGCTTACTCCTGTGATGTGCACAGGCAAAATGGTGGTACTGGGCAAAGTGACTGTATTCTGAGAACCTTGCGTCTGCATCTGTAGCTCTTCATCTGCTGTGAAATGCATTTTTGCTTACTAAGTGTAGGACTCTTGACAGCCCCTCCCACTAATGAACCATGCAGGGGCCTGGGCATTTGCAATCCCCTGGCCGGATTATTTACATGGTGTAAATAAGAAAGCCTGATATAGAACCCTGGCCAGAACTAGAGTAGGGTGTCGGGTGAATCCATCTTTTACCTCATACATCACACGACACGTAACCAATACAAGCACAATAATAAGAAACAAAAGCGTTATTATAAGCCATTTAAAAAACAAGGTAGACAAAAGTGCAGACAAGTATGCATCAAGTCATAGCTGGAGGTATTACATAGAGATGAAGGATGATGGAAAGATGGCACTTCAACAGCACAAAACTAGTTAGAAGTCAGGGTCATCTGCAGCTTGTTCAGATGTTGCTTATTGTACATCATCTCTGCTCTTTTGAAAAAACTTAAGGTAGCATTTATTTGTGATTGCACATTGTGTTAGCACATTGAGTGATGCTTTGGTATGCAGCTGAATTCATATGTAAGATCTTTTTTATGACAAATATTTATCTGAAAAGTTCGTATCAGCAAAAAGTTTGTTACTTGAAAGTTTGAAAGTTGGGGACCAACTCTACTTTAGTCAGTTGCTATGGTAGTTTCCACTCAAAGGTACAATTGACCACTACAGTAGTTTTCACTAGTGACAGTTGCTTTCTACAAGCTTTGTGCTTCCACTAGTGAAGACCAGCTTGTGCAGTAAACTTCTACTAATGAGAAGCGGTCCCTGTTGTAGTTTCCACTGGTGAAAACTGGCCTCTGTGTCAGCTGTACCTCCAAACCCCCACACTCTGTGTTCCCCTACCCCCTCTGCTGGATTCAAGCCTACGGTGAAGAGCTTGTGATCTGAGAGGATGAGCAGGAACCCCTGCAGGCCATTTTCAGTGACGTCGTGTCTCAAAAAGCCCTTCTTCCTTTCTTCCCCTCCTTGCTTATTGCATGTATTGGTGTGTGGGTCCTTGTGTGTGCTGCCCTCTACTTTCTCACAGTGTCTCTCTTGTTTTATCCTCTGTCTCCATTTCTTCACAGTGGATTTTGCATTGAAGTAATGAGTGCTCTAACAGTGCTTGTTGCCTCAAATGTGGGCATCCCAATAAGCTCGACTCACTGCAAGGTATTGGAGTGTTGTAGTGAAGTTGTGCTAAATCAGCGCTCACCTGCTGCTTAGCTAGTGATACTAGATGGAATAAGAAATGAATAATCGAAAACAGTGACTGGGGACTAGTATTACTGTTGCGGTTTTAATTCCTTGTGCATTTTTCCTTCACAGTGAAGTACCCCTGTTACTTTAGTTCAACCCCATCTTTAAAGGTCTGATCTGCAGATGTTATGTGTACTATAATATTAAGATTAGCTAAAAATCCCCTTTTATAATAATGAACCTTGAGACATTAGGCTATGTTGGAGTACCTTTTTACATGGGTTAAATGATAAAGAAATTTTAGCTATCAATACAGTACTCCCAAGATCTGTAGCAGAATTATTTATGGCATAGTTCATGAGTAAAGACATTTTAGGAATTCAGACCTTGAATAATATATTAAATAATAATAATAATAATCCTTTCTTAGTCAATATTAGTAAGTGCTTGTCCAAGTCAGTGACTATGGTCTAGAGCCTATTCTAGAAGTGCAGGGTATATCCTGGCCAGAACACATAATATAGTATCATATCAACCATGTTGAAAGTGGATCAGAATACTGCAAACCTATGAATTTCTCAAGATGGCGCCCTCCTTTGGTGTCATGTTATGAGCTGCTCTCTTACTTTTTGCACAGTACAAGATATTAATATGGTAAATATAAATATACAGATCATAAACAGTGTAGTTACATATATTTAAGGGAAAAAAATTTGTCTATTTGGAATATAAGTTAGCCATACGAAATATCACAAGCTGTACTGCTAAACAATTCATGCAATTGTTTGTATAACCTGAAAGGATACTTATCTACTGGAAGTCCCTACTTATAATGTACTAAATTAATACTTTTTCTAGAAATACATTTTTAAAATGTAAAAGTGCATAAGGAAAAAAACTGAGCTAAGATTCTATATTTTTTCATGAAAATCAACATGTAAACCACTTCTCTTGATTCATTTCCTTTCAATCTTTTGTGTAACACTTAGTTTATATATTTTCGTGTGAATGGCTTTAACAATACAACTAACGTGTTTGCTGCAATTTGTGTGTTTGGTGACGTCATGGAAGGCTTGATGAGATGCACAGTTCAGTTAAGTGTGGGTTTCCTCTACAAGTAAACAGATTAGCGCTAAAGAATGTATCCAGGGTTAATTTCATGCCACACTATACAAGCATGTGTGCTCAGCAAGCTGACAGAATACACAGTGATCCATGTTCCCATGGATAGATGAGACTGAGGTTCTCTGCCCCTTTAGTGTACAGCATACAAAGACATGTGTGACTCTGCTTAGTAGGCTTGGGGGGGGGGGGGGGGGGGTAATTTTCTGTTCAAGTGGAGTACAAAAGGACCGAGTAATTGCCCATTACTACATTAAGAGGAAAAACAGAATGGAGAAAAATTAAAGCACGAAGGGTGAGAAACAGTTATTGGGTCCACACCTGTATACTGACCTTGTGCATCCTCAGCAAGCAACAGACTTGTTTGATATTGTGCAGTGATGCATTCAGTTTAGCAATGCCACTTACATACATACTCAACTAATAACAGTACACAAAGTGACCACAATGTGGTGTACATGTTAAGGAGCTAAACTTTAAGAAGTTAGTCAGTTTAGATCCTTGAAGCCTTTCTGTCATACTATCATTCAGTCAAACATAGCAATGTTAAAATCCTTAACTGGAGGTTAAAACTCAAAAGACAGACAAAGTTTTGGTATCTCTCTACTGTGTGTTGGTTTTGTCTAAGACATAGCTGGGGAAGTCCACTTGCATTATAAGCAAGTGTCATGTGGACAGCAGTGTGGCTCTGGAATATGTTAAACCCTTATTTCAGAATTAGACAGCTTCTCACATGACAATCCATAGAAGGACAGTCAGCAAGGTATATCCAGTTTCACCTGTGCTTGCACCCCACCCTCATGACTGTCAAAAGCATGTTGGGAACATTCACTTCTGGACCTCTGTCCCAGTTTCTTTCAAACACAAAGAGACGACACATTGTTTTGTAACGGTGTAAAAAAATGCACCTTTGAAATGGAATAATGGTGAGGCATAGATACATCAAGCTTGTTTTGTTTGGTTTTAAGCTGTAGCCTGTGTTGCTGAAGCCTGCAATTCTAATATCTTTTCTGTCCATATACAAGTGTATTTAAAAAAAAATCAAAGTCATCGTTAGTTAGGTCTTTCAAGCTTAAAGCAGTGTAATGGGGAAGGAACCGAACTTGCCTGGTTGTTCAAGGAAGGGTACCTCTTGTAACACTCTTCACAAAGGTACTGCTTTGGCAAAATACCCAGTCATCAAATAATGGTGGAAATTTTGCTTTATGTGTATTATTTTGGAGAAAAAAATCTGTGCTGTCTTAAGGTGTAAAATCTGAGGGAATTGCAGACTGCAGATTTACAGGCTATAGCAAACCACAGTTTGGTTGAGGCCACCAATATGTGTAACAGCTTTAGACTGGGTGCTGGATTGAATTACTAATGGTTTGTGTGTGTGTGTGTGTGTGTGTGTGTGTGTGTGTGTGTGTGTGTGTGTGTGTGTGAGAGAGAGAGTGAGTGAGAGAGACACACACATTGTGCTGCCTGTGGGCACTGCTGCTGCTGATTTGTGCTTTTTTGTGTTCCTCTGTCACCATGGTGACCAGGTGGGCTCTGTGGTAGCCGTGGGCTGGATACGCTCAAAGAAGGCTGTGGACTGGCGCCTCTTCCGAAACATCTTCCTAGCCTGGTTTGTGACAGTGCCAGTAGCTGGCCTCTTCAGCGCAGCCATCATGGCTCTCTTTGTCTATGGCATCCTGCCCTTTGTCTGAGAGGCAGACGGAAGCTGG
Organism: Scleropages formosus; assembly: GCF_900964775.1. Taxonomy (NCBI): domain Eukaryota; kingdom Metazoa; phylum Chordata; class Actinopteri; order Osteoglossiformes; family Osteoglossidae; genus Scleropages; species Scleropages formosus. Next base: position 19,537,336 of record NC_041822.1, read on the forward strand.
CTGGACCAAGAAGAGAGAGAGCGGCATGGAGGGGAGGAATAGATCGAGTGAAGGAGAATGGGATCACAAGCTGCCTGGAGCGAATTCTAAATATATTCTCATTTGGGTTCTCTTTTCACTTTTTGTTTTTAAGAATTTAGTTTTTTTGCATAAAAAACAAACACCTCACCAAAATAGTTTTTCCTTCAAAATGAACCTGCTGTACATACAACACTAGGAGTGTCAGTTCTGTGATCTAGATGAAAGAAATTGTGCATTTATAAAATAATAATGCTAACACAGACACGTGTTTCATTTACACTTGTTTAAATAGAAAACTATAAATACTATATGCCTACAGATATCTTACATAAATTTATTGCTATCTAAGTAATGGTGGTGCATACAGAGTAGTGTAGTGATCCTGAAAGTGTAAATATTGTATCATTTGAGTGGGATGTTGTCGTACTGAAGCTTGCTTTTGAGATTTCCAGTGTGCTCAGCACCCCCCTCCCCCCATGCCACCCAACATACCAGCTAGCAGAGTACGTCTACCACCCCAACCTCAGAGTGGGTAAGGAAAGAGCTTTTTCTGTAAGGATGCTGTACTGTAATTTTACGTTTAATAATGTTATCAAAAAGATTTTTGGAAAAAAGTTGTAATTAAAAAAGGTTCCTCATAGGTTCTAAGATGGATCTCATATTTTAATAATGTATTATACTGTATTTTATACTGTAAATACTTTCCTCAGTGTTGCTTTTTGGTTGTGTCATGGAGTCTCCACACAACACATCACATGATGGTTATTTGTGCCAAATGAAATCTTAACCATGTGACAGGAATCAGATTTCTGGGTATCTGAAAGCATATAAACAGCCCTTTAGGAGTGTCAGAAGTGGTGCTAGACAGTTTTTCAGCACTGTAGTAGTTTGCCCCAATCCTGTTTAGTACACTGGTACCAAAAGACAGTATGTCCCTTTACAAACAAACATTTTCTTTTTAAAATTACACTTATGTTTTTCCCAGACTTTTCAAGTCAATCATAGGTAACTGTGCATTGCTAAATTGTAGGTTCCAAAACGGAACTTGGGCTGATTTAAGTTCTGTTGTCTGTCCGTATGAGTGGATGTAACAATATTACAGAGCATAGTGATATGGACAATGACACTGAAAGCACAGCCTAGCATTTCATATTTTCCATTAACTGCAGTTAATGAATCTTAAATTCCTGTTTTGTGTTGATTTGTTGTGATGGTACCTCTACTGATTCTTCTTAGAAATTACCAAAGATTCAGAGGTGTAACTTTTTGGAGAGTTAGTATTGTGATCTTTGGTGAATACATTATAAATTCTATATATGCTGAGAAAAAGTTATTAAAATAGTTTATTTTCTGGAACCCTAGTTATTCCTCTCCGGGCACAAAGAAATGTGACTGCATATGTTAAACTGTAAAGGAGGGTGAACTGATTGGATTTGAGTGCTGACAGTTGTATCTAATGCTTAGTAAAAGATTATCTGACTTGTGCCCTAGGAGGGAGAAAACTTCCTCATTTGTACAATTCTAACTTTAAAACAGGGAACATATTCCTATTTTAGCACCAGCAAACTGAGTAGAGCACAACTGGCTCAGCTGATGTCATTATAGCTTCAAAAAACATATGAGTTTCATTTTTTTTTAATTCTATATAAAGGCTTCGTTTTTTCTTCCCACTTGGGGGCAGCTGATGACAGTGGATAGAGCCACTGCCTTTGGATCTGAAGGTTACAGGTTGAAATCCCATCTACTGCTGTAGTACCCTTGAGCAATGTACCTACCCTGAACAGCTCCACAAAAACTACCCAGCTACAGTATATAAATGGACAAACAATTGTAGGTAGCTTAACAATGAAATCTGTTCTAGACAAAAGCATCAGCTAAATGTAAAAAACTTTTCCCCCTCTTGTTATAAAAAATATGGAGAGACATATTTAAAGTATATGAAATATTCAAAATTTGGTCCCTTACAGGGCTACAATCAAGTTTGTCATCAAGCTTAAGCTCTCACCCATACCTGGAGATCATCACAATGTCTAGTGTTCTTGTGGTCTTCATGCAGAAGTAAACTGTGCAGTAAGCTGTACCAGCACCCAATCTGATTGGCCTGTATATCTAGCAGTGACCCCTCTTGGGAATGCAGTCATAACCATCAAACCCCAGGCCATCCCCAATCGGTTGTCAAGAAGCAAGCCCTGTTGTAATTTATCATCTTGTTAAGTACAGTGATTCCGGCATGCATGTTTAGTCCAGCTTTGTTGTGTCCCTATTTGTGATATTTACCTGTGGCTTTAAAAGTGACCAGTGTTCATCCAGATCCCATTTTAAGTGTTATGTCAAAGACAGACTATCCAGGTTGTAAATGATAACTACAGACATCAGTATAACTTTATGCAGTGATAGGCACCTGTAGGGGGTTCTATATGTAAATGGCCAGAGCCTGAAAAATCTATTAGTACAAGCACACAAAATGCCTGGATGATCACTGATGTCTCCCTATATCAACACTACAAGGTTCTGTGGTTTATTGTGCACTTGAATAAATCTGCAGTTAAGTGACCATAGCTTTGTAAAGTTGTGTTTCAACCTTGTATTCAGTACAGCAGCTGACTGGCATTGTTGTGTCAAGTGTACATGTGCAGTATTGTAACAGAGACCATTGCCTCAAGACACCAATGACAGAAAAATGACCCTAGTGCTAAGAGCAAGAAAATAACCCGAAGTGTCTAAAAGGAGAGAAATAACATTTTCTTATTTTTTATTATTGATAACTGATTCATTAAAACTATTTAACACTAAGTTGCCCATATGGGTGAATAGTAATAAAATAAATAAAATGTCCATCTGACTATATTTTTGTACCATGTGGGAGCTGAACTTCAGCAGTGTCATGTTGTACTTTGTAATGTCGTAATGCACAGTCCTGTGCTGTAGGGTTTTCGGGGCCCTCCGTTTCCCTCTCTCTATGGAGACTGTGTTTTAAAAATATGTTAAGATTTGCATTATTTTTTAATTCTATATAAAACACTTTGTAATTTTTTTCCCACGTGCTGCAACACGATACTCTAGTGTAGTCATCTATAGATCAGCATCCTAAATGCAAATTACCATCAAAGACATGGGCCTTACCCTCAGAGGTGTTAGGACAATGAGTTTAAAAGCTAGAGGTGTTAAATGGGCATTACAGCATTCACAGCTTGGAGTGTGAGCTTTGGTTTTAATGCCCATGCTCTAGTTTTCACACTCAGTTTTTGGCTGATATTTGGCTTTTCTTAAATGTTGACCTTAAAATATTTTTTAAAATATGTTAATGTTAACTTTGCTTGTTTAGTATTTCATCTTAAAATTGGGTCAAGACCTACCCCCAAAAACTGTCCTCCTCCACATGGAAGCTTTTGTTGTGGTGTGAAAAGAATATTGCTCTAGAAGCTTGTATAGTTAGCATCCACAGGTTAATAAGGTCATGTTGTGATCTGTACATTACAAATCCTGTGGTGAAGGTACAGTATAACCCAGCCTGTGAGGTGTACAGTGTGTGCCACTGTGGTTTGTCCTTTAAGAAGTGTGGTGAGTTTCTGCAGACATTTCTTGTGTGGCAGTTGATGTACTGAAAGGGATCCACTGAACAACCCAGAGGGACCGTGTGTTCAGTATGGCTGACTGATGCAGCCTTGATCAGTACAAACCATCAGTGATGTGGTGTCAGCAACCAAGTCTCCCACCTGTGTGTCTGTGAGGGACTGTGGTTACTCAGTTACCTAGAAAATGTAAACTGTATCATTCAATTACAGCCATACAATGACAACCTGCCAATTCATTTTATGTTTTGACATCAGTGTTCAACAGAAAAAGGAAAAGAAAACTTGAACAGTAACCCAACAGCATGTTAATGTTCTTATGGTTTTTCCTCTGACTCTCATTACTGGGCTGCGACAGAGGCAGCTCCTGGTCTTCCTCTGCTCTATGTTGTGTTTTTACTGCCACTGTTGGTTTAAAATATTTGCTGTAAGATTCCTTGTCCTTTGCTGCTGAGGACTGGCCTTTAAACCTAACAAAACTGCTTTGATTTGCATATAGAATGTACTGTATTTTTTGCTTTATTTTAATTTTAGTGAAAACTGTCAGTTCCTAAAATTAAATTATGGGGAATAAAAATTACAAAGAATATTAAAAATCAATTTCATTTGTGAAGTCTATTTTTACATTTGTGCAAAGCAATTTAGAACAGATTTTTGGACTAGCTGGAATTGCTGTAAGCAGATTGTGGTCTAAACTCAGCCAGTTTGAAATGAATAATCGGAAAGTCCACTTTTCTGTGTGTTTTTTTGTTTGTTTTTCTTGTGTGATCATGGATAAAATGTGATTATGGCTGGCCTTGCTGGCTTCAAGCAATACTTCCAAACAAGAGTTGGCTGTTAATTCCCTTAGCTAATACACTTAGAGTTAGCAGGGTTTATAGAGTCCACAGCAGTGATTACAGGAGCAGAACACACAAATAAACTGAATACCTCTGCATTCCTTTCACCTGACAAACTGAAAAACCACATCTGACAGCCCTTGAGAAACTTGACTCTCCTATAATTTTGCTTTTGTCTACCTCTCTGCAGGTAAGTCAGTATTCCCTCAACATGTACCAAAGGATTGTGGTCCTTTTCCGGTTGCATTTTTCCTCTTATTCATTTATTCATAAATAATACATACAAGTTTAAAATAAGTACATTGGTGAACTATGTATGCATTTTAAAAACTGGTTTATATGAATTACTGAATTTTATGTAAATTAAATGTATCAATACATTTTTACTTTGCAACAGACTTCAATGCAAAATAACCAAGTTGAGGTTTTGGCCTAATTCCTTCTTCTCTTGAGAGTACAGAAGATATTTTATTTTTCATTACTTTGTTTGGAATACTTTTTTTATAAAGTAAGAAAGTCTTGTCTGTAATTGTCAATTTCTTAAAATTTTGCTGATACTTGTATGTTCTATCATCTTCTTCCACAGTCTCTCAGTGCTTTACAGCAAACGGCTAACTTCCAAATTCCAAAAATTGTTTTGCACTTGCGCATGCACACACACTCTCTCTCTCTCTATTATAAATACTCTAGTTGTCACGACCATGCCCTGCACCTCAGCCAGCAGCTTCAACCAGAGCACTCACTTATAAAACACACTTCTCAACCTCCTCCCAGTTGCAGAATCTCACTTGAGACAACAGTCCCCTCTGCACTCTCAAACCTACCTCGCTTTGCTCTTCCAAGACCTGCCCCTTATTGTTCCCCAGTCCCGTTCTACGTATTTTTAATAACGACCACCCGCCTTATCCCTCGACCACAATTTTGGATCCTCTCCTCTGTTCAGTTCGCCGATCGACCGACCATTCGCCTGTCCCAGAGCATGAGAACATGTCTAGTCCTTTGATTCTGAATAAACGATCGTGCACTTGGGTCCAGCCTCCTCCGTGTCCTCTGTTCATCATAAGAGTAGTAACATTATTGCTATGTCTCAATATTATAAATACTGTAGTTACAAATGTTATCATCATTACATTGTATTATTATGACTGTATTGTTAAAGATGTTTTAATGTATCCAGAAGTGTTTCCTTAATGTTTTTTTTATGCATAGAAAGGTATACAATATACTTAGTCAAACATTTGACAAACTGATGTTGGATACCCACCATACCTAACTGTTCCGACTTATGTCAAAATCTGACTTAAAGACAGACTGAAGACATGGAACTTGTTCGTAATCCGGGGACTGCCTGTATATAGATACAGCTTGAATTGAAGATGATGAGAAATTTTGGCTGGAATTATATGTCACTGGAATGTCTCTAAACATCTTTCCTTGATTCTGAGTATGCACACAAAAACATTTGTTACTGTTCTGTCTTTACAGGAGTTTAAGCATTGAGGCCAGACATACACTATGCTGTATGAAAAATCCTAATGCTTGTCAACCCCTGACACTGTGACACCAAATCTTAGTCCATTTGTCTTTAATTTATCCTGAAGGCCTACACTAACATTATACAATGGTTTCAGCTGTGTACCCATAATTCCTATTACTGAAATTGCCAGTAGTTTACTCAACTAACATTTTCAGTCTAAAGGGACCTGAATCAATCGAAATCCCAGTTGAGGGTGAGTAATTCAGAGTTCAGCAAGAATAACGAAAAACAGTTTTCCCTTTGCACCTGCCTACACAGAGTTCAAGGCTGAATCCTGCATTATAATTACGCTGGGCAATTCTTGAAATTTTATTGCCCCCCTCAGTTTTTCATAGCTTGTCATTACTGGTGCACATATATTTTTGACTGAAAAGTAGATGTAAGCAATGAAGGTGCTTAAAAAATGTAATATACATTGACGAAGATAACATGCCATTGTGACATTAAATGGTTTTTGTTTCAATACGGTGTTTAAAACAGGATGTTGAAAAATGGTAGTTGCAATTTTCTCTCCATTTTCACACGGGTTGCCTCTGCGTACCCCTATACATGCTCATCACTGATATTTATTGCTTGGGAAAGTAGTTAAGCTATTTATAGCTACTTGGGCTACAGATTTGTCCTGTAACTTTGATTAATACACTTAGGTTTTTTAAAACTGCATTACAATTAACCAACCAACCAATGTCAACAAGCGCTTGTCCTGAGCAGGCTCATGGGGAGCTGGAGCCTATCCCGGAAACACCGTGCAATGCTGAAGGGAGAGGGGAAATACCCTGGACAGGATGCCAGCCCATTGCAAGGCATCCTAAGCAGGACTCAAACCCCAGACCCACCACGACATCCCCTGCATTACAATTAATTTTGTTTAATAAAATTGCTTATTTTAAGTTTCAATTTAGGGTAAATACCTTACTCAAGAGTAGTAGGAAGAAGGATTCAAACCTGGGTGCTTTGAGTAAAAGACAGTAGTGACAACCACTATACTAGTTTACAACCTTTCATTTGGCATCACTCATCAGAAATAATCACTCGTCCTCAACAGAATGGCTGTGGTCCAGAGCTTATACTAAAAGCATAGCATGAGGAAGGGTACACCTTGAATGGGATTCCAATACATTTCAGGGCAGTCATACACACACATATTCAAATGCTACAGGTAATTTAGTCACCAGCTGATCTGAAACACATCTTTCTGGACTGCAGGAGGTAACCAGAGCACCCACATCTTAACACACAGCACAGGAGCTATGAGATACCAGCACACCATTGTGCCACCATGTCACCAGCTAAACTAATTTATAAAATGGTTCCAGCATTACGATAGCTAGATAGATAGACAGACTTTATTGTCATTGTATGCAATACAATGAAATTTTGTGTGGCAACCCTCAGAAGAAAACGGCAGCAGAGAGAACACACACACTTTTTGAGCCGCTAGTCCCATATGGGGTCGCGGGGAACCAGAGCCTAGCCCGGCAACTCAGGGCGTAAGGCTGGAGAGGGAGGGGACACACCCAGGATGGGACGCCAGTCTGTTGCAAGGCACCCCAAGTGGGACTCGAACCCCAGACCCACTGGAGAGCAGGACCCGGTCCAACCCACTGCGCCCCCCCCCCCCCCCCCCCCCCCCCCCCAGAGAGTTAAGTTAATTTGGATAAAGGAGTCTACTAAACACATCGGGGGGTGCGGTGGCGCAGTGGGTTGGACCGCAGTCCTGCTCTCTGGTGGGTCTGGGGTTCGAGTCCCGCTTGGGGTGCCTTGCGACGGACTGGCGTCCTGTCCTGGGTGTGTCCCCTCCCCCTCTGGCCTTACGCCCTGTGTTGCCGGGTAGGCTCCGGTTCCCCGTGACCCTGTATGGGACAAGCGGTTCTGAAAGTGTGTGTGTGTGTGTGTGTGTGTGAGTCTACTAAACAAAGAATAATACCTTTCTGTATGAAGGCCTTACAGTGATGCTGTGTTAGAGTCTCTAGCACACACAGCAGAGGAAATTTAAGCACAGCTTTTGAAAGGACACTTGGCAAGACCAGCAGAGGTATTCCCTAGTTTCTGTTGGTTCTGTGGTCAGGTACAACAAACAGCCCTTTACAGAACCGACTATTGAGCATGACAATGTCTACATTACTTCAGATAGTGACATTACTTATTAATAATACCATGACAAACATCCCCGAAATCTTACCTCATCTTACAGCTTTCGCTTCCCGCATCTTCACTTTCTAGCTCTGTTCCTTCAAAATATTCACCATCTGTCAAGAGGGGAAATAAACAGCACACAAAATTCACATACTAGCAACAGCTAACTTACTAGGCTGAAGGTAGATGACAATATACACTGCGTTTTTACAATACAATGGAAAAGACAACAAGAATAAAATGTAAATACTCCTACAGTATGTTTTAGGCTTGTATATGAATTTACAAGGACCCAACTTACCTCCTCCTCCTGAACTAGGCTAGCAACACTAAGTCTAAAGCACATTTATGGTATGAACAGCAACGTGTGGGCAAATAATATCTGCTCCTATTGTTATAGTTGTTAAAAAAAAAGTTGACTAACGTACTAGCTGACTGAAAAAAAAAAAAGAATGTGTCGTTCCCACAAATCAGCTACACTACACTCACTACAGTAACACATTTGACTCCGGAAGTTTGAAAACAAGAAAAAAAAAGAACCGTCACATCAACCAGAGCAAGAAAATTGTTAATGTTTAATAATAGCACGGAAGAATGCGCATTTTAATTATAGTTTTCTTCTGAGGCAATTTGACCAAATTGCCCAAGTCTAATGACGTTAACTGAATGATGTCTCGCGGGACACGACTGGGTGCGCGAAACGTTTTCGCGCCCTTTTAAAAAACGGTGGCACTGAAGCACTAAGTTACTGTATTTCATTAATTGTTTAAAAAACTCGGACTCGTCTACATTATTGATATTTGAATCCACGTAAGGGTCCAACTTGTCTTGAGCAATATATTTTATACTTAAAACGCCGGCATTAACATTAACCTTCAGTTGTATATTGGAAGAATGAGTGCAAGCGAAATGCAGTGCAATGCAGTGCAATGCTTGGTGTTACTTTCTAGTTTAAATAAGCAGCACACAACCATTACAGCAATTAAAAATGATAAATAAATAAAATTACACAAATACTACACCAGCACACTGCAGTTATCTTTTCTGTTCTTTTTTTCTAATGGGAGGCTCAAGTCAGAGCACACATTCAGCAAAAGTGAGAATGCTGGACAATATATTGTAATCT